>NC_141689.1:1649268615-1651859865 GCF_964263255.1 Lissotriton vulgaris
GATGCTGGTGCAGATGCTATCAGCTGGAAAGGGTGGACAGCGGCAACAGGGAACAGGAACACTAGGAAAGAAACAGAATAATCAAAGCAGAGATGAGGAAGAAAGACCGAGACCGAGAATAGATATCGCGACACTGAAAAAGACAACGAGGTGTCATCAGTGTAACGAGGTGGGACATTGGAGACGCGAGTGTCCTTATAATGTCGAGACGGGCGAATTAGAACAGGAGGAGGATGAGATTCAGAACAATGTGGTTAAGGGAGCTGCAGTCCCGAAGGGAAAGTTTGTCAAAGGGGGGACTCAGACTCCTCGAGCCCCGTTTCCTCAACCGCCTCGTATCACAAACGGAGGGAAAACCTATAGACAAATGCCATTGTTCGTGGGAGGAGAAGAATGCTACTACGTTGATCCTCTTACTGGACAACGAGTGAATAGGGATGAAGACTGTACTCTAGGAGCAGCCCTGGAGGTAGATCAGAGAGGACCATACGTGGAAGCTGAAGTAGCTGGATGTCCTACGACCTTTTTGGTGGATACAGGGGCCACTCGATCCACTTTGAGATCAGCGGTAGTCCCAGGTCTGCCAATGTCGGGAGAGACGATTCAGGTGGTAGGAGTCGCAAATAGGAGAATGACGAATCCTCTGACAGAACCAGTGTCAGTGAAGATAGGGAATTATAGTGATGAACATCAGTTTGTGATTTGTGATTCTAGTCCTGTGTGTTTGCTAGGAAGAGATCTGTTGTGTAAATTAAATTGCACAATATATTGCACACCTGAAGGAGTAGAAGTGCAGACTAACGATGATGATGCAGATTTCAAGGTTGTAAACTCGCAGGAATGCGTGGAACTATATCCTACCTTAACGGTGGGGGAGCTTCCACAGGACCTGAGGGAGAAAGTGTCAGCTGAGGTGTGGGATTTTACTGGAGAAGAAATAGGATTGATCAAAGGGGTAGAACCAGTAAAGATCATGGTAAGACCCAATGCCGAGTATCCAAGAACACCACAATATAAGTTGACACCGGAGACGATTGCAGGAATAAAGCCTGTGATCGAGTCCATGATTAAACAGGGAATACTGAAGGAGATCGTGGGAAGTCCATGTAACTCCCCGATTATGGGTTTGCAGAAGCCTAGTGGAAAATACAGAATAGTGCAGGACCTTCGAAAGATTAATAATATCGTTGTTTCATGTTGTCCAGTGGTACCGAATCCATCAGTGATATTGTTTCAGATACCGTTCCAAGCTGAATGGTTCACAGTGATAGACTTATGCCAGGCTTTCTTTTCGATTCCTTTAGATGAGGATAGCCAATATCTTTTCGCTTTTAAGCTGGAAAATCTCGTTTTAACATGGTGTCGTATTCCCCAGGGGTATACAGAAAGCCCATCGATTTTTAACCAGCTGCTGAAGAAAAATCTTGAAAGTCTAGTGCTGCCCATGAACTCGGTTCTGGTCCAGTACATAGACGACCTCCTAGTGGCATCAGAAACTGAGGAAGCTTGCAAAACAGACACCATCACCTTGTTAAATCATTTGGCCGAGAACGGACACAAGGTGTCTCCAAGTAAATTGCAGTATTGTCTGACCGAAGTGCAATACTTGGGCCATAGGATTGAAAAGGGAAAACGGAAGGTGTCTCCAGACAGAATAGAGGCGATCATGAAAATGAACGCGCCTAAAACACAAAGAGAAGTCAGGATGTTTCTAGGCATGGTTGGTTATTGTCGACAGTGGATAGCCAACTTTTCACTGAAGGCAAAACCGTTACTACAACTGACGCACAAAGGAGTGAGTGATCCGGTACCATGGGACAAAGATTGTTTGATGGCATTTTTGCAGCTGAGGGAGGACTTGTGTCGTGCCCCGGCTTTGGGAATGCCTGACTATGAGAAACCATTCTTGCTTTACTGCTGCGAGAGAGAAGGTTGCGCGTTAGCAGTTTTGGCCCAGATACACGGCAATGCGCGTAGGCCAGTTGCTTACTTTTCGGCTACATTAGATCCAGTAGCCGCAGCGTTGCCCGGATGTCTCAAATCCGTTGCTGCAACGGGTGTCAGCATTGAAAGGTGTGAAAATGTGGTCATGGGACATCAGTTAGTGGTGTACGTACCGCATTCTGTGGAATTGTTAATGACCAGGAATAAAACTCAGCATCTGACGAATAGCAGGCTCACACGCTACGAGCAAGTCATATTGGCTGCTGAGAATGTGACCCTGAAGAGATGCTCTGTTTTGAATCCTGCTACTTTGATGCCACTTCCAAGTGAGATTGATGATGAAATTTGTACAGATCATGACTGCCTTGATGTGACTGAACTATGCACTAAACCGAGACCAGATATCGTAGATGAGCCATTGACTGACCCCGATGAAATTTTCTTTGTTGATGGTTCATGCGTAAGAGACGATATTGGTCAGCTGAGAGCAGCATATGCAGTTTGTACAATTACCGGAGTAGTGGAAGCCGCTTGCCTGGAAGGAGTACATTCCGCTCAGGTAGCTGAAATCATTGCTTTGACGCGTGCCTGTCTGGCAGGCAACAAAATTCGAGTCACCATATACACCGATAGCCAGTATGGTTTCGGGGTAGTTCACGACTATGGGCAGTTATGGTCTCAAAGAGGTTACATGACCTCCTCGGGTTCTCCTATTAGGAATGGAGAATTCGTGAGATTATTGTTAGAAGCATTAAAAGGACCGACAGCTATCGCGGTTGTCAAATGTGCCGCGCACACAAAGAATGTAGACTTTGTGTCGCAGGGCAACCGATACGCAGATGAAGTTGCACGTTATTGTGCAGAACAGGGATATTCTCACACCAATGTAAAAGTGGGGGGAATACAGGAAAGAACTGATTTGACTATGTTGTTAGACACTGTAGATACGTGGGATGAACTGAAATGTGTTCAGGAAAATGCACCAGATGATGAGAAAAAGGGCTGGGAAACAGCTGGGTGTACTAAAAGTGAAATGAATTTTTGGATTTCTGCAGATGGGAGAGCAGTTTTACCAAATGAGCTTGTTAGTCCAATGGCAAGGAAATTGCATGGATCAGCACACATAGGTAGAGATGCTATGGTGAGAGTATTCAGACAAACGTGGTTTAATCCGAAATTTAGAGTAGCGGCAGAAGCAGTATGTCAGCGTTGTGCGATCTGTCAGCAACTAAACGTAGGAAAAAGAACACCAGTCACGTTGAGTCACATAGGGAGGTCTGGGGGGCCTTTCAATAGAATGCAGCTGGATTTCATTGAAATGCCCAAGTGCAATCGACTCAGATACGTTTTAGTGATTGTCTGTATATTTTCCAGATGGGTTGAAGCTTATCCTACACGTAGGTGCGATACACTCACAGTAGCAAAATTGTTGCTTAGAGAGTTGATACCGAGGTTTGGGGTGCCATCCTCTTTGGAATCGGACAGAGGAACTCATTTCAACAGCGAAATAGTGAAGATGCTATGTTCAGCTTTGAGTATCGATCAGAAGCTCCATTGCAGTTATCGACCAGAAGCTTCAGGGATTGTAGAACAAATCAACAGTACAATCAAATCCAGACTTGCCAAAGTTTGTTCATCGACATCCCTGAGTTGGCCAGATGCACTTCCATTGGTTCTTATGAGCGTACGTAGCACACCAGATAGAAGGACAGGTCTCTCTCGACACGAGGTGCTAATGGGGAGAGCTATGAGACTGCCATCGGTTCCGACTGCAGCGTTGTTGAACATTACAGACGATTTGATCTTGGACTACTGCAAGGGACTATCTGATGCCATTCATTCTGTGTCCCTCCAGGTCCAGGCTGCAGAGGTTCCGTCAGCTCAAGACCTGTGCCATGATCTGTGTCCAGGGGATCGGGTCCTTGTAAAGAAGCACGTCAGGAAGAACTGTCTAGACGTGCGCTGGCGAGGCCCATTTCAAGTCATACTAGTTACGAATACTGCAGTAAAGTGTGGAGGCTTGCCCAACTGGATACACGCCTCACACACCCGAAGAGTGCCAACACCTCTAGAAGAAACAGCTCCTCTCTCGGATGAAAATCTAGTAGAAAGCGGAGAAGCCACAGAGGGGGAAAGTCAAGCTGTAGAGGTGATTGAAGAGGCTGAGCCTGTGTCGGAACAGGCTGATGATGGTCAAGACACCAGTGAGACCGAAGCTGTCTCAGAAGAAGAAAGTAGCTGGGAGTTCGAGTCAGACATCGAACAAGCTGTAAGTGATCAAGAGACAAGTCCAAGAACAAGGAGCAGGAGGACAAGGAATGGAGAAGCTAGTTGGCCAGAAAGAAGGAGAGGGTCAACCTTGAGAGCAAATCCAGAGAGCACCCTTGTCCCGATCGCTGAAGATTCAGATCAAGAAGAAGAAACTACGGATTCAGGCTCTGAGAGTCCGAGAAGATCAAGAAGGGTACGTGTGCCCTGCAGAAGGTACGCCACCCCAGAGTGGACTTATCTAGCAGATGTCTTGGGGACAGAGATCTGGGAGAGTGAGAGACGTGAAGGTGATCAATCTCGATCCATTTGTGGCAGTGGAGATATGGATGTTGACGCCTGGAATCGAGACTGAGGGGTTACTGACTTTCACACTTCCCATTCCCCTTTACCTAAGTCGGATCAAAGATCTAGTGCTAAATCGATTAGAGTTTCCGACCTTTGGACATCAAATACCAGCACAAGAAGAAAAAGTTATTCGTTTGGAACTATTGGAACATGTTATTAAAGCTGCAGGTACGAGAATTATTATAGATGCATAAAGACTTTTGTGTTTAAGCTATAAAGAAGAAGATAACCTAGCGCCGAGTGGAAAGAAGAATAAAATTAGGGATTACATTTAGA
Organism: Lissotriton vulgaris; assembly: GCF_964263255.1. NCBI lineage: Eukaryota > Metazoa > Chordata > Amphibia > Caudata > Salamandridae > Lissotriton > Lissotriton vulgaris. Next base: position 1,649,273,452 of record NC_141689.1, read on the forward strand.
GGACGGAGAAGGGTTAGGGTTGTCTGTTGCTAAAGATAAAGAGACATTGTTGTGAAAAGAGACTTTTGTTGATTAAAAGAGCTTCACAGACTGAGAAAGCAAACAAAGAAAATAAAGACTTGCAAAGAAAACTTTTCTTCGAAAAAGAAAGAGTTACATTGTTTGATAACATGGAGAACGGCAACCCAAACCGAAAATCCAAATGCATAATAGGTACACTAATAGCAGTAGTAATTTTTCTTATTATTACAGTAGTGACCATATCATACATAGTAGGACATGCAAGTGAAAGGGAGATGACAGATGTAAGGCCTGTAACGACTTTGAAACCTGCTCTTGTTGGGAAGAAGGAGGAGAGCAATGTTATTCGTGAAAAGGCGTTATTGGCAGATGAAGCTCGTAGGTTACATGTAGACGAGTCACAGGGAAATTTTAGGTCAAACGCATATGCCAAACTATTGTACGAGTATATCGATGCCATGGAGGCCAAAGATTGCTATGTATGTATGCAATTGCCGGCTTCTGTAGATGAAGGTATCAGATATCATCATCTCCCACTGACATATGGGATAACATGTAGTTTACTGCTCAGTATATTTTATGGTAGAGAAGGGTTTGAGTACTACTTTTCAAATTATGATTTGGTACTGCCTGAAGTCCCGAATTATAAACAAATGAATAAGTGGGACTATTATAAAAAGGAGGATAGAATAGCCAAGTTCTTTCTTCCTTGGGATACGCTAGATACTTCATATGCACGCAGAAATAATCTGACTTGCAAGGTGTCAGAGATAGAGAAGAAATTCATAGGACAAGTAGATGACAGATACAGGAGGCAGAAGATTCTAAAAATGTCAGGACAGTGGAAAAGTGATTGGACCGAAGAAGAAAAAGCACACAAAAAGAAAGGGAGCAATGGTCCAATAGCTTTGGATAGAACGCAGAAAGGAAAGTTATGTTTAACTCGAAGCAAGACATATTATGAGAGTGTATTTGTAGGTGAAGTAAATTGCGAACATGCTTTTAGGTTAGAGTACTATACGAAAGATTTTATGAAAGAGATGCAAGCTATTCCGAATGTATATTTTGTATGTGGAAGAAATGCCTATGTAAAACTGCCTGACAATTGGTATGGTTCGTGTTACTTGGCAATTGTCTTCCCCAAAATATATCATGCGAAGGATTTAGCGATTATAGAAGGAAAGGCTTCGATAAGAACGAAAAGAGAAGTAAGAGATGCAGAAGTAGTTGGAGACATATTTGGAGCAATGTTTCCTATGTTAGGTTTAATACTTAACGATGTTAAGATCAGGAGACTAGCTACAGTTGTAGATAGATTATCTGCAAGTACTGCAAGGTCTTTGATGCTAGTAGAAGGAGAGATGCAGTCGATTAGAGCAATGGTTCTTCAGAACCGTCTTGCTTTAGATGTTCTGCTAGCAAAAGAGGGCGGAGTCTGCAAGGCTCTGAAGGTACAGGAATGTTGTACTTATATTCCTGATAATTCAAAACCACTTGAGAAAGTTATACATAACATTACAGAGATACATCAAGAAATGGAAGATTTAACAAAAGTAAATGTTTGGGAAAAAGTAGGTCATGGAGTGGGAAAGGTTGGAAGTTGGTTTGCCAACCTTGGTAAAAGCATTGTGTGGTATATATTAAAACCTGTATTAATAGTATTAATTTGTATAATTACATTGTTAGGGTTAGTGAAATTGTATAAATGGTATAGGACGAACCGGTTACAAAGATCCATGAGAGAGCAAGAAAGGAGATTAGCTGCTTTACAAGACCAACAGTATAAAAGTTTAAGAGCTCTCGAAATGATAAAAAGAGGGAATCTTGTAACTAGTTCTGTGTAAAGGTGTTATTCAAATTGCATTTTTAGTGATGACCACTAGAGGTCATCAAAGGGGGGAACTGAGAGAGCGCAATTTGAATAAAAAGTATATCTGTACCATATTCATAAGCATATCGCATAAACGTATAAGTTGTAACATGAGTTAGCACTTGTAGAGTAAATTTAGCCGATGTAACCAATGTAATAAGAAATGTATTTGTATTCACTTTAGAAAATGCTTTAAATTAGAAGGCCCGTATACGTAGTGGGCTAATATAGAAATGTGTAGAAACGCTTACGAACAGCAGAACGTGCTAAACAGAATTCATGTACGTGTATAATTCTAAATGGAGAAAGCGGCGAGAATGTAAAACGAAGAAATGTGCAGAGCATATATAAAGATGTAACGAAGGAGAATATAAAGTTATATTCTATGTAAGATGCATTCGCTTATAATCAAGGGATTTGCTAAATTCGATTATATATAAATGTGTGTTAAAGGTTATACTGTGTAGAAGAGTTTGTAGGAATGTTAGAAGAGTTTGGTCATGTGTGATTCTAACCTGACTGACCAAGGGTTCGCAGGAGTGTAGTCCGCTGTATGTAATTTAGTGGGCTCACAGGAATCGTGGATAGCTTTGATCTGTACGTGCGAGCCAAGAGTCAAAGGTCTTGTTAAATTTAAGGTGACAATGCTAGACGAAGTTTATGGCCTAAGTGAGATAAGAGACGTTTGGAATTTGGGTCTTGTTTAGAAATGACCATTCACAGGACCAAATGAGGTTAAGAACATAGTCGTAAAGAATGAAGTTCTGATGAGGTGATAGACTTTGCTCTGAAAGTGTCAACTGGAATGTCAATGAAGTCACCAGCAAGAAGACGAAGATGGCGTCTAAGAAGAAAGGTCAACTTAACGGACGACGCGAAGAAACGAAGCTATGGAAAGACCTAGAGAATGACATCATATGTATGTGTATGCGGTGGGCGTCAAGGGCCGTTCCATCCATACAGTGATTGTGTATTTAGGGACAGCACCCAGGGGAGAAGAGCAGCACAAGAACTTGAGGAGTCATAGAGAAAGAACAGAGCGCAAGAGAGCAGTAGGCCGAGGACCCTTAGAGAGCGGATGGGTAGGCAGAAAGGGTACTGCTTCTCGACATAAGTTACCATTAGAGGCTAAGAGAGTTTGAGCTTCTTTGGAAGTCAAACTGCTGACACCTTTTTTTAGGGTAATAGGAACTTGTTAGTAGGGATGTCACCTAGCATAGAGTAGGGACAGATTTAACTTGTATTCTTTTCTTTTGTAGATGACGCAACGGAACCACTTTGTGTCTATGCTTTTCAATCTGCTGATTCTTGAATTGACTTTGATCGTTTTCTTTTGTAGACTTAGGTTCTTTAGGGAATTTATGTTCCTTTTAGTTCCTGTGTATTTGTTGAATCTTATCCTGAGAGGATTGTATATGCACTTAATTCTGATTTTATATTAAACTTTTTAAACTTTATCGTAAGTGGTTCTTCAGAGTTGCGTCAGTCTATGGGGTTGATTTAACCTATGTGGGGTTTGCCTTTTACTCAATGACAGAAAATAATCGATCCAAATAGATGAATGAGATAGGTATCTAAGTAATCAGAAAAGATATTAAAATCTCATTCCCCGCACACCCACACACAGAATGATTGTCAAGTAAATGATGAAGAACAGAGGAAAATGTCTGGCTTCATGGGCCCGGGATGCTGGAGCCACCTTGCCCCTTGCTGACAACATGGACTCAAATGTCACAAGTTAGGGGATGTGAGGCTAAGCAATCTAAATACGTCATACATATGAGCTGTAGCCATGGGCTGCAAAAGCTATTTTGGAAGTTGTGCAGCACACCTTTCACCCACAGCCTCTCAAAAGAGCTAGCTACTGCTGGTGCTTTGAGCTGCACACCTCTATTGTGGTAATGAGCTGTTGAGTGGCAGATTTTCTACATTTTGGTGCAATTCAGCACTGCAACCAATGCTGTTGCACTGCGTTGCATCAACAATTTATCCTAGTGGCCATTATGTCGGTAAGCCTTTTGGCATTCTGCACAGATATAGGTTGATACATTTTGTTTTGTGCCGTGAGGATGGAGGCAATTAGTATGTTGACTGTCCTTAAGAACCTTTAGAAAATAATGGGCGATGAAATAGCTCATATTTTTTAGATTTCTATTGGAATATAATCAGTTCAAGAAGCTTTGTCAGATGGTTTAATTGGTATGATTTCTTCTGTAGACCCTTCCATCATCAGTATCAAATTTCCCTCTCTTCTATTTTTGAGAATCAATTTCTTTAAGATATCCATGGATATTGGAGACATTGTTCCTGTGGTCACCATGGTATAACTTGAAATAGTATTGTTCAAAGACAGTTTCACTATCTTTAGAAGTTGTAGCTAGGACCAAGCCATTTCGTTTTTGAGTTATGTGTTCCCTGAGGATGAGTTTTGTGTCCTGCGTTTATCCAATTACCTGCCATTCAGGGAAAGTTAGGATTCTAAGTTGTCAGGGTTCATGCCATCGATCCAAGTTTGTACTGTTTCTTGGTTTCTGTTCTTGACAAATAACAGGAATTATGTCTTGGTTGGTTTGAGTTCCAGGTAGGCGCTGGATATACAGGTCTGAATGATGTGCAGACAGTGTTTGAAGCGTTCTAAGACTGAAACAGATTTTTATAAAGCTGATATTTTCGCAATCATTGAATAGTGAATAAAAATATAAATGACAGAATATGTATAATATTGCAGAACATCTGATCTCACAAAATGCCTAATGTGAAGTTAAGAATATGTGTATAATTCAAATATTGCTTTTAAATTAAATGTTTGTGATTTTGCTGCATTGGGCCATGAGGAGTATAAGTATGTGTATCTCATGCAGCATGTTTCCTTCAAGAAGTTATTCATTTCACTTCAGCTTTCACTTCTACTGGCAACTGGCCTACAGAGAACATTGCAAATAGATGACTTTTCCGAGCAGGAGAATTATTCCACTAATATGCCGTAGCATTTTTAGCATGCTACTGGGCTAAGATTATTGAATTAATTTCTAGTTGACCTGAACTAATTATTATGATGGAAACTCTCCAAACCCTCAATCTGTTTTGGCTTCCTCTTTACAACTCCATTAAAAGAAACAAAAGCTAAACATCTCTTGATAATTTATTTGAGTGGTGCTACCTTATCCTCACTTGGAATTAAGAATTAAGAACATACAGCTGCACAAGCCCGAACAGTTTACAATGGGTTATGTTGAAAACTATTATTTATAGGGGCATATTTATCAATGTGTTGCATCACCCTTGCGCCATACAAGGGAAGCACAAGGGCTATGCAATACTAAATTAAAATGTATCAAGTTACACAAGGCTACCTTGCATGGCCCTGCATGGCTTGATAAATCTGGAGTGACCAAGCAGCGCAAATTGCTGCGTTGTATTACTTTGCCGAGCGAGGCATTCCGTGCGTGGAGCGTGGGTGTTCCCATGCATCCACCCAGGATTTTTGGAGCATTGTCAGATTTACCAACACTGGTAAACATGGGAATGCATGAAAATGCTATGCCTCCTCAAGGGAGGCTAAGCGATGGAAAATATCTTTATTTCTCTTTGTTGTTTCCTCTTTCTAATGTGTGCTGAATTTTGCAGCACATTTAGGAAGGGGACAATGCCTCTGAGGATTGCTTTTGTGCAGGATGTTGCCCCTTCCTGCACAAGAACAATACTGCTTACATTGCAGATACACTTGCACCACCGTGCAAGGTTGCCTGCTTTGGCGCTAGGCAGGAATGCACAGCATAATGTTAAATACGGTGCATTTCTGCCCTTTACTTCTTATGCAGCAAAGCGCAGTGCAGCACAGCAAGGTGGCTTGAGGCGCTGCATGAAAGTTTAGTAAATATGCCCCATGTATGACTTTAATATGCTCAAGTGAATGTATGTATACACACATACACACACACACACATTAAATGTATGCACATTTCACTGTTTGAGATAAAGTAAGCTTCATGAAGGATTTCCCAGGACTGTCTGGAGTACACCTCAGTGCACAGCATTGATGCACATTTGGCTTGATGAAGTGTATAGCAATCATATAAATGTACTTAATAAAATCTATTCATCAGTATTTATAGCATTTATATGATACTTAACATTGGTAAGTAACATATCCATTAATCAGTTTGTTGGACAGTATCTATTCACTTAGAATTGCAAGTTTGAAGAATGGCCACCATACCTTTCAGCACTTTTTTGTTCCTTCATTAGAGGGCTATGTGAAAAAAGCAGTTTCATCCAGCATAATGAAAAGTTGCAGAACACATCTCCTCAGGTACCTATGAATTCTGGGGAATTCTGTGTGAGCATTACATTGAAACAAAGTCTGGTAATCTATCTCAGTAGGACATCTCAAGCAACATTTTTTGATAAAGTATACACTTTAGACATGTTGTATAACCCTCCTTTACTGTGTGTGCTATAAAGAACCCATTAAAATGTGTAATTATGTATGAAATATTTGTGCAGCACATATCTGCCCAAACGGCAGTGGAGTGATGTACAGGGTCAAAGGCAAAGATAAGGAAAGTCTTTGATTGGTGCATAAAATGGGTTCTGAGAAAGGAGGTGAACTGCTTGTTTCTCTGATGCAGTGCTCTTTAAAGAGCTGAAGACAGATTTATAGTCAAACAGATGATTGATTGCATTGTGATGATGTTTGACCTGTCAACAGAGATTTTGAGATTATGTCTTGATGAGGGAGGCATTGATCATGGTACTTAGGGGTAAGGGAATTTTTCCTGAGAGGACTTTGATGAAATATAAGAGTAAGACATTATCTTCAAAGAAGGTGGCACAAAGCTAACCATCCTAAAATATTCAGATCAAAGCTGGAATTAAAACTTCTCCCACTTATTCCTCAATGAGACACCATACTTTGATTCCTCTACCTAATAACTATGCTTTTATTGCTGCTTGTTACACCAGCAATGATTTTGGTTCCAGAAATGTGATGAATGCCTTACCAGAAATGGTGCAACAACAGCATTCTATGCCAGGCAGATCATCAGTTATATGTAGTGGTGATCCAAATAGAAGCTCCAAAAGTCACATATTTGTAACTCAGGAGGAACCCTTTTCATCTTTGCAATAGCGTAATCTTCCTCATATTAAGACTCTTCTTAGGTAGTGCATGGAAAAGACACCCATTAGGAAGAATTCCCTCTTTGGAAGTTAATTGCAAATACATATCAGCTGCTTGATTACTATAAAGCAATGTCACCCAAAATGTGGGTTAGGGCCGACATTATTGCTTGTGTGTTATACGGTTCTATCAGTAAAATTGTATGTTTGTGCACATTTAATAGCAATTTCAGCGGAAAATCGAGACATGTGCTCTCTATAAATGACAATGCGCTACCACACAATGCTTTAGTTACATTAAAAAATCATCCTGTCTCATGTCTATTAGAGGTAGCTGGGTCACAAAAGTTTGATGTTCTAAAAAGTGGGTTTTGGTTCCCAAAAATGTGCGAAGCACTGCTATAGAGTCATCCAGAATCTACCTTTTTTCGGATATATGTTGATACCACGCATACTTTTAGCACGCATACCATTACCACGCATTTTTTACAACGCAGGACCCATTACCACTGATACCTTTACAACGCATTACACTACAACGCAGGTACTATTACAACGCATACCATTACAACGTAAGTATAGGTAAGTATAAAATATTTTAAAACAATGTAAATAATAATAATTTAAATATTTTAATTAATTAATAATTATTTAAATTATTAAATATTTTAGTTAATAATCTTATTTATTATTTTTTAAATAAATTTATAAAAAATACCCCTGTACCCCAAAACCCAAACCCAGCCCTGAAACCTAAAAATACCCCTGTACCCCAAAACCCAAACCCAACCCTGAAACCTAAAAATACCCCTGTACCCCAAAACCCAAACCCAACCCTAAAACCTAAAAATATCCCTGTACCCCAAAACCCAAACCCAATACCCCTAATAAATGTTATTTAAAAAAGATAAACTTACCTATAAACTTACCTAAACTTACGTTGTAATGGTATGCGTTGTAATAGTACCTGCGTTGTAGAGTAATGCGTTGTAAAGGTATCCGTGGTAATGGGTCCTGCGTGGTAATGGATCCGTGGTAACGGTACTTCGTGCTAAAAGTTGTGTGCTAACAGTAACATACCCTTTTTTTCAGATAGTGTTAGCATGGCTTACAACACTTGAGTACTTGCTTTCAAAGTAGACCCATATTGGGCTGCCAAAAGGGAATTAGATTTATCAATTCAACACCTTTTGGTCATCAAGAGCCTCTTTACAGCATGGCAGGTAGCCCACCATCTCTCTGGGTGGTGGACATGATTACCTCCAACACCCTGGCTGGACTATAGACCACCATATTATGAGATCTATGCTCACCCTGATGAGATTTCTGTGCCTTCGGAAGAATCACTGCCATGGCAGCTCCTCTCAAGGCACTGAAAGTTTGCAGAGCAGCCACCATATTTCAGCCACTCACAAACCTTCTTGTTTTTTAAAGCAGTAGTTTGTTTTTGAAAAACAAATAAGCTAATAATCGTGACACCCTGTGAGTTATTTTCCCCCCACTGGTTCTGGACCACAAGTGTTTCTCTGGACATCCTAATTTGAAAGAAACAGTACATCATACAGTCCTCTCTAAGTAAGATGAATAATCTGATGCATCTACATCAACAGCCGCAACTCCATTGGGCAGCTGTTGTAAGGTTTCCATCAACAGAGTCAGCGGGGCACTGTTATCAGCAACATGATAGTGCACCCATCTCTAAATTTAATTGACAGATTCAACATTTGCTGGGGAGTACTCTGTCTGTCAAACTGTAATTCAGACCCCATTTCTCTAAGGTCATTTGTTTGTGAAAGCCATCCATGGTGATAAAATCCAATGTATCAGCACATAAAAGCCCCCCATTGAGAACTGAAGAACAGACAACTGACACCCATTTCCATTGTGAATGAAAAAGGGGCACTGCCAGTGGGAAGATTGATCAGGGTCTAAAATGAATCATTTCAGTTATATGATTAGAAATAGAATCACCATGCAATCCTATATTTAGGCTCTACATGATACCAAAGTGCCAATATTTGCACAATTGTCTTCTATCAAAAGTACAAATGATAGGCTGCCATAATTACAGGTGAATTAACCTAAGGCTATTGGGGGTTGGTTCTTGAGTTTTTCCAGAGCACTCCTTGAATGAGAAATTTAGCCCATATACTGAAAGCAGGATACTCTCTTCAACCATTTCACCACGTAAGGAAAACAATCAACAAGATTATTTGTGTAGCTGGTCGTTACCTGCCAGTTATCTTTTTTTCTAGAGGTTCCCATTACTTTATCCTCTTTGAGCTCAGTTTGGGGTATTCCTGATCTCAAGGAACCTCCTCAAAGTGTAGATTTAGTGCTCCTCAGTAGCACCATTGGCTCCTTTAAGATTGGGAGGTCATAAATTGGTATGTCTACAGTGTAGTTTTAATGGAGTAACAGTCTCAGCCCCTTTGCCTTTAGGTACTAAATGCTGTCCCCTTTGATTTCTACTCTCCCAGCGCACAGCTCCATAGCTCACCCAAGCATTGCCTCTGCATAGAGCTTAGGGGTAAAAATTACTATTCCCACTCCAGTGAGTGCAACAGTAGGGAAAGCGTTGGATAGCGAGGGGTAAACATTACTATTCTCACTCCCCAGAGTGCAACAGTCGGGAAAGCATTGGATAGAGGGAGGGTAAAAATTACTATTCTCACTCCAGAGAGTGCAACAGTAGGAAAAGCGTTGGATAGCGTAGGGGTAAAAAATACTAATCCCACTCCAGATAGTGCCACAGTAGGGAAAGCGTTTGATAGCGGGAGAGTAAAAATACTATTCCTACTCCAGAGAGTGCAACAGTAGGGAAAGCGTTGGATAGCGTAGGGGTAAAAATTACTATTCCCACTCCAGTGAGTGCAACAGTAGAGAAAGCTTTAAGATAGCGGGGGGGGGGGGTAAAAATGACTATTCCCACTCCAGTGAGTGCCACATGAGGGAAAGCGTTGGACAGCGTAGGGGTAAAAATTACTATTCCCACTCCAGAGAATGCAACATTAGGGAAAGCGTTGTATAGCGTAGGGGTAAAAATTACTATTCCCACTCCAGAGAGTGCAACAGTAGGGAAAGCGTTGGATTGCGTAGGGGTAAAAATTACTGTGTTCCCACTCCAGTGAGTGCAACAGTAGGGAAAGCGTTGGATAGCGGAGGGGTAAAAATTACTATTCCCACTTTAGAGAGGGCAACAGTAGGGAAAGTAAAGATTAAATATATTAATAAAAATTAATTAAATATCAATATCAAGAAAATATTAATTAAAATAAATTACCAATATGATAGAATATAATAATTAATCAATTAAAAATACAAATTAATATTTATAATGGAAATTAATTGCCTATTAATAGAAATGAATTACCAATTTATTAATACATAAAAAATAAATACCAAATAATAAATAAAAATGATTTACTTAATTACAATTACATTACTTCCCCCCTATTCCCCTAAAAACCCACAACCCACTAAAGGAAATGATTTAATAAAATTAACTTAACTATCAAATAATCTATTAATAAACTTAAATTACCCATTAAAAATTAATTAATTGATAATTAATTAACAATTCAAAATGAATACCAATAAATAAATTAACATATTTAATTAATTACAATTAAATTGCTTCCCACCCTATTCCTCTATAAACCCACAACCCGCTACAGAAAATAAATTAATTAAATTAACATAATTATCAATAATTCATTAATAAAAATACATTACCAATTAAAAATAATTACCAAATTAATACAATTAACATAATTATCAATTAATCAATTAATAAAATGTAATTACCAATTAAAAACGAATAAATGAACAATTCATAAATAATTAACAATTAAATCAAAATAAATACTATTTAAAAAATTAACATACTTAATTAATTACAATTAAATTACTTCTCACCCTATTCCCCTATAAACCCACAACCCGCTACGGAAAATAAATTAATTACATTAACATAATTATCAATTAATTCATTAATACAAATACATTACCAATTAAAAATAATTACCAATTAAAAATTAATTAACAATTCATTCAAAATAAATACCAATAAATAAATTAAAATTTTTAATTAATTACCATAAAATTACTTCCCACCCTATTCCCCTATGTACCCATAACCCGCTACAGAATTAGATTACGTTAAAATTAACTAACATAAAAAACACTTAAAAAAATTAGATATTATTAAAGATTCAATATATTTTAATACCTATATTATATACTTCGATATTTTGACTTTCTACATTTTAAAAATCGATATTACTTACTTCGATATTTTGACTTTCTATATTTTAAAAATCGATATTACTTACCTTCTATTCGATATTTTTAACCACTATATTCTGTCTATTCGATATTATGTCCATTCTATATTTTTTGCTTGATATTATGTCCATTCTATATCTTTCATTCGATATTATGTCTGTTTACCATTGCAATCTGATTTGGGATGCAGATAACACCACAGTTGTCTATGGTCTAACAGTCTTGCGAGCAACAAAACAGATTATAGTTCTGACACCTCACCTTCAGGGCGGTGTCTACGAAGCAACCGTAACTTTGACACAACTTAGAAAGCATTTCACACTGGTGGCTTGCCTGAGTGCTGTAGATGTGATTGCTATGAGTGCACACTTACTTGGCTACTAGAAAACTTATACAGTAAAAGTGATTTTCATGGTGGAGGACATATATGGTCTTGTTCTTTACATGTCCCTCTGTTGTAAAGTACTTTCAAGAACCTTTGTGATAAAGAACTTTCACTGTAATGGCAAAATAGTTCTCAAAAAGACATATGTCCCCAATGCGCGACCAAGTGGTCTGGAGGTATTTGAAACACAACATGGACTTCAGCCACTCTAGACATGATGACGGCACCGGAGGTGCTGTGATCCAACAGTAACTCCACGATGAGGTCCGCCAGACAGGTGCTGGACGCTACGCTGTTAAAGTTGAGCAACCAATGTTGCTTCTTTCCAATGCTTTTACTGTACAGTACAATCTTTAAAGACCCGGTAACACCCCCTCATGACAATCAGGGACATAACTCTGAAGGATGACTAGTTCCTTACTCTGTAAAGGCCAGAGAGTTTTTCTAGAAATTCCACAGTGTCAAAAAGCATCAGAGAGTCGCCGTTGGGTGAACAAGGGGCTGTCAAGGTCCTGCACCCTGGAAGCATAGTTGGAAGAAATCATTAGGGCCCCCTTCATTTAACAATCTTTATATAAGCATTTGCAAAGCCTGATGTACGGCTAAAACCCCATGATCAAAGGACCTTATATGGTATAGGTTAACTAACCTACATTTCTCATAATGTTCTGTAGTCTTAAATCTCTCTATGGTATGGCTGTGACTTGTAACGCTCTCTAACAACACTGGCTCTGATTCCTCAGCTTGAGGAGTCGTGCTTGCTGGGAGGCACCTGGATGAATCATTTTGCTGGCACAGGCTTAGCATGGGCTCTGGTGTGCTTTTAAACCAACATGTAGCGCATTTTCTGGCTTTCTTTAGTTTACTTATTAAAAGTCTGCGTTGCTTAGCGCTGTGATCCCACTTTTGCTATTTACTGAATCATCCATTTTTAGGTAACCTCCCACAGCCTATTTGAACAGTTTGGTTGGTGTTTGTGAGAGCTGTACTCGCATAGGCCTCTACTACAAGTCCTGCATATGGCCCTTCTTTGTGTTCCAGGAGTTGGAGAATCACAGCTTTACCCCTGCAATGCTTCACACTGTCTACCCTCTGGATGTTCTCTTCTGAACTTGTGGATTGGCATCTATTAGGTATTGAATTATATGTTTCTTTTGTGGGACTTGGTACTTTAAGACTTTGTTTCAGGGGCTCTATGTACTTTTTGCTCTTGAGACAGCTTAAGAATCGCAGGGTTTTAGTCAGTATAGTGTAGACCTTATTGTTATATTTTGAATTAGGTGTAGCTTTATTATTAACTGTCGACTAGGGGTTCTTTAGGGGGTGTTGTGTGTCTAGTCATGCGTGTATAACACCTATGTCTGTCGCTGCTGCTTGACAAGCTTTTAGGACAATGTTTTGCCACATTTCAACCCTTTGAAGTACCTTCCGCTGTGCGTCCATCATGACCATGTCCCTGCTTTCTGCCTTCCCCAGTTTGATATGAGCCCCTAGAACAGCTTTTGGATCTAGAGAATCATATTGGGGTCATTAGGAATTAATACATATGACGTATATTACCCTGAAGCATCCTAGGATCCGCACTCAGGCTACGTCATCAACCCCATTCTGCACTGCAGGACAGGGTGGGATCAAAGAAAGAGGGTCCCAATCATGTTGGGGTGTCCCCCAGTGATGACAACCTGCTCCACACCAGGCCAGCATGCCCGAAGACATACAGCTGCTATCATAATCCCACGAGGGGCACAGCCAGGCCGCGCTCTACAGACCGAGATCTCTGAAATGCTAAGATGACCTCTGGGTCAGCCTCAACCAGCCATGGACATCTGTCCTCACCTATGAGGACCAATCAGCCCCAGCGGCCAGCCAGTGTCGACAAGCCTGCACACAGCCCCAAGCACACCCAGAGCATCGTCCACAGGAGACGGCATCTGGAATAAAAAATGCCTGCTTTGGGATGTGGGCTCACTCTGCCCTTACAGAAAATGATGCCTAATCCAGTGCACTATAAGGGCTACACTTATTCTAGGCAGGTATAGACCTGCTGAGGACATGTGCCGCCAGAGGACCATACAGCTCTCATCCCAAGAGCCACACACTGACCACAGTGGACTCTGGGGCCCTTTATTTTTAATTCAAGGGGCCTTGTGCCCCACACTGGACCCTGGCCTTACCAACCACCAGAGCAATGCACAGCCCACAGTGTGCTCTGGGACATTATTTTAAAATCACAGAGACATTGATCCCCACTACCCTGACACAGTCTCAACATAGTAATAAGGCCCCCAGTGCACGCTGCGGTCTGGGCAGTGCTCTGGGGGAATTATTTTAAAATTCAAGGGTCCTTAAGCCGCACAGGGACCCTGGCCTCACCAACCCCCAGTGCAACGCCAGACTCACAGCGTGCTCTGGGGGCATTATTTCAAAATCATAGGAACATTATTGTTGAACCCTGACACGGGCTCAACATTATTTTTAAATTCAAGGGACCTCGGGCTCCACAACGGACCCAGCCTCCCCAGCCCCCAGCACCCCACAAGGACCTCAGAGGGCTGTGGGACTACCCCAGAGACATAGGGCCTTGGGTCCCCCGTGATACTAATTCACCACTTGGACTCCATCCCCAGAGCCCCACACCTTGGAAGGGAGCTCTGGGTGTCGAAAATACCTGCTTTGGGCCGCGGGCCCCATCGCCGCCATCATGCCAAGCGTAACAGGTCCCATCATGGCAACATTTGGTTCAGGTGCTCAAACATAAGGTCCTGGACAACGTCCACTGAGACACAACCTGCTTCAGAGTCAGTTCAATACACCTCATAGGCAGGCCATGGCCCCCGGAAAACCAGGGTATTCTGCAACAACAGGGCCTTATCTGTGTGACACCCTGCAATGGATGCCTTTGGGTGAGTACTTAAGTCCTGTTTGTATTTGTAATTTGTTTAGCATGTTTGCATGCTCTGGGGCCCGTAAAGCCACAGAGCTTACTGTAAAAATGTTTCTAGGCACTTGTTGAACTTGGACCTTTTTGTAGAGTTATCCCCAAACTTTTTGCTTCTTCCTCCTATTTTTTCCTGACCTGTTTTTTTTTGGCTTTAGGTCTCTAGGCACTTTACCACTGTTAATAGGTGCTTAAGGGCATCTGCTCTCTGGTTAAATTGTGTTTATGCTTTGGAATATTTTATTTACTGGTCCCTAGTACAGTGCACTTTGTTTGCCCAGTGCCTGTAAATCAAATTCTGCTAGTGGGCCTGCAGACCTGATTGTGCCACCCACATAAGCAGCCTGTAAATATAACTGAGACCTGCCACTGCAGTGTCTGTGCACAGTTTGGAACTGCCATGTCGATCTGGCAAGTACACCCACTTGTCAAGCCCTAACCTTCCCTTTTCTTACATGTAAGAGCCCCCTAATGTAGGCCCAAGAAACCCCTGTGGACAGGGTTCAGTGAATGTGAAAGGTAGGACTTTCTCTCAAGTGTGTGGCATGTCTTGAGAGTGAAACACTGTCAATTTAGTTGTTCACTATTGAAAGGCTAGTTGTCCCATAGGATAGATTGGGAAGTTTTTTAAAAATGGCATACATGTCTCATATGGATCAAATTGCCTCGGGGGAAAGTGTTCAAATGAGTCCAGTGTCTTGTGTAGACAGCAGGGGGGGTGCACGAGACTGCGGGATAACATCAATGGCCTGGGTGCACGGCGATCTAGACCATCCAGTGTCTTGGGGGTACGAGTAGGCGGGTGCGCTGTACTGCGTGACAATCATCAGAAGCCTAAGTATATTGCGAAAGTGTCCATCCAGGATCTAGACCCTGGTTTCCGTCTCGATTTCTGTCCGCATCTGGAAATCAAGACAGAAACCAGTGTCTTTCGTCCACCGCTACACGGACTTCAGTACGGCGCACTCGCCCTCTCGCTCCCTCCTAGATCTTCCTGCTTTTACTAAACACCCTACAAATAGAGTTTAGTATGCCTGAACTCAGAATATAAAAATGCATATTTTAGTAACCATGATTTTTATATTGTTTATTTGAAAATACCACTTTTAGAAAGTGGGTATTTTCTTGCTTAGCCATTCTGTGTGCCTCTGTTGGTTTGTGTATTGACTGTCTGGGGAGCTTCATTCTCTCAGACAGCCACGGGGGTTGATATGTGTCCTTGCCTTTCCTGAATAAGTCAGGGCTGGGCTGAATAGACCTGGACTGCATTCAGAGTAGGGGGAGGAGTTCTAACTTGAGCCTGAATAGGCCTGGTCTGCATTTAAAGTGGTGTGAGGATATTTCCCTTGCACCTAAATAGGCCCTATCTGCCTTACACAATGCTGTCTCCACCTCCTGCCAGGCAGCTGCACCAGAGAGGACAGAACTGGTTTTGGCTGAGCAAAGAGCTCTCTGCCCCCGAGAACAATGGAGTTTGTACTATATAAAAAGTAGGGCCCAGATCCCTAAACTTTAGATTGCTGCTGAACTAAGAAACCTGCAAGGAAGAAGAACCAGGAACGGAGAACTGCCCCAATGCTGTGTGCTGTTGTGGTTGGCCTGCAGTGGGTATTATTTTATTTGATATATTTTAACAGCTTATAAAGTGCAATGGTTACTCCATTAAGGAGTGTCCCTGCGCTAAATTCCAATCATGGCGGAAACACATACTTATAAAAGAGGATACAGAGGAAACTAAGAGAAAAGTTTTTTCCTAGAAATCCAAGTTTTAAGCTGTTTTCTGAAGATATGTTCTGAGGTCTCCAGTCTTAGATGCAGAGGTAAAGAATTCCACTGCTTGTCTGCCAGGTATCTACATGAGATACCCTGAAGTTTTTTTTGCTGAATTTTGGAATGCAGACCAAACCAGTTCCGGCTGATCTCAAACAGCATGTAGTATGGTAAAAGTGTAGCATAGGGTGTAGATATTTCAGGTCTTTGCCCTGCAGTATTCTATATACAGGGCACAAGGCTTTAAATGAGATCCTCTCTTCCAAGGGGAGCAAGTGGAGAGTCTTCAGGGCATAACCAGTTGGTGAAAATCTTGGGCTATATGTAATAGCACCCAAGCTACTGCTATTTGCACCCCCTGGAACTTATAAATGCTCTTCATTGGTGCCCCCAGATATAGAACGTTACAATAGTCCAATCTGGAAGTCACCAGAGCCTGAAACACTGTCTTTTGGCAGCATCCTGAATAAGCCTGAGAATTTATTTCAGCATTTTTAGAATCCCATAGCAGGTACCTGTGAGGGTGGAGATCTGATCAGAGAAAGAAAGTGTGGAGTCAAACCAGACTCCAAGGTTTTTCACTGTATGGCTCATGAGAGTTGGAGACCTTAGCATGCTCGACCACCAACTCGATGACTAAATCGAAGGTTGTTTTCCTACCACTAGGCTATCTGTTTTATTGGCATTAAGCCTGAGACAGCTGTCTTTCATCCAATTTGCCATTTCCTCCAGGCAGAGCTTGAAATCCTCTGCCGCCTTGCCGTTGTGGTGGGCCAGGGTGAGAATCAGCTGTGTATTATCTGCATATGATACTGTCCACACCCCATATTTGTTCAACATGTCTGCCAGTGGTTGCATATACATGTTGAAAAGGGTCAGGCTCAATGCTGAGCCCTGCGGAACACCCTGTTTCAGGTGTGAAATAGGCGAGACATAGTAGCGCCCAGTGGTGGGAGTGCTGCCGGGCGCTGACGTGGGGTGGGGAGTAGTAAACTGCGGAATAGGGCCACACAGAGGTAAGTACACATACAAATAAAACGAATTTCGTTGTGCTTTTGCTTGCTACATCTCTAACTTCTTAATTTTTAGTTATATTTTTTGATCCTGGTCATATGCTGCATAACACCCCCCCCCCCCCCCTCCCCCTTGGGTGTGCTGTACACATTTATCTGCCCGTTACACAAGTTTCCCTCAATACTTCTATGAGTGCCTTTTTTCTTTTTTTTAACCAATATTTGCCCAGCCTTTTGGGGTAGGGAGCCACGAGGCTGAGGGCTGTGGAGCTGGGCGGTCTGCTTATTCTCAACTTCTCTTTCTGAGGCACCCATCTGTCCCAACTCTGCAGATCCGTTTTTGAACCTGGCCAGGCATGCCCTCTTAGGCTCAGACACTTTTGCGCACACCTAGCTAGGGCCATAATTGTACACAACCCTAAACACATGGCGCTAGGAACCAAACACAGACCACAAAATGTGTGCACATTCTGTCAAAGCACATGTGACCCACCCCACACAGTTCCAGGGATGGCTCTCAAACACCCATCTTCGTCATTACTATGTCATTTCTTGGGGGCGTGTACCTGTCACTTTTAAATGATGAGCAAAAGTATCTCTTTACACTACTTAGCTTTAGTTTACATTCCCTAATTAATATCTTGCTTAAAAACAACAAACTTAAAAAAAAATGACAAATTCCTCCCTATCTTCATTTTGTCTTGTGAGTGCAAACCATTAGCTTTGCACAGTAGCGCACGTAAATATTAATTTCATGCTAAACAAATGGCTAGAGTTTCAGAGCTCACTTCCAATCAAAGGAGATAAACATGTTTGTTTAATTTCACAGCGAGAAATTTAAAGAAGTTGGCCCTGGAGCGCTGTAACATTTTGACAATAAAAGGTGTCACATCCAGTCAGTATTCAGAGGAAAGGCATGCTTTATGCATGACTTTCAAGAAAACATCCACTTGCTTGGTGGGAGGCATTTCTTGGAAATGGAACAGCAGGGATAAGAATGTTGGAGGGAGAATTAACCTCTTATGGCAGATATTTCAAAATGCAAATTCTCTATAACTAAGGATCATTTAGATAGAAGTGATAATGTACTACATAAACAAAAATAGTATTCGTATACGTTATCACATAAGTACTTACAAGGAGATGAGATTTTTCGATCGCAGTCATTGAAGTGTAACTAAGAAATGTGCAAATCAATATTTGTGCTAAGTTTGTTAGGGTGACCTAATAATGAACATCAAAAAACTTGAGCTGTCCACAAATACATAAGACGTTCTCAAATTTTGCTTTAAAGGATAGGTAAGAATGACCTAGGAGCTTACCAATATAAAAAGCAGCGACAACGAGAAGCTAAGTCTAATTAAAGCAACTTTTACACACAATATCATATTTGTTTACCAAGAGCCAGATGCACAAAGCATTCTTGCAGTCAGAAATTACCTGATTTGCAGACTCTGGCCTTTTCCGACTGCAAAAATGCCTTTTCAAATGTACAAAAGCACAAACAGACATTCTGTAACAAATAGGGAATCTGAATGGTTAGTTCTAGTGTTTTGCTTCCTAAATGCTAAACCACCAACTGAAAGTTGTTAGTACCCATTTGTGTAAATGCCCACATTTATTACGGCTTTTTGTTGCATTGCGTTGCCCTGCCTTGCACAAGGTGACGGAAGGCAATGCAAGGGCTTATTTGAGATTTTGAAAAACCACGGAAGGCCTGACTTGAGTAGTCTTCCATAGATTTGCAAGCCAATGTAATACAATGCAACAGCTTGCCCTTCGTCTCATTACATGTCTTAGTGGTAGCCATTCTATGGGTGGTGCATGAATGATTCCGTGCATCCCTCCATGGATTCATTGCAGCTCCTGTTTTTACAAAGGTTTATAAAGCAGAAATGGTATGCCTACTATAGAGAGGCATAACGAAGCAAATATGTTTAGTTCTCCTTGTTACTTGTCCTATCGATGTGTGATGATTTATGCATCAAACTAAGAACGAGGAAAATGTCTCCTTGGGTTGTTTTGTGGAGGAAGGAATCCATTCCTGCACAAGAACAATCCCACCTATAACACAGGCACTATTGCAGCATGGCGCAAGGGTGCCTCCATTGGCACTAGGCAGAAACAAGGGCACCAGTGCTGGGAGAGAGCTGAAGAGTGCCATATCATTGTTAATATGGTGCTTTACAGTTATCTCCCATTTTTTTTCAAATAATTTTTATTGGATTTCTCAAGAAAAAAAAACAGGAACAGAAATTAAAATAAAAAAGATCACAAATTGGCATGAGTTGAAGTACAACTACGAATGTGATTACAAATGATAATAACAATTATAATAGAAAAAATTTCAAAAGAAGAAGGAATTACAAATAGGTTACAAGTGGCAGTTGGAATTGCGGTTAGGTTACAGTCTCAGACGGTCTTCGTTTTCGACATTTTTATGAAGACTGACCATAAGGTCGCATAGTAGACATATAATTCCAGACTTAAATATCGTTGACAAGTATATAATGTTAGAACATCCAGTACAGTATTATAGTAATCATAGTCACATACCCTATGTTCAGTCTTAATGTCAGTCTAGAGAGTCGAAAGAGTCTAAACAACAGTTAACCCTCACATACCCCCTACATCATATCCGTTGGTATAACAATAAAGACATAATGAGGATAGCATGAAGTTTGTCCGATGTGTTACAATCCCTAGGTGGAGGAACAGGTGAGAGAGTTCACGTTTGTGAGAGAGACCCATAGGGAGAATGTCCTATTTCAAGTGATTGTGAATTGGTAGTCATCAAGAGGTTCAATACAATGTATGTTTTAGTCTCAGGTGGAGTCATTTGGTTCAGGGAGGATCATATTTGAAGGAAAAGGCATTAAGGGATTTCCATAGCTTCCTATGTGAAGGACGCCAGGGTGAAGAGTGTAGAGAGATATTATTTGCCCCTCTGAGAAAGGACAACCATTCTTGCTATTTTCTGAAAGAGAATTCCTTGGAGTTCTTTGAGTTATGAGTACTATTTTGCAGGCAAGTGTAAGCATTAGGACCAAAATATAGCGGTCATTCTCAGTCAACAACTTTGTGTCTAGAAATCCCAGAAGGATATAGGAGAATTCCCTGGGGGATTGATATTGAATGTTTTATGTATACACTTGTATATTTTAACCTCTTAAGTGCTGCGTCGGGGCGTTGGCCGACGGCAGCACTACCTCCCCAGTGCTGCGCACGACCATTGGACGTCCCTTCAGCACTAGTTCCAATGGACAGCGCAGCACTGGGGAGGGATGTTTTCGCGCATCTAAGGTGCTAACCTAGTATGTTTGCAAGATGGGGCAATGGAAGAGCATGTGGGCTAAATCACCGACATGTGCTTTGCAGTTCCAGCATGTTGGACTTTGACTAAGGTTAAGCTTAAAGATCCTTTCAGGAGTCCATGAGTTTCGTTTGGCATAGTAGGGGGGAGATTTTCTTGGAGAAGGGAAGTTTATGTAACTTATGCCAGTCAAAGGGAATATTTCTAGTGTTAGATTCAGGTTCTCATTTTACCTCATTATGTAAATGTGATTTACGTGGTTTTGGGGTCAGTAGTTTTGAGATTTTAGACACAGTGTGTCCTGCTTTTAATAGTTGGGATACCATTGAAAGGATCAACGGGCTGGTGGTTAGTATTTAGTGAGATGTGCCTTTAGTTTCAGGAATTTATAAAAATCTAAGGGTTCCAGGCCATGCCATGAGGGTAGTTCAGAAAGGGGAGAAGGGAGTTTCCCATTATAGAGGTTATGATTAGGTTTATGCCATTATTTGTCCAAGTTACCAGAATAACATTTCCCTGTCTACCACTAAGTAAGGGTTGTGCCATAGGGAGCTAAGTTGGATTTGTTGATTTTTACAGCCAACATTTTTTTCCAGGCGCAGTAGGGCTCTTCTTGTATTTTGTAGGATATATTTAGAAAGAGGGATGTTAGAGAGATCCATGGTTAGGAGAGCAGGCAGAGGGATTTCACTGATGAATGCCCTTTTTATGTCCACCTACACAGGGATATAGTCAGGGTTGGTTACCAGCCAGTTGGACCCTTTGCTTTCAAATGTAAGCAGTATGAAAGTCCTAAAATTTGGAAAGCTGAAGCCTCTATTTTCTTTGGATACTTGAAGATTTTTCAGGGAAATTCTGGGTCCCTTCCCTTGCCAGAAGAATGTTTCTGCTCTTCCCCACCAGGATAAAAATGTTGGTGGCCAACCGTCTAGTAGCATGGAAATTCTTTTGAGGACGGCATTTTCATTGCTCTGGAGGGTGGTCATTAGGTCTCTGGTGAAGTCCAAGCCTAGGTATTTGATACTATTTGGTTGCCATGTGAGGCCCGAGTTGCCAATTATTTCTTTGGCGCTGCAATTGTTGAACAGTTTTACCTCAGTCTTGTCTTTGTTGAGCTTTTATCCAGATACTGTGGAAAAGTTTTAAATTGAGGACATTAGGGCTGCAAAAATACACTCAGCATTTTCAGAGATGACTAATACATTGTCTGTGTAAGCAGTAATTTTAACCGTGTAGTTGTTAAACTGTATTCCTGAGATCTCTTTGTTGTTGATAAAGGAACGGTTCTATTGCTAATAGAAACAAGGAAGGCGAGAGTGGGCATCCCTGTTTGGTTCCCTGCTCTAGTTTAAAAAAGGGGGAGAGACTACCGCCTGCTCTTACTTTGGCAGATGGGTTAAAATACAGTGCCATTACCATTCCAATAAAATTGTACCCAAATTTCATTTTTAGAGTGTCACTTTAAGGTAGGACCAATTTATTTTGTTGAACGCCTCTTCGGCATCCAACATGATTACTACTGTGGGGGAGTCTGTTAGTTTGGTCTTTTCCAGGGCATGGCATAAAATTTGTGTGTTATCACTAGAAAGTCTATTTTCCAGAAATCGCCACTTGTGAGTGGTGGATGAGTTTGGAGGCATATTTTTGGAGACGCTTAGTAAGGATCATAGCATACATTTGCAATCTATGTTTAAAGGGATACAAGCATGCAGTTTTTAGGCTATGATGGATGCTTCCCATCCTTGAGTACCACTGCTATGATAGCATCTGCAGGGGGTACCAGTTATCTGTCCAATTTCACTAAATTGTTTGAACATTTTTAGAAGCGGAGGAATGTCAGGATCAGAGTGAGCATCAACCTTCGAGTCTAGTAGAGTCTTAATCGTATTTTTCTGTAATTTGAATTTCAAGTGGGAAGCTAAACTCTTTCCAGCCTTGTTAGATTCACAGAGCTTAATGCACTTTTGTTTATTAATCCACATCCCTGCCCTGTTACTTACTAGTTTTTTATTAATTCATATTTATTTTTCACCAATTCATTCAAGACAGAGGTGTCTCTAGATTCTGTGTGTTTCTCTTCCAGTGTTGACACTCTTTTTCTAGCTTTTGAAGGTTACTGTTGGTTTCCCTATTGATTGTGGACCTAATTTTGATGATCTCACCTCTTAGAGTGCTTTTTAATGCTTCCCATCTCATGAGGTCCTAGGTAGTTATGGAGGTAGTTATGGATCGCACCTTCCATGCTTTGCCTGTTTGAATCTGTATCTAATACTTCGTTGTTGAATCTCCTTGTTTACAAGGTGTCGGGTCAGAGATGGATAAACTGATACAAGAGTGTTCTGAGATCACTTTTGGCTCAATGAAAGTTTGATCTATTCTATTTACAGCATTGCCAGAAATAAATAGATAATCAATGCATGAATAAGAGTTATGGGGAGATAAGTAAAAGGTGTACTCCCTACCTCTGGGATTCTCTAATCTCCAAGTGTCAGTCATATTAAATCGCTTACATAAAGTGTTAAGAGCTTTGTGTGCTGGGCAGTTCGGGCTGGACTGTTCCCATGAGGCACAGGGTCAAGACGGATTTGCATATGGCCAGGTCTAAACTGGGGTGGCATGGTGAGCAAAATAATGATGGATTTAACCCAGTTGTTTTGACAGGGGTGAATGATTTGATTTGCTCTGCATTCCATCAATCAAGTGTGTGTCTTGTGCAATTTATTGGCACAAAAGGGACAGCGTGAGTTTCTATTTAAGGCTGGGTCCAAGTGTAGATTAAAATCTACTGCAAGTATATGCATGGCAGTGTCTGGAATTGTTTTAATTTGTTTAGTAAGTTCTTCCCAGAAAGCCGGGTCATTCTTGCTGGGTGCATAAATGTTTGTGATGTAGAATTCCGAGTTATGTTTCGCCAGCTTTGTTGTGACCCCCCTACCCTGTGTGTCTGCAGAGCTTGATACCAGGTCAATGTTGGCTTTTTTAGCTATTAAGGTGAGGACACCGTTTTTTTACCAATTGCTTCTGAGCCCGTAACGTCGCTGTATGACTTATTTCTAAGTGATTTGAATTGTATGGAGTCGATTTTGGTTTCTTGAAGCAAGATGATGTAACCTCTCTGCTTGTGAAGATAGTCAAGAATGCTACTTCTGTTGATTGGGTGATGTATACCTTTAACATTCAGTGAGACTGCCTTAATGTTTTGTTGGGCCATAGCTATCGGTAGGGACTGAGAAATGAGAGTTTTGATATGATCGTAGTGTGTGTTTCTCTAATAGGGGTATCTTGTTGGATCAGTTTCTCAAGATATGGGTAAGAAGTTATCCTCCTATTTGTATGAACAATAGGACCATAAGAAGCAATGGGAGTACCTTGACTAGAGTCATGAACATATAGGGCACTCTTCACATTATAGGGCCATCTGTGTATACAAGGGTTTTACAGTAATTCCTGACGTCGGATTAATAAACTAATAGTAATAATAACAAACAAAGAAAACAAAACAAGTACATAGGAAAAACAAGATAAAAAACCCTCCCTCCATCCCCAATCCCTCCCTCCCATCCCCCAAAGTAGTGAACTGGCATGGTGACAGGGAAAGAGAGAGCTCTGCTCCTTTGAAAAAACCTGATTAGAATATTCGGAATGCATAGGACCAACTTTGCCCGAAGGCATGTACAACAGTAGTAAGGTAAAGATAAAAAAATCTCTGCTAGTGATAAACTGACTGCCTATTTAAACGTATGGACAAGTTGGAGCAAACAAGTTGATATTACCATTTGTATGGTGTTATGAACCTATATGGGTATTTACTCAGTCAGTAAATCATCTGCATAGTTAAGTGGCACTGTATGAAATATATATTAGAGTATGAGGCATGTAGTATAAGGGTCAAGACTTGTTTAGCTAGACCCACTACATACGAGCTGGAGTACATTTCCAAATAATGGGTAGCTTTTATGCGGCTATGCAGCAGACTGCTGAGGAAGACTATGCGTCTATATAGTCAAAGAAGGTTCTATCACTGGTCATGAGTAGTGGGTAGTGTGAAGACATCATGAAGACCTAAAGCTGAAAGTGGACTAACAGCATGTCTGTACATAGACAGTACCATGTCATAACATTAATGAAACAATGATGTGACAGAATCAGAACAGCGTCAGGGCAATTTTCATGCTTATGGCAGAGCTGACCTTCGTCGGATTTCGTCGGATTTCGTCGGATGATTTTATTTGTTAAGACAACCAGTCATAACATAAACAACTGAAAGTAGGGGTGGGTAACCCAATATACCCTTGCGGGCTTGGGCAATGAGGTTGTTTTAAGAAAAGTTGCAAGCAAGGGGTTTGTTTGTGGATCTGTGTTTAGACAGTCTAGCGCAGTCTGTGTTAGTTAGACTTGGCGGCTGAGTGAATCAGTGACTGTTAAAAATCTTATGAATCTGTCAACCTAAAACTATAGAAACTACCACACTAGCCCCATAGAAATGCAATGATTTGGACAGATTCTAATTAAACAACAAATTTATGTTATGAAAAAATGAAGCACAAGAGAACAAGTGAAGCAACACGAAAAGGTTATTTTTGAAAAAATTATTATTATTTTTATATTGAAATGAATCAATGAAAATCAAGGGTGTACAGTGATAGACAATTGCATGTGTTTCTAAAGTAAATGGAACTGAAAAGAACAATCCATAAATACAGAAGAAAACAATCCAGTCAAGAAAACATTGAATTAAATTGACTTCTTTCCAGGATGGTAAATAGAAAGCCAGATGTAAAGCATGAAGAGAGACTTGGATTGAAGAGTCGACGTTTTGGTCTCAGTGGAGTAATCCAGAGACCATCATCAGGACAAAAGAATAATGCAATATAGATGACCCTTATTTCATGATTAGAACAAAACTGTAGATGAACTTATTCTGAGTGTGAGCAATTTATTGCCTTGGGGGAGCTTATAGTCTGCCCCGAAGTGATATCCAGATAATCAAGCCAAAAACGTTTTCACTCTTTAGGGAACCTGTGGTTTCAATCTCAGGGTCCGAGAAAATTCAGAAACGGATGACTGACGCGAAGCGTCTCTTCTGTATCCAATCAGAGGGGAGCTAGCTAGATTTTTAACAGTCACTGATTCACTCAGCCGCCAAGTCTAACTAACACAGACTGCGCTAGACTGTCTAAACACAGATCCACAAACAAACCCCTTGCTGGCAACTTTTCTTAAAATAACATAAACAAAGCAATGATGCGAAAGAATCAGATCAATTTGCATACATTTGGCAGAGCAATATTATATGGCAGTGTGATCTGCTAACCTCAGACTGGTTAAATTAGCAATTGTTTCACTTAGAAACTTAGTAAATTTTCACTTAACTGGATTTCGTCGAAGATTTCTTAACTGGGTTTTATCGAAGGATTTCGTATAACAAGACTACCACCCAACCAGAGATATATAGCTTACAAAAAGATTCAAAGTTGGACTCTTGTCAATACAGTGATAACTCAAGATCTTGCAACAGAAGAACCAGGAACCAAGGTGTCTATGAGAGCTTCTTGCTTGCCATCGATTAATTTTTTCAATGGTATACGATCGGGGAAAAAGTGCGGAGTCTCCTGAACTGTGATGCAACATTTGGCTGGGTCTGCTAAAAAAAACTGGTAGTTCATGGCCTTTAATCTGGGATGAAACGCCAGGAAACCTTTCCTTGTGTCGACAGTTTCTTTATCCTGAAGATGTAGATTTTATTGTTTTTCCAGAGGATGTGGTTATTTTTCCTCATGAAGGATATTAACAGCTCAACATGTTAATAACGGAGAGGTTTGCACACTATTGGTCTCTGTGATTTCTGGTTCAGGAGTATTCTTGCTGGTGTCCTGTGTGCCCTATCAAACTCCAAGAGTTTACTGAAAGTCAGGTTTGTGGTTGAGTAAATCATTTCTCCAAGAAAGAGATGCATGATCCAAACAGGTCTTCCTTCCCTTCTAGAATTCCGAACATTCGAAGATTCCCCCTTCTGTTCCTATCCACCAGGCCTGATAATTGCTTAGTGAGCAAGTCTGTGGTGCTAGTTAGGCACTGGAGGGATTTACTCATTTTGTTCTCTGTATCTTCCAGTTGGCTCATTCTGCTTTCTGTTTCTGTGATCCTAACATTGGTATCTGTCGGATCGCTGAAATCTCGCATTGCATCCAATCAGTGTTTTTCTCTGTGGAATTTTCGAGTTTGTGAACATCCGCTAATTTATTCAGGATGGATCCCATAGTGGAACTGATGTCCTGCTTCCCCTTATTGGGTGAATCCAGGTTAGGCGGATCAGCCTTGACTCTTTTGAGGCTTGCCTTGTTCTCTTTGTCTGCCATTTTTGTGCGAGAATCGACTTTGTCAGGGTCCCATTGAAGCAACAGGCTGCCACAACTTTTCTTACTGCTCTTGTTGCATGATCTTGTGATAACTATACTTCTAATTTTGCAATGGAACACATGAAAATGTTCCTTGTTCTGTGTTAAGTCAAATGGACCTCTTTGAGAAAACATTGGCAAAGTAAATAGGTCTTGTATTGGCTGTCAGACTTTTAACTTTGGCAATACTTGTTTTGTCAAGATTTTCGGAAAACTTTATTGTTAGGAAAGCTAGTGGGACCTCATCAATCTAAACATAACATTAGCTAAAAGTCAAAATACAATTTTGGTGACTGAAGGCCTAAATTGCAATTGTAGTCCCTGGCACTTTGGTGCTAGGCAGCACTCAGCGCATCAGCACAAAAAGAGAGCAGACATACTCTATATTGTTGTATATATGGAGCATTTCTGCTCTTTTCCTTTCATGCAATGCAGCACTGCAAGTTCCCTTAACATGAAAGCAAATATATCCCTCTGTGTCTATGCAAATTCAAGAATGCTGTTAAAATGCACTAACCTTCTGTACTGCGCTAGTGTTAAAAATATTGCAGCATTAAAAATATTGCAGCCTCAATTTTCTGCTCTTTTACCCCCAGTACCCAGGGCTGAGGTCCCCATAGTAGTTCACTCTAGAGATAGCCAATGATTCCAAACATTTTTCCATGCAGGAATTTCCTTTCCCAGTGAATGAGTCTGAACATCATCAAGCATGTGGACCTTGGAGAATGTCACATCGTGAGAACCCAGAGACACACATTATTCACTTATTGAAAGGGGTGCAATGGAAGCTGCTGATTAATATTTTACTTCTATTTGTCCTCTAGCAAACAGGAAGCACAAAAGTTAGAAGGCTATTGTAATGCTAAATGTTCACTGTAAAATGTTCAAACAAGTTCTGTCACCTCATTAGTAGAGACACATATTCCGATGGTTTTTTTTTTTGAGAGAAGAACTCTGTTTGTTTAGACCATAGTCTTTAAACTTCAAGAACATATAAAATTCAAACACTGTACAAAGGCCAATCAGTAACAAGATAATACAATCATAAATAAAATCACACAATTACTTTCTGGGCAGCACCACGTAAATACTTCTATGCTAAAATAAATTTCCTCAATATTCTAATTTGTAAAAACAAAAAAGTTTTAAACCCTCCACGCATAATAAAAGTGGGCGTTACAAATCTCCTAAAGATAGAGGCAAGTTCATTACAGTCATCATTATTCATTTACAGTAAAATATTAGAACCGTTTGAGCTAGTTTCACCTCGGTCTTTAGCCTTTGATTTCTGCAAGAGAGGGTGTAAAAGTAGATTCATCTCTGTACTTGCTTGAGCTTTTCCCTCACCAGTTGGTTTACCCCTCTTAAATAGTTACCAAGTGCAATTGCTATGTCCAAGTTTTCCATTCCTATCAGTAAATTAATGGCTTGGGCTCGTAATCTTATGCCATATTTTATAAATAAGGGCCGTAAGAACCGTTTTCTCACTTCTACACACATAAGACAATCTAGCAGTATGTGCAACATTTCACACTTGGTCCCCAGTCCACACTTGCATAGACCATCGGGATATAAAATGTCTACCTTAAGTCTCCCCTCCAATAGCCAAGGTATGGTACCAATTCGGATCTTAAAAATATCTCACCTAAATCCATAGTTTGGCAGGGTTTCTACATAAGGATACCATGTATCATTTTCCCATGCTTCTATCATGTATTGGACCTATTTTTTCTTTCTCAGGTATCCTATGTCCTGGGTTCTTGAATGCTCCCTTCCTTGTGCTCTGAGTGAACTCTTCGTGAAATCTACGTCTAAGGAATTTTGATTAACTTCCACGTTTACGCTCCCGATTATCTCCTTTATTTTCCTTTTTGCCTCAGTTGCCCATCTTAGGCTGCTATGCCGGATTTCATCACTGCACCAATGTGAAACCTTTTGGGCTTTCCCTTGGGAATGGCGTTTCCAGAATCTTGCCACAACCATTTTGGCCTGGGTATTCCATGCTATCGTTCCTGCCTCTAATCTACTTGCCTGTATCATTGCTGACTTAGGCAGGGACAGTAGCATTTGTAAAGCCTTGCCTTTTTTCCGATCCCACACCCCTTTGCCACTGAAATGGAGTACCTCTACCCCATACAGTACTTGGGTGGGATTCATGGCTTCATAAGCCTTTAACAGGGGTTTGTGTGACAAGTCCCCGTAATCTTTATTACATTTTTTAAAACCACAAATGGAGGAATATGCTTTTGCATTTTGATTTTCCAAATGTTTATCCCATTTTAAAGAGCATTCGAACCATAGGCCTAGGTATTTATATTCCTTTACTGTTTCTAGTTTTGTTTTGCCTAGATACCAGCTAAAGCTCTTGGACCTTTTACAGAAGCACAAGATCTTTGTTTTGTCCATATTTACTACTAGCAATTTAGCCTTACAATAATCATAAAAAACGTTTAGTTTTCTGTGTAACCCTAGCTCTGTCTGATCAATAATCACTAGGTCATCTGCATACAACAGGCTTGCGACCTTTCTTCCACTAATTCTGGGGCTAGCACTTTTTTCGACTTCCATTGCTGCTGGCAGATCTGCTAAAACAATTAAAAAGAGGAGGGGACTAAGACGCAACCCTGTCTTAGCCCATTCCTATATCTATTTTCCTTGTCAGTGCCCCTGAGTGTCTTTTCTTACTTATGCCCAGTTCCCTCTTTGCAGTTCTTTTAAGATTGCTAGTAAGCGAACTGGGATATCATATTTGGCCAAGCACTCCCATAATCTCCTGCGGACCACCGAATCAAAGGCTGCCCGGAAGTCGACAAAACAACAGAACATATACCCCGTTTGTTCTATCGACTTCCGGGCAAGTGCCCAAAGGGCATAGCAATGGTTCATTGCTACTGGCTGATGGTCTGCTGCCGAGTGCACTAGCTTCCAGAACTGGCGTAAGTTCCTTGTTTCAATTGCTTTAAGTAGCTTAAACCAACAGCCTTCTTTAAATTCTCTTTTTGACCTCCTAATTAGCATGTTGTATTCTCTTTTTAACACCTTGGCTGCTAGCGATATTTTCCTTCTGTGCTGGATTGCCAGAATCCCCATTGTTTATGACGAGCTCAGCTCGTCATCAGCACCGCTCAACTGTGCCTCATGACGAGCTGAGCTCGTCATGAGCATCGAAGGGGTTAAGGCCTCGAGAACATTTCCACTACCCTGTCCCCCCTTTAAGGATTTACGATGTGACATTCTCCTCACTTCTTTTTTTTTCTCCTGACATTCCCTTGTGTACCAGCCAGCTTGTTTCTCTGCCTTTAGACTGCTCACTTTAGTTTTTTTTTTGCCACTTTTGCCATTTTTCAGTCCCTTACTCAGTGTTAGGACCACCTCCTCGATTTTTCTTACGTGCCAATCTAGGCTCTGGCCACTTACTGTCTCCAGATATAGGTTCTGTTATAGCTTTATTAATTTGGACCCTAGTTGTACATCGTCTAGGGTAATCCATCTGTTGTTCAATAACTTGAGAACGGGGTTCTGGCTGTACATTAGGGATCTCCAAGACTACAACGTTATGGTCGCTTCCTTCTCTATTCAGGATCCTAAACCCAGTAATTAGTTGGAAATTCCAGGGTGACGTGAAGACATAATCAATGGGACAAATTTGGGTACCCAAAATAATCCGATGTTACTGAGGCAAGATGTCCAGGGCCAAATGCATCAAAGATTTGCGTCGCCTTTGCACAACGGAACGGGACACAAGAGTGACACAACTCTTAAATTAGATTTATCATTGCACACAAGGCCACGTTTCATGGCCTTGAGTGGCTTGATAAATAAAGAGTAACACAACGCATAGGTTGCCTCAGGGACGTGTCCCATGGTTGGAGCTTGAGTGTTAATTGTGATCAGGCCAACGCAAGGACATTACGTGCGGCTACTCATGAGGACTTCCAGCCGTATGAGAGTCATATTATAAATTGAAGCAGGCACATTTTGGCAACTTAGAAGCAGGAGGCACTCTGGACAGCATTCAGCCATTGAAGTACTCTGTGTTAATTGGTGTCCCGTGCATCAACACATATTCGCAATGATGGACCGGCACTATATATGTTTCCTCTGAAAGAAAATTTGCAAGGATTAGAGGCTTTTGAACTTCCTACAGCCTTTTTATGGACGATTCATGGGGTTTAGTCGCTTGAGGTGCTGAGAATGGTGTCAGCACCTGGCTGTGTTTGATATCCGGATACTATATTTAGAAACGCCAGTCTGTATCAATATAGAAGGCTTTGGACCTAATGTTTCAGTGTGAATTTTTCTCTCCCGGTTAGGGCTCTATATCTGGCAGGTCCTGATGAAGGTGGCATTCCATCAGCTTGCAGTCACCAAAACGCGTCGACCACTGCCCTGAGAACATCCTGCTTTTGTGCAGTTCTTGTCTTTGGTCATCCCAATTACATTGTTATTCTGCAGTTGTGTTCCCCAGATATGTAATGAATGTGAAGGTTTGTCTAGAGATGTGTGAGTTGGGTTTGAATGGGTTGCTGTGATGTTTTTTTGTTTTTCTCTTCCCGGGCTTAGTTGATTTGATTGAATGTATTAATTTTTCCATCTGTGATTATTTATGAATGCATTATCTATGTTGAAAATGTTAAAAAAAAGTATTTAAAGACATGTATATTCATGAAAATACATTTGATAAAAGAAATGAAAATAAAATAATGTATATTTTTTAGAACTGTTGGAATATTTTGTCTAGTGGGGTAATAATTTGGTTTGGGTGCTCACAGTATGTATTTGGATAAACTCCACTGTAGAATAATTTTGGTTGTGAAGGAGACTCTTTCTCTGGAGCTTGAATGTTCCCATGTATCCATCCATTGATTGTGGCGCATTTTTAGATTTACCACTAATGGCAGACCTGCAAATGCGTCAAAATGCTATGCAGCACGAGGGGTGGCATAACAAAAAGAAATATGTTTTTATTCTCCTCCAGGAGATAGTTTTTGTGCAAGACGATGTCCCTTTCTGCACAAAAACTATTCTGCTTACAATATAGGCACCCTTGCAATGCATTGGTGCTAAACAGCACATTGTACGCCAGTGTAGGAAAAATACATGAATGCACAATATAATGTTAAGTATGGCACATTTCTGCCCTTTCCCTGTCACCCAACCCAGCAAGGTGACTTGCTGCATTTTGAAATGTTGTGATAAATATTCCCTTCAGTCTTTCTGTGCTGTAGTTTCAATTACACGTTAATGTCACAGTGCACACCCAAGATTTCATAATAATGTCTTTATTGCCTGAAAACCCTCCTCTCCTGCGGATTCAAATAGACATATAGCAGCCTTTCCTAATGTACATTGTACCATATGTTCTTATCTGTCCTCACTTCACTTGCATTCCTCCTGTTTGGTCGCCCAAAAGATGTGTTTGTCTATCATCTTTGATTGTATATTGGAAAAAGAAACGGTGGCGCTGGAATGACAGTGCAAGTGGTAGGCAGTTTTTTTGTTATTAGAGCACATAGGCTTTAAGAACGTCAAAATTTCACGGTTACACTTTCAGACATGGTGCATCTGTCTCCATCAAGTTTCACAGAAGATATATTGTTGTCTCCCGAATGATCAGGATCTCAAAACAAATCTTCATCTGAGTGACATTTTACATTAGTCTCTTGCCTTTTTCTGAAAGTGTCCAGAGTTTATTGTCTGGCCTGCAATCTCTTCTTTAATATATAATATAAGTTCGGATCCCTCGGTATTTGCACTTGTTACGCCATGGACTTATCTTTTAATGTATAAAAGCATTTATAATCTTTAAATACATTATTTTCAAGAAAAAAAGAACACATATCGTGCTAAATATAGCTTTATTGTGCACACCGTGGACGAATATTGATTGACATTATACAGGAATCATAAACAAATATGGCTAATGGAGACAGTTTTTTAGTTTCTGTACAATAATGTAAAAATGGTGTAAGTGGTATTAGAGGTGGCTGGGAAAGGGAAATATAAATCCAATCTCACTGGATTTCCAGCAGGAGAAAACACACTCTTAAGCAGGTGACAAAAATATCTCCCAAGTAGGCAAAATGACCACTTTAATATAAATGCTGCCTTGGCTGACATCTCTGGTATAAAATGTAAGAGATGAGCCATTTCTTCTTAACTGCACACTAATGTGTTAGTCTAATGGAATGCTGATTTAATCACCCAAGGCAATGCAAAATAATAAAACCACTTTATTTTACACAATACCTCCAGTGGGAGAGCTCCATGGGTTAAGCACTTGCTGCAGAGATCTGTTTATAATCTGCAGGTTACTAGTGTTAATATCAGCAGAAAAATATCACGATGCAATTCGGATCACAGTAGTTGAAATTGCTCAGCAAAGGGATCGTTCAACCCAGATTCGTAAGTGAGAGCTGCAGGTTCGAAACAGATCTATGTTTCAGGAGCAATATTACAATGAGCTAAGTAAGAAAATGGGTCGGCGAGGTTGTGACGCCTTTCCCAAGAAATATAATAAACTCCTGTGAGGTCCAACACACAAGTTGAATATATAAACATGGGCTCAACTCCTATTAGCTATAACACACAACATACAAGTCAAAACAGAACATGATTAAAATCCTACAAGCAATTTCTAAAAAGAGAAAACAATTTGTTTAAACAGAATTGCACCAAAGAGACTAAAATTCCATAAGGGGAACCAGAGATTTAAATGTTTGAAATGTTAGGAAAAAAGTACTCAGAAAGAGTGAAGAACTCAGATGTCACTGTTCTCAGTTGACTACAACCTAAGAGTGATTTCAGGCCAACCGTGATTGAGCAGAAGTCTGATACCCTAAGCGGTCATCCTGGTCGAAGATTTTACCTTCTTGACTTAAGCTCCGAAATAGAAATAAAAACCCTACATTGGTGCAAGGTTGCATGCTGTACCTGTAGAGTCTTCCAAGGCTTTAAATGAGGTTCTGCTGAAGCCATTGGTTTTGGTGGGCAAAACTGTGAAAGGGAAAAGTCAAATTTCACAGCTGCTGAAGTTCTTTCATCTGGAGCATACTTTTCTCCCCTTTGGACGATCAAATATTCTAACTTCAGACTTAGTCCTGTTTAATGAGCTCAAAATCCACCAGTGAGGCAAGACTAAAGCTGTATCAGACTAAGCCCCCTCGAAATCAGACACCTTTGCTACAAGGTCCCACGGACACTACAGAGATATTTGTAGTCCAAAAATGTCCCACCATTTCAGACTCTCTGAAGCAGCTCCTCTTTGTCAATTCTAAGGCTTTCAGGAACAGCGCTTAGGGGCTAAGACTCGTTCCAGCAGAGGTCATCAGTAGGTTCCAGCCCATGTACAGTTGTTACTGGTAAACTGGTCATTCAAGTCAGAAAGGCATTTTGTTACATGATCTTGCCCTGTAGCCACACGGAAGGTCAATAATCTGACTCTTAGAGTTCAGTCGCAGGCCTGAGTACAAATGGGAGCAGGACCAGTCCATTAGGTCTCCACACAGGTCACAAAGAGTAGGTCCAATCCTCTTCTGTTCATCTTCATGTCCGGATTTGTTCTGATGAGCTGTGGGGAAGGGGACAGTTTTGTGAGTGTCACTAGCCAGTGGGTGAGTGGGACTACTGGATACTCCCTAAGCTACAAGAAAAACATTCCCAAGGCAACCCTTTCCACTTTTGTACCACCTCCTGTTTGCCTTAGTGCAAACTATTCCACAGTGCACTCTTCGGAGGCAAATCCAATATGCCTGACCCTTTCTGTTTTTGGAAGCTGCTGATGAGCCAGCCAGGTGTATATTTAGGGAAATGAGCAGCCCCCTCTCCTCAACTACATCAAACTGGTTATGAAACCAGCTTCCCATACCACCTGGCTGGTGTCAAGCTGGCTACAGGTGGCACAGGGAACAACGGCTACTCTTCTCCAGTTCTCTCTTTACACTTAACTAATAGTGGACAAGCCTCACCTTGGTCCTTTTCAAGTTAAGGAAGCCCCTGAACCCTTTCCAGCTGCCCTACCTGAGGTGAATTGAGACATATACTTTAAACCCATGTCTTCATGGATAAAGGCCAAACCATTGTTTCTGATCTGTAAACAATTTACAGACCTCTTTAAAAGAAAGCACTACCAGGGGCCAGCCGCTGGAAGGCTAG
The DNA here is from genome assembly GCF_964263255.1 of Lissotriton vulgaris. NCBI lineage: Eukaryota > Metazoa > Chordata > Amphibia > Caudata > Salamandridae > Lissotriton > Lissotriton vulgaris. The sequence continues at coordinate 1,649,308,722 of NC_141689.1, forward strand.
AGATTCAGGCAGCCTAATTCTATTTTTTTTTCTTAAATAGTTATTAAAAATATAATTTCACCAGTGAATTGAATTTTAAATCACGCAAAACTAAAGGGGATGATGAATGGAGTGTTGAACATTGCAAGCACTCACCCCCAGTCAACTGATCTGGGTTTAATCCATTATAATTATTTAGCTCACTCTGCCACCTCAGTTCAGGCATGGCCATATGCAAATCAGTCTGACCCTATGCCTCATGAGAACATTCCAGCCCGAACTGCCAAGCCATGTCTTCCCTGGACCGGAAACAAGCATCCTTGGGTCCCTTGCTCACTTTGCCACTGGATTCAAGCTAGCCAGGCTGATAACGGCTGATTAGCCAGAAACCGGTCACAGGAAAAAATCCACAAATAAATCCACACTAACTTAAATGATCATAGATTTGTGAAACTGCACTGCACACTATAAAAACTACCAATGTGGTTACACTCTGTTTATCTAACATCCATTTAAAAATTAAGGGCAGGATTAGGTTTATAAACTCCATATATTTTTAGAACAGTAATTAAAAATCCAATAAAAAACAAAATGCTAAAGAATTATACATTTTGTATAAAACTACAAAGTACATCAGTGTCTACATTGAAGATTCATCTCATGGCAAATAGATATGACAGTAAACTCTAATTGGTCCAAGGGAAAACTGAGTGAAGTTCTAAATGTACCGAAATAAAATCTGGTTAATAATGATCTATCACAGGTATTACTTCCCAGAAATATATTTGACCCTGTCTCTGCCAAAGTTTGGAGGATAACGTAATCATGTGGATAATTTCTTTCAACACCTCTACCTCCTGGATAGAGGTAGTATAAGCTCTATATTTCTCATTCACCCATGGTATTTCGCCCCTGGTAATCTGTTGGGGACACATACAGATCAGATCTATCAAGCATGTCAGCAGTCTGCTATTTACGCTTAAGCCAGGGGATCTTATGACTTTAGTCACAGCCATCAAAACCACGAAAATTTGTTTGTAGAAGGTGAGGTAAGTATTTTCACCAAATCCACAATGGAAACAACATTTTGGGTAACTTAATGTGGTCTACGACATAACTTAAACTTAATTCCCCATGTAGAAAAAAAGGAGGAGTCCATGGAGGTAGACCTTGGAGGCACATACAACAAATGTTTTTCTTCTATATGAAGACGCTGTACTCCCTGATGGTAGACCCATATTTTAAGACCAGTTGACCTTTCCATTTTATATTTAAAGAAGAGCATTGATTGGTTTATTTCTGACTTTCTGGGCAAAATTGAAAAAAACCCTACTGCCTAGTGGATAGGCAGAGGTACCATGAACTTTATGAGTCAAATATTATTCACAAACACACAAATTTAGTAACTTTCCCAATATTCTTTCTCCTAATAGGAACAGTTCTGGTATTACATGACTAAGGGCACAGGCCAAATGAAGTTGGCCTCTAGATTAAGGCTATCCATGAAAACAAAAAACTGTCCATTAGGCTTTTGAGGCCATTGGAGGTCTTGGACACACATCACCAGCGTACATTAAGCTGACACAGGCTTAAAGTGTACCTTGAGTATGTTTTTCTCTTGAGAGATCGAAAACACATTACAGTTGCTTATAGATAATAGGAACAGAAAAGCAGCTAGTACACAACCTTGTTTAACACCCTTGTCGAAACTCAATGTTTGCTTCGAAATGATCCTACCACACCCTGCTGAGGCCTGGGCCATGCTAGAGGGGCACTGGGTAGTGGAGGTATTAAACTCCTGTCCCCAAAACTTAATGGTCAAGGGGTAGGTTGGCTGGAGTCAGTCATTGGCTACCAAGCATCAGACCTGAGATGGCAAATGGCTCTAAAATGTTCCACCTAAAGGTCAGCCTTTAACACCTTTACCGCGTGGGTTTTTCCGCCGCGGTGCCAGCGTTCTATTAGGTGGGCGAGGCTCCGTCGGCCAACATTAGCGAGGTAGTTCTCCCATCGGCTAATGGCCAATGGGAGCACGCAAGGGTTTAAATTAGTACCCAGCCTTACCGATTGACCAGTGTTTAACGTGTCAAAGTTACCTATCTTCCCCAAAAAACTAGTGTCCTTATGGTTCCATGAATCTACTGGATTCTCTCCATTCTCCTCTTTTATGGATTGCGTTTTCTGTTTTAATGTAGCTCGGTAGTCGATTCTACATCTAACAATATCGTCTTGGACTCTGGTTTTTTATTTAAGGACCTATGCAGACGATTAATGGTTACCCTACATGATTTGTTAAACCTGCTTGGAGGTTTGTTAATTACTGCATAGACTAAAAGTGCTTTCCAAATGTGACATTCTGAATGTAACAAACACGTCAATGATTGAGCTATCGGGGTTACTTTCATTTTTTTGCAAAGAAACTCATCAACTAGTCCCAAGTTATCCTTCATTATCTTGGTGAACAGAGAAGTAATATCAGCCATGTTCCAGCTACGCCTAGAGCCTTAGAGCCTTGTTCTATGATACTATATCTGTGATGCTCTTCTTGGATGAACCCATGACTTTTATTGGTACCCTCAGAGACAACACATTAGGGTTATGGTCACTGTAGCCATTTCTCCTTGTGCACCCATACTGAATATAATAAGAAAATATGTAAGGGTTGTGATACTACAAAAGTTGAAATTTTTCACTCCAACGCCCCTAGTATTTCATTTATGTTACATAAATTCAACATCTGATTGATATTTTGAGAATATCACTCTTGAGAATTTTGAGAAGTGTGGCTCACTGGTTAGAAGCGGCAGACCCTGAAGCAGAGATCAGGCCCGGGACCAGGGTTCAATTCCCGACGCGGTAGGGTCTTGGGCTTAATGTCCGCGCACTTGATAAATTCTCTCGCCTCGGCGCCTACTCTAATCATGGGTCCCACGCTGCAACTCTGGGCAATAGCTTGCTTAATCTCCACAACGGCCCCTACAACGCTGGGATGCCTGGCTTCAGCTTGGGGGTGCTCAGGAGGGGCATCTCACAGGGAGAGCCAAGAAGGGTTCCACAGCGTTATACAGCGCCGGGACGCCCCGTTGCTGGGGCAGCTGTGCGCTTTACAAGTATTCTACATATACATATACATATACATATACATATATTTAAAGAGCAACACTCCTCCTGCCATCCATTTTTGGGGAGAGGTGCATTAATGCCTCAGCTAGGAAGGGTACAAAAAATAGGAATAACTCCTAATTTTGCATTGAATTCTACCCAAGAATGACATTAAAAACGTCAAAGTTAGTTTAGATCTATACCTCAACTCTTCTAGTACAAGAAAATTGTAGCAAAAGGACCCTTTTCATTCCTTGTATTTACGTAACTATAGAAATTAATAAGAACAGAATTAAAACATCTTTAACAAATAACTCAAGAATTAGGACAACAATATGAAAGAATGGTGCAGGAATAATCATAAAATTAAGGGAGATTTTCAAGAGAGTAGCTAAAACTTTGCTAGTTCCAACAGAGGAGGGAGGGAGAGGCAGGCATAGTATAACAAAAACTTCCTTCTCATGTTATTGCATCAGCAGCCCAAGTTGTTTCAAATTTGTTAATAGAACCAGTCCTCATCGAATAACTTGGAAACATTACCAGATATGTTCCAAAAAACAGCAATAGGGTTGCTCTGGTTCAGGACAATCCTTTTAGCGCAGGTATTGTTTAAATTATTGAATTGGCTTACTAATACAGTTTGATTTTAGCCACCTGAAGGATGGAAACACATCCCAATATAAGGATTACTGAGCCTTGCCTCTCCTGCCCACTAATAACCTTATAGCTGTATTAATATGCTTCCAAACTTTTCTTGACCTGAATAAATTTGATTGACAGAAATGGGTTGAGAAGATATGGATTTTAGAGTTTTTACCTTAAAGGTTCTTGCAAGACCTTACCAATGCAGGATTTTTAAATATTATGACCACACAATCCCTTTTAAGATGTATTCATGATGGCCCTACCCATGCCGCTTGCCTAAGAAATAGAATGTTCTCATATTGGGCGATTTTGAAATCCATACCCTTATTAAGCCAGTGACACACCTTATTTTTCAGCTGAGTAGTCAATTTAACAGTCTTTGATAATATCATCAGAACTGTTATTTTTCATATAGGTATCCCAATATAGGTTTAGGTAGTCACCTAACCTTTTACTTATATTCTCCCCTACCATTACATTTCATATTGATTCTTGGGACTGACCTTTTACTTCGCTACAATACTGCTTACAGGACGTAGGGTTTTCCCTGAAAACTAGCCTCATCCATTATGCATGAGGATTGTTGGAAACTCATCAGGACTACCATCTCCCGCATGATAACTATGTATAAGAGCAATTCCTTCTGTCATACTAAGTCTGACAGGACACAGCAAGGTAGAACCCCCGAGGGTACCACTTTGGGTACATAAAGACCATGTCTTGCTGAGGTAGGCAGAGGAGAAAAGGACTTCCATGCTGATACACAAAGCAAGACGCTGAGGTTCCTGCATGCAGACAATGCAGCACTCAGTGGTCTGACATCCCTTGTGGGGTGCCTATCTTGAGACCAAAATGGAGAGGGATTCTTGGCTTTACACCTACATGCATGCTAGGTACATTTAATTACATCTAGTTAGGGTTGCATCGTAGGAATGCACATTTATTACTGTCATGCATTTTATATACTTGCCTATATTCATTGTTTTAGCACAATGGTAGAAATCTACCATCCTTTTACTCTGTTAGGACTTCAAATCATTTATATCTGTTTCTGTATAATGGTTGTTTCAGCACACCTATTTGACACTAGGATGACGCTGGTTCAATAAATGCTTATTGGAAAAAGACCCCATTGTTTATTTTGTGTATCTCGCTGAGACAAAGTGAGCACGAGTGACTGAGCGAAAAGTATCCCACTGTTTCCACGATTGTGAGTGATCAGGGTTGTTATGGTCAATAGTTGCCAATAACTATTCTCTCCTTGGTAAGAGGGGGTTCTAGTGGTACTGTGAGCTAGCTGGCACACAGAGGGGCATATTATCAAGACAGGCGGTACAATTATCACTGCTTTAGCAGCAGAAAACTGCAGCTAAAATGGCGATAATGGGCTTGATAATATGATCTAAGGTATTCCAATTGAAACTCAGGTTAGATCTCCTTCACATCTAACATGGGCTTCAACTGGAATTCCATAGAGCATATTATCAAGTCCATTATCGCTGATTAAGCGGCAGTTTTCTGCCGCTAAAGCGGCGATAATTGTATCGCCTGTCTTTATAATATGCCCCAGGGATACATACCCGATGGGGGTGTGTAGAATCAGTCTGGACACCAATCCTACAGTGTATGTTGTCTAAACACGCAGGTCCTATATAGCTTTATAGGAACTACATGACATGGAGCCACCAACGTTGGTTTGGTACTTATTTAACAATCAAATCTGAGTAGTTCAGTCATGCTATTCTCAAAAACCCCTACTCACATTTCTCCAGAGACGCCTGGATTGGGTAGGTAACTATTCGCCACAGCTGAGTAGGCGTATCCTATATATTGGCTGTAGGTTTATCAAGCTTGAAGGACAAACAGTTTCTATTGTGCATAAAACCTTATCTCTGTTTCCTTGAAATTCTTCCTTGAGAAACCATTGTCAACAATGGCTGACGAAGACAACGCTGTGCAAGCACAGCATGCTCAGTTAGGGAAGAAGGAGAGGAAGGTGAAATTAACATTTCAGAAAATGTTAGAACTGTCCTTACTCTAAAACTGACCCTGGTCGGATTTCCGCTATGTGAAACTCTGCAAAGTGTACAAAAAACTCCGCTGTGCTAAGGGTAGATCCGCGAGTGTCAGAGTTTCTTTAGATAAATGCAGTTTGCGGAGATTGTCAGTGCCAGGTGCTTGTCCACACTGTGCAATCATCATGAACAGCATCATGCACAGCACATGTAGGCGCTGCTTCTTCTCTGCTGCTCTACTAGATTTTTACTCGAGGGCTGACTTCTCAACGCGAGTGGGCAGTTTCTCAACGCTAATGGTCGCCAGCATACGCTACGCAACGGTAGCATGACCACCTGCATTGAGAAATCTCGCTGGAAGGTTGATTTTCCACGCTTGCGCTCACCAACTTGATGTTGACAATCGCATATAAGGAGAAATCTCGCAGGAAGGTGGATTTTCCTCGCTCATGCTCACATACTTGACGTTGACAAATGCGAACGAGGAAAAAACTCCACTCCACAATGCAAAGCAGAGTTCAAGTCCGAGAGCTACACAAAATGCAGAGTGCGGAAAACTTTGCAAACTCCATGAGCAGAGCAGAGTTCACCATCCAGACATATTTAAAACAAGCAGACCATGGAGTCACAGTAAGGGGTGCAACAGTAACTTTTGTGATTGAAATCGTATAGAACAGATGTATTCTATTTATGGGTCAAATTCCTACTAGCAGATGCACAATCAGATGCATTTCTTTCTTACACTGAAGATGAAACACCGGACGACTACTGTCCGTATGAGGACATTGAAGTACTACTCACCTACCAGGAGCTCATAAATTGGTTTAAAGGTGCCTCCCTCACACAAAAGACAAAGTAAGACTAGGTCCACTCAGAAGAGATGGAGCCACTTGGCCAGTCCTTGCTGCTTATGCACCACATCCAGGCATTGACTCAATGCCAGTAGCAGACTTACGTCCACTTCTTAAAGAAATAATACAACTTTACAGAAACCTGACACAGTTTATGATGAGAACACTCGCACTTCAGTCAACAAGGCTAAGCAAACAGGCCAAATTCAGGGATCTACAATTAAAATAACACCACAACCGCTGCACGCAGTTATAGGTAAAATGCCCACTAAACGTGAGCAAATCCCATTCTGGATAGCTCAAAAAATAACCCAGCTAGGGGCAGTATTTCCACACACAAGCCCTCAAGAAAAACACAGAATGTTAACAATCTGCTTGCCAATTGGAATAGCTCCCCAAATGGAGGATTGTACCACGTGGCTACAGTTTTTACTGCCCTATATACCAGAGCTCACGGTATCCTGTCATTAGCAGTAATACTAGATGTATTAATATAAATACAGAATGCTTATGGGGGTGAAGCTGCACTGAACATAGGAATTAAATTATTAGGTAATTTTGCCGAGGTATCAGCTATCATATTAGCTAATGTTAACCACATCAATGCTACAGCAATTCTCATTGACTCCCATGGTTCATGACGAGTTCAGCTCGTCAAGAGAACACAAGCAATGTACTACATGACGAGCTGAGCTCGTCATGAGCATGGAAGGGGTTAAAGAGGATGCAGCAGCGTTGGCAATATGCCAACACCTGAGGAATTTCACTCCTTTACAACAGGAATGTGAATTACCTAAAATATTGAAGAAACCTATTCTGAATTAGATAGAGATAGTTTGGGAGCAAGAGCAACAAAACCTCAACTCATGGGTGGTCCTGAAAAGGATAACACCAAGCAAGCACCTGATTCTTCCAAGATGAAATGGGATAAAACAATAAAAAACAAATGTATAGAATAGATCACAATCCAGGGGTGTGTCTCCTCAACGGCAGCCCTTCGAAAGGAGGTACAACCTTAGGAACAGTGATAACATAAAAAAAACTGACAGGTGTCAGGATACAACAACAAGCTCCTCTCGTTCCTTTCAGGGTTCATCAGAAAACTCTGAGAGGGGAGGACAGTCATGAAACAGACAAGAAGAGCGTACAAAGTCCAGAGACACGCCACACACTTCAGATTATACTTCCAAAAAAGAAGAGAAGCTGATCAAAACCTCAATTTAAAAAGAAGAAAGTAGCATGTCTTAAAGTAAGACATGCCCAGAATCATCAGAGCCCATTCCCTGTTCAGAAGTACTCAACTTCTGAACAGGGAACAGTCTCTGACGATGCTATACAGTGCAGCAGAAGTAACAATAGCTCACCAGAACCTGATGGAATTTATGGTGACAGTGGAGTTGAATGAGCATATCATGATGGAAACAACTGATACAAGGGTAAGTGTCCCACATAGTTTTCATGAAATGACACTCCAGATGGAGAGACAAACCCAGAAAAATTAAAGGTCTCTCTTGGGAGAACCTGACTTTTAGCTATAACATCCTCTTAGCTGAAAAAGATTGGCCTCCTGAAATTGTTATGAATTGTCCAAAGGGAGAAACAGTCATTTTACCTGCTTTTTCTGAACTGGTTCCAATATACTTAAAATATACATACACGCAGGAGTTGGCGTTAGCCCTAGTTCCAGCACTATATCAAAACCATGTTGGGTGGGATGCTGAGTCACCTCACCATACAATCCCAATAAAAACTTCTCCAATTCCACAGAGACAGTACCCAATAAAACAAGAAGTGAAAAAAAAGGTCAGGGAGATCCTAGATCAACTTGAATACCAATGTGTAATTAAAAGTAACCCTGGGCAAAGCACTACGCTATGCTCGTGTAGTTTGCGAAGTTTGCGCTACTTCGCACTACTCGAACTGCACGTAGCACAGTGCAAACACGCGTAGTGTATTGGTAACTTTTTTGCTTGCTCCCGGTTCTCAACGGCAAGTTGGTGACTGCGAGCAAGCAAACTGACATCTTGGTGAGGCTTTTTCCTCGTTCGCAAGCGTTGAAAATAAACCTCCCGGCAAGATTCTTAACGCTGGGGAGGTCAGGTTTCTCGTTCCGAGTGGTTGCGTATGCTCGCGACCGCTCGCAATGAGAAACTACCAGTCTGCATTGAGAAAGCTGCTTCTCTAGTAGAAATCTACTCGAGCGGCAGAAAACTACAGCTCGCACTGTGCAAGATGCCGTTTTCAATGATTGCACAGAGTTGGATGCTTGTCAGCACTGTGCAATCATTGAAAATGGCATCTTGCACAGTGCGAACAGGGTACTACGCAGTTCACGTAGTGCTACACGTAGCTCGCTTAGTGCAAAGTGCACTTCGAGTAGCTACGCGTAGCTCTACTTCGCAAACTATGTGCAGCCTTAATTAAAAACTGTACCTCTCAAATGAATAATCCTTTGTTTCCCGTAATGAAACCCGATAATTCATACTATCTAGTTTCAGACTACAGACATCTGAATACATGCACTAAAACATTTGCAGTACAGAATGCACACAGTGCTGCATTGATGAATACAATTGTGCGGATAAAATACAAAAGCAACACTAGATATCTCAAATGGATTCTTCCGCCAAAACATAGCACTTAAAAGCAGATATCCGAGGGTATTCTCAGCGCTAGGTTATCAGCACTAATTTTGTCAACTCCCTTTCTACAGCTAAATAAAACCTGATTTTTCAGTTAGGCATTGGACACAGAAACACACAGATGTCCTTCTTTCCCTACAAGCTGATATGATAGCATCAAAACACTTGCAGACACACGTGAAAGTCCTCAAATTGGTGATCAGTGTTATGGCGGGTCAATCCGGGTAAACTCACCTAACCTATGTGTGTGAAACGCACCGTACTCCTGCATTCACTACAGCGTGTGAAATGCAGCGTGTCAAACGCACCGAACCCCAGCATTGGCATCTGTGTGTGAAACGCACCGTACCCCTGCATTCACTACAGCGTGTGAATCGCACTGTGTCAAACGCACCGTACCCCAGCATTGGCATCTGCGTGTGTAACGCACTATACCCCTGCATTGGCATCTGCGTGTGAAACGTACCGTACCCCTACATTCACTACAGCGTGTGAAACGCATAGTGTCAAACACACCATACCCCTGCATTGGCATCTGCGTGTGAAAAGCACTGTGTGAAATGCACCGTACTCCTACTTTCCGGGCGTGTGTGCGCATCGTCTCACTATTGTATTCTTGCCATATGCGAGTGCACCGTACCCCTACTTTCCGGGCATGTGTGCACATCGTCTCACTATTGTATTCATGCCATACGTGTGTGCACCATACCCCTACTTTCTGGGCGTGTGTGCGCATCGCCCTACTATTGTATTCGTGCCATACGGAAGTGCACCGTACCCCTATTTTCTGGGTGTGTGTGCGCATCGTCTCACTATTGTAATCGTGCCATACAAGAGCGCGTGCAACGCACCATACATGTGTATGGCTCTCAAAAATACTTAGGGGACACCTAGTGGACGAGTAGTAGGCCCTGAATGCATCCTGGTTGTCATGGATACTAAGATTTGAGTGTGTGCTACAGGTACTCTGCAAAAGTCAGTTGGGCAAAAATATACAATGTTGCAAAATGATTGTGGAGCTGAAGCTCAAATTTTGAACGATGCTAATGCGTGTCAGAGCTTTATGTTTATTTATTTATTTAAGGTTCTTATAGAGCGCGTAGTCACTCAAGAGTATCCCAGCGCTAAACCTCGTGGTCCTGATGGATGGAAATACGGGGGCGGAAGTGGTTTAAGGGAAAAGAAGGGTTTTGAGAGATCTCCTGAAGCGCAGGAGGCTAGGTTCTGATCTAAGTTTCAAGGGGAGCGCATTCCATTGTTTCGCTGTGTGGACTGAAAAGCGGCGGCCTCCTGTGCGGGCCTTGTTCACCCTGGGAACCACAATAAGATTTTCATGGTCTGATCGGAGCGCTCTAGCAGGTCTGTAAGGTGTGATCCAGTTGCTAAGAATTGGTGGGCCTACGTTGTGCAGTACTTTGTGAGCCAGGCAAAGGGCCTTGAATGTCACTCTTTCCCTGATCGGCAGCCAGTGCAGTTTTTTCAGTGCGGGTTTGGCTGATGTTCTGGCTGGGGTATTCGTGAGCAGCCGGGCGACGTCGTTCTGGGCTTTCTGTAATATTTGGAGAATGGTTGCCGGGGCTCCTAAGTAAATGGCGTTGCTATAGTCCAACCTGGACATAATTAGGCCTTGGATCAGCAGTAGTCGGGACTGGAAAGGGAGTAGAGAAAGCGCCTTTCTGCATGATCTTAAAGGGATTGGAGGAAACATACGATGCAAACAAATCTGACCTATCACTCTGTACTCCTCGAACCGAAAGCCCCTCATCAGCACTGATTTAAGGCAGCAAGAACCCCTGAGAGGGCACTTGCCTGCACAACATTGGAGTGGACCACACTGCTGCTTTCTCTGCAACCTCTGGTATCTTATGGTTCATACCATGGAGAGGGCCCCAGCTTTCACTGAGGAGGAAAACCAGGCCCTGCTGGATAGCCTCCTACCATAGTACAGCAAGCTGTATAGGAGACCAGGGGAGCAGGTGAGTGCTGACTGCACTACCTTTGACTGTGCACCTGTTGTGTGAGTGTCTGAACAGGCATTGTGTATTGGTGGGACAGACATGCAATGTGGTTGTGAGTGAATCCAGGGGGTGTAAATGGTGGCGTCTCTCATGCAGAGCATGATGTAGTTCATGCGTGTTCACTCCTCACTTGCATTGTGCTTACTGTGACATTCACTGCATAGTGAATGACACATTCAGGCATGCCAGACCTTGGTGGCTTCATTCACAAATGTCCTGAGGTGGAACAGTGTTCCCCCAGGAGTGACAGGTGACTGTACTCACAGATGTTTATGACTTGAGGGGACCTGTGGAGAGATTGTCCAAATGATGTGTCTAACCTCATTGACATTGAAGTGTGTGAATGTTCATTGTCATCTGGGTGAGTGTGTATGTGATGTGTTGCAGCGCTGATGCATGACGTATGCAGCAGCTCTAGCCATCTGATGTGACAAGTAAGCAGTCCTGTGTGCCTGACTTGCAAAGTTAGCACGACACCTGTGACACCCCCATTGTCAAGTGGCACTAGTGCAAAGTGAGGGTTGTATCCGCTGTTGTCAGTGACAAGCGAGTGATCTGTGCCAGGGTGTGTCTGTCTGGTCTGCTGAGGGTTCTTAAGTAGAGTGGGATATGTGACTGCTTGGCACGTGCTGTCCCAAACCCTACAGTTGCATGTGTTGCCCAGTGTGTGTAATGATCAGTGAGTGTGTTGCACCTGTTACGCCATCAGTTGCCTTTTAATGCCATGTAGTGCATTGGGGCTTGCCCACAGGCCTAATTCACATGGACAATGATGCAAGTCCTGTCACCATCCTATGCCCTGTTCACATTATCAATAGTGTGCAAGTGTGTGTCTCTGGGACAAGGAGCAGGTGTAGTGATGGTGTTTCACTTTGTCTTCCTGACAGGTAACTACCTACGAGAAGTGGGAAATCTGGATGGATATTGTCAGGGCCATCAGGTCTACGGGGGGGCCATTGCCGGTGGCTGTGTAACGTCCAGAAGAGGTGGCAAGACATCCGGTGCTGGACCCGGCATATCGCCCGGGTCCATGGAAGATGGAACCTCCACGCCAGCATGGCAGAAGCCGTCCCCTCACCCCCCAAATGCTCCGAGTCCTGGCAGTGGTTTTCCCAGACCTCAATAGTCAGTTGCAGGAGAGACAGCAGCAAGGAGGGGATAGGTACATGGCTTTTTGTTGTGTTGTGTGTCACCTGCTTTTTGAAGTTCTCTGAAGCATGGCTACACTCCCACAGTTGGGGTGTCTGGTCAGACACGTTATATGTGCAGTGTCTTTTTGATTCCCAATAGTCACCTGGTGCTCATTTTCTTCCCTTCCCCTCCTTAACATGTGTCCCCGGCCTGTGTGTTATCACATTGGCACATGCTCATCTAGGGTGCAAGAAAATAAGAATGCACATTGATTTCCGCATCATGTGGGAGGGTGGTCTGTGACATGGGTTGGGACCTTGCCTGTGCCATAACCTGTGCACTGTGTTTGGGCTTCATTTTTTTTTTCACTGAAGATGAGTCTCAACATAGGAGTGTGAGGTTTTAACTGCACACCCTTGCAGCATACATGACCCATGTTGTGTTTTCAGACATGATGTACATCGGTGTGAGCTATGCATAGTGCCATGACGGTTACTCATAGTACAGTCAGCTTATTCCTGACCTACGGATCAGTGTGCCCACTACAGTCCCCTGAGACACCCTGGCCTCCTAATCATGTGTGCCATCTAACACTGTGCCCATTCTATGTGGGTTCAGCATGGGTCTGCCTCTGTGGTATTGGTCCCTGGCATAGTTTGTATTTTTCCTGTGTGTGCTACATGTGTCCACTGGACATGGATACAAGATTTGGCTTGTGCATACTCACACTGGGCAGTGCCTGTGTGCCTATTCACAACAATCTGTTGTTGGTTGTGACTAATATGTCTTCCCAGCCCCACAAGGTATTGCTTGGGTTACTTTTCGAATTGTTGCTGCACAGTTTTTGTTACCCTGATTCTGAGGTCTCACTTCTTGAGCTGTATCAATCACATTGAATGAGGTATGGGGTTGTTGTGCAGGAGAGGTCTACATGGGCCTACCTGATTTAGCCTTGCCAGGTCTGACCTGTGGGTGAGAATTGGCTGATCAATGTTTCACCATGCACTGCTCCTGTGATGGTGGCCAGTGATTTCATTTGGGGCTTGGCAGCCGATGTCATTTGGTTCCGGACATGTTTCTGCCTCATACATTTTTGCCACCTGTATGTAGTTCCAATGCAACACTGTTTTGTCTTAGTGTGCACACTTCTGTGTTGACATTTTGCCTGGGGCTAATGGTGTGTCCACAATGCAGCAATGATGTTATTCATCACAATTGCAGGCCCATTAGCTTAAGCATTGTCCTGAGTTGGGACATGTGTGCCACTTCACATGACAGCTAGTAGGTCTTATGTGCAAGCAGTTGTGTCATCAGGGAATGGAGGCCCATGTGAGGACTGACATGTTTCAAGTAGTGTCACATAAATGATTTACCTTGGCACTCACAAGTCTTGTTAAAAGTTGTTCATGTTTTGAATGTGTTAATATGATAAATTGGGTATAGGACACTTATGTGACTGCATGATAGCTGTCTCACACGGTAGTGCACACAAAATGGCATTTCCAATGTTTTAAAAGAAGCAGGCAGCTTTTCAAAGAGGCCAGTGTTAGTGATTAATGGTGTACCTTGATCTCCATATACATGTCCCCACAGTGGTATTGAGGTCTTTAAACTCCTTTGTTGTTAATTGTACATAATAATGAGAGTCAAGCCATCAAGACCTCCGTTGAACCATGTATATGGCAATTCTGCAACGCCATTTGTTTCTAACAGTATTTTATCCTAAAGGGTGCCAGCTGTTTCAAAGAATGTGTCAATCTTTTTTGCGTGCATTTCATTGTGAGACATCTGTCATGTAATATAATGTATGTATACTTGTAAAGCGCACTGTTACCTCGTTACGTGGCGTCCTGGCGCTGTATACCGCTGGGGAACCCGTCCTGGCTTTCCCTGTGAGAGGGCACCCCCAAGGGGAAGCCAGGCATCCCCGGCGCTACTGGGGCCGTTGTGGAGATTAAGCAAGCTATTGCCCAGAGTTGCTGAGTGGGACCCATGGTTAGCGTAGGCACCAAGGCGAGAATTATTGAGTCGGCAGACATTGACCCAAGACCCTGCCGCGTCAGGAATTGAACCCTGGTCCCGGGCCGACTTCTTCTTCAGGGTCTGCCGCTTCTAACCAGTGAGCCACACTTCTCCACATGCAGGCACATACGTGTTGTCTTCACAAGATGGCGAATTACCACATTCAATACATGTCGATTGTGTAAAGTGTGTTGAGTCACACAATGCCAACATTTATTTAGATTGATTTTTTCACCAATGTACTTACAGGGACTCTGAGTGTGGTATCACGTTGGGGAGTGAGGTGGGTTAATTTTCCCTGAGGGGCCCCACTACTGTTTATTTCTTTGAGTACTTGTGGTGGCATCACTTCATTGTATTGATCTGCTCTCCTGTAAACAAACAGTAGCTTCTCTGTGTAATTCTCATTCAAGTTGTGGCCTGGTGTGTTCTTTGGATCCTTGTGTCCAAGTAGCATTGTGTCTATACCAACTGGGCAGTACCAGTCTCAAATATGTGCAGGGCTATCTGGCTGTTACTCATGATGCATTCCATGATTTGCAGTGTGACCTACTGATGTGCTTATGTGTCAGATGTTTACAGGTGACTGATGCATTTCTGTTTCTTCTCCTTGCCCATTGCATCATCAACAGAGACAGGAAGAGACAGCTGCATGGACCCAGCCACAGTGCCACCATCGCTGATGAGTCGGAGGGAGCCAGTGGCATGGAGGGTGAGGGGAGTCAGCCTGCGGACCTCTTGGAAGGCGACACCTCCTACCACGCAGATGGGTCCGCTTCTGAATCCCAGCAGGAGAGGGAATATGCTGCAACACCTGGTAGCATCACTGTGTCTGTCCCCACCTCCTCCAGAACCATCTCCACCCTCCCAGTTGCTCCGGTCCCTTCTGTCCGTGCAGCCCCCCATGTCTCCTTCGGCCCAGGCACCGCAGCCCATACCCCTGTCTCCCCTGCTGCCCTCAGTGCGGAGTCTGTGGACCTACTCCAACAGACTCAGGTTGGTCAGACATCAATGTTGAATGCCCTCCATGGCCAGACTCAAATACTGACCCAGTTGTTGTCATTCATGGAGGGCATGTCAGCTACGATGTCTGACCAATGTCGGATTGTCACGTCCATGGACTCCTCACTGATGGCAGCAGTTTCCCTCCTGCAGCGGTCTGTCCCGCCCCTCATTCGGACCCATCCACACTCCCCTCTCCCATACCTGTCCAAAGCACACGCAGAAAGGCACGGTCATACACACCAATGGACTCAAGCAGCACACCCCCACAAAAGTCAAAGCGCACACCTCCTGACACGCAAACTCAGAGGGTTGCAGGCACACCCACAGGGACTGGGCTCAGACCGCAGACACGCAGCCAAAGTCACAGTCCGCAACCCTCACAGCCCTCTACCTCCACTCCCATAGTGTCCTCGGGTGCAGTGGTTGGTCTGGACGAACTGGCAGCAGTGTGCAGCGCTGAGTATCTTTCCACCTTTGGCGCTGCACAAGCCACTGAGGACGATACGTCCCACCCTGCACCCACCACACCTACCCTTCCCACTACTGTCCCTGTGGTGCCTGGTCCTGACCCCGATGATGCCCCCAAGGGTCAACAGACCATTAGTTAATTCCTGTGCAGGCAAGTTTGGGGTAGACGACCTCCCCAACGTCCCCCTACAAGACAATGTTGTGGACTGGCAATTGGCCTTATTTGATCTGGGACTAATTTTTGCACTTGTTTTAATTTAAAGCTGAATACAGCCTTTTATTTTGCATTCTACACTATTGCTTTTCAATTACTTGATGTTGGTGATGAGGGCCCTGGAGTTGGTGTCTTGGTAATGTTTTGGGGTTCTGAAAGATGTTTTTTGTTGATGGTCATGAGGTGGACCATGGTATCTGTGTGCCATCACAATGTCTCTGCAATTAATCATTGGTTGTGTGTGTTCAGTTTGGCTACATACATTTTCCCAAGGAGTATTCTTTCCTCTGTGACACCTGAGATCTTCACTGCAGACAGTTGCACAATTGTTGTGCTGACATGTGTGCACATTCCATTATTTAGTGACGGTTCCCTTCAGCAATGGCCATGCCCGCTCACAGATGTCTACAGCTCATTCATCTGTGCCATACATGCTACTCACTGTACTTGTATTTTGAGTATGTACAAATGCCTTCATGGACACATTCACAGCCTACCCCTATGTTGGGAAATGTTCTGCAGGGTATTTGGGCACATGACTCACACTTTTGTGCATTGTATCTAAGCGGTTTCAAACCAATTCCTTCCATGAGAGACTACATCTTGGTGGTCTGACCACCACCTGAACATTCATATCAGCCTGTGATGTACTTGACAGTGTGTGTTCCCTTCTGCTCTCTTTCTTTGGTGGCCTGTTACATCACTATACACTATTGTGGCATGATGGTAGGGTGTGTATTTCGCCAGCAACCTCCATGGGTGGGTATGCATGTGGAATTTGACATCACACCCACATGTGGTATGTCATGCAGTGTGTGACAGAAATCCATCCTCCATGTTGTGGGACACTGCTGTAAGTGATGTGTTGCTATGGCACTATCATGAAAGTCACTAGTTAGGGATGTGCACATACCCCCATGTAGTTGTGGTATGCTGATGATGATGTACCCCCCTATATCTGGCCACTGCTGGGAGTCCTGTGCACCCACCCCTCATATGTCTGGACACTGCTGGGAGTCCTCTGCAACCACCCCTCATATGTCTGGCCACTGCTGGGAGTCCTCTGCACCCATCCCCATACTGTTGGGCTATGCTGGGGGTCCTTTGCACCCACCCCCATACTGTTGGCCTATGCTGAGATTCCTCTGCACCTACCCCATACTGTTGGGCTATGCTGGTAGTCCTCTGCACCCACCCCCATACTTTTGGGCTATGCTGGGAGTCCTCTGCATACACCCCTCATATGTCTGCCCACTGCTGGGAGTCCTCTGCACCTACCCCTCATATGTATGGGCGCTGCTGGGAGTGCTCTGCACCCACCCCTCATATGTCTGGCCACTGCTGGGAGTCCCCTGCACCCACCCTCATACTTTTGGGCTATTCTGGGAGTCCTCTGCACCAACCCCCATACTGTCTGGCCACTGCTGGGAGTCCTCGGCACCCACCCCCATACTGTTGGGCTATGCTGGGAGTCCTCTGCACCTACCCCATACTCTCCAGCCACTGCTGGGAGTCCTCTGCACCCACCCCCAAACTGTTGGGCTATGTTGGGAGTACTCTGCACCCACCCCCATACTGTTGGGCAATGCTGGGAGCCCACTGCACCCACCCCTCATATGACTGACCACTGCTGGGAGTCCTCTGCACCCACCCCATACTGTTGGCCTATGCTGGGAGTCCCCTGCTCCCACCCCATACTGTTTGGCTATGCTGGGAGTCCTCTGCACCCACCCCCATACTGTCTGGCCACTGCTGGGAGTCCTCTGCACCCAGCCCTATACTGTTGGGCTATGCTGGGAGTCCTCTGTACCCAACCCTATACTGTCTGGCCACTGCTGGGAGTCCTCTGCACCCACCCATACTGTTGGCCTATGCTGGGAGTCCTCTGCACCCACCCCCATACCATTGGCCTATGCTGGGAGTCCTCTGCACCCACCCCCATACTGTTGGCCTATGCAGCGAGTCCTCTACACCCACCCCTGATATGTCTGGGCACTGCTGGGAGTCCTCTGTACCACCCCATACTGTTGGGCTATGCTGGGAGTTCTCTGCACCCAACCCAACCCAATATTGTTGGGCTATGCTGGGTGAATTTTGGGAATCTGGCGTTCGCGAATTTGCGAACTCGCAATCCGCAAAATCCGCGAATTCTCGCGAATTTGCAGATTTTTTTTTGTGTTCGCAAGGGTTTCTGCCAGTTCGCGAGGGTTTGGTACTAGTTCGCAATTGCGAACTTACTTGTCGGCTCGCAACGGTCGCGACTATGTTGTTTCTACGTCTGGTTCATCATCACAGGCTCCCAGCACCCTATGTTTCACCACTGCCACCCTCTGTTTCACCCATGTCACCCTCTGTTACATCAATGCCACCCTCTGGTTCATCATCACTGTAGATTATGGGGGGGAAAAGCAAGCACACCTGCCCTGCTTCAACTGACATGAATTAATTTGGGGTTAGTTTATTAATGTGCCACTGTTTTAAAATTCCAGGTCTGGCACCTGCTTCCTTATCAGTAATTTGCTTTCTGTTGCAGTGCAATTTTTTTTCCAGGACCTTTCTGGCCTACTTGTAGCTATTCTATGAGCCTGCTGTGAGGGTCAGAGCAGGGTCATACAATTGTCATACAATTGTTGCAACTAGCAACTGAACTCTGGAGGGGCCCCAGTCAGGAAGCACTACAGGGAATGGTTACTAATGATGAGTTTGAACTCTTGCACCTGCCGAGTCCTTTCAGTTTTGCAAAACTCGTTTTTCTGCAATTTCGCGGGATTCGCGGGGCACGAACACGCGCAAGATCGGATTCGGAAGCCGTGAATTTGTGCGTTTCTTTCTTCGCGTCGTGTTAGTTCGCAAGGTTTTGTGCGTTTTCGCGAGCCGCTTGTAGCGCAAGGCGCGAAGTTACCCTCGCGGTCGTTCAAGGGCGCGGCCATCTTGTTTGCATGACGTATTTCCGTTTCCGGGCGCGAAGTGTAATCTCGCAAAGTGTGCGGCTCGCCAGTACAATTTCGCGAGGAAAATCTTGCGCGAACTTACCCGCGCGGTCGTGAACGGTTGTTTCTCATTCATTGCTATGGTTCTGGGCATGCTTTTTGTATCCTCTCTAAATCTCTGCCATCCTTTGCTTGTTTGAAGTTTTTTTTGCTCTATTTTACTTATTATCTATCCCTCTATTTTTCTAGCCCTATATTTTTGTGTTTACTGCTACTTTTGGTTAATTTTAAACGACTTTTTTTAAACTCTTTTCTTTTCTTCTCTTCCCTATTCTATTTCCTTTATTCCTTTCCGCCCAGACCATGGTGAAGGGAGCCGGGAAGCATCCCGAGAAGGGGAAGGGTCCCGCACCCTGTGCCCGGCTCCCGTGCGGGCGTTTGAGGCGGGAGCAGGTCATACCCATGAGGTAATATAGATTTTTTGGTCAAGTTATGTTCCCTAGCGCGTACCCCACCGTCTCCATGTACGAGTTAAAGTGCATGTAACTTCCCTCCTGTACCAGCTATGAAGACGCAAATACATTTGCGTCCACCGTTAACATGTCCTCTTTCAGACCCACCTTGAATGGGTTGAATGGTCCGTTCCTAAGTATGCTATGCCAACGTCTTTTTGTAGTATACTTCTACGTTTTTCAGCTCTAGCTGAGTAGGCCCCTGAATTTCTGTCACCGAGCCTCTTTCTGGCTTCTGACTCCAAGGGCCTCTGCCCAGGCTGCCTCTGTACTCGTGAACTCTGACTTACTTTCAGCGCGGCCCCTCGCGCTCAGCTCAGCCTGCTGCCTGCCAAGATTGACTATAACCTTCGAGTTATCTGTTTCCCTCCCCGAAAATACATTCCTGCCTGCTAGTTTCAGTAAACATTACCCTCAGCTGCAGAGCCAAAGGGCCGACCTGTCTCTGTGCAAGTAGTGCAAGTAATTCATAGCCTTGTTGCCATGCTCCCATGGAAGGCCCATGCCCCCACGCTTCTCATGCAGACACCCAGGCGCTTATACACGCACTTACAGCAAGTATAGAATAGCTTCTGCCCTAGAGACCTTTCCGCCCAGATAGTCCAGTTCCTAAAACATGAGATATCAGATATGATAGAAGCACAAGTTGATCTGACATGCCAGACTTCTGTCTCTTTCCATCAGTGTAAATGTCAAGTCCCCATGCACCCTCTAGTCTCACGTGCATCACACGTCATGCAGCTGCGCGCGCATCCAAGCCTCAGATTCCTGCTGACATTGCAACATTTCTAGTTTAGTGCCACCCACATGTGTCACTTACTTGTGACGTTTCTAGAACACACCTCCAGTTACGCCTAGTCCACGCCTTTTGATTACGCACTAGTAACACGTGGACACTGTTATCTTGTCTTCTCCCAGCTGTTACGCCTTCTATACTGTTTCCAATGGTGTAAAATAAGTATATAAGCTATGTACTGTTAATAAAATGGAGCGCTCTATCCCTTCTGACACCCCTGTGGTGGTCAGAACATGATATCTTGGTCATGACCATTCCTTTTTAAGGAATAAAACCCCTAAGAACTCTAACACCACGGACTCTGTCTTTTTTCTTCCGATCTGAGTTATTATTGATTAAGTACTTACCTTGCATAGAAATTAAGAGAGTAAATTAATTATTTACGTCATTTTGGCGCCCGAATAGGGACCCCTCCCCCACCTTACGCGCCGGTTGGTGCGTTGCACGCTCCGTCCCCTGCCATCAGTTAGACGGAACCTACGCGTACCGGCAGGATTTCCTGTATCTCCCTCTGCCCCACGGAGGTGACGAAGATTGCGATCAGTACCCAGACGAGGCGGTAAGGAGTGCGGAGGATCCCGACCAGAGCCTAGCCGAAAGAAGCAAGGTCCGAGGTGTCAAGAGGCCCACCAGGTTTCCGAAGTTTTCCGAAGTTTTCCGAAGTATCGAGTCGAGTCCAGTCGAGTTTTCTGAGGCCTTCTGTTTTCCGTGCTTCCCGGTGAGTACCATTGCTGGGACGTATCTAGACGGGTTTGGGTACACAAGTCCGGTCTGCACTGTTTTTAGGCAGTGTATCTGTACTGTTTAACAGTATATCTAGTATTCTGAATTTCTGCACTGTTACACCAGTGTATCTGTACTGTTTAGCAGTACATCCGATATAGGGGGTAGTTATATATGTAGCAAATGTCTCTTTATGTGATTAATGTCGTGGTATGAGTGACTGTTTTATGTGCATTATTGTGTTCTTATGTAACTAGTTGTGTCTAGATTTAAGCAGTAAGAAATCGAACATTCAGTATTAAGTAAACAAAATGCCGTTTTTCAACAAATTAAAGCAGATAGGAACTAGGAAAGGGATGTTAGAGGAAGAAATTCCTATCCCCCCTAGGGACACTCCAGGTAACTTTATGTATAATAAGCATGGCATAGATGCCATATTGTATCTAGAATTATGGACCGATTACACGAAACATCTAGACGAGAGACACAGATGGCCAGTTAATGGAACATGGGATGCCGAGTGCATCATGAAGGTAGAAGAGGCATTATGGAAAAAGAAAGCCAGAAAATCTCAGAAAGACGCCATAGAATTTTGGCGTAAGGAATCACATAAACGTGCTGAAAGAGCACTCCGTAGAGAAGACAGACTTAAAGAATCAGAGAAAGCACAGGAAAATGAACTAGTTACCGAGGGGATTCGAGTAAAAAGTGAACAGATAGACCGCGCACGACATAATCTTATGAATAGTATGTATCTTGTGGCCGAGGGTACACCTGACGCCCTATCAGAAATACCGAAAAACTTACCGTCACCACTGGTTCCAACTAAAGTAACTCATAGGGCCACTAAAGATATATTCCTGAATTCCTACCTAGAAGATGTAGCTCCAGCTTACACCAATCTGCCTGTTCGTGCCCTGCCTACTGACAGGGACGGGGATGGCACCCCGCCCCCAGATCATGTTCCGCCAGTACCACGACAGACCTCCCCCGTTCCGCCAGCCCCGCCACTTCCTGCACTCAAAACAGACCTACCGAAACCACGTTTGCCTGATCTAACAAAACGACAAATTCAAGTACAAAAACAGACTCCACAGGGAGATAATACCCAAGCCTCCGCTTCAGGGGGTGCGACCGCGGGCCCTCGGACCCCGCCATGGACACACAGATTAAATATCAGGGATATACAGAGTCCTCTCACGTTCAGGTCACCCCGCTTGGACGCATTCAAGGAAAACATTTCAGTTTGTAGATACGATCCAGTACCCGGTAAAGACGATCTAATGATATTGGCATCACTACGGTTAAGATCTGCTACTGATATCTTGCTATGCTATGTAGGAATGAAGGACCGTCTAGATAGAATATACGAGTTTGTTCAGACAGGGAAAGACCCTGACAGTATCAAGAATGCCATGGAAAACCAGAAAGTTGACATCCAAGCACAGATACTACGATTTTTCATAAATTGTCTAATAAGAGAACGAGATAGGCCTGGAACAGATCAGAGTGAATTAGATGCACTGAACAAGTGGGGTCAAAATATAGCCGATGGAAAACATGACAAGGGGACTTGCATAGCCAGTATGTATAGGAAAATTAGAAAAGCAGTGATAGCAGTACACGAAAAGGGCAAAGAACAAGCTTCCTCCGAGGAGGAAGAAGAACTTGAAGAACCAGAAAAGACTGCAGATACTATAGCATATGTAGGTAAGGGAAATTACCTTAGGAAGGGCATTCGTCCAGAAAGCAAGAGAGTCTTCTTCTCTGCCTTGACAAATCCGAATTCTGCTGAGCATCATTTCCAGGAAACTGATAAAAGGCTTCGAGATCGAGTTGGGTACCACGTACTCAATTCTATGGATGAACAAGAACTAGCCCGATCAGCTGTATCATGGGCCGAGAATGCAGACATATATAATGATGACACGGTAGCGCAGACATTTCTGAACCTCTCCCCGGACGAGCAGAAATTAGCAGGTGTATACATGATTCAGCACCTCCTCATCAAATACAGGAAACATTATTCTGATCCAGGCCCCTTACACGAAACATTAGAAGCACTACTCATGGATAGATGGAGAGGCTTAAGTACCAAGTTAATACAAATAATTCTAGAACAACGCCGTAGATATGACACTTTCATCAGCTCTGAATATGTTCCCGCCCCGCCCCCAGAAAGGAAAATGTATCACATGCAACGCCTGAGTGGCGTTGAAAGTCAGAACCCCTTACGAGAAGTACACCCAGTTATGGGTACAGATAATATCTTGAAACGTGTATATGTACACACGCCATTGACCAAGCTAGAACTGTTAGAAATGAAGAAACTAGTCCTGTGTCATGATAAAGACCCTGCAGGTTTTCACAGAGAGCTTAAAGACATGTTACTAATGGGGGATTACACGTATGATGATATCATGAAAATGTTGAAAGTATTATTGCCCACGGGTATCTTCGAGAAATTAAAAGAAAAGGAATGGGAGGTGGGGGACACAAAGATTGCATGGGCAGAAATAGAGGACGAAGAAAGAAAACGGGTCCCAGGGGTAGGCCTTGGTGACAAAACTAAAGCATTACCAGGTTTGATAGTACAGGTCTTGCCAAGATTATTGACAACTAGAAAGGAAGATTGGGACGCTATCTCGTCCTGTAAACAGAAACATGATGAAGATACTAGTGATTTCTATTCAAGATTTGAGAAATGTTTCATTATTAATAGTGGCCTCAAACCAAGTAGCGAGTCGTACCCGCATCTTTTTGTATCAAAGTTAGTCGAGAATTCCCTACCGTTAGTTAAAAACCGTGTATACAAGGTCGAGAGTACATGGCAAGCAAATACGCCATCCCAGATGTTACAAATGTTACAATATCATCAGAACAGAATTAGAGAAGAACAAGATCAGGAACAGAAACGTATGAAAGACACAAAGATGAAAATGTTAGTAGCACAGACGGTCCCAGCCGACGGTCACAGAAAGGGTACGACCCAGACAGGTCACACCGCAGCTCTCGTTAAAGGGACATGCAATTACTGCAAGCAGCCAGGTCACTACGTACATGAATGCCCAGTTCTGAAACATAATATAGCGACAGGTAAAACTAAAGAAAGACCGCATCCGCCTAGACAAGACCATAACCAGCATCAGTCTTCACAGAATACACAGAATACACAGCCTATGCATGCTTCTTCAGTTCCAGCACAGACAGCAGCGGTACCACAGCCACAGCCCATTGCCGCGTCTCAGCAAGTTTCACAGCAGATGTACCAGTATGCCCAGTCCGCTTATCCCGAATATTCACAATACACATGAAACAGCCTAGAGAGGGAAGGTGACTTGCCTCTTATTGAGATTCCTGTAGATCAAGAAGGTCCTTATGTACATAGTCAAGTATTAGGAAAAGACAGAAAATTCTTAATTGACACAGCGGCAAGTCGCACTACGATCAGCCATGATGAAGTCCCAGGGGCACCCCTCTCAGGCTCACAGAATGTTTCCCTTGGTTTTTCAGGACAGCCTATTGTAAATGAGGTATCGCAACCAGTTCCCCTGGCTGTGGGTCCGTTATCACGTGTTACAGACTTGTTACTTACGAAATCATGCCCAGAAAATCTGTTAGGAATTAAAACATTGAAGGCTCTAGGAGCTATAATATGCTGTTCCCCGGAGGGAGTTAGACTCTTTCTGCGGGATTTCAAGGGTCATTATATGTTACGTGAATTCGATGTTAGATTGAAAAATGTACCAGATTACTTGTGGGCAAAAGGCCCAACTGATGTAGGCTGTATGCACATTACACCATACCGTGTCACGCTCAAAGCAGGAGTTGTATTACCCAGAATCAGACAATACAAGTTACCACCCGATGCTGTAGTGGCTTTACTGAAAATCATTGAAGAGCTCATAGCCCAAGGAGTGGTTGTAGAAACCGACTCCAATGTCTGTAATTCCCCCATCATTCCGATTCTTAAACGCACTGATCCCAATGCACCGCCAGTATATCGGCTGGTGATTGATTTAAGAGAACTGAATAAATGCATTATTCCACAATATCCTGTGGTCCCCGATATCTCCTCCCTATTGACTGCTATTGATTCAGAAGCAACGTTCTTTACTGTAATTGACCTCAAGAACGCCTTCTTCAGCGTGCCTATTGATCCAGAGAGCCAATATCTCTTCGGATTCAGTTTAAATGGACGAAGTTTCAAATTTTCACGCGCACCTCAAGGATTCACAGAAAGCCCCAGCATCTACAGTCAAGCACTGAAAAGACAACTAGATTGTATTCAAATGCCAGTTAATACCGCTTTACTGCAATACGTCGATGATCTACTGATCACCGCACGAAGTGAGCCCGAATGTGAACAAGCATCACTGACAGTTTTGCACTTTCTGGCCGACAAGGGACACAAGGTGTCTCCTTCGAAGCTACAATTCTGTGTTCAGCAAGTTGTGTACTTGGGTCACTTGCTGTCCAAAGTGGGGAGACAGCTCACTCCTGATCGCATTCAGTTAATTGTAAATATGCCACAACCCCAGACACAAAAGGAAGTGCGGGCCTTCATAGGCCTCACCTCGTACTGCAGACAATGGATTCCCCAGTATGCATTTCTAGCTAAACCACTCATTCAGTTAACAACGCAGGAGGCAGCAACTTCGACTGCCCTCCCTTGGACTCAAGAACATACACAGGCTTTTGAAGAATTAAAGAAAGCTTTATGCCAAGCACCAGTTTTAGCGACACCATGTTACAGCAAACCGTTTACACTTTTTGTTACAGAACGTGATGGTACAGCGTTGTCTGTCCTCACTCAAGATCAAGCAGGTTCACATAAGCCTTGCGCTTATTTTTCTAGTACATTGGATTCAGTAGCTCAGGCACTCCCTGCGTGCTTGAAGTCAGTAGCAGCAACAGCACTAGAAAATCAGACAAAGCGACTCAATTCTTTTAGGTCATCAGTTAACAGTTCAAGTACCACACTCTGTAGAGGTTTTGTTAAACAGAACCCAGACTCAGCACTTGACTATAGCACGACTGACAGGTTATGAATTAACACTGTTCCAGCCACACATAGAAATCAGACGCTGCAGCATCCTGAACCCCGCAACACTGTTACCTACAAATATGACAGATCCAGCCCCGCATGATTGCATAGAGGTCATTAATGCAGTGACAAAACCCCGACGAGACTTAACAGATGTCCCACTGACAAATCCAGACCTGACACTTTATGTGGACGGTTCATGCATGAGAACAAGTACAGGAGAATTAGTGGCTGCGTATGCCGTGACCACTGACACTGAAGTTAAAGAAACACATCGTATTGACACACTGTCTGCTCAAGCGGCGGAGCTCATCGCTCTGACCCGAGCTTGTATTCTAGCCAAGAACAGAAATGTTAACATATACACAGATTCACGTTATGCATTCGGAGTTGTACACGACTTCGGAGTCCTCTGGCAAGAACGAGGTTTCCTGACCTCTCACGGGGCCAAGATACAACATGGTCCCCTCATTCAAGCACTGTTAGAAGCAATACATTTGCCCTCGGGCATATCAGTCATGAAGTGTAAAGCACATACTAAAGTTACAGATTCTGTTTCCCAGGGTAACGACCTGGCAGACCAGACAGCAAAACATACAGCACTGACTCACACCCAGATTACTGATGTGACAAAGACAATAGTACCGACAAAGTGTATGGCAGTTAGAGATCCCACCCTAGACGTAATCGATATCCAGACACACGCTACTCCAGATGAAATAAAGAAATGGACTGAACTAGGAGGGATTCAGACAGATCAAGGTTGGATGACGAAGGGAAAATGTACATGGTTTCTCCCCGACTCAATGGTTCAAAGCATGATAAATACAGCACATAGTCCTGCACATCTAGGAGAGAAAGCCATGATAGATTGTTTGCAGAATCTCTGGTACAACAAACACTTACGAGCAGCAGCAAAACAGAAAGTGCGTACTTGCATGATCTGTTGTCAGTTCAATCCAGGTAAAAGCGTCCCTGTAGAGCAAGGTGGATTTCATCCTCCCGATCACCCTTTTGAGGTCCTCCAGATGGATTATATCCAGATGGACCGTTGTCGAGGTTTCAAATATGTCCTCGTAGTTGTTTGTGCACTTTCCCGTTGGACAGAAGCTTACCCAGTATCAGATTACACCGCCCCAACCACTGCCAAGCAGCTGGTTCGTGAATTCTTCCCACGGTAAGGTTTGCCCCGTGTCGTGTATTCAGATAACGGACAGCCATTCTCATCCGAGTTGATGAAACAGGTTTCCCTTTTGCTAGGATATCAGTGGAGGTTCCACTGTGTCCGACACCCCGAAGCCGCAGGCCTTGTAGAAAGGCATAACCAGACATTAAAGACCCGACTTGCTAAGATATGTCAGGAGAAAGGGGTCGACTGGATAGTCGCCCTGCCAGTTGCACTATTCTACATGAGAATGGTTGCACACTCGAGATCAGGGCTATCTCCGTACGAAGTGGTCTTTGGCAGACCACCGAATATGTGGGGGACGCCCATTCCGAAGAAAATAACTGATGTAGATTGTAATATGTTGACAGATTACCTTGCCTCCTTGATGTCTGCACTCCAATCATGTCGTTCACAGGTTGCCGCAGCCTTTCCTGACAACACTGATGTAAAGCCACATGAGGTCCGTCCGGGGGACATAGTTCTCGTCCGGAACTTCGACCGGAAAAGCCCGTTGGAGCCCCGCTGGAAAGCCCCGAAGATCGTCCTCCTTACTACCAGGACAGCCGTCAAGTTGGAAGGAAGAAAGGGGTGGGTCCACACGAGTCATATTAAGCTTTGCAATGAACTGAAAAATGAACTAAAACAGGACTCTGACTCGTCCACCCCCACCAAAGACTGTATCAAAACTAGTGACTTTGAAGTATCCGAACGAGAGAAAAGTCCCCAAGAGGAATACCGTATGAAACTCCGATCTAGCAAGTCAGACAGTTTAATTGTTTAAGTCCTCCCCTAGGTGAATCGGTTAAATAGTTTCTGACATGTATCCCCTAGATCGAGATAGAGAGAGAGAGAGACAAGTCAAAAGAAATACATACTGCAAATCACTGCGTAGTCACTGTATAGTGACATTGTTAATAATGTTTTTTCTAAGTGTTCTAATTATTATTGCCAGTATACTGCTTCCTATATACTGTCCTATCTTCAAGCATGAACAATCTGTCTACAATGTCTCTGCTGAACACTCTTTTAGTGAGTTACCACAACATGAACTCTCCTACAGACTGGCGCTGCGCAATAACACATTCATTAGTATGTTGCACCACTCCCATCAGACTAATAACGCTACAAACTGCTGGATATGTGGCCGACTCCCTCCCTACCAGAATTACAAGGGAGCTCTGCCCCTCTTTCCGTACCCGTTCACTCACAACGGCTCCTGTGGTGCATGGTTTAAAATAATTAATTCCTTAGATCCTGATATTGCTGTTTTCGATGGGAGCTGGGTTTGGGGAAACCTGAACTTAGTTCTGCTCAACGTCTGTTACCCTGATAAAGAGGGACTCCCCACTCGAATAGGAACTGATCTAGAAAATGAAGTATATGGATTAGGTAATTACACAATTAGCCTTATGATTCTTACTGTAGAATCCGAAGCCGCACCAGCTCTGCCCCATATGTCAGTATTACCAGTCACAGGTGAACTATGTGTTAGCAAGAAAGGTTCAGTACACTTAGGTCATAGTAAATGCACTACTGTGGTCGAATTCAGTGATCATGGTAAATCGTCCTTTAAAGCTATTTGTCATTCCTATTTTGTTTGTGGTCATACCGCATACATACGTTTACCTCCAGATTGGGATGGTACCTGTTATATTGCATTCCTTCTGCCACCTGTTTTTCTAGCTCCCCCTGATTACCATAGAAATACAAATCTAGTAAAGAATAGACCCAGAAGAGATATCCCACTTGTCGACTACACAGAAACGGCATGGGAACAATACACTGATTTTAATAAAGGATTCTTTTTCTTTTTAGGACCTGTCCAAAACAGTAAATTAATACGTAGATTAACTAGAACACTTGAAGCTGTAGTACATGAAACTGCCTCCGCCTTAGGTAACTTAACAGAGGAGCAATCTGCTAGGCGGGTTGTTGTCCTTCAAAATCGTCTTGTTATTGACGTCATCTTGGCAGATAGAGGTGGAGCCTGTAAGGTCATCGGGTCAAGTTGCTGCGTTTTCATCCCGCAAAACGCGCCATCTGTCTATCAAGCTATTACCCGTCTGCATAAAATTGCAAATCAGATACATCAGAATCCAGGCACCTGGACTTGGTCCGGTTGGTTCTGGACAACGTTAACTGCCCGGGGATGGAAGATCCTATCCTTCCTAGGTTTCGGCCTTGTCATAGTATTCAGCTGCTGCCTGTGCCTACAGTGTGGGCCGGCGATATGTGGACTGTGTGCCACATCATGCATTGAACATTCCAGTTTCCTCTCAAACAGTCAAAGAAAGAAAGATGAACAAATAATGTTACAAGAACAGACTGATCGATTCATGAGGATTGATATATCATGAAGGGTCCGTAGGGAACAAGGAGGGAATGAGGTAATATAGATTTTTTGGTCAAGTTATGTTCCCTAGCGCGTACCCCACCGTCTCCATGTACGAGTTAAAGTGCATGTAACTTCCCTCCTGTACCAGCTATGAAGACGCAAATACATTTGCGTCCACCGTTAACATGTCCTCTTTCAGACCCACCTTGAATGGGTTGAATGGTCCGTTCCTAAGTATGCTATGCCAACGTCTTTTTGTAGTATACTTCTACGTTTTTCAGCTCTAGCTGAGTAGGCCCCTGAATTTCTGTCACCGAGCCTCTTTCTGGCTTCTGACTCCAAGGGCCTCTGCCCAGGCTGCCTCTGTACTCGTGAACTCTGACTTACTTTCAGCGCGGCCCCTCGCGCTCAGCTCAGCCTGCTGCCTGCCAAGATTGACTATAACCTTCGAGTTATCTGTTTCCCTCCCCGAAAATACATTCCTGCCTGCTAGTTTCAGTAAACATTACCCTCAGCTGCAGAGCCAAAGGGCCGACCTGTCTCTGTGCAAGTAGTGCAAGTAATTCATAGCCTTGTTGCCATGCTCCCATGGAAGGCCCATGCCCCCACGCTTCTCATGCAGACACCCAGGCGCTTATACACGCACTTACAGCAAGTATAGAATAGCTTCTGCCCTAGAGACCTTTCCGCCCAGATAGTCCAGTTCCTAAAACATGAGATATCAGATATGATAGAAGCACAAGTTGATCTGACATGCCAGACTTCTGTCTCTTTCCGTCAGTGTAAATGTCAAGTCCCCATGCACCCTCTAGTCTCACGTGCATCACACGTCATGCAGCTGCGCGCGCATCCAAGCCTCAGATTCCTGCTGACATTGCAACATTTCTAGTTTAGTGCCACCCACATGTGTCACTTACTTGTGACGTTTCTAGAACACACCTCCAGTTACGCCTAGTCCACGCCTTTTGATTACGCACTAGTAACACGTGGACACTGTTATCTTGTCTTCTCCCAGCTGTTACGCCTTCTATACTGTTTCCAATGGTGTAAAATAAGTATATAAGCTATGTACTGTTAATAAAATGGAGCGCTCTATCCCTTCTGACACCCCTGTGGTGGTCAGAACATGATATCTTGGTCATGACCATTCCTTTTTAAGGAATAAAACCCCTAAGAACTCTAACACCACGGACTCTGTCTTTTTTCTTCCGATCTGAGTTATTATTGATTAAGTACTTACCTTGCATAGAAATTAAGAGAGTAAATTAATTATTTACGTCACCCAGGGAGATCTTTAGCCCGGAGGAAGTGGCAGCACTCATTTTTTATGTTCAGCGCCGCCTCCCCAGGACCATCATGGCAGGCGGCAGGATCGGTGTCGGGTACGGGATCCGGGAGCGCCGGAAGCGGTGGGATAAGGTGTGCCGGGCCATGTACCACCACTCTCGGGTCCAGCGCACCTACAACCAGGCCACCCACCGCTGGACGGATGTCCTGACCCGTGAACGAGATCTGCTCGACCTGCTTGGCCTTGAGATCCCCGGGCTTGGTGAGTAGTAGTAGCTATTTCTTTACTACTCTGTTTTGTTCTGCTGTGTTATTATATTGCAAATTTTTGTTTTTTACCAAGAGCAATAATGCTGCTCATTACATTGTAGGTAAATTATATTTCAAAATCTTCTGTGCATTTCAGGTGCACTGCTCTCCTTCTCAGTAGTGTTGCTACTATGCTTATTTGTTTTCGATTTTGTGTTCATTTCATTGGCCTGTGAAATTATGTATGAGTGTAGTTTAAAGAACTGCGTAATGCTACACACTAAGGTTCAGATTTTTTATTACCGGCGCATCCCTGCAAAGTAGCAGGGATGCTCCAGTAATTGTGCACCACGCCACTATCACCCATGGTGCGCCGTATTTACAATGCGGCGCACCATGGGCCCAAAACGTCACCAAAGCGTTACGCATCTGTGCTGAAAAGGCGGCGCATTGCTGGAGTTGCGTTGCAACGATGGCGCAGCTCCATCAATGCTCTGGGGTGCCCTATCTCCCCAATGCTGCGTCAAGCCGTATGTTTGCTTCAAGCAGGCGCAGGGTTTGAGTCACACATCATTGTCGTTAAAGTGAGTGATTGAAATCTTTTAGATTTCCCTCAACCACTTTTAGGATGCGTTCCTGCGCAGGAACGCCCTCCCTTGCGCCGGATCGCCCCCTGATGGCGCAGGGCTTTACAACGTGATGCATCTCCCATATGCATCACGTTGTTAATATACGCCGCACCATTGCGCCTCTTTTGTGCTGCCGCTGCGTCACAAAAGTCACGCAACAATGGAGTAAAAGAGCCGCAAGGGGCTTCTAAATCAGATCCTACAGACTCAAGTCCAGTCCTTCCTTTGTACACATGGCGATAAGAAGAAATAGTGGTGGTGGATTGATAGTTTGAGTATTTTAATGACTGGTTAATGTAGTAGGAAACTTTAGTGTTGTCGCTGATCTGCAATCACGATGGACTTTGGCTGTCACTTCGCGTGCTGCGGACTGCTGCCTGCCAATCCTAGGCAAACCTTTTTAGTACTTTGTTTAGTGAGTTACATAAGAAGTTTCCAATTCGACGGTCCGCAAATCAAGCAATGCTAATAACGTAGTAGACCACATGAGATTGGTCAATGATATATCCTGTGGAATAGTTGTCTATTTGCTATTTCGCCAAAATATTTTGTTAGTTCTTTTGAAATGTTTGATTTGGTTGACAAATATCATCCATGTTTTCTGTTTTTCTTTCTTTCATGTTGTACATCAGCTTCCCCCAGGGGCAAGAGGAGGACACAGAAGGAGGAGGAGGAGGAGGGTGCTGTTCAGGATGTAGGCCAGGATAGGGCAGGCGAGGGCTCCTTTGCTGGCCCCAGTAAGTTTTAATTTTAATATAGAGTACTTATTTTTTCCTAGCGTTCCTCATTCGATTTTTCTAAATCGTCTTTGATCTTCTTGTAGACTGGATCTAAATTCTTATCCTGCCTCGACTATGACTCCGTGTGGTATTACTAGATTATTCTTATTAGTCTGTCTGTGTAGCTAACTAAGATTGCACATTTGGCAATTCCATTGGACTCCCATTCTAGTCAGCAATAGCTCTATGCACTGAGTGCAGTCCTCTGGGATTGTCCATAATGTCTTTTCAAGTCTTCTAAATGTTTATGCTTTGACAATTGCCAACAATAAAAAGGTGAATGACCACCAAGAAAGAATAAGATACTACTTTACTTTTGGTTTGGATAGGAGGACAATCCATTCTACTACTGTTGCAGGGACAAATCTGCACAAACAGAACTATGGACACTAAATAATGCATTGCTTAGATTATCAATTATAATAGTTGCTGTTAGACTTTCCACATACCTCAGTGATAACAGACTTTGTAGTTGAACCCCCAATCTCCTTACTGACTAGATAGTGTGGCAGAGTCATTTAGCTCCCAAAGTCACCGATGATTGATCCCCAATGATATCAGAGGCACGGACTCATGCTTGCAAAAATTGCAAAACCTTTAGCTCATCCACTCTAGTCTGGAGGACCAAAAACCACAGAGTCTATTTAAGTTTAAAAGCTTTATTAAAAGTAAACACATTTATTAAAATCAAGTTTGTCATAAAAGTAAACCTTTAACTGAAAATGGAAAAGTGCTTAGTGCTGACGATTAATTGGACACATTTCTTGTGGTCGAGCCGAGCTCTCACCTGGTTTGAACTTGATCCTGCTCGTGTTCTTAGAAGTCAAGCTTCTGTCTGTTAGGAGAAAAAGTGGTGCATGTTAAAAATAAAAAGCCAGCATTCATCAGTTGTGCCAAAAAGTGCAGCAAGACAACAGCCTTCACTGGAAAAAGGGACATTTTTACTTTAGAGTAGACAGTCACAAAATATTAAATTGTATTCTGTTTTTTTCACATTTCTTTCTTCCTCCTAGACCAAATATTATATAGTAGTGAGTGGTGTATTCTAACATTATTAAATGTACTTTGTAGGTGGAACATCTGGAGGCGGGGCCAGCGCGGAGGTGGTGGCGGCATTGGACGATGACAACTCTGGGGAGGAGGCGGTGCAAGTGCCGGACAAGGACATGCCTGTGAGGGATAACACGGTGGTGGCGGGCAGAGGTAAGCTATATATTCCTTACTCATTGAGATTGAAGACTGCAGAGTGTGCTTTCTGCACGGGTGTATTATAAATAAACCAGGTAGTAGCCTCCTCTCAATGTACTTCGACTTAGCTGTGAAGTTTTTGGCGACAAGAATCCCAATCAGATCTGAGATGAACTTGATGGATGGGATGAACGAAAAGCGAAAGAAGGATGTAAGTAAGTGTGGAAGGACGAGAAATGTAATGATGACTGGCAAAGAAGAATGATATGTGTTTGCTTGGTCCCCGAGGTGGCTGGGAAGGAAAGAATATGGTTTGGTGCATGGCTGGGTGAATGATGAAGCAAGGATGGGTGGAAGGAGAACAGCCTGGGTGGGTGAAACCGAAACTGTATGTGTGCATATACTTTGAATGGATGGATGCCTGGATCATTCATGGTACTATCTGACTCTTAGATAGCTTATGTGTATCTCGAGAGAGTAGACGGTCACTGGATGAACTAAGTGTTACTTTGAAGAGCATGTAACACCGCACCCGCATGTCCGTTCCAGTGTAGGAAAGGCAAGGAAAAGAAGTTGTAATTTTGTCCAAATACTACCATGAATAGTAGCAGTAGTTTGTATTGCAACTGCAAGCACAGCATATATCCGGTTATTAAGGTGGACACTCCCTACCTCTCTTAATAACTTTAGTTTAGTAGTAGTACGTCATTCATGTGTGGGTGTATCTCTGTTCACTCAATAATAAGCAAAGCACCTAAAGTCATCCCATATGTCATCAAATACATCCCATGTGAAGTGATAGATAATCAGATTATTTAGCTTCTTCATTTTCCTTTTCTAATACTCATTTGCACTAAGGGTAAAAGCTAAATTAATTAAGCAGTAGCCCTTTCAACAGAGTATTCTCAGTGCCACCCGTAATAGAAAAGTGAGAGCTTCACCACCTGCATGTACTGGACCGGTACAGTAACGCAAGTCTGTCTCACTCACCATGGTGTGCGTCTGTTTTTCTCGGGTGCAAGTTCACTGCGCTGGCATCATGCCGGCTTGCATAAGATAACGTACCAATTTTCCTAAACAAGAGAGAAGAAGAAGAATAAGACTGGTGTACTGTCATAGTCGACTGTAATGGAAGTCCATAGTGCTCGTAGAATTTGTTCCTTAAACTCCCACTAATGTTAGAGCAAGGATGAAGAAGTCGGAGGTTACATAGATACTGTCCTCAATAGTTATGTACTGTGCTTTCAATTTGCTACTTGTACTGTGACACAACTTTCTGCTCAATCATTTTGTGTTAATCTTAAGGAGCATTGGTTACAGACTATGTCTTTCTTTCTTCATATAGTTGCTCCTTCCAAATCCAAGAGACCATCAAGGAGGAGGGAGCTGGCTCGAATGGCCCGGCAATGGAGGCTGGATGCCACTGTCGCTGAATATCGGCGGCTGGTGGCCCTGGAGCAGGAGGAGACGCAGTCTGGTACTACAACAACATCCACTGGGACAGCTGCATCCTCCTCCTTGCGGGCTGCCAGCCAGCGCAGTGCTCCAGCGGTACGGAGCCGGGCTACCAAAGCCAAACGCCATCGCCGAGCAGCAAAGACAGCAGCTGCCCCCAACAGGATTTGCAAGGCACGCTGGCGCCGCTTATGCCTCTGACTGTCCTACCTGGAGCAGGAGGTCCTAAGCTATAAGAACTTGGTGGAGGGCCTCCGCTTCGAACATGCCACCCTCCGCAAGGAGCATGATGCCCTGGCTGCTAAAGTCAACAGCACCCTTCCGTAGTGTCCCTTGCCCCTTTTTTAGAGACTTTTGGGGGGTGGGAATTGGGAGTTGGGTTTTTTGGGGACTTTTGAAGGACAATCGTTGGGGTTAGGGAGGGTCTTGCGGGAGATTATTTTGTTAGGGCTAGAAATATATACTTTTTGAAACTTTATCTGACCATACCTGTTTTTTACTGCTTTTGAGTCTGGTGGGTGGGGGTTTAACAGTAAGTTTGTTTTCCAGAATAGTCCTAGGACTTTAGTAGTACTACCGTCAATCTCTTGTCTCTCCTAATACTCCATTATACTACCTCCAACCAAACGCTTATCTTAACTGTAATTTGTGTTTGAAAGTAGGGCTAGGCCCAGGGCTGGCTCCACGGGAAATGGCGATTAAGGTTGGCCATCCAGGGCGGAGGAAATTTCCTCCTCATTGCGGTGGTACTAGTGGTGTGACACAGTGGCAGTTGCATGCCTATGGAAAAAAAGAAAATGAAACCTGGTTTGTCCTTACTGTAGCATTACAACGGTACGATAGAGAATATAGCAGGTGACAGTACACTAGACTAGAACAGTGCCACAATGTAGCCTACCAAATGGTAAAGTATTGCTAGTATAACTTGTACTTGTGTAGGATTTCTTTGACATTGGCTACTAGGGTTTGTAAAATGGATGGGAGTGGGGGTTTCTTTTTGGGTAGATTTTGTTGAGAGAAAAAAAAAAAGCACAACATGGACAAACAATAATTGAACATGAAGAAATTTTTGGGTACAAAGCTAACCATAAATCTTTTACGTGACATAAAGGAAGTGCATGCACTATTGAATGCATTGTTACTGAAAAGTAAGTAGTACTTTCAACAACCGTGAATGACAGAATGCGACAGTACAGGGCTACATTAAATTAGGTTTAAAAAAATAGCCGAAGTAAAACCCATAGAATGGCTGTAGGGATCAATTTAGAAGCAGAGAGAGATCCAAGAAATGCAGTCACACACACTCATAGAAGAAAAGAATGGATACTGTATCTGTATTGTTGTAGTTGTCCTGTTGAATTTGGTAAGTAAGTTGCATGTAGCAAACAATTCCTCTTATTAGCGGCACTCCTCCATTCCAGCTGACGCTTCGTCCATCAATGTTGGTGACCAGAAGACACCCTGTCCTCTGCCTGCCTGGCGGATGCTGAATTGCGGCTCGCTAATGTGAAGCCTGACTCCATCCTTTTTTCTCCATTGCAACGACTGAAACCCGGCCTGTAATTATTGAACCAAAAACAGCACTGATAAATAAATATAAGGCATGTACGCTGTGTAGTGCAAAAAGTCACACTTTGATTTTCCTAATAGACAGTACAACATTTTTGAAAGTGCGTACTCTGTCTGAGTCACCTTTTGAAGGATAAATAAGTATGGGCAAATTAATTTAGCGGATCTTTCCCCTCAAGCTAGGTGTACTGTAAACTGTGTTTTAGAACAAAATTAGACCTTCCCAGCAGTGCTCCCACCCAGACCCTTACTAAAGCCAGTCGCAAAAATGTAGAAGACCCCCAATCAGATCTCAAAAAACGAGGCCTAGCAGAAAACTGGTGACAAAACGTACTTCGAAAGTAAAAGTAGGCCCAAATACCCCCTTACCCACCGTGGATTGTATTCAAACCACTTGCAATCAAGCAAAAGTATCCATAGCCAGCATGGCTCCAAGACTCGAAAACCCCCCCACCCAAACACATGCAATAGAAATACTGCTAACCCTAACGAGCCCGAAGTTAAGAATAGTGGCAGAGGCTTTCTTTAACTATGCCAAATCCCCCCTTTCCCACCATGGATTTTCTTTAAATGACTTGCAACCAAAATTACACATTCTCACAAGTGCTTTAAGACCCCAGAACTCAGTTGCAAAAATCTAGAACACCCCGAAACACATGCAATCCTGCTGCTAGGGCTAACCCTAACGAACCCTAAGTTACAAAAAGTGCCAAAAGGCTTTTCCTTATGGATTTTGTCCCAACCACTTCTATCCGGTATTAGACCTTCCCAGGAATGCCCCAAGACCCACCAACCCACCCGCCAAAAAGCACAACACCCAAAAGGAAAATCTCATACTTACAATATTTCTCGGCCTTCGGTCCAAACGCGCTGTGCAGCTAGGCCATAACTCCAGTTTTCCACCACGGATTTCCTGAAAAGCAAATGCAATCAAGATTAGAGTGTCCCAGCAGTGCTCCCAGACCCCAAAACTCACCCACAAACACCCGGAACCCCCCCAAACAG
The DNA here is from genome assembly GCF_964263255.1 of Lissotriton vulgaris. Lineage (NCBI taxonomy): Eukaryota > Metazoa > Chordata > Amphibia > Caudata > Salamandridae > Lissotriton > Lissotriton vulgaris. The sequence continues at coordinate 1,649,346,486 of NC_141689.1, forward strand.
CACCTCAAAGGCAAGCAAGTCAGCAAAAACACAAAAATATTTCCGCCTCCGATTTGGTCCAAACCACTTTTATCCGGTATTAGAGCTTCCCAGCAATGGCCCCAGAGCCGCCAACCCAGGAGAAAACGAGTAGAAGACCCCCAAACAGCCAAAAAGCAAAAGTACAAAAATGGGGACTTAGTCATTTTTTTGCCAATTTCCCAAATCACTCCGCGTGCGCTCTGCAGCTAGGCCCTAACTCCCCTCTGCCACCATGGATTTGCTTCAAACCTCTTGCAAACTAAATTATCCAGAGCCCGCAGTGCTCCCAGACCCCGGAACCCACCCACAAACACCAGGAAGCCCCCCAAACAGGCCCCCGAAAATGCTACATTGAGCAAAATGTCAGAAATAGCAAAAACAAATCAGCGTGGATTTTGTCGCAACCACTTCTATCCGGTATTAGACCTTGCCAGGAATGCCCCAAGACCCGCCAACCCACCCGCCAAAAAGCACAACAACCCCAAACAGCCCAAAAGGAAAATCTCATACTTACAATATTTCTCGGCCTTCGGTCCAAACGCGCTGTGCAGCTAGGCCATAACTCCAGTTTTCCACCACGGATTTCCTGAAAAGCAAATGCAATCAAGATTACAGTGTCCCAGCAGTGCTCCCAGACCCCAAAACTCACCCACAAACACCCGGAACCCCCCCAAAGAGCACCTCAAAGGCAAGCAAGTCAGCAAAAACACAAAAAATTTTCCGCCTCCGATTTGGTCCAAACCACTTTTATCCGGTATTGGAGCTTCCCAGCAATGGCCCCAGAGCCGTCAACTCACCCGCTAAGAAGTAGAACACCCCCACAAGTGCTGAGTCTTTCTTTATTGGGCGTAATCCAGCCCTCTGCTTTGATGGAAATAGGAGTCTGGAGGAAGAGGATAAAGGAGCATGTCCTTCTGAACTTGTGAACCTGAGGAATGCAGACTGCGGCACCTTCAAATCAATAAGCAAACAAGTGAAGACAGTTCTGCTGATGGGCTTGTTTTTTTGATTAGGTGATTAAAGTTTGAATTATATTAACTGTGCACAGCAAAGAAAGACAGACATACAGGAATAAAAGTGAATAAGGACGAAAAAGAAAGTTATTGATTCATTGTCTCATTTTCAGGGCTCGGTGTCAGGGTCCAGGAATAAGAGTAAGGCTTCGTCATCATACTCTGCGAATTCAGGCAGGGTGAGCTCAGTGTCACCTGACAGAGAAGAAATTCCCTCATCTACGTTGCTGTCCACCTCGTCTTCAACCGGCGTGCTTTCTCGTACTCTGTAATCTGGTGGTATGAGGTGCTGATTCATCTTGATCATTGTTAACCTCTCCACATTTTTGGGCGAGAGGAGGCTCCGTTTGGGAGTTACAATGCCACCAGCAGCACTGAAAACACGTTCAGAAGACACACTTGCGAGTGGGCAAGACAAGTAGTTTAAAGCCAGGTTGGAGAGCTGTGGCCACAATTCTTTTTTCCCATGCCAATACGCCAATGGTTCAGCATTAACATAGACCTCTGTTGAGTCTTTCAGATAGTCCTGCACCATCGACTCAAGGTCCTCCAAGGTTCCTCCACTTTGCTTAGCTTTTGCTGTGACCTTTTGAGAACCAAACCCAAGCCGATTTTGCCAATCTTCTTCAGCATCCAATGTTACTGTTGTGTCTGGTGCAGATGATCCGGTTGCCGGTGTCTTTAACGGCTGAGAGGTCACTTGTGCCACAGCCACAGGTGCAGAAGTGGTTTGTTTTGACTGGGGATGGCCTGCTAATGCTGATGCTGATGTACTGCCTTTTCCATCAATTTTCTGCCGTTCTCTTTCAAACCTCTTGGCTGACAAGGCTAGCCAACGTTTGTACTTTGTAACATCTTCATCAGCAAAAGGAAAGAATACTCGGCCTGCCAGCGCCTTTTTGTAGCGTGGATCCAGAATAGTAGCACAAATGTAATGCTGGTGTGAGTGGATCATTTTAAGGCGTTCATCACCTTGTAGGCGCTCTAATAATTTCTCCGCCAAAACAAAAGGGTCTTTGTTTTTTTCATCTTTTTGAAACACAGAAGACACCTCCTTCAGTTGGTGCTCCAGCATGTACAACAATGGGATAGCTTTTCCCAAATTACAGTCCTCCTTGCTGACTGCACGCGTGAAGACCTCAAAAGGACGAAGCATGCGTGTCAGGCTTTTAACTATGTCCCATTGCGCCGCAACCATCCTCAGGTCCTTCTGAGCTGTACCCAGTTTTAGGAAATAGTGATTGAGTACCGTATACTGCTCATACAGACGCTCAAGCATGTAGAAGGTTGAGTTCCAACGTGTTGCCACCTCCTGGATGAGTGCTTTCACTGGCATTCGACGTTCATGTAGCAGGCTCCTCAGATGCTTCTTGGCCTTAAAAGAATGGCTGAAATGGTTGCACATTTTTCAGCAGGTGTCCACTACCTCGTACGCTGGACTGTCTTTCTCACTCAAGAATTTTTGGACAACCAGGTTTATACAGTACGCCACACACGGCACTCTGAAATACTGACCCAGCTCCTAGGCCTTAACTATATTGGCGCCATTATCCGTGGAAACATAACCAATCTGGCATTTTTTTGGGGACAGCCAGTCAAGGACCTTTGTGCTAAACTCATCCACAATGTTTTCTGCTGTATGACGTTTCTCCAAGCCAAACATGGCTAGTGTTGCATGTTTCCGAGCAGCTTTAAAAACTTGGTCTGGGTCAACACCTGCGTTTAGCTTTGCTTTAACCCCTGAAAAAGAGACCCAGTGTGCAGTGATGCACATGTAATCAGCACCTGTGCCACTGGTCCACATGCCTGTTGTCAGATGTATAGTGTGAAAAGCACTCTTCTGCAAAGCTGCCCCAATCACCTCCAGCACATCTTCATGTAGTGCTGGAACCGCAACTCTGGCAAAATAGAACCGGCTAGGAACCTTCCATTTAGGGCAGAGCACTGCCACTAATTCTAGAAAACCAACACCTTCTACAAAAGAAAAAGGGAGAAGGTCCAGAGCTAGCATTTTAGCCAGCTTAGTGTTATACAGACGCGTCAGTGGGTGGTTGCGTTCATAATGCGCTTCTGTAAACAGCATCTTTTTAATGTTGCCCTGGACCAAGCATTTACGGGATGATGATGATGATGATATCTTCGACCCAGTTACGCTCGCTGATAAACTTTTTCGCATTGGTGTCTCACTCTCTCCCACACTCTTAGTGTGGTTCACATGGGGTGTGCTGCTGACAGGGGTACTGGGTGTAAGTGAAGTGTTTGACACGTCTTCTTCCTCCTGGTCATCATCAGATGAAACAGCATTACGTGCAATTCGGGCTTCCTTGATCGCCTGTAGGTGCGCAAACCATTTGACAGCGTGCTTTCTTTCAAGATGACCTCTCTGGCCTCCGGTACCATAGTTGGAACCAAACTTACCACGACTAACTGCCAACTTACAAATGCTACAAATGGCAAACACTGAAGAAGTCCCAAACTGTGGACTTGAAATGTCTTTGGGGGCCGGAAGAGGCGGCGATACTGGTGGTGGTGGTCCTGCTGCTAATGCCAGATGAAGTGGAGGATGTGGATTGCCGAACCTCAGTACGTTTTGCACTTTCACCACCACTAATTGAGGTCGAGGTGGATGGAGGTCCCTTCTGGCGACTAAGAAATATGGAAGCGGTAGGTGTTGGTGTGCTAGTTAACTCCAATGATTGTGGCGTTTCTTCCATTGCCTCCTCGTCGACAACATCATCACGCTCAGCAGCTTCTCGGGCTAGGGTCAAAATGTCTTTTTCCTGCATGCCCGCTGGGGCTGCAGTGACCTTTATGATGACTGCGTCGTCGTCGTGAGAGTCTTCATCAGCAGGAGTATCCGCCACTTCTTGTTGAGCCTCATCACACTCCATAATTATGAGTCTTTCGACGACCTTCCTTTTACGCTTAAGTACCTTTGTCAGATCATGGTGTGCCTCACTCTCAGACGGCCGTGGTGGTTCCCAATTTTCATCCAGTTCATCAGAAGGAGGTGGGCTTGAAGAAGATGTAGACACCCCCCTTGATCTTTTCCTTGCTAGGGATGTGGAAGACAATGAATGATCATCAGGAGGAGTGGCTTCCTCAAATGATACCTCGGGTTGATTGTGGATTTCCTGATGTGCCCCTACTTCGGGAGGAACAACTATTGTGGGCACTTGTGACCCTCCATGCACCTCTGCTTGCGCATCTCCTTGCGCTGCCTCTCCTTCCACATGTACTTGGGCTTGTACTTGCACATGTGGTTGTTGTTGCGGCTCTGGTTGTTCAACACTTGTCAGATGAGTTACAACAACCTGTGTTGATTCAGGGACATTGCTGCTACTTTCTTGCGATGAGCCAACATCACTGGTTGATGGTGATTGAAGAAGTACACTGACTGCCTCTGCAGCACTCAAGGGCTTGGACTTAAGTTGGCGTGGTGGTGGTGGTGGAGGCAGTGAGCCCAATGGAGCGGGGGTGCTGCTCCAAGCTTGGTCCCCAGCAGATCCCGCTGCTGCTGCAGGCGTACTTTTTTTTTTACTCCCAAAAAAACGCGGCGGCCGGCACACCAGCCTCCTTGGTAACTTGCTTCTTCTGCTCCTTACTGGCAACTTTCTTGCTAGAGGAGCTACGGAGAACTTTTTTTGGGGCCATCTTCTTCAGAGCAGGTCAGAACAGCAGGCCGCAGTTGCACGAGTTGCAGAGTTGTCTGTGGCCAGACGTGAAGTCGCGTGACGTTATGCAGCACACACACACCGCTGCAGGACTTCTTCCTGGCACTGGTGGTTCTCTTGAGTCTTGTGCACCTAAAAGCAATGGAAGACAGAGGAACATCAGTTCAGTTATACACCCCCAAAAAATCGAAAAAACACAGAAAAATCAGCACAATCCCATGCCCTCCATGATGTTTAAATTCAAGACACCCCACAGAAAGACTACGCCCATGCAACATTCACTACCCCTGGTGAAAAGGCCACAACAACAGGCCAAAAAAACGAAAATCACAGAAAAATCAGCGCAATCCCAAACCATCCAGGCCCTCCATGATGTTTAAATTCAAGACACCCCACAGAAAGACTAAGCCCATGCAGCACTCACTTCCCCTGGTGAAAAGGCCACAACAACAGGCCAAAAAAACGAAAATCACAGAAAAATCAGCACAATCCCAAACCATCCAGGCCCTCCATGATGGTTAAATTCAAGACACCCCACAGAAAGACTAGGCCCAAGCAACACTCACTACCCCTGGGCATAAAGGTTGAAAACTAGGCAAAATGGTTGCAGGCCTAACAACACTGCCTGCATTCAAAATGGCCCCCTCCCTCCCAGCACATTGCCATGGCATGTAGCAGCACTCAAAATGGCCCCCACCCACATGGCCTGTCCCCATGAACACCCCAAAAAATCGAAAAACACAGAAAAATCAGCACAATCCCAAACCATTCAGGCCCTCCATGATGTTTAAATTCAAGACACCCCACAGAAAGACTAAGCCCATGCAACACTCACTACCCCTGGTGAAAAGGCCACAACAACAGGCCAAAAAAACTAAAATATATGTAAAGAAGAAGGGGTATCCCCGACTAGAGTTCCTAATTCGGGATGGATATAGTATTTGAAAAGAAATAATTAGGAACTAATATTTAGACAAAGGACAGGGACGGACTAATGACAGCACAAACTGTGATTAAACAAAATGCATGATACAAAATTATTTTATCAAATATTCATTATAGTAAAAAACATTGTTATTTGAATATACATGGTTATTGCGTGCATGCCTCCATTATATATGTGACTTTTTATCTACATATATAGACATATATTGTTTCATCCTATACATATTTCATGATAATTAATTTTAAATTGAGGTCTGTGCGGAGGCTTGTTTTAGCACATATGTACATTAAAACATGGCTAAGTATGTCTTCTACGCGCGTTTCGGCTGAGGGCCTTCATCAGGGAGCCATGTAGGTATCCAAGTGGACCTGGACGTGTAATTGGTATTGGTTCTCACACGGATGCAATTGGAATTTCAGAGTAGTCTGGGATGGATGGTGGTCTGTCTTGAAGACCTGAGCGCTTTAATGTATTCTATCGGTCTGTTTCTGGGTTTCTATTCTCACATATCTTGTTATTTATGAGTGAGCTTCTGGTATTAAGCTGTGAGGTTTACTCCTATTTGGTGAGAGGCTGCGTACTGCTGGTGCCCAGTAGATGATGTGCAGATAACCTGTTTACTAGATTTAGTAGTTCTCAAGATGGGGGTCTGTTGACGGTTCCGGTCGAATTGGCAGTCTTAGATTTGCGTCAACTGCATATACATTGGGGGTCTGTAGGCTTCTGAGCGTTAGCAGGCGGGTGCCGTCATGTTGATGGCAGTACGGAGACACATGGAGTGACTGATGTATTTCTTTCGATCGCCTTCCGATTGGGGGGTCCTGTCGGCGTCTGTATGGGTAGCGCCAAGGATATTCAAATAACAATGTTTTTTACTATAATGAATATTTAATAAAATAATTTTGTATCATGCATTTTGTTTAATCACAGTTTGTGCTGTCATTAGTCCGTCCCTGTCCTTTGTCTAAATATTAGTTCCTAATTATTTCTTTTCAAATACAAAAAAACGAAAATCACAGAAAAATCAGCACAATCCCAAGCCATCCAGCCCCTCCATGATGTTTAAATTCAAGACAACCCACAGAAAGACTAGGCCCATGCAACACTCACTACCCCTGGTGAAAAGGCCACAACAACAGGCCAAAAAAAACAAAAATCACAGACAAATCAGCACAATCCCAAACCATCCAGGCCCTCCATGATGTTTAAATTCAAGACACCCCACAGAAAGACTAGGCCCATGCAACACTCACTACCCCTGGGCAGAAAGGTTGAAAACTAGGCAAAATGGTTGCAGGCCTAACAACACTGCCTGCATTCAAAATGGCCCCCTCCCTCCCAGCACATGGCCATGGCATGTAGCAGCACTCAAAATGGCCCCCACCCACGTGGTCTGTCCCCATGAACACCCCCAAAAATCGAAAAACACAGAAAAATCAGCACAATCCCAAACCATCCAGGCCCTCCATGATGTTTAAATTCAAGACACCCCACAGAAAGACTAGGCCCATGCAACACTCACTACCCCTGGTGAAAAGGCCACAACAACAGGCCAAAAAAACGAAAATCACAGAAAAATCAGCACAATCCCAAGCCATCCAGCCCCTCCATGATGTTTAAATTCAAAACACCCCACAGAAAGACTCAGTGCACCCACCACTGAGTACCCCTGGGCAAAAGGCCCCAAAACAGGCCAAAAATCGAAAATTCCAAAATTGTAGTTGCAGCAACTGTAATGCCCCAAACAGACTTACTTGTGTAATTTCTAATCCTAAAGTGATCCAAAGAAAGTCAAAAAGGCCTCAAATCCAAATATCCAGCAGCATCCACAAAAAGTAATCCTTCCAGCTCCAGATCCAAATGAAAAGTGACCAGGAGATGGACAAAGCACTGGGAGGAGCCTGCTGGACAGGAACAGGAAGTTGAAGACTGTGGGGCACTTCCTTCCTCCCACCCCCCCTCCCCAAAATGGACTCCTCGCAAAAAAGTGCAGGCAAATGTCAACCTGAGGAGTTATTCAGATAAAAATCATCATCTCCAGAAGGTTTATGCTGCTTGCTGGTGGATTTCTTGTGCAGAATTGCAAATTTTGTATTTTCGCGAGTGCAAGATTGTTGCTGCTCGCCGCATCTACAAGCTCGCAATTGCGAAGTCCCGCGATACGTGTTCACGGCGTACTCGCGTTGACAAACTCTCGCTGTGCAAGTTGGCAAGCCGCGATGACGTAATAGCGCTCGCCAAATTCCCGCGGGATCCCGCAGCAAGATCCAAAATGGCGCAGCACTCGCAAAATATCGAGAAAAACAACTCGGCAAACGCTGAATGACGGTAAGTAAATGCCGCGCGCCGCAAACTTGTATCACCAAGAAAAAAAAAATCCGCTGCGTGCGAATTTGCCAATTTTCGGTAAATTCGCGAGCGTTTGCGGATTGCGGATTTACCGAAAATCCGCAATATCCGCGAGTGGAACGGATTTTGCACTCACACTTAGCTGGGAGTCCTCTGCACCCACTCCCATACTGTCTGGCCACTGCTTGGAGTCCTCTGCACCCACCCCATACTGTCTGGCCACTGCTGGGAGTCCTCTGCACCCACCCCTATACTGTCTGGCCTCTGCTGGGGGTCCTCTGCACTCACCCCCATACTGTTGGGCTATGCTGGGAGTCCTATGCACCCTCCCCTCATATGACTGGTCACTGCTGGGAGTCCTCTGCACCCACCACTCATATGTCTGGACACTGCTGGGAGTCCTCTGCACCCACCCCCATACTGTTGGCCTATGCTGGGAGTCCTCTGCACCCACCCCCATGCTGTTGGCCTATGCTGGGATTCCTCTGCACCCACCCCCATACTGTTGGACTATGCTGGGAGTCCTCTGCACCCACCCCATACTGTCTGGCCACTGCTGGGAGTCCTCTGCACCCACCCCCATACTGGTGGCCTATGCTGAGAGTCTTCTGCTCCCACCCCCATACTGTTGGCCAATTCTGGTAGTCCTCTGCACCCACCCCATACTGTTGGGCTATGCTGGGAGTCCTCTGCACCCACTTGCATACTGTCTGGCCACTGCTGGGAGTCCTCTGCACCCACCCCCATACTGGTGGGCTATGCTGGGAGTCCCCTGCACCCACCCCATACTGTTCGGCTATGCTGGGAGTCCTCTGCACCCACCTCCATACTGTCTGGCCACTGCTGGGAGTCCTCTGCACCCAGCCCTATACTGTTGGGCTATGCTGGGAGTCCTCTGTACCCAACCCTATACTGTCTGGCCACTGCTGGGAGTCCTCTGCACCCACCCCCATACTGTTGGCCTATGCTGGGAGTCCTCTGCACCCACCCCCATACCATTGGCCTATGCTGGGAGTCCTCTGCACCCACCCCCATACTGTTGGCCTATGCTGCTACTCCTCTGTACCACCCCCATACTGTTGGGCTATGCTGGGAGTCCTCTGCACCCAACCCAATATTGTTGGGCTATGCTGGGAGTCCTCTGCACCCACTCCCATACTGTTGGCCTATGCTGGGAGTCCTCTGCACCCACCCCCATACTGTTGGCCTATGCTGGGAATCCTCTACACCCACCCCTCATATGTCTGGGCACTGCTGGGAGTCCTCTGTACCACCCCCATACTGTTGGGCTATGCTGGGAGTCCTCTGCACCCAACCCTCAAATGTTTGGACACTGCTGGGAGTCATTTCCACCCACCCCTCAGATGTCACGCACTGTACCCCAACATTCCTGGCGTGTGTGCGCATCGTATCACTATTGCAATGGTGCCATACGCGAGCGTGTGACGCACCATACCCCAACAAACGTGGCGTATGTGCACATCGTATCACTATTGCAATGATGCCATACACGAGCGTGTGAAACGCACCGTACCCCAACATTTATGGCATGTGTGCGGCTCTTATCACTATTGCAATGGTGCCATATGCGAGCGTGTAAAACTAACCGAACCCCAACATTCATGGCATGTGTGCGGCTCGCAGCACTATCACAATGGTGCCATATGCGAGCATGTGATGCACCGTACCCCAACATTCATGGCGTGTGTGCGGCTCGTAGCACTATTGCAATGGTGATGTACGCAAGTGTGTAAGACGCACCGTTCAAGTACACTTCCGTTGTTGCGGTACGTTGTTCTCACCGTCTGCGCCGTCATCAGTTTCTGTGCACCAGGTCGTGGGCGTACAGGGCTGGGATGACACGGACGATGGGGTTCATGGTGTGTATGTTGAGTACCAGGGATGCAGTTCGGGCCGGACTCTGCTTTTACGGCCGTTTTCAGCTCCCATAGAAAAAGGGTTGTAGGGAGTGTCGCCGACACGAATCATACTTGCTGGGCCGGAAACTGCTGCTTGTTTACGTACGGACATTGCGTACTGCGTGTACCGGATACAAATCATATGTATTTTTGGGTCGTACGGTGTTTGGTACGATTCATTCAAAGATCTGCTTTGGGTTTGGATCGTACTTGAGCGTACGGACTCGGATGTTGAAGGTGTGCGGTTTGTATGCAAAATACTCTCCGTACAACTATTCGTCGGGGATTTTACCAAATCGGAATCGACCCCTATGTATAGCAAATTAAATGTATTTTGTGCCTATGTGTGTTGGAGGCTACAAGAAATTACAAAGGGCTTGACAACAGGCGCTATCTTAAGATGGTCAAAAATAAGCCCAAATCTGCACTAAAAAATGAGTGCATTCAGTGCGGGCAGTGTTTCACCCAATTACAATAGCAGTGGTTAGGGATAACAGATTGTGTGCACTGTAAAATGAAAAGGTGAGGAAAACAAAGGCAATTTCACAACAAAGCAGCTTAGTTAGTACAATGTGATTCCGCACTCATTAAAGCCACGGAGGAAATTAGGCAAGTGGTTGATCAGGGAGGCAGGAGGCTCTGATTCTGCTGGACCTGTCCGTCGCTTTCGATACGGTCCATCATGTAATACTAATGACCCGTTTAAAAGCATGTGGCATTCGTGGGAAAGCGTGGGATCTTTTAAGATCCTTCCTTGTGGACAGAAAACAAATTGTTGCACTGGGGGACTATCAGTCCGAACCTTTTACATCACTGTGTGGGATACTCCAGGGGTGATCTCTTAGTCCAACAATTTTTAATGTTTATGTCAGTGTGCTGACTCCTGTCATAAATGCCTTGGAATTTGGCATTACCTCCTACGCGGACGATACCCAAATTGTGGTATCTCTGACACATGGGAAAGAGGCAGGTATTGAAGGACGTTTCCAGGAGTGTATACTATCAGTGGGCAGCTGGATGGCAAAGAACTGCCTCAAACTTAAATCGGGTAAAACCGAGGTGATATTGTTTGGCTAATAACTTTTGCGTTGTTTGACTAATCTTCCCCAAAAAAGTCCATCCAGGTCAGCTCCTATCCTGAAAATTTGAGGGTGATTTGTCAAGCGGTGACCGAGAAAATAGGGGGGGTCCCAAAACGTGTTTTCTCCATCTTAATTTCCATAGGAAATTCTGCGATGAGCTACAGCGCGAACTGCTCTACGGAATTACCCCAAATTTGGCAGAAAGGTAGAGCTTGGTTCAGAAAGCGACCTTTTTTTAAATGGTGAAAATCTGTTCAGTAGTTTTTGAGAAATTCAAAAAATAATAGTGAAAAAATCAATTTCCAATATGAAACTTTGTGCAAGGCTACAGCTGAAACTACTGAATTTGGAATTATTCCAAATTTGGCAGAAAGGTAGTGCTTTGGTCAGAAAGCGACCTTTTAAAAAATAGTGTAAATCCGTTCAGTAGTTGCTGAGAAATTAGAAAAAATAAAAATGTCGATATCTGGGCAGAGCCTAAGTCGCATGCGCAAACTTCACTGTGATTGGCTACTAGCACTCCAAACCAGGAAGTGTTGGCTGCCATATTGTGTCTCGGTAGAAGTGAGTCACCCAAAAACGGAGAACCAAAGGTATAAAATAAGAGAATGGGCAGGGTAGAAAAACCCTGACCCCCAGGGCCCAAAAAAATCATTAAAAAAAATCAGCAAATATTTGCGCTCGGGTCGCTGGTTCTCATGTTTTATTTTAATGAAGTCCTTGGGTGGGCTAGGTTCTGGGGGTATTTCTTACAAAATAATACCAGGTGCTGGCAGGGGTTGCAGGGTCAGAGCTCTGAGAGTCAGTCTGTTGGTACGATCCCCTAAACTACCCAAAGACTACTGAAACACCACTGCACTGTCATAAACTCTAAAACACTACCCTCAGCAGGACCCCTGCACTACACAAACAACACTGCACTACCCTAAACCCTAAAATACTAGTGCAGGCACAACCTCCTACACTACCCAAATACCATTGTATTGTCGTAAATCCTAAAACAGTATCCCTAGCAGGACCACCTACACTACTCAAACACCACTGCAGTACCCTAAATCTTAAAACACTACTCTCATCAGGACCCCATACACTACACAAATACCGCTGCACTCCTGGAAACCCTAAAACACTACTTCCAGCATGACCCCCTATACTACCCAAATACCACTGTACTGTCGTAAACTCTTAAACACTACTCCCAGCATGACCCCCTACACTACACAAACACCACTGCACTACCCTAAACCCTAAAACAGTACTCCCAGCAAGCCCCTTACACTACCCAAACATTAGTGCACTGTTGTAAACTCTAAAACACTACCTCCAGCTTGATGATTCTTACACTACTCAAACTACAGTACACAAACACTACTGTACTATCCTAAAGCAATAAAACAGTACCAGTCCATCGGCTTGCAGCTGTGCGTCTGCGAGCCATGGTGTCCCTAGCTGTACATGTGCGAGTCAGTCTGTTAGGTGATAGGTGTGTCTCTGCTAGCCGGGCCATTGGCCCGTTGGTGTTCCTTTGCGAGTCAGGTCCAAGCTCTCCCTCTGTGAGCCATCACGCTGGTGTGCGTTTGTGAGCCGATGGTCGGTAGCTCACACTGTGCAAGCCGAGCCGACGGGCCTGAGTTCTCCCTCTGCGAGCCTGCTCAACGGCCCGCAGGTCTCCCTGTGCCAACCGGATCGCAGCTGTCAATTTGCGAACCGATATTGGGACTATAAGGCTACTCTAAAAAGAGCCCTTGTGTTTATTAGATGGAGCTACATATAAGTGCGGCTACACCGCTTCAGGTTATTCAGAAAAACATGATTTCCCTGATCTGTGAAGGGTACTCCATCACCTCTGTAGATATCAGCCATATCAAAATGTATGTTGTTGTTGTAAATAGACCCCATTCTATGGTCTCTAAGGTATGCAGACAAAGCTTTGTTGACATTACAGCCATCTTTGGTATTCTGTTTAATTCAGATACTCTGTCCATCACCACCCCCTTTTCTGAATCGTTTTGTCCACCACAAGCGTGGAAGGGTGTGCTCAGATGTGAGTCCCTTGCTCACTGCACCATCAGGATTCAAGTAAGCCGGGCCGAAGACGACTGTAATGCCAGAAACCGGTCCCCGGAAGCTTGTTTCCTTTCTAGTAAAAGAATTGGCTTGGTAGTTTGGTCTGCCCTGTTCCCATGATGCACTGGGCCAGGGACAGACTAATTTGCATGTAGCCAGGTTCTGAGCTGGGATGGTGCAGTGAGCTAAAAAACGGTGATGGATTAAGCCCTGATCTGCTGACTGGGTAGTAGTATTCTGTTTAATTCAGATACTCTGTCCATCACCACCCCCTTTTCTGAATCGTTTTGTCCACCACAAGCGTCGAAGGGTATGCTCAGATGTGAGTCCCTTGCTCACTGCACCATCAGGATTCAAGCAAGCCGGGCTGAAGACGGCTGTAATGCCAGAAACCGGTCCCCGGAAGCTTGTTTCCTTTCCAGTAAAAGAATTGGCTTGGTAGTTTGGTCTGCCCTGTTCCCATGATGCACTGGGCCAGGGACAGACTAATTTCCATGTAGCCAGGTTCTGAGCTTGGATGGTGCAGTGAGCTAACAAACGGTGATGGATTAAGCCCTGATCTGCTGACTGGGTAGTAGTATTCTGTTTAATTCAGATACTCTGTCCATCACCACCCCCTTTTCTGAATCGTTTTGTCCACCACAAGCGTGGAAGGGTATGCTCAGATGTGAGTCCCTTGCTCACTGCACCATCAGGATTCAAGCAAGCCGTGCCGAAGACGGCTGTAATGCCAGAAACCGGTTCCCGGAAGCTTGTTTCCTTTCAAGTAAAAGAATTGGCTTGGTAGTTAGGTCTGCCCTGTTCCCATGATGCACTGGGCCAGGGACAGACTACTTTGCATGTAGCCAGGTTCTGAGCTGGGATGGTGCAGTGAGCTAAAAAACAGTGATGGATTAAGCCCTGATCTGCTGACTGGGTAGTAGTATTCTGTTTAATTCAGATACTCTGTCCATCACCACCCCCTTTTCTGAATCGTTTTGTCCACCAGAAGCGTGGAAGGGTATGCTTAGATGTGAGTCCCTTGCTCACTGCACCATCAGGATTCAAGCAAGCCGGGCAGAAAACGGCTGTAATGCCAGAAACCGGTCCCCGGAAGCTTGTTTCCTTTCCAGTAAAAGAATTGGCTTGGTAGTTTGGTCTGCCTTGTTCCCATGATGCACTGGCCCAGGGACAGACTAATTTGCATGCAGCCAGGTTCTGACCTGGGATGGTGCAGTGAGCTAAAAAACAGTGATGGATTAAGCCCTGATCTGCTGACTGGGTAGTAGTATTCTGTTTGATTCAGATACTCTGTCCATCACCACCCCCTTTTCTGAATCGTTTTGTCCACCACAAGCGTGAAAGGGTATGCTCAGATGTGAGTCCCTTTCTCACTGCACCATCAGGATTCAAGCAAGCCGGGCCGAAGACAGCTGTAATGCCAGAAACCGGTCCCCGGAAGCTTGTTTCCTTTCCAGTAAAAGAATTGGCTTGGTAGTTTGGTCTGCCCTGTTCCCATGATGCACTGGGCCAGGGACAGACTAATTTGCATGTAGCCAGGTTCTGAGCTGGGATGGTGCAGTGAGCTAAAAAACGGTATTGGATTAAGCCCTGATCTGCATACTGGGTTGTAGTATTTTGTTTAATTCAGATACTCTGTCCATAACCATCCCCTTTTCTGAATCATTCAGGACTCAGGACACAGTTAGACATGTGGCATCGGCTTGTGTTGTAGAGGGTTAGTGGCTCCACGTGTCGTCGGTCTTGCATATGGAAATATGCCTCACTGATCAAAGGGAGTCTGGAGCTGTGGTTACTGCCACAAACTTGGGGTCACTCCCATTCAGGACTCAGGACACAGTTACACATGGGGTATCAGCTTGTGCTGTATAGGTTTAGTGGTGTCACGTGTCGGCGGTCTTACATACGGAAATATGCCTCACTGATTGAAGGGAGTCTGGTGCTGTGGTCGCTGCCACCGACTTGGGGTCACTGTCATTCAAGACTCAGGACACAGTTCCACATGTGTGATCGGCTTGTGTTGTACAGGGTTAGTGGCCCGATGTGTCGCCGGTCTTGCATATGGAAATATTCCTCGCTAATAGAAGGGAGTCTGGTGCTGTGGTCAGTGCCACAGACTTGGGGTCACTGCCATTCAGGACTCAGGACACAGTTACACATGTGGGATCGGCTTGTGTTGTACAGGTTAGTGGCAGCAAGTGTCCAGAATTCAAATTGCAAGCTCTGCTGCCCGCAGTGTAGTCTTATATTGAGTGTTCGTTTGCAATTGAAGATGAATTTGGTGTTTGTACTAAAGCCATAACTGATATAAAAAAAATTCTTGAAGCAAGGATACTAACAGGATAATATATAGGTTTTAGGCCCCTGATAGTTACTTGCCTACTGGACTCTGTAATGAATGAATTAAGACTTAATTTTAATTGTGAGCCCTGATGATCGCAGTGTAGGCCAGAGGTAGCGGTCAGCACGGGCTCATAGCCATGGGGATTTAAGTTGAGGTGCACAGTTAGTGGCACCAGAAGCATTGAGACTGTATGAGCCTGTGAGGATGCTTGGTACGGACGGGGCACACTGGAGCAATGTATCTTGCCTACTGAACTGCGTCATCTACAATCTGGAGTCTATCTGAATTGTGAGCCCTGCTGGCTGCAGTGTAGGCCAAAGGTAGTGGTGAGCAAGGGCATTGAAAGAATGTTCATAGCAGTCACTATCTTCAAGTAATTCCATTTTAGTCTGCCAAGGTTTGAAGAGTTGCAGAAGCGGTAAATAGAAAAACTCTCTTTTATCTGGAGTATCACAACTTAGTTTCCTGTGATTAATCAGATTTCCTTTGGCATGCTTTACCAAACATGCTTCAGATCCAATTACAGCATATTTTCATTCATTTATATTTTCCGTAACAGTTTTTTTCAAGTATAATGTTGCAGTATTTCATGTAGACATATGTTTTACTAGTATGGACTTGTATTTCGCTAGTACGTATCCAATATATTTGTTTTCAGATTATCTGTACTTTCCGGTTCATTCAGTGCCAAGTTTTCAATTTCTTATACAGATTTCAAAACTCTATTTCTTGCTGCAGGAAGACCAAGACTTATCCAGATGATACCTCTTGGTTTTGAATATAAACCTGCAGATGTCTATCGACGCGAACATTCATAGGATTTAATTTCTCGATGTGAAAGCATCTTTGTGCTGAAGCTGTACAATTTTTTGCTAAGTGTCTTGTCCTGTGAAATTTTTCCCACATTTCTTTCAATTCTGTCTTCTCAGACCTGGTAATATATGACGTGACATAGCAAGAAACAGCAGTTCAGTTATGTACAACATACTGTATGTCCATATTTGCATTCCACATCTTGTAAATAACCATATTGTAATCAATAATATACTTCAATTGTTCTGTTCTGTTTATATTATAAGTATTTTCTGTGATTTTTGAGTGATAGTATGCCTCATTGCTGACATAAAACTGTTCAGTCATCTTTGCGTGACTTATGGTGCACTGAGTTAGAAGTGCCTTTGGCTCTCAGCGTGTACGTACCCAACGATGATGCGTGGTTAATAGGGCCCGCACTTGGACCAATGTCTTTTGTCTATTGAATTCTGCCTGGCTTCTGTTGAACAGGGTTAATGGTGCCACGTGTTGCGGTTTGTGTTGAACAGAGTTAGTGGCAGCACGTGACGCACCTTGTGTTGTACAGGGTTAATTGCACCATGTGTCGCCGGCCTTGCATATGGAAATATGCCTCACTGATTGAAGGGAGTCTGTTGCTGTGGTCACTGCCACGGTCGTGGGGTCACTGCCATTCAGGACTCAGGACACAGTTGCTCATGTGGGATCTACTGTGCGAATGATGTGCTGTCCGGGCAGGCCATACTGGTAACAATGTCTGTTGCCTACTGGACTGCGTCATCTGAAATCGTGACTTGCCCTGAATTGTGACCCCTACTCACAGCAGTATAGGCAGGAGGCAGTGGTGAGGAAGGGCCCACAGGCATGTGGTGTTGACTTAAGCAATGTCTGTTGCTTACTGGACTGTGTCCTTTGCAATCACGACTCGATCTGTATTGTGAGCCCTACTTACCACAGTGTAGGCTGGAGGCAGCAGTCAGGACGAGCACACAGGCACGTCGTGTTGACTTAAGCAATGTCTGTTGCCTACTGCACTGCATCATCTTGAATCGCGATGCGATCTGAATTGTGAGCCCTTCTCACCTCAGTGTAGGCCTGAGGCAGCGGTGAGGAAGGGCACACAGCCACGTGGCATTGACTTAAGCAATGTCTGTTGCCTACTGGACTGCGTCATCTGCAATCGTGACTCGATCTGAATTGTGAGCCTTGCTATCTGCAGTGTATATTGAAGGCAATAGTTTGTACAGACATAAGTCCGTGGTGCTGTGCCGCTGGGGTCCTGTGTGGCGAAAGTCAGTGATCGGCTGAGGAGGCTGGCGGTCACAACAGCGGCCTCGTGGCAGGGTGAGGGGCGCTGCCCTGGCAAACGCTTTGGCTTTCTCACAAGTAAACCACGGCCAGAGATACAGCCTATTTATTCAGACTCCTACGCTGAAGTGGCGTACATCGGACTAGCCCTCTCCGGTTATGAATATGCTTATAGGGGGGGACGACACATGGTTGGGTCCACTGTCCACAACACTAAAAGCATCAGTGGTATTTGTGCACATGTAGAGGTATGTGTTGTGCATACTGAGATGGGTCCAGCACATCACCGCTATACTTTGCATTGTTTGCAAAGTTATTCATGGGAGAATTGCTTTGTTTGCATAAAGTTTGTACACCCTTGTCCCAATATTCAGCTATTGTGTGGCTGAGTGATGTCACTGACCATGTCATGAATGATGTAATATATGACGTCATCAGCAGTGCATTGCGGGGGCGTGAGTTATAGTTAGCTGAATTAGCTATAACAGGTGAATTTCTATGGTTTTGTACGAGTGAAATGTCCAACTAACTATGACATGTCTGAAACCTATGTTTTTTCTGTGAATTTCTAAGGTTTTTTTAATGCTAATTTGTAACTATAACATGCCTCAAACCTATGGTTTTCTTAGTAAATTACTAAGGTTTTTTAATGAGCCTGAAATCTTTGTTTTTTTCAGTGACTGTGGTGTTGTTGGACTTAACAAAAATAAAATAATTGCACCATCCATCTGGGTTTGCCTCGCCTGATTGTCCATCCTGAAGTGTGGTTGGAGGACGACTTTTGGTGATATATATATATATATATATATATATATGATCTGTGAGCAAGGGCGGATGCCCGAAACGCGTCAGATTTGGTAACTTGACCTTAAGAAATACCTGTGCCCAAAAGAAACGCTGGATTTGCGTGGTTTCTCGATCGCGTCGGCAGTGGGGTGGGAGACTGCAGCTGGTGTATATATATATATATATATATATTACCTACTGGCGGTCGCCAGTATGTAGTTATAGTTAGGATTGTTTTCCATAGGAAATCCGCAACTTTCTATTGGGAATAACTTTGGCACCCGTTGAGGAATCTGCCTGTACTTTTCCTTAAATGTGCCTCGCTGCGCTCCGCTCCTTCCCTGAAAGTTTGGGGGGGATTCGTCAAGCGGGGGTCGAGATAAAAGGGGGGGTCCCAAAACGTGTTTTCCCCATGTTAATTTTCATCGGGCGGTTGGACTCACTTTTAGCCCGAACAGCTGAATGGATTTCCACCAAACTTGGCAAAATTGTAGGGACTAGTAGCCCAATGTGCCTTTCTATGTCTCAAGATATGTGCTCCAGTGGATTTTAAATCATTTAAGTTAAAAAAAATGTATATATCTATAAGCGCGCCCCGGTACGCGCTCCAGCGCGCTACGCGAGTTCGCGAGCGGAAAGCTGATTGGCTCTCGGGTGTCTGTCAACATTCCAAACAGTCCGGAGCGGCCCCCATCTTGTGTCTTGGTAGGATCGAGACACAAGAGGTGGCAAAAACAAAGGGGGAAATGACCAAAAGGGGGCAGGGTAGACCCCCCCTGACCTCCTAGGTTTGATGTGGGGGCCATAAAAGGGCCCCGTGGGGCAAATTTTTTTTTTTTGAGTTGCGCGGGGGGAGCGCCCGGTACGCGCACCGGGGAGCATACCGGGGAGCGTACCAAGGGGAAAAAAGAATTACAGTTTTTTAAAAATTTAGCATTTTTTATAAATTGGAGGTAGTTCTAAAAAGAACAGTTTTTTTAATTCTTTTTGTTGTTTTATATTTTTTTATTGTTTTTTTGAAACAATTTTTACTTTTTTGGGCTTGTATGAACAATTTAATATTTTTTTTGTAATTTTTATGGGGACAAACAAAAAATAGAGAATTGTAAACGGCTTAACTGGAGCAAAAAAAAAACAGGAAAAAATTAAGGTTTGTTTTTGCACTTGTGGTTGTTGTTTCCAGCATGGTTAATTAGTTTAATACTTTGCTCTCCATAGCAAATTGTCCTTCCACAAAATTTGCAAACTATTTTGAAATCTCCAAACTGGGTTTGGATGTTTGGGACCATCTCACTTGTCTCTGGACCCGATGGAGTGGGTTGCTTACTTTGGGAGGTGCTTGGAGAAGATTGGGGAGGGTTTCTGGTCAGTTCTCTGACCTCTGCCGCAGCATAGTTGTTTGGGTGCCGGCGTTGCATGTGGCGAATCATAGTGTTGTTGCCAAAAGAATACTTTTTGGCAGGGTTCCCCCTGGAAAGTACAGTGCCACAGATCAAACAAGTAACCTTTGGTGAATTAACTTTTTTGAGGCCCCTTGGGATTTTAAAAAACTCCCAGACAATGTGCTCCTTTGGCTTATAGGTGGTAGTATCTTCAGGCAGGTACCGCCTCTCCTCCTCCTCCTCTTCTTCTTCCCCACCACTGTGGTGGTGGTGGTGGTTGAGATGCTCCTGCTGCTGCTGCTACTGTAGCCATTTCTCAGTACAAATAGGTAGAAATAGGTCTGCAAACAGGTCTTCCTCAATCAAAGTACAAAGTGAGAATGAGGAAAAAAGGTGGGGGCTTTCATCATTTGGAAAACAAAGCTGTCCTGAACCAATGAAAAGTGTTATTTTCAGGTCACATGACCCGGGCTTTCATCATTTGGAAACCAAAACTGTCTTGAACAAATGAAAAGTGTTATTTTCAGGTCACATGACCCGACGTGCTTACGCTATGCGCCCCGGGGCGCTTATGTAGCGCGATTGTATGCGCTCGAGTGCTTCCAGGTGCGCTTACGCCATGTTCTGAAGGTGATTGGGATAGCTTTGCAGAAGAGTGCTGTTCAGGCTATACATATGACAACAGACATGTGGACCAGTGGCGCAGGCGCTGATTACATGTGCATCACTGCACACTGGATCTCTTTTTCAGGGGCTAAAGCAAAGCTAAACACAGGTGTTGACACGGACATTGTTTTTAAAGCTGCTCGGAAACATGCAACACTAGCCATGTTTGGTTTTGAGAAACGTCACACAGCAGAAAACATTTTGGATGTCTTTAACACAAAGGTCCTTAACTGGCTGTCCCCACTAAAACGCCAGGTTGGTTATGTTTCCACAGACAATGGCGCCAATATAGTTAAGGCCATGAGGGACGGTAACTATTTCAGAGTGCCGTGTTTGGCGCACTGTATAAACCTGGTTGTCCAAAAATTCTTGGGTAATAAAGGCAGTGCAGCGTACAGCGTATTGGACACCTGCCGAAAAATGTGCAAGCATTTCAGCCATTCTTTTAAGGCCCGGAAGCAGCTGAGGAGCCTGCTATATCAACGTAAAATGCCAGTGAAAGCACTCATCCAGGAGGTGGTAACACGTTGGAACTCAACCTTCTACATGCTTGAGCGTCTGTATGAGCAGTATACGGAACTCGATCAATATTTCCTTACAGAGGGTACAGAGGAGCTGAGGATGGGTGCGGCGCAATGGAACATAGTTCAAAGCCTGACACGCATGCTTCGACCTTTTGAGTTCTTCACGCGTGCAGTCAGCAAGGAGGACTGTAATTTGGGAAAAGCTATCCCATTGTTGTACATGCTGGAGGACCAACTGAAGGAGGTGTGTTCTGTGTTTCAAAAAGATGTAAAAAACCAAGACTCTTTTCTTCTGGCTGAGAAATTATCAGAGCTCCTACAAGGTGATGAACGTCTTAAAAAGATCCACTCAGAAGAGCATTACATTTGTGCTACTATTCTGGATCCACGCTACAAAAAGGCGCTGGCAGGCCAAGCATTCTTTCCTTTTGATGATGAACATGTTCCAAAGTACAAACATTGGCTAGCCTTGTCAGCCAAGAGGTTTGAAAGAGAACGGCTGGAAATTGAAGGAAATGGCAGTACATCAGCAGGCCATCCCCAGTCAAAACAATCCACTTCTGCACCTGTGGCTGTGGCACAACTGACCTCTCAGCCGTTAAAGACACCGGCAACCGGATCATCTGCACGAGACACAACAGAAACATTGAAGGCTGAAGAGGATTGGCTAGCTCTGCGTGGGTTTGGTTCTCAAAAGGTCAGAGGCACAGCAAGAGCTAAGCAAAGTGGAGGAACCTTGGATGAGGACCTTGAGTCGATGGTGAAGGACTATCTGAATGACTCAACAGAGGTCTATGTTAATTCTGACCCATTGGCGTATTGGCATGGGAAAAAAGCTCACCAACCTGGCTTTAAACTACTTGTCTTGCCCACTCGCAAGCCTGTCTTCTGAAAGGGTTTTCAGTGCTGCTGGTGGCATTGTAATTCCCAAACGGAGCTGCCTCTCGCCCAAAAATGTGGAGAGGTTAACAATGATCAAGATGAATCAGCACCTCATACCACCAGATTTCAGAGTACGAGAAAGCGTGCCGGATGAAGAGGAGGTGGCCAGCAACATAGATGAGGGAATTTCTACTCTGTCAGGTGACACTGAGCTCACCCTGCCTGAATTCGCAGAGTATGATGACGAAGCCTTATTCTCATTCCTGGACCGTGATACCGAGCCCTGAAAATGAGACAACAAATCAATAACTTTCTTTTTCGTCCTTATTCACTTTTATTCCTGTGTGTCTGTCTTTCTTTGTTGTGCACAGTTAATATATTTCAAACTTTAATCAGATAATCACAAAAACAAGCCCATCAGCAGAACTGTCTTCACTGGTTTGCTAATTGATTTGAAGTTGCCGCAGTCTGCATTCCTCAGGTTCACAAGTTCAGAAGAAAATGCTCCTCTATCCTCCTCCTCCAGACTCCTATTTCCATCAAGCCAGAGGGCTGGTTTACGCCCAATGAAGAAAGACTCAGCACTTGTGGGGGTGTTGTTGTACCTCTTTGCAGGTGAGTTGACGGCTCTGGGACCATTGTTGGGAAGCTGTAATACCGGATAAAAGTGGTTTGGACCAAATCCCAGGCGGAATTTTTTTGTGTTTTTGATGACTTGCTTGCCTTTGAGGTGCTCTTAGGGGGGGTTCCGTCTGTTTGTGGGTGAGTTTCGGGGTCTGGGAGCACTGTTGGGACACTCTAATCTTGATTGCATTTGCTTTTCAGGAAATCCGTAGTGGCAACCCCGACTTATGGCCAAGCTACGCAGCGCGTTTAGACCGAAGGCCGAGAAATATTGCAAGTATGAGATTTTGCTTTTGGCCTGTTTGGGGGTGTTATGCTTCTTGGCGGGTGGGTTGGCGAGTCTTGAGGCATTCCTGGGAAGGTCTAATACCGGGTAGAAGTGGTTGGGACAAAGTCCAGGCCGATTTTTTTTGGGCTATTTCTGACATTTTGCTCAATGTAGCGTTTTCGGGGGCCTGTTTGGGGGACTTCCTGGTATTTGTGGGTGGGTTTCGGGGTCTGGGCGCACTGCTGGCTATATATACTTTACTTTGCAAGAGGTTTGAAGCAAATCCATGGTGGCAGAGGGGAGTTAGGGCCTAGCTGCAGAGCGCGCGCGGAGTGATTTGGGAAATTTGGGAAAGACTGACAAAGTCCCCATTTTTGTACTTTTGCTCTTTGGCTGTTTGGGGGTCTTCTACTCGTTTTCTCCTGGGTTGACGGCTCTGGGGCCATTGCTGGGAAGCTCTAATACCGGATAAAAGTGGTTTGGACCAAATCCCAGGCGGAAATTTTTTTGTGTTTTTGATGACTTGCTTGCCTTTGAGGTGCTTTTAGGGGGGGTTCCGTCTGTTTGTGGGTGAGTTTCGTGGTCTGGGAGCACTGCTGGGACACTCTAATCTTGATTGCATTTGCTTTTCAGGAAATCCGTGGTGGCAACCCTGACTTATGGCCAAGCTACGCAGCGCGTTTGGACCGAAGGCCGAGAAATATTGCAAGTATGAGATTTTGCTTTTGGCCTGTTTGGGGGTGTTATGCTTTTTGGCGGGTGGGTTGGCGGGTCTTGGGGCATTCCTGGGAAGGTCTAATACCGGGTAGAAGTGGTTGGGACAAAATCCTCGCGGAAAAGCCTTTTGGCACTTTTTGTAACTTAGGGTTCGTTAGGGTTAGCCCTAGCAGCAGGATTGCATGTGTTTCGGGGTGTTCTAGATTTTTGCAACTGAGTTCTGGGGTCTTAGAGCACTCAAGAGAATGTGTAATTTTGGTTGCAAGTCATTTGAAGAAAATCCATGGTGGGAAAGGGGGGATTTGGCATAGTTAAAGAAAGCCTTTGCCACTATTCTTAACTTAGGGTTCGTTAGGGTTAGCAGTATTTCTATTGCATGTGTTTGAGTGGGGGGGATTTCGAGTCTTGGAGCGATGCTGGCTATGGATACTTTTGCTTGGTTGCTTGCAAGTGGTTTGAATGCAATCCACGGTGGGTAAGGGGTAATTAGTAAGGGGGTACTCCGGCCTACTTTTACTTTCAAAGTAAGTTTTGTCACCAGTTTTCTGCTAGGCCTCGTTTTTTGAGATTTGATTGGGGGTCTTCTACATTTTTGCGACTGGCTTCAGTAAGGGTCTGGGTGGGAGCACTGCTAGGAAGATCTAATTTTGTTCTAAAACACAGTTTACAGTACACCTAGCTTGAGGGGAAAGATCCGCTACATTTATTTGCCCCTACTTATTTATCCTTCAAAAGGTGACTCAGACAGAGTACGCACTTTCAAAAATATTGTACTGTCTACTAGGAAAATCAAATTGTGACTTTTTGCACTCCACAGCCTACATACCTTATATTTATTTATCAGTGGTGTTGTAATATTATATCACTTCCTGTTTTTCGTTGAATAATTACAGACCGGGTTTCAGTCTCTGCAATGGGGAAAAAAGGATGGAGTCAGGCTTCACATTAACGAGCCACAATTCAGCATCAGGCAGGCAGTGGACAGGGTGTCTTCTGGTGACCAACATCGATGGACGAAGCGTCGGCTGCAATGGAGGAGTGCCGCTAATAAGAGGATTTTTTTTCTGCAGGCAACTTACTTACCACTTCCAACACGACAACTACAACAACATAGATACAGTATCCCTTGCCTTTTTCTCTGACTGTGACTGCATTTCTTGGATCTCTCTCTGCTTCTAAATTGATCCCTTAACACATCACTTAGTCCACTCCACTATCACATCTGCACCACACATAGTCATTTGTAAGTGCTCCTACGTAATTCGCAAGCCGCAGCACGCCCCAGCCCGTAGAGGACTGGGATGGCCCCAATGATGAAGCATGTCACCAAGGGGCAACCCTGGTGAGTGAGGGGACACCTAGAAAAAAAGCAATTTCTCCTTTTCTATCTACTAAACCTTCCAGACCAACCCCATTGAGTGTTGTGAATGGATTTAGAGTGACCAGCAAGGCTCTCAGGTATCTGGCTACAGAGACCTTATGTTGAATATAGTTATCAATATTTGCACCCACGCCCTGTACTGTCGCATTCTTTCTTCCACAGTTGTCGAAAGTACTACTTACTTTTCACTGACATGCATGCAGTAGTGCATGCACTTTCAAAGATTGATGGATAGGTTTGTCCCCAAACATTTGTTTATGTTCACAATTGTTTGTCCATGCTGTGCTATTTTTTCTTGTCTCCCAAAACCTTTCCCAAAAACCCCCGTACCCATCCATTTTTCAAACCCTAACCCTCTTCCCCCGGGCTGTGTGGTTTTGATTGATGTGTGACTAAATTACAGCAATGAATCCACACACTTGCTGGGGAGGATAAGGTGATAGCAACAGGCTGGTGAAGAAATCCGAGGATATATTCTTACTCTGCTTGACAAAGACCCATGGCTAATGTCAAAGAACTTCAACCGAATTAGTTATACTTTTACATTTGTTAGGCTACAATGTGGCACTGTTCTAGTGTACTTCTGTCACCTGCTATATTCTCCATTGTACCGTTGTATTGCTCAGGAGGACAAACCAGATTTCATTTTCTTTTTTTTCATAGGCATGCAACTGCCACTGTGTCACACCACTAGTACCACCGCTATGAGGAAATTTTATCCGCCCAGGATTGCCAACCTTATTTGCTGTTTCCCGTGGAGCCAGCCCTGGGCCTAGCCCTACTTGCAAACAGAAATTACAGGTAAGATAGGCGTTTGGTTGGAGGTAGTATAATGGAGTATTAGGAGAGACGAGAGATTGGATTGACGGTAGTACTACTAAAGTCCTAGGACTATTCAGGAAAACAAACTTACTGTTAAACCCCCACCCACCAGACTCAAAAGCAGTAAAAAACAGGTATGGTCAGATAAAGTTTCAAAAAGTATATTTTTATAGCCCTAACAAAAGAATCTCCCGCAAGACCCTCCCTAACCCCAACGATTGTCCTTCAAAAGTCCCCAAAAATCCCAACTCCCAATTCCCACCCCACAAAAGTCTCTAAAAAAGGGGCAAGGGACACTATGGCAGGGTGCTGTTGGAATTAGCAGCCAGGGCAGCATGCTCCTTGCGGAGGGTGGCAAGTTTGAAGCGGAGGCCCTCCACCACGTTCTTATAGTTATGGACCTCCTGCTCCAGGTAGGACAGTCTGAGGGATAAGCGGCTCCGGTGTGCCTTGCAAATCCTGTGAGGGGCAGCTGCTTTCTTTGCTGCTGGGCGGTGGCGTTTGGCTTTGGTAGCCCGGCTCCGTACCGCTGGAGCACTGCGCTGGCTGGCAGCCCGCACGGAGGAGGATGCAGCTGTCCCAGTGGACGTTGTTGTTGACCAGACTGCGTCTCCTCCTCCTCCAGGGCCACCAGCCGCCGATATTCAGCGACAGTGGCATCCAGCCTCCGTTGCCGGGCGATTCGAGCCAGCTCCTTCCTCCTTGATGGTGTCTTGGATTTGGAAGGAGCAACTACATGAAAAAAGAAAGACATAGTCTGTAACCAATGCTCCTTAAGATTAACACAAAATGATTGAGCAGAAAGTTGTCACAGTACAAGTAGCAAATTGAAAGCACAGTACATAACTATTGAGGACAGTATCTATGTAACCTCCGACTTCTTCATCCTTGCTCTAACATTAGTGGGAGTTTCAGAAACAAATTCTACGAGCACTATGGACTTCCATTACAGTCGACTATAACAGTACACCACTCTTATTCTTCTTCTTCTCTCTTGTTTAGGAAAATTGGTACGTTATCTTATGCAAGCCGGCATAATGCCAGCGCAGTGAACTTGCACCCGAGAAAAACAGACGCACACCATGGTGAGTGAGACAGACTTTCGTTACTGTACCGGTCCAGTACATGCAGGTGGTGAAGCTCTTACTTTTCTATTACGGGTGGCACTGAGAATACTCTGTTAAAAGGGCTACTGCTTAATTAATTTAGCTTTCACCCTACAGTGCAAATGAGTATTAGAAAAGGAAAATGAAGAAGCTAAATTATCTGATTATCTATCACTTCACATGGGATGTATTTGATGACATATGGGATGACTTTAGGTGTTTTGCTTATTATTGAGTGAACAGTGATACCCCCACACATGAATGACGTACTACTACTAAACTAAAGTTATTAAGGGAGGTCTGGAGTGTCCACCGTAATAACCGGATATATGCTGTGCTTGCAGTTGCAATACAAACTACTGCTACTATTCATGGTAGTATTTGAACAACATTACAACTTCTTTTCCCTGCCTTTCCTACACTGGAACGGATGTGCGGGTGCGGTGTTACATGCTCTTCAAAGTAACACTTAGTTCATCCAGTGACCGTCTACTCTCTCTAGATACACATATGCTATCTAAGAGTCAGATAGTACCATGAATGATCCAGGCATCCATCCATTCAAAGTATATTGCACACATACAGTTTCTGTCTCACCCACCCAGGCTGTTCTCCTTCCACCCATCCTTGCTTCATCATTCACCCAGCCATGCACCATACCATTTACTTACCTTCCCAGCCACCTCGGGGACCAAGCAAACACATATCATTCTTCTTTGCCAGTCATCATTACATTTCTCGTGCTTCCACACTTACTTACACCCTTCTTTCGCTTTTCGTTCATCCCATCCATCAAGTTCACCTCAGATCTGATTGGGATTCTTCTCGCCAAAAACTTCACAGCTAAGTCGAAGTACATTTAGAGGAGGCTACTACCTGATTTTTTTATAATACACCAGTGCAGAAAGCACACTCTGCAGTCTTCAATCTCAATGACTAAGGAATGTATAGCTTACCTCTGCCCGCCACCACCGTGTGAACCCTCACAGGCATGTCCTTGTCCGGCACTTGCACCGCCTCCTCCCCAGAGTTGTCCTCCTCGTCCAATGCCACCACCACCTCCGCGCTGGCCCCGTCGCCAGATGTTCCACCTACAAAGTACATTTAATAATGTTAGAATACACCACTCACTTCTATATAATATTTGGTCTAAGAGGAAGAAAGAAATGTGAAAAAACAGTGTACAATTTAATAATCTATGACTGTGTACTCTAGAGTAAAAATGTCCCTTTTTCCAGGGAAGGCTGTTGTCTTGCTGCACTTTTTGGCACAACTGATGAATGTTTGCTTTTTACTTTTTAACACGCACCACTTTTTCTCCTAACAGACAGAACCTTGACTTCTAAGAACACGAGCAGGATCAAGTTCAAACCAGGTGAGAGCTCGGCTCGACCACAAGAAATATGTCCAATTAATCGTCAGCACTAAGCACTTTTCCATTTTCAGTTACACGTTCACTTTTATGACAAACTTGAATTTAATAAATGTGTTTACTTTTAATAAAGCTTTTCAACTTAAATAGACTCTGTGGTTTTTGGTCCTCCAGACTAGAGTGGATGAGCTAAAGGTTTTCGAATTTTTGCAAGCATGAGTCCGTGCTCTGCCATCGGTGACTTTGGGAGCTAAATGACTCTGCCACACTATCTAGTCAGTAAGGAGATTGGGGGTTCAACTACAAAGTCTGTTATCACTGAGGTATGTGGAAAGTCTAACAGTTACAGCACCTATTATAATTGATAAGCTAAGCGATGCATTATTTAGTGTCCATAGTTCTGTTTGTGCAGATTTGTCCGTGCAACAGTAGTAGAATGGATTGTCCTCCTATCCAAACCAAAAGTAAAGTAGTATCTTATTCTTTCTTGGTGGTGGTCATTCACCTTTTTATTGTTGGCAATGGTCAAAGCATAAACATTTAGAATACTTGAAAAGACATTATGGACAATCCCAGAGGACTGCACTTAGTGCATAGAGCTATTGCTGACTAGAATGGGAGTCCAATGGAAATGCCAAATGTGCAATCTTAGTTAGCTACACAGACAGACTAATAAGAATAATCTAGTAATACCACACGGAGTCATAGTCGAGGCAGGATAAGAATTTAGATCCTGTCTACAAGAAGATCAAAGACGATTAGAAAAAATTGAATGAGGAACGCTAGGAAAAAATAAGTACTCTATATTAAAATTAAAACTTACTGGGGCCAGCAAAGGAGCCCTCGACTGCCCGGTCCTGGCCTGCATCGTCAACAGCACCCTCCTCCTCCTCCTGTGTCCTCCTCTTGCCCCTGGGGGAAGCTGATGTACAACATGAAAGAAAGAAAAACAGAAAACATGGATGATATTTCTCAACCAAATCAAACATTTCAAAAGAACTAACAAAGTAACAAAATATTTTTGCAAAATAGCAAATAGGGAACGACTCCACTGGATATATTATTGACCAATGTCATGTGGTCGACTACGTCATTACTTTAGTATTGCTTGATTTGCGGACCGTCGCATTGGAAACTACCCTATGTAACTCACTAAACAAAGTACTAAAAAGGTTTGCCTAGGATTGGCAGGCAGCAGTCCGCAGCACGCAAAGTGACAGCCAAAGTCCATCGTGATTGAAGATCAGCGACAACACTAAAGTTTCCTACTACATTAACCAGTCATTAAAATACTCAAACTATTAATCCACCACCACTATTTCTTCTTATCGCCATGTGTACAAAGGAAGGACTGGACTTGAGTCTGTAGGGGCTGATTTAGAAGGCCCTTGTGGCTCTTTTGCTCCATTGTTGCGTGACTTTTGTGACGCAGCGACAGCACAAAAGAGGCGCAATGGTGCGGCGTATATTAACAACGTGACGCATATGGGAGATGCATCACGTTGTATAGCCCTGCGCCAATAGGGGGTGTTCCGGCGCAAGGGAGGGCGTTCCTGCGCAGGAACGCATCCTAAAAGTGGCTGAGGGAAATCTACAAGATTTCAATCAGTCACTTTGAGGACAATGATGCGTGACTCAAACCCTGCGCCTGCTTGAAGCAGACGTACGGCTTGACGCAGCATTGGGGAGATAGGGCACCCCAGAGCATTGATGGAGCTGCACCATCGTTGCAACGCAACTCCAGCAATGCGCCGCCTTTACGGCACAGATGCGTAACGCTTTGTTGACGTTTTGGGCCCATGGCGCGCCGCATTGTAAATACGGCGCACCATGGGTGATGGTGGCGTGACGCCCAATTACTGGCGCATCCTTGCAACTTTGCAGGGATGCGCCGGTAATTAAAAATCTGAACCTTAGTGTGTAGCATTACGCAGTTCTTTCAACTACACTCATACATAATTTCACAGGCCAATGAAATGAACACAAAATCTAAAAACAAATAAGCATAGTAGCAACACTACTGAGAAGAAGGAGAGCAGTGTACCTGAAATGCACAGAAGATTTTGAAATAAAATTTACCTACAATGTAATGAGCAGCATTATTGCTCTTGGTAAAAAACAAAAATTTGCAATATAATAACACAGCAGGAGAAAACATAGTAGTAAAGACATAGCTACTACTACTCACCAAGCCCGGGGATCTCAAGGCCAAGGAGGTCGAGCAGATCTCGCTCACGGGTCAGGACATCCGTCCAGCGGTGGGTGGCCTGGTTGTAGGTGCGCCAGACCCGAGAGTGGTGGTAAATGGCCTGGCACACCTTCTCCCACCGCTTCCGGCGCTCCCGGGCCCCGTACCCGGCACTGATCTTGCCGCCTCCCATGATGGTCCTGGGGAGGCGGCGCTGAACATAAAAAACGAGTTGGGCCACCTCCTCCGGGGTAAAGATCTCCCGTGGCATCACTAGCTCCCCCCTCAAACGCCCGCACGGGAGCCGGACACGGGGTGCGGGACCCTTCCCCTTCTCGGGATGCTTCCCGGCTCCCTTCACCATGGTCTGGGCGGAAAGGAATAAAGAAAATAGAATAGGGAAGAGAAGAAAATAAAAGAGTTTACAAAAGTAGTTTAAAATTAACCAAAAGTAGCAGTAAACACAAAAATATAGGGCTAGAAAAATAGAGGGATAGATAATAAGTAAAATAGAGCAAAAAAAACTTCAAACAAGCAAAGGATGGCAGAGATTTAGAGAGGATACAAAAAGCATGCCCAGAACCATAGCAATGAATGAGAAACAAGATGGCCGCGCCCGTTCACGACCGCGCGGGTAAGTTCGCGCGAGATTTTCCTTGCTAACACGCGTGAAACTGTACTGGCAAGCCGCGGACTTTGCGAGATTACACTTCGCGCCCGGAAACGGAAATACGTCAGGCAAACAAGATGGCTGCGCCCTTGAACGACCGCGAGGGTAACTTCGCGCCTTGCGCTACGAGCGGCTCGCAAAAACGCACAAAACCTTGCCAACTAACACGCCGCAAAAAAAACAAATTGCATATTCGCACAAATTTGTGGCTTCCGAATCCGATCTCGCGCGTGTTCGCGCCCCGCGAACCCCGCAAAATTGCAGAAAAACAAGTTTTTCAAAACTGAAAGCACTCGGCAGGGGCAAGAGTTCAAACTCATCATTAGTAACAATTCCCGGTAGTGCTTCCTGACTGGGGCCCCTCCAGAATTCAGTTGCTAGTTGCAACAATTATATGACCCTGCTCTGACCCTCACAGCAGGCTCATAGAATAGCTACAAGTAGGCCACAAAGGTCCTGGGGAAAAAAAATGCACTGCAACAGAAAGCAAAATTACAGATAAGGAAGCAGGTGCCAGACTGGAATTTTAAAACAGTGACACATTAATAAACTAACCCCAAATTAATTCTTCTCAGTTGAAGCAGGGCTGGTGTGCTTGCTTTTCCCCCCCATAATCTACAGTAATGATGAACCAGAGGGTGGCATTGATGTAACAGAGGGTTGCAGTGGTGAAACAGAGGGTGCTGGGAACCTGTGATGATGAACCAGACGTAGAAACAACATAATTCGCGACCATTGCGCGCCGAAATGTAAGTTCGCAATTGCGAACTGGTACGAAACCCTCGCGAACTGGCAGAAATCCTTGCGAACACAAAAAAAAAAAAATCCGCAAATTCGCAACAATTCGCGGACTTTGCGGATTGCGAGTTCGCAAATCCGCAAAATTCGCGAACGCGAGATTCGCAAAATTCGCACATACTTATGCAGAAACAAACAACCTTCTCGAGTCCCCAACTTCACAACCATCGTTCACAGGCATCTATTTCACGGAGGTAAGTCCGACAATGCGTCTCTCCCAGCGCAGAGTTCATACCTCCGACACCGCTTCTTTTTCTCCTGCTAGCAATGGTGGGCCTGGTCCATTCAATAACTTGAACACAAAGTGATTTTTGCCGAGGCAAAAGGAGCCAGTGATGACCAGGCCAGCTTGTGTGCAGGGGCCTCTGTAACATGCCGCTGGCTGGCGATGTGCAAAATACCCAAAAATCCGTCCTGAAAGAAAGGCAGAGGCCACATATATATATATATATATATATATATATATATATATATATATATATATATATATATATATATATATATATATATATATATATATATATATTACCTACTGGCTATCGCCAGTAGGTATATATAGTTAGAATTTTTTCTCTATGGGACTTTTGAAAATTCTATGTCTAATAACTTTGGCGTTTGTGGACGGAATCGGCTGAAATTTTCAGGAAAATGGCACATTTTGATTCTGAGCAGCCCCTGAAAATTTAGGGGGGTTTCGTCAAGGGGGGGCTGAGAAAAAAGGGGGGTCCCAAAACGCGTTTTTTCCATTCATTTTTCCATAGGGCGGTTGGACTCACTTTTAGCTCGAACGGCTGAATGGATTTGCACGAAACTTGGCAAAATTGTAGGGACTGTTAGCCCGATGTGCCTTTGCTAGGTCTCAATATATGTGCTCCAGTAGTTTTTGAGAAATTAACGTTCAAACCAAGATATATATCTGTAACAGCGCTCTGGGCAGCGATCCGGTCCGCTTACTTTTCGCTTATCGGAACTTTGCGCGCAGAAAGCTGATTGGCTCTCCGGTGTCTGTCAACATTCTAAACAGTCCGGAGCGGACGCCATCTTGTCTCTCGGTAGGATCGAGAGAGAAGAAGAGGTGGAAAACGAAAGGGGAATTTAATGAAAGGGGGCAAGGTATCCCCCTCTTGACCCCCTAGGAATGTTGTTGGGGTTATTAAAGGGTCCCGTGGGGAAAATAAAAAAAAAATGATTTTTCACGGTAGAAGCGCGGCCGCGAACTGGTAGCGAAACGGGAATTCGCCATTTTGTGCTTCGTTAATTAAATTACTAGTTATAAGTGGGTGCGGGAGACGTATCCTAATCCCCTATGTTTCCTGAGGGTGGCTGAGGAGGCTGATTTATGTTGATACATCTCTTCCAGCGGCTGTGCGTGAGCTTTTTTTTTTTTTTGCTGCGTGACAGTCCGGAGCGGCCGCCATCTTGTCTCTCGGTAGGATCGAGAGAGAAGAAAAGGTGAAAAACTAAGGGGGAATTTAATGAAAGGGGGCAAGGTATCCCCCTCTTGACCCCCTAGGAATGTTGTTGGGGTTATTAAAGGGTCCCGTGGGGAAAATAAAAAAAAAATGATTTTTCACGGTAGAAGCGCTTCACGGGCCGCGAACTGGGCCGCAAACTGGTAGCGAAACGGGAATTCGCCATTTTGTGCTTCGTTAATTAAAGTACTAGGTATAAGGGGGTGCGGGAGACGTATCCTAATCCCCTATGTTTCCTGAGGGTGGCTGAGGAGGCTGATATATGTTGATACATCTCTTCCAGCGGCTGCGCCATCTTGCCTTTTTTCGAATGCCACAATTTTGTCGTGCACGGCAGCCATTTTAGATGCCAGGCTGGTCCCAGGCTATCACCTAACCCTGCGGATGTAGTTTATGGCCCCAGCTGTAGAGAATTCAGACATGCCAATCCTCCTGATTCAGGCGTGTGAGTACTGATTTCAGTGCTAGTCTCCCGCCTCCCGATTTCTGCAAGCAAAAACCCGGGGGCATATTACGAACAACTAGCGATAATTTTTGTCTCTAACTTGTTTAGAGACAAAAATTATCGCCGCACATCGGCGATTTTTATCGCAGATAAACCTTGCTATTATCGCAGAAAAGTCAGCGATATTCATGTATTATCGATCTAATGCTCTTAGCCATGTTATCCACCTCCCATTGGATAACATGGCTAAGAACTGCTCAGGGCAGGTGAAAAGTCAGCGATATTCATGTATTATCGATCTAATGCTCTTAGCCATGTTATCCACCTCCCATTGGATAACATGGCTAAGAACTGCTCAGGGCAGGTGTTAGATTTTGGAGATATTCGCGCTTAGCGCGAATATCTCCAAAAGTTGGTAATAGAAGGTAGCGATGTTAGGGACTGTTTCCAGTCGCTAACATCTTGGCACGCCACTTTGCATGTCATTAGTGATAAGTATCACTGACATGCAAAGCGGGGCCCAAGATGGTCGCTATCTCCTTTTAGCTGTCACTAACTGGTGTTAGCGACAGCTTGGTAATAGGGAAATAATTTTATCTCCGCTTTCATGGCTTTTAAAGCCAAAAAAGCGGAGATAAACCTCCTTGATAATATGCCCCACGATTCCTTGGGGGTTTCAGCTGACAGGGCTTGGTATTGTGTTACATGGTAATTATATTCATGTATTATCGATCTAATGCTCTTAGCCATGTTATCCACCTCCCATTGGATAACATGGCTAAGAACTGCTCAGGGCAGGTGTTAGATTTTGGAGATATTCGCGCTTAGCGCGAATATCTCCAAAAGTTGGTAATAGAAGGTAGCGATGTTAGGGACTGTTTCCAGTCGCTAACATCTTGGCACGCCACTTTGCATGTCATTAGTGATAAGTATCACTGACATGCAAAGCGGGGCCCAAGATGGTCGCTATCTCCTTTTAGCTGTCACTAACTGGTGTTAGCGACAGCTTGGTAATAGGGAAATAATTTTATCTCCGCTTTCATGGCTTTTAAAGCCAAAAAAGCGGAGATAAACCCCCTTGATAATATGCCCCACGATTCCTTGGGGGTTTCAGCTGACAGGGCTTGGTATTGTGTTACATGGTAATTTTTCCATGAAACGTCAGAGGGTCGATGCAGGGGTTCTAGAAGAGGTGATAAACCATTTAAGCCTCATGAACAAGCGCATGGTCTTTTAAAGATTTGTGAAGTACTCGGGGCGGCGGTGTGTGTGTGCCCTCTTTCAGGAGCGGGCGGGGGGGCACTGCCAGCAACTTGCCAGGTCAGGTAGTGTTCAACACGTGCATCACCCTTTCTCTGTCTGCTATTGCGCTCCATGCTTCGGAAAGGTAAGAAAAAGAACGTGCATTTGAGTTTGAAATGTCCGATCCTGCAGCAGCACACTTCCAAAGCCCACACATGACAATAACCCGATTCAAGGCCCCATTCACCCGTTTTTAAAAAAATAGATAACACTCCAACAAAGTAAGGTTATAAAACTTTATTAACTACTAACTTTAACGAACGGAACAAAAACTAAAAACATTTAAACATTTCTCAACACAAAAAGCAACAATGGTTAGAAGCTGTCTTTTGTGCGAATAGTCCCAAGGCAGCACAACGTGCAGAGTTCTGGACGGCACCCAGGTGATGTCGCCTGGGTGCCGCACTGGTTTAGGGATCCTACAATGCTGCTCCGAAAATTGGCGTGGGGCGTCCCGGGTGGGGCGGGGGGAGGCCTCGTCAGTAGCGGTCTGTTGTGCGAATAGTCCCAAGGCAGCACAACGTGCAGAGTTCTGGACGGCACCCAGGTGATGTCGCCTGGGTGCCGCACTGGTTTAGGGATCCTACAATGCAGCACAGAAAAACAGCGTGGGGCGTCCCGGGTGGTGCGGGGGGAGGCCTCGTCAGTAGCGGTCTGTGTCCAGTGTCACATGGCTGACACAACATGTACGACAGGCACCCAGGTGATGTCCAGTAAACTGCCGCACTGGTTTTGGTATCCTACAATGCTGCTCCGAAAATTGGCGTGCGGCGGCCCGGGGGGGGGGCGTGGGGGAGCCGGCGTGAACGGGCCTCCCCAGGTGGTGGCCATCTAGCTGAGTTGCGCTCGTTCTTGCGGCCACAGCGTCTCGCTCACCATGTTGTTGAGTTGCTCCCACTCTTGCAGTGCAGCGATAGGCGGCTGCCACATGGCTCTTAAAATGGCGGACAGCTCCTCGGTTTTAGGCCTGGTCCACTGAAATGGTCCTGGGACACTTTGGAACTCGGACGCTTGCCTGCTAGGGCTTGGGCTCCATTCTCGAAAAGCGTCCCCTCAGCCGTGAAGATTGTATAAAAGTCTTGGGGGCCCCCGACTCCCGCAGGCTTCCGGTGGGGAGCGGCTGCCATGATTGCTCGCGGAATGACCACGACGGAGCCACGAGATGGTGGTGCTCTCATGCTGACGCCAGCTTCAGTCTGAATGATCCAGAAACAAGGTGGGGCTTTCATCGTTTGGGAAAAAAAAATGTTCTAAACCAATGAAAAGTGTTATTTTTAGGTCATATGACCAAGCCTTCCATCTTTAGGAAACCAAAAGTAAAATGAACCAATGAAAAGTTTTATAAACAAGTCACATGACCTGTTATGCGGCATAGGGCTACAAAAAGCGTAGAAAATCCGTTGGCACGTGAGGCGGCGTCAGTAGCGGACCGATGTGCGAATAGGCCGAAGGCAGCACAACGGGCCGAGATCCGGATGGTACCGAGGTGTTGTCCAGCAAATTGCCGCACTGGTGTGGCCATCCTACAATGCTGCGCCGAAAGACGGCGTGTCCAGCTGAGTTGCGCTCACTGTTGCGGTACAGTGACTCGAACGCGCCGAGATCCGGATGGCACCGAGGTGGTGTCCAGCAAATTGCCGCACTGGTGTGGCCATCCTACAATGCTGCGCTGAAAGACGGCGTGTCCAGCTGAATTGCGGTCACTGTTGCGGTACAGTGACTCGAACGCGCCGAGATCCGGATGGCACCGAGGTGGTGTCCAGCAAATTGCCGCACTGGTGTGGCCATCCTACAATGCTGCGCCGAAAGACGGCGTGTCCAGCTGAGTTGCGGTCACTGTTGCGGTACAGTGAGTCGAACGCGCCGAGATCTGGATGGCCCAGATGTTGTGTCCAGCAAGTTGCCGCACTGGTGTGGCCATCCTACAATGCTGCGCCGAAAGTCGGCGTGGGGTGCCCCGTTGGCTTATGAGGTGATGTCAGTAGTGGACCGATGTGTGAATAGGTCGGAACCAGCACAAGGCGCCAAGATCCGAATGGCAAGTCCTGGATGTTGAGTGCCTCAGTTGAGAGTTCTGAGCAGTGCTTGTAAGACTGTCTGAAGCTTATTTGCACCTGCTGCAGCTTCACTAGGTCCGGCGGAACTTTTTGCCTTTTCCTTTCTGCTTTTTTTCCTACAATGCGTTTCATCTGAAGACACGACCAGGTCCCTGAATGTGTGCAGGGGGACGCTATTGATTGAATGAAAATGGCGGCTTGACACAAAGCTGACTCAAGCGTTACTGTTGGTGCTATACAGACAAAAATTGGTTTTCAGTTTGTACATTCTTCAGGTTTTTTTTTCCCATCCAAGTCTGATTGAGAGTTTGTAGAAAAATGGCTTCAGATTTTCCACATACTACTCTTCAACATTCTTCCTAAATGTAACAATGTGAAACTCACTAGGAGAACGGCTGTTTCTGTTTCCTTTCAAAATGCTGCCAACAATATTTTCTGAATGGAAGACACCATCTTGTAGCATAAAGGGCCGAAAGGGGTTCTGGTCTGGCCGATGGTTGGTGGAGACATTTTGACTATATCTTGGACCTGCCCGGCTTCGCCCAAAATGGCGCCGGTATAAATGGGACTCGTAACTCCTTGCCCGCAAATGTATATCTAGAAAATGTTATTGTAAGTGGCCCTGTCGTATTTTAATTACAAAATGTACGTCCACCGATTCCGCAACTGTTAGACACCTTTGTTCTTGTCACCTAATGGCCCGCTCGTTACGTTCTTCTACAATGTAAATGTCTCCTCATCATATACGATTTCAGTTTGCTCCGTGGCCGGCCCACGTGGTTATAGGCCCGTATTTGTATACTGACATTTTCACAATAAAGGTTTTTAAAACAAAACACGGTAGTAGTATTTACATTTGTAAAGTTTTTACTTTTAGTGACTGTTTTCGAATCAGTAAAAGGCAAGTGAAATAAAGCAGTCCAATTACATGACGGATAAAAGGTATAATATGTAGGAACGCAGTAAAGATAAATGGTCAAGGGCAGTTGTGTTTTTCATGTCTGCAACATAAAGTGATCGATAAGAATCTGATAATCAGGCGTATCGGCGACTAAGACAGCAGGCCGAATCTCTTTTACTCAACGGCTCCGTCATGGAAGGAAGAAACGCCCTTTTTCTCGAAAAAGGAATATATTTTACTTGCAAGACAGTTGTAAATTTTCCGGGAAAGTACATTAGCCTGGAATATTATAACATATGTTTGAAAAAAAAATATTGTTCGAAAATAATAAAAAGCGTAATTTTTAGGTCATATGACCAAGCTTTTCATCATTAAATTAACAAAAGTAAAATGAACCAATGAAAAGTTTTATTAACAAGTCACATGACCTGTTATGCTTACGTTACGCGCTGCGCGCCGCGCCTCGGATCACTTCCGGGTGCGCTAACGCGGCGTGTCATAAAACGCATTACGCGACAACGTAGGTCAACAATATAGTCTAAATGTCTCCACCAACCAGCGTTCAGAACACAACCCCTTTCAGCAGTCCAAAAAGTTCTGTTAAATGACAACAGAGGGGACAGGCAACAAGAACCATCAGTCAAAGAGGGGAGGGCAAGTTCTTCTCTTCCGGGTCATGTTGGGGCGCTACCGGAACTGATCGAATTGGTAGTCTATAGTGTTTCTGGATGTTTCAGACTAAAGCTGGCGTCAGCATGAGACCACTACCATCTCGTAGCTCCGTCGTGGCCATTCCATGAGCAATCATGGCAGCCGCTCCCCACCAGAAGCCTGCGGGAGTCGGAGGCCCCCAAGACTTTTGTAGAATCTTCACGGCTGAGGGGACGCTTTTCGAGAATGGGACCCAAGCCCTAGCAGACAAGCGTCCGAGTTCCAAGGTGTCCCAGGGCCATTTTAGTGGACCAGGCCCAAAACCGAAGAGCCGGCCGCCATTTTGAGAGTCCTGTGGCAGCCGCCTATCGCTGCAGCGCAAGAGCGGGCGCATCTCAACTACATGGTGAGCGAGACGCTGTAGTCGCAAGAGCGGGCGGTAAACAGCTGAATGGCGGAAGAGGCACAGTGTAGCAAAAGCGGGCGGAATGGCAACTAAAACGATAAAGGGGCGCCCCACTACAGCTTGTCTTCAGGTCAAACGGATTGTGGGACAAGGTCCAGAATTGAAGAGTCATCAAAAGGCAAAAAGTTCCGCCGGACCCCGGGAGCCGGCCGCCTATGTCGGGGGCGATCTCAGGCTACACCAGTGCTATAAGACTTGGGGAGGGTGTCGGAGCCAAGCGTCTTCTCCGAGTCCATGGCCATCACACCGCCCC
This sequence comes from Lissotriton vulgaris, assembly GCF_964263255.1. Lineage (NCBI taxonomy): Eukaryota > Metazoa > Chordata > Amphibia > Caudata > Salamandridae > Lissotriton > Lissotriton vulgaris. Next base: position 1,649,385,734 of record NC_141689.1, read on the forward strand.
TCAGGGGCCTCCGTCAAGCTGTTTAGGAAGGTAACATATCACATTGTTTTCTAATGCAGTCAGGTCCACAAACGACACTCACTTACTTTGAGAATAGTGAAGCTGCAGTAGGTGGAAATAAGCTTCAGACAGTGTTACAAGCACTGCTCAGAACTCTTAACTATGGCACCCAACATCCAGAACTTATGCTATTTGAGAATGGTAGTGACATCGAAGCATCTCAGGGACCAAAACCATTAACGTACTTTCACGTATGAAAATCTTACTTGGGGAGGGGGCAGGAGCGAAGCGCCCCCTCCCAGTCAGCGCCACCACACCGTATGTTGAAAATCTGAAGCCATCGTTCTACAAAGTCAACCAAACTTGGATTGAAAAATCTAGAAAAATGTACAAACTGAAAACCAGTTTTGGTCTGCATAGCATCAGTAGCAACGCTTGAGTCAGCTTTGTGTCAAGCCGCCATTTTGATTCAACAAAGCACAGGCATTGAAAAAGGCTGAAATTCAGAACTCTAAACTATGGCACCCAACATCCAGGAGCTTGCCATCCGGATCTTGGAGCCTTGTGCTGTTTTCGATCTATTCACACATCGGTCCACTACTGACATCATCTTATAAACCAACGTTATGTAAATAGTTTTTTAATAAAATGTTTTACCCTGTTTCTTTGCTGGTGTGTTGTCTATATTTTTAATATTTGCATAGGGTTTGTCGTTATTTTGTGCGGGATGGGTGATGGAGCCGAGCTGTCTTGCAGCCCTCATGGTGTGGAGCTCAGTTCATCTCACTATTTTCGTATTTCTCATGAAGGGTTGTTCCTAATATTTCTATTTTAGCGAGGTCAAAAAGAGATCCAATTAGTGGCCTACTGATTTTGCTCGATTACTTTTATTTTTTTACACGATTTTTCACTATCTGCAAAGACTAAACAGAGTATTGCGACTTTGTGCTTGTTTGTAAATAGAGAATGATCCAAAGAGAACCAATTCTAAAACAGTAAATGCTTGGACAACAATCAATCAAATGGAGAGACAAGGAGGCACGACGGATTACAACGGTGGTAAAGGCCTGCGTTAACTACCCTTCAGTATCTGCAAAGAGAGAGTACTACTAAGACAAAAGAGGGGAGGGGGGGGGGGTGCAGCGTTCAAAGCACATCAGCGTGCATAAATACGAAAATGTTTTTATCTATCACGTACTTGACATTTTAAAGCTTTTCATATTTGCTATTAAAAAACCAATGAAATTCACAGAAAAAACCATAGGTTATAGTGGATATATAGTTAGGAATTTGCATTTAGAAAACCTTGAAAATTCAATGAAAAAACCATTGGTTTTAGGCCATATATAGTTAGGAATTAGCATTTACAAAACCTTATTTTACTCGCATAAAACCATTGAAATTCCATATATAGTTAGAAGCGCTAACTATATATCGCGCACCCGCAATCCACTGCTGATGATGTCACATATTACATCATTCATGACATGGTCAGTGACATCACTGATGACATCACTGATGACATCTCAAATGACATCACTGATGACAACTCAAATGACATCACTGATGACATCTCAAATGACATCACTGATGACATCACTGATGACAACTCAAATGACATCACTGATGACATCTCATTTGTCATCACTGATCACATCACTTATGTGATAATACAATGAACCTCTTCAGACTCTAATATAACCTTACATACACTCAGTATAAACAGACACTCACAGACTGTCACTCATCCATGGAGTTACTCACACACCTAGTCAGTCATGCAAAGAATCAATCACACCTCCATTTCCTCAACTATAAAGTTATACACATCTTACTTATTCAAACATATAATAACACATATTTATTCTCTTATATAATCCCTGATACAAGCTCACAGTGATCGATACAGCCACTCACACATTCACTGGCTCTTATGTTCAGTTATTTATATATCTCAACTCTCACATGTATTGTGTTTTACATACGTACTTACTTGCACATGTAGCAATGAGAAATCCATTCACTCACCAACACACCCATGCATAGTCAACCGCCCATATAGCTGTTTCCACATGCACTCTTGAACTCATACTCCTAGTGAATCAACTGCTTACACATCTATGCACAGAGTCACGCACCTCCCAGCCACCCACACACACACTCAGCCTCCCATTCAAATACTTGGGCAACCAATCAATAACCCATATGGCCACTCTTATAGCTACTGATCAACACATGCAGCAGCTTACACAACAACAAACATACTGATGCACAAATTAAGACAGTTTAGTCACTAACCCATGCACTCAGTGAGACACATTTAATCACTCACTCATACAGTCAGTCATGCACCTACTAAATTCTTCATCCAGACACTTATACATCCACTCATTCTTCAATATGTGAAACATATTTAAACTTTACAGACACATACAATCACTGGATGTTGTGATCAGTGATGTCATCAGTGATGTCATTTGAGATGTCATCAGTGATGTCATCAGTGATGTCACTGACCATGTCATGAATGATGTAATATGAGACATCATCAGCAGTGGATTGCGGGTGCGCGATATATAGTTAGCGCTTCTAACTATATATGGAATTTCAATGGTTTTATGCGAGTAAAATAAGGTTTTGTAAATGCTAATTCCTAACTATATATGGCCTAAAACCAATGGTTTTTTCATTGAATTTTCAAGGTTTTCTAAATGCAAATTCCTAACTATATATCCACTATAACCTATGTTTTTTTCTGTGAATATATATATATATATATATATATATATATATATATATATATATATATATATAGTCACACAATTTTCGCCCTTATGGAGACACCACTGACGGAGAGATTTAAACACCTTCAATGGCAGACATCAGTTCAGCAGCATCAGGAACTCCTTCAATTAAAAGTAAATGCCCAACGCGTTTCGAGCACCGCTGTGCTCTTGTTCACGGGCTGCAAGGTGAGTGATTAAAATCGGCAGGTTTGCAAAGGGCTCCTTTATCTGATAGAAGGTTCCGCCCCAATGGACGTATGCTCAGAGGCATACTGGTCTTTGTGGTCCTTTGCCGGTATTACCCCAGTGGGTGCCGATTTGTCTCATGGTCCCAAAGTGTACCCCCAGTGGGTTTGGAGGAGTGAAGGCACCGCTGAATCTGTGAGTCATTGAGCCCTGCCACACGGCTTTCTCAGCTTCTTTTTGCTCGGTGTTTACCGAACAACAGATCCGCCTTTGAGCAGAAGGGCGTCTCCGCGACTGAGCTAGCCGCCAAAACATAGTCACACAATTTTCGCCCTTATGGAGACACCACTGACGGAGAGATTTAAACACCTTTAATGGCAGACATCAGTTCAGCAGCATCAGGAACTCCTTCAATTAAAAGTAAATGCCCAACGCGTTTCGAGCACCGCTGTGCTCTTGTTCACGGGCTGCAAGGTGAGTGATTAAAATCGGCAGGTTTGCAAAGGGCTCCTTTATCTGATAGAAGGTTCCGCCCCAATGGGCGTATGCTCAGAGGCATACTGGTCTTTGTGGTCCTTTGCCGGTATTACCCCAGTGGGTGCCGATTTGTCTCAAGTGTCCCAAAGTGTACCCCCAGTGGGTTTGGAGGAGTGAAGGCACCGCTGAATCTGTGAGTCATTGAGCCCTGCCACACGGCTTTCTCCGCTTCTTTTTGCTCGGTGTTTACCGAACAACAGATCCGCCTTTGAGCAGAAGGGCGTCTCCGCGACTGAGCTAGCCGCCAAAACATAGTCACACAATTTTCGCCCTTATGGAGACACCACTGACGGAGAGATTTAAACACCTCTGAGCATACGCCCATTGGGGCGGAACCTTCTATCAGATAAAGGAGCCCTTTGCAAACCTGCCGATTTTAATCACTCACCTTGCAGCCCGTGAACAAGAGCACAGCGGTGCTCGAAACGCGTTGGGCATTTACTTTTAATTGAAGGAGTTCCTGATGCTGCTGAACTGATGTCTGCCATTAAAGGTGTTTAAATCTCTCCGTCAGTGGTGTCTCCATAAGGGCGAAAATTGTGTGACTATGTTTTGGCGGCTAGCTCAGTCGCGGAGACGCCCTTCTGCTCAAAGGCGGATCTGTTGTTCGGTAAACACCGAGCAAAAAGAAGCTGAGAAAGCCATGTGGCAGGGCTCAATGACTCACAGATTCAGCGGTGCCTTCACTCCTCCAAACCCACTGGGGGTACACTTTGGGACACTTGAGACAAATCGGCACCCACTGGGGTAATACCGGCAAAGGACCACAAAGACCAGTATGCCTCTGAGCATACGCCCATTGGGGCGGAACCTTCTATCAGATAAAGGAGCCCTTTGCAAACCTGCCGATTTTAATCACTCACCTTGCAGCCCGTGAACAAGAGCACAGCGGTGCTCGAAACGCGTTGGGCATTTACTTTTAATTGAAGGAGTTCCTGATGCTGCTGAACTGATGTCTGCCATTAAAGGTGTTTAAATCTCTCCGTCAGTGGTGTCTCCATAAGGGCGAAAATTGTGTGACTATGTTTTGGCGGCTAGCTCAGTCGCGGAGACGCCCTTTTGCTCAAAGGCGGATCTGTTGTTCGGTAAACACCGAGCAAAAAGAAGCGGAGAAAGCCGTGTGGCAGGGCTCAATGACTCACAGTTTCAGCGGTGCCTTCACTCCTCCAAACCCACTGGGGGTACACTTTGGGACACTTGAGACAAATTGGCACCCACTGGGGTAATACCGGCAAAGGACCACAAAGACCAGTATGCCTCTGAGCATACGCCCATTGGGGCGGAACCTTCTATCAGATAAAGGAGCCCTTTGCAAACCTGCCGATTTTAATCACTCACCTTGCAGCCCGTGAACAAGAGCACAGCGGTGCTCGAAACGCGTTGGGCATTTACTTTTAATTGAAGGAGTTCCTGATGCTGCTGAACTGATGTCTGCCATTAAAGGTGTTTAAATCTCTCCGTCAGTGGTGTCTCCATAAGGGCGAAAATTGTGTGAGTATATATATATATATATATATATATATATATATATATATATATATATTACCTACTGGCGGTCGCCAGTAGGTAGTTATAGTTAGGATAATTTTCAATGTTAAATCTCAACATTCTATTTTGAATAACTTTGGCGCCGGTTGACGAATCTGCCTGAAATTTTCAGGAAAATGGTCTCATGGCGGTCCGGTCCTTCCCTGAAAGTTTGGGGGGGATTCGTCAAGCGGGGGCCGAGATAAAAGGGGGGTCCCAAAACGCGTTTTCCCCATGTTAATTTCCATAGGGCGGTCGATTTCACTTTTAGCCCGAACGGCTGAATGGATTTACACCAAACTTGGCAAAATTGTAGGGACTGGTAGCCCGATGTGCCTTTGCTATGTCTCAAGATATGTGCTCCAGTGGATTTTGAGTAATTTAGGTTCAAAAAAATATATATATCTATAGCCGCGCTCCCGTGCGCGCACGGGAGTGCGCTCCAGGCGCGACACGCGACTTGCGCGCAGGAAGCTGATTGGATCTCAGTTGTCTGTAAACATTCTAAACAGTGCGGAGCGGCCGCCATCTTGTGTCTCGGTAAAATCGAGACACAAGGGGTTTGAAAAAAAAAGGGGCAAATGACCATAAGGGGGAAGAGTAGACCCCCTCTGACCCCCTAGGTTTGATGTAGGGACTAAAATAGGGTCCTGCAGGGCATTAAAATTTTTTTTTCTTTTTGCGCGGGGATATGCGCTCTCCCGTGCGCGCACGGGAGTGCGCTCCAGGCGCGACACGCGACTTGCGCGCAGGAAGCTGATTGGATCATAAGGGGGAAGAGTAGACCCCCTCTGACCCCCTAAATCCAGGACTATATTTATGAAGGCCTTGCGCTGTTAGTTTTGCGCTTCCTGTGCGTCAATTTTTGTGACGCATCAGCGGTGTAAAAAAATGCGCATTGTTATGCAATATTTAAAAAGTGACGCATCTATCTAGATGCGTCACTTTTTAAATATAGTGCAACGAGGTACATTTTATTACACTGCTGGTGTTATGCGTCACTTTTCTGTGCGCACTCCTTATGACGTTCCAGATGTGTCATATTTAATGTATGACGAATCATGTTGCAGATACAATATGGCGCAGAGTTTTAAAAAGTGACCCATGTACCTAGATGCGTCACTTTTTAAAAATAGCGTCAGGTATAATGTATGCAGAGGGGGTGTTCTCCCGCAAAAAGCTTTGTAATAGCGACGCAGTGAAATCTTTGAGATTTCACTGCGTCAGTTTTAGGATGCTGTTGCGTCAAAATCTTGTGCCTGCTTTACAGCAGGTGTTAGACTGAGGCAAGACCTTTCATATGCTGCTTTCCCCATTTGAAAGGACACATTACTGGAGTTGCGTCACTTTTGTGACGCACTCCAGCAATGCGTTACTTGGAATGTCATAAGGAGTGCGCACAGAAAAGTGACGCATTGCACCAGTAGTGTAAAAAAATGTGTTGCGTTGCGTTATATTTAAAAAGTGAGGTATCTAGGTAGATGGGTCACTTTTTAAAATCAAGCGCCACATTATATCTGCGTGAGGTATAATGCATGCAGAGGGGGTGTTCCCCCACAAAAAGCTTTGTAATAGCGACGCAGTGAAATGTTTGAGATTTCACTGCGTCACTTTTAGGATGCTGTTGCATCCTTTAAATATAGTGCAACGAGGCACATTTTATTACACTGCTGGTGTGATGCGTCACTTTTCTGTACACAGTCCTTATGACATTCCAGATGTGTCATATTTAATGTATGACGAATCATGTTGCAAGGAGTTACAGATACGTCAGTATTTCTGACATATGTGTAAACATAAAAGTGATGCGAGGCCGGCGCAAAATTTTGACGCAATAGCATCCTAAAAGTGACGCAGGGAAATCTCATAGATTTCAGTAGGTTGTTATTACCAAGCTTTTTGCGAGGGATTGCCCCCTCTGCATACATTATACCTGATGCAGATACAATATGGCGCAGAGTTTTAAAAAGTGACCCATGTACCTAGATGCGTCACTTTTTAAAAAATAGTGTCAGGTATAATGCATGCAGAGGGGGTGTTCCTTGCAAAAAGCTTGGTAATAATGACGCAGTGCGTCACTTTTAGGATGCAGTTGCGCCAAAATCTTGCGCCTGCTTCACAGCAAACCTTTCACATGGTGCTTTTTCCATGTGAAAGGACACATTACTGGAGTTGCGTCACTTTTGTGACGCACTCCTGCAATGCGTTACTTTTGTGTTTAGAGATATGTCAGAAATACTGACATATCTGTAACTCCTTGCGAATTGATTAGTCATATATTAAATATGACATATGTGGAATGTCATAAGGAGTGCGTCCAGATAAGTGACGCATCGCTATTTTCACGTAGCGATGCGTCACTTTTCAGAAATGAGGCCTCCAGTTTATTCACTGTGTCATAAATTTCTTTTCTAACACTCACCTTCTTTCAGTCCTCCTACTTCACTTCCTTTCACCTCTCATACCTTTCTGTTCTTTCTTACTCATTCTCCTTTCAATTATCAATGCACTATATTTCACTTACTCTTCATTTTTTAAGATTATAGCTCTTTGATGAGAATTGGAGGTAGTTCTGAAAAGAACTTTTGGTTTTCTTCTTTTAACTGAAGAGGAACAAAAACAGGGAATAGAAACTGCTCAACAGGAGCAAAAAGAAAAGAAAAAAATTAGGGGTGGGAAGGGCAGTGATGGTTCTCTAATGCCCGAACCATGAGCAGGACACTTTGCTCCCCATAGGTGAGGAGTTGATTGCAGTATCTGCATCTGACGACCCCATGGTTGAATGCAGGTTGGATGTTTGCTACCTGCCCCTGAGATTGTTCTCTTCCAGAAGAAGTTGCTCCTCCTGTTGATGTAGAGGCCCCACCTCTGGGAACCTCCTGTGCCAGAGCCCTGACACTTTCTCGGGCAAAATTCTGGGGGTGCCTGGTCTCCACATGGCGAATCATGGTGAAGTTGCCAAAAGAGTATTTTTTTGGGGGGTTACCCCGTGACAGGACCTTTTTGCAGATCCTGCACTCTACTTTTGGTGCATTCACCTTCTTCTGGTCTGCTGGAAATTTAAAGAATTTCCAGATGAAATGTCCCTTCACCTTTGGGGTAGGTGGCTCTTCATCAATGAAGTCATCTTCACTGCTGGATGATCTGGCAGCCATGATGAATCCAGGAATATGGAGCAGCAAAAAAGGCAGGTCTTTCAGTCACAAAAGTGAAAGAAGAAGTGAAGGAAATGGGTGGGGATTTCATTCATTGTAAAAAAAAACTGTTAGCAACCAATGAAAAGTGTTATTTTAGGGTCACATGACCTGACGCGCTTACGATGCGCGCTCGGGTGCACTTCCGGGTGCGTTTACGCAGCGCGATCGTAGGCGCTTCCGGGGCGCACACGTGGCGCGATCGTAGGCGCTTTTGCGTGCGTTTAGGCGCCGCGCACGTATGCGCTTCCGAGGGCACGTACGTTGCGCGCTGAAGTGACGTCATCAATCTTTAATAGAAATGCATAATCATTTTCCATATTAAAAAAAACAAATTTTATTTGTATGGTACGAAATGTTTTGCATTATTATTAACTTTTCATTCATATTTTTTTTTCACGAACGACAGTTGCGCTCTGGGTGCGCTTTCAGATGAGCTCTCGGAGAAGCTTACAGGAGAGCTTAGCTGAAAGCTTCCCGGAGCGCGCACCCAGAGCGCAAAAAAAAAAAATTATAAAAAAAATGAATACTTAAAAAAAACAGCAAATTGTAAAAAAAAAAAAGGTTAGAAACTCGATATACAAAGGAATTAGCATTTAAAAAACCTATGAAATACAATGAAAAAACCATAGGTTTCACACCAGTTATAGTTAGGAATTAGCATTTAAAAAACCTTTGAAATTCACTGAAAAAACCATAGGTTTCACACCAGTTATAGTTAGGAATTAGCATTTAAAAAACCTATTAAATTCACTGAAAAAACCATAGGTTTCACACCAGTTATAGTTAGCTGGAAATTTTACTGATATAAAACCATTGAAATTCCCACGTTATAGTTAGTCGGACTCACTATAACTTGCGCGTGCAATGCACTGCTGATGACGTCACATATTACATCACTCATGACATGGTCAGTGACATCACTCATGACATCACTGATGACACCATCCAGTGAATATGTGTCTTTCTGAAAAATAAATATTAGTGAGTTATGTTTAAATATTTAAATACATATATTAGTGTTTCACTTTGTGTATAAGTGGCTACATGTGTTGATAAGTAGCTACATGCGTATGTATATGGGTTATTTGATATTTTTATTAGTATTAGTATGAGTGTCTATATGGTTTGGTGGAGGTATTACTTAGCACATAGATGCATGAGTGACTGACTCTTTGTTTGTATGTGTTTTGAAGACAGCATATGTACAGGACTGTATGGGTGGATGAGTGTCTATATGTGTTTGTTAGTGAGTGAATGACTGTCTCACTAGTGTCTTTATCAGTAACTACATATGTTTTAATCTAGTATATATGAATATTGATGTATATAAGTGAGTATATGTGAGAGTAAGAGATTGTAAGATTTCCTGTTTAAATAAGTATGTGTTTCTATAAGTGATTGTTTAAGAGAATAAATATGTGTAATTTTCAATAGAAGTAAGGTGGAAGTGTGTGTATAACTCTATTTTCAAATAAATGGTTGTTCAATAGTTTATTTGCACGTGTGAATATGTGTGTGAGTAACTTTTGGATGAATGTCGGTGTGTAACAGAATGTATAGGTGTATCTCTTCATATGATGAGTGAGTATATGTATGAGTGACTATATAGAACTGTTGGTGAATGAGTGGATGAGTATATAGATAGTGGAAGTACAGAATTGCTTGTTGTAACTGATATAGGTATGTCCATTTTTTAAAAATTTCAGTTTCTATTTTTGAATATGTGTCTCAAGGGTTACTTTACACTGAGAGGAGGTCTGTCACTGTGTCACAAGGATGGTGTCATCAGTGATGTCATGAGTGATGTCACTGACCATGTCATGAGTGATGTAATATGTGACGTCATCAGCAGTGCATTGCACGCGCAAGTTATAGTGAGTCCGACTAACTATAACGTGGGAATTTCAATGGTTTTATATCAGTAAAATTTCCAGCTAACTATAACTGGTGTGAAACCTATGGTTTTTTCAGTGAATTTAATAGGTTTTTTAAATGCTAATTCCTAACTATAACTGGTGTGAAACCTATGGTTTTTTCAGTGAATATATATATATATATATATATATATATATATATATATATATATATATATATATATAAAGACAACCCCTCTCAGCGAGAGAAAAAGAGCCGCACACATCTCGATGAATCAGGCAGGTTTTATTGCAATTTCTAAGACGCTGGTGTTTTTTGATCCCTGATGCATTTCGGTCTCTCAGAGCATGAGTGAGATTTGCCAACTCATGACGATAGATGCCATTAAGCCTTCCAGAACCATTTTATAATGCCAGCAGTCTCAATCAGAGAGAGCTGTCGCTCGAGTAGATTTGCTTTGTTCGAGTTGATTTTCTACAAGAGCGGCAGCAAAATCAACTCAAATGGCTGAGCACTCTTGCGAAACACAGGCCTTTCGTGCTGATTTTCAGCGCTGTTAGTGCTACTGGTGCTAAATTGCAGCATGATCAGCATAATTTCCATGGAAACTTGCTGAGTCTTTCAGTAACTCTGTGGAATTCCGCAGAGTGAAACTCCTCAATTTAAGCTCACCCTTAGTATTGTCTGCATCCCTTTAGCTGGAGGGTTCAGATTCAGACATTGACATTAGGGAGGACGGATAAAAGACTTCCCAGAGCAATTCTGAGAGGTCCTTTTTATATAAGAGCTGCTAATTAGTTATTTCATGCTAGCTGCTGATTAATTTGTTTGTGCTTGATGTTAGGAGGGAGGGTTAGGTTGAAGGTAAAGGAAGAGGCAAAGATGACAATGTTTCTAAGTAGGCCTACCCTTTGCCTGAATACTGCTCACGACGGCTGATGACAGCCATGTGCTGAGATCTCATGCTTTATTGTGTCCTAGTTTTGGATACTTCTGCTTGGAGCTAGCACTATTGCTACTGCTGTGAGAACAATTACCTTGCAGGAATGCTGTGTCTGAGCTGAGGTGAAATAGAATCACCCCATATCAGTTCTAAAACTTCAACAGTGGATCCATACTCCCTGTCTGGAAAATTAATGCAGTAGTGGAACTGTGGAATGATCTATCCTTAGATCTTAAGAATGGGGAAAACAAAATGTCTCTGTTTAATCCATGTCTTATTTCCTACATTTGTGATAAAGGCAATGAGGACAATATTTCTGTGAGTTTCTTTTGTTCTGTGTCTTTGATGTCTGCATACTCATTCATATTCCGAGGACAGTCAGTTCAATTAATTATACTATTGTTCCTTTGCCCACAGCTCCTCAACTGAATGCTTCCTCTGGTGGCCTGACAGATTAGAGATCATTGGAGGATGGACTTACGGATGAAACCTGCCTTTAAGGTATAAAACAAAATAATGACCCGACACCCTGGGAGAATTTTTTTTTTTTTTTTTTATAAAACAAATCCCCTCTTAAGGAGTTTGTTTTTGAAAAAGAAACATGTTTAAAAATCTTTGCTGACTGAGAGGCCCTGTGCAATTGTTTCATTTCTGATAAGATGACCCTAAAAATAAAATGGTGCTATGCCATTGGTATACAACATTAAAAGTTCTGGCATTTTCATTTACAATCAGTCTTTTCAGGCGTTTAATTCTGATTTGTTTAATCGAACTGAAACAGAATTAATTCCAGAATGCATTGATTTGCTGACATAAAAGAGGTGTTCTGATGACATGGAGTCTTTTGGTAATGCTTTATCTGGCTTTGGTACATTCCCATGGCTTTGAGCGGAGGAGCGACACCATATCTGTAGAAGAGTCAGCAGCTTTAACAAGTCTTGGAAATGTTCTAATCATTTTTATCACCAGCCACCTCTGCAGGCAAACTCAAAGGAGTAGGCGCAAGTGTGGGGCCATGAGATAGTTCCATAAAAAGCCTCTCAAGTCACTGTGTCTTGGCTTATGGTGCAATGGAGTGGTATTCTGTGCCATATCCCTCAAAGTACCTTGATATCATTCAAGCATTTGGGAATTTCATTCCTACAAGTAGGGATTGCCATAAATTGTATGATTTGATGCATTGGGATTGGTCTAACTTGCATGTGTAATTACGTTGAATGACAGCTAAATTATGCGGGAATATGAGAGGTGCATAACCCAGCATTTAGCAACATTTTCCTAGCATCAAATGCACCCTCAAATACAAAATGAACCAGCAATTTACTCACACTACCTCATTGTTCCTGAGATGCAGCAGTCGGATTTTTTGCCCAAATTAATCTCAGTTATGGAGCAGGTGTAATCACATAATTGTTGATAATTTTTAAACTACCAAAATGACTCTAATTACTCCGGCTTAATACAATTTTTACCCAGGCTTACCTACAAATTAGTTCTTCCATCTAAGCCAGTTTTAGCCCTCAGAGACTTCCCTTCCAATATCATAGGGTTTGTGACCACAAAAGTGCTTTTCATTATGTACAATCTCCGTATTAAGTTTTGAAAATGGTTTTGACTCATAGAAGGACTTTTGTGATTGTTTTTGAATAGCAAGGAGAAGGGGTAATAAAGTTGATTTCCCCTTTCCAGTTTGGATAGAAATGTATTGATATTTTATGACTGCAATGTCACAAACCATTGATAAGCTAATGACCCTGGAGTTGGGGTGGTAACTATTTTGCAAAGAGGTAGGTGTCCCATTAGAGTCCCTTTTACTTTGAGGCTCATGTTGGCAGACACAGGGTGAGAGACATATTCCAAAACAGGAAGCTTTTTTTTTAAAGCAGCACTGGTTATTCTAAGGAACAAGGGCTTATTTTAAAATGTTTTCCATTTTGGAATGCAGTAATAGGCATGGTTTTGTGCTGTTACTTGCGGAAGTATACAAAAGGTGAATCATGCTTAGTCATTGGTAATTAATCCGGACCGTATCCCAGCCCATTGTTAATTTGCACATCATGCCACCTCAGTTTGTACCCAGCTATATGCAAATGAGCCATCACCCTAATCCAATGGGAACAGTCCAGCCTGAACTGCCAGGCCAAGTCCTCCCAGAACTGTAACATAAGCAACATAGGGCCAGTATTGCCCTAGTTAGGGCACACAAGCCAGGTATATCATGGTTCCAGTGACATAGTGAGGGTGAGACCCACGTTTTGGCATACCAGTGCATAATCTGAAGTATAAAACCATGATTGGTGTAATTCTTTAATGAATCTCCGCCACTGATAATTAGTTGGCTCACATCCTAATCCATTATTATTTTACACACCATGCCACAACAGTTTGGACACAGCCATATGCAAATCCATCTTAACCCGACTCTAATGGGCACAGTATAGCGCAAACTGCCAGGCCAGGTCTTCCCTGAACAGAACACAAGCAACCTAGGACCTGTTTGACCCTAGTTAGGGCTCATCAGCCAGCTATAGCTTGTTTCAGGACACAGTTCACATGAGACCAACGTTTTGGCATACTCTTCCCAATAAGGACCACACTGCTGTATCCCAGTCCATTGTAATTTTTGCACACCATGTCACTTCAATTTGAACCCAGCCATAGGCAAATCAGTCTTAACCCTGCTCCAATGGGAACAGTCCAGTCCGAACTGTGGGGCATATTATGAAGAATAAGCGATAATTATCGCTAAGCTTGGTTAGCGGCTATAATTTTATCGCCGTGCTTCGCCTATTTTTATCGCTTAGAAACCTTGCTATTATCAAGGTTTATCTCCTAAGCGATAAAAATCGTCCGAAAGGCATGAATATCGCTGAAAAGTCAGCGATATTCATGCATTGCCGAGCCAATGCTCTTAGCCATGTTATCCACCTACCATTGGATAACATGGCTAAGACCTGCTCTGGGCAGGCGTTAGCTTTTGGAGATATTTGCGCTTAGCGCGAATATTTCCAAAAGTAGGTAATAGGAGATAGCGATATTAGCGACTGTTTCCAGTCGCTAACATCTTGGCACGCCCACTTTGCATGTCATTAGCAATAATTATCGCTGACACGCAAAGTGGGCCCAAAGATGATCGCTATCTCCTACTAGCTGTCGCTAACTGGTGTTAGCGACAGCTAGGTAATAGGGCGATAAAATTATCGTTGCTTTAGCTGGAAAAATTCCAGCTAAAGCGGCGATAAGGCTCTTGGTAATATGCCCCTGTATACTTTAGAGTTACTTGCAGGTCACCATGCCTGTGATTACATTTATTTATAGAGAGTCGCAGATTGGCAACTGCATAATGAACGCCAAGCCCCTTTGATTCAGAATTTGAGAAACAACTTAATAGTACTTAGGTCAGCTTGTAAAATATAATTTCATTCACAAACAAAATGTGTGCAATTTGTGATCACATTTTATGAACTAATAAATAATACCTCAGGACTCTAAATTTCATAGGTAGGTGGATGCCAATTATATCCAGTCATTGTTTGGAGATCTACTTGATGGTGAGTACTGTTGAAATCTGCATAAGGCCTAATAACAAAAAATCGATGCTGTTCAGACAGCAGCCTGGTAATATAGTGAAGTTCCTTTGCCCTTTGCATGGCTACTGGCCAAGTTGTGCATACTGTGCTATTCATATAGTCAACAGGTGAATAGTGATTTTTCTTATGTATTTGCAAGTCCACTGTACCCAAATTACATAATTTCTGCTCTCTAGCCAGCAGCTGGACTCATATAGATTTTGTTTGCTATTTTCCAGGCTACTGATGAAATGGTATATCATTTCTCATATTTTACCGGCAGGCAGGAAAATAATATAGATTATTTTCTATTTCCATGGCTGCTGGTCAAATTCTAAATTTCTGCTGTTTTGCCAGCAGCCAAGAGATTTTGCTGTTTGCTTAACTGCTCACGAAATAGTACATACGCTCTGCTATTTAGCCACTGGCCAGCTAAATAGTGAAGTTTCCATGTTATTTGCACGAGCGCTAGGACAAGCAGGGAAGAATCATTAATATTTTGCCAGTGGTCGGGTAAATATCATGTTTCTCTGCTATTTGCAAGGACTCCGACCAAATACTAATATTCTCTACTATCTAACCCTGGTCTAAGCAAAAAGCAAAGAAAATACCATAGTTTCCCAGTGGCTGACTAAATAGTTGCTACGGTTTTATATTTTTGTTTTTGTAGGTGCAGCTCTTCGAGCTCCATTGGAACTTTAATGGAAATAAACACTGCCAAAAAGAAATGTATAAAGCAAGTAAGAAACTATGGTCTAAGCTACAATATTCATGTATCAAAATCCCAATTGATAGTCCTTCAACAGGAGCTAAATGATAGCAAAAACAAGGGATGGCAGTGCGCTCAGAACTACATAAATTAAAGCAAAATATGTTTTTTATTGCACTGCCAACCATTATCCTAGTTGTTGCTGACTTAGGGATGATACCCATTTCTGTCATCACAAGCAGGCAAAAATCACACCACATTTATAGATGCTAACACACCAAGAGAGTCTGAATTTTCCATAAATTGTTCTATTAGTGGAGTGTTTTTGTAACAGCTCTCTAACAGCAATATGTTCACTGCATCGAGAAAAATAGCATTGTTTAGTTTAAACCCTTTTTTATTTTATGTAAGACTTGAAAATTGTGTTCCTGTCCCTTCATTTTAAATTATGAAAAAAAGAATAGGAGAAGGACACGATATGTTTTATCCGTGCCAGTAACAGGTAATCTAATGTGTTCTGTGTCTTATGATTCGGACCTTATTCCTAAAGCCGGCATATTGAAGTTAAACAGAAGAACCTTCACTCAGAATGCGTGAGCAATTTCACTTAATAGGAAGATTTCGAAGATTATTTCAAAAGTCTTGAGCAGAAAGCCCAAGAAAACGAACTAGTTACCGAGGGGATCCGAGTAAAAACAGAACAGATAGACCGCGCACGACACAATCGCGTAAACGGTATGTATCTCGCGGCCGAGAGTACACCTGAGGCCCTATCAGAAATACCAAAAAACTTACCGCCACCATTGATCCCAACTAAAGTAATGCATAAGACTACTAAAGATATATTCCTAAATTCTTATCTAGAGGATGTAGCACCGGCTTACACCAATCTGCCTGTTCGCACCCCGCCCCCAGATCATGTTCCGCCAATACCGCAACAGACTTCCCACGTTCCGCCAGCCCCGCCACTTCCCGCACCCAAAATAGACCTACCGAAACCACGTTTACCTGACCTAACTAAACGACAAATTCAAGTTCAGATACCGACTCCACAGGGAGATACTGCACAAGCCTCCGCTTCAGGAGGTGCGACCGCGGGTCCTCGGACCCCGCCATTGACACACAGATTAAATCTCAGGGATATGCAGAGTCCTCTCACGTTCAGGTCACCCCGCTTTGACGCATTTAAAGAAAACATTTCAGTTTGCAGGTACGATCCAGTACCCGGAAAAGACGATCTAATGATACTGGCATCCCTACGGTTAAGATCTGCTACTGATATCTTGCTATGTTATGTAGGAATGAAGGATCGTCTAGATAGAATATATGAGTTTGTTCAGACAGGAAAAGACCCTGACAGTATTAAGCAGGCCATGGAGAAACAGAAAGTTGACATTCAAGCACAGATACTACGATTTTTTATAAACTGTCTAATAAGAGAACGAGATAGGCCTGGAACAGATCAGAGCGAATTGGATGCACTGAACAAGTGGGGTCAGAATATAGCTGAAGGAAAACATGATAAGGGGACTTGCATAGCCACTATGTACAGGAAAATTAGGAAAGCAGTGCTAGCAGTACACCAAAAAGAGAAAGAAAAAGCTTCCTCCGAGGAGGAAGAAGAACTGGAAGAACCAGAAAGAGCTGCAGATACTATAGCATATGTAGGTAAGGGGAATTACCTTAGGAAAGGCATCCGTCCAGAAAGCAAGAGAGTCTTTTTCTCTGCCTTGACAAACCCGAATTCTGCTGAACATCAGTTCCAGGAAACTGATAAAAGGCTTCGAGATCGAGTAGGGTACCATGTACTCAATTCTATGGATGAACAAGAACTAGCCCGATCAGCCGTATCATGGGCCGAAAATACAGACATATATAATGATGACACAGTAGCGCAGACATTTCTGAACCTTTCCCCAGACGAGCAGAAATTAGCAGGTATATACATGATTCAGCACCTCCTCATCAAATACAGAAACCATCATTCTGACCCAGGTCCCTTACACGAAACATTAGAAGCGCTACTCATGGATAGATGGAGAGGCTTAAGTACCAAATTAATTCAAATAATTCTAGAACAACGCCGTAGATATGACACTTTTATAAGCTCCGAATATGTTCCCGCCCCGCCTCCAGAAAGAAAAACGTATCACATGCAATGCGGGGGTGGCATTGAAAGTCAGAACCCCTTACGAGAAGTGCACCCTGTTATGGGTACGGATCACCTTTTGAAACGTGTATATGTACACACGCCTCTGACCAAGTTAGAACTGTTAGAAATGAAGAAACTAGTACCGTGTCATGATAAAGATCCCGCAGGTTTTCACAGAGAGCTTAAAGACATGTTACGGATGGGGGATTACACATATGATGATATCATGAAAATGTTAAAAGTACTGTTGCCCACGGGCATCTACGAGAAACTAAAGGAAAAGGAATGGGAGGTGGGAGACACAAAGATTGCATGGGCAGAGATAGAAGACGAAGAAAGCAAACGTGTCCCAGGGGTAGGCCTTGGGGACAAAACTAAAGCATTACCAGGTTTAATAGTACAGGTCCTGCCAAGATTATTGACAACTAGAAAGGAAGATTGGGACGCGATCTCGTCCTGTAAACAGAAACATGATGAAGATACTAGTGACTTCTATTCAAGATTCGAGAAATGTTTCATTATCAATAGTGGCCTCAAACCAAGTAGCGAGTCATATCCGCACCTTTTTGTATCAAAACTAGTCGAAAATTCCCTACCATTAGTTAAAAATCGTGTATACAAGGTGGAAAGTACTTGGCAGGCAAATACACCATCTCAGATGTTACAGATGCTCCAGTATCATCAGAACAGAATTAGAGAAGAGCAAGATCAGGAACAAAAACGCATGAAAGACACGAAGATGAAAATGTTAGTAGCTCAGACGGTCCCAGCCGATGGACAGAGGAAGGGTGGGACCCAGACAAGTCACACTACAGCTCCCGTTAAAGGGACATGCAATTACTGTAAGCAGCCAGGTCATTACGTACATGAATGCCCAGTCCTGAAACATAATATAGCCACAGGTAAAACTAAAGAACGACCGCATCCGCCTAGACAAGATCATAACCAGCATCAGTCTTCACAGAATACACAGCCTATGCATGCTTCTTCACCTTCAGCACAGACAGTAGCGGTACCACAGCCACAGCCCATTGCCGCGTCTCAGCAAGTTTCACAGCAGATGTACCAGTATGCCCAGTCCGCATACCCAGATTACCCCCGATATACATGAAACAGCCTAGAGAGGGAAGGTGGCTTGCCTCTTATTGAAATTCCTGTAGATCAAGAAGGTCCTTATGTACACAGTCACGTATTGGGAAAAGACAGAAAGTTTTTAATTGACACAGGGGCAAGTCGCACTACGATCAGCCATGATGAAGTCCCAGGGGCACCCCTCTCAGGCTCACAGAATGTTTCCCTTGGTTTTTCAGGACAGCCCATTGTAAATGAAGTATCAGAACCAGTCCCCCTGGCTGTAGGTCCATTATCCCGTGTTACAGTCTTGTTACTTACAAAATCATGTCCAGAAAATCTGTTAGGAATTAAAACATTGAAGGCTCTAGGAGCTATAATATGCTGTTCCCCGGAGGGAGTTAGACTCTTTCTACGGGATTTCAAGGGTCATTATGTTTTGCGAGAATTCGATGTCAGATTGAAAAATGTACCAGATTACTTGTGGGCAAAAGGCCCAACTGATGTAGGTTGCATGCACATTACACCATACCGTGTTACACTCAAGACAGGAGTTGTATTACCCCGAATCAGACAATACAAGTTACCACCCGATGCTGTAGTGGCTTTACTGAAAATAATTGAAGAGCTCATTGCCCAAGGAGTGGTCGTAGAGACCGACTCCAATGTCTGTAATTCACCGATCATTCCGATTCTTAAACGTACTGATCCCAATGCACCGCCAGTATATCGGCTGGTGATTGATCTTCGAGAACTGAATAAATGCATTATACCACAGTACCCTGTGGTCCCCGATATCTCATCCCTATTGACTGCTATTGATTCAGAAGCGACGTTCTTTACTGTAATTGACCTCAAGAACGCCTTCTTCAGCGTGCCTATTGATCCAGAGAGCCAATATCTCTTCGGATTCAGTTTAAATGGACGCAGCTTCAAATTTTCACGCGCACCTCAAGGATTCACAGAAAGCCCCAGCATCTACAGTCAAGCACTGAAAAGACAACTAGATTGTATTCAAATGCCAGTTAACACCGCTTTACTGCAATACGTCGATGATCTACTGATCACCGCACGAAGTGAGCCCGAATGTGAACAAGCATCACTGACAGTTTTACATTTTCTGGCCGACAAGGGACACAAGGTGTCTCCTTCGAAGCTACAATTCTGTGTTCAGCAAGTTGTGTACTTGGGTCACTTGCTGTCCAAAGTGGGGAGACAGCTCACTCCCGATCGCATTCAGTTAATTGTAAATATGCCACAACCCCAGACACAAAAGGAAGTGCGGGCCTTCATAGGCCTCACCTCGTACTGCAGACAATGGATTCCTCAATATGCATTTCTAGCTAAACCACTCATCCAGTTAACGACACAGGAGGCAGCGACTTCGACTGCCCTTCCTTGGAATCAGGAACACACACAAGCTTTTGAAGAATTAAAGAAAGCATTATGCCAAGCACCAGTTTTAGCGACACCATGTTACAGCAAACCGTTTACACTTTTTGTTACAGAACGTGATGGTACAGCGTTGTCTGTCCTCACCCAAGATCAAGCAGGTTCACATAAGCCTTGCGCTTATTTCTCAAGCACATTGGATTCAGTAGCCCAGGCACTCCCTGCGTGCTTGAAGTCAGTAGCAGCAACAGCGTTAGCCATCAGACAGAGCGATTCAATTGTTTTAGGCCATCAATTAACAGTACAAGTTCCACACTCTGTAGAGGTTCTGTTAAACAGAACCCAGACTCAGCACCTGACTATAGCACGACTGACAGGTTATGAATTAACGTTATTCCAGCCACACATAGAAATCAGGCGCTGCAGTATTCTGAACCCCGCAACACTGTTACCTACAATTATGACAGATCCAGCCCCGCATGATTGTATAGATATAATTAATGCGGTAACAAAGCCACGACGAGACTTAACAGATGTCCCACTGACAAATCCAGACCTGACACTTTATGTGGACGGTTCATGCCTGAGAACAAATACAGGAGAGTTAGTGGCCGCGTATGCAGTGACCACTGAAACTGAGGTTAAAGAAACACATCGTATTGACACATTGTCTGCTCAAGCAGCAGAGCTCATCGCTCTGACCCGAGCTTGTATACTAGCCAAGAACAGAAATGTTAACATATACACTGATTCCCGTTATGCGTTCGGAGTCGTACACGACTTCGGCATGTTATGGCAAGAACGAGGTTTCCTGACCTCTCATGGTGCCAAGATACAACACGGTCCCCTCATCCAAGCACTGCTAGAAGCAATACATTTGCCCTCGGGCATATCAGTCATGAAGTGTAAAGCACATACTAAGGTCACAGATTCTGTTTCCCAGGGTAACGACCTGGCAGATCAGACAGCGAAACATACAGCATTGACTCACACTCAGACAGCTGACATGACAAAGACAATAGTACCGACAAAGTGTATGGCAGTCAAAGATCCCGCCCTAGACGTAATTGATATTCAGGCACATGCTACCCAGAAGAAATAAAGAGATGGATTGAACTAGGAGGGATCCAGACAGATCAAGGTTGGATGACGAAGGGAAAATCTACATGGTTTCTCCCTGACTCTATGGTTCAAGTCATGATTAATACAGCACATAGCCCAGCACATCTAGGAGAGAAAGCGATGTTAGACAGTTTACAAAATCTTTGGAATAATAAACACTTACGAGCAGCCGCAAAACAGAAAGTGCGTACTTGCATGATCTGTTGTCAGTTCAATCCAGGTAAAAGCGTCCCTGTAGAGCAAGGTGGATTTCATCCTCCCGATCACCCTTTTGAAGTCCTCCAGATGGATTATATCCAGATGAACAGTTGTCGAGGATTCAAGTATGTCCTTGTAGTTGTTTGTGCTCTGTCCCGCTGGACCGAAGCATACCCAGTTCCAGACTACACCGCTCCGACCACTGCCAGGCAGTTGGTTCGTGAATTTTTCCCACGATACGGTTTGCCTCGTGTCGTGTACTCAGATAACGGACCACCCTTCTCGTCCGAGTTAATGAAACAGGTTTCTTTGCTGTTAGGATAACACTGGAAATTTCATTGTGTCCGACATCCTGAAGCCGCAGGCCTTGTAGAAAGGCATAACCAGACACTAAAGATCCGCCTTGCAAAGATATGTCAGGAGAAAGGGGTCGACTGGATAGTCGCCCTGCCAGTGGCACTATTCTACATGAGGATGGTTGCCCACTCGAGATCAGGGCTATCCCCGTACGAAGTGGTTTTTGGCAGACCACCGAATATGTGGGGGACGCCCATTCCGAAAAAGATCACTGATGTTGATTATAACATGTTGACAGATTACCTTGCCTCCTTGATGTCTGCACTCCAATCATGTCGTTCACAGGTTGCCGCAGCCTTCCCTGACAACACTGATGTAAAGCCACACGAGGTCCGTCCTGGGGACCTGGTACTGGTCCGAAATTTTGATAGGAAGAGTCCGCTGGAGCCCCGCTGGAAAGAACCGAAGACCGTCCTTCTCACCACGAGGACCGCCGTCAAGATCGAAGGGAGAAAGGGGTGGGTCCATACGAGTCATGTGAAAAAATTCCACGAACTGAAACCAGACCGAGACTCGTCCACCCCCACCAAAGACTGTGTTGAGCCAAAAGACTTTACCGTTACCGAACGAGAAAAAACTCCCCAAGAGGAGTATAGGTCGAAACTCCGATCTAGCAAGTCAGACAGTTTAATTGTTTAAGTCCTCCCCTAGGTGAATCGGTTAAATAGTCTCTGACATGTATCCCCTAGATCGAGATAGAGAGAGAGAGAGACGATCCAAAAAACGTGCATATTGTAAATCACTTCGTAGTCACTGTATAGTGACACTATTCATCATGTTTATTCTGAGTATTTTAGTTATTATTGCTAGCATTCTGCTACCTATCTACTGGCCTATTTTCAGGCGTGAACAATCTGTTTACAATGTCTCTGCTGAACACACTTTTAGCAAGTTACCTCTACACGAACTCTCTTACAGACTTGCGCTGCGCAACAACACATTCATTAGTATGTTACACCACTCCCATCAGACTAACAATGCTACAGACTGCTGGATATGTGGCAGACTCCCTCCCTACCAGAATTACAAGGGAGCCCTTCCCCTCTTTCCGTACCCGTTCACTCACAATGGCTCCTGTGGGGCATGGTTTAAAATAATTAATTCCTTAGATCCCGATATTGCTGTCTTCGATGGGGGCTGGGTTTGGGGGAACTTGAACTTAGTCCTGCTCGACGTCTGTTACCCTGATAAGGAGGGACTCCCCACTCGAATAGGAACTGATCTAGAAAATGAAGTATATGGATTAGGTAACTACACAATTAGCCTTATGATCCTTACTGTTGAATCCGAGGCTGCACCAGGTCTGCCCCATATGCTAGTATTACCAGTCACTGGTGAGTTATGTGTCCGAAAGAAAGGTTCAGTACACTTAGGTCATAGTAAATGCACTACTGTGGTCGAATTCAGTGATCATGGTAAATCGTCCTTCAAAGCTATCAGGCACTCCTATTTTGTTTGTGGTCATACCGCATACATACGTCTGCCTCCAGATTGGGATGGTACCTGTTACATTGCATTCCTTCTGCCACCTGTTTTCCTAGCTCCCCCTGATTACCATAGAAATACAAATCTAGTAAAGAATAGATCCAGACGAGATATCCCACTTGTCGACTACACAGAAACGGCATGGGAACAGTACACTGATTTTAATAAGGGATTCTTTTTCTTTTTAGGCCCCGTCCAAAACAGTAAATTAATACGTAGATTAACTAGAACACTTGAAGCTGTAGTACATGAAACTGCCTCCGCCTTAGGTAACTTAACAGAGGAGCAATCTGCTATACGGGTTGTAGTCCTTCAAAATCGTCTTGTTATTGACGTCATCTTGGCAGATAGAGGTGGAGCCTGTAAGGTCATCGGGTCAAGTTGCTGCGTTTTCATCCCGCAAAACGCGCCATCTGTCTATCAAGCTATTACCCGTCTGCATAAAATTGCAAATCAAATACATCAGAATCCAGGCACCTGGACTTGGTCCGGTTGGTTCTGGACAACGTTAACTGCTTGGGGATGGAAGATCCTATCCTTCCTAGGTTTTGGCCTTGTCATAGTATTCAGCTGCTGCCTGTGCCTACAGTGTGGGCCGGCGATATGTGGACTGTGTGCCACATCGTGCATTGAACATTCCAGTTTCCTCTCAAATAGACAACGGAAGAGAGATGAGCAAATGATGCTGCAAGAACAAACTGATCAATTTATGATGATTAATATATCATGAAGGGTCCGTAGGGAACAAGGAGGGAATGAGGAAATATAAATTTTATGGTCAAGATGTGTTCCCTAGCGCGTACCCCACCGTCTCCATGTACGAGTTAAAGTGCATGTAACTTCCCTCCTGTATCAGCTATGAAGACGCAAATACATTTGCGTCCAACGTCAACATGTCCTCTTTCAGACCCACCCTGAATGGGTTGAATGGTCCGTTCCTAAGTATGCTATGCCAACGTCTTTTTGTAGTGTACTCCAACGTTTTTCAGCTCTAGCTGAGTAGGCCCTGAATTTCTGCCACCGAGCCTCTTTTCTGGCTTCTGACTCCAAGGGCCTCTGCCCAGGCTGCCTCTGCACCCGTGAACTCTGACTTACTTTCAGCGCGGCCTCTCGCGCTCAGCCCAGCCTGCTGCCTGCCAAGATTGACTATAACCTTCGAGTTATCTGTTCCGCTCCTCGAAAATACATTCCTGCCTGCTAGCTTCAGTAAACATTCCCCTCGGCTGCAGAGCCAAGGGGCCGACCTGTCTCTGTGCAAGTAATTCATAGCTTCTGTTGCCATGCTTCCATGGAAGGCCCATGCCCCCACGCTTCTCATACAGACACTCAGGCGCTTATGTACGCACTCACAGTCAGTATAGAATAGCTTCTGCCCTAGAGACCTTTCCGTCCAGATAGCTTAGTTCCTAAAACACCAGATATCAGATATGATAGAAGCACAAGTTGATCTGACATGCCAGACTTCTGTCTCTTTCCGTCAGTGTAAATGTCAAGCCCCCTGCACCCTCCAGCTTCACGTCAATCACACGTCATGCAGCTGCGCGCGCATCCAAGCTTCCGATTTCTGCTGACATTGCAACATTTCTGTTAGTGCCACCCTTTTGTGACACCTACCTGTGACGTTTCTAGCACACACCTCTAGTTCACGCCTTCTGATTACGTACTTGTAACACGTGTATACTGTTATCTTGTCTTCTCTCAGCTGTTACGCCCATTATGACTGTTTCGTATGACATGAATCAAGTATATAAGCTATGTATTGTCAATAAATGGTAGCGCGCTCACTCTATCCCTTCTGACACCCTTGTGGTGGTCAGAACATGATATCCTGGTCTAAGACCATTCCTTTTTGAGGAATAAAACCCCTAAGAACTCTAACACCACGGACTCTGTTTTCTTTCTTTCCGATTGAGTTATTATTGATTAAGTACTTACCTGCATAGAAATTAAGAGAGTAAATTAATTATTTACGTCAGGTGAATAGTGATTTTTCTTATGTATTTGCAAGTCCACTGTACCCAAATTACATAATTTCTGCTCTCTAGCCAGCAGCTGGACTCATATAGATTTTGTTTGCTATTTTCCAGGCTACTGATGAAATGGTATATCATTTCTCATATTTTACCGGCAGGCAGGAAAATAATATAGATTATTTTCTATTTCCATGGCTGCTGGTCAAATTCTAAATTTCTGCTGTTTTGCCAACAGCCAAGAGATTTTGCTGTTTGCTTAACTGCTCACGAAATAGTACATACGCTCTGCTATTTAGCCACTGGCCAGCTAAATAGTGAAGTTTCCATGTTATTTGCACGAGCGCTAGGACAAGCAGGGAAGAATCATTAATATTTTGCCAGTGGTCGGGTAAATATCATGTTTCTCTGCTATTTGCAAGGACTCCGACCAAATACTAATATTCTCTACTATCTAACCCTGGTCTAAGCAAAAAGCAAAGAAAATACCATAGTTTCCCAGTGGCTGACTAAATAGTTGCTACGGTTTTATATTTTTGTTTTTGTAGGTGCAGCTCTTCGAGCTCCATTGGAACTTTAATGGAAATAAACACTGCCAAAAAGAAATGTATAAAGCAAGTAAGAAACTATGGTCTAAGCTACAATATTCATGTATCAAAATCCCAATTGATAGTCCTTCAACAGGAGCTAAATGATAGCAAAAACAAGGGATGGCAGTGCGCTCAGAACTACATAAATTAAAGCAAAATATGTTTTTTATTGCACTGCCAACCATTATCCTAGTTGTTGCTGACTTAGGGATGATACCCATTTCTGTCATCACAAGCAGGCAAAAATCACACCACATTTATAGATGCTAACACACCAAGAGAGTCTGAATTTTCCATAAATTGTTCTATTAGTGGAGTGTTTTTGTAACAGCTCTCTAACAGCAATATGTTCACTGCATCGAGAAAAATAGCATTGTTTAGTTTAAACCCTTTTTTATTTTATGTAAGACTTGAAAATTGTGTTCCTGTCCCTTCATTTTAAATTATGAAAAAAAGAATAGGAGAAGGACACGATATGTTTTATCCGTGCCAGTAACAGGTAATCTAATGTGTTCTGTGTCTTATGATTCGGACCTTATTCCTAAAGCCGGCATATTGAAGTTAAACAGAAGAACCTTCACTCAGAATGCGTGAGCAATTTCACTTAATAGGAAGATTTCGAAGATTATTTCAAAAGTCTTGAGCTTCAATGTCAATGGTATCTGAATTATTATTTGATATAATGGCACCATGGAGAAACCATTACCGTTACTTTGTTTTCTCCAGTTTGAAATGGTAAATATCACGTACATTTTACTGCCCCAGAGATGTGCACATTTCTCCAATACCAGACCTGTTTTTTTTCCACAGATATCCCTGCCTGGAGGAATTTGTATTGAGAAAAAAACGTGGGAGCGATTGAGGACCGGATTTAGGAAAGTTCTGGAAACGGAGAACAAATACGACACTGCATTGTGTTAAATGGAGAGAACAGAAAAGGCCCAAATCATCTGTGAAGATATGGCACTTTTTTCTCTCTCCCTGCTCTGATATACTGAGAAAATCTAAATCTTACACAAAGACCAAGGGGCATATTCTCAAGGACTTATCGCAAAGTTGACAGCAATTTATCGCAGCCAAAGTGGCGATCAATTTATAGCCCCATTCACAAGCTGGTGCTAACAGCCGATATCACCAGTTTACATGCGATAGCAGTTGCAGAAAACATCACCACAGATGACCCCTCCAACTATCGCTAATGAGATGCAGAGTTTTCATTCCTGTGCCAAAATCTACACAACACCACTCCGCAACATTCTCAACGACCAGTCAGATCGTCGAAAAGACCAAAAAACATGTGATAAGGTGCGTTAGCAGCAGGAAACTAACACCTGTTCTGACCTGGTGCAAAGTCAGACGACAGCCTGCACCACAAAAGGGAGGCCAGCCCAGAGCCACACTTGAAGAACAACAGATGCCATGGAGCCACTGAACATGCGGGCTGGACATACAAGAGGAAAAACTACAGTTGATGGACAGAGTGCAGAACAATGTCATACATTCACCCCAGTACAGAGATCTGGGCCTAAATCCATCGTTTTTTTGCACTCCACACCACCCAAGTTCAGACATGGCCATATGCAAATCAGTCTGACCCTGTGCCTCATGGGAACAGTCCAGACCGAACTGCCAAGCCATGCCTTCCCTGGACTGGAAACAAGCTTTCGAGGACCGGTTTCTGGCATTCCAGCCGTCTTCAGCCCAGCTTGCTTGAATCCAGTGGTGTGGAGTGCATGGGACTCACGTCTGAGCATACCCATTCCACTCGGGGTGACAAATGCAAAAACCACAGTTGATGGACAGAATGCAGAACAATGTCATACATTCACCTCAGTACAGAGATCTGGGCCTAAATCCACCGTTTTTTTGCACTCCACACCACCCCAGTTCAGATATGGCCATATGCAAATCAGTCTGACCCTGTGCCTCATGGGAACAGTCCAGCCCGAACTGCCAAGCCATGCCTTCCCTGGACCGGAAAAAAGCTTCTGAGCACCGGTTTCTGTGATTCCAGCCGTCTTCAGCCCTGCTTGCTTGAATCAAGTGGTGTGGAGTGCATGGGACTCACGTCTGAGCATACGCATTCCACTCGGGGTGACAAATGCAAAAACCACAGTTGATGGACAGAATGCAGAACAATGTCATACATTCACCCCAGTACAGAGATCTGGGCCTAAATCCATCATTGTTTTGCACTCCACATCGCCCCAGTTCAGACATGGCCATATGCAAATCAGTCTGACCCTGTGCCTCATGGGAACAGTCCAGCCCGAACTGCCAAGCCATGCCTTCCCTGGACCGGACACAAGCTTCCGAGGACCGGTTTCTGGCATTCCAGCCGTCTTCAGCCCGGCTTGCTTGAATCCAGTGGTGTGGAGTGCATGGGACTCACGTCTGAGCATACCCATTCCACGCGGGGTGACAAATGCAAAAACCACAGTTGATGGACAGAATGCAGAACAATGTCATACATTCACCCATCATCTGTCCATCAACTGTGTTTTTTGCAATTTTCACCCCGAGTGGGCTGGGTATGCTCAGACGTGAGTCCCAGGCTCTCCACATCACTGGAGTCAAGCTATCCAGGCTGAAGAAGGCTGATAGCCAGAAACCGGTCCTTGAATGCTTGATTCCGGTCTAGGAAAGACATGGCTTGGTAGTTCGGGCAGGACTGTTCCCATGAGGCACAGGGTCAAGGCTGATTTGCATATAGCCAGTGTCTGACCTAGGGTGGTGTGGAGAGCAAAAAAAAGATGGATTTAGGCCCAGATCTTTGTACTGGGTTGAGTGTCAGACATTGTTCTTCATTCTGTCCATCAACTGTTTTTTTGGGACATACAAGAGGGCACAACACCCACCGCCACCACGACCAGGACCCCCCAAACCCCCAGACCCCCACTGCCCCACCAGATCAACACTGAGGCAGCGCAGACAAAGACAATGACCCTCAGAAAATGCAGCAATCTCACAGACCCAACACCAGAGAATGTCATTGCCCACTACATGCTCAAAGGGACAACCCTCTTCCGCATCCTGACCACCATTGTCCACAGTCTGACGGTACCAACACAGCGGACAACCAACATCACACCTCAGGCCAAGCTGCTGGCCGTGCTGCATGTGTCGGCCTTTGGTACCCTCCAACCAACGAACGCCTGAGATGGAGGAGGTACACAGCCAGGCCAATCCAAGTCCCTCACAATGGTCATGGATGACACCATTAGCTTGGTACTCCACTATCTATACTTCCCACACACTTCGCAGGAACAGCCGGAGAGCCAGCAAGGTGTCTATGCCACAGATGGCTTACAGAACATCTCAGGGGGTAATTGACTGCACACATGTCCTACTAGTGGACCCTGGCAACACTGTACACAATATGCGCAACAGAAAGCGAACTTATCCTAACAATGTCCAGGCAATATTGGACAACTGGGGAATCTCCACCAACGTCGTCACCATCCACCCAGGTACTGTGCATGATTCCTACACCTTCTGACAGTCCATCATCAACCTGCTGTACCAGGATGGCACCCACGGAAATGCACTGCTCATTGGCCAATACCAATTGAACACACCACACACCTCACCTCCACAATCATGCAACTCACAACACAGGAAATGCACACATCACAAGCTCACATACAACATGCACAGCCACCAGACATGACAGCACAACTCACTGTGGGAACCTGGTCCAGCCATGTGCATTAACCATCAACGGCATGGCACCTTAGCCACACATTAGCAGGATGTGGAAAGAGATGGGGACCAAACATGTGTGAAGGAGGCAAGTGACTGATGAATAAGCATGTACACATTGCCAAGTGTGGCATGGATGTGCTGTCCAGACTGCAGTATCCAGCCAAACACTTATCCATGTTGACATACCCGCTGGTGTATGGAGTTTAGTGGACAGTGGACGCAACCATGTCACAACAGCCAGTGGGGAAGATAGAAGAAATGTAGCTTGTTATGTCCCCCCCAGAAGCGTGAGCAGAGTGGGCTGGCCCGGTGCATGCCAGGCCAGCATAGGAATGTAAATAAAAGGTATGTAACTCTGGGTGTGGTCCTCTTCTGGAATGCCCAACGTCTCTGCCAAGGTGGCATCTCTCACCCCGTCAAAAAGCCGTCGCCATGAGCGGAGTTGCCTACGATTCTGTGCACCTGCTGCACCCCGGGACACAGGTCCTTGAACCAGTTATGCCCGCCCCCACGCACTCAGGCCTCAATGTTCACCTGCCAACACCAGCATGTGTAGAAGAGGGCCCGCCACATGCTGGTGTAATCTTCAAGCACGAGGCCCGTGACCGCGGCAGCCTCCTCAGACCATCACGGCCTCCGCAACACAGTCCCGCAGTGCATCCAGGGCCACTAACTCTGTGCAGCTCAGGTCAGGGACCCTGGTTGGTTCAATATTTGATGGCCTCTGAGACAATGGCCTGGGGTCCTCAGCACCATGTGTCTGTGGCTCTGCGCTGTCCACTGCCTCCAGCCTCAAGTGTCGTCCACCAGGGCTCACACATCCAATCGAGCCCTGACTGGCCAGGACGTTGCATCACAGCAGGAGGCACATGCCACCATCGCCAGGACCACCTCCAAACGCCATCGAAACAGTGGTACTAGCAGACTAATGGAATTGCTCACACCTATTGTGGATGCTATCATCTGCCTGTTACCCTGCTCAACACTCCAGGTGCCACTGACTCAGTGCACCGCAACCCATGGACCACAACTGATTGAGTATTGTGCTGTGGAGAGATTGCACAGCAATTTCACCTCAGGCAGTGTGTGAGACCTGAGATGTTGATGTGGAAGATGATGCAGGTCTAACACACCCCAATGCGTCTGCATCAGGAATATCCCAAAGGAACACAATCCTAGTCATTTTCATCACATGAGCACGCTCAGCTCTAGTGCCCCAACCTCAGTGCACTGCAACTTTCAGACACTTCTGTTTGTATGTTGGGTGACTTCTGTACTTGCTCCAGCTCCCTCCATGTTGGTCAGCACTTGACTCTGTTATGCAGGTGTTTTCTGTTTCCATAGAACTGGTGTCAACTGTTCAGGTTGTTGCCAGCACCATGCACTCCATGCGGGCTGTCTTATACGCACCCCACACACATCCAGCACAGGCGTCACTGTACATGCGGCCCTGCCAATAAAGGGGCCGGTTGCACATGCCCATAGCCAGTTCAACATAATATCTGCATGTATCCCTGTGGTCTTGTTGTATGCATGAGGGCCATGGGGTCTACCACATTACATGGTGCTGTGTACTGCGGATGCAGAGATGTCACAGCAGGCAGCGGGTTGGAGCTTGGACATGTAGCTTTGTCTTCAGTCACTCAATTCGTAAGGGGAGTAGACTGGGCATTCATACGCAGAGCCAACATGGGTGTGTGACTGATGTTTGTGAGCCCCTTGGCATGGTTCTGTACTGGGAATGTAAATCTGCATGTGTCTATGGCAGTGTGGGTTTCCTTTGTGCGGTATAGGTGGTCCCTGAAGGATATTGACACCCAAGTATGTGATCTAGTTCAACTTCCATGGGTTTGGACCCCACCCGCACCTGTTTGACCACCTCCTTTTGGTGTTCTGACACCTGGCATTTGGGTGCCGTGTGTGGGTCGGTGTAGTGTTGTGAGCCAGCTGTGCTTGCAGGTCTTCCTGCTTGCAGGTCTTCCTGCTGTGTGGTCTGTGCAGGGTCTGTGTTTTCCTCCAAGTAGCTTGGTCCTGGTGGTGGGATGCATGGGATGTCCATGGTCTGTTGTAGGTCATCGGTGTTGAAATGTGTGATGGTCCTATCCGGCACCACTGATGTGTGGTCTTCCGTGCTCTGCTGTCATGCAGAGTCGGGTTTGCGCATTGTACCACATTGTTGTCAATGTGGGTGTGCTGTTCTTGCTATGTGTGTATGCTGGAGTGCGCTACAGGGATCGGGGACATGATCCAGGGTAATTGTGGATGTTCAGTGTGCTACACATTGTTGTGCATGTGTGCCATTGTGCACATCTCCCCCATCCCCTTTCCCTTGTCGTTACTATCCCTGTTGATGTTGTGTCAGGTCCTCCCAAGCTGTGTCTGCACTCCTGACTCCTTGCACCGTCTCCACACTGATGACTGTGGCCTCTGTTTCTTCCAGCTGCTCCTGTGGCGCAGGAGTCCCACCCCCTGTCACCATTGCTGCCTTCCTGTTGGCAGCGGCTTTGTGCCTAGTTTAGATTTTCACATCATGCCAGCACCTCTTGGCCTCCTCCATTGGCCTCCTGGACACTTCAACTGCATTCCTGGTAGTCAGTTGATGGTAGTGTTCGGTCACCTCCGTGACGCTAATCTCGTTTTGCTGCAGACTGCACCCCGTCTTCCTATCCCTCTTCTCCCTGACCTTCCCTGCCCCCCTCTGTTCCTTGCTGGTGGTCTGTGGGGCTTTTGGGAGGTTCGCATTGGCCTTTGTGCTCGTTAAGGGTGCATCCATGTTGCTACGCACTTTGGATTGTTTTTGGTGTGTTGTTTTTGTAGCTTTTATAGTGCATTTTCCTGCCAGAAGCGTGGGATTTGCAGGCCTGCTGCTGGTCTTCACTGCTTTTTGTATCACGGTTGGCCTCATCGCAGCTTTTTTTGCATTTGTGTTTCGCATTTTCGCGGTGTGGCATTGAATTTAACACGGTCATTTGATGTGTTATCAGGAGTCTATCGCATGGTTCTGCCATGTTATGAATACTTGGGTAACACGACTTAATTTTCCCACGATGGACTGTGATTTTGGGAGTTGCGTTAAGTTACTTTTGCGATGGTTTTCACACGTTCTTGAGAATATGCCCCTAAGAGTGACAAATGAAGCACGACCATTCAAGAGGAGAGTGGTAAGAGTTTGGTAGTAGGCAGGGAAGCATTTTGAAGTACATTGTCTCAAATATTTTCCTAAATCATTGGGTGGTAGCACACTGTCATTTACAGATGGCGAGTTTTCCATCGGACTAGCCAATTACTTTGCAGACATTCCGTTTTACTCACCAAAAATATATATAAATAGTTCAAAAATGCTTCGTGAAAATCTGAGATTTCTGCAAATATTTATCATGTGTGTTTTATAAGGGTGGGCGAAGCACTACGCTACGCTCGCGGAGTTTGCGAAGTTTGCGCAACTTCGCACTACGTGAGCTGCACGTAGCACAGTGCGAACACCCGTAGTGCAGCGTAGCGTAGTGCAGCGCTCATTTTTTGCTTGTTCGCGGTCCTGAATGTCATGTTCGCGACTGGGAGCAAGCAAAATTACATCCCGGTGAGATTCTCAACGCGGGGAGGTAAGGTTTCTCATTGTGACTGGTTGCGCATGCTCGCGACCGCTTTCAATGAGAAACTACCAGTTTGCGTTGAGAAAGCTGCAGCTCGAGTAATAATCTACTCGAGCAGCAGAAAACGACAGCTAGCACTGTGCAAGATGCCGTTTTCAATGATTGCACAGTGCCGGATGCTTGTCCGCACTGTGCAATCATTGAAAACACATCTTGCGTCAGTGCGAACAAGCTACTACGCAGCTCGCGTAGTGCTACGTGAAGTTCGCGTAGTGCGAAGTGCACTTCGCGTAGCTTCGTATACCGCTACTTTGCTAACTACGCCCACCCTTAGTGTTTTACCAAATTTCCAACTTACCAGAGCGAAGTTTAGCTGTATCCTCATACTGTACATGGTGGGGAACAGGGGAATACTGCGTATCAGGCAGTAATGACTCTTGTATAATCGGGAGCATGGTTTTTGATTGACCCCTACAGAAGGAAAACAGAATTTAAGAATTCCATGGATGGACCAGGTTGTAACTAAGACCTGGCCGCAAGATTGAAGTTTACTCTGAAGAGATCGACAGCCCTGACAAATTCGTGGGAGTATCCCTTTCAGCGATGATACACCTATTGTTTTGTGGTTAAGAATAAATGAACTGGAACCTAAGAAAACGGAAAACTGAAAGAAATTGTTTCTGATTTTTCTTGAATGTTGTCAAAAGAAAGCTAACACATTTCTGAAATAGACTAGCGAGTGCTTGGGATACAAAACTTTCTTAACAGTGATATTTGGATCAGATTTGGGGAGTGGTGTGATTAAGCATCGCATTACTCTGTCAAATCTCTAGGCATCACTCTAGACCCAAAACTGAACATGACGAGACACATTAAGAATTTGGCCAAATGTGCGTTCCTTAACCTCAGACTACTGAACAAAATAAAACCCTTCATTCCGCCCAATGATCTCAAACAGGCCACCCAATCTCTGGTACTGTCAAGACTGGACTATGGGAACGCAGTCTTCTCAGGAATTCCAAAACCACATCTGGCTCCCATGAAAAAAATGTTACATGCGGCCGCCAGAAAGATCAACGGTATCAAGAAATTCAACCATATCTCCCCTGCACTCAAGGAACTTAAGTGGCTTCCAGTCAAAATGGGAATTAGCGTCAGAACAGCCTGCCTCACCCATAAAGCCCTTCACACCGGCAAACCTAAGTACCTGGTGAAAAAACTCATAAAAGCCGGCCAGTCAAGGAACCTGAGCAGCTCCTACTCATCCCACCTAAAAGTAGAAGAAAAAAAACTGCGAATCGATCTTTCTCCGGAAGCGCTCCCAAAATTTGGAACTCCATTCCACCTCCCATCAGAACCATTCCCTCCTTTGTAGAATTCAAAAGCCAACTCAAAACCCTGCTCCTCAACCACTCCCTAGGAAGTGGATAGCGTGGGCAGATAGCAAACATCGAGCTCTGCTCCAGCTCTAAGACTCCAAAGAACCCTGAAGGCAAAAGTGTCCTGCACTACAATGTGTTGCTCTTTATTTTTGCGCTCCTCTGTTGATGTCGCTCTTCTATTTTGCATATGATGATTATCTGTTATGTACCTACTGTAAAGCGCTCCGATACCCCTGGGTCTGGCCAGAGCTATAGAAAACTTTGTAAATAAAAATACAAATAAAATAAATAAAGTTAAGAACTTTGAAGACACAAATAATGTGTACTGCCGTTTGAGCACCACTACCCAGATAAGATCACCCATCAAATTGTCACTTATCACCAAGAATGGTCTCTTGATTTGTTTTGATCCTATTAAAATCTTTGTGTTAATCATACTTCTGAATAACACAACATTGTGCTTGATTTGTACTTTCCTAACTGCTGGTGTGTTTTTAAATATTTGTACATTTTGTTTACAGAAATGTAACTTTTCTTGTGTTGGAGAAAAATAACATCCTACAGCCTTTCATTTCACATTCCTTTTAACCCAGCAAGATTGCCCGGATAGTTTACTTAACAAAACCATCTAGATTGTGAAAAGTATTACAGGGATTTGTCAGAAGACATAGCATGACTTATGACCTCATTCTTTCTATGCAAAGCAAACGTGACAAGATAAATATAAAATGTACAGGCATCTTAATTGCTCTTGCACCCTCCGAACTCTAGCATGGTTATTTTGGGGGATGCTGCAGTACCACCCAGAACCATACTTCCTGTGCCTATGCTTGCAATATAGTGCAAGAGTGTATGAGTGCTGTAAGGAATTATTTTTGTAGTGGAGGGGGGGCTGCTCAGTACAAAATGTATCCTTTAATACTTTCCTTTCTTTGTTTGTGTGCTGTAAAAGACATGATAAAAAAATGAAAAAAGTTTCCTCATTCTGCCTCATTGTCAATGGATGTTGTAGATGGGGATTTGCATCAGAACTCATGCGTGATCGCATGGGAATACCAATGTTCCACCCATGGAACTCTCAATTGATGCAAAGTAAAGCAGAGCAGTGCTTTACAATGCTTTGCATTACTTTGGGAAGCTATCCAAAACAAATCCTGATTTGCATTGGATAGGAAATCCCAACACAACTCTTTATGTCAGGTTTGCATTGCAAAAGTATTACAAACCCAATGCAAAGCGTTAGTAATTCTGGGCCTTAGTGTCACACACCAAACATCTGGATTTCAGTGCAAATAGATAACACGCTGCATCCAAATGAGGCTTTAATGTACTATTTACAGGCAAAACATATAATCGTTTATTTGTATTTATTTTTGATTAAAATGTGTCAGTATGTAAGCTGTATTTTGTTTGTGCAGCTGCTTACTAAGCATGCTTTTGAAATATTTGTTAACAAAGAAAATCCTTCACAATGAAGACTAAGGGCCAGGTTGAAAGCATTTTTGCATTTGCAAAATCATGATGTCGGTGACTGCGGATGGGCAGTTCCATATGGCATAATCATTTGGAATTACTGAAGAATTCTGTAATATTAAGCAGAATTATGCGAGAAGAGTAATTCTGCATTTAGCACTATTTATTAGCGCAAATATGTAAATGTGAATTAATACTTGTATATCACACTACTCACCTGCAAGGGTCTCAAGGCGCTTGTACGAATAACGCTGTGGAACCCATCCTGGCTTTCCCTGTGAGGCGTCCACTCCTGGGCACCCCCAAGGTGGAGGCCAGGCATTCTTAGCATTGTGGGGGCCGTTGTGGAGATTAAGCAAGCTATTGCCCAGAGTTGCCGAGTGGGACTCCATGATTGGAATAGGCACCAAGGCAAGAATTATCAGGTCCGTGGAATTTTGAGCCCAAGACCTGCCGAGGCGGGGAATTGAACCCTGGTCCCGGGCTAGACCTCTGCATCAGGGTCTGCCGCTCTAATCATTGATTCAGAAAAGGGGGTGATTCAGAAAAGGGGGTGGTGATGAACAGAGTGTCTGAATTGAGCAGACCACTCTTACCCAGTCCAAAGATCAGGGCTTGATCCATCACCATTATTTATCTCACTGCCCCATCCCAGCTCAGAACCTGGCTATATGCAAATCAGTCTGTCCCTGGCCCAGTGCATCATGGGAACAGGGCAGACTAAACTACCAAGCCAATTCTTCACCAGAAAGGAAACAAGCTACCGGGGACCGGTTTCTGGCATTTCAGCCGTCTTCGGCCCGGCTTGCTTGAATCCTGATGGAGCAGTGAGAAAGGGACTCATGTCTGAGTATACCCTGCCACACCTATAGTGGCCAAAATCGATTCAGAAAAGGGGGTGGTGATGAACAGAGTGTCTGAATTGAGCAGACCACTCTTACCCAGTCCAAAGATCAGGGCTTGATCCATCACCGTTATTTATCTCACTGCCCCATCCCAGCTCAGAACCTGGCTATATGCAAATCAGTCTGTGCCTGGCCCAGTGCATCATGGGAACAGGGCAGACTAAACTACCAAGCCAATTCTTCACCAGAAAGGAAACAAGCTACCGGGGACCGGTTTCTGGCATTTCAGCCGTCTTCGGCCCGGCTTGCTTGAATCCTGATGGAGCAGTGAGAAAGGGACTCATGTCTGAGTATACCCTGCCACACCTATAGTGGCCAAAATCGATTCAGAAAAGGGGGTGGTGATGAACAGAGTGTCTGAATTGAGCAGACCACTCTTACCCAGTCCAAAGATCAGGGCTTGATCCATCACCGTTATTTATCTCACTGCCCCATCCCAGCTCAGAACCTGGCTATATGCAAATCAGTCTGTGCCTGGCCCAGTGCATCATGGGAACAGGGCAGACTAAACTACCAAGCCAATTCTTCACCAGAAAGGAAACAGGCTACCGGGGACCGGTTTCGGGCATTTCAGCCGTCTTCGGCCCGGCTTGCTTGAATCCTGATGGAGCAGTGAGAAAGGGACTCATGTCTGAGTATACCCTGCCACACCTATAGTGGCCAAAATCGATTCAGAAAAGGGGGTGGTGATGAACAGAGTGTCTGAATTGAGCAGACCACTCTTACCCAGTCCAAAGATCAGGGCTTGATCCATCACCGTTATTTATCTCACTGCCCCATCCCAGCTCAGAACCTGGCTATATGCAAATCAGTCTGTCCCTGACCCAGTGCATCATGGGAACAGGGCAGACTAAACTACCAAGCCAATTCTTCACCAGAAAGGAAACAAGCTACCGGGGACCGGTTTCTGGCATTTCAGCCGTCTTCGGCCCGGCTTGCTTGAATCCTGATGGAGCAGTGAGAAAGGGACTCATGTCTGAGTATACCCTGCCACACCTATAGTGGCCAAAATCGATTCAGAAAAGGGGGTGGTGATGAACAGAGTGTCTGAATTGAGCAGACCACTCTTACCCAGTCCAAAGATCAGGGCTT
Source organism: Lissotriton vulgaris (assembly GCF_964263255.1). Lineage (NCBI taxonomy): Eukaryota > Metazoa > Chordata > Amphibia > Caudata > Salamandridae > Lissotriton > Lissotriton vulgaris. The sequence continues at coordinate 1,649,423,550 of NC_141689.1, forward strand.
GATCCATCACCGTTATTTATCTCACTGCCCCATCCCAGCTCAGAACCTGGCTATATGCAAATCAGTCTGTCCCTGGCCCAGTGCATCATGGGAACAGGGCAGACTAAACTACCAAGCCAATTCTTCACCAGAAAGGAAACAAGCTACCGGGGACCGGTTTCTGGCATTTCAGCCGTCTTCGGCCCGGCTTGCTTGAATCCTGATGGAGCAGTGAGAAAGGGACTCATGTCTGATTATACCCTGCCACACCTATAGTGGCCAAAATCGATTCAGAAAAGGGGGTGGTGATGAACAGAGTGTCTGAATTGAGCAGACCACTCTTACCCAGTCCAAAGATCAGGGCTTGATCCATCACCGTTATTTATCTCACTGCCCCATCCCGGCTCAGAACCTGGCTATATGCAAATCAGTCTGTCCCTGGCCCAGTGCATCATGGGAACAGGGCAGACTAAACTACCAAGCCAATTCTTCACCAGAAAGGAAACAAGCTACCGGGGACCGGTTTCTGGCATTTCAGCCGTCTTCGGCCCGGCTTGCTTGAATCCTGATGGAGCAGTGAGAAAGGGACTCATGTCTGAGTATACCCTGCCACACCTATAGTGGCCAAAATCGATTCAGAAAAGGGGGTGGTGATGAACAGAGTGTCTGAATTGAGCAGACCACTCTTACCCAGTCCAAAGATCAGGGCTTGATCCATCACCGTTATTTATCTCACTGCCCCATCCCAGCTCAGAACCTGGCTATATGCAAATCAGTCTGTCCCTGGCCCAGTGCATCATGGGAACAGGGCAGACTAAACTACCAAGCCAATTCTTCACCAGAAAGGAAACAAGCTACCGGGGACCGGTTCTGGCATTTCAGCCGTCTTCGGCCCGGCTTGCTTGAATCCTGATGGAGCAGTGAGAAAGGGACTCATGTCTGAGTATACCCTGCCACACCTATAGTGGCCAAAATCGATTCAGAAAAGGGGGTGGTGATGAACAGAGTGTTTGAATTGAGCAGACCACTCTTACCCAGTCCAAAGATCAGGGCTTGATCCATCACCGTTATTTATCTCACTGCCCCATCCCAGCTCAGAACCTGGCTATATGCAAATCAGTCTGTCCCTGGCCCAGTGCATCATGGGAACTGGGCAGACTAAACTACCAAGCCAATTCTTCACCAGTGGTCTGCTTAATTCAGACACTCTGTTCATCACCACCCCCTTTTCTGAATCATTTTTGTCCACCATAAGCGTGGAAGGGTATACTCAGATGTGAGTCCCTAACTCATTGCACCATCAGGATTCAAGCAAGCCGGGCCGAAGACGGCTGAAATGCCAGAAACCGGTCCCCGGTAGCTTGTTTCCTTCCCAGTATAAGAATTGGCTTGGTAGTTTGGTCTGCCCTGTTCCCATGATGCACTGGGCCAGGGTCAGACTAATTTGCATATAGCCAAGTTCTGAGCTGGGATGGTGCAGTGAGCTAAAAAACGGTGATGGATCAAGCCCTGATCTTTGGACTCGGTAAGAGTGGTCTGCTTAATTCAGACACTCTGTTCATCACCACCCCCTTTTCTGAATCATTTTTGTCCACCATAAGCGTGGAAGGGTATACTCAGATGTGAGTCCCTAGCTCATTGCACCATCAGGATTCAAGCAAGCCGGGCCGAAGACGGCTGAACTGCCAGAAACCGGTCCCCGGTAGCTTGTTTCCTTCCCAGTATAAGAATTGGCTTGGTAGTTTGGTCTGCCCTGTTCCCATGATGCACTGGGCCAGGGTCAGACTAATTTGCATATAGCCAAGTTCTGAGCTGGGATGGTGCAGTGAGCTAAAAAACGGTGATGGATCAAGCCCTGATCTTTGGACTCGGTAAGAGTGGTCTGCTTAATTCAGACACTCTGTTCATCACCACCCCCTTTTCTGAATAATTTTTGTCCACCATAAGCGTGGAAGGGTATACTCAGATGTGAGTCCCTAGCTCATTGCACCATCAGGATTCAAGCAAGCCGGGCCGAAGACGGCTGAAATGCCAGAAACCGGTCCCCGGTAGCTTGTTTCCTTCCCAGTATAAGAATTGGCTTGGTAGTTTGGTCTGCCCTGTTCCCATGATGCACTGGGCCAGGGTCAGACTAATTTGCATATAGCCAAGTTCTGAGCTGGGATGGTGCAGTGAGCTAAAAAACGGTGATGGATCAAGCCCTGATCTTTGGACTCGGTAAGAGTGGTCTTCTTAATTCAGACACTCTGTTCATCACCACCCCCTTTTCTGAATCATTTTTGTCCACCATAAGCGTGGAAGGGTATACTCAGATGTGAGTCCCTAGCTCATTGCACCATCAGGATTCAAGCAAGCCGGGCCGAAGACGGCTGAAATGCCAGAAACCGGTCCCCGGTAGCTTGTTTCCTTCCCAGTATAAGAATTGGCTTGGTAGTTTGGTCTGCCCTGTTCCCATGATGCACTGGGCCAGGGTCAGACTAATTTGCATATAGCCAAGTTCTGAGCTGGGATGGTGCAGTGAGCTAAAAAACGGTGATGGATCAAGCCCTGATCTTTGGACTCGGTAAGAGTGGTCTGCTTAATTCAGACACTCTGTTCATCACCACCCCCTTTTCTGAATCATTTTTGTCCACCATAAGCGTGGAAGGGTATACTCAGATGTGAGTCCCTAGCTCATTGCACCATCAGGATTCAAGCAAGCCGGGCCGAAGACGGCTGAAATGCCAGAAACCGGTCCCCGGTAGCTTGTTTCCTTCCCAGTATAAGAATTGGCTTGGTAGTTTGGTCTGCCCTGTTCCCATGATGCACTGGGCCAGGGTCAGACTAATTTGCATATAGCCAAGTTCTGAGCTGGGATGGTGCAGTGAGCTAAAAAACGGTGATGGATCAAGCCCTGATCTTTGGACTCGGTAAGAGTGGTCTGCTTAATTCAGACACTCTGTTCATCACCACCCCCTTTTCTGAATCATTTTTGTCCACCATAAGCGTGGAAGGGTATACTCAGATGTGAGTCCCTAGCTCATTGCACCATCAGGATTCAAGCAAGCCGGGCCGAAGACGGCTGAAATGCCAGAAACCGGTCCCCGGTAGCTTGTTTCCTTCCCAGTATAAGAATTGGCTTGGTAGTTTGGTCTGCCCTGTTCCCATGATGCACTGGGCCAGGGTCAGACTAATTTGCATATAGCCAAGTTCTGAGCTGGGATGGTGCAGTGAGCTAAAAAACGGTGATGGATCAAGCCCTGATCTTTGGACTCGGTAAGAGTGGTCTGCTTAATTCAGACACTCTGTTCATCACCACCCCCTTTTCTGAATCATTTTTGTCCACCATAAGCGTGGAAGGGTATACTCAGATGTGAGTCCCTAGCTCATTGCACCATCAGGATTCAAGCAAGCCGGGCCGAAGACGGCTGAAATGCCAGAAACCGGTCCCCGGTAGCTTGTTTCCTTCCCAGTATAAGAATTGGCTTGGTAGTTTGGTCTGCCCTGTTCCCATGATGCACTGGGCCAGGGTCAGACTAATTTGCATATAGCCAAGTTCTGAGCTGGGATGGTGCAGTGAGCTAAAAAACGGTGATGGATCAAGCCCTGATCTTTGGACTCGGTAAGAGTGGTCTGCTTAATTCAGACACTCTGTTCATCACCACCCCCTTTTCTGAATCATTTTTGTCCACCATAAGCGTGGAAGGGTATACTCAGATGTGAGTCCCTAGTTCATTGCACCATCAGGATTCAAGCAAGCCGGGCCGAAGACGGCTGAAATGCCAGAAACCGGTCCCCGGTAGCTTGTTTCCTTCCCAGTATAAGAATTGGCTTGGTAGTTTGGTCTGCCCTGTTCCCATGATGCACTGGGCCAGGGTCAGACTAATTTGCATATAGCCAAGTTCTGAGCTGGGATGGTGCAGTGAGCTAAAAAACGGTGATGGATCAAGCCCTGATCTTTGGACTCGGTAAGAGTGGTCTGCTTAATTCAGACACTCTGTTCATCACCACCCCCTTTTCTGAATCATTTTTGTCCACCATAAGCGTGGAAGGGTATACTCAGATGTGAGTCCCTAGCTCATTGCACCATCAGGATTCAAGCAAGCCGGGCCGAAGACGGCTGAAATGCCAGAAACCGGTCCCCTGTAGCTTGTTTCCTTCCCAGTATAAGAATTGGCTTGGTAGTTTGGTCTGCCCTGTTCCCATGATGCACTGGGCCAGGGTCAGACTAATTTGCATATAGCCAAGTTCTGAGCTGGGATGGTGCAGTGAGCTAAAAAACGGTGATGGATCAAGCCCTGATCTTTGGACTCGGTAAGAGTGGTCTGCTTAATTCAGACACTCTGTTCATCACCACCCCCTTTTCTGAATCATTTTTGTCCACCATAAGCGTGGAAGGGTATACTCAGATGTGAGTCCCTAGCTCATTGCACCATCAGGATTCAAGCAAGCCGGGCCGAAGACGGCTGAAATGCCAGAAACCGGTCCCCGGTAGCTTGTTTCCTTCCCAGTATAAGAATTGGCTTGGTAGTTTGGTCTGCCCTGTTCCCATGATGCACTGGGCCAGGGTCAGACTAATTTGCATATAGCCAAGTTCTGAGCTGGGATGGTGCAGTGAGCTAAAAAACGGTGATGGATCAAGCCCTGATCTTTGGACTCGGTAAGAGTGGTCTGCTTAATTCAGACACTCTGTTCATCACCACCCCCTTTTCTGAATCATTTTTGTCCACCATAAGCGTGGAAGGGTATACTCAGATGTGAGTCCCTAGCTCATTGCACCATCAGGATTCAAGCAAGCCGGGCCGAAGACGGCTGAAATGCCAGAAACCGGTCCCCGGTAGCTTGTTTCCTTCCCAGTATAAGAATTGGCTTGGTAGTTTGGTCTGCCCTGTTCCCATGATGCACTGGGCCAGGGTCAGACTAATTTGCATATAGCCAAGTTCTGAGCTGGGATGGTGCAGTGAGCTAAAAAACGGTGATGGATCAAGCCCTGATCTTTGGACTCGGTAAGAGTGGTCTGCTTAATTCAGACACTCTGTTCATCACCACCCCCTTTTCTGAATCATTTTTGTCCACCATAAGCGTGGAAGGGTATACTCAGATGTGAGTCCCTAGCTCATTGCACCATCAGGATTCAAGCAAGCCGGGCCGAAGACGGCTGAAATGCCAGAAACCGGTCCCCGGTAGCTTGTTTCCTTCCCAGTATAAGAATTGGCTTGGTAGTTTGGTCTGCCCTGTTCCCATGATGCACTGGGCCAGGGTCAGACTAATTTGCATATAGCCAAGTTCTGAGCTGGGATGGTGCAGTGAGCTAAAAAACGGTGATGGATCAAGCCCTGATCTTTGGACTCGGTAAGAGTGGTCTGCTTAATTCAGACACTCTGTTCATCACCACCCCCTTTTCTGAATCATTTTTGTCCACCATAAGCGTGGAAGGGTATACTCAGATGTGAGTCCCTAGCTCATTGCACCATCAGGATTCAAGCAAGCCGGGCCGAAGACGGCTGAAATGCCAGAAACCGGTCCCCGGTAGCTTGTTTCCTTCCCAGTATAAGAATTGGCTTGGTAGTTTGGTCTGCCCTGTTCCCATGATGCACTGGGCCAGGGTCAGACTAATTTGCATATAGCCAAGTTCTGAGCTGGGATGGTGCAGTGAGCTAAAAAACGGTGATGGATCAAGCCCTGATCTTTGGACTCGGTAAGAGTAGTCTGCTTAATTCAGACACTCTGTTCATCACCACCCCCTTTTCTGAATCATTTTTGTCCACCATAAGCGTGGAAGGGTATACTCAGATGTGAGTCCCTAGCTCATTGCACCATCAGGATTCAAGCAAGCCGGGCCGAAGACGGCTGAAATGCCAGAAACCGATCCCCGGTAGCTTGTTTCCTTCCCAGTATAAGAATTGGCTTGGTAGTTTGGTCTGCCCTGTTCCCATGATGCACTGGGCCAGGGTCAGACTAATTTGCATATAGCCAAGTTCTGAGCTGGGATGGTGCAGTGAGCTAAAAAACGGTGATGGATCAAGCCCTGATCTTTGGACTCGGTAAGAGTGGTCTGCTTAATTCAGACACTCTGTTCATCACCACCACCCCCTTTTCTGAATCAGCTCTAATCATTGAGACACACTTCTCCACATGGAGTCCAAAATGGACACAAGTACATATTTTTGCTCTAAGAAGTAGCGCTATATACAGCAGAACACAATTAGTGAGATTAATCGATTGCTTGTGTTCGCTAAATGTGCTCTTGGGGTCAGATATTTCCCCAATGTATTACTGGAACTTATAGCTATTTTCTAAGTACAAAATACAACCTCAAGTTTAAAATGGATGCAAGGATGCATTTTTTCCTCTAGGGAATACCATCAAATGCAACAGAACACAATAAGCTACCATGAGCGGATGCTCATGCTTGCTAAATATTCTCTTGTGGTCTTATTATCTGTATTTCTGGCTCATAGACTAAAATGGAATTTACAAAATTACTCTGAAGAAATAGAAATACCCCCCAGGCCTACATTTTTCAAAGTACAAAACTCAAACTGCAATTTGGTAACATGTTACTGAATCAGAATTTGTATTTGGAAAATTTTGAAAGTGACTAATTTAAGGTGTCCTATCCAAATACTGATTAAGTATGTGATGAATGAATGTTTTGCTACTGAAATCTGGTTGCAAAATCATATCATTTTTGCATCTTATCAAAGGAAGTGGAAAGCCATACGCAAAGAGGAAGAGTTCCCCAAGTGACCACTTCCCCTTTGTGAATGTTGCCAATTTTCTTTTTAAGAGCAGGCACTGATAACACGAAGGTTACTTGGAGAAGTGTGGCTCACTGGTTAGAAGTGGCAGACTCTGAAGCAGAGATCGGTCCCGGGACCAGGATTCAATTCCCGACGCGGCAGGGTCTTGGGCTCAATGTCCGCGGACTCGATAATTCTCGCCTCAGCGCCTATTCTAATCATGGGTCCCACGCTGCAACTCTGGGCAATAGCTTGCTTAATCTCCACAATGGCCCCAACAACACTGGGATGCCTGGCTTCACCTTGGGGTGCCCAGGAGGGGCATCTCACAGTGAGAGCCAGGAAGGGTTCCACAGCACTGGGACGCCCCGTTGCGGGGGCAACTGTGCGCTTTACAAGTGTACTACATTTACTAGAATGTTTTTTTTATCCAACACATTTATTTAAAACCAATCACATGGTGGTCTGCTTACCTCAGCAGGCCATCATCCATATGGCTTGTGGTAGTTGCTGTTCATAGTGGTGTCAATTTGCGACCTACCTCATTGACGTTAAAGATGTAGGTTGAATTGCTACAATCTAAAATCAGGTTTTTGCAAACCTATCTATAAGTACACAGGTCAGTTCGCAAAAAAGGAATAGATTCAGTGAAAGTTGGTGGAAAGTTTGCGACCCCTTTTGCAAAATCCATTCTTATTATATCAGGTCATAAGTGTCCATGGGCTCTGTGTTAATTGCTCAACTTTTACTTGCCCCTAATGTTTTTTATTACTAATTGTCAAAAAAAGTGCTTATTTTTTACTGGTGTTTGTCGCTGGTGGACACCGACATTCATTTTTCGGAACTGGAACTTTTTGTTATCATAATTTGACCCAGAACAAGAAGATAAAGGCAACAAATAATAAAAGAAAGATAATGAGAAATATATGAAAAGAACTGGAACTTTTTGTTATCATAGTTTGACCCAGAACAAGAAGATAAAGGCAACAAATAATAAAGGAAGGATGATGAGAAATATGGGAAAACAGTGAAAGTGGGCGATATCAGGATTGAAAAACAGCTTACAGGGGAGCTTTAAAGAAATTCAAAGTGTAGGGTGGTGGAAGAAAGAGGAATATGGTGCAATCAATGCTAGACAGCCTTGGTGTTTGGTTACTTTGGAATGAGACAGTGCGAGCGTCTGAGCCCTTAAGAAATACTGTGGACCCCGTACATGTATAAAAAAAAAAGAAAACTGGTCAAGAGTTGTAGATAATAGTTTGTATCCTTCACCATTAAATATGGGCACTGGTCAAAATAATGTCCATGAAAGTTGCCTGCAGCCTTCTCTCTATTTGTCTCCATTCATACTCCCCCCATGGATTGATCCCCTTTCGAGATATCTCCTGCAAAATTAAAATTCCATGCATTCAGCAGTTGTCCTCCTCACCATTATCTTTCATCAAAGCTTTCCTTTCCTTTACATTTCCATTTTACCAATGTAACAATCATAATCAGACCTCAATGGATTTCACCTACGCTGAACTACTTTGAGAGCAAATGTCAGGGATAAACTTTATTCTTCCAGGAGAAGTCATTAGCTAGATCTCCTGTTTCCACCTCTCATGAGCGTGGTCACACCTCGTAGCAATCCCTCTGCAAGCAATTCATTTCTTGATCTCCTATGTTTTGGAATCTCCTGAGTTTCACCTTCTCTCTCATGTTGTTGAGGTTGTGTCTCTTTACCCATTCCTTAATAATTTTCCTTCCAATGTTCCTCGGATTATCTTTTGCTGTCCCTCTGCTGCAGCATCTTCTACTCTCTTTTTAGATCCAAAATCACCCCTCACATATTCCAACAACTTACATTCTCCTTGCATTCCTTTACTTACTACAAACAAGCAAATCCCAATACCAAAGAATACTGAATGGCATAAAAATGTCTGCCTCTCTACAATTTCTTATCTGGCCACTCATCTCAACACTGGACACAAATGTGGACTGAGCAACCTCTCAGAGCCTGTTAGTGCTTACCTCTTTCTCTTTGTCAATAACATAGCTACTTCAATTCTTAACACTTAGCTTTATCTTGCTCTATCACTGATCTAGCCTTTGCCTTGTTTCGTTTAGTAAAGCGGATTCTTTTATCAAGCATCTGGTTGATTAATAGAGGGGCGCATTCAATCAGCTGATCTCAGACAAAACCGCAAGGACCAATTGTTAACCAAATAATGTTACACATTTGTGATTCTCTACCCTGGGCAATACTCTCACTCACCCCAGATCTCCGTTTCTACCTCGTCCTTGTAAAACTGCTTTTACACTTGACCTTGCTGAGATCTTTGAGCTACTAGATGATTACAGTCCTTTAATTTACATCTATAGACCAACGTTATGGTCTTAAATGCTTAACATTTGTTAACTCATATTGCCTAGTCTTCTGAACAGCAGCAAGTCCCTGATTCTTTTTGCATCCCTGTCTTGAAGGGCTCACTCTTCGTCACTTCCTTGAGAGAAGCGCTGAACCAAACAACATGATCGAGATCCCACTTAAATTCTCTCTCTATGAGGAAACATCCTCCTCCACTTTAAGCTATATACTCAAGCAGCCAAACATTATCTTGGCACACATGAAATTGGATCTTATGACAGTGAGCAAAACTCCCTTTGTTTAGAGTATTTACTCTTACATCAGGGTAGTCTTCATCCTGGAGTGTCAACAAAAGAGCCAGAATGAGGTGTGAGGGATGTGGGCCTGACTGCAGTCAGCCAAATGGACTGTGTGATCTGGGAAAGACAAACCTCTGGGGCTCACCCAAAGTGCACTCACTTTGCAAAACAGATTCTGCAGTCTCACCCTTCAGCCTTACCAACCCAAAAGGGCAGTGCTCTTGAAAAGTAATAAGCAGCTCCTTGCTAAGCAAAGATCTTAACTGAATTTCTATAGGAGCCGTTTATCCACTTCCCTCACGTCATGGGCTATGTCTCCTCCCTCTAGGTTTAGAAAAGACAGCAAAACACTACCAATCTCCAAGTATATATCCTCAATTCCATCTTGCACAGTAGACCAGACCTGGGATATCCAAAATGGACCCCATATACTTTCATTACTCTGGCTTTCTCAAACAGACCATGTATGTGCCACACAAGCTACACACACAAATACACACAACATGTCAGCTGGATGAACTGGGAAAAAGCATAGAAGTAAAAATTCACGTGAGGGAGCAAGTAGGCCTCCACTCTAGTGGCTCAGATAAAAAGTTCTGGTCATATTTATGGACTCAAAAAAAACAGTCGACTGTAATCGCCACTGTATGTCGTAAACCCATGACAGTGAAATTAGTCTACTGCATGTCTATGAGGGCATACCTGTGCACCCCCAAAGGTCATAGAACAGATCCTGGACCTCACTCATTTCAGAACACAAGCGTAGACATCTGTGTTAATGCAAGATTTGTGTGTTGTCAGGACGAAACTTCAAAACCGGGATAACAAATGTATGTAGTCTGCCACTCACGGCACGAAACAAAAATATACACCAACCAGGAACCATTATCTCTATCAAGTTTTGAGACTCTCATTTATAATACAAAATCTCTGGCCTTCTTTCTGAACTTTTTGTGAATCTCCACAATTAGATCCATTTTACAGCCAGTAAGAAAAACTACCAACTTTGAATGAACATTGAAATAGAGCCATTCCTTTCTGAATATGATCCCAAACATGTGACCTGAATATTGGCTCTTTCCAGGCTTTGTTATGCAATGTCACCCTCACCAGCATTCTTAAAACTTGCTGTGCCCCACTGAATCCTCATTGCATGTTGCAGTCACTTTGATCTTTGGGATTGACCATTCTGAACACATTGCCTCTATGCTATTCTTTCCATTCTAGATCCCTATGGCAATATCTGAGTGTTCATGCTTGGTGATCAGCAAAACACACAAGATGATGGACCGAATGTTGCACGATGCAAAACATTCACCTCCAGACACAGACCTGGGATTAATCCATCGTTATTTTGCTCACCAAGCTACCCCAGTTCAGACATGGCCATATGCAAATCAGTCTTGACCCTGTGCCTTCTGGGAACAGTCCAGCCCGAACTGCCAAGCCATGTCTTCCCTGGAACGAAATCAAGCATCCTAGGACCAGTTTCTGGCTATCAGCCATCTTCAGCCAGGATAGCTTGACTCCAGTGGCGTAGTGAGCACGGTACCCACGTCTGAGCATACCCTTTCCACATAGGTTGATCAGCAAAACACACAAGATGATGGACAGAATGTTGCACAATGGCAAAACATTCACCCCCAGTCACAGATCTGGGTTTAATCCATTGTTGTTTTGCTCCCCAAGCCACCCCAGTTCAGACATGGCCATATGCAAATCAGTCTTGTCCCTGTGCCTCATGGGAACAGTCCAGCCCGAACTGCCGAGCCATGTCTTCCCTGGACAGGAAACAAGCATCCTAGGACCGGTTTCTGGCTATCAGCCATCTTCAGCCAGGATAGCTGACTCCAGTGGCGTAGTGAGCACGGGACCCGCATCTAGACATACCCTTCCCACATAGGGTGATCAGCAAAACACACAAGATGATGGACGGAATGTTGTACAATGGCAAAACATCCACCCCCAGTCACAGATCTGGGTTTAATCCATCGTTATTTTGCTCACCAAGCCACCCCAGTTCAGACATGGCCATATGCAAATCAGTGTTGACCCTGTGCCTCATGGGAACAATCCAGCCTGAACTGCCAAGCCATGTCTTCCCTGGACCGGAATCAAGCATCCTAGGACCAGTTTCTGGCTATCAGCTGTCTTTAGCAAGGATAGCTTGACTCCAGTGGCGTAGTGAGCATGGGACCCACGTCTGGGCATACCCTTCCCACAAAGGGTGATCAGCAAAAACACAGAAGATGATGGACGGAATGTTGCACAATGGCAAAATATTCACCCCCAGTCACAGATCTGGGTTTAATCCATCCTTATTTTGCTCACCAAGCCACCCCAATTCAGACATTGCCATATGCAAATCAGACTTGACCCTGTGCCTCATCATGGGAACCGTCCAGCCCGAACTGCCACGCCATGTCTTCCCTGGACCGGAATCAAGTATCCTAGGACCGGTTTCTGGCTATCAGCCATCTTCAGCCAGGATAGCTTGACTCCAGTGGCGTAGTGAGCACGAGACCCAAGTCTGGGCATACCCTTCCCACATAGGGTGATCAGCAAAACACACAAGAAGATGAACGGAATGTTGCACAGTGGCAAACCATTCACTCCCAGTCACAGATCTGGGTTTAATCCTTCGTTATTTTGCTCACCAAGCCACCCCAGTTCAGACATGGCCATATGCAAATCAGTCTTGCCCCTTTCGTATCGCTTTGTTTGCCCTAAGTTGGCAGGGTATGCTCAGACATGAGTCCCTTGCTCACTTTGCCACTGCATTCAAGATAGCCTGGCTGATGAGGATTATGAATCCGCAACCGTTCCCAGGATGCTTGTTTCCGGTCCAGGGAAGACATGGCTTGGCATTTCGGGCTGGACTGTTCCCATGAGACACAGGGTCAGACTGATTTGCATATGGCCATGTCTGAACTGGGGTGGCAGAGTAAGCTAAAGAATGGTGATGGATTAAAACCAGATCAGTAGACTTGGGGTGAGTGTTTGATTTGCTCAAACGCTCCATTCATCATCCCTTTTTGTATCGCCATGCTTGGTGATGAAACACCTAAATTCTGATCACTCACACCACCTTTGCCACTTCCTCCACATGTCACTTTCTTCTGGATGAAAATTCCAGCTTTTAATAAGAAACGTACACTGAAACAGTCATCCTTTGGATGTGCCCCTCGAGTATGGAATGCTATTCCAGCTCATTGACCTGCCATCTCATCGTTGACTTCTTTTATAGAAGAAATAAAACGCTTTCTCCTTGATCAGCATTACCTTCCGCCTCCTCATATCCATGACTGAGCCTGGTTCGTCTGTGCCTTTAACCCTAAAGGATATGCAAAATGTGGCTCACATTTGTTTCCTGATTGTCTTTCTCTGTCAGAATAATCTCTTAGGGCCATATGTACAAGGACCGGCGAGAACTACCGCTAACTCTAGTGAGTTTTCTTACCGCTGTGTAGCGCTGAAAACTTTCGACGCTACATGGCAATAGCTGCAGGGATCAGAGGTGAAAACTGCTGCCAACATTAGTGTGATGGTGATAGGAATTCCGGCGTTAGCGGGCGAAAACCAACGAAAAGCCCATTAGCAGCACAAAAATGCTTGTTAGTCAGCCCAACATGAGTTTTTTTGCCTCTATTGGAAAAAATAGCCTATCAGTCGACCTCCAATAGAAAATGGGCAAAGTTAACAATGAAATACAGAATGGAGCAGCCAGGGCCAAGTGCAGCACACATCAACAACCCCGTCAAGCCATCCAACATCCAGGATGACCAGGATGAGAGCCTGGATGCCTCGCAGGACCTGTGCCTGGAGCCTGGAAGCCTCGCTGGATCTGCGCCTGGAGCATGGATGTCTCGCAGGACCTGCGTCTAGACCTGGTTGCCTCATCGGAACTGCGTCTGGAACCTGGATGCCACGCTGGACCTGCGTCTGGAGCCTGGAGTGTGATGCGGAAGAGCTGTGGAGTTGATGAGCCGTGGCAGTAAACACTGAGGTGGTAGCATGGAGACACGTTGCTGATCTGTGTGAGAAGACCGCCTTGCACCCCTTGGAGCTGTGAATTGTGGGGGCGCTCCTGCGCACCAACGTACGGAGGTCTACATCTCATATTACAATCTACTACTACAGCAGGGTGCACGGAGGGGATTACCAACAGAGGGCGGCACCTCTCTGCATTACAGGACGGATGAGGTTGCACTGGCTAGATGCTTTGAAGGGTGAGGTCCCTGAGCTGCGCCAAACTTGGGGTGTGGGTGTAATCTATGACAAAATCCCAAATACAAAAATATCGACATACAAAATTATCGCAAAAAAAAGTAATACATAATGTAATAGAAATTAATAATAATAATGATATAATACATAGTATATTTTTCATTAACAATAACTCTAAATTAATTATTTTAATAACTTATAAATAAATAAAAATATCATAAATTACAAATAAATTTATATACATAAAATAATAATATAAATAACAATAAATAACAACATAAAACTAATTTAAAAAAATACATTTTAGATAGCGTATGAGTAAAAATTACTATTCCCACTCCAGAGAGTGCAACAGTAGGGAAAGTGTTGGATAGCCTAGGGGTAATAATTACTATTCCCACTCCAGAGAGTGCAACAGTAGGGAAAGTGTTGGATAGGGTAGGGGTAACAATTACTATTCCCACTCCAGAGAGTGCAACAGTAGGGAAAGTGTTGAATAGCGTAGGGGTAACAATTACTATTCCCACTCCAGAGAGTGCAACAGTAGGGAAATTGTTGAATAGCGTAGGGGTAAACATTACTATTCCCACTCCAGAGAGTGCAACAGTAGGGAAAGTGTTGGATAGCTTAGGGGTAACAATTACTATTCCCACTCCAGAGAGTGCAACAGTAGAGAAAGTGTTGGATAGCGTAGGGGTAACAATTACTATTCCCACTCCAGAGTGTGCAACAGTAGGGAAAGTGTTGGATAGCGTAGGGGTAACAATTACTATTCCAACTCCAGAGAGTGCAACAGTAAGGAAAGTGTTGGATAGCGTTGGGGTAACAATTACTATTCCAACTCCAGAGAGTGCAACAGTAGGGAAAGTGTTGGGTAGCGTAGGGGTAACAATTACTACTCAAACCCCAGAGAGTGTAACAGTAGGGAAAGTGTTGGGTAGCGTAGGGGTTAAAATGATATACTAAATGCTTTTTTTAAATAATAAAAATATGAACTATTAAATAAATATAAACAATACCTACACTTAATTATTTGAAAACATGATTAGCAAATTATATTTAACCAAAAACAAATATTAAAAAATACCATTTTATAATATTTAATTACCAATTAATAATTAGTTAAAAATTATATAATTAACAAATCAATTAATTTAAAAACATTATTACTTAATTACATTTAAATTACTTCCCACCATATTCCCCTATAAACCCACAACCCGCAACAGAACACATTTATCCATTAATGATTTAATTAAAATTTATTAGCAATTCATTACAAATATTTACCAATTAATTCAAATTGATTTATAATTCCTACTAATTAATAATTAATTCAACATAATTAAATTACTTCCCACCCTATTCCCCTATAAACCCACAACCGGCTACAGAACAGATTTATCAATTAATCAATTAATTACAATAAATTACCAATTAATTAAATTTAATTACCAATTATTTAAAATTAATTAATAATAACTACTAATTAATAATTCATTTACATAATTAACTTCCCACCCTATTCCCCTATAAACCCATAACCCGCTACAGAACATATTTATCAATTAATCAATTAATTAAAAGTAATTATAAATAATTACCAATTAATTAAAATTAATTATTTATTCCTTTTAATTAATAGTTAATTTAACATAATTAAATTACTTCCCACCCTATTCCCCTATAAACTCACAATCCGCTACAGTACTAAAATACAAAATTTAATTAAATTACATTAACAAAATGAAAAAACATAATAAATACAATAAAATATACACAAAAATTATTTAAAAATCGATATTAGTAACATTGAAATTATTCACATCGATATTACTGACATCGATATTTAAAACTACGATATTACTAATATTGATATTAAGGGTGTCGATATTACTTACCTTCGATATTATGTCCCTTCGATATTTAAACTTCAATATAATTGTATATCGAAATTTAAATCTCGATATTTTGTCTGTGCACTGTGCGGGTGTGCTGCAAGTTGACGCCTAAGGGGGCCCTGCTGCATCAAAGGCATCAGGAGGTTCACCAGCAGACTTGGCAATGACTGCTGTACCCAGGCTTGTAAATCCCACCTGGCGGAGGCTCCTTCTGGCTGAGTCTGAGATTTGGAGAGAGTGCAGCATATTGCACCACTGTGTCAATGTCCAGGTAAGGAAAAGGTGAAGCGTGTAGCGCAGGACACCTGGGGATGAGTCACCCAGGCCTGGCACACATAGATGACGCCCCCACCCAGTGGTGGCTCATCCGCTATGGCGGAAGAGCGTTGCCTCACTGCTCTCAAGCAGTGCAGAAGATGAACAATCATCACATGATGATAACATACTAATGTAACAGTGCTATGTTTCCTTTGTGGGTGGGAGAGTGGTTAGGACTGCTCCAAGCACGGGGCAAGGCATGGGGGGATCAGCTTGCCCACTCAAGTGGGCAATGACTGTTTGGCTTGCACACATTCCGGCCGCCCAAAGCAGTCATGCTCACTTCCCTGTTCATAATGCAGGCTGCATTACAGCCTGCATGGAGAACATGCCTGTACCCAGGCTTGTGAAATCCTACCTGGCTGAGGCTCCTGCTGGCTTGGTTACAGATTTGGAGAGCTTAGTGGATTGCCCCACGGTGTCAATGTCCAGGTAAGGAGAAGGTGGGACACGTAGCGGAGGAGGACCAGGCCTAGAACCTGCAAATGAAACACCCCCAGTGTCGGCTCATCCGCTATGAAGAAGAGCGCCGCCTCACTGCTTTCAAGCAGTGCAAGAAGAGGAACATGATGAAAATTTCCTGATGTAATCGTGCTATGTTTCCTTTGCATGTGGGCGGTAGGTTGGGTAGGGCAGAGGCGGAGTGGCATGCCCACTAAAGTGTGCAGTGACTGTTTGGTCGGCCTGCTCAGGCCGCTCAAAGCAGTCCTGTGCACTGTTCTGTTTGCAATGCAATGGAGACCATGCCCACAACTCCAGCCCCGGGCTGAACACCTCTTCCCGGCTCCAATGACCAATCCCAATGCTGCATTGTGATTGGCTTAGGGGAGGGAGCCTGGCTGCCTACTTCCCGTTTCTGGAAGCCGACTCGGGACCCGGCCTCGAGGGAAGAGTTCTCTCATTTAAATATTTACAACACCCAATCACACACAATCCCCGCCACATCCAGTGTTCTTTTTGGTGTTTCCCACCTCCCAGCTGTCCAGTCCCCCCGCAGCACTTCTCAATGGTGGCCACTGTGTGGCCATGTGCAGCGGGTGTACCACTGGTGTGCCAAAGGAATATATGGAGTTATGACACATACCATTATATCCCAATCCATTACAATGCATACTAATACTAGGCATATTGCAACAGTAGGGAAGGTGTTTGATTGCGGAGATGTAAACATTACTATTCCCATTACAGTGAGTGAAACTCTAAAACTAACCCTTTCTCCCCAAAGCAAACCCTGCACCCTAAAATTCATCTTTGAGCCCCCAAAACACACCCTAAAAATCATATTTGACGAAAATGCACATCCCTATTTTCATATTTGAACCAACTGCACAACCCACATTTCAATTTGTACCCCATAATACACCAAGCATTTAATCTCCGAATCCCATGCCCACCCTAAAACTTAAAAATACCCCATTACTGACATCACAATGTGTTGTAATGGAATGCAATGTAAAGGCACCTGAGTTGTTGGATTTGCGTTGTAAAGGCAATACCATGTAAAACCAGCATTGTAATGAACATCTCATGTGCCAAAGGCAAGCCATAGGCTAGTCCAGCTGCATCCGTCTGGCCCTGGACTGCGCTCAGCACCAAGAACCCTTCCTCTCGGACACTCCAGCCCTACGGCACAAGCACCCTCCTCACCATCAACCCTAGATGTCACATCGCCTGCCAGGATCAACATTTGCTCCGGACCGGATATCGCCATTGCCATCACTGACTGTGCTCAGCACCAAAGACCCTTCCTCTCGGACAATCCAACCCTACGGCTCAAGCACCCTCATTGCCATCAACCCTGAATGCCACCTCACCTGCCAGGACCAACATCTGCTCCGGACTGGACCAGACATCGCCATCGTCATCGCCATCGCCATCACTGATGGCTACTAAATCACCCGCAAGGACCACCCCGACTTCCAGGAGGAGGCATTGTCATCACCTACAGAAGCACACTTCGACTGACCATGCACTGTAATGACCCAACGGTGACCATGGAGCACCTTGACTTCCAGATCAGGACCCCAACCCCATTCTCTGCGGCAACCTCATCTGCAGGCCCCCCAGGCCATGGACACCCATTCTCCGATACCATTATAGACCTCATTGCACACCAGGCTCTCCCATCCACTGACGACATCCTACTCGGCGAACTAAAGTTCCACCTGGACAACACCAGTGACCAGAACACCACCCCCTCCTGGGGAAGCTCCCCAATTTCAGACTTAAGCAGCTAGTCACTGCAGCAAGCCACATAGCAGGACACATGGTCAAGCACGTCTTCTCCCCCAGAGGGACCTTCAACTACAGCCACACCACCGGACTCTACTGGACCGACTATCATTGTACACGTCTTCACCATACACAACCAACTTCATTGACCCCCTTGCAGGTGAATCAAGGCCACCAAAGTACGTCTTGTCAACTCCCTCAGCACCACCACTCCACCAACGCTTACAGACAATGACACCGCAGTGCGCCACGTCCACCAATGGATCTCCAACTGCGCCGACACCAGGGCACCCCTCAAAAATGGCACTGCATCAGTACCTTATGCCTGGATGATGGCAAACGTAAGGGATAGGCTGGCCCCATGCATTACTGGAGTTGCGTCATGGTTGTGACACAACAGCAGCACTGCGTGACTTTTGCGCTGACAGATACTTCAGGATTCCACATGTATTTGTCATTACTTGCGTCATGGAGCGTTGTCCAATGAATACAGTGCATCTGTGGTCTTGTCGCAGTACTGCAACAGTTTTCATGAGTGAGGCCCAGGAATGTGCACTATGCTTATTGATGGTGGGCAGTCCTGCCCTGTAGTTTTGTCGCAGGACAGCGCCGCAACACTGCTTGCAGCGTGGTCCAGCACCAAAACCTGCTGAAATGGGGCCCCAAGGATTATCTCCATTTTTAAGACCAGCTATTTTCTGGTCTTAAAAACTGCCTAGAACTGCAGTTAGAGGCAGTTTTTTGGTCCTCCAAACTTAAAGAATGCCCTTGTTGATGTCTCGAAGTGGGGTTAGTGGACGTTTTTGCACAGGAATGATGCCCTTGCATGTCATTATCCCAAACAGAAGTGGCGATCTTTATAATGGATGTTTTCGCCAGAAAGCTGCCGCTAACCGAAGTTACCAACTGCTTGTACATATGGCGATAAAAATATCGCTGCAAAACAGTCGCAAAAGTGCCGCTAAGGCGGCGTTAGCCCCTTCTACATATGCCCCTTATAGTTTTATACTTCTATACTTGGTTGTACTAGCTCCCACTGTAAATATTATTTTGCCACCTTCATACATCCTTTATTTTTATGCATCTTGTGTTTTACATAGGCTTGTGATCAAAACATAAACCCCTAAATAAATAAGTAAGTAAATAAATAAATAAGAACAATTTATCTTTTTAGACTGCAATGGCATATTAAACATCAACCTTGGCTGATTTCAGTCAGTGAACTACCTTTCTCTTTCTTTTTTTAAGTCAATAAATTGCACTTCTTTATTTCGCTGCCTTCTGTGGAACTTTGAACTTAACTTTTCCTCTTGTGGTGATCCTAAACGTCATAAACTGTGCAGCTTGGGTAAGAAAAAAGACTACATTTTTTAGATTACTTGAGGCTTTAATGTATGTGTTCTGCTCTTTTTATATTCATTGTCATTCAGCCCCAGTGTGCTGCCTATGCATTTAACAAAGTTCTTTCACATCGACAAATGAGTACAGCAATCAATGACTGCTGGTAAATGTAGTGAGACAATTACCTCCCCAAGAGACAACTGAATGTCAAAGTGGTATGCAACTCAAGTTACATGAAGGCCATAAAAGGTAATAGCATATGATTAGCTTACTAAAAAGAAATAAGGCAACGAGCATAGAGTTCACAAGACAGTTGTGAGATAAGAAAGAGCTAGATATTAAAAGTTTTACGTTGGTTCTAATTTATGTATACTTCAAAAAAGAAACATTTTGTATCAATAACTAATAAGGATGCCTACTTGTGATTATTGTGAAAAAAATATATGTTTATTTGCTCTTCTCTCTTGTGCGAGTATTCCTTAAAGGATTCTATTGATTTTTTTAAAAAAAAATCTGAAGAAAATGATATACGAAAAAATTCATATAACAGGTAAAAAAAAGAAAACAATCCGCTCAAATGTGAAATAAAAATATTAAGCTGACACGATCCCAAGTTAAATTCAACAATATGAAGATGGTATAATTTTGTATGTGAGTTTTAGCCGAGCACAAACGATTTTGAGCAATCATTGACAACAGTAATCCAGTGTATCTTGGGGCAGATTTACAAGCCCCTTGCAACACTTTTACGCAGTCGTTGCGTCACTTTTGTGATGCAGCGTCAGCATACAATGCACCACGTTGCAACATATTTACAACGTGACGCATCTAGGCAGATGCGTCATGTTGTAAAGCCCTGCGCCACATGAAACCTGCGTCAGGTTTCATGTGGGTGTTTTGTCGCAGGGTAGGCGTTCCCTCGCAGGAAAGCCCTGTAAAACTGACGCAGTGAAATCTACAAGATTTTACGGAGTCAGTTTTACGACGCTGCTGCGTCAAATCCTTACGCCTGCTTGAAGCAGGCGTGAGAAGTGACGCACCACGTTGAGTATGGGTGGCCCCTGTGCATTGCAAGAGTTGCATCGCGCTTGCGACGCGACTCCAGAAATGCACCGCCCATACGCCACAAGATGCGTCACGCATCTTCCCTTCCTTGCACCATGGTGCGCCGCATTGTATATGCGGCGCATCTGTGGTGGCGGAAGGAGAGGATTGCATGACGCATCTGTTCTGGCGCATCCCTGCTGATTTGCAGAGATGCGCCAAAACATGTAAATATGCCCCCTTGTCTTTTTCAGGCATTTGGAAGCTGTTAATAGCAATAGTGACATGAAAGCGTACAGCAGGAATGACATACAAATAATATGACGAGTAAAATGATAGGGAATAATGCTCCGCTTATGTCTGGTAAGTAGGAATAGTTTACTGGGGTGTTGGGGCAAGAGGAAACAGAAGTATAAATTACTTTGGCATGTATCCTACACAAGAGCCCAGAAGGACATACAAACAACTTTTCTTAGTCGAATGCAGTAGCCGTCCTGGGAACTTTCTCCACATAAAAAGGAAATACCTGCTTGAAATTGTAGTAGAAACTTCCTTCACAGAATAAGTACATCAGACCGGCCGAGCTTCTATACCAGCAGCGTGAGAAGACTTGTTCAATATAGAGCCAGTAAAAGTCAGCAGACTGGTTGTAGGACACAAAATCCAATACAAAAATCTTGTGACAAAAATATCAATAACTAAAATATTGCTTTTTTAAAAATCCTATGTAACAAAATACAAATATAGACTTTCAAAATATTAGCATTAAAAACATCAAAAAACAAAAATACTGAAAAAATATAGAGTATCTAAATATAAAAAAAACTACAACATTACAAATAATGATAAAAAACACATTGATTACTATGATATCATTATAACTATTAATAAATACTGTTTTAAACAAAACAAAATATATCACAGCACTAATTAAAAAGACCATTAAAAAAATGTATACATCACTAAAAACAAACACTTTCTTAGCATTTTCTATTGATGGTAATACCTAAAAAACATCACTTATACTAGCAACCTACATGAGGAAAGATATGCATCCGTAAGAGGTAAGTTTACTAACTCAGAAACCATAACCTGAATTAGTGTTAAATTCCAATATCAACAATATTTATAAGCAACACTAATAAATGAATGATCTATGAGGCATTTAGTTCGTAAAATATATCCTCATGCAGAAAAGCATGACTGTTAATATTATTTCAACTAGGCCATATTGAGACATTTCCATAAGTCCACATTTGGGGACCCATTATGAAATCAGGCAGATCGCCACCGCCGGGCCGGCAGTGGCGATACAGCCACAAAATGTCCCTGGGTCACCCCGCCATATTAGCGTGGCGAGGGGCACCGCGGCGGACATTAGGATGCATGCCTTTCCATGGCTGAGACTCCGTCATGGAAAGGCATGTGGGAATTCACATGGGGGCCAATTGCGGGTCTCCGGAGGGGGGTGTAGTGGCTGCACTGGGGGGTACCCATAGTACCCCCATCATTGCCAGCACAAGGTGGCAGGCACGCGCGGTGCCTGTCACGTTGTGCATGGCAATGCACAATATGGGCTTTCACATTGCGGCGGGTGGTGCTTGAAGCACCACCCGCGCAAGGTGAAGTCGAGGATGCGCCGCAACTTCAGCAGTCGGTACCGTGCTCCATTGCAGTGGCAAGCAGACAAAGTCTGCCCGTCATCGTAATAGGCCCCTAAGTATAGACTTCTTTGCTAATGCTTAAATTGCCTTCAAAATCAAAAAGCGAATTCTCCTAGCATATGCACCAACATCAGTAGTTACAGAAGAAACCTAACACTCATCTTAGAATATTTTTAGGTTGCTCAGATTAGACTAATGCACTATTCAGGGCACACACATAATAGAACGACTCCCATTATTAGCTAATGTCAGCTTTACTGGGTCATCTTCTGTAACACCAACATTTATTTTCTTTATCCATTTGGTATTAAAAAAAAGACAGCGTTTTTTCATTGCAATACATAGTTTAGACAATAATCATTATTTACAAATTATATAGAAAGAATTAGCATAATTCTCTCATTTGGCAAAGGCAATGAGTGCACTTTATATAGATCCAGTACACAAATCAAATAGCGTCCTACAGGACTGAAATCCACTCTCATCACAATACAACCCCATACTCACACTACATTTAGGTACTCATCAATCATATCACTGACACACATTACATCCATTCATACACCACAGTACAATATTACCTAAGAACACAAAGTAACAGAAGATATTGATTCAAATGACCCTAAGAGTTATCGCTCATGGCTCTCTGTATATCTATATAAAACGTGAATACTTTCCCATTCTCATGTCACAAACGGAAAGACATTCATAGAACCATCACCTGTGGCGTGTAAGTCAAGAGAGGAATCCTGCTTAAGAAAAGATAAGAGGGATGAGTTGCTCTAAACGTTGTATACCCACTATGTAGCCCTTGCAAGCTAGTTATATTTGCACCGGGCTGTGTGTACATGGATGTAAACGCTTATAGAACCATCACTAGTACCGGTAAAGTCTACGCTGTAGTCATGCTAAAGGACAAAGAAGAATAATATCTTGCTCTATATCATATCCTGCATGCATCTTCTTAGTGCAACCGTCACCCGTGTTGCGTATTTTAAAAACATGAAAAAAAGAGAAGGTAGCCATGATATACTTTCCCACTGTAGGTCTCAGACTGATTACCTTCTAGAACTGGACCATCGGGCCTGCACTATTACACCCCAACAATAGTATCCAAAACAGAGAGGGAACTTGTGGTCTCATATGGAATGACCTCCAATGTGGGTCTCAAATGTCTACAGAATTAAAGAAAAAAATATTTCGCCTGTCCTTACTCTACGCAGGCCTTTTTTATGATAGTGCTCATACTTATAATAATTACCCACTCACTCACAGTTATAATGTGGTAGGTCCTCCTATTAATGGACCACCGAGCCTGCAGTCAAACACCCCAACGGAAGTATCCGATGCGGAAAGGTGAGAATGTCGTGTCATTAAAAACGACCTCTGATATGACTCACAAGTACCTACAGGAGTAAAGGGTGAATTATGTGACCTGTCTTAGCTATGCAAAGTGTGTTCTCTTAAAGTTAGCCTCATACTAATGATAGTTACCATATAATTCACTCAATTAAAATTCTCCCTTAGATGTACTCGTGCTTGAACTTAAAAATGCAATTCCCCAAAAAAATTCAGTGTCCTAAATCACCTGTGATTAATGTTGCTATATTCAGCATGGGTTCCGAGAAGGAGAACATAGCCTTCATGGTACTTGTTTAGGGAAGTATCTGTCTACCCCAGATAGTAGGGCCACCACTATTTCATGGAGGAAAGACCTCCATGAAATCAGTTGTGGTGAGGAAAGTCAAAATATGCTTAGCGGGACATCTCATACACTAATGTAATCTATGCCATGAGAAACAGCTAAAACAACTTTACTAAGCAAACTAATAAAAAATCTCTTAAAAATTCCTATATAATGATGTATTATTTTTTAGAGTTACTAATAATATTACATTTTATTTTATCATTCTGAAAAGTAGCTATTTACATCAAAGCCCAGTTAAAAAATCAGTTGGATAACATATTCTTATCTTTAATACTTTAAAAAAGTACATTTAATACAATAGAATCAAAACAAAAACACTTCAAACTCGTAGAGCATGAAAAAACTCAGGGGTATATTAACAAGAACGTGTGCTAAACATCTCCAAAAAATGCTGTCGCACCTTTACACATCGCAGCCGATTGCGGGAAAATAACCCTGTGTTAACGTGGAATTCTCAACAAGGCGGTAGCATGCAATAGTCTGCTAAAACCGTGGCCAATGTCTGCAATACAACCACCGCAACGGAGATAAAAACACAAATCACAACAAGGAAAAACACGCGATGTGCCCAAGCGCAATAAGAAAACAGTGACAACCTGTGAGAGGCCAGCAATACCCACGCGTAATGCGTGAAAAAGCAAAAGAACAGCAGATGGAAAATGGCACCCAAAAAACAAGCTCAACTGTTGAGTACCACGGATGCACCCAGAGCCACCGCAGAGTACACCAAGAACCTCACAATCCCCACGGAAGAACACCCAGAAAAACAGGGCCTGTGGAAGGTCAATTAGAAGAGGAAGAGGAAGACCAGGCACAGTCACAGGGAAAATCTGAGTACCGCCGCGGATGAGCCAGAACTCCACCACCACCTGTACATCACCTCAAATGTCTCACTGCAACAAAGAGGCAAAGATGGCAGACCACCTGAATGCTGTCCCATGACTGTGGAGGCCGATGGAAGAGCACAACAGGCTCTGGACTGATGTGAATGGCAAAACCAAGCAGAAACTCGCTGCCAACACGGAAGAGCCAACACGGAAGAACCAACACACCCCGGAGGAGGGGGGCCAGCAGAACACAAGGAGCTGAATGAGATGGAGAAGATGGGGGCCACAGTCACCAGGCGGGAGACGGTGACAAGAGTCGGGGATCTAGACACTGTCCAACATGACCCATGACCACGTCAACAGGATGCACACCGACCAGGGAGTAGGTGGACGAGGGAGACGGGCCCAATGGCACAAATGCACAACTAAGCAGTGCACATTGCACATCCACAATGACTCAGGAGCATGTCCCTGATCTCACAGGAATACCTCAGTACACACACAAACACCAAGTAGCCCCACGTACACCATGTGCCCAATGGGGCACCCACACAACATAACAATAAGCACACAACCAACACATGCACACATGCAAAACACTGCAAAGAGGCATATACATCATATACGTCAGCCACACTGAGAATGCAGGAGACAACACATGACGAGTAGCATGGCTGCTGTCCAATCACCATGACAATGTACATGCACGACACTGAGGTGGCTGAGTGCGGACTACAACGGGAATGAAGCAGGTCACACTCGGACAAAACCACCTGCACAAACAACCCTTGACGTTACCGACACATCTGTAGAAAAAACATGCCCAAGAGTCATTACTCAACAAAGAGCACAAGTTACCCAAGTCTGCAAAATCTCAGCACCATGGAAGCACTGAACTGACAGGTGCACTGCGTGAAAGGGACCAGTGGCAAATCAGAGCCGCAGGAGTGAATCACCTACCAAGCAGAAAACGCACATAAGTATGAGTGCACCTCGACATTGATAACATCCCGGTACAAACAGCAACACCTCCACAACAGAACAAAGGCCACATGGCAAATCACATCTGGCCCAGCAGGGAACCGTGACATCACAATGTACTAGTACAATCTGTAACCTGCAAATATGTTTCATTCACACATGCTGTATTTTTTTACATTTTGTACTGTTCCATGAGTGCCAGGGACGGCCACAATGTCACGTTCTCATGAGAAGTAATTGTCAATGATGGTGTTCCTACGGACCATTTCTGCCGCAGTTGCAGTGGGATGTGGGCCACCTGCCCCATCGTCCCCATCATCACTTCTTGAACTGGGATCCTTGGGGCATTGGTGCATACACAGATGTTGTGCAAGACGCAACATGCAACGATCGTCTTGCACACGATCTCCAGGCTGTACAGGAGCATTCTACCAGTGCCGTCCAGGCACCTGAAACATGACTTCAACACGCCAAATGTGCATTCAACAATGCCCCTGATGCATATGCGGGCAGCATTGTACTGCCTCTGGGTGGCTGTTTTCGTATCTCGGAGGGGTGTCATCATCCAAGGGCAGAGTGCATATCCTTGATCACCTGTGGCAGTGCAGGGAGAAAAGGGTCAATACTTGGTTCGGAAGGATATGATGGCAGGCCCAATAATCCAGTGACACCTGTGCTGGCTGTGTGTGCGGTGAGTGTAATTAGAATGCGCCAGGCCACACTGGCTCTCCCCTCCTTCGGTGTGTTTGTCCCACTCAGCTTTCAGGAATGCAACTAATGCACAAATGTGGCTTGGATTACTCCTCCATCTCCAAATGACTGTGTAAGGCCATAAGCTTCTAATATGGAACCCAGAGGGCTTTGTGTAATGTACCATAATCAAGCACACATTCATTAGAACAACACATGGGCACTCACACCATGAATGTCAATTTACCATAATGTCAAAAGTAGCAGAAGTGACATCACATGCCACATGACCTTTGCTTCACTCACACTCATATACTTCCGCATGCACGCACATTCACACATGCACACACTCTCTCATATAAACACACTCTCACCCACAAGCAGGCATACAACACACATTTAAAAGTAGTGAGGGTCATGTTCCAAATAATTGTACTCGATTAATTATTCCACTACTTGTGAATAATAGTATTCACTATTATTGTTATAAATAATTGACAGAAAACAAGAAAAGTGGAGCCCCGACTGAAATATATAAGGACAAGCTAGCCCTGTGTACCTGGCACTGATTTTGCCACCTCTGAGGGTAGGGGCCCCAAAGGGAGTGCTAGGGGTCACGAGGGGCAAGCCAGATGTCACAACTGCGACACCTGGTTACCCCTAAGTGATGCCCATGAACAGTGCTGGCTCGTGTAGGGCGCTCCACCAGACGGTGACCTGGGGCGGGGGAGGGGCAGGCTGGGGGGGTGTAAAATACGGGAACGGACGATTACAGGTAAGTAATATAAAAATAAATAAAACAAATGTTGATGCCTGTCTTTAACTTCCGATGGCAGAGCCCCAGAAGTTATACCCACAATGGTCTTTCAAGAGGATTTCAGTTCAAGAGGCCCCCTTTGAATGCACTGGCCCTCTCTAAGTTCTGTTCTCTCTGCCATCCTACCCTTGGAGGCTTGATCAACATCATTAGTGGGGCCAAGACCCTGTCCCTTGGAATGGAGGTGCCAATTCCACTCCCACCTCTCCCACCTTGGAGTGCACCTCAGAGTCAGATGTCTACAGGGTTCCATGTTTAAATATCGATTACAAAAATATATATGAAAACAATATCGATGTAAAAATATCAATTCCTTATACTTAAACAGGTAAGTACAGTAATATCGACTTTAAAAAATAACATTACTTAAAATAAAGTAATTAAATAATATTAATATTACTAGCAAAATGAATTACATTTAATTTATATTTTAACTAATAATATCAAATAAACTTCACTTAATAAATATAAACACATACAAATGTGTACATATATATATATATATATATATATACTTAAATACATTTTATTAACTATTATCTTTATTTAATTTATAAACTTTTTTATTTTATGTAAAAATAGAATAAAAACATATATAAATACATTGATATAAAATATTCTATATTTAATTAACATAGTAAATATTTTAAAAAATAATTCATACATTTAATAACAAAATAAAAAACATTAGTAGTTAAAACGTTGGATAGCGAAGGGGTAAAAATTAATATTCCCACTCCAATGAGTGCAACAGTAGGGAAAGCGATGGATAGCGGAGGGGTAACATTTACTATTCCCACTCCAGTCAGTGCAATAGTATGAAAAGAGCTGGAAAGTGGAGAGGTAAAAATGACTATTCCCACTCCAATGAGTGCAACAGTAGGGAAAGCAATGGATACCTTAGGGGTAAAAATGACTATTCCCACTCCAGTGAGTGCAACAGTAAAGAAAGCGTTGGATAGCGAAGTGGTAAAAACTTAGTATTCCCACTCCAGTGAGTGCAACAGTAGGGAAAGTGCTGGATCCCAAAACAATAAAAAACTAAAACCATCAACATTTTTATTAAATTTAATTTCCATTATTAACATGATTAATATATACATTTAAATATATTATTATTAAGAAAGATAATTAAAAAAATGCACATTATTTAACACTATAAAATCCACAACACACACCTATAATTAATTACACATTTAAATTTAATAATGACTGATGAATGAAAATGTATTTATTATTTATTAATTAATTAATCAATAAAAAAGTAATTACTTACCACCTTTCACACCATTTACTAATATAAACACCTAAAATAATTACACACTTACAATTATTAATTACAAATTAATTAATGGTAATTAATTTAAACATATGTAACAATTAATCAATAAAAAAATGTATTACTTACCACCCTTTACAGAATTTACACATATAAACACTACAGTACACACCTAAACTTAATTAAACAATTAACCTAATTATGTATTATTTACTAATTGAAATTAATTAACAACTAATTATTAAACTATTATTAATTAATCAATTAACACATTAATTATTCAATACATTTTATAAAATTAAATTACTTCCCACCCTTTTCGCCAAAAAACCCACAACCAGCTACGGAACTAAAAAAGCATAATTAAAGTAAAAATAAATAATAACTAGTAAAACTCTAAAACATATAAAAAGATGACAAACTTTTCTCATTAAAAACACTAAAATACATACAATTATTAATAAATCGATATTTTTGTAAACTATATTTTTGTAAACAATATTTATTACAAAGATATTTATGTAATCGATATTACTTACCTGTCAGTCGATATTCTTGTCAACTATATTTTTGTTGTCGATATTTCTTCCCCAGGATATTTTTGTGGCAATATTTCTGTCCAACGATATTTTTGCGGTGATATTTCCACTCTGCACCTTCCGCAATTTCCCATTGATCCCCTAGATTATGGCTTTCTTATCTGGATGCACATATATAACTGTCCCCCAGATTGGAGACAGGCTGACAGGCACACAGAGCCATAATCACAGAAATGCCCATTTTTCTATGGAGGTATTTCCACATAAGTAATGTTTACTCCATGCGCACCACCAGATAGGACTTGCCATTACCAGCTCATCAATATCGAGCATTATACTGCCACTCTTCTGTGCATAGGAAATACTGCAAAATAGCCTTCCCACAAATCCCTCATGTCAGGTCCAAACGTGGTGGTTGAGGTCTTTTATTTCAGATGTCCTGGGGCTCAACCTATCATGGATCCTAAGCAACGGCCCAAGTACCCCTTTAGTATTGGATTCTCATTGACAGTGTTGGTAGAGCAGTCTAAGTCTCCCTCAGGTAAAAAAGTGAACACAGGCTCACATCTCAGTGTGCAGGAGCAACAATAAATCATTGTCCAGCAAAATACTCACTTGTGTGAAAAAATAAGCATTTTATTTTACAGCTACTAAGATAAAAGGAAATACGACATTCACAAACAACATCCACATCCCCCTGAGGTCGGGGCTCTAGTGTATTTTAGTGTTCGTTTCTGTGTCCCACCCTCTCCTTGCTCCAGTGATAGTGGTCATTCCTCATTCTCTATAGTGGCTGGATCAGGTGAATTCAGTGCACGGAGGCAAGACGGGCTGTATTTGGAGGTATTTGAGTCCCTAACATGTGGGTGTGCAACCAAACTGACCAGAGGTTCATTGTGGTTAATCCAAGCTGCTGTAAGTTTTTTGGTCTGTACCATGGTGAGTGGGGAGTAGAAATAGTGTGAAGGTCCTGACAATGTTACTGCTCTGTCGGGAGGCACACCATTTTGTTGCAAATCTAAGTTTACAAATACATGGATGTATGCATGGGAATAACCATGTTAGACCCATGTAAGACCTTCTTATTGCAAAGTTACACAAGGATATGCTGTGTTGTGATACTTTGCATTTGCAAAACTGTGCAAAGCCCTGCAATGTAGATTTAGGTGGCTTCTGAAATCTAAGAAAATGTCTTGCATTCCCTTGTGGTGACTTGCGTCACACAATGACAGAGCAAGTTCTTAGTAAGTCTGTCCCATAGGCCCAGATTTACTAAGAAGTCACACAACACACCGCAGCAAGACAACTTGCTGCACTGCTTTGCCTGACAGAGAGAGTGCAGTAATCTCCTAAAATATGACAAACTCCCACTCTCTCTCTGCGCTGGCGCACTATGTACGTTGGTGTAGGGATGCCTGTGTTACAGTCAGGATTGTTTTTGTGCAGGTGGAGAGACCTTCCCGCACAAAAACAATCCTCTGTGGCATTTTCCTCTTTTTGTGTGCTGCAAAATGCATCACATGTAGAAAAAGAAAATGATGAGGAAGAATAAACATATTTCTCCTCATTACGCCCCACCTGGGAAGGTGTGGCATTTTGACGCAATCCTAGGTTTACTAGCCTAAATAAATATGGGAATGCACCAAAAACCATGAGTGGATGCATGGGATCACCCACACTCCACCCTGGGATTACCTTTGCAAAACTGAGTAAAGCAAGGCAGCGAAATGTGCGGCCATGTTTTACTCCAGATTTTCTAAGCAATGCAGAACCACACAGGGTGCCTTGCGTGGCTTAGTAAATCTGACTTAAGGGCTTGCATTGCATTAAGGTGCATTGCAACCCCTTGATAAATCTGGACCATGGTCTTTTCATTTGATTGTTTTAAAAATAATCAGTTTAAATGTAAATACATACATTGAATACAATGTATTGTAAGTAACTATGAATATAATTAATTCTGCACATTGCCACACAACAGTTCCATCATTAATATCTCTGAAAATCAAAATATTTAAAATGCGAAAATTGGACAACCATACATTTCAAACATAACCAGATGATGGACGTAGTGGTGAAACTTCTCAACCACTCATCCCCAGTCAAGATATCTGGGTTTACTCATATTTTTTTTGCTCAGTATGTGTCCCTATTTTGGACCTAACCATATGCAAATCAGTTTTGACCCTGCTCTTCATGGAAACAGTCCAGTCCAAACTGCCAGACCAGATACTCCTTGGACTGGAAACAAGCATTCTGGGCCCGCTTTCGGGGTATCACCCCTCATCAGCCAGGCTATCTTTAATCTAGTGGCACAGCGAGTAAGGGACCCACAAATGCGCATACCCTTGGCCACTTAGGGCAAACACAACAAGATAATGGATGGAGTGCTGAAACTTCATCCACTCACCCCCAGTCAAGAGATCTGAGTTTAATCCATTGTTCTTCTGCTCACTATGTCACTCCAGTTTGGACCCAGCAATATGCCAATCAGTCTTGACTCTTCTCCTCATGGGAACAGTCTAGTCTGAACTGCCAGGCAAGGTCCTCCCTGGACTGAAACCAAACAGCCTGGTTTCAGGGCATCACCCCTCATCAGCCAGGCTGGCTTGAATCCAGTGGCACAGCGAACAAGGGACCCATGTCCGGGCATACCCTTGGCCACTTAGGGCGAACATAGCAAACAAAACACGATGATGGACAGTGTTCCGAAACTTTTCAAACACTCACCCCCAGTTCTCAATTACAGAACGAGCACTATATAAGGAAATGTAATGTCATGCAGAATATCAACTTTGCGAAGAAAGAGAAGAGGGAAACACGTCAGAATTGTTTTTAGTCACCTCTGTTGTTCTTCAGTCAAAGCTAAGACTAAAATTACCGTTGTACAACTGAAACCATTTTTATCGAGAATTAGAAGTGGGGTGTGACTACTTTTATTGGATTGGAACGTTGATGAAACTGACCCGTAGTCCAGGAAAGCCTAATTCTGGGACTGATTACACTGTGGCATGCTAGACTGGGTTTATGGGAAGAAAGCATATGTTACTGAGAAAGATCCATTGTATTTGCAACTATGTATTAAGGTCACAATTCATTTTTCTGTGTTTTTTTGGTTATTTAAGGTCCTTTCCATGTGGATAAGCATCAATAGTCAACTTTTCCTTTTTGTTCCATACGGCTAATAGGAGTAGCATTTCAAAATCGAGCATCTTGAGACACTATGTGGATTAACTATTAAAGTATTTTCAAGTTTATCAGTCCCTTGGTTAGCTGCTCATTCAGTCAATGTTTTTACTTTGCATTCTGGGATGTGTAGTTCTTTTTATTCAAGTCTAAAATCAGGATTACAGTCCACATAATGCACAGAAAAAATATGGACTGGATCAGCTGCATGATTAAAACGTGATATTGCCAGGCAAACAATTAAATTATAACATAACGTGTATTTGTAAAGTGCATGTTCACCCTAAGGGGCCCATTATGATGTCGGGCGGATTGCCCCCGCCAGGCTGGCGGTAGGCACAGCCAGCCTGGCGGGGCAATCCGCCCGACATCCACACTCGTTTTCCCCCCCAACATATTAGTATGGCAGAGGGGACCTCAGCGGACGGAAAGACCGTCCGCCGCTTTTCCGCCCCGGTCGCCTTGCGGCCGGGCGGAAAAGGAATAATATGGTGGCGGTGTCTGTCAGACACCGCCAGCCATATTATGATGGGCGTCTGTAGGTGCCTTTCCGCAGCAGCGATGCCGCCAAGGAAAGGCATGCGGTCTTCACTCTGGGGGCCCCGTGTGGGCCCCCAGAGTGAAGTGTAGGTTGGGGGTGCACACAGGGGGGTACCTGTGGTACCCCCCTTCATTTGCATTAACAAAGCGGCAGGCACCGCGCGGTGCCTGTCGCTTTGTTTATGCAAATGCATCAATTCATTTTTAGCATTGTGGCGGCCGGTGCAGAGAGCACCGCCCGCCACAATGCTAAAAATGCAGGATGTGCCCACCACTGTGGCGGCACATCCTAATACCCCCCCACGGGACCCCCGCCCTTATGGTGGGCTGTCCCGAATTCGGACAGGATGGCGGGTGGACAAAGTCTGCCCGTCATCCTAATGAGCCCCTAAGTGTCTTGGTGCTGAATAACAAATATTTATATTTTACCAAACGGTACTCATCTTATTGACCTCAGATAGATGAAAGTCTGAGTGGACCCGCCGGGATTTGAACCTGTGACCATGAGGTTGAACACAAGACTCTGCAGTGGATGCAGTAGTCCACTGAGCCACCAGACAACGCTTATTATTAATGAAACTAGTAAATGTAAAATGCCCTCCATAAGTGACTTAAATTTTTTTTTTTTTTACAAAAGATACAAACAGTTGCAAAACTAACATTTACTCAAAGGTTGTTATTGAGCCAGTCGTTTACATTTTATCAGGATCTTGTCATGGCAGGCAGTGATTGTATCTGTTTATTTTGTGCATAGTACGTGATCTGACTTATAATTTTAGGAACTTGGGGGCATATTATCAAGACAGGCGATAAAATTATCGCAGTTTTAGCGGCAGAAAACCGCTGCTAAAACGTCGATAATGGGCTTGATAAAATGCTCTATGGAATTCCAATTGAAGCCCATGTTAGATGTCCTTCACATTTAACATGGGCTTCAATTGGAATTTCATAGAGCATATTATCAAGCCCATTATCGCCGTTTTAGCGGCAGTTGTCGGCCGCTAAAACGGCGACAATTTTATCACCTGTCTTGATAATGTACCCCTGAGAACTTTAAACAATAGATTATCATGCTGCATACGGCTTGGTATGAAAAATATGAAAATATGACAGGCGCGTTCGTACATAACAGAATGTTATTATATGAATTATTTGCTGTGCTTGATTCCTTATGCGAGCCCTAAACTGTTGCCGGCATCTTTGGCTGATAAAAAAATTGCATCTATTTTTGTAACATAAGATACAAGAAAACTCAATTTGAAATGCAAATTAACTTCAGAAACACATGTATTTTCACTGTTAAAAAATAGCAAGTGGGAAAATGTGAATCACCAAAAAGCTTGTTATGAAACTATCATCCGAAGTACTTCCAGCTGCCGCATTCGCAATGATTCCACCTCTCCTTTGGCCCATATGCTTTTATCAACTTGCCTCATTCGTTTGGAGTCACTATTAGTTTTAACTTTGTTCGATTCATCTTGTGTATTTTAGTTAATGTAGAAGATGCATTTTGTTGCAATAATTGAAAAGAATTGTATGTGCCAACATCATACAACGTCAAGATCAGTAGCCTTTATATTTGAAATCATGAAAAGGCTACTTTTTCTACTCATTGGTGTATGCTAGTTTGATTTTTCTTGGAGCATTTAATTTGTATAGCTGCTGTAAACTGGCATTTAATGGAGATATGGGAGATTGTGAATTTTACTGCATGACCTTTTCAGAATTTACCATGGATTGTCTGGCGAAAATAGAACAATATCTGACTGACTATCAGTGCCATTAAAAATATAAAAAAGCTTTTTGTGAATGACCTTGAGAAGCCATGCAATTACATTAGAGTCATATATGAGGTCACCTTCCTAGAACACACAGGGCCAGATTCAGTGAAGGAAATTTGTGTTTGGAAATGTATGCACAAATAGAAGTTTGCGATGGTGGGTACATTTCCAAGTGTACACATGCATTATACACAATATTTCTGCCTGATATGTGTATATTATCCCGCATAAATTCATGCAAAGTAGTGGGAAAATAGACGTACATAAAATCAGAAATGTATTTATTTATTTATTTATTATGCAATTTGTATCGCGCAAACTAAACCCGAAGGTGTCAAGGCGCCTATCAAAAAAGATCAAGAATGCAGAGCACCACTACAGATACACGCGTACAAAGAGGTGGGTCTTCAGGGCAGATTTAAAAGATTGTAAAGTGGGGAGAGACCTTAATTCAAGAGGGAGAGCATTCCACCACTTTGGGGCCAGATTGGAAAAAGCTTTACCCCCCGATCTGGTTTTCCAAATACGCGGAAAAGAAAGAAGAAGTCTGTTTGAGGAGCGAAGGTTCCTGCCAGGATTGTAATGGGACAAAATAGATCCAATGCCAGTAGGGCTATTTTTAGCTAAAGCCTTGTAGACCATACACATGGTCTTAAAAAGAATACGGTCCTCAACAGGAAGCCAATGAAGCTGCTTACGGGCAGAGGTGGCAGAGGCACGTCGGGGTAGATCCAGAACGAATCTGGCTGCTGCGTTCTGGACCACCTGCAAGCGCTGTAGCTGACTTTTATTCAGTCCAGCATACAGCGCATTGCAATAGTCCAGACGAGAGCCCAGGAGGGCAACGGCAAGTTGCTTTCTTGCCTGCAAAGAGAGGTAGTGCCTGATTTTCCTTAGTATATGGATGATACCCCAACAGGTCGATACAGTCCTGTTGACCTGTTGGCACATACTAAGGATAGGATCGATCATAACCCCAAGGTTTTTGGCTGAGGAAGTAGGATCAGGACAGACACCCAGTGAATCCGGCCACCACTCAGCTGGCCAGATCTCTTCCTTTCCTCCAAACACCATCACCTCAGTCTTCTCCCCATTCAGTTTCAATGAATTGTGAATCATCCATTGGCCGACTGCCTCCATACAAGATCTAAAGTTGGCAGCAGTCGACGTAACTGACTGGGAGAGAGAGACGAGGATCTGGGTGTCATCTGCATAGGAGACTACCTCCATCCCAATAGATCTAATAAGTCTGGCAAGGGGGGTCACATAGATGTTAAAAAGGGTGGGACTAAGCGCCGACCCTTGAGGGACCCCACATTGCACAGACAGGGATGGAGATAGAAACTGACCCAGCATCACCCTTTGCTCTCTATGATCAAGAAAAGAGGAAAGGAGCCCCAGGGCCGCCCCCGAACCCCAATCTCCCTCAGTCGAGATGTTAATACCGGGGGAGAAAGGGTATCGAAGGCAGCCGTGAGGTCTAAAGGGATCAGGAGGGAGGTCTGTCCCCCATCTACACGCGTGCGGATGTTATCAAGCACTATGGTGAGGGCAGACTTGGTGCTATGTTCCCTCCTGAATCCATGCTGGGATAGATCCAAACAACCCGAACTCTCCACAAAGGCAGCAAGATGTTTATTTAAATGGGCTTCTAACATCTTTGCGGGAGCCGGGAGCAGTGAGATGGGGCGAAAGTTTTTTAATATCCCAGGGTCAAGAGAGGGTTTCTTGAGCAGTGGTTTTACCACAGCATTTTTCCACTGCTGGGGAAAAATGCCCTACTTCATCGCCCTATTCATGATGTCAACCAAAGGGGGAAGGAGGGATTCTCTACACTGCTTGAGGATCTTTAAAGGGCAGACATCTAGCGGAGAACCAGATTTGGTTTTGTTAGGAAGAATCTCTAGGTCCTGGCAAGAGAGAGGAGGAAAGGATTCCAGACCCCCGAGCTGAGGTAATTCTGCAGAGGCAGAGTCCGAAACAGCGGGCACCGGAGGCTCAGCGGTAGAGGATCTTTGCGACTCCAAGGCAATGTAAATGTCCGATATTTTGGATTGAAAGAAGGAGGCAATCCTATTGCAGAGCTCCTGAGATGCAATAACAGGGTCAGGGATCTGGAGAGAAGTAAGAGAATCGACAATCCTGAAGAGCTCGTTAGGAGATGAAAGTGAGGCTGTGAGGGCCGTGAAGTATTCTTGTTTGGTCCTAATCACTTCCAACTTGTATCTTTTTAACAGGATCTTGTGGGCTTCCCTATCCTTTTGGTCCCAGCTAGAATTCCAAAGGCGCTCCTGTCTCCTTACTTCTTGTCTAAGGAGCCTTAGTTGTTCTGAGAACCAGGGAGCTGAGGGTCTTTTCCTGGCTGAATAACAGGACCTAGCAGGAGCCAATTCATCCAGGGCCTCCGTGATGGTCTTTTCATATTGTGAAACCGCCGAAGGAACATCCATCTCCTGAGTAGTGGACAAACTAGACGTGCACGGATAGAAAGAGTTTTCCCTGATGTTTTTAAAATTCCTACGTACTTCCATGGTACTCGGAACCCTTCTAATGGGGTCCTGGATAGGATAGGTCAGATTAAAGGGAACGGCCAAATGATCCGACCATGACAGGTAGAAGGGATCTGTTACTGTCAGCCTCTGATCATTAGAAAAAATCCCATCGAGTGTGTGCCCCGCTCGGTGGGTGGATCCTTTCACCAATTGGGTGAGTCCACAGGCTGGGAGAGAGTGTCATGAGCCTCCAGCAGCTCTAAGTGAAAATTAAAATCACCTAGAATAGTAAGATTTTGGCGGCCAAAATAAGGTTCTAAAACATGAAACAGTTTCAGCCCAAAATATGCTCTGGGACCGGGGGGACGATAAACCAAAATCCCATTGAACACGAGATTAGAAGAGTCGGACAGGGAAAAATATAGCACTTGGAACACATCCTTGGGGTTAGAGACAGGTATGGTGTGGCATTGAAACCTGTCTTTATATAGGATAGCCAGCCCACCACCAACTCGGCCCATTCTGTCCTGCCGTGCTAAGCAGTGGCCCTCAGGGACCGCTTCAACAAGATCAGGACCTGAGGAGTCTTTAGCCCATGTTTCAGTAACAAAGACCCAAGAGGGTTTCCTTTCTAGTATGAGCTCCTTAAAAACTATATTATTTTTAATGAGTGAGCGAGCGTTGATAAGAAAACAATTTTCACTCGACACACTGAGTCCCAGCGGAGAACAAGGCTCCAAGGGAGAGGGGGGAGGGTAGATTGGGACCCCCCGAGTCTACCTGAAAGCAACCACATCCCAAGGGTGGTAGGAAGTCTTCAGGGGTGCTCCTATGGAAACAAGGTGCTGGTGGAGGTTTGAGCCGTATTACATCCTGTAAGGAGTATTTCAAAGAGTGATGGCCTACCTTATCCTGACCTGTAGTCCAGCCATCCAGCCCGTCCTCAGCGCGGACGGGCGCAGACGGGCTGGACTCTGGCGTGACTCCGGCATGGCTGCGGCGAACATGCTGCGCGCACACGCTGCGCGCCATTATGACCGGTTTAAGTAGAACTCAAAAAACGGGCACATAAGAGGCACATAAAAGGCAAGTGTGGCCCACCAGCAGTGCCAAGTATTTTCTATAGTAGAGCATAAATCAATAAGTTTCACTACGATTTATCGAAAGAATCTTGAGTTCAGGTTTTCTTTCCAAATGTTTTGTACTTGTGCAAAAAGCAGAAAGCCTTCCAATGTCTACTGTGCTAGCGGTTCACAGCAGCATTCCTCATACATCGCAGCCATGGCTTCACTCGTCGACTCGTAGCATTAGGGTGACTCCGGGACACCAGTCGGCAACGTGTATGATGGGGTGCGGTAGCATTCAAGCTGGATTAAGAGCGCGGCACTTGCTCTGCAGCTGCGGCGTGGATGGAGAACGTGCGTGCGTCAGCCTGAGTCACTCATGACATAAGGCCACGGCATACTTCAAGACCAAAAGCTCTGTCTGTCTGTCTGCTCTCCAGCTCAAAGTGTGTGCCTACTTCCATGCTACATGCTTCATATCAGTCTACAATCGCCAGGCATCAATAACAATATTCATCCCAGAACTGCAAACAACACCCATTCGCATGCCTTCTTCCAAATATAGCCAAACAACAGTTTTCAGGAGCCAAAACACTGCTGGATATGATGATCATCCTGCTAAAGATAAAGAGGAACTTCACCAAAGAGGAATGCAGACAACGTGATCAACTTTGCTGTTAAATACTATGGATAACCCCATGGTCTTCCTCTATATTTACTCTCAGGACATCACTGACATGGTGGATGCAGTGGGGGTGTAGCTACACACTGAGTTGAAATACTATAGAAGTTGCATGATTGTTAGTGGCATGTGAAATATAGGTTTGACAGGCTAGAGGTGACAAGTGTAGTCCTTGACAGCAGACCTAAACCACATTCCACTCACTCCTGAAAGCATGCACTCCATGCACTCCACCAGCTACATACCATGCCACCGCCTGAGACCACAATAGTCAGCTAGGTAAGGTTCAATCATGAGTCCATGTACCAGTAATTGTGAGACCCTGCAAATGCATCAATGCCCACTAATACGAAGTATATAATTCAGAGCCATGGGATCAAGATCAATGCACAACACATAGGATCAAACTAAGGTAGCAAATATAACAAAAAGCAACATATCCACACAGGGGCCACACATTTGCGTGTCCTCAATTGTTATTTCAATAAAATATCGAATAAAAAATATTGTTATACGAAAATATTGTATAAAGAAGATCAGGATGTCAAAAAGTCTTCTACAGGAATATTGAAGGGAAGAACATTGCTTTAAGTGTTGTTTTGAATATTCTTGTAAACAATGTCTATTTAGAAAACATTGCTCTATATAACATCAGTTGATAAGTGTTATTTTGTATGTATTTTAATATTGGGTGTTTGATTGTATATGTTAATTTGTTTTATTTGAATGTTAGTCAGATTAATAATTAATTATGAAATGTTTGGAATGTATAC
The DNA here is from genome assembly GCF_964263255.1 of Lissotriton vulgaris. Taxonomy (NCBI): domain Eukaryota; kingdom Metazoa; phylum Chordata; class Amphibia; order Caudata; family Salamandridae; genus Lissotriton; species Lissotriton vulgaris. The sequence goes on from NC_141689.1 coordinate 1,649,462,986, forward strand.
TTTTAGTTGCATTAATGTGTAAAAATAATGTATTTATAATTTATTTAGTAGCTGTGGGGAGGTTTTTAAAAAGTTAATAACTTAAAAAACGTAAGCAGCTTCAATCACACCACCGAACTCCACTGGACCGAACACCACTGCATCCACTTAACATTCAAGAAACCAACCACACACCATCGCACCCAACAGCTGCCTCGCCGCTGCTGGAGCAAAGTCACCGAAGACCAGCTACTCACCTCCCTCATCAAGAACCCACCAACTCTGACGCCGCAGCCCTCAACCTCTGACAGTGGATCGACAATTGCGCCAACACCCTTGCCCCGCTCAAGAAACCCTCCAACAGCCACCCCAGCAAGAGAGCTACATGGTTCACCAACGAGCTCCTGGCCTCCAAACTCACATGCCGAAAACTGGAGAAAACATGGCTTCACGAACCCACACCAGACAACCACGAAACCCACAAGGACCTTACCCACAGACATCGCTACCTCATCAGATTAGCCAAGAGATCCTCCTTCAAAGACCTTTTGGATAACAACACACACAACAGCAAAGAGTTCTTCAGCATCGTAAAGGAACTCTCCAACCCCAGCGCCAATGCCAACGACATCCCGCCCTCACAAGAACTGTGCAACTCACTGGCCATCTTCTTCCACCGCAAGATCGCTGACATACACGACAGCTTCAACACCACGACCACCACCACGCCAGACTCCACCTCCCCTGTGAACACCACCAGCGCCAACCGCCTGACCTCCTGGTCCAACGTCAACGACAACGAGACACACAAGGTCATGAACTCCATCCACTCAGGATCTCCGTGTGACCCGTGCCCACACCACGTATTCAACAAAGCAGACACAGCCATCGCACTACAACTACGGAAGTTCATCAATATCTCCTTCGAAACAGAGACATTCCCGGAAAGCTGGAAACATGCCGAAATCAACGCCCTCCTCAAGAAGCCCAAAGCAGACCCCCAAGAAACTTAAGAACTTCCAGCCCACCTCCCTGCTCCCATTCCCGGCCAAAGACATTGAGAAAAAAGTCAACACGCAACTGATCCGCCACTGGGAAGACAACAACATCCTGGACCCGTCCCATTCCGGATTCAGATGAAACCACAGCACCAAGACTGCCCTCATCGCCGCCACAGCCCTCATCCTCCTGGACCTGTCAGCCGCCTTCGACACGGTCTGCCATCGCACTCTAAAGACACGCCTCCTAAAAGTCAGAATCCAAGTGAAGGCCCTTGACTGGACCTCGTCCTTCCTCACTGGCAGAGCCCAGAGTCTCCACCTCCCACCCTTCCGATCCGAAGCCACTGACATCATCTGCGGCATTCCCCAGGGCTCATCCCTCAGCCCGATGCTGTTCAACGTCTACATGGCCCCCTCGCACTAGTGGCCCGCCATCATGACCTCAACATCATCTTCTACGCCAATGACACCCAGCTCATCCTCTACCTCACCAAGGACCCACACACGGCCAAAACCAATCTCCACGACGGAATGAAGGCCGTCGCCGACTGGATGAGGAGCAGCCATCTGAAGCTGAACTCGGAAAAGTCGGAGGTTCTCATCCTCGGATCTGCCCCCTCAGCCTGGGACGACTCCTGGTGGCCGACCACACTGGGAACAGCACCAACACCCATAGACCACGAACGCAATCTACGATTCATCCTCAACTCCTCCATTTCCATGTCCAAGCAGGTCAACGCCGTCTCCTCCTACTGCTACAACACCCTCCGGAAGCTCCGCAGAATCTACAAGTGGATCCCAACCAAAACAAGAAGAACGGTGACACAGGCCCTCGTCAGCAGCAGACTGGACTACGGAAACGCACTCTATGCAGGAATCACAGCCAAACACCTACAACGACTACAATGCATCCAAAACGCCTCCACCCGACTGATCGTCAACATCCCTCACCACAGCCACATAAACCCCCACCTGAGAAACCTACACTGGCTCTCCGTTGACAAGAGGATCACTTTCAAGCTCCTCACCCATGCACACAAAGCACTTCACAACACCGGACCAGCCTACCTGAACAGCAGACTCAGCTTCCACACCCCCACCTGCCAGCTCCGCTCCGCCAGCCTCGCCCTCGCCGCTGTCCCCTGCATCCAACGAACGACCTCTGGTGGCAGATCCTTCTCCTAACTCGCCGCCAAGACCTGGAACACCCTACCGACCCACATACGGCAGACCCAAGACCTACTCACCTTCAGAAGACTCCTCAAGACCTGGCTCTTCGAGCTGTAGCTGCACACGCTCCCCTCCCTTCAGCGCCTTGGGACCCTCATGGGTAAGTAGAGCGCTTTACAAGTACATTGATTGATTGAATACAAAGTTAATTATTTTAATGGTTTTCAAATTAATATTGTGAAACTTATACATGGATTTTGTTGCATTATTCAATTTTCTAAATTATTTTTAAATTATAATAAATGTAAATAGTATTTTATTGTAAATATTAACATAATTCTGTAAATTATAGAGCATGTATTAACAAGGTAAATTAATCAAATTTAAAATTAAATAGTATTCTTTTTGAAAATTCATTTTTCTAAAACAAATTATATTCAATATTTTACGGTGCATTTTTTCAACTTTTCATTTATTGATTTCTTTAAATGTTAAAAATGATAATGTCACTGTGAATAAAATGTTGGAAACTTTATAAAATGGTAATGTTTACATTCAATTAAATTTTTTAAATGCTGTATAAAGCAATTTTGAAAACAGAAGAAATATGTATTATTTATGATGTATAAATTAATATGTTCATGTATATTTATAGCAGTAGGTTTAGTTGTTAAAAATTATTAAAAATATTTTATAAATGACATCTTTATTATTTCTATTATTGGAATAAGTTCTGTTTTTGATAATATATATTCTAAAATTAATTAATATTAATTTAATACATATTATTTGTTACATTTCATTTGAAAATAAGTTTCATATGTTTTTGTTTTTTACTTGATTGATTTTCATTTTGGGATTATGATTTTTTTGTTATGTTTCAAAAGTCAAGAACATTTATAAATATTAATGGACATATATTATTTGTTTAAAGTGATACATATATGCTTTCATATACTAATTTTAGAAATATAGGTTTATGTTTGGGTTGTTGTGTCTTTTAACCCTTTCGATGCTGATGACGAGCTCAGCTCGTCATCACCCACGGGTGTCGTGTGCTGATGACGAGCTGAGCTCGTCATGACACCAGCAAAATGGTAATTCCCAGCACAGGAGGGGAAAAACGCCTAGCAGCCAAGGTGTTAAGTCATTTTTATTATATTTTACTGATCAAAAATGATGCGTGAGTATGTAGTATTGTTTCTGTATATGACATTTTTGGGGTATATTCGCAAGAACTTGCGATAACTTTCAACATCGCAGCCCATTGTAGGAAAATAACCCTGTGTCAATGTGGAATTCACAACAATGCCGAAGCATGCAATAGTCATCAGATAACGCATAAAAAATCATCGAGAAAATCAACACCAAGCCGCAAAAAAAAGAAACGCGAATGCAAAAAAACATGTGATGAGGCCAATCGCGGTACAACAATCAGAGAAAACCAGCCACGAGCCTGAAAATCCCACGCGCCTGGCAGGAAAATGAACTATGAAATAAAAAATAAAAAAATAAAAACATTTCAAAGTGCATACTGCCATGAATGCACCTGGACCTAGTGACGAGGACAAGCCGAACCCCACAAGCCCCATGGAGGACCAGCATGGAACCCCGTTTTCGGGAAAGGGCAAGGACAAGAGGAATTGAATTCAAGCCTTTGATTATTGAGTTCGTTTTCTCGATCCAACAACACTCTAGTTGTTGCAGGATCTGTGTCATATCACAGGTACAGTGGCCTTATCGATGACTTGCCATTTTATGTCATCTACTGTGTGATTCTTCTCTGCAAAATGGTCTACCAATGGTGCATTAGGTACTGAACGCCGAATACGATTCCCAATTCTTGATTTAGCTGGCTGCTGTGTCTGGGCTATGTATGGTAAGCCACATGGGCAACAAATACAATAAACTACATTTCATGTGTTGAACTGGAAAAAACTGCAAGGTCTGTTTGATACCTGTATGTTCGAACACTTTAATGTTGAAGGTGGAGGGACAGGCCACACAGTTGCCACATCTGTGATGTCCCTTTACCTCTGGTAAGTTCCAGGTAGAAAGTATGGTTGCATTGTTTGGTTTGACCATCTCAGAGGAGGGGTGTACTAAATAGTCTTTGATATTCTGACCCCTTTTAAATGCGAACATGGGGGTTTCTAAGTTCTTGTCTATGCTTTTTATTAAGTGCCAGTGTTTAAGGATCATGGCGCGTATTTTGTTTGTGTGTACACCAAATGTGGACACACAGATCAATTTGTCTTGTGTCTTTTTTTCTTTTGGTTTTAGGAGCTCCTCCCTGGGACAGAACCAGGCTCTCTTAAGTGAGCGCTTGACAATTTTGTAAGCAGTTTACCTTTTAGTATCTCTGCTTCTGCCATGTAGTCTTGATTTGTGTGTGCAATTTCTGCGGAGACAGAGAAATTGGTCGTAAGGCAGCCCATCTCTAAGTGCCCTGGGATGATAACTTTCATAGGCAAGGAGGTTGTTCCTCTCTGTGGTCTTGCAGTGTAGTGATGTGAAGAGGGACCCCTCTTTGGGTTCTATGTTCAGGTCCAAGAAAGGGATGGATGTTTTTTTAATAGTGGAGGTAAAAGTGAGGTGTGCCTGAACATTCTTGAGATATGTTACAAACTCATTGAATTCCATTTCTGTTCCTGACCAAATGAGGAAGATGCCGTTGATGTACCGTTTCCAACAGGAAATTTTGGATCGATATCAGTTTGTGTCGTTCAGGACATATTTATGTTCTAAATTATCCATGAAGATATTAGCCAGATATGGGGCAAAAATTGCTCCCATACTGGTCCCTGAAAATTGTTGCTAATAGACACCATTAGACATGAAATAGTTAGATTTCAGAGCAATACGGAGCAAATTGATAATGAAAGAGGTAGGTACCTGTACTGGGCTTTCTCTGCTGTCAAGTAGGGCTTCTATGATCTTAATACTCTCCTCTTGTGGGATTTTGGTGTAGAGTGAGGTAATGTCTAGTGCAGCCAGCCAAACTGTATCTATGTTGTATGGCCTCCCCTCAATCAGGTTGATCATGTGCATTGAATCTCTAATGTAAGTTTCTTGGATAGGTACATAGTTTTTAAAATTGAAGGTTAGGGATTTGACATGGCAGTTAAATACTGCACCCACAGACACTGAAATGGCAGGCCGGAGACAAATTTACAATGCTACTCATGTGGGTGGCACAACCAGTGCTGGCTAGCAAATGTTTGTAAGATATGACAGTATTTGGTTTTTCTGCTATTTCTCTATGGTTTTGAAGAGCGATTTTAGATTGGAAACTGGAAGGGAGTTCGATGTTAACATGTGGTCAAGGTTTTGCGAGATTGGGTGCTCTGGCCAGTTTTCAGTGATTATGCAAAGGTGGCACAATGAAAAGATGCATTTATAAGCTCGCCAATTGTATTTATAGACAGGGCCCCAAACTGGGCACCAACATTACCCCTTCTGTCCTAGCTCCTTGCACCTCAGGGTAGTGAGGTAGATCTGCCAAATCATGTTCAGGCAAGTGGTGTGGATTACAATTTCAAAACAAACTCCATTAGCCCACCATAACACTTAAAAAACAATGTTCAGTCAGTGTTTTAAAATTTAAACATAAATTTAAACATAAAATTACAAATGTGTGTACTGAAACCAAGAACTCCCATGCCCTGCCTGAACAAAGAAGATCTGTGTAGAAGGCCCTTTAATGTTAAAACAATGTAAAACCAATTTCAATGTTTTTTTTTCATTGAGTTGACAATGTAAATCCTATTGGATTTGTCAGATATTTCACAATGTAAAACATCTTTCTTTTGAATTTAATAGACAGTTCACAGTGTCAAAGCTTCTTGTTGTTTATGCCACAGAGTGAACACTGAAAAATCCTGCTGTTTCACTTATCCTCTGCATAAGCAATTTCTCTATCGGTTGTGATATATGAACCTGCCCCCTGGCATACTAATACAACTTCTGTCCAATCAAAAGGGAAATATTCGAAGCCCAGGAGACATCTTCCCCCAAGATCCAAACAGAGCTCCTAGTGTACCCCCTTAGCACTTGACACTGTAGGTAGTTAAGCAGAGCAGTTCAAAGCTTACTCGAAGAGGTAGCGTGGGTAACATATTAAGAGTTAGGTCTGTGTGCAATTTTTACTGCATTGGCATAAACACTCATTATCAAACTTAACGTTATTTATTTATTTATTTACTTACAGCTTTCATACAACCTGTGCAAAGAAGACAAGCATCAAAGTGCTCTTTAGAATCCATTGTACACAATGCAAAATTGGCACCATTTTTGACATTTCACAGAATGCTTCAAGGAGCCAAACTCCTGACTCTGTGTTGCTTTTTCATTTCTTTTTAGCTTACATGAGCTATAGTATCTCGTGCCAGACTGAGAAGCACGTTTCCACACAGGATAGTGTTACAAATATCTACCATTAAAGGTAAGCTTGCTAAAAATATGAGTGCTCTGAGGTATAACATAGCTTTGCACAGTAATTCTTACACTGCACTGATGGTTTAACCCGTGTTCCCTGTTTTCAAACCAAGCACGTTTATTTCACATTTAAGAGGGCAATGAAATATGTATATTTGAGCTGGATGACAGCAACACCTGTTATTTACAGCACATCAATACTCTTGGATCAAACACATTACAGAAAACGGAATTACTGTTTTATTCACTTGGAATCTTCGCGTTCATAATTATCACTTCAAATATGTAATACGAACCTTTTGTCATAGAACAAAAGACACCCACCAGCAATGTATAAAAAGATGTTTCCATCAAAGGGTTTATGTTTGAAGGGCTTTATACTAGTAGTACACATCCATATGTTTACTTTCTTTTAATAATGACATGTCAGAGTTTTTCCCAGAAGGTATTAACTTCATTTAAACTATTTACAAACGTTCTCTCATTATTCTCTTACAAAAGGAGCCATAGGAAATGTATTTCAAACAAGCTTCTTACATTGATCAGTGGCCAGTTTCCCATTATTTCATAGAAAATCAACATCAAACATAGGGCAAAACCTAATGAATTGGATATATCATTTTTTGTGAATCAGGCCAAGACTAATACTATGCCTTGTCTTCTTTAATGCCACTTTACTCACAGTGTAACATTATCTATACTACTAATATAAAGAGAGAACTGTGTCCTTTGAGCCAGGTAAACTCGAAAAGTACACCACCGATCCAAACACCCGAGACATCTTTGAAAACCTTAGGGCAAGCAGAAGGACATAGGCTATATAAAAAGAAAAAATATACGTTCTTTAAAAAATTTAGGAATAAAAAAAAAGTAGTCCCTTGCAAGTAGTGCTGGCCGTGACGTGCATGATGACATCGGGAGTGCGGGGAGGAGCGGCGTTCAGGAGCAAGAGAAAGAGCGGCGGACATGAGCGCGGGGATGATCTGCGGACAGGCGGGGAGGAGCGTCGAGCGGCGGACAAGCGGTGAGGAGCGGCGAGAAGCGGAGGAGCAGTGGAGCGGTAAGCTCAGCAGCGCGGAGAGGAGCGGCGGCTGAGGTAAGTGAAGCAGCCGCGGGTGCGCACCAAGGGACGGGCGGAGGGACGGGCGGGGGCCATGAGTGCTCGCAAGCCTTTTACTCAAAGTCAGGACATCGGGGGAAACAGCGGACAAGAGCCGCAGGTGCGCACCAAGGGACGAGCGGAGGGACGGGTGGGGGCCATGAGTGCTCAGAAGTCTTTTCCTCAAAGTCGGGACGTCGGGGGAAACAGCGGACACGAACGTGGGCAGAAGCGGCCAGGACCAACAAAACCGGTGCAAGGAAACACTGTAAGTACTCTCTCCTCCTTACGGCCGCTCTGCTGCGCCTCTCCTGCTGCACTGCTGCCCCCAGCCCCCTTCTGCCCCGGGCAATGCCGGGGTGGGCTGCTAGTACAAAATAAAGATTATGTTACACATTATGCTGCAGACGAAGGCAGCTGTGAAATTGGCATCCTCCTCCTTTTAGGCAGAAGTGTGTCCAGGACAAAATACAAACCAGTGCCAAAAAGCATAATACTTTAGGAAACCTTTCAGATGCAACAGATGGTAGGTACATGAAACAAGTTAGCTTAATAATATTGCCCTGAACCTCAAACTGTGAAACATGTAATGGAGACCACTATGCCTCAAGTTGAGAGGGAAACTTTCATACCTTATTGAATAAAAGCTTTTTACATTGTTAGGTTCTTCCTATCCTGTCCTCCATATTACATGTGCCATTGGATATAACATGCTTTTAATACAGTGGACGGATATCTGTCATGTTTGTAATGGAGAAACCCATCTGCCGAACTCTAAATCAGTGCCTTTTTCCATTTCCAATGAGGATAACTTGCAGAATGACGACCCTTCTTCACTAATATCTGTGACCTGGTATTTACTGGGCATTTTACTCTATCAAATTTCTGTATATTTAATTGGTGAGTGGCTTTTATCACATGCACTACCAGCAGGTGTGCTAAACTCCACACCACATTTAATTATGATATCTGCCTGAACTTTGGCTACCAATGGAGAAGAGAATCTCATTTCAAACTCTGTACCTAATGTACAAGGCTCTCCATGGTGCTGGCCCTCTCTATTTCCAGGAGCGATTTTCCTGGCATGCGCCCAATAGAACGCTCAGATCTAGTTCGGCGCATAAGATCCTGATTCCCAGAGTTAAACGAGTAAACTGGGGAGGCAGAAAACTGACCTTCCAGGGGGGAAAGTTATGGAACGCCCTTCCTCTTGCCCTCAGATCCCAACACAGCTTGCATTTATTCTAAAAGTAGCTAAAGACGTGGCTTTTTCCTCTGGTAAATAACAAGGTCACTCAGACCCAACTCAGTTGATGCTCCTTCCTCAGTCCTTGATTCGCCTGGTGCTAAGACACCTTCGGGTATTGCACGCTCTATAAAAATATCTCATTCATTCATTCATTCATTCAAGTGTTCGCTCAGAGATCGTACAAAAAAGTGTTATTAGTAATTAAGGCTCAAGCTGAGTTAACCAATCTGTAAATGAAAATGACGGAGCATTGTATGTCCTCTTTAAAAACATTAACTAGAAAATGGTCATTGATTTGCAGTGGAGCTAAAAACGTGATCCAAACCTATTCTAAACATCACCTACTCCATTTTAGGAAATAGGTTCTAAATTTCTAGTAGCTTTAAGGGCCTAAATTAGTTCAACAGGCAAGGAGCTTTGACTAGGTAATAAGGTGAGGAAATACACCATACAGATAGTTCCATGAGTCCTCTGAATGACCAAGGAAGATATTTATCAATCAAAGTTGCTGCTCTGCGTTGCATGAATGTGAGAGAGTTAAAAAGAGCCATAGCTACTAAGATGTGCTACTCTTCAGCTCTTTCCAGGTGCAGAAGCTCAAATGCAGGTACCCTTATACTCTGTTGCAAGGGTGACTGTGTTACAGGCAAGGTTGTTTTTGTACACAAAGGGATACTTTCCTGCACAAATGCAATCTTGTAAGGCAATGTCCTGTTTCTATGGTGATGCAGAATGCATCACACATTAAAAGAGGTAGTAATGAGGAAAAATAGACATATTTCTCATTTTTATGCCTCACTGGGGAAGTTGTAGCATTTTGACTCATCACCAGGAATATTGGCTGTAGTAAATCTGGATCAAAATCCATGGGTGAATGCATGTGAACAGCCAATTCCACCCCTGGGGTGCCTACCAGATGCAGTGTAACACAACGCTGCCCAAGGGGCTGCATTACATTACATATGTTTACCCAGCCATGCAAGGTAAACGCAAATTTGCCCTTTCATGGCTTAGTAAATACCAACATTTAGTGTCATGACTGCACCAAAACTTGGCAAAACCACAACAAAAATGATAGGGTATCTGGGCCCCAGTCTTTAGCTGTCCAACAGGCTCTTACAGGAATATTTATCAACTTTGTTTTGCGTCATCATTTGTGTTATCACTGTGATAATATGTTTATTTTGTTGCTAAATTGAGCATCACTAATACAATAATACATACAATTAGACTATGCGTATTGGCATATAGGCCAATACCAGATCAAGTAGAATTCACAGCACAAGTATAGGATTTTTAAAAAAAATTCTAAAAAGTGGGACTCGCCCAGACAAAAAATAATAGTCATAATCAGTAGTTGGTGTGAAATAATGATTGTGTCAATGCACAAAATATTTGAAGCTTTCAAGTTTTTCTTAAAGTATTATCTTGTGCTTGCATTGGACAATATCACACAGTAATTGTCTTACTAAGTTGGGAATGGAAATGAGGAATTACAAGTGGAAGAAGCCAAAAAGGTGCAGGCCATATGAAAACATTCTCACCAGTTAGCACTACACATGCTACAGAGAATCCAGTTTTTGTTTAAACATAAATATGCAATGGGTTTGAATACTAAGGAGACGATTAAGCAATATGTGGAATTATCTCTGAAATAATCACTTAGGGGGTCATTACGATTGCAGTGAATCCGCATACTCTGGGCCGGCGGTGGCTTCCGCCGGCCCAGAGTATGAAGATTCACCGCGGCGGACACACAAAAGACCCCCAGCCACATTAGGATGGCTGGGGGGTCATTTTTACGTCCGCCGCTTTTCCGCTGCGAGACCGCGGTGGAATAGCTCTCATATGGTGGCGGTGTCTATCAGACACCGCCAGCCATATTAGGATTTGAATTTTGTAATGCCTTTCCGCGGCGGCAATGGCGCCACGAAAAGGCATACGGCCTTTTCTTTGGGGGCCCGTTGCGGGCCCCCCTGGTGAAGGGCGGGTGGGGGTGCACATTGGGGGTACCTATGGTACCCCCCTGCATTTGCATGCACAAAGCGGCAGGCACCGCGCGGTGCCTGCCGCTTTGTGCATGCAAATGCACTGCTTGCATTTTTAACATTGCGGCGGGTGCTGCTTCAAGCAGCACCTGCCGCAATGTTAAACATACAGGATGTGACCGCCAGGGTGGCGGTCACATCCTAATTTGCACGGAGGGACCGCCGCTGCCCCTGCGGACAGTCCCTCCTCATCTGGGGTGGCGGACGGACGCAGGCCCGTCCGCCATCCTAATAGGGCCCTTAATTGGCAAATGTATCCATGTAAATATGATTCACGAGTCAAAACAGCAGCTGCTGCAAGTTGGGAAAGATTTAGATGACAGAGTACATGAAAATGACTTGTGCAACAAAGTTCCAGCGACTAGGGTTGACTAAAAGACTGACTAAAAAATCAGATGAATATACTAGTAAACAATGGGGGCATATTATCAAGGACGGCGTTAAAATTATCACCGGTTTTGCGGCAGAAAACTGCTGCTAAAGCGGCGATAATGGGCTTGATAATATGCCCTGGAGAATTCCAATAGAAGCCCATGTTCACACCAGAACATGGACTTCTATTAGAATTCCCAAGGGCATATTATCAAGCCCATTATCGCCGCTTTAGCAGCAGTTTTCTAGAGCTAAACCGGCGATAAATTTTAACACCGTTCTTGATAATATGCCCCTATGTTCTTCCAAATACAGCCAGATAGATGCACCAACAATCAAACATAATGGAATTTGGCCTTGGATTGAATCCAAACACTATGCATATTAAGAACGGACTGCAAATTGATGCTCCCAAATTTATTCAAAGTGTCTCAAGCTTTAACAAACAACAAAACCGACCCAATCAGGAATAAGAAATCTGCAGGAACTCTGAAGATTTCTCAAATTTCCAACAGAGATTTTGATTACTTTCAGCAGCCAAAATCGTCTGAGGAAGCCAGGCATACACTTAAGAATTATTTGGACCTAGAATTACTGATTTCCGTGATTTGTGGGCCCTTGGGGTCCAACCCCTATCCTAATAGGATTGTTATGCGCCACCCACAGAGTTACTAGAATCTCCGGTATAGGAATATTCAGGGGTGGGTAAAATCCAACCCATTTTCCAAGCCAATCAAAATGAGGTCGAATGGGTGGAATATCGTTTGTGTCCATCTTGAGGTCAATATTATCGATGTACACATATTTGGACTTCACAATCTAGCCTACCAACACATAATCAAAATAAACATACTTACGAAAGAATAATTTTACTATTGATAACTAAATATTTACCTACCTTTAAGACATATTGTGGAGGACCACCTCATCATCTGTACATTTCACACATTGGATTAAACTTCTATCCCCTGACGAAGGGTTCAGTGACGAACCCGAAATGCATTGGGAATGTTTTTTTGTACATAGTCAGATGTATTGCAACACAGATGTTTGATGGTATTTCTTTGACCCATTTGTCATTTTGTTCATGAAGACATTGAAAAGGATATGTATAGACAATTTGATTTATGGGCTACCTTTATGCCTGTGCATAAATGATGGTTTGAAATATACACATTTTCAAAGGCTGGAATCAATTGTGCAGTATTTGAGTTAAAAAAATTGTATTCAAGAAGTGAAAATGCATGAGACGTTTATCGTCTAACGCTGTGCTCTAGCTAGGCTGTGGTGTTTCCTCAGCCCTTTTGGTGTTTGTCACATAGGGAGAGAGGGGGGCCTCGTCTCTCATAAAGATAGATGCACGCACATTTAATTAAAAATTGGAGACCTTTGAGTTAGAAAAAGAAAACATTAATAATACAGGAGTGCAGGAACACATTGTATTCTAATTCAGGATTTTAGCAGGTGTTAAAATCCAGCAATAATCGCGGTTAGCGCAAGTTTTTTTATCGGTTCGCCTGCGTTGCTAATAGGGGGAAGTTGTGTCAGCGACTGTTTTCAGTTGCTTTTAGTTGGGAACGCCTACCTTGCATGTCATTAGTGATAATTATCGCTGACATGCAAGGCAATAGGATAACTGTCCGCTATCGCCAGGAAGCTGTCGCTAACGCCTGTTAGCAACAGCTTGCTGATAGGGCGATAAAAAAATCACCACTTTACCGGCAAAAAGTGCCGCTAAAGCGTGATAAAGGCCTTGCTAATATGCCCCTATATTTGTAATCGAGCAAGCAATTTTAAATGTACCATTACAGTCCTTCAAACTTTGATTTCCCTAATACATACTTGCCCTACTGTTTATTTTCCCTGTACTTGAAAAAACCTGGTATCATGAATCTAAATACGCAATTTATTCATAGTGTATTATAAATTATTATTATTCATTTTAATTTATTGTTGTGTATTGTTGCATATCATTTTTTTTTAAAGGTTTGCGGCTGGCTTTACATCCACAGTTCGGCAGTGATCATCAGACGAATCAATAGTAATATTCATTACTGCAGCAATGAGTTTCTTTCTCCCGCCCACTCCCCCCCAGTCAAATACCTTTCTCAGTGAGTCCGCAAAAAGAGGCCACAATGAAACTGCCTTCTTTGAAATAAAACTATTCTTTCCAAATGTTGCTTTTTGAAGGTTTTTATGTCTGGGTAGAGACAGCTTCATCTGTCTCCCATAGAATTTGTAAATAATGCATAGATCTACTACTACTACTACTACTACTACTACTAATGTTACTACTACAACCACAGTTACTACTATTACTACAAAAACAACTATTTCTATGACTTCTACTACTAACACAACTTCTACTACAACTATTACTACGACTACCTCTACTACTATTACCACTACAACTACTAGTACAACAATTACTACTATAATTATTACTACCACTACTACTACAACTAATATAAATAATAATAATAATTTAATTATATAAAAGTTGCTTTGGGTCAGTCTCCTTCCACTAATGCTTGCTGTATGTGCCATTCAGGACTGAATTTTGATATTTATTTGCTTCCAGCCATTTGATGGCCTTTGCATACCAAAATTGAATTCAGACTGTACTATGGCAATTTGTTGTACCTAGGCGCTGACAATACATCAATTAGACACCTGCAGATTATTCAGAATGCTGCCTGGCTAATTTATCAACTACCGAAATATGCCCCTGCCTCACACTTGCTCCAGGAATTGCATTGGCTAAAGATTTCAAAATGCATTGAATTTAAGGCACTTTGTTATATGTTCAAGGGCAAATTTTGCCTTGCTTATAGGCCGCTCATTTGTTGAGGTCTGCCAGCCACTTTTGTTCACCACGCCTAGGTTCCGCTTAACCCACTTCAAAGGATGCTCCTTTTCCTATCTCGGCCTCAAGCTGGGGAATTTTCCACCTGCCTCCCTTAGGAACTGTAATTCCTTACCGATGTTTCGCAAAAATCTGAAAACTTGCCTCTTCTAGCGATTGGCTGGGGTTTCACTGTCAGAAACTTTCCTGTTCCGGGAAACCCCTTGGGGTAGCTGTGCACATTATAAGTCTGCCAAATAAAATAAAATAATTAGAGAAATTGAAGAGATCATAGACAGCTCAAAGGGTAACATTTGGCAGAGAAAACACTGGTGGCGGTAGACAAAATAAATTAGCTAATAGGAGGAATGGCTCCTGATCAGCTTTGGAGACACAAATTTATTTCAGTGCTGCCCAATTGCAGTCTATCCATTTCCACAAAGGTCTTTCAGCGTAGACATTAGAAATGGTGGCCATTTACATTGGGTGTGGATTCAAATTTCTATAGAAGTCCATATCTTGGAGGTAGTGATTAGTGAATATTTTCAGGTATAAACCCTTTCCTTGGGGGAGCATATTCAGCCATCATTTGGACCAAGGTTGCTTTCCTATTATCTACTTATTTCCTCTTTTCCACCAAAGGAAAGAGAAGAATTACACTGATATGCACACTGATCACCAAAGGCTCACCAACATTGCAAGGGCACAGCTATAGTGTGTGATGATTATGATAATTGCTTTTGATCCTGGCACATGCAAAAACTATGTGGTGAACTAAGCTGCTGCTGCAGTCCCCTTCTCCACCCAACAGGGGGGGCTCTTCTGTGCACTGTCTAGCAGTATGCATGCTCTCTACAATGAAGGTACAGAAGTGTCAGTCACATTTTATATCACCCCAAAAGATAGCGTAGGTATAGCAGGAAACCTGTCAACCCATTCAGCCATTGATTTGTTGGAATGGTTATTCACATTTTGGATCAGTCCCGTGGAGTGACTGGAGTATCAGTCATTATGAGTGACAGTATTTTGTTCCATGACTAACCCTGGGCACAGTTCGCATAGTAGCGCTACGCGTAGCTATGCAAAGTGCTAATTCACACTTCGTGAGCTACGCGAGCTATGCGTAGCTACGTGAACTGCGTATGCACTGTGCAAAATGCTGTTCCCACTGATTGCACAGTGCTGGATGCTTGTCTGCACTGTGCAATCTGTGCAAACCGCATCTTGCACAGTGCAAGCGGTCGTTTTCTGCCACTCGAGTAGTTTTCTACTCGAGCGACAGCTTTCTCAACGCGAACTGATAGTTTCTCATGCCAAGCGGTCGCGAGCATACGCAATACTCATAGTCGCAATGAGAAACCTGACCTCCCCGCGATGAGAATCTTGCCAGGAGGTTTATTTTCCATGCTCGCGATCGGCAACTTGATGTTGCTGATCGCGAACGAGGAAAAAGTGTCGCCGGGATGTCATTTTGCTCGCTTGCGGTCGCCAACTTGACATTGAGGGCTGTGAGCAAGCAAAAAATTAGGCTACGCTACGCGTGTTTGCACTGTGCTATGTGCATTTTGCGTAGTGCGATGTAGCGTAAACTACGCGAGCGTAGCATCGTACTTCGCCCAGGGTTATCCATGACAGCTAAGTCAGCATCAGGAGGAGTACACAGTGGGAAAAACCTCATCTCCAGAGCAAACCACAGTACACCACAATCGGACCCACCAGGGAAGAGTTATGTGGAACACAGTGGATAAGGCTGCAGACAGCATCATGCCAGTGACATAGAGTTACTGAAGCAGTAAAAAAATTAGAAACTGCACCTTGAGTCCGATGTTGTTCAATGAGATAAAGTCAAAGCTAAGAAAAAGATTACACCTCAAATAGCATTGTTCTAGAAATTTCAGCCACTGAACGCACTTCGAGAGTGCCGCATTCTACATATTTAATACATGTCTTCTGGAGGAGCAGGTGTCGACATGTAAATTAGGTGTTCTGTCTTGTGATGTGCAATGCAATCAATGTGTATGTTGTGTAAAATTATGGCGATTATAAAGTAAACACATCCCGAGGGGGTGGGTTGTGATGCAGACAACTAGACTCCTCTGAAAGTTTAGGTTGTGCTGCAGAATATTGACCACTAAAATGTTGACTTTACAAAAACATTTCTTGCCAAAATATCAGCAACAAAAATATTGAATTTATTTACTTTAAAGGTGCAGAATTGAGCTGCATTACCAGATTGAGCACTGTTAATGTAAAATGAGTATGATCTGTGCTCTCCCTAGTAGGGATGAAATCATCCTGCATAGGAACAACTCATTACTAATCACAGTAGTCACTCAGTTTAACAAGATCTTAGGATATATTTTCAAATCACAGACAATTAAGGAGTTGGTCAATAGGAGCTAAATAGTCTAGATACCTTGTCATTCTTTAAAAGAAAACACACAATAAATAACCCCCTATGAGAGTGGGGTAGACTCATACCCTAATTGAGTGAGTTAACAAATCATAAATAAACAGTGGTGAGAATAGAAGAAAAGACTTATCAAATTCACAAGGGATTGAGACAGGTACTGCTGCTTTGCCATGTGGGAAGCCTGCAATTGCCGTACCCCTGCCTCCCTCCTCCCAGCTGCTCCTCCCTCCCAGCTCCCCTTCAAATAGAGCCAGCAGCGCAGCCGCGCTGCTGGCGCGCCGAAGGCACGCCTAAGGCAAGCCCGTCTGCACCCGTCCGCGCCTGAACCGCGCCCAGTGCCAGAACCCCAGGACCCCGTGAATGCACAACACCAAACTCCACTACAACTTCAGCAGCCTCCAGGCACTCAACGCCAGCGGAAACCACACCTGCTTCCAGGCCACCCCGAAACGGACCCAAGGACCCTTCTCCTGCCACTCCTGCATCTTCACCTGTGACAGAACCACCAAATCTCCAAGGACTGGACCCAACCACCTCCGCTGCATACTCCTCAACACCCACTCTGCACACAAACACGCCGTTGAGCTCTGGGATCTGCTCGACACCTCCGCCCCAGACGTGACCGAAACCTGGTGGAATGACTCCTCGGCGCCATAGCCATCCCGGACGGCTACAAGATCACCTGCAGGGATCGCGCCAACGGAACCGGAGGAGGAATAGCCATCATTCACAAGTCCACCCTCAAGGTCGCCACCCATGCAGACGACACCCTCCACACCGCCGAACAACTGCACTTCCGGATCCACACCAACCCCAACACCACCCTCAGAGGAACACTCATTTACAGACCCCCTGGACCCCCGGGCTCAGTTCAGCGACTCCATCGCCGACCTCGCCTGCACCCACGCACCCACGCACTCGCTTCCACGGACTACATCCTCCTCGGGGACCTGAACTTCCACCTCGAGAACAACAACAACGCCAACTCCGCCACCCAGATCGACAATCTCACCAACCTCGGCCTCAAACAACTTGTCACCATACCCACCCACGCCGCCGGCCACACGCTGGACCCCGTCTTCTCCACAGGCACCCACGTCACCTTCAACTACACCACTGAACACCACTGGACCGACCACCTCTGCATTTATTTCACCTTCTCGAAACCAATCACTCACCACCGCATCCAACAGCTGCCTGGCCGTTGGTGGAGCAAAGTCACCGAAGACCGGCTGATCACCACCCTTGCCCAAAACCCACCCACCAACCCAAATGCCGCAGCCCGCAACCTCAGACAGTGGATCGACGATTGCGCCAACACCCTCGCCCCACTCAAGAAACCCTCCAACAACCACTCCAGCAAGAGAGCCACCTGGTTCACTGACAAGCTCCAGACCTCCAAACGCACATGCTGGACACTGGAGAAAATATGGCTCCATGAACACACACCGGACAACCACTCAGCCCAAAAGGACGCCACCCGCAGACATCACCACCTCATCAGATTAGCCAAGAGATCCTCCTTCAAAGACCGCTTGGACAACAATGCACACAACAGCAAAGAGCTCTTCAGCATCGTAAAGGAACTCTCCAACCCCAGCCCCAACGGTATCCCGCCCTCACAAGAACTGTGCGACTCACTAGCCATCTTCTCCCACTGCTAGATCGCTGACATCCACGACAGCTTCAACACCACAACTGCCCCGACTACGCCAGAGTCCACCTTCCCTGCGAACACCACCAGCGCCATTCGCCTGACCTCCTGGTCCAACGTCAACGACGATGAGACACGCAAGGTCTTGAACTCAATCCACTCAGGATCTCCGTCAGACCGTGCCCACACCAGGTATTCAACAAAGCAGACGCAGCCATCGCACCCCAACTACGGAAGGTCATCAACATCTCCTTCGAAACAGCGACATGCTGGAAGCATGCCAAAATCAACGCCCTCCTCAAGAAGCCCAAGGCGGACCCCAAGGACCTCAAGAACTTCAGGCCCATTTCCCTGCTCCCGTTCTCAGCAAAGGTCATCGAGAAAATCGCCAACAGGCAACTGGTCCGCCACCTGGAAGACAGCAACATCTTGGACCTGTCCCAGTCCGGATTCAGACGAAACCACAGCACTGACACAGCCCTCATTGCCGCCACAGACGACATCAGGCGCCAACTAGACACCGGCGAAACATCAGCCCTCATCCTCCTGGACCTGTCGGCAGCCTTCGACACGGTCTGCCATCGCACTCTAAAGATACGCCTCCTAGAAGCCGGAATCCAAGAGAAGGCCCTAGACTGGACCATGTCCTTCCTCTCCGGCAGAACCTAAAGCGTTTTCCTCCCACCCTTCCGATCCGAAGCCACCGACATCATCTGCGGCGTCCCCCAGGGCTCATCCCTCTGCCCGACGCTGTTCAACATCTACATGGCCCCCCTCACACAAGTGGCTCACCAGCACGACCTCAACATCCTCTCCTATGCCAACAACACCCAGCTCATCCTCTTACTCACCAAGGACCCTCACACCGCCAAAACC
This sequence comes from Lissotriton vulgaris, assembly GCF_964263255.1. Lineage (NCBI taxonomy): Eukaryota > Metazoa > Chordata > Amphibia > Caudata > Salamandridae > Lissotriton > Lissotriton vulgaris. Next base: position 1,649,482,129 of record NC_141689.1, read on the forward strand.
AACCTCCACGAGGGAATGAAGGGCGTCGCTGATTGGATGAGGAGCAGCCGTCTGAAGATGCACTCAGACAAGACGGAGGTACTCATCCTCAGACCCATCCCCTCAGCCTGGGACGACTCCTGGTGGCCGACCACACTGGAAACAGCACTAACACCCACCGACCATGCACGCAACCTAGGATTCATCCTTGACTCCTCCCTCTCCATGACTAAGCAGGTCAGCGCCGTCTCTCCTCCTCCTGCTACAACACCCTCTGCATGCTCCGCAGGATCTACAAGTGGATCCTGACCGAAACAAGAAGAACGGTGACACAGGCCCTCGATAGCAGCAGACTGGACTACAGCAATGCACTCTACGCAGGAATCCCAGCCAAACACCTACAACGACTACAATGCATCCAAAACGCCTCCGCCCGACTGATCGGCAATGTCCCTCGCCGCAGCCTCATCACCCACCCCCTGAGAGACCTACACTGGCTCCCCGTCGACAAGAGGATCACCTTCAAGCTCCTCACCCACGCACACAAAGCACTCCACAACGCCGGACCAGCCTACCTGAAAAGCAGACTCAGCTTCCACACCCCCACCTGCCAGCTCCGCTCTGCCAGCCTCGCCCACGCTGCTGTCCCCCCCATCCAGCGACCGTCCTCCGGCAGCAGATCCTTCTCCTACCTCGCCGCCAAGACCTGGAACTCCCTACCCACATACAGCAGACCCAAGACCTACTCACCTTCAGAAGACTCCTCAAGACCTGGCTCTTCGAGCAGTAACAGCAACCCCTCCCATCTGCGCCTTGAGACCCTTATGGGTAAGTAGCACACTCTATAAGTACTCTGATTGCTTGATTCATTGATTGATTGATTGAAGTGTAATGAGGGATTTTAATATGGCTTTGTATGTGTCCATCATCTGAATATGGCTAATTGCTCCTAAGTAACCATTTATTGAGTGGAAGTACACTCATCCTTATATAACATAAGGTAAAAAGAATGCAAACGCTCCATGATTATAGTTGTGCCTCTAATTTCTATAATGTGAGTATGTAGAAAAATCTTAACATTATTGTTGACTCGTTCCGTATATCACACAGATTCTTGCTACTTTCAAAACAGCATAATGTGCAAAGCACCTGCCTTTATTGCCTTCTCAGACAGTTGCTTTTAAGCAACGTCTTTACTGCTACTTATTTGTCATATTCAGTTGCTTCCTGTGAATCAGTGCATTGAGGGGCATATGTACAAGCCCCTATCGCCATCACAACGTCACTTTTTCTGACGCTGTGGTGGCGATAGGGGCTTAGCCTTAGTTACAAGGAAGCATTAAGCCACTTATCATGGCTTAACACTAGCTTGTAAATAAGGCCCCCTTCCATGCTTAGGTTAGCGTGAAAGGGGTGGCAGTGTGTGTTGCGGTGGGCAGACCAGGGAAAACCTGGCGAAAAAAGGAGAAATGCATTTTCTCGTTTTTGCTTTTTCCATGTGTGTTGCCTTGAGCAGCTCACATGGAAAAAGCAAACTGCCATGGATTGTTTATGTACAGGAAAATCTTCCATTCCTGTACATAAACAATCAGTGAAGAAAGTGCCACTTTGTGACTTTCATGTGTGCTACATGAAGCAGCACGCATACAAGTGACAAAATGGCATTTTAGGATTGTTTATGTTCAGGAAAGGACACCTTCCTACACATAAACAATCCTCCCCTGCATGCAGACACCCTTGCACTATGGTGGAAGGGTACCTGCATTGGCGCTACACTGCTAGGTGTAGCGCCAGTGCAGGGGGAAACAGAAGGGTGCAGCCTTGCGTTTCTAAAGTGGTGGAGTGAGGCGTTAAGCCATGACAGCATATGCCTCACTCTGCCACTTCTTCGTACATATGCCCCAGAGTGTCTTGTTCTGTCTACAATGCCTAATTAGAGTCCCTGTGTTTTTCTGTCTCAGATTTGGCAGGCACATCTCTCCCTCTGGATTGTTAAGTTGAGGTGGCACTACTGCCTTGAAAGACCCCTACACATTTTCTGCAGAGGCAGAGCCTTCATTTACTGTTATAAAGTCCCACAACATTTTGTTCATGTAAATTCAACAAGCAGGGTCCCAGAGAAAGTTAGAATCAAAAATCTGCTATGTTGGATTTGCCCGCTGAGCTGAATGTGCCGAGAAGAGTAAAGTGCTGAAGGATTGTGAACTGAATGTTTGCGAGGATGCAGCAGCATGGAAATATTTTGCAAAGGGGTATTGACAATCAAAATAATATCTATTGTCCAATTTTTTGTAAGTGAACTTGAATAATAAGTGAAACTTGTTAAAGCAGGAGAGCAATAGCGCTATCCATCCATGAGACCAAATAACCTCATAATGTGAAGAATGGTAGCACCAGATTGACTCTTTCACGCCACTCTAACTGAGCCAGATTTATGAACATGGGGTGTTATATAAGTAAGCTGTTATCATCAAGATTGCAAGTCCCACCCATAAAGGTATCTCTGAAAGTATATTTTGAAACACATCAGGTTCCTCTCCATTGGATGCATTCACAAAACAAGTGATAAGTGACTGTCCAGATTCACTAATTATAGCAATAAGCAACTGCCCCCTCCGACCGGATTACAATTCAAGCACTGTGGCCTATTATTCTTGTCTAATAAAGCAACCCCGCCCCCAAATCATGGTATAGACTGTTTACTACTGAAAATAGGTTTCCGTAACTTTTCAGTTTTTGTATACGCATCCCCTAGAAAAATGGTAGCATTAAGAAAAACATGCTGTGTTTAAAAGCAATCACAGACATGCGGGGGAAGACTTACAAGTCCCTTGCGCCTCTTTTACGCCGCTGTTGCGTCACTTTTGTGATGCAGCGGTGGTGCAAATGATGCGCCATGGTGCAGGGTATTCACAACGTGATGCATCTGGGAGATTCGTCACGTTGTAAAGCCCTGCGCCGTAAGGAGGCGTTAAGGCGCAGGGGGGGGGGGGGGGGGGGGGTTGGGGGGCTTTCCTGCCCAGGAACGCCTCCTAAAAGTGGCTGAGTGAAATCTACAAGATTTCACTCAGTCACTTTTAGGCCAATGCTGCGTCAAAACCCTACGCCTGCTTGAAACAGGCGTAAGGCTTGACGCAGCATTGGACAGATAGGGCCCACCAGAGCATTGCTGGAGCTGCGTCGCACTTGCAACGCAACTGCAGCAATGTGCTGCCTTTACGGCACAGATGCGTCGCGCATCTGTGCAGTTTTTGCCCCAAGGTGCGCTGCTCTGTAAATGCGGCGCACCATGGGTGGCGGAGCTGCGCTCACAATAACTGGCGCATCCCTGGGGATACGCCAGTTATTGTATATCTGCCCCGCGGTCTTCTAACCCCAGAAGGCAATAATCCCTGTGATTCCTTGTCCACCAAGCTGTTGTTCTGTATATCTAAATTCAGCAATGTATGTATTATGTTTTTCGCATGAATCAGTATTTGATTGCGCTGGTGAATTTATTAGATATTCACAAATATTCCAATTTTTTTTCTAGCTGTTATTCTTTGCTTTTACAACAATATCTGTGTAGAGCATGGTTTTAGCTATATAAAACTATTCATCATATCAAAATTCACTCAACGTTTTATGTGCACCTATCTGTGGCTTTAAAACTACAATAAACTAGACCTTAAAAACTCCAGAATTTTTATCTAAACATTGCCTGTTTAGAAATTATTGATATATAATTAAGTCACAGTCGTCTTGTAGTCCTTATTCCACATTAAGTCTTGGTTGCATGAACCAGGAATTTAGCAATTTGAAGTTTGGCAAATTTTTATTGCACATCATATTTTGGTTCAGAGTTAGGCAACATTAGTCATTCAGGTAGGGTGTAATGAAGTACATATTTTTAAAATCATAACATGTTCTATAAGAGATGCTGTTTGGTCAGTGCACACCTGCAGCAGGTGCAGTACGTTATTTATTCCTACAAAAATCATTTTATAAAAACAGTGTTTTATATCTCTGCACAGTGACATGATGTCAGTCAACAGACACTATAAAACACAGGGTGACAAACCACAATCGTCCGTCAGTCATGTCAGGCAAAGAACGAAAATGATTAGAACATGCACACGTAGAATGTGTAAAGCAACATATGTCGTTGGCAGAGATCATTCAATCTGCAAAAAACCTACTTCAATTTAATAAACACTGACTCTTGAGATATACATGGGCTACATAAAGGATGCATGTAAAGGACATTAACACCAATAATATGACCTCAAAAACCAAACTTTCGATTCAGGGGCTTGAGAAAGCTATTGCATTTTGTATAGTAAAAGAACAGCTTGACACTATTCAGGCTCCATGATTGTGCTGTCAATAAAGTGTAACATGTTTGGGATTTCCAAATCCAAAGTGTCGGAAACATAATTATCAGTGCTAGACTGGACTATAAGAAAACCAGGCAGCTCCAGATGGGCTGGTCTAAAAATTGTGGTTCCTAGGTTGAAGCAAATACCCAACCAGTTTCTAGCTGAGAAAGGGGAAGAGAGTAGTTTGATAATGCCAACACATAAAAAGAAATTGCAGGGCAAGTCATACCGGCTTTCCTCCTCTTGAATTTTACTACAGCATAGAGTTCGGTAGTGCATAATTATACACAGTTTTGCTCTAAAATTATGCTGTGCTGAAAGCTTTTGTACCTGCCAGGTAAACGTTTATGAATCTCTTTCAGGAAAAGCGTGAGCCATTTTCGAATTTAAATGTAGGATAATGGCTGAAAATAGATTACCAAACGAGAACCTTTCATTTTATTGCTTCCATTTCTTTTTTACTGAACAGAACACCATTTAAAGATGTGCAGAGTGGTAATTCTTAATTTATTTATTTATTTATTTTAAACATTTCTAAAGCGCACATATACCCGTGGGTGTCTCGGCGCTGCGACTTAAGCTAGCGATCTCATGTTGATCATGGTGTCTCCTTTGAAAAAGGCTGTCCTGGACGGTTATTGATCAAATAGCCATGTTTTTACAAGTTTTCTGAATAGAATTAACGATGGGGCCGATTTTAGTTCCATTGGAAGCGTGTTCCAGAGTTTGGCTGCAGAGTTAATGAAGCATCGATCGCCCCATTTAACAGTCCTAGTTCGTGGCACGACCAGAAGAAGTCTCTGTTCCGATCGAAGAGATCTTTTCGGGAGGTAGCGACATAGTTTCTGTTTAAGAAACGCTGGGCCCTGACCCTTGAGGGCTTTATAGGTGAGACACAAGGTTTTGAATCTAATGCGATTCCTCACCGTTAACCAATGGAGGTTTCTTATTGCCTGTTTGGTAGAGTGAAATTTGGGGATGCCTGCTAGCAGCCTCGCCGCAGCATTTTGAATCAGCTGCAATTTGGCCACCACCTTTACCTGCGCGTTCAGAAAGAGTCCATTACAGTAGTCAATGGACGAAAGCACTAAGGAGGTCACCACCGTTTTCCTTGTGCTTTCGGGTAGAAATGGGAGGATTTTTCTAATGATCCTAAGCTTGTAAAAAGCAGAGGACGCTACCTGGTTGGCATGGTTAGCGAAGCTGAGGTTGTCGTCAAAGACAATTCCCAGATTCCTAACTTTGTGTACCAGCTCCGGGGGGGCTCCAAGCGAAGTTGGCCACCATTTATCGGACCAGTGTGGGGATAGTTTTCCAAAGATCATTACCTCCGTTTTATCCGAATTGAGGCGCAGACAGTTCTCGGCCATCCAATCCTTAATAGCTATCATACCTTCCTGGAAGCTGGCAGATACTTCTTCACCGTCATTCTTGATCGCGATCACCAGCTGGGTGTCGTCGGCGTAAGATGTAAGGCTCATCCGGTAGTTCTTAATTACCCTAGCTAAGTCCGACACATAGATGTTAAAAAGTGTCGGACTTAGGGATGAGCCCTGCGGGACGCCACATGGGAGGGCGAGCTCGGTGGATTGGAATACGCCCAAAGTCACTGCCTGCGTCCTGTTCGACAGGAAAGAGGCTAAGAGCTCTTTGGCCAGTGAGCAGATACCCATCTCTTCGACACGGTCAATCAGAACCGTATGATTGACCGTGTCGAAGGCTGCCGAGAGATCTAGTAGGACCAATATCGCTGTTCCTCCTTGGTCTTTGATGGTTCTAATATCATCGGCAGCCTTTATGAGAGCGGTCTCGGTCCCATGAAGTTTACGAAATCCGAACTGGGATTCGTCCAGGAGATTGTTCTGTTCGATATACTCGGCCAGTTGGCTGTTCATAGCTCTTTCCACAATTTTAGCCAGAAAAGGCAGGCTGGCAATAGGTCTGTAGTTTTTAAGGATTGTTTTCTCTAATCCGCTCTTTTTGAGGAGGGGTTTCAGTAGTGTATTTTTTAACTTGTCTGGGAAGATGCCCGAGTGGAACATGGCGTTACAGATAGGAGTGATAATTTCACTAGCCAAGTCACTTATTGGAGAAAGAATTTTAGGAGGGCAAGGATCTAAGGGAGAGCCGGTTTTTACCTGTCTCATGATATCTATTATCTCTTCCTTCGTCACGTCCCTGAATTTAGCAAATGAGCAATCCGGGATTTTTTTTGGTTGTATTGGTTGCTTATTGGTAATATTTGCGGTCACCGAAAATTCGGAATAAATGTCATTAACTTTTGAGTAGAAGAAGCTTGCCAGATTGTTACAAAATTCCTGTGTTTGGGGAGGACTCAAATCTAGCACTTTTCCTGACAAGGTCTTAACTACTTCAAACAGTTGTCGGCTTGAATTTTTCGCCTTTTCAATTTGTTGCTCGAAATATTTCTTTTTTTCCTCCTGAATCATGTTTTTGTAAATGGTTAGTTCATTTTTATACTTGGTTTTACTCATGTTGTCATAAGTTTTTCGCCATGTTCTTTCCTCCTGTCTACAGATCTGTTTTTGTTTTCTAAGGATCTCTGAAAACCACGGTGCAGAAGGCACTTGTCTATTTTTCGAAATAGTTTTTAGTGGGGCGTGCTTTTCCACTGCATTGCCTACCCAGTTAAGAAACTGATCAACTGCTTCAGTAGGATTGGGCTGGATTTCCGGGCGGGTATTAGTCAGAGACTTCCTGAAGGTATCATAGTTGATATCCTTCCACACTCGAAATTTGTTCTGGGAGGAAGCCTGTTTAGCAGGATTGATTCGTTTGCTCGGTAGGCGACACCCTATGGCATGATGATCTGTCCATGTCAATGGTAATATATTGGAAACCTCCAACTCATTGAAGTTAGAGATTATAGCATCCAGAGTATGTCCAGCTTCGTGGGTGGGTGCCTTTATGTGTTGGTTTAGACCCAAAGTGTGACATTCCGCTAGAAGGGCTTGGGTGTCAACATCCTCTGTCTTATCTAAATGGAAATTTAAGTCTCCCAACACAATAAAGTAATCCTCAATGGCTAGTGGTTCCATCCAGGAAGTGAAAGAGGAGAGAAACTCTGCACGAGGACCAGGAGGTCTATATATGAGAACTCCTTTCAAGGAATTAAACTCACACGCATCTAAATTCTACATGGCAAACTAGAGCACCCGGAAAAATCATATACTTTTCTGCTCACATTTTCCACCTTCTAAAAGCAGTGCAGTAATAGACCCAATATTTCTTCATTGTAGCATTTTGTTCCCGATTCAAGGTTTGTGATGGTCAAGTCTCAGGAAATAGGAACACAGAGACAAAGAAAATGCAGAATCAGGGGTACTATTCATAGTTTTAGGTAGGTGTCACAATGCTGAGGCTACATAAGTCTCAATATCCCTAACTTTAAAAAAATCTAAATATAATTTGTATCCTCACACCACAAATGTAACACTTTACCTGCCAAGGTGTTTGAAAACCCCTGTGCATGTTTTTTTCACAACTTTGTTATGTTATGTTTATGGAGTGGTGTGGCTCACTGGTTAGAGGCGGCAGACCCGGGAGCAGAAGTCGGCCTGGGACCAGGGTTCAACTCCCGACGCGGCAGGGTCGCGGACCTGGGTCAACGGACTCGATGATTCTCGCTTCGGTGCTTACTCTAACCAGCGGTCCCACTCAGCAACTCTGGGCATTAGCTTGCCTAATCTTCACAACGGCCCCATCAACGCCAGGGATGCCTGGCTCCACCTTGGGGACTCCCAGCAGGGACCGTCCCACAGGGAAAGCCAGGACGGGTTCCCCAGCGGTATACAGCGCCAGGACGGCGGCTGGCAACAGTGCGCTTTACAAGTAATACATTACATTACATGTTCATACATGTTCACCACTACTGACTTCCTCACAGTACAACGTGTACAGCTTTTTTCCACACTTGTTGATTCAACACAAATGTTGACATGCAATTGCTTTATGACAGCATTAATGAGCAATAATGGGATTTTAATTATATTTTTAACACAATTTCTCAATATTTTGTAGCATTTTTCAGCATTAATGAGCTTATACATCCTTTCAACGTATCTTCAATTATTGTTTTAGTTTTCATGATTTTCTATATTAATCATTACTTTTTGTTACATGAGAAAACCATTTTTATTCTCATCTATCTTCTGAACCAGGGGGCCAATTCACTAAGTACTTCATAAGTAACTAAAATAGTTCTGCAAGACTACTTTTTCATGTACTCATAAATGCTTTTGTGAACTGGCGCTCATAACTAATACATTAAATTAATACAATAAATTGTATAAATATATAAACAGCACCCCATCTAGATCCATTAAGAGGGCGGATCTCCAAAGAGTCAATATCCTCAAGTCAATTTCAACACAGTATAATAATTTTAATGCTGACATGGCCATTCCTAAATTGTCTAGATGAATCATATTCTGCCCTTTACTCAGGACTTTGGGAGAGAAATGTTTGAACATATAAATAACATGTTAAGTAAGGTCTACGTGTAGACTCCCCACAGATAATGTGATACCAAAGTTTTGCAAAGTTTGGAAATATTAGATTGTATGTTGCTGCAAGTTCCTGTGGTTTGTAAGTCTTCCAAGCCAATCATCATCAAACCAAAATTCTGGACAGATTTAATTTGGAAGTTTTTCATCTGGCATGTGTTTCATTTCGTGTCTGTGGAAATGGAAAACCTACAGGTGACTTCGACATGCCTGGAGCCTCCACATGCAGCAAATTATTCGCAATATTTATCTAGGTGTATCACTCCTGCTGATATTTTTGAGTATAAAGCACAAGAATTGCCTAAACCATACTTACTTAAATGAAAAAAGGTTTTTAGGTTAGAAAAATATTTATTACATTCCAACCAGGCATGCTTATTCAATGCCAATTATTTTAACTTTTGAAGTATCTTTTTTAACATTGATAGGCAGAAATGAAATGGACTGTACATTCAATATTTACATCACTGTACAATTGGTTTGATACACATAGAAACAAACAATGTCAAATAAAACATCAAACATCCTACAAAGAAATCAATACATAACAAAACTCCAATATCATATACATATAGAATCAATGAATGAAACAAATCGAAAGAATGGGGAATATGGTCAACTGAATGACTCGAAATTGATTATGTCTTGACTGGCTAATCCTAGTATTGTTTGTTAATAATGCTCTATTCCACCAAAGCTGCCGACGCGTTTCGAGACCAGGGCAAGCGTCCCTGGGCTCTCATCAGGGCTTTTATTCTTTGTGTCAGGCTCTTTTTATGGGGTGGAGAAGGTTTGTGGGACTTCTTGTCAGAGTGCGGGGAACCAAGGGGATCAATAGTTTTCTGTAGGCAGGCGATTTTATCTTGTGTCTGCTGCCAACCGGCGAGGAGGCTTGTAAAATATGACCAGCCGCGTTTATTTCATTGTAAATACTTCGTTATTCTTGAATTCAATGTGTTCCCAGCACTCGCGGTCCTTCTCCAAAAGCGCTTTCTCAGCAACTGTGTTCCTCGAGGTCTCAATCTCTGAGTTCAAAAATGGTTCTTGAGGCATTAGACTTCTCTTGATGTCAAGACATTGCAGGAAACTTATATGTAATTAAGATATATGTCTCCACTGGCACAACATAAAGCAACAGACATGCTTTAAACGGGGGAAATTCAGATTAATACAACCCCCTGAGGCGTGGTGGCAGCTGGTATGAACACCCTTGGCTCCCCCCACATGGTAATTACATAATGAATTAGAATAACGATGGGCATTACATGTTTTTTGAATGGATACTGTGTCTGGTTGGTCAGTTTTAACAGAAAACTGCTATTCTGTTTGTGTTTTTATTAGCCAATCCGCACCATAAAGTTTGCAGTCTAGTAAGGCGAATAATAAACCTTGCGCCCCAACGAAATTGCCACGACTTAGCAATGGCAATGAAACATGTTGGCCTTCTTTTACAGGGTTTGCAACATGCAGTGCTGTTAGTTTGAGTAAGCTCACAACTACGAATAAAGAGGGCAAGGTCAATTGTGAGTCTTACCTCAATTTTAATTGAAGGAGCACACTGTCCTTTACACATCACAGGGTTTTTGTTATTTTGAGTTAGTAAAAATTCTTTTTTCTACTCTTTCTATCTTCTTGCTGGACACGATTATGTTTTTCAAGTGAGCAGGCAATCAATGATGACAACCGTGCGCATGATGGTGAGGACCTGTCGGTATCCGACCTGGTGTTACGTACGTGAGGTGCCTACTGACTCTTTCACTTATTTTCATAAGTGTCCTTCACTCACATATTGGGCTTAAGGGTTTGTGTGGGTGAATTGTCTTATTGTTGATCTTCTATTTTAGGAAATGTGAATTGCTGAGGGTTCTAGGACTGGCCTTGACTAGATATGTTGTCAGAGATTAGTTGAAGGCAGATAGCTTCCCTTCATAAGCCTTTCCTCAGAAGAAATGTATTGCCCACCCTCTTAGAAGGCCAGGCCCTATTGTGTAGTATTGATTAATGTGTGGAGGGTGGCCTGGCCGGTTTAGTTCCCTCTTAAGCTCCTTGTTGTGGAGATATCCATTAAAAGACCTTCCTCTGCAGGTAGAAGCAAGGAAATATAGCAGGCTAATTCCATGGTCTTTGGGAACCATGCCTGGGATCGCCAGAAGGGAGCTACTAGTACCAGGGAACATTGCTTCTGTCTTACCTTCTGAAGTACCCCCTGGATCATTGCAAAGGGGGAAAGGTGTTAGCTCAGGCTCTTTTCCAGGGTTGCAGGAACGCATTGACCGTCTGAGCACCCAGGTCTGACATCCAGCTGAAGTACTTCGGTTGAAATGTCAACTTTCTTGCAAAGAGAGCCACCTCCAAAGTATCCCATAAGTGACAGAGACTTCTGAAGCATATCTCATCCAGCTCCCAGTCGCTGTAGTCTTGCAAGAACCCCGGGTTCCAATTAGCTACAATATTGCTTTTACCCTCTAAGTACTATGCTCTCAAGCTGATCTTGCATTCTAGACAGAACATCCAAATACTTTTGGCAAATACAACAAGACTGAGGATTTTGTACCCCCTAACGGATTATTATATGCCACTGCAGATACATTGTCCATTTATAACATGACAGTTCTGCCCTGCAGAGAGTGTTTGAAGCTCATTAGAGCATAGAGACCTGCTGTCAACTCCAGGTAATTTCTGCGATGAGGTCTCTCCATATAAGACTCATGTTTAATTTTAATTGTTTTAGTTCTATTTTGAGAACAACAAATTTCAAGCAAGACATTTGTTATAACAATAGACGGAAAAAGATTCATTACAAATTTAGAAACATTTTCAAAAATGTAAGCAGATTATGACCAATGTTCCCTCTAATTCATTTCCTCTGTGTGCGGCACTGGAGGGTCTCTGTGCGCTGCAACCATGGCTATGTGCGCCAGGAACCAAACCGCGCGTATCTGCGGCACCAAATGGCACTCAAAACGTTTACTTTAAAAAGTGAAAAGATGATGCATTTTCACACATACAGAGCCACAATAAGGGTCTTAAGGGCAGTTTGCAAATTTATTGTATTGCCTGTATTTTCATTGTGCTCTGACTGCTGTTGTCTGTCTTCCCTGCTGCCTGTACGTCGTCCATGCCCCGTTTTCTTCCCTCTGTTCCCCTCTCTATCCCCATGCTCTCTCTGCACGGTCTTTCCTTCTGTACTCCTCGCTGCCCATGTCTCTGCCCAGTTTTCCCTTCTGTTTCCCTCGCTGCACCCGGGCCTCTCTGCCCGTTCTGCCTTCTGTTCTTATCTGCCCCTATATTTCTGTATTATGCCTCTATGCCATTAGTTATTTGTGCCCGTCTGCCCTCTGTGCCACTCGTTTTTTTTCCCTTCTGCCCTCTGTTCCACTCGTTTTTTTGTGCCTTTCTGCCCTCTGTCCCACTCGTTTTTTGTGCTTTTATGCTCTCTGTCCCACTCATTTTTTGTGCCTTTCTTCCCTCTGTCCCAGTCTTTCTGCCCTCTGTCCCAATCGTTTTTTGTGCCTTTATGCTCTCTGTCACACTCGTTTTTTGTGCCTTTCTGCCCTCTATCCCAGTCTTTCTGCCCCCTGTCCCAATCGTTTTTTGTGCCTTTATGTCCTCTGTCACACTCGTTTTTGTGACTTTCTGCCCTCTGTCCCACTCGTTTTTTGTGCTTATCTGTCCACTGTCTGTGTCCCACTCGTTTTCTTGTGCCTTTCTGTCCTCTGTCTGTGTCCCACTCGTTTTTTTGTGCCTTTCTGTCCTATGTCTGTGTCCCACTCGTTTTTTTGTGCCTTTCTGTCCTCTGCAGCCCTGCCAAGTATCACGCATCATGCGTTAGACTAAGGCATTCCAGTGTGGTGATCTGCATCACCGCACTGAAATGCATTGTCACGCATAGCTGCTCAGAATGTGAACGTGTGCTATGAGCCCCTTTACATTGTTTTTATATTTTATTTGGTTTTTTTCTATGGTTCCACAGTGACATACCATACCTCTGAACCCCATGATGTTGACAAGTTTGTTTCATGCTTTTTTAGTTCCATTAGAAAAAACACACAATAAACAATTCACAGAATCTTTACATCAATCTTTATCGCTGATTGTTAGACTCAATATTTTTATTGACAATATGAGAACTGCTTTTTCCTCCCCTAAACTGACCCGTACCTATCCCGCAGCAAGCAACACAGAAAGAGATGCGTTGGCAGCCGGTTGCCACCATGTGGGGCCAGAAGAGCTTCACTGTTAGCACTGACACACACAGTCTTGCAAGAGGTCTCATGCGGTAAAAACAATATTGCTTTCCATAAATTCAAGCACGTAGTTTATTAAGTGACCGAGGTGCTCAAACACCTTCCCTCAACTGGCAACTACAACGTTCATCCGATAATATGGAACATTAGAACTCAGGTGGTTAGCCGATGCCTTAAAGGGGAATACACTACATATCATCCCCTTTGAAGAAACCGAGAAGAATAACTAAACTGTGAACAAACACGCGAGCATCTTAACATAAACATTTCAAATAGTCGCTAATCATATTTATTAGGGTTGAGCTGTGCTAGTAGTCAAGTCTTTGAAATACAGTGTCCTGGCTGGCTGTAATGTGTGCGTCTCACTCTCCTGAGGCTTTCCAATGCCTATGCTGTTTGCGGGTGCTCAGGAGTAAGCTGACTGCTGTCTATTTTAATATATGATATTTAGGCACCTGAGAAGATCGTGTTGGGGGACCTCATATCCTACTACAGGCTGAGTCCCATGTAGGACATAGAGAGCGGCGGGACTGTAGTCCAGACTGATGGTGGACAATGTATTGCCAGGGAGGAGCTAGGGGGACCAGTCGGCAAAAGGCTGGCTAAGGCAGAATCTGTTAACTGTTTTTCTGCCGGCTGACTGGTCAAATAGGTTAGCGCCCTTCCATTTCTGTTGCTTTGCAGTAGATTTAAGATCTTCTTCGAGTTTTTCGTTGCTCCAATGGATGTCATTTCTGAAATGTATAGGTTTCTCTTTTCTGCATTGCTTAATTTTGCCCACGAGAAAGTGTCACTCATTGTAGTTGAAACGTCACTCATAATTACCCTGAAATTATTCAAGAGTCACACACGGGGATCTGAAACCTTGGCAGCTATGCCTCTGCCTGTGTCCCACTCGTGCCTTTATGCCCTCTTGCCTTCTGTTCCGCTCGTTCCCCAGCGGCTGTGGCCTTTTGTTTAAATATTGCTGATAATCAGAGCCCCTTGACGGGCTCCGATTAACAGCAATACTTAAACAAAATGCCACAGTCTGCCCCGCACTTTACTAACAAAAGCGTAGACCCTTTCCAAACACAGCGCGAGCACACGCTGTGTTTGGAAAGTGTCTATGCTTTTGTTAGTAAAGCGCGGGGCAGACTGTGGCATTTTGTTTAAGTATTGCTGTTAATCGGAGCCCGTCAAGGGGCTCCGATTAACAGCAATATTTAAACAAAAGGCCACAGTCTGCCCCGCTCCCACACAGCCGCAAGCGTCATGATCCCCATCAACCCCCCACCTCCTTAACTGCATTCCTCACGCCCGCTCCACCGCAACCACTGAAAAAGTGCTCATGTTCGCGCCGCTCGCGTTTTAAAAGCAGCGAGCGGCGCGACCCTCTAGCAACGTCCTGTGTGCGCGCTCCACGCTAGGTGGTGCGCGCTGACTTGGGGGGAGGTGCGCGCGCGCGGCCTAGAGGGAACGGTGGTTATGACACACACATTCATCTGAGGGAGACTTAAAAAGCGAGATCAGACTCTGCACAGATGCACTGGTATATCCTAATTTGGATTATTTTTAAGTAGCGCCTTCTTGCCTCAACCAATGTTGAGTACGGGCAAACCATCAAAACAGGCTTCAGATCTGCACTCCTCCATTGCAGAGATTACATAAACTGGTAGCATTTTCTTTATGGATCCATTTGAGAGTCAATTAATTAAAAGGGAGTATGCCAGGCCACAATAAAATGATACATCGCTGAATTCCATGCCTTAAGGAAAAGTGGAGATATTGTTGCACCTGTTTATATTCAATTGATTCTGCATAGGGTTCATAATGATGCAGTTTAGAGCAGTGCAAAGTGTCCAATTTGAAGCTGATCCTCAGCGTCAGATGTTTTAGGAAAAGCTTCAATTGGGATGGAGTCCATGATTTTCAGGAGTACACTTGTGCATTTTGATAACTTAAAAGCAATAATAAGGTTTTGGCTAAAAATATATTTTGTGGATTCGGGCTTGAATGTCTCAATTTTTAGTAAAAATATAAAGGTGTCTTGGTCTGTGTGTAAAAGTTTGTAGGCCCATCTTAAAATATTGGTGATGGCTCTGGCGAAAGCGCCGACTAGAGAAAATTCCAAATGCAGTACTAGTACCGGGACAGCTTGTTGGACCTTAACCAATTTTCAAAGGATTTTCCCTTCTTTGGTTTTTATTTAATGCCAGTGGGTAATTGGAATATATTCCAGCGCGTACAATAAGATATGGGGAATCTTAGAACTGTAGATCTGTAGCAAGGAGGAGAAGTGCCTTTGCCCAAAAGAGGAATATAATTATTGAAGCACCCCCACGTGAACATCTGCTTTACGAATCAGGTGCTGCAGCTGCGGGGAGTTTTGTAATGATTGAGTGAATATTCGTATATTCTTTTACCACTTCTATCAATTCACCTCCCATTGTCCGAATGAATTTTGTGTAATGGTTTTTTTACTCTGATTGATACTATTTTTATTTTTGTTATATTTGGAACCAAAAGTTTTTCGTTCCTATATCTTGTTAGCAAATCTAAGTTCCTTTGTAATCCGAATGGGGTAAGATCAAGTATTACCACGTCATCAGCATACATCATTATGTGAATTTTACAAGATGAGATCTTCGAAGTGAAATTAACAACCTGCAAAAAACTGACCGGGAGGTCACTGAGGTATAATGAAAAGAGGAAGGGAGCCAGCAGGCAAACTTGCCTAAGGCCGTTTGGTGTGGCTATTCGGTAACTAAGTCCCCTATCTTTTCCCATTTGTCCATGGCATCAAGTTTTTGAATGATTAAAAGGGATCGCTCCGGTAGAAAAAACCCAGGGGCATATTACCAAGGGTGGCGATAGGCAATTATCGCCGATTTAGCAGCCGTTTTTGGCCGGTAAGCGGCAATAATTCTATCGCGCTATTAGCAAGCTGTCGCTAACTAATGTTAGCGACAGCTTTTATGCGATAGCAAGCGGTTTAGGGCCCGCTTTGCATGTCAGCGATGTTTATCGCTAATGACATGCAAAGTGGGCGTACCCAACTAGTTAGCAACTGAAAGCAGTTGCTAACATGGCTATCGCCTATTAGCAAGGCAGGCGTAGCGTTGGAAATATTTGCGCTAAGCGCGAATATCTCCAAATACTAACACCTGCCTAGACCAGTTCTTAGCCATGTTATCCCATGGGAGGTGGATAACATGGCTAAGAGCATTTCGTCTCTAATGCGTGAATATCAATGTATTCTCAGCAATATTCATGCATTTCGCCGCTATCGCTGGATATTTTAGCACAATGGAGAAAAAAGTTGCTACCATGGTTGGTAACATGCCCCCCAGTATTTAAGGTGGTCCAGGACACTTGCCACTAAGATCTTCCCTAGCAAGGCGATCTGCCGATAGTTTCCTAGTTGCAACCGAGATCCCTTCCTGTGGATTGGAATCACAATACACCCTTCCATAATTTTGAAATGTTGCCGTTGGAGTATCAATGAGAGTAAAGTGGTGCTAGAAACTTACTCCATTCCTCAGTTTGCTTTGAAGTACCTTCATCGGGATTTGGTCAGGGCCCATTGCAGAAGACGAGCTTGCTTTCTTTATATGGTGCTCTAATTGGTGAGCCACCGGGGGAGAATTGTTTTTAATATTTTCCCATTGAATACTTGGTGGTAGATTCCGTTTTTCATGATTAAAATTTGGTTTATATAGATTGCGCAGATATATTTCCCATTCAATTGGGGGAACTGGTGACGCTTGCAAGGATTTCTTACTACCTGTTTGTTTAGCTGTTAAGTTCCAATAAGCCTGAGTATTATTTTGTTTTGCTGCAATTTTGATTTCAACCCAATTTTGATCCTAATGCAATTTTCGATTTTTTTTCTTTTTCCCTCCTCTGGCATTTTTTTAGATGTTTGATTTCTTGATCTCTTGTGTCTAAAGACTGTAAAAATTGCAGATGAATTCGTTTGTTTAACACAGTGGCTCTTTTATCTGGCTTCTTTCCTATGTGAGTTTTTGCTCAAGAATCCCGCTGTTTTAGTGGCGCCTGTAGAACTTGCATTATTTTATTAAGTGGTAATTCA
The DNA here is from genome assembly GCF_964263255.1 of Lissotriton vulgaris. Lineage (NCBI taxonomy): Eukaryota > Metazoa > Chordata > Amphibia > Caudata > Salamandridae > Lissotriton > Lissotriton vulgaris. The sequence continues at coordinate 1,649,499,314 of NC_141689.1, forward strand.
AAATGTACTACTGGGTCCAAAGAATAGGTAAATTGTAATACTTGTGCCTTATCAGTTTTGTAGATCTTAACATTGGGGGCCCGTTGCGGTCCCCCAGGGATTCTGGATGGTGGGGGTTGCACATGGGGGGTACCTATGGTACCCCCCAGCAGTTCCATGCACAACATGGCAGGCACCGCGCTGTGCCTGCCATGTTGTGCATGGAAGTGCACAACATACCTTCCTGGCATTGTTGTAGGCTGTTCTGACTGCACCGCCCGCCACAATGTCAGGAATGCTGTGGCGGGCGCATCACAAGGTCCCCCACAGGACCCCCGCCTTTATGACGGTCGGTCCCTTTTTGTGTCGGGATGGCGGGTGGACAAAGTCCGCCTGCCCTCCTAATGTGCCCCATAGTTTTGCCACTCTACCAAACCTACTGATCTATGGTTGCCCAGGCGTGCACTCCAGACATGAAGGCTTGCAACTGATACTTGCATATATTCTGGGGAACTCCCAAGGATTTCCCTGCCATTCCAGGCATCTGTGTTCTCCAACCAGTCCAATTATAAACTGGCATCTTGATCTAGAATTATCCTGTCCCATACTATGACCATTCTCTTAGAGCTTTCGCTTTCACCCTCTGTATAGCTCGATAATATAATGGCCTGGGGAATATGGCTTGAATAGAAGAGGAAAGGAAACCTAAGAGCCTGGCTTGGTCTCTAAAGGGTACACAGTCTTAACACAAATCTTATCTTCTTTCAAATCTTGGTAATTGTCTTCTCCGGCAACCATAGAAAGGTTTTTATTGTGTTTATCCTAAAAACCCCAAATTCTAGGTAACTGGAAGGAACCATAATGGACTTCTCCTTGTTTATTATGAAATCCAAACTCTCTAGAAGATTCACCACAGATTCCAGACCCTTTACAATCTGAGAATGATATTGGGACATTATGAGGATAGCGTCTTGATAAACAATTAACATATCCCGCTCTCTCTCAGAAAGGATGCAGTCGCTCATATTACCTTGGGGAAATACTAAGGAGCCAGGATAGGCCAAAGGGAAGTGCCTGAAACTGAGAATGATGGTGATTCCTTATCAACTGGAGGTATCCTTGAGACTCCAAGGCCATGAGAATGGTGAAGTAGGCATCCTTCAGATCCAACTTCATGATCCAGCCTTTTACTAGTAGAAGGTATCTCAAGAGTTGGATTCCCTCCATCTTGAAATGTCTGTAGACTAGAAATCTGTTCAGGTACCTGAGATTTATAACTGGTCTCCATTCTTTGTCTTTTTTCTCCACAAGGAAAGAGTATACTCACAAAAACTTTGTATTCCCAAGGAACCTCTACGAATGCACCTTTTTGTACCACAGAGATCACCTCTTCTTCTACCACCTTCTGTTGTTCTAAGGTAAGTTTCAATACTCTTGGGCATGAGGATTGGACTGGGACCTCTGTAAAATCTATTTTGAAGCCCTGAATGTTTTACAGGACCCAAGGGTCTTGCGCAATTAATCTCCAAGCATGTGAAAAGAACTTGAGTTGACCCCACACTTTTACTGGGAAAATATAAATATGTCTTCATAATCGCTCTAAAAATTGGATCCATGTCCACGAGATCTGAAGCCTCTGGTATGAGTAGGTTGTCCTCATGGGGGTTAGAAGGAATGTGGGATACCTGGCTGTTAACCTCTACTGAAACCTCTTTGTCTGAAGTTTGGCCTTTGAGAACCTTGGCCGGTAGAAAGCCCCCTTCTTCCGGCCACAAGGGTAAAAATTCCCTTCTCTTATTTGTCTGTGCTTTGTCCAAGGCTCTGAATGTAGCCACATATGTTCCTATTGTTTTAATCATATTTTCTCCTAACAGGAGGCTTTTAGGTTTTTTGTAGTTATTTTATCTGCCATGCCTCCTAATTTTGGGTTGATCTCACTTTAGGACAACCCTACGCCATTCAGCCTTCAGTCCTGCATTGTTTTTTCCTAGGAGGGAAGTTCTGTGGTTCCAGCCACTAAATAGATTAATATCTACTGGGGCCTGTTGTATTAAGTTTATACATAGGATACTAGGTATGAGATTATAATGGTTATGTTGGAATGTTGTTGGCGGCATTTATAAAGATGTGTAGAATGTTGAAGGCGTAGATGTTTTCCTGCACCTCATAAGTTCACCTCTCTGTAATGCATCCCTCTTGTGTGGGCTTGTTATACATATACTGCATTTAAAGGATAAACACTGAATGTAGCAGAAATCAACCTTGTCTCTGAGCAATCCCTTCACTACAGAGTCCCATTAATGTTGGCCTGAAGGGATCCTTCCATGCCTTTTCTCTGGTATCTCCCCAGCTAGAATATAAAGGTGATAAGTTCAGGATCTAGGTTCAGTGTTAGGCAAACTTTCACTTTGATCACTGGTCTACAGCACTCAGCTCTCAAGATGTTACATGCCTCTTTTTCTATGGAATTTCTTATCCACCTTCTAATACATTTCCCCACATTATCTTGAGGCCACCATTTGGCACTTCTTGGGTACCTGATGTTCTTTGGAAAAAACATCTCTTGAGCAAGGAGATCCATAATTATCCCCTTAGAGGATGACAGACATTCCTCACCTGTGAAGAGGCGTTCAATGTCCACATCATTCTGATTCAATTCAAGGATGTATTCAACAAATAATTCTTCACTTGGATGTCCTTGATCTTCCAAGGCAATATCTTTTTTTCTGTACTCTGAGCACTAAAGATATCTGTGCTACTTCAGAAACCATTATGAGTTGTGCCACGTAGGACACTCAAGACTTTTGATGTTCTTTGACCTCCTGATCTGTTTGAAGGGCTTAGACCTCCAGTATGATTTGAGGTGCTTGTACCTCCCAAAATGCTCATGGAAGCTGCCCCTTCAATATCATGAACTTTTTTTTATTCCTTGGCACCCTCTCTTACGACAATCACACTCTCCCCCTGAGGCAGTTTCCAAGTCACAATCCTCATCAGCAATTAGGGACTTCTTATTAGATATGACTTGTTGCGAGGTTTCGCGCACAAAAGTGTGCCTCTCCTTTTGTGTTATTTGTTTAGTAATTCTTCATTAATATTATGATTAGGGACATCAGGGCCATCAGTTTCAGCATTGGACATAATGTGCTGGTTCGTTTAAGTTAAACAGTAGTAGAATATATATATAAAGTGAAAGTTGTGAGCAAATGCTCACCGTGCCTTTCCCCAGCCCCTCCATGGGGGCGGTCCGTGATGAGGCAGACAGCCTCAAACAAATGCGCCAAAGCCGTCACACACTCCTACCGGGACAGCAATCACGGACACAAGATCTGCTGCAGTAAACCTCCGTTTTATTTCACTCGGGTCTAATGGCAAGTAGCACTCAGCGCGTTTCAGGAACACTCATTGTTCACGAGTGCCTGTCTTCGCGTTGCTTTCTTTTTTATAACCACGTGATTACAATGTAACAAAATGAAGAAAGACTAGCGCTGACATCGATTCTCAGAGTATACATTCACTATGCATCTTATTTACATTTCAAGCACGTTATTTTTAATCACGCAATAGCATTTTGCCGCTGCTCCTTCTTGCAAAGTTATTTAAATTACCAATTGTGTGACTGATAACAATAAAGATACAGTGTCATGCATCATACTCCCTTTTATGATAGCTATCGTGCCGAAATACATAATTGAAGGTATTGCTCCCAAGTGGGTAATTAATAATATCCTTCGAGATTCATTAGATGCCATTCAAAATTGGGAAATATACCGCACATGAAAATTATTGTTTTACAACGTATTTTGCGTTTGTGACGCCCCAGTGGGCTAGAGCATATAAAAGCTTGGCAATAGAATGTTCTAGCTAGAAATGTTTCCGTCTTCAGCTTAGTCAAATCTCATCTAGAAAAATAAATAAACTTATGTGTCACCTCAAAGAAAAACAACTACGTACAATAATTAAACACTACATTTAAAAACACAATAAGCTCGCGGCTTAAAGACTTTTGCTCACAAAATTAGAAAATGCATTATTAAAGAATTCAACTATCAGTCAGTCTCCAATATAATCATCCCAGGTGTACAGCTAATTCCTCATCAAGATTGTGGCCTAATGGGATCATTGTCTTATATTGCATGATAAGCTTAGACTCACGTCTACGTAGTTCTTTAAGTCTATCACCACCTCTCACATCAGCTTTTACAAAGTCAAGTACCACAAAGCGAAGTAAGTTTGTATTTTGTTCATGGTGGCTTTGAAAATGACGCGCCATTGGATAAGCCTTGTCCAAATTTTTGATAGCACGTAAATGTTCCAGAATACGGATTTTGGCCTTGTGGATGGTGCTTCCAATGTAGGCTAATCCACATGACAAAATAACGCGTATACCGCGTACTCAGTGTTACATGATGTGTGTTTCTTGATCATATAGGGTCTACATACTGAGGACAATATACATTCTTTCTTGTTTCTGCTGTTTTTGCAGGCTTTGCAGCTTCACCATGTATAGAAGCCTTGAATAACAGGGATCCCAGGTTTGGTTATTTCAACAGCTCTGCATAAAGTGTCTTTCAGTGATCTAGCTCTTTTAAAAGTGATCTGTGGATTAGATCCAGTGCAACCTGCAAGGTCTTTGTCTGTTCCTAATACTGGCCAGTATTTATTCAAACATTTCCGTACTGCTTTTGTTTGTTTGCTGTGTGTTGTTATAAACCTGAGATTTTGACTGGTTCCTTCATTATTCATACTCTCTGTTTCCAGTGATTTGTCAACCAACAGAGATTCTCTCGGTCGTTTGGATACTTCAGTTACGGCTTTTCTGATAGTTTTCTCTGTGTACCTTCGTTGTAAGAACTGTTCAGTCATCACTTCAGATTCAAAATTGAATTTCTCTGCTGTACTGCAATTACGCTTGGCTCTTAGCAGTTCACCTAATGGGATACTTTGAATAAGTGCGTTGGGATGGCAGCTTTCGGCATGTAGAAGACTATATTCCAGCCGTACTTTTCCTAAAGATACTGCTTTCTATTTTGTTGTTCTCAACAGACAGTTTAAGGTTAAGGAATTCAAGTGAAGTTTTAGACCATTGCGAAGTCAGATGGAGATTGAAATTATTTGCATTGAGCAGGGTAACAAATTCATCAGCCTCTTTTTCGTTCCCGTCCCAAATGCAAAAAATATCGTCGATATACCTGACGTACATCAGGATCTTTTCTTTGAATGTATCTAATTTGCTCACAACCTCCTCATCCCAGTACCCCATATAGAGACCTGCAAAAGATGGCGCAAAACAGGTCCCCATCGAAGTACCGAGGATCTGATGATATATTTTGTTATCAAATAGGAAGTAATTCTGCTTAAGACAAATAGCAATCATCTCAAGCAGCATGTCTGTGGGAGCCATATAAGATGCAGATCTATCGCTCAAGAAGTGTCTACACGCTTCTACTCCTTTGTCGTGTGGTATACAGGTGTATAAGCTGGACGCATTCATAGTAAACAAAGAGTATTCAGGTTTCCACTCAATTCTTTCTAATTTACGGAGAAAATCTCCGGTGTCCTTGACATAAGATGAAAGTTGTTGGCCTGGACCCTGGAGGAAGAAATCAACATATCTAGAAACATTTTCTCGAAAACTGTCTCTTTATGAAACTATCGGTCTCCCTGGTGGATTGAGTGGCTCTTTGTGGATCTTGGGCAGTAGATATAAAGCTGAAAATTTCGGGAATTTACAGTCAAGAAATTTGTACTCTTTATCTTCAATTAATCCCTGCCTCTTCCATTCATACAGTGTTGTCTGAAATTGTCTGATAGCGTGCTCGTACTCCATCCTATTGCTCCTTTCGTATTTGTCAGCTTCAGCTAACTGTCTCAGGCCTTCATTCACATAGTCAGTTTTCAACATAACAACCACATTCCCACCCTTGTCAGATTTTTTTATCACAATTGTGTTATCTTTCTTGAGGTTATCAAGGGCAATTCTTTGGGCCTTACTGATGTTACTCCAATTGTCAAAGGTTTTGTGTTTGGATATTTTCCACAGTTCTTCACTTACTCCCTTTTCGAATACTTCTATAGCTTCATTTCTAATCTGAGGCAGAAATATCGATTTTGGTCTGAATTCATTTTTGACACTCAAATTGAAATGGATATGTTCAAGTTCAAGACTTGAGGCGCATATATATATATACATATATATATACACAGGATTTAAACCTAAATCAATATTTGTGCCAACAATGCCAAAGGATGGTCTTGATTTGTTCGCAGAGTATGTGATAAAGGATTTGAAAGAACTCTCCATTTTAAGCACTAGACAACGTTGCAAACAAAACCAAGATCAAACCAGAAAGTACAATGCGCTAATGGAGAAAATAAAATCAAGATCAGACATAGTGGTGAGATGGTCGGACAAAGGGGGAAACATAGTACTCTGGCCACTCGAAATGTATAACAAAGAGGCACTCAGTCAACTACAGGACCGGGAATGCTATGCGAGAATAAGCCCAACGTTTCTAGTAGGCATTCAAGAAAGATATCATAATGAGCTGTACAAATGGAAGGGACAAGGCCTACTCAGCAAAAATGAATTTGAGTTCCTAAAAACAGACTATCCTGTTACAGCACAAATGTATCTGATCCCTAAGATACATAAAAATGACAAAGTGCCACCAGGAAGGCCAATAATATCGGCAATAGGGAGCCTATTTGAAAATACAAGTGTGTTCATTGATCACTTTCTTCAACCAGAAGTAAAAAAGTTGCCAGCATACATAAAGGACACAGGTGATTTCCTGAAAAAGATCTATGATGTCAAGTGGAAAGAGAACTATTTATTCTTGACATTAGATGTCCAGGCCCTATACACCAGCATTAGACATAAGGACGGTCTGAATGCCATAAAACATTTCTTGGGGAAAAGACCTATAAATCAATATGAACATACCAAAATGCTATTGGAAATGACGGAGTGGTGCCTTACCAACAATACGTTTATATTCAACAGACTGTTTTACAGACAAATCCAAGGTTCTGCTATGGGTACTTGCTTCTCCCCCAGCTATGCGAATCTGCATATGGGCTGGTGGGAGGAGCAGGTACTTATGACACTTCACGAGGAAACCATGAACCAAAATGTTGTTGTTTATAAACGTTTCATAGATGACAACTTTATTTTGTGGGAGGGAAGTGTGGAAAGTGCAACAAGTTTTACTGAACAGCTAAATGAGAATTCATTGAACCTCAAATTCACCTGTAATGCAAGCAGGGAGAGCATACAATTTCTAGATGTAGAACTGTTTGTACAGAATGATACAATACAAACACGCACGTATCGCAAACCCACTGCGGGTAATGCGATCCTGCACGCAAATAGTTTCCACCCGACACCACTCAAACAGTCCATCCCCTATGCGGAATGCCTCAAGATGGTACGCAACTGTAGCACTAGTGAAGGGCTATCTGAAGCAAAAACAAATCTATTCACTAGATTGAAGAAGAGAGGGTACACTGACAGAACCTGTAAGAATGCAGAATTGAAGTGCAGCACAAAAAACGACATGACCTACTGTTCCCAGATGTAACAGAGTCAGCAACCATAGCACAAGAAAGACAACCCCCTAGGTTAATCACAAGTTTTAACCGCTACCACGCCAACCTTCGTAAAATACTTAGAAGGCACTGGCCGTTGGTCCGAAATGACACAACGATAGGGAACAAAGTGGGTGACAAACCATTAGTGTCCTTCAAAAAAGCCAGATCCATGCGTCAACAATTGGTACGCAATGCCCCTGCTATAACAAAACAAAAAAACTGGCTTCAATCACAAAAAGGTTTAAAAAAATGCACAAAATGCAAGGCCTGCAGTCATGGTAGCAACACAACAAGTATCACAGTACCCTCCCGAAAACAACCCTACTCCATCAGAGAACATTACACATGTAAGACGGAGTACGCCGTATATGTGCTCACTTGTGTATGTGGCAAACAATATGTAGGGTCCACAATCCATCCTGTGCATGTTAGAATCCTGCAACACCTAAGGGCAATCGCGAATAAGGACCCAGCCTACCCAGTAGCACGACACATCCATGAAGTTCATGGAGGAGACTACAAAGGTCTGACATATTTTGTTATAGACAGCGTCCCCAAGAATGTGAGGGGCGGAAATCGCAAGCCTGCGTTACGCCGCCTAGAATCCAGATACATCATTTTACTGAATTCTAAGATCCCCTCAGGGCTTAATGCTGATGAAGCCCTAAATGTCCACATCTAGTGCAGTCTCTCTCCCTTACCTTAGTACCCTTTAACAAATACCCAGATTACGCCATCACTGTAAATAATTTACACAACTAGTCACATGTAACAAATCACAGCCTTCAGCCACACCAAACACTTTTCGAGCACACATACCATTAAATTATGTTCACGTGATAAAATCAATCCCCTGTGACACGTTGATATTTTACACAAAAACTGAGTAATTGCGCACTAGCGCGGGATTTTGTCTCCGTTTGTTGTGTACAATGTGGGCGAGTGCTAAAATGTATATAGGGGCTCACGGTATCACCATACCAAGGAAGATACAAAACCCTGCAGACAAACGCAGCTTACCGGCAGTATGTGAAAGGACTGTGAACACTACAACATGTTCTGACTCTGCCACCAGGCCAGCAAACCGATCGTCGGTAAGCCCAAGCCCTTTTCATCACGCATTCCGTGAACTAGACCCAATCATGTGAGTGTGTCACAATCTTTCACCAGGTTACGCCCAAACCTCCATGATGTAGGAGAGACACTTAGGGTGTAATCAATTGAAAGGGAAATGATGAAAATACATGAACCGTGAAATTATATATTATGTGTTATATATATAAAAAACAAGTGGCAAATGTAATGTAATGATTTGTTCAAACTTGAGTGGTTGTAAACATGCTGAAAATGTTTATACAAGTGTGAATACACCTGACATGTAGCAATTATCAAACCCGCCAAAAGATGTAACAGGCATGTTAATAGTCACGTCAACACGAGGGTGTAACCACGTCACCATGGCAACAAGTAAAACGCCAATTAGTTATGTTAATTATGACTCATGTGACAGTGTAACATGTATATAAAGCGCACTTTTCAGTGGTCAGATGTTAGTGAGCAAGGCGGTAGTAGCCGCCGAAACGCGTCTGAGCAGAAGCTGATTTTAGAAATAAAACCCTTGAACTAAGATACACAGAGTCAGCACCTTCTTTGATGGTCAAGATTGGTTTGGTAGCAATATATATATATATATATATATTCCGACAGAACTCCCAACGCGCCACTTCCAACCCTCAGATCGGCGAAGCGCACAAACAGGAGACGGACCACGGAATGGATGACAAGTATTTAATCCAGTTTTACGAAGTTTCAAGCAGGAAATGCATAACGCGTTTCGGGCTGCAAGCCCTTGTTCACATGCATATATATCCAACCATAGCAGAACCCAATTGGAAAGAAGCCTCACGAAGGTAACTGTAACACCCCTCTTTATTGAAGCAACAGCCTGCCAGCAGGATTGTTCATGGAAACTTCGTGTTTCAAATTAAAAACGCCAGACGCTATGGTTGGAGATATATATATATATATATATTCACTGAAAAAACCATATTACATCATTCATGACATGGTCAGTGACATCACTGATGACATCACTGATGACATCACTGATGACATCTCAAATGACATCACTGATGACATCACTGATGACATCATCCAGTGTATGTGTGTTTCGGTAAAGTTAAAATATGTTTTACATATTGAAGAATGAGTGTATGTATGAGTGTGTGGATGAAGGATTTAGTAGGTGCGTGACTGACTGTATGAGTGAGTGATTAAATGTGTCTTACTGAATGCATAGGTTAGTGACTAAACTGTCTGAATGTGTGCATCATTATGTCTGTTGTTGTGTAAGCTGCTGCATGTGTTGATTAGTAGCTATATGAGTGGCTATATGGGTTATTGATTGGTTGCCCAAGTATTTGTATATGAGGGTGAGTATGTGTGGGGGTGGCTGGGAGGTGTGTGACTCTGTGCATCAATGTGTGATCAGTTTATTTACTTGGTCTATGGGCTCAACAGTGCCAGTGGAAACAGCTGTATGGGCGGTTGACTGTCTGATGGGTGTGTTGGTGAGTGAATGGGTATCTCAGTGCTACATGTCCAAGTAAGTACATATGTAAAACACAGTGTATGTGAGAGTTGGCATATATTAATGACTATACATGAGAGCCTGTGATTGCATAAGTGACTGTTTAGATCAATGTGTACTTGTATCAGTGATTGTAAAAGAGAGTAAGTATGTGTTAGTATATGTTTGAATAATTAAGGTTATGTGTGTATAACTGTATAGATGAGGAAATGGGAGTGTGATTGATTCTTTGCATGACTGACTAGGTGTGTGAGTAACTCCATCGATGAGTGGCAGTGTGTGAGTATCTCTATAGGTGTATGAGTGCATATGATAGTGTTGTATTGATGAGTGACTGTATGTATGAGTGATTGTATGGGTGAATGAGTGGATGTGTGTGTAGACTTAGGAATCAGTGAGTGCGTATGTAGTAACTGGTATTGGCGTGTCAATGGTTTCTGGAATGGTAGTCTGTATTTAACACTGGATATATCAAAAGTTAGATTAGAGTGTGAGGAGGTGCATCATATTATCACATGGATGATGTCATCAGTGATGTCATTTGAGATGTCATCAGTGATGTCATTAGTGATGTAATTTGAGATGCCATCAGTGATGTCATCAGTGATGTCACTGACCATGTCATGAATGATGTAATATGTGACATCATCAGCAGTGGATTGCGGGTGCGCGAGTTATAGTGAGTCCAACTAACTATAACGTGGGAATTTCAATGGTTTTGTATGAGTAAAATGTTCAGCTAACTATAACTGGTGTGAAACCTATGGTTTTTCAGTGAATTTCAAAGGTTTTTTAAATGCTAATTCCTAACTATAACAATTGTGAAACCTATGTTTTTTTTAGTGAATTTCAAATGTTTTTTAAATGCTAATTCCTAACTATAACGATTGTGAAACCTATGGTTTTTTCAGTGAATTTCAAAGGTTATTTAAAAGCTAATTCCTTACTATATCGAGTTTGTAACCTACGATTTTTAAAGTGAATTTTTTTTTTTTTTAGTAGCTGTTTTTTATAACTTAATTTATTTTAATTTTTTTTAATTAATTTTTCAATGTATTTTTCATGTAGGTTTTTTTTTCTTCATAATTTTGTCTCGGAGCGCTCAGGGTGCGCGCACCGGTGAGCTTACCCGAGAGGGCAGCGTGAGCGCTATTCCCGCGTGCGAGAAAAAAAAAGTTTGTGTTCAAAGTAAAAAATAATGCAAGACATTTAGTGGCATACTTATAAAAGTACAATTTTTGATTTTAAATACCCGTATTTTAACTTTATATGTATTTCCAAAAAGCTAGCAAAACTTCATTTGGGAGCACCGCGTAAGCGCTTCCGGAAGCGCCAACGTTCGTGCAGCGTAAGTGCCCCCGGAAGCGCCTACGTTCGTGCCACCTAAGCGCCCCCTGAAGCGCTCCGGTGTGGGCAGCGTAAGCGTGTCAAGTCATGTGACATTAATATAACTTTTCATTGGTTCTTTACAGCTTTTTTTACAACTAATGAAAACCCCACCCATTTCCTTCACTACCTCTTTCACTTTGGAGAGAGCAAGACCTGTTCCCTGTTTCTCTTCATTACTTTAGAAAAAATGGCTGCAAGACCACCTAGCAGCAGTGAGGACTCTGATGGGTTTATCCAGATAGAAACTCCTAAGCCAAAGGTGAAGGAGCACTTTATCTGGAAATTTTTTACTATTCCACCAGGAGAGAAAAAGGTTAATGCTCCAAAAGTGGAGTGCAAAATTTGCCAACTGTTCTTTCACGGGGTGACCCTAGAAGAAAATATAGTTTTGGCAACTCAACAATGATCAGGCATGTTCAAAGGAGGCACCCCCAGAACTATGCCCGGGAGAGTGTCGGAGACCTGGCACGTAATCCCCCAAGAGATGGTGCCTCAACTTCCACCGGAGGACAAACATCATCAGCGAGAGGAAGATCAGTGGAGCTGATTCCCAACATTCAACCTGTTTTCAGCGACATCAACATTCGTTGTAAGCAGTGTAATGAACTGCTTTGTGTTGGAGAGCAGAGTATCATCCTGATTGTTCGCAAAAGGGAAGAACACAGCTGCCCTCCCCAGTCCCAATTTTTCCCTTTTTTTTGCTCCTGTTGAGCAGATTGGCATTCCCTATTTTTGTTTTTGTTCTGATAAAAATACCAAAAAAATTAAAAACGTTCGGAAAAAGAAAAAAAAACTAAAAAGGAAGAAAAAAAACTGTTCTTTTTAGAACTACCTCCAATTCTCCAAAAAGAGATATATTCTTTACAAATTCAAAAGAAGTGAGTGAAGTGGAGTGCAGTGAGAGAGGAAAGGAAAATGAGTGAGGGAGCAAAGAAAGGGACGTGAGGGGAAGGGAAGTGAAGTTAGGGGACTGAAAGAAGGTGAGTGTGGGAGGTGAGTGAGGAGAAGGGGAGTGAACATGGGAAACGAGGATAAGTGAGGAAAGCGGAGTAAGGGAACGGGGGTGAGGAAGGGTAAGAGAAGAGCAGTGAGGTTGAGGAAAGATTGGTGATAGAGAGTGGATAAAGGCAACTGAGCGTGAGACAAGGAGTGTGAGGGAGTGAGGAGACAGAGGGTATGAAGGAAAGACTGAGAGAAGAGGACTGAGTGAGGGAGCAAAGAAAGATAAGTGAGGGAGTGTAAGTGAGTTATACGAAGTAAGTGTGATGGAAGAGGAGTGAGAGAGTGAGGAGACGGAGGTAGTGAAGCTTAGGCAGAGGGAGTGAGTGAAAGAGAATGAGGATATGACAGGACAGAGGTAGTGAGAGAAAGAGTGAGTGAAGTGGAGTAAGGTTAGTAAGGTAAGGGGAATGAGTGAGTGAGCGAAGGAAGGAAAGAGAAGGGAAGTGGACTGAAGTATAGCTACTGAGAGAAAGTGAGTGGGGGATGAAAGTAAAGGGAAAAGAAGAGAAAGATATGGAATGAGGGGTAGTGAGGGAATCAGACTAAGAGAACGGGAGTGAAAGAACGGCAGAGAGCATGAGTGAAGAGGGATGAAAGAGGGTGGATAAAAGTGAGTGAGGGTAAGACAAAGAGAGTGAGGAAGTGAGGGGATAGAGGTACTGAAGGAAAGAGTGACAGAAAGGGACTGAGTGAGGGAGCAAAGAAAGATAAGTGAGGGAGTGTGGCTGAGTTATAGGAAGTGAGCGTTATAGAAGAGGAAAGAAAGACTAAGAGGACGGAGAGAATGAGGCTAACAGAGAGAGAATGAGGGAAGGGGAGTGTAGAAGTAAGAAGACAGAGGGAGTAAGAGAAGGAGTTAGTGAAGTGGAGTAAGGAGAGTAAGGGAAGGGGAATGAGTGAGTGAGCGAAGGAAGGAAAGAGAGGGGAAGAGGACTGAAGCATAGCTACTGAGATAAAGTGAGTTGGGGATGAAAGTAAAGGGAAAAAAAGAAAAATATATGGATTGAGGGGTAGTGAGGGAACCAGACTAAGAGAATGGGAGTGAAAGAACGGCAGAGAGCATGAGTAAAGAGGGATGAAAGAGGGTGGATAAAAGTGAGTGAGGGTAAGACAAAGGAAGTGAGGAAGTGAGGGGATAGAGGTACTGAAGGAAAGAGTGAAAGAAAGGGACTGAGTGAGGGAGCAAAGAAAGATAAGTGAGGGAGTGTGGCTGAGTTATAGGAAGTGAGCGTAAGAGAAGAGGAAAGAAAATTCTGAACAATAAATTATTAATTACAAATTAAAAATTAGTTGACATATTATTCATTTTCATTTCTAATTTATGAGGTAGAAGCGAAGTGATTGTAGTATAATGTGATACTTATAGTATAGAGTGCAATATTTTTATGTTACATAGTAACTTTACACATATTTACTTCCCTTCTCCCACTGTATTTTTACCAATGTATATTTGACATCTCTTCTTCATCTCTTGCCTCCTTTCTCTCACTGTCTGTCTCTGATACACCCTATTGCCGCCATTTTGTGTAGTTACAGAAGAGAGTGAAATATAATAGTTCAAAACGTGAAAAGGGAGCAGGGTAGAGGGCTCCTCACCCCTAGACCTTCTCAGGCGGTCCCAAAAAGATCTGTTTCTGCTTTCCTGAGAGACTATGGTATGAGTTCATATACCACAATAACTTGCATTACAACATGCAAGATATCTACAGAGGAGACGGTATACATTTCTCAGATGAGAAAAACAGAGACTTTCTCTTGAATTTTAGATTCTGCATCGGTACCTACTTGTAGGTACTTAAATACCCACATAACACAACAGCTCTTTTTCGAGCTACCCTACCTCTAAGCAGTCCAAATTCTTATTTAAAACTATTTTCTTTCACTGTTTTACCCTGTGGTGTGCTCAGGGTGCGCGTACCGTACATGGGAACGATCCCACGCTTACCCCGCGAAAATTGCAAAAAAACAAAAAAGTTTTTTTGCCCTTCAGGGTCCTTCTTGGCTCCCCTCAGAAAACCTAGGGCATCAGGGGTTGTGTACCCTGCCCCCTTTTAATCATTTCCTCCTTATAATTTTTACCTCATGTGTCTCGATTCTACAAAGACACAAGATGGCGGACTGTCCGGACTGTTTAGAATGTTGATAGACATACAACAGCCAATCAGCTCTCTGCTCGCGCACTCCGGGTGCGCTCCCCGGTACGCGTTCCGGTGAGCGCTCGGAGCGCGCCTATAGATATATATGTGTTTTTGAAGTTAATTTTCATAAAAACCACTGGAGCAAATTTCACCAAATATAGCAAAGGCACATCTGCATACCAGTCCCTACAAATTTACAAAGTTTGGCGTAATTCCGTTCAGCGGTTCAAGCTGTAGCCGTGTCAGACCGCCCTATGAAAAATTGCATGGGGAAAATACATTTTGGGACCCCCTTTTTTTCTCAGCCCCCACTTCACGAATCCCCCCGAAACTTTCAGGGAAGGAGCGGAGCTGGCCAAAATTTTGGAAAATTACACGCAAATTCCTCAACCGGCACCAAAGTTTTTCCCAATAGAATGTTGTGGATTTGCTATGGTAGCTAGGTCCTAACTATAACTACCTACTGGCAACCGCCAGTAGGTAATATGCCTGGATACAGCGGGTAAAGGACCTCCAGGTGCGTCCAACAACTGCAGCTCCCCTGTCCTGGATAAAAGCCTGACGTGTTTCTGAGCTGCGTTGCTCGTCTTCAGGGGCTCGACCTGGGAAAGCGTTCTGGGGACACACCCACAATTTGTAATTAATCAATTTCCTGCCCCCAGATGGGCGTACTCAAATGAGCATAACGCAATGGTTGGTGGGTTATGTAGTCCGTGTCCCTAGTCCATCGGGTACAGTTATATATTTAAAGCCCGTAGATGGGCCTCAGCGAACAGGAAGTCCATTAATCCCTTGCTTCTGTTTCACATTGTGGACTCGGTGTAACAAAGCCCGTGACCCCCAACTAAGGGGTGGTGCAACCCAAGCGGCTGGACTGCCGCGTGTAAATAAATGCTCGCAAATGCCCACAAGGCAGGATTGCACACGACCAGCTGCCTGGATACAGCGGGTAAAGGACCTCCATGTGCGCCAACAACTGCAGCTCCCCTGTCCTGGATAAAAGCCTGACGCGTTTCTGAGCCATGTTGCTCGTCTTTAGAGGCTCGACCTGGGAAAGCGTTCTAGGGACACACCCACGATTTGTAATTAATCTATTTCCTGCCCCCAGATGGACGTACTCAAATGAGCATAACGCTATGGGTTGGTGGGTAATGTAGTCCGGGTCCCTAGTCCATTGGGTATAGTTATATATTTAAAGTCCGTAGATGGGCCTCAGAGAACAGGAAGTCCATTAATCCCTTGCTTCTGTTTCACATCGTGGACTCCGTGTAACAAAGCCCGTGACCCCCAACTAAGGGGTGGTGCAACCCTAGCAGCTGGACTGCCGCGTGTAAATAAATGCTCCCAAATGCCCACAAGGCAGGATTGCACACGAACAGCTGCCTGGATACAGCGGGTAAAGGACCTCCATGTGCGCGAACAACTGCAGCTCCCCTGTCCTGGATAAAAGCCTGACGCGTTTCTGAGCCGTGTTGCTCGTCTTCAGAGGCTCAAACTGGGAAAGCGTTCTAGGGACACACCCACAATTTGTAATTAATCAATTTCCTGCCCCCAGATGGGCATACTCAAATGAGCATAATGCTATGGGTTGGTGGTTAATGTAGTCCGTGTCCCTAGTCCCTAAATGGGTGTGTCAGAAAGCACAAACTGAAATATCGAGCCTCTGCAGAAAGAGCAGGAGCTCTGAAACGCGTCAGGCTGATATCGGCGTGCAGGCAGTGAATATATTCAGAATGCTGGACTCATTTTACCTCAATAAAGGGCTTCCAAGCAAATGCGCAAGCGCTTCGGCCAGGGCTCACCACGGACTCCAAACCATCCGGCTTTTGCTGTGGCCCCCAGAGCGATGTTTGAGGATGCCTTCTTTCTAAAAGGAACGTCCGACGCGTTTCGGGGCCAAAACCCGCCCCTTATTCATGGACAGATGAAGGAAACAACCAGACTTGGCTCACACTTCTCAAATACTTTCTCATTTGGGAGGGGCATCGTCCGCCCTGAGTGGGTGGAGTTACGGTGCCGGCTTGTGGTTCTTGTAGTCCTGTGAGCCAGGTAGTTCGTTAAACCCTTGAGTAGGGTGGTGTTTCCTTACAAGTTCAATGTCTTATAATCCTTAAGTAGGAGGCGAAGGATTATCCTCCCACATCGCTATAACATCTGTGGAATCTGTGCTGGCAGGCGGCAACGATTTGTGCCGTCTCAGTCCTCCGCTGCAAGGATTCACATTCCGCAGTGGTGGCGGAGCTCCTAGCCGCGACCCAGGCAGGCCGCCAGTAATTGTCCAAGCAAATGCGCAAGCGCTTCGGCCAGGGCTCACCACGGACTCCAAACCATCCGGCTTTTGCTGTGGCCCCCAGAGCGATGTTTGAGGATGCCTTCTTTCTAAAAGAAACGTCCGACGCGTTTCGGGGCCAAAACCCGCCCCTTATTCATGGACAGATGAAGGAAACAACCAGACTTGGCTCACACTTCTCAAATACTTTCTCATTTGGGAGTGTCCTGTGCAATCTGCTCACGTCCATGAAGAAGGGGCGTGTCTGCCCCGAAACGCGTCGGACTTCTGATCTAACACTTGGAGGGAGGCTGTGAGATCGATTGGGGCACAAGGAAGCTGGATGGTTTGGTGTGCCGTGGGCAGCCCTCCTAAAGCGCTTGGCGCATTGCTGAACAATATATATATATATATATATATATATATATATATATATATATATTACCTACTGGCGGTCGCCAGTAGGTATATATAGTTAGGATTTTTTCTCTATGGGATTTTTGAAAATTCTATGTCTAATAACTTTGGCGTTTGTGGACGGAATTGGCTGAAATTTTCAGGAAAATGGAACATTTCGTTCCTGAGCAGCCCCTGACCATTTGGGGGGGTTTCATCAAGGGGGGGCCGAGAAAAAAGGGGGGTCCCAAAACGTTTTTTTCCCATGTTAATTTCCATAGGGCGGTTGGCCTCACTTTTAGCTCGAACGGCTGAATGGATTTGCACGAAACTTGGCAAAATTGTAGGGACTGTTAGCCCGATGTGCCTTTGCTAGGTCTCAATATATGTGCTCCAGTGGATTTTGAGTAATTAAGGTTCAAAAAAAGATATATATCTGGGCGGAGCCTAACCACACATCTGATCTGATTGGCTGTCAGCACTTCATCCAAGAAGTGTTGGCAGCCATCTTGGGACCAATATACATGATAGCACCTCATTAAAAAGCATTGTAGTTAATAGAGGGTTTTAGGACTTTAGTTACATTATAAATCATTTGTTGATGGTACCATACTCGTTTTAGGAATTGTGGTGGGTTCTAAGGTGATTTTACCATGTGAAAAAACCTTCTGCTGTGATATCATGAATATTGTTTGAAAGAAAACTAATATCTCATGATTTTCCCACAGTGGTTTGGAAGGGGATCTATAAGCTAAACTGAAAGCATATTTTCTGTGAATTCACATTATCTTTCTCAGTCATGTGAAAATGAAGTCTGACATTCTCAGTAAAACATTTACATCCAACAAGGACAGAGACTGTCAGTTGATTCCTTTGTATTCTACTGCAGCCTCCTAGAGTGTTCTAAAGAACAACTAGAGCGCTAACAGTCCTACTTATTACAAAGGTATGGCACACCTGAAGCCATCTTGATTGGAATAAAGTGGTAACTCTTAAAACATTTAATTTAAAAAGAAACAACATGAGGGGGTATATTTTGCCATAGAAAGTATGATTAGTGCTGCAGAATGAAAAATTAGGGCACATTTTGAGTGACTTCTCAAATCCTTTTCTATTTCATTAAAACATTCTGACATGCAGTCTCCCAAAATGGCCACCAGAGACAAAAGAGCCCAAATGTAGCCCAAATATCACCCAGATGTAGCCCAAGTATAGCCCAATGACAGAATGTCCCAGAGTGTTCTAAAGAACAACTAGAGCGCTAACAGTCCTACTTATTACAAAGGTATGGCACACCTGAAGCCATCTTGATTGGAATAAAGTGGTAACTCTTAAAACATTTAATTTAAAAATAAACAACATGAGGGGGTATATTTTGCCATAGAAAGTATGGTTACTGCTGCAGAATGAAAAATTAGGGCACATTTTGAGTGACTTCTCAAATCCTTTTCTATTTCATTAAAACATTCTGACATGCAGTCTCCCAAAATGGCCACCAGAGACAAAATAGCCCAAATGTAGCCCAAATATCACCCAGATGTACCCCAAGTATAGCCCAATGACAGAATGTCCCAGAGTGTTCTAAAGAACAACTAGAGCGCTAACAGTCCTACTTATTACAAAGGTATGGCACACCTGAAGCCATCTTGATTGGAATAAAGTGGTAACTCTTAAAACATTTAATTTAAAAAGGAACAAAATGAGAGGGTATATTTTGCCATATGAATTATGATTAGTGCTGCAGAAAGAAAAATTAGGGCACATTTTGAGTGACTTCTCAAACCCTCTTCAATTTCATTAAAAAATTCTGACATACAGTCTCCCAAGATGGCCACCAGAGACAAAAGAGCCTAAATGTAGCCCAAATATCACCCAGATGTACCCCAAGTATAGCCCAATGACAGAATGGCCCAGAGTGTTCTAAAGAACAACTAGAGCGCTAACAGTCTTACTTATGACAAAAGTATGGCACACCAGAAGCCATCTTGATTGGAATGAAGTGGTAAGTCTGAAAACACTCAATTTAAAAAGGAACAACATGAGGGGGTTAATTTTGCCATAGAAAGTATGATTAGTGCTTCAGAAAGAAAATTAGGGATCATTTTGAGTGACTTCTCAAATCCTCTTCTATTTCATTAAAAAAATTGTGACATGCAGACTGAAACATGCACTTTGAATACCAGCAGCAGACGTCCCTGGTGAGCAGTAGCTTTACTACATATCATACTTGAGATTCCATGCCTCATTTTCCTCCCACCATCCCACAAAAATGTTTGCGAAACTGGGCGAATAGCTCGTGCACATGGCTACCCCGACCAACTGTTTATAATATTGGTCCTGGTATAGAAAGATGTTGTTATTAAGGCTGAAGTTAAAAAATTCCAAAAGCATAACATTATGGTCTGCAAAGTTAGCCTCTCATGTTGACAAAATGTTTTCTACTGCCTCCATGCCATGCTTATGGCCTATGCTAGTATATAAACTAGCGATATCCATTACTATAAGTAGATCTCCTTCTCTCAACGTAAGCTGTTCTAACTTGCTTAGTAAGTCTTTATTGTCTCTTATATAACTTCTCAAAGTCTTAACATGATCAATCAGAAAATAGTCAACATAAATGGATAAATGTTCTAAAAGGTTCCCTTGGGCACTTACAATTGGTCGTCCCGGTGGCTTTACTCTTACTTGTGCACCTTTGGTAGGTGGTAGAAACATGGTGTGGTAGGGTTTAAGCATCGTAAATACAAATATTCTTCCATTTCGATTATCCCTTTACCGTACCATTTCTTTAGCATTTCATGGCACTCTATAATGCTCTCTTGGTAGTCCTTCCTCCCCACTTTCCGGTAGCACATCACATCCTGTAATTGTCTTAATGCCTCTTCATTGTAGGCTTCATATGTTTGTAGGACCACGTTCCCTCCTTTATCTGAGGGCTTCACGATTAGTATTTTATCACTCTGTAAGTTTTTTATTGCCTCTCGATGTTTCAGTGTTAAGTTCCACTGTTTGTTCGTTGGACCTTTTCTCTCTATTTTCCTCAATTCTTTAGAGACTGATTCCATAAAAAGGTCTATATTATCACTGGGCATTTGTGGCACGAATGTCGATGCTGGTTTAAAGTTGGTGTTACCTCCTTTTTGTACTATATTTACTTGCGATAAGTTTTCAGGTTGACTTGACCCCTCCGCTCTTAGTTCTTGCATGGCTTGTGCGCGTATGTCTTTCACTCGAATTTCTTGTGTCTCCACTCCTTTCGTTTAAGTCATTACTTTCTTCGGTCGCATTTTGTAAAATTTATGGAGTTTCAACTTCCTTGAAAACTTGTATAGATCTATTTTTGTTGTGTATATTCAAGCGGTTTGGAAGGACAAAAGGAAAGACCTAATTTTAAAACATGTTCCTCTTCTTCCGTTAAGGTGCGATGGCTCAGGTTCACGATAGTCAGGTTGTTATCTTGTGTTTGTTCGTCACTCTCTATTATCGTCTCTTGTTGTATCTTGCGCTGCGGGTTGTCGGTGGTGAGTAATTGCTTTTTCCTCCATTCCCCGCTCCTCCGCGTGGGGCGCTTCTTTGTTGTTGTTCTGGGGGTTTCCCCCTGCCTGCTTGTTGTCGTGACTGCCTGATGATTTGGAACTCGTCGCGAAAAAGGAGTTTGCGTGTTTCCGAGCCTGCTGCCGCGTCTCTGTCTTTCCTTGCCTCCTCATTTTCCGAGACTTCTGATTCTGTGGTGTCTCCCGATTCCTCTCCTCTTGTGGTAGCCGCTTTGTTGTTTTTAGATCTTAACGCTTTTACCTGAGCATCGTATCGTTTGGCAAAAGTTAGTACCCTGCCCATTTCATAGTCTCCTTCGTCTCTTTCAAATTTCTCTTGTTTTCGCTTCCTGATTTTGTCTTCGTATGCTTTCAGCCTTTTTGTCATGGCACCTTTTAGTTCATCGAGCCTTTTTCTATCCTCCCCCAATGTCTCTATTTCTTTTTCAAGCTCTGATATCTCTTTGCGTGTTTTACTGTGATCACTCCGCGCAAATTTTATTAGTAGCTTCAATAGCCCTTGGCAGAATTCTGCTGTGTATTCCGCCCATTCCTCTAATAGCTGGGGATCCGGATTTTTATAGGCTGGGACCGTATACACTCGTAGTCCCCTTGGTACCCGTTTGACTTCTACATAATTCTGCAAAGAAGTGGCTTCCCACCACTTTCTTATTTCTTGTTCGAACAGTCTCTCCAATTTGCTGTATAGAGTTGTCGCTGTTACTGTTGACCCTTTGATTTCGTCTTGTTTCTTCTTGGTCACACTTGCTTGTGTGCGTTTCTTAAAAGCATTTTCTGCCGCCTCCTGGCGGTCTGTATCGCTATACATGGCACGTCAAATGTCGTTTTGGTTTATGCTTACACGGAGTATCGCGTGTTGCTTTTACTCCTGCTCATACTCCCTCGTGCGCCTCTCTCATTTCAATATCGGGCTCCAGTCTTTTGGCAAGTCCGTTAATTCCCTTATTACTCGTTGGTAGTGGCGGTGCACAGCGTTTGAAATTGCTGCTTCCTCGTTACGCCAGGTCATGCACTCATGCACGCGTGCTTGTTGTGAGGGGCGTACCTCGCTATTATCGTAGCTCCTTTTCTCTCGTATTTCTCAAAGAAAAACAGCACTCGCGGGAGGAGGATCAACGATTTTATTTTTGACCCTCTGAGCACCAGACGCGTTTCGGCTACTGCCTTTGTCATTGGTACACTGACGCACCATTTCTTTCTTACTTAAATACCCTTCACGTGATACTTTGTTGACAAACGATTGTTACTGTTGTAAATACCCGCTCCAATATGGCGTATATGTTTGGGAAATAAGTCCTATTTCTATGACAAAGTATCACCACTGACAAAGGCAGTAGCCGAAACGCGTCTGGTGCTCAGAGGGTCGAAAATAAAATCGTTGATCCTCCTCCCGCGAGTGCTGTTTATCTTTGAGAAATACGAGAGAAAAGGAGCTACGATATTAGCGAGGTAGGCCCCTCGCAACAAGCACCCGTGCATGAGTGCATGACCTGGCGTAACGACGAAGCAGCAATATATATATATATCCATCTATCTATCTATATTACCTACTGGCTATCGCCAGTAGGTATATATAGTTAGGATTAATTCCCTATGGGATTTTTTAAAATTCTATGTCTAATAACTTTGGCGTTTGAGGACAGAATCGGCTGAAATTTTCAGGAACATGGCACATTTTGTTTCTGAGCAGCCCCTGAAAATTTGGGGGGGGTTCGTCAAGCGGGGGCCGAGAAAAAAGGGGGGTCCCAAAACGTGTTTTTAACATTGAGTTTTCCATAGGGCGGTTGGACTCACTTTTAGCTCGAACGGCTGAATGGATTTGCACGAAACTTGGCAAAATTGTAGGGACTGTTAGCCCGATGTGCCTTTGCTAGGTCTCAATATAGGTGCTCCAGTAGTTTTTGAGAAATTAACGTTCAAAACAAGATATATATCTGTAACAGCGCTCCGGGCTGCGCTCCGGTCCGCTTACTTTTCGCGAAACGGAACTTTGCGCGCAGAAAGCTGATTGGCTCTCCGGTGTCTGTCAACATTCTAAACAGTCCGGAGCGGCCGCCATCTTATCTCTCGGTAGGATCGAGAGAGAAGAAGAGGTGAAAAACGAAGGGGGAATTTATTGAAAGGGGGCAAGGTATACCCCTCTTGACCCCCTAGGAATGTTGTTGGGGTTATTAAAGGGTCCCGTGGGGAAAATAAAAAAAAAATGATTTTTCACGGTAGAAGCGCTTCACGGGCCGCGAACTGGGCCGCAAACTGGGCCGCAAACTGGTAGCGAAACGGGAATTCGCCATTTTGTGCTTCGTTTTAATTAAATTACTAGGTATAAGGGGGTGCGGGAGACGTATCCTAATCCCCTATGTTTCATGAGGGTGGCTGAGGAGGCTCATATATGTTGATACATCTTTTCCAGCGGCTGTGCGTGAGCTTTTTATTTTTTTTGCTGCGTGACGTCTGTTAACGTTCGATTCGATGGAAATCAGGAAATGTGGACCGCCAATTTGTCACTGCGATAAAATATTTTGTTATAAATGAATCCTTATTGATAAACATTGTCTGCGCCATCTTGCCTTTTTTCCAATGCCACAATTTTGTCGTGCACGGCAGCCATTTTAGATGCCAGGCTGGTCCCAGGCTATCACCTACCCCTGCGGATGTAGTTTATGGCCCCAGCTAAAGAGAATCCAGACATGCCAACCCTCCCGATTCAGGCGTGAAACTACTGATTTCAGTGCTAGTCTCCCGCCTCCCGATTTCTGCAAGCAAAAACCCGGGGGCATATTACGAACAACTAGCGATAATTTTTGTCTCTAACTTGTTTAGAGACAAAAATTTTCGCCGCACATCGGCGATTTTTATCGCAGATAAACCTTGCTATTATCGCAGAAAAGTCAGCGATATTCATGTATTATCGAGCAAATGCTCTTAGCCGTGTTATCCACCTCCCATTGGATAACATGGCTAAGAACTGCTCAGGGCAGGTGTTAGCTTTTGGAGATATTCGCGTTTAGCGCGAATATCTCCAAAAGTTGGTAATAGGAGATAGCGATGTTAGGGACTGTTTCCAGTCGCTAACATCTTGGCACGCCCACTTTGCATGTCATTAGTGATAAGTATCACTGACATGCAAAGCGGGGCACAAGATGGTCGCTATCTCCTTTTAGCTGTCACTAACTGGTGTTAGCGACAGCTTGGTAATAGGGAGATAATTTTATCTCCGCTTTCATGGCTTTTAAAGCCAAAAAAGCGGAGATAAACCCCCTTGATAATATGCCCCACGATTCCTCGGGGGTTTCAGCTGACAGGGCTTGGTATTGTGTTACGTGGTAATTTTTCCAGGAAACGTCAGAGGGTCGATGCAGGTGTTCTAGAAGAGGTGATAAACCATTTAAGCCTCATGAACAAGCGCATGGTCTTTTAAAGATTTGTGAAGTACTCGGGGCGGCGGTGTGTGTGTGCCCTCTTTCAGGAGCGGGCGGGGGGGCACTGCCAGCAACTTGCCAGGTCAGGTAGTGTTCAACACGTGCATCACCCTTTCTCTGCCTGCTATTGCGCTCCATGCTTCGGAAAGGTAAGAAAAAGAACGTGCATTTGAGTTTGAAATGTCCGATCCTGTAGCAGTACACTTGCAAAGCCCACACATGACAATAACCCGATTCAAGGCCCCATTCACCCGTTTTTAAAAAAATTTATAACACTCCAACAAAGTAACATTATAAAACTTTATTAACTTTTAAATATAATGAACGGAACAAAAACTGTAAAAACATTTAAACATTTTTCACCCAAAAAAGCAACAATGGTCAGAAGCTGTCTTTTGTGCGAATAGTCCCAAGGCAGCACAACGTGCAGAGTTCTGGACGGCACCCAGGTGATGTCGCCTGGGTGCCGCACTGGTTTTGGGATCCTACAATGCTGCTCCGAAAATTGGCGTGGGGCGTCCCGGGTGGTGCGGGGGGAGGCCTCGTCAGTAGCGGTCTGTTGTGCGAATAGTCCCAAGGCAGCAGAACGCGCTGAGATGTTGATGGCACCCAGGTGATGTCCAGTAAACTGCCGCACTGGTTTTGGTATCCTACAATGCTGCTCCGAAAATTGGCGTGGGGCGGCCCGGGGGGGGGGGGCCTGGGGGAGGCGGCGTGAACGGGCCTCCCCAGGTGGCGGCCATCCAGCTGAGTTGCGCCCGCTCTTGCGGCTACAGCGTCTCGCTCACCATGTTGTTGAGTTGCTCCCACTCTTGCAGTGCAGCGATAGGCGGCTGCCACATGACTCTTAAAATGGCGGACGGCTCTTCGGTTTTGGGCCTGGTCCACTGAAATGGCCCTGGGACACCTTGGAACTCGGACGCTTGCCTGCTAGGGCTTGGGCTCCATTCTCGAAAAGCGTCCCCTCAGCCATGAAGATTCTACAAAAGTCTTGGGGGCCCCCGACTCCCGCAGGCTTCCGGTGGGGAGCGGCTGCCATGATTGCTCGCGGAATGACCACGACGGAGCCACGAGATGGTGGTGCTCTCATGCTGACGCCAGCTTCAGTCTGAATGATCCAGAAACAAGGTGGGGCTTTCATCGTTTGGGAAAAAAAAATGTTCTAAACCAATGAAAAGTGTTATTTTAAGGTCATATGACCAAGCCTTCCATCTTTAGGAAACCAAAAGTAAAATGAACCAATGAAAAGTTTTATAAACAAGTCACATGACCTGTTATGCGGCATAGGGCTACAAAAAGCGTAGAAAATCCGTTGGCACGTGAGGCGGCGTCAGTAGCGGACCGATGTGCGAATAGGCCGAAGGCAGCACAACGCGTCGAGATCCGGATGGCACCGAGGTGGTGTCCAGCAAATTGCCGCACTGGTGTGGCCATCCTACAATGCTGCGCCGAAAGACGGCGTGTCCAGCTGAGTTGCGGTCACTCTTGCGGTACAGTGAATCGAACGCGCCGAGATCCGGATGGCACCGAGGTGGTGTCCAGCAAGTTGCCGCACTGGTGTGGCCATCCTACAATGCTGCGCCGAAAGACGGCGTGTCCAGCTGAGTTCCGGTCAGTTTTGCGGTACAGTGACTCGAACGCGCCGAGATCCGGATGGCACCGAGGTTGTGTCCAGCAAGTTGCCGCACTGGTGTGGCCATCCTACAATGCTGTGCCGAAAGTCGGCGTGGGGTGCCCCGTTGGCTTATGAGGTGATGTCAGTAGTGGACCGATGTGTGAATAGGTCGGAACCAGCACAAGGCGCCAAGATCCGAATGGCAAGTCCTGGATGTTGAGTGCCTCAGTTGAGAGTTCTGAGCAGTGCTTGTAAGACTGTCTGAAGCTTATTTGCACCTGCTGCAGCTTCACTATTGCCCTGGTGTGGCCAAAGGTCACACATGACATAGGCGGCCGGCTCCCGAGGTCCGGCGGAACTTTTTTCCTTTTCCTTTCTGTTTCTTTTCCTACAATCCGTTTCATCTGAAGACACGACCAGGTCCCTAAATGTTTGCAGGGGGACGCTATTGATTGAATGAAAATGGCGGCTTGACACAAAGCTGACTCAAGCGTTGCTGTTGATGCTATACAGACAAAAATTGTTTTTCAGTTTGTACATTCTTCAGGATTTTTTTTTCCATCCAAGGCTGATTGAGAGTTTGTAGAAAAATGGCTTCAGATTTTCCACATACTACTCTTCAACATTCTTCCTAAATGTAACAATGTGAAACTCACTAGGAGAACGGCTGTTTCTGTTTCCTTTCAAAATGCTGCCAACAATATTTTCTGAATGGAAGACACCATCTTGTAGCATACAGGGCCGAAAGGGGTTCTGGTCTGGCCGATGGTTGGTGGAGACATTTTGACTATATCTTGGACCTGCCCGGGCTCGCCCAAAATGGCGCCGGTATAAATGGGACTCGTAACTCCTTGCCCGCAAATGTCTATCTAGAAAATTTTATTGTAAGTGGCCCTGTCTTATTTTAATTACAAAATGTACGTCCACCGATTCCGCAACTGTTAGACACCTTAGTTCTTCCAACCTAATGGCCCGCTCGTTACGTTCATCTACAGTGTAAATGTCTCCTCATCATATACGATTTCAGTTTGCTCCGTGACCGGCCCACGTGGTTATAGGCCCGTATTTGTATACTGACATTTTCACAATAAAGGTTTTTAAAACAAAACACGGTAGTAGTATTTACATTGGTAAAGTTTTTACTTTTAGTCACTGTTTTCGAATCAGTAAAAGGCAAGTGAAATAAAGCAGTCCAATTACATGACGGATAAAAGGTATAATATGTAGGAACGCAGTAAAGATAAATGGTCAAGGGCAGTTTTTTTTTTTTATTTCTGCAACATAAAGTGATCGATAAGAATCTGATAATCAGGCGTATCGGCGACTAAGACAGCAGGCCGAGTCTCTTTTACTCAACGGCTCCGTCATGGAACGAAGAAACGCCCTTTTTCTCGAAAAAGGAATATATTTTACTTGCAGGACAGTTGTAAATTTTCCGGGAAAGTACATTAGCCTGGAATATTATAACATATGTTTAAAAAAAAATAATGTTCGAAAACAATAAAAAGCGTAATTTTTAGGTCATATGACCAAGCTTTTCATCATTAAAATAACAAAAGTAAAATGAACCAATGAAAAGTTTTATTAACAAGTCACATGACCTGTTATGCTTACGTTACGCGCTGCGCGCCGCGCCTCGGATCACTTCCGGGTGCGCTAACGCGGCGTGTCATATAACGCATTACGCGACAACGTAGGTCAAGAATATAGTCAAAATGTCTCCACCAACCAGCGTTCGGAACACAACCCCTTTCAGCAGTCCAAAAAGTTCGGTTAAATGACAACAGAGGGGACAGGCAACAAGAACCATCAGTCAAAGAGGGGAGGGCAAGTTCTTCTCTTCCGGGTCATGTTGGGGCGCTACCGAAACTGATCGAATTGGTAGTCTACAGTGTTTCTGGATGTTTCAGACTAAAGCTGGCATCAGCATGAGAGCACTACCATCTCGTAGCTCCGTCGTGGCCATTTCACGAGCAGACATGGCAGCCGCTCCCCACCAAAAGCCTGCGGGAGTCGGGGGCCCCCAAGACTTTTGTAGAATCTTCACGGCTGAGGGGACGTTTTTGAGAATGGGACCCAAGCCCTATCAGGGAAGCGTCCGAGTTCCAAGGAGTCCCAGGGCCATTTTAGTGGACCAGGCCCAAATCCGAAGAGCCGGCCGCCATTTTGAGAGTCCTGTGGCAGCCGCCTATCGCTGCACCGCAAGAGCGGGAGCAACTCAACTACATGGTGAGCGAGACGCTGTAGTCGCAAGAGCGGGCGGTAAACAGCTGAATGGCGGAAGAGGCACAGTGTAGCAAAAGCGGGCGGAATGGCAACTGAAACGGTAAAGGGGCGCCCCACTACAGAGTGTCTTCAGGTCAAACGGATTGTGGGACAAGGTCCAGAATAGAAGAGTCATCAAAAGGCAAAAAGTTCCGCCGGACCCCGAGAGCCGGCCGCCTATGTCGGGGGCGATCTCAGGCTACACCGGTGCTATAAGACTTGGGGAGGGGGTCGGAGCCAAGTGTCTTCTCCGAGTCCATGGCCATCACACCGCCCCTCGGGGGCCTCCGTCAAGCTGTTTAGGAAGGTTTCATATGACATTGTTTTCTAATGCAGTCAGGTCCACAAACGACACTCACTTACTTTGAGAATAGTGAAGATGCAGTAGGTGGAAATAAGCTTCAGACAGTGTTACAAGCGCTGCTCAGAACTCTGAACTATGGCACCCAACATCCAGAACTTATGCCATTTGAGAATGGCAGTGACATTGAAGCAACTCAGGGACCAAAACCATTAACGTACTTTCACGTATGAAAATCTTACTTGGGGAGGGGGCAGGAGCGAAGCGCCCCCTCCCAGTCCGCGCCACCACACCGTATGTTGTAAATCTGAAGCCATCGTTCTACAAAGTCAACCAACCTTGGATTGAAAAATCTAGAAAAATGTACAAACTGAAAACCAGTTTTGGTCTGCATAGCATCAGTAGCAACGCTTGCTATCAGAGTGCATGAGTTTCATGCTCGATCGATTGAGCTAGCCGGATCGGGCAATAAAAAGTATAAAATAGTTATGTAAATAGTTATTTAATAAAATGTTTTACCCTGTTTCTTTGCTGGTGTGTTGTCTATATTTTTAATATTTGCATAGGGTTTGTCATTATTTTGGGCGGGGTGGGTGACGGAGTCGAGCTGTCTTGCAGCCCTCATGGTGTGGAGCTAAGTTCATCTCACTATTTTCGTATTTCTCATGAAGGGTTGTTCCTAATATTTCTATTTTAGCGAGGTCAAAAAGAGATCCAATTAGTGGCCTACTGATTTTGCTCGATTACTTTTATTTTTTTACACGATTTTTCACTATCTGCAAAGACTAAACAGAGTATTGCGACTTTGTGCTTGTTTGTAAATAGATAATGAACCAAAGAGAATCAATTGTAAAACAGTAAATGCTTGGATAACAATCAATCAAATGGAGAGACAAGCAGGTACGACGGATTACAACAGGGGTAAAGGTCTGCGTTAACTACCGTTCACTATCTGCAAAGAGAGAGTACTACTAAGAGAAAAGAGGGGAGGGGGGGGTGCAGCGTTCAAAGCACATCAGCGTGCATAAATACGAAAATGTTTTTATCTATCACGTACTTGACATTTTAAAGCTTTTCATATTTGCTATTAAAAAACCATTGAAATTCACTGAAAAAACCATAGGTTATAGTCGATATATAGTTAGGAATTTGCATTTACAAAACCTTGAAAATTCAATGAAAAAACCATTGGTTTTAGGCCATATATAGTTAGGGATTTGCATTTACAAAACCTTATTTTACTCGCATAAAACCATTGAAATTCCATATATAGTTAGATGCGCTAACTATATATCGCGCACCCGCAATCCACTGCTGATGATGTCACATATTACATCATTCATGACATGGTCAGTGACATCACTGATGACATCACTGATGACATCTCAAATGACATCACTGATGACATCTCAAATGACATCACTGATGACATCACTGATGACAACTCAAATGACATCACTGACAACATCACAGATGACATCATTCATGTGTTAATACGATGAACCTCTACAGACTCTGATATATCCTTAGATACACTCAGTGAAAACAGACACTCACAGACTGTCACTCATCCATGGAGTTACTCATACACCTAGACAGTCATGCAAAGAATCAAACACACCTCCAATTCCTCAACTATACAGTTATACACACCTTACTTATTGAAACATATTCTAATACATATTTACTCTCTTATACAATCCTTGATACATGTTCACAATGATCCATACAGCCACTCACACTTTCACTGGCTGTTATGCACAGTTATTTATATATGTTAACTCTCACATGTACTGTGTTTTACATATGTACTTACTTTGACATGTAGCACTGAGATATCCATTCACTCACCAATACACTCATGCACACAGTCAACCACCCATATAGCTGTTTCCACATGCACTCTTGAACTCATACACCTAGTGAATCAACTGCTTACACATCTATGCACAGAGTCACACACCTCCCAGCCACCCACACACATACTCAGTCTCCCATACAAATACTTGAGCAACCAATCAATAACCCATATAGTTATTTATATAGCTACTGATCAACACATGCAGCAGTTTACAGAACAACAGATATAATGATACACAAATTAATACAGTTTAATCACTAACCCATGCACTCAGTGAGACACATTTATTCACTCCCTCATACAGTCAGTCATGCACCTACTAAATCCTTCATCCAGACATTTATACATCCACTCATTCTTCAATATGTAAGACATATTTTAACTTTACAGAAACTTCCAGTCACTGGATGTTGTCATCAGTGATGTCATTTGAGTTGTCATCAGTGATGTCATCAGTGATGTCACTGACCATGTCATGAATGATGTAATATGTGACATCATCAGCAGTGGATTGCGGGTGCGCGATATATAGTTAGCGCATCTAACTATATATGGAATTTCAATGGTTTTATGCGAGTAAAATAAGGTTTTGTAAATGCAAATCCCTAACTATATATGGCCTAAAACCAATGGTTTTTTCATTGAATTTTCAAGGTTTTGTAAATGCAAATTCCTAACTATATATCGACTATAACCTATGGTTTTTTCAGTGAATATATATATATATATATCTATCTATATATATATATATATATAAATATATATATATACGAAAAAAGATTCCTCCCCAGCTTCGCTCTGCGCTCGCAGACACCGCCTCCACGCCAGCAGAAATGAGGACCGGACCATCAGAGTCAGCAAAAGGTGTTTTTTATTATCCTTCAACAGAACCAGCGACACGTTTCGAGCAAAAAGCCCTTGTTTATTTACTGAAAAAACATAGGTTTCATGGGTGTTATAGTTAGCTGGACATTTCACTCATACAAAACCATAGAAATTCCTCCGTTATATTTAGTTCTAATAGCTATAACTCACGCATTTGCAATGCACTGCTGATGATGTCACATATTACATCATTCATGACAAGGTCAGTGACATCACTGATTACATCACCGATGACATCTCAAATGACATCACTTATGATATCACTGATGCCATCGTCCAGTGAATGTGGTTTTGTTTGAAATTTAAATATCTATTCTATATAAATACCAATATGTATTGAAGATTGAGTGGATATATAACTGTCTGGATGGAGGATTTAGTAGCTGTCTGACTGTCTGTTTAAGTGAGTAATTAAAAGTGTCTCACTAAATACATTGGTTAGTAACTAAACTATGTTAATATGTGCATCACTGTCTCTGTTGTTGCATAACCTGCTGCATCAGTTGGTCACTAACTACATGAGAATCTATATTAGTTATTGATTAGTTGGCTGAGTATTTGCATGGGAGACTGAGTGTATCTGTGTTTGGGTGGGGGGTGTAACTCTATTCATAGATGGGTGAGTGGTTTATTGACTAGGTGTATGGGTTTAATAGTGTTTATGGAACCAGTTTTTTGGGTGTCTGAGTGTATTTACTTGTGTGTTGGTAAGCGAATATATGTCTCAGTGGTACATCTCCAACAAAGTAGAAAAATAAAAGGCATTGTATATGACAGTTGGTGTATATAAATAAGTATACATAAGAGTGAGTGATTGGGAGAGTAACTGTATGATTGAGAGTATATTTGTAATAGTGATTTTTTAACATAGTAACTATGAGTTACTATGTGCATGAATAAATGAGGTGTTGTGTGTATAACTGTGTAGGTGAGTAAATGTAAGTGTGATTGATTCTTTTCATGAGTGAGTAGGATCACTGCATAACCCTCTAGGATGACTGCTGATGTGTCAATGTCTATATAGTTGTACGAGTGCATTTGATAGTTTTCTATTGATCAGTGACTGCATGTATAAGTGATTCTGTGGGTTAATGGGCAGTTGCATGTATCGACTTAGGAATCAGTGAGTGCGTATGTAGTAACTGGTATGTGTGTGTCAATGGTTTCAAATATGGTACTCTGTATTTTGCAGTGAGTGATCAAAGGTTATACTAGTGTGTGATGAGGTGTATCAGATTGCCACATGGATGATGTCATCAGTGATGTAATTTTAGATGTCATCAGTGATGTCACTGACCATGTCATGAATGATGTAATATGAGACATCATCAGCAGTGCATTGCAGGCGCGCGAGTTATGATTAGCAGAACTAACCATAACGGAGGGATTTCTATGGTTTTGTACGAGTGAAATGTCCAGCTCACTATAACACCCATGAAACCTATGGTTTTTTCAGTGAATTTCTAAGGTTTTTTAAATGCTAAATTGTAACTATAACGTCTCTGAATCCTATGGTTTTTTCAGTGAATTTCAAAGGTTTATTAAATGCTTTTTTTAAAGTCTATTAGTAGTTGTTCCTATATCTTTGGTACTGAATTTCTGGAGTTTTTTAACTGGTTGTCTGTAAATATATTATGTATTAAACAATATCATATACTTTTCTGAAATTTGCAATTTTTTTTAAAAAAATTAAAAAGTAAAATATAGTATAATTATTATTGTTTATTTTAATACATTTTTATTATTTACTTTTTAAAAAAAAAACATTTTTGGGAGGCACGCACCGATTCCGAGCTCATTCGGAAGGGCACCGAATTTTGTTCGGCATTAGCGGATCCGATTCGGAGGCCGAATTTCCATCCGAGTTGTACATGGGTCCGCACGTCAGAGTACGAAGCGAACAAGTGCAAAATCTCCGTCTGAATCGTTTCCGGGTCCAAACTGCTTCGTATGTCTCGGTCACAAGCAAACCGTGGTGCTCGATTCGGACAGCCGGATCAAGTCGGAGCGTCTAACTCGCAATAGCTCTCGGAGTTGGAATACGGGGGTCCGCCTCGGATCCCCTCTTACCCGTAGCCTTATGACTCAGAAACAGGGAGAGACCCATGGGTGTCCCCAACAAAGGCATTCACTGTGCATATGGCACCGGCGCGCACCCACAGTAGGGGGCGCACTTGTCCGCGACATACCCATTTAGTTAATGGGAGCCCATGTACGCGACGTACGACCTGGCTCCTATTGGCTTCCATGGGAGTCCAGATCAGTCGGAAAACACCCCAGATCCTTCTGGGCCGGAGTGCTTTCCAACCCAGATCGGAATTGGCCCCTCATTCATGACACATGCGCATTATGGTACGCAGTGCTTTCATGGTGGTGGGCCCCGCATGAAGTCATATACGTGCTGGGTGCGCGACTCCCGCAAATATTTTTATATTGTAAAATGATATGCATGTGTGTTTAATGTACATATCAGGGCGAGACTAAGGTATTCATAAAAATACAATATTTCTACTTGTACTAAACTTATATTATTTTTAAATATATTTTCGTGAAGTTGCGACAGGTCCGCTCTTTGTGAGTGCACGGTGCGCGAATCCTATGTGACCTCAAAAAAAAATTTGATTAGTTTATAACATTTCCCACTGTAACTATTGAAGGACCCCATGTGTGAGTAAAGTACCCAGGCAAATTTTTTTGAAACCAACTAGCACATGAAAATTGGCTTAGGCCACACAGAGAAATGATAATACACTACTGTTTGTACATATTAGAATACAAATTTAATACTTGTTACAATAACATGATATTCAATAAAATCGATACATGATTATACACAAAAGATAAAAAAGTTTTTTGTAGCATTATAGCATATGCATAACTTCAATCATTTAAATAGTTCATAAATATAAAAACTGTTGGATGGTTTCCTGTCTCCTGTCTACGCGTTTCGACACTTTTACGTGCCTTCCTCAGGACTGTACCATCGTGCTATTTTAAGGATAGAACCAAGTAGATATATAGGGTCGAAAACAGAATAAATGCCCAGATGCCGTGAAGATTAGTATGAATGTCAATGAAGGCCAGATCCGACTTCTAAGGAAGCTCAGATTGACTAGGTTTCAAACTCTATATGTATATTTAGTGGTCACCTAGACTTGCCAACATCCAGTGGGCTGCTTCATTAGCGGCACGGGATTGTTATAATCAGGCCAAAATGTTTTAGATCACGCGTTTAAGAGGATATTCTTAGTTTTCATTGTTTTTAGGTGCCATATTAGATACGTTTCAGATACGAATTTAAGACACACGTGGTCACACATCTAATTCATCTTCCGTGATGCACGCCCTGCTGCAATAGATTTCAATGGCAATTCCCAGCGTTTATGCGGCGTTTAAGGTCTGTGTTCGTGTTATCTAAAGCGGACCGGCTAAAACGGCGTTCCGGCGGTATCTGATATTTCGGCAAAAGCAGCGCTTGCATGGTTGTGGGCCCCGCATGAAGTCATATACGTGCTGGGTGCGCGACTCCCGCGAATATTTTTATATTGTAAAATTATATGCATGTGTGTTTAATGTACATATTAGGGCGAGACTATCTAAGGTATTCATAAAAATACAATATTTCTACTTGTACTAAACTTATATTATTTTTAAATATATTTTCGTGAAGTTGCGACAGGTCTGCTCTTTGTGAGCGCACGGTGCATGAATCCTATGTGACCTCAAAAAAATGTTTTGATTAGTTTATAACATTTCCCACTGTAACTATTGAAGGACCCCACCCATTTTAATAATTTTTCTTGGACGATCTTCAGAGAAGCATCTTTTCTCCAACTTGAACATCTTTGTTTTTTTGGTGTTTTTTTCAACTCTGAAGAAAAATTGCATCTGGAGAAGAGCAGCAGGTGCAACTACTTTCAGAAGAAGAAATGTTGGAGGAAGACCCACCCAAAAAAAGACCAGAATGTGAAGTCTGAAAGTTCTTCACTTTTCCTTCCGGACAAAATGAGCTGAATGCGACAAAGGTGACATGCTTGCTGTGCAGCACAGTGCTGTCACGAGGCACTGAGAAGAAACACTCCTGTGGAACAGCGAGTATGTATAAGCATTTGAGCACCATACACCCAAAGAATCTTGCTCGGGAGGAAATGAGGAGAGCTGCGGAAAATCCAATACCAGCAGTAGCTAGCACCTCAGGAGTGTCACAACCAACACCTCCTATGGACATAAGGGCAGAATTTGCATTTTTACAACAGCACTGTGTTAAGTTCATAAAAATAATATGCTATGGTGAGCAGTCTGTGGATGCAGTTTGTGCTGCCCAACTCAACCACCATTTTTTTTTGTTCTTTTTGGAAAGATAACTAATTCCAAAAGTTTCCTGTTTAATTTGTTCCCTTTTTTCAGCTTTTGAAAAAACACCCCAAAACATACAAAATTGTAAAAAAGGAAGAAAGTAAGAAGTTTTTATTAGAACTACCCTATCTGGGTAAAAAAAATAAACTGTGATTGCATGATAATGTGTGAACGTTTGGTTGAATATATGTGTAGAGCATGATTGACTAAAAGAATGCATTAGTAGTGTATTGTGAATTTATAGGGGCAGATCTATGAGAAAGTGCTGCAGCGTGACACTGCAAGCCCCTTAGCTGCAACGCGCTGCAGCATTTCCGAAGCACAGGGATATGACATATTTACATGACCATGTCGCAACTCTGTGCTTCTCTCTGCATTGCCGCAAAAACTGCAGCCATGCACTGACGCAGGCACCCTTGCATAGTGCAAGGGGTGAGCAGTCAAAATATCAACATTTTTATATCGATATACCATAATAGCGAATGTAAAATTTTGATGGTACAAAATATCGATGTTTTGATTATGGATGTCAAAAAATTCGATATTGGTATGTGTACTAAAATATCGAAGTACAATATATCGAATTTCATAATATCGTAGTATGAAAATATCGATAAAGTGTAGCATTGTGTGATTTTTGGTATATTTTGTATATACGTGTTTTAACATGTTTTTTGGAATGTATTAAATTATGTTTTTTACATATCTCTATATATTTTTTAATTTCATATATAATTTTAGGAGTGGGATGCTGTGTTTATAGGGGCTAAGGGTGGGGAGTGTTTTAAAATATGTATTTTAAATCAAATAATCTTAAATTGTAAAAAGAATTTGTAAATATAGTTCTAAAAATAAATGTATATTTTATTTTAAATTTGAAAATAATTTTAGGAGTGGGCTGTTGGGTTTATAGGGGATAAGGGTGGGGAGTGTTTTAAATGTATATATTTTAAATTAAATATTCTTAAACTTTTTAAAAACATTTAGAAGATATTTCTAAAACAATGAATTGATATTTAAATTTACATTTGAAAAATAATTTTAGGAGTGGGATGTTGGGTTTATAGGGGATAAGGGTGGGGAGTGTTTTAAAAATATATATTTCAAATAAAATTTTAGTACAAACCTTTTTACATTTAGAATATATTTCTAAAAAAATAAATGTATATTAAAATTTGAAAAAAAAATTTAGGAGCGGGATATTGGGTTTATAGAGGATAATGGTGGGGAGTGTTTTAAAAATATGTGTTTTAAACTAAGAAAATGTTTTAATTTTTAAAAATGTAGAATACATTTCTAAGAAAATAAATTTATATTTATATTTAAATTTGAAAAATAATTTTAGGAGTGGGATGTTGGGTTTATAGAGGATAAGGGTGCATAGTATTTTTTAAATATATGTTTTAAATTACATTTTATTATAATTTTCTAGAAATTTAGAATATTATAAAAATAAATGTATATTAAAATTTAAATTTGAAAAATAATTTTAGGAGTGGGATGTTGATTTTATAGGGGATAAGGGTGGGAAGTGTTTTAAAAAATATATATTTTAATTTACATTTGATTAACATTATTTAAACATTTACAATACTTTTAAAAATATATATATATTTACATTTAAATTTGAAAAATAATTTTAGGAGCAGGATGTTGGGTTTATAGGGGGTAAGGGTGGGGAGTTTTTCAAAAATCTATATTTCATATTAATTATTAGTCATATTTTTTTTACATTTATAATGTATTTAAATAAAAAAATCATATTGAAATAAAATTGTGTTTTTTAGTTTATAGTAGATAAGGGTGGGGAGTTATTAAATAAATTGAAACATTTTGATTTTTTATAAATAAATCATTGTTTTTTTAATTTAAACTTTGGAATGTATTTTTAGGAATGGGTTTTTGGGTTTATAGGGGACAATGTTGGGGAGTGATTATAAAAAAATATATTTTGGGGGATGTAATTGATAATCTTTAGTGATCAGTACATACTTTATTACAATGTATATTGGAGTGGGAATAGTAAATTATTTATGTTTAGTGTCCAGCACCTGCCCCAAATTTAATATTGACTGGTGTGGGAATAGTAAATTATTTATGTTAGTGTCCAGCACCTACCCCAACTTAATATAGACTGGAGTGGGAATCGTAAAATATTTATGTTTAGTGTCCAGCACCTACCCCAATTTAATATAGACTGGAGTGGGAATAGTAAATTAATTATGTTAAGTGTCCAGCACCTACCTCAATATAGGGCCTGATTCTGATGCAGGTTGGAAAGCTTCCAGACCAAATCAGTTTGGAGATGGTTTCTGACCCACTCGGATTCGGCCTACAGAGTACGATGCATCCGAATGCTTCCAGATATGATTCGGTTGGACTCCCAATGGCTTCAATGGGAGCATATTTTCCTAACCGCATCATAATTGGGCCCTGGGCATGGAATACACGTTCCTGATCCGATTTGGAAGGAGCAAATGACATTAGGAGGCCTTCCTAACCGCATCAGAATCAGGCCCTAGGTGGGAATGCTTTCCTAACAGCATCAGAATCAGGCCCTTAATATAGACTGGAGTGGGAATAGTACATTATTTATGTTTAGTGCCCAGCACCTACCCCAATTTAATATAGACTGGAGTGGGAATAGTAAGGTATTTATGTTTAGTGTCCAGTGCCTACCCCAATTTAATATAGACAGAAGTGGGAATAGTAAGGTATTTATGTTTAGTGTCCAGCACCTACCCCAATTTATTAAAGACTGGAGTGGGAATTGTACATTATTTATGTCAATGTCCAGCACCTACCCCAACTTAATACAGACTGGAGTGGGAATAGTAAATTATTCATGTCAGTGTCCAGCACCTACCCCAATTTAATATAGACTGGAGTGGGAATAGTACATTATTCATGTCAGTGTCCAGCTCCTACCCCAATTTAATATAGACTGGAGTCGGAATAGTACATTATTTATGTTTAGTGTCCCGCACCTGCCCCAATTTAATATAGACTGGAGTGGGAATTGTAAATTAATTATGTTTAGTGTCCAACACCTACCCCAATTTAATATAAATTGGAGTGGGAATAGTAAATTATTTATGTTTAGTGTCCGGCACCTACCCCAATTTAATATAGACTGGAGTGGGAACACACCCACAAAAACCTGTCTCACAGATCCAACCTTCACTCACTCCCATTTACCCTGAACATAGCCAGCAATATTACCATGGGAGCATGAGCACAGGCGGCCTGCACTACTACTCCCACCATGCCCACTGTTCCACACCCCAGCAGGATGGAGCACTCCCTCCAACCCACAAGCATGTGGCAGACATTGCAGTGTTCCCCTTCACCTAACAGGTAGGTAGCCATCTTGTCTGGGAGGGTGTTTGGGGGTGGGAGGCCTGTACTACTACCCCCTCCATGCCCCCTGTCCCACACCCCAGCAGGATGGAGCACACCCTCCCACTCACAAGCATGCGGCAGCCATTGCAGTGTTCACCTCCACCTAACAGATAGGTAGCCATCTTGTCTGGGAGGCCTGTTTGGTGGTGGGAGGCCTGTAACACTACTCCCAGCATGCTCCCTGGCCCACACTGCAGCAGGATGGAGCACTCCCTCCCACCCAGAAGCATGTGGCAGCCATTGCAGTGTTCCCCCGTCTAACCGGTAGGTAGCCATCTTGCCTGGGAGTGTGTTTGGGGGTGTGAGGCCTGCACTACTACTCCCAACATGTCCCCTGTCCCACATCCCAGCCGGATGGAGCACTCCCTCCCACCCAGAAGCATGTGGCAGCCATTGCAGTGTTCACCTGCTCCTAACAGATAGGTAGCCATCTTGCCTGGGAGGCCTGTTTGGTGGTGGGAGGCCTATAACACTACTCCCAGCATACTCCCGGGCCCACACCCCAGCAGGATAGAGCACTCCGCTACCCACAAGCAGTTGGAAGCTATTGCATTGTTCACCAAACAAACTAAATGGTAAGTAGCCATCTTGCCTGGGAGAGGGTTTGGGGGTGGGAGGCCTGTACTACTACTCCCACCATGCCCCCTGTCCCACACCCCAGTAGGATGGAGCACACCCTCCCACCCTCAAGCATGTGGCAGCCATTGCAGTGTTCCCCTTCAACTAACAGGTAGGTAACCATCTTGCCTGGGAGGGTATTGGGGGTGGGAGACCTGCACTCCAACTCCAACCAGGCATCCCTCCCACCCTCAAGCAGTTGGAAGCCATTGCATTGTTCACCTTCACCTAACAGGTAGGTAGCACGTACGTGCACCCATATATTTGTCACTAATGACAGCATGGCATATGGCAACACCAGCCCTCTCACTGCACAAATATGCACACCGACCCTGCATGAAACTCACAGTGTGCACACAGATAAGCAAAGGGAACT
Source organism: Lissotriton vulgaris (assembly GCF_964263255.1). Classification (NCBI taxonomy): domain Eukaryota; kingdom Metazoa; phylum Chordata; class Amphibia; order Caudata; family Salamandridae; genus Lissotriton; species Lissotriton vulgaris. The sequence continues at coordinate 1,649,539,322 of NC_141689.1, forward strand.
GTCACAGATAACAAAGAGAGACACACCAGTGTACATGCACAAGGAAGATTGGGCACAACCATGCACAGCAGACACTGATGAGTGCATTGCCATGCTGCACAAGCAGCAAAGACCATTACAATATCTAGGCAGCTTGTGTCGGCACACAAATCTAAATCTGTACAAGACAGGAAAAGGTCATGCAGTACAACAAAATGGCTAGTCCACTGGCAGATGTGACGTCTGCCAGGTCAGACAAATTAACAAGGTGACAACAATGAAAAGATGTTATGCCTGTCCCTACATGGCACCCGGTCCCTGTGAACATGACTCCAGTACGATTTGCATGGTATGCATTGATACCTCACAACATGTACAAGTAATGTATGTTCCTCTGCACATGTTAGGAGGCACAGTAGTGCACATAGAAAACGATGTGAAGATCTGTCAATTGTGTAGTGTACAGACAGTGGATAACACACAGCTAACAGAATGCTTGCAGAGTGCAAAACAATGACCATTCCCCATCTAATCCACAGGTGACCAAGAACTTACTACTGTGGACAACACCAACGACCAGCAGAGCCAGTCTCCCCCTCGGTACATGGACTCTCGAATGTAGACTCCCAAGATTTTCAAGACGATGAGCTCGCTGCCGACCCACCTGGTGTGCCAGGGAGCAACAGGACCCAGGACCCCATCATCCCCACCACCACATCTGCTGCAACACCAACTGCACAGCAGACCCCTGCTGTTACTGCCTGTGCGTCCACCACCACCACCACCAGTGCTACCTGCAACACCCTCCCTGTCCCAGGGAATGTCCACCCCACACCAACAACTGAGGATGGCAGGGAGAGTGTGCGGGAACCCACAGTGGTAAGGCAACAGGACCGTGGCAGCAGGGCAGGTAGGAGGGCCAGGGTCACCTTCAGATACCAGGAGGCTGGGACCCCATCCCTGGAATACATCACCAGAGTCCTTGGGGCATACAAACAGGCCCAGGGACAAACTGTCCGGTCGGACGATCTTTTACGCGAGCTCATCCTGCTGATGAGGTCCATCAACACACGCATTGGACAAATTGTGGACCTTATGAGCCAGCAAGTGGTGTTACTGAGGGACAGGCCTGTGTCCCAACAAACACCTCCAGCCCCCTCTGTTTTGCTGCAGGATGACAGTTCACCATCCTCCCCTGCGGCCACAAAGAGGGGGGAGTCCTCAGACGCTGCTGGAACCACAGCAGGGCCCTCCCCATCCAAGTGACCAAGGGGCCGTCCGAAGAAGAGCCTAGGAGTCTCTGGAGGCAAAGCACCAGCCAAACGTATCATGGAGCCAGCCCAAATGGCAACTCTCTTCCCCACTGCATTGACTGTTTGGACTGTCCTTCTCCACACTGCCTTGTGAATGGCACCTGTTTGTTGGACTGGGTCAACACATCAAAGTTGTATCTACTATAACATCTCATTAACCATGACTGTCAACTCACTGCTCCATCACCACCTCCATATAAATCTCCCACCCCCTCACATGTCAACTTTGCAAATAAAATACCTGAGGCAGGACTGGGAGAGGGTCGGCACTGCACACCAGTCACACGGGCTCCTATTCTCAGCAGGCTACAGAGGATGAGCTACCGCCCGTGGGCACTCACCGGAGGGTGAGGATCGGATTGGAGCAGGATGGGACCCATGGCAGGACCGAGAGAGGCTCGGCACGCCAGTCCCACAGGCTCCCATTCTGCACTCCGCCCTTGATGGTGGGACGTGGAGTTGGAGGGAAGCGGGGGGAACAAGGTGGGAGAGAGGAAGCTGGCTGGGGGTCCTGTGATCGGCCAGGGACAGACCCAACAGTGCGAGGATTGATACCTGGGCAGGAGGGAACACGAGGGTGGAGAACTCTCCCCCCAAGTCAAGTCAAGTCAAGTCAAGTCAAGTCAAGAGATTTGTATAGCGCGCTACATACCCATAGGGTCTCAAGGCGCTTGAAGAAGGGTGGGGAAATACTTATCGAATATCCAAGTTTTAAGTTGCTTTCTGAATGCTAGGTGGTTCTGAGTAAGGCGAAGGTGAGTGGGAAGTGAGTTCCAGGTTTTAGCTGCCAGGTAGGAGAAGGATCTTCCTCCCATGGTGGTTTTGTTGATGCGAGGTACAGTGGCAAGGGCTTGGTTGGAGGATCGTAGCTGGCGGGAGGGGGTGTAGAAGGACAGTCGTGTGTTGAGGCATTCGGGTCCAAGTTCGTAAAGTGCTTTGTGTGCGTGGGTTAGGAGGCGGAAAGTAATCCTCTTATTTACGGGGAGCCAGTGGAGGTTTTTCAGGTGACCAGAGATGTGTTCTTTACGCGGGATGTCTAGTATGAGCCTGGCTGAAGCGTTCTGGATGCGTTGGAGTTTTTTCTGGAGTTTTGCGGTGGTACCGGCGTATAGGGTGTTTCCGTAGTCCAGGCGGCTCGTGACCAGTGCGTGGGTGACCGTTTTTCTAGTTTCGGTGGGGATCCAGCGAAATGTTTTTTTGAGCATGCGAAGAATGTTGAAGCAAGATGATGAAACGGCGTTGACTTGTCTGGTCATCGAGAGTGAGGAGTCCAGGATGACGCCCAGGTTCCGTGCGTGGTCCGTCGGGATGGGTGCTTTTCCAAGGGCCTCTGGCCACCAAGAGTCATCCCAGGCGGAGGGGGAGGTGCCTAAGATGAGGACTTCTGTTTTGTCTGAGTTCAGTTTCAGACGGCTGTGCTTCATCCACTCGGCTACTTCTTTCATTCCTTCGTGTAAGTTGGTTTTGGCGGTGTTAGGGTCTTTGGTGAGTGAGAGGATCAGTTGAGTGTCATCAGCGTAGGAGATGATGTTGAGGTTGTGGTGGCGAGCGATGGCCGCAAGGGGGCTCATGTATACGTTGAAGAGGGTGGGGCTGAATGACGATCCTTGTGGCACGCCGCAGATGACTTCAGTGGCCTCTGACTTGAATGGTGGGAGGCGGACTCTCTGGGTTCTTCCGGTGAGGAACGAGGTGATCCATTCCAGTGCTTTTCCTGGGATTCCGACGTTTCTGAGGCGCTGTAAAAGGGTGCTATGACAGACTGTGTCGAAGTCAGCGGAGAGGTCGAGGAGGATGAGGGCGACTGTGTCTCCATTGTCCAGTAGAGTTCGAATGTCGTCTGTTGCTGCGATGAGGGCAGTTTCAGTGCTGTGTTTGGCTCGGAAACCGGACTGTGAGGAGTCGAGGGATTTGTTGTTTTCGAGGAAGGCGGCGAGCTGGTTGTTGACAGCTTTCTCGATGACTTTGGCCGGGAATGGAAGAAGCGAGATGGGGCGGTAGTTTTTGAGTTCGGTGGGGTCAGCTGTGGGCTTTTTCAGAAGGGCGCTGAGTTCTGCGTGTTTCCAGCTTTCCGGGAAGGTGGCGGAGTTGAGGGAGCAGTTGATGACATCTCAGAGGTGTGGTGCTATGATGGAGTCTGCTTTGTTGAAGATGTGGTGAGGGCATGGGTCAGTTGGGGATCCTGAGTGGATGGAGTTCATCAGGCGGATGGTATCCTCAGTGGAGATTGGGTTCCAGTCATTAAGGATGTTCAAGGGGGGTGAAGGTCCTGCAGACGGTTGGGTGGGTTGGTCTCCGGCTCGGTTGTCGAAGCTGTTGTGGATGTCTGCGATTTTGTTGTGGAAGAATGAAGCTAGGGAGTCGCAGAGGGCTTGAGAGGGGGTGATGTCATTGGAGTTGGCTGATGGGTTGGTAAATTCTTTGACGATGTTGAATAATTCCTTGCTGTTGTGGGCGTTGTTATCTAGTCGGTCTTTGAATGCGGCTTTCTTTGCAGATCGGATTAGTTGGTGGTGTATGCGGGTGGCGTTTTTGAAGGCGTCCCTGGTGCTGGTGTTTGAGTCTTTTTTCCAGGCCTTCTCGAGGGAGCGACAGAGTTTCTTGGATTTCTTAAGATCATCGTTGAACCAGGAGGCGTTTTTGCTGCCTAGTTTGATTTGACGTTTTTTCAACGGTGCTAGGATGTCGGCGCTGTTGGATAGCCATTGGGTGAAGTTAATGGCTGCTTGGTCGGGGTTTGAGGAGTGGGCGGGGGGGTTTAGAAGAAGCGATGAGGAGATCTGGTCGATGGTGATTTTGTTCCAGTTTCTTCGCAGAGTGGGTTGAGGATGGTTGTGGATTGACCCCGCCACACATTTAATAGAAAGTGAAAGAAGCCTTGCGAACAACAACACCTGAAACAAAAGCAGGACTGCATGAAAGTGATCTCCAGCTAGGGCAAATAATCTGCCATATTGGAACGGTGTCGAGGCCAATAAGTTTAGGTAATTTGGTCCACCCAATGAACTATCTGGGGCCAATCATTAGGGATCCTTGACTTATTTTATAAGACACTATGGGCATCATTAGGATGCTCAGGGTAAAAGGGACCGCCCGCCATAAGGGCGGGGGTCCCGTGGGGGCAATTAGGATGCGCCCGCCACAGTGGAGGGTGCATTCTGCATTCCTGGCATTGTGGCTGGCAGTGCACTCAGCACCACCCACCACAATGCCAGGAAGTCATGTTGTGCACTTCCATGCACAACATGCCAGGCAGCGCGCGGTGCCTACTAAGTTGTACATGATACTGCTGGGGGAGTACGTGCCCCCCCAATCCCCTACATCTTAGGGGCCCGCAACGGGCCCCCAAACACAAACATCGCATGCCTTTCTGTGGTGGCGTTGCAGCCACGGAAAGGCTCCCTCCCACCTGCATCCTGATATGGATGGCGGTGTCTAGCAGATACCGCCACCATATCCACCTTTTCGCCTGGTCAACTCGATGACCTGGTGGAAAAGCGGCAGACGGTCTTCCCGTCCGCCATGGTCCCCCCACCATACTAATTTGGCTGGGGAAATGGGTGGCTGGCAGGCTAGGAGGTAGGGCAGATCGCCACCGCTATGAGGGCAGTGGCGATCCACCCTACATCCTAATGGGCCCCTTAGGGACCAGTCATTATTGGGGTAAGAAGGTCAGTTGGGAATTGAATAAATAATAATTATAAAATATGCCAGGAGACCTAAAAAAAGCAGAAAGGGACTCCTACAATATAATTGGAATGGTAAACAATCCTAAGATCTAGAGACTACACCACCTACAGAGTCTTGGAGATAAACAGACTCGATTTGCCTAACCTTAAGATGATTGCCAAGCTACACTCCCCTTCCTATCCTACCACCCTCGCCAGCTCTACCAGCCCATCTCTGGACTCTAGACTTTTTGTCCCTTCCTGACTCTCATCTTTATCCGGCAAAGTCCGAAATGTATGACTGATTCCCGGTGGAGCTGCCCCGACAGCTATAGGGGAGACAGGCTCTGGCACACCACTATGACCGTCACCTACCCAGGCGGACCTCGGACTTATGTATCGTTTCTTTCTCCACTGCTAACCCTTGGTCCCTTCCTGATTCTCATTTTTATCCGGCGGATGATTAAAAACAATGGAGGGTTTCAAAGGCGATGTGGTTCAAGTTTATAACTCGTTTTTGATTGTTCATTTAAGATCCTCGGGATATTCTTATGAGGTGACAATCGTGTGTATAGAAACGGATATCCTTCCTGGTTCTAATCTCTATGGACGGTATGTGTTTCTTCGTCGTCTTTGTGCACCCGGGTAGTAAACACTCGTAGCTTATTTTTCTATACGGCACGTATTCCCTGGTGCTTCTTGGGCGTCAGTCCGATCACCATTAAAATTCGAGCTGTATTTAAACATTGAGGAAATCGGGAAATCGTGAAATTTCAAATAACGATCCCCAGACAGAAAAATAATTCATACACCTCACCATAGATGCGATTGCATGGGTGATAAACAGACACTGATACTGAAGAAAACTATAGATATTGTCCTGAGGAAGGAGGCTATAATCATACACGCTTCCGAAACGCGTCGACGCAATTTTAAAGTGTTAAATTTGGTGTTGTCAACAATCATATTGGTTATAAGGAAAGAAAATCCTTCCCAGTGTTGTCAAAAAGGGTCTGAATTGACAAGATTAAGTCAAATACGAATGTCTTTTCCCATGATTTCTCCAGGTCCACATTAGGTGGTTTTTTATTTGCATATTGAATGTGTTTTTAATTAGTATTGCATAGAAATTCATATATGTTTTTTTATTCGAAATAAAATGTATTTTTTATATAGATATTGTTTTGTTCCTTTCTAGTGAGTGTTCCCCGAGCTCAATGCTGACAGTTGAATGAGTGATGTGAACTGAGTGACGCAGGTTTCTGAATTCCGTTTGGTTTTGAGATTATTGGATCTCCCACAGGGAAAACCTTTTTCTTTACTTAACAGAATAAACAAATACTGACTTGACAAATGAGTGACACACCAGGTCACATGGGTAGACGTTTGAGCGACACAGAGGGCACAGATCTCAATTTAAAATACACAAGTGCCTCAAACATCACATAGGTCAATGTGAATGCACATAGTTTCATGGCCACATTTCACATGTGCACGACTGGGAGCGTGGCATCCTGCCAATGTGCGACAAATAAACATCAATGTCTCATACGCATCTGCTGTACCTGTCACTCCTCAATGCATCATTCAAACTTGGCACACCTCCACAACACAATGACCACAGTTGGCGGTGAACTGACAATTGCGTGTATGAGCAGACAGAATAGCACAAGTAAGTAACTACATCATATAGTCAGACAAGCCTTGCCCAGGTCATCACTGCCCCAAAACACATTGATATGTATACACATTGTAGAGTCCAATTCAACACTGTCCTGGTTCATCAACCATCTAATGCATTTGTGACAGGTTAGGGACTACAGACCAATGTACGTCACACATACACAACCGTGGCACATGTAGGCACCTGTGGAGTCAATGGAACATTGGCATTGTGTGCACAATGATGTGCCCAACACCATGTGGCCACTGTGCACTGTTAAAGTGTTCCCGATGGACATTGCCATTGCATGTGCCCCACATCGCGGTAGCTACCACCTGGGCCCGGCAGTGTGTCACCGGCACCCCGACACAGGTGCGGTAGTCATTGGCATGGAGACATGCCCAAATGGCAGTTGGCATGCTCCGCTGCCCAAATTGCTGTGCCTCATGTCATTGTATGGGCCCCAAATCGCGGTAGCTACCGCCTGGCCCCGGCGGTGTGTCACCGGCACCCCCCCTGACACAGGTGCAGTAGTCATTGGAAAGGAGACATGCGCAAATGGTTGTTGGCATGCTCCACCGCCCAAATCACGGTGCCTCATGTCATTGTATGGGCCCCAAATCGTGGTAGCTACTGTCTGACCCTGGCGGTGTGTCACCAGCACCCCCCTTTCACACAAGTGCGGTAGTGATAGCCATAGAGACATGGGAAGATGGTGGTTGGCATGCTGCGCCACCCAAATTGCGGTGCCTCATGTCATTGTATGGGCCCCAATTCGCAGTAGCTACTGCCTGGCCCCTGCTGTGCATCACCGCCATAGAGCATGCCCTAGAGCCAATGGGAACGATGATTGTGGTGGCATGATGCAATTTTGAAAATCACGGTAGGCGTGCTTCACGATTGGATGCTTCGTCATTGGATGCTTTTGAATGAGGCAGACCTGGACAACCAATTGTTGCAGCTTGGCACCTTTGAAACAACCCCAGGGGGCTATATATGTGTGGGAGTGAGCCTCACATTTCCACTGCTCACAGAACCTGCTGTCAGAGACCCTCATCTGCTGCTGCATCCAGGGACTGCTGCATGAGACCCTCATCTGCTGCTGCCTCCAGATCGCTGCCTGAGACTCCTCATCTGCTGCTGCCTCCAGGGACTGCTGCCTGAGACCCTCATCTGCTGCTGCCTCCAGGGGCTGCTGCCTGAGCACTGAGCGAGAAAGATGAAAAGGCTGAAATAATGATAGACTGTAACACCTTCCAATGTTACTTCCTTGAGAAAGTGGCAACCATTTTGTCTGATATTAAGGACACCTATAATGGTTCCTTTGCACCACAGGTCTCCTAAGCCCTCCCGAAATCCACCATTACTAGGTTTCCAGGCATGGATTCTACAACCCGTGGGCAGCTTATAATTAAAACCAAATCAGGCTCCCCTGCAGACCCATGCCCCCCGGAATTTTTCGATTGACGCTCCCTGTTCTAGAGGATCATATCATCTCCCTCTTAAACAATTTGCTAGACACTGGCCTTTTACCAGCTAGTTTTAAAGAGGCACGTGTCAAGCCCCTGATAAGTTAGTAATGCTCTCAGTGCTAGATGAGCTCAGAGGCATGGCTGACAGTAAAAAACCAAGTGCCCTGATATTTTTCGATCTTTCAGCGGCGTTTGATACTGTCAGCCATGCCCTGCTTCTGGACAGACTGGCCGCTTTCGGGATAAAGGATCTAGTACTTCAATGGCTAAAATCCTTTCTGTCAGGGAGGACCCAGAGGATTCAATTAGCGGATTGTAAATCTGAGGTGGGTGTTCTTGATTGCGGAGTCCCGCAGGGCTCTGCAGTGTCACCACTCTTATTCAACCTTTATTTACAACCACTGATAGACTCCCTGGCAAGCATGGGCTGCAGAATTTTTAACTATGCCGATGATACTCAGCTGTTGCTGAGTATTGACAACACGGCATCTGCTCAGACCAGGCCCAGAATATACTTAGATATACGGTGAGCTGGATGACGGCAAATTTGCTGAAAATAAATCCCGAAAAATGGAGGTCCTGGTGGTTTCAACTGCTGCCTCGCCCTGGGGTGATTTGTTCTGGCCCCAAGAGCTTGGCCCCACCCCGAAACCATGCCCCAATGTAAAAAGACTTGGTATTAAGATCGACCATGAGCTGACAATGGCTAGCCAGATATCTTCTGTTGTCGGGACCTGCACTAACTTAATCAGGCAGCTGCGCAAGCTAGTTCCCCTACTTTCCCTAAATATGCTCCGGACCATTGTCTCGGCAACAATAATTTCAAGGATTGATTATGGGAACGCGCTCTACCTAGGTTTGCTCAAAAATGTGATCAACCGCCTGCAGGTTATTTTGAACGATGCAGCGCGATTAATTTTTAGATCACCTAGACAGACCCATGCCTCCCCATTACTGCACAGGCTACATTGGCTCCCCATGAAGCAAAGGGTGGAATTTAAAAGTTTATGAATCGCCCATAAGGCAATCTATGGGCATGCGCCTGCCTATATAAAAGAACGGCTTGAGGTCTATAACCCCAAATGAGCGCTGAGGTCTTCCAACTCCCAACTGCTGTCTTGTCCGCATTTCAAAATGGCAACCAAGGGAGGGAGATCCTTTTCTGTCCAAGTCCCACAGATGTGGAACAAACTACCGGAGCCCCTCCGCAAAAAAACTAATCTTCTCCACTTTAGGAAGTCACTGAAAACGCTTTTGTTTAGGGAAGCTTTCTGTTCCATTTGAGTAATGTTGTTATATCTGTACCTTCTGTTCACTTACTCAGCTATTGTTACTGCTTCTGTCATGAGCGCCTAGAGACCTGATGGTGATTTGGTGCTATACAAACCTCAGATAACAATAACAATAACAATAACATATATACATGTGTTTCCACCATACATTTGACACACAAATTTGAATTTCAGTCCTTTTGTTCAGGGTGGTTGAAGTTTATTTCAGGAGACGTCACAGCCGACACGTGTTTCGTCGTTTTGGGGAATGTAATCAACATCGATCATGAGTTACATTATTTTCTAGGCACATGAGCAAAACATGACCTCTTAGTAGAACAATAGGTGCAACCAATTACCAGTAATTGATGAACAAAATATATGCATGTACTAATGATGGTCATTATCACTTAAGAATACTGTTGATAATGTATTATATGCCTGTACTTTTGAACGTTGATGTGGGCCACGTAATGGCATCTGACACTGTTCTGAGCCCATTTTGAATGGTGAAATCAACATAATAGATACTGGACCAAATGATTGCTTTAAGTTTATAAAAACGACAAAACACACTCACAATATAGAGAGCACCAGACACTGAAGATGTATAACCACCAAATTGGAATCACTTTGCAGTATTATTGATAGATACCAGCATGTAGCTAACTTTGAAATATGGAGAATATTAAGATGATATTATTCAACATCAAGTTACCGCTACACTTGCAACATCAATATCTCTATGAAACAATAATTTAGGCGATAGTAATGTGGATCAACCGCAAAATTATAATCAACCGATATTTACCGTAAATAGTGGATAAATATATATATATAAACTGGCAGCATACTTGATACAGATTTACTATAATTATTCCCCAAAATTAATGTGGAGGGCCTATTTTTTCACGTATATGGTAGGTAGGCTAATATGGCCGCCGAGTTAACAACAATGAATCCCATGAGATGGGATGTCGATACGTTAAGACTGAACCGGAAGTGAACCGCGACTACACGCACGTAACACTTCCTAATTTGAATATATGGCGCCAAGCGTTTCATAACAAACACTGCAAGATAGAAACAGCAGAGGGGACGAATAACTGTCCGTCGAAGACAGTGACTAAAAGGTAACGACAGAGTCCCATTACGGGCGGGATTATTGTTAAATATCTTAGAGTATAATCTTAATAATGCAGACTGTACGCGAGAAATGTGGGAACTAAAATAACTTAAATCATCGGAAATCTAACTCTGACCCGGTAAATGGGAAAGAACACTGGGTTTGCTGCGTGGGGAGCATCTTACGAAAACGGCGGTCTGAATCAAAGAACCAAATAGCCGATCCAGTCATAAGGGTAGAATAAGGGGGAGCACTTGCAATAAAAATATGTGAAAACTTTCCCCCCACTCCTGAAATAGGAGAAGTATACTTTTTAAATACAAGAATAAGAGTGACCTTTACACATAGTAAATGGAAGGGTCATAATAACTAAATAAATTATAATTAGAGAGCATATACTAAAGCTCTATATATATTTTACAGCTGCAAAATACCGAACCAATATATTGGTTTTTTCCACAAATTAAAGAAGATTCGCGCATATTCACAACATCCTCACGAGAACCCCTTCGAGGGTTGGAATTATCACCTCGGAAAACGTAAGTAGCTCTGAAACTTTAATAAGGGTCATACAAATAATGTACAAATATAAGGACTACAATGAATTAAATCATGTTTCCTCATTCCCTTGATACAGAACAAACGACACATTGGAGAATAGCTACCAAAAGCATGGTTCATATATATGCATGAACTCACAAATTTAAAAACGCCGCTCACAGAAATATAGTCATTATTCACAGATATTGCGATTAAATCACCTGCATGCCACCCCGTAAAACAAAGGCAATAATACACAATCACTGGTCTCTCCATTTCTCTTAATGGGCTCATATTCCTTTAAATGTTAAAATAAAAAAAAAATTAAAAAAAAATAAATAAATACATTAAAATCCTTAATGAATGAAAACAGTCTAAGTACTACAAATAAACGCTTGCACTAACTGTTGTAAGTTTAAGTACACCACCAACCTTGACCTGACAAAGTTTTAGAATGATGTCAATAATGTCAAAACTGTAAGTACTGTATTACAACATCACCCCCTTTTTTTTAACAGCCGTGAGAAAGTCGGGGGTTACATTCCCCAAAACGACGAAACACGTGTCGGCTGTGACGTCTCCTGAAATAAACTTCAACCACCCTGAACAAAAGGACTGAAATTCAAATTTGTGTGTCAAATGTATGGTGGAAACACATGTATATATGTGCAACAGCTGATAAAAAGTGTGTGCTAAGGAGAACCAAGCAGCTTGTGGCATCTGCCTAACCAGAAGAGGATAGTGGTTCTCTTCTCCTTTTAGCACCATTGAAAAGTCATAACTAAAGTACCTACAACTAGGCAAAGTGTACACTCCTCTATAGCGCCAGTACCTAGTAACATTACCACTAGCCTAGCAGTATAACAATAACAATCCCCCACCACACAGCACACCTCAACACCACACCCACAACACACACCCCTGCACCCACAAACACTTCATACACCACGCACCACGGCAGCACAGAAAATGGCAAAATTCACTGAGAGTGAGTTGACAGTCATGGTCAATGAGATAGTGAGAGTGGAACCACAACTGTTTGGTAGCCTGGTCCAACAGACACAATTAGGCACATGGACACAAATGTGTGAAAGGATAGTTCAAAGGGTCAATGCAGTAGGGACCACCCCGCTCTCCAAGTAGGAGATCATGAAGTGGTGGTATGATCTCAAGAGGGTTGTCAAAGAGAAGAGAAGCAAGAACCTGGAGCTGGCTGAGAGGACTGGCGGTGGCCCTCCCATTACACCAAAGAAATTCCCACCATGAGAGGGGAAGGTACTTGCCATACTGCATCCTGAGAGTCTCACAGGAGTAACTGGGGGAATGGAGGCTGTTAAGTACAAACTAATGTCAACCAACACACTGATAAGTACTTCCTTGCACAACCGTCACCTAACAGGTAGCTAGCCATCTTGTTTGGGGGGCCTCTTTGGGGGAGGGTGGCCTGAACTACTACTCCCACCATGCCCCCTGTCCCACAGCCTACCAAGATGTAACCCTCTCCCACCCAGGAGCATGTGGCAGCCATTGCAGCACACCAAACAAACTAACAGGTAGGTATACATCTTGCCTGGGAGGTCTGTGTGGGGGAGGGAGGCCTGCACTACTACTCCCACCATGCCCCCTGTCCCACAGCCTACCAAGTTAGAGCCCTCCCCCACCCAGGAGCATGTGGCAGCCATTGCAGCACACCAAACAAACTAACAGGTAGGTATCCATCTTGCCCAGGAGGTCTGTGTGGGGGAAGGAGGCCTGCACTACTACTCCCACCATGCCCCCTGTCTCACAGCCTACAAGATGGAGCCCTCCCTCATCCAGGAGCATGTGGCAGCCATTGCAGCACACCAAACAAACTAACAGGTAGGTATCCATCTTGCATGAGAGTCTGTTTGGGGGAGGGAGGCCGGCACTACAACTCCCACCATGCCTGCTGTCCCACAGCCTACAAAGATGTAGCCCTCCCCCACCTAGGAGCATGTGGCAGCCACTGCAGTACACCAAACAAACTAACAGGTAGTTATCCATCTTGCCTGGGAGGTATGTGTGGGGAGGGATGCCTGCACTACTACTCCCACCATGCCCTCTGTCTCACACACCAGCAGCATGAAGGCCTCCTCCACCCAGAAGCGTATGTCCGCCATTGCATTGTCCTCCCTCACCTAACAGGTAGGTATCCATCTTGCCTGGGAGGTCTGTGTGGGGGAGGGAGGCCTGCACTACTACTCCCACCATGCCCCCTGTCCCACAAACCAGCAGCATGGAGGCCTCCCCCACCCAGAAGCATGTTTCAGCCATTGCATTGTCCACCATCACCTAACAGGTATGTATCCATTTTGCATGAGAGTGCTGTTTAGGGGAGGGAGGCCTGTACTACTACTCCCACCATGCCCCCTGTTGCACAGCCTACCAAGATGTATCCCTCCCCCACCCATAAACATGTGGCAGCCATTGCAGCACACCAAACAAACTAACAGGTAGGTATCCATCTTGCCTGGGAGGTCTGTGTGGGGGAGTAATGCCTGCACTACTACTCCCACCATGCCCTCTGTCCCACACACCAGCAGCACGGAGGCCTCCCCACCCAGAAGCGTGTGTCAGCCATTGCATTGTCCACCCTCACCTAACAGATATGTATACATCTTGTATGAGAGTTCTGTTTTGGGGAGGGAGGCCTGTACTACTACTCCCACCATGCCCCCTGTCCCACAGCCTACCAAGATGTAGCCCTCCCCCACCCAGTAGCATGTGGCAGCCATTGCAGCACACCAAACAAACTAACAGGTAGGTATCCATCTTGCCTGGGAGGTCTGTGTGGGGGAGGGAGGCATGCACTACTTTTCCTACCATGCCCCACTGTCCCACACACCAGCAGCATGGAGGCCTCCCCCACCCAGAAGTGTGTGTCAGCCATTGCATTGTCCATCCTCACCTAACAGGTATGTATCCATCTTGCATGAGAGTTCTGTGTGGGGAGGGAGGCCTGTACCACAACACACAACAGCAGTTGCATGCAATGCATCGATACATTACATGTACCAGTTATTGATGTTCCTCTCCACCATATAATTACCGCCAGTAATGTCATTACTAATAATAGTGAAGATCTCTCAATTGTGTAGTGTACAGACAGTTGATTACATGCAGCTAAAAGAATACTTGAACAGGGACCAAAACTGACCATTCACAATGTAATCCACAGGTGATGAAGAACCCGCTGCGGATGACAACATTGACCAGCAGAGCCTGTTTCCACTGCCGGTACATGGAGTCTCTGATGTTGACTTCCACGATAGTTTGGACGATGAGCTACAGGCCGGTCCATCTGGTGTGCCAAGGCCCAACAGGTCCCAGGACCCCATCCTCCCCACCACCATGTCCGCTGTACCTACAACTTCACAGCAGATCCCTGAAGTCACGGCCTGTGCCTCCACCGCTGCCACTTTGGCCACCATCACCACCACCACCATCACCTTCCCTGTCCCAGGGGACGACCAGGACACAATACCAACTGTGGAGGGCAGGGAGAATGTGCAAGGAGCCACCGTGGCGAGGCAACAGGTCCGTGGCAGCAGGGCAGGTGGGAGGGCCAGGGTCCCCCCCGAGACCTCAGGAGGTTGGCACACCATCCCTGGACCACTTCACCAGAGTAATCGCTGCATATGAACAGGTCCAGGGACAAAGTGGCCGGTCAGACAAACTTTTACGTGAGCTCATCGTGCTGATGAGGTGCATCCACACACGCATTGGTCAAATGGTGGACCTCATGGACAAGCAAGTGCCGTTGCTGAGGGACAGGCCTGCATCACAACCAACACCTCCACCCCCTTCTGTTGTGCTGCAGGATGACAGTGCACCATTCTCCCCTGCGCCAACAGAGAGGGGCGAGTCCTCAGATGCCGCTGGCCATTCAGCATGCCCCCCGCTGCCAAAAAGATCAAGGGGGCATCCAAAGAAGAGCCTGGGAGTCTCCGGAGACAAAGCACCAGCCACACACCAGTCACAGAGCCAGCCCTGATGGCAACCCGCTTCCCCACTGCATTGACTGTTTGGACTGTCCTTCCATACACTGCCTTGGCAATAGCACTTGTCTGTTGGACTGGGTCATCACATCCATGTGGTGTCTACTCTTGCATCTCAACTACCATGACTGTCAAATCACTGCCCATTCACCACCTTCATGTATATATTCCAGAACCCCTCACATGTCCACTTTGCAAAAAAAATACCTGATGCACCAGATCTTGTGCTGTATCATTTTTAGTGCAATATTTACAGTTTTGAAAATGTCCATAATGTGTCCAAATGATGTACAGTCTATAGGGCAGGATTATTCAGAAGCACCTAGGGAGACACAACAGAACAACAGTCACTGGTGTCATTGTGGCATCACAGACATAACAACACAAAACATACACATGAGACTACAGGCATGCAAGACTATGTGCAGCAGGTGTTAACAAATAGAGTCCAGCATACGTCCACATATTGAACGTCAATGCCACCTTTCCTACACACAGGTGTCTCAACATGTGCCTGTCTGTACCATCCGCAGATAACCCTGCACTACAACAACAACCGCAACAGACAATGTACAAGTCGTACATCTTTACACACCTTCAAGTGAAGTAGCGGTTGATGAGCTGTTGACGCATGTCAACTCCTTCCTCCTCTCTACTGTCCTCATCACTGGATTCATGGCCCTGAACAGGCGGGTGTCTTGGGTCTTCATCATCGTCCAGGAGCAGGGGGATCCCCTTGTGAATGGCCAGGTTGTGCAGCATACAGCATGCCGCAATGATCTTGCAGACCTTCCCAGGCGAGTATGCCAGTGCTCCTCCTGTCCTGTCAAGGTAGCGAAATCTTGACTTGAGTAGGCCAAAAGTCCGCTCAATGACACGTCAGGTCCTGCCATAGGCCTCATTGTACCTGATGTCAACTGGGGTCCTGGGATTCCATAGTGGTCTTAGCAACCATGGCCGACTGGAATATGCAGAGTCAACTAGGACAGACAAACACACATTGCAATGTTGCACAGGCAGAGGGCAGCATGTCACACAAACAGCACACCATATCACTAGGCATACTCACCCACAATCCAAGCATGCATGGGCACCAGATTTGCCATCATCCGGGGCACAATGCTGTTCCTCAGGATGAAGAATCATGGGCAAAGCCGGGGAATCTTGCACACACATGTGATATGGTCATGTCCGCAAGGCACACCACCTGCACATTGATCGAATGATAATGTTTTCGATTTCTGAAAATGTGCTCCCTCGCCTGTAGTGGCACCAGACCTACATGGGTGCAATCGATGGCACCAACAACATGTGGGATGTGCCCAGGTGGTTAGTAGTCACCCTTCACACCGGCCACTTCTGCGCCCCGAGGGAAATGTATGTATCTATCCTTAAATAACATCATGGCTGCAAGTACATCCCTCAGCATCAGGCTGAACATGGGTTGGGACATCCCTGCAGCGCTGGCCACAGTCTCCTGGAAGGAACCAGTTGCAAAAAAGTAGAGGGCTGCCATCACTTTGTATGTCGGTGTGAATACTGTTGGGTAGTGGTCACGAGGCTGCAGGTGGAGCTCCAACAGATCACAAAGGGCCTTCAGTGTCGGTCTGTTGAGGCGAAACTTGCGTATGATCGCTACACCCTCCATGTCCTCCAGCACTGTCAGGTGATGTATGAGATTAGGCCTCCTCCTAGTTGAGATGTAAATGGACAAATGTCATTGACAGCCATCCTGAGATAGACACTGCACATACATGTAAGGATGTGACAATAAAGCAAAGACTGCCATGAGTAGGGGTGGGCGGCCAACTACGCTCCGTGCACGGAGTGCGCGTAGTGCCGTCTCCTACGCATTTTGCGTAGCGGGCGTAGCCAGGTGGCACTACACGCGCTCCGCAGACGGTGCGTATCCGGCTGCCACCCGCCTCCGCATTAGTATTCGAAATGGCGGCACGAATCCAGGGACGGCGAGAGGGAACCCCGGGGACGCGTTTCACAAGTGCGGTAGCCATTGGCATATGGACATGTGTAGATGGCGGTGGGTATGCTCTGCCGCCCAAGTCGCGGTAGCTACCGCATGGCCCCGGTGATGCATTACCGCCATGGAGCATTGCCTACAGCCAATGGGTGCGACGATCGAGGTGCCATAATGCAGTTTTGAAAACCGCAGTATTCGTGCTCCGCCACCGTGGAGGCGGTCATTCGATGATTTTGAATGAGACAGAAATACACAACCAATTGTTGCAGCTTTGCACCTTACAAATGACCCCAGGGGGCTATACATCTGTGGGAGTGAGCCTCACATTTCCACTGCTAACAGAGCCTGCTGCCTGGGACCCTCTCTTGCTGCTCCCTGAAGTGCCTGCTGCCTGGGACCCTCTCCTGCTGCTGCCTGGGACCCTCTCCTGCTGCTGCTGCCTGGGACCCTCTCCTGCTGCTGCCTGAAGTGCCTGCTGCCTGGGACCCTCTCCTGCTGCTGCCTGAAGTGCCTGCTGCCTGGTACCCCCTCCTGATGCTGCCTAAGACCCTCTCCTGCTGATGCCTGGGACCCTCTCCTGCTTATGCCTTAAGTGCCTGCTGCCTGGGACCCTCTCCTGCTGCTGCGTGGGACCCGTCACCACTCACTTCCACCACAGGTGTTCCATGTCCACAGGGATGGCAAGAACAGAGAAGATCGGTGCCAGTCCACTCACAAGCGAGGAGCTGGAGGTCCTGGTGGAGGAGGTGCTGGCACAGTACCCAAGGCTGTATGGTGGCCCCAATGTAGTGGTAAGTCATTGTCCAGGTAGCTGTAGGGCAGGTGGGGTGTCAGACATGTACTTGTGCTGCTGCATGATATACCTGAGGGTGTGGGGTTGTGTCATACACTGACAAACAAGCTGTCTCCATGGAGAGGGAGTGTGTGTGTCCCAATGTCACTGTTTTACCTGCCTGCAGTTCTATGTGAGAATGGTGTGTGTTACATTATCAGCCATCAAGGGCCCCAGGATGTTGGACATGTAGGTGCCAGGACAGGAATTGCTTGGGAGATTGTTTCTGTGTGCCACTGTTGGCTGAATCAGTGTTAACCCAGAGACTAGACCCAGTGCCTGCACAGAGTGCTTCAAAACACACACAGGTATAAATGTGATGTATGTAGTGTGTAGACATGCATGGGACTGGTGATGTCTGCAAGACAACGAGGGTGTTCATTGCAGTCATCCTGCATGTGTGTGTGATTATCTGTGACCCTGTACAACCTCATGAATGCATGCAATCACATGATTTTGGCCCATGCGGAGTGCCCTTGTGAGGTGTCCGCCAGTATGTGATGTTGTGAGTTTACAAATGGTCATGAGTAGGTGTCTTGTTACTGTGGTGATAGATGTTGGTACATGACTCTGTGTGACTGATCTTTTCCCCTCTTCTCTCCCATATCTGCAGCTCAAGGTACACCAGTGTAAGGCCGTGTGGAGGGTCATTGCAGCAAAGGTGCAAGCCCTGGGGGTTTCCAACAGACGATGCACACACTGCCACAAGAGGTGGGACGACATCCGTCAGCTTGCGAAAACTGTGGCTGACATGACGTTGGGAATGATACCACAAACTGGGCATTTAGAACGGCGCAACATGACTTCACTGATGGTCCGCATATTGGCAGTGACTAATCCTGATCTGGATGCATGTCTGAAGGAGCATCGGCAAGAAGGCAGGGGGTGAGTATTTGGGTAGGGTGACTTTGTCTGGGAGTGGATGCATGTGTACAGGGCCTGTTACAGCGGGGGACCATGTGATGTTCATGTGGTGGAGCTGGGCTGTGTCATTTGAGTGTCTGCTGGGATGTGTGCCAGTGTCATGCATTGTGACAATATGGCCTTACAAAGGTGACCCTCCCTGAAGTTCTTCCTCATTGCCAGATGTGTAAATATCCACATGGTACTTCAGCATTGGTATAGTGTGAGGAATCGATAAAGGTGGGAACATCAGGGTCTACTATCTGAGTGTGAGTTCATGTATGCCTATGCCTACTTTGCATGCACCGTGACCGTTGAGGCCCACACATCTGACAACAAGGTTGCCCAGAGTACCAAATGGTGCTTGGTATGGCCCACTTGGCATTGTGTCCAGTCATGTCCTGATGGGGGAGAGTGTTTCCCCTCCTGTTCCCTGAAGGTATGTCTGTAGTAATGAGTGTTGTCCACACATCAGGCCCCTAGGTGTGGACTGGGCAAGTTGTATGTCAGGTACACTTAACCCACAGGCAGGGTGTTGTGGTGTGTGTCCTCAACATGGCTCAGTCATGGCATAGATTCAGTGTTACAGGCACTGTAGTGGTATATGTGGTGTGGTGCTGCAGGGTGTGTTGGATAAGCATGTCGATTTAGGCATCTCCTGTACTGCAGTGATTGAATTGGTTTGTCCTGATAATGACACTAACACAACCCTGTCTCTCTCTCTCTCATGCAGAATCAACTGTGGACACGAAGGACCGGGACCTGGAAACCAGTGATGGCGAAAAGTAGCACCACAGGTGCACTGGAGGCCAGTGAAACAGAGCTCACCAGAGCATCTGAGGGGGACCATAGTATGCAGCAGGAATCCGTGCCTGAAACACAGATTACTACATCATCTGATGCCAGCAGTGATGCATCCATGTTGTTAGGCACAGGAAATGGTGAGTCAGCATCATCATCTACCACACAGTCGCCAGTGGCCAGCTTCCCATCCACTTCCTCTGGTGCTGCCCGTATCAGTGTCCGTAAGAGGGTAGCTGTTACTTTCACACATGGAACCGCTGAGCCTGCACCTGTCCCCCCTGCTACCCTCACTGCAGAGTTAGTAGAGCTCCTGCGCCAGCTTTGTGTGGACCAGACTGCCCTGATCAATGCCTTCAGTGAGCATGACAAGAAATTAGGTGAGGTGGTTGCATGCATGGAGTGTATACACTGTGACTTGGGTGGGCTACACCGTACAGTCCAGGCTTTGTCATTCGCAGTGACATCTGCCCTTCACCAGGCACATGCTCCCATTCCTCCTCAGGTGCCTTTGTCCACCCTCCAGTCAGTGGCCACATCAGATGCAAATGACCACAGTGCGCATGCGTCACAAGCACGATACAGCACAAGGAGCACACAGAAAAAACAAACCAAACGGTCCCGCCCACAGACACCATCCCCTAGGAAGAGCAGAGCCACCCCAGAATGCAAAGACAAGAGCCAGTCAGGGAAGAGCAAGGCCGATAAAGCAATGATGGTGGAATCAGGGTCCCATGCCTCAGAGGCATCACCAGCAAAGGACTTTACTGTCCCTAAGACCTCATGCAGAAGTAGGCGTGCACTATCTATGCCCACTGAGAAGGTGTTGTTTGGCAAGGGTACACCTGGGAAGGGCACAGGGCAACATCCCCCCACCATGTCAACTCCTAATCCAAGCCCAGTGAGACATGTGGACACTGTAGGTGCTACACCTGGCAAACACACAATGGAGGGCACTGTAGGTGCTACACTGGGATAACACACAAAGGAGGGCACTGTAGGTGCTACACCTGGCAAACACACAAAGGAGGGCACTGTAGGTGGGACACCTGGCAAGGCGGCAAAAGCAGGCACTTTAGGTGCTACACCTGGCAAACACACAAAGGAGGGCACTGTAGGTGGGACACCCGGCAAGGAGGCAAAGAAGGGCACTGTAGGTGCTACACCTGGCAAACACGCAAAGGAGGACACTGTAGGTGGTACACCGGGCAAACAGGGAAAGGTGGTCCAGAGGCGTAGCCAGACAAAGCATTCCGCAGGATCCAGCACATCACCAGAGGGAGTGCCAGTGTCTGCACCTGATGCGGAACAGTTGGTGTGTGTGCCTGTTGCGTCTTCACCAGTTCCCACTAACCCGGGAGGTCATTTCATATTCCCAAAAAGTGGATGGGCACCCCTCCAACCTCTCCTGCCCACACTGTGTCACAGGTCTGCATGACTCCACCTCCACGTGCCACTATACCACCTGGTCCAAACAGCCCTCCATCTTGCCAAACCACTGATACGCCTACATCATCTGTGCCTCTGTCTTCCCAGTCAAGTGCTCCTGCTGTCCCCGAAACACAGCCAGCTCAAAGCCCGCCTGACACACAGAAGTGAATTGCAGTCTCTCTCATACAACTATCTCTCATACAGGCGTGCTAGTCCTGGCCATTGTTTTCCACCTGGGGGTGTTGCTGGCCATGGTACCACCTCCTTTTGTACCGCTTTTGGCCACCATAGTGTGGCAGGGTATGCTCAGACGTGAGTCCCTTGCTCACTTTGCCACTGGATTAAGGCAAGCCAGGCTGAAGACGGGTGGAATGTCAGAAACCGGTCCTCGGAAGCTTGTTTCCGG
This sequence comes from Lissotriton vulgaris, assembly GCF_964263255.1. Classification (NCBI taxonomy): domain Eukaryota; kingdom Metazoa; phylum Chordata; class Amphibia; order Caudata; family Salamandridae; genus Lissotriton; species Lissotriton vulgaris. The sequence goes on from NC_141689.1 coordinate 1,649,560,724, forward strand.
TCCAGGGAAGACATGGCTTGGCAGTTCGAGCTGGACTGTTCCCATGAGGTATAGGGTCAGACTGATTTGCATATAGCCATGTCTGAACTGGGGTGGCAGAGTGGGCTAAAGAACGGTGATGGATTAACCCCAGATCTTTTGACTGGGTGTGAGTGTTTGATTGATTCAGATGCTCCGCCCATCACCACCCCCTTTTGTACCGCTTTTGGCCGCCATAAGTGTGGCAGGGTATGCTCAGACGTGAGTCCCTTACTCACTTTGCCACTGGATTCAAGCAAGCCGGGCTGAAGATGGCTGAAATGCCAGAAACCGGTCCTCGGAAGCTTGTTTCCGGTCCAGGGAAGACATGGCTTGCAGTGCAGGCTGGACTGTTCCCATGAGGCACACCGTCAGACTGATTTGCATATAGCCATGTCTGAACTGGGGTGGCAGAGTGGGATAAAGAACGGTGATGGATTAAACCCAGATCTTTTGACTGGGTGTGAGTGTTTGATTGATTCAGATGCTCCGTCCATCACCACCCCCTTTTGTACCGCTTTTGGCCGCCATAAGTGTGGCAGGGTATGCTCAGACGTGAGTCCCTTGCTCGCTTTGCCACTGGATTCAAGCAAGCCGGGCTGAAGACGGCTGGAATTCCAGAAACCGCTCTTAGGAAGCTTGTTTCCGGTCCAGGGAAGACGTGGCTTGGCAGTTCGGGCTGTACTGTTCCCATTAGGCACAGGGTCAGACTGATTTGCATATAGCCATGGCTGAACTGGGGTGACAGAGTGGGCTAAAGAACGGTGATGGATTAAACCCAGATCTTTTGACTGGGTGTGAGTGTTTGATTGATTCAGATGCTCCGTCCATCGACACCCCCTTTTGTACCGCATTTGGCCGCCATAAGTTTGGCAGGGTATGCTCAGACGTGAGTCCCTTGCTCGCTTTGCCACTGGATTCAGGCAAGCTGGGCTGAAGACGCCTGGAATGCCTGAAACTGGTCCCCGGAAGCTTGTTTCTGGTCCAGGGAAGACATGGCTTGGCAGTTCGGGCTGCACTGTTCCCATGAGGCACAGGGTCAGACTGATTTGCATATAGCCATGTCTGAACTGGGGTGGCAGAGTGAGCTAAAGAACGGTGATGGATTAAACAAAGATCTTTTGACTGGGTGTGAGTGTTTGATTGATTCAGATGCTCCGTCCATCACCACCCCCTTTTGTACCGCTTTTGGCCACCATAAGTATGGCAGGGTATGCTCAGACGTGAGTCCCTTGCTCACTTTGCCACTGGATTCAAGCAAGCCGGGCTGAAGACGGCTGGAATGCCAGAAAACGGTCCTCGGAAGCTTGTTTCCGGTCCAGGGAAGACATGGCTTGGCAGTTCAGGCTGGACTGTTCCCATGAGGCACAGGGTCAGACTGATTTGCATATAGCCATGTCTGAACTGGGGTGGCAGAGTGGGCTAAGGAACGGTGATGGATTAAACCCAGATCTTTTGACTGGGTGTGAATGTTTGATTGATTCAGATGTTCCGTCCATCACCACCCCCTTTTGTACCGCTTTTGGCTGCCATAAGTGTGGCAGGGTATGCTCAGACGTGAGTCCCTTGCTCACTTTGCCACTGGATTCAAGCAAGCCGGGCTGAAGACGGCTGGAATTCCAGAAACCGGTCCTCGGAAGCTTGTTTCCGGTCCAGGGAAGACATGGCTTGGCAGTTCGGGCTGGACTGTTCCCATGAGGCACAGGGTCAGACTGATTTGCATATAGCCATGTCTGAACTGGGGTGGCAGAGTGAGCTAAAGAACGGTGATGGATTAAACCCAGATCTTTTGACTGGGTGTGAGTGTTTGATTGATTCAGATGCTCCGTCCATCACCACCCCCTTTTGTACCGTTAAAACTACAGGGAGCCTTAATAAATGCACGCAATACACACAATAAAAAAGAGATTAATTATAATGATTAATCCAAACAGTTAAAAATGCCACAATTGCATCAGTTGGTTAGTATAAAAACTTAAAAACAAATCCATTAATTAATGCAATATCTAAACACCTCAAGTATGTTTTAATTCTATTTATGCATTAAAATGTATGCACTCATGTAAACCTTTTTAGCAGCAATCCTAAATCTCCCTATGGCACACACTATGGGGTCGATTCCGTTTTGGGAAAATGCGCTCGGAATAGTTGTACGGAGCATATTTCCCCTACGAATCGTACACCTTCAACTGCCCTGTACGTACGAACAAGTACATTCCTAACCCAAAGCTGATCCCCGTACGAACCAAACCAAACACCGCACAACGACAAAGTACACACGGATCGTATTCGGGTGACGCTGTACGCTACGTCTGTACGTACAAATGTGGCAGTATCCGGACCAGGAAGTACGATTCGTTCCAGCGAAACTCAGTGCGACCCTTCTCCTACTGGTCCTGAATACAGCCGTAAAAGCACAGTCCGGACCGAACCCCACATCGGTACGCGTCATACACGACATGAACCCCATTGTCCGTGTCATCCCAGGCCTGTATGCCTACGACCTCGTACATAGAAACCGACAACGGCGCAGACGGTGAGTACAATGTACCGCAACAACGGAAGTGTACATGTACGGTGCATCACACGCTAGCGCATATCACCATTGCAATAGTGATACGTGCTGCATATACGCCATTAATGTTGGGGTTGGATGCGCCACACGCTAGCGCATATCACCATTGCAATAGTGATACATGCTGCACACACGTCTGTAATGTTGGGGTACGGTGTGTCACATCTGAGTGGTGGGTGGAAAAGACTCCCAGCAGTGTCTAACAGAATGGGGGTGTGTGGTTATGACTCCCAGCAGTGCCCAGACATAGGAGGGGTGGGTGGCTATGACTCTCAGCAGTGCCCAGAAATAAGAGGGGTGGGTGGCAATGACTCCCAGCAGTGCCTAACAGTATGGGGGTGGGTGGCTATGACTCCCAGCAGTGTCTAACAGTATGGGGGTGGGTGAGAATGACTCCCATCAGTGCCTAACAGTATGGGGGTGGGTGGCTATGACTCTCAACATTGCCTAACAGTATTAGGGTGGGTGGCTATGACTCCCAGCAGTGCCCAGACATAGGAGGGGTGGGTGGCTATGACTCCTAGCAGTGCCCAGACATAGGAGGGGTGGGTGGCTATGACTCCCAGCAGTGCCTAACAGTTTGGGGGTGGGTGGCTATGACTCCCAGCAGTGACTAACAGTATGGGGTATGTGGCTATGACTCCCAGCAGTGCCCAGACATAGGAGGGGTGGGTGGCTATGAGTCCCATCAGTGCCTAACAGTATGGGGTGGGTGGCTATGACTCCCAGCAGTCCAAACAGTATGGGGGTGGGTGGCTATGACTCCTGCCAGTGCCTAACAGTGTGGGGGTGGGTGGCTATGACTCCCAGCAGTGCCTAACAGTATGGGGGTGGGTGTCTATGACTCCCAGCATTGCCTAACAGTATGGGGGTGGGTGGCTATGACTCCCAGCAGTGCCCAGACATAGGAGGGGTGGGTGGCTATGACTCCCAGCAGTGCCTACCAGTATGGGGGTGGGTGGCTATGACTCCCAGCAGCGCCTAACAGTATGGGGGTGGGTGGCTATGACTCCCGGCATTGCCTAACAGTATGGGGATGGGTGGCTATGACTCCCAGCAGTGCCCAGACATAGGAGGGGTGGGTGGCTATGACTCCCAGCAGTGCCTAACAGTATGGGGGTGGGTGGCTATGACTCTCAGCAGTGCCCAGACATAGGAGGTGTGGATGGTTATGACTCCCAGCAGTGCCTAACAGTATGGGGAGGCTGGCTATGACTCCCAGCAGTGCCCAGACATAGGAGGGGTGGGTGGCTATGACTCCCAGCAGTGCCCAGATATAGGAGGGGTGGGTGGCTATGACTCCCAGCAGTGCCTAACAGTATGGGGGTGGGTGGCTATGACTCCCAGCAGTGCCCAGACATAGGAGGGGTTGGTGGCTATGACTCCCAGCAGTGCCCAGACATAGAAGGGGTGGGTGGCTATGACTGCCCAGCAGTGCCTAACAGTATGGGGGTGGGTGGGTATGACTCCCAGCAGTGCTTAACAGCATGGCGGTGGGTGGCTATGACTCCCATCAGTGACTAACAGTATGGGGGTGGGTGTCTATGACTCCCAGCATTGCCTAACAGTATGGGGATGGGTGGCTATGACTCCCAGCAGTGCCCAGACATAGGAGGGGTGGGTGGCTATGACTCCCAGCAGTGCCCAGACATAGGAGGGGTGGGTGGCTATGACTCCCAGCTGTGCCTAACAGTATGGGGTGGGTGGCTATGACTCCCAGCAGTGCCTAACAGTATGGAGGTGGGTAGCTATGACTTCCAGCAGTGCCCAGATAAAGGAGGGGTGGGTGGCTATGACTCCCAGCAAGGCCCAGACATAGGAGGGGTGGGTGGTCATGACTCCCAGCAGTGCTTAGCCATAGGGGTGTGCATTTCCACCATCATACAACAACTACATGCCTGTATGTGTACATCCCTAACCTCTAACACTCATGATGGTAGCATATCAACACATCACTCACAGCAGTGACCTACTTCACTGAGAATGGTATCCTGTCACACACTGCGTGAAACACCACATGTGTGTTTTGTCTGATACCACATGCTTATCCACCCATGGAGTAGGCAAGCACACACACACCCCTCCATCATGACTCAATAGTGTGTAGTCATGTAACAGACCACCAAACAAATGAAGCACAAATGGACTAATAAAGTGTCATGTACAGGTGGTGAAACATGTACTCCCTCATGGAAGGAACAGGGTACAAAACCCCTAAATACAAAGCACTGAAATGTGATTTGTGTGCACAAATTAGCTGCATTACAAATTGAATCATAAGGTCAAGCCTGATAACATTGTCATGCATACTGTGAAAAAGTATGATGGTCTCCCTGAAGGCATACTACATACTACAAACCCAAGCACAGTGAGTAGCATGGATGGCACAGACCAATGTTCAGAATTTATTTGTGAGCAGGCATGGCCATTGCTGAAGGGAATGTACAAAGAAATAGGAAATCTACACAAAAGTCAACACAACAATTGTGCAACTGGCTGTCATGAAGATCACATGTGTCACTGAGGAAGTGACACACTTTGGGACTATGTCCGTATGCAAACTGAACACACACACACAAAGAGCAATTGCTGCAACATTGTGAAGGCACATAGATACTATGGTCCAACTCATCAACATCATTAAATAGATATCTTACACAATCCCTAAACATTACCATGACAACAACTCCTAGGCACCCAGCACCTAAAGCAAGTACCAGAAATCCAAATGTTTGGAAAGAAAAATAAAATGCTTTATTCAGCAGCAAAAGAAAAAGATGTTAGTAATCAGTCCTGGATATTACTAGGCCAATGGCCAGTCCAAAATCACATTTGTTGTTGGGGGAGATAATGGAGTCTCACAACCCCAAACTTGCCTGCACACGAATGAATCAAAGGGTCGGTGACCCGTGGGGGGCATCATCTTGGACAGGGTCTGGCTCCGCAGGGACAGTAGAGGGAAGGGTAGGTGTTGTGGGTGCAGGGGTGGTAGAATCCTCCCCAGTGGTGAGATGGTCCGAAAAGCTGCTCACAAACCTACTGCTGCACACAGCAGCCAGGTCTGCCAGAGTACCACCTGCACACGGGGACTTAATGGTAGTGGAGGTAGAGGATTCTGCATCTTGCGGAAAATTAATGTGGCTGCGTGTGTGATGTCTGTCCCCTCTCCCTGTGGGTGTGCCTATATCCCCCTGAGATTGGGTGCCTGCAGATCTGAGCTTTGACTTCCATGTGGGTGTGCTGGGTGTCTCTGTTGGGGTGTGTGATCTGGTGCATCTGCGTGTATGGTGGACTGGTATGGGAGAGGGGGATGTGGATGGGTCTGAAGGAGTGGGGGGTGACGCTGCAGGAGGGCAAGTGCTGCCGTCAGTGTTGACTCTATGGACGACAAACTCTGACGTTGATCAGACATGTTAGCTGACATGACCTCCAATGAATGACAACAAATGTGTCAAGATTTGTGTTTGACCATGGAGGACAGTCAGCATAGACATCTGACCAACCTGAATCTGCCGGAGTAAGTCCGCAGACTCAGCACTGAGGGAAGCAGGGGAGACAGGGGCAGGGGCTGCGGTGCCGGGGACGAAGGTCACACGGGGGCAGCACGCACCAAAGGGACCCTAGCAAGTGGGAGGGTGGAGATGTGTCTGGAGGAGGAGGGGACAGACAGAGTGGGTGCAGATGCTGTAGCTGCGTATTCCCCCTCCTCCTGGGAGTCTGAAGCCGAGCCGTCCGCATGGTATGATGTGTCTTGCTCATGGGGTCCGGTCATCTGACTCCCCTCAACCTCTGTGCCACTGCCTCTCTCGGACTCCTCAAAGCTGGTGGCATTGCGGCTGGGTCCCTCCGCCTGGTCCGTGCTTGTGTCTCCTCCAGTTTCAGTTGATGATGCTGTTGGCAAGGAGAAAGTAAAAAACTGTATCAGTCACCTGTACACATCAGACACATGAGCACAAAATCTTTTGGGCACATTTCAAATCATGGCATGCATCATGAGTAACATGCCACATAACTCAGCACATATTTAAGACTGTTACTGTGCAGTTGTAATAGACACAACTCTCCTTGGATACAAGGATACAAGTAACAGACCAGGCCACAATGTGAATGAGAGTCACAATGATGATCCACTGTATGTCAAGAAGAGATCAGGTTTTGATCCATCACCGTTCTGTTGCCCACTCTGTCACCCCAGTACAGACATGGTCATGTACCAATCTTAATGACCCTGTGCCACAGGGGAACAGTACTGCCCGAACTGCCAAGTACTGCCATCCCTGGGCCAGAAAAAAGCTTTCTAGGACTGGTCACTGGCATCATAGCCATCTGCAGCCAGGCTTGTGTGAAACCCTGATCTGGATACAAGCAAGCATGGCTGAAGACGGCTGTAATGCCAGAAACCGGTCCCAGGAAGCTTGTTGCCAGTCCAGGAAAGGCATGGCTTGGCAGTTCCGGCTGGACTGTTCCCATGAGGCACATGGTCAGACTGATTTGCACATGACCATGTCTGAACTTGGGTGGCAGAGTGGCCAACAGAACGGTGATGGATCAAACCCTGATCTATTGACTGTGTGTGAGTGATTGATTGGTACAGATGATCCCTCCATCACCACCCCTTTTTGTGGCACTCCTCACAGGGGCATCTATCACCAGATCATACAGTTGCTAGCACATAACACGCACAGGCTGTCAAGTGAATTGGCCCACATGTCCAAAATCAGGACAATGCCTAAGCTAATGTGCGTGCAATTGTGAATATCAAAATCATTGCAGCATTGTAGACACACCTTCAACCACATGGTAAATGTGAATACAGCAGTGTGCACATGAAGACAAAACTGTGTTGCAACACCAATGCATACATGTTGCACAAATCGATGCGGAAAAATAATCTCTGTGAGCAAACAACATAGCCTGTAAAGCCAACAATGACAGCTTGTCCAGCATCACTGGATAAGTGCATAGAGATTATTTCACATCAGAAATTACATACACAGCTCACCACTGACAATGCTAAACAGGCAGGCCCATCACACCTCTCCTGCCCAACACACCCATTACTCCATCAATGTGAGTTATACAGCTCAAGAAGAGAAAACTCAGAATCAGGGTATCAATAACTGTGCTGCAATTTAAAAAACCCAATGTCTCCTCGTGTGCCTGCCCATCCATATTAGTCACAAACAACCAGCAACATATTCTTGTGAATAGACACAAAGGCCCTGCCCAGTGTGAGTATGCCCAAGCCACATTTTGTAGACATGGACAGTGTGCACATGTAGCTAACACATGAGGAATACAAAGTATACCAGGGAAAAATGCCACTGAGGCATACCCGTGCTGAACTCCATGTTGAGACTCATGATCATTCACAAAAATCATGAAGGGCAAACACAGTGCACAGGTTACGGAACAGGTAAGGTACCAACACGTGTCACAGACCTCCCACCAACATGATGAATTGCTAAGCAATATGCATACAAATACATTGCACCCTAAGAGTACATGTGCAAAAACAAAATACACAAGGCAGGGGATACATGTGGAGGAGGGGAAGGGATGTAAAATAGCATCAGCCTAATATGTGGATTTGAAAATGCAATGCATACATTGTCTGTCTAACCAGATCACCCCACCTGTGGGAGTGTTACCCAGAGCATGTGGGGGGTGAGGGGACGGGTGCTGCCATACCGGCGTTGAGCTTCAAGCTTCAGTTGGACCCGGGCAATACGGCGGGTCCAGCACCGGATGTACTGCCACCTCTTCCTGATGTTACGGATCCTTCGGCAAGGGCCCCCCACAGACCTGACAGCCCTGACAGCCCTGTTGATGTCCGACCAGATCTCCCCCTTCACAGAGGCAGTTACCTGTTGGAAAGACAAAGTGAAACAACATAAGTACACCTGCTCCATGTCCCGAAGACACACACTTGCACCACATTGATGATGACTACAGGGCATAGGATGCTGACAGGACTTGCAACATTGTCCATGTGAATGTGGCCTGTGAGCAAACACAAATGCACTACATGCCTTTTAAAGGCAACAGATGCCATAAGGTGTGAAAACCACTCACTGAGCATGTAACACACTTAACAAGACATGCAACAGCGGGTTGATGGACAGCATGTGACATGCTGTCACATATCCCACAATACCAAAGAACCCTCAGCAGACCACACATACACACCCTGGCACACATCATCTGCTTGTCAGTGTCAACAGTGCATACAACCCTCACTTTGCACATGTCACACTTGACCAAGATGTGACACAGGGGTCATGCTAACTGTCCAAGTCATGCACACGACACTGCATACTTGTAACATCAGATGGCTACAGCTGTGGCATATGCCATGCAGCTGTGTTGCAGAACATCACATACACACTTTGCCAGGTGACAACAAACATTCACACTCTTCAATGTCCATGAGTTAAAACCATGCATTTGGCCAACATCTACACAGGTCACAAAAACCAATTAACACCAGTGAGTACATTCATCTGTCACTCTGGGGGAACACTGCTACACCTCAGTAAATGATAGTAATAACACTTTCAAGGTGTGGCACAGCAGAATGTGTGAATCACATTGCATTGAATGTCACAGTTAGCACAACGCCGCTAAGCAGTGAACACCATTGAACTACATCATTCACTGTATGGGAGATACCACAATGTCCCAATGTCCACACCCGGCACTCACTCAAAACCACATTGCATGTCTGTTCGACAAATACACAATGGCTGTAGTGACACTCACACATTCATCACTCACCGGCTCCCCTGGTTCCCCATACAGATTGCTGTAGTTTGGTAGGAGGGCATCCAGCAGGGCTGAATGCAGGTGCCCTCTCCATGGTCAGCAACATAAGGGCCCAGGAAAAGCAGAGACAGCAGCAGTGTAGTCCACTCCAATGTTGTGCAGGCAAGTGCCCTCTCACAGCCACATGCAGCCTTAATTCAGTGCTGCTGAGGGGCTGTCAGTCTCAGGAGTAGAGTGTGATAGGCCATATTACTTAGCATCCTATGTTTCATCCTATCCCATTCCACATAAGGCCCTGACACACATTTGCATGGTTTATAAATTGAGCTTTAGCTCCACAACACATTTTGCAACATTGTATAGTTTTTTCCAACTGAATTTTGCAGGACACCTGTAGCACACAATCAAATCTCAGTTTCCATGACAACCAGCCTGCATTTTGGGCATTCTACTCGTCCCCTAGGTGTTCCCTATGTATTTTCTGGGATCCCCACACAAGTATGGTGTGTTTTCCGTCGCGATGACCACATGTACAATGGTGAAACGATGTGCAGACACACACACGCAATGGTGGGGTACGGTCCGCTCGCGTATGACACGATTACAATAGTGAAACGATGCACACACACACACACACGCAATGGTGGGGTATGGTCCGCTCGCGTATGTCACGATTAGAATAGTGAAACGATGCACACACACACACACATGCAATGGTGGGGTACGGTGCGTTGTACAGGGTGCATTCCACAGGTTGGAGTTGACGCAGGGGGACGGTGCATTGTACAGGGTGCCTTCCACAGGCTGGAGTTGACACAGGGGGACGGTGCGCTGTACAGGGTGCCTTCCACAGGCTGGAGTTGAGGCAGGGAGACGGTGCATTTTACAGGGTGCCTTCCACAGGGTGGAGTTGATGCAGGGGGACGGTGCGTTGTACAGAGTGCCTTCCACAGGCTGGAGTTGACGCATGGAGACAGTGCATTGTGCAGGGTGCCTTCCACAGGCTGGAGTTAACGCAGGGGGACGGTGCATTGTACAGGGTGCCTTCCACAGGCTGAAGTTGATGCAGGGGGATGGTGCATTGTACAGGGTGCCTTACACAGGCTGGTGTTGACACAGGGGGACGGTGCGTTGTACAGGGTGCCTTCCACAGGCTGGAGTTGGCGCAGGAGGGTGGTGCATTGTACAGGGTGACTTCCAAAGGCTAGAGTTGACGCCGGGGGATGGTGCGTTGTACAGGGTGCCTTACACAGGCTGGAGTTGGCGCAAGGGAAATGTACATTGCACACGCTCTCGTATGGCACCATCACAATTCAGAGACGATGCACACAGTGATGTGACGTGACATGGCTGTGTACCTTGCAGTCAGCTTTCTGGATGTGATGCCTACCTTCTTATGCAGGTCAGATGAGGTGTGTCACTAATGTGATATATTGTCCTGCTTACTCCGACCAGCACAGCAGCTCATTTGTGTGCATGTGATGTCCATTTCACAGACAACAGGTGTATTTGTTGTCATGGTGGAGGGCCAGCTAACTGCCATATGTGTCCTGGATGTATTGGCCAGGCCAGAGTCAATAGTGATTTGATGTGTTGTAGCATTGTTGCTTATGCTATTTACAATTTTATCGTAGTTGTCTGACAGTATTTTCCCAATTACTCCTAAATATGTTGTGCAGGACACCGCCTCTACCAAGGCCTTTTCCAGACTTGGAGACCATGAGGGAACGCGACTGCATCCGCCGTTACCGATTCACTCGGGAGTTGATACAGGACTTGACGGACAGGCTGGAACCACATCTCCGACCACTACACAGGTATCCAACAGCGCTGACACCCAAGCTAAAGGTGATGGCAGCCCTACATTTCTTTGCTACAGGTACGTTCCACTTCACCATAGCTGATGTGGGAGGAATGTCCCAAACCATGCTCAGTCGTGTCCTACGTGATGTGTTAGGTGCTATGTTGGGCCACATTGATGAATTTATCACATTTCCTACTCCAGAAGAGTTGACAGATGTCAAGGGTGAATTTTTTGCCTTGGGACAGATGCCACATGTAATTGGCTCAATTGATGGAACGCATGTGGCCTTGTTGCCACCACAGGTTCAGGAACAGGCCTACCGCAACAGGAAACATTACCACTCTATAAATGCCCTGGTGGTGTGTCTTGCTAACATGCTGATTTCCCATGTTTGTGCACGTTTTCCAGGATTGTGCCATGATGCATTCATCATGAGGCGTAGCAGGATACCACAGATAATGCTGCAGCTGCGCACCCATCTGGCATTTCTTGTTGGTTTGTATACTCTGTTTCTCATGTATGTCTCAAGGTCATAGTATTTTCAAATGGCATCTCATGACACACTCATTGACATGATGTATATTTGTAGGAGATGCGGGATATCCCAACATGCCGTGGCTCATGACTCCGCTATGCAACCCGAGAACAGCTGCAGACCACCGTTACAATAATGCACATGGGCAGACCAGGTGAGTGATCGAGCGGACGTTTGGACTCCTGAAGAGCTGGTTCAGGTGCCTTGATAAGACTGACGGATCCCTACCATACACCCCGGTCAAGGTGTGTAACATCTTCATCGTGTGCTGCATGCTGCACAACATGGCAGTAGAGAAGGCAGTGCCACTCATCCTGGATCCTGAGGTGCTGGAACATCCACCCGTTGAGCAAGAAGGCCTTGGCCAGGATGCAAGTGATGAGGAGGAGGAGGAGAATGATATCCGGAGTCAGCTTATACGCAACTTTTTCTCTTAATGGTGAGTCACTTGAAAATAGTGTGCTAGCTTGGACCATAGCATAGCATGTGTAGCCTAGTGGGTGACCAGCTAACTGTATGCAACGTCACTTTGATGTTTTTTGTGATGTGTCACACAAGTGCTGATGTCATGACACAGAGATGCACAATGAGTGATATTGGAATCGATAAGTGTATTACATTGTTAGTGTAGTCTATATGCCCATGTCTGTATGGAAATATTCTGGACATTAACGCTTGTGTGCCTGTCATGCTCAGGTCACCCTGCCTGTTGTCTGTTTGTGTCATCTTAGTCCTCCTGCTATTCCTCATGATGATTGCAACGTGTGGCAAATCAGTGTTCCATGCATGGACCTGTGGAAATGTCAGTTTGGGTAAGGAATACAAACAGGCCATTTTGGATTGGCATGGTGTTTGAATGTGTGGAAAATGTTCTTGAGCATACATACCTGTCTCATTACCATGGAGGAAATTTCATGTTGCTACACTCCCATGACAGGACAGTCACCATTATTGACAGTTAACTGTTGTTGGGTTGTGACTCTGGTGAATATTTCAATTTCAATCTTTATTTCGTTGCATTGCAACATAAAATATAACAATAAAATGTACAGTTCATGGTAAAATATACAACAATATAACATTCATTATAATGGGCGTCCTAATACTACATTACTTCTACATTTCATCAAGTTTAACACATTAGCTAGTATTTCATCAAATAAAGGCACATAATTTACAGTTTCAGTTTGGCACAGTATCAAATAAATATTAAAATGTTTAAAAAAATAGAAAAGTTAAAAAGACATTAAATTGAATTTGAACAACCAGAATTAAAAATGCGATGCCTTGGCTTTGTTCATGGTTTCGGAGAGTCTGAATAAGCAACTTTCTTTAATTTAAAATGAAAGAGATAATTTCCTTCTAATAAAATAGGTGGACAATAGAAATGTACTAATACCGAACACGATTACTTGACTGGTGTCCGTGCTTAAGATTCTGCCAGCTTCCCTATGGGAAGTAGAGCCGATGTTACGGCACAAGGGGACTATCCACTTTTTCCTTGCTTTGTCATAACTAGGACAAAAAAACAGTATGTGGAAAATGTCCTCCCTTTGGTTATTAGTGCACAGGGTACAATGATCTTTATCAGTCTTCCCCCATCTTTTCTCAGTTACTTTTATCCTCAACGTTCCGTACCTACATTTTAAATATAAAGATTTGGCCAGTGGAGGTTGGATTTCATCAAGAAATTGTTCGAATAGAGCCTCATTTTTTGCCAAAAGAAATTTTTCAGTGAGAGGACCGTGAGTTCTTGTATACACAGAATCGTAACTCACATATGACCAAAAGCTTAATTTGACAATTTTCTTGGAAGTTGAGTTTAGAGATCCAGGCTTGTTCCAAAAGTGTGATAATCCGAGCTTGGTAAGCCAGTTTTTTACATGCTTAAACCAGAAGATCTTATTGTCCCTATCAAGCTCTAATACTTCCTTCAGCCCGTTTTTATAGTCAGATAATTCCATGGTTGTCCATAATCTGACCCACAACAGCAATGGTCTCAATATAGCCTGCTGATCTGTGTGGTTAATGTTTAGGTCTAAGAATAGGGGTATCAGGGGGATATTGATTGGAACTTTTAATAGTCTCCTGACAAATTTGTTCTCCAGTACTTCAAAAGTTTTTTTGCATACTGGCCCCCAGATTTCTGCCCCGTACAAGGAGGCGGATTGTACCTTGTATCTAAAAAGCTCTATTGCTGGAGTAACTGCTTTGTTCACACTTTTGTTGTACCTCTGTGTTATTGGGAAACAGTTTTGTTTGAACACCAATTTATATTTTTCCAATTGTGGGCCCCATCCCATTACAGAGTCCATCAAGACCCCCAGGTAAGTAAAACTGTGCTCGTAGTCTAATCTTTGCCCATTTAACATTAAGTTCTTTTTAAAAGTTTTATGCGGGTTCAGTGCCATATATTTTGTTTTTTTTATATTAATTTCTAATCCTTTATGGATACAGTACTGTTGGAACCTGTCTAATAGGATCTGTAGGCCACGTGGCGTTTGCGAGATTAAAATTGTGTCATCCGCGAAAAGGAGGGACGCAACGCGTTCCCCTCCCAGTCGAGGAGAATCGTTATCGCAATTTTCCATATAGGTTGCAATGTCGTTTACATAAAGGGAGAATAGAGTAGGGGCCAGGACACAGCCCTGTCGCACTCCCCTTTTTATCGGGATCGGGTCTGCGAGTTCCCCATTTGGGCCCCATCTAACCTTAGCATAATTCTCCCGATGCAATCCTATTACAAGTTTTAATAATTCGCCAGGCAGCCCTTGCCTATTCAGGATTTCCCAAAGTAGATCTCGTGGAATGAGATCAAATGCTGCCCGTAGGTCTACAAAGGTCACATACAAGTGACCTTTGCGGATGATGACATACTTCCAATACAAGCAGCATAGCCTGAATACTTGATCAATAGTACTTGTTTTGCTTCTGAATCCCGCAATACATCAATGTGTATTAAACTGGTCAACAACACATTGCTGATGGCACGTGTTGACATTGTGTGGGACATCCCAACCTCAGGCTCTGTTGGGAATTGTAGCCTAACTGTGTGCAGCTGGATGTGTCTGGCTCATCCCCTCAACCTTGTGGACCAGTACAGCTGGTTTTCCTCAAAACCATGTCGTGTTGGTGTGTTCCAGGGTATGTTCCACATGTTCGGTCAACTGTCCTGTGAGTCTGTTTGTATGGATGCATTGCCCCTTGTGCCAGTATGTCATGTCACTGTCATGTCGCAACCACAGTGCCGGTGGAGAACACAGCTTTGCAAGCCTTCTCTGTAAGTTGATGTTAACTTTCAATTCCCATGATGCCAGGTATGTAGTGCTGATGACATCACAACCTTGTATTGTAGCAAATCTATTGGCTTCCATGAAACCAGTCGCATGATGTTTATCCCAGGATCCTCTTGTGATGTGCTGCATGTCCTGGTCACGGTAGGGGTGGTAGTGTTTGTCTGCTACTCATTGCTCTCAGTTAAGTTTGTTCCCACCTGCCTGTCATGTTTCTCACAGTAGGGAAAGCCAGGGAATGGCTCCTGCAGGCCTTCCTTGTGTTTACATAATTCCCTTCCTCATTGGATGAGCTTCTTACGTATCTTACGGGTGATGTGTAATTTCCATTCATGACCCTCAACGTGTCACAGGGTGAACTACCCATTGTTGGCTTTGTGGGAGTAGCACTGCTACACCTTAAATGTGAAAATTTTTGCAGCCGCAATCATACACTGTGAAAAACTTGATGACTGCCAGGTTCTAATTGCGTTGGAGCAGCCATGTGACCATTACACAGCCTTCATTTCTGCGGCAAAATCTGCTTCCCAATATGTTTGCTCGTTCAATCCTCAGATCTCATATCATTGCAAAATCTGTGATCCAAAATATGATTCTGTGGCTGTGGTCACACTGCACAGGTGTGACTTTTACAGTATATTTTTCTGAGGCATTCTGTGACTCAGTGACAAGAAGTGTGGAATCCTTATGCTTGTTTAACTTTGTTTCAGATCTCCCTCCCTGCTGTTCCCATCCTCTCCTTCCCTCGCCTGATCACCCTTTTGTGTCTGTCAATTGGACTCAGACCAAGGGGCTATTGGGAGATGGGCCCCTTTTAGCATCGTACCACTCTGAGGATCAAAGGTACCGACAGTCCCTGGCAGTAGTGTTAAGATAGTTTGACCAGCATTACAGGTAACCTCATTACATGACTGTTATTGTCTTCAGAGCAACGCCACTGGGCATGTACATTTTCTACAGCAGCATGGCCTCACAACAAACTAGATACTAATGTGTATAAACTGTGTTTTACTACAGTACATTGTGCATCACTGATGTAACGCCAGCTCTCCTGCCAGTCTGCATGTGTCATATTTGGAATTGTTTAAGATGATTCTCCATATGTGGTGATGTGTACTGTGGCAACATGCATGCTGTTTGTAATGGGTAATGGACCATATTATGCATGATCTACATGGTTGGGTATGTGTTGTTTAGCTTGCTACCCACAACGTTCAGGCTACACCTGATGACGCTGTATGTCCTGTGGCCCACTTAGCCTTTTGTTGACTAATCCTGTTGCCATGTTCATTGGTGATTGTTCACCCATTTTCTTACAGAGATCCATGGGTAACCAGACACTACTTCCATTACATTCACATGTAACTTAATGCCTTGCAATTATACTTGTCTTTGTGTGTTACTCTAGCATGTTATGTCAACCCTTCTGCCATCATGTGTTCACTTCCTCCTGCTGCTGCATCCCCTGTGATAATGCTACACCGAGTGCCCCGATTCTGCAACACACACACACCTACAAGATACTCTTCCAACCATCCGTTCCAGAAGCATGCCACATCTTGTTTGTGCCACTGTTGCACAACCTCCATGCCATAGGCAGGGCTGTCAACACCTGCAACGTGCACACTGCAAGACACTCTGGTCATTCCATGATGCAGGTGACACAACAGACTCATGCTCATGCCACCCTCCACAAAGTGAACACCAGACAATCATCCACCTGGTATCAGGCAACCCCTAAGCGCACCCATGACAGCTTCTCAGGCTGTGTGTGCAAATGATACAGACAACACTGCGCTGCACCACATAACAGTGCATGTACATTAAACAAGGTCATGTGCCTCGTACTGCACACAAGCTACTTCCACCAGCACCACTTTGTACTCTGTTATCTCATCAACACAACAGCACCAAACATTGGCTTCATTACTGTGACGTGGTAGTGCGCAACTTCAGCACACTACTTCTACACTGCAATCACAGACGGATAGTAGACCAACCACAGTGTACTCAAGCACAATCCAGGATTATGATAGGCCAAAGTTTATGAGGTACACCCTCAGAGTCACATTCAACACCAAGGTCACACTCAGCATTGTCAGACATCTGCACATCCGGTATTACGCCAACACCCTGACCACCCTCAGTGTAACTATCATCTTCAGATCTCCAAGCCTACACACAATTTGGCTAAGACATCTACAATGATTATCATATTCATTTATTCTCCACACATTTTACCCAACGTGGGGTCCTTTTGCATGCAGTTCTCAAAGTCCACACCATCACTCCCTCATGCTGCAAGTCACTACACATGCTGGACATGACCTTCAGATAGATCCACTCCTAGTCAAGACAGACAGACACCTAAGTCTACAACACCAGCCACCTCAACTACAGAGAAACCTCTACACAGTAACAAGGGCCAGACTCCAGGAGTACTTGTGTACATCCAGGGTGCATTCACAGACCTCATCCTCAACATCCCCTGCAACTACCACATGACCGTCCACCTGAGATACTTAAAATAGTCCCACAGTCAACCGCATGATCACCTTCATACTCCTCATCCACACTCAGTAGGCACTCCACAATCCCAGCCCAGAAACATATATAGATGTCTACCATCCAACACCCTGCTGCCTTAAGTCTGTCCTGCCACCCTCGCCCTGGGCCAGATTTATCACATCAACAGTACAACTGCATGCAGGATATAGTTCTCCTACCTCAACAGACAGCCCTGGTACTCTCTCCGTGGACACCGACACATTACCCATGAGCTCTACACCTCATATGAATCTTCTGTAAATGTCTGTCATGGGAGTATGGCAAGCCACCACCCACTTCAGCAGATAGTATCCATCATGGGTGATTTTTGCCTTCAAGTTTTTGTAGTTGATGATATATTGTGACCTATGTGTGTCCTCAACCGGACTCACATCCCAGTGCATGGATGGCTTGAGTTAGTTCTACACTCTGGCATACTTTGGCATATCCACACAGTTTTGTTGACTCTAGATACAAAAATTCAACGTCAATGTGAATTGTGTTTGTCATATTTATTATAAAATCTTGTGCGGGAAATGTGAGTAGGTGCTATGTGCTGTACAAAAATCCCAGGAATTCAAAGTTCACACAGGAGATGTGATGCCTTACAGTTTGGGTCAACAGAGTCCAGTCCACAGTGTTTGGCATCATTGGTCAGACTGCGACCAGCAAGTGCATTTGGGAGAGTGGGACAGTCAATAAGGTTAGGCTGATGCACACATAGGCAAGATGCCAGACCAGGTGACCTGGGAGTTGCGCATGGCCCACTGCCTCTCAGTGTCTTTTCCGTGGACGACCCATCTTCCTTGTGGGACCCTAATGTGCAGGCCTTGACAATGCCTGGGACGCTCCGTCAGACAATTCCTCCTCCTCCTCCCTCCCTGTGCCTGGTGTTGTTCTTTGCCTAGATGTTTCCGGCCTGGTGACACAGGGAGGGTGCTGTATGTTGTCAGAGATCCGATGGAGAGATTGGCTTATGTCCCTCTGCACCGTCAAGAGCTCATCCAGTCTTGCCTCTATCCGCCCTTGGTGTCGTCGTTGATTGGCGTTTTGCTAGGCCTGCGGCTTTTGGATTTCAGTGAGGGCCACCACTACCTGACTGAACTCCCTGGTGTCCCGCCGGTATGCCTCCATGATGTTGTGCTGTCCAGACATACCGGGCCCTGCAGCTTGCTGGTCAAGTTCTCGCCTCCGCCTTGCACCACTCCCACTACCCCTGCCAACACGAGCCTGGCCTGCTGTTGTGGGCACATCGGTTCGACTGGACCCCTGAGACATGGCAGTTGTGGTGTCGTCTGCCAGCTCCTGGGTGCCCGGCGAACTTTGTCCCTCATTGTCAGACTCGCTCAGTTGTGGACTGTGGGCAGGGCTCCGAGCTGTCTGATGGGGTGTGGCAGTAATGGGTGTTTTGGTTGGCACAGATGTGTCTGATCCAGCTGCTGCAAGAGTTGGGGCTCCAGAAGGGCCAGGTTGGTTGTGGACATCCATGGTGTGTTGAGAGGGTCGCTGTCGGTGGGATCAGTGTCCTGCTGAGCCTGGGACTGGGATGCTGCTCCCCACTGGTTGGGGGTATATTCCACACTCTGCCCTGTGGGTGTGAGAGACAGACAATGTTAATGACATTTCATGCAACATCATATTTTCTAATCCATTGTCGTGAGCACTGTTCCACCTGCTTTGGATTGTTGTCATTGTTCACTTGTGGGTATGTATGTTGTGTGGTCAGACTGATATGTGCTCAGGGTTCATTGACATGTGAGAGACTGTTTGCAATGACTGGCACAGCCATTGCTGTGGCTTGTGTCGCCGGTGCTACACAGATCCAGCTATTCTCTGTGTGACACTTTCGGTACAATGCAGCGTCAATCCTTATACCTGCTTCAAACATGCACAGGTTTTTAAGTCTGCATGTGCATGGATGTGACTGATTGGATTATTTATGATTTGACTTATCAAGTTTTGGGAGGTGTTGCTGAGCCGTGAGGGCCACCCACTGACCACACCCCTAGACCTGTACACTGACTTCTGGCACAGGGCTTTAGGACGTGTAACACCTCCAAGATAAATCACCCTTCTCAATACCCAGCAACATGGCCCTACTTTAGTGCATTAGCTGTGTCACAAAGCTGTATGTACGGCATTGTGTGGGAGGCACAAGGGACGTGTGATTCAGAACCGTGCATTGTTTGCTTGTATGCGTCATCAGTTCTGTATTTGCTTTGTTGTGTTACATGACGATTGTGACAGTGGGGCACTTCACTGGCTGTCCACAGAGGCTATGTTTCTGTAAGGGGTGTGTGACAGGCCATGCTGGTAGTTTGAGTCCGATTGTGAAGTGGGCGTCCATCGTGGTGTGGCTGTACCTCCATGGAGCATGCTGCCATGACAGTGGTTGTGAGTTCCTGTGTAAGATATCCGACCTTGTCCTGGTGTTAGTGTTTGCACTGGTCCCTGGAGGCACTTGTGCTGCCTACACCAGGACCCAGTGTCAACTACCTTGTCAGTACTTTCACACTCACTATGCATTGAGCATGGTGCATGGGTGTGTACCTGGGCCATATGGGATGTTTGAACACACCTCACATTAACCTTGCACCCTTCTCACCCTTGCAGCCTTCTGTCCATCCCCCTTGGACCCACACCAATACTGTTGATCACTTCTTGTAGGCCTGTGCACCAACCCCCATACTGTTAGGCAGTGCTGGGAGTCATAGCCATCCACCCCTCCTATGTCTGGGCTATGCTGGGAGTCATAGCCACCCACCCCCATTCTGTTAGGCAATGCTGGGAGTCATAGCCACCAACCCCCATACTGTTAGGCACTGCTGGGAGTCATAGCCACCCACCCCCATACTGATAGGCAATGCTGGGAGTTATAGCCACCTACCGCCATACTGTTAGGCACTGCTGGGAGTCATAGTCACCCACCCCTCCTATTTCTGGCCACTGCTGGGAGTCATAGCCACCCACCCCCATACTGTTAGGCACTGCTGGGAGTCATAGCCACCCATCCCCATACTGTTAGGCACTGCTGGGAGTCATAGCCACCCACCCCATACTGCTAGGCACTGCTGGGAGTCTGGTAGGCCTGTGCACCCACCTCCATACTGTTAGGCACTGCAGGGAGTCATAGCCACCCACCCCCATACTGTTAGGCAGTGCTGGGAGTCATAGCCATCCACCCTCCTATATCTGGGCACTGCTGGAAGTGATAGCCACCCACCCCCATAGTGTTAGACAATGCTGGGAGTCATAGCCACCCACCCCCATACTGTTAGGCACTGCTGGGAGTCATAGCCACCCACCCCCATACTGTTAGGCAATGCTGTGAGTTATAGCCACCTACCCCCATACTGTTAGGCACTGTTGGGAGTCATAGTCACCCACCCCTCCTATGTCTGGCCACTGCTGGGAGTCATAGCCACCCACCCCCATACTGTTAGGCTCTGCTGGGAGTCATAGCCACCCATCCCCATACTGTTAGGCACTGCTGGGCGTCATAGCCATCCAATCCTCCTATGTCTGGGCACTGCTGGGAGTCATAGCTACCCACCCCCATACTGTTAGGCACTGCTAGGAGTCATGGCCACACACCCCCATACTGTTGGGCACTGCTGGGAGTCATAGCCACCCACCCCATACTGTTAGGCAATGCTGGGAGTCATAGCCACCCACCCCCATACTGTTAGGTACTGCTGGGATTCATAGCCACCCACCCCTCCTATGTCTGGGCACTGCTGGGAGTAATAGCCACCCACCCCTCCTATGTCTGGGCTCTGCTGGGAATCACAGCCACCCACCCCCATACTGTTAGGCAATGCTGGGAGTAATAGTTACCCACCCATATACTGTTAGGCACTGCTGGGAGTCATAGCCACCCACCCCATACTGTTAGGAACTGCTGGGAGTCATAGCCACCCACCCCTCCTATGTCTGGGCACTGCTGGGAGCCATAGCCACCCACCCCATACTGTTAGGCAATGCTGGGAGTCATATCCACCCACCTCCAAACTGCTAGGCACTGCTGGGAGTCATAGCCACCCACCCCTATACAGTTAGGCACTACTGGGAGTCACAGCCACACACCCCTCCTATGTCTGGGCACTGCTGGGGGTCATAGCCACCTACCCCCATACTGTTAGGCTAGGCACTGCTGGGAGTCATAGCCACCCACCCCCATACTGTTAGGCACGTCTGGGAGTCATAGCCACCCACCCCATACTGTTAGGCACTGCAGGGAGTCATAGCCACCCACCCCTCTGTCGTATTTTGACGATGGCTGGGTTAGCGCTTAGCTTTGCTACACGTTTCCCGCTTAAATTAGCTATACGTAGAAACGCCATTTTGTATGTGTTGGCGGCCATCTTAGATCATGAGCGGCCTCGTGGCCGGCGTGCCCTTTAGTCCTTTGTCCGTTCCACTGACCACTCGAGTCTGCCCAGCAACAGGCTATTTTTAGTATTGGTCAAGCCCACACATGCGCAGTTCACACTGACCAGTCACTCCTCAGGAATGTGCCGCAAACTGACCAGTGGGTTTGAAACCCTCCAATGAGCTGGCAGTATTCCAAAATATGCCCTTATATGTACATAATGTTCTGTAACTTTGTGCCGCGTGTTCGTTTTATTACCTGTAGAATTGTATAAAAGAAAGGGTCACACCGATGTTCGGTGTGATACCTCTTGCATTACCGAAGGGTGCTGTATGAGTGTACCACCACCCCATGGGGTCCTAATAAACTTGTTCTTTGACTTTTACAGTTTCCGTGCCAACAGTTCTTCTAATGTATGTGGGTTATCTTCGGAACATGTAGGCCTTGGGAACCCGATACGACAAATTGGCGACCACGAAGGGACTCATCGGTGACTCGGATGCCCGAAGGAGAGGTCGTGACGAAGGTTGGGACACTCGCCATGGACGCGCGCTGCCATTAAGTGACCCGAGTCTTGGCTCCCACGGTGTTTTTTCCTTTCCTTCCGATCTGACCTTCCAGGTGGCGCCGGTCCCCGACTGAGTTTCGATCGTCTGTGTTGCTGGATAAAGTGCCGTTTGGCTGATTCGATTAAAAGACCTTGGCAGTTGGAATCTGGACCTTTGAGATTTTGGGTAAGATTTGTGATCGGTAAGGTAGTCTGCGGACGCTTACTGGAGTTCTATGATTTGTGATCGGTAAGGTAGTCCTTGGACGCTTGCCGAATTGTGACCTATGACTTTGATTTGAGTTAGCTAACATTTGTGAATTTGTGAATTTGTGAACTTTGAATCTATATGTGTAGTGCACTTCACATAGGCAGGCATGTAGAGATGTTTCTCTAACTTTGTTTTTTTCCTCTGAGCGGCACATCTGTGTGAAGTACTGTAAGTGCCTTTTATACGGTGTCACGCTTTCGTGATACTCTTTGAACATGCCTGTTTTTAGCACGCTTCGAGGGATGTGTTGTCTTGGAAATGGTACCACAATTAGGTTAGCGGAATCACAGCCGGCTCCCCCAGAGGGAACACCAAATCGCGAAATGTATATTAAACATGGCCTTCCCCCTATAATGTACAGTAAACTCTGGCACAAGTACACTAAATCGGATCCTGAATTGCAATGGCCACTACATGGGTTGTTCGATTTACAAAAAGTACAGTTTGTGGAGCAATGTTTGTTTCAACGCAGGTCTAGACAAAACATGTTTGACTGTGTGCGAATGTGGGAGAAAGCGGTGCGTGAGCGAATGAAACGTGAAGTTGCCTTGGCGGACAAAGAG
The DNA here is from genome assembly GCF_964263255.1 of Lissotriton vulgaris. Lineage (NCBI taxonomy): Eukaryota > Metazoa > Chordata > Amphibia > Caudata > Salamandridae > Lissotriton > Lissotriton vulgaris. The sequence goes on from NC_141689.1 coordinate 1,649,584,014, forward strand.
CAGCGCAAGGCTGCTCGGGATAAGGCTTTACAGCTTGAGGAAAAAGAGGCTCAGGAGAAAAGAGAGAGGGAGGAACGGGAACGCAAATTGCAAACGACGGGTCAATTCCCTATTCGTCGACCGCTTTATCCTGTCCTTAATAATGAAATTGATGATTTTTCATTACTAGATCGGTCGCCGCCTCCGTATGTTTCACCGACGGCTCCAGCTGAAGATTCGGGTGATGAGGGGCAGGATAAGTTGGAAAAGAAGGGTGTATCTGCTCTCAGGTTTTCTACGGAGAGGTTTGCACATTTACGTAGTTGGGCTCGTAAAGTGAATAAGAAATGTGTTTCTCAGGATGAGGTGATTGCGGAGAGGAGTAAGTGGTCGGATCTTGAGTTAATGTATTTCTTGTCTACTTTGGCAGATGAAGTTGTTGTCGCGTATCGTGATTTTTCAGACACGTTAGAACCTAAAGCTGTGTCAGTACATCGTGAGAATTTGGATAAAGGTTTATTTGCTCTTTCAGATGTCGACGACCTTTTCAAGCAACTGATCCAGCTGCGGGATGAAACAACCAAATTGCGGGAGGAGCGAAAAAGGAGGCAAAAGGAGTCTGAGTCGAAGAATAGCGAGCAGATTAAGGAGTGTTCTCTCCGGGGTTCAGATAAGAATTCTGCAATGCATGTTATGCCTATGCGTGAAGCTGCGCCTCTGTATGTTCCACCGAAAGGGGAAGGTACAGATGATGATAGAAGATCGAAAGATGCGAAGGGGTATTTTGTATATAACTGGGTGTATACGCCTTGGAATAGAGCGGATGTTATGGTGCTGAAAAATTCTTTGCCTGATCTTCGTAAGAACCCGGCAGCATTTTATGAGGGGGTGGAAGGGGCTATTTCATCTTGTGTGATGACCCTGGTTGATATTGATTTGTTCTTTGGGTTAATACTTCCGCCTGATATGTGGAGACAAATTCGTAAGAATAATGATGAGACAGTGTTAGGGGGTACATGGAAAGAGATTAATGAAGCCGATTTAGAAAGGAAGCCAGCATGCAAACCTTGTCAGTTGATTTTAGACCTTCCAGCGGCTATTTTGACTAAATTAAAAACGCTCGTTCCCTCTAAAAAGATTGATTGGACTATGTTAGCTTCGTGCAAACAAAAGCCTGATGAAACGGTTTCAGATTTCTTTACACGCTTCGAGGGGGCATTCCATGATTATAGTGGTCAATCATTAACAGACGATGCGGGTCGGCATTTGTTTGTAGATAAGTATGTAACTAATCTCCTACCGGAGATTGCAAACGATTGAAAACGAGTGAAAGTTCCTGGGCCACGGCGACCCCTGCGTCTTTGTTAACGATGGCTCAGTATTATGAACGGCAGGAGATAGAGGCTAAAGAAAGTGTTGATAAGAAAGCGAAGGAGTTGAAGACGAAGGTAATGTTGGCACAGGTCCGTGGGACTCAGTATAGAGGGAGTGATAGAGGAAGACGAGGTGGAGGTACTACGTCGTATGGTCGTACGGATATAGCGGAGGATCAGTGTGCCTATTGTAAGGAGTTTGGGCATTGGGCTGATGATTGTCCGGTACTTCGTGAGCAGCGTAGTCAGCGTGGTCGAGGAAGTGGTAGGTCAAGAGGAGGTTATTCTGGAGCAAGAGGTGGCGGAAGTGATCGTGGAAGGGTTGAGGGCAGGGGCCGTGGCCAGGATGAACGAAATACTTTCGATAGACGAAACCAATATCAGATATCGGAAAGTGAGAATGTGGAACACCAGGATTATGTACATGCATAGGACTGCGTAGGATGGGGTGCGGAACCAATTGAAGTGCCTGTAGATCAGGAGGGTCCATATGTAACAGCGGGTATTTTGGGTTCTACTGATCAGTTCCTAGTTGACACCGGAGCTACTCGTAGCGCTTTGTCTAAAAGGTTGGTTCCGAGGGCTCCCCTGTCTGGCGAAATGATTACATGTGTAGGGTTTGATGGCACACCCTCCCCTAGCCCATTGTCAAAACCCCTAGCGCTTTGTCTCGACAAATTTTTTAGTTTTGGCCAATTTTTGTTATCGCCCTACACCCCAGATAATATCCTGGGCATTGATTTGCTTAAATATTTTCGAGCAACGATACGGTGCACTCCGGAGGGAGTGCGTGTCATTCTCAATGACAACTATCCTGACCCAAATAGGTTTTATACTATACAGGATATTTCAGCTTTGGCCTGTCTCCCGCACACGTTATGGGCGACCTCAGACACGGATGTGGGAGAGATGCGTATTCCACCTATTCACATTACTGTTAAGGAAGGGGCTTCTCTGCCACGTGTGCCACAGTACAAGATTTCGAAGGAAGGAGAAATTGCCCTGACACACATTGTCCAAGATCTGATTGCGGCTGGGGTGGTAGAAGAGGTTTCTTACAATGTTTGTAATAGTCCTATTCTGCCGATTCTGACAAGAGATACTGACGACAAAATTTATCGGTTTATTATTGACTTGAGAGAGATCAATAAAATTGTCGTTCCCCAATACCCGGTGGTGTCTGATATTACAACATTGCTTACGATGGTACCACCAACGGCTACGACCTTTAGCGTAATTGATTTGAAGAATGCCTTCTTTTCTATTCCTGTCCACCCCGATAGTAGATACTTATTTGGCTTTACGTTAAATAATAAATCGTATAGATTTTGTCGTGTTCCTCAAGGGTACACTGAGAGTCCGAGTATCTACAGCCAGGCTTTGAAAAGACAGCTTGATTCTTTTGTGTTGCAGTCGGGGGTTGTCCTTATCCAATATGTGGATGACCTCCTGCTTGCCGCTGACTCTTACGCACAATGTGAAGAAAGTACGATTGCGCTGCTTTCTTTTCTGGCACAGAATAATCATAAAGTTTCCAAGAAAAAGCTTCAATATTGTAGACCCAAGGTGACCTACCTCGGTCATCTTTTGTCTAAGGAGGGGCGTGCATTGACATCAGATCGAATCCAAGCAATTTTAGACACACCATTCCCCCTCACACAGAGAGACGTACGCGCCTTCATAGGGTTGACGTCCTTTTGTAGACAATGGATCATGGGGTTTTCGCACATTATAAAGCCTTTGCTAGCGTTACTGTCCAAAACTATACCAATGCCCCTTGAATGGACAGATGAATGTCAGAATGCTTTTGAACAGTTGAGACAGGCCCTTTGTTCTGCACCTGTGTTAGGCACACCAGATTACACGAAACTTTTTACATTGTACGTGCATGAGAATGATGGGTGCGCGTTGTCAGTGTTAGTGCAATTACATGGGGATAAGCAGAGACCATGTGCGTATTTCTCTGCCATTCTTGATCCTGTAGCACGAGGGTTGTCTGGGTGTTTCCGAGCGGTAGCAGCCACAGCAGTAGCCATACGACAGAGTGAGGGAATAGTGTTATCACATAAACTGTTGGTGTTAGTTCCTCACGCAGTAGATGCCCTGTTAAACCAAACGAAAACCCAATATCTCACGAGTGCACGATTAACAGGATATGAGCTTACACTGCTGGCGCCACATATTACACTGAAAAGATGTGCTACTTTGAACCCTGCCACTTTATTGCCCTATCCGGTCGAGGAGGGTCAGGAAGAAAAACATCACGACTGTGTTTTCCTGACCGAGGAACAGACAAAGGGTCGTATCGACTTACAGGATATGCCACTTCCAGATGTGGATGGGGAACTGTGGGTTGATGGATCGTGTTTGAGGCTGCCAGATGGTACGACTTCTGCAGCTTATGCGATCACGACACTTAAGACAGTGGTGGAAACAGCTAGAATACCACAGAAATCGGCTCAGGCAGCAGAGCTGATAGCTTTAACAAGAGCCTGCGAATTGAGCGCTGGTTTATGTGTGAACATCTACACAGACAGCCGGTATGCCTTCGGAGTAGCGCATGACTTTGGGCTACTCTGGAGAGAACGCGGGTTTCTGACTTCTCATGGAGAACACATTATGCACGGAGAACTGGTGCGTGATCTCCTAAATGTGTTGCTTTGCCCGAAGAAGGTAGCGATAGTAAAATGTAGTGCCCATAAGAAGATCACTGATAAAGTGGGTCAGGGAAATGCCTTTGCGGATAGCATAGCGAGACAAACGGCTATGTTTCCAACTGACTCCCCCATGTGCGTGACAAAGTCTCAAGCTGAACGATGGAATGATGCTAGAGCTGAGATATTAGATATTCAAAAGTCAGCTACTGAAGCTGAACTTGCGGCATGGGCAGTAGATGGGGTGCTTGATGATGAAGGGTGTTGGAGAAGTAAAGATATGGAGAAATGGAAATTGCCTGCAGCTTACTTGCAGGTGATGGTCCAAATGGCACATGGGTTGGCACACGTAGGGGCTCTTGCAATCACTCGACTATTGACACGAGTTTGGGAGCATCCCGAGATTGCCAATACTGCTAAGAGAGTAGTGCAGACCTGTCTGATATGCTTGCAGCACAACCCTGGAAAGGGGACCCATACTCCGAAAGGAGGGTTCGTTCCACCTTCTGCACCATTCGAGGTACTCTCAAATGGATTATATCCAGCTTGAGCGCTGTAATAACCTGAAGTATGTTTTAGTGGTGGTATGTGCTTTTAGCAAATGGGTTGAGGCTTTCCCCACGAAAGACAATACTGCTTTGACAACAGCTAAGGTTTTGCTCAAGGAGTACTTCCCTCGATTTGGAATTTGCAAATATCTGTGGAGCGACAATGGGCCTCATTTTGTCGGGAAAATTGTGGAATATGTGTTGAAGGGGTTAGGGACTCAGCAGAAGTTCCATGCTGTGTTCCACCCTCAGTCGGCAGGTCTTGTTGAGCGGTACAATGCCACGTTGAAATTAAAACTGGCTAAGATCGTGGCGTCCACGTCATTGAAATGGCCAGATGCCTTACCGCTAGCATTACTCTCCCTCAGATCAATACCCCATTCTCGAACGGGCCTCACACCATATGAAGTGGTGTTCGGAAGGCCGATGAACATCTGGGGGGTGCCTAAGCCGCGATTGATACATGATGTGCCTTGTGTAATGATGAACGATTATTTGGCACGATTAACAAATGATTTGCTTTCTATTCATCAACAGGTTCGAGAAGCGCTCCCTGACAACTCTACTGGAGAGGGCCATGATCTTCGTCCTGGGGATTTCGTGATGATTCGGTCGTTCGAGAGGACGAATAGCTTGGAACCGAGGTGGCGTGGCCCCGAGCAAGTCCTTCTCGCCACTCGGACAGCTGTACGAGTGACCAACAGGAAGCGGTGGATACATTCAACCCACTGCCGTCGTGTCTCTCCTGATTTGGCAAATCCTGTTGTGTTGACCGATTATAAAGAGATTTTGGAAAAGGAAAAGAGCCCAGCTGTGACGTCGGCCGAAGTTGAGGGAGCCTTCCCGGACCACACTGCTTCTGGACGAGAGCGTTACAATCTACGTCCACGATAAGAAGAGTTCTCTTATTGTGTTTTTTAATGACTGGTTGGTTACCGCTCCAGGTTTGTGAAACGGAAACCGGGAATTCCAAGGGGGGGGGATCAGTTCTGCCAGTGTAGCGACACCCGTCTTGGCCCGGAGAAGAAAACAACGGCTACCTCGGAGTTCAGCACCATATTTTTCTTTTTTTTAGGTATACACGTATGTGTATGTGAAACTTTGTGACCAATTCGAACTATTTGAGACTCTGCAAAAGTTTTCAGAACTATGGCATCATCAGCATCACGAGATAAGAGACTCTTGGGTGCCATTCTCTTTGTCCTGACTATTGTGGTGATTGCGGTAATAGCCTGGGTAGTTGAACTTGTGGTACCTGCACGCGAACATTTGCTGCCGACTACCCCGGCTCCATCTGAACATTTCCATTTTACCTTGCCTTATCACGAAGAACGGCACCGACAGACTTATCTGAATAATAGTTTTATTCAGATCCTACATCATACACACAATATGACAAATACTTCAAATTGCTGGGTGTGTGGGATGTTGCCTGGGCATCAGAAGAAAGGGGGTACTATACTCATCCCTCTCCCGTTTTCGCATATTGGATCCTGCAATGCATTTTATACTCTCCTCTTTACTTTGAGATGGCCCACAAAAGGGGGAGTGCTTTTTCGTTTGAATAAATTGTGTCATCATGACCGGGATGGGTATCCACAAGCTGAGGGTACTCGATTTGAATATGAGGAGTACCGCCCTGATAACGTGTCTGCTTCACGAATTTATAGCAACCAGCGAAATGTCAATGTATCGAATGCACATGTTATTAATGTTATTGCTACTAAAGCAGACCTATGTATACGTAATAAAGGTGTAATTTTGTTGGGAAAAGTGAATGTAACACCACACTCACGTTTGATAGTCCTACTGGTATATCGTTTGTGACATCCCGAAATACTTACTTCATCTGTGGAACGAAGGGTTATCATCAGCTTCCTTTGGGGTGGTCAGGCACTTGCTATGTGTCATTTGTATTACCGCCTGTATTCATTGCCCCACCAATGTATCACAACAATTACATCCTCTATCATGACTTTGTTTTAAACCGTGATAAACGTTCTGTTGTTTTGGACGATATAGATCAAACGGACACTACTTTGCAGCAGTATGTGGACTTTAATTTGGGTTTGTTCTCCTTCGTTGGGGCAGCTTTGAACAGTCGAAAGATCCGACGACTAACTCGTGTTGTTGAGGCTGTGGCTAATGATACTGCAATTGCACTCGGAAATATCACTGAAGAAGTACAGATTTCTAGAATTGTTGCGCTTCAGAACCGGATGGTTCTGGATGTAGTGTTAGCTGACCGTGGGGGGGCATGTAGAATCATCGGAAGTAGCTGTTGCGTCTACATACCTGACAATTCTCCGTCTGTATATGATGCTATCACTAAATTACATAAGATAGCGGCTGAAATACATCTAGATAATGGTACTTGGACTCTGTCAGGATGGTTCTGGTCAATACTCACCACCTGGGGATGGAAACTGTTAACGATTCTATGTATCATTGTGGGAATTCTGTTTTTCATTTGCTTATGTATCCAATGTGGCCCAATTTTTTGTTCTATGTGCTTGTCAGTTTGTGTACCATCGAGACGAGCTCTTGCTCATGACAAAATGATGCTTCATAAAGAAGTAACACAAATAATGCTAATTGATATAGAAGATGAACACCCCGATTATGTTTCACTATGAGGTAGCTTCAGCTAAACGCTAAAAGGGTCGTCTGTCGTATTTTGACGATGGCTGGGTTAGCGCTTAGCTTTGCTACACGTTTCCCGCTTAAATTATCTATACGTAGAAACGCCATTTTGTATGTGTTGGCGGCCATCTTAGATCATGAGCGGCCTCGTGGCCGGCGTGCCCTTTAGTCCTTTGTCCGTTCCACTGACCACTCGAGTCTGCCCAGCAACAGGCTATTTTTAGTATTGGTCAAGCCCACACATGCGCAGTTCACACTGACCAGTTACTCCTCAGGAATGTGCCGCAAACTGACCAGTGGGTTTGAAACCCTCCAATGAGCTGGCAGTATTCCAAAATATGCCCTTATATGTACATAATGTTCTGTAACTTTGTGCCGCGTGTTCGTTTTATTACCTGTAGAATTGTATAAAAGAAACGGTCACACCGATGTTCGGTGTGATACCTCTTGCATTACCGAAGGGTGCTGTATGAGTGTACCACCACCCCATGGGGTCCTAATAAACTTGTTCTTTGACTTTTACAGTTTCCGTGCCAACAGTTCTTCTAATGTATGTGGGTTATCTTCGGAACATGTAGGCCTTGGGAACCCGATACGACACCTCCTATGTTTGGGCACTGCTGGGAGTCATAGCCACCCACCCCATACTGTTAGACACTGGTGGGAGTCAAAGCCACCCACCCCCATACTGTTAGGCACTGCTGGGAGTCATAGCCACCCACCCCATACTGTTAGGCACTGCTGGGAGTCATAGCCACCCACCCCCAAACTGTTAGGCACTGCTGGGAGTCATAGCCACCCACCCCCATACTGTTAGGCACTGCTGGGAGTCATACTCACCCAATCCCACACTGTTATGCACTGCTGGGAGTCATAGCCACCCACCCCTCCTATGTCTGGGCACTGCTGGGAGTCATAGCCACCCACCCCCATACTGATAGGCACTGCTGGGAGTCATAGCCACCCACCCCCATACTGTTAGGCACTGCTGGGAGTCATATCCACCCATCCCTCCTATTTCTGGGCCCTGCTGGGAGTCATAGCCACCCACCCCTCCTATGTCTGGACCTTGCTGGGAGTCATAGCCACCTTCCCCTCCTATGTCTGGACCTTGCTGGGAGTCATTGCCACCCACCCCCATACTGTTAGACACTGCTTGGTATCATAGCCACCCACCCCTTCTATGTCTGGGCACTGCTGGGAGACATAGCCACCCACCCCTCCTATGTCTAAGCCTTGCTGGGAGTCAAAGCCACCCACCCTTGTATGTCTGGGAAGTGCTGGGAGTCATAGCCACCCACCCCTCCTATGTATGGGTCTTGATGGGAGTCATAGCCACCCACCCCTCCTATGTATGGGCACTGCTGGGAGTCATAGCCACCCACCCCTCCTATTTCTGGGCCTTGCTAGGAGTCATAGCCACCCACCCCTCCTATGTATGGGCACTGCTGGGAGTCATATCCACTCACCCCTCCTAAGTCTGGGTCTTGCTGGGAGTCATAGTCACCCACCCCTCCTATATCTGGGCCTTGCTGGGAGACATAGCCACCCACCCCCATACTGTTAGGCGCTGCTGGGAGTCATAGCCACCCACCCCATACTGTTAGGCACTGCTGGGAGTCCCCCCATGTTACATGAGTTGTTTGTATACTCACCAGGCTCCACGGCTCCTTTGATTCCACGAACTCCCACCGGTGGTAGCAGGGCCATAACTTTCTCCTCCCAGGGAAGGTATTGTACAGGTCTGCGGGGACCACCACCTCCACTGTGGTGTGCATGGGCGTAGTCTTCATCCATCTTCCTCTTGACCATCCTCCGCAGATCGTACCACCTGGCCTGGTAATCCCTCCTGGTGCGCCTGATGAGTGCAACAGCATTGACCCTATTGATGATCCTCCACCACAGGCGTGTTTTTTTCAGCTATGCTGGTCTGTCTGACCAATGCACCAAACAGCTGTGGCTCAACTCTGATGACTTCATCTGTAAGGATCTCCATCTCCAGGTTTGTGAACTTTGGATTCTTGGGTGTGGTCATGGTGTGGGTTGTATGTGATTTGGGGGGATGGTGTGTATGGATGTGGGGGTGTGGCTCTGATTGTGAAGGGGGTGGTGTGGGTGTGAATGTGATAGGGGTGTATGTGTGAAGGTGGGTGTGTGCAGTTGGTGCGTAGTCAGTGTCTGTTGTTAGTCTCTTTTGGCAAATGGGTATGTTGCAAAGGATGATGGGTTGTGTGTGTGGGCCCTTTTATTGGTCCATTTGTGGGTGTGGCTTATTTTGAAATTTTGATGGGTGTGTTATAAGGTGTGGGTGTGACTTGGGCCCTATGTTTGCCTGTTTGGATGTGGACAGGACATATGCTTTTGATGTTTTGTACACAGGAGTCATATTTTGTGGTATTGTGCGACTCTTTTGCATCCTCCTTGTGCTGTTTTCTGGGTTCGCCTGCGCTTTATGGGGGGGGGTGCGTTTCATATTTGTAGCTCGCTGATACGGGAGGTTTTCCGGGGATGCGCGTGCACTTCATTGATAGGGGTGCGGTGCGTATTTGTTAACCCCTTGGCTGCTGGGGTAATTTTCCTGCTGTGCTTGGGGGTGGGGGGGCCAGCTACGTCATGAGCTACAGTGCTCCTGTGCTCATGACGAGCTGAGCTCGGCAGGGCCACACCCGTTTTAATAGAACGTTCAACACAGCAGGGGAATTATCTCAGTGTGCGAGTGTTCTAATGGCCATGACAAGCTCAGCTCATCATGAGCATGCAAGGGGTTAATGCGGCTCACTCATACAGGATGTTTTCCGGGGGTACGCATGAACTTTATTAATGGGGGGTGCGGTTTGTATTTGTTAATGCGGCTTGCTCATACATGACGTTTTCCGGGGTACGCGTGCACTTTATTAATGGGGGTGCGGTTTGTATTTGTTAATGAGGTTCGCTCATACAGGACGTTTTCCGGGGGTGCGAGTGCACTTTATTGATGGGGGTGCGTTTCATATTTGTTAGTGTGGCTCGACAATACGCAATGTTTTCCGTACGAATCATGCTTCATACGCGAGTTGGTTTACCCGTACAATTTGCGTTCTCGTTCACCAGTCTGGATCGTACTTGTTGAGTCGTACGGCATGTTTACGAATCGTACGACTCAATTTCCGAGTACGTACCGTACGGATCTTGAATTGTTTTTCGTACGGGTCGCAAACATTCGGACGTAGTTTTGGACAACGGATCGTACTACGCAATTCGTACCGCATTTTACAATTCGTACGGAAAGGGTTAAGAATACGAATCGGCGGACGTTTTTTTTCCCGAATCGGAATCAAGCCCTAAATCTAAGGACCACATTTCAGTTATAAATTCCATACCTTGGGGTCGATTTCAAATTTTTTATTTTAGGAAGATCGGGCATGAAAACTTTTTCCCTTGGCTAATACTTTAAGGCAATCTAGTAAAATGTGCAATATATCACATTTAGTGTTTAGACCACATGTGCAATTCCCCTTCTTATCTATCATGGCACTTTTGATCTTATTGTTAGCATAACAAGGGTTGATTCCAATTCTTATTCTTTGCACTTCTCTTCTCAGATGACTGTCTGGAAGTATATCTACATATTGGTATCCTACTTCATTTTTCCATGGACTAGACATAAATGTAACTGATGTTTTCTCCTCAAAGTACTTTTGACCACTATTACGGGATTATTCACAGCCTATGGCTCTTAACTCACTATTTGTAGTCCCAATTTGTAGGTTTTCCATGCACAGTTTTATTCTCATTTTACTGCAGACTTTTACCATGATTCTCCTAATCTCCTTTGCCAATTTTAATTTGCTGTACAATATTTCTTTTTCACACCACAAGAATATCTTTTGCTCTTCCACCCAATTTAGGCACTTCCAAAATCTTATTAATGCCATTGCAGCCATTGTATTCCATGACACCAGATCCGTCTCCATTCTTACAGCCTGTTTCATGGATGATATTGGTTGTGACAGTAAATATTTTATACATTTAACCTCTTCAGTATCCCATCTGTTTTTGATGCTTAGATATAGCAGTTCACTTCCATATTGGAATTGTGGTGGAATCATGGGTACAAAGACAGTCAGGGGGGTGGGGCTCTCTGACATCTCCCTGTAGTCCTCATTACAGTCCTCATTATATTTCTTCAGGCCACTAACTGAGGTCAAAGCTCGTCCTCTCAATGAGCCCAGATGGACGTCCTTTTTTAGAGACTTATCGAACACGACACCTAGAAACTTATATTCCTTTACTGTCTCCAATTTTGAGGGGCCTAGGTAGTCGATGAAACAGCAGTATAATCTGCCTCTTATTTCCATTGACTTCTGCGTGAAGGATCAAAGGATGAAACAGGGATCAATGGTAGAGTTCCCTTCCTTAAAGCCCCCACGCACTGGAGGCACAATATGATGTTCTTCTTCCAATTCTTTTATTTGTTCCAATAACATTTTTAAAAGATGTTTTCCCCTACATCTAATAGACTTATTAATTTATCATTCTCTGGAGTATTTATATCTCCCCACCTGTGTATGGGTCTGATTACCACCCGCCTCCAACTTTCTGGTGTCTTTCTAAACACAAGTATTTCTTTAAACATTTGGGAAAATCATTCTGCCGACCAATCTGACTGGGACTTTAGAATTGCAGCTGGCATATTTTCTAGTCCTGCTGCCCTGGTTGGTACACAGACAAAATATCGAGATTCAAATTTCGAAATACAATTATATCGAAGTTTAAATATCGATGGGACATAATATAGAAGGTAAGTAATATTGACAGTCTTAATATCGATATTAGTATGATATCAGTAATTTCGAAGTTTGAAATATCGATGTCAATAATATCGAAATCAATAATTTCGATGTTACTAATATCGATTTATAAATACATTTTGTGTATATTATAATGTATTTATTATGTTTTATTATGTAATTTTTAATGTAATTTAATTAAATATTGTCTTTTAGTACTGTAGCGGGTTGTGGGTTTATAGGGGAATAGGGTGGGAAGTAATTTAATAATAATCAATTAATTAATATATGTTTGTAAATATTTTAAATTAATATTAATTAGTTAATTCATTAATATAATTTTGAACATATTTTAATTAATAATTAATTGGTAATTAATTAATATTAATTAGTTAATTACATTATTTAAAGTAATTTTTTTTACATATATAATTTTTTGTTATTGTTAATTAATTAATTGGTAAAAAATAATATTAATTATTAAATTTAATTAATTACAGCTAATGTGCTAATATATTTACTTTATTGTTATTGTTAATTAATAATTAATTGGTAATTAAATAATATTAATTAATTTTGGGTAAAGGAGTATTTTTAGGGTTCAGGGTCAGTTTGGGGTTTTTGGGTAAAGGGGTATTTTTAGGGTTCAGGTCAGTTTTGGGTTTTTGGGTAAAGGGGTATTTTTAGGGTTCAGGGTCAGTTTTGGGTTTTTGGGTAAAGGGGTATTTTTAGGGTTCAGGGTCAGTTTTCAGTTATTGGGTAAAGGGGTATTTTTAGGGTTCAGGGTCAGTTTTCAGTTTTTGGGTAAAGGGGTATTTTTAGGGTTCAGGGTCAGTTTTCAGTTTTGGGGTAAAGGGGTATTTTTAGGGTTCAGGGTCAGTTTTCAGTTTTTGGGTAAAGGGGTATTTTTTGGGTTCAGGGTCAGTTTTCAGTTTTTGGGTAAAGGGGTATTTTTAGGGTTCAGGGTCAGTTTTCAGTTTTTGGGTAAAGGGGCATTTCTAGGGTTCAGGGTCAGTTTTCAGTTTTTGGGTAAAGAGGTATTTTTAGGGTTCAGGGTCAGTTTTGAGTTTTTGGGTAAAGGGGTATTTTTAGGGTTCAGGGTCAGTTTTGGGTTTTTGGGGTACAGTCGTACAGGGTAAAAATAAAATAAATTTAAATTAAATCAATTAAATGAAATTAAAAAATATAAAATTACATTAAATTATTAAGTTTTTATTTTATTTTAAATGTATATGTATTAGTTTTAATTTTTTAATTATGTTTTAATATTTTTATTTAATATTTGTAACATTATATGTATTTTATAATTATTTTTACATTATTATTAATACATTTAAAAAAACAATATTTTTAATTTCGATATTTTTGTACTACAATATTAATTTTTCGATATTTGTGTACTTACCTTGTTAGGGATAGGATTCCTATATTTTTGACTTCGATATTTTTGTTCCGATATTTTTGTATTTCGATATTTTTGATTTCGATATTTTGTCAGACATTCGCCCTGGTTAAGGTTAGGTTTGCAATGATGCATCGAATTTTGCTTACCGAGAATAATGAGATAATATCTTTATCATTCCAAGGATTAGCCCTCTTTGTTGCAGTTCCTCCCCTTACCACATATATATCTTCCAGGTGCTTCTGTCACAGCACCGTTCCTTGCTCCCTGTGACTTATCGGAGCTATCGTGAACTATTTTCCAGAACTTTTGGAGTTTTTCGTTTCTGTTGCATTCAGAAGGTTACCCCAACATCTCGTTTTTGATCTCTAATTAACTTTTCATATTGTTTCTTTATCCTCTGTAGCATATTATGGTATGGTTCCTTGAATCATACTTTAATTTCAGGCTTTTCTCCCCTTTTCTGATCTGTGACGTTCTTTATTAAACCAATCTTTTTCGGTAGTTGCGGCTCTCTGGTTCCCATTTCCGCTACTTTTCTTCCTCTTTACTTCCACTCTTAGACACTGCACAACTTATTTGATAGTTTCTTCATACCACCCTAAGTTTTTACTCGGCATGTTGCTTACCTTTTTACTATGTTGGTATCTGGATAATTTTTCCATACTCTCTTCCGACATTTTCGTTGTGAGTCATCTCGGATAATCCATTTGGACAGGCAACACATTTTCTCTTAGTCTCTTTTCCTCCCATTGCAATTCATGTTTAGCTGGAAGTAATCACTCCCCTCAACTTGGGATACTTCAAACCAAATTACTGAATCGACATTCCAGGCGTGCATTAATATATAATCTATTGGCCAGGGTTGTGGTCCACTTTTGAATGTTCACCTAGCTGGGTAGTTTGCCTCTTACCTTCCATTTAAACAGACTAACCCCATTGTCCCCAAATTCTTCACTAAGGTCTTTTCTTGGACGGTCAGTTTAACATTAAAAAAACTGGCTTTATTTATCTTTTAATCAAGCAATGTCTCTTTATTCCATAAGTCGACTCTACGAGGGTCCAATTTATGGTTGAAGCCCCTCAAGAGTATAAACAACTTGCTGGGATGTAGGTCACTAATTTCTTCTAAATCCTCCTTGAATTTGCCCAATTCAACCCTATATCCTTCCCCACCTTCCCCTTGCATGTACACATTGACTATAGTTATGCAATCAAATGTCGGGCCTTGGGCCAAATGTTGCACTCTACATCCCACCAACCGACTACATTCACTTTCTGTGGTATTACATTCCTTGCTATTTTATGGATACCAGTATTATTTGTCTGCCAGATGGGGGCCCCAGTTGGCTCTTTAAAGTTAATCGGAGTACCTGGACAAATCCATCGATCTTCGGGGTCTCGCCACTCAGCTACATTTCCTGTAGGCATACAACTTTACCCGATTCCATGTATCTCTTGAAACTTTCTGATTTTGTCAGTTTTTTGTAACCTTTTACATTTCGTGTTAGAACCCTGAGGCTGTGTGGCATCCCAATATTCTAGACTATCTTGCTCTGCCACCCTTCCTCTACATAATTATGCAGTGTTAGAGCACTAATCTGTTTCCAGGAATCTGTCCACCACTTTGTTTACTCTTAGCAAATTGTTCCACTGTGTTTCAAGGTTTTTCCCTCTGTGTTCCTGTTCTTTGAACCTAACCTGCCTGGGCCCCAGCCCTGCATGTTGCTGTAGAAAAGATTTCGGGTGATTCGGGTGATTGCTATCTGTAGACATTTCTGCCTCTGGCACTAGTCTAATTCCTTCTTCCAACACCTCTGATATGCTTTTGTTATTGCCAAGATCACTATATTACAAAATAGTTTCTTTCATTACTCCCTTCCCTGTATTATTTGACGTGAAGCCCACTTGCATTAGGTCCTGTGTCTCTATCTCCCTCAGACCTTTGCATTTGGAAGAGAAGAAAAGTAGCTGAGATCGGTTTAATGGTTGTATTTTTCTCTCTTTCTTACCTCCTTTCCTATACTGCGAGGGTTCAAAATATAGCCATAGACTACTCCTGTCTCTACTTCCTATTTCTGTTTCTTGGGACATCTCTCTGCACTCCCTGCTTCCTCTCGTTCCACTTCCCAACAGCTCTCTTCCCTCCCCTCTTCTCTTATATTTTTCTCCTTCTCTTTGTCTACACAATTTATTCCAATCATCATCATTCCTCATACATTGGGTCTGTGGACTGCTTCCAAATTTTTTCTATGAATTGTTAGTTCTACTTCATGCTTTCCCTTCATTACAATAGACATTGGCTGGGTCACTTCTTCCTGCTTATTCTTTTTCTCTGTCTTTTCCGGGCACTTATGTCTTTTATCCTTCACCCCTACCTCAATTTCAAATATTTTGTCTTTTCCACTATTTGAGTCCTCTTCTCATTCCCCCTATCCTCTGTCTTCTTGTCTGAGGGATGTATTGCCTATATATTGTTGTCTCTCCATGTTTTTTACAATCTTTGGGTGTCTGGATTCATCTACACTTTGTGGTGTTAATGGCAGAAGGTATTCTTCTACTTCCTGTAGTTCAGGGGGACCTCTTGATGGTTTAACTTCTGCCACAGATCTTACCTTTGATGGCATGTGGGCCTTAATTTGCTTTAGCTCCCCCATTGTTGTTTGCAACTGGTCCTTTAGTACTTTTAGGACATCATTATTCAATATTGAATCCTCCAGTAGACCTTGCAATGTTTTTTTGTAATATCATCATTATGTCCAACATGGAGGCAGATGGAGTTACTGATATCTCAAGGTTTTGGATGGAGTTTTGTCCTGATGCATAATTTATTTTTGTTAGACGGTCCTGTTGTCTCTTTCTCTGTCTCTTTGACGCGGCATCCACATGTAGAATTTTGATACTCCATTTCTCCTCCTTTTTCTAGTGAGTACCTGTCATCCAAGGAGATGGATATCTGAGGTGATGACGACAGTCTAGGTTCCAGTAGTATCTTGTTATGACTTGGTATTTTGCAGAGGTCTAGTAAAGGTAGCAGTGTCCCAGATAATATCTGGCTTGTATTTTCACACTGGACTGATTGTCCTTCATCACCAAGATGTGATTCTGACAATAATTGTTTTCTTTTTAAATGTCTTCCAACAAAGTCCTTTATGGATTTGGTGTCTGAAGTGCCCTCCTGCATGGTCCTCATGGGGCTATTATTTATATGTTGCTTCTTTTGATATCCTCGCATTTGTTTTTTTTCTCTTCTTAATTGGCCCCTCCTTTCTCCTCCGTATCTTTAGCTATCCCGGCTATCGTATTCTCTGCTTTGTTGTGGCTGTGCTGTCTCTTGAAGGATTTACCTTACCCTGGTGCCATCTATTAAACCAGAGCCAAGCTTCCCTTTTATTGCGCACTCAGGCTTTCCTTCTTACTATGCAGCTACTGCCCCCCCTGCCATGACTTCTCCTTCCAGTTTAACACAGTGTCAATTTAAGTAAGAATTATGTTTAATGAGTTACAGTCCTTTTATTTCTCCTAACTGTCCACGCTCACCAGATGCCAATAATCACTGCCCTCTGTCCCTTGCTGGCTAATGCTGCTGTGCTGCCTTCTTTTCTTTTCTCTTGTTTCCTTGGTCTCCTGTTATCAGCAATTTGTTTCCATGAAGTCACTTTGCTTTTGGGGTCATTATGGGGTTATTCTTGTCTATATCCCAAATAGTCCATAGCACGGAGCGTGTCCTGCTGCATGCCGTACAACCGATTGGCTCCCCAGGGGGGCAGACACAGTCACCCGCTCCAGTCGGTCACTGCTCTGACCAGCTTTGGTCACCTTAGCCGTCCCTTTCTCGCTTCTCTTTTTGCTTGTTTTTCCTTTTTACTATTTGGCCATTGATTTCTGCCATCAGACACACTGAAATTGCAACTGACAACCCGTCACTGTAATACACCCCCTTCCCCCCCCCCCCCCTGCTTGCTGGACAATTCGCAGTGAGGCTCGCAGCATAGCTCGTACACACCTGCTGTCAATCCCCGGCAGATGCAATCCCGACTGCGGGCGCAAGTACATACATGCTGCATCTTCGTTCAACTCACAGCTTTTGGCATTCTCCCAGTGTCAAAGGGCAGAGTGGATTATCACATTCAATTAACAGAATTGATATTAAAAGTATGGCTAGATCAAAATTATTATTCATTCAATAAAACAAAAAGTGGTGTTAGTCAAAACCCATAAAGAGTGAGCTAGGGCATACAGCTCAAATTCATCCAATCAGTATCAGCGGAACTTCCCATAAAAACAAGTTAGGTAACTCAATAGATTCTCAGGCAAGAAGAGCAAAATAATGATGCAGTAATAAACCACAATCAGCAATAAGTTTAAAAAGGTTATAAATCAGGTTTCTGCGTTCAGCATGAATACTACAGCATACAACCCGAGGAGCATGGATGTGTGGGATAGAGAATGTGTGTTAAAAGGGGTAACCTACTCTAGGAACACGCACTAATATAAACAGTTGAAAAGAAATTTCGCTTTTGGGATTGTTCTGAAAACAGGCTTTCCTCTTCCTTTCCCATGTATTAAAAAAAATTAACTGCAGTTATTGTGAAGTGTGAAACTAAACTTGCAATTGTGACTAAATACGTAGCCTTTTTGATTCAGACCTTCTTTCCCACGAATATGACTACATTTCTAACCTTCTAATGAGACACATTGTATGTTAGCTGAACAATGAACTATGTAAAACAGAAACGGAAGCTATAATGAGAAATTATTTAGCACCACTTCTATTATATTATGAGGATAAAATGATAAAAAAGGTCAACATTTCAAATCAAGCATTACATTCTTGTTCCATTATTCTCCATTATTTCCCTTATATTTAGCAAACAAAACATTATTAATAATCATAAACACTTTACAGAGTTCTGTGAAGCTTTTCAATAAAAGGGTATAGACATGGAAAGGTCAACTTGTAAACAGTTTTCATGCTGATTTCATCATTTCTCTGTGTATTTATTCATGTAGCTAAGCTGCTTTTCAACATTTTGAGGCATAGTACTAATAAATATGACTGCTACTGTTTTTGAAAAGTTTTGAAATATCTGTTTGGTTCAATCCAATTTTCACGCTATTGTTGCACATATGATTTTAACTATTTTCATTTGCATTTTTTAATAATCTCTTTTTTAGCTACAAATATAGCATAACATATGAGAATATGAGTCCCAATTGCAACTTGTGTTTATTTATTTAGAGCTTTATATAAAACCAAAGTGTAACTTTGTTTAGTTCAAACTCAAGGAAGGAGGGAAATAAAAAAAGAGAAACTGAAGTCAAGGACCCACTTAATGTCCAGAAGGCCTGCGGGCCTGCATTCAGCAATCACTTCCTTTGGTGTATTGTGTTGTGGCTGGACACCACTCAGATGACCAACAGTTTTAGCAAATGTGCATCTCTGTGCAGAAGGCCTTCCATGTTTTGCAGGTATCATGTGAAGGAAGGTGGATATCTGACTATGGTTACCCCCAAACTTTTTGCCTGGTGTTTAGCTGGTTTTTGACTTAGTTGGCCAGGGATCCTGCTATTCAGGGCCCCAGGCTAATTGCTCTCTCCTTAAAATGGACTCCATGAACCTTAGGTACATACACAATTAGAACTGGTTCACCTTATAGGCCCCTGTAACAGTGTACCCCAGGTACCCAGGGCATAGGTGTATCCAAGGCCTACCAGGGGCTGCAGCATGTATTATGCCACCCCTGGCATGGCCTCCATATTTGACACAACTGGCTGATCAATCAGCTGGGGTAAGTTGGTATAATCATCTCTTACTTAAATGTAGTATACCTATATCTAACATATCTGGACACATGTTAACCTATAAGCAACTCCTATGGAATGCCTCGACAATCCTGGAGGCAGAGTGCTTGGTTTCATGATGCTCTGGCACGAGCTGAGCCTGTCTGCAGCTGTCGGGAACAATTCCCTTAGCTTTAACGGGATATTGCTATACCATATACTCTTAAGTGCATTATAATCCTCGCGGTTACTTGCTAACTTTGGTTTGGCTTTATCAAAACATGTCGAGTAAGGTATCATACGAATTGGGATACTACCCCCTCACCAATTCTGGCGACGGGGGTAGCATTCCACCCTTCTAGAGGGACACGACATGTACATAACCTGAACCCCGGTTAAAGTTAACTCGAGCCTCAGCATCACAAAATGGATGCTGCCACCACAGACACAAGTCTGACCTCCTGCTGCTGGGAATCCTTCCAGCGAGGGAAGCTTGGACAAAGGGTTTCCTGCCTTGGGAGGTGCGAGCACCACCCCAGACAGGATTTTGTGTATTGGGTAGGACAGGGCTGAATAGAATGAGACATGCCTGGGGCACACAAGTTGTCCCTGTGCATAAGCCAGTCCAAACCGGTGCTGGGGCTTTCTAGCCCCAGTCCTGGCACGGAGCTGGACAAAGGAAAGGGGGTGTAACCACCCCCTTCCTGGTACCACCCAGAGGAGGGACCTAGCAAGGTATCCGGCCCCTAGATTTGGAATAAGAGTAGGAGCTGTGTCCCAAGACTTCAGATCATCCTGAACTCGACTTGAAACTAAGAAGAAAACTGGACTTCGACATTCTGCTGCACAGAAGACTGAAGAGCATCTCCCTTGTGGCCAAGGAGTGACCACCCTGTGAATACAGGCACCATCCAGCAACTAGACGTCTGCTTTGCTGCCGCCTCCCGCCAGAGCCTGAGCCCAGAGCCCAACAAGACCCAGATTCCCAGACATCTCTGAGCCCGATCCACAGTCCCTGAAAAGAAGAGACCCGTGGAGGCACTGAGAGACGTGGGACCGGCCATCTTGGAAGATTAATGAGAAGCTGACTGTGCAGCACCCGAGGCACCCTCGATGCTGTGGTTTGGGGTTTGAGAAGCCCCACCACCGAGCAGCATCTGCACCGAATATCAGACCCCCAGTTTCTCCACGATCTGCGTGGGGCCCTTTTGCATTTTGCCACTTGACGCGTCATCCCGGTTACTGGCCCGTTGGCTAGTGGCCATCTTGGTGACGAAATCCAAAATCAACACCACTTGTCTAGTTGCTCCAGAATGTCCCTCTCTCCTGTAAAAAGGAGCAGCCCCTCTGACCTTGCTGGTCCGAGTGAGGAGCTTGCATCGTTTCCTGCATGGCTTGCATTAGCCAAGGCCTGTTAGCTCCAATCAAGAAGCCGACACCGCCATCAGCTAGAGCCTTTGTGGGACACCTCGTGATCGATGCCTGGACATCCTCGACCTCTTCGTGTCCACGTGGCTGCAGAGACAATCTTCACTTCTTTACCTGATTGCTACCCGACATTGCCTGGTTCCATCCTGGTTCCATGGTAGTCACTGGCTAGTGACTTTGAACATTGTCCCCTCTGCTTTCAGGTCTTCACCTCTTCAGATCCACCCTTGGATCCACCGGAACTCTCCTCGACGACCCGCCTGCAGCATCTTCATCTACAGGCTCCATAGACCAGCACGACGAAACCCGACACACTTTGAGACATATGCACCCGCTTCCTGTGGGTGAGGTAACCCTGGCACTCTGGTGCTCCTGTGTAGCAATACAACTCTAGTGTCTATGTTCCAAGTTGCTAGGTTCTAGGTCATCTGGAAGGTTCCCTTTTCAGTAACTTTGTACTTTTTACGCACCATTGACTTTGCAATGGTGCATGCGTGTGCTTAAAGCGCTGCACCCGAGTCCCGTGGGCCTTTACCCGACTTAGTCACTGCTAGTCCCGAACAGCTCCAGTGATTCCCAAGGCCCTAGGCCTACTTCCTTTTCGATTAGTGATACTTATACCACTATTTTAGTATATGGTTTAGGTGGCCCCTAGGGTCTATCCATATTGTGCAACTTTTCTATGTTTAAAGAGTGTTTTGTTTTAACGCATTTTCATCTGTGCTCATAAAGAGTATAGGGGATATTTGTAGTGAATAAATATATATATATTTTCAATATATATCTGTGTGGTGTCCTTTCATTTGGTATTCAAGGAGATTGTATATGGTAAAACAGCTTGCTTCACATGCCTTTACAGAGTTTAGCATAAGACTGCTTTGTCCACGCTACCTCTAGGATAGCTGGTCTATAAGGTTGATTTACAACCAATCATCATAAGGGTTGCTTGTCATGGTACAAGGTGATCACTAGAAGTAATGAGCATCATATACCAGGCCAACTTCTCACATTGGTGATCAGCGGTTGGGATTTGAGCTTGCTGTTGTTTTACCATTACAATCTTTGAAAATATCATTTGAAAGATCATACAGGTACCTGGTAGGTACATATAAAACAAGACTAGTATACTTAAGTTCTACTGAACTTAGTTTTTGTAGAGGATAGGGAGTAGCACACCCTGACTAAAACTACTAGATAGGTTTAGTAGATAAACACCAGTGTAGGTAGATTGCAACACATCCACCCACACTAGAGCAATGTCTGGAGCAGAGGGGTCCACTGGACCTGCCCCTGTTGAGAGTGACCCTCCAAGGGCACCATCCAAATTTGCTATGTTAAACTTTAAAGAATTGCGGCAGCTGTGTACCTTAAGAGGTCTCAAGACGGGTCCAACCCCTACCACAGAGCACCTCAGAGAGGTTTTAGACCAGTCTGAAGCTCTAAAGACCACTAAAGCAGACCCCACAGGGAATGTGGAAGGAGGCTCTCCCACTGAAGATGATAATACTGATACCCCTGTCCCTGTTGTCCAGATAGATGAGGAAGACCAGACCACTGGAGATACTCAGCTTGAGGATGAGGAGGAGGAAGAGGGGAGCAGTGATTCTGATGATGGTAGAAATAGTCAGGTGCCAGCCAGAAGGCCTAGCCAGGCTAACTTAAGCCTATTTGGGACTGAGTCAGGGTTAAAACCACTCAGACCCCCAAGTGGACTTAACCAGGAGCAAAGGAGGAGAAGGAATCACTCAGGTGAATCCGACACCTCCCAAGCTTCTAGAGTTTCTCATGGTCACTCCAGAAGGAGGATGACAACCCCTCAGAGGAGGGAACATGAGGCCAAAATGAAAGAGGCTGAGCTTAGGATCCAGAAGCAAGAATTAGAAGTTGCCCTGGCCCAAGAGAAACTTGCTAGAGCAAGACAGCCTAGAGAGAGTGGATTAGGATCCACTGGTGGCAGCACTATCCCTAAGGATAAAGACAGGCCCTTTGACAATAGACACCTGAGTAAGATTGTGCCCCCCTACAAAGCTGGGGATGACATCCACAAATGGATGACTGCACTTGAGAGGGCCTGAAGAGTACAGCAGATCCCTCAGGAGCAGTGGGCAGCAATCGTATGGCTCTCCTTTGAAGGTAGAGGCCGAGGCAGACTCCTCACAGTTAGTGATGGGGATTCTAGAAACTACCTGGTCCTGAAGAGTGCTCTGATTGATGGGTTAGGCTCAACCACTGAACAGTACAGGTTGATGTTCAGAGAGACCCAGAAGACACAGACTCAGGACTGGTCTGAATTTGTTGAATGTACCACTAAGGGTCTGGAGGGCTGATTGCTGGGAAGTAAGGATACAGACTATACAGGATTGTATAATTTGATGATGAGAGAGCAAATCTTAAATAACTGTCAAAACCAGCTTCTACATCAGCACCTGGATCTGACCTCTCCACAAGAATTGGGTAAGAGGTCAGACAAATGGGTCAGAACCAGGATCAGGCCTAAGAACCAGGGTGATGACCAAAAGAAAGAGACTACCAAACCTCAAGAGAAAGGTGGGGATAAAACCAAAAGAGAAGACTTCCCCAGGGCCCCAAAACTCCAAGGATGGGGGAGGGTCCCAAGACACTTCCTCTACACAGAAAAAGCCTTACTGCCATGCCTGTAAACAGGTTGGCCATTGGAAAACAGACAGCTGTTGCCCAAAGAATGGTAATAAGGAAAATATACCTCCAGGTAAAGCTCCAACACCTCCTGCCACTGTTAGCAGTGGTCCCCCAGGTGGTGGGAGCACCCCCAAGAATTTGGGTGGGTTTACTTTTGGAACACAGGTGGACTCTGGCCTAACCAGGTCCCCAACTGATCTTGTCTATGAAACTGGCATGGGGTTTGCCAATTTCACTGATTGCCCAAACACTTTGAGCAAGTATAGACAGGAACCCCTCATCAATGGTTTGAAAGTTGAGGCCTACAGAGACACAGGGGCTAGTATCACTATGGTGACTGAGAATCTAGTCCCCTCTAGAAAACGTTTACCTGGTGACACATACCAGGTGACAAACATTGATAGAGTTCAGAAAAATCATCCCATAGCAGTGGTAAATCTCAGCTGGGGAGGAGTCACTGGCCCAAAGAGAGTGGCAGTGTCCCCAAACTTGCCTGTAGATTGTCTACTGGGGGATGATTTGGAAATCTCAGCCTGGGCTGAGGTTGAACAAGAAATCCATTCTAGAATGGTAAATCTCCATGGAAAGGTTAGTGGGGCTGTGATGGCTATAGCCCCAATCCAAGATGCCCTTCCTGAAAAGGTTGGTAGGGCTGTGCAAGTCTCAGCCCCATCTTTAGCTAACTCCCTTCCTAGACAGAATTGCAGAGCTGTTATGGTAACAGCCCATACCCAAACTGAGTCTCCTCCTGAAAAGGTTGGTGGGGCTGTGATGGCCACAGCCCAAACTCAAACTGATTCATGTGTTGTGAAGCCTGAAACAATGGATCACTCCACACAAACAGAGAGCATTGAGGAGGAAGAGAAATCTCCCTCCCACCAGACTTTAGTAAAGGATCAGCCTCCTCAGGGAACTGATCTTAGCCCTGATGAAGGAACTGCCCCCGAGGTGGTTAGGCCTAGCCTGACAGAGCCCCTGATGTCAGTGGACCCTTCCCAGGTGGGACCCAGTCTGGAGAAGGTAACCTGCCCGTTTCTACCGAGCCTCAGTCGTCCCAGGGCTACAAAGGTCAAGGAAGTCAGTGAGCCCCAGAGGGCCCCCTGTCAAATAAAGCACCTCATCAGCAGATTAGGGGCACCAACGATAGCAGCCCTAGCAAGGTGAAAACTTTACAAATTCCTGAGGGATCCCCCTTACAACTAGTTAGGGACCTCCCCCAAATGGACACTGTTGGGCACAGCCAAACCTGGGACCCCAAGGCCCCAAACCTGACCTGTCCCTCCAGTAAGCTAAACAAAGGGACCCAGCCTCCAGCTTTAGGTAGCCAGAGGTTGACCCTGAGAGCACAGTGCAACTCAGTCAAAGAAAGAAAGCCCTACATGGTGGAGAGTGATTGGAGGAATCTGAGTCCTACAGAGGAATCTCACTTCAGTACTCCCTCTCAACACTAGCCTTTGACTTTGCCAAGACACACCACAGGTAGAGATTCCCTATGGTGGAAACCCTCAGATACCCTTAGGGTGAGGGATTGCTTAGTGGACCATGAGACAGGGGGTAACCAAGCCAGTGTTGGTACTTCCTTATATGGCCACTTAGGCAATATAGGTTTACCTGGTCAAGGATAGCCTTATCTCCTTTCGTTTGGGTGGGGGGATGTAGGAAGGTGGATATCTGACTATGGTTACCCCCAAACTTTTTGCCTGGTGTTTAGCTGGTTTTTGACTTAGTTGGCCTGGTATCCTGCTATTCAGGGCCCCAGGCTAATTGCAATCTCCTTAAAATGGACTTCATGTACCTTAGGTACATACACAATTGGTACTGGTTCACCTTATAGGCCCCTGTAACAGTGAACCCCAGGTACCCAGGGCATTGGTGTATCCAAGGCCTACCAGGGGTTGAAGCATGTATTATGCCACCCCTGGCCTGGCCTCCATATTTGACACAACTGACTGATCAATCAGCTGGGGTAAGAAGGTGTAATCACCTCTTACTTAGATGTAGTATACCTATATCTAACATATCTGGACACATGTTAACCTATAAGCCACTCCTATGGAAGGCCTCGACAATCCTGGAGGCAGAGTGCTTGGTTTCATGTGAGATGGTGCTCTGGCACGAGCTGAGCCTGTCTGCAGCTGTCGGAAAAAACTCCCTTCGCTGTTCCGGGATATTGCCATACCATATAATCTTAAGTGCATTATAATCCTCGCGGTTACTTGCAAACTTTGGTTTGGCTTTATCAAAACATGTCGAGTAAGGTGTCATACGAATTGGGATACTACCCCCTCGCCAATTCTGGCAACAGGGGTAGCATTCCACCCTACTAGAGGGAGATAACATGTACATAACCTGAACCCCGGTTAAAGTTAACTCGAGCCTCAGCATCACAAAATGGATGCTGCCACCACAGACACAAGTCTGACCTCCTGCTGCTGGGAGTCCTTCCAGCCAGAGAGGCTTGAACAAAGGGTTTTCTGCCTTGGGAGGTGCGAGCACCACCCCAGACAAGATTTTGTGTATTGGGTAGGACAGGGCTGAATTAAATGAGACATGCCTCGGGCACACAAGGTGTCCCTGTGCATAAGCCAGTCCAAACCGGTGCTGGGGCTTTACAGCCCCCGTCCTGGCGTGGAGCTGGACAAAGGAAAGGGGTTGTAACCACCCCCCTTCCTGGTCCCACCCAGAGGAGGGACCTAGCAGGTGATCCGGCCCCTAGATTTGGAATAAGAGTAGGAGCTGTGTCCCAAGACTTCAGATCATCCTGAACTCGACTTGAAACTAAGAAGAAAACTGGACTTCGACATTCTGCTGCACAGAAGACTGAAGAGCATCTCCCTTGTGGCCAAGGAGTGACCACCCTGTGAATACAGGCACCATCCAGCAACTCGACATCTGCTTTGCCGCCACCTCCTGCCGGAGCCCGAGCCCAGAGCCCAACAAGACCCAGATTCCCAGGCATCTCAGAGCACGATCCGCAGTCCCTGAAAAGAAGAGACCCGTGGAGGCACTGAGAGACGTGGGACCGGCCATCTTGGAAGATTCACGAGAAGCTGACTGTGCAGCACCCGAGGCACCCTTGATGCTGTGCTTTGGGGTTTGAGAAGCCCCACCACCGAGCAGAATCTGCACAAAAGATCAGCCCCCCAGCATCTCCACGATCTGCATGGGGCCCTTTTGCATTTTGCCACTCGACGCGTCATCCCGGTTACTGGCCCGTTGGCTTTTGGCCATCTTGAAGACGAAATCCGAAATCAACACCAAATGTCTGGTTGCTCCAGAATGGCCCTCTCTCCTGTAAAAAGGAGCAGCCCGTCTGACCTTGCTCGTCCGAGTGAGAAGCTTGCATCGTTTCCTGCGTGGCTTGCATTAGCCAAGGCCTGTTTGCTCCAATCAAGAAGCCGACACTGCCATCAGCTAGAGCGTTTGTGGGACAGCTCGTGATCGACGCCTGGATGTCCTCGACCTCTTCGTGTCTACGTGGCTGCAGAGACAATCTTCACATGCACCTGCTTCCTGTGGGTGAGGTAACCCTGGCACACCGGTGCTCCTGTGTAGCAATACACCTCTAGTGTCTATGTTCCAAGTTGCAAGGTTCTAGGTCATCCGGAAGGTTCCCTTTTCAGTAACTTTGTACTTTTTACGCACCATTGACTTTGCATTGGTGCATGCGTGTGCTTTAAGCGCTGCACCCGAGTCCCGCGGGCCTTTCCCAATGGAGTCACTGCTAGTCCCGAACAGCTCCAGCGATTCCCAAGGCCCTAGGTCTACTTCCTTTTTGATTAGTGATACTTATACCACTATTTTAGTATATGGTTTTGGTGGCCCCTAGGGCCTATCCATATTGTGCAACTTTGGTATATTTAAACAGTGTTTTGTTTCAGCGCATTTGCTTCTGTGCTCATAAAGAGTATAGGGGATATTTGTAGTAAATAAATATATATATATTTTCAATATATATCTGTGTGGTGTCCTTTCATTTGGTATTCAAGGGGATTGTATATAGCAAAAAAGCTTGCTTCACATGCCTTTATAGAGTTTAGCCTAAGACTGCTTTGTCCACGCTACCTCTAGGATAGCTGGTCTATAAGGTTGGCTTACAACCAATCATCATAAGGGTTGCTTGGCATTATACAAGGTGATCACAAGAACTAGTGAGCATCATATACCAGGCCAACTTCTCACATCATGTGCCAAGAGGATAAGATAAAAAATAGGTTGATTTTTTTTATAATTTAGTTTCATAACGTATACAAAGAGCACTCATCATTCCTCCCGACTCTGCCTCACATCAATTCCTTGTGAAGGAACTATCACTTCCTGAGAACCTACATATATAGCTTAAATAAAACAATATGGTAAAAAAACACGTTGTCATTCAGACAGTACTAACATGATATTTTTGTAAAGGCAAAATAATGTTTTACTTGTCACAGGGGAAGTGATAGCAGCCTTACTGAATAAATAAATATATGTTTTTTAAGCACAGTGTCTTGCAGGCTAATAGCAGATAATATTATTTTCTTGAAAATCTTTGGAGCACAATGGTGACACATAATTGTAAACATGATTGCACATAGATTAAGAATATGCTATGTGAAGTATCCTTGTAGTATCCCTAACTTACTGCTGTATTCAAAGAGCCTGATTCACAAAGAATTTGCTGTGACTTACTCTTGTAGTACTGTACACCTGACTTACTCCCGAATTCCGGGACTTAGTCAGGAATGATAAAAAAAGTTAATGACAGAAAAAAAATTGACATTGAAATTTTAACGATTATACTCAATGACAACAACAGCCAAAAGTGTTTGGGTCATTATTATGCGTCAGACTTCTGTGGCCATTTTCCCATTACATTACAATAATATTGTTCTACTTGTTGTGGCCACATAATAAATATATCAGGGTTTGCTTTTGATAACTTCATCCTGTAGAACAGTAATACACTTCCCTGTGAATGGCAAATGGAATGAATAGGACTAAAAGCATGCATATTTAATGCTCTGCTTAAACAGAAGAGCCACATTACGATTTGTGTTCTTTCTTATAATGCCTACCACCGCGGTTTAGATGGCATACTTGTCACTAACACCTCACTTTTTATAGACCATCTGTTATTCAGATGTTTTAAAATCACTTTAGTGGATCCGCCAATCATGTCTGGAGGCATTCATCTTGCCCATTTCGCTTGGCTGCTTCTTCCATCTGTTGGACCAGAGACATTAACAAGTAAATAGGAATTGCGAGCCTTTAAATAAAACACATATAAGGAACAGAGTAAAGTGTCTAATATACAAAATAAAAACAACACTATGGGGCATATTATCAAGGACCAGTGTTAAAATTATCGCCGTTTTATCGGCAGGAAACTGCCGATAAAACGGCGATAAAGGGCTTGATAATACGCTCTTGTTAATTCCCATAATAGCCCATGTTAACACCAGAACACAGGCTTCTATGGGAATTAACAAGAGCGTATTATCAAGCCCATTATCGCCGTTTTATCGACAGTTTCCTGCCGATAAAACGGCGATAATTTTAACACCGGTCCTTGACAATATACCCCCATATTTGCAGATTTTATTTTTTTGTTGCAATTAATAACCAATACTTTAGTGTCACTAAATGCAGTATGTATATCTTCAGAGGCTTTTGGAATACATTGTATTAAAAAATATGAGTTTTATAGCTGAATTTATTTCTACGTTGTGTAATTGACCAGGAACGTGGATTTCATCATATTGGCAAATTTGTTTGTATTTCTTCATTTTGGGAGTTCTGTACTGTGATAAATGCTTACTTTTGTTTGCTGCAGAACACTAGAAGAAATAGAGGCATCATTCCATCATTAAGAATAAGGGATGTAAGGGAGAAAGTTTCCAAACAGTTGGGTAAGTACCTTCTGCTGATGTTCTCCAGCCACAGACTCTAGAGGTCCTGGAGACCATTTAAAGGTTAGCTTCAAATAATAGTTCTGTTTTGAAGAGTTTTCTGAGTCGAATGTAATTGGCCTTTGATTTGAAGGAGAAGAATTACAGTTTGGGGCCTTGTCTTTCGCAGTGGCATTTAAATGTAATACGTAATTATTCATTTCAAAACATATTTTATTGAACACTAGCTTACCCGTCGTGCGTTGCTACGATCTCAGAAGAAAGGAAACTTGTTATGATAACATTCAATTTACATTGTGTCATTTTTATTGAAACGTATTCATTTTAATATGGAAAACATTTTAAGGTGTTTGTTTTTGAATTCTGTTAATTTATTCGAGTGCTTGTGGATACATGGTATTTTTTGTTTTCCGTCTGGTGGGTACACGAATAAATCAGAAGGTTTTCGAACGCGTGAGCTGGCCACATACAGTTGTCCATGTGAGAAGCATGGATTCTCCAAATCTAGTCCACACACTTGCAGCAATTGTCCTTGTGCTTTGTTGATGGTGATTGCAAAAGCGAGTCACACCGGAAACTGTAAACATTCAGTATTGGAAAGATTATGATGGTCCGGGGACCGATATTTAACAATCTTTTATTTTTTTTTGCCAGTAACTTTCGCGGGAGTGTACTAAACAACTTAATTTTTTTTTTTTTTAAACTGTGAGTATTTGTGGTAATTTTAATTTAAAAAGAACTGTGAAATACTTTTCCTGATTCTTGTAGAAATTGTTAACCTTGAGATGGTGCCTTCAGAGATGTCAATGGACAGATATGTCATGGGAATGAGCCTTGCATTTATACTGTGTTAAGTTGGCATGAGCTTATTAGAAGTTTAAATGCCATTTTTCCTTTCTGCTGCCTTTGCACACGGCACACATTATTATAAATGTTTAGAGTTAGCAGAGTGTTTTGGCACACCCTAATTCACTGAGGTTCTACGTCTTTATGCACAGTTCTGTGTTGGAGCAGACTCCCTGCTACAGATCTAGTCCTCATTCTTGTCATATGTAAAATAAAAATATTAAAAAACATTGTGATTTGAACTGGGTTGATAAGTAGACACAACAAGTATTCCTGCATATTGTGAGAAGTATTTTTCACATTGTAAACCCAGATGTATCATGTGGCAGTGGCATAGCTAGGGGGGCTTGGGCGGCACTCTTTTTGGGGGTGGGCTGAGGTGAGCAAGTCGTGTCTATCGACTACCAACATACCCTTGACCCAGAGAACTAGTCATCTTTCGTCCGACACCCTCTCCCCCAGAACAAGTTGTCCATTGGCCACTGGCCCCCCTCCTACTCTTACCTTTACTAGACTGCAAACTTACGGGCCCCCGGGTGGTTGTACGTTTAGCTATGCCACTGTTATGTGGTGCTCTGCCATAGAGTTTGTTGACATGGTTTGCCGCCTGCGAAAACTGGAATGAGTGACATTTGAAAGTAAAATACTTGCTAAGCCTGTGGTTTCGATTAGGATTCATTGGAATAACTGGGCTTTGTCTAGGGTCGAGGATACGAATAATGTATTCAACTACAAATCAAGATATGGGTAAGGCAAGGTGAATAATTGACCTTTGTGCGAGACAAAAAAATCATTCCTAGTCATTAGAATGATTTAGCATGAAAAATAGGAACTTCATTGTTATATACAGTCAAATCTATATTTGAAAGAATTTAGGGCCCCATTAGGATGACGGGCGGACTTTGTCCGCCTGCCATCCTATTGGTATTCTGGACCGCCCGCCATGAGGGCGGGGTCCTGTTGGGGGAATTAGGATGTGCCCGCCACAGTGGCGGGCACATCCTGTAGTTTAAGCATTGTGGCGGGCGGTGCACTCTGCACCGCCCGCCACAATGCAAAAAATGCATTTTCACATTTGCATATGCAAAGTGGCAGGCACCGCGCGGTGCCTGCCGCTTTGTATATGCAAATGAAGGGGGGTACCATAGGTACCCCCCCTGTGCACCCCCACCTCGGCCTTCACCATGGGGGCCCCCAATTGCAACGACCGCCTGCCTTTCCGTGGCCTTGGCGGGATCGCCGCCGCGGAAAGGCACCAAATCACACGCATGCAAATATGGCTGGCGGTGTCCGGGGCGGAAAAGTGGCGGGCGGTGTTAGTCTCCGCTGCGGTCCCCCCGCCATTGTAATGTGGCGGGGGGAATAGGGTGGCGGGCGGGCATTTTTGTCGGGCGGATCGCCACCGCCACCATGGCAGTGGCGATCCGCCCGACATCATAATGGAGCCCCTAGAGTCACTTATATTTTAGCACTGATATGAAGTTTGGTTGCCTCATCAAGCTTGTGCCAAGTTAGCATCTTTTATTTTGTTTTATTTAACTCCTGTGAGGCTGTGGTGCGCTTTCTAGTCTACACGTGGTAGGATTCACGGAAGCTGCTACTGCTCTTGTAAAAAGGCCTTTCACTGCTTTATTTAGAACAAGTTAGCAGACGTTTTACAATGCATAGAGATGTGTACATATAGTAAAAGACAGGAAACGTCCATTAAAACGCAGGCATTACATCGTAATGCCTTTACAACACAACTTTTACAATGCAGGTGACATTACATTGCATTCCATTGCAACGCATGTGTCATTACAACGCATGTCATTACAACGCATAGTAAGGTAAGTCATGGAGGTAAGCTTTTATTTTTTATATTTTGATTTTTTAGGAAAGTAATAGTTAATAGTAATAGAATTATTTTTCAATTTTTTTTGTTTAACAAATATATATATATATATGTATCTTATAAATTAAATAAAATGGATCAGTTGGGTTGTGTATTAATAATCATTTGTTATTTTTAACACGAGTATTATTAAAAAGTAGATATTTTAAAAATGATATATATTTATAAAATAATATATTTATTTAAAATATATTATATGTGCTTTGCACTTATTCCCTGGGACGAGATATATAGGAAATCAGGGTTTTGGGTGGGGGAGTGTATTAATACTCAGGTATTGATTATAATACTTGAGAATTAAATAATATGTAGTTTTAGTCATAGTAAATTAAAAAATCTTTTTTTTTTTAATTCATAAAAAATGCTTAAGCACCTATCCTCAAGGATGGGATGCATGGGAGATAGAGGTTTTGAGAGGGGGTGTATTAATACTCAGGTATTATTTTAAATACTTGAGAATTAACTGATATTTATTTATAGTGATAGAAATATTTTATATTAATGTTGTTAAATATGGTTAGGCATGTTTCCTTTGGCACTGGATGCATGGGAAACATGGATTTTCGGTGAGGTGTGTATTACTACTCAGGTACTAATTTAAATACTTGAGAATTAATTGAAATTGAATTTTACTGGTAAATAATATTAAAACGTTTTTGAGTAAAATAATTAAAAAAGGCTTTTGTACCTATCCTCTTGGACAAGATACGTGGGAAACAGGAGTTGTGGGGGTGTAATAATACTCAGGTATTATTTCTAATACTTGAGTATTATTTATTACTTAATGTACACAATATTTTATTGTAAAATTGTTAAAAACAATTTGAATTATTAAAATCTTTAAAAGTAATATGCAAATAAACTCGAAGTGTTTTTGGGTAGGGATGATTTGATATCAAGGTATAACTATAACTTATGATTTAAAAATGTATAATGAGTTTAAATTTAATTTATAACATTTATAAAAATAATAATCTGTTAAAAGTTTATTAGTATATTTTAAAAATATGTACAACATGAGTTTGCATAAATAGCCATATAAAACGTATAAAAACATACATTTAATAAAAAGTGAATGTTAACAAAACAATCAATTGACACATTAATACAATAGTAAATAATGTTATAATATTTATTAAAAATATAAAACAGTTTAAAAAATAATCCAAAAAATGTTTAAACATATCTTTATTAGTAGTAGAGTTTATTAAAAATAAACATGGACTTTTTAATGCACTGTAACATATACTTTTTATTTTCTCTGTAGGTTTGTCCAGGGTTCCCAATTGAAGTGAATTGGAGAAATTGTCCTTTTGTCCTTTTTACGGAAAGAGATGACATTGCCTCTTGTTCATAAGTTTGGTCATTGCGAGGTAGGCGCGAAATGTATCAGAAGCAAGGAAGAGCTGCATCCATGTAAGGCAAATTATTAAAAAAAGATTAAGGGTGGTATAGTTTATTGTAAGGAGAGAGGAAGGGAGGTAGTAAGAACTAGGCAAGATGTATTTTCATATTATTGTATGTTTCAACTTAAAAATGTTTTCCTAAACAGGTAGCAGTTGTAGGCCCACGCCGGGTTGATTGCTTTTGTAACACTTTTTGTTTAATAGAATTACTTTAAAAGATTGATTACATTTTCCATTAAACAATAGTGTCATGAAAGTAATCATTTTTTGTAATTTTTTTGATGAGATGGGTTTTTAGAAATTAAGGGGGCCATTAGGATAGCGGGCAGAAAACCACCCGACCGCCATGGAGGCGGAAAACAACCATCCGACAGGACAGCGGGAATACCGCCCGCCAAATACTGATGAACCGCCACAAAAGACCGACCACGGCGGTAGCGGGCCAGGCAAATCCGCCTGATGCGGGCGGAGACGGCAAAAACTTGACCGCGGCGGACGGATAAGCAGCAGAAAAGGCACATCCCACCACATGGAAAGCGGACACACCGCACGGTAAATTACGATATTCCTAAGGCCACCGCAGCGGACAAACATGAAAAATATGGCGGTCGATGTGAAAACACCTCAGTGATGCCAAAATCCCATGAACAAAGTAGCACTGCCCCCAAAATATACAACACACATACACATAAATATAAATTAGTAAAATCAAAGACAAAACCACAGAACCACTCCCACAACACACCTGACAACCTAAATCCAATTGAACACACCCACACAGCTGAGTACAAAGCCACCCCCTTCACTGACCACAATCCTTTGCATCACTCCAGAAGAGAAGGCCATACACCACACCAGACAGGAGAGACTATAGAGCAAAGCACACACACCCACCCACCACCACCATCAACACTACTATCACACCATCACAAACAAACTCCCATCACACAACCCACCTCACACATCCCCACCACACCCCTGCACTCACACACCCCTGCACCCACAAACACCTCAACCCCCACACACCATGACAGCACCAAAAATGCCCAAATTCACAGAGAGTGAGCTGACAGTCATGGTCAACGAGATTGTGAGAGTAAAGCCACAACTATTTGGTAGCCTGGTCCGACAGATACCATTAGCCACCAGGACACAAATGTGGGAAAAAATAGTCCAAAGGGTGAATGCAGTAGGGGCCACCCCAAGATCCAAGAAGGAGATCCAGAAGCGGTGGCATGATCTGAAGAGGGTTGTCAAGGAGAGGAGGAGCAAGAACTGGACGCTGGCTAACCAGACTGGCAGTGGCCCTCCCATCCCACCGAAGACCTTCACACCATGGGAGGAGAAGGTGCTTGCCATACTGCTACCTGTCTCACAGGAGTAGCCAGGGGAGCGGAGGCTGGTAAGTACAGACAAATGACAACCACCACAATGCCAATTACTACCTTGCAATACACAAACACCATTACACTGTCCATCCCCACCCAACATGTAGCCAGCCAACCTGCTGAGGAGGCCTCTATGGGGGAGGGAGGTCTGTACAACAACTCACACCATAGCCCCTGTCCCACACCCCAGCCGCATGGAGACCTCCCCCACCCAGGAGCATGTGTCAGCCATTGCACAGTTTAACAAACAGACTTACAGGTTGGTAGCCATCTTGTATGGAGCATTTTTGTGGGGTGGGAGGCCTGTATCACTACTCCCACCATTCCCCCTGTCCCACACCCAAGCAGCATGGAGGCCTCCCCCACCCAGGAGCATGTGTCAGCCATTGCACAGTTTAACAAACAGACTTACAGGTTGGTAGCCATCTTGTATTGGAGCATTTTTGTGGGGTGGGAGGCCTGTATCACTACTCCCACCATTCCCCCTGTCCCACACCCCAGCAGCATGGAGGCCTCCCCCACCCAGGAGCATGTGTCAGCAATTGCACAGTTTAACAAACAGACCTACAGGTTGGTAGCCATCTTTACTGAGAGGGTGTGGGAGGGAGGGAGGGAGGCCTGCACTATAGCTCCCACCATTCCCCCTGTCCCACACCCCAGCAGCATGGAGGCCTCCCCCACCCAGGAGCATGAGTCAGCCGTTGCACAGTTTAACAAACAGACTTACAGGTTGGTAGCCATCTTGTATTGGAGCTTTTTTGTGGGGTGCGAGGCCTGTATCACTACTCCCACCATTCCCCCTTTCCCACATCCCAGCAGCATGGAGGTCTCCCCCACCCATGAGCATGTGTCAGCCGTTGCACAGTTTAACAAACACACTTACAGGTTGGTAGCCATCTTGTATTGGAGCTTTTCTGTGGGGTGGGAGGCCTGTATCACTACTCCCACCATTCCCCCTGTCCCACACCCCAGCAGCATGGAGGCCTTCCCCACCCAGGAGCATGTCTCAGTCATTGCATCCTGTACAGTCACCTAACAGGCACGTATCTACAGGAAATCCGCATGAAGTGTGTGTGTGTGACCTGCATCCAGAAAACCTACAACAATAGAACCCAAAGCATTGACAATCAACATGTATGACTCCATGATGTCCCTCAGCACTATGAAATGTTACACGGTGTTGCCATGATTAGTACTACTGATGAATGCATATGTAAGTAGTGTACAGACAGATGATGATACGCAGATGACACAAACGCTGACCACTCCCCATCTACTCCACAGGTGATGAAGAACTCACTGCTGAGGACAACACCAACAACCAGCAGAGCCAGTCTCCACCCCCGGCACATGGACTCTCAGATGTGAACTCCCAGGACAATTTGGATGATGAGCTCCAGCCCGGCACATCTGGTGTGCCACAGACCCAGAAGTCCCAGGCCCCCATCCTCACCACCACCACCTCTGCTGCCACTACAATGCAGCAGACCCCTGCAGGCACGGCCTCTACCACTGTAAACACCACAGCCACCACCGCCACTGCCACCAACACAACCAGGACCACCAGTACCACCAGCAGCACCCTCCCTGTCCCTAGGGATGACCATCCCACACCAACAGCTGTGGAGGGCAGGGATACAGTGCGTGCCCCCCCAGTGGCGAGGGAAGAGGTCCGTGGCAGCAGAGCACGTGGGACGGCCAGGGTCACCACCAGACCTCGGGAGGAGTGGACAAAGTGGCCAGTCTGATGAACTTTTGAGGGAGCTCACCCTGCTGATGAGGTCCATCGATAACCGCCTGGGACGAATGGTGGCCCTCATGGGCCAGCAAGTGGCGTTGCAGAGGGACAGGCCTGTGTCCCAACCACCACCTCCGTCCCCTTCTGTTGCACCGCAGGATGACAGTACACCATCCTCCCCTGCGCCAACAGAGAGGGACGAGTCCCCTGACGCCGCTGGCCATTCAGCAGACCCCCTACCGCCCAAAAGATCTAGGGGGCATCCCAAGAAAAGCCTCGGAGTCTCTGGAGGCAAAGCACCTACCACACGCCAGTCACGGACCCAGCCGTGAAGACAACCCTCTTCCCAACTGCATTCACTGTTTGGACTATCTTTCCCCACATTGCCCTGGCAAAGGCACCTCTCTTTTGGACTGGTTCACCACATCCATGTGGTGTCTACTCTAGCATCTCATTGAGCAGGACTGTCAACTCACTGCTCATTCCACACCTTCATGTAAATATTATCGCACCAATCACATGTCCACTCACAAAATAAAATACCTGAAGCACAAGATTTTGTGTAGTGATTTATCTAGTCCAGTATTTACATTGTTGATAATGTCCATGAAGTGTACAAATGATGTACAGTATGCAGGGCAGGAACCCTCTTTAGCACCTAGGGAGACACAACAGAACAACAGTCACTGGTCTCTTTGTGGCAACACACAGATCACAGCACTACAAATATCCAAGACATCACAGGCATATTACACAATGTCTAGCAGATGTGTACAAATACAGTCCAATATACATCTCGGCACTGAACGTCAATTTCACAAATAACACACATGGGTGTCAGAACATGTGCCTATCAGTTACATCCGCGCATAGCCATTCATCACAAGAGCAACAACACCAGACAATGTACACGTTGTACCTCGTCAGCCACCTTCAAGTTAAGTAGCGTTCAATGAGCTGTTGGTGCAGGTCAACTCCTTCCTCCTCTCCACTGTCCTCATTACTGGATTAAGGTCTCTAAGCAGGTGGTGGCCCTGGTCCATCACCATCGTCCAGGAGCAGGGGGACACCCCTGTGGATGGCCAGTTTGTGCAGCATACAGCATGCCACAAAGATCTTGCACACCTTCCCAGGCGAGTTGCCAGTGCGCCTCCGGTCCTATCAAGGCACCTGAACCTTGACTTCAGCAGGCCGAAAGTCCGCTCGATCACCCGTCGTGTCCTGCCATGGGCCTCATTGTAGCAGATGTCTGCTGGTGTCTGGGGATTCCGAGTGGGCTCAACAGCCATGGGCGACTGGGATATGCTGAGTTACCTGTGAATGACAATCACACATTGCAATGTTGTACAGCCAGAGTGCAGCAAGTGACACACAGCACACCATAGCAGTAGTGATACTCACCCACAATCCAGGCACGTTCGGGATGCAGATTCTCCATCATCCGTGGCACCATGCTGTTCCTCATGATGTACGAATCATGTGCTGAACCTGGATACTTTGCACACACATGTGATATGGTCATGTCCGCAAGGCACACCACCTGCATATTCATGGAGTGGTAGTGTTTGCGGTTCCGATAAATGTACTCCGTCGCCAGCGGTGGCATCAGACCCACATGGGTGCAATCGATTGCACCAACTACATGCGGGACGCGCCCTAGGGGATAGAAGTCACCCTTCACGGCAGCCAATTCACGTCCCCTGGGGAAATGTATGTAGCGATTGCGATATAGCATCCTGGCCGCAAGAACATCCTGCAGCACCATGCTGAACATTGGCTGCGACATCCCCCCAGCGTTAGCCACGGTCTCCTGGAAGGAACCAGTTGCAAAAAAGTGGAGTACTGCCAACACCTTGTAGAATAGTGACGGCGAGGCAGCAGGTGGGGCTCCAATAGATCACACAAGATCTTCAATGTTGGTCTGTCCAGCCTGAATTTCCTGATGATTGCCTCATTCTCCATGTCCTCCAGCACTGTTAGTTGACGGAGGAGATCCGGCCTCCTCCTAGTTGAGGAGTGAAATGAAAATGTCAGTGACAAGCATCATGAGATGGGCATAGCACAAAACACCAATGATGTCATGGGAAAACAACGAGTGCCAGAGAGATGCATGGCACTTCAAGTTACATGGCTGGCCAATAGCTACACACAGACGGCACGCCTCTCCAGTGACAATACACAAGTGCCACACATACATCTGGGACTGTGAATGCAGATATAATGGATGAACAATTCACATGTGCAGACAAGGTGCAGCAAGACCCGCCAAGGTATTGTGACTTACAATGTCTATCATACACATCTGCTGTACCTGCCACACCTCAAGGCATCATGTAAAGTCAGTACACATTCATCAACACAATGATCACAGTAGCAGGAACACTTCCGGTTGGGTGCATGAGCAGTTGTGATAGCAGAAGTCTGGTCCGATACAATGCCGTGCCACCAGCCAGGTCAAGGTCTGCATTGACCATCAACTCATTCTACGTAATGACATGATTTACAGCAGCTGAAGTCTGTCAATCATCATCAGCCATCAAATGTGTCACTAAAATGTCTGAACCACAGGCGAAAGTGACTCACACTGAACGTGCGTCCACCTGTGGATGACATGGCTGTGTGGCATTGTGTGTACAATGATGTCTCCTTCTCCATGTTGCTGCAGGGTGCTGATACAGTGTCCTTGATTGACATACACACCAATGGGTATGAAAATGGGAGTACCTACCGTCGGGCCCCGGCGTTGTGACCCCAGCACCACCATCTCCCCAGACAAGGTAGCCATTGGCATGAGGACATCTGTATATGGCGGTGGGTATGCTCCG
Organism: Lissotriton vulgaris; assembly: GCF_964263255.1. Classification (NCBI taxonomy): domain Eukaryota; kingdom Metazoa; phylum Chordata; class Amphibia; order Caudata; family Salamandridae; genus Lissotriton; species Lissotriton vulgaris. The sequence continues at coordinate 1,649,623,240 of NC_141689.1, forward strand.
CGGCATGAGTCGCGGTACCTACCGCCGGGCCCCCGCGGTGCATCATCGCCATGGGGCATTGCATGCAGCCAATGGCAGCGATGATGGCAGAGGCATGATGCATATTTGAAAATCGCGGAAGGTGTGCTCCGCAACCGCGGAGGCGGTCATTGGATGCTTTTGAATGATGCACCATCGCGGTAGCGCTTCCCGGGCACCCGCGGTGCGTCACAGCCTTTGAGCATTGCATGCGGCCAATGGCAGCGATGATGGCGGTGGCATGATGCATATTTGAAAATCACGGAAGGTGTGCTCCGCTACCGCGGAGGCGGTCATTGGATGCTTTTGAATGATGCACCATCGCGGTAGCGCACCCCGGGCACCCGAGGTGGGTCACAGCATTGGAGCATTGCATGCGGCCAATGGCAGCGATGATGGCGGTGGCATGATGCATATTTGAAAATCGCGGAAGGTGTGCTCCGCTACCGCGGAAGTGGTCATTGGTTGCTTTTGAACAATGCAGACCCGGACAACCAATTGTAGCAGCTTTTGACCTTCCAAATGATCCCAGGGGGCTATAAATCTGTGGGTGTGAGCCTCACATTTCCACTGCTCACAGAGCCTGCTTCCTGGGACCCTGTCCTGCTGCTGCACCAAGAGCCTGCTTCCTGGGACCTTGTCCTGCTGCTGCCCCAAGAGCCTGCTGCCTGGGACCCTGTCCGGCTGCTGCCCCAAGAGCCTGCTGTCTCGGAGCCCTCACAACTCACTTCCGCCACAGGTCTGCCATATCCACAGGGATGTCAAGAACAGATAAGATCCATGCCAGTCCATTCACGAGTGAGGAGCTTGATGTCCTTGTGGACGAGGTGCTGGCACAGTACCCACGGCTGTTCGGTGGGCCCAATATTGTGGTAAGTCACCATGAAGGGAGCTGTAGGGCAGGGTGGTGTGAGACGTGTAGTGGTGATGCTGCATTATATGATTGTGGATGTGGGGTGATGACAGACACTGACAGACAAGCTGTATCCACCTTGGGGGAGTGTGTGTGTTGCTATGTAACTCTTTCCTAGCCCTGTACTTGTATGTGTGAGTGGGGTGTGTTACATTGTCGCCCATACAGAACCAACGGTTGTTGTCCTTTTAGATGACAGGACAGTGAATGCTTGTGAGGACATTTGTGGGTGCCCCTGTAGTCAGAGTCAGTGTGACCCACAGAGTAGGTTCAGTGGCAGCACTGCCAAACGATGTTCATCAACAGACTCACCTGCTACAGTAGCTGCACACTGAATATTAGATATGCCCATCAGTGCCCTCTACAATTACTGATTTACACACTGCTGCCGATGCATTTGTGTTGAGGCATCATGCATTTGTGTGAATGTCATTGAGACTAGGAACCACAATGTGTGCATGCAATCACTAATGTTTATGTCAAGCTGAGTGCCCTCGTGAGGGTACCCCCAGTTATGGAGGGAGGAAGGTTACTGTGAGTCCTGAGTCAGTGTCTGGCAGCTGTACTGATAGATGCTGACTTTTCACATTTCATAAATGTTCTTTTGCCCTTCTTAACTCTCATACCTGCAGCTCAAGGCACACCAACGTAAGGCCGTGTGGAGGGCCATAGCAGCAAAGGTGCGAGCCCTGGGGGTATCAAACAGACGACACACACAATGTCACAAGAGGTGGGACGACATCAGCCGGCCGGCTAAGCAAGTGGCAGAGATGACCTTGGGGATGCTACCACGCACAGGGCGTTTGGCACGGTGAACCATGACTCCGCAGATGGGACGCATACAGGCAGTGACAAAATCCAGACCTGGCTGCGCGTCTGAAGGGGCGTCAGCTGCAAGACAGAGATGGTGAGTATTTGGGGAGGGATAGTGTGTCTGGGAGTGGATGCATGTGTACAGGGCCTGTGGCAGTGGTGACACATGTGATGTGCATGTGTTGCCATGCTGTGATGTGTGATGTGAGTGGCGACTGCGATGTGTGCCTGTATGAGGCATTGGCCCACCATGGCCTTACGGCGCTGCTCCTGCCTGCAGTCCTCAATCCGTGACAGATGTATTGTGGCCACATGGTCACTCTTCATTGGGATGGTGTGGGGAGTACATATTGTGCCGAACTGCAGTGTCCACTTCATGAGTGTGACTCCATGTCTGTCTACTTTGCATGCACCATTATGTTTGAGGACCACACATCCGACGACAATGTGAACACAGATTGGCACATGATGCTTGCTGTGGCCTGGTTGGCATTGTGGCATGTGAAGTGAGTACAGATGTGTGTGGTCCCCTCTGGTCAATGTATGGCTGTCAGAGGTGATGAGTGTTGTGGCCACATCATGTCCATGGGGCAGGTCTATGTGGGGTGGGGCACTCCATCCACTGGTAGGGTGTTGTGCTGTTTGGCATCGACATGCCTCACTCCAGGCAGTTTGTCGGCATGACAGGCACTGTTGTGGACTATATGGTGTGTAGCTGCATAGTGATTGCAGGGTATGATGATTACCATGTAGCCCAAGGCCTGTACAGTGCTGCATTAATCTGTAATCGTGTGACCAGATGATGACACTTACACGACCCTGTTTCTCTCACTAATGCAGAATCGCAAGACACCATAGCGGAACATGATCCGGAGACAAGTGGTGGCGAGACCAGCACGACAGCGGCAGCGGAGCCTAGTCAGACTGAGCCAAGTGACAGTGAGCAAAACAGCACTTTTGAGGGTGACAGGAGTATGCAGGAGGAATCCATGGCTGAGAGACAGAGTACCACTTCATCTGATGCCAGCGGTGATGCATCCATGTTAGCAGGCACAGGGGATGGGGAGTCTGCTGCTGCATCTGACAACCAGCGGCCAGTGCCCAGCCTCCGATCCACTTCCTCTGGTGCTGGCCGTGTCCGTGTTGCTAAGAGGGGAAGACGGACATTCACACATGGCACTGCTGCCTCTGCACCTGTCCCCCCTGCTGCCCTCAGTGCAGAGTGCATTGAGGTCCTGCGCCAAATTTGCGTGGGCCAGACCGCCCTGCTCAATGCCTTCAGTGCACACGATAACAAATTAGTCCAGCTGATTGCATTCATGGAGGGCATACACTCTGACGTGGGAGGGCTACACCGTGCAGTCCAGGCATTGTCAGCCACAGTCACGCCAGCCCTCCAACAGGCACATGCTCCCATTGAAGCTCATGTGCCTGTGACGACCAGCCATTCAGTGGCCACATCAGATCACAGTCACCATTTGGCACCTACATCACCTACAAGATACAACACTAGGAGCACACGTCAGTCCCAAACAAAACAATCATGTCCACAGACTCCATCCCCGAAGAAGAGCAGGGTCCCCCCAATATGCACAGACAAGGAAAAGTCACAGAAGAGCAATGCCAGAAGATCATTGTGGCAGACATCAGGCTCGTTTGATGCAGAGGCATCTCCAGTAATTGACTCTCCTATGTCCACAGAGGATGTGTGGCATGTTATGAGTACACCTGGGGGGAGCACAGGGACACACCCACCCACCACATCAACCCCAAAACAAAGGACATCGAGGAAGGTGGACAAGAGCCCTGTTGTGACCAGCCCAGTCATTGAGGCAGAGGAGAGCCCTGCTGTGACCAGCCCAGTCATTGAGGCAGAGGAGAGCCCTGTTGTGACCTGCCCAGTCATTGAGGCAGAGGGGAGCCCTGTTGTGACCAGCCCAGTGATTAAGGGAAAGGAGGCCAGTGTTGTGTCCAGGCCAGTGATCAAGGGAAAGGAGGCCAGTGTTTGGTCCAGGCCAGTGATCAAGGAAAAGGAGGCCAGTGTTGGGTCCAGGCCAGTGATCAAGGGAAAGGAGGGCAGTGTTGGGTGCAGGCCAGTGATCAAGGGAAAGAAGGGCAGTGTTGGGTCCAGGTCAGTGATCAAGGGAAAGGAGGCCAATGTTGGGTCCAGGCCAGTGATCAAGGGAAAGGAGGGCAGTGTTGGGTCCAGGCCAGTGATCAAGGGAAAGGAGGGCAGTGTTGGGTCCAGGTCAGTGATCAAGGGAAAGGAGGCCAGTGTTGGGTCCAGGCCAGTGATCAAGGGAAAGGAGGGCAGTGTTGGGTCCAGGTCAGTGATCAAGGGAAAGGAGGCCAGTGTTGGGTCCAGGCCAGTGATCAAGGGAAAGGAGGGCAGTGTTGTGACCAGCCCTGGCAAGAAGGGACAGGAGGGCACTGTAGACACCACCCCTGGGCGAAGTGAGAAGGTGGGCACACCTTCCGGAGAGGGTAAGGTGGTCCAGAGGCGTAGCCAGCCAAAGCGTTCTGCAGGATCAAGCACATCACCAGAGGGAGTGCCAGTGTCTGCTCCTGATGTGGGACAGTTGGTGTGTGTGCCTATTGTGCCATCACCACTTCCCATCAACCCCAAGACAGGGAAGCCATTTCATGTACCAAAAAAGTGGAAGGGCACCCCTCCAACCTCTCCCACCCCCACTGTGTCAAGGGTGTGCATGACTCCACCTGCACGAGCCACTGTGCCACCTGGTCCACACAGCCCTCCACCTTGCAGGCCCTCTGTTACTACCACATCACATGGGCCTCTTTCAGCCCAGTCAAGTGGACCTGCTGTCCACAAAACACAGCCAGGTCCCAGTCCGCATGATAGCCAGGAGTGAGTTGTCAACACACTCATGCGCCTGTGCCCCACACAAGTGTGCTAGTGAAGACCATTGTTTGCGACCTGTGTGTGTTGCAGGCCCTGTTGCTCTGATGTGCTGTACTCTCCCCTGTGCAGCCTCTCATGTACTTGCTGCTCCCCTGCCATGGACTCTGGGCCTGTTGCTCTGATGTGCTGTACTCTCCCCTGTGCAGATTCTCATGTACTTGCTGTCTCCCCTGCCATGGACTCTGGGCCTGTTGCTCTGATGTGCTGTACTCTCCCCTGTGCCGCCTCTCATGTACTTGCTGTCTCCCCTGCCATGGACTCTGGGCCTGTTGCTCTGATGTGCTGTACTCTCACCTGCCATGAAATCTGGGCCTGTGTGCTATGATGTGCTGTATTCTCACCTGCCATGAACTCTGGGCCTGTTGCTCTGATGTGCTGTGCTCTCCCCTGCCATGGACTCTGGGCCTGTTGCTCTGATGTGCTGTACTCTCCCCTGTGCAGCCTCTCGTGTACTTGCTGTCTCCCCTGCCATGAACTCTGGCCTTCTTGTTTGTGTTTCACTTGTGCATAGTCTCTGCCATTTGTACATGATTTTGTGGTTTGCTGTTGTCTACTAATATTGTATTGCTACATCTGTGCAATTTGTGAATAAATACAGTTACTTGTGGTGTGTGTTTTATCAGTCTCCTTGCTGATTAAAGTCATTTTCTTGTTTGCATTAGCTTGACTGTGTACCATGCTCTATTTATCATTTCAACCTTGCAAGGCCATCTGATTTGTAAACAGGGGTGACAGGGTATTCAGTCCATTCTGGCACTACTGATGTTGTACTCTGTGATGGCTATTTTACAGGACTGCAGTTCCCTTGTTGGTGATTTGCTAATGTTGCATACACTGTTCACAGGTCATGTTGGGGGACACTGGCAGCACAGGGTGGGCTGCGGTTCAGTGGGTTTGTTGCTGGCTGTGATGTCATGAGGTATGTGTGTGTTTTCCTTTCTGTATGCCCAGGCGTGTATGTGTATAGTCATCTTGTGTTGGACATTGGTCCTGGTGGCATGGCTTACTTGTCATGTGTGGTGTTGGGTGTAGCAGAGCTGTGCAGTGTGAAGGGTGTAAGTTTGTAGTTTGTAGTGTATGCATGTGTGCCCCTGTATAGTGTGAGACACACATGTGTGAGCCCGGAGTTGTATTCCTGTTGTTTGTTTTGTCTTGACCTGTGTGGATGGTTGTATGCAATTGTGTGGGCTTTGGGAGTGCACTGGTGTTGTGTGTTCCTTGTCAGCCAATCCTGCAGTGCCTGTTCCCTGGCTGTGTGTTGTGTGTTGCTGTGTGCGTGTATTGTGCTTGCTGTTACAGTGCTTGTTAGTGTGCATGGGGGTGCACGGGATGAGCACATGGCCTGCGAGTAGCTCAGGTGGGGTGCAGTGTGGTTGTGGGTGGTCTGTCCCTGTGATGTTTGTGCCCTGCCCATGCCTTGGTGTGGCCCTGCCTTCTGCATGGTGCGCATGTGTTGACAGCGGCGGTGACGTGACCGGGACCGTGACGTCGCTGCTGGTTGGCGGACATTGTGTGTTCCGGATGCTGTGGGTGCCCATGCGGATGTGTTGTGCCCCCCAGCAGGTTGCCTGTGTGGTGCTTGGGCCCTGTGTCGGCATGTGTGTTGTGTGGTGCATATGTGTAGTGGCGTACCTGCAGTGGCATCCGCGGCGGCCCATCTGGCGATAGTGTTGCAGCAGGTACATTACCGGATGCATATGGAGGGCTGGGTCCATGGGGTTCATGTCGGGTCTCTGTGTTTGCGCTCCATTGTCGACTTTCCGCCTGCTTCAGCTGTGCGGTGTGTCCGCTGAGGTGCGTCTGCTTGTTTGCGCCATTCTGATTTGTCGGGCGGGGCGGACGTCATCGGGCGCGGCGGAGGGTCTCGATTGGCTCCCTCCACCCCTGTGGCGGGCGCACTTTGATGGTGGTGCGCGGCGCTCAGCGGCAGACTGGAAATGACCTGTGTTTACCTATCCTAATGTTGCAGACGTGAGTTCCGCTGCTCGCGGGTGGTAAATGCTGTTTTTCCGCCCCGCCACCGCCCGTCATCCTAATGGAGCCCCTAGTGTCCGGTAACGATGGACTTGACTCCACCCACCATTGTAGAGGGGATTAGGACCGCCCGCCAGTCATGCGGTGGTCCCGGACTCTAATCTAGGATGCACCACCACCATTGCGGTTGCATCTTGCACTTTAACATTGCAGTGGGTGCTGCTGGCTGCAGCACCTGCTGCAATGCCAACAATGCAAGTTGTGCATTTCACTGGGGTGCCTGCCACTTGGTGCAGTGACATGTAGGGGGTACCATGGGTAACCCCCAGTGCACCAAGACCTCCCCCCAATACAAGGAGGGCCCACAATGGGCTCCCGAAACCAATCCCTGCCAGCCTTTCCATGGTGTTTTTGCCACCATGGAAAGGCTGGCTACAGCTAGCATTGTAATTTGGAGGACGTTGCCTGCTAGACACCACCACCATTTTAACCATACTGACGGTCCGACAGACAAGCAGAATGATTGCCTGTGGCAAAAGCGTGGAGGGCGGCTGTGGTCCTAAAGCGATTTCTCCGCCGGGGGAAAATCCTCGTCAGATGGCAGAAGGCCTGCCACTGCATGGCTGGAGGTGGCGGGCCATCGTAATCGGCCCCTAAGTTCTTGCGTCATAGCAGTTTTCCGAAAAGGAAGTAAAAACATGGACAGAGACTTCATTAATTTCAGAAATACTTTTTGGGACTGTTTTATGGTTTTTGGGAATTCAGCTGGACCTTAATCGAGAAAGGATTTCAATGATGGATTATTTGGTTGCAATTTTGTTGTTGTTATTTTTACTTAAATTTAATCGAGAGAGTATTGCAACGATGGAACCTTGTTGCATTTTTTGCCAAACAAGTATTCTTTTTCAAGATTATTTTTGGGAGATGCATTTTTTGTAGGTGTGCACAGTATATTTTACAGCACAACTTTTGGGGTAAAATAATGGCTTTGTCCAACTGTGTTGATTTTGCTTAGTTTAACCGGGGTCATGGTTTAGACCTTGGATTATGGATTATTTCCCATGAATTAAAGGACTGCTCAAGACTCTTGGTGAAATGTGGATTGTACGTAAGTGCAAGAGTTGAAAAAAAGAAGACAACTGAAGGTAAATACACCGACTTTTAATTTATAATTTACATTTTTTTAGAAATATGCCAATTGAATTAGGGGAAGTCTTTGTCAAAACAGGCAAGCAAGGAGGTCTAGGAGTTAGTCTATATTAGAATTGTAGGATGTGTGCAATAATATCTAGGTAGTCTGAAGCCACCATCAGCCAGAAGTTTTGAACTGCCCCCAATAGTCGTTTGGACATTTCTTTTGTTCTTTTTGTTCTTTTAGAGATTTGTGGGTTTAGACTACCAGTTAATGATAGTGTAGTTCTCATTGCTTGGAAACTGTGTTCTTCTTCAAAATTTCACAAAAATGAAAGAAGTTACAATGTGGTTTACCAATAGATTTGTTGAAGTAGTTGGGCCATCCCGCTATGGCATTATTTGTATTTGCTCCTCCCTCCGGGAGTGGAAAAAACATGGAAAAAAAACTTTCTCCGGCTACCTGAACTGCTTATATGGCTAATCCATGTACCTTCAAAGTAATTTAGAATGGGGGCCAATTTTTCCTCATTTGTAGTAAAGTAATCAGATTCAATAATTGAATTGTAGTATTCTTCTACAGTGTCAGGAGGAACAAAACAACGTGCAGTTAGTTTCTTCAATTCAAATTGTAGTTTACTGTCAGATATATAATCTTCAACTATGGATTTTATTTTTTATTTTTCACCAATAATCCTGCGAAAAGTGAAGAAAACATCTTTGAATTTGGGTATCCTTGTGCAATTTGGTAATTGTGTTAATCATAGGTAATTCAAAGTCAATTAACACTTTTCTACGACTTTAGTTCATGGTTGACAAAAATTCAGTGTATGTTGAGGTTTGTAAATCAGGCAGTAAACTGTATACTAAGGGCACTACTGTGTGATTAATGTAAGTGTGAATATTGTGACCCGCTTTCAGCCCTTCTCTGTTGCCTTAGTTGTTGCCTGTGACTCTGCCGTGGCACTAAAGCTCCAGAGAGCTCTAAAGCCAGGCACAGGATCCCGCAGCATAGGACTCACTTTCAGCCCTTCTCTGTTGCCTTTATTGGTGCCTGTGACTCTGCCAGGGCACTACAAGCTCCAGGGATCTTAGTGGCCAGAGCCACTCTGCATCATTGTTCAGGGCCTGGAGGCGCTTTAACCTCTTCTGTGCGTCAGATGGCCCCCAGCAATCTGACATCACGGTGAGCATGTGCTGAGGACAGCCAGGGCCAACCGAACCACGCACGGGTCTAATTCCTCAGAACCACAGGAGAATTATTGCAGCAGCGAAGCTATTAAAGTCAGGCGCTAGCTCCCGCAGTGCGGGATGCATGCAGACATGCCCGGACCGTGCCGGGGCAAAGCTCGGGCAAGAGCGGGCCCGTCTGCACCCGTCCGAGAGAGTTGAGGCTGGGCTGGGCCTGCCACAGGAAATGCCCTCAAATCACTTACGGAGATCAGCTGTTTGGTTATATCATTGTGGCCTGTTCCTGTTCCAGTCTTGACCTTCTGCGGTACCAACAGCGGTTGAGAAGAAGGACGTTGTCCGGCTGTATATTGTTTTATATCTGCACCAGTATTATTTATGCAGACTGTATGGGAGCCTGTTTGTAGAGTGATCCTGTGTTTTGGACATTATAGTGTGGTACTCTGACACTCCTAATTCGGGCAACTTTACCCATTAAATTCCAGGAGCAATATCGGAGCTACTACCCGCTATCTAAGCGCTATAACCCGCCAAATTTGAATCTATCTATTGAATCTATTATGGTTAGGCATAAGGCGACATTAGCTCCTCGAAGGGCCATGACTGGTACCACCACCACAGTGATTACCATGGATTTGTTCCTCCTGCGAGCAGCAGCAGTGCTGGATAAGGAGACTGAGATGGTTAACCGACACCTTTCTAGGTCTCCTGTCATTGCTCCACATCCCATGCATGCTGACACACATGTATCTTTGATGAGCGTTGAAGACAAATTATTGAACTTTCCAAATAGCATCGGTTTGCAGGAGGTTGTCCAGGATTGTATTGGGATATCCATTCAATCAACAGCCCAACCACCACCCCTTTCCTCTGCTATCATAATTAACAATAAGGAGTGTAAGGAAGCATCCTCAAATCAAGGGCATGTGGTGATTACCTCCAGCAAGCACCCAGAAACATCAAATGTAACTAGGCAAGGGAGCTTATTATTGGCTGAGACCGGTGGTTCAGGGACAAGGACAGGTGCCAAAAGAAAATCCCAAACAATGGGGGGCAAAGCTAAAAGATCAAAACTTAACCTGCTCCCAAAACCCAAACATTCACCCAAATACTGTCCAAATCAGATGTGAGCACTAGAATCCTTCCAGGCAATGATGATGAACTTGTTGGACTCCAAATGGGGCCCGATAACCCATCGTCTGACACTGATCGAAAAAAAGTGTATTGTACCTTAAATGCTATGTTTCACCTGCATTAACTGGTGGGATAGCTGTTCAATCAGGACAAAGTACTTTATTGGATCCCCTTACTCTGGGCAGCTTGCCAAAAATTGCAGGGGAGAGTCATAGCCACAGCCACTGGGGGGGGGGGGGGCAAGTAACTACAAGCCAGGTAGTGCCTACACAAAGTGAAAGCCACAACAACAGGGACAGATTGCCCACACGGGAAGAGAACTATCTAACAAGTGGACAGCCTCAGGGTGGAAGAGAAGCCCACTTGCAGCGTCTACCAGTAATTCATCTGCCAGCAGAATCTACCCCCTATGTAGTGGTACTGGGAAATGTGCCAACTTTCCCACAGGGTATAAAGGAGGACTTTTTCCAGTTAAAGAATAAAGTTGTATATTGGATATCGCACAACACAACCCGGGGAATAAGGGTGTAGAAAAATATTAGCATGGTGCGAAGAGTCAGCTGGATATGTAGTTCTCGCAAATCATGTATGGGGGATTGTGTTATTGTAAATTTTATCAGGCTCACATAGTAGAAAGGATTTTGTTCACTGATTCATATTCTGCTCCTTTGGGTTCAAATTCGACCATCGTGGCTTTACCATTTTGATATTTTGACAAACTAGAACTACCAGGGTATATCCACATGAACACTATCAATGGGTACACAGACAAAATATCGAGTTTGAAATTTCGATATACAATTATATTGAAGTTTAAATATCGATGGGACATAATATAGAAGGTAAGTAATATCGACAGTCTTAATATCGATATTAGTAATATCGAAGTTTTAAATATCGATGTAATATCGACAGTCTTATTATCGATATTAGTAATATCGAAGTTTTAAATATCGATGTTAGTAACATCGAAGTAAATAATTTCGATGTTACTAATATCGATTTTTGAATACATTTTGTGTATATTATATTGTATTTATTATGTTTTATTATTAATTTTTAATGTAATTTAATTAAATATTGTCTTTTAGTACTGTAGCGGGTTGTGGGTTTATAGGGGAATAGGGTGGGAAGTAATTTAATTATGTTAAATCAATTATTAATTAGTAGGAATTATTAAATAATTAATTGAGAATTATTTTTAATTAATTTTAATTAATTGATTAATTGATAAATATGTTCTGTAGCAGGTTATGGGTTTATAGGGGAATAGGGTGGGAAGTAATTTAATTATGTTACATTAATTATTAATTAGTAGGAATTATTAATTAATTGAGAATTATTTTTAATTAATTTTAATTAATTGATTAATTGATAAATATGTCCTGTAGCGGGTTATGGGTTTATAGGGAAATAGGGTGGGAAGTAATTTAATAATGTTTAAATAATTATTAAATAGTAGGAATCATACATTAATTTTTATTAATTGGTAAATAAATTTAATTAATTGGTAAATATTTTTAAATAATTAATTAATTGATAGATGTGTTCTGTTGCGGGTTGTGTGTTTATAGGGGAATATGGTGGGAACTAATTTTAATGTAATTAAGTAATAATGAATTAAAAATAATTGTTAAGTTAATTTTATAATTGTTAATTATTTATTAATTGGTAATTAAATATTATAAAATGGTATGTATTTCATGTTTTTTTTTAGGTTATATATATTTTGCTAATCATGTTTTTAATAATTATGTATATGTATTGAAAATGTTTTATATTTATTTACTTGATCATATTTGCATTATTACAAAAAATTATAATTTTTAAGTATGTAATTTAAACCCCTAAGCTATCCAACACTTTCCCTACTGTTGCACTCTCTGGAGTGGGAATAGTAATTTTAACCCCTACGCTATCTAACACTTTCCCTACTGTTGCACTCTCGGGAGTTGTAATAGTAATTGTTACCCCTACGCTATCCAACACTTTCCCTACTGTTGCACTCTCTGGAGTTGGAATAGTAATTGTTACCCCTATGCGATCCAACACTTTCCCTACTGTTGCACTCTCTGGAGTTAGAATAGTAATTGTTACCCCTACGCTATCAAACACTTTCCCTACTGTTGCAGTCTCTGGAGTGGGAATAGTATTTGTTACCCCTACGCTATCCAACACTTTCCCTACTGTTGCACTCTCTGGAGTTGGAATAGTAATTGTTACCCCTACGCTATCCAACACTTTCCCTACTGTTGCACTCTCTGGAGTTGGAATAGTAATTTTTAATCCTACGCTAGCCAACACTTTCCCTACTGTTGCACTCTCTGGAGTTGGAATAGTAATTGTTACCCCTACGCTATCCAACACTTTCCCTACTGTTGCACTCTCTGGAGTGGAAATATTAATTTTTACCCCTACGCTATCCAACACTTTCCCTACTGTTGCACTCTCTGGAGTTGGAATACTAATTTTTAACCCTACGCTATCCAACACTTTCCCTACTGTTGCACTCTCTGGAGTCAGAATAGTAATTGTTACCCCTACGCTATCAAACACTTTCCCTACTGTTGCACTCTCTGGAGTGGGAATAGTATTTGTTACCCCTACGCTATCCAACACTTTCCCTACTGTTGCACTCTGTGGAGTTGGAAGAGTAAATGTTACCCCTACGCTATCCAACACTTTCCCTACTGTTGCACTCTCTGGAGTTGGAATAGTGATATTGTATCCAACACTTTCTTTACTGTTGGACTCTCTGGAGTTGGAATAGTAATTTTTTATCCTACGCTATCCAACACTTTCCCTACTGTTGCACTCTCTGGAGTTGGAATAGTAATTGTTACCCCTACGCTATCCAACACTTTCCCTACTGTTGCACTTTCTGGAGTGGGAATAGTAATTTTTACCCCTACGCTATCCAACACTTTCCCTACTGTTGCACTCTCTGGAGTTGGAATAGTAATTGTTACCCCTATGCTATCCAACACTTTCCCTACTGCTGCACTCTCTGGAGTTGGAATAGTAATTTTTAACCCTACGCTATCCAACACTTTCCCTCCTGTTGCACTCTCTGGAGTGGGAATAGTAATTGTTACCGCTACGCTATACAACACTTTCCCTAATGTCGCACTCTATGGAGTGTGAATACTAATTTTTACTCATACGCTATCTAAAATGTATTTAGCTTTTTTATTAGTATTATGTTGTTATTAATTGTTATTTATGTGAATATTTTATGTAAATAAATGTATTAGTAATTTATTACAATTTTATTTGTTTTTAAGTTATGAAAATAATTAATTTAGAGTTATTATTAATGAAAAATATATTATGTATTATATATTTATTATTATTAATTTGTATTACATTATGTATTAATTTTAAATATTATGGTACATTTTTTAATATGTTTATTACATGTATAAGTATTATTTTGTTAATATTACATTTTTATTATATTACCAAAAAACGATATTTAAAAAAAACGATATTTTTGTCATTCTATATTTTATTTTCGATATATTTGTACTTACCTTGTTAGGGATAGGATTCCTATATTTTTGACTTCGATATTTTTGTTCCGATATTTTTGTATATCGATTTTTGTGTTATCGATATTTTGTCAGACACTCCTATCAATGACGTTCCATTTGATGGTCTGCTGCAGAGAATTCCATATTTTAGGAATGTTTATTCTAATTTGCCTCCATCAACAGGTAATGCAATTCAGATACCTGTATGCTGACAGAATTTTGGTCCCCCACCTTTGGAGTTGTTTAATCAGTTTACTCCTCTTTCTATGATGGATGCTTGTGATTGACTTAGTAGTTCCTCACCGACGGATCCAGAGAACTCGTTAACCCAGCAGGACTCCTCAGTGCAAAGTAAAGGGGGCCCACACATATATGATAATAATGTGATATCCTGGAATGCTGTATGTTTGGCCAATAAGTTTTCTGATCCCATGTGGATGGCATTTGTGAAACAATTTTGTGTGATCTGTCTGCAGGAAACATGGTTGGTGGATTATGGTCTATTTTCAGAGAGTTACAAGTCTTTTTTTTTGTCTGGCCACTCCTTCTATGGCTGGTAGACCAAAGGGTTGCCAGATACCGGTTTTGTGATGGACAAGCCCATGTGTACAGTCTCTGGTCTTAAGAAGGGGGGCTAACAAAATGGTTCTTAATAATTTTTATAATTCTGTATCATGCCTTATTGGTCGGCATAATATTACTCTGATGGGGTCTTTTATTAGGCAACACCGTACAGCTGAACTTCAAAATCTCATGATCACAGGGGACTCTAATATACACCCATGTGTAGATCCAAGGGTTACAAGATTGGCTGACCTAGGCTGCCCATGTGTGAGAGTGATCCACTTTGAACACTCTGCTCAGGGGGTTGTTATAAATAATCTCCACGAATTTGACTTAATGTCCCTCATGTCATTAATTAATCCTTGTAGCAAGGCACCTGTCCATTCCTTTAAAGGTAGAGGTGGTAGTACATTCATAGATTTTATATTAATCTCATCTTTTTTACAATACTCATGTCAGGGTTTTACTATACAGGAAAGTGGCTATAGTGACAATAATCATCTATGGGTTAAGCTTTGTGGACCTTTATTAACATGTAAAAGAGGAGTTGGGCAAAAAGGGTCAATGAGACCAACAGATGGTAGAAGACGACTAAAGTGGACACAGATTTCCCCAGATGCTTTTCACAAATTGGTGAAAGAATCCTGTGCCAGTGAACTTGCTCTGTGTACCTCGTTGTGCACATCCCCGGGGGAGCTAATTAGTGCTTTCAATATTATCTCAGTTAGGGGGGGCGCTAGAGGAGGCACGGCAAGATGGCCGCACCCATATGAGGCTCTGCCCGGCTGAGCTGAAGTCCGCCATTTATCCGCCCTAAATCTTTGCCATCTGGAGCTCTTAGGGGGTGCATCATATCGGAAACTGTCCCGTGCACTGATTGTTGGGCTCATCTTGACACTTTCAGCCCGCTGTCGCAGAAGACTTGGCATTAATATTCCCAGCTGCGTAATGGCGGCACCCGCGAGGCCGTAAGATTGGAAGCCTTCCCAGCCCTGCACTGAGTCGGCGGCGGCATGATTGGTGTTAGCAACTCTGCCGGCACCCCGGACCAGGTCGCGGCTAGCTGCCGCTCTGGGGGTGCTGCGGCAGGCTCCGCACTATCCTTGAAGCCCTGACGGTGTGTTACGTGGGGGCCACCCAGGGACTGTGCACGGCCACAAGGAAGCTCCCGACGGATGGCCGAGTTTGAGCCCCTGGTGCTGGCAGCTGTGAGTGGGGATGCGGGATGTACTGGGCCGGTGTCCGTGGAGGCGGGGCTAGTATGGTCGGCGACCGGGTCTCCGCTGCTGGGTGCTGGGGTGCGCTAGCTGCTGCAGTGGTGTGGTTGGGCAGAGCCGATGATTGACGAAATCTTGCATAGAGGTCTGCTGGTGCTGCTTCTCCCACCCGCCATGCTATACAGAGCTTGCCTCGTGGGATTACAAGCAGAGGTGCGGCTGCCCCAGGCTGCTGGCTGCTGAATGGGGCCAGTTACATACAGGCACAGGGCAATCCGTGCTCTGTGCTCTTGGCCTGGATTATCACCGGTGCGCGCTTTGACAGCCCTGATATCCTTGCTCCAGGGGAGTGGAAGGGGTATAGAGGTGACTTTGGGGTTTGACATTTCACCTAAGAGCCCCTGACTCACTGCATACTAGTCTGTTGCGTTGCTTGTCCCCTGAACTTTGTGGCCATGTCTGAGGCCTGTAGGAAGGGCCCTGTAATATCCGCGTACGCTGGCTAAATCGCATGACTTGAGTGGCGACTCCATCTTATTCTTGCTGCTGTGTGTGACTGAGGGGCCTGCTTCTATCTTTTGCAGTGACCTGAGGTTTGTTTCATTGAACTGCCTTCTGCCTGATGGGCACTGTCCCTTCTGTGTGTCACAGGGAGATCCCCATTGCCGCTGTCAAGGGCCGGACAGATAAATTGCAGCCGCGCCTCACATTTGTGGCGCGCAAAGCTCCTAAACCCACCCAGAGAGCAGCCACAGACTCAGAGGCGGATGCCAATAAGGTAGGGCAACCAACTCTAGAGGCCACACTTCTTGCCATGCAACGCAGGCTCCAGTCTATCGAAGGCACAATCGCGGCCGTCAATCACTGTCTTGATCATATGTCATCCCAGCTAAAGAAACAGAATGCCCGCATGGGGGAGCTGGAGCAATGGGTATTTGCCACAGATGTTGGGGTAATAGAGGTCTCGGGGAAAACTCTAAATATGGAGAAGGTCCTCTCGCTCATTCCAGCAAAAAATGAGGATTTGGAGGCCCGTTCCCTGGGGAACAATATTTGCATTACTGGGCTGCCGGAGTCCACAAATGTGGGGAAATGGAGACATTTATCGAAACACTGATCACTGATATTTTTGGAACTGCTCACCTGTCACCTATGTTTTTTTATTGAGCGTGACCATCGCTCCCTTGCTGCCAAACTGATCCCTGGTGCTCCGCTGCGCCCTGTTATTGCTAGGGTGCTTAACTACAGGGATCAAGACACTATATTACGTATGGCCAGAGAGAAGGGGACCATTGAACATCAGGGGAACACTTTAGCCTTTTCCCCAGACTTCACCATGGGTGTGCAAGCGGCGCGCAGAATTTGGCGCTGTCAACATTTTTTGCAAACTGAGTGGGTCCTGTATGCAATGTTATACCCAGCCCGCCTGATTATAGCTTCTGACAGCGCCTACAAAATTTTCACAACTCCTAAGGCCGTAATGGAACACGCTAAACAATTGAAAAGGAGACAGCGAGAATCCCATGCAACCTCTGAAACTAAAGATTGACATGGGCAGAGGGACAGTCCAATATTTACTATTTGGTGCATTGTGTATAGGACTGGGGGGAGATAGTCCTTTTTGTTGTACAATTATGCTGCTTACAGATGATGTGTATTATTTTTTCTTCTTGCAGGGGGTAGATCTCTGATAGGCCAAATACTATTACCCTCTGGGGCTCATGAAATGTTTCGCTTAGATTTAGATTCTAGGTGGAGTAATTGTTTTGCTCAGCCACCTCCTACCAGATAGGAGAACAGTAGTTCTCAAATGCCCCCCAAAGGGTGTACCCCGTAAATACACTTCACTCTTTGTTCTTAGTTGGGGTAGGGGTGTTCAGGGATGAGATGGCTTTGGCGAGTTGGGGGTGCTGAAGCGGGTAGGGGGATCGGTGGTGGGCCTGTTGGGGGGACTCTTTGAAGGGATGGCAAAACTGAAAGGGGAACGCACTCTATATTTCTCTTTTTTTTATTTTGTATGATTCTTTTCGATCTGTACTGTATGCCCTAGAACATTGGCTATTCCATCTATCGACGTTGGCCTATCAAAATGAACAATGCTGTTAAATTCCTAACCTAGAATGTGGGAGGGCTTAACACCCCAAAAAAGATTAGGTCAGTTTTCACATATTTAGGTCGCACGGGAGTGAATGTGGCTTTGCTACAGGAGACCCACCTCACTGTTGAGTCAGCTAGAAAGTTCGGAACACGCTGGGCAGGTATCAAAGTTGCTTCCTCCTATTCTTCCTACTCTAGAGGGGTACTGATCCATATTAAAAAAGGTGTTCCATTCACTGTGATTTGAAAGGATATTGATGAGCAGGGACGAGTGGCGCTTCTGCATGGATGCCTGGGGGGCATGCGTGTATTGTTGGTAAATGTTTTTGGTCCAAACCCGGACGACCCCTCCTATTAATCGGATGTGTGGCGCAGAATCTCTGCATTCCCTCCCGCGGCGCTCATTTGGGGTGGCGATTTTAACGTTTGCCTAGATTTAATGTTAGATAAAATGGCCAGTGGTGAGGCATGACCTAAGCAGGCTTTTGAGGCGATTCGGGGGATATGTGAGGCAGGGAATGTATACGATATATGGCAGTGTCGGCATCCCTGGAGCCAGGAGGGTACGGTCATTTCCATGGTTCATAGATCCTAGTCCTGAATAGACTTCTGGCTACTCTCTGAGACATTTTGTACATAGGCAACGGGGGTGAAACATGAGGCACGGACGCTTTCGGATCACTCTACGGTAACTTTGTACCTGCAAGTCCCCACATGTGAACGCCCACCCTTCTTGTGGCACCTGCAAACCATGGAATTAGCAGACCCCAATTTTTAAACAGACCATCACCAAGGCGACCGGGAACATTTTTAGGGAAAAGGAGAGCACAGTCGACAGTACAGGAGTGCTTTGGGAAGCGTTTAAAGTTACTATTAGAGGAGTATGCATCGGGGCCCAGGCGGGAGTGTTGCAGGATATCCGGTTCTGCATTGAAAAGCTGGCCACAGATATCTCCTCACTAGATGGGGAATATGCGACCAACCCCTCACTGGTAAAGCTGGTGGACATATGAACGCTTGTCACAAAACATAATGAAACAGTGGATCAGGAGTTGCTCCACTGCGCTCGTCGCTAGATGGCTCGCTACTATGGGCAGGGGGGAATGCCCAAGTCGATCCTTGGCGTAAACATTGGCTGCGTCGAGAACACAGGAGCACATTGCGGAGATGCAGGAAAAGGAGGTGGTTGCGAACTACTCTACCCCAGAGACTAGTGCAGCAATTGTAAAATTTTATACCCAGCTACATGCCGCCCAAAACGTCATGTCACCTGAGGAAATCGGCACATATCTGGATGATGTGGCATTAGGCTGGTTCTATAACTCGCACCGGGAATATCTAGTACTGCCGTTCGATGAAGAAGATGTCAAGATGGCCATAATGTCGTTGCTGACTTGTAGGGCAGCGCTGAATGGATGGCCTGCCTAGGGAATTCCATAAGGCGTATGCGTCAGGACAGGCCCCCGATTGTTGTAAGTATATGTGGATGCGTACGACTCGGGAAAGCTGCATCCATATCTCAAGGAGGCCCTACTGGTGACTCTGTTGAAACCGGATAAGCCTCTGAATAAATGTGAATCGTATAGGCCACTTTTGATAATTAATATTGATGCAAAAATTATTGCGAAAATGATTGCAACTAGGATACAACCGCTAGTTCCCCTATTGGTTCTGCCTGACCAGTCCGGATTCATCACAGCGCTTTCCACTACACATAGGGCTAGATGTAGGTAATTCCCATTTACAGACTCTTAAATACCGAATTTTGCCGAATCAGTATTTAAGAGTCTGTAAATGGGAAGGGGGCAAAAGTAGGTAATTCCGAAATTAGGAATACCAAACCTGTAAGATTCGTATTTACCAATTCGGTAAATACTGAATCGGTATTGCCCATTGATTCCTATAGGCCTTGAAGCCCATTGGAATCAATGGGAAATACCGATTTGGTATTTACCGAATCGGTAAATACCGAATCCTGCAAGGGGTGTCACTTTGACACCCTCTAGCACCCCAAGTACAGGCTTGTGTGACATATGGCACACATACATGCCCTAAGGGCATGTCTGTGTGTCACATGGCACAGGTGTGCATGCACAGATATGCATGCACACCTGAATTCGGTATTTTACTACACAATAGGATTGTGTGGTAAAATACCGACTCTTAAGGGCCTGTAGCACTCTTAGGAGTGTCAGCTACATATGGATTTACCAATTCGGTAAATATACCGATTCGGTATTTTACCGAATCGGTATATTTACCGAATGGGTAAAATTACAGAATCGGTAAAATTACCGATTCGGTAGGCCCCCTACATCTGAAAAGCCTAATACCGGACGGAAACGGCCAAAATCGGCCATTTCCGACCGGTATTAGGGCTCCTACATCTGGCCCAATATCTTTGAACTATTTTCTCCACTTTACATTACTTTGACCCTGATTTCCAAGCTGTTGCTGTGTTGCTCGACACAGCAAAATCTTTTGATTCCCTTCAATGGCCATACATGTTCACAGTTCTGAACCGGATGGGTATTCCTCCCTTTTTTAAGAATGGATTAGAGTGCTCTATGAAAAACCAGTTACTAGGGTGAGGGTGACTGGGTGGGTGTCGTCTCCGATTCCGATTGAGGGTGGCACGTGGCAGGGGTGCCCACTGTCACCAATGTTATTTTCGCTTGCCCTTGAGCCCCTAGCTCGCAAACTTTGGCAAAAGCATGGGGCAGCGGCTTTGAGATTCTGATAGAGACCGCTGGTCATTTCTCTGTACGCGGATGACATGCTACTTTATGTATGCTACTGTATGTACGTGAACCGGAGGTATATTTGCCTGATCTGCTCCGGGAATATATTAAATTCAAATGGTTCTCTGGCCTCGGGATCAACTGGTCGAAATCGGTGGTGTTTCCCCTAACGGTACGCACAGAAGAGTTTGAGTTGGAGTAGCTGCTGACTTAGACGTCGGACCACGTGAAGTATCTAGGGGTTTGAGTGCATAGAGACCCAGAGGTAGTAGTTTCGGAGAACTATGGCTGTGCGATCACGTGTATCACAGAGCATGCTGAGCGGTGGGCGCATCTGCCCCTCTCCTTGGCGGATAGAATAGCAGTTGTCACAATGTCCTTTCTCCCCAAGCTGCTGTACTTTTTTGTCAATATCCCTATTAAATTGAATATGGCACTATCAAAACTCTCCAGTCCGCGTTAACAACATTTGTTTGGAGTGGAAAGAAGCCCATATGTAGGTGGGATCTTCTAGTGCAGCCATTTGTGAGGGGCTATTTTGAGGCTCCGAATTTCAGATTATACTATTTATGTGCTCAGTTTCAATTTGCACATTATTGGCATTTCCCACAATGGTTTCAACCCCATGTGGCGATAGAAGCTGATGCAGTGCTTCCAATGGTGGTGCAAGCAGCAACTCTGTTGGGGGGCACCGGTGGCACGAGGACTGAGATCAACCCAGTACAATGTACGGCATGGTCTTGGCGGAAACTGGCGGAAAGAGCGCAACTATCTTATCTTTATGCTCCATTGCTGCGGAGCATGAGAAGCGAGCTCTGAGTGAAATGGTCAAAGTAGATATCTTATGGTTAGGGGATCTATATACGAAGGGTCAATTTAAATCACTGCAGGAGGCTTCATGTTCGGCTTCACTTATACAAGAGTGCGACTGGCCATTAAGGCTGTCTACCCAGACTTCCAGACTGAACCCACAACTCTACAGGCATTCCAGGCGATGCTGGTGGGAGAAGAGTGACAAGGTCTAATCACCAAACTTTACAATGCGTCTTTGCGAGAACTTGAGCAGCAGGAGCACCACTTATTTGTTAAATGGCAGGTAGTGCTGGGAAATACTCTCTCCCCGAATGTGCGGACTAACTGTGGTACCCTCACTGGCTGCCTAACAGCTAATTGTAACCTAAGAATAATTCATTTTAAATTCATGCATCAATTATATTATACCTCTATGCAGCTCTTTAAGTATGGCTTGTGAGAAAATGCCAATTGTGTAAGGTGTGGCATGGCAGGCGCAGATTTTTTACATGTGGCATGGCAATGTATGTGTGTGTTTGCCTTTTGGTCTGACGTGACAAAATTGCTAACTGATGTCATTCTGGAACCAGCTCACTGCACCCCTGAACTCTGCCTACTGGGGTATGTAAAATGCTTCAAACTTTGTAACAGATGCATAGTTGCACTGTGTATCCTGTTCGTGAAGAGATCTGTGGCGTAATGCTGTGGTGCGAAAGCCACTCCGACAAAAAAACAATGTCTCTGTGATCTGCTGTACCGCAAATCTCAGTTACAGACTTATGAGGAGGAGTTGCCTGAGACTTCTCGCCCCAAAGATTTCTGGGCCCCGATTACTGCATATTTGTTGACTAGACCAGACTTATTATAGATTTGTATGAAGACTACCCAAGTTTTTACACATTTTGGAGCTGGTTCCCTGTTCTGGCTCACTCACGATCCTCAGTGTTGCTCTATGGTGGGAGTTCACTTATGCCTTAATGCCTTCGTTGATGGATATAGTAACAGCTTTATTGGTAGGCCCTGTATCAGGTCATTACTGCTATATTTTTGTATATGTGCAATTATTGAACCAAATGTACGTATTCATTATTTTAGATCTCTATTTGTTTTGCCTGCGGGAAGGGTGGGGGGAGGGAGGGTTGGGGGTTGATTGCTATGACTCTATTGTAACAGTATTCTTGTTAACTGATGTCATTCTTTTGACGAAAATCAATAAACATATTAAAAAAAGAATCCAATCAAAGTAAAATATTTTCTAGTGGTATAGCACTAGATGTAAAACAAACCAGTATTTTATTAAAAATCCTTTAGGTGTCATCAGTCTGTTAAGGATGTATTTTGTCATTTGCTTTTAAAAGTGAATGTAAACTTGAAACATTTTACACATATGCCATGATAGTTCACAAAAAGATCTGCTGCAAATGAAACACATTTGAAGGAAAACACCCATTTATTTTTCTATGCTAAAGGATTGCGTAAATATGAATAATTAGTTATTGAGAAAGAATTTAACAGTTCATAAAACATGGCATTCTAAAATTAAAATAATATATATATTTATGTATATATATGTACATATATATATATATATATATATATATATATATATATATATATATATATATATATATATATATTACCTACTGGCTATCGCCAGTAGGTATATATAGTTAGAATTTTTTCTCTATGGGACTTTTGAAAATTCTATGTCTAATAACTTTGGCGTTTGTGGACGGAATCGGCTGAAATTTTCAGGAAAATGGCACATTTTGATTCTGAGCAGCCCCTGAAAATTTGGGGGGGTTTCGTCAAGGGGGGGCCGAGAAAAAAGGGGGGTCCCAAAACGCGTTTTTTGCATTGAGTTTTCCATAGGGCGGTTGGACTCACTTTTAGCTCGAACGGCTGAATGGATTTGCACGAAACTTGGCAAAATTGTAGGGACTGTTAGCCCGATGTGCCTTTGCTAGGTCTCAATATATGTGCTCCAGTAGTTTTTGAGAAATTAACGTTCAAACCAAGATATATATCTGTAACAGCGCTCTGGGCAGCGATCCGGTCCGCTTACTTTTCGCTTATCGGAACTTTGCGCGCAGAAAGCTGATTGGCTCTCCGGTGTCTGTCAACATTCTAAACAGTCCGGAGCGGACGCCATCTTGTCTCTCGGTAGGATCGAGAGAGAAGAAGAGGTGGAAAACGAAAGGGGAATTTAATGAAAGGGGGCAAGGTATCCCCCTCTTGACCCCCTAGGAATGTTGTTGGGGTTATTAAAGGGTCCCGTGGGGAAAATAAAAAAAAAAATGATTTTTCACGGTAGAAGCGCTTCACGGGCCGCGAACTGGGCCGCAAACTGGTAGCGAAACGGGAATTCGCCATTTTGTGCTTCGTTAATTAAATTACTAGGTATAAGGGGGTGCGGGAGACGTATCCTAATCCCCTTACTAGTTATAAGTGGGTGCGGGAGACGTATCCTAATCCCCTATGTTTCCTGAGGGTGGCTGAGGAGGCTGATATATGTTGATACATCTCTTCCAGCGGCTGTGCGTGAGCTTTTTTTTTTTTTTTGCTGCGTGACAGTCCGGAGCGGCCGCCATCTTGTCTCTCGGTAGGATCGAGAGAGAAGAAAAGGTGAAAAACTAAGGGGGAATTTAATGAAAGGGGGCAAGGTATCCCCCTCTTCACCCCCTAGGAATGTTGTTGGGGTTATTAAAGGGTCCCGTGGGGAACATAAAAAAAAATGATTTTTCACGGTAGAAGCGCTTCACGGGCCGCGAACTGGGCCGCAAACTGGTAGCGAAACGGGAATTCGCCATTTTGTGCTTCGTTAATTAAATTACTAGGTATAAGGGGGTGCGGGAGACGTATCCTAATCCCCTATGTTTCCTGAGGGTGGCTGAGGAGGCTGATATATGTTGATACATCTCTTCCAGCGGCTGCGCCATCTTGCCTTTTTTTCGAATGGCACAATTTTGTCGTGCACGGCAGCCATTTTAGATGCCAGGCTGGTCCCAGGATATCACCTAACCCTGCGGATGTAGTTTATGGCCCCAGCTGTAGAGAATTCAGACATGCCAATCCTCCTGATTTAGGCGTGTGACTACTGATTTCAGTGCTAGTCTCCCGCCTCCCGATTTCTGCAAGCAAAAACCCGGGGGCATATTACGAACAACTAGCGATAATTTTTGTCTCTAACTTGTTTAGAGACAAAAATTATCGCCGCACATCGGCGATTTTTATCGCAGATAAACCTTGCTATTATCGCAGAAAAGTCAGCGATATTCATGTATTATTGACCTAATGCTCTTAGCCATGTTATCCACCTCCCATTGGATAACATGGCTAAGAACTGCTCAGGGCAGGTGTTAGATTTTGGAGATATTCGCGCTTAGCGCGAATATCTCCAAAAGTTGGTAATAGAAGGTAGCGATGTTAGGGACTGTTTCCAGTCGCTAACATCTTGGCACGCCACTTTGCATGTCATTAGTGATAAATATCACTGACATGCAAAGCGGGGCCCAAGATGGTCGCTATCTCCTTTTAGCTGTCACTAACTGGTGTTAGCGACAGCTTGGTAATAGGGAGATAATTTTATCTCCGCTTTCATGGCTTTTAAAGCCAAAAAAGCGGAGATAAACCCCCTTGATAATATGCCCCACGATTCCTTGGGGGTTTCAGCCGACAGGGCTTGCTATTGTGTTACATGGTAATTTTTCCATGAAACGTCAGAGGGTCGATGCAGGGGTTCTAGAAGAGGTGATAAACCATTTAAGCCTCATGAACAAGCGCATGGTCTTTTAAAGATTTGTGAAGTACTCGGGGCGGCGGTGTGTGTGTGCCCTCTTTCAGGAGCGGGCGGGGGGGCACTGCCAGCAACTTGCCAGGTCAGGTAGTGTTCAACACGTGCATCACCCTTTCTCTGCCTGCTATTGCGCTCCATGCTTCGGAAAGGTAAGAAAAAGAACGTGCATTTGAGTTTGAAATGTCCGATCCTGCAGCAGCACACTTCCAAAGCCCACACATGACAATAACCCGATTCAAGGCCCCATTCACCCGTTTTTCAAAAAATAGATAACACTCCAACAAATTAAGGTTATAAAACTTTATTAACTTTTAACGATAATGAACAGAACAAAAACTAAAAACATTTAAACATTTCTTAACACAAAAAGCAACAATGGTTAGAAGCTGTCTTTTGTGCGAATAGTCCCAAGGCAGCACAACGTGCAGAGTTCTGGACGGCACCCAGGTGATGTCGCCTGGGTGCCGCACTGGTTTAGGGATCCTACAATGCTGCTCCGAAAATTGGCGTGGGGCGTCCCGGGTGGGGCGGGGGGAGGCCTCGTCAGTAGCGGTCTGTTGTGCGAATAGTCCCAAGGCAGCACAACGTGCAGAGTTCTGGACAGCACCCAGGTGATGTCGCCTGGGTGCCGCACTGGTTTAGGGATCCTACAATGCAGCACAGAAAAACAGCGTGGGGCGTCCCGGGTGGTGCGGGGGGAGGCCTCGTCAGTAGCGGTCTGTGTCCAGTGTCACATGGCTGACACAACATGTACGACAGGCACCCAGGTGATGTCCAGTAAACTGCCGCACTGGTTTTGGTATCCTACAATGCTGCTCCGAAAATTGGCGTGCGGCGGCCCGGGGGGGGGGGGGAGGCGGCGTGAACGGGCCTAGCTGAGTTGTGCTCGCTCTTGCGGCCACAGCGTCTCGCTCACCATGTTGTGGAGTTGCTCCCACTCTTGCAGTGCAGCGATAGGCGGCTGCCACATGGCTGTCAAAATGGCGGACGGCTCCTCGGTTTTGGGCCTGGTCCACTGAAATGGCCCTGGGACACCTTGGAACTCGGACGCTTGCCTGCTAGGGCTTGGGCTCCATTCTCGAAAAGCGTCCCCTCAGCCGTGAAGATTGTATAAAAGTCTTGGGGGCCCCCGACTCCCGCAGTCTTCCGGTGGGGAGCGGCTGCCATGATTGCTCGCGGAATGACCACGACGGAGCCACGAGATGGTGGTGCTCTCATGCTGACGCCAGCTTCAGTCTGAATGATCCAGAAACAAGGTGGGGCTTTCATCGTTTGGGAAAAAAAATGTTCTAAACCAATGAAAAGTGTTATTTTTAGGTCATATGACCAAGCCTTCCATTTTTAGGAAACCAAAAGTAAAATGAACCAATGAAAAGTTTTATAAACAAGTCACATGACCTGTTCTGCGGCATAGGGCTACAAAAAGCGTAGAAAATCCGTTGGCACGTGAGGCGGCGTCAGTAGCGGACCGATGTGCGAATAGGCCGAAGGCAGCACAACGCGTCGAGATCCGGATGGCACCGAGGTGGTGTCCAGCAAATTGCCGCACTGGTGTGGCCATCCTACAATGCTGCGCCGAAAGACGGCGTGTCCAGCTGAGTTGCGGTCACTGTCAGTAGCGGACCGATGTGCGAATAGGCCGAAGGCAGCACAACGCGTCGAGATCCGGATGGCACCGAGGTGGTGTCCAGCAAATTGCCGCACTGGTGTGGCCATCCTACAATGCTGCGCCGAAAGACGGCGTGTCCAGCTGAGTTGCGGTCACTGTTGCGGTACAGTGACTCGAACGCGCCGAGATCCGGATGGCACCGAGGTGGTGTCCAGCAAATTGCCGCACTGGTGTGGCCATCCTACAATGCTGCGCCGAAAGACGGCGTGTCCAGCTGAGTTGCGGTCACTGTTGCGGTACAGTGACTCGAACGCGCCGAGATCCGGATGGCACCGAGGTGGTGTCCAGCAAATTGCCGCACTGGTGTGGCCATCCTACAATGCTGCGCCGAAAGACGGCGTGTCCAGCTGAATTGCGGTCACTGTTGCGGTACAGTGACTCGAACGCGCCGAGATCCGGATGGCACAGAGGTGGTGTCTAGCAAATTGCCGCACTGGTGTGGCCATCCTACAATGCTGCGCCGAAAGACGGCGTGTCCAGCTGAGTTGCGGTCACTGTTGCGGTACAGTGAGTCGAACGCGCCGAGATCTGGATGGCCAAGTTTCAAGTTTCATCTGGCAGTTTTTCTCCATCCCTCCTGGATCAAAGAAGGTGAATGCTATGCTGTCCTATGGCAACATGAGCATCAACCTGATGAATACGGCATTCGAAAATCATAAATGCCCTAATGCACCCAAGAAGTAATTTTTTTTTTGCTCCAGTTGAGCCGTTTTCAATGCCTGTTTTTTGTTGTTTCCCCTCCATCAAGAACAAAACAAAAATACAAGGCGCTAAGATCCGAATGGCAAGTCCTGGATGTTGAGTGCCTCAGTTGAGAGTTCTGAGCAGTGCATGTAAGACTATCTGAAGTTTATTATAAGAATCAGAGTAAGTTGAAGACTGTCTGAAGCTTATTTGCACCTGCTGCAGCTTCACTAGGTCCGGCGGAACTTTTTGCCTTTTCTTTTCTGCTTCTTTTCCTACAATGCGTTTCATCTGAAGACACGACCAGGTCCCTGAATGTGTGCAGGGGGACGCTATTGATTGAATGAAAATGGCGGCTTGACACAAAGCTGACTCAAGCGTTACTGTTGGTGCTATACAGACAAAAATTGGTTTTCAGTTTGTACATTCTTCAGGTTTTTTTTTTCCATTCAAGTCTGATTG
Organism: Lissotriton vulgaris; assembly: GCF_964263255.1. Classification (NCBI taxonomy): domain Eukaryota; kingdom Metazoa; phylum Chordata; class Amphibia; order Caudata; family Salamandridae; genus Lissotriton; species Lissotriton vulgaris. The sequence continues at coordinate 1,649,650,892 of NC_141689.1, forward strand.
AGAGTTTGTAGAAAAATGGCTTCAGATTTACCACATACTACTCTTCAACATTCTTCCTAAATGTAACAATGTGAAACTCGAGAACGGCTGTTTCTGTTTCCTTTCAAAATGCTGCCACCAATATTTTCTGAATGGAAGACACCATCTTGTAGCATAAAGGGCCGAAAGGGGTTCTGGTCTGGCCGATGGTTGGTGGAGACATTTTGACTATATCTTGGACCTGCCCGGCCTCGCCCAAAATGGCGCCGGTATAAATGGGACTCGTAACTCCTTGCCCGCAAATGTATATCTAGAAAATGTTATTGTAAGTGGCCCTGTCGTATTTTAATTACAAAATGTACGTCCACCGATTCCGCAACTGTTAGACACCTTTGTTCTTGTCACCTAATGGCCCGCTCGTTACGTTCTTCTACAGTGTAAATGTCTCCTCATCATATACGATTTCAGTTTGCTCCGTGGCCGGCCCACGTGGTTATAGGCCCGTATTTGTATACTGACATTTTCACAATAAAGGTTTTTAAAACAAAACTCGGTAGTAGTATTTACATTTGTAAAGTTTTTACTTTTAGTGACTGTTTTCGAATCAGTAAAAGGCAAGTGAAATAAAGCAGTCCAATTACATGACGGATAAAAGGTATAATATGTAGGAACGCAGTAAAGATAAATGGTCAAGGGCAGTTGTGTTTTCCACTCCTGCAACATAAAGTGATCGATAAGAATCTGATAATCAGGCGTATCGGCGACTAAGATAGCAGGCCGAATCTCTTTTACTCAACGGCTCCGTCATTGAAGGAAGAAACGCCCTTTTTCTCGAAAAAGGAATATATTTTACTTGCAAGACAGTTGTAAATTTTCCGGGAAAGTACATTAGCCTGGAATATTATAACATATGTTTGAAAAAAAAATATTGTTCGAAAATAATAAAAAGCGTAATTTTTAGGTCATATGACCAAGCTTTTCATCATTAAATTAACAAAAGTAAAATGAACCAATGAAAAGTTTTATTAACAAGTCACATGACCTGTTATGCTTACGTTACGCGCTGCGCGCCGCGCCTCGGATCACTTCCGGGTGCGCTAACGCGGCGTGTCATAAAACGCATTACGCGACAACGTAGGTCAAGAATATAGTCAAAATGTCTCCACCAACCAGCGTTCACAACACAACCCCTTTCAGCAGTCCAAAAAGTTCTGTTAAATGACAACAGAGGGGACAGGCAACAAGAACCATCAGTCAAAGAGGGGAGGGCAAGTTCTTCTCTTCCGGGTCATGTTGGGGCGCTACCGGAACTGATCGAATTGGTAGTCTACAGTGTTTCTGGATGTTTCAGACTAAAGCTGGCGTCAGCATGAGACCACTACCATCTCGTAGCTCCGTCGTGGCCATTCCACGAGCAATCATGGCAGCCGCTCCCCACCAGAAGCCTGCGGGAGTCGGAGGCCCCCAAGACTTTTGTAGAATCTTCACGGCTGAGGGGACGCTTTTCGAGAATGGGACCCAAGCCCTAGCAGACAAGCGTCCGAGTTCCAAGGTGTCCCAGGGCCATTTTAGTGGACCAGGCCCAAAACCGAAGAGCCGGCCGCCATTTTGAGAGTCCTGTGGCAGCCGCCTATCGCTGCACCGCAAGAGCGGGCGCATCTAAACTACATGGTGAGCGAGACGCTGTAGTCGCAAGAGCGGGCGGTAAACAGCTGAATGGCGGAAGAGGCACAGTGTAGCAAAAGCGGGCGGAATGGCAACTAAAACGATAAAGGGGCGCCCCACTACAGCTTGTCTTCAGGTCAAACGGATTGTGGGACAAGGTCCAGAATTGAAGAGTCATCAAAAGGCAAAAAGTTCCGCCGGACCCCGGGAGCCGGCCGCCTATGTCGGGGGCGATCTCAGGCTACACCAGTGCTATAAGACTTGGGGAGGGTGTCGGAGCCAAGCGTCTTCTCCGAGTCCATGGCCATCACACCGCCCCTCAGGGGCCTCCGTCAAGCTGTTTAGGAAGGTAACATATCACATTGTTTTCTAATGCAGTCAGGTCCACAAACGACACTCACTTACTTTGAGAATAGTGAAGCTGCAGTAGGTGGAAATAAGCTTCAGACAGTGTTACAAGCAGTGCTCAGAACTCTTAACTATGGCACCCAACATCCAGAACTTATGCTATTTGAGAATGGTAGTGACATCGAAGCATCTCAGGGACCAAAACCATTAACGTACTTTCACGTATGAAAATCTTACTTGGGGAGGGGGCAGGAGCGAAGCGCCCCCTCCCAGTCAGCGCCACCACACCGTATGTTGAAAATCTGAAGCCATCGTTCTACAAAGTCAACCAAACTTGGATTGAAAAATCTAGAAAAATGTACAAACTGAAAACCAGTTTTGGTCTGCATAGCATCAGTAGCAACGCTTGAGTCAGCTTTGTGTCAAGCCGCCATTTTGATTCAACAAAACACAGGCATTGAAAAAGGCTGAAATTCAGAACTCTAAACTATGGCACCCAACATCCAGGAGCTTGCCATCTGGATCTTGGAGCCTTGTGCTGTTTTCGATCTATTCACACATCGGTCCACTACTGACATCATCTTATAAAACAACGTTATGTAAATAGTTTTTTAATAAAATGTTTTACCCTGTTTCTTTGCTGGTGTGTTGTCTATATTTTTAATATTTGCATAGGGTTTGTCGTTATTTTGTGCGGTATGGGTGATGGAGCCGAGCTGTCTTACAGCCCTCATGGTGTGGAGCTCAGTTCATCTCACTATTTTCGTATTTCTCATGAAGGGTTGTTCCTAATATTTCTATTTTAGCGAGGTCAAAAAGAGATCTAATTAGTGGCCTACTGATTTTGCTCGATTACTTTTATTATTTTACACGATTTTTCACTATCTGCAAAGACTAAACAGAGTATTGCGACTTTGTGCTTGTTTGTAAATAGAGAATGATCCAAAGAGAACCAATTCTAAAACAGTAAATGCTTGGACAACAATCAATCAAATGGAGAGACAAGGAGGCACGACGGATTACAACGGGGGTAAAGGCCTGCGTTAACTACCCTTCAGTATCTGCAAAGAGAGAGTACTACTAAGACAAAAGAGGGGAGGGGGGGGGGTGCAGCGTTCAAAGCACATCAGCGTGCATAAATACGAAAATGTTTTTATCTATCACGTACTTGACATTTTAAAGCTTTTCATATTTGCTATTAAAAAACCAATGAAATTCACAGAAAAAACCATAGGTTATAGTGGATATATAGTTAGAAATTTGCATTTACAAAACCTTGAAAATTCAATGAAAAAACCATAGGTTATAGGCCATATATAGTTAGGAATTAGCATTTACAAAACCTTATTTTACTCGCATAAAACCATTGAAATTCCATATATAGTTAGAAGCGCTAACTATATATCGCGCACCCGCAATCCACTGCTGATGATGTCACATATTACATCATTCATGACATGGTCAGTGACATCACTGATGACATCACTGATGACATCTCAAATGACATCACTGATGACAACTCAAATGACATCACTGATGACATCTCAAATGACATCACTGATGACATCACTGATGACAACTCAAATGACATCACTGATGACATCTCATTTGTCATCACTGATCACATCACTTATGTGATAATACAATGAACCTCTTCAGACTCTAATATAACCTTACATACACTCAGTATAAACAGACACTCACAGACTGTCACTCATCCATGGAGTTACTCACACACCTACTCAGTCATGCAAAGAATCAATCACACCTCCATTTCCTCAACTATAAAGTTATACACATCTTACTTATTCAAACATATAATAACACATATTTATTCTCTTATATAATCCCTGATACAAGCTCACAGTGATCGATACAGCCACTCACACATTCACTGGCTCTTATGTTCAGTTATTTATATATCTCAACTCTCACATGTATTGTGTTTTACATACGTACTTACTTGCTCATGTAGCAATGAGAAATCCATTCACTCACCAACACACCCATGCATAGTCAACCGCCCATATAGCTGTTTCCACATGCACTCTTGAACTCATACTCCTAGTGAATCAACTGCTTACACATCTATGCACAGAGTCACGCACCTCCCAGCCACCCACACACACACTCAGCCTCCCATTCAAATACTTGGGCAACCAATCAATAACCCATATGGCCACTCTTATAGCTACTGATCAACACATGCAGCAGCTTACACAACAACAAACATACTGATGCACAAATTAAGACAGTTTAGTCACTAACCCATGCACTCAGTGAGACACATTTAATCACTCACTCATACAGTCAGTAATGCACCTACTAAATTCTTCATCCAGACACTTATACATCCACTCATTCTTCAATATGTGAAACATATTTTAACTTTACAGAAACATACAGTCACTGGGTGTTGTCATCAGTGATGTCATCAGTGATGTCATTTGAGATGTCATCAGTGATGTCATCAGTGATGTCACTGACCATGTCATGAATGATGTAATATGTGACATCATCAGCAGTGGATTGCGGGTGCGCGATATATAGTTAGCGCTTCTAACTATATATGGAATTTCAATGGTTTTATGCGAGTAAAATAAGGTTTTGTAAATGCTAATTCCTAACTATATATGGCCTATAACCTATGGTTTTTTCATTGAATTTTCAAGGTTTTGTAAATGCAAATTTCTAACTATATATCCACTATAACCTATGGTTTTTTCTGTGAATATATATATATATATATATATATATATATATATATATATGTATATATATATATATATATATATATATATATATATATATATATATATATATATGAGAACACAGAATTCCCTCTCTCCGGATCTGCGAATGCGGCAAAGCCTCCACGCCAACCACAGGAAGGAAAAACGGACCACCAATTCAGCAAGCATATTTTCTTTATTTCATTTCACAAGCCATTATCAGCGACGCGTTTCGAGCACGAGTGCCCTTGTTCACGCTGCAGTGAAGGAATAAAGCAATCACAAGCCATTTTTAAATGCAGTGCACCTGTATGTGTTACCGCCCCCTGGTGGTGATTTGCCATATCACGTGAGTGATAAAAGTGAAAAAAGACTATCACTGCAACATCAATATATCTCGAGCACACTTAGAGGAGCTGATCACAGGTTAAATCCAGGATTGTGTAAAAGAGTTATTAAAATAAACAAAGTAACTGGTTAAATCCATATATTAACTCGATCCTTCACTATCATGATTAGATAAACAATAAATTGTATATAAATTGATGTTACTTATACAGTGGTAGGGATCTAAAATTTACAGAAACCAGTAAACTATAGCATAGTGTGCAAAATTCAGCAATGTAGTAGTAGCAGCAAATAGACCTTAATAAAGTGCATGTGTGAAAAAAGTGCAAAAATAGTGATTGTGACGAAAAAATATATATATACATATGAAAGTGCATGATGAGCTGCATTACCACCAGACAAGAGAAGCCAAATTAGCAATTATTTCATAATTCAGAGCCCTGAATTAAAAATGATCATAAATATATATAGGTTATCAGTGTCATAAATGGTAAAAGTTAATATCAAAAAGTGTAAAAAAGTGTTAAAAAACGGGTGTGGATGTATACAAAAGTTGCTAAAACTATCAGTATTTACAAACCAAAAGGACAGATCACGTTGTCATAAATACATAGATAACTGGCGCAGATGTGCAAATTGCAGGTTCATGAAGTGCTAGTAAAGTGCAAAGTCAAAAAGTTATCATATATACACAGGAATAAGTATTTACAAATTTACAACACGACTAAAATGGAAAAAGGTGTTAATTTCTAAGTACACACATAGGGAACCTAACTTGTGTAAAATAAATGGTCTAGCAGATAAACGAACTACGTAATGAGATGTGGGCACATTCATCTAAATATCACAAATAGGGAACCTAACTTGCGATATTTGTACTCCTGCAGTAGATGTCAATGAGAGATGAAAGAAATATTAAGGATGGAAATTTATTCTAGATAGTGATGCATCTCTTCAATATTGTTGAGCCCGTTGGGCCAACGGCTATCTAGCTCTAGGATGAATCTTGATTCCAACTTCCTCAATAACAACTCTCTGTTGCTGCCTTTCCTTAACAAGCGTACGGAACCGATTACAAAATAAGAGAGGCAAGACAAATCTCTTTTATGGGTGTGATCGAAATGCCTTGCGACCGGATAAGCCGGGTCGTTGTGGAGTATGGCTCGTAAATGCTGTAGTATGCGCATATGTACCTGGAGTTTGGTACTCCCCACGTACCGAAGTCCGCAGGCGCATACCAAAACGTACACGGCATAGTCAGTTTTGCAGGAGTAATTGCCCAATATAGGTTTATCTACAGAACTAAATGGAGTCGTGTAGTGGGTAGTGGACATGCCGAATTTGCATGCCCGGCAGCTGGAACATTTGAAAAACCCCCTAGAGGGTTGTAGCCAAGTAGCTTTAGTTTTTAATTCAGGCGCATGAGTGTCTAAGTAGCTACCCATGGTTTTTGCTCTCCTGAAGGTCACTTGAGGAGCAGGAGGTAATACTGAATTGAGAACATGATCACTTAAGACTATCGGCCAATTCTTGTTAAGGATAGCCTTAATCTTTTTTTCTTCCCTACTAAAGGTAGTGATCATTCGAGGGCCAGAATCTAGGGACTTACTGGTAGTGGGGTTCTCAATATCAGGATTGTTATCTGGAAACAGGCTTTCTCTTGTGCAGGATAAGGATTTTTTATAGGCTTTTTCTAGCACTGCCTCTGAATATCCGCTAGCTTTAAGGCGGGAATTAAGATCCTTTAAACATAGTTCGTAATCAGAGGTGGAGCTGCATATTCTTTTAAGCCTTAACATTTCACCGTAAGTGATGCCTGTAATAGTGTGTCTTGGGTGCATACTAGTAGAATGTAATGTGGCATTTCCAGCTGTCTTTTTCCTGTGTAGAGTGGTATTGACTTTGTTATTTTTTATGTACACTTCTACATCTAGAAATTGAATTTTCTCTTTTTCTACATGTGCAGTAAAGTTAAGGTTGAGATTATTCTGATTGATGTCATCAATAAATTCGATTGCTTCAGCCTTAGTGCCCTGCCAGGCTATGAAAATGTCGTCAATATAACGTAAAAAACTGATGACATGATTGTCCATCCAAGCTTTGTGGCGTGTCATGAGGACCTGCTCCTCCCACCAGCCTACGTGTAAACACGCATAGCTGGGAGAGAAGCAGGCCCCCATTGCCACACCCCTAAGCTGCCGAAATATGTCCTTGCCAAAAGAAAAGAAATTGTGATGGAGACACCATTACATTGAATTAAGTATGACCTTGTTATGTTCGTAGAGTTTGATGGAGCGCTTAGATAAAAAGTGTTTTACAGCCAAGAGTCCTTGCTCATGATTTATTCTGGTGTAAAGCGCTTCCACATCAAGAGAGATGAGCCACATGTCTGGATTCCATGCGATATTCTAGATTTTCCTGATAAAGTCACTGGTGTCTCTTACGAAGCTGGGTAATTCCTTGACAAAGTCTTGGAGAAAGAAGTCGATGTATTCTCCCACCTTTTCCCCCACACTTCCAATGGCAGACACTATAGGTCTGCCAGGCACGGGTGTGACGGCTTTATGGATTTTTGGTATCAGATACAAAGAGGGCAGTATGGGGTGGTTAATGCACATGAATTTAAATTCTTCAGACGAGATGTAACAGTATTCTTGTTAACTGATGTCATTCTTTTGACGAAAATCAATAAACATATTTCATTTCATTTCAAAAATCTTTATTTCGATCACTGATCATAAAAGATGCATAGTATTTGTACACAGTAAAAAAATGATTAAACATAGTGTGATCCAATGATTAAGAACATTTTAAGAAAAAAGGAACATGGGGTACAGTAAAAGCAGAAAAATTTCAGGGGTACTATTATATAAGTCTTTTCAGTGCTCGATTCCGGATGAACCACATGGAGGTCAAAAATTTTGAAAGGGCGAAAACCACAACGGGAGAGAGGTCTGACTTTCAAATTCTATAGGCAGGTTGAAAAGATCTGAAGCCCAAGTTTTTGAGTAACGGGACTAGCCAGTATTTCCTACTCCTCTCGTAGCCCTTACAGAAGAAGACGGCATGGACATCATCTTCTTTCTGATGAGCACACACTGGGCAGAGTTCTGTGGTGGATCGTGATTTCCATGACGCTGTGAATGAAGCTAGAGGGAGGCATCCATACCTCCACTGTAGAAATAATTTTCTCGTAAGTGTGGGGGAGATTGAGTCAAGAGCACTTTCAAGATGATAAGAGACTTTCGCATTGAGGAACAAGTGTGTCAAGGATCCTTCTCTCGTGGCATCAATAGCTTTTGTCAGCATCATTTCATAATATGCTCTCACGAGTACTTTCTTTGGAGTATTTACACAAAAGTTTAGTGGATCCCTCCATAGTTCCGAGAAACCCATCTCCTCAAGCATTGCCCTGACATAAATCATCCATGGAATTCGTTTGGCGTTCCTTAGCTCTAAAAATTCCTGTAATTCCTCTCTGTAGCTTGTAAGGTCTGGGCTACACCACAGGCGCCTCCAAAAGGTTAGCGGTTTGAGACCCAGCTCTTCTGTTATAGATCGAATTATAAACATATTAAAAAAAGAATCCAATCAAAGTAAAATATTTTCTAGTGGTATAGCACTAGATGTAAAACAAACCAGTATTTTAATAAAAATCCTTTAGGTGTCATCAGTCTGTTAAGGATGTATTTTGTCATTTGCTTTTAAAAGTGAATGTAAACTTGAAAAATTTTACACATATGCCATGATAGTTCACAAAAAGATCTGCTGCAAATGAAACACATTTGAAGGAAAACACCCATTTATTTTTCTATGCTAAAGGATTGCGTAAATATGAATAATTAGTTATTGAGAAAGAATTTAACAGTTCATAAAACATAAAACATGGCATTCTAAAATTAAAATAATATATATATTTATGTATATATATATATATATATATATATATATATATATATATATATATATATATATATATATATATATATATATATATATATATATATATATATATATATATATATATATATATATATATAGTAAGTTCCACACCTCCTCTGACGTTGCCGGGACTCCAGGACAGCAGTGCACCCCAGGGTCGGAGGTTGCCCTGTCTTACAATAACAGTTTCCCAAAGCACAACAGATGCTGATGCACTCCACCCCAAAGATGTATTACCACTCCATGGTTGTGTTTGCAAAAAAAGCGGGTTTATTTAATTCATGATTTTCAGCATGGTATATCAAGAATGATGGAAAAAACACCCAACGAGTTTCGACGAAGAGCTCGTCTTGCTCACAAGTAACACCCATGTCTCATGCAATTCATTAAATAAAGTTCATACAAAGTGACATCACACACAAAAGGGTAATCAACATAGGTGAAGGACTTCACATTGAGTATCATTGCAAGCAGCGGACATCTTAGCAAGGGGTTTTCTCTAAGTAACACCTATTGAGCGATATCTTAATTTTGTAATAAACACACATATTGTACACCATTTGAATTCATGGCAAAGAAATAACTGCCTTGATGATATCAGGCATCAGAGACTGGCACCTAGACTTTTATAATTCACTGCATCGTACAGGGCCAACAATTGAAATAAACCATTAATAATCATTTATTGTTGTAGTTGCAAATAACCCCAGTGAGAAATAATTAAATCTTCTATCCCAAGTGGGAGAGTTATTTTATATAGGTCATACCTCTGAATTGGAACATCAACAACGACTGTTCAAAACAAATTAACCAACTGTTTGTTGTTCTTCATTTAGTCATGGTGAAACCACACACAGGAAAATAATTCTGAGAATCCCAAGTGGGAAAATTATCAGTTCAACACAGTGATAGCAAATAACTAGATGTCAATTTGATAGTTCATTTCAAAGTGTCCAAATGCTTGTTGTTCTCCACAATGTCATATCTTGCTTGCTCTGTCGCCTGAACAAAACAAAAGAAAACCAGCTCAATCAAACATATCGAAGAGGATAAGTGTCTTACATTCAAGCCCAAACTTGCAACGATTACAGATACAAAATACGGTGATCAATGTAGTTACGTGAAGATTAAAAACAAAGACTCAGCCAAAGCGTAGGAGGCTTAATTAAGGTCACAGTAAAAACAAGGAAAATTAGAGCACTCATGTTGTTAGTTCAAAAAATGAATAAATAAACCAAAGAGAATCTCAAGCCAAGTCACTCCCCCAAATGCCACACCAGTTTCTCCTCAGAGTTCAGCCCACCTAGAATCTTGGTGTCTAGATTTACAATGAAGTGGCTCTCCAATTGTTGCAGTTTCCGTATCCTGTCACCTCCTCTTTTCATTGGGGGGACACGGTCAATAACGAAAAACTTCAACAAATTGCGATTGCTTTTGTGATGTTCTTCGAAATGTCTAGCAATCGAAGACAGTTGATCCTTGTTTTGGATTGCCCTCATGTGCTCAAGAATACGTTTCTTGGCCGGGAACATCGTGCTCCCCAAATATTTCTTTGCACACGGGCAAATCAAAACATATACACAGTAATCTGACAAGCAAGACAGATGTTTCTTGATGGTTCTATCTCTATCTTCCACTGGAAAGTGGACCTTCTTCACGTTGGTACTGAATTTGCATGCCTTGCATGCCATGCAGGTGAAGAACCCTTCTATGTCAGATTTTTTACTTTTAAGGGAACTAACATCATTCCTACTGAGTTTGTCCTTCAAGGAACTGGCTTTGCGATAAGAGACATCTGGATTACAACTTAATGCATCATTAAGGGTTGATTCAGTACTGAGGACTTTCCAGTGTTTCCTTAAGCTCTTTTGCACTTGCCATGATTTAGAGTGGTAAGTGGCTACAAATCTGATCTTATTGCCATCTAAATTAGATGATTTTTCTTTGGGCACTAGTAGTTCTGCATGACTAATTGCACTAGCTTTTTCATACGCTGCCTTGATAATGTTGACATTATATCCTCTTTCAATAAAGCGTTCAGTCATACACTCGCCCTCTTTGATAAAGTCCTGTTCAGAGCTACAATTTCTCCGGGCCCGGAGGAATTCACCAAATGGTATGCTCCGAATGAGAGATTTCGGATGGCCACTGTCTGCATGTAACAGAGTGTTACCAGCAGTTTCTTTCCTGAAAGCTTGGTGACAAGTTTCTTGTTTGACACCTGAACAGTCAGATCTAAGAATTCCATTGTGCTGTCACTTATTTTCCCTTCTAGGCTTAGGTTCAGAGTGTTATGATTGAGTGTCTGAATGAATTGTTCTGCCAATGTGCGTGGACCGTCCCAGATGATAAACAGATCGTCAATGTATCGCAGCCAAAGTATCACATGGCTGCGATACAGATCTTGGGTCCGGGCAACTTGCTGCTCCCAGCTTGCCATGAACAGATTTGCAAAGCTGGGAGTAAAACAAGTTCCCATCGCATATATATATCCATACTAATATAATAAAGAGAGAGCCCAAACCTTTGAGGCGGGTAATCTCTGGAACCACAGCACCAATCACAACACCCAATACAGCGTTGGAACGGGCAGTTGCAGCAGAAGGACATAGGCTATGCAGACGCCCACCGTATACATTTAAAAGGTAAAAGAACCGTGCCAGCAAAGTAGTCCCTTGTGGGCGTGTCTGCATTGTGCTGTGGGCGTGTACTGGAGGCGTGACAAATGCTGGGGGCGTGTTGTACGTTCCGCCCTTCATGCCATGTCACACAGGCTGTGTGCTAATCCCACCCTGCTCCCTTTAAACACCCCTGCACCCCATAATCATAACCCACCCTTACTCCTTAAAATACCCCAACACCTTTAAACACTAACCCATCTTAACCCTATAAATATACCCTGTGCCCCAAAACCCAAACCTATCCCTAAACCCTAAAAATACCCCTGTAACCCAAAACCCAAACCTAGCCCTGACCCCTATAAATACCCCTGTACCTCAAAACCCAAACCTACCCCTGAACCCTAAAAATACCCCTGTACCTCAAACCCAAACCTAGCCCTGAACCATAAAAATACCACTGTACCCCAAAACCCAAACCTACCCCTGAACCCTAAAATACCCCTGTACCCCAAAACCCAAACCATAGCCCTGAACCCTTTAAATACCCCTGTACCCCAAAACCCAAACCTACCCCTGAACCCTAAAAATACCCCTGTACCCCAAAACCCAAACCTAGCCCTGAACCCTAAAAATAACCCTGTACCCCAAAAATAACCCTGTACCCCAAAAATAACCCTGTACCCCAAATCCCAAACCTACCCCTGAACCCTAAAATACCCCTGTAGCCAAAAACCCAAACCTAGCCCTGAACCCTAAAAATACCCATGTCATTCGAGATGTCATCAGTGATGTCATCAGTGATGTCACTGACCATGTCATGAATGATGTAATATGTGACATCATCAGCAGTGGATTGCGGGTGCGCGATATATTGTTAGTGCAACTAACTATATATGCGAATTTCAATGGTTTTGTGCGAGTAAAATAAGGTTTTGTAAATGCTAATCTCTAACTATATATGGTCTATAACCTATGGTTTTTTAATTGAATTTTCAAGGTTTTGTAAATGCTAATTCCTAACTATATATGGTCTATAACCTATGGTTTTTTCAGTGAATATATATATATATATATATATATATATATATATATATATATATATATATATATATATATATATATATATATATTATATATATATATATATATATATATATATATATATATATACTAGCAGTCTGTCCCGACGTTGTCCGGGTATGAATTGCTGCCGGCCAGTAGTATATTGTTTTGTAGGATTTTGTTTTGATAGGATTTTGATAGGATTTCTTATCTGTGACAGGTCTGTGAAACGCTCCGATTCACAGTGCACTGCTGATGCACTTAAGAGTGTGCGCTAAGTAGTGTGTGAACTCGAGTTTCCCTACTTTATTTTTCCTTGCAATATTATATAGCTCGAACTCGAAAACTTGGCATGAGCACAATTTACATTACAGAAGAACACATTCATTTGTGGTAGGCACGGAGAGACAAAACGATTTGCCTGGAATCACAGGATGTTGAGCTGATGCCGAGATTCGAACGTAGCTCCCCAGCTCTAAAGTTCGCAATTCTAGAACTTGTGGCGGGAGGTGTGTCTAAAAGTGTATGCCGGTGCTGGCCATCAATGAGAGAGACCTGTGCATTTTTTTAATGGGTGGTGAAAAAATATGAGTATGTTGCTGGAGATGTGGGCGGTCGTGCCACCAATGTACTTACCGGGGGAGGGTAAACACCCATTATTCCGCAACTTTCTTTCCGCATACAATCACTCCTCATATTTTCATTACTAAAGTACCATGACTCCGCAAAGCCATTATAACGCATGGCATTACATTTTTTATGCATTTACCACGCATACATTTACAACGAAATTCGTTGTAAATGCATGAATGATAAAAGCATGCTTTTTTAAAATGTTTGGATAAGGTAAGTATGGGTATAGGGGTGTATGTTTTGGGGTACTGGGGTATATGGTTTTGGGTGTTTGGGTATTTTAAGGGTTCAGATATAGTTTTGGGTTATGGGGTACAGGGGTAATTTAGGGTTAAGGGATAGGTATGGATTTTGGGGTACAGGGGTATTTTTAGAGTTCAGGGCAAGGTTAGGGTTTTTGGGTATAGGGGTATTTTTAGGGTTCGGGGGTAGGTTTGGGTTTTGGGGTACAGGGGTATTTTTTAATGGTTCAGGGCTAGGTTTTGGTTTTGGGGTACAGGGGTATTTTTAGTTAATCCCTAACTATATATGGTCTATAACCTATGGTTTTTTAATTGAATTTTCAAGGTTTTGTAAATGCTAATTCCTAACCATATATGGTCTATAACCTATGGTTATTTCAGTAAATTTCAATGTTTTTTTAAAAGCTAATATCTATAGCTGTAAAATATATTCTTTATTACGTGACGTATCACGTAGCCACGTGAGACGCCTCATGACGCGTCACATAACCGTGACGTATCGGCTCTGCAGCGCAAACAAAACCTGTAACGTAAGCGCGCCGGAGCACGCTTACAGATATATATATATTTTTTTAACCTTAATTAGACAAAATCCACACGTGCACATTTCTTGAGGCCTTGCAAAGGCACATCAAACAAACAATCCCTACAATTTTGCCAAGTTTGGTGGAAATCTATTACCTTAAATTTTATTTTACTGTTTCTCTTGGTTTTCCCCTTGTTACACTTACCGGAACGCTACCCGGTACGCAAACCGGATGCTCCAAAAACACAAGATGGCGGACTCCCGTTACGCTGCCGGTTAGCTGCCCGGTTCGCGTACCGGGAAGCGCCTCTATGGCGAAAAATCGCAATTTTTTTTACATTAATTTTTTGCCCCGCGGGGCACTTTAATATCCCCCTCATCAATCCTAGGGGGTCAGGAGGGGTCTACCTTGCCCCCTTTCCTTCATTTTCCCCTTCGTTTTTCACCACCTCTTGTCTCTTGATCCTACCGAGAGACAAGATGGCAGCCGCTCCGGACTGTTTACAATGTTGACAGCCAATCAGCTTCTCCTCAGACTCCCATTACGCTGCCGGTTAGCTGCCCGGTTAGCTGCCCGGTTCGCGTACCGGGACGCGCCTCTACGGTGAAAAATCGCAAAAATATTTTTTTTTTTTTTGTCCCGTGGGGCACTTTAATATCCCCCTCATCAATCCTAGGGGGTCAGGAGGGGTCTACCTTGCCCCCTTTCCTTCATTTCCCCCTTCGTTTTTCACCACCTCTTGTCTCTCGATCCTACCGAGAGACAAGATGGCGGCCGCTCCGGACTGTTTAGAATGTTGACAGACACCGGAGAGCCAATCAGCTTCGCTTCGCGAAGTTCCATTACGCGTCAGGTAGCGAACCGGGGCGCTAACCGGAGCGCTGTCACAGATATATCTGTTTTTTAAAACGTTAATTTCTCAAAATCCACTGGAGCACATATATTGAGACATAGCAAAGGCGCGTCGGGCAAACCATATCTACAATTTTGCCAAGTTTCGTGAAAATCCATTCAGCCGTTCGAGCTAAAAGTGAGTCCAACCGCCCTATGGAAAACTCAATGTTAAAAACACGTTTTGGGACCCCCTTTTTTCTTGGCCCCCGCTTGACGAAAGCCCCCCCAGATTTTCAGGGGCTGCTCAGAAACAAAATGTGCCATTTTCCTGAAAATTTCAGCCAATTCCGTCCCCAAACGCCAAAGTTATTCGACATAGAATTTTCTGAAATCCCATAGGAAAAAAATTATAACTATATATACCTACTGGCGACTGCCAGTAGGTAATATATATATATATATATATATATATATATATATATATATATATATACTGAAAAAACCATAGGTTATAGACCATATATAGTTAGGAATTCGCATTTACAAAACCTTATTTTACTCACACAAAACCATTGAAATTCCATATATAGTTAGTTGCACTAACTATATATCGCGCACCCGCAATCCACTGCTGATGATGTCACATATTACATCATTCATGACATGGTCAGTGACATCACTGATGACATCACTGATGACATCTCAAATGACATCACTGATGACATCTCAAATGACATCACTGATGACATCACTGATGACATCTCATTTGACATTACTGATCACATCACTGATGATATCATTCATGTGATAATACGATGAACCTCTTCAGACTCTAATATAACCTTAGATACAATCAGTGTAAACAGACACTCACAGACTGTCACTCATCCATGGAGTTACTCACACACCTAGTCAGTCATGCAAAGAATCAATCACACCTCCATTTCCTCAACTATACAGTTATACAAACTTTACTTATTCAAACATATACTAACACATATTTACTCTCTTATACAATCCCTGATACAAGTTCACAATGATCCATACAGCCACTCACACATTCACTGGCTCTTATGCACAGTTATTTATATATGTCAACTCTCACATGTACTGTGTTTTACATATGTACTTACTATGACATGTAGCACTGAGATATCCATTCACTCACCAATACACTCATGCACACAGTCAACCGCCCATACAGCTGTTTCCACATGCACTTTTGAAACCATACATCTAGTGAATCAACTGCTCACACATCTATGCACAGAGTCATACACCTCCCAGCCACCCACACACACACTCAGTCTCCCATACAAATACTTGGGCAACCAATCAATAACCCATATAGTTACTCATATAGCTACTTATCAACACATGCAACAGTTTACAGAACAACAGACATAATGATGCACAAATTAAGACAGTTTAGTCACTAACCCATGCACTCAGTGAGACACATTTAATCACTCACTCATACAGTCAGTCATGCACCTACTAAATCCTTCATCCAGACACTTATCAGCAGTGGATTGCGGGTGCGCGATATATAGTTAGTGCAACTAACTATATATGGAATTTCAATGGTTTTGTGTGAGTAAAATAAGGTTTTGTAAATGCGAATTCCTAACTATATATGGTCTATAACCTATGGTTTTTTAATTGAATTTTCAAGGTTTTGTAAATGCTAATTCCTAACTATATATGGTCTATAACCTATGGTTATTTCAGTAAATTTCAATGTTTTTTTAAAAGCTAATATCTATAGCTGTAAAATATATTCTTTATTACGTGACGTATCACGTAGCCACGTGAGACGCCTCATGACGCGTCACATAATCGTGACGTATCGGCTCTGCAGCGCAAACAAAACCTGTAACGTAAGCGCGCCGGAGCACGCTTACAGATATATATATTTTTTTTAACCTTAATTAGACAAAATCCACACGTGCACATATCTTGAGGCCTTGCAAAGGCACATCAAACAAACAATCCCTACAATTTTGCCAAGTTTGGTGGAAATCTATTACCTTAAATTTTATTTTACTGTTTCTCTTGGTTTTCCCCTTGTTACACTTACCGGAACGCTACACGGGCCGGTACGCAAACCGGATGCTCCAAAAACACAAGATGGCGGACTCCCGTTACGCTGCCGGTTAGCTGCCCGGTTCGCGTACCGGGAAGCGCCTCTATGGCGAAAAATCGCAATTTTTTTTAAATTAATTTTTTGCCCCGCGGGGCACTTTAATATCCCCCTCATCAATCCTAGGGGGTCAGGAGGGGTCTACCTTGCCCCCTTTCCTTCATTTCCCCCTTCGTTTTTCACCACCTCTTGTCTCTTGATCCTACCGAGAGACAAGATGGCAGCCGCTCCGGACTGTTTACAATGTTGACAGCCAATCAGCTTCTCCTCAGACTCCCATTACGCTGCCGGTTAGCTGCCCGGTTAGCTGCCCGGTTCGCGTACCGGGACGCGCCTCTACGGCGAAAAATCGCAAACATTTTTTTTTATTTTTTGTCCCGTGGGGCACTTTAATATCCCCCTCATCAATCCTAGGGGGTCAGGAGGGGTCTACCTTGCCCCCTTTCCTTCATTTCCCCCTTCGTTTTTCACCGCCTCTTGTCTCTCGATCCTACCGAGAGACAAGATGGCGGCCGCTCCGGACTGTTTAGAATGTTGACAGACACCGGAGAGCCAATCAGCTTCGCTTCGCGAAGTTCCATTACGCGTCAGGTAGCGAACCGGGGCGCTAACCGGAGCGCTGTCACAGATATATCTGTTTTTTAAAACATTAATTTCTCAAAATCCACTGGAGCACATATATTGAGACATAGCAAAGGCGCGTCGGGCAAACCATATCTACAATTTTGCCAAGTTTCGTGAAAATCCATTCAGCCGTTCGAGCTAAAAGTGAGTCCAACCGCCCTATGGAAAACTCAATGTTAAAAACACGTTTTGGGACCCCCTTTTTTCTTGGCCCCCGCTTGACGAAACCCCCCCCCCAGATTTTCAGGGGCTGCTCAGAAACAAAATGTGCCATTTTCCTGAAAATTTCAGCCAATTCCGTCCACAAACGCCAAAGTTATTCCACATAGAATTTTCTGAAATCCCATAGGAAAAAAATCCTAACTATATATACCTACTGGCGACTATATATGGTTATAGACCATATATAGTTAGGAATTCGCATTTACAAAACCTTATTTTACTCACACAAAACCATTGAAATTCCATATATAGTTAGTTGCACTAACTATATATCGCGCACCCTCAATCCACTGCTGATGATGTCACATATTACATCATTCATGACATGGTCAGTGACATCACTGATGACATCACTGATGACATCTCAAATGACATCACTGATGACATCTCAAATGACATCACTGATGACATCTCATTTGACATTACTGATCACATCACTGATGATATCATTCATGTCATAATACGATGAACCTCTTCAGACTCTAATATAACCTTAGATACAATCAGTGTAAACAGACACTCACAGACTGTCACTCATCCATGGAGTTACTCACACACCTAGTCAGTCATGCAAAGAATCAATCACACCTCCATTTCCTCAACTATACAGTTATACAAACTTTACTTATTCAAACATATACTAACACATATTTACTCTCTTATACAATCCCTGATACAAGTTCACAATGATCCATACAGCCACTCACACATTCACTGGCTCTTATGCACAGTTATTTATATATGTCAACTCTCACATGTACTGTGTTTTACATATGTACTTACTATGACATGTAGCACTGAGATATCCATTCACTCACCAATACACTCATGCACACAGTCAACCGCCCATACAGCTGTTTCCACATGCACTTTTGAAACCATACATCTAGTGAATCAACTGCTCACACATCTATGCACAGAGTCATACACCTCCCAGCCACCCACACACACACTCAGTCTCCCATACAAATACTTGGGCAACCAATCAATAACCCATATAGTTACTCATTTAGCTACTTATCAGCACATGCAACAGTTTAGAGAACAACAGACATAATGATGCACAAATTAAGACAGTTTAGTCGCTAACCCATGCACTCAGTGAGACACATTTAATCACTCACTCATACAGTCAGTCATGCACCTACTAAATCCTTCATCCAGACACTTATCAGCAGTGGATTGCGGGTGCGCGATATATAGTTAGTGCAACTAACTATATATGGAATATCAATGGTTTTGTGTGAGTAAAATAAGGTTTTGTAAATGCGAATTCCTAACTATATATGGTCTATAACCTATGGTTTTTTCAGTGAATTTTCAAGGTTTTGTAAATGCTAATTCCTAACTATATATGGTCTATAACCTATGGTTTTTTCAGTGAATTTTCAAGGTTTTGTAAATGCTAATTCCTAACTATATATGGTCTATAACCTATGGTTTTTTCAGTGAATATATATATATACATACATATATAAACATATATCATCTGTATATCTATTTAAATACAAACATAAATGCATGCATACATATACTTATATGCATACAGATGCATGTTATTTACATGAAAGTTGAAAAAACACTAATAAAAGCAAAGCTAAAAAGCCACCTCATTACAAACAGAATGGCTTTAACTTAAACGAGGGCGAGATCTATTGCATTTTCAATGCTTGTTTACTTTGGTTCCATCAAGAAGGCATTCAGATGTGTCACACATTTGCCATAAATTCTGAATGTTAGCACTCTAGTTGCACATTAGATCACTGTAGTAAAGCTACTGCTCACCAGGGACGTCTGCTGCTGGTATTCAAAGTGCATGTTTCAGTCTGCATGTCAGAATTTTTTTAATGAAATTGAAGAGGGTTTGAGAAGTCACTCAAAATGTGCCCTAATTTTTCTTTCTGCAGCACTAATCATAATTCATATGTCAAAATATACCCCCTCATTTTGTTCCTTTTTAAATTAAATGTTTTAAGAGTTACCACTTTATTCCAATCAAGATGGCTTCAGGTGTGCCATACCTTTGTAATAAGTAGGACTGTTAGCGCTCTAGTTGTTCTTTAGAACACTCTGGGACATTCTGTCATTGGGCTATACTTGGGTTACATCTGGGTGATATTTGGGCTACATTTGGGCTCTTTTGTCTCTGGTGGCCATTTTGGGAGACTGCATGTCAGAATTTTTTTATGAAATAGAAGAGGATTTGAAAAGTCACTCAAAATGTGCCCTCATTTTTCTTTCTGCAGCACTAATAATACCTTCTATTGCATAATATACCCCCTCATTTTGTTCCTTTTTAAATTAAATGTTTTAAGAGTTACCACTTTATTCCCATCACGATGGCTCCAGGTGTGCTATACCTTTGTAATAAGTAGGACTGTTAGCGCTCTAGTTGTTCTTTAGAACACTCTGGGACATTCTGTCATTGGGCTATACTTGGGCTACATCTGGGTGATATTTGGGCTACATTTGGGCTCTTTTGTCTCTGGTGGCCATTTTGGGAGACTGCATGTCAGAATGTTTTAATGAAATAGAAAAGGATTTGAGAAGTCACTCAAAATGTGCCCTAATTTTTCATTCAGCAGCACTAATCATACTTTCTATGGCAAAATATACCCCCTCATGTTGTTTCTTTTTAAATTAAATGTTTTAAGAGTTACCACTTTATTCCAATCAAGATGGCTTCAGGTGTGCCATACCTTTGTAATAAGTAGGACTGTTAGCGCTCTAGTTGTTCTTTAGAACACTCTGGGACATTCTGTCATTGGGCTATACTTGGGCTACATCTGGGTGATATTTGGGCTACATTTGGGCTCTTTTGTCTCTGGTGGCCATTTTGGGAGACTGCATGTCAGAATGTTTTAATGAAATAGAAAAGGATTTGAGAAGTCACTCAAAATGTGCCCTAATTTTTCATTCTGCAGCACTAATCATACTTTCTATGGCAAAATATACCCCCTCATGTTGTTTCTTTTTAAATTAAATGTTTTAAGAGTTACCACTTTATTCCAATCAAGATGGCTTCAGGTGTGCCATACCTTTGTAATAAGTAGGACTGTTAGCGCTCTAGTTGTTCTTTAGAACACTCTAGGAGGCTGCAGTAGAACACAAAGGAATCAACTGACAGTCTCTGTCCTTGTTGGATGTACATGTTTTACTGAGAATGTCAGACTTCATTTTCACATGACTGAGAAAGATAATGTGAATTTACAGAAAATATGCTTTCAGTTTAGCTTATAGATCCCCTTCCAAACCACTGTGGGAAAATCATGAGATATTAGTTTTCTTTCAAACAATATTCATGATATCACAGCAGAAGGTTTTTTCACATGGTAAAATCACCTTAGAACCCACCACAATTCCTAAAACGAGTATGGTACCATCAACAAATGATTTATAATGTAACTAAAGTCCTAAAACCCTCTATTAACTACAGTGTTTTTTAATGAGGTGCTATCATGTATATTGGTCCCAAGATGGCTGCCAACACTTCTTGGATGAAGTGCTGACAGCCAATCAGATCAGATGTGTGGTTAGGCTCTGCCCAGATATATATCTTTTTTTGAACCTAAATTACTCAAAATCCACTGGAGCACATATATTGAGACCTAGCAAAGGCACATCGGGCTAACAGTCCCTACAATTTTGCCAAGTTTCGTGCAAATCCATTCAGCCGTTCGAGCTAAAAGTGAAGCCAACCGCCCTATGGAAATTAACATGGGAAAAACACGTTTTGGGACCCCCCTTTTTTCTCGGCCCCCCCTTGATGAAACCCCCCCAAATTGTCAGGGGCTGCTCAGAAACAAAATGTTCCATTTTCCTGAAAATTTCAGCCAATTCCGTCCACAAACGCCAAAGTTATTAGACATAGAATTTTCAAAAATCCCATAGAGAAAAAATCCTAACTATATATACCTACTGGCGAACGCCAGTAGGTAATATATATATATATATATATATATATATATTACCTACTGGCGGTTGCATATTTGCATATTTTGCATATTTTCTGTAAATTCACATTATCTTTCTCAGTCATGTGAAAATGAAGTCTGACATTCTCAGTAAAACATGTACATCCAACAAGGACAGAGACTGTCACTTGATTCCTTTGTGTTCTACTGCAGCCTCCTAGAGTGTTCTAAAGAACAACTAGAGCGCTAACAGTCCTACTTATTACAAAGGTATGGCACACCTGAAGCCATCTTGATTGGAATAAAGCATTTAATTTAAAAAGAAACAACATGAGGGGGTATATTTTGCCATAGAAAGTATGATTATTGCTGCAGAATGAAAAATTAGGGCACATTTTGAGTGACTTCTCAAATCCTTTTCTATTTCATTAAAACATTCTGACATGCAGTCTCCCAAAATGGCCACCAGAGACAAAAGAGCCCAAATGTAGCCCAAATATCACCCAGATGTAGCCCAAGTATAGCCCAATGACAGAATGTCCCAGAGTGTTCTAAAGAACAACTAGAGCGCTAACAGTCCTACTTATTACAAAGGTATGGCACACCTGAAGCCATCTTGATTGGAATAAAGTGGTAACTCTTAAAACATTTAATTTAAAAAGAAACAACATGAGGGGGTATTTTTTGCCATAGAAAGTATGATTAGTGCTGCAGAATGAAAAATTAGGGCACATTTTGAGTGACTTCTCAAATCCTTTTCTATTTCATTAAAACATTCTGACATGCAGTCTCCCAAAATGACCACCAGAGACAAAAGAGCCCAAATGTAGCCCAAATATCATCCAGATGTAGCCCAAGTATAGCCCAATGACAGAATGTCCCAGAGTGTTCTAAAGAACAACTAGAGCGCTAACAGTCCTACTTATTACAAAGGTATAGCACACCTGGAGCCATCGTGATGGGAATAAAGTTGTAACTCTTAAAACATTTAATTTAAAAAGGAACAAAATGAGGGGGTATATTATGCAATAGAAGGTATTATTAGTGCTTCAGAAAGAAAAATTAGGGCACATTTTGAGTGACTTTTCAAAACCTCTTCTATTTCATTAAAAAATTCTGACATGCAGTCTCCCAAAATGGCCACCAGAGACAAAAGAGCCCAAATGTAGCCCAAATATCACCCAGATGTAGCCCAAGTATAGCCCAATGACAGAATCTCCCAGAGTGTTCTAAAGAACAACTAGAGCGCTAACAGTCCTACTTATTACAAAGGTATGGCACACCTGAAGCCATCTTGATTGGAATAAAGTGGTAACTCTTAAAACATTTAATTTAAAAAGGAACAAAATGAGGGGGTATATTTTGCCATATGAATTATGATTAGTGCTGCAGAAAGAAAAATTAGGGCACATTTTGAGTGACTTCTCAAACCCTCTTCAATTTCATTAAAAAATTCTGACATACAGTCTCCCAAAATGGCCACCAGAGACAAAAGAGCCTAAATGTAGCCCAAATATCACCCAGATGTACCCCAAGTATAGCCCAATGACAGAATGTCCCAGAGTGTTCTAAAGAACAACTAGAGCGCTAACAGTCTTACTTATGACAAAAGTATGGCACACCAGAAGCCATCTTGATTGGAATGAAGTGGTAAGTCTGAAAACACTCAATTTAAAAAGGAACAACATGAGGGGGTTAATTTTGCCATAGAAAGTATGATTAGTGCTTCAGAAAGAAAAATTAGGGATCATTTTGAGTGACTTCTCAAATCCTCTTCTATTTCATTAAAAAAATTCTGACATGCAGACTGAAACATGCACTTTGAATACCAGCAGCAGACGTCCCTGGTGAGCAGTAGCTTTACTACAGTGATCTAATGTGCAACTAGAGGGCTAACATTCAGAATTTATGGCAAACGTGTGACACATCTGAATGCCTTCTTGATGGAACCAAAGTAAACAAGCATTGAAAATGCAATAGATCTCGCCCTCGTTTAAGTTAAAGCCATTGTGTTTGTAATGAGGTGGCTTTTTAGCTTTGCTTTTATTAGTGTTTTTTCAACTTTCATGTAAATAACATGCATCTGTATGCATATAAGTATGTGTATGCATGCATTTATGTTTGTATTTATATAGATATACAGATGATATATGTTTCTATATGTATGCATATATATATATTCACTGAAAAAACCATAGGCTATAGACCATATATAGTTAGGAATTAGCATTTACAAAACCTTGAAAATTCACTGAAAAAACCATAGGTTATAGACCATATATAGTTAGGAATTAGCATTTACAAAACCTTGAAAATTCACTGAAAAAACCATAGGTTATAGACCATATATAGTTAGGAATTCGCATTTACAAAACCTTATTTTACTCACACAAAACCATTGAAATTCCATATATAGTTAGTTGCACTAACTATATATCGCGCACCCGCAATCCACTGCTGATGATGTCACATATTACATCATTCATGACATGGTCAGTGACATCACTGATGACATCACTGATAACCTATGGTTTTTTCAGTGAATATATATATATATATATATATATATATATATATATATGTATATATATATATATATATATATATATATATATATATATATATATATATATATATATATAATCTCTGTTAGGGTAGGTGACCTTTTAGTGTTCTGGCCTGCCGAACAGTCATCCCGACCCTTAGATGATTTGACTCCTCCTGCTCGCTGGCAGCAAGAAAGTTACTGAAAGCTCTTGACGGGAGTCCAAGAAACTAGACCCTAGTTAGAGCATGCCATAAAGACTATAAACTAAAACTGGCCATAAGCAAGTCTGTTCTGAAGGAGGAAGCGTGGAGGGAGTCGACAGAGACAAGTACTCAGAGGAACATCTCTAGATTCTGGAGTATTTTTAACAGCGCATTGTTAGAGCATGATAAAGGTAGCGCAATAGGTGCACATATTACCAAGGAGGAATGGGTGCTCCATTTTAAAACCATGTTTGAGTGTCCGCCAGAGTTAATCTTTCAGTCAGGTTGAGAGATAGATACTCCGAACTAACCTTTGGGTTGGGGTGGTCAAGGAGGGTGTCTCTGGGCTAACAAGTAACAAAGCTCCGGGACCCAACGGCATCCTTCCGGACCTTTTTAAATCTAATCCAACTTTTTCGGCACCGATCCTTGTTGCAGTAATTAATGTGGTGGCAAGGTATGGATGCCCTGACTCCTGGCTATCTCGACTACAGTGCCTGTTTTCAAAAAGAGTGCCCGTGACAATGCACACTGTTATAGGCTGATCTCGCTGTTGGATTTGGTGGTCAAGGTGGTGGGCCATGTCCTTTTAGATAGGTTGACCACCTGGGTAGAGGAACATGATATACTTTCAGATGTACTGTACGGGTTCCACCTAAGCCGGTCCACCGTGGCCAAGTGCCTCAATCTTACTATGATTCTTAATAAATACACAGTTGCACGTTCCGGACCCATTTATTTAGCTTTCATGGACCTATCTTGTGCGTTTGATCATGTGAAGAAGGCTAAACTGTGGCAGTCCATGAAAAATATTGGGGTAGACAGTACCATCGTCCTTTTTTTAGAAGATCTTCGTCGGGCAACTAAGGCCACTGTTAGATTCTCGCAGGACCTACGTGTGTCACGGAATTTTCATGTAAAAAGAGGTGTACGCCAAGGGTCTATCTTGGACCCCTTTCTGTTCAACTTTTATATCAACAACCTAGATAAAGCTCTCGTATCAACAGGGGTAGATTATCTGCATGTAGGGCGACAAGGCCTCCCTGTACTACTCTAGGCGGTTGACGCAGTCCTTATATCTAGGACTGCCAGGGGGCTTCAAACCCTGCTTGATGTCGGAATGAAACTTATCTATAAATAACTCAAAATCCTATGTCACGCAGGTGGAAACATGCCCAAATAACTTTTTCCAATTCAGGGTAGGTCTGGCTAAGGTACCTCGCACAGACATTATTTCATATTTGTGGGAAATACTGGGTGACCAAATAAAATGAGAGACTCTCAAACAAAAAAAGAAGGTGTAGTGAGGGCAGGGCCTTACTCGTGCTCATTGCTATGTTAGCATAGGCTTATTAGAAGTTTAAACACCATTTTATCTTTTTGCTGCTTTTGCACACAACACTGTATGTAACTGTTGTTGTAAGTTAGGCTGCGTGAATTGCTTCACATGAGAAGGGCTTGCATTCAACATCCCTAGACTTACAGCTCGACCTCAGTCTGACAGTGAGTGCTGAAGCCTCCAAGGTTATCAAAACAATGTTCAGTGTTGTTCGGGCTGGAATATCAAGGTGTGATTGAAACTTGTGTGTCTCTGATGAATAATCCTCTTTATACTGTGACTAAACTTGATGGCTTGAACTGCTTGGTTTTGGATTACCCGCATTTGAACACTCATTGTCGGACCAGCGGGGCACAGAATACTCACAGTTTTGGCCGTGTGGATAGTCTCATGGGTAAGCGTTTTAAAACTACACTTGACATATTCAATGGCTTTTTGAGCCATAACCTGTCCTCTCTCAGTAGTCAATGGACAGCTTTCACCTGTGGCAGTAAACAAAAACAGTTCAGAAGATTCGCTCTGGGCTATAAAAACAGTCCAGGCATCTATGCCAGCCGCATTGTCTCTTTTGGAGAGACTGGACCCTGATGCATGTTCGTATGTTGATGACATTTATTTCACAGATGACGAGTTATGGCCACATCTGTGTCGCGTCGACCGCATCATTTGTATGTTTGCAGACTTCGGTTACAAATTTAAATTTGCAAAGTCACACATTGCAGAGTACACAGTGTTGTTCCTGGGCTACAAGCTCAACATGATGGTTGAGGTTTAGCACCTCACATCCTGGAGAAATGCGCACTTCTGCGCGCTCTGAACTCTGAATAAACTACAATCTCTGCTCGTTTTTTGGAATTTCGGGCATACCTTCAATCCCGATTATGCCCAGTGTATCAAGCTGCTTTATGCCAATGTTAGTGACAGGTTGATTTCCAACGGAGACAGCAGGCAGGCTTTGATAACAGCTGCTCACCAGGGTATGGCCTCCGCTCACGGCGGCATGTCAGCTACTGTATCTCTCCTTCAACAGCGGTACTGGTGGAGTGGATTGTACAAACAGATGTGAAAATATGTCCTTCATTGTGACATATGCCAGCAGAGTAAACCTTTATCTACAGTTGTACATATCTAATAAACCGCTTGGTTGTGTTTTTTTGGATCATGCGGTCCTTTCTCCTCTGATACTGCATATAAGTACATCTTAGTTGCAGTTGATTCATGCACACGCTTTGTTTGGGTGGGGCTTCAAAGGAGTGCTGATGCCTGCACTATCATCAGGGATTTGAAAGTCTTAGTGGGAATTTTTGCATGTGGTACCTCTCATTCTGACCAGGGTCCGGCGTTTGCCTCTAAGGCATACAAGGATGCCGTGGGTTCATTGGGGGTCCAAGTCAAATTTTCGTTTCCATACAGGCCTGAGGGCAATAGTGTTGTGGAGCGAATGAATTGTGACTTAAAGTAATCCTTGTCAGCTAAGGTTGTAGCGTTCAACGTGCACTTAATAATCTCCCGAGAAGGTCTCTGGGTGGGCGGACCCCATACAAAATTCTCTTTGGCATCAAAATGTTTGTTCCGGGCTTTGAGGGTCTAGACATGGCGGTGTCTGCTCCATCCTTTGACATAGATGAACATTCTGCTGTTTTACAGAACATACAAAATACCAGAGACAGTCTTGCAAAGGAAGATTTGCCCTCCACATCTGATGCTGCTCTTTAGATTCTGGTAGTTGGCTGACTACCCCGAGTCGGTGATCTGGTCCCTGAGAAGGTGGAGAACAAGAAGGAGTTTGGCCCCTCATATCGTGCACCAGTTCCTGTGCTTGGCGTGCAGGGTACAAGAACAGTCATTTTCCTACCACTTCCTGGTTGCAAGGAAATCAGGTACATCTCCATTGACCATGTCAAATTACAGCAAGTGGCCGATTCTTCTTAGTATGACTCCAGCGGTCTCTTGTCCAGCGATGCTGAGAAATTCTGTTTTGGCTCAGGCAAGTTCCACCAGGCCTGACATGGCCATCGAGATGCCTATAGTTACTGATCCTTTATTTAACACACCGGCTGGTGATCCCCTTAATGAGACAGAGTATACCTACCCTACAAACTTGTCGATGTCTGATTTGAAAACATCTACAGTTAACCAGTCACGCTTTTCATTTGACACTGACTCTGTTGCATCAAAATCCCCATCTAAAATTTTGAGTTTTGCTGTTTGGTTTAAAAAACACTTTTTGATACCCCCTTGGACTTACATTTGGCTAGTGCTTTTTTCAATTTTTTTGTTCATGTCGATTGGATTTGTGGTGTACTTTTTCCATTTTGTAAATGGAGACTATGTTAAAGGAAGAACTTTAATTCGGTTAATTGATGGAACTTTGGCACCCCACTCATCTCACATCATGAAGAAGGACTAGACATTTGTTAATATCACTGCTTGGCCCATTTTAGATGGGATTGTATGGGATGCTGTAAGATTTCAAATCCATGGTCCCACAGAGATTATTAATGTTCCCAATGTACTACGTGTTTCAATGGGGGATGTGGTAAACAAAATATACACTCTGATGATTGGGATGTCCAGGCCAAAGAGGCTCTGTTTTCTGATTTGAAATATTATGCTGCTTTTGATGCTGAAGATTTATATTTAGACTCAGTCAATTATGCAGATTTATTTTGCTATTATCATTATGGCAATCATTTTCTGCACAAAGCAAACACATTTAGGAATGTGGTTAATTATACACAATGGGAACATTGTCCATCTCCCATTGAGAGCAGCTCAAAAACTCTTTTGAAAATATATACATATTTTACTGATTTTAATCAATCAAATCCGGACGCATTTTATTTTAAGATGAGTGGCGAGTCCTCTTCCAAAGATAGACTTACCCACACTAAATTATTATATCCTAAGTCCTTTCTTGACCAAGTAGCAGCTGGGTGCTATGAACTGTGGAAAAATACTATTGATCTTAAATCTGTTTGGGGTTGTAAAGACTGGCAGGTAAAAGGCACTGAGGCTTTGCATTGTACATGTCCCATCCCGAACCATATGTTGTTTTTGAATTCGACAATTTCACAGACAACCTGCTTTGGATTGGCTACCTCAAAAAAATTAAATGCTCCCTCTCTTCCTGATTTAGGAGAATACCCAACATGGTACAATCATACAGATTTGTCCCTTAGTGTATTACTGTCTCTGTTGCTGAATTTGTCTTTTAACATTTCCAGTTTCGATTCCAGAGGTTCGTTATTATGGCAAAAAAGCTCCGATTTATGCCAACATCATTTTCTGGGTCTGACCCCTGGCTAAACACAGGTGAGGGTATATCACCATTTTCAAAGTGATCATTCTGTTACTACCTATTCGGTAGGCAAGTTATGTCAGAACTGGCTCAGACATGCCAACTTAGCGTCAGTCAAACTCCATCTGTCCAAATTAACTGAAGATGTTGATCTGAATGACTTTGCTAAAGGCCCTGTGTGAGGCAGATCGAAAAGATGGGTATATGCTGTTTATATTGAAGTTTGGAAACTGTCTCAAATTGAAGCAGCTTCTAGATTACGTGAAATAGATCAAGCAAATTTAGAAAAAGTGCTTGCAGTTGTTGATAACAGCATTAACACCCTTTTTTCCCGAATTTACACATTAGACAATATTGTTTCTTCTGTTTTTGATATTGTTTAGGATTACATATCTGTTTTGTATCATGGTCAAAATCAATTACGTTCCATTATGCAATTTGCTTGGACATTACAAAGGTTGAAGGCTAGGAAAGTGCCTTGGGACTACATTAATACTTCTTCTCGATTTTTACAATTTAATTTGACTGTAAAGCAACAATTCATGTCTATGAAGGATTCTGCATATTCACTTTTGCATATTGAAAAGTTAGAACCATTGCCTTTTTCTGTTGCCGAATCTAATTCAGCTGCATGCTCATTCATGGGTTAATAACATTGCCTTTTCGGCTATTTAAATTCGATTCATGTATGAAGTACTATGCCATAGGCAGATTTGAACCTTTAGGTAGCACTTATCTCCATGTAGCTTGGTCTCTGCAATTTACCTATAGGTGCTTAAGGCAGGGTAAAGAAGTTTATTTGAAAGATGAAGATTGCACTTCTGCACCTGATCTCTCATTAGTTTGTAGGAAAAGCCAATTGCACAGCTCTTGTAATTCAGAAGTCCCGAATTTAGCATGCATTTTAAACGGAAATCCTGTCCCAGCTTTAACCCCGACTTTCACTTTGCTAGCAAACGGTAGTTATTTGTTGTTAAATAATGAAAACTGCTGTTGTATGCTGGTAGGAATACTGTACATTGTAACTGTTTCCCAACGTGTAGTCTGTTGCCAAAAATGTGCTGTTCCCTCCTCCACATGGGAAGCTCAATGTATGCATCTGGCCTTCCATTCCGACCTTGAAAGCAGAGTTCAACAAGATGAGTCGAATAAGGGCTCTTTTGTCTCAAAAAGAAGTCGCCCATACCTCTTCACGTGAAACGTTCGTCCTTCACGTGGCAAACACTCGCACCGTTGCACATGCCCTTTTGAATACTGATCTCCCCCTGCATTTCAGGGCTATGATTCACCTCATCGACCACAGGCTTGGCATACTTTTTTTAAATTGTAAGTTCTGGCCTTGTAACTTCATTCCAAACTATATTTGGTGTGATACCAGCATTTTTTCATTCTATTTTTTCCAGCCTCTTCGGCGGATTACCATTAATTCTTGCCTTGGCTGCCAGTATACTGCTGTTGATTTGCTTTCCCAAAAATGGCTGCACAATCTGTGCCCCACGACCTTCCGAGGCTGCTCCATCTTCGTAACTGGATGCTTGACTATTATGGAGCGCTCCTGCTTGCTAACTTAAGTGTGGCAGGATGGATTATCCTTCAGGTTATCGTATTTTACATGCGTGCAGCCTGTCTTCCATTGCCTGGATTGCCATTTCGAATGGGCTCTGGATTTGTGTCTCTGCAATATGGTGCCTCCTAACCCGGATTATGATCTTCTAATGAGTGCTTTAGTTGCTTTTGAGTTAGACTGTTCTGGTATTGGAATATTAGCCTGCGCAGCGGCACATCGAGTCCTAGGTAATTGGAACATATGGTCTGCAGCCCATGATTTTCTGGCACGCAGTTACCTCGAAGAACACCCGAGTTGTCCTCTGATGGTGCTAGAGGCTCTGGGTGTCGAGGAACATGAGTCTTCTTTCCCATTACTGAATTGGATCGCTGAAATGTTTTCGGATGAGAACAATGACTTCCTCTTGGAAGCACTTGCAATGTACTGTGCATATTCACTTTTGAATTGACGCATTTGTGACACTTGTCTTTTTAACTATTTATTTACTCTGGTCACATTCTGTGCTTTGAACACTATGCAGCCCCTGCTTCATGTTGAGTGTAGAAACATTTTTTTTTGTTGGTTACTGATTTGGAATATAACTCCCATTTACCCAGTTTGGCAAAATTTTAACTTGGTTCTGTCTCACTCGAACTTGAACTCTATGTTCCAAATTGTCCCTCATTCTGTGCGTGTTCTGAGCAAGGGAGGGTCTAGTAGGGCAGGGACTTACTTGTGCACATTGCTATGTTAGCATAGGCTTATTAGAAGTTTAAACACCGCATGCATGATTTAGACACTCTGAAGGAACTCCGTTTCCAGAGAGACAGAGAGCTATTGCAGATCCTGATGTGACTCACTTCTGCTGATCTTGGAGGTATGGGGTTCCCCATTCAAGCCTAAGAGACCTTCTATATTTTATAAAACATAGTTCCTAGCTAGAGAGAGTGGCATATGAGGTGCTATATATCCTGTCCCCACCATCATTATAATATGATTTCTCCTTTTGGGTTTTATGGAATTGTAAAAATGCTGACCATATTATTTTTAATCATATGGCTTCTTATGTTCGCAAAAATACTGCATCTTAGAGCACAACATTAAAACAAATATGTTAAACTTTATCGTGTCTCTTTCTTTACCCATGTTGTGGACTGGTATGAGAATATAACAAAAGAGTGTTCTTGATTCCCATCATTCCTGAGAGTAATCTAAGTCGCATGTTCTGGGTTGTCTAACCATTGGTACCTTTGCTATAGGTCGAAGTGCTAATGTGACACTGATGCTAGTCGGTTAGGGGTTCTAGGTACTGAGGTGAGTTTTTTGGTCCATCACAATTCACTGATGTCCTGGGTCTCTGTGCACAGTTCTGTGTGTGAGCAGAATCCCTGCAACAAAGGGGTATATGCTGCCATCTTCAACTTCGCCTCTAAACTAGGAAACAGACCCATTGCAGCTCTGCTGAAGATTTACCAAGTCAAGAGTGTAGCGACAGCCTCTTATGGGAGAGAAATATGGGGGCACGCCATCACTGATGTTCTTCATGTGACCGAGAACAGCGCTTGTTGGGTGTTCCTCGTGGCCTGTCTAACATGGTGGTACATGAGGAACTGGGGTGCCTTATTTAAGCAAACACCTTGCACTCCGTCCACTAATGTCCTGGCTAAATATCTGGCTGAATGAGGGATTAACGCTGAGCCAGTCGATTCTTAAAGAGTATATGACCCTTGACCACAAGCTCAGTATACCTTGGCTCAGATACATTAAGAGCTGTTTTGAAAAGCTAGGATGAGTCGAACTGTACACCAACCCTGAACTAATAACCACAAACGATAACAAGGGAGCCTTTTAGCAGACTAAGGAAATTGGCGAGGGCGAGGGAGGAGCTGGAACAGCGGAAACCTAGTGTCTGTAACTTTCTAATGTTAAAGACAACATTAGCTGAGCCTTATCTTCTGGGGCTTTTATCTGTTTATGAACGATTTCTATTGACTAGTTTTTCGCCTGGATCTCTTTCACCTCCTGCCTACCATACCCAGGGGGGAGCAATAGAGGTCAGTTTCTAGAACCCAGTGGCTGCAACAGGATCTCCACAGGATCTGCTACACTTTGGGGCTGATTCCGGCAGGAAATCATTTCACCCGACATGTACCTGTCATTTTTTACGACGGAATCGTACACCCGCCGTCCGAATGAGCAAGTACGATGCAAATCATGTAATTTCCAACCAAATAATTCGGAAAAAATATTGAATTCCAGAAAGGAGCCTGACACGATAGACTCGTACACGAACGACTCCATGTAGCCAAGCATCAACACGACACGACAGACTCGGATGCAAACAATGTCACATAGTTCAACATTAACACAACCCACTAGACACGTACGTGAATGTTTCTACACAGCCTGGCACATACACAACGCGACAGACTCCGTCTCATTTCCCTTGAACCTGTTATGGTGCGATTCGGAGCTTAAATACGCTTCATACGAATGTTGCGAGTTGCTGGAACTTTTGCCCTGTACGGCGCGTATGAAAAATGCATCGTACTTGCGTGTCTGGAAATTTTGTAGGCTGAGCCTCCGTACGACTCGATTTCCATGTTTCCTAAGCCTGTTAGGTACCGACATAGTCCAAGAATCGGACCCGATGATTTTCCATGAAAACGCATCGTACTTGCTAGTTTGTAGGAAAAAGCTCCGGATTAGATTCAGTCGAAAGGTAAGCCTACGAATGGCACTAGAAAGGAATTTTTGATGCCCATAAATGTTATTTTATGAACTTTATTAGGTCCCCCAGAAGTTTTATATTGTTTTTATTTTAAAGAGGATTAATTTTAAGCATGCTCGCCCAGCTCTTCTGTACCTACAACTGCTGAAGGATGAATGTATCTTCTTTGTCCTTAGTTATTTGAAATCTGTGGTAAAGTCTAAGGTTTGCCTTGACTTTGCTAACAAGGGTCCAGGTTTAAGATATTTTTTAAGACATATGTACTCCAGTGGGGCGTGATAATTGTACTGGAGAGCTAGTAACAAAGGGTAAGATTATATGCACTTGAATTTTGCACCTTATGTTACAGACCTTTGTGGAATGTATTTTAACCGTGACAAATTGTATTCATATGTTATGTAATTTTGATGTATTTATAACTTTTATGGTTTTATACTTCTGAACCCGAATAAAGTTGGTTTGATTGATTGAATTTGATTGATTGAATAGTGTATATTTGGGTGAATGGATGGGGTGTGGATTTAAACGTCCCATCCATAATCCAATTATCACTACTCTCCAATTTAACAAGATTATGGGGTGTGCTAAAGATTAATATTAATTTCAGAGGGTTTTTGTTGTCATACAAAAGAAAGTTTCATTAGTAACGGTTACAGATAGTTCAGGTGGAATGTTAACATCAGAGAAAGTTTGGGGTGATATACATAGGGGGTTACTTGCCTGTTTTTTATGCTCTATTGTTCTGAGTAAGTTGGGGAGT
Source organism: Lissotriton vulgaris (assembly GCF_964263255.1). Lineage (NCBI taxonomy): Eukaryota > Metazoa > Chordata > Amphibia > Caudata > Salamandridae > Lissotriton > Lissotriton vulgaris. The sequence continues at coordinate 1,649,685,156 of NC_141689.1, forward strand.
GTGGCCATACAACTTGCTACATGTGATGGAATGTGTTGAGAAATCTCCCTCAAAACTGAGCCACAGGGTTCATTGAAGGTGGATGCCAGTTCTTTCATTTTATTTATATTTTCTCTTACCTCTATCTCAATTGCAAAGGCAGAGTGGTCATGCTCGGTGGTCCTTTCAACAGTGTCACCAAGAGTAACCGCTCTGCCTGTGCAATGGGATGAGTAATACTGCACACACCTCTAATGACACCTGGGCTCAGTTAATCTCTCCTTACAATAAAAGTAGCCATTGTGACTTAAGAGTCTGTTTTCCCTGCTGGAATGTATGTATTTGACTTTCTTTTTTGCTGCCATTATCTGTTGAAAGCAGAGTAAGTAAAAAACATTGTTTTAGTGATTTTAAGTGTGGTTGCTTTTAAAATAAGGTTCAGCTAGCATATGAAACGTTAGTGCAAATTCTTTATTTAACAGCTGTATTGTTTTCCACAGTGTTCCTGGCTTGAACATCTTTGTTTGGAATTTGTTCCAGCTTTTATACCTTAAATTGAAAAAGGGTTTTGTCTTGTTTGAAAGTTCATTTGTAGATGGTGGTTGTTTTTTGATTTTTCAGGGAGTTTCACACTATGGTCTTTTTAGTGTTTTAGATTTTTGGGTTCTGAAAAAAGAAATGAAATGTTGTAAGTATTTTGTTTGGATAATTTAATTTTTGCTAATAACCTGAAAAGGAATAGTTTAGTGCTTTTTTATTTGTTAACAAGTTATTTTGCTATTGTTTGTGAGGTTTAAATAAATGGTTGTGCACTTGTAACCTGCAAAAAAAATAAGAAGTGTTTTGGAACATTTTTACCTTGTATTGCTTGGTTTCTTCTGTGGTGATGTCCTTTTCTATGTTGGCTTGAGGGTGTGTCATTTACTATTGTTTCTATATATGGTTAAGTCTGTTGAGAAGGTTGATTTAAAAAAAAAAGTTTGTTTGCATGCTTTACAAAACAGAGAATTGGCAACTTGAAAATACCATTTTAACTTTTACATTTTTTTTAATTTAAGTACTATCAATTTGCAACCATCATCATCCAACACTTTCCCTTTGGCAAGCACCTATCATAGTAGGAATAGTAATGTTGCCCCTAAAACCATGCAGCACTTTCCCTGAGGCAAGCACCTGTCGGAGTAGGAATAGCAAATTAGGCCCCACCACCATCCAACACTTTCCCTGAGGTAAACACCGGTCAGAGTAGGAATAATAATTTTGCCTCCCCACCATCTAGCATTTTCCCTGAGGCAAGTACCTGTAGGAGTTGGAATAGTAAATTTACCCCCACCACCATCCAACACTTTCCCAGAGTTTAACACCGGTCAGAGTAGGAACAGTAAATTTGCCCCACCACCATCCAACACTTTCCGTGAGGTAAACACTGTTTGGAGTAGGATTAGTAATTTTGCCCCCACAACCATCAAACACTTTCCCTGAGGCAAACTCCAGTCGGAGTAGGAATAGAAATTTTGCACCCATCACCATCCGGCACTTTCCTTGAGGCAAACACCTGTCGGAGTAGGAATAGTAAATTTGCCCCACCTCCATCCAACACTTTACCTGAGGCACCTGTCAGAGTAGGAATAGTAATTTTGCCTCATCACCATCCAATACTTTTCCTGAGGCAAGCACCTGTCAGAGTTGGAATACTAAATGTACCAGCACCATGATCCAGCACTTTGCCTGAGGTTAACACCAGTTGGAGTAGGAATAGTAAATTTGCCTCTCACCACCATCCAACAATTTCCCTGAGGTAAACACCAGTTGAAGTAGGAATAGTAATTTTGCTCCCACCTCCATCCAACACTTCCTCTGAGGCAAACTCCAGTCAGAGTAGGAATAGTAATTTTGCCCCAACACCATCCAACACATTCTCTGAGGTTGGAGTTGGTATGCTAAATTTGGATAGTAACATTTAAAACATATTTCTGATCTGTGTCTGCTAATATATTTTTTGCAGATATCAATAAATTTTTTTTAACATACACAATATTAAGATCTTACTTACATATCATTTTATAAAGGGTGGTTTCTTCCTGCTAGGTTTTTTAGGTTGATTTTTGTCTAATATCTGTTAATATCAAAATTATAATATTATTAATATTTATTTATAGCTAATGGGATTTTTAATTCTTCTTAACAATTTGATCTTTTATTCACCTAATTCTGAATGGAAAGATTAGGTTGATATTATCGGCGTCCAATTATTGCAGCTTTACAATTTTAGAAAATGCTGTAAATAAGTCAAAAATAATAATGTAAGTTGTTGTGATTTACGTGTTATTATTGTATTGCTGTTTTTCATTTAATGTACACTTACTTCTGTCTGTAGAGAGCAGTGTTGATCTTCTCCAATGCAAAAAGTCCCTGGGTACTTCTTCTGTGTGTGGTCAAAATGGAAGTCTTTTATACATCTATTAGGGTAAACGACAATTTAAAATAAAATATGTTTTGTGAACAGTTTTTTCGCATTATTCACAATCTGACTGAATGTATATTTATTTGGTTCTGTGTAAAAATGTTCTTTATAATGTACCTTCTCGGAATGTCAATCATTTTGAGTAGTCGCAGGATCGGGAGCTGTAATATAACTTGTTGAAGGACTGCAGTTTCATGTGCTTCTAAATATTTTTATGTATAATCTCATTTCGACTTTGATTATAATGTGTATTTGCTGAATATTCTGGAAATTCTATGATTTCCCCCCCGTCATTTAGTCAATTTTTTATATTTTAATAATAATACTCAGGTATTTTATTGGGGAGGTACTTTAAAAAGTACGGGCCCGATTCACAGAATGAACTTAAGACTCAATCCTAAATTTACTACCATTTTGGTATTCACAGAATCCACTTACTCATTTCGGTATTCACAGAATGCACTTACTCATTTTGGTATTCACAGAAGGCACTTACTCATTTCGGTATTCACAGAAGTTAGTAGTCCTAACTTTAGGACTCCTAAATGCCTTCTGTGAATACCGAAAGTCTTAAAATTAGGATTTTAATCAGTTTAGTAGTAGTAAAGTTAGGACTCCTAACTTTAGGACTCCTAAATGCCTTCTGTGAATACCGAAAGTCCTAAAATTTGGATTTTTCCCAATTTAGTAGTAGTAAAGTTAGGACTCCTAACTTTAGGACTCCTAAATGCCTTCTGTGAATACCGAAAGTCTTAAAATTAGGATGCTTCTCAATTTAGTAGTAGTAAAGGTAGGACTAATAACGTTAGGACTCCTAAATGCCTTCTGTGAATACCGAAAGTCTTAAAATTAGGATTTTTCTCAATTTAGTAGTAGTAAAGTTAGGACTCCTAACTTTAGGACTCCTAAACTGAGAAAAATCCTAATTTTAAGACTTTCGGTATTCACAGAAGGCATTTAGGAGTCCTAACTTTACTACTACTAAATTGAGAAAAATCCTAATTTTAAGACTTTCGGTATTCACAGAAGGCATTTAGGAGTCCTAAAGTTAGGAGTCCTAACTTTACTACTACTAAACTGAGAAAAATCCTAATTTTAAGACTTTCGGTATTCACAGAAGGAATTTAGGAGTCCTAAAGTTAGGACTACTAACATCTGTGAATACCGAAATGAGTAAGTGCCTTCTGTGAATACCGAAATGAGTAGGTGCATTCTGTGAATACCAAAATAGTAGTAAGTTTAGGATTGAGTCTTAAGTTCATTCTATGAATCGGGCCCGACCTGCGTATTAAAAATAATGCCTGGGTATTCATAATCTCCCCCAGCCGAAAACCCTATTTTCCTTGCGTCTCATCCCAGAGGATGGTTATACAAAAAAAAAAGAATTTAGGAAAAAAACATAGAAAATATAATATGCATTTTAACGGTATGTTTAGTGTTAGTATTCATTGTAATGGAATGCGTTGTAATGGTAGTTTTAATGTATCCTAATGAACATGTGTTATAATAGCATGCATTGTAAAAACATGCGATGTAATGGTAGTTGCGTTTTATAGACTGTGATGTAAAGGTATGCGTTGTAATGGTATGCTTTGTAACATCATATATTTATAAAAGACTGTTATCAGCTAAATACCACATTGCAGCTGGTAAACCTTTCTTTCTCAATAGAACAAATTCCGGCTAAAAGTTAACTTGAAAGTAAACAGAAGTTTTGTTTTTTGAAAGAAACAAGCAACACCACACTTTCAGGAGATAGCCTCTTCGGATGATCATTAAAATGGAATTAACATCTATTTTCACTGTCCTCCATTTTCAGGAAGTGCTGCCTTGGAAGATCTTAAAAATTAAAGCTTTGTTGATTTGAAGGGAGGACTTGAAAGTCCCTGTACATTGTTATGATAAATATCTAATCTTCTGCTTATTGCTATGATTATCTTGGATCCTGAAAAAGAGCTGTTAGTTGTCTTTTGCAAAGCAGACAGACTAATTTAGAGCCTAATTTATGGCATTTTGGAGTAGGGCAGAGCAACAAGGCACCTTGCTGCACTGCTTTACGCAAAGTGAAAATGCAGGACTCCACCGTATTTAAGCAATGTGGTGCATTCCTCCCCTTTCTGCCTGTGCTGTCGCGGTTTTGGCAGCCCAGCGCCAACGTAGGACACTTACATTGCAGGCAGGATTGTTTTTATGCAAGAAGGGACACCATTCTCCACAAAAACAATTCTACGAGGTGTTTTCCTCTTCTGTTTGTGCAGCAAAATGTAGCACACATGGAAAGAGAAAAAAACTAGGAGAAATTTTCCTTGTTACACCTCAGCTTGGGAGGTGTACAGATTTGGCACTTCCCCAGGTTTCCATGCAAATCTGAGGCTGCATCAAATTCCATAGGTGCTGCGTCAAAAAACCCAAGGCAATGCCCATCGAACACCTCCCAGGGACAGAGTAAGGCGACACTGCGATTTACGCTGTGTCACCTTACTTATTATTTATTATGCTACTCAAACCATGCAGAGTGGCATTGCGTGGCTTCATAAATCTTTTTGAGAGCCCTGTGTCATGCATGTCGCACTTTACGTGGCGCAAAAGTGATGCAGGATTCTTATAAATAAGCCCATTATCATCTACTAATGGAACAGTATTAGTAGGTACTAATGTTGGCAGTGGTGTATGTCTCCATAGATGTGCACACCTTAACGTGTACTCTTTATCTAACTTGTCCATGGACATTCAGAGCCTCCTTTACAAGAAAGTGCTAAGGCACAGGCACCAAAAGCCGTTTGGCTGCACCACGCTCCAGCACTTTCACAGCTCAGGGATGCGTCATATCTACAAGGATATGACGGCTCCCTTTGCTTTCCCCTGTGCTGGCATACAATTAGCTGACATGCGTTGATTCAGGCACCCTTGCACCATAGTACAAAGATGCATTCGTCACATGATGATTGTTTATGTGCAGGAAGGGACACCTTCCTACACATACACAATCATAAGAGGTGATGTCATCTTTCTATGCATGCTGCAGAATGCAACAAGCATAGAAAGAGGAAACAAATCAGGAGAAATTAATATATTTCCCCTCGTAGAGTCTCCCTACGCCTCCCCTGGTGAACAAATCTCCTCGTAGAGCCTCCCTATGCCTCCCCTTGGGAGTCATGGCATTCAGACACATTTCCAGGTTTACGATTTTTTGTAAATTTGGAACTGTATCAGGCTCCATGATTGTTGCCTGGGAACACCCAGAGCAACACCCATGGAATGCCCCTTTCATGCAAAATGTTGCGTGGAAGGGGGCTGTATTTACAAGGACAAAAAAAGCCATGCAGGGTTGCTTTTCGGGTACTTGTAAATATCGGGCAGCAAAATACGCCACAGGTGCATCACTAAAAGTGACGTGGCAGTGGTGCAAGGGGCTAGCACAAAATGCAGTACATCGGCCAAATAATGTTATGCTGCATTGTGTGACGGGGAGGAAGGAGAGCGCCATATATACAAAGATGTGGCATTCCCCTCTGCCTAACACAGGTGCTGATTTCAGCTGCCGTCTATCGTGTGCCAGGCATGCACCTTGGCGAGATAGTACAAGGAAGTGTGCCTGAGCCTACCATAGATTTTGTACTAGAAGTGGACTCTTCCTGTACAAAATAATATGCTTAGACACACTTTCAAACTTTTTCTACTTTCTTTGTGTGCTGCACAGTGCCGCACGCATTCACAGTAGGAAAAGAAAGGAGAAATAAAAACATTTCCCCTTTTTTTTTTAAGTTCAAGTTTATTGAAACCAAAAAGATAGCATAAAATACAGAAACAAAAGTGCACTCAATCAATGGAAGGTATATGAGATACAAAAATAGAATTTGAGAAGGTATAATAAAACGGAATAAATAAACACCTATATCTAAATCATGGAAAGGGAAAACAAAGGGGGAAAAAGAACAAACAAAAGGGAAGTGAGGTATGGCAATTTGGAAAAAATAACATTGTATGCAGATATTGAACTTAAATAGAAAAGTATACAATTGACAGCGAATAATAAATAAGTGTCAAACTTTGTAAATCGAAGGAAAAAGACAAATAAGAAAAATCATGGCGATTTATGAACATCATGAGATGGATTTTGGTGGGTAACAATAGCATTTTGAGGGGAGCGAGAGATCTTGGAGAGGTAGGTAGTAAGAGGAATCCATAATAGGTCTCTTTTAACAGCTAAGGAAACGGGGGTAACATAATTGGTATCAAGTCTATGGTGAAAACAAATAGCATTTCACCAAGCGAATAACGGACTTTGGTGGAATCTTTCCAATTGGAAGTAATCAGATGAAAGGCTATGGCCAAAAATAAATCAAGCAACTTATAGTGAGAAGGGGAGAGTGGTAAATCAGGAGAAAATGAACCCAAAAGCACGTTGGAAAGGGAGAAAGGGAGTGTGAAATCAAAAATATTGTGCATGCGGGACCAAACCAATTGCCAAAAGGAAGCAATGTTGGAACAGTGGAACAACATATGAAGTAAATCTGCAGGTTGGCAAGGACAGGACCAACACTTAGGAGAAAGGTCTTGGGAAAATGAAGCCAATTTCTGCGGGGTTAATAGTAAACAGTGATATAAGAAGTAAAGAGTTTGGGTAGCATTAGCAGCTCTGGACATTTTGTGTATTTTTAACCACAGCTTATCCCATAAAGAGACAGGCCAGGATATTGACGAATCCCGTTCCCAGGCCAATTCAGTCTTCGATTTGAGTCGTTCAGGTGAAGTTATAAGACATTTGTAAATGTGAGAAGCGGAAGGAGAGGTGTCCAAAAGCGGGCTAATGATAGAGTAAGAGGAGGGTATCTCAGAGGAAGAAGGAAGAGATTGAAGGTATTGAAGAAGAGCAGGTAGTAACAGGTCGTATTGTTTTCTAAAGGAAGCAGGGAGAAGAAATTGAGTTTGAAGGTCTGTAAAAGAAAGAGGAACGTTATGAAGTAGAAGTTAGGAAATCCAAGATATACCTTTGGATTTCCAAGATTTCCAACAAAAAGAACGGTTTTTAATGCGGAGTAGTTTATTATGCCAAATGGGTTGACGGGACAAAGAAGCAAGGGAAGGGTAAGAGGAAGGTAAAAGGGGGGTTAAAAGGTGATGTGTTTGAGCAATGACAGGGGATTTCAAGAAAGAAACGTTGGCCGAAAAGGCAAGGGTCTCTGAAAAATCAAATGGTGAAATGAGAGATTTCTACAGAGATATCCAAACAGGAGGATAAGTGGGAGTTTCTGTGGAAAGCCAACAAGAAGCATGTTTGAGGATAAAAGAATAATGGTATGATTTAAAGTCTTAAAATTGAAGACCTCCGGACAGTTTATCTTTTTTAAGGGAAGACAAGGCGATCCGTGGAGGCTTATTCCTCCAGAGAAATTTCATTAAGAGTGAGTCTAACCGTTTAAAATAATAACAGGGTATGCGAACAGGAATCATGGATAGTGAGTATAGGACGATAGGAGCTAACATCATTTTGATGGAGTCCAAGCGACCCCACCATGAAAGAAAGAGAGGATGCCATCTAGTAATAGAGTCAGTTAGCTTCTTTGTAATATATTCAAAATTAGCCTTCAAAGTGTCTGGTACAGAAGGGGAAAACCACAATCCTAAATATTTTACCTTAGTCGACTGCCAAGAGAATCCAGTATGATCAAAGTAATGACGCTGACATAAGACATTAAGGGGTAAAACTTCACATTTGTCACGATTGAGACGATATCCCGAAACCCGTGAGAAGGCGTCAACTTGGAGTAAAAAGGCAGGAAGAGTGGACTCAGGATTAGAGCAATAGAAAAGGATGTCATCTGCATAGACATACAATTTAACTTGATTAGGGCCGGGGTTAAAGCCAGTGATTTGGGCATCCTGTCGTAATTTGGTGAGAAAAGGTTCCAATGCTACAATAAACAATAAGGGAGATAAGGGACAACCTTGAGGGACACCCCTGGAAAGGGTGAAATAATCAGAAATGTTCCCATTAGCAAAGTAGAAGCTCTAGGGCCGGAATACAAAAGGGAGATGAGGGAGATTAATTTAGGGGGAAAACCAATCCAAGTGAGAGCATGAAACATAAAGTCCCAACTGGTCCTGTCAAATGCCTTTTCGGCATCTAATGTGATGGCCGCAAGTGGGTAGTTTAGGGAAGAAGCCTTACTAAGAACATTAAATAAAACTCTGGAGTTGTCAGAGGACAAACGTCCTTTAACAAAACCTGATTGCTCAGGACCTATAAGTTTGGGTAAAATGGGATCAATACACAGGGCAATTAATTTGGCAAATATCTTATAATCTGTATTAACAAGGAAAATGGGTCGGTAATTCTTACAAAAGGAAGGGTCTTTGTTATCTTTGCGGATGAGGCAGATCATAGCATCTTGGAAAGTACCTTGAGAAGAGCCATTTGCAATGAACGAATTAAATAAAACGAGCATGCGTGGAAGAAGAAGTTTTGAAAAATAAGCATAGAACTCAATAGAAAAGCCATCAGGACCGGGGGCTTTGCCGCATCTTAAAACAGAAACTGCATGGGAGATTTCTTTAAGGGTTATATCCGGTTCAAGTGAATCAAAATCAACATGAGGGGAAGGAGGAGAAGTAATGGATTGAAAGTAGGAGGATAAATCAGAGGGAAGCGGAGAAGATTCGGGAGTGTAGAGACCTTTGTAGAATGTGACAAATTCCTGCAAAATGGCGTCATCTTTAAAATGAGAAGTACCACAAGAATCAATTATGGAGGAAATCCGAGTTTTATCTCAATGAGTTTTCAAATCATTAGCTAAGAGTTTGCCCATTTTGTTTTGGCCTCCATAATAACGAGCACTGCTTTTTAAAAGATAAGAAGCAGCAGTGTCAGTAGACAATTTGTTGAAAGCGACCTTAGCGGTGATAAGATCTTTCAAAGAGGTGTCTGAAAAGGAATGAAAATAGGCATGTTCTAACTGTTTAATTTGGGCCAAAAGTTGGGAAGATTGTTTCTCAAATCTTTTCTTTTTCTGGGAGACGTAATTAATGATAAAACCTCTAGCGGTTGCTTTAAAAGAGTTCCATATCATGGTCGGAGAAGAATCCAGGGTGGAGTTTAAAGCAAAAAAGTCTTCAACAAATGAGCTGAATTGGCCAGAGAATTTAGGGTCTGCAAGGAGGGAATTATTAAAACGCCATCTGCCAGGGAGGGGGGATTAGATCAAAATCAACAAAGACTGGGGCATGGTCAGAAATAAGGATAGAGCCTATTTCTGAAGCAAGGGTGCATTGAGCTAAGGACTTACTAAGAAAAAGATAGTCAATGTGGGATTGTGTCTTGTGGGGAGGGGAGAAATAGCTAAATTCCTGGAGGTCGGGTGGCAAAGTCTCCATATATCAACTAAGGGTTTACGAAGGGTGTCTGAGGTAAATTGAATATGCATTTTAGAATGAACAAATTTGTGATAGAGACCATATCTGGCACCAATAGAACGTAACTGAGGTCTCAATGCCAAAAACTCTTTACGACGGTCTGCTGTTGATTTAGCATAGTCTTGAACAAAAAACAGAGTATTTCCAGACCAGGTAATTTTCTTCAAAGCCCTAGCGTGACCAACACTCTTAATAGGTCAGTATATTCAAGAAAGTAAAGTATTATTCCCCTAGGCTTACTCAGTGAAGGAGCAGAAGCATGATGTGGCAAAGAACCCAATCGGTGCGCTCTCTGGATGTTTAGCGGAGGGCTTTCTGGAAGTTTCAAAAGTTTGGGCAAGAAGGACTTAAAGAAAGAGATTGGATCCGATCCCTCTGAATTTTCCACCAAGCCATAAATGCAAAGGTTGCTACGATGATTCCTATTTTCCAAATTTTCAATTTGTTTGTGTAGGCTGGAGACTTGGGAACAAAGGGAATCCACCTTGGAAGCAGAGGAATTTAAGGAATCAACATTTTGTTCCAACGTTGTGACACAACTTTCTACACTTAACCATTTGTTAGAGAGTTCTTGAAGAGTAGAAGTGGTTTCCTGGAGAGTGGCAGTAGCTTCCTCAACAAAGGGGCGTAGAGCCCTAATTTCCTCAAGGAGCAAGTCCATGGTGACTGAAGAGACTGACATAGGAGGAGAAGGTGGGTCCTTCTTAAGTCTTTTGGAGGAAGCTTTACTGCTAAGAGTAGTCGAAGTACTTGCCGGTGGAGAGGTCTTCTTTGCTGAGGCGGATTGAGGTGAAGAGGTATTTGAATCTTCCATGGTTAAACACTGATACCGTGAGCAAGAACTTACGGACGGTGGCTTTAGTATGAGGAACCTCCTTGATCAGTTTACCCATATGTAAGGCACTATAAAGAATAATAATAAGAAGCCAGTGACGTATATAAGGTATCAGCCGTAAGGGAAAATGTGAAGAGAAAAGGTACCAGGTCAACAATGAAATTAGGCCAGTCTCTTTATAGGGAGTATGTCCAAAACCAGGCGAAAATCAGCATGACAATGAAATTAGCAGCGCTGATAGACAAAGGGCAAAAAACAGATGCTTGGAGTCTCGTCAGAAGACTGTGCAAGTGTGGATCAACTTAATGAGTACATTTAAGTGAAAGAGGCACGGACTATGTGAAGATGGAAGCATGAAGAGCAGCAATGACCAGAAAAAACTATTCCTGTCAGCGTGGTGAAAAGCTCCTGAGTGGAAACATGGAAAACACACAGGCCTGTGAGGGATTATTAACGCAGCGTTAAAGGAATATCATCAAGCCAGTGGACAGTCTCTCCCAAAAGCATCAACCAGAGAAACAGTAAATACACTTCCAGGCATTATGAAGAGTAAACACAGCATATGCAAGAAGAAATGAAGGGAAAGGTGCTGATTGTGAGGAGGCTGAAAAGCCGCAAATTAAAATGGCGACCAGGAGTTGAAGACACTGTAAACACCATCAGAGATCGAGCAGTGTACCTGAAAAGTGCTTCAGAGGAAAGTTCAACAGTATAGCCAATGAAATATTGAGGCAATCTGAGAGGTAAAACAAACTGAGCAAAGAGGAAACCAATTGCGATGTTGTGAAGGAAAGCGCGCAGGGAGCCGTTGCGAGATGCACAAAATGGCGGCCGGGTGAAGTTCGGAGCCGCGTTTGAGTAAAAACTCGAAAATGGCAAAGTACCTTCAGCCGAAAAAGGCTGGGAGAATGATCCCTGCAGGTTCTGATGTGCAGTCCTCGAAATTGGGCTCAGGTTATGGGGTAAAAGGGCATCGTCAGTCCGTCTCCGCTCCCGCTGTCTCCGGAGAGCTACGGACTAGCTGCCTTCCACGCCGGGCGCAAGCCACGCCCCCCAACATTTACCCTTTTAACGCCTCCTTTGAAATGGCATTACATTTTGACGCTAAACCCTGTCTACTATTGTTTGTAGATAGGGTTTTGCATCAAAAGACATGGGTGGGTGCATGGGAAAGCCCAAGTACCACCCATGTAACACCCCCTCTACACTAAGTATTGCAACTCAGTGCTTTGCGCTGCTTTGGATTACTTCCACAATGATTTCCAGTGTAAAATAAGTTTTGCACTGGAAAGTAAATTAGGGAAAAAACAGTTTTTTGTGGTTAGTGTTACTTTTGTGATGCTAACTAATTTTGTAAATCTACCCCTTAATATTTTGAGGGAAAGTAACTCTTTTTGAGTGAATTCTGCCATTTTTTGTAGAGTGAAGCCTCTGGTTTTTCCACTCTGTGCACTGCGACACTCGTAACTATGTTTCAGTGCATGTGCTGTGATCCCTAAATAATGTTTAAATTGGTTTACTTCTAATTGGCATATCTAGCTTTCTTATACGGCCATATTATATGGTGGCCTAGAGAACACCCATGGCATGGAAAGTTAAATTTCATCGATTGGCAAAACTGTATCATCCACTACTGTGACAATAATAACATGACTCCAGGCCTACCACTATAGCTGAATGTAGCAGTTTTAAAAATGCAACGCAACCTGTCAAAACAACCCCTCTTGACAGGAGAACACCTGTTTTAAATATTAAGAATCGACCCCTTTGTAGCCTTGTATCCAGGCAAAGTACAATTATGATAGGCTATTTTTCCTCTTTGTTTAAATTCCAACTCAATGGTGAATCTGGATTTTAATAAATATTTAGCAAATGTACCTTTGGGAACCTTTTTCCTGCCTGAAGCTCATGGAGGCTAATTTGCATTAGACTCCAACTGGCACTCAGCTCATGAATGCCCTTAATGAGGACAAAGTGCTCCCAGAGTAGAGTCAATGGCCTGGGTCTAAGGAAATGTTTTATTCCTCTGGTAGAAAGACCAAATTGACTGTGCCCAGGAACTTCATTTACTTCAAAGACGCCTCTCCTGTAGGAAGACACTGGCACTGGCCCCTTAATTTTTCTGCCAGTCAGGGAGGCACCAAACCCTCTGGGGGGAGGGGAGGAAGCTGTGCCCAGGAATGTCTTGAGTGACCAAGAAGGAGAGGACTGCCTATTACCCTGGTTACACCTTTAGGTGGGTGCACAGGCTCTGCATAGAGCAGGAGTAAACCCCCATGTGGAATTTAGTGGGTGACAGGTAGTGTGGGACTTTTTGCTGTAGGGGACACAGTAACTGCTTTTCATTTCTCCTCTTTTTCTCTCTTAGCATGGCTGTTCCATTCTACTGCACAAATGCAAAGATGGAAACACCTTAAAGCCCAGATTTTGTACTTAAATAGCCCCCTTCCTGCGCAAAATCTATCCTTCCCATAGCAAAGACGCCTTTGCAGTTCATCTTATTAGCTATGGCACTGTTCAGCTCTCTCCTGTTCACGTAACAAAGCACAGCAATTGTTCTTGCTGCTCTGCATTTTGTGATATTTTATTAAATGTATGCCTCGGTCTGAAGATGTAAATCCTGACGGGTGTCGGGCCTCTCATTAGCGCGGGCGTGCGCGTAACAGGTGCGGCAATAACGGACCCAGGACACCATTTAGATACTCCGCGTGGTGCCGGACTAACTCCAGGGGCCACGCCTCCTTTATTTATATCCAGTACGCGGCGTCCGTACGACACCGCGTATGCGCACGCCTACGTGCGCGATTCACTAGACTGCTAACATGCAGTATCGCAACATTACATTCCTTTCAACCTTTAAATAAACAACAGTATAAACAGGTGTCTCACAGTCAAAAAGGTGACGCATTAGTGATAAAGAGGTTACCAGTCTCGTGGCTCGAAAAGTCTGTACTCAGCCCACTTCAAAGTCCGCCAGTTGTGAAGACGGGGCTGGATTTCTTCTTAGCCCATAGCCTGCGGCTTCTCCCCGGAACAATACTCTCTTGGGGGTTTCTTTATGTTGGGTTCCAGCAAACTGGGCTCCCATGGGAGGTTGAGGACTGATGGTTCTTGGCGTTCCATCAGCAACGGGATTCGCTGCTGAGATTTCACTCCTGGCGCTGCTTTCACTTCCGAGTGGACTATGATTCTCTTCTGGCCGATTGGGCGAGTCTTGGCTGGATCCTTGGCAGGGGTGATCTTCCGTTGGACTGGATGCCTTTTTGAAGAATGAGACGTTGCGTGTGACGGTCTCTCCTCCTCGCTGGGTCATCACCATGGTGCCGGTGCGGCGTGTGACTGTCCAAGGCCGGGGCTCAAATGGGAGTCTGAACTTACTCCCCGGATATCTGTCTTTCACATAGACGTGGTCTCTTTCATTTATGGACGGTTCCTTGGCCCTCCGTCGGAAGCTTGCGTAGTCATTTGACCTCCTTCGGTTGAACAGTGTTCTCTATGTGTTTGGGCTACTTGGAGTCCAGGTATGATGATTGGTAATTGTGTCTCGGACTATCCTTCCCATTGCTGACGGGCCGGGGGCGGCTTCCATAGTGCGATGTGGCGTGAGCCGGTATTCCCTGAGAAAAGAGTAGATCGCCTTCTCTAATGGTGCTCCTTCCGATTGGGCAATCCGGATGACTTTATTTAGAGTGCGCATAAATCTCTCGACTTCTCCGTTTGCTTGAAGCCATCGGGGCATCACTTTTCGGTGTTGGGTCCCCCATTCAGCGAGATAGTCTGCGAACTCTTGTCCCTGGAAGGGGGGTCCTTTGTGGGTCTTAACCCACTGGAAGATGTCGTGGGTGGTGATGGCTTTCTCAAATTTGGCTATGACCTCTTTGGCTGCAAGTGTTGTCAAGATTTCCACTTCTGGATACTTAGTGAAATCGTCCATGATGACGAGCATATGTCTCCCATCCGGCAGGTGTCCGAAATCTGCGCTCACGCGCTCCCAGGGTCCTCCCGGGTTATCTTCGGTGATGACCGGGGTGGGCAGTTAAGTTGTCCTGCCGCTTGGCACCATTGGCACTCTTTGACAGTTCGCTCTATTCTGGTGTCCATGTCCGGGAACCATAATTTCGCACAAAGTCTGCTCTGGGTTTTTACCATGCCTTGGTGCCCACGATGAGCGAGTTCGATGGCTTGTTGTGTTAGGCTCGTTTGCATCATGATTCGGGGCCCTCTCAATAAGCACCCTTGGGTATCCATGGACAGTTGTTCCCATACTCTTAGGAGTGCTTCTAGAGCGCTTCTTGCCTGTGGTGTTCTTTTGCTCAGTGACTCTTGAAGAGCTCTCCAGTCGTTGGCCTGCAGGGCGTTCAACGCTAGCTGGAGGACCTCATCGTTGCGGGTCGCTTCAATTATCATGTCTATGCTCATGGGTAGTGGCCTTGACCTCTCTATTACCGCCTTGACGTATTCCTCGGTCTTCTCTGCATCTTTTTCTTCTCCCCTCGTTGCTGCTCGGGGGTGTCTGGAGAGGTAATCTGCGGGGTGTGTCGCCCCCGGTTTGAACTCCAGTTGGCAATCGTACTCCTGTAGTTGCAGGATCCACTTCTCTTTTCTGGGTGGCGGTTTGGAGGCTGACCCTTCGGAATAGAGGGAGTAGGGGCTTGTGATCTGTGGAGACGGTAAATGGATGTCCAAACACATATACATGGAAGTGTCTGCAGGCACAGTGGATGGCAATGGCCTTCCTCTCAATCTGGGAGTACCGCTGCTCCGTTTCGGTCAGTGATCTGCTGGCGTATGCAATGGGTGCCCAGTCTTCCTCTCATTGACGCTGTGTCAGGACCGCTTCCAGGCCATAGGGGCTGGCATCGACTGCTATGTTGGTCGGTTGTGCCGGGTCAAAGTACGACAGGGTCTTTTCCGCTGACAATGCGGCCTTGGTGTTATGGAATGCCGCGCTCTGTTCATCGCCCCACTGCCAGGGGGTAGTCGAC
Organism: Lissotriton vulgaris; assembly: GCF_964263255.1. Taxonomy (NCBI): domain Eukaryota; kingdom Metazoa; phylum Chordata; class Amphibia; order Caudata; family Salamandridae; genus Lissotriton; species Lissotriton vulgaris. The sequence continues at coordinate 1,649,700,832 of NC_141689.1, forward strand.
TTGGTGGGTTCCCTGAGGGGCCTTTTGAGGTTGGATAGGTCTGGGATGAACCTCCCACAGAAGTTTACCATGCCCAGGAAGCTTCGCACTTCCAATATGTTAGTCGGGGCTGGGGCTGCTTGCACATCTTTGACTTTGTCATGGTCAGGGGTGATCCCTTGGTCGGAGAAGGTGTATCCAAAGAAGCTGATCTTATTCTGGAGAAATTGGCGTTTCTCCCTGTGTAGTGTTAGGCCTGAGTCCTTAAGTCTCTGCAATACCCCTTTTAACCTTTGGTGGTGCTCCTCGATGGTGTTTGCATATATGAGCAGGTCGTCGCTGACGTTCAAAACTCCTGGGAGTCCACTTAACACTTCCCTGATGGTGTTTTGGAAGACTTTGGCTGCGCTGGAGATACCGAAGTTGAGACGTCAATAACCCCTGAGGCCCACGTGGGTAGAGAAGGTGGTTATATACCTGGAGTCTGGGTGCAGAGGCAACTGATGATAGCCGGACCGCAGATCCATCTTGGAAAACCACTTTGCGCCGTTTAATTCTCCCAGGATATCATCAATGGTGGGCGTTAAGTGTCGCTCCATCTTGACTGCCCGTTGGGTAGGCGCATGTCGACGCATATGCGGACTTGTCCTGGCTGTTTGGGTTTTCGCACCACCACGATAAGCGATACCCACGGGGTGGGCCCGCTGACCTTCTCGATAATGCCTTGTTTCTCGAGGGCCTCGAGTTCTTCTTCCACCTTTTTCCTGAGGTGGAATGCTATCCTATGGTGTCTGAGGGCGACCGGTTGAATAGACGGGTCTATGTGGAGGGCAACCTCTTTTGCTTTTAGGCACCCAATGCCTTAAATCGTGTCTTCAAATTCATCGAGGATTGCATCCAACTCCTCCTCCAGTACGACCATCGCGAAAAGGATCAGTTGGAGTTCTTGCACCGCACGTCCGCTGAGGAGCACGTAGACGGTCGTCGGGACCTTCCTGTCTTGATGTCTTAGCTCCGTTTGGAAGCATCCAAATAGCGGGATTGGAGTCTTTTGCCCATAGGCGAAGACGCAGATTTTTGCTGCCTTGAGAGTGGGTTTGTCCCGTAGTTGGTTGTACACGTCTGCCGCCATGTGTTCAATCGAGGCTCCTGTGTCGATGGTGGCCCTCACTTCTTGTTGGTTCAACCTTATGCGGCATCTTGGGAGGCGCCTCTTCATCCTTTGTGGCTGATTGATGGCAAATACGTAGTGGACCGGATAGTCGCTAGAATCATCGTCCATGTCTTCGCTATCTGGGTTTTCTCTGATTGTGTGGGCCGCCTCTGGTCTTTGTTTGAAGGACCTGCGAACTGATGCGAAGTGGTTCATGCGTCCACATGCATTTCTTCCCGCGCGCTGGGCAGTCTTGAGCACGGTGAGGCATGCCTCTGCAGTATCCACATTCTTTTCTGCGTTCTTGCGGCTTCTTTCCTCCAAATTGTCGCTGCTTTGGCCGGACAAAATTCACTTGCTCAGCCGTGTTGACTTGCTCTCCTTTCACTGGTCTATGGAGTGCTGCCTCTATATGAGATGCTCTCGTCTGTGATAGCTCTTTAGAGCGACCCAGTTTTAGGATGTCGGAAAACGTTTTTCCGTCCACTTGGAGAATTTTGACTCGCAAGTTGGAAGAGTAGAACCCTTGAATTATTTGGCCACGTATCTCCTCTTGTTCGTCTCTGAAACCACAGGCGCTGTCGAGTTCTTTCAGCCTGCCGTGGAACGAGTCTAGTGACTCTTCCGCTTCCTGTCGCACTTGCCGGAATATGAAACGTTCATAATCCTTGCTGGCCATGGGTTCAAAATGTGCGTTGAGCGCGTTGAGGAGTGTGACGTAGGTGTGCGGCGTAGCTTCAATTAGGGTCTTGTAGATTCTGTGGATATCCTTCCCTCCTAGATGAAGAAGAAGCGCCCTGCGCCGTTACCTCACCGTTCCAGCACCTTCGAAATAGAATTGTAACCGCTCTGTCCAGTCTTTCCATCGTTGCACCAGGGAAGCAGGTGCGCCATCGACCACAAATGGTTCAATGGGGGCCATGGCCGCCATATTGGCACGTGGGGTCCCTTCGTGAGCTGGTGGTGGTGCACGGACGTTGTGGTCACCAGGAAATGACACCCACCTGTGGGGATTCGCCAATAGGTCTCTGAGCAGGACTTGCGCTGTGAAAATGGTGAAAGCAGGGCCACCTCGAGTGACAGGGATCCTCCTGTGTCAGCTTAGCGGGTGTATGTCTCCCCAAACAGTTGCAGATACTTAGCACCTCTCACGCTCATGCTGCCAGTCCAGGCCAAAGTCTTGCCCCTGGGGTGCACACTTTAAGGCACGCCCCCTGCACTGAGCACACTCACTCGGGGTCACCAGCGCTGTGGGGCGTCACCCGCCGACTTCTGTGGCTGGGGCGGGGAGCCTCAGCTGGGCTGACCACATATGGAGCTCTGGGCGCAGATCAAGCATCGGCACTTCGGCGGGGCAGACAGGAGAGGCAGTCGGAGCACAGCGTGGGGTCTTTCACTGCTTCGTCGCCATTGTCGGGCCTCTCATTGGCGCGGGCGCGCTTGTAACAGGCGCCGCAGCAATAACAGCCCCGGGACACCATTTAGATACTCCGCGTGGTCCCGGAGTAACTCCAGGGGCCACGCCTCCTTTATTTATATCCAGTACACGGCGTCCGTACGACACCGCGTATGTGCCTACGTGCGCGATTCACTAGACTGCTAACATACAGTATCGCGACATTACAACGGGCAAAGACGCCAAAAGTATCCAACTTCCTTGGATGAAACATTTCCCACTCTGAGCTTTTCCTGCTTCACCAGAATGTCGTCCAACTCCTATCTGATGCTATGACGTCCTGCTCAGATTCAACCTGTTGCTGTGAGTTTTCGTTTTGGGGAAAAAAAATGAAATCCCAAGGCAAAAGCTCCAAATGTGTTGAAACTAGCTGGTGTTTCTGACCTCCTCGCACTTGTGGCCGTCCTGAATTTACGTCAATGTGCCGGTCCACCATTATCAACAACCTACGCATTACATGAGGATGGTATGTTCCGGGCAACAACCAGTGCTGCGATACTTACTGGATTATTTGTTGTTAGTGAACTCCATATAACCTTTCATCATGAATAGACATATATGAGAATCCACACTATGGAAGTATTTTGAAACTATATTAGAATCTTCGTCAGAATCGAATGCAGAATACGAGCCTAGTTGCAAACTGCATTTTATAGTACATTTAGTAATGCTACAAAATATTACTAATGTTTTACAAAATGCTACTCGCATGTCTATGTGTGGATGACTCTACTAACTGCGAAGCACTCCTTACACATGAATATATGTTTTAATAGTAAATGTGTGAGGGGCAGAGGGGAATGGCTGAAAAATGGGGAATATTTACTTCTAATGGGGAGGGGTTAAGTGATGCATAAGGAAGGGGTTTAGGGAGGGTTCATAAGAAGCTTAGGCAAAGCCAAAGACCCACTCAAAAAGGTAAACTCATTGCTATTCGCAAACTTCCCTTCGTTTACTGCAGCAAAGAAGGACCCAAAACAGCAATAAATGTACAGTAGCTCAGAGCTGAATCAAGTTAAACACCACACATGGCCAAGTACTAATACTGCAATACCAGTATAAAATAATAAAGGATAAGTTCTTTAAAAAAATCCCATTAGAAATAAAATTAAAATACATTTATTTATTTAAACGTTTCAAAAATATAAATACATGGGGGCCTATTAGGATGACGGGCGGACTTTGTCTGCCCGTCATCCTGGCGGTGATCGGGACCGCCCGACATAAGGGCGGGGGTCCCGTGGGGGGTAGTAGGATAGCGGGCACATCCTGCATTTTTAGCATTGTGGCGGGCGATGCTCTCAGCATTACCCGCCACAATGCTAAAAATGCATTTCAGAATTTGCATAAACAAAGCGGCAGGCATCGCGGGGAGCCTGCCGCCTTGTTTATGCAAATGATGGGGGGTACCACAGGTACCCCTCGTGTGCAACCCCCACCCCCACCCCCCTTCACTCTGGGGGCCCGCAGAGTGAAGACCGCATGCCTTTCCGTGGCGGCATTGTCAGATAGCCCATCCTAATATGGCTGGTGGTGTCTAATAGACACCGCCACCATATTAAATATTTGCCGCCCCGGCCGCAAGGCGACCGGGGCGGAAAAGCGGCGGACGGTCTTTCCGTCCGCTGCGGTCCCCCTGCCATTCCAATATGGCGGGGGAATTCTGGAGAGGATGTCAGGCGGATTGCCCCCGCCAGGCCGGCGGTGGCTACCGCCAGCCTGGCGGGGGCAATCCCCCCGACATTCTAATGGGCCCCATTGCATTTAATGTTGAAAATCATCTATAAATAAACCATATTTGTCATTTTATTTTTAAGTATTTTATTCACCTGTTTCAATTAAAAAAATAACATAGCAGTTATATTTGAAGAAATAATGACCATACTTTTATATATTGTTATACATTATGTGTAATCATTTTTAATATGCATTAAGAATGTATATTATAGGTGGGAATGTTTTTTAATTTAAACATCTGAATTTTTTTTATTTTAATGTAATATTTTAAAGACCATTACCTTTTAATATTAAATTGTGTAATTAATGCAGTAACATTGTGTATATTGTTTTACATGTAAAATAAAAAGATATAATTAACATTGATATTTAACATATACATATTTTTAAATGTTTAATAAACTTACATCATTTTTTCTATACTTATAATAGGGATATCGCTGGCATAATTGTGAAGGCCTTTGCCAAACCTGCGAAACATCAAATACAGTCATTAAATCACTGCTAATAATAACTTTATGGTCATATTCCATTTTGTAGGGACTCCACCCACTTTTTCGGGGAGGTGGGGACAAGTAAGTGTACACAATTGAATAACTATCACTTGTAAATTATGATAGGCAAAAGCAGTAAAGCTACTCGAAAATATACGTGTACTTGTAGTAAATCTACACATGTTTAATTTCCTTCTTCAATAAGTCCCAATGTGTATAGCTGTAACTATAAAACAAACAAAATAGTGGCAATTAATTACATTATTAGCAGACAAAAGAATTGTAACATAGTGATGATATTTCATATTTTCATTGACCTGAAAGATTTCAGTCTGTTTCACCAACCCCTCCCTTCCAGCCCTTAGCTATGCTGTTTTGGGACTAATAGTGTCTGTCAGAGTTTCCTGAGGTTGCCTCCAGCCCATATACCTTACTGAACAAGAGCTTTGTTGTTCTGTAGCTTGAGAAGGTCATTTTATGTATCTACGTTTTAGTGGTGCATTCCCAATCAAGCAGAAAAGGCCAGGCAGGCTCTGTGGAGCAGAAGGCCTCTCCTAAAGTTTACAGCTACAGATTGCATGAATATTGTCTGCCAGACATGCAAAGATTCCTCACTGCTTAATACATGCCTGTATTCATTTTTTTAGATGGGCAGGCCTCTTGCAGAATGGTGTAACATGATGTAAAATGTGAGAATTAAAATATTAATCTTGTTGCATCTTTACTGAACTCTGTCACTTATCATAAATCACACGAATACATATATGTGATTCACTGATGTACTATAACATCAACCCTGGATTGACAGAGCAGCAGGTTTACCTACTTAAATGCGCTTTGATAAATGAAAAAAGGTAGGCAGAATGCCTGCTGCACAATTTAACTATGTGGTGCCCTGAAACCCCAGAAAAAAATCCAAAAGGGATAGTAAGCAAAATGCTGGCTTAACGTAGGTGTATATAGAAACGGCAGTAGCTTCTGAAATGATTGAAAATTTACAATGTTGAAATTGCAGATGAGTGCGACTTCATAAGTAAAGTTAAGGGTGCTGCATCAGCTTTTAAATACTTGCTGAAGCAACATTGAATCTTCAAAACTAGTGTGATTGTCGGCACATGTCAGAACAAGATTCATACAGAGCAGCTTTGTTGTTTGAGAAAATTGATCAGTTGAGTTAGTACAGCTTGCTGTTCCAATCATCCCAACTGCAGAGTCTCCCTTTGGTAAAGTATTTGAAAAATGTAAAAAAGATATTTCAGTCAAAAAAAATATTACAAATATGTTTATGTTAAATATTAATATTATTTCATTTGATTTATTTACATTGAAAGTAGACAAAATAAAGAAAGGTACAACACTATTTCATTAGTTGTAATTCGTTAATTGTAATAAATCTTTTGTCAGGCCTAAACCCTCTTAATTAGTACTTATAAGTCAATCCTAAGGTGGACCCTAAAACCCCATAGAGAAGGGTGCAAGGTATTTAAAAGTAGGACATGCATATTTAATGTTTTACATGACCTGGCACTAAAAGACCTAAGTTGTGTTTCACTGTGGCAGGTGAACCTGTGGTGAGATGAGTATAGCTCCTAGAGAGTGGTCTGGAATGGGGAGGATGGAGGTCTCCTTCCGTGAGGAGATGACTGAGGGATGCACCCAGCCCCTTCCTGAGCTTCATAGGATGCTGGTCCTAACACTGGCATATGAGGCTCCTTTTGTCTTTCTAGTTAGAGTGGCTTCAACCCATAGACGTGTGGAGAATTCGAAGGAGGAGTACCCTGTTGTCTGAAACGCTAAAGAAGACTGACCTGCTTGGCATGACCCCAGGACCCCAGAAGTGACTCAAAGGGTCAGTGGAATGCCCTCCTAATTGAGCTGAAGGGATAAAACAAATTTTCAGAGGCCTCTTTTTCTCTCTACCAGACTCTCTCTCTCTCTCTCTCTCTCTCTCTCTCTCTCTCTCTCTCTCTCTCTCTCTGTAACTGCCCAGCTGACCAATTCCACATGCCCTGAACCCTGTTGCTGGACTTCTGGAGTCATAACCTTCATCTGGTGCTTCACCAGGTCCTCAACCCTTGGCTGGTGTTTAAGTGTACTGCTCTTGGCCCTGAACAGTAAGTCATGGGACTTAAACATTTTTTGCCAGCTGTCAGCCTTGAGATGGGGATTGTCGTAAAACCCACAGCCATCCATCCATTTATAGTTGACAGTCCGCCTCAACTTTCTAGTTTGCCCTGCTGAAGGAGATCTGGCTTCTAGCAATGTTTCTAAGTCCAACCATAGAGGACTTCAGTGGGACCGATGCTGAACAGCATCCGATTGACATCAAGGCCTTCCTGGGTATGGAATTCCGACTTCAGTCTTCATATGCTACAAGCTTTTCTAGCTTCATCAGCAACCGTACCTGGCCCAATCTTCAGCAATCAACCCCGCTTTGTTTCCAGCTTACAGCTTGCCTCGCCGCGGACACGCCGTCAACCCCTTTTTATCTCAAAATTTTTAGAACTTAAAAGGCTAACTTTTCACCAGGACTAACCTGGTCCCTGTATCTAATTGGAAATCCATTGTCAGCCGCCTTTATTTATTTTTTACTTTTGACGCACTCTAGTGTGACCAGATACACGTTGAGCTTTTGGTGCTAATTTAAATTCAAACTTTAAAAAATTATATTTCTGGTTCTATTCATTTGATTTTTATCATTCTGGTGTAATTGTTTTCTTAAAATAGTCTTCATTTTTCAAAATTGATTTGAGATTTTTCTTGTGTGGGTTTTTAATTAATTACTGTTTGATTGCAGTATAAATACTTTACACATTGCCTGCCTTGAAAGTTAAGGCTGGCTGCCATGTGCAACAACTACCAAGGAGTTGTGCACAGGCTTATTTAGTGACTTCGTGGTTCTCCTTGACAAGAATTGTGATTATTATTTGGAGTGGTTTCTCATCCCCTACAACTAATACTCCAAATTCTTACAGGCATGCAGCGATGTGAGTAGGATTGGAGCTACCTCAGAACTGTTTTAAAGTAACCAGAGAGGGTTGTTATTACCCTGGCTCCAAATCTGAGTGGGCACACAGACAGAGGAGAAGAGTTTCACCATCTTGTATTTAAGCAGCTAGAGGCATTCTGGTATTTTCTGCTGTGGGGTACACTGGAAATGCTGCAAATGCGGGTAGGGTAACCAGTGGGAACGTTTACCCCCACTAGTTAGGGAGGAACTAAGAGCCGCTCCCACCCACAAGTTGGTGCCAGTCATAAATGTGTCATTCCCCTACTCTCATCAGAACTTAGACATGAGGAAGATCAGAAGAGGACTGAGCTTGCTATCTGAGAACCTAACAGACCAGACCTACTCCATCTTGTACCCAGGTGAATGAAGTGGATTGCAACAGTCATACGGCTGACCTCTTGTTAAAGTTACAGGAAAATAGCAAGCTACAAGAGACCATTCCTACAAATTTCCATCCGACCAGCTCCAACTGAACTGCCTTTAACATTGCTGTTGGCCTCTGCTGGAGTGAGTCTTGGGCCGAAATTGCCATTCATGTAACCCTGGAACCCTTGTCAGTGTATGGTTTTACTTCTCCAAAACCCTCTGAAAACCTGGGACTTTGAAACCTTTGGGCTTTAAAGACCCATGGAGGACTGGGATAAACCTGCCAAGCTAATCCAATTAAGGTGATTGCAGCTTGACTGAAGATTCAAGTTTCCCATGCTCAGAGCATTTTCATAATGGCCAATCCTCATTGGTGGGACCTTGTGAGGACAGTATCCAGCCTCATAGAGCCCTCTTCAGCTGCAGCCTGCTGACTTACCCAGCTACAGGAATTCAAGCTCCACCAAAGAGATGAATTGAGAACAAAGAAATCTTTACTTGGGTCAGACAAGTTAGGGACCCTCCTTGGTGTAAACGTCTCCCACATGGAGTTTTCCCACCAAAACCCAACAGCTGCAAAGGTAATTGCCCAACTAGGATCCATGCTCATGGAGCCATTTTAGCTACAGCTTGCTGCCCTGCTTGTCTGAAGACTTTGGACTTCCATTTCAGAGAATAGACCCCAAGGTACTTCCTCTGACAAGGGCTAATCTCGTTGCTGTATCTGACTGACTTGCCATTGCAACTAGCTTCAAATCACACCTAGGTCCAGGTCTTCCACGACCAGATAACCATGGTTAGTGCATAATACTTTTTGGCTCGTTTGTTCATTAAAACTTAAAAAATTCATTTCTCAGGTTCCTCTTGTTGACATTTTGCTGTTTTGGTGTCACTGTATTTATTCAAATTCACTTTATTTTCCTACATTGTTTTGGGATTTTTCCTATGTTCTGTTTTTACTTTATTGCTGTTTGGGTACTTCATAAATGTTTTGCACATCGCCTCTAAGCTAAGGCATTCTGCTCTTTGCCATAGCTACTCGTAGTTTAGCTCAAGTTAATTGAGCTACTTTAGTGGTTCATCCTGAATAGAATTGTGTTTATCACTTAAGTTGGTCTGTTACCCCATTACCTAATAATTAGGGGTGGGCAGCCAGCTACGCTCCGTGCACGGAGTGTGCGTAGTGCCGCCTACTCCGCATTTTGCGAAGCGGGCGGAGCCAGGCGGCACTACGCACGCTCCGCAGACGGAGCGTAGCTGCCCGCCACCCGCCTCCCTCCCGCCCTCCCTAAATACTTTCAATTAAAGGAGGCAAATAATTAAAATGCACTTACCTTGCCCGCCGCTGCCCGCCGCGTCCCCGGGGCTCGCTATCTTCCGTCTTCCGTCTTCTTTACGAATGCGCATGAGCGGGTGGCCGCGCATGCGCATTTTCTCGTGAGAAATGCGCATGCGCGGCCGCCTGCCATGCGCATTCGTAAAGAAGACGGAAGACGGAAGATAGCGAGCCCCGGGGATGCGGCGGGCAGCGGCGGGCAAGGTGAGTGCATTTTAATTATTTGCCTCCTTTAATTGAAAGTATTTAGGGAGGGCGGGAGGGAGGCGGGTGGCGGGGCTGGCGGCCAGTGGTGTTTGCGGAGTGGGGCTACGCGGAGTGCGGAGGTGGGCGTAGTTTCTCGCCCACTTCGCGTAGCTCCGCGAAGCCCCACTCCGCCAACTCCGCCCAGGGTTACTAATAATGACATTTCTTGAAGTTCACTACCAACTTTCCTGTCTTAGGGGCAAAAAGTCCACCTAGCACCAAGGATTGATGTCTAAAAATGATTGGCATGGAACATCAGCATGTCTTGGCATCAGGTCCTACACCACAGCATCAAATTGTCTTTTTGACAACCTCGGGAGGGAGAATGGGGAGGTTTACTCCATTTCTGCTGGCTCATACACAAAAATATGCCCCAAGTGCCCCAAATGATCTGAATGATCAGCCCCGGACATTGCCAAAGCCATCCCGGACGGCTACAAGATCACCCGGAGGGACCGCGTCAACCAAACTGGAGGAGGCCTCACCATCGTCTACAGAAACACCATCCACGTCACGACCAACTCAGACAAAACCCTCACCGCCGCCGAGCACCTTCACTTCCAGATACACATCAACCCCCAGACCACCCTCAGAGGCACTCTATAATACTCTATAGTTACAGGCCCCCGGGACTACACACACAATTCAGCGAAGCCATCGCCGACCTGGTCAGTCAGCACGCCCTCACCTCCACAGACTACATCCTCCTAGGGGACCTCAAGTTCCACCTGGAGAACAACAATGATTGCAACACCACCGCCCTACTGGACAACCTCGCCAACCTCGGACTCAAGCAACTGGTGAACACCCCAACCCACTACGCCGGTCACACGCTCGACCCGATATTCTCCTCCAGCAAGCACATCGCCTTCAGCCACTCCACCGGACTACACTGGACAGACCACAGCTGCGTCCACTTCAACTTCAGGAGAACCACGACCCACCAGCACCGGCTACAGGCCCCCGCAGACACTGGAGCAAGATCACCGCCAACCAGATCACCACCACCCTCAACCAGAACCCGCCCTCCAACACAACGGATCCCGATGAGGCAGCCTGCAACCTCACACAGTGGCTCTCCGACTGCGCCGACGAACTCGCACCTCTGAAGAAATCCCCCAGCAGACCCAGCAGCAGAAAAGCCTCGTGGTTTACCAACGACCTCAAGAACTCCAAGAAAACCTGCTGTACCCTCGAGAAAGCCTGGCGCCACGACCAGACAACAGAAAACATGACAGCCCTCAAGAACGCCACCCGCAAACACCACCAGCTGATCCGCACCACCAAGAAGACAGCACTCAAAGAACAACTGGACAACAACACCCACAACAGCAAGGAACTCTTCAGTGTCGTCAAAGAGCTCTCCAACCCCAGCACCTGCAGCAAGGACATCACACCCTTGCAAGACCTCTGTGACTCCCTCGCCTCGTTCTTCCACCGCAAGATTGCCGACATACACAACAGCTTCGGCACTCCGACCACAGTGACCACGAACCCTACCACTGAACCGGCACCCACCACCGCCACCCTCTGCACCTGGACCCCGGTCAGCACCGAAGACATCACCGGCCTGATGAACACAATCCACTCCGGCTCACGCACCGACCCCTGCCCACACCACGTCTACAAAAAAGCCGCCTCCATCATCGCACCCCAACTCCGACTCGTCATCAACAGCTCCTTTGCATCCGCCACCTTCCCAGAAAGCTGGAAACAGGCCGAACTGAGCGCCCTCCTGAAGAAACCCACCGCGGACCCCACGGACCTCAAGAACTTCCACCCCATCTCGCTCCTCCCCTTTCCAGCTAAAGTCATCGAGAAGTCTGTCAACAGACAACTCTCCGCCTTCCTCGAGACCAACGGATCCCTCGACCCATCACAGTCCGGCTTCCGAGCAAACCACAGCACCGAAACCGCCTCATCACAGCCACGGACGACATCAGGTCCCTGCTTGACAACGGGGAAACTGCTTCCCTCATCCTCCTGGACCTCTCAGCAGCCTTCGACACCGTATACCACCGCACCCTGATACAGCGCCTCAGCAACACAGGAATCATAGGAGCGGCCCTGAAGTGGATCATCTCGTTCCTCACCGGAAGAACCCAAACAGTCCGCCTCCCCTCGTTCGGGTCCACAGCCTCCGAAGTCATCTGCGGCGTGCCACAAGGATCCTCGCTCAGCCCCACCCTTTTCAACATCTACATGAGCCCCCTCGCAGCCATCGCTCGCCAACACAACCTCAACATCATCTCCTACGCCGACGACACCCAGCTGATCCTCTCCCTCACCAACGACCCCGCCACCGCCAAAGCCAACCTCCAGGAAGGAATGAATGACGTCGCAGAATGGATGAAGACCAGCCGTCTGAAACTGAACTCGGACAAAACGGAAGTCCTCATCCTAGGACCATCCCCCTCTGCCTGGGACAACTCCCTGGGCACCGCACCCAAACCAACAGGCCACGCACGCAACCTAGGCTTCATCCTGGACTCCTCCCTCACGATGACCAAGCAAGTAAGTCTTCCTGCTTCAACACCCTGCGCATGCTTCGAAAGATCTTCCGGTGGATCCCCACCGAAACCAGGAAGATGGTCACCCAGGCCCTCGTCACCAGCCGTCTGGACTAGGGGACCACCCTCTACGCGGGAACCACAGCCAAGCTCCAGAAGAGACTGCAGCGCATCCAGAACGCCTCAGCGCGACTCATCCTGAACATCCCTTGCTGCAGCCACATCTCTACCCACCTGAAAAACCTGCACTGGCTCCCAGTCAACAAGAGGATCACATTCCGACTCCTCCCCCACGCACACAAGGCTCTCCACGACACGGGCCCGACGTACCTCAACAGCCGTCTCACTTTCTACACACCCACCCGCCAGCTCCGATCCGCCAGCCTTGCCCTTGCCTCCATTCCTCGATTCCGGAAATCCACCGCCGGAGAAGGATCCTTCTCCTACCTGGCGGCCAAGACATGGAACTCCCTCCCTACTCACCTACGGATGACCCTGGACCACCTCTCCTTCAGGATGCAACTCAAGACCTGGCTGTTCAAGCAGTAGCGACCCCCACCCCCCCAGCTCCTTGAGACCCTCACGGGTGAGTAGCTCGCTCTACAAATTTTTGTGATTGATTGATTGATTGATTGATTGAATGTCTACTTGCTTGCCATGGGGATGGCTGCAGTATTAGGCCCTGGGGGTGGGTGTGGGTAGAAAGACTGCTTGGGCTTTAGTGGTGGAGGTGTGGCCTGTACCAAGATGGGAAGACCTGGTACCATTGAAAAACATACAAATTACACATATGATGTACTGCTGCAGTGTCATTTGCTGGAGGTGGACAGGCCTCTCTTTAAAGAGAAGGATGTCTGAAAGGTTTCCTGGAACTCCTGGAACTCATGCACCCTCACATGAGGCTTGCTGTTGGGGATTGCAGTAATTGTTATACCACCTCTATGTAGCACTTGCTTAGTACACCTTCCAGAAGGTTTTTTGCTTCTGCACTCGCTGTTTGCAAGCTCGAAGGCAGTGTACTCTCATTTGATTGGAGTCAAACCTTCAGCCACATTTAATGCAATTGATCCGGATTTTCCAAGTGATCCGGGTTTTCCCAATTCTAGGGGCAAGATGGCCGCTGACAGACCGTAGTTGAGCAGTCGCGCTGTCTCTCCCCTCCCACCCTGCGGTATAATGGAGATGGCACCCTGATCACCTTTCACACAGTTGACTATGCTGATTACCCCAGATTGGCTGCTACAATCACTACACAGACCCCGATGGCGAAGCATTGATTAGTACATCCTGAGGATCCCGAGGCAGCCTCACCACGAGTAACTGTGGTGAGGCTCCTGAAGGCGTTTCAGAGGGCTTACCTCTCTCGGGAAGGAATACAGCGGATATCTAGAATGGTGCAGAGAGGGGTTAAACCAAATGAGCAGAAGGAACAGAAGGAACCAAAAGATTCTGCTCCAGCAACACCCGGGCTGGCGGCTGCATTATCCCTGCGCGGGGGGCCTCATAAGGAAATTGGCGGCGGCCGCTAAGAACACGGGCCGATGGAAGAGCTGCCCGAGCAAAGTTCAGGAGGTAAAGACACATCCTCTGACGTAACTAAGAAGCGCTCCAGAGGCCGTCAAGTTGCCGGTGGGAAGAGTAAAGATGCTGCCAGTAAAGATGCTGCGCTGCGGCAACCTACCCTGTTTCGAAGCCTTTCCCGCGACGACAGCTCTGACGGCGAGGCAGGATGCGAGCACGGATGCAGCTCAAGCTGGAAATCTCCTCAGCGCAGGTACAGACTCATCGTGGCACCAAACAAGCGGCAAGACAGTGTGAGCCGAGCCAGGAGGGAGCGGATGGCGACGCACTTACCAGTGCTGAGGCAGAGGCTGGAAGGAGGATCGTTGTGAGAGGGGACGTCGCACCGGCCCCAGTACCAGAGGAAGCGGCATTGCAGTTTTGTGAGCACATGCAACAGAAAGAGGCAGAAGACTCAGAAGGGTGCGTGGAGATCGCTCCAGAGTTTGACATCGAGGCGGACGCTGACACTAGACAGCAGGCCCTGGCTCCTCCGACGGCCTTTCAGGTACATTCACAGCCAGCAGAGAGCCCAGGGGCTGAAAAAACGGATAAAATCACGGGGGATAATGACTCAGGATTTGGCACTCTACAGAATGCTCAGTCAGGGGGCGGGCCGGGGTTGGTGATATCTACCCCGTGCTAGACTTGTTAGTGAAAGCAAGAGATGCTGCTAGCCACACAAAATGTACGGGCCATAACAAAAGAAAGGAGAGCAGGGGAAACATGGTGAATATGGCAGCCTTGGCCCGGCAGTCACAGGGAGGTCTGTTATACCTAAAAAACACAAAGAAGCTATTCCGGGCGCATTGCCAGGATCCCCTAGCGATTACTGTTTTTTTTCCCTCAACGATAATACAGGATCCTCACTATCAAGCGCGTAACGCGTGACTGGGGACTCTGACTCCTGCTCTAATCCATCCACTGAGGAAAGTACCTCAGTCCAAAGGGCACCCGTAGGGACAAGGCATCAGAGGGAAAGCTCCCGGGCCAAACAAAGAGCAAGAGGCAGTCCAACACAAGGCGAGGTAGCCAAGAAGCTTGATTGGGACTTCTCCGCGACATCCAAACTGTATCAAGAAAACGTAGGCTCAGATGCACAGCAGCACACAGCCAAATTGCAACCCCCGACTATGGAACTACTTTTTGGCACTCTTAAGCAGATGCCGGGGGAGGCCTTGACTGAGACAAGAAGGGCTAGACAAGCGTCCAAAAAAATACAAGGGTCATTAAGGAAAATGAACAGAATGTATGCAGAAATGGCAGTTAGAGTTACCCAGGTGTAGGAACGGACTGGAAAATTTGAGGACGAGGTGTCTAAGTTGCAGGAGTTTAAAGAGGCACAGGAAAAACTGGCTGAAGACCTGCAATGGAAACTCGAGAATTGTCAAAGACGTAACAATGGGGGTTGACGAGGGGGCAGAGGGGCAGGATAACTGCTCCTTCGTAGTCTCGCTATTGAAGGGCGCGTTCCCTGAGTTATCAAGCTGGAACTGGGAGAGTGAGGTCCAACGTGTACACAGATTCCCCTTGACTCAGAGGAAGGGATATACAGTCACAGCAGATTCCAAACCAAGAGCGATTCTGGTTTTTTTTGGGAACTATATCCTCCGGCAGGAGGTCATGGACAGGGCAAGGCCAGAGGTGAAAAGACCAGCTGAGGGTATAACTTTCTTTGCCCGCCCAGACTTCTGCCACGCAACAGTGGAGAGGAGGTGGAGATTAAGGCAAATGATTCCGGCTTTTCAGTCTCTGGGACATGAGGTTTTTCTGTTATTCCTGTCACGCTTAAAGGTGTTGGTTAATGGACAAGTTAGAATGTTCTTCTCAGAGATTAAGGCCCAGGCATACCTGACAGAGTTAAAAGAAAAGAAGGCTCAAGGTGGGGGCAGTGGTGGGAAGTGGTAAAACAAGTTGTAGGCGCTCTCTAACTTGGTTGTGTAGCGTAGTCACGGAGGTGGGGTGTCAGCACAACAGTAACGGTAACATATGGAAGGTACTGTGGGGGGCGGGCGTGACTCCCTGCGGGCATACAGCTGCCGCACATAGGTCATGCCTGACCTATTTGCCTTTAGGGGGTGATCTCTGTGGGAGGGCTGGCAGGGGGGGTGGGGAGGGGGAGGGTTGCAGGGCACACTCTACAAGGACACTTGTTGGTACACAGACATGACACACAAAGGAACACACGAAGGAACATACCAATCAAGGAGATAGCACAGGGCATTGCAGGCTTGAAAGGCAATAATGGAAACCTGAGCACTTTGGGTCGGGAGGAATGGCTAGGTCAACTTCCTAAAGCAGAGGAATGAGTACTCGAATAATCACTGTTAATGTTTGTGGATTGAATGACCGTATTAAAAGGCAGCGAGTGGCAGCAATGTTGAGAGCTTTGAGGGATGACTTCATTTGCCTACAGGAGACCCATATTGAAGGTAACAAGGGGTTTCTGTTCGATCAATTAGGTTTTTCACGTTTTGGCTCTTTCAAAACAGGGGACCAAAACTAGAGGGGTGGCAATACTCGCTAAAGACAAACAGGTACCAGTCAGGAAGAAACTTGAGGCCTTGTGGGGGAGGTGGGCTTTAGTAGAATGCCTGGTTAATGGTGGTTGGGTCCTGCTAGGTTCTATCTATGGCCCAACAGAGGGTGATCCCGAGATCCTTTCCTTTCTAGACCTTGAGCTGCCAGCGTGGGCCCCCTTAGTGATCCTTGAGGGAGATTTTAATATTAATGGCATAGGTGGCCTTGGGTTGCAGCAGACAGATAATTACCAGGGGAGTAAGAAAAAGGTGTGTAGGGCAATTGTTAGCTTGGCAAGAAACAACGCACTAGTTGACACATGGTCTATACTTCAGCCACAAGATGACAGAGCAACTTACTTTTCAGCTCCTCACAGGGTCTGCGTAAGGCTAGATTATTTTCTGATCTGAAATAGGCTAGTAGCAAAATCCCAGATGGAAAAACTACCCCATATTATATCAGACCATAATCCCTTAGCACTCTACTTTGATGCCGCAATTAAAACTAGATCTACGCGCATGTGGACTTTTGAGCGTGGACTATTAAAAGATAGCAACTATGTCCTCCATATGAAAAAGAGGATTAAGAACTACTGGGATATTAACTGGGGTAGTACTGCCACAGGTTTTACTTGGGATGCCTTTAAGGCGGGTGTCCGAGGCGAGACCCTACGTTTTAACCTATTTAGACAAAGGCAGGAACGCACAAAGGCTGCTGAGCTGACTAAAACTGTAGTGGACCTTGAGGCGGAGCTAGCATCCCTGATCCTAGCAGGCGCACTCATAGATCAGAACCTTATCAAACTAGCGAGGGCAAAAGCGGCGGCAGCAGAAAATATCGCTACTAAGGCTGCAGCTGAGTATTTAGCAAGGAAGGAGCACTGCCATGAATACAGTGAACGGGTGGGTCATACCCTAGCAGTTCGAACACGGCAAAAGGCTGCTCTGGGGGACATAAAGGGAATTTTTGATAGTACGGGGCACTTGATATCCTACTCAGCTGGGATTTGCGAGGTATTTAGACAATTTTACACCAAACTATATAGTGAAGAACACTCACCAGATCCCTCGCAAATACAAAAGTATCTCGCAGATATACCATCTCCAACTCTTACGCAGGAGAGCAGAGACGAGCTAGATTCACCTATAGAGGAGGAAGAAATCAGATCCGCCCAAGCGAGCTTACCTGCAGGTAAAGCTGCAGGACCGGACCAGATCCCTATTGAGTTCTACAAAACTTTTCAGACAGAGATCTCCAAATACTTGATTGAAACATTGCAACAGGCACAAAGGGGCTACTCTACACCAAAGTCTTGGGCGGGGGCTGAAATTGTTATTATCCTTAAAAAAGGGAAACCCACGACAGATGCTGGGTCTTACAGGCCAATAACATTACTGAATGCGGATACAAAGGGCCTCATTTATGAAAAGTGACGCATCGCTGCGTGAAAACAGCGATGCGTCACTTTTCACAGCGCACTCCTTGCGACACCAATGATGCGTCATATTTAATGTATGACGCATCATGTCGCAAGGACTTACAGATACGTCAGTATTTCTGACGCATCTGTGAGCGCAAAAGTGACGCATTGCTGGAGTGTGTCACAAAAGTGACGCATCTCCAGCAATGCGTCCTTTCACATGGGGAAAGCCCCATGTGAAAGGGCTTGCGTCAGTCTTACGCTTGCTGTGAGGCAGGCGCAAGATTTTGACGCAACAGCATCCTAAAAGTGACGCAGTGAAATCTCATAGATTTCACTGCGTCACTATTACGAGGTTTTTTGCGGGGGAACGCCCCCTCTGCATACATTATACCTGACGCAGGTATAATGTGGCGCAGGGGTTTAAAAAGTGACGCATCTACCTAGATGCGTCACTTTTTAAATATGGCGCAACAAGGCGCATGTTTTACGCTGCAGATGCGTCACAAAAAGTGACGCATCCGCAGCGCAAAACTAACGCAAGGCCTCATAAATGAGGCCCAAAGATTTTTTCTAAAGTTCTGGCCTCCAGGCTCTCTAAAGTGATAGGCACACTAGTTAGTCAAACACAGCACAGATTTATTCCAGGGAGAGGGACAACACAACATATTCGGAGGGTCATCACTTTATTTGACGCCTCAGAGGTTTCAGGGACTATCTCTGGTTGTCGTTAAAATGGGCAGGTACTGGTAATAGCTATATCCAGGCCCTACAGGCGTTGTACTCAGCACCCACAGTGCGCGTCTGGGTTAATAGGGAATACACAAAGCCTTTAGAAATTAAGCGAGGCACGAGGCAGGGCTGCTCATTTTCCCCACTACTATTTGCGCTTTATCTGAATCCACTGTTGCGTAGATTCGAATCTTTTAGGGGTATTCTACCGGTAAAGACAGTCGGCGGCGAATGTAAAATACTCGAGTACGCTGATGACATAGCGATCATCACGCCGGCCCCTATAGAGGCTAATAGGGAAATAGAGAAAGAGGCTGTAGTGTTTGGTAGAATTTCTGGCTATGCCCTTAACGGACCTAAAACACAAATCATTAAAAACAACAAGGTGCACTGCTCCGATAGTTGCGTAACAGAATCAGGAGTTTATCTGGGGATCGATATATCTGCAGATCTGGACAACATAGTTGCTAAGAACATCGAGCCGATAATTAACAAGTCAAAAAAAGACCTTGTTAGACTGCACAATCTCCACCTCTCAAAAGTGGGACAGGCCAATGTCATAAAAATGATTTTGTTGTCAAAGTTGTTTTACATATTCAGGGCGATCCCATTAACATTTGAGTCAAAATTGTACACTACATTGGAGCAGATGACAAATAGATTCTTATGGGCACACGGGAAGACGAGGCGGGCTCTGCGGTACATGGCACTTCCTAGAGATCAGGGGGTTGGGCTGTCCCCGATTTTAGAATGTATCATTGGGTGGCAGCCCTCCAGTATATGTCTGGGCTTATAGGAGGTGCTTTCACAGAGGTAGAATACACATCTGACTCTACTTCTTCATATTCTGTATTGCTAGGAGGAGAGGCTCCTAATGTTTTTTTGAAGTATACAGATCCTAGTTATTTCAAGAGAACTAAATTATGACCCTGACAGCAGCATACAAAATATGGGCAGCATTTAGGAAGAAATGTGGACTCGGGAGATATAATGCGTATACACGACTGTATGGAAATAATTCACTCCCAACAGAAATTTTCGCAGACTCAGTCTTCTCAGATTAGGGACAGAGCGGAATTGTGAAAATTAGGGACCTTATGGGACCACATGGTTTTTACCAATTCTCTGAGGTCCAGCAGTTGTATGGGGTTGACACGAAGCTTTTTTATAAATATTTGCAAATCAGGAGTTTCTTGGGGGCAAAAAAGGGGGGCCCTGACGATTTTGGGGAAACCTCAGTCATGGAATGCATTGCAAACAAAGGGAGATGCAAGATTAAACAAATTTATTTTGATTTTGAACTAATAGCAAGTAGAGAGGACGATCTAGGGAAGCACGAAGTCAAGTGGGCTGAGAGATTGGGTGTTGGGCAGGAAAGTTTTCATCTCTCATTAGACCTAGGTAGGAAAACTCTTTGTTGTGCTGCACTACAGGCACAACACTATAAAAACAATCTTCTCATTGCATTATACGCCTGCCAAGATTGCACAATTGGGGGGCACATCTGGAATAACACATCCTCGTTGTAGTAGTACAGAAGCTGGGGCAGTGCATATCTTTGCTACCTGTCCAAGTTTAGTCCCATTATACAAAGCAATTGAAACTTTTCTGGACAAATCCCTGGGAATTAACACTGTGCTTACACCAGCAAGGGTTATTTTAGGAATAGACGGGGAAGGTACTGCTAATTATTTTATATTTGTTGCGATGGCAGTGTTACGTTTACGTGTGGCATCGGCATGGCTAGACCCAATGCCCCCTACATTTCACCAATGGTTGTCCAGACTTCTTTCTATTTATAATCTGGAAAGGGAGATATATGCAAGGAAAGGCAGAAGGGGAAGAAGACTGGGTCTGCAAATTTGGGAACCAATGAAAAATTGGAAGGATAGCTAGGAGCTTAGGGCCAGATGTAGGTAGAACTTATTTACCGATCCTTAATTACCGAATTTTACCGATTCGGTAATTAAGGATCGGTAAATAAGAAGGGGGGGTATGTAGGAACATCCAGATGTTCCATTTACCGAATCGGTAATTATCTGTATTTTCCGATTCGGTAAATACCGACCGGTAATGCTCCATTCATTCCTATGCCCATAGGAATGAATGGGGCATTACCGGTCGGTATTTACCGAATCGGTAAATACCGATTTTGACAAGGGTGCAGGGGGTGTCACTTTGACACCCTCTAGCACCCCCAAAAAAGGTTCGGGGGCCATGTGGCAGGCATACCTGCCCTAAGGGCAGGTCTGCCTGTCATATGGCACAGGTGTGCATGCACACATGTGCATGCACACCGGAATGGGTATTTTACCATCAAATATATTTGATGGTAAAATACCGATTCGGTAAGGGTTGTGGGACTCAGAAGAGTCCCACCTACATATCAATTTTACCGAATCGGTAAAAATACCGATTCGGTATTTTACAGAATCAGTAAATTTACCGATCGGTAAATTTACCGATTCTGTAAAACACAGGGCCCTACATCTCAAATTGCATTTACCGGTCGGTAACGGCCGAATTCGGCCGTTACCGACCGGTAAATGCCTACCTACATCTGGCCCATAGTATCTACATATGCATTATATGACTTGCTATGAGCTATCTCCCTCTCTGGCAAAGTGGTGCCACAAAGCTATTCTTGGTATATGTCATAATGTAATGCATTTCGTGATTTATTGGTTATCATTTATATGTATGTCATCATCTGTTTAAGTTTGTATTGTGCCCTGCAAGTGGAAAAAAGAGGGAACATTTTTAATAAAAATATTTTTTTTTTATAAAGGAGTCACACCTTCATTAAAAGTAAAGAATGCCCTCTTATAATCATGCCAGAAAAAGATGAGCATCAGTGTCATTCATGCTGTACAAGGGGCCCCACAAGCCCTGGCGGACTCTTCCGCCATGCCAAGTGCCTGGGGAATGCAAAAAGAATACGCAAAGTCTTATTCTGCCCCGGGCACTTAGTGTTATATGGCTTCTTTAGTCTAGTGTGCATTTTTCACCCTTGGGCAGGAAAGATTGTGTGTACATACCCAAATGTGGTCCTCTGGGGAGCAGAGACACTGTTTGAAATTTAGGGATGCGGTGAACCATTAATCCAGGGTGAGTCCATCCCACCTTAACTTTTTTTTTATGTATCCCTGGTGCCTGTGTTTTTTCTGCCAACCTCACCTGAGTAGTGCAGATTGGGAGATACATTCCCAAACTGGTTGGGCTTTATGGGTGTAAGTATGGTTTGATGGTGGGATGTGCCAGACCCTAACCTTTTAAAAAAAATACATCTGTCCCCGCTATCTAATAGAGTTTTTGCTCACCAGAGGTCAGGCAGTTTGGGGATGAAGGAGAAAGCCTGTTAGGGCTTTAGCAGTGACGGGTATGGGCTGATGCCAGGGGCAGAGAGTCCTAACCAAATTGTTTGTAAAACAAACTGAATAAAGATTTGTTCCGTGTGCAGCTAGGTACCATGATGCGCTGGCCCTTACCACATTCTCTAAAAAAACACATTTAATACTGGTGTCCAGTGTGCTTTCTGCCCACCAGAGGAAAGCAGATTTAAAGAAAGTCTCCTATCTCCCTCTAGGACACATTAAAAATATTTGCCCTGTAGGGTTGGGACTACGGCCCAGTGCTTGAACATGCCACCCCACAACCCATTACATTAATTTCAAAAAGCTGACTTGGGGGCATATTACCAACAACTAGCGATAATTATCGCTATGTTGGTTTAGCGGCGATATTTTTATCGCCGAGCTGCGGCGATTTTTATCGCTTAGGAACCTTGCTATTATCAAGGTTTATCTCCTAAGCGATAAAAATCGGCCGAAATGCATTAATATCACTGAAAAGTCAGCGATATTCATGCATTCCCGAGCTAATGCTCTTAGCCATGTTATCCACCTACCATTGGGTAACATGGCTAAGAACTGCTCAGGGGCAGGTGTTAGCTCTTGGAGATATTCACGCTTAGCGCGAATATCTCCAAAAGTTGGTAATAGGAGATAGCGATGTTAGCGACTGTTTCCAGTCGCTAACATCTTGGCACGCCCACTTTGCCTGTCATTAGTGATAAATATCACTGACATGCAAAGCGGGGCCCAAGATGGTCGCTATCTCCTACTAGCTGTCGCTAACTGGTGTTAGCGACAGCTAGGTAATAGGGAGATAATTTTATCTCCGCTTTCTTGGCTTTTAAAGCCAAAAAAGCGGAGATAAACCCCCTTGATAATATGCCCCTTGGTGTCTAGGGATTCTCTCCCTCCTGGGGTAGGTGGGCAGGTAGATTGGGAGAAAAACCCCTAATTTACTGCTGGGTGGTAGAGGGGCAGAAAGGAAGCTGGGGACATTTGTGGGTGCAGAGCAACTGCCCATGCCTGGGGAGCCACTCTTCCCATATTTCAAACTCATGTGTGGTCCAGTGGGAGGATCCATGCTTGCTTATCACCTTCTGTCGTGAGTCCAGACCAGGGTTTTATTGGAGAAGAACTATCTGAAAGGATTTTTTTTTTCCTTTTTAATAATATCCCAAATTTTGTGATTAGTGCTTAGGGGGATGCACAATAACAACAAGTACCAATCACACTGAAAGCAGCCAGAGAATTGAGGTTCCTGCTGCTTTCAGATTAAAAATCAAAGACATCAGCGGGCATGGTGTGAATGGCGAGCTGCACATCACACCACAGCTAACAAAAACAAATCCTAATCAGTCAGGTGCGAGTACTAGAGGGTTTTCCTCCTTCTAGTGGGAGGACATGAGGTTCATGTCCTCTGCAATGACAAGATAGCTCGGAGGGCATTGACGTCATGTTCTCCGCGCCAAAGGGGTTGAAGTAGAAATAATTCTAATAATGCATTCATTCTGCGTATGAAAACTATATTGATATATACATTTTACACTGTAAATAAATGTATAGACTGCCTTATATCAATTGAAGGTGTTATCATCATGATAAACTTCATTTATTTCCTAGTCTTGTAATAGAAATGCTGGCTGCATATTAAAATGTATATGCATATACCTGAGATTTACAGGTGACATAAACACATTTGTGTTAAAAGGTGACACTTTGAATAGGAGAAAATTTAACTGAGGAGTAAACAATATGTTTATAAGGATTCAATAAAACTCATCATTTAGGTTTTCTCCAATTCCAAGTGACACACTTACAAACAACAGGCATCTTGCTTCCAATGGCCTATAGACATGGTGCCATATTCATAACAGAAAAATACAGCAATTTGTTTAAATGAGAGAAATTCAAAGTCAAGAAACTTGCTTAATAAAACATAGACATAATTGGCTTAATTGAAAGTGAAGACAAACATTAAGACTTTGGGGTCCATTAGGATATTGGGCGGTGGCACCACTGCGGTGCCGGCGGTGTGGAAAAATGCATTCTCCCGCCTGCAAGCAGCAGTACTCACGTCCGCCATATTAGTATGGCCAAACAGACAATTTCCCCTCCGCGTGGTGAGACGCGCACCGTCATCACAGTGCGCCCGCCGCGGTGGGAGCCAATGGAGATTCACTGCTGTACGGAATGACGTCAGTCCGCTCCACAAATTAGAATGCCCCAAACAAGAAGATGCACCGCAGAGGAGATACCGCACAATCAGAGACGGCGGAAGCTCGTCCCGGTCCACATCACCCGGTCACGACCGCCATGGACTGAGCTCTACACATTTTTCCAGTGCTGTACCTGCTACATCAACACAAACTCACTGACCGCTGCAGACGCCGCCGTAGGTACGCAACTACGCAAACACAACACACAACACATGGGCTGACACAGGGTCTAAATCCACATCAGACACCCTGGTGGGACAGGAACACATCCACAAGGGCACCCACACATGTCCCACCTGCCACCAAGTCACCCCTCCACAACCAGGATACACATACAGCGCAATCTTGCAGCAATGTCCCGGTCACGTCACCGCAGCGGTGAACACAAGGAAATACATGCGCACAATGCAGAAGGCAGGGCCAGCCAAAGGCATGGTTTATGTTTATGTTTTAGCAATTTTTATAGCGCACAAATACCCGAGGGTGTCTCGGTGCTTAACTGATCAGATGATGACAATTAACAGATCTTAATGTGGAAACAGCCAGGTTTTTAGTTGCTTCCTGAAGCTAAGGAGGGTGGGGGAAGGTTTAATAGTGAGTGGAAGTGAATTCCATAATCTGGCCGTGGAAATCCCAAAGCATTTGTCACCACAGTTCGCTTTCCTTGTGCGTTGGACATTAAGCAGATGAGCTGAGGATGAGCGAAGAGTCCTGGGAGTTACAAGAGGATGGAAAGCTTGTTTGAGAAACTGAGGGCCAGGGTTGTTAATAGCTTTGTAAGCAATACAAAGTGCCTTACATTTTGTACGGCTTTTGACCGGGAGCCAGTGAAGCTGTCGGATGAACGGAGTGATGGAGGAGTACTTAGGTATGCCCAATAAGATTCTGGCTGAGGCTTTCTGCACTAGCTGAAGCCTATTGAGAACCTTTTCCTGCGCGTTAAGAAGGAGGGCATTACAATAGTCCGTTCTGGGAAAAATGAGGGTGCTGATCAAAGTTTTACCGGCTGTTATGGGAAGGTAAGGGAGAAGCTTCTTGATTTTCTTTAAAGTAAAGAAGGAGGTGGAGACTACCGAATTGACGTGGTGGTGGAAAAGCAGTCTATCGTCAAACATGACTCCAAGGTTACGAACCTTAGTGACAGGTTCAGGTGGGGGTCCCATCTCATTGGGCCACCAGTGGGGGGACCAAGCAGGTTCAAGCTTCCTAAATGTCATTACCTCTGTCTTTTCAGAGTGTAATTTTAGACAGGTGGAGGACATCCAGGAGCTGATGGCAAGCATTCCCTCCTGGAAGTTCGCTGCAACTGAAAGTCCATCATGATGTACAGATAGGACCAGCCGGGTGTCCTCGGCATAGGTTGTGAGACTAATGCCATTGATCACCCTCGCTAAGTCCGAAACGTAGTTATTAAACAGGGTCGGACTTAGCGAGGAGCCCTGCGGCACTCCACAAGGAAGGGAAAAAATGGGGGGAAAAAAGGGCCTAATTTTACAGTTTGAGAGCGATTGGCAAGAAAAGAAGCAAGAAGGTCTTTGGCCTTATGCTGGATACCCATTGCTGAGACACGGTCGATCAGAGTGGTGTGATCGACCGTGTCAAAGGCAGCGGACAAGTCAAGCAATATCAAAACTGCCGCACCGCCTTTGTCTAGAGTCATTCTGATTTCGTCAGCCGCTTTTATTAGGGCTGTCTCGGTTCCATGCCCTTGTCTAAATCCAAACTGAGTGTTGTCCAGCAGGTTGTTAGCATCAATGAATTTGGAAAGCTGCATGTTCATTAAATTTTCAAATATTTTTGCAGGAAACGGAAGGCAGGCAATGGTCAGTAGCTGGAAGGAGAAGTGGGGTCGAGGGTGGCCTTTTTCAAAAGTGGCTTGATGATAGCCTTTTTCCATACTGTTGGAAATGAACCAGTAATGAACATGGTATTGCAAATATTGGCCAAAGCAGGAGAGATGGCATCAGGCATGAGATTGAGAATGGAAGGAGGGCATGGGTCAAGGGGTGAGCCTGATTTCGTTCTGGAAATAAGATGAGAGATTTGTTCCTCAGAGACCCGATTAACCTTAGAAAAAGAGGGAGAGCTGTTAATAAAAGGATGCTTAACTATCTTGTGAGTTGAAGAAGGTTTGTGCAGAAAAGCAGAAAAGATAGAAGTGACTTTGTCCAAGAAGAAATCTGCAAGAGAATTGCAGAGGGGTTGAGACGTGTCGGGAGGAGGGTTGGGGGGGATTGGAAAGGTGGGTAACCACCTGAAACAATTTGTTTGCGGAGTTGTGTGCCTGATTGATTTGGGAAGCATAGTAGGTAGTCTTTTCTGAGAAAATGAGGTCTTTGTACTTGAACAGGGCGCTTTTATAAGAATGTTTTTCAAGGGGGTTGTAGTGCCTGCGCCAGTGTCTTTCCAGATTTCTGCAGTATTGTCTTTGTAAGCAGAGGGATTCAGAGAAATATGGAGCGGAAGGGGATCTTCTGTTACGGAGAATAGTTTTGGGAGGTGGCAATATGGAACATGCTGTGTCCAGGGTATTGAGGTAGTTACTAGATGCTAATGACGGATCCGACTCCACCGCATTGATGCCAGTGGTCAGCATAGATGCAATCTCATGTTGAATCTGGGGATGATGGCCTGGCTTGAGGTGGAGGGGACTTGGCTTTAACAGAAAAACAAACTGCAGAATGATCTGTCCAAGTGAGGGGGATAGGAGGGGAGATCAAAATGTCAGGGTTGTTGGTGAATATCCCATCAAGCATTAGGAGTATGTCCTGCCTTGTGAGTAGGCAGGGTAACAAGTTGCTGAAGTCCTACGGCTGAGAGATCACTAATAAGGGAGATGGTATCATTGTCGGTGGTGGATTCCAAATGAAAATTAAAGTCTCCTAATATGGTGAAGTAAGGAGCTCCAGCTGTATTCTCGACTAGATTATTAAGACTCGCAAAGAAATTAGCTTTAGGGCCAGGAGGGCGGTAGAGCAAGGTGCCTGTGAATGACTGGTTACTGGAAAGGCTGATGGAAAAGGAAAAGGCTTTGCAGCCTCCGTAATTAATGGCTGAGGTTTTTAGTTTATAGCGGTCTCTATATATAATAGCTATACAGCCAGCCTTTTTAATAGTTCTATCTAGTTTGTACATGCAGCAGTCCTCAGGAAGGGCTGCTTTGAAGTCAGGGCCAGAGGAGTTGTCACCCCAAGTCTCGGTGACGAACAATAGATCGAGATTATATGACGCAATGAACTCTAAAATAGTTTGTGTTTTGGAAGGGAGCGTACATTAATGAGTGCTGCCAAAACCTGTTTGGGGGTAGCAGCAGGACGAATATGGTCAGTGCAAGCAAGGCATTTGAAAGGGCCTACCGAAGGGTCTGTATATAGAAATGAAGGCATAGAATGCGGTAGGTTGGGGGATGGATTAAGTGCTAAGAGTTGCAAGGAGGTATAATTAATCATTACAGGGGCGTAAGGGGCCTGAGGGTGCAATTGACCAGGGGGGGTGGCCCTGGGCCCGGTTCTGGCACGACGGGTGCAGACGGGCTTGCCTTTGGCGCGCCTTTGGTGTGCCATCGGCGCGCCCACTGCGCCCGCCTGCTGCACAGAGCGGGAAGTGGTGTGTACTATATAGGGTTGAAAGAGGGTGGGACTCATCCCAGCACAGGTGCGCTGAATGACTCAACCCCCAATGGCGGCAAGCCCTGCCTCCAATGCGTCAGATCCTAATCATCTGCGTGTGGAGCGGGCGGTGAAATGTGGCGGGGCAGGGCGAGTGAAGAACTTATTATTAAAAATAGCACAGTTACAAACTTCAAAGTGCAGCAAACAAAGAAATACTTTTAAAATTGTGGCTGTCTCGTCCTCCGGCTTCCGCCTCAGAGGAGTAGTAATCACTGATCTAGACGAGCAGGGAGGCGAGGGATTAAGTAGGCGGGTGGGCGGGACTCAGCTCAGCACAGGTGCGCTGAATCACTCAACCCCCAATGGCGGCAAGCCCTGCCTCCAACGCATCAGATCCTAATCATCTGCGCGTGAAGCGGGCTGTGAAATGCGGCGGGGCAGGGTGAGTGATGAACTAATTATTAAAAATAGCACAGTTACAAACATCAAAGTGCAGCAAACAAAGAAATACTTTTAAAATCGTGGCTGTCTCGTCCTCCGGCTTCCGCCTCAGAGGAGTAGTAATCACTGATCACTGATGGTCAAGGCACAAATACCATAGGGCCACACCTCCTCCCACCACATATTAGCACACCCCATAAAGGCACTTGCCATGTGCCCATCCTGTGCACCCCATACACAACAACAAGCCAGGTCAAACCACACCCTGCACCACACAACAAACAACCAGGGAGACAGCCACTGCAGGAGTGGCTGCACAGGAACACACAACACAAGCACAGTAGCACAGGGCCAGGGAAACACACATACCACAACACCACCAAACTCAGGGAAACAAAAATGAGTACAAGTACCAAATGAACACATACAAGGAACAAACATACAAATGAATACACAGCCTGCATAGTCACACATACATATCACAGACAGACATACAGACACATACACACCCCAAATGCCAACAGCAATGGAGCACAACAAATAGGAAACCCATAGTGGGATGCACAAAAATGGAAGGCCATGGAGACACACAACAAGCATGTGCACAACACATGCAAGACAAGGAACACAGAACACCCCCCTCAGTCCATCAAACCACACATGGTTTGATGGTCAGTGAAGTCAAACCACAGACACCACAATGCAACAACACAGGGAGAGAGCAAGGCAAACCATGTATAGGCACATGGATAAAAGGAAGGCCCTGAAGTCAAACTGTGAACAGCCATGCATGCATACAACCACTTCACAAGAGTACACCAGCAGCACGACACACAAGGCCCATTGACACACACCATGACTGCCAAACACCAGGAGGGATGTACACACATACCCCCCTCACACCAGCAGCACACAACACCAGTGCCAAACACACTGAAGATAGGCAATACTTGCCAGTCTATACACACACAAACAAACACACACCTTGGGTGTAGCCACAAACATCACACACTACACAGGGATGCCAGAACAAATGTCTGCATAAAAACAACAAACAAACACATAACCCAACAGAAACAGACACAGAACCACAACATAAACAGACATGCCCTGTGCAGCCAAACTGTGGGAGCACAAACACAACAGGAGTGCACAACCTAATCACTCAGAAACAATGCACAGACACTATACCGCAACACACACAAGAAGTGCACCATCACAGAACAACACAGCCTCATCAAACAAACAACATGCAAGAAAATCTGAGCAAACTCTGCAGTACATCAGGGGATGCACACCAGGCATTGACAAAGAAACATACACAGAGCACTGCATACACAACAAGCAGTGTGTGCACACCAAGCATACTAGTCACACACAGACATGAGTGACACAACATCAACCCACACAACACAAATCAGCACAGCACAGACAACAAAACACCCAGGAAGTGAAGCAATACCACAGCAAACACACCATCTTCGCACATAACAACAACTGATGCACAAATCTCGGATGCAAAGGTGGAATTAACTTGACCAGAGGACTGGGCAGCACACACAGCTGAACAGCAGATGAGCAACAATAACTACCCAACAGCACAACACATCACAAATAAATGATTGGGGAAATGTACTGAGTGGCACATTGCTCCTGGACAAAGAACTGCATCACAAAGCACAGTGTCAAAAATGAAGTAATGAGGAGACACACACACTTAGAAACCAAGGGGGCAGCTGACATCTAGGTAAAATGTACTGCACGTCAGTAGTGGACATGGCAGGAGTGCACCATACACAAACAGTGGGAGTTCAGACTCACAATGGGTAGGCATCTGAAGCGCAGATAGGGAATGGCATGACACCACACACAACTTGCCATACGGGGGCAAAAAGGCACCATGTGACAGCAAAGCATGAGAAAACACAACCATATTGGCAGTGTGGAGCAGCAGATCTGCACAGTCTACACAAACAGTATCAAGACACATGGATGATCAACAAAACACAACACTGATGTGCCAGCCACACACTCAGCATACTCACAAGTGACACAAAAACAAGTAGGAGTCCGACAGAACTGCATGGACACACCAGCACTCTGCACAGTGCACAAAATACAACTCACGCATGTGCATGTAACCACATCCACAGGGCTGAACAATCCAAACAACAGGCACATGTGTGTAGTTGACAATGCAGGAGCACACACACATCAACACTGCCTACAAAGTC
Source organism: Lissotriton vulgaris (assembly GCF_964263255.1). Lineage (NCBI taxonomy): Eukaryota > Metazoa > Chordata > Amphibia > Caudata > Salamandridae > Lissotriton > Lissotriton vulgaris. Next base: position 1,649,731,206 of record NC_141689.1, read on the forward strand.
ACACCCTTCACACTGCACACCTCTTGACTACTCAAGAGCACACATCTAAGGTAGGCAATGGGACCAGGATGATTGGCCATCACAAGAGGACCACTCACATACACTGTTATGCACACATAAAGGAATAACACACATACATGATGACACTGGCCATCCTGATTTCAAACCTGTGGTCAGAGTCACACTCTGTGCTGACAGTGCCCCACAACCTGACACATGAAGAATTTAGCAAGGGCAAAACAGGAAGGCCAGTGTCCAGGGCAAAGTGCAGAGCGAGTAAATGAGAGGCTGCACAAGCAAGGGCAAAACAGCAAGGCCAGTCGCCAGTCCAGGGTGCAGAGTGAGTACATGAGAATCTGCACAGGCAAGGGCAAAACAGGAAGACCATTGTCCAGGGAAAAGTGCGGAGCAAGTACATAAGAGGCTGCACAGGCAAGGGCAAAACAGCAAGGCCAGTGTCCAGGGCAAAGTGCAGAGCGAGTACATAAGAGGCTACATAGGGAATGTATGCAAATGTACTTTTACATGATCAGCAGCACAGTCAGGGGGTAACAATGTGCAGTACAGGCCCACCTGTGTGAGACACAGGTGTCTGAGGGGGACTACCACTCAGACATGGCTGTCAGGCAGACTGGGAGCTGGCTGTGTGTCGGGGGCAGTAGGAGCACGTGACTGGGGAGAGGGCGACCCTGCTGAGGAAGAGCAATCAGTGGCTTGGCAAGCCGGAGGGCTGCTTGGACCAGGTGATGTATTGGCAAGTGTAGGTGGAGTCATGCTGACGTGAGCTTGGAGATTGCGGAGGGGTGCCTTTCTACTACTTGGGGATTCTAAATGGCTACCCTGTCTTGGGATTAATGGAAAGTGGTGTGGACACAACAGGCACACTCACAAACAAAGCTGCATCTGGTGCAGACACTGGCACTCCCTCTGGGGATGTGCTGGATCCAGCGGAATGCTTCACCTGGCTTCGCATTTGACCCTCCATCCCCTGTTTGCCAGGTGTAACCTCTACAGTGGCCTCCTTTCCCTGCTTCACCGGGCTTTGAATGGGAGTCGAGGTGGTGGGTGAATCTGCCTTGCCGCCCTTCTTAGGTGTACCCTTGCCACACACCACCTCCTCAGTGGGCACAGAAACTGCATGCCTCTCTTTGAGAGATGCTTTAGGGACAGGAGGGTCCTTAGCTGGGGATGCCTCCTAGGCATGAGAGCCTGAGGTCTACTTCTTTGCTTTTTGGGCCTTGCTGTTGCCTGACAGGCTTTTGTCTTTGCGCTCTGGGTTGGCCTTCCTCTTCTGTGCGGATGGTGTCTGTGGGCGGGACCACTTGGGTTGTTGCTGCTGTGTGCTGCATGTGCTGTATTAGGACTTTGACGTATGTGGACCGTGGTCACATTCGTCAGACGCGGCCACAACCTGGGGGGTGGACTAAAGCCCCGGAGCTGAACAGTGTGCCTGTTGAAGGGCAGACGTCAATGTGGAGGACACAGCATGGACAGTACGGTGCAGCCCACCCACGTCTGAATGTATGCCCTCCATGAAAACACCTGGGCCGGTTTTTTTGTCATGTGCCAATCAGGTTCCCAGGGCCTGTGTTCTGTAACCAAACCCAAACCCAATTGGCATCTCTGGCCACAGGTCTTCCCCTGATAAATGGTACCGTAGGTACCCAGGGCACAGTGACCAGGGAAGGCCTCTAAGGGCTGCAGCACTTATTGTGCCACCCTTAGAGGCCCTGTACCTTTACACTCACACACTGCCTTTGTAGGCTGCGTCTTTTGGTGCAGAACAAAGTGAAGAGTCGACCTGGCACACATCCCTGTGTGCCATGCCTACAACCCACTGCCCTGACATAGACCAGTCACCCATCTAGCTGGGTGCACTATACCAGTGGTGAGGGTACAGGTGCATGAGCGCTGTACCCCTACATTGTCTTAGTCCATTCTTAAACATTGTGAGTGCAGTGCTGCCATTAAGAATACATGGTGCTGGGAGTTTGTCATTACAAATTTCACAGCCCCGTAATGACTACACTGAAAACTTAGAAGTTTGGTATCAAACGTCTCAGCACATTAAATCACACTGATGCCAGTGCGGGATTTAATGTAAAATGCACCACAGAGGGCATCGTAGAGATGCCCCCTGAAACTCGACCAACTTCTAGTGACCTGACTCCTTAGGCTGCACCAACAGACATGTTTCTGGACCCCTGGGTGGAGAGCTTGCTTCTCTCAGGGGCCTGAAACAATACACATCCTGGGACTAGGTGCCAGGATGAGTATGGTTAACGAAGGAGAAGCTTCAAAGGCATGCCACTTTAGTGAGCCTCTTCGGACTATTTTGCTGCTTTCAGCAACTGGTCCCCACTGGTTCTACCCCCCACTTTGGGCGAGAGAACCAGTGGGAAAAGCAAAAGGGGTGTGACCACCTCTACCAACTCCGCCCCTCAGGTGGGGGAGGCCAGGTAAAGGACAACCTCGAATCCCTGCCATCTTGAGGATGGGGGGACCCAGCCAAACAGGGACAGGCTCCTGCACCCTCCCACTGGAGCGTGGCAGAATAGGGGGTGTACCCACCCCAGGGAAGGGACCCATTGATCCCTGCCCTTTACCTACCTGTAACCCCCTAAATCTAGTATTTAGGGGACACCCTGAAACGTGCCTCCTCAGATCCAGACAGGAAAGGAGATAAGGACGATTGAAGAGCCATGCAGAGCTAACAAGAGGGTATCGCCCACTTACTTGGTCCCAGCCCTACCGGCCAGTCTCCCCCTCGAACCTGCTCCTGCGAAATCCCGGTGTGTCCTGCAGCCAGCAACCTCAAGAAACTCTGAGGACTTGCATGCCTTCACTTCTAAAGACGGCATCTCCCGTGAACATTGGATTTGTTCAAACTGCAGCTTCTGGGCTCAGCCAGAGACCGCAAATCCAGCCCACTCTACACCCGCCTTACCCGGCCGGAGCTAGAGTGGAAAAAAACCACGAGGGGGTTACCCTGGTGATCCTGACCTGAGATCCGGCGATCTCTGACCTGCCTCAAGCCTTCAGCTGACGGTTGCAGCCTAAATGCAGAAGGCCCCTGTTGGACTTGGCCCTTTCTGCAGGGTCATCCCTGAACTTCTTGCCTTCCTCCAATATTCTCTCTGACCTGTTTTTGTTGGTTTAATGACTCTAGGCACTTTACCACTGCTGACCAGTGCTAAAGTGCATATGCTCTCCCTACTGTAAAGTGTATATGTGATTGGATTCCATGATTGACTTATTTGGTTTACTGTCAGTCCCCAGTAAAGTGCACCAGGAGTGCCAGGGCTTGTATATACAAATACTGCTAGTGGGCCTGTAGCGCTGGTTGCGCCACCCACAGAAGCAGCCTTTTAAGATGTGTCTAGGGTCTGCCATTGCAGAACCTGCGTGCAGTCTGGTACTGTCATGCTGGCTGGGCAAGTGCACACACTTGCCAGCCTCGACACCATCCCTTAACTTCATGTGAGTCACCCCTATGGTAGGCCCTAGGGCAGGGTGCATTGTGAGTGTAAGGTAGGACACGCCCTCATGTGTGTGGCATGTCCTAATAGTGAATTACAGCCAATTTTGTTTTTAACTAATGTAAGGCTACCTGTTCTCATAGGCCATGATGGGCTGCTGGAATTATTACACCCTATAATCCCAGCAGGCTCAGGGAACATGGTAGAAGGTCAAGTTTAGTATGCCTGAACTCAGAATAATAAAATACTTCTTTTAGTAAAGTTTATTTTAATATCCTGTGTTTGCAAATGCTACTTTTAGGAAGTTAACATTAACTTGCATAACCATTTCAGCCCGCCTCTGTCAAGAAGATGTGTATCTGCTGTCTGAGTTGTGTGAGTGACAGGGCTGGGGGATGACAGGTGGTGAATGCAAGGATTATACCTAGGTGGGACGTGGGAGTGCCCCTGGACTCTGAATAGGGCTGTACTCTGCCACCACAATGCTGGCTCCACCTCCTGGGGAGCGACTGATGACTCAGTCCGACACCTGGCCCAGGAAGAGGGGAGACTGTCAACAAGATACTCCTGGCTGTACTTGTAATCTGAATGCTGGCTCGACCTCCTTTGGAGCATCTTCTGTCCCTGCCCTGCTCCCTCAGAGCAGAAACCTGAGTTGTCAAAACAAAGTGCTCACAGGCTGAAAGAAACTATGCACAGGCCCCCCTGGCCTGAGAAGACAAAAGAAATGTTGTATAAAAGAAGGAGCCCTGCTCGCAAGAAGTCAGATCCCATCAGCCCTCAGAAGAACCTCTGCTGGAGGAGAAAGGATCTTGCTGCTAAGAAGACCAGAAGAAACCTGCAAGGCCCCCCTTGAGCCCCCCATTTGCCTTGTTCCTGCAAACCTGGGTCCTCTGAGGATCTCCAAGGGCCTGTAGCTGAGCTGGCCCCCTGACCAGAGTCCCAGGACCATTGGACTCTGCCTGTTCCTCTTTTGGCTCACTGCTGGGCCCCCCTCTGGAGTACCTTGCTCTTCACTTTTGCAGCTTGTGCCTGGCTCCCGCCTTGAGCCCGCCACCGCTCCCTCCAGGAGCCGTGACCTGCTCAGCCGGCCTGCCCCGCACCCTGCACCCTTGGCAGCTTGTGCCTGGCCCAGCCTTGAGCCCGCCACCGCTCCCTCCAGGAGCCGTGACCTTCTCGGCCTGCCCACCCCGCAACCTGCACCCTCGGCAGCTTGTGCCTGGCCCCCGCCTTGAGCCTGCCACCGCTCCCTCCAGGAGCCGTGACCTGCTCGGCTGGCCCGCCCCGCACCCTGCCCACTGCTCTCGTCTGAGTCACACTCCAAAAAGAGCCCCCACCGCTGGAAAAGATAGGCTGAGCACACACAGAGGGGACGAACATCGCCTCTCCCAGCCTGCTCCTCATTTCAACCACCACCACAGGAATCCCCTGCGGAGATTGCACCGAGGCGTTTCTCATCGCCTCTCCTTGATGCTCCTCAGCTCGGCCCCCACCTCTGGAAAAGGCAGGCCCTGGGTTTCACAGAGGCGTCTGACATCGCCTCTCCTTGCTGCTCCTCAGCTCGGCCCCCACCTCTGGAAAAGGCAGGCCCTGGGTTTCACAGAGGCGTCTCTCATCGCCTCTCCTTGCCGGCTCCTCAGCTCAGCGCCCACCGCGGGAATCTTAAGCCGGGACATCTCGAGGCCCCTGACGTCTCCCCACCAGCCAGCTCAAATCCACGCTGCATCTCTTCAGAGGCTGGTGTGCCTCGATCCTCTTTCCGGACTCAGGGTCCGCAACGTTTTCTTTCCCTGCCTGAGGCTAACCAGGAACAGTACGCCTCGTACTGTACGCTTTCATCACCTCACATTGAACTGTACGCTTCATATTGAATTAAGAAGCTGTACGCCGCGTTCGCCTGCTCACGCGAGATGCGTGAGCATCGGTAGGGCCTTGGGATTTCTCCTGTTCTAAGCACACAAGAGCTGAAACCTTACATTTAGCATTTTGTTTTACATTAAGGAAGTGTGGGAACCTGCAAAACAAGTATTCCTAAAGGAACTCTGGTAATTTAAAGTATTGCTGAAGGAACAATTGCCTATTTAAAAATCTTGTGGCCTCAACTTGCGTGTTATATTGGTCTTGTGATAAGTCACTGCCTCAGATATATATTTTTACATACAGTTACGTATTTTGGATATAAATACAACGCCTGGGGTTCATTTGTGGGGGAATCGGTGTCTTTATTGTATGTGATTCCAAATGCTTAACTGTAGCACCCCAAAGTTTAGCCTTGTCTGCTCGCGCCACGCACCTAGAGGGTAAGTAAGGGTTATTCTTGAGGGGTAATCTCTCTTACCCTGACTAGAGTGGTGGGTTCTGCCTGGCTTTGGCGCAAGCCTCAGCCAACCAGAAATCCCATTTCTACCAGCCCCCCTAACTGCAACCAGGAGCTGTTAAGATCTGACCCCAAAAGGCACCCCTGCACTAGATGCCCCACTGCCTTGTGTGATCAAACTGACGGTGCCTAACCAACCCTCAACTTCCCAACTTACCTCTCCAAGCGGTGGTCGCTCCGAGAAGTCCTTCTTCTCCCTGCTTGCAGTGCTTTAGCAAACCAGAGGTTCTCCATAGAAAACAGGGAGGCAGACGTCGAAACGGAACTCTGCACCCGGCCGCCCTAGTGCCACTGAGGGTCACCTTTTGTGCTACTTTGTTTCCCCATTTGCCCTGACCTTAACCCTAGGAGCTTTATTCCACCAACCCAGTGGCCTGCTTGCCAGCAGCCACCAACCGTAGGCCCCCTATCCCCCATTGGATAACATTGGGCCTCAACACTGTGCATCATGCTGCCCTAGTGCCCCTGAGGGTGCAACAACAGTGCACCACTGACCCTGGGAGACCCTTGAGTCTAACCGCATAACCTTGACTCCCACAGTCGATTACTTACCTGTGAACCGTTAACCTGTTTTCCCTCCATAGGATAACATTGACACTTTTTCTCCAAAAAGTTTCGAAGTATTGAGTTTTGAAATCTAAAAATATTCTTTTAAAATCGTACAAATAACCAAAACGTGTTTACTTGCCTGTTTGCAGGAAATGTCCCAGTGCTGAATATAGGTATCCAGCACTGAGTTAGAAAAGTAATGTGAAAAGTAACTTACCTGCAATTTACTGGAAAAGCCTATTCATTTCAATGCACTGTATTTGCTAAGTGTTGCAGCTTACTGCATCCTCTATAAATCAAACAAAGTACAATTTCTATAGCATTTTCAAACTGTTCTATATCCAGTAATTTATTACTGAAAAGTATTTAGGGGCAGATTTACAAGCCCCCTGCTCCACTTTTGCGTCATTTTCAACATGGGAAAAGTGACGCAAAAGTGGCGCAAGGGGCTTGTAAATAAGCCCCTTAATGCTTACCTGTGCCAGATGTGCTTGGTTCTAAAAATTAAACAGTATATCTGTTTATACAAATACAATTGGCCTAGAGTTCCATTATTGTGTGTGAATTCATTTGCTGACTAGGTGTGTACATCAAATGCTGAACACTGTCCTCTGATAGTGCCTTACTGCTGGACCACTCTACCACAAGAAGAGTAAGGTTCTATCTAACTTTAAACTCTGGAGTCACTTGGTCTCTATACACACTATGCGTCATTTTGGTGTAGTATAAATAGAGCCAGTTTCCTACATTGGTGGATCAGCCGTGGATACACAACTTGTATTTAAATACGAAGTGTGGCTAGGTTATACCTTGCGCAAACCAATATTACATAGTAATAGAACCACATACCAGAGACAAATGCTCCTGGGAACAAAAAGGTAACGACCACCCACGTCTCAAAAAATCTTCTGCGATATAAACCACAGAGGATAAACTGTAAACAAAGTATTACTCCCGAGCAAACAGAACCTAAAATCAGATTCAGTCATATCAGTTTGATCAGTCCAAAAAACATCTCACAAGGTCAAGCTCCTCAACCATGTCCTCTCTGCCATTATAGTTACCTTCATTAGTAGCTGGGTTCTGTTTCTGAGACATTCTAACAAAAAAGCTCCAACCCCTCTACCCTTGACCACAGGGACTTTTTATTTTCTAAAATTCTAAAGGGACTTAAGCAAGGCCCTAACAAGACTTTTAGTTTGGTAAAAAATGCCAATTTGTAAAACTCTGAATTCTAAAGGCAATTTAAGAGTTCTGTCATGTGATCAGGTGGTAAGCAAGTAGTCTAACAAATACAAGTTGTGTAAACAAAGTATTGCTCCCGAGCAAACAGAACCTAATAATCAGATTCAGTCATATCAATTTGATCAGTCCAAAATACATCCAGGTTTGATGGTTCACAGTGAAAATTCCTTTATTTTCTTATTTTCTTTGTCACAAATGCAGAAGTTTGAAGCAATGTTTCTCAGTGATGATTCGGTATAGTTGTCATCACAAAGTGTAGCCAAGCAGCCGACACGTGTTTCGTCTCAGGGAAAAATCACCCAACGCCATCATCAGGGCATAAACAATTCTTTAGTAATATCGTCACCACATTCTAGGTATAACCCGTTTTTCTCAAAAACAGAACCCAGCTACTAGTGAAGATCACAATAATGGCAACAAGGACATGGTTGAGGAGCTTGACCTTGTAAAAAAGAGCCCTCTTTCTTGCATGGTATGCCCCCACTTTTTGCTGAATTGCTGATGTTCTTTGACTGAATGCGCCCTGGGCTCCTGTTAATCAGGTGCCCAGGGCCTATGTTCTTTCGCTAAAACTGCATTGAAGCCTAAACCCAATTGGCATCTCTGGCCACAGGTCAGGCCCTGGTAAATGGTACCCAGGGCACTGTAACCAGAGAAGGCCTCTAAGGGCTGTAGCACGTATTGTGCCACCCTTAGAGGCCCCGTACCCCGACACTCACACTGCATTTGCAGGCTGCGTGTCTTGGTGCAGAACAAAGTGAGGAGTCGACATGGCACACATCCCTGTGTTCCATGCCCACAAACCACTTCCCTGGCATACATCAGTTACCCCTTTAGCTCTGGGGCCTAATGCCAGTGGTGAGGGTACCCCTACAGTACCCAGGCCCATTCTGGGCACTAAGTTTTCCCTCGAAATTTCTCCTTTGCTCTGTGCTAAGACCTGTATGTTAAACAGTGCACCTGTAGCCACCATTTTGTGTTAACAAGCCAGTGAAACCAGCCCCCCCTGCCTTACCCCCGCCCATCAACAGGGATATTCTACATCAGAGGGTGCTTCTGTGAGCTACTCTGTTTAATAGGGACTGTGTATTTCGTTTGTTGGCCATGAGAGGGAGTAAAGTTTTATTCAAACAGTATTGTTAGATTTCAAGTTTATGAGGCCTTTGCCTGCAGAAGTCCAAAGTGTGGATTGAGCCTGTCTGTCTCCTAGGAGATTTTGAACAGGAGAAGCGGCTCCCCGGCCCCCGCCCCCAGGCCAGCAGGTCTAGGACTGGGGATTGGCTATTCAGCTGCCAGGCAACTCTGAGCCCTCCCCTCAAACATTCCCAGGCCCCTTAAGGCTTTGCTGGGTGCACCCCAAATCGTTCTCCTCCATCTTGTGAGTTGCAGCCTACCTGTGCCCCAGATTGCAGTGAGCAGAGTCCATGAAGTGGTATGGAGGCAGACTAGTGCTGTCTCTTCCCCCCAAAAAATACTTTTAAAAAAAACGATTTTCCCTTTCTGTCATTACTGTCTTTGCCTGTGGTTGTTACAGTTTAAAATTGTAGTTTTTCTTCTTGCCTGTTTTATCATCTGTTTTTTGTTTTAAACTTGTGGTTTTCCAGCCCATGATTTCTTCCATTTAACGTGTTGAATTGTTGGATTTGCAGTCCAAACTCTGTAGCTTTTCCCTCTCATTCCTGGTGACTATTCAGTTTTCCCTCGAAATTTCTCCTTTGCTCGGTGCTAAGACCTGTATGTTAAACAGTGCTCCCGCAGCAAAGATTTTGTGTTAATAAGTCAGTGAAACCAGCCCCCTCTGCCTCTCCCCTCCCCCCAGCAAAAGTGATTTTCTACATCAGAGGGTGCTTCTGTAAGCTACTGTGTTTAATAGGGACTGTGCACTTCGTTTTTTGGCTAGGAGAGGGAGTAAAGTTTTATTCAAACAATATTGTTAGATTTCACGTTTGGAAGGCCTTTACTCACAGAAGTCCGAAGTGTGGATTCATGCTGTCTGTCTCCTAGGAGATTCTGAACAGGAGAAGCAGCTTCCAACTCCCTGGCTAGCAAACCTTGTCTGAGGTTGCTGGGACCTTATATAGTCGGCTAGTGGTTGGTACATGTATACACTGATTGGTGGTTGTTTCTTATGTTTCTATTGTATTGGGTTAGTGTCCTCATTGGTGTTATGATTGGTTCTGGGTCTGTGATTCAATAATTGTAGGATTGGGACTAGGGCTATTGTTATGATTTCAAATGAAGTAGGGACTAGAGCTTCCTGTATTATTGGTCGTTGGGACTAGGGTGGAACTAGGGCTAGAGTTAGGCCTTTAATTGGAAGTAGCGATTAGGGCTTCTGGTGTGATTGGTTGCTGGACTAGGTGTAGGACTAAGAGTAGGGCTAGGCTTTCTATTGGAAGTAGGGACTAGGGCTTCCTGTCCCATTGGTAGCTTGGACTTGGGTTGGGACTACTGGTAGGGCTAAGACCTCTAATGGACGTAGAGATCAGGGTTTTTTGAACTGATTGGGTGCTTGGACTTAGGCTAATATTGACTGTAAGGTCCTTGTCTCCTATTGGTTCTAGATTTTTAGGGCTAGGGTTGTGATTGGATAGTGTTAGGGCTAGGGTTCCCATTGGCTGACGGGGTCACCTGATTACTAGGGCTGTAAAAGGCCAGGGTTAGGGCATCTCAGATAAGGGCGGAGACGACAAGGGCAGTTGCCTGTTTGAGCCTGTTCGAGACTGACCAGGGCCAGGGTCAGAAATGCTGCCCATGTTCCCATTTTGCAATACCCAGCCCACACCATCCACAAACAGAGCAACACACTCACACCAAATGTGCACCACGCACAATACTATGCACAGAATAATGTACCAGCATACACTACAAACCCAACCAAACCACATCTATACACCCTACTATCCCAACTACCACACATATCCACCATCACCTACAAACAGTACACAACTCTATCCTATACTACTAACCAATACACTCATCACTAACACAACGCCAATCAACACCATGCATAACTACATCCCATCCAGACACACGCTCCCAGCTGTAATTACACCTACAGAGCATCTTTTATCACTAACAAACATATAATCAGCCATCCATCATTTTTCCAATAAACACCCTCCTCTCCCTTCCACCATAATAACACTAACACACAACACACACACTGCAGACCATCACATTTTTTAACTCTTGCAACAAACCAGTCTAAGATAAATACTCTTACCTCTACTTCATTCCCACCTACACCCAATATACACTCTACTCATAAACACATAACAACCCCCTCTACCGTACAACCTCCTCTCACAAACAGTACTATACAACCAAATCCATTGCATGAAACCTATATATCAGCACCCCTTTTCACTACTCCTCAAAAACAAAACATATCACACACAGCAGCACAAGATCTTCATAGTGCACCACCTCATAATACTTACCATCACAAAATACAAACATACACCCAAATTTCAAATTAGACAAAGGAACAAACCTCAATGCCAAGCTTTCTCTCTTCCACCACACCTAACACAGATACAGCAACACAGCAACTCTTTTCTAACCTCCTCTCATCCATTGGATAACTTAGAACGTTACTACATGACCCACATAATGCACCACCACCCCTGACTCATACACCTTTGCATTAAACACACACAAACAATATAGGCAACAAGCCATCCCTCACAATTTTGCTTTCCCTTGTCTACTTCACAACAATGTTATACCATGAAAACAACACAGCACTCCAACTCACTCTCAAACACCATGTCCACCACATACACACGCAGACCCATACAAATGCCTTCTTAGCATGCTGGATGAGGAACATAATATAGAACAGCTAACGATTGCTATCCTAATACAGCTAATGCCATCTCTAAAAACACACCTGCTAAAAAACCCACACAATACTGATCACTCTTCTACAAAACACAGTCTCACTATCACCAAAGGCCACTCTCTAAACTGTTTACCAATAAATGGACGATCCCGCTCTAAAAACAAGCATCACATCTACGACCTTCTCACAGATGCAAAACCAGACATACTATTCATATCCGAATCATGGTTGAGAGAGGATATGGCTCCAGTCCTGCATTAAGCCATTCCTCTAGGCTATCAAACAATCACCCAAAATTGTATAGCCAAAAAAGGAGGTGGTCTAGCTGTTGTAAACAATACATATCACAAAAATTGACATTTGATAGACTACTAGCCACAGATTCCCTAATGTAGAATTATCCCCAGGCGTAAGACTGGATCAGGAAAATTCTTCTTTACACAGCATCTCTGCGTGCCGGGAGTGCGGTACAACGTGTCTCCGCCCTGACGTCATCCCCGGGCGTGATGTCAGCAAGGTCACATAAGTCCAACCCCGGCACGCCAACGTCAGTTTTTTCTCTTTTCCGCGTGCAATGCAGATCGGGATCATGTCCTGGCCTGTTTTCAGACCCCTTTTTCATGCTTTGTTTTGTGGAACAGTGTGTAAATGCCTTCAGGCTTCATTAATGTACTGATTGTGCATGTCAGATGTCAGCGACGGACCCTAACCCGATATGTATGTGGTGTTTGGGTGAGCACCACGACTCTACGGACTGCAAAGCTTGTCAGCACCTCAAACCGAAGTTCAAGTGGGAGCGCCGGATGAAATGCTGTCGGCCCGCTTGTCCAGGTCAGGGCCGTCCCAGCGTCTGTCCCCTACCTCGAAGGCCAGGAACTGCAGATTCAGTCTGCGGCATCGCCCTACACCATGGCCCCAAGGGCGTTGTTCACCAGCTGGTAGGTGCTGTAGTTTGTATCCAAGGTATTGTCCTCATTAGGCAGAGGGCACGGGTTCCCCTCGGGATGTGCGTCCACGCAAGACACCACCCTACCGGCCGTTTCCCGGTGTTGGGGCAACTAGGGCCTAAATGACAGCCTACGCTGTGGCTCTGCAGACTTTTGTGGCCCCTCCTCCACCTCCTGAGACGTCCGCGAATCCTTTGCCTCATGTGGGGCCTTCCGCAGAGTCGCAGGTGGCTTCAGTCCCGGCGCCGAAGGGTTCGGCTTCAAGTTGGAGGAGGGTGGTGTCGTCAAGGGGTAGTCCTTCAGGGCTCCGCTCTTTGACCCATGGTGTCCCTGCCTCGCCGTAAGTCCCCACGGGGCTCTCTGTGGCTTCGCTGAGACTCTTGGCTTGTCCCAGAGTCCCCCACAGCACTACGACCAGGCGGCTGCCTCACCAGAGGTTGAGCCGGCATTGTTTCGGTGCCAGAGGCTTTTCTCCCAGGCCCTGGCGGTGCCGCTGGTGGAGGCAGGTGCCTGGGGTGCTTTCCAGAGTCCCTCTTGTTCCTCTCCATGGGTGGCTGCCCCAAATGAGGTAGAGCTGGTGCCTTTTTGGCGCAGTTCTTTAGCCTCACCAGCTCTGACCCTGCCCCATTCTCCTAGGGAGCAGGTGGTGGAGGAGGTCGACTCGGCACCGCCGATACCTAAACTGGCGTCGGACAGCGTCAAGCCAGCGCCTGTGGAGAACTCCATGGTGCCGTGCCGGCGTTGGGCCTTGATTCGTTTCCTGAGGCTCCTTCCTCTCCAGAGGTTTGTCATCTGTTGCTCTCTTCCTCTCTGGAGACGGGACTCCGCATTGTTGCCTTTTCACCAGCGTCTTCAGGGAGGGCTCCTCGCCGTCCCCGTGGCCTAAATCCTCGGACCCTTTTTTACGCAGTTCACGTTTAGTTCTGCCACCGGCTTCTCCACCCTCCCCAGGGGGCTCTCAGGTCCCCCACTCGTCCGGGGATTCCCCACCATTCCGGGGCTGGCCACTACCCCTTTAGCTGGACTTGGGGACAGACAGCTCAGTTTGCAGCTGTCGCACAAGAAGGAATTGCCTTTGTTCGGCCCGTTTCCACAGCTGCTGGTATTTTGCGGAGGGGTGAACCTGTCACCCCATTACCTAGCGATAACCTCTTGAAAGTCCTCCACCAGGGCTGGTGGATGGAAGCTGTTCCTTCCTTTTGAAGCGTCACTCCACAGTTCTCTTATGGGGGCTTGGGGGCGTCCTGCCATGGGTGATCCGGTGCCTCAGCCACTCCTGCATCACCACCGTCCAGCTCCGCACAACCCAGTCTGCCTTTCTTTCCACCCTTCTACTGAAAGCTCTCTTCTGCGGACTGCCTTTCCGTTCTTGCCTGTGGTGTGGTTTCCTCCATCTCTGCTGGCCAGGTGGTTGGATTCATTGGCGTGTACCATTTTCGCTTCATCCAGTGCTGCCTTGCGGGCGCTCAACACTTTGTGTGTGTTGGCTAGGGCTACTTCCAGCCTGTGGGATTCTGTGGAGTCCCTTCTTTCTCATGTCCCCCATGAGAGTGCCTGTGCTGATCTACAGCACCATGTGTTGGACGGTAGGGAGTTGGCCGCGTTCATTCTCCGTGTGGCTTTGAATGTTGCCGAAGCTCTCTGCCGTGCTATGGCCACTTCTATGCCTCTCCGTCGCCATGCTTGGCTGCGGGATGTGGTTTTTCCTGAGAACATTAGGGAGCGTCTGGTTGACTTGTCCTTTGATGGGGCCCATCTGTTTAACACTCATGCAGACTCTAAAATTCAGCGTCTCCTTGCGGGGCTCCACCCTCCTCCCCCTCCGTAGACTGGCTTGTTGTTCCTCCGGGGCTTGATGGGAGGTGCTATCCCACCTGCTCCTGGACTCTGGTGTTTTGAGTGGCCCGTTTATATGTTTTGTGTGGTTTGACGTGCCTTTGGTGTCTCTTGGTTGGCCCCTCTCTTCTGTTGGCTGCATTTTCAGCCCTTTTGGCAAGTGTGTGATTTTTTGGCTGATTGCTAAGCCGTCTGTGGTTCCTACCACAGGTCTTATTTTCTTGTCCTCTGGTGTGGGATTTCTTCCCTAACAGTGGTTCCCATGTTTTCTATGAGACATGCCTTACCCTCAGTGGGGTACTTGTAGCTATTGTATAGCTCTGTCCTACGCTGGGGGGGTGTGGACTGGACCAGATTTGGGGTGTTGCGCTGTGGTGTTTCCACTCCTCATTTTTTGCCCGGTGTTTTGGGCCTGATCCTCTGTCTGGTGTTCCAGGAGTCTTCAGATTTCCTGGGCCCTCATTTATGAAAAGTGACGCATCGCTGCGTGAAAACAGCGATGCGTCACTTTTCACTGCGCACTCCTTGCGAAACCAATGATGCATCATATTTAATGTATGACGCATCATGTCGCAAGGAGTTACAGATACATCAGTATTTCTGACGTATCTGTAAGCGCAAAAGTGACGCATTGCTGGAGTGTGTCACAAAAGTGACGCAACTCCAGCAATGCGTCCTTTCACATGGGGAAAGCCCCATGTGAAAGGGCTTGCGTCAGTCTTACGCCTGCTGTGAGGCAGGCGCAAGATTTTGACGCAACAGCGTCCTAAAAGTGACGCAGTGAAATCTCATTGATGTCACTGCGTCACTATTACGAGGCTTTTTGCGGGGGAACACCCCCTCTGCATACATTATACCTGACGCAGGTATAATGTGGCGCAGGGGTTTAAAAAGTGACGCATCTACCTAGATGCATCACTTTTTAAATATGGCGCAACAAGGCGCATGTTTTACGCCGCTGATGCGTCACAAAAAGTGACGCATCAGCAGCGCAAAACTGACGCAAGGCCTCATAAATGAGGCCCCTGGTCTTTTCCTGGGTTCTGGTAGTCGGCTTGTCCGTCCTTCAATTTTTCTCCTCCTCTTCTCTTCTGACTGGTTCTACTTCTTCGTGGGTCCGTTTATGTCTGGTACGATCTCCCCTTAGGGGTTGTTCTGGATCTGGGTGTAAGCATAATTAATAGAAATATAACATTTGCACTCATATAATAACCACAAACTCAGGAAAGGTTTAAACTCTTTGTCTTAATTTCTTAAAAGTCTTAATCCAAATATTAAATCTCAGAAATTTTTCAATCAAGAAAATAATGATTAGAATGAAAATATGCAGAGATTTTATAAAGCAAACTTTACGCATTTGACATTAGGTTGGGAAGAGGGAAAGAAACAGTACAATGACATACCCACATTGAACATTTACCTCATATGGCATGTCGATCTAACCCTGGCCACGGGTCAGTTTAAAGGACAGAACCCCAAAAGTACAGACACCATCAAGCAAGCAGGTGCAGATCAGAATCAGGACAGGTAAAGCCAAATTGGATCAGGACAGGACCAACACAGGCCGATCTGGGTTTCGACCTATCTGACAGATGGCTCCACCGGCACCTCTGCTCCCGATCACCTATTGAGTGCATTGGGTCAGTGACAGGTCAGCCATTTGGACAAGTCGGACAAATTAACTAGCTAAGCATACCATAGTTATACTATTTTCCAGGTCAGTGTACCACCCCCCAATGTTGTAAGTGTAAGTATCCCCAAATTTGATTGGGCAAGAGACGGGGCAAGGTCATCACACCATACTAAAATTACACTTATACTTTTGAATATTAATGTTTGCATTCCCGCCCATCAATTTATTTTCCCATGTATGTTTTATTCCACCCAGCAATGAATGTTCCAATATTGGTTACATTTTAGTTCATATGAGAATTCTGCTTCTTCCCTAGAGTTCAGGAGGTGAAGTTCCCAGGTGCAGCCTGGTCAAGACTGTCCCTGGCACTCATTCAATGCCATGACTCGATGGTTTTCAGACTCTGGTGCGCAGGCTCAACGGTTTCAATATGGAGTACAGCGGGTTTCAAAATGGAGTCACAGATACATTTCAGGCCCAAAGACAAGCTGATAGTAAAGCAGAAAAGAAACAGTTTTAGAACAAAGAATAAATTAATGTACTGTATACCACTTATCTCAACTCTATTCCCATTACTTTATTTTAACTATTGCATTAGAAATTAGGCAGAACGAACAGCTTAGCAAAAGCAGCAGTGCAAGCTTCATGCATGCTGTAACACCGAGCATCCATCTTAGTTCTAGTGCGCAGAAGCAAAAGATTCCCTGAAAAGTAAAGAGTACATCATGTCACGTGAGCGTGGCAGACACATGCGCAGTAAGAAATCCAACGTAGCAGCGGCCATTTTTAGTGCAAGCGGATTATCGTTAGTAGAAACACATATTCATTGTGCTTCTTCTAGATACCCAATGTGTTGTGAAATGCAATATTAATAAGACAAACATGTTGATTAGTACATTAACGTTATGTCGTGAGGACTTAATACAAGCCAGTCGTATTACGTGCGAATCCTTGCTCCATCAGAGGCACATGTCTTTTAATAATTTGCAATATAGCCGTCTTTGTATTTGTTTTGTCATTTGTGCCTTTTGACTAATTCTCGGTATTTTATTGCTGTTCCAAGATGGCCGCAGTTTAACGTCTTTAATACAATCATCTCATGCCAGGCATTCCTTGCCACCCTTGTTTTAAGCATTATTAGTGTTTAATGGTACTTTTTGAAAATATAATAGAAACTTCACCGACCCCTACCAGTTATCTAACTGATTCGGACCTGTCCGCTTTTCCAACTGGACCGTTGGCACGTTTTTTGTCATTATAAGATGGCCGCTATACTTTTGTTTAAGAGAACTAACTGTGAAATATGTCCTGCTTCTATTTCCTGGGTTTTGAGGCCACGTCGATTTTTACACGCATGTGATCACAATCGTCGATATGACATAGCACACCCTTTTGGCTTTAAATTAAGGCGCTACCGGGCACTGACCAGCATTGCCGGTTATCATGCCGTTTCACAAAATCTTTCCTTGGAGGTAAGTGAACGACGGGTGCACTTTTTTTCTGGCTATTTATTTTCCTGTAGTGGAGTCATTGGAGTTCTCTGCAACTCTACTGGGTATTTAGGGCCCGATGTAGGTACCAAATACCGGTCGGAAACGGCAGATTTCGGCCGTTTCCGACCGGTATTTGGCCTACTGAGATGTAGGGGACCTTTTTTTGTCCGAATCGCAAAAATACCGAATCGGTAATTTTACCGATTTTTTAAATTTGGGATGTAGGTGGGACTACTTTCAGTCCCACAGGCCCTTCAGATTCGGTATTTTAACACCCAATCCAATTGGGTGTTAAAATACCGAATCCAGGTGTGCATGCACATGTGTGCATGCACACCTATGCCATGTGACAGACAGACATGCCCTTAGGGCATGTCTGTGTGCCACATGGCTCACATGCCTTTTTTTGGGGTGCTGGAGGGTGTCAAAGTGACACCCCCTGCACCCTTGCACAAATCGGTAATTACCGAATCGGTAATTACCGATTCGGTAATGCCCATTGATTCCTATGGGCTTCAAGGCCCATAGGAAACAATGGGGGATACCGAATCGGTATTTACAGAATCGGTAAATACCGAATCATACAGATTCGGTATTTACCGAATCTGAAATACCTACATCTCCCCCCCTCTAATTTACCACTTCATAAATACCGATTCGGTATGATTCGGTATTTATGAAGTGGTAAATGTAGATTTACCTACATCGGGCCCCAAGTATTGATGATCTTCGGTGATACTGCTCATGGTCTTTCATATCAGGCAATTAATAGCTATCGGATGTTTTTAATAGTGATTTCCAGGTTGCGTTATACAGCCATGAGATTCTCTCTTTAATAAAGTCCTTTTTACGTTCGCTTACATGCTGGTAAAATTGTTACCTCAATAGGATTCTTAAGAGAATGCATTTTTCCATACTCATTACTTGCCTATGTTTACCAAGTGACATTTTGGATGGGTTATATCGCTTGTTGGCATGCCGCTTTCATACCCTATTGAAGTTTTTTTTAAAATCACGCTGGGAGAGGGGTTTACATTGTTTCCCCCTTTTGTTCATATTCGATGTATAGGAAGCACTATGGCTACATGATAGCCTCATGTGGCTAAACTCTCTCTGCATATGCAACTTGTCTGGCTTTGGGTCTGCCATATACAGGTCGTGATGCTGTATTAGTCATGACATCTAGGTCCCCTTTTTTCTTTTTTTCCTCTAATATAGAACCTGCACGCATTGATAGGGAGGTATTCTAAATTTAATTATTTCGATTTAACTTTTATATAGCGATACACGGTGTGCAATCCATAATATCTGTAATTTCCTTTGTTTTCATTAGAGTACAAGTCAGGATTTATTGACAAATAAGTGGCGGCTTGAACGTACTGCCCTTTTGACCGCTCTAGAGACATTCTTCAAACCTAATGGCGTTAGGTTCTAACTAGGAGTTATCATTCGTCCATTTTCAGTGTTGGTTTCTATACACATTATATAAGTGAGGCAGATCCTTTCATGTTATTTTGGTCAATCACTGTTTTTTCATTACTAGTTATATGGTGGTTGTAGATGTTTTTCGTGTACCTCGTATACATTTTCTTCACTCTTATATTTTTGTCTTGAATTATCGGTCACTTTGTTTATGGTTTTCATTTCTAATCCAGCATGATAACCTTCGCTCTTGCTCTGAGCGGCCTTCTGGACTTTTCATTAATTCTCTCAGCTCTGAAGTTATTTTATGGCTTTTGTAATAATTCTCTCAGCTCTGAAGTTATTTTACTTCTTAGCATGTCAAAGGGATGCTTTTTCTTGTTTTAGACTTTTATCTACTCTGTTCCAGGCGAACCATGCCCTTTAGGATGTCACTTCTTCAAGCATATAGCTTATCATCGCCGATTGGTTGGATATTTAATAGGTGAGATACATCTAAATATTTGCCTCTATCATATTGTGCCTTTGCTTTTAATTTTAAAGCAACGGTAATAGCACCTCCTATGCTAGTGCTTTGCACCCAATTATGGTATATTGTATAATTTCTATGCAGTGATAAATAGGTAATCTCATGTCCTGGGTATTTATACACTTATACACTTATATATAATGTATTAGATGTGTTATATGTATATTTTTTTTGTTTTTGGGGTTATTTATTTTTTGGCTTTGACTTTCTCGTCTCCCCACTATACACGTTTGTAAATATTGATTGTTATGTTATTATTCTTAGTGCTGTTTTTCTCCCTGCTTTTCTCCCTGTATGTACTGACAAATATGTCATTTTTTGTTTTGTACATTTATATACATATATTTAATATGTTAAATGTGATACATTCATAGTTTTGTGTTAACTATGAGGTTTTTAGTTTTATTGTTTTGTATATATGTTTGTACATATTTATGTTGAAAGAGATCTTTTTTTGTATACATTTGTGGGCTATTCTGTTAAATATTGTGCGTGTATTTTTAAATGTTGGTAATGTTCGTTTTGTCTATGAATGTTGCAGCCCTGATGAAGTTCCTTTTTGGCACTACTGTGAACGAAACACGTCGGCTGTTGCCGGTTTTTAAGGATTGATTTAATAAAAGAAGTACTTTTTGGAACTACTACTTACTTGTCTAACTTTGCAACGAGTGCACCTTCCGCCTTCTCCTGAAAAATTTGTAACCGTGAGCCGAACTTTCGGACGACGGGTGCAGGAAGTGTTTTGCACCACCTCGTTATTAATTGTACATGTAGAGTGGTTGAGCTGGACCTTGTTCTGTCATTTTTTTTCTTGTGCTGATAAGTTGCAACATCTTCTGTGATGGAAGGACACAGGAGCTCGGCGTTGCTCTTACTTGTTTGCAACTTTGCACTTGCTTGGGCTGATTATGTAAGAATTTACTGAGAGAACTTAAGTTAGGTAATGCTATTGCTAGAGAGACTCTAGTCCTTCCTTTGCCCTTCTGTCACTAAGAAGAAATAGTCGTGGATGGATTGATAGGTTTAGTTAGTATTAGTTGGTAATTTTTTAGAGGTCTACGTGACGTATCCTCTCTGTCACTGAGTGCTGCTTACCCCAGTCCTTAGTAGAACCTTTTGTAGTTTGTTTAGTGAGTGGTAAGGCTTAGCAGTGTCACTAGTAAGGGTGGGCGTAAAATCCGTTTCGCGGGCAAATTTGCAGATTTTCCGCGATTTCGCGATCCGCGAATCTCGCGAAATCGCGGTAAAATCCGCGAATCAGCGGGGACGAATTTGCAGCCAAGCAAGGGTTACAGCAGCAGGTGCAAAAGTTGAACCTAATTTCTTAGTAACCTTTTACAAAAGGGTTACAAACAAATTAACCTCAACTTGGACACCTGCTGCTAATTGCTTCCTGGCACCTCGTTGCCTACTTGCAACTATTCTCTGACCCTGCTCTGACCCTTGAAGCAGGGTCAGAGAATAGTTACAAGTAGGCAACGAGGCACCTGTCCAAGGAATTAAACCTCATCAGGAAGCACTTACAGATATAAAAAACAGGAAGAAGGGAGAGGATGGCAAATACACCCATTTTGAGTTGTCAGGAGGGGTTAAACTAAAAGAGACCTTTACAGCACAATTTTCATATGCATTTTGCTAAAAATAAAAAGCTGTATGTTCTGTAGGGGCAACTCAGGAATCTGGCCCTTCAGAGATCCGGCCTCTCTTTCTTTCTCTCGTTCTCTCTCTCCCTCTCTCTTTCCCTCTCTTTCTCTATCTATCTATCTATCTATCTATCTATCTATCTATCTATCTATCTACCTATCTCTCTCTCCCTCTCCCAAAAACGACTGCATGGGTAACTTCGCTATGCAAGCGGCTCGCGAAGATGCATAAAGCCCCGCGAACACACAAAAAACCCTGCGAACACGCAAAAAACCCCGCAAACACGCAAAAAAACAAAAATCAGCAAATTCGCACAAATTCGCAAATTTTGCGGATCGCAAATTCGCAAATCCGCAAATTCGCGGATCGCGAATTCGCAAAATTCGCCCATGCTTAGTCACTAGCATAACATCAGACGCAACCACCAAGCAACAATTTGGTGCATGCATGTTTCCTACACCTATGCATTTTTTAGGGATAAATTTAAATGCAGACTTATTGAACAATTGGCCCATCTGGAATATTTGGGCTAGGTCAGTGGTACATAGTCTTAGTTAGTATTCTGGGATCAGAATGGAACACTGGATTAGTGTTCATAAGTAATAAGTAGACAGTCTGTGAGTCCCGCAATAATAATACTTCTAGTCGATCTGATGAGATAGGTAAATTGTATTGCAATTGTTGTTTCCTAAAATGATTTTTGAGCTTTTTTTATTTTTTTTTATTTGTTTCACAATACATCAATCATTGATGTTTGTCTCTTTCTTTGTTGTTTCTTACATGATCAGCACCCAGGGGCAAGACGACGGGGTCACAGGCGATGGTGGGACAAGAACATCAAGATGCCTCCCATGCAAGGACCACTCCTCTACCGAAGCCTCTGCTGCTGGCCCCAGTAAGTTCTCCAGTGGTTATATTAATAATTATAGTTCCCTAACTTTTACTGCACCTTATTTTTTCTGAACTATTATTTCTGATTCCTAATTCTATTTTTTTCCAAATCTTCTTTACTCTAGACTATTTCTAAATTCTTGTCGTTATCCCTGCCTCCAATTGCCTCTGCTAAGAACCTTTGACTCTCTGTACTACTACTATTAGTCTGTCTGTAGCTAATCTTTCCCATTTGGCCACTCTTTCTTTAAAAGGTTTTAAATACAACTCAGATTCACCAATAGCTCTAGCAATGGAGCACAGTCCTTTGGGTGGTCCTCTTCTGGTCTTCTTAATCTTTCTTGAGGCTTTTCGACAATTGCCACCAACAAAATGCCCAACCAGATATTTTACTATTTTTGATAGGATATACTACTACTGTTGTGGGGATTCTGCACAGCCTCATACATAACTATGCACAATGAAATAGGATGTTGGTGATGGGGGGTTGGACCTTCCTCACATCCCAGTCAGAATACCCAATCCCCTGACCGACTACCTATACTCTCTCATTAGGTCCCCGAACACCTCCCGAAGATACCCAATGATTACACAACCCAGAACATAATAACACCCTTTTGCTCACTCACTCGTGTAGGTCCACCACACCAAATACCACAGAGTCTTTGTGTAAGTTGAAGTTCAAAAGGTTTTTTTTCAACCGACAAGTTCTGTACGTTGTTCTACAGTTCAAATCATTATACCAAAAGAGCCAGCAATAAAAGCAAAATGCATAAGATTAAAACAATAAACATTGTTACATGTCCACAGAAGAGTCAGAAAACTGATCTCTGTGCGAATTCTGGGGGACCCCTCACCTTACAACGTAGAAGTACTGATTACATTATAAGCTCTGCAAAGCTCAGGTTCATTCGTAGAAGGGAATCTTCCTCTTAATATGAGAAAAATGATGCGCGTTAGATAATATAATGCAAGCATTTCCCAGTCATGTCAAAAAGTGTATCATTATGGCTAAGCAATACGGACTGACCAGAACTCCATAACAAAGTTGCTTGTTTTTCGACCTCTTGTACGCAACGCTCAGACAGTAGCTGTATGAGCTCATGTGGCCTCAAAGGCGTCTTACACAACAAGCTGCGAGGTAACGTGTGCAAAGGACATTAAGCTAAAATGGAGCATGGCTCAGGCTAACTTTGCAAAGAGTAGAGTAGACTAGAATGACCCTAGGGACCAGAACACTATTAGTGTCTACTCTACTCTCTAGTACCCGATTTGGACTAGGGATGTATGTTGTATATGTATGTATTAACTTTTTTATCAATCATGCCTAGTGAAAAAGAATGAATAAGGGGGGGTGTATATGGCATCTAAAAATGTGCAATGTTTTTTCTAGGCCTACTACCGACCACCACCAGTGCCGGGGTCAGCGGCGATGCGGCCATTCTGGAAGGAACATGAGATGCGGCAGCTGAACCTGCAAGAGCTACTACTACAGGTGGTGAGCCAGCAGCAGTGGCGGGCGGTGGTAAGTTATGTTCCTTACTTATTGACATTAGACTAGCGGGAAGGGTGTACTGTACACTCAGTGTACTGTTAAGACTTAGTAAGTATGAAGTTGCAGTGAACATTAGACAACGGTTGAAGAAGACGCCCTTTAATGAGCAATGGCATTAGCAGCAATAGCATTAGCAGCGTGAGTTGAGTAACCAATGGCCTCTTCTTTCTGACTCCGACTCAGCTCTGAGTTTTATGGAGAAGACTAAAAGTCAGATCAGATCAGATGACCTTGATGGATGTGTTGAACAAAAAGGGAAAGAAGGGTGGAAGGAGGAAGGAAGGGCAAGATGTAATATGACTGGCAGAGAAGGATATGTTGGAAGCATGCATAGGTGGCTGATAGGAATCAGATGCATGGGTTGTTGAAGGATGGGTGGAAGGTCAAAGAAAAGATGCCTGCAAGGGTGCCCACACCGTATGGGTGGATAGGATAGCAAGAATTGACAGCGGTGTGTTGGTCAAACTCAAAGTCAAGGCAAGCAAAGAAGGATGCATGGGTGGTTGTTGGTGAAACAAACTAAGGTTTGTTGAGAGATTAAGAAGAATGTTAGATGTGTACTTTGAATGGATGGATGCCTGGATGTATACATAGCATAGGTGGCGACTGTCACTGGATGCAGACCAGAGTCTTTGAAGAGATTGTTAAAGAAACCGCACCACAGTAGCAAAGCTGAGTGGAATATATAAGTTGACTCACAGTAGTTTGCAAGCACATCATATATATATATTGTTTATGTATGTAGTTATCAGCGCCTTCCACCGACTCAGAGGACCACTCCCTACCTATGTTAATTTTACTGTCAGCCAGCCTGCTGTGGGGGGTGGCCTATCTCTTGGTTACACAATCAATCAAAATAAAGTACCTCATGTGTCGTCCCATATATAAGCAATGCTCATAGGATCAGATATATAATCTGCCTTTTTGTAGTAGTCAGGGCAGGGTGAAAGTGAAATTGAGCAATTGCCCTTAATGCCCTATGTACACAGTGCCACCCGTAATAGAAAAGTACAAGCTTCCCCACCTGCAGACAGTAGGAAATATAACTAACGTGAGTCTGCGTCATGAGTCAGACTTGAGTATGTTTGTCTTGGGCGCAAGCTGACTGAGCTGGCATGCCGGCTACAACAAGGTTATGTAAAAAGAAGAAAAAGGAACACTGGTGTACTGTGCCATAGTGCTAGTATAATGCCTGCAACTCCCATAAATGTTAGAGGCTGACGAAGTGCGAGGACAGATACAGACCACAAATTGTATGTACTGTGCTTGCTAGTGCTACAGCTACTATGCCACTATGTGTTGAATTAATTTTGTGTTTCTGTTTTGCTAAGAGTATTGGTAAAATATTCTTTTTTTATTTTTTGATATAGCTCCTCAAAAACCAACGGGGAAGGAGTTGGTAGTTATGGCCCGGCACCGGAACCTGGAGGCCATCTGCGCTGAGTACCAACGGCTGGTGTCTCTGGCGGAGGAGGAGGCGGAAGCAGCTGCAGCCTCCTCCAAGGCCCCGGGCCTCAGCCAGGCCCCTCCAGATATTTGGTGCAGCGGTCAGGCAGCCACTCTTCATCGCCTGCTTCCAACAACATCCAGCACTACTGCTGCCCCTCCTGTGGATGCAACTGCAGGGCATATGTGCTCCGTATGCTCCTCCGGAATGCGCTAGTGGAGGAGGAGTTTGCTCAAGGTCATGGAGAGTGACATCAGAAGACTAAGAGCCCACCACTAAAGACCCTGTTCAATTGCCCCTTTTTTATAGGTTCTTTTAGTGGGTGGGAATCAGGCATTGGGGTTTTTATGGACAATTGGACATTTGATTTTTTGGACTTTTTCGTTTTGGACATTGGTTGGGGTTAGGGAGAGGGGTGGGTCAGGTGTTGTTGTGGGATTTTTGTACATAGATTATTTTTGTTAGGGGATTACATTATATATATTTATACTTTACATACGATGTCATTAATGTTTTGTGGGTGGAGTTACTGTTTTACTTGACACTGTTTCCTTGTTGCTACAGGGCCTCAGCCTGTGTTTGATTTAAATAGTTGGCTGATTGTGTAAGACACAAACAGATAGATGCAGTAACCCTCACTGAGTGACTTGTCTTACTAGTACGGTCAGTCTCTCCTCCTCCTAGTTCATTATTATACCTCCCCCAAACATATTTTCTCTTCTTACCTGTGATTGGTGTTTAAGTTAGGCACTGCGATGGCTGCATGATGATGCAGGTTGGGTTTCTGAAGAGAATGCAGAATTTGGTGCCATGGTTGTGGTGGTAGTAGTAGTAGACACTGGCAGTAGCATTTACAAAAAAAGGAAAATGGGACAGTCAGTCGCCTGAGAGAGACTCTAGGAGGAGTAGTAGAGCAAAGTAAACAAAACATAATGGTGGAGGGGATAGTCTAGTACAACAAGTTACAAACTGTAGTTGTTTTCGAGTCACTCAACTAGGCCTACACTAGACACAAGCGTAACCTTTAGTGCTGTAGCCTGTGTGTAATAGGAAGGATAACAATCAATGCCGGCAATTAATGATGATGGATTAGGTTCCTTTGCTAAAAAAGTTAATTTGCAAATATACTTATCATCATGGGTGGGCAACCAGAAGAAGATCCGCCCTGCCTTGAAATTAAATTAGTGTTGCTTTCACCATGTCTTCCCCAGCAAGCGTGTGATCAATTATCGGTGTACATTTAATTTAGTCACACCTCAATAAATCACACAGTCCGGGGGAAGAGGGTTAGTGTTTGATGAATGGTTGGAAAGGGGGGTTTGGGGAAAGGTTTGACAACGAAAAAATAGTACGCATGGTCAATCAACAAAAGAAAACACATTCTTTGTAGACTACCATATCCATAAATCGGTTAAGGGTGAAAAAGGAAATGCATGCATGATGATGATTAATAAGTTGAAAACTTACTAACTACTACTAGACAATTAGACAGTACAGGGTATCAGTATATCAATATTATGCAATGTTCTGTTGTACCAAGCATACATTTAAAGATATCAAAGAAATTTAAAAATAGCTGTAGGGATGAATTATAACTAAGCGAAGAGCAAACATAAGTAATAATAACAATAACACACAGTAGTAATGATTAAAGACAAAAAATGAATCAAATTATTTAAGAGATGATGAAAGTTGGGACTGTTACTGAGTTATCCTGGTCAAAATGGGGAGTTGATCTCGGCTTTCCTCTTGGTCCTCAGTCCCTTCCATGGATGCTCCGTCCATCATTCTTGGTTGAAGCCACTGGATGCCTGACAGATGTATATTCATTGGTAAGGTAAGTGTGCGTTGTTTTTCTAAGTATAGCAGAGGGTAAAAGCCGGCCTGTAAGTATAAATGGAAAAACAAATGGGATATTGAAAAATCCATGAATAAAAAAATGCATCAATTACGGTGGTGTGCAACAAGAGGCGAGAACACTTTCAAGACTGTGGCGGCATGGATAGGATAAACCATGTCTCTGTTTACAGCATTTTAAGTTACAACAACAGGACAGAGCAAGCCCACAGCACCGGGCCGTGAGTGACCAAACCTCTATTTAGCTTAAATTTTGACAGAGCCAGACAGCAACCTATAATTTTCTAAATTAAGGGACTAAATCAATGCACCACTGTCAGTCAACACACTGCACTCGACTCCACCACCACACGGACATGTAGGTCTGGTATGGTTCTTGTTGACTTATGTTTACCTTTTATGCCACTTCAGGAAACTTAGTTATTCCATCAATCATCTCCGATCCTACTGACTGAGAAGATAGTATGGTCATCATCATGGTGTTGTACGTGTGTTGTTGTCCAAGTCCAACTCAGTCTGTAGTGTACGGAGTACAACTCTGACTAAGTCCACATTCCATATTAAAAAATGCAACCAATATTGGCCTTCAGTAGTAGGAGCACAATTTGGTTAACCCCTTAAGCGCTGCGCCCGTCCAGCGGCCGACGGCACCACTACCTCGGGAGTGCTGCCGTCGGCCGTTGGACGTTCCAACTGCACCTGCGCAATGGAACGTTCAGCACTGGAGCTGGACGTTCCAAAGCAGCTAAGGTGTTAATAAACAAGTAGGGAAACATAACATTGACTGCCACTTGAGTCACTTTGAGTTGGTAGAATAATTACTAGTACAGTTCCACTTCATTCATGCACAACGCTTCATCAACACAAAAAACAGCAATCACTCTGAGTCTGCATACAACGCATGCCATCATTACCTGTCTTGCTCTTTGATTTGGCCGTCTTATGCCCGCATAGTTCTTCTGACAGGTGTGTGTTTTTTTACTGAGGCAGTTGCCTCATTATTACTCCACATACATTTTGAGTGTTAGTCGTTTCGGTTTTCATATTCATCTGTGGCACTTTGTTGCTGTTGAAGTTGGTTCACATGATCAGTGCTGTCAAGTCAAGTCAAGTCAAGTCAGAGAATTTATATAGCGCACTACATACCCAGAGGGTCTCAAGGCGCTTAGGAAGGGGAGGAGGATTACTTGTCAAATATCCACGTTTTAAGTTGCTTTCTGAATGCTAGGTGGTTCTGGGTAAGGCAAAGGTTGAGCGGGGAGTGAGTTCCATGTTTTAGCAGCCAGGTATGAGAAGGATCTGCCTCCCATGGTGGTCTTGTTGATGCGAGGTACAGTGGCGAGGGCTTGGTTGGAAGAACGTAGTTGGCGGGAGGGGGTGTAGAAGGACAGTCGTGAGTTGAGGCATTCCGGTCCGATGTCGTAGAGTGATTTGTGTGCGTGGGTTAGCAGTCGGAAAGTGATTCTCTTATTGACGGGTAGCCAGTGGAGGTCTTTCAGGTGACCAGAGATGTGTTCGTTGCGCGGGATGTCTAATATGATCCTGGCTGAGGCGTTTTGGAATTGTTGGAGTTTCTTCTGGAGTTTAGCGGTAGTACCTGCGTAGAGGGTGTTTCCGTAGTCCAGTCGGCTCGTGACCAGAGCATGGGTGACTGTTTTCCTGGTTTCGGTGGGGATCCAGCGAAATGTTTTTTTGAGCATGCGAAGAATGTTGAAGCAGGATGAGGATACGGCGCCGACTTGTCTGTTCATTGAGAGTGAAGAATCCAGGATGACGCCTAGGTTCCGTGCGTGGTCAGTCGGGATGGGTGCTTTTCCAAGGGCTTCCGGCCACCAAGAGTCGTCCCATGCAGAGGGGGATGTACCTAAGATGAGGACTTCTGTTTTGTCTGAGTTCAGTTTCAGACGGCTTTGTTTCATCCATTCGGCAACTTCTTTCATTCCTTCGTGTAGGTTAGTTTTGGCGGTGCTGGGGTCATTGGTGAGAGAAAGGATTAGTTGAGTGTCATCCGCGTAAGAGATGATGTTGAGGTTGTGTTGGCGGGCGATGGCCGCGAGGGGGCTCATGTATACGTTGAAGAGGGTGGGGCTGAGTGAGGATCCTTGTGGTACGCCACAGATGACTTCAGTGGCCTCGGACTTGAATGGTGGAAGGCGGACTCTCTGGGTTCTTCCGGTGAGGAACGAGGAGATCCATTCAAGTGCTTTTCCTTGTATTCCGATGTCATTGAGGCATTGTAAAAGGGTGCTGTGGCAGACTGTGTCGAATGCTGCAGAGAGGTCGAGGAGGATGAGGGCGACTGTGTCTCCATTGTCCAGTAGAGTTCGAATGTCATCTGTTGCTGCGATGAGGGCAGTCTCAGTGCTGTGTTTTGCTCGGAAGCCAGATTGGGAGGAGTCGAGGGATTTGTTGGCTTCGAGGAAAGCGGCGAGCTGGTTGTTGACAGCTTTCTCGATGACTTTGGCCGGGAATGGAAGGAGCGAAATGGGGCGGTAATTTTTGAGTTCGGTGGGGTCCGCTGTGGGTTTCTTCAGAAGGGCGGTGAGTTCAGCGTGTTTACAGTGTTCTGGGAAGGTGGCGGAGTTGAAGGAGCAGTTGATGACGTGTCGGAGGTGCGGTGCTATGACGGAGTCTGCTTTGTTGAAGATGTGGTGAGGACATGGGTCTGTGGGGGATCCTGAGTGGATGGAATTCATCAGGCGGATGGTGGCCTCAGTGGAGATTGGATTCCAGTCGTTAAGGGTGTTCACAGGGGGAGAATGTTCAGCAAATGGTTGGGTGGGATGGTCTCCGGGTTGGTTGTCGAAGCTGTTGTGGATGTCTGCAATCTTGTTGTGGAAGAATGAGGCTAGGGAGTCGCAGAGGGCTTGAGAGGGGGTGATGTCGTTGGAGTTGGCCGAGGGATTGGAAAATTCCTTGACGATGTTGAAAAGTTCCTTGCTGTTGTGGGCGTTTTTGTCGAGTTGATCCTTGAATGCTGTTTTCTTGGCCTTTCGGATTAGTTGGTGGTGAGTGCGGGTGGCGTTTTTGAAGGCGTCCTTGGTGCTAGTGGTTGGGTCTTTTTTCCAGGCCTTTTCAAGGGAGCGGCAGAGTTTCTTGGACTTCTTAAGATCATCATTGAACCATGAGGCCTTCTTGTTGCCAGGTTTGCTTTGATGTTTTTTCAGTGGTGCTAAGGTGTCGGCGGTGTTGGATAACCATAGGGTGAGGTTGGCGGCGGCTTGGTTTGGGTTAGAAGAGTGGGCTGGGGTGTTTAGAAGGAGCGATGCGGAGATCTGGTCAGTGGTGATTTTGTTCCAGTTTCTTTGCAGAGTTGGTTGGAGGTGGTTGGTGGGTTTCGGCTTGTTGTAGGTGAAGTGAACGCAGCTGTGGTCAGTCCAGAGGAGATCCGTAGTGTGGCTGAAGGAGACATGATTGCTGGATGTGAAGATGGGGTCGAGTGTGTGACCTGCGATGTGGGTGGGGGAAGTGACTAGTTGTTTAAGTCCGAGGTTGGCGAGGTTGTCCAAGAGGGTGGTGGTGTTGCGGTCATTGATCTTTTCAAGGTGAAAGTTGAGGTCTCCCAGAAGGATGTAATCTTTGGAGGGGAGCGCGTGTGGAGTGATGTCTTCACTGAATTTTGCGCGGGGTCCTGGTGGTCTGTAGAGGAGGGTGCCTCTGAGTGTGGTCTTGGGGTCGATGTGTATTTGGAAGTGAAGGTGTTCGGAGTTGGCGAGGTTGGCGTCAGAGCTGGTTGAGATGCGGATTGATTTCTTATGGACGATAGCGATTCCTCCTCCTGTGTGGCCGGTAAGGTCCTTGCGTGTGATCTTATAGTCTTCAGGGATGGCAATGGTGATGTCTGGGGCGGAGGAAGCGTTCATCCGTGTTTCTGTTAGGAAGGCGACGTCTGGAGAGATGGTGTCTAGTAGATTCCATAGGTCAATGGCGTGTCTGTGGACCGAGCGGGTGTTGAGAAGGATGCATTGTAGGTGGTTGGGGTCGGGAGTCTGTGGAGTGGTCGTAGCGGAGTAGATGTCAGTGCCGCTGAATTTGCAGGAGTAACAGGAGAAAGGTCCATGGGTGTGTCCAGGAGCGGCTTGGACGCAGTTGGGGGAGCGGCCGGGGTTAAGGGCTAGGAGGGTGGTGGCATCGTAGGTAATGTGGGAGGGCTGGGCGGCACAAGGGGCAGGGGGTCTGGCGCTGGGCGCGGTCCAGGCGCGGACGGGCGTAGACGGGCTTACCTTTGGCGCACCTTCGGCGTGGCCGTAGCGCGTGGACGCTGCGCGTGGGTCCATCTGTCCATAAATGGATAGTGGAGGGGGCGGAGCGTGGGAGGGGCGGGTGGGAGGCGGGAGCGAGGTGCAGGGAGGGTCTGGGACGGGCCGAAAATAAACACCAAATGGCGCTCTGGTCAACAAATGCTGCGAGGGTTCTCAACAATGAGGTCAATACTGACACTGGAGCGCTATGAGGGCAAGAATAGTGCAGGACAGCAGAGGAAAGCGCTATACAAGATTCAGGCTACTAAGCGCTGTGCAGGCAACATTACGGAGCACACCACAATTATAATCAAATTAAAATGGATAGCAAGGCACAGCCGCTGTGCAGAGCGCGGCGTAGCTAGGTGATCAAATATAATTAATAGCGAGGCAGTATGCAGCAAGCAGGTATGATACCACGGGAGGAGCAGGGGGAGCGATCCGCTTCTGGAGGCAGCAGGGCGGTCACAGCTCTCCCCGAGGGCGAGCGCAGCCTGTAACTCTGTGGGTGGGAGGGGCGGGTGGGAGGCTAGCAAGGCACAGCCGCTGTGCAGAGCGCGGCGTAGCTAGGTGATCAAATATAATTAATAGCGAGGCAGAATGGAGCAAGCAGGTACAATACCACGGGAGGAGCAGGGGGAGCGATCCGCTTCTGGAGGCAGCAGGGCGGTCACAGCTCTCCCCGAGGGCGAGCGCAGCCTGTAACTCTGTGGGTGGGAGGGGCGGGTGGGAGGCGGGAGCGAGGTGCAGGGAGGGTCTGGGACGGGCCGAAAATAAACACCAAATGGCGCTCTGGTCAACAAATGCTGCGAGGGTTCTCAACAATGAGGTCAATACTGACACTGGAGCGCTATGAGGGCAAGAATAGTGCAGGACAGCAGAGGAAAGCGCTATACAAGATTCAGGCTACTAAGCGCTGTGCAGGCAAAATTACGGAGCACACCACAATTATAATCAAATTAAAATGGATAGCAAGGCACAGCCGCTGTGCAGAGCGCGGCGTAGCTAGGTGATCAAATATAATTAATAGCGAGGCAGTATGCAGCAAGCAGGTACGATACCACGGGAGGAGCAGGGGGAGCGATCCGCTTCTGGAGGCGGCTTGGGTAGCAGTCATTGGTCAATTGAGTTTGCAGAAATGTGCCATATCAGGCGTCAGCAAGTTTCTTCGAAGAGTCTTTTCTTTCTCTGCCAAGGACCTTCTGTTCTGACATTGATGAGCTTTTGAATGCTGGCCGACTCTAAGGCGGTAGCCTAGTTCTGACAGTGATGAGTGATGAGCCATCACCTTAAGTACTATAGGTTATACCTCTGACTAAGTAGTCAGATGCCCTCTTGAAGGTGACCTTCAGGCAGGCGTCAGGACGTTGCAGGTCTTTTGGAGCCGACACCGGAGTTAATACCCCAGTAAGGTGCGGGCACTCTACGCCTCTAGCCTATGGAGCACTGTTCTCCTCCCCTTTAGGTAACGATCAAGATGGCATATCCGACTACTTAGTCAAAGCCATAACCTATAGTACTTAAGGTGTGTGAGGGCTACAAGAGACAAGATTTGTCCCCCCCCCCCCCTCCAATGAATCCCTGACCTAGCACTCTTTTCTTTTCTAGTTTCCCTATAGTGAGCGCTTGACTTATGGCACCATTCACTTTGGAACAGTGTCCCCCCATTGTTGACTTCATGGTTAGTTTGGAGCACGGGCACTGGACCATTAAGTAGCTCCTGGTCCCCCCTCTCTTTTTCACATTGCAAGGACAGATGGCGCAAAGGAAACGCATTGCTGGAGTTCTGCAGCAAGCATGATGCAACTCCAGCAACGCGTCGAGGTGGCCTATCCTTAATACACGACATCACCTGTATGCCTGCCATGAGGCAGGCATAAGGTTTTGATACAATGGTGTCCTAAATGTGGTGCACTGAAATCTTATAGATTTCAATGCGTCACTTCTACAAGGCGTTTTTGCAGGGGAACGCCCAGCCTGCATACATTATACCTGGTGCAGGTGTAATGTGGCGCAGGGGTTCACAAAGTGAAACATCTGCCTAGATTTGTCACTTTGTAAATTTGCCGCTACTGGCGCATTTTCTACGCTGCCAGTTGCGTCACAAAAAATTACGCACCGGCGGCGTAAAAGTGCTGTAAGGGGTCATAAATAAGCTCCATATTTGGCTACCTGAACCACTACCTGAACATGCTACCTGAACCACATGCTACCTGAACCACTGCTCCAAAAACAATTAAACAGGTAAACGGAGCATCCATTGATCTGAAATAATGTGCACACTTCACCCACATCTGGAGAGAATGCTGCTTATAACTGATAGAGCACACATACGAGAGCATTTACTGTTTTATTCCCAAAACACGAAAACCAAGGTGTGATTATAGGTTGCTGGAGACTTCTTGGAACGCGCTTTTAATGAACTGATGCACTTGGATATTCTTTATTCCAGCTCCACAAAGAGACATGAAAATCCTTCTTCACGACAGCCAGTGAGGAACTCTGGATTTATGAATGACTTTTGACCTAGAGCATTCCGAGCATCCTATTAAACGTCCCACCTGCATATGAGTTTGTGAATGGAAATATAGCAGTCAAAAACTGAAATAATGAGATCATAAATCAAACATTAGAAAAAAACCAATAAGTGTACAATATACGAGTTTTCAGCGTATTCATGTCTTAAACATCAGTGCGCTCCCTGAGACAGTGAGGTCACTAACGCTTCCCGAAGGCTTTAGGGAATGCAACAAGGATCAAAAGGTCTTAACAGAGTGAGGCGCTGGGGTTAGGGTACATGCAGGCAGCCTTGCTTCTGGGATTACAAAAAGGTTTAGAACCAACTGTTTTGAAATGACAGCTGTTTTGTTCTGTGACCAGTTTATTCGGCGCCTCATGCAGAGATTAGGATGTTAAGGCTATTATTTTTGTCACATTTTCTGAGAGTATTTGAGAATCCTGGACAGATATCTTGCGAGGAGTCTCTTTACTGAATTCATAAGCAGAGAAAAGCAAACACCATGAATGAAATTGTCCTTT
Source organism: Lissotriton vulgaris (assembly GCF_964263255.1). NCBI lineage: Eukaryota > Metazoa > Chordata > Amphibia > Caudata > Salamandridae > Lissotriton > Lissotriton vulgaris. Next base: position 1,649,765,237 of record NC_141689.1, read on the forward strand.
CTCATGGGTATGTCTGTCAACGCTCTTGCCTTTTTAGTATGAGACGCATGCGGAATCTCTCTTGTATGAAAACAATGTATACAAAGTCGAGTGGTTCAACAACAGGGCTTATCCTGGCACAAAAGCAGTCAGGCTTATCTCAGAATCAATGTGTAAAGTATTTATGTAGCACACAAATAGTAATAAAGTGAAAAGAAAACACAGGGAAAAACCAAAAACAATTTAGAAAAATAGACTAAGTATTTATAAATAAAATGACACCCAAAAAATTGCTTGGATCTGGGAATAATTAAATGTTTTTGTGCAAAATACCTGCTAAAACATCAAAGCACCATCTGTGGATATCAGGGCAAAAAAGATAGGGGCAAAGTCAAACATTAAGGCCAACCGCGAGCTACAGCAAAGTCAGGCTGACCGGTGATGCACCTTGAGCAAATCTGCTGGAAAGTAGGTTCCTGTCTCCTAATTGTTCTCCAGGAACTTGTTGGTGGAGCATTTTCCAAGCTCCAAGTTTTATGGTTAGGCTGGAGCAGCACCTCTAACACCACTTCCAAGGGTCCATGACCTGGTGAGCACCACTTGGGGGGATGAGAGTTAGGACTCACTGCAGCAGAGGGCAGGTGCAAGGTTAGAGGTCTCTGGCGCTTGTTATGCCCCTGTAGATCCCACAGCCAACTTGCCCTTGGAGTAATTTCTGGTAGCAGGCTCAAAATGGGTTAAGGGGAAAAAAACAGCAACTTTCTAAAAGTAGAATTTTTTAAAGAAATGTGACCTGGAGCCCAATTGCGAGTCTGGTGGTCCACAGACTGCAAGACTCATGGGGGTACGGTGGTGATGGTCTCCCAACCACCCTATTATGACTCGTGCAGTTGGACTGCCCACAGCCTCGATGCAGCCGCCAGGGAACCACCATTCCCTGGCGTTGCTGCGGCAGTCAGGAGGCCACTATGTGCTTGCCATATTATGGGCCTTATTTATGGGCTTTTGCCATAGGGCAGCACAGCAGGCCTTCCTAATACGCTGCCCTATGGCAAAAGGAAAGGGCAGGAATGGACTATATCTATACGATACATCACATTCCTGTTCTTTTCCCTTGTACCTGCAAACAATGGGCTGCCATGCGCAAATGCAGACACCTTTGCACCATTGTGCAAGGGTGCCTGTGTTGCGGGATGATTGATTTTGTGCAGGAAGGGAACCTTCCTGCACCAAATAAATCCATTCAGGTATTTCCTTTTGCTATGTGTGCTGCATAATGCAGCACACATAAAAAAAATGAAAGCATGAGTAGAAATGTTTTAATTTCTCTTTGTTGCCCCTCCCTAACGCCACCCCTGGTTTACAATTCCTCGTGAATCTGGGAATGTTTCAGGTTCTATGGCTGTTGCATGGGAACACTCACAGCAATACCTATGGAACACCCCTTTCACACAGTTTACTACGCATATTTAAAAGGGCTTGAAAACCCACTTAAAGTGGCTTTACATGGCCTTATAAATATGCGATGGCACATTGCACCACCGGAACGTCAAAAAAGTGACGTTCTGGGGATGCAAACGTGCTGATAAGGCCTCATGAGTGAGGCCGCACAAGTTTCCTGTTGGCCAACGGTGTCATGGAGTTTTCTCCTCCATGAACACAGTGGCGTAGAGTAAACAAAGGGGGTCTTACAGGGCACCCTAGTGCCTCATGCCCTATGCATGCACACATAGGGGTACAACATGTGCCCCCCTGTGTGCACATGCACCATTTCATGCACGACATGGTCTTTACAGTCCATGCCGTGCTGGAACTATTTTTGGTATTCCCATTCCAGCACCCATTTCAGGGCAGGACCGTGAGAACGTCAAAACAAAGCCCACCAGACAGGAGAAAACTCCTACTCTGGTGGGTGGTCTGACTATGGCTTTGGTGGTGCAGTGAAGGGGGGACCCGGGCCACACCGACAAAGTCATAATCAGCGCCTTAAATAACTACTTTACAAATAAAGAGGATTTTACATTACAATTAATTTGTGTGCTAACAAGATATTTCTGCTTGCTCCCAGGTAAAAGGTAATACGTATTTTTCACTACCAGGGCATGTAAAACTTAAACCCACATGTCCTATTTTTTAAATGCAATGCACCTTGCCTTAAAGGGCCTTAGGGGTGATTTGTAAGTGTTATAGAGAATGCTTTGGCGAAAGGTTTACTTTGCCAGACAATATTGGCAGTTAATAACTGCACTACAGGTTGCAGTGGCAGGCCTGAGACACGTTTTAAAGGTTTGTTCAGGGGGGGGACAATGAGTGCTGCAGTCCCACTAGTAGCATTTAATTTACAGGCCCTATGTACCTTGTAATATGATATATAAGGTACTTATACGTAAATTACATTTGTCAATCAGGTTTAAGCCAATTAAAGCATATTTTAGGGAGTGAGCACAAGCACTTTAGCACTGGTTAGCAGTGGTAAAGTGCACAGCCTCCTAATGCCAGCAAAAAAAATCAAATAACAGAAAGTCTTAAGGCTGAAAGTTTGGGGGTGATCCTACAGAGAGAGCCAAGTCTAACATATACATATTACCTACTGGCGGTCGCCAGTAGGTAGTTATAGTTAGGACCTAGTTTCCATAGGAAATACACAACATTCTATTTGGGATAACTTTGGTGCCAGTGGATGAATCTTCGTGAATTCCTCCAAGAAAATGGCCTGCTTCATTCCGCTCCTTCCTTGAAAGTTTGGGGGTGATTCGTCAAGCCGAGCCCGAGAAAATAGGGGGGTCCCAAAACATGTTTTCCCCATGCAATTTTCCATAGGGACTTTAGCCAGGACTACAGCCCGAAAGGCTGAACGGAATTACACGAAATTTGGAAGAGAGGTAGAGTTATGTTCGCAGATTGTGCTTTTTGTTAAATGGTGTAAATCCGTTCAGTAGTTTCTGAGAAAATTGCAAGTAAAATCATAGCGATATCAAGCGATATCAAGAGACGGAGTTCAGCACGCGTACGGAAATCCGTTCAATTACGAGCGCGAGCTGCATGCAGATTGGCTGTCAACTGTCTATCAACACTCTATCAACACTCGAAACCAGGAAATGTTGGCGACCATCTTGTTTGTCGCTAGAACCGAGTCATAAGAAAACAGTAATACAAAGTTGCAAAGTAAGGGAAGGGGGAAGGCTAGAAACATTCTGACCCTCTAGGCTTGCTCAGGGGGTAGTACATGGATGTTTAGGCTCTATTATTTATTTTTATTTTTTTAAGAAAAATCGCGGCATGCGCGTACGGAAATCTGTGGAATTACGAGCACGAGCTGCATGCTGATTGCCTGTCAACTGTCTGCCAGCACTCCAAACCAGAAAGTGTTGGCAGCCATCTTGTTCATCGCTAGAACCGAGTCACAAGAAAACAGTAAAACAAAGTTGAGAAATAAGGAACGAGGGCAGGGTAGAAACATTCTGACCTTATAGGCTTGCTCAGGGGGTTATATATATATATATATATATATATATATATATATATATATATATATATATATATATATATATATACTTTTTATTAATGAAAAATCGCAGCGTACGCGTACGGAAATCCGCATAATTACGAGCATGAGCTGCATGCTGATTGGTTTCCAACTGTCTGTCAGCACTCCAAACCAAGAAGTGTTGGTAGCATCGTTTATTTTTAAGTATGCGGGGGTCACAGGTCTCCTACATTCTTCGGGGACCGCCACCTTCCTGGGGCAGTAATATTTAAAATAGCGGGGTCTGTGATGGCACGGATTTCCCAGCTCCGGGGACTTCCACTTCTCTGGACTTTTTAATGTTGGGGTGGGGGTCGTGCGGCCTCCTTACTGGAACCCTTGATGGCCCTGGGGACCATCATTTCCCAGCGTCGGCTATTGCAGTGTCTCGGGGTGCACTACCTTGCTATGGTAGGGCGGGAGCGCCGCGGCTCCCACTTTAGCACAGCAAACCGTTTTACTATTTGAAAGAGAGAGCAAGTTAATCTGCTGTGTCTTTTAAGTAGGAAAGCAGATTGGTTTTCGTTAGAGAGAGCAGCATGTAAGCGGTTCTCTCTGAGAAAGTAATGCCGGCTCTCGAAGGATGCCGGCTGGGACCGTGGGGGCATTGGCGTTCTTTTCACGGTCCCCAATGTTATTTTTTGAGTCCCGGTGGATGGGGTCCCTTTGCAGCTTTTTTTGTGTTTTGGAACAGAGTATTACTCCAGTGACTTTGTCATCCATGTATCTTTTTTACTTTTTCTTTATTTTAATTCCGCTTTATTTACAGTATGTTTCTACCTTTTTTCACAATGAGTTCTACAGCGTAGCGTCCGTTGCAGTGTTCTTAGCCTTTTTGTTCCTTTGGTGACTTACCAGTTTGTGTTCAAGATTGGGTGACCTATTTGTGTTGCTTTCCTTTGTGTATCTTTTATGCAGCCTTTTTTCGTGTATGTTCTTTTGTATCGAAATTTATTTATTGAGTGCTTCATCCAGTGTTCTAAATATAGGAGTACATCTGTAAACATGTAGTTTACTCCTTTCCTTTGCTTCCCTCAACCCTAATTGAGAACGTAATGGGGTGAGTCAATCTAAGGCAGTGCTGTCGTTATTGGTTTAAGTTTGCAAAACAGTAGGTAGCATAAATAAATAAAGCACTTGACACAATGCAGAGTGACACTGTATTTATTGTATTTAATTGTAGAATATTTTGAAAATAATATACACTCATGCACAAAATATTGTTTGTTTAATAGTTGGATATTTCATATAAATCATCACATATGCTGATATTACAGTGAAGATAAAATTAAGTGTTTATGTTTTTGTAACCTACAACATAAGAAATTCAGTATGGAAAATCAACAAAATTTGAAAGACGGTTTCGACATTAGTAACAGTGTCATAGAAGAGCTAAACATAATTTTTATAAGTATGGAGAATGAAGAGGAAGATATAAATGCTGTAGATATCAGGTGTGATTTTCTAAACTAAACTTTAGATGCTGATTTTGTGGAAGCATTAGATGACATCGAGTATGATTATATGAATTTGTGTAATCAAGAAATTGAAGTAAATCATCCCAAGCATAGTCATCAGAGTTTAGAATAAGGAACTATGTAGGAGTTTCTAAGTTCCTTAGCATACATTTTAGTTCTCCATGACGACGGTTCCAGTACTCATTACTACAACGCTGTCATGCCATGAGATTAATGAGGTGAGATTCCAATTTATTATCTTTCTGCTGTACGTTATGCATAAATTTGTTTGCAGAAACATTTTGCAGATGTACAAGTGTTTTCAATATATTGTTTTGTGCATAAGAAGTCCAGACAAATCACTCTCAAACAAAAGATGGAATACATTGTTGAAATCTTGGATTTTCTGCATATAACATTGATGTCTGGTGGTCAGATGCAGGAATCTGCACAGGTCGGTCATCATATCGTCCTCTTTTTTGTGTGGGAAGGAACTGAGGGAAAGAACGTTCTTCCAAACTTTTTTCGCATACGGTAATGGGACTTCCCTTTGCTTCAGTCATTTGGAATAACTCTATAGTATTCCCCATCACTTCTTTAGAATGAAGTGGATGAATACTGTAATGTCCGCAGATTTCTTCAGTTATGGAAACATCCAGTTTATCAATTTGTCCAGATGGGAAGTCAGTATCTTCTACAGTTATTTATTCTTTTCCCACATACACATTTTTGTAATATTACATTTTTTATAGCAGATAGAACAGAATGTTGCCTTTTTCACTTTCCTAATATCTACTAATTATTGCCATATTGTCTTACTCTTAGTAGGAACGCCATTGACAAGAATAACTAAATGTTCATACTGTACATTTTCTACACCAATTGTCTGTGTTTTAAGTAAATCAAGATTGTTTTGAATGTTTTCTGTAGTGCTAGCGCTCTTGGTGTCTAGTTGTGAACTGTACTGAGCGGAGAATTGATTGAAGGCACTTCTAAGCACACATAGTGAAGAGAAATTTACAATGAAAGCTGAATTAAAGTTGTGAACCCCGCTGTCTGTAATGTAGATCCGGCTGTCCGCAGTGTGCATTTAATGGTGGAGTGTATCAATTGTAATCACGATTGAAATGAAAGATAGAATATGTATGGAATGCATTGTCAAAATATGTATGTTTCAGGGACATAACAGTTCAAATTGTGACCTGTGCTGTCTGTAGTGTAGACTGTCATTCAGTGTTCTTTTGGACTTGTAAGACAAATTTTGTTATTGTACTAAACCTATAACTGATATAAATCAAGTTCATGAAATTCAAGAATAATTGATAACCTTAGCCAAGTAAGGTAGCAAGTGTGCAAATTTTTAACTGTGTTTGGGTGGGGTAGTAGCTACATCAAAAAGACTCGATAAAGGGCCTCGAGTTTGAATCTGAATATGAAATTGAAGAATAGTTGATAACCACCTTGAAGAAAGGCAGCAAGTAGGTTTGTGTATGTGTGGATGATATGTTGATTGAGTGAAAGATGAATAAGGTGAAAAATAAGAAATGGTGAAGATGTGCAAGCTACCCATTTCCTTATAAGGGAAGTGGGTGTTTTGTTTTCCAGTCCATTACACCGATGGGGTGTCGGATTCTGCAGTGGGAGCTTGAGAAATGGGTACCATATATAAGGAAGCAAGCTAGTGCAGAAAGTACACACACTGTGCGGTAGAAAGGACGCAAGAAAGGACGTAAGTGTGCAAATTACCCACTGCTATTCATGGGTAGTAGTTAACAAGAAGGGTCAATTAAGGGCCTGTAGTTTCAATTTCAATTTCAAGAAGTATAGTTGATAACGCTAGCGAAGAAAGGCTGCAAATGTGGAAACTTCTACTACAAAAAGGTTTAATAAAGAGCCTTGACTTTGAATCAGAATATGAAATTGAATAATAATTGGTAATCCCAGTCAAGAAAGGCAGCAAGTGTTCACTTTTAGTACAATAAATACCTTAGCAGATAGTGCTCAAAGCTTTAATATTTTTCAATAATAAATGTATCTATTAATATCTCATAATTTAACAGACATTCCAATGCAACTTCATCAGATATGTCATTCAGATTAATTTCCTTGTTAGCAGTTTCTTATTTAATTTGTACTAAAATTTCAACATAATTTAAAACTGTGCAGTATCTATATGAAAAAGGCTTCAGACAGGGTAGTAGCTACAACAAAAAGGTTCGATAAAGGGCCTGCACTTTGAATATGAATATGAAATAGAAGAATAGTTGTTAACCATAGCCAAGAAAAGCAGCAAGTAGGTGTGTGTACGTGTAGATGATGATGAGTTGATTGAGGTGTAGATGAATAATGTAAAAAATATGAAAGTGTCCAAATTACCTACTGCCTTTCACGGGTAGTAGTTAGCAAGAAGGCTCAATAAAGGGTCTGTACTTTGAATTACAATAACAAACAGAAGATTTGATTACCATAGACTGTACTGGCTCTTTTTTAATATTGGTAGATTTTGAGCTTTTGTTTATATATGAACGGTAGTAAGTGCGCAAATTACCCACTGCCATTCACAGGTAGTAGTTACCAAGAAGGCTCAATAAAGGGCCTGCACTTTGAATTTGTGTTGTAAGAAGGACAATTGACAACCCCAGCCAAGAAAGGCAGCAAGTGTGCAAATATCCCACTGCTTTCGGCCGGGGTAGTACGTACAACAAAAAGGCTCGATAAAGGGCCTTGACATTTAATCAGAATATGAAATTGAGGAATAATTGATAATCCCAGCCAAGAAAGGAAGCAAGCGTGCATCTAAAGCAACACAGTTCTGTGGAGTGAGTGATGATGTGTGGTGCAAGCAGCACGGATTGGTAGGAACATCTTTAAAATCCAGTTTTCTAATAAATATTGGTTGTCCATTCACAGAAGTAAGTTGAAGTATATTTTCAAAAAGTATGATGTATTTTTTTCTAAATAAGTCATCTCATTCAATATGGTGACATGGTGATGATTTGTTTTGCACTGAGTTAGTAATACCTTTGACGCTGAGCTTGAATGTACCCTGTGATGATGTGTGGTCAGGGTGAAGCACAGTAATTGAAGTAATGTCTTTTGTTGATTGAATTCTGCATCAATCCCATTTAAAAGGGACAGTATGTCTCACTGTGACATAAAAGTGTCCACTTTTGTTTGTGATTATTTATGGTGCGCTGAGTAAGTAGTAGCTTTGGCGGTGAGGTAGTATGTTCCCTGTGCAGTGTTAATTGAAGGCAGTTGTTAACAGACATAGATTAATGTTTTTGTCACTTATTTAAACAAAATGTGAAACACACATAGTAGAATTTTGTCTGCATTAAATCAATGAAGGCTGAATTTCCTAGTGTTCAAAGTTTAAGAAAATGTGAGGATATTGTGCAATGGTCTGTGTTTTAAGTAAATCAAGATTGTATACAATGTTTTCTGTAGTGCTGGCCCTCTTGGTATCTAGTTGTGAACTCTACTGAGCGCAGAATTGATTGAAGGCAGTTCTCAGCACAAATAGTGAAGAGAAATTTACATGGAAAAGTGAATTGAAGTTGTGAACCGTGCTCTCTGTAATGTAGATCGAAGGTACTAATCGATAGAAACATTGATGAATGGTATTTTGTACAGTTAACAGAATCTTAGGACAGAGTAGATTTGTATCTGCGTTAAGGAAAGCAATGTTGAATGTAATGCTGTCCTTAATGTAGAAGGAAAGCTACATAGAAGGTCTGAACGCAGCTGTCCGCAGTGTAGATTGAAGGCAGTTGTTGACAGAAAGATCGATGAATGCTAATTTGTACAGTTAACAGAATGTGAGGACACAGTATAATTGTCTCTGCCTTAGGGAAAGGAAGGCTGAATGCAATGTTGTCCTTTATGTAGAAGGAAAGCTGATTTGAAGTTGTGAACCCAGCTGTCTGGAGTGTAGATTCAATGTAGTTGTTGACAGAAAGATCTGTCAATGCAAATTGTACAAGTTAGAGTATCTGTGGACACAGTATAATTGTGTCTGTCTTAAGGAAACTAAAGCTCACTACAATGGTGTCCTTAATGTAAAAGGAAAGCTGAATTGAAGGTGTGAACCCGGCTGTCCGCAGTATAGATTGAAGGCAGTTGTCTGAGACAAAGATCGAAGAATGCTATTTAGTCGCAAATAACAGAATCTAAGTGCACAGTATAATTGTCTCTACCTTAAGGAAAGCAAGCAAGAATACAATCCTGTTGTCAATGTAGAAGGAAAGCTGAATTCAAGTTGTAAACCCAGCTGTCCGCAGTGTAGATTGAAGGTAGTTGTTGACAGAAAGATCTGTCAAGGCAAGTTGTACAAGTTAACAATATCTGTGGACACAGTATAATTGTGTCTGTCTTAAGGAAAGTAAAGCTCAATACAATGGTGTCCTTAATGTAGAAAGAAAGCTGAATTCAAGTTGTGAACCCAGCTATCTGCAGTGTAGATTGAAGGCAGTTGTAGACACAAAGATTGATGAAAGCTATTTTGTCACTGTTTGCATAACCTGAGGACACAGTATAATTGTCTCTGCCTTAAGGAAAGCAAGGCTGAATACAATGCTGTCCTTAATGTAGAAGGAAAGCTGTATTGAAGTTATGAATCCAGCTGTACGCAGGGTAGATTGAAGGTAGTTGTTGACAGAAAGATCTGTCAATGCAAGTTGTACAAGATAACAGTATCTGTGGACACAGTATAATTGTGTCTGTCTTAAGGAAAGTAAAGCTTAATACAATGGTGTCCTTAATGTAGAAGGAAACCTGAATTCAAGTTGTGAACCCAGCTGTCTGCAGTATAGATTGAAGGCAGTTGTTGACACAAAGATCGATGAAAGCTATTTGGTCACTGTTTGCATAACCTGAGGAGACAGTATAATTGTCTCTGCCTTAAGGAAAGCAAGGCTGAATACAATGCTTTCCTTAATGTAGAAGGAAAGCTGAATTGAAGTTGTGAACTGAGCTGTCTGTAGTGTAGATTGAAAGCTCTTGTGAGCAGTTATAGATGAATACTATTTGTGACATTCTTTTACAAAATCAAAGGACATAAAATCCATTAGTCTCTACCTTGAATAAAGCGAGGCTGAATTCAATGTTTTCTGTAGTAGTGCAGCTCTTGCTATGAAGTTTTAATTTTTACTGACCGCAGAATATATTGAAGGTTGTTGTAAGGAAGATATTTAAGATAATTTTAGTTCTAAAGCTGAGTTGAAGTTGTGAACCCTTCTGTCCGTAGTGTAGATTGAAAGCAGTTGTTGACACAAAGGTCGATGAATGCCATTTAGTCACAGATAATAGAATCTCAGGATACAGTCTAGTTGTCTCTGCCTCAAGGAAAGCAAGCAAGAATACAATGCTGTCCTCAATATAGAAGGAAAGCTGAATTGCAGTTGTGAACCTGGCTGTCCGCAGTGTAGATTGAAAGCAGTTGTTGAGACAAAGTTCAAAGAATGCTATTTAGTCATAGATAATAGAATCTAAGAACACAGTATAATTGTCTCTGCCTTAAGGAAAGCAAGCAAGAATACAATTATGTTCTCAATGTAGAAGGAAAGCTGAATTGAAGTTGTGAACCCAGCTGTCCGCAGTGTAGATTGAAGGTAGTTGTTGACAGAAAGATCTGTCAAGGCAAGTTGTGAAAGTGAACAGTATCTGTGGATGCAGTATAATTGTGTCTGTCTTAAGGAAAGAATAGCTCAACACAATGGTGTCTTTAATGCAGAAGGAATGCTGAATTGAAGTTGTGAACTGAGCTGTCCGTAGTGTAGATTGAAAGCTCTTGTGAGCAGCTATAGATGAATACTATTTGTGACATTCTTTTACAAAATGGAAGACTTAAAATCCATTAGTCTCTAGCTTAAATAAAGCAAGGCTGAATTCAATGTTTTCTGTAGTAGTGGAGCTCTTGCTATGAAGTTTTAATTTTTACTGACCACAGAATATATTGAAGGTTGTTGTAAGAACAGATATTGAAGATAATTTTAGTTCTAAAGCTGAGTTGAAGTTGTGAACCCTTCTGTCCGCAGTGTAGATTGAAGGCAGTTGTTGACACAAAGGTCGATGAATGCCATTTCATCACAGATAATAGAATCTCAGGATACAGTATAATTGTCTCTGCCTTAAGGAAAGCAAGCAAGAATACAATGCTGTCCTCAATGTAGAAGGAAAGCTGAATTGAAGTTGTGAACCCAGCTGTCCGCAGTGTAGATTGAAGGCAGTTGTTGACAGAAAGATCGGTCAATGCAAGTAGTGAACGCAGCTATCCGCAGTGTAGATTGAATGTAGTTGTTGACAGAAAGATTGGTCAATGCAAGTTATGAACCAAGCTGTCTGCAGTGTAGATTGAAGGTAGTTGTTGACAGAAAGATCGATGAATGCTATTTTGTCACAGTTAACAGAATGTGAGGATACAGTACAATTTTCTCAGCCTTGAGGAAAGCAAGGCTGAATACAATGCTGTCCTTAATGTAAAAGGAAAGCTGACTTCAAGTTGTTAACTCAGCTGTCCGCAGTGTAGATTGAAGGCAGTTGTTGAGACAAAGATCTAAGAATGCTATTTAGTTACAGATAACAGAATCTGAGGACACAGTATAATAGTCTCTGCCTTAAAGAAAGCAAGGAAGAATACAATACTTTCCTTAATGTAGAAGGAAAGCTGAATTGAAGTTGTGAACGCAGCTGTCCGTAGTGTAGATTGACAGCAGTTGTAGACACAAAGATCGATGAATGCTATTTAGTCACAGATAACAGAATCTGAGGACACAGTATAATTGTCTCGGCCTTAAGTAAAACAAGGCTGGATTCAATTATGTCATTAATGTAGAAGGAAATCTGAAGTGAAGTTGTTAACCCTGATGTCCGCAAAGTATATTGAAGGTGCCACTCGACACAAACATTGATGAATGTTATTTTGTACAGGTAACAGAATCTGAGGACATAATACAATTGTCTGTGCCTTAAATAAATTTAGACTAATATGTCATACTCTGTTTTAAGTGTTTGCAGCATTCTTAAATGCACGAAGGCAAGCATTAAGTTAGATACCATGCTTATGTCATCAATAATGAGAAGTTATATTTTCTTCAAGAGTCTTCACAACAAGCTTCTCCAGATATCTTGTGGTATTGTAATTTGTTGTTATGCTCCATAGGTAGTATAAGTAAATGCTGAAATGTAGCATTGGTAATGTTAACATTTGGTTATATTTTTAATATAGGGAAGTTATTACAAATATGCAATAAGAAAATGATGCTGAATATGGAACTATTCTACAAGAAATAAGAATTGGAGGAATGACTGAACATGTCAAAGGAGTTTTACAGAGACGATTAGTTTGAAATTTGTTTCCAAAAGAAAATATTGTTGCGAAGCTTGTAGGTACTTTTGAAATAATTGACAACCCCAATGAAGAAAAGCAGCAAGTGTGAAAATATCCTACTTTGTTTGGCAATGGTTTTAGCTACAATAAAAAGATTTGATAAAGGTCCTTGACTTTGAATCAGAAAATGAAATTGAACAATAATTGATAACCCCTAGCCAAGAAAGGCAGTTAGTGTGTAAATTTTCACTGCCTTCGCCCAGAGTCGTAGGTACAACAAAAAGCCTCAATAAAGGGCCATGAGTTTGTATCAGAATATGAAATTCACGAACAATTGATAACCCCAGCCAAGAAAGGCAACAAGTGTGCAATTTTTTTACTGCCTTCGGCTGGGGTACTTGTTACAACAAAAAGGCTCGATGAAGGGCTTGTAGTTGGTTGATATAGTGTTTGCATAACACAAAAGGTCAACACAATAAATGCATAGAAATGTAAGTTTACAAAACTCAAGATCAATACGCGAGTATGGACTGTTTGCTGAAGATGGTGTTGCAGCTGTTGATGTGCTTGGTGTAGCAGCAAGGGGTTGTCCTGCAATCTCTGTGCTGCAGCTCAAGCAAAGGTGTTGGGGCGCAGGTAGTTTATGTGTTTTGTACTATATTTGATGTGCCAAAGGAGTATTTTTTGGATTGATCACACCTTGAAAGAGTTGTTTGGCAAATTTTATAGGTTACTCTTGGTCGGTGTGTTTCAGTTAGTATGTTTTTGGACTTCGCTTGAATGTTTAAGGGACGCATTAGGGATTCCATAATACAAAAATACTTTGTACTTAGAGACATCCAATTCTATTTTATGAAGAACGGTTGAATTTTACTTCCACCTCAAGGACTAGTGGGAGGGTAGTATTTCAAAGTGTTTGACAGGTTACACTACATGTTTCTAGGTAGCTAAAAAAAAGTTAGCTTGGTTATATATGGGCATGCTCTCATACAACACTCAGCAGTCAGCATTCAGGATTGTAAAGGCTTACCATAGGAGTGACTGATGAGTTTACATAGGTCAGTTTACAAAAGAGACAACAAGTACGATTATTTTACATTAGAGATATACAGACCTGAAAGACTATGCATGTAAATTCATGAAATCTTTTTTGAAGGTTTGGAAGAAAGCACTGAAAGGGTGTTTAGAAGCAATACTGTCCAGCATAAAAAGTGAATATGTGTTGGGCCACTCCTGCAGTCTAGTCTTGTGTCCAAATGATCTTAAAAAGTAATGTTGACACACACTTTTTTTCACCTGTTACGATTTGCACAATGCTTTTAGAGTTGGAGTAGACTTCGTCTAACATTCCTACTTAATTTTCTTTTTGAAATTGAGTAATTATTTTGTTTATCTGTTGAAATATACATTTAAATCTTCCTCTTTGAAGGTGAAAAAGCAACACCGCTCCTCTACACATCATTGTTGGCTAAAAAGTAGTGGTAATTCCACTATCACCAAGGTAGATATCTGACAATAGAATAAATTATATTTTTATACCACTATTCAATAGTCCTAATCCAAAAGGTGTGTTTAGACTAAACAAAATTATTACATTTTTCCATGAACAGGCAGAAAAAGGCAAGTGTGATTTACATTTGCTTCTGTGAATTGAAGGTTCCGTCATCTGCTACATTCGAAACATTGGGCCTGTTGAGAAGAAAGTGAAAAGTACTTTGTAATTAATATTGCATTGTTTAAAGGTGAATAGCTTTTTGAAATAAAAACTTTAAATGTATTTACCTGGTAAATATAGTTCCAGGGTCAGAATGGCCTTTTGAGTCTGTGCAAACCCATTAACTTCCATGTTTTATGTGTTTTCAACAACTCTTCTCTAATCTTTTGTCATAGTGAAGAATGTTGGAAATTTCTTCCCGACAATGGCAGACATCAACCTTCTTCCTGAGTTGGGAAAAAAGGTGTTGGAGGAAAAGTGAATTTGTAAACATTCAGATTTTCGCATAAGTAAATCTACATAAGCAAATTTGCTCATGTTAAAATGTAGTTCATAAATATTTTCTAGGAGTACTATTTCTTGTCCTACTTGTGTACATTTTTGGGAATTCACAAAAGCTGTATAGCTGCACTTAATGCTAGGACATATTCCATGGGTGCACTTTTGGGACTTTCTTGAATAATTGGGGGAAATCTTTCATGGACCCTTTGGACGCCTACCTGCGAGTTGGTCCTTGCTAACGCCACCTGGACTGGGGCAGGGGCTCGCCTCCCGCCGCCGCAACCAACGCCACAGGAGCGGCCGCCGAGTGGAGCGCAGGCCTGCTGGACTCCATCTTCCAGCAGCCCTAGCGCCTGGAAAACGCGCCAGGGGCGCATAAATAACAGCGTCTGTCCCGGCATAGCGGGGAAATCTTTCACGGACCCTTTGGACGCCTACCTGCGAGTTGGTCCTTGCTAACGCCACCTGGACTGGGGCAGGGGCTCGCCTCCCGCCGCTGCAACCAACGCCACAGGAGCGGCCGCCGAGTGGAGCGCGGGCCTGATGGACTCCATCTCCCAGCAGCCCTAGCGCCTGGAAAATGCGCCAGGGGCGCATAAATAACAGCGTCTGTCCCAGCATAGCGGGGAAATCTTTCACGGACCCTTTGAACGCCTACCTGCGAGTTGGTCCTTGCTAACGCCACCTGGACTGGGGCAGGGGCTCGCCTCCCACCGCCGCAACCAACGCCACAGGATCGGCCGCCGAGTGGAGCGCGGGCCTGCTGGACTCCATCTCCCAGCAGCCCTAGTGCCTGGAAAAGGCGCCAGGGGCGCATAAATAACAGCGTCTGTCCCGGCATAGCGGGGAAATCTTTCACGGACCCTTTGGACGCCTACCTGTGAGTTGGTCCTTGCTAACGCCACCTGGACTGGGGCAGGGGCTCGCCTCCCGCCGCCTCAACCAACGCCACAGGAGCGGCCGCCGAGTGGAGCGCGGGCCTGCTGGACTCCATCTCCCAGCAGCCCTAGCGCCTGGAAAACGCGCCAGGGGCGCATAAATAACAGCGTCTGTCCCCGCGACGCGGGACACACGCGGGTGGGCCCCGGGCAAAGCCCGGGCAAAGGGCGGGCCCTCTGTGGCCCTCAGAGGCACGAGGAGGACGGGACGGGGCCACCTCCCTAACGTTTCCATCATAAGGTACTTTCTTTGACATCCTGGTCCACTCTACTGTGTTGTCACTCACTTCTTAGGGACCGCTGATACTGTAAATTCTGTTGTCTACTGCGGTTGGGACTATCTGCCCGCTGACTCTAACCATTTTGCCCCGTCTATTGTGTGGTTATCCATTCTTCATTTTACCCCATTGTTACTTTGCCTTTGCCCTGTGTACACTATTTTGTGGAAAGAGACTGTAGTCCACATTGTGTTTGAACAAGTGTATGCAACTTTCAGCATGTTTCCAAGGGGTACTCGCAGCAAATCAGCTGCCGCAGGGGCCGGACCAGTAACTGGCCCTATTGACCATTTTATAACTAAGGCCAACTACGCCATTAATCAGGGCATTTCCCTTTTAGAACGCAGGGTATCACAAGACCTGGCTCACGCCAAACGCTCCTCCCTTGGCCTTATTGCTGCTGCCACTACACCTGCACAGGCTATGCCCAACAACATCAGACCCCTACTTAATGTATGTGCTGACATCCACACCATTCCAAGTGAGGTTAACCTCTCAGCCTCTATTCCCCTGATAGATTCAGACACAGATACCAGTACGGATCTAGAGAAAACCCCAGATTTACCTATTAATCCCACTCCTAAAGTAATATCTGTTGACAACACAAGGCAATTAAGAGGCAGACGCGAGGGTGCCGTTCAAAAACAAAAATTATATGCACCGAAGCCCCGAACTACAAAGGTCAGGAAACATGGCCAGTTACAAAGAAAGACTGGGAAAAACACCAATTCTGGCCTTAATCACAATACGAGCAGGGTCACAGTAATCTCTCAGGGGGATGAAAGTGAAATGGTCCAGCAGGGTGGAACAATGGATACCAATAATATAACCAATGAAAATACTGATAATGCACACGACCATATGCTGGAAAGGTTGGGGGAATTACTAAGTATTTATTTATCTCCCATCGAAAGTAGGCTTACTCGGATAGAAAAGCAAATAGCTGAACTGAGTATCCCTATTAAGAATTTTCTGAAGGAAGGTGCCGTAAAGAGCACAAATAATCACAATACCATCAAAATAGCAGGTACCAAATCTAATACTCCTCAAGCACCTCCAACAAACACAAATAATTTACACAAAGTTCCATCTGCCACATTGGTCAATTCAAATGGTCCAACCATTAGTCAGCAAACAACAACACTGCATACCAATAATGCAGCTTCAGACAAAAGGAAGGACCTTGGCATTAATACTAACATTAACACCAAACCACCAAATGGGACCACCATAGGTCAACCTGCAATTTCCACAAGTAGTTCTATCACGGCCCAACCTACACAAAAAACAGCTAGGCAAGTTCCCGCCCGCATTAACCTTCCACCGGAATGTTGTGCATATGTACTGGTGTTAGTAAATGTTACCAAGTTAAGGAAGGATCAGGACGAAACTCCCACATCTCTCAAAAATAAAACCTTACACTGGTTAATTGCTAATTGCAATGACCCTATTGATGGTGCAAGGGAGATTGTTAACACCGAGCGAGTGGGCTGGATAGGCCCACTCAGGAAAAAATTTGAGGGTGATTGCGTCACTATAAGCTTTAGAAGACCTCAATGGGCAGAGAAAACCCTTGCCAGCGCCCCGTTACCTTCACCCTGGGATTTCAACACCACACTCCTTCCTTTAGGATACTTTTACAGACACCTGATACCCCCCGAACAAGCCACGGTGAATCACCCCTCAATTCCTCTTCAAGATTTGAACTTTGGAGCAAGGATCAAATCACCACTTTTTGTTCAGAATCAGAATCCCAATGCCATTCACATTAACAGCCGTAACTGGTACCATCAACCCTCAATGCCAATTCCAACTCCCAACCCTCCGCACTACTTTCAAGCTTCAATCATGCATCAGAACAATTACAGAGATAGGCCTTACCCAGTCTCTAATCCGTTCCAGTTTACACCGATAACTGAAGCTAGGTCAATGTACAACATTCCCACTCACAATCGGTTTGATTATTTATCTAATTTAGATCAACAGGATTGACTGAGTGTATCGGCCAATAACGAAATGTGTAGTCATGTTAAAGCTTGTAATTCAGAGGGACTCACAACTCCAGCCGTATTATACCATGACCAGATTGGTTCTACAGAAACTACATCGTCTGACCGTATTCTGCCCACTCCCAATGAACTATTCTATCATGACAACGGGAATACTGGGAAGAGACTTGATAAACACGGAACCACATATGGTTTATCAATACTAAGCTGGAATGTTGCAGGACTAGAATCCAAGCTGTTGGACCCTGCATGGATTGAGCTAATAAATGATGTGGACATACTCATGTTTCAAGAAACTTGGGCTGTCGAAAATCTGTACATTGAAGGCTACCACTGCTTTAGCCTGACGTCAGTAAAACCTAGTTTCGGTCGAGCAGTGGGTGGCCTTTTTATGGGGATCAGAATTCTGGCTGGTGTTATAATTAGAGATTTGAAGCTAGACAACCTTGCTAACCCCAATATTCAAATTCTTGAATATAAACTAAAATCAAAGACCACGATCTATTTAATTAATTTTTATAACAATGATTTTTATGGTGTACCAAACAAAAACTTTGTAGCATTATCTAAGGTTTTAAACATGATTGATTGTTCTTTATCAGTAGATACTAAGACTGGTATTCTGATAGGGGGTGATTTTAATGTGAAACTCATAGAGAACTATGGATCTACTAATTCTGTTTATCCTGATGATCGCAGGGGATTGGAACTGACTAGAATACTATCCGATTTTGATCTTGCTGATGCAATGCGAGTAGGGTATGATATGAATTTCCCTTATACCCCTACGTTTAATGGCAGGGATAGTAGTTCCATTATTGATTACATATTTACATCACCACCGCTAACAGACTGCATAACTAAAACTTCTGTGGTGCAAACGTCCTTCAGCTATCACAATCCATTGCTGGTTACTTTTAATTTCGCACCCAGTCTTGTTTGTCCCCCAGTGGAAATAACGATAAATTGATTGCAGACTTTGAAGCTTTATGCTCAAATATTAAAACCCCCATGTCAGTCCCACTTCCTAATGAATGTAAAGAGCCACGGTGGTTTGACTCATCTTGCTCCCTGGCCAACAGAGAATTAAGAAAGGTACTCTCTGCTAAACCAAGGTGCAAAGTAGCAGTACGAGCCGCCAGGAAAAATTATAAAGACAAAATATCGGAAAGGAAGGCTAACTTGCTCTCCGAACACTGGGAAAAGTTGGTAATTAGCGCCAATTTGGGTGGCAGCGGCCCATTTTGGTCGGCTGTCAGGAGAACGAGGGAAATGGGCAAAGAGCTTACACAAATCAGCTGCAATATAACAAGTGCAGCTTGGGAGAGCCATTTTTCCAAAATCTATCCGCATTTGATCTTGTGAACAGATCCAAGCTTTGGTCAATCCTCTTATCCAATGGCCTTGACGTCACTCTCGTTAGATTTTTAGCCTATCTCCATACCGACCTGAAAGCACGGGTACGTATCGGGATGGGCGGAGAGGTCTCGGGAGCAATTGAGATAGGGAGGGGGTGAGACAGGGGTGCGTTTTAGCACCCCTGTTGTTTATTATTTATATCAATGGCCTGTCTAACTGTTTAAAAAAAGCCACCCCTGATGTCCCAATAATTTTAGGCAATCCCCTACCTGTGCTTTTATATGCAGACGATGCTGTGCTTATGGCACGCACACCTAATGCTTTACGTCTGCTTGTACATATTTTTGTAAATTTTATGGAGGGACTGGACTTGAAAGTACATTTTAAAAAGTCTTTTATTATGTCTTGTGGGCCGGGCAAAAGAAAACTTAGTACAATTTGAATTGGTACAGATAAATTAGAATCTGTTCATAAATTTCCTTATTTGGGGTTGGTTTTCGCTGCGAACAGCTCGTGGAGTGGGCATTTGGCCCACGCCACGAGCAAGTTCTCGAAAGCCAACAATTCTGTTCTGAGTCTCCCTCGCCCAAAGAAAATTGGTGCCACAAAGGCTATTATAAAGATTTTTAAATTACAGTGTTCACCTGTCGCTCCGTATGGGGCTGAAGTATGGGGGTCGGATAGCAGCATCTGTATCCAAAGAGAGGAAAATCGCTTCTGTAGAAAAGTGCTGGGTGCACCGATTTCCTCATCTGATTTTATTTGTCACAATGAACTTAACCTCCCCTACATAAGTGATTTTATCAGAGCAAGACCAGCTCTCTTCTGGATTAGAATCTGGAGGAATGATGCTGCTGTCCTTACACAAAACATCATTAAGGACTGCTTAAATTGTGAACATGGTATGCAGATTCCTTGGTTTAATGAAGTTTTTAAATCACTTAATGAAATTGGTAGAGGTACTTTGTTCACTGACCCAATGACAACTGAATCAAAAGACAAATTTGAGGTACAAAAAGCACTTTATGCACTTTATCGAAATGGGCGCATAGGAAGAGAATCTCAGAAATCAAGGGTCAAGAAATATATAGGAAATGGTCTTTGTATGCAAATTCTGCCGCCCTACCTTTCCCTCCCTATGTCAAACTGGGAGCGATCTCTATTGTTCCATTTAAGGGCAGGAACTGTGACATTTTTGCTGTCTTTTCCTATGGGGTACCGACATAGTGCAGACCTTACTCCATGTCCTTGTGATGGTGTGAGTACACAAGATGACCTGCACTTTTTATTTTTCTGTAAATTTTATGTGAGATTTATCAAATGGCTTTTAACTCCGTATTTCAGAAAATACAGACCTCTCACACTCAAAGAATCTTATACGTTGTTGTTTACCCTGGATACTGATGAACTGACCTTTCGCACTAGCACTTTTTTAAGATTAGCCATATGTGCGCGCAAGACAATGGAAAATCCCTGAAATCAGAAACTAGTCATAATGACACTACTGTACATATTTTATAAGGAAATGGAATTTACTGTTCAATCACTGTATGAATTATTAGGATATTATGGAATGTTATCTATATAATAGTTTGTATTATATGTAAATGTGTGTTTTTGCTGTATTCAGTACTTTTATGAATTTTATGAAATTCGAATAAAGGTCTTTTGAACTTGAACTTGGGCCCTAATTTGGTCTGGCATTAACCGTGACCTTTTGCTTTTATTACATCTCTCTCTCTCTCACTCTCTCTCTCTCTCTGCTCTCTGTTCCCTCCACTCTCAATCACTCTGCTCTCTCTCCTGTCTCTCTTTCTCTCTCTTTCTGTCTTTGTATCGGATGGCTTCACTGTGAGTCACAGCATTATGCTGTTTCACAAGGAGTATATCAGCACACAAAGTAGTTTTGTTCAGTGCCAGTAACTACTGTGGAAGTTTATGTTTTTTAAAACCAAAAATATTTTTTGCTTTTGCCAAACTTTGTTATAATAGTGAGGGCGTAGCAGCTTACATGGCAATAACGTTTTACAAACATGATGCCAAAACGAGTCACACAATGACAAAAGTAAAAAGGTGACCATCAATTTCAGACCTAGTGTGTTTGCCAATGCTTGTTGAATTTTGTTTCCCATAATCTTATTGAAAGTAGTAACAGAGATTTTCCATAATGGATATGTTAGGATCTATGCTTAATAGAACACTGAGCGAGTTGCTAGGTGCTCAGAATGTTGTGTTATAAGTGCAGCTCAGTAAGAAGAGGTTGGTGAAGGAGCTGGAGGTCTTCTTATGTATGTCTCTCTGAGTAAAGCCTATTTCATCCTACAATATGCTTTGGACTCCTCTTTACACTGGAGATGAGGGAAACTACTCTGGCAGGGGACAGATTGCCTTTGACCACCACCCCTGGACGATACTACCTGGAGCTGGTAGTATACATTTACTCCTTCAATTGTGATTCTACTGGATTTGGATCTTCTACCCTTCTTTTGAATATATAAAAGTTCTTCTTATGATTGTTACAAGAACCCACAAATATTTTGTTCTGCCGCTTCAAACTGTCTTTTAAAGCGTCATTTTCTCAGTCTGCTGAGGATTGTCACCCCATACTTGTGAATTTGCTTGAATTCTTGCCAAATGACTGTGGATTTACTTGAATTTCTCCGTGATTGTGAATTACTTCTGAGTTTGCCAATGATTCTGGATTTACTGAGACTTGGAGATTTCTTCGCGATCTGCATCTTTTAAACTATTCTAACTGCCTACCTGAGCGCGCTGTCAACATCGTCGTTAAGAACTCCTCGCGCTGTTGCCAAGCGTCAAGCATTGCAGACTGCTAGTGTCCGGCATTCCTGGTTCTTCTTCAATTGCTGAGTGATCTTCGTCATCGCGCTGCCAAGCATCACGCAGCGTCAAGAAAACGCAGGGGCCATTTTGGATTGGTGTCACTGTCACGCAGCGTCAACAAAGCGTGGCGGCCATTTTGGATTGGTTTTAGTGTCACGCAACGTCAAAGAAACGCGGCGGCGATTTTAAATTGGTATTCATACTGTTCTTCTCTCAAGAGGCGATCGGCAGCGTCGAAAAGGCACAAAACGATGAGCAATATCGTGCTGGCATGGAATAATCACTAGACAAGAACCAAGAACCTTTTCTACATTGTTCTTAGGGGACATCGTTTTTGGTGTTTATGTTTAATTAGTTTAGTGAATATTGTGTGGCATTTATACATTGTAGTCATGGCTGATCAATCACTTGCTGCTCCTCCTTCCTTTCTTCCTACCCCTGGTGAGCCTACTGTCCCCTGGAAAGAATGGAAAAAACTGTTTTTAACTTACATTCTTGCCACTGGTGCAGACAAGTTTGGACCGATCCGCAGACAAGCAATATTACTCCATAATTTAGGTGTAGAAGGTAGGAGACTTTACGAAGATTTACCAGAAATATCCTTGGGTATTGGTAATGGTCAACCCGCTAATGTCTACGAAAAGAGCATGCAGATGTTAGAGAAAAGATTTGTGGCTAAAATTAATACTGTTTTGGAAAGACACAAATTCTTTTGTCGTGTGCAAAGAAGCGATGAAGACATTTCTAGTTATGTTGCAGCTTTGAGGGGACTATCTTTGAATTGTAAGTTTAAAGATTTGGGTGATTCTCTAATTAGAGACCAAATTGTTAGGTGCACTAATAACAAGAATGTGAGAGAAATATTACTCATAAAAGACTGTACTTTGGAGGAAAGAATACAGATTGCTAAAGGGCTTGAAAATACCGACTTATGGATTAAGGAAATGGATAAGTGTACCAATTTGATAGCACCTAAAGATGCTGCAAAAGTGTCTGAGCATAGTGATAAAACTTCTCAAGTTTCAGCTAATGTTGAGGAAACTAAAGTTGTTAAGCCTGCTGCAAAATTTGATTCTAAGGCTACCAGTAGATTTCCGACTTATCATTCTGGTAGTGTTGGGCAACAAGGAAACTTTCGTCAAATTAAATGTTACAGGTGTGGAGCTCCTGGGCATATTGCTTCAAGTACACGATGTATGGCCAGAAATGCTATTTGTAGAACGTGTGGCCGAAGGGGGCATTTAGCAAAAGTTTGTAATGCTAAAACACAAAATGTCAATGAAGTTGATGATTGTTGTGAGAATGTTCAAGAATTGATGTTATGTGTTGAAGGAGTGCCTATGTCTGATAATGAAAGTATCCATGATCAAGTATCTCTTGTAGATATACCTTCCAAGAGTACAGATAAATTAGAAAAGCCATATTGTTTAATTAATTTTGATAGCAGGGATCAGAAGTATCCTAAGACCAGAGATGTTAAAATGTTAGTTAATTCAGGAAGCCTTTATACATTGTTATCTAAAGATATGTACATTGAAGTTTGGGGAAATGATGGTGATGTTGCTTCTTGGGGGGCGCCAGATATTAAAGCAGTAGGTTATAGTGGGAAGACCATAGATATCCTTGGACTTAAATGGATGATAATAAGTTTTTCAAATAGGAAAGTATTTGGAAGAGTTTACCTTACAAAACAAGGATCCAATTTACTTGGTTGGCGCCATCAGAAAGACTTAGGTATTTTGTTAAATCCTAATGCTCCTGTCCCAGTTTCTTCACTTTCTGTCCTTAGTGTTGACAGTTTTGAGATTGACATTATGAGAAGATTTCCCAAAATCTTTTCTGACAATTTGGGGAAATTAAAGGGGTTTTCGCACAGAATTATTCTCAAGAAGAATGCAGTCCCAGTGGTTCATAGAGTTAGGAATGTTCCACATTTAATGAGAGCCCCTCTTAAAGATGAATTGGATAAACTGTTAGATTTGAGAATTATTGAGCCCATTGAAGCCTATGAATGGCTCGCCCCCATTGTCGTCGCACCCAAGGATGTTGGAGCTAAGATTCGGCTCTGTGTGGACCTTCGAGACTTGAATAAAAATATTTGGGTAGATAGACAACCGCTACCAAATATTTCTGAAATGTTAAGTGCTATGGGTGGTGGTGTGATTTTTTGTGTGATTGACATGTCTGCAGCTTATCACCAGACAGATTTACATGAACAATCTCGACATCTCACTTCTTTTGTGACTCCGCTGGGTGCATTTAGATATTGTAGGATGCCCTTTGGGTTGGCGTACGCCTCGGCGGTCTTTCAGAGAGTGATGCAACAGGTTTTGGTTGAGATACAGATTGTTTTATGCTTTCAAGATGACGTGTTGATTGTTGGGAAAAGTTGTGAACATCATGATAAGGTCTTAACCGAAGTGTTGGAACGAATGGAAAGTAATGGCTTGACCATAAAGAAAGAAAAGTGTCAATTAAAACAGGACAGTGTGACTTATTTGGGCAATGAGATATCTGGTCTTGGTATTAAGCCCAAGAAGAGTATAATTGCTGCAATTGTCAATGCTCCTATACCATCCAACAAAGATCAGCTTAGGTATTTTTTGGGTCTTGCTGAATATTGTTCAAAGTTTATAAAGGGATTTTCCAATGTTGTAGAACCATTAAGGGTGTTGATGAAGAATGGAGTTGCATTTAAATGGTGTGAGGTTTGTGATGAAGCATTCAAATGTGTGAAAAGAGGAATTTTGGATGCACCGACTCTTGGTCACTTTGATGTGAAAGCTAGGACTTTAGTTACCACAGATGCTAGTGCTGTAGGGATTGGTGCAGTATTGTCCCACATTTGTAATGGTGTGGAGAAGATAATAGGGTTTGCATCAAGGAGACTTCAGGGTGCTGAAGCTTCTTATTCCGTTATTGAGAGGGAAGCCCTCGCTTGCACTTGGGGAATAAAGCATTTCAGATATTTCCTTTGGGGTTTGCTTTTCAGGGTAAGAACCGATCATAAACCCCTTGTACATTTGTTTAAGGGAGGAAGAGGTTTGGAAAGAAATGTAACTCCCAGGATATCTAAGTGGATTCTGTCTGTGCTTGAGTACAACTTTGAGATGGAATATGTCAGAGGAGAGAAGAATGTAGTTGCAGACTATTTGTCAAGAATGCCTGTTGAGTCAGTAGGTGAAGATTTAGAAAATGATGATTTTGTAGCTAGTTGTAATGAAATTATGACTTTTGATAAAGCAGATTGGGAATCTGCCATGTCTGAGGATCAAGTGTTGTCAAATGTCATAAGAAATGTTTCTGAAGGATGGTCTAGGGAGTCTAGTGCTGACATTCGTTTAAAGGGTTTTTATCATGTTGAGGGTGAATGGAAAGGGGCGACCAACTCGGTCCCCCCGAACTTATGGCAGAGTGCCTCGATCCCCCCGGGAAGCCATTTTTGGGCGGGGGGCGCGCCTCGGCTGGTATGCCCGAAGTGGCGTAGCTGGGGCGTGCCCGTTCCCGCCCTAGAGTGGGCTGGCCTAGACACTGACGCAGCCAGCCACGCCCTCGGGGCAGGCAGGGGCGGGTATACGCCCGCCCTGAAGACGGATAAAAAGGGACGCAAGACCAGAAGACATCCTCTTGTTCTTGTGCCCTGAAGCTGCACCTCCTCGCTGCACGTGAGCTCGGGACAGAACGAAGAGCCAATTTTGAGCGTTTTAATCTTTCTTTTTGTCTTCTAGATACTTCGTTCGAAAGATGCCCAAGAAAGGCGCGAAGAGAATGACGACTGACCAGATGGTTCGGGTCCTCATGAAGGAGATGTCCGAAATAAAGAAGCGGTTGGCGGAGCGGGACGAGGAGGAGGGATCGGGGCGTCCACCGGCTGGAGGGAAGCCAAAGAGGCCGAGAAGGGGGCCAGCCGGGGGAGACGTCCCGGTCCCCTGTCCCCCGCTCGAGGCGCCAGCCCCGGTACCGGCCCCGGTACCGAAGGAAGGGAATCCGATTCCCGTCGTAGTCACCCCGACATCCACTGAGGATATGCCTCCTGAGTTGGCGGCACAGTTAGCAGCGTGGTTGGGGAACAGTAGCGAGGGCGCCACGGCTGCCGAAGCGCAAGCACTGATGAAACAGTTGCGCGAGAAACGTGATACAGCCAAGGTACCCGCGCCGGCTGCGGCGATAGACAAGCCACGAGTGGCGGAAGCAGCGTTCGGTGCAGGTAAGCGGCCATTGCCGATCGCGAGGGATGAGTCAGCACCCTCTCGTAGAGAAAAATTGGGGCAACATGTTCCTTTGGCAATAAAGGAGAAGATTTGGGCGGGGGAATATGTAAACATTTTCTCCTTGCTTGTTGATCATTATGAGGTTGAAACTGTTAAGAGTCAAAAGGATCTGATGCATCCAAGTGTTTGGCGCGCAAAAATGGCCGCCTTTAAAGTAAATGAGAATGTTGGCAACTGGGGTAATGCATGGGGAATTTTTACGTCAATTCTGGGGGAACGTAGGCCTGAATTGCTCCCTGAGTTTCCAGTATATCAGTCACGAATTATGGGGTACTCGACATCGCACCAAGGTAACCAATGGTTCTGTTATGACAACCTTTTCAGGAAAGCGATGGAGCATAACAAAAGTTTGACCTGGGACTGTTATGATTCTTTGACTTGGGATAAAATGAAAGAATCAGGGATGTTGAAAATGCCGTTGGTGGGGAGTACTGTTGGTGAATCCTCCCGCCAATATGGGGGGACGCCCTTTCGGTCGGGTACGGGTACCGACGATTATCCGAGACCCGCCGGCAATGCAGGGAAGAAGGGTTTCTGTTTCAATTTCAACAAAGGTAAATGTACTAGGCCCCCGGGATCGTGTAAGTTCAAGCACGAATGTAGTGGTTGCGGGGCACCCCATCCTGAGTCCTCGTGCAGAGCCAAAACGGGTGAGAATGGGGGTAGAGGAGGCGCCAAACAGGTCTAATGTAGTCCGAGGGGCGCCTTTACCAACCCCGATTGATACCTTGGCGATGATTCCATGGCTCAGCGAGTATCCAGATCGTACTTCTGCTGGGGTGCTGCGGAACGGTTTTTCATATGGTTTCCGCATCCCGGTGGGGGACTTTCAGGGTGTCGGGACGTGCAAAAATCAACTTTCCGTCTTGCAGCATACAACTGTAGTGCAGGATAAGATTCGGAAAGAGGTTATCCGAGGTCGGGTTGCCGGCCCGTTTAGTGTTCCCCCGGTACAGAATTTTGTCTGTTCCCCTTTAGGGGTGGTCCCCAAGAAGGACCCAGGTGAGTTTCGATTGATCCACAATTTATCAGCCCCTCATGGCCTTTCTGTGAACGATGCAATTGATCCAGAGGTATGTTCGGTGCGGTACGCATCATTCGATGAGGCCGTAGCCATTTTGAATCGCTTGGGGCCCGGGACGCTGATGGCGAAATCAGATATCGAGTCAGCGTTCCGTTTGCTCCCGGTACACCCGGACGACCAACGTCTTCTGGGATTCATGTTTCAAGGTTCGTATTACATGGATAGGTGTATGCCGATGGGGTGCTCTATATCTTGTGCATATTTCGAGAAATTCAGTAGTTTTCTACAATGGGTTTACACGAAGGAAACGGGTTTTCGAAATGTGATGCATTACCTTGATGACTTTCTGTTCCTTGGGGCCGCTGGGGATGACGAATGTGCCCGGGCTTTGACTGAATTTTGTGTGTTAATGGATCGATTTGGCGTGCCATTGGCGCCAGGTAAAACTGTGGGTCCCACGACTTGCCTCGAGTTTCTGGGGATCGAGTTGGACTCTAGTGAGGGTTGTTTTCGTTTACCAGCTGCCAAAGTGTTGAAATTCAGGGCAGCCCTGCAAATGTGTATAAATGCATCTAAAGTTACGCTGCATCAATTGCAGCAATTGGTGGGGAAGTTGAATTTTGCCCTGAGGGTGATCCCAATGGCCCGCCCCTTTTCCCGTTCAATTGCTCAGGCGATGGTCGGCCTAAACGAGGGTCATCATCGCACGAGACTATCGGCTGAGGTCCGCCAAGACATGCGTATTTGGTTAGCATTTTTGGCGGATGTCAATGGTCGAGTCGTCTGGAACAAACCAGCCTTGTCCTCTGAAGAGCTTGGTCTATGGACGGATTCAGCGGGAAGCATGGGCTTTGGCGCCATCTTCGGCACAAAATGGTCGGCACAAAGGTGGCCATCATGGTGGCATGAAGAGGGGCTGACTAGTAATATTGCTTTCCTTGAACTGTTTCCCATTTTGGTGGCCCTCAGAACCTGGCCCGATGGATTTAAAAATCACTCTGTCATATTTTGGTCTGACAATATGACCGTTGTAGAATGCATCAATAGTCAGGCAGCACGTTGTAAATTGATTTTAAGGCTGCTTAAAGAAATTGTCTTACTGTGTATGCAACTGAACGTGGTATTCAGAGCGAAGCATGTCCCAGGGGTGGTGAATCAGGCAGCTGATGCACTGTCTCGTTTTCAAATGCAGGCTTTCTCGGGTTTACTTCCCTCAGCGGACCCAGAGCCGGCACCCTTTCCCGAAGCTCTCTGGTCTCTCGGTGCCCCGAACTTCGTTACCTCGTGGGAGAAAGTCTAGCACCAAGGACGAGGAAGGCATACGAAGGGGCGTTTCGGGCCTATTTATCCTTTTTGGGGACTGAGAGAGGGGGGTTTTGGGGGCATGAGGATTGGGTAGTGCATTTTCTGATGTCCTTGCGTAGGGCTGGGAAGTCGGTGGCTACAGCCCAGAGGCATCGTGCTGCCATTTCCTTTGTTGCCAGGGCTCATAATATCCAGGACCCGACAGCGTCTTTTGTGGTACAGAAAGCGCTGCGTGGGTGGCAACGCCTTGAGGGTCGCAGAGTAGATGAGAGGCGCCCGATAGGTCTGGATAGGTTGTCCCAGTTGCTGGCCACACTCCCCGCCACATGCTCGTCTCAGTTCGAGGCCTGTTTGTTCCGAGCTGCTTTTACGCTTGCATTTCACGGGGCGATGAGGATAAGTGAGCTGGTGGCAAGGAACAAACGGGATGTGGTGGGGGGTTTGTGCCGGGAACACGTTCAGATCCGGGGTGAGACGATGACTGTATCCTTTGTCAAGTCCAAAACCGATCAAGGTGGGGTAGGGGACTGCATAGTCATTCGCAGGATTCCAGGGTCCTCCATGTGTCCGGTAAAGTGTTTAGAAGACTACCTAGCACGAAGGGTGGCATCATGGGGAGGGACATTGTTGAGACACGCGGACGCCACCCCACTGACGAAATTTCAGTTTCAGCGGGTGCTCGCGATGTCAATTACCGCAGCGGGCTTGGACCCGGGCGAGTTTGGGACCCATTCCTTTCGGATAGGGGCTGCCACTGAAGCTACAGCTAGGGGTCTCAATGTGAAACAAGTGAAACGTGTGGGGCGCTGGTCCTCCAATTGTTATAAGAGGTATGTGCGGTTGCACATGTTGTGAAGCCATGATAATGTACTCACGCTTCTTGTCTTTTGTTTGGTTTTCAGTTACGCAAGCCTTCGAGGCGGGGCGGACTATGCAGTCGACCCAACACCAGGCCAGCGGTCAGACATCACCGGCTGTGAGGAAAGAGGTGTGGGTCGTGGGCCACTCATACGTGAGGCGTGCCACTGACGTATTCAAAGCAGGTGACATGATTCACGTAGCTGGGGAATACGGGTACAGGGTGTCCTTCTACGGAAGGGGCGGTCTCTGTATTGACCAGTTTCAGGCATTCTTTGAGGGTTTGTTAGGGCGGACGAGGTCACCGCCGTCTATAGTCATAGTACATTTGGGGGGCAATGATTTGGTCACCACCGGTAGACGACTTCTCCTAGAGGCAATGCTTTCCACTGTAAGTTGGTTGGCGAGGAAAGTTCCGGGGTGCATAATTGCGTGGTCTCATATGATCCCACGAAAAGTGTGGCGGGGGGCTGTATCCATTCCTGCTTTGAACCATTCTGTTAGAAAACTTAATAACAAAGTGAGTAGGTTGTTCCGTTCCAGGACATTGCATTCTATCTCGCATGGGTGTATTAATGATGACAGTATGTATCTAGGGGATGGTGTGCATTTGTCTCGGGTGGGAAATGAGTTACTCATAGGAGACTTCTTAGCATGGTTAAAAAACGTTGAAACATGACCTTTAGGTAGGAGTTTTGTGGGGGTCCGGATAGCCGGTCAACTATCCGGCCTGTGGCGGTAAGGTCATGATCGGTGAGCACTAATTGGTAGATCCCTATGAGTGGGCGTCACCCAACACGGATGGGAGCGCTCGGGAGAGGTGGCCATTGGCCCCTCAATGGGGAGGCGGTCCCTTCTAAGGATGGGTCGCCGGAAGTAAAGGAAAAGGCGGTCAAGGCCCCTTCCTTTGTAGGAGGGGTTACAGCCCCCTCCTGGGGAATTTCCCGGGGCCAGTGACATCTGCGACGGCAGATGCGGTAAGTTGTGTGGGGGTGGGATAAGGTCTACGATACCTTCTAGATACCTCACACGAGTATTCGAACGACCTTTAACTGGCGTCGAGTCTTTAGGTGCCCCCGTCAAGTCAAGGGAAATTGGTAGTAGTTGCACTTGAGGTACGCCTCCGTGCTGTCGCCCCTCCCAAGTGGGAGGGGTAAGTCGGGTTAGGGATCTTGACACCGGTTATGACCTTGCCGTTGGCCCTTAAACGTTAGGATGTACAATTTCAATATGTCAAGAAAATGTTGTAGGATGCTAGTTCGGCTAGGAGAACCTCTGTATTAGAGAATCTGTTAAGGATAGCCAAACATCGTAATGTGGTAATGAAATTGTACATAACATGAAACGTTTAATGTTTTAATTTTGTTTTAATAAATACGGCCGGGATGGTCACTCCATCCCACTTCCAAAAACTTCAAGAACTGTTTCCGGTTTCCCTCCTTTTGGGGATTGTGTTGAGAGGGGGTGGCGGGTATCTCGGCCATATGGAAAGGGGCGACCAACTCGGTCCCCCCGAACTTATGGCAGAGTGCCTCGATCCCCCCGGGAAGCCATTTTTGGGCGGGGGGCGCGCCTCGGCTGGTATGCCCGAAGTGGCGTAGCTGGGGCGTGCCCGTTCCCGCCCTAGAGTGGGCTGGCCTAGACACTGACGCAGCCAGCCACGCCCTCGGGGCAGGCAGGGGCGGGTATACGCCCGCCCTGAAGACGGATAAAAAGGGACGCAAGACCAGAAGACATCCTCTTGTTCTTGTGCCCTGAAGCTGCACCTCCTCGCTGCACGTGAGCTCGGGACAGAACGAAGAGCCAATTTTGACCCACCCACCAGCCCCTGAAGACAGCCAGTTGTTTGTAATAAAGTTGATTAATTTTGCTTCCATTTCGTTTACAGGTCGTGGAGTCATGTTGATGTTGAGTATAATAAAGAATAGTCTGTTTGAGTACGTTTTGCCATTAAAGAGATTCAGATAGAGTGTTGAATTTAAGCATGCTCTTTCGGTCATAGAGGCCAATGTATTCTTAGGTTTTGTTAGCACTGTCTTTGTTAGCACTGTCGTATTTATTTTGGTAGGCGGTAAGGTCATGATCGGTGAGCACTAATTGGTAGATCCCTATGAGTGGGCGTCACCCAACACGGATGGGAGCGCTCGGGAGAGGTGGCCATTGGCCCCTCAATGGGGAGGCGGTCCCTTCTAAGGATGGGTCGCCGGAAGTAAAGGAAAAGGCGGTCAAGGCCCCTTCCTTTGTAGGAGGGGTTACAGCCCCCTCCTGGGGAATTTCCCGGGGCCAGTGACATCTGCGACGGCAGATGCGGTAAGTTGTGTGGGGGTGGGATAAGGTCTACGATACCTTCTAGATACCTCACACGAGTATTCGAACGACCTTTAACTGGCGTCGAGTCTTTAGGTGCCCCCGTCAAGTCAAGGGAAATTGGTAGTAGTTGCACTTGAGGTACGCCTCCGTGCTGTCGCCCCTCCCAAGTGGGAGGGGTAAGTCGGGTTAGGGATCTTGACACCGGTTATGACCTTGCTGTTGGCCCTTAAACGTTAGGATGTACAATTTCAATATGTCAAGAAAATGTTGTAGGATGCTAGTTCGGCTAGGAGAACCTCTGTATTAGAGAATCTGTTAAGGATAGCCAAACATCGTAATGTGGTAATGAAATTGTACATAACATGAAACGTTTAATGTTTTAATTTTGTTTTAATAAATACGGCCGGGATGGTCACTCCATCCCACTTCCAAAAACTTCAAGAACTGTTTCCGGTTTCCCTCCTTTTGGGGATTGTGTTGAGAGGGGGTGGCGGGTATCTCGGCCATATTAAGTGTTTCAGAAGGTAAGTTGTGGACAAGGAACAGGTTGGTGCCACCATGCAATCTTAGGTCTAAGATTATGGCTTTGGCGCACGAAGGTCATTTAGGAAGAAACATGACAAAGAGGAGGATTTGTGAGTCATACTGGTGGCCAGGCATGGATGGAGGAATAGATGACTTGGTTAAAAATTGCTATGCCTGTGCTGGTAGTCATAAAACTAAAATTGTTAGGCAGCCTCCCCTTTCGTGTGTTGATTTTCCGGTACGTCCTTGGGAAAAATTGGCTATTGATTTTCTTGCTCCAATTTTCAAATTGGGTGTCCGTAATAAGTTTTTGATGGTTCTGGTGGATTACCACTCGAAGTGGTTTGTGGTGGAGTCTACTGAGAGTATTGATACCAGAAGAGTAATTGGTTTTATGGAAAGAGTGTTTCTGAATGAAGGAATTCTAAAAACTCTAGTATCAGACAACGGGATGCAGTTGGTTTCTAGAGAAATGAAAGTTTTTTTGGATGGTATGGGGATCTGTCATGAGAGAGTTGCGCTATTCAGGCCGCAAGCTAATGGCCTTGTAGAAAGGATTAACAGATTGTTGATGGAAAACATTCAACTATCTCTTGCTAACGGTCTTGTATGGTCAGATGAACACAAGAAAATTGTGTGGTCTTACAGAGTCACGCCACATTCGGTTACTGGTGTCTCGCCTTTTGTTTCCCTTAAGGGGCGGGAACCTGGTACAAAGGAGGTTCCGGGTTGATTGAGGAACAAAGAGTGTGTTTGGGTTGACCGTAAGGATGTGAAATGTAGTGTTGATAAACGGCAAAGTGATTCTGCTCAATCTTATAATTTGAGAATGAGGGTACGTGAGAATGACATCAAAGTAGGCGATTGGGTTGTGACTAGGAAGGGTGGTATAGTGATTAAAGGGGAGAGTAAGTTTTCGCAACCCAAACAAGTGAAGTGTGACAAAAGGAACATTCTTATCTTGAGCGATGGTTCTGCTTGGAGTAGTGGTAATGTTGCTAAATGTACTACTCCCTAATATTTGTTATTTTATGAAATGTAATCTTTATTGAACATGTTATATGATTTTGTATAGGTTGCTTTGTATTTTGTTTGCATTTGTAATGGGGGAGATGTGTTAGGATCTATGCTTAATAGAACACTGAGCCAGTTGCTAGGTGCTCAGAATGTTGTGTTATAAGTGCAGCTCAGTAATAAGAGGTTGGTGAAGGAGCTGGAGATCTTCTTATGTATGTCTCTCTGAATAAAGCCTATTTCATCCTACAATCTGCTTTGGACTCATCTTTATACAATATTTTTGGGAAACACTAGCATGCATGAGCACTCTATTAAATGATGCTGCAAAAAATGGTAACAGACATTTTATAGTAGTTTAGCAAAATGTTTTTTTCCTGCTTTCTCTTTTTTATGATCATTTTTTTATTTTTTATTTTATTTTTTTTATTAAGTTTTTTTCCCCTTTTATCCCGTCGTGGTGGGAAAAGGTAGACCATGAAAGCATACATCAAACAAGGTACATACATAGAAATAGAAATTATCTAAGCATGACAAATATAATGAAAGAATAATCACAATTAATTAAATAATTTACAACCCATTTTTCAAATGGTGCCCAGTTCTTAGACGCGATTAGGCGTCTTCTCTTTCCTCTGAAAGGCTGAACTGAAGTCTCGAGTTTATACCAGGCCAACATCCTGGCTTTCCAATGACAAAAAGTAGGAGGTTCAGGATTTATCCAGAGTGATGTAACACAAAGTCTAAGCATGGCCATAGCGATAAAAAGAAAGACTTGCGAACGTCTTGTTTTTTCCAAGGCCGTAGAGTATTCATAGCCAGTAATAACCATTTCAGCAGATATTTTAACAGAAATTTGAGTAATCTGCATGAGAAAAGTTTCGATTTGATTAATAAAGAGAGATAACTCCGGACAGCTGTAAAACATATGAACAGAATCTGCAGAAGCAAATTTACATCTTAAACAAAACGACCCTTTACCCCACAGACCACCCCCATCTAACAAGTTTTGCAGGTGTATAATGAAGATTGAACATAGCCATATAGCTTTGAGATCGAAAGGTGCCTGATACCAGAACAGACCTAGCTAATACAAGTGGATATTTCAAATCAATAATAGGTACTCCAAATTTTGTCGCCCACTTCTTGTTCTGAACATCTAGGTCATCAGGAAGTTGAGATAGGAAAGATTGATATAAGCTACCAATTTTCATTTTCCTTCTGATAGATTCAACTATAGCAAGTTTTTGAAACATTATTGAGTTTTGGGAAGCTTTTTATCCAAAAAACTTCTTAATTGGAGATATTTAAAAAAATGATTAGAATGCAAATTAAATTTCTCCTTTAAAAAGGTGAAGGAGGCTATTTGCCCTAGATCGGCTAAGTCACCGATCTCCTTTAAACCAAGGGCTATCCAGATGTTTGCCACCCCCTCTTGAAATATCATTAGGAGTAGTCCAGAGGCAGTTAATGTGGTATAATACATGAGCTTAGGGATGTGAAAATGTCGTCAAACTTTTTGCCATATTGAAAATAATGCCCACAATACCTTGAATTTAGTTTTTTTTAAATAACTTGGTTCGAGTATGCGAGTAAGTACCCCTTTTGTGGAGTCTCCCAATGCTATTGAATATATTGAAGGTAAAAGATGAACTGGAAGCTCAACAGCATCTCCTAGAAGAGGGACAGTGAAATGTTGAACCATGGCCGCCCAGTAATAAAGTGTTAAATTTGGGACTGTCCACCCCCCGCGAACCTGTGGAAGACAGGTCCACTTAGCTGCCCATCTAGGAAGGGATTAATAAAGGGATAGATCTGAAAAAATATAAAAACTTTGGGAGAACAAACATTTTGAGGATATTATACTAGCCAAACAGCGAGAGATGTAAGTGATCCAGCCGCTTTAATTTGTTATGAAGAGACTCGATAGTGGAGGAGTAATTCAAATCTATAATCTGATCTACATCAGGCGAGATTTGAACACCCAGGTATGTTGCTTCAGAGGTTATGGGAACTTGGGAAATGGGCATGCCCGTGGACTGTAGAATTTGGGTGATTGCAATATTTAATTTATAGCCCGAGATTAAGCCGAATTGAGCTGCAAGAATCTCCAATGCAGGAAAAGATTGGGCGACATTATCAATTAAAACTATGATATCATCTGCATATGCCAATGACTTATATTCGGTTCCATGAACTGTAACTGGAGTAATGGTTTGGGAATTTTCTATTAAACATAAAAACGGGTCAATCAATAATGCAAAAAGAAGAGGGGAACAGGGGCATCCTTGCCTGGTGCCCCTGCTAATAGAAAAATAATGTGATTCACTACCTGAAATATGGATTTTAGCTAACCCTGGGCGGAGTTCGCGGAGTGGGGCTTCGCGGAGCTACGCGAAGTGGGCGAGAAACTACGCCCACCTCCGCACTCCGCGTAGCCCCACTCCGCAAACACCACTGGCCGCCAGCCCCGCCACCCGCCTCCCTCCCGCCCTCCCTAAATACTTTGAAATACAATAATCAAATAATTTAAAAGCACTTACCTTGCCGCCGCTGCCCGCCGCGTCCCCGGGGCTCGCGATCTTCCGTCTTCCGTACTAATGCGCATGCGCGGGCGGCCGCGCATGCGCATTTTCTCGTGAAAATGCGCATGCGCGGCCGCCCGCGCATGCGCATTAGTACGGAAGACGGAAGACGGAAGTAAGTGAGCCCCAGGGACGCGGCGGGCAGCGGCGGCAAGGTAAGTGCTTTTTAAATTATTTCATTTCTTTCTTTCAAAGTATTTAGGGAGGGCGGGAGGGAGGCGGGTGGCGGCCAGCTATGCTCCGTCTGCGGAGTGCCGCCTGGCTCCGCCAGCTCCGCAAAATGCGGAGTAGGCGGCGCTACGCACACTCCGCAGACGGAGCGTAGCTGGCCGCCCACCCCTAATTTTAGCCATTGGAGATATGTACAGAGCTTGTAGAGCTTGAATGAACTTATGTGTGTAGCCCTTCCAGGACAGAACACCCCACAAGTACCCCCAGAAGACCCTGTCAAACGCCTTCTCGGCGTCCAACAGGATCACCCCGAGGGCAGAGTTTGTGGTCCTTGCCTTGTGGAGATTTTAATATAAATATTCCTAGTCATTTAGATATGATAAAGCACAATATATATGTCGGACGAAAGCCTCAAGTTTATAAGGCGCTCCGGATTCTCCTGATTGAACACGGTTTGTCGGACACATGGCACTATCATCATCCAAACCAAGAGGGCTATACTTTTTATTCAATACCCCACAACAAAATGGTCCGTATTGATTATGTTTTCACCTCTCTCCAAATTGTCGGGT
This sequence comes from Lissotriton vulgaris, assembly GCF_964263255.1. NCBI lineage: Eukaryota > Metazoa > Chordata > Amphibia > Caudata > Salamandridae > Lissotriton > Lissotriton vulgaris. The sequence goes on from NC_141689.1 coordinate 1,649,801,588, forward strand.
CTCTCAAGATTGAAATCAACCCAAGAACTATATCCGACCACAACCCTATTGTTTTTAGTTCTCCCTGGGATCGTCCCATTAACCAAATTAGATCATGGACATTCGACAGGAAACTCTTAACTGACAAACTATATCAAGAACAACTTAATTTATGGATCTCAGAGTTCTTTACAATCAATAGTGGTACTGCCTTGGTCGATATCGTCTGGGACACATTCAAAGCCGCATTGCACGTTGAAACCAAATGATTTGCCTCTTATCAATGGAAGACTGAGCAACAAACTGTTAAAATTAGACTTACAGCTCTCCAACAAGCTGAATTGGATTTAAGCTCTAATATTCACATGGGAGAAGATATAGCTGCCAGTATGAAATCAGTTGCCATAGCCAAATCTAACTTACTAGAACCTTTATATAAAGATATAGCAACTAAATACTTTCAATTCCGAACTACATTGTATGAACTGGGTGAAAATTCCGGTAAGGTTTTAGCAAAACGGCTACAACAAAGGGCCGTAGCCAATCAGAATATTAAGGTCAAAGATCGTTCTGGCACTATTCAGGACACAATTACTGGTGTTCTAGATGTTTTTGCCGATTTCTATTCAACCTTATATACAGAAGAAACCAATATAATTTTAGAGCAACAAACCGGGTTAAATCAATTTTTCCACTCTATTGTCACTCAAAAAGTTACAGATGACCAGAATCAAATCCTGGCTGAACCTATCAGTTGGGAGGAAGTTCTGATTGCCATGAAATCTCTTATGGCCGGGATGCCTGTCACCCCCTCCCAACACAATCCCCAAGGATGGGAAGACGGACGCAGTTCTGAACTTTTGGAAGGCGGGAGGGAGTTACCCTCCCGGCCGTATTTATTAAAATATGAAACAAAATTAAAACATTAAATAAAAGTTTCATATCATGTACAATTTTCATTTATTAAATTTCGATGAAGACATGTCCATTGGCTAACCTTAACAAATCTCTAATACAAAGGTTTTCCTAGCCGAGTCTAACATCCTGCAAATGCATACTTTCTAAATTCAAATTGTACATCCTAGCATTACGGGCCAACGGCAAGGTCGCAACCGGTGTCAGATCCCTACTACCAAAACTCTCACCCTCACGGTGTGAGTGGCGGCCGCGCAGAGGACTGTACCCTCTGTGCCAACTCCAATTTCCTTTGTCTTGTTGGGGGCCCCCCATTTAAACTCGACGCCATCTTAAAGGTCGTCCGAGGACCCGTGTGAGGTGTCTGTAAGAAGGCAGCGTGGACTCCCCCCCCACCCCACACTGTCTATCACATCCGCCGTCGCGGATATCCGGGCCCCGGGAAATTCGTAGGAGGGGCATATAGCCACCTCCTCCCCTGGAAGGGGCCTATGGCCGTCTTCCCCTAGGCGACCCATACTTAGTGGGTGCCGCCTCCCCGTGGGAGGGGCCAATGGCCGCCTCCCCCCGGGCGCTCCCATCCATAGTGGGTGGCTTCCCCCTCTAGGGACCTTGAAATTACTGCTCACCGATCATGACCTTACCGCCACAGGCCGGATAGTTGACCGGCTATCCGGCCCCCCCACAACTCCTCCTAAAGTTCATGCTTCCTCAAACCCCTTAGCCAAGCTATGAAGTCTCCTATGAGTAAGACATTCCCCTCCCGGGACAAGTGAACCCCATCATCTAGATACATGTGATCACCCCGAATACACCCATGCGGAATACTGTGCAACTGTGCCGAGCGAAACAACCTACCAATTTTGTTGTTGACCTTCTTTACTGAATGGTTCAGTGCCGATACCGAAAGGCCCCCCTGCCATACCTTCCTGGGAATCATGTGGGACCATGCAATCGTGCACCCCGGGATTCTCTTCGCCAGCCAGCTAACGGTAGACAAAACTCGCTCGAGTAATACTCGCCTACCGAGTGTCACCATGTCATTGCCCCCCAGGTGTACTATGATTACAGATGGCGGTGACCTCTGCCGCCCTAAGAGTCCCTCGACAAAAGATTGAAACTGGTCAATACAGAGCCCGCCCCTTCCGTGGAAGGTCACTCTGTACCCGTATTCCCCAGCTGCGTGAGTCGTGTCACCTGCTTTGAATACGTCCCCGGCCCGCCTCACGTATGAGTGGCCCATGACCCACAGCTCTCTCTCCTCAGCCGGTGATCTCTGACCGCTGGTCCCCTGGTGCCGGGTCGACTGCAAATTCCGCCCCGCATAACATGCTCGCGAAACTGTAAATCAAACAGAAGACAAGAAGCGTGAGTGCATGTAACTTGACTTCACAACATGTGCAATCGCACATACCTTTTAAAACAGTTCGAGGACCATCGTCCTAACAGTTTCACCTCTTCAGCACTCTGACCCCTGGCTGTAGCCTCAGTAGCAGCCCCTATCCTAAAGGAGTGGGTCCCAAAATCGCTCAGGTCCAAGCCCGCCGCTGCGATTGCCATTGTTAGCACCCTCTGAAACTAAAACCTCGTCAGTGGGGTGGCATCGATGTGTCTCAGCAAACTCCCACCCCATGTATCCGCCCTCAGCGCCAAATATTCCTCAATGCACGTTATCGGGCACATGGGGGACCCTCGCATGTGCTGGACAACAACACTCTCTCCCATAGCTCTCTGATCAGTCTTGGACTTAGCTATTGTGACTACCATGGAATCACCCCTGATCAGGATGTGATCCTGACACAGACCTCCCTCCACATCTTTCTTATTCTTTGCGACCAGTTCGCTCACCCGCATAGCCCCATGGAACGCTAATGCGAAAGCGGCCCGGAACAGAACTGCTTCGAAATGGGAGGAACATGTCGTGGGTAGTATCGACATAAGCAGGGACAACCTTTCTAACCCAATCGGGCGCCTCTCGGTCCTTGATGCCATGCACCTGCGCCATGAATGAAATGGCTGCCCGGTGCCTATTGGCCGTTGCCACTGATCGGCCTTCCCTGTGTAATGCTACCAGAAACTTTAGGAAGCAATCCTCCTGACCCCATTTCTGATCCCCTGCCGGACCCAAAAATGCACAATAGGAACTAAACGCTCCTTCGTATGCCTTCCTCGTCCTGGGGGCTAAGCTTGCTGCCACGAGGTCTTGTAATCCGGGGCACCGAGTAGCCAGAGTACTTCGGGGAAACGGTGCCGCCGCTAGGTCCGCTGTAGGTAGATAACCCCTGAACGCCTGCATATGTGAACGAGAGAGTGCATCAGCCGTATGATTCAGTACACCCGGCACGTGTTTCGCCCTGAACTGCACATTGTCTCATGCAAAGTAGTACAATTTCCTTCAAAAATCTCAATATCCACTTGCAGCGTGCTGCCTGATTATTTATACATTCAACAACAGTCATATTGTCGGACCAAAATACCACAGAGCGATCTCTGAACTCGTCCGGCCATGCCATCAGAGCCACAAAAATAGGGAATAGCTTGAGGAACCCAATGTTATTTGTGAGACCGCTGGTGTGCCACCACGTCGGCCATGTTTGCGCCGACCATCGATTACCAAAGATGGCGCCAAATCCCACGCTCCCCGCCGAGTCAGTCCACAAACCTAGCTCATCCGAAGACGCTGGTGGCTTGTTCCATACCACTCGACCGTTGAAGTCCGCCAGAAATGCCAACCAGATGCGCATGTCCTGGCGAACCTCTGCAGACAGTCTTGTGCGGTGGTGTCCTTCCTTGAGACCAACCATAGCTTGTGCAATAGAGCGGGAAAAGGGGCGGGCCATTGGTATCACTCTCAGGGCAAAGTTAAGCTGACCCACTGCTTGTTGTAACTGATGCAGGGTCACTTTCTCCTTACTAAGGCACAGTTCCAGGGGAAGCCCTGAATTTCGCTACTTTCCCTACTGGCAAACGGAAACATCCCTCCACAGAATCGAGTTCAATTCCCAGAAACTCCAGTGAAGTACCGTCTTACCTGGTGCCAATGGCACTCCGAATTCCTTCATGAGGATGCAAAAATCCTGTAACGCCTGCGCACATTTTGTGTAGCCGGCTGCCCCCAAGAACAGAAAATCATCTAAGTAATGCATAACATGGCTATGCCCAGTGGCTTCGGTGAATGCCCATTCCAAAAACAGCTGAATTTCTCAAAATAAGCACAAGCGATGGAGCAACCCATTGGCATACATCTATCCATGTAGTAACGTCCTTGGAACACAAAGCCTAACAGATGCTGATCCCGTGGGTGTACCGGGAGCAACCAGAACGCCGACTCGATACCTGACTTCGCCATCAGCGCTCCGGGCCCCAGGCGATTCAACATGGTGACGGCATCATCGAAGGATGCGTACCGCACCAAACAAACTTCTGGGTCAATCGCATCGTTCACCGAGAGACCCTTCGAAGCCGACAAGTTATGGATCAGCCTAAAATCCCCTGGGTCTTTCTTGGGGACCACTCCTAACGGGGATGAAATTTGTTACTGGCGGGTGCCCATATGGGCCCGCAACCCGGCCCAGGGTAACCTCTTTTGCAATCTTCCTCTCCACCACCGCTGGGTTATGCTCATCCGATAGTTGGTTTCTACAAAGTGATTCCCCATGAAAATCCCCCGCCGGGATGTGGAAACCATATAAGAATCCATTCCTCAACACCCCAGTGGAGACATGATCAGGGTATTCGTTTAGCCAGGGGATCATTGCCATGATATCAACGGGGGTAGGTAACGGTACACAGTGGTCCCCCTCAGTCTTCTTTGGATCCTCCTCTACCTCCCGACCCGCCATTCTTGGATCTGCTCAAACTCTCGGGGTGCGAGTAATTCCCGCAACCCGCACACGCATGTCTGAACTTACATGTCCCTTGTGGTCTGGTGCAGTTGCCCCTGTTAAAGCTCCAACAGACCCCACTCCTTCCCCCATTCCCACCAGTCCTTGCTTGGTGGTCGCCACCGGGGCCCGCTCGAAAGGGCACCGCGGGCTGTTGGCGGGAAAACCCCGACCCATTCCCGCCTGGCGAGGACGTCTTCGTCGCGCCCGGCAGGAGCTGCTTCTGCCAAGAAATCGAGTCGAGACAATCCCACGTCAGAGATGAATCGTACTCTTTGGCCTTACGGAATTTCATATCGTAACCCATCCACTCATTGCCCTCATACGTTTCATTATTCGTGCCTGATAGCAAGACAATTCAGGCAAAACCTCGGGCTTACGTTCCCCAATAATTGCAGTAAACATCGCAAAGGCCTTGGCCCAATTTGTGATTGTCTCATCAACCCTGAATCCCGCCATCTTGGCTCGCCAGACACTCGGGTGCCACAAATCTTTCTGCGTCTTAGCATACTCCATCTCGCGATGGTCAGTCAGCAGAGAAAACATATTTACATACTTGTCAGCCCATATCAATTCTTTCGTGGCCAACGGGATATGTTGAACCACTCTCTCCCGTCTTGAGGGCAAAGAGCCCTCCCCCGCAATTGGCAATGCCTGCTTACCCGGCTCCGTTGTCGTTCCCGCTGTTTTTTCGACGCCAGCTGCCGGTCCTTCCGGGGTCACCTGTGGGGGGACAAGAGGGAGATTCGCCTTTGCGGCATCTCGCGACTGCCGCAACTGCTGCATTAGTAACCTGGCCTCTTCGGCCATGTCTCCAGGTGCCGTAGCACCCCCTGTTTTTCTGCCGAGCCATGCGGCCAACTGGGCGGCTAATTCAGGAGGCATGTCCTCCTCGTTGGCGGACGTAACCACAACCGGAATCGGCTGACCCGCGTCCGGGATTGGTACCGGGGCCTCGACTGGAATGGCAGGGCTCGCCGGGGGTACTTCGGGGACCGGAACCTCCCCCCCTGCCGCCCTATTCCTGACCCGTTCACCCCTACCCTCGGAGACAACTCCCGGCAATGCCGGGCCTATTACCTTCTTTGGTTTACCCGGATTGTTCATCGCAGCCATCTGCGTCTTCATGTTCGCCATATCTTGGCCAAGCGCCGGGACCATAACAACGTTTCGTTCGATCTTCGCCATTCTGCTTACCAGCATGCGAAGCACCAGGTCAGTCTCGGACTTCTTTCCTGCCTTCTTGCCAGACATTGTTTTTGAATATTCGATCCAAGTTGATCAACACGGTCCTGGATCCTTAGCCTCGAAGTCGCTGAAAGAGAAACACAAGAATTACAAGTTCTCAAAATTGCTCCTTGTTCCGTCGAGGGCTCACGTGCAACGAGTGGGTGCAGCTTCCAAGCACAGGAACAAGAGGATGCTTCTTCGGATTCCCGCTCTCTTTATTCCTCTTCGGGAGGGCGTGAACCCTCCGCCGGTATGCCTACTGGGCGTGGCCATCGGTGTAGGTGTCTAGGACAACCCCTCTTGGGCGGGAAAAGGCGCGCCCCGGCTACGCCGCTTCGGGCATACCAGCCGTGACATGCCCCCGCCCAAAATGGTTTCCCGGGAGGATCCGGGCCCCCAACCATACGTTCGGGGGGACCGAGTGGTCGACCCTTTCCATTCTAATGGTAAAGCTGCAGGGCCGGATCTCATTCATCTCGAATTTTATAAAACTTTCTCACATCTATTTAGGCAGCAAATGCTAGAAGTTTTTCGTCTCGCTCAGACTGGATCAATTCCTGATTCTTGGCGACACTCTACCATCGTACTTTTCAGAAAGAAAGGTAAGGATGAATTAAACTCAGCTTCATATAGACCGATAGCATTAATCAATACAGACAGTAAAATCTATTCAAGAATACTCGCCCTTCGTTTAAATCAAACAATTCCCCCTCTGGTTTCTATTTGTCAACACGGGTTCATTCCCGGTCGGGAAATGACGGATCACATTAGGCGAGTAGTAGCTCTCGTAGACTGGGCAAGGACCATGAACATTTTATTTTGAAAGCAAAGTATTATCAAACTTGCTTTTAAGCTTCTGCAATTATTTGCGTCAAATTGCAGAGTATTCTGGGAGCAGTATACATAGCCTCATAGTGCTAAACTTTGGAAGTGCGTGTACTCTTTTTTTACTACAGAAACTGTCAGTAGTACAGTCTGAGTTTACAACATTTATTTGGAAGAGTCACTCTAACTAATAATAATGACTGCATCAATGTCGTACAAGTTTGAAGGTCTTTAACATATGGACACAAATATTAACTCGGCAGTAGACATTTCTGATAAGCATACGTGGGTCAGACGTGTTTCAGAGCTGCACGCTTTTGTATACTGGAGCCACTGATAGTTGTGCACTCAGAGGTTACAACATTTACTTAGAGTGCGCGCCTGAGTAATAAATGCATTCAATTAATGAACCATAAATACAGGTTTGAACAGTATTAACATATGGGCAAACATATTACGTTAACTACAGACAGTGCCCTTCTCTGACGCAATATGTGGTACTGCTAACTGTCAGCCATAGGGTTTGTGCTGGTGGGAGCTGGGCCTACTTGTGCCAAGGACACAATACACATGAAAACTTTTTGCCCTTGACCTCAAACAATATGTGCTGTGTGTCGGGCTATAGGAATTACACATCCTTGACGGTGCATAGCCAGCTTTTAAATATGGTGCACGCAACTCAGAAAAGATTCTTACCATAAAGTTTTCTGTATAAGTTGCTGAAGCTTTTTGGTTGCAGACACCACAATACTTTTCAATAAACTGTAAATGTAAAAAAGATGTATATTAGGGAATCATAATAGCAATGCTAACCATTGAAAAGGTAGTTTGCAAAATAAATGTTATCCTTGAAAACCCTCTATGGTATTTACGAGTATTTTAAAGAAGTTGGATAAAGCAAAAAAAAGGTTACAAACGGGCAGATTCTCAGAATCTTTCCATTTGTGACCGGTATTTTTGCATTTGGGATGCTTCATCCCAAATGCAAAAATCGCAATTAAGGAATCTCTAAATTGAGATTCCTTAAATTGCGATTGCATTTCAGCACCCAAGGCTCGTGCAGGGCGTTACGTCGGGCAGTGACGTCAGGCAGAGGAGGGGTGGGTGGGGGTTGTAAAATGCGGGATATGGACGATGTCAGGTAAGTACCAAATAAAATAAATAAAATAAATAAAACAAATTTTGTTACCCGCGCTGCATCACCAAATGTGATTTTGCTCTGATTTGTCACTGAGAGGGTGATCGCACCATACATGTACTGCTAATCATACTCAACGTGTACCCGCACATACAGTACGAATATGGTTTGACGTTACGCATCGCATCAAAGGTTACGTGTGACGTCATGATTGGCGCCTTGTACGCAAAAGGCGCCAATGTTTCTACATGGTTAAAAACATATATTTATGTATTAATGTACATACTAAGGGAAGATATTATTTAGGATAACTATGAAATTTTTTTTTACAGTTTTAACAATCATATATTGCTTTTAAAAACAATTACACAAATCGCTGTAGAACATCGTGCGTACTGGTATCAAAACAGCTGTGTAAGAGCATCATAAGCGTACGTAAAGTCATGTGACTATAAAAGGAGAGATTTCCTATTGTAACTGTAGAAAGTTCCATCCCATTATAATCATTCGACTTTGACATTCTAAGTAGAATCATTTCTTCTGAGAATTTTTTCAAATAGAAGGAAGATCATTATAAGAGCAATGGATTCATCTTCCAGCAGTTCTTCAGAGGGAGGTTTCATTCCTGAAGAACCTCCAAAGAGGAGGAAAGAAGCTCTAATTTGGCAATTTTTTACTTTTCTAAAACAGCAAAAAAAGGTCAATGCTCCAAAAGTAATCTGTAAAATGTGCCAAACAACTCTTTCAAGGGGTGATCCATCTAAAAAATACACCTTTGGCACAGCAAATATGGTGCGACATGTGAAGAACTTGCACCCCAATAACTTTGCTCGAGCTGCAAGACGGAGGTTGCAGGAGAACCCACCTGCTTCTGCACCAAGCACATCAACTACTGCAGCAGGATTTTCAGGAAGCCGTCCACATCCACAAATTGATCCTGATTTTGCTGACGTTAAAATTGTGTGCATTCATTGCAATAGACTTTTGTGTTATAGGGAGCAGTCTATTGATCTGATGAAACGCAGGATGCAGGAGCATCGCTGGACTCAACATTATTATTATTTTTTTCATTCTTTTGTTCCTGTTTGATACTTTTCACGTTCCAGTTCAATTTTTTTTTGGTTAAAAAAAAAAACTTGTTGACAAAACACAAAAAAAGTGAAAAGTAAAAACAGAAAAAACCCCAGTTCTTTTTAGAACTACCTTCACTGGTCAAAGAAAGAACTATAATTCTATGTTAGTGTGTATAAGTTTGTCAGAACGAATGTGTAGTTTATAAATGAATGAATGAATATATTACTAGTGTATGGAGAATGTGAAAGTGCAGAACTATAAGGAAGTGCTACAGCATAAATCTATAAGGTGTTTACCTATAGTATACTGTAGTATGGCCGAAGCACTTGAATGTAACATATGTACATAAATATGTTACAAGTCTGTGCTTCAATTTGCGCTGCTGGTAAAACTGTCTGGGTGAATTTGTATATGTGAGGGGCAGATTTACAATCCCCTTGTGCCTCTTTTACACAGCCGTTGCATCACTTTTGCGTCACAGCGGTGGTGCAAAAGATGTGCCATGGTGTGTTGCATTAAGAATGTGATGCATCTAGAGAGTGCATTACATTGTAAAGCCCTGTGCCAGAAGGAGGCTTTCCTGTGCAGGAGTGGGTGCAGCAACACCTCCTAAAAGTGACTGAGGGAAATGTATAACATTTCATTCAGTTACTTTTGAGCTTATGCTGCATCAAAACCTTGCATATGCTTGAAGCAGGTGTAAGGATTGATACGGTATTGTGAGCATACGGCCCCAAGAGCATTGCTGGAGTTGGGTTATGCTTGCAACTGAAGTCAAGCAATAATTAATTCAAAAAATATTTTGCAATTTAGTTTTGTTAGTATTTTATAATAAGAATATATATAATCTAAAAAATAAAATAAATATAAATATTTATATTCAAAATATTAGAAATTAGTATAAAAAGAAAGACATAATAATCAATACATTTATAAATTATTATTTACAAAACCTTTGAAATTCAATGAAAAAAACCATAGGTTTTAGGCACGTTATAGTTAGGAATGACCTTTTAACCCGTTTAGCGCTTCGAAAATTCCGCCCCAGTGCGGACGTCCGATTGCGCTAACGGGAATGGAACGTTCAGTGGACGTGCGCAGCACTAGCGAGGTAGTGCACGCGACGACCGCTGAATGTTCCCCGCACATAAGGGGTTAAAAAACCTTACAAATTAAAAAAAAAACATAGGTTTCAGCCACGTTATAGTTAGGAATTAGCATTTTAAAAACCTTAGAAATTCACTGAAAAAACCATAGGTTTCAGTCATGTTATAGTTAGTAATTAGCATTTAAAAAACCTTAGAAATTCACTGAAAAAAACATAGGTTTCATCCATGTTATAGTTAGCTGGACATTTCTCTCATACAAAACCAATGAAATTCCTCTGTTATAGTTAGTTCAGCTAACTATAGCTCGCCATTTTGAGGCCTGGTCCAGGGCCTGGCCATGTGGGTGGGGGTCAAGGGCCATTTTGAAGCCAGGCAGTGTGCTTTGTGCCATAGGCCTGCATCCAGTCTTCCTTGCTTTTATCCATTATGCCCAGGGATAGTCAGTGGTGCATGGGCCAATTCTTTCTGTGTGTTCTCTTGATTTTAAACATCATTTACGGCATGGATGCCATTGGATTGGGGTGATTTTTTGAGTGTATTTTGATGTTTTGGGTGTTGTTGGGGCCTGATCCAGGGCCCGGCCATGTGGGTGGCGGCCATTTTAAGGCCTGGTCCAGGACCTGTCCATGTGGGTGAGGGTCTAGGGGCCATTTTGAAGCCAGGCAGTGTGCTTTGTGCCATAGGCCTTTCAACCAGTTTGCCTTGCTTTCATCCATTATGCCCAGGGGTAGTCAGTGGTGCATGGGCCAATTCTTTCTGTGTGTTCTCTTGATTTTAAAAATCATTTAGGGCATGGATGCTATTTGATTGGGGTGATTTTCTGTGTGTATTTCGATATTTTGGGTGTTGTTGGGGCCTGGTCCAGGGCCCGGCCATGTGGGTGGGGGCCATTCTGAGGCCTGGTCCAGGGCCTGTCCATGTGGGTGGTGGTCTAGGGGCCATCTTGAAGCCAGGCAGTGTGCTTTGTGCCATTGCAAACAATTTGCCTTGCTTTCATCCATTATGCCCAGGGGTAGTCAGTGGTGCATGGGCCAAGTTTTTCTGTGTGTTCTCTTGATTTTAAACATCATTTAGGACATGGATGCCATTGGATTAGGGTGATTTTATGTGTGTATTTCGATTTTTTGGGTATTGTTGGGGCCTGGTCCAGGGCCTGGCCATGTGGGTGGAGGCCATTTTGGGGTCTGGCCTAGGGACTGGCCATGTGCGTGGGGGTCTAGGGGTCATTTTGAGGCCAGGCAGTGTGCTTTGTGCCATAGGCCTGCAACCAGCCTGCCTTGCTTTCATACATCATGACGAGGGGTATTAATTCAAACATCCATTTTGGATTAGAATTGCATTTTTTATTTTGGGTCTTTCCGGTTTTGGGTATCTTGTGTTAATAATAATAAATGCCTATTTGCAAATATTAATTGAAGCAGGACATATGCAACATTTATTTAACTGATGTCCCTCTGGCTTCCTTTGCTTTACGTGCACAAGGACTGACAAAATCATCCTCATCATCATCACTTGCTGTAGTGCCTGGAAGAAGTCCTGCTGTGGTGTGTGCACAACGTCACGTGACTTCACGTGTGGTGGCCACAGACAACTCTGTAACTCGTGCAACAGCGTCCTGCTGTTCTGACATCTGAAGAAGATGGGACCAAAGAAAGGTGGCCGTAGCTCCTCTACCAAGAAAGTTGCCAGTGCCACTGCTAGTAGGATGGAGCAGAAGAAGCAAGTGGCGCCACTTACCAAGGAGGCTGGTGTGCCGACAGACACTTTTTGGGGAAAAACTATGCCTGCAGCAGCGGTGTCCGCCGGGGACCAAGCGGGGAGCAGCACCTCCGCTTCATTGGTCTCAGTGCCACCACGCCAAGTTAGGCCCAAGTCCATGAGTGCCAAAGAGGCAGCCTCTTTAATTGCTCTTTCTTCACCATCGACCAGTGATTTTGTCTTTGACTAATCGCAAAGTAGCATCCAATCAACGCAGGGTGTAACTCATTTGACGAGTCTTCAACCACAGCCGCAACGACAACCACAGGTGCAGCAAGGAGAGGCGCAAGGAGAGGCGCAAGGAGTGGCGCAAAGAGTGGCGCAAGGAGTGACGCAAGGAGTGGCACAAGGAGTGGCGCAAGTAGAGGCGCAAGTAGAGACGCATGGAGAGGCGCCAGTAGAGGCGCATGGAGAGGCACAACTGCCCACAATGTTTGTTCCTCCAGAAGTAGGGGTACATCAGGAAATCAAGATTCAAGCGGAGGTATCCTCCGAGCAAGCCACTCCTCCTGATGATCCATTCTCTTCCAGATCCCCAGCAAGAAAAAGGTCAAGGATGGCTAGTACAAGTTCTTCTTCAAGCCCCCCTTCCTTCTGATGATCTAGATCTTGATTGGAACCCACCAATGCAGTCTGAGAGGGAGGCACGCCATGAGCCGACAAAGGTAGCTAAAAGGAAGGTTCCCGCAAGGCTTTCACTTATGGGTGATGACAAAGAACAAAAAGTAGAAGTGGTGTATTCTGCTGCTGATGAACAGTCTGACGATGACGACCCAGTCATCACAGTCGTCACTCCAGCCCCAGCAGGCATGCAGCAGACAGACATTTTTACCCTATCCCGAACTGCTGCTGTGAAGGATGTGGGCGGCTTGGCACTGGTACCACCACCAACACAGGTAAGTACTACATCAACACGACCTACAGCTTCCATATTTTCTCATCAGAAGGGCCGGCAGGGACCTCCATCCAGCTCGACCTCCATTACCTCAAGTAGTGGTGCTGTAAGTGCACAACAGAGTCAAATTCAGCCACGCCAATCCTCCACTTTATCTGGCATTGAAAGTAGCACCTCCACCACCACCAGAAATCTCCAGTCCCCAGATTGGGACTTCTTTATTATTAGCAAAAAGGCAGAAAACCTAGTCATTTGTTTGATTTGTAAACTAGTAGTTAGTTGGGGTAAGCTTGGTACCAACTATGGCACAGGAGGCCACAGAGGTTACCTAACAAAACACCACATTATCCAGTGGGCGGTGCACTTAAGTAACATCCCGAAAGCCAAAAGTACAAATCCAAATGTAGACATTGATATTGCATCTGATGACGAGGAGGAGCTGATCATGCAGGGGGGAGGTGAACAACCGAGAGAAATTTATTCTGGTACAAACAGTACCACTGTCAGCAGCACTGCAGTGGTAGCGCCCACGCCCTCCTCTACCCCAACAACATCAAGGGGGCACAGTAGTCTGGTAGAGACACCAATGCGAAAACGTACATCAATGATCCTTACTGGGTTGAAGAGGTCTGGATCCTCCTCATCACATATGAAAACGGTCCAGACCACCATTAAAAGCATGTTTTGGTCGGAGGCGCCATTTGAATACAACCACACAACGGCACGTCTTTATAATACAATGCTGGCTTAAATGTTAGCGCTGGACCTTCTCCCTTTTTCTTTCCTGAAAGGGGTGGGTTTTCTAGATTTTGTGGCAACAGTCTGCCCTAAATGGAAGGTTCCTAGCCGGTCCTATTTTGCTAGAGTTGCGGTTCCAGCACTACATCAAGATGTGCTGGAGGTGATTGGGGCTGCTTTGCAGAAGAGTGCTGTTCACACTATCCACCTGACAATAGACATGTGGACCAGTTGCCAAGCCCTTGATTACATGTGCATCACTGCACACTGGGTCTCTTTTGCAGGGGTTAGAGACAAGATATCTGCAGGTGTTGACATTGCCACAATTTTTCAAGCTAGTCGGAAACATGCAACAGTAGCCATTTTTGCCATAGAGAAATCCCATACTGCAGTAAACATTTTTGAGGAGTTTAATAGTAAGGTCTTTAAATGGCTGCATCCAAGAAAGCGCATGATTGGTTATGTTTCCACGGATAATGGCAGTAATATAGTTTGGGCCATGAATGATGGTGGCTATTTCAGAATGCCGTGTTTGGCGCACAGTATTAACATTTGTTGTTCAAGATTTCTTGAAAAAAGGAAACAAAGTCAGCAAGTTACTGACCACCTGCTGAAGAATCTGCACACATTTAAGCCATTCTTTTAAGGCCCTGAGGCAGCAGAGGATTATTCAACGTGTCCGTAGAGTACCAATCAGAGGACTCATCCAGGAAGTGGCAACACGTTGGAACTCAACCTTCTACATGCTTGAGCGTCTGTTTGAGCAGTGCTTGGTAATCAATGAGTATGTATTTGCACAGGGTTCTTCTATGAAAGTCATGAGGCTAGAGGTGGAGGAATGGGACCTAGTTAAAAGCCTGACAGACATGCTTCGTCCTTTTGAGGTCTTCACGCGTGAAGTCAGCAGGGAGGAATGTAATTTGGGCAAAGCTATCCCATTGTTGCGCATGCTCGAGCACCAATTGAAGGCGGTGTCTTCAACGTTCAAAGATGATACTGACAAGCAAGACACATATTAGCTGGCGGAGAGCTTATTAACCCGCCTACTTGACAATGCAAGGCTTAAAGGAATACATTGTGAACAACATTACATTTGTGCCACTATTCCGGATCCACAGTACAAAAAGGCACTGGTCAGAAATACATTAATTCCTTTTAATGAAGCAGATGTTGCAAAGTACACACATTGGCTAGCTCTGTCAGCCACTCGGTTCGAAAAAGAGTTGCAGGAAATTGAAGGAACCGGCAGAAGTACTGCTGAATCAGCAGGCCATCCGGCATCAAGGTCCACTTCTGTGGCCGAAGGCAGTCACTTTCCCTCACAGCTGTTACAGACACCAGCAACCGTATCATCATCATCCTCATCTCCACCAGGCCCAGCCATAATTTTGTCGGAAGTGGATTGGATACCTCATCAAGGGTTTGCTCGTTCCATTGTTGATGCAAAGGCATCAGATGATACGCAAAGTTCAGCACCCCTGGATCACCTTGAGTGGATGATGCAGGCCTATCTGGATGACCTAACAGAGGTCTTCATTGATCACAACCCATTGCTGTATTGGTATGGGAAAAGGGGTCAATGGCCACTGATCACCAAGCTAGCTCTAAATTATTTGTCTTGCCCACTCACAAGTGTGTCTTCTGAACGTGTTTTCAGTGCTGCCGGTTCCATTGTAACTTCAAAAAGGAAACGCCCCTCGCCCAAAAATGTGGAGAGGTTAACAATGATCAAGATGAATCAGCACTTCATACCACCAGATTACAAAATACGTGAATCCACGCAGGAAGAAGAGGACACTGACTTAGGTGACGGAAGTTCTTCTCTGTTAGCTGACCTACTCCCATCTCAATTCAGAGAGTTTAAGCATGAGCTCTACTTCCCTGACACTTAGGCCTGAAACTGACTTCCTATTTTTTCATCCTTATTCACTTTTATTCCTGTGTGTCTTTCTTTGTTTTGCAACTTTTACCACAACAAAATTCTAATCACAACAAATCCATCAGCAGCACTGTCTTCGTCTTATTTCCTTATTAAAGGTGACGCTTTCTGTATTCCTGAAGTTCACAAATTCACAACTCAGTCATACTCCTCTATCCTCCTCCTCCAGACTCCCCCTATCCATTTCCCTCAAGGCAGATGGCTGGATTATGCAGAATCAAGAAACTGTTGCTTCGTAGACGAGTCTCCTCAAAAGAAGTAGGACTGGAATTACTGACTATATGCTGATTGCTGACAGTTACTTCTCAAATTGACACGAGAGGCTGCCCTGTGGGCCTTCACTTTAAGAACAAGATGCGGACAAAAAGTGGAACAGGTAATGAATAATGAGATGGCATGCAGTGGACAGCACTGGCTGTCTGGCTCTGATGAAATCATTTGCTGTTTGTTTGTTGTGCATGAAATGAATCATATGTCTTCTGTTATTATTTAATCTTTTACACACTAAATGTAACTCAAGTTTACTCTGTTTTTACCTTGTTTAATTCAAATTGTACTTCTACTGCAGGGGCCACTACGTTGAATTTTTTAATATGCAAAATGTCCTTGGACTCACTGTGTCTGTAGACTGCGACTGCATGAACAACATTCAGTTTGCCAATATACCATGATGATGATGAGTCTTGATGATTAAAGTTACAGACTATATTTTTTCTTTACAGTCACTCACTGGGATGGATGTATCATCATTGTCGGTTTACGGAAGAATTATGGCCATTTTGTAAGTGGCAAACAGGTAAACAAGTCAACAACAACTACAGCAGAACTACATGTCTGTCTAGTCATGGTATGGAGTGGTCGAGCCAGTGTAGTGTTGTTATGCCAGAGTCCAGACAGCAGTTCATGTAAAATTGCGGCTATGTGGCTTGCTGCATACAATTAGATATGCTTTGTCTGTCGGTGTCAAAGAGGTATGCTTCACTCAGTGGTGCCTGCCTTGACCGTGTGCATGGCCCTGGCCTGCTGTGTGCTAATTACTATCCTTGAAAGGGAGACTCAGAGTACTCACTTTAGAAATGATGCTTGTATGTAATACTGTCGCCTCTGAAACTGAAAGTGTTATTTTTGCACTACACACTGTACCTTATATTTTTTTCTCCGTGGTGTTTTAATATCACTTCCTGTTTTTCCATCAACAATTACAGGCCGGCTTTTACCCTGTGCGATGGGAAAAACGATCAACTCAGGCTTACCATTAGCGATCCGCAATTCCGCATCCACCAGGCAGGCAGTAAACAGTGTGTCTGGTCCCCAAGATTGATCGACGGAGCATCAGATGGAATTGAGGAGTACTGCGAATAAGAGGAATGGCTGGATGCATGCATCTTCCCAAATTGAACAGGACAACTACAACATACAGTTAGAGTATCCTCTTCACTTCTCCTTATCTTTTAAATAATGTTATTGTTGTAAACATCTATGAGTGTGACTCTGTATGTTTGTTTCCTCTCTGCTTCAAATTCATCCCTCCAGCTATTTGATAAGTTTCTTTGCTATGTTTAAAACTAATTTAATCTACTAATAAGTGTTTATTCTCTCTGAGGGCAGATAGGCAAGTGAAATTGCATAATTACTGCAGCCCTGTACTATCAAATTGTTTCTTCATGGTTAGTAAGTTGTAGTAAGTACTACTTTTCAGTTACCTAACCATCAATTTAGCAAACAACTTCATGCATGCAGTAGTGCACTTCCTTTATGTCCCTTAAAAGATTTATAGATATCTTCGTCTCCAAAGATTTGTTTTTCTTCATTTGTTGTTTGTACATGCTGTGTTTTTTTTCCTCTCTCCACAAAACTTTCCCAAAAACCCCATTCCCATCCAATTTTCAAACCCTAACACTCTTCCTCCGGGCTGTGTGGTTTTCATTGAGGTTTGACTAAATGACAACAAGAACTCCACACACTTGCTGGTCAAAGCAACAGAAAATCAATGTCAAGGCTGGTGAAGGAATCTGATGATATATTCTTATTCTTCTTATGCTTGACACACAGCCATGAGTATTTGCAACTCAAATCAGAATTTCATGTGCACCATCAAGTGGATTTATCATCAACAACATCCTTCTCCTGCATGTGACGAATGCTTACGCTGCTGTGTCCTTCACCTTCAGTACTATTTCTTGTAGTAGCAATACTCCACGCAACTAGTACTTATATTTTGAATATTTTATGGCACTGTTCTTGTGTACTGTACTATCTATCGTACTGTTCTAATGCTACGCTCAGGCCACTCAATGTTTCATTTCCTTTTTTTTCATATGCGGCTACTGCCAGTGTGTACCACTACTACTACCACCACAACTATGACATTTTATCCGTCCAGGATTCCTTAGCCGACCTTAATCGCCATTTGCCATGCAGCCAGCCCTGTGCCTAGCCATATTCTCAAACATGAATCACTGGTAAGATAAGCATTTTGGGGGAGGAAGAATAACGAAGTAGGAGGAGAGGAGAGACTGACAGTAGTACTAGTAAAGTAGTAGGACAATTTAATTCACTAACTCTGTCAGTGGCACTTTTGTACAAATGTAGGTGATTAGACAATTTGAATCAACCAGCCAGTTAAGTTTCTGGAAAACAAACATACATTTAACCCACCCCTGCCTCCCCCACAAAAAAACGCGGATGCTATGTTTAAGTTGAAATAAATAATTATTTGAACCCTAACAAAAATAAAGTATTTCACAAGAAGACCCGACCCACCCCCTCCCTAACCCCAACCCCAACCAATGTCCATGAAATCAATGTCCCCAGTTCAAAAACCCCAACGCCCAATTCCCACCCCCCCAAAAGTCTTTAAAAAAGAGGCAAGGGTCAGTCTCTCTACTTCCGCCGGCAGTGTCCTTAGGCCAGGTGGGCACGCTGCTCTCTCCGGAGGATCTTGAGCATGGCTTTCAGCCTCGCCACCTCCTGCTCAAGGTTGGACACTCCCAGGGTCAAGCAATGCACACGACCCTTGCACTTGCAGGTACTGTGTTGTCAGCGGTTGTTTTTGCTGCTTCACAGGATATTTGCTTACATATGGGATGACATTTAGGTGCTTTGATTTTGATTGAGTGAACACCGATAGGCCACACATGAATGACAGAGTTGTAAAAAAATTATTAACAGAGGTAGTGAGTGAGTGGTCACCGTAATCGCCGGATATATGCTGTGCTTGAAAACTACTTATATTAGTCATGGTAGTATTCTGAAAAATTACAACTTCTACTTTCCTCGGCTTTGCTACTCTGGCATGGACGTGCGGTGTTACATGCTCTTCAAAGTAACACTCTTCATCCAGTGACCATCTACTCAGTCTACATACACCTATGCTACCTATGAGGAAGATACCATCCAGGCAGGCATCCATCCATTCAAAGTAAATGTCAATCATTCTTCTTAACCCCTTCAGCGCGGCGCGAATTTTCGCGCTGTGCTGAGGGTTCTAAGGTTCTAACGGGCTCATGACGGAACGGTTCCGTCATCAGCACAGCTCACCCGTAGCTGATGACGGAACCGTTCTGTCATCAGCATGGAAGGGGTTAATGTCTGACTCTCAACTGGACAAACCTTACTTTTTCTCACCAAAAAACAACCTTTTTATTTTATTTTGTAAAATGCCAGCCATGCATCCGTGCTTGACTTGTATTTGAATTTGAACCAAAGTATATATTGCGCACATATACAGTTTCTGTTTCACCCACCCAGGCAGTCCTCTTTTCGTTCTCCTTTCACCCATCCTTGCTTCAGCCTTCAACCGGACATGCATCAGACTCACAGCCATCTCGGGCAGCATTCAAAAACAAGTATCATTCTTTGCCAGTCATTAATTTTTACTCGCTCGTCCTTCCTTACACCCTTCTTTCCCTTTCCGTTCATCCCATCCATTAAGTTCATCTCTGATCTGACTTGGCTTCTCGATAAAACTTTCACAGCTGAGTTGAAGTCAAATTTAGAGGAGGCCATTGGTTACACGTCAACTCCCGCCGCTATTGCTAATGAGACGTCAAGGGTGACTGTCTTCAACCAGGTTGACAAAAACGTAGTTCTTAATTTGTAAGTCTTCTTAACAGTAAAGTGTACTTGTACTGTACAACATATACACCCCTGCAGAGAGCCCACTCTGCAATCTCAATAAGTAAGGAATATAATAGCTTACCACTGCCCACCACTACCGTGGCATCCCCCCACAGCAGTTCCTGCTGGCTGTGGCACCGCATCCGACCCTGGAGTGTCCACCTCCGTGCTGCCCCCGGCACTGGTGGTTGGCTGTGCTGATGGAGTTACGCCTAGAAAAAACATTTAATATTTTTAGATGCCATATACACCACTTCCTATTTTGTCTCGGAATGAAGAAAAGTTACTAGTACTACATAAACAAATTTAATAATTTGTGACTCTCTAATCTAAAATAAAAATTTCCCTTTCTTCAGGGAAGGGTGTTTTTTACTTATGCTTTGCCATAACATGTGATGCTTCACTTTTTGACACAACTGATGAATGCTTGCTTTTTAACACGCATCATTTTTCTCATAACAGACAGAAGCTTCCCTTCTACGAACAAGAGCAAGATCATCATCATTTGTTAGTCGGAGTCATCAACGATTCATCCCCACCAAAACTTTAAGTTCCAACCAGGTGAGGGCTCTCCCATAATTAATGTGTGAAATCAGCCACTTTTCAGTCGTTCACCGTTTATCCAATATGACATTGATTTTAATAAATGTTTTTATATAATGCACAATTACATTTTTTACAGACTACACACAGAGCTAGATGTATTACTTTTAACACCGTGGCTGCTAGAGGTTTTCCCCTCCTGTGCTGCATAGTAAGATTTACCATTGTTCATGGCGAGCTCAGCTCGTCATAAGCACAGCTCCACTGTGCCTCATGACGAGCTGAGCTTGTCGTGAGCAGGGAAGGGGTTAATAAAGCTTACATAGACTCTGTGGTTTTTGGTCATGAGTGAGTGAGCGAAAGGGTTTGCAATTTGAAAGCATGAGTCCGTGACTCTGAGAGGTCGGGACTCTGAACCCGTAGTCTTATGTTCTGGGTTGTATAATCATTGGGGATCATTGCTGCATTCGGGAGCTAAATAATCTCTGACACACTAGCTAGTCAGTAAGGAGATTGGGGGTACAACTTATGTTATGACTGAGGTATGTGGAAAGACTAACTGCGCCTATTATCACCAATGCCCTATTTCTTGTCCATAGTTCAGTATGTGCAAAATAGTCCCTGCAACAGTAGTAATATGTACTCCTATCCAATCAAAAAGTAAACTAGTATCTTATTCTTGGTGGCATTGCCATTTTATTGTTGGGAATTGTCAAAGCAAAAAGATTTACAAGACTTCAATAGACATTATGGACAACCCAGAGGACTGCACTCAGTGCCTAGAGCTATTGCTGAATAGGAGTTTTGTTTAACAGTACATCTTTTGCCAACTGTGCAAGCTTAGCTAGCTACACAGACAGACTAATAATAATCTAGTAGTAGCACAGAGAGTCATAGTAGAGGCAGGATAAGAATTTAGAAAGTCTACAAGAAGATCAAAGACGATTTAGGAAAAAATAGAATTATGAGGAACTTTTGGAATAAATAGGTGCTGTAAAAGACAGGGAAGTATAATTAATATTATTAACAGGAAAACTTACTGGGGCCAGCAGAGGAGCCCTCGGCAGACCTATCCTGGCCTTCCTGTTGTTCCTTCTCCGCTAGCGCCGCTACCTCCTCCTCTTTCCTCTTGTCCCTGGGGGGAGCTGATGTACAACATGAAAGAAACGAGACAAAAATATGTATTGGGAGACACCCTTTTGTAGCGAAAAAGGAAATGGGTCTGTGATCAACAAATATCAAGGAGATCCCTTTTCCTGGTTTTTAATAATGGATGAGACTAACTGAATAGTCCCTACCGCTAAACCATATTCTATGGTAACCTGTGAGTATGGTCAATTCTTAGAGTTACATACCACAAAATAACAAATTCACAAATCTATCATTGATCTAAACAATTCAATTGCAACCCTTGGGTTTTCTTAGTTAGAGACAGTTTAAACAAGAAATAGGTAGAAAAGGTTTAGCATTTTCTATTTGGAATTTTATTGTAACCAAAAAGGATCTGATATGTTTGTTCACCAATGTTCTATAAAAAACTATTTTCTATACAATTTATTAAAACATGACATTACATATTATTCAAAAACACAATTTAAAAAAAAGCAAGAAATCTGTTGATGAGGCGTTTCGGTGAAAACGTTGGTCACCTTCATCAGGACAATGCTTTCTTATAATAAAAACAATCTATTTAAAAAAATATATAAGAGAATTTATTACAAAACATTCCTTTTAGCAAAACCTTAAAAACAGATTTTATTATTGACTGTATTGCATTCCTGTTCTCCTGTCAGTATTTACCCTTAACTTTAACACAATGGATATATCTTATTTTTTTTTAAAAACTTGTTCGTTCTTCATTCAGTACTAAGGTACATTACTAATGCAGCATACTTATGAGTTACAAAAAATGGCAGGAAAAACAATAACTGGCTTCATAAAGGTTGAAACAACACATATCATATTATTTGTTATTTTGTGGACTCCTACTTCTTGACCCATTCTGTTATTGGGCAAAAACTTATTTTTCCGAAAGATACTCACTATTAGATAAAGTTCAAGTTGCAGCTCGAATGGGTTCACTTAATTATGTGGTACCGGAAACCTGTTTTGGATTCAGGTGGTCAGTTGTACTGTAAAAAAAAGGATTAAAAAAATGATCGACTCTTATGAGGGGCATTACAATATGTAATTGATAATTTCTATTTACTTAAGATATACCTCTAGGGCTGGATCTTTTTATATGTCCTTTGCTTCTAGCTTCATCTGCTCCTTTTTTGAAAGTGGCTATTGATTGTTATATTCCACTGTAGGAACAAAATATACATACTGTATAATGTTTTATTTTTATTATTTATAGAGATTTACTAATTATTAGAATCCCACAAAGGTCTAACCTTAGTTAAGATATCATGGAGAGTTACTGTTCATTCACCATTAATATCCTTTCCTTCAAACAAATTTTTATATAAGAGTTTTTTTCTTTATCCAGCTGATAGGGTCTCTTTCTGATCAGTTCTGGGGACCTATCAAAAACAGAGGGGATCATTACTTGTGTTTCTCGATACGGGTGATCCTAGATTTATTAAAAATACAACTCTTACCTCAAGTGCTAATTTATTAATTAAACTCGAGATCTTGACAGGAAAGTCCATGGTCCCAGTGTTATTTACTGTGGAAACACAACTTTCTATTATTAGTTAAAATTCACTGATTCTGTTTTGTTCAATAGGGCTATGGGGTAATTTTCTATATATTACCTTTGAGCTTTCTGTATGCACTGATGTGGACCTTCTTGCTTGTAGTCTGTCTACACCAAAATGCTCCCCTGACTCTGAATTTTCACGAGATGCTGTACCAAAGGAATAATGATTCCAAGAATTGACCATACTCACAGGTTACCATGGATGATTGTTTTCAACCAAATCAAACATTTCAAAAAAACAATAACAAATTATTTCGGGGAAATAGACAACAATTGCACTAAATTTATTGACCTATCTGATGTGGTCTACTAGGATATTAGTATTGCTGGATTCGCGGACCGTCTACTTGGAAAGTTATGTAACTCACTAAACCAACTACAAAAAGGTTCTACTAGGACTGGCAGGCAGCACTCCGCAGCACGCGAAGTGACAGACACAGTCCGTCATGATTCCAGACCACTAAAAAGTTTCCTACTAAATAACCAGTCATAATATTCTCAAACTATCAATCCACCACCACTATCTCTTCCTAGTGGCAGGAGTACAAAGTAAGGACTGGACTTGAGTCTCTAGTGTCTAGCATTACGCAGTTCTATAAAGTACACTCATACATAATCACTCAGGCCAAATGGGCACAAAATTGAAAACAAGTAAGCATAGTAGCACCGCCAGTGAGCAGGCGAGCACTTGCAATCACAGAAGCTTTTGAAACATAATTACCTGCAATGTAATCTCTAGTGTCTAGCATTATGTACTTCTGTAAAGTACACTCATACATAATCACCCAGGCCAAATGAGCACAAAATTGAAAACAAGTAAGCATAGTAGCACCGCCAGTGAGCAGGCGAGCACCTGCAATCACAGAAGCGTTTGAAACATAATTTACCTGCAATGTAATCGGCAGCATTCTTGCTCTTCGGAAAAAACAAATATTTTCAATATCATAACACAGAGCAGGAGAAAACAAAGTAGTTATTAAATAGCTACTACTACTCACCGAGCCCAGGGATCTCGACTCCAAGCAGGTCGAGCAGGTCTTGTTCCCGGTCCAGGATGTCGAATCACCGGTGTGTCACCTGGTTGTAGGTGCGCCGTACCACAGACTCCCGATTCATGGCCCGGCACACCTTCCCCCATAGCTGGCAAAGCTCGCGGAGCCCGTACCCGGTACCGGGCCTGCCACCTGCCACGACGGTCATGAGGAGGTGGTGCTGGACAAAGAAAACCAGTGCGGCCACCTCCACCTCCCTGAAGATTTCCCGGGCAGTTACTGCTTCCCCCCTTAAGCGCCCGCAAGGGAGCCGGCTACGGGGTGCGGCACCCTTCCCCTTCAGATTTTTGTCGTCTCCCTTTGCCATGGTCCTTGACAGCAAATGAAATAGGAAAGAATAGGGAAAGTAAGTAAAAGAAAAGAGTTAAGAAAGTAGTTTTAAAGTAACCAAAAGTAGAAAAAAACACAAAATATAGATTTAAAAAAAAAGGGATAGATAATGAGTAGAAAAGATTAAAAGAAGTTCAAACAAAGGATTACAAACAATAAAGGTGGATTGAAAAAGCATGCCCAGAACCATAGCAATGAATGAAAAACCAAATGGCCGCGCCCATTGCGACCACGTGGGTACGTTTGTGCGATATTTCCCCCACGAGCACGCAAAAACGGATGCGAACATGCAATCGCGCCCCGCGCACAACGCGAGCATGCAACTAGCACCCGGAAACCGAAATACGCAACGCGAACATGATGGCCGCGCCCATGTACGACCGCCTGGGTAACTTTGCGGTAGCTGTGCTGATAAAAAGCCCGCGATCGCGCAAAAATAAAAAAATCCGAAAATTCACACAAATTCGTTTGACCGCGAATTCGCTCTTGCGCTAATTCGCGTACCGCAAATTCACAAATTTCGCCCATACCTAATAAACATACAATTACTTGAATACCTGCGTTTCAAACAGCATACTCTTTAAATTTGTGTACTAAAAGGTAGAATCAAGAGAAGTGCGGAAAGAAGCCACAGATGTGCAGAAAGACGCAACAGTGTTGCAGAAAAAAGTAAGAGAGATGCAGAAAAAGCAGGAGAAGTGCATAAAGAACCAACGCAGGTGCAGAAACAGGCAAGAGGAGTGCAAAAAGAGGCACGCGGGGTGCAGAAATAGGCAACAGAGGTGTAAAAGGAGGCAAGAGAGTTGCAGAAACAGACAAAAGAGGTGCAGAAAGAGGGAATGGGGGTGCAGACAGAGGATGGAGAATTGTAGAAAGAGGGAAGAAGGGTGCAGAAATAGGAGAGAGGAGTACAAAAAGATGCAATAGAGTTGCAGAAACATGCAAAATGGGGTGGTGAAAGAGGGAACAAGTGTGCAGACAGAGGCAAGAAAGGTGCAGAAAGAGGGAAATGGAGTACAAAAAGAGGCAAAGGGGTTGCAGAAATTTTCAACAGTGATGCAGAAAGAAGCAAGAGCAGAGTAGAACCAACAGAAGTGCAGAAAGAGTCAAAAGTGATACCGAAAAATGCAAAAGATGTGAAGTAGGAGGCAAGAGAACAGTGGCAAAAGGCAAGAGAGGTACAGAAAGAGGTGGGAGAGGTGCACAAAGAGGCAAAAGGGAGACAGCAAGAGGCAATGGGGGTGGAGAAAAAGCAAGAGAAGTGCAGAAAGAAGCAACAGAGCTGCAAAAGAGACAAGAGAGGTGCAGAAACAGGCAACAAAGGCACAGAATGAGGGAACAGGGGTGCAGAAAGAGGTAAGAGGGGGCAGAAATTTACAAGAGAGGAGCAGACAGAATCAAAAGCAGTTAATAAAGAAGCAAGAGAAGTGCAGAAAAAAGAAAGAGAAGTGGAGAAATAGGTAAGAGGGGTTCAGAAAGAGGCAAGAGGGATGCAGAAATTTGCTAAAGAGGTGCAAAAAGAAGCGAGAGCGTTGCAGAAAGAACCAACAGAGGTTCAAAAAAAGAAGAGGGGTGCAGAAAGAGGCAAGTAAGGTGCAGAAGGAGGCAAGAGAATTGCGAAAAGAGGCAAGAGAGTTGCAGGAACAGACAAAAAAGGGGTACAGAAAGAGGAAACAAGTATACAGACAGAGGCTAGAGAGGTGCAGAAAGAGGGAAGTAGAGTACAGAAAGAGGAAAGAGGGATGCAGAAATTTGCAACAGAGGTACATAAAGATGTAAGAGCAGTGCAGAAAGAGTCAAGAGGGATACAAAAGAGGCCATAAAAGTGCACAAAGAAGCAAAAGAGGTGCATAAAGAGGAAACAGAACTGTAGAAAACGCCAAGAGAGGGGAAAGAGGTGGGAGAGGTGCACAATGAGGCAGAAGGGGTACAGAAAGAGGCAATAGGGGTGCCGAAAGCACCAAGAAAAGTACAGAAAGAAGCAACAGAGGTGCTGAAAGAGGCAAGAGGGGTGCAGAAGGAGGCAAGGGAAGTGTACAAAGGAGCAGCAGAGTTGCAGGAAGAGGCAAGAGAATTGCTGAAACAGGCAAGAAATGCACAGAATGAGGGAACAGGGGTGCAGAAAGAGGTAAGGGATACAGAAATATGCAAGAGAGGAGCTGAAAGAATCAAGAGCAGTTCAGAAAGAAGCAAGAGAAGTGTGGAAGAAGCAAGAGATGTGGAGAAATATGGAATAGGGGTGTAGAAAGAGGCAAGAGGGATACAGAAATTTACAAAAGCGGTGCAGAAAGAAGCGAGAGCAGTGCAGAAAGAACCAACAGAGGTGCAGAAAGAGGCAAAAGAGGAGCAGAAAAAGGCAAGAGAAGAGCAGAAAGAAGCAAAAGAGGCAAGAGGTGTGCAAAAAGAGGGAAGGGGGTGCAGAAAGAAGGAACACAGGTTTATAAAGATGCAGCATGGTTGCAGAAAGAAGGAAGAGTGGTGCAGAAAAAGGTAAAAGTGGTACAGAAATAGCAAGAGAGGTACAGAAAGAAACAAATAAGTACAGAAAGAAGGAACAGAGGTGCAGAAAAAGGCTCAAGTGTTGCAGAAAGAGGGAAGAGGGGTGCAGAAAGCAGCAAGAGAGGTGCAGAAGTAAGCAAGAGAAGTGCAGAAAGTAGCAACAGTGGTGCTGAAAGATGGATGAAGAGCAGATAAAGAGGCAAGCGAAGTGCAGAAAGAAGCAACAGAGGTGAAAAAAAGGGGAAGAGGGGTGGAAAAGGTAAAAGGGATGCAAAAAGAAGCAAAAGAAGTGCAGAAAGAAGCAACAGAGGTGCAGAGAGAGGCCAGAGGAGTACAGAAAGAGGGACGAGGGATACAGAAAGTGGCATGAGGGGTACAGGAAGAAGCAAAAGAGATGCTGAATGGGGGAGTGCGTAGAGAAAGAGGCAATTGCATACATAAAGAAGCAAGAGAGGTACAGAAAGAAACAAAAAAAGTACAGAAAGATGGAACAGAGGTACAGAAAGAGGCAAGGGGGGAGCAGAAATAAAGAAGGCAGGTGAAGAAAGAGGCACAAGGATTGCAGAAAGAAGGGGCATGTGCAGAAAGAAAAAAGAAAAGTGCATAAAGAAACAAAAGAAGTGCAGAAAGAAAGAACAGAGGTGCATAAAGAGGCAAAAGGGGTGTAAAAAGAGGGGTGTGAAAGAGGCACAAGGGGTACAGAAAGAAGCAAGAGAGGTACAGAAAGAAGCAAAAGAGGTGAAGAAAGAACCAAAATAAGTGCAGAAAGACGAAACGGAGGTGCAGAAAGAGGCAAGAAGAGTGCAGAAAGAGGGCAAAGGGGTGTACAAAGAGGCACAAGCGCTGCAGAAAGAAGCAATAGAGGTGCAGAAAGAAACAAAAGAAGTGCAGAAAGAAGCAACATAGGTGCAGAAAGAGACAAGAAGAGAGCAGGAAGAGGGGTGCAAAAAGAGGCACAAGTGTTGCAGAAAGAAGGGACAGAGGTGCAGAAAGAGGGAACTGGGTTCGAGAAAGAGGCAAGAGGTATGCAGAAAGAAGCAAGACAGTCACACAAAGAAACTAAAGAAGTACAGAACGGAGGAACAGCAGTACAGAAAGAGGCATTAGGTGAGATGAAATAGGGATGAGGGGTGCAGAAAGAGGCACAAGGGTTATAGAAAGAAGGGACAGCGGTGCATAAAGAAGAAAGAGAAATGCAGAAAGAAGCAACAGAGGTTCAGAAAGAGGGACAAGGTGTGGAAAAAGAGGGAAGAGAAATGCAGAAAGAAGCAAAAAGGGGAAACGGATGCAGAAAGAGGCAAGAAGGGTGCAGAAAATGGGAAGAGGGGTCCAGAAAGAAGCATGAGTGGTGCAGAAAGAAGCAAGAGATGTGCAGAAAGAGGCAAGATGGGTGCAATACGAGGGGAAAACGTGCAGACAGAGGCACCAGGGGTGCAGATAGAAGGAAGAGATGTACAACAATAAACAAAATAAGTACATAAAGAAGGAACAGAAGTGCAGAAAAAGGCAACAGGGGGGAAGAAAGAGGGAAGAGAGGTGAAGAAAAAGGCAAAGGGATAAAGAAAGCAGCAAGGGAGCTGCAGAACGTGTCAAAAGAAGTGCAGAAAGAAAGAACAGAGGTGTAGAAAGAGGCAAGGGGATACAGAAAGAGACAAAAGGGAGCAGAAAGAAGCGGGAGCTGCAGAAAGAAGCAAAAGAAGTGCCGAAAGAGGCAGGAAGAGTGCAGAAAGAGGGACGAGGGGTACAGAAAGAAGCACAAGTGGTGCAGAAAGATACAAGAGAGGTGCAGAAAGAAGCAAGAGGAGTGCAGAAAGAAGCAACAGAGGTATAGAAAGAGGCAAGAGGGGGGTAACAAGAGGGAGAAGGAGTCCAGAAAGCTGCAAGGAGGTATAGAAAGAAGCAAAAGAAGTGCAGAAAGAAGGAACAGAGGTGCAAACCGAGGCAAGAGAAGTACGGAAAGAGGGAAGAGGTGGAGAGAGAGGCAAAGAGGTACAGAAAGAAGCAAGAGAGCCATAAAAAGAGTTAAAAGAAATGCAGAAAGAAGGAAGAGAGTTGCAGAAAGAGGCAAGGGGTGCATAAAGAGTAAAAGGAAGTGCAGAAAGAAGCAACAAAGGTACAGAAAGAGGCAAGAAGAGTACAGAAAGAGGGAAGAGGCATGCAGAAAGAGGCATGAGTAGTGCAGAAAGATGCAAGAGAGGTGCAGAAAGATGCAGAGAGGTGCAGAAAGATGCAAGAGTGGTGCAGAAAAAAGCAATACAGGTGTAGAAAGAGGCAAGAGGGGTGCAAAAGAGGGAAGAGGGATGCAGAAAGAAGCAAGAGACGCAGAAAGAAACACAAGTACAGAAAGAAGAAACAGAGGTGCAAAAAGAGGTAAGAGGGGACAGAAAGAATGAAAATAGGTTCAAAAAGAAGAAAAAGAGGTTCACAAAGAGGCAAGAGGAGTGCAGAAAGAGGAAATAGGGGTGCAGAAAGAAGCACAAGGGGTGTAGAAAAAAACAAGAGAGGTGCAGAAAGAAGATATAGAAGTGCATAAAGAAGCAACAGAGATGCATAAAGGGGGAAGTGGGGTGGAGAAAGAGGCATGAGGAATAAAGAAAGAAACAAGAGAGGTGTAGAAAGAAACAAAAGATTTGAAGAAAAGAAGGAACTGAGGTAGAGAAATAGGCAAGAGGGGTGTTGGAAGAGGGGTGTGAAAGAGGCACAAGGGTGCAGAAAGAAGCAAGAGAGATGCAGAAAGGGGGAAGTGGGCTGGAGAAAGAGGCAAGAGAGATACAGAAAGAAACAAGTGAGGTGCAACAGAAAGAAACAAAATAAGTGCAGAAAAAATGAACAGAGGTGCAGAAAGAGGCAACAGGAGTGCAGAAAGAGGGAAGAGGGGTATAAAAGAGGCACAAGGGGTACAGAAAGAAGCAAAAGAAGTGCAGAAAGAAAGAAGAGGTGCAGAAAGAGGCAAGAGGAGCGCAAAAAGAGGGAAGAGGGATGCAAAAAGATGCACGAGCGGTGCTGAAAGAAGCAAGAAAGGTGCAGAAAGATGCAAGAGTAGTACAGAAAGAAGCAACAGAGGTACAGAAAGAGGCAAAAAGGGTACAAAAGGTGGAAGAGTGGTGCAGAAAGTGGCACGAGTGGGCAGAAAGAAGCAAAAGATGAGTAAAAAGAAACAAAAGAAGGGCAGAAAGAAGGAACAGAGGTGCAGAAAGAGGCAACAGGGGTGAAGAAAGAGGAAAGAGGGTTGAGAAAGAGGCAAGGGGGTGTAGAAAGATGCTAGAGAGGTGCAGAAAGAAACAAAAAAGTGCAGAAAGATGGAACAGAGGTGCAGAAAGAGGCAAAAGGGGTGCAGTAAGAGGGGTGAAGAGAGAGCAAATGGGGTACAGAAAGAAATGAGAGGTGCAGAAAGAAACAAAAGAAGTACAGAAAGAAGGAACAGAGGTACAAAAAGAGGCAAGAGGGGTGAAGGAAGAGGGGTGTGAAAGAGGCACAAGGGTTCCACCAGAAAGAAGCAAGAGAAGTACAGAAAGACGCAACAGAGGTTCAGAAAGAGGGACAAGGTGTGGAAAAAGAGGGAAGAGAAATGCAGAAAGAAGCAAAAAGGGGAAACGGATGCAGAAAGAGGCAAGAAGGGTGCAGAAAGAGGGAAGAGGGGTCCAGTAAGAAGCATGAGTGGTGCAGAAAGAAGCAATAGATGTGCAGAAAGAGGCAAGATGGGTGCAACACGAGGGAAAAAGGTGCAGAAAGAGGCACCAGGGGTGCAGAAAGAAGGAAGAGATGTACAACAATAAACAAAAGAAGTACATAAAAAAGGAACAGAAGTGCAGAAAAAGGCAACATGGGTGAAGAAAGAGGGAAGAGAGGTGAAGAAAGAGGCAAGGGAATATAGAAAGCAGCAAGGGAGCTGCAGAACGTGTCAAAAGAAGTGCAGAAAGAAGGAACAGAGGTGCAGAGAGGCAAGGGGGTGCAGAAAGAGACAAAAGGGGAGCAGAAAGAAGCGGGAGCTGCAGAAAGAAGCAAAAGAAGTGCTGAAAGAGGCAGGAAGAGTGCAGAAAGAGGGAAGAGGGGTACAGAAAGAAGCACAAGTGGTGCAGAAAGATGCAAGAGAGGTGCAGAAAGAAGCAAGAGCAGTGTAGAAAGAAGCAACAGAGGTATAGAAAGAGGCAAGAGGGGTTAACAAGAGGGAAGAGGAGTGCAGAAAGATGGAAGGAGGTATAGAAAAAAGCTAAAGAAGTGCAGAAAGAAGGAACAGAGGTGCAAACAGAGGCAAGAGAAGTACAGAAAGAGGTAAGAGAGGTGGAGAGAGAGGCAAAGGGGTACAGAAAGAAGCAAGAGAGCCATATAAGAGATAAAAGAAATGCAGAAAGAAGGAAGAGAGTTGCAGAAAGAGGCAAGGGGGTACGTAAAGAGTAAAAGGAAGTGCAGAAAGAAGCAACGGAGGTACAGAAAGAGGCAAGAAGAGTACAGAAAGAGGGAAGAGGCATGCAGAAAGAGGCAGGAGTAGTGCGGAAAGATGCAAGAGAGGTGCAGAAAGATGCAAGAGTGGTGCAGAAATAAGCAATACAGGTGTAGAAAGAGGCAAGAGGGGTGCAAAAGAGGGAAGAGGGGTGCAGAAAGAAGCAAGAGACGCAGAAAGAAACACAAGTACAGACAGAAGAAACAGAGGTGCAAAAAGAGGCAAGAGGGGGCAAAAAGAATGAAAATAGGTTCAAAAAGAAAAAAGAGAGGTTCACAAAGAGGCAAGAGGAGTGCAGAAAGAGGAAATAGGGGCGCAGAAAGAGGCACAAGGGGTGTAGAAAAAACCAAGAGAGGTGCATAAAGAAGCACTAGAAGTGCATAAAGAAGCAACAGAGATTCATAAAGGGGGAAGTGGAGTGGAGAAAGAGGCATGAGGAATACAGCAAGAAACAAGAGAGGTGTAGAAAGAAACAAAAGATTTGAAGAAAAGAAGGAACTGAGGTAGAGAAATAGGCAAGAGGGGTGTGGGAAGAGGGGTGTGAAAGAGGCACAAGGGTGCAGGAAGAAGCAAGAGAGATGCAGAAAAAAGCAAGAGAAGTGCAAAAAGAAGCAACAGAGATGCAGAAAGGGGGAAGTGGGCTGGAGAAAGAGGCAAGAGAGATACAGAAAGAAACAAGAGAGGAGCAGCAGAAAGAAACAAAATAAGTGTAGAAAGAATGAACAGAGGTGCAGAAAAAGGCAACAGGAGTGCAGAAAGAGGGAAGATGGGTATAAAAGAGGCACAAGGGGTGCAGAAAGAAACAAAAGAAGTGCAGAAAGAAAGAAAAGAGGTGGAGAAAGAGGCAAGAGGAGTGCAAAAAAAGGGAAGAGGGATGCAAAAAGATGCACGAGCGGTGCTGAAAGAAGCAAGAAAGGTGCAGAAAGATGCAAGAGTAGTACAGAAAAAAGCAACAGAGGGACAGAAAGAGGCAAGAAGGGTACAAAAAGAGGGAAGAGGGGTGCAGAAAGTGGCACGAGCGGGCAGAAAGAAGCAAAAGATGAGCAAAAAGAAACAAAAGAAGTGCAGAAAGAAGGAACAGAGGTGCAGAAAGAGGAAAAAGGGTTGAGAAAGAGGCAAGGGGTGCTGAAAGACGCAAGAGAGGTGCCAAAAGAAACAAAAAAGAGCAGAAAGATGGAACAGAGGTGCAGAAAGAGGCAAAAGGTGTGCAGGAAGAGGGGTGAAGAGAGAGTAAATGGGGTACAAAAAGAAATGAGAGGTGCAGAAAGAAACAAAAGAAGTACAGAAAGAAGGAACAGAGGTACAGAAAGAGGCAAGAGGGGTGCAGGAAGAGGGTTGTGAAAGAGGCACAAGGGGTCCACCAGAAAGAAGCAAGATAAGTACAGAAAGACGCAACAGAGGTACAGAAAGAGGAGAGAGCGGTAGAGAAAGAGACAAGCGAGGTGCAGAAAGAAGCAACAGAGGTTCAGAAAGGGAAGATGGGTGGAGAAATAGGCAAGAGGGGTGCAGAAAGAAGCGAGAGAGGTACAGAAAGTAACAAAAGAAGTACAGAAAAAAGGAACAGAGGCACAGACAGAGGCACGGAGAGTGCAGAAGAGAAGAGGGGTACAGACAGATGCACAGGGGGTGCAGAAAGAAGCAAGACAGGTGCAGAAAGAAGCTATGGAAGTGCATGAAGAAACAACAGAGATGCATAAAGGGGGAAGTGGGGTGGAGAAAGAGGCATGAAGGATACAGAAAGAAATAAGAGAGGTGCAGAAAGAAACAAAAGAATTGCAAAAAGAAGGTACAGAGATACAGAAAGAAGCAAGAGGGGTTCGGGAAGAGGGGTGTGAAAGCGGCAGAAGGGGTGCAGAAAGAAGCTAGATAGATGCCGAAAGAAGCAAAAGAAGTGTATAAAGAAGCAACCGAGATGCAGAAAGGGGGACGTAGGATGGAGAAAGAGACAAGAGGGGGCAGAAAGAATCAAAATGAGTTCAGAAAGAAGAAACAGAGGTTCACAAAGAGGCAATAGTAGTGCAGAAAGAGGAAAGAGGGGGTGCAGAAAGAGGCCCAAGGGGTATAGAAAAAACCAAGAGAGGTGCAGATAAAAGCAATAGAAGTGCATAAATAAGCAACAGTGATGCATAAAGGGGGAAGTGGGGTGGAGAAAGAAGCAAGAGGGGAGCAGAAAGTACCAAGAGCAGTGCAGAAAGAGGCAACAGAGGTTCAGAAAGGCAAAAGAGATGCAGAATGTAGAAGAGATATGCAGAAAGTGGCAAGAAAATTGTGGATAAAGAAAGAAATGTACAGAAAGAAGCAACAGAAATGCAGAAAAATGCAAGAGAGGTGCATAAAGAGCCAAGGGAGTGCACAAAGAAGCAAGTAATGTACAGAATGAGGCGACAGAGGTGCAGAAAGAGTCAAAAGAGGTGTATAAAGTAGAAAAGATGTGCAGGAAAAGGCAAGAGTAGTGTAAAAAAAGAAGTAAAGGTGCAGAAAGAAGCAACAGAGATGCATAAAGAGGCAAAAGAAGCACATAAAGAAGCAAGATTGGCTTGAACACCATTAGTACAAATCTAACAACCACATTTAGTAATACATAACAGGTGACCATTCTACGTTTGTAAAGGACCTTCCACCACGCTGTAACACTTGTCGCTGCTTTTTTGGCAACGTTTGAGCCGTTTGAGCTAGAAACAAGGCTGTTTTTGTTCAAATTCGCAGATTAATCAGCAGATTATGGAATATGTGGCCAATGGAGATAATGTATATTTTGGGAAAGTCGGTGGAGCCAAACAGTTGGGTAATTCCAGTGGCCCTGCTCATACCTCTGACTAGGTCCAGAAGTGATACTTCTTTTTTTTTTGTATCATTGAGTTCATAGTTTAGGTTCTATGGAAACAAGGAAGACTAAACATGTGGTTACCACTCCACAAAACAGACTACCATATCACATAATTACTCTCCATAACACATAATCCCTCTCTACATATTTCCTATACAGACCACATAATTCCACTGCACACAACTAACATCCACTCCTTTTTCAAAAAACATCAGTAAAAAACTTTTACATTTACAATGCTAATAGCTCTAACTCTTGCAAATGCGAAACCCATCACATTGCAAATGCTTCTTTAACTAGCAGTCGCGTTTGCAGAGTGGTGGAGAAAGGGTGCTAGGCCTCCAATCAGCGCTCAGGAATTCAGCTGCGTAGGACTTACAGGAGGTACCAGGAGGGCTTCTTAGCCCCCAAAGTCCCTCAGGAGTAAAGTGGACTTCATCCCCAACCCGTAGTGTGCCAGGAGGCAGGTTTGCAGAGCAGTAGAGAAAGGGGGGCATCACCTCCAATGACCTCTTAGCAATCCCACTGTGTGGGACTTACTGGAGGTAACAGGAGGGATAGTCGGCCCCCAAGGACATCTTTGGGGGCCAACTACCCCTCTTATTATCTCCAGTATGCCCCATGCCACGCCCCCTTTCCACGCCACTCTGCAAACATGCCTCCTGGTACACTCTTGGTTGGGGGATAAAGTCCCCTTCGCTTGTGGGGGTCCTTAGGGGCCAACTAGCCTACCTGTTACCTCCAGTCAGCCCCACACAATGGGATTGCTGAGAGGTAGACACAGGCCACTCCCCCTTTCTCCACCACTCTGCAAACACACCTCCTGTTGCGCTCTTGGTTGGGAGATGAAGTCCCCTTGCCTCCTGAGTGTCCCTGGGATCCAACTACCCCTCCTGTTATCTCTACTAAGCCCCACACAGCTGGATTGATGAGAGTGGTCCGAGTCCACACACCCTTTTCACATCACTCTGCAAACGCACCTCCTGGTGCACTGCTGCTTGGGGAATGAAGTCCAATTTAGTCCTGAGGTCCTCAGGACTCAAGAGCACCTCATCGCCCCACCAGCAGTGTGCCAAGAGGCGTGTTTGCAGAGTGGTGTAAAAAGGGGCATGGCCT
Source organism: Lissotriton vulgaris (assembly GCF_964263255.1). Lineage (NCBI taxonomy): Eukaryota > Metazoa > Chordata > Amphibia > Caudata > Salamandridae > Lissotriton > Lissotriton vulgaris. The sequence goes on from NC_141689.1 coordinate 1,649,836,703, forward strand.
CAGACCACCTCTCAGCAATCCCACGGTGTGGGGATTAGTGGAGGTACCTAGTTGGCTATTTGGGCCCTAAGGACCCTTATGGATCTAGGGGACTTCATCCCCAGCTTAGAACACCCCAGGAGGTGCATTTGCAGAGTGGTGCAGGAAGGTGGCGGGGCCTCTAGTGAGATGCAATCTTTTCTTCTTTAAAATATTTTCAGAAGGGGGTCTGTGTGGCTCCCCTTCTTTCAGTATTTTTTGGGTCCTGGGGACCCCATACCTCAGGGCCGAGACTTTTTTTTTAAATGGGAAAGGAACCGCGTGGCCCCCTTCCCAAAGCTGTTTTCTGCCCCCATCCCCCTGGTTTTGGCCACTTCAATAAAATTTGTTTTTAAAAACTATCTTTAAAGGAGGGGGACAGCACTGCCCCCCTCCTAAGGCGATTACTGGCCCAGGGGTCCTCATCCCTCAGGGCTTTGCCTCTTTTTCTATTTTTTAATTTTTTTATGTTACGGGAGGGGGACCTCGGCCACTTCTAGCCCCAGGGACCCCATCCCCCTGGGCCTGGCCTTACTCTTTACAAAAAAAAATTTTTAAATATGGGAAGGGAGTTGCATGGCCCCCCCTTCCCTGCCTAATTCTGGCCCCAGGGACCCCACCCCCTGGGACCCGGCCTTATGTTTTTTTAAATAAATGTCATGCAAGAGGAGAGGGGGGCCTCGTGGCCCCCCTCCTGGGCCACTTCTGGCCCCGGGGACCCCATCTCCCAGGGCCTTGCCAGCTTTCTTTTCTCTTTTTGGGGCCCATTGATGCACCCCAGGGCATGGCCGGAGCTTGCTCCGGGGGTGACGTCCCCAGGGCCATAGAGGGCTCCAGGAGGGGGGCTATGCAGCTCCCCTCTCTTTGTGAAAATAGCTCCAGGGAGGTGGTGGTCCCTGGGGCCAGCAGTCTGCAAACGACCCCCGTATTTCAATACTTAGTGTCCCGGGAGGTGGTGGTCCCTGGTGCAGTGTGGGGGGACTCGAGCCCCCCACACAGTTTTTAATAGTAGTCCTGGGGAGGTGGTCGGGTGGCTTGGGGGGCCCATGAGGCTCCCCCATCTATGTAAATTGAAGCCCCAGTGGGGTGGCTGGGGGGGCCACGTGGCACCGGCATATATTTAGCATATAGCCCCCAGGAACTGGCCCATCAGGAGTCTCATTAAAAAATAGCACGGGAGCCCGCGCTTTGTTTTTTATTTTCCCAGTAGGATTTCCAAACACATCGTGAATCTTGCCATTTTTCTTTTAAATAAAATGCTTTTTGAGGCCTTGGGGTCCCTGTGGGACCCCCTGAGCAGGCCTAGGGTGTCATGGTGTTTCTACCCTGCCCCGTTTTCTTGTTTTCATACTTTTTTTTACTGTTTTCATGCGAGTCACAAGATAGCTGTCAACACTTCCTGTTTTGGAGTTTTGGCAGCCAATCAGAATGCAGCTTGTGCTCGGGAGGGTTTGCGGATGCTCCGCGTCCACCAGATATCGATATTTTAAAATTTCTCATTAACTACTGAACAGATTTACACCATTTAAAGAGCAAAGAGTCCACCATGGAACAACAACTAAACTCAGCCAAATGTGGGTGTATTTCCGTTCAGCAGTTCGGGCTGTAGCTGCGACAAAAGTTCCTATGGAAATGAAAATGGCGAAAACACGTTTTGGGACCCCCCTTTTCTCTCAGCCCCGCTTGACGAATCACCCCGAAACTTTCAAGACAGGAGCTGACCAGAGCTCCCCATTACTTTAGAAAATGTTGTGAAGATTCATCATACGGCACCAATGATATTGGCAAATCAAAAAATGCTTTTCCTTTGGAAACTAGGTCCTAATCACACTCTGTCAGTGCTTGGAGGCTTGCACAGTAAAGTTTTACTTTAATTCAACACCTGTGAGTGCACTCGCTTTTAGTTGACTCAGGGCTTTTTTTCCTTGTGGTTTCACATATCGCTGCTCACCACCGCTAGAGTAATGCACCCGGGACGTGAGGTGCTGCGGTGTCGAACTTTGAAGTGTGTAGTATATATATACCCGTGAAAAAGGAGACTTGGGCTCCAAAACGCGTCGGGGAGGTTGCTGCTAATGAACAGCGCTTTTCAAAAGGAAGTTGGCTTGGACCTCGTTTTGTTATGGCAGTTGTGTTTAAAACGAGAATCGTGTGGATATATATTACCTACTGGTGATAGCCAGTAGGTATATATAGTTAGGATTTTTTCTCTATGGAACTTTTGAAAATTCTATGCCTAATAACTTTGGCGTTTGTGGACGGAATTGGCTGAAATTTTCAGGAAAATGGCACATTTTGTTTTTGAGCAGCTCCTGGAAATTTGGGGGGGGTTCGTCAAGGGGGGGCTGAGAAAAAAGGGGGGTCCCAAAACACGTTTTTCCCATGTTAATTTCCATAGGGCGGTTGGCCTCACTTTTAGCCCGAACGGCTGAATGGATTTCCACGAAACTTGGCAAAATTGTAGGGACTGTTAGCCCGATGTGCCTTTGCTAGGTCTCAATATATGTGCTTCAGTGGATTTTGAGAAATTAACGTTTAAAACAAGATATATATCTGTAACAGCGCTCCGGGCAGCGCTCCGGTTCGCGAACTTTTCGCGTATCGGAACTTTGCGAAGCGAAGCTGATTGGCTCTCCGGTGTCTGTCAACATTCTAAACAGTCCGGAGCGGCTGCCATCTTGTCTCTCGGTAGGATCGAGAGACAAGAGGAGGCCAAAACAAAGGGGGAAATGAAGGAAAGGGGGCAAGGTAGACCCCTTCTGACCCCCTAGGATTGATGAGGGGGATATTATAGAGCCACGCCGGGCCCCCAAAAAAAAAAAAAAATTCCGATTTTTTTCGCCGTAGAGACGCGTCTTGGTTCGCGAACCGGGCAGCTAACCGGGCAGCTAACCAGGAAGCTAACCGGCAGTGTAACCCAAAAAAAAAAAAAAAAAAAATCCGATTTTTTTCGCCGTAGAGACGCGTCTTGGTACGCGAACCGGGCAGCTAACCGGGCAGCTAACCGGGAAGCTAACCGGCAGTGTAACCCAAAAAAAAAAAAAAAATTCCGATTTTTTCGCCGTAGAGACGCGTCTTGGTACGCGAACCGGGCAGCTAACCGGGCAGCTAACCGGGAAGCTAACCGGCAGTGTAACCCAAAAAAAAAACAAAAAAAAATCCGATTTTTTCGCCGTAGAGACGCGTCTTGGTACGCGAACCGGGCAGCTAACCGGGCAGCTAACCGGGAAGCTAACCGGCAGTGTAACGGGAGTCTGAGGAGTAGCTGATTGGCTGTCAATATTGTAAACAGTCCGGAGCGGCCGCCATCTTGTCTCTCGGTAGGATCGAGAGACAAGAGGAGGCCAAAACAAAGGGGGAAATGAAGGAAAGAGGGCAAGGTAGACCCCTTCTGACCCCCTAGGATTGATGAGGGGGATATTATAGAGCCACGCCGGGCCCAAAAAAAAAAAAAAAATTCCGATTTTTTCGCCGTAGAGACGCGTCTTGGTACGCGAACCAGGCAGCTAACCGGGCAGCTAACCGGGAAGCTAACCGGCAGTGTAACCCAAAAAAAAAAAAAAATCCAATTTTTTCGCCGTAGAGACGCGTCTTTGTACGCGAACCGGGCAGCTAACCGGGCAGCTAACCGGGAAGCTAACCGGCAGTGTAACGGGAGTCTGAGGAGTAGCTGATTGGCTGTCAATATTGTAAACAGTCCGGAGCGGCCGCCATCTTGTCTCTCGGTAGGATCGAGAGACAAGAGGAGGCCAAAACAAAGGGGGAAATGAAGGAAAGAGGGCAAGGTAGACTCCTTCTGACCCCCTAGGATTGATGAGGGGGATATTATAAAGCCACGCGGGGCCAAAAAAAAAACAAAAAAAAATCCGATTTTTTCGCCGTAGAGACGCGTCTTGGTACGCGAACTGGGCAGCTAACCGGGCAGCTAACCGGGAAGCTAACCGGCAGTGTAACGGGAGTCTGAGGAGAAGCTGATTGGCTGTTATCATTGTAAACAGTCTGGAGCGGCCGCCATCTTGTCTCTCTGTGGGATCGAGAGACAAGAGGTGGAAAAAAAAAGGTGTAAATGAATGAAAGGGGTAAGGCAGACCCCTCCTGAACCCCTAGGATTGATGAGGGGGCTATTAAAGTTCCCTGGGGGGTGAAAAAAAAAAAGATTTGCGATTTTTCGCGGTAAAGGTGCTTCCTGGTACGTTAACCAGGCAGCTAACCGGCAGCGTAACGGGAGTCCGACATATTGTGTTTTTTGAATGTTTGTGATATGTGCACGTGTGGATTTTGTCTAATTAAGGTTAAAAAAATATATATATATCTTTAAGCGTGTTCTGGCGCGCTTACGTTTTGGGTTTGGTTTGCGCTGCAGAGACGATACGTCACGGTTATGCGATGCATCATGAGGCGTCTCACGGGCTACGTGATACGTCACTTAATAAAGAATATATTTTACAGCTATAGATATTAGCTTTTAAAAAACCAATGAAATTCACAGAAAAAACCATAGGTTATAGACCATATATAGTTAGGAATTTGCATTTACAAAACCTTGAAAATTCACTGAAAAAACCATAGGTTATAGACCATATATAGTTAGGGATTAGCATTTAAAAAACCTTATTTTATTTGCACAAAACCATTGAAATTCCATATATAGTTAGTTGCACTAACTATATATCGCGGACCCGCAATCCACTGCTAATGATGTCACATATTACATCATTCATGACATGGTCAGTGACATCACTGATGACATCACTGATGACATCTCAAATGACATCACTGATGACATCACTGATGACAACACCCAGTGACTGTATGTTTCTGTAAAGTTAAAATATGTCTTACATATTGAAGAATGAGTGGATGTATAAGTGTCTGGATGAAGGATTTAGTAGGTGCATGACTGACTGTATGAGATAATGATTAAATGTGTCTCACTGAGTGCATGGGTTAGTGATTAAAGTGTCTTAATTTGGCAATCATTATTTATGTTCTTCTGTAAACTGCTGCATGTTTAAATCAGTAGCTATATCAGTAACTATATGGGTTATTGAATGGTTGCCCAAGTATTTGTATGGGAGACTGAGTATGTGTGTGGGTGGCTGGGAGGTGTATAACTCTGTGCATAGATGTGTGAGCAGTTGATTCCCTAGGTGTATGGGTTCAAAAGTGCATGTAGAAACAGCTGTATGGACAGTTGACTGTGTGCATGAGTATATTGGTGAGTGAATGGATATCTCAGTTCTACATGTCAAAGTAAGTACATATGTAAAACACACTCCATGTGAGAGTTGACATATATAAATAACTGAACATAAGAGCCAGTGAATGTGAGAGTGGCTGTATGAATCATTATGAACTTGTATCAAGGATTGTATACGAGAGTAAATATGTGTTAGTATATGTTTGAATAAGTAAGGTGTGTATAACTGTATAGTTAAGGAAATGGAGATGTGATTGATTCTTTGCATGACTGACTAGGTGTGTGAGTAACTCCATGGATGTGTGACAGTCTGTGAATGCCTGTTTACACTGAGTGTATCTAAGGTTATATTAGAGTCTGAAGATGTATTATCACATAAATGATATCATCAGTGATGTAATCAGTAATGTCAAATGAGATGTCAGTGATGTCATCAGTGATGTCATTTGAGATGTCATCAGTGATGTCATCAGTGATGTCATTTGAGATGTCATCAGTGATGTCATCAGTGATGTCACTGACCATGTCATGAATGATGTAATATGTGACATCATTAGCAGTGGATTGCGGGTCCGCGATATATAGTTAGTGCAACTAACTATATATGGAATTTCAATGGTTTTGTGCAAATAAAATAAGGTTTTTTAAATGCTAATCCCTAACTATATATGGTCTATAACCTATGGTTTTTTCAGTGAATTTTCAAGGTTTTGTAAATGCAAATTCCTAACTATATATGGTCTATAACCTATGGTTTTTTCTGTGAATATATATATATATGACCTACTGGCGGTCGCCAGTAGGTAGTTATAGTTAGGATTTTTTTCAATGTTAAATCCCAAAATTCTATTTGGAATAACTTTGGCGCCGGTTGATGAATCTGCCTGAAAATTTCCTCAAAATGGCCTCTTCGAGCTCCGGTCCTTCTCTGAAAGTTTGAGGGGGATTTGTCAAGCGGGGGCTTAGATAAAAGGGGGGTCCCAAAACGTGTGTTCCCCATGTTCATTTCCATAGGGCGGTCAACCTCACTTTTAGCCCGAACGGCTAAATGGATTTCCACCAAACTTGGCAAAATTGTAGGGACTGGTAGTCCGATGTGCCTTTGCTATGTCTCAAGATATGTGCTCCAGTGGATTTTGAGTAATTTAGGTTCAAACGAATATATATATCTAAAAGCGCGCCCCGGTACGCGCACCGGGTAGCACACCGTGCGCGCCACACAACTTGCGCACGGAAAGCTGATTGGCTCACAGGTGTCTGTAAACATTTGAAACAGTCCGGAGCGGCCGCCATCTTGTGTCTTGGTAGGATCGAAACACAAGAGGCGACATTAAAAAAAAGGGAGAAACGACTATAAGGGGGCAGGGTAGACCCCCTCCTGACCCCCTAGGTTTGATGTGGGGGCTAAAATAGGGCCCCGCGGGGCATTTAAAACAAATATTTTTTTTCGATTTGCGCGGGGGGAGCGCCCGGTAAGCGCACCGGGGAGCGAAGCATGGGGAAAATCCAAGGGCTTATTTGTGAAGGCCTTGCCACAGTTTTGCGCCGCCTGTGCATCACTTTTTGTGATGCACCAGCGGTATAAAAAATGTGCCTCGTTGCGCTAATTTAAAAGTGACCCATCTAGGTAAATGGGTCACTTTTTAAAACCCTGCGCCACATTACACCTGCGTCTATGAGATTTCACTGCGTCACTTTTAGGATGCTGTTGTGTCAAAATCTTGCGCCTGCCTCACAGCAGGCGTAAGACTGATGCAAGACCTTTCACATGGGGCTATCCCCATGTGAAAGGACGCATTACTGGATTTGCCTCACTTTTGTGACACACTCCAGCAATGCGTCACTTTTGTGTTTACAGATACGTCAGAAATACTGACATATCTGTAACTCCTTGCGACATGATTCGTCATACAATAAATATGACACATTTGGAATGTCGTAAGGAGTGCGCACAGAAAAGTGACGCATCGCTGTTTGCACGCAGCGATGCGTCACTTTTCAGTAATGAGGCCCACAGTTTATTCACTGTGTCACCTCTATGACCCTTTCTTGCGTCAATACGTCCCTTTTGCATACATTACACCTGAGGTAGGAATAATGTGGCGCAGGGGCTTACAAAGTGACGTAACTACCTAGATGCGTCACTTTGTAAATATGACTGAATAAGGAGCATTTTTTACAGCACTGGTGCGTCACAAAAAGTGACGCATCGGTGGCGTTAAAGTGACGCATGGCCTCATAAATGAGTCCTTCAGTCTTCTACTCATGCGTCATATTAAATTTATGACGTATTATGTTGGAAGTTCTTTTAGATACGTTAGTATTTCAGACGTATCTGTAAGCGCAAAAGTGAAGCATTGCTGGAGTGTGTCACAAAAATGAAGCTACTCCAGCAATGCATCCTTTCACATGGGGCCAAGCCCCATGTGAAAGGGCCAGCACGCCTGCTGTGAAACAGGCGTAATATTTTGAAGCAACAGCGTCATAAAAGTGACGCGGTGATATGTCATAGATTTCACTGCGCCACTTCTATGACCCTTTCTTATGTCAATACGTCCCTTTTGCATACATTACACCTGGTGTAGGAATAATGTGGCGCAGGGGCTTACAAAGTGACGCAACTACCTAGATGTGTCACTTTGTAAATCTGACTGAATGAGGTGCATTTTTTACAGCACTGGTGCGTCACAAAAAGTGATGCTCTGGTGGTGTTAAAGTGATGTATGACTTCATAAATGAGTCCTTCAGTCTTCTACTCATGCGTCATATTAATTTTATGACTTATTATGTTGGAAGTTCTTACAGATACGTCAGTATTTTAGACGTATCTGTTAGCGCAAAAGTGTTGCATTGCTGGAGTGTGTCTCAAAAATGAAGCAACTCCAGCAATGTATCCTTTCACATGGGGCCAAGCCCCATGTGAAAGGGCCTGCACGCCTGCTGTGAAACAGGTGTAAGATTTGGACGCAACAGCGTCATAAAAGTGACCAGTGATATCTCATAGATTTCACTGCGTCACCTCTACGACCCTTTCTTGCATCAATACGTCCCTTTTGCATACATTACACCTGATGTAGGAATAATGTGGTGCAGGGGCTCACAAAGTGACTCATCTACCTAGATGCACCACTTTGTAAAAATGACGCTCTGGTGGTGTTAAGGTGACGCATGGCTTCATAAATGAGGCCTTCAGCCTTCAACTCCAGCAATGCATCTTTTCTTATACTTCCACACCCCCGTTCCTTTTCAACATTTTCTTTTAATATCAACATTCCCTATATTCACTCTTCTCCTTACTTTCCTTCCCAACATTCACCTTCTTTCACTCCCCCTACTTCACTTCCTTTCTCCTCTCATACCTTTCTGTTATTTCTTACTCATTTTCCTTTCCATTATCAATGCACTCCATTTCACCTACTCTTTTTCATTTTTTAAAGAATATAGCTCTTTGATGAGAATTGGAGGTAGTTCTGAAAAGAACTTTTTGTTTTCTTATTTTTTCAAACCAGAAACAAAAACAGGGAATGGAAACTGCTCAAAAGGAGCAAAAAAAACAAAAAAAATTAGGGGTGGAAAGGGCAGTGATGGTTTTCCAATGCTCGAACCATGAGCTGGACACTTTGCTCCCGAAAGGTAAGGAGTTGATTGCAGTATCTGCATCTCAGGACACCATGGTTAAAAGCAGGTTTAATGTTTGGCACGAGCTCCTGCAATTGCCCCCTCCCAGAAGTAGTTGCTCCTCCGTGGATGTAGAGGCCCCATCACTGGGAATCTCTTGTGCCAGAGCCCTGACACTTTCCCGGGCAAAATTCTGGGGGTGCCTCCTCTCCACATGCCGGATCATCGTAAAGTTCCCAAATGAGTATTTTTTGGGGGGTCACCCTGTGACAGGACTTGTTTGCAGATCCTGCACTCCACTTTTGGAGCATTCACCTTTTTTTGGTTAGGTGGTATTTTAAAAAAATTCCAAATAAAATGTTCCTTCACCTTTGGGGTAGGAGGCTCTTCATTGATGAAATCAGGTTCTTCATCACTGCTGGATTCTCTGGCAGCCATGGTAAACCAAGAAAGATCCAGGAGCAAAAAACAGGTCTTTCAGTCACAAAAGTGAAAGAAGAAGTGAAGGAAATGGGTGGGGATTTCATTCTTTGTAAAAAAAACTATTAGCAACCAATGAAAAGAAAAGTGTTATGTTAAGGTCACATGACTTGACGCGCTGACGCTGCGCGCACCGGAGCGCTTCCGGGTGCGCACACGCGGAGCGAACGTAGGCGCTTCCGGGGCGCATACACGGCTTGAACGTAGGCGATTCCGGGCCACATACACGGCGCAAATGTAGGTGCTTTCGGGGCGCATACGCGGCGGGAACGTAGGCGCTTCCGGGGGCGCTTACGTTGCGCGCCGAACTGAGGTCTTCATAGTGTTACGGATATGCTAAATCATTTTCATTTCTTTATAAAAAAAAACTGCTTTTATTTGTATGGTATGAAATGTTTTGCGTTATTATTAACTTTTCATTCATATTTTTTTCACGAACGAAAGTAGCGCTCTGGGTGCGCTTTCCGGAGAGCTTCCCGGAGCGCGCCCCCAGAGCGCCCTGGGAATAAATGATAAAAAAAAAAACTTCAAAATTAATACTTACACAAAACAGCAAATTGTAAAAAAAAACATAGGTTAGAAACTCGAAATGGAAAGGAATTTGCATTTAAAAAACCTATGAAATTCACTGAAAAAACCATAGGTTTCACACCACTTATAGTTACCTGGAAATTTTACTGACATAAAACCATTGAAATTCCCACGTTATAGTTAGTTGGACTCACTAAAACTTGCGCGTGTAATGCACTGCTGACGACATCACATATTACATCACTCATGACATGGTCAGTGGCATGTATATATATATGTATATCTATATATATCTATATACAAATGAAAAGTTAACAACTGATTGAAATAATGACGATGTTATCCAACTATTTACATACGTAATCAAAGGCACTTTACATTGTATTGACATGTGACCTTTAAGTATTTTCTTTATATTTATTATTTGTGCATCACATGGTGTATATGAAGGGGTTTAAAAAGAGGCATTGTGGGAAATATTTTTTATGTGAGCAAGGGCACCCGCCCGAAACGCGTCATCTGTCAGCGCTGCTGTGGCCTTCACTTGAATAAAGTACCTCTTGCCAGCAATTTGGGATTCGTTGGTTTTTCTTCCTGGGACAGAAACAACAACTGGCATTCCCAAGGTGAACCTATATCGTTCGATTTAATCCACGGAGGGTGGTTGCCTCCGCCACGAATCCACTCCCTTTCAGACGTCCGTGGACTTGAACCAACTTTGCGTGTATATGAGCCATCAGAATTTTACCAAAGACCCTGCCTGAGGAAGCTGCAACACCTACTTTCAGTTTGTGCACCCCGCTGTGAAGGACGCCAGAAACACGCCGGATTAAGCTTGGACGCGAGGAAATCAAAAGCGGCAAAGCGGAGGCTTGTAAGTGACCGAAGAATCACACTGCGGTGAGTGAAAGTGATTTAGGGCAGACTCCCATTAACAGGCGGTGGGGAGGACTTTGGCTGTCAGCGCGAACGGGAAACAATCCCTGTTTCGCGCTTGGTGAAAACACACCGTTTATATTGAAGGTCAGTCAGCAGGACGCTAACAGTTTAGTAATGTCAGAGGAGACAGTTAAGGAAAGGGAAAAGGCATCGCTGGAGCTCTTTCACAACCTGCCTAATGTTGCTAGAAATGAAGCTGTTGCAGGCTCAGCATCGAATGTACAACAAGCGCCATTAACCAATGAAACACAAATAACAAACTTGATGAAACGCATGGAAAAGTGCATGAAGAGTGAATGCACGAAATGGTGGGAGCATAAATCGCTCTCAATGTATGTGGCAGAGGGGCGGGTCCCACGTGGACTGAGAATCCTTTTGGCCCCCAGCTATGATCAACCACATCCTGACATGTTAAAAGAATGGGGTCTAACCAACTTGGAATCATCTACTAAGCTGATCAACATATTAATCAAATATGCTGAAATAGACCGTTTGCAATTATTAAAAGATATGGAAATCATCAATGAGGAACTGACAAAATTTGAACCAAATGAACTGATACCGAAATTAAAAAAGGAAATTCAGGTGCGCCTTAAAGTACATGAGGACAAAATTAAAACAAGGAAAGTGTGGAAATTTGCACGCGACAAGGACGATTTTGAAAATGGGAAAATCTACACTTTCGCACGCAAGTTCGATAATGCCAGACGCTTAAAAGCCAACCCAAAGCGACTCAAGTCACCAATACCACAACGGAGGGCAGCACAAATGCTAGCCGTGACATGGAAGGGGGAATCAGTGAGACTTAATCCAACAGCAGCAGTGTAAGCAGTCTTTATTCTGATGAAGACCCCAGGGGAGCGGCAGGTGGCTCAGAACCAACCCATGTCCTCAAAGTTGGCGAAGAAGTTGATTTTTTAGTCAACGCCCGCTTGCAAAGTCTGCGCTCACACAATCGACAGGGGAAATTTCATAAAGGGCAAGGATCAACAGAAACCGAAAACAAAGGCGGAAAAACCACAAAGCCAAACAACAACAAAAAGAAAAAGTTTTGGCGGAAAAACAAAAATCAATAGGAGCTAATAATAACAGCATTGTGAACCTATCAAATGTGGTACTTACCAAAGCCGAGGAACAACTACTAAGTTTAGGTCTCACCTATTGCCCTATAACAGACTTCAATTATACATCCACCAGAGTTGATGTTTTCAGGTATATAAGAAAACTTAAATTGCGAAAATTCTTCAACATTAAAGACGGCCTCAGTGAGGTAGAAAATATAGTGAGTGTGCCATCAACAACTTTAGAGGCCAGAGATGCAAGAGGGCTTCTAACTTTGCAACAACTAGGTAACTCACAAACAAACAGTGATGTCAATATGGAGCAGTCCACACAACAAGAATTAAGAGAAGCATCCATATACCAAGTTGGAGCCGGTGCTAGCCCATTCAAACCAGATTCTAATTTCATGCCAACCATGCCAAGAGACGCCATTGATTCTTTTCACGAAGTAGTTACGGCAGATCTCAAGAGACTGTACCATCAAGTGAAACACCGCAATAGAATCAAAACAGGAAAAGAAAAAGAATATTGGGCATTAGTTAACAAACTGAAAAATGATCATCAAATTATCGTATGCACCGCTGATAAAGGAGGCAATATAGTCATCTGGCCCCAGGTTCAATATGTGGAGGAAGCCCACAGACAGCTTTCAGACACGGTGTGCTACGCCAGAACAAATATGCAAGAATACAATTTGTCCAGAGATCATTTAAAAAAACTTCTCTATAAATTTAAAAGGGAAGGACTTATTTCAAATGAAGAGTTCCAATTCCTTCATGTTGAACATCCAGTTTTGCCAAAATTCTATTTGATTCCCAAAATACATAAAGGCAGGTGTCCAGTGCCGGGCAGACCTATCATCTCTGCCATTGACAGTGCAACAGAACATCTGGCACAGTATACTGACTACTTTTTACAGTCCCTGGTGAGCAGTCTGCCTACATATATAAGAGATACGGGACACTTTTTACAAAAACTGAAAAACATTGCCTGGTCAGAAGACTGTATATTGGTAACATTGGACATCGAAGCCCTCTATACCAGTATAGATCATGGGAGAGGGCTGGAAGCACTGGACTATTTCTTAAGTACCCGACCAGTGCATTGTTACAACCATAACAAGATGTTGAGTGAATTTGTAAGCTGGTGTTTGCATCACAATTATTTCTTGTTTGGTAAAGATATTTATATACAGAAAAGGGGTGTGGCCATGGGGGCCTGCTTCTCTCCCACCTATGCGTGTTTACACGTTGGCTGGTGGGAGAAGCGGGTCCTCATGGAAACACACTGGGCGGTGTTTGCCACTAATGTAGTCATGTGGGTTCGTTTTATAGACAAGGTGTTTTTAATTTGGAGGGGCACTGAAGAAAATGTGAAAGAGTTCATTGTGGCCCTAAACATTAATGAAGACAACCTGAGGTTCACACACAACATCAGTAACACATCGGTGGACTTTTTAGACGTTAGGGTCTTCCACACAGCAGGACACCTAGCCACCTCATTACACAGAAAAGACACATTGGGCAACACAACCCTACATGCAACAAGTGCCCACCCTCGCCACGTTATAGATAATATTCCATATGGCGAGCTTCTTCGTGTGAAGAGAATCTGTAGCACTGAGGATGAGCTTAATACATGTACAGCCCAAGCATTAGATAGATTTTGGGAACGAGGTTATAAGGAGAACATACTCACAAAAGCAGTCAACAAAATGAAATCTAGAGCAAGAGAAACCCTATTTTCACCAGTGGAGGCAAACAGGGTCCCAGTAGGTGATTCAGCCGAAACTCCTATTAGATTCATTACTGCATACAGTGGCCAGGACAGAAAAATCCGGTCTATTCTCAGTAAAAGTTGGCCTATTCTCCAAACAGATGCAGTACTATCGCATCATTTACCAGCATGGCCAGAGATTACGTTTCGGAGGGGACCCTCCCTACGTATGCATAGGCCCCGAATTACCTATAACCAAAAAACCCTGGTTTCCACCTCAAATGGTATTCTACAAATGCAGGAGTTGCAGAGCCTGCAAATTTGGAGTAAACACACAGCAGTATTACACTCAATTTAGTCCAGTACCACAATCTATCAAAGGACTTTACGGTTGCAAAACAGAGTATGCTGTTTACGTCCTGGCATGCACATGTGATCTCAGGTATGTGGGAAGCACCAAACTACCAGTGCATGCCAGGATATTGCAGCATATCAGAGCAATCATGAACAACGATAGCTCCTATCCGGTAGCTAGACACTTTAAGAGTGTACATAACAACAACCTCCAGTGTCTTAGCTATTATGTCATCACTTCGGTACCCAAACCTAGAAGGGGTGGAGACCGTGATAGGATGCTTAGACAATTAGAGTCCAAAATGAGCTTAGAACTAGATTCTAAGGTCCCAAATGGACTCAACACTACGGAAGATCTGTATCATTTTTTATGAGGATAACACTATACAGATTCCGTAGTCATAATTTGTGTAATCATACTGCATAGCGATATTAAGGTTGTGAGAGGTGTCTCTGGCCAGCCACCCATTATGAATCTATATATTTAAACTATGTCTCACTCCGACGCCCAGATTAAACTTTTTTCCTCTTTTTCCCTTTTCTTTCAAACTGTAAATAACAGGGGGGAATTTGGGTTCTCCCTGTAACATTACAGTCACTTTATCAAAAATATTTTTTTTAAAATAGGTCACATAGGGGTTGCCATCGACACTTGATGTCCCCAAATGTGTAACTAGTTGGGGTTGCCATCGACACTTGATGTCCCCTAATGTGTAACTAGTTGGCCTTGAAATAGGAGGTTTCAAAACTGCATTTAAATACCTTGCTTGATATTGCACAAATGTTTTGGCGTAAGTTGCACAGGAGAGTGTTCAGTTTACATCATGCCATTGCACTTTGATCATTGTAAATTATAAATGAAATTACATATTTATTTTTCTACTTAACAGTTTTTAATATGCTTTTAAACTGGTTCTGGTAGACAAAGGCATTGGATTTCCTGCATGTTTTAAGAAAGTTGATTTTATATCTATTTATATTATAAATAGGATAAATCATATATTTTTTGGATATGGCATAAAAATATTTATTGGCATTTCTTTGCACATACGAAAAGGATATATGCACTTTGCACTTTATTGCGGTTTTGATAAATTGAATGAAATCAAGCATTTATGCTGATATCAAATGAAAAGTTAACAACTGATTGAAATAATGACAATGGTATCCAACTATTTACATACGTAATCAAAGGCACTTTACATTGTATTGACATGTGACCTATGAGTATTTTCTTTATATTTATTATTTGTGCATCACATGGTGTATATGAAGGGGTTTAAAAAGAGGCATTGTGGGAAATATTTTTTATGTGAGCAAGGGCACCCGCCCGAAACGCGTCATCTGTCAGCGCTGCTGTGACCTTCACTTGAATAAAGTACCTCTTGCCAGCAATTTGGGATTCGTTGGTTTTTCTTCCTGGGACAGAAACAACAACTGGCATTCCCAAGGTGAACCTATATCGTTGGATATATATATATATATATACATGTATATATATATATATATATATATATATATATATATATATATATATATATATATATATATATATATGTACTCCAAAGAACCAGCGCTTCGAAGCGCACTCGAATTTCAATCTTGTTAAGGGCTCAGCGGCTTTCCTTCCCACGGGTAAATAATAAGTTCAGCCTTACGCGTTTCGGAGCTGTGATGCTCCTTGTTCACAGGCAAGCATGGGAGGCACAGGAAATCAAGGAAGGCAGTATTTCCAGCACGTCTTTTATTTTGTTGGCACATTTGATAACAATTGTTGCATGCTGGTACTTTGAGTCTCTAGTCGTTTTACCTTTAGTAGGCTTCAATGCCTTCGTTGTATGACAGTGGGTCCTGCGCATTCTCATGCGATAATTAGTTTATAGGACCCACTGTGGTGTTAAAATACAACGAAGGCATTGAAGCCTACTAAAGGTAAAACGACTAGAGACTCAAAGTACCAGCATGCAACAATTGTTATCAAATGTGCCAACAAAATAAAAGACGTGCTGGAAATACTGCCTTCTTTGATTTCCTGTGCCTCCCATGCTTGCCTGTGAACAAGGAGCATCACAGCTCCGAAACGCGTAAGGCTGAACTTAATATTTACCCGTGGGAAGGAAAGCCGCTGAGCCGTTAACAAGATTGAAATTCGAGTGCACTTCGAAGCGCTGGTTCTTTGGAGTACATATATATATATATATATATATATATATATATATATATATATATATATATATATATATATATATATTACCCAAAGTTGTCCGCTTGATCAAAATAAAGATTGTTTCCTTACCTGTCTGCAGTGTGCGGCCTCATATGCTGGGTAACTTTGGGTAATATATATATATATATATATATATATATATATATATATATATATATATATATATATATATATATATATATATATATATATATATATATATATATTTTCGCACTTGTACCCTCTCAGCGACGTGCCCTCAATCCAGAGCCATCGACCAGAAAGAAAACGGAAGACCCAGAGTGCAGGTGAGTTTCTTTATTTCCCAGTACACCACGCCAGCATAACGTTTCGGCCTTCGCAGAGGCCTTGGTCACATGACGCACCGAGAGGGTTGCGTGAATTTAAAGTGCTCGTGCATTGACAACAGTACTATTTGATTGGTTAGAAAAAATATAGTGTGGGAGTGTCCAAAGCGGTGGTTAAGGAGCAAATTGCAATTGCAATAGGTAAGACAGGACATTCCATAGATGTGCCTATTATCTCAATACCTGTTTAAATACATTTATATCCGATAATTCAAAAATAATCTACCAAGGAAATCCTGGATATTCCTAAAATGTTTTACAAATTCCATATATTTACAACCATTAATCAATAAATAAAACCATATGATCAATAGGAATATTTACGTGTGCAATTCTGTAACCACAACTTAATCGGATAGAATGGACTTTTTTGATAACTGTGTAATAATAATATATATATATATTACCTACTGCCGGTCGCCAGTAGGTATATATAGTTAGGATTTTTTCTCTACGGGTTTTTTGAAAATTCTATGTCTAATAACTTTGGCGTTTGTGGACGGAATTGGCTGAAATGTTCAGGAAAATGGCACATTCTGTTTCTGAGCAGCCCCAGAAAATTTGGGGGGGTTTCGTCAAGAGGGGGCCGAGAAAAAAGGGGGGTCCCAAAACGCGTTTTTAACATTGAGTTTTTCATAGGGCGGTTGGCCTCACTTTTAGCTCGAACGGCTGAATGGATATACACGAAACTTGGCAGAATTGTAGGGACTGTTAGCCCGATGTGCCTTTGCTAGGTCTCAATATATGTGCTCCAGTGGATTTTGAGAAATTAACGTTTTAAAAAACAGATATATCTGTGACAGCGTCCCGGTTAGCGCCCCGGTTCGCGAACTTGACGCGTAACGGAACTTCGCGAAGCGAAGCTGATTGACTCTCCGGTGTCTGTCAACATTCTAAACAGTCTGGAACGGCCGCGTTCTTGTCTCTCGGTAGGATCGAGAGACAAGAGGAGGAGAAAAACGAAGGGGGAATTTAATGAAAGGGGGCAAGGTAGCCCCCTCTTGACCCCCTAGGAATGATGTTGGGGTTATTAAAGGGCCCCGTGGGGCAAATAAAAAAAATTAGATTTTTCGCGGTAGAAGCGCTTCCCGGTACGCGAACTGGGTTTCAAACCGGTAGTGTAACGGGAATTCACCATTTTGTGTTTTGTTTTAATTAAATCACAAGATGGAGGGAAAACAATGTGGGAAATGGGTATAAGGGGGCACGGGAGATGTATCCTGACCCACTATGTTTTCTGAGGGTGGCTGCAGATGCTCATATATGTTGATACATGTCTTCCAGCGGCTGCGCGTGAGCTGAATTTTTTTTTGCTGCCTGATGTCTGTTAACGTTCGATTAGAAGAAAATCAGGAAGTGAAGACCGCCATTTTGTCACTGCGAGTAAATATATTGTTCATTTCAAAGCGTTGGAACATGGAAAAGGGAGAAGGTAGAGATTGTCTTGCTGCGTAGTTTTTCTCAGGGTGTGCAGTAAGGCCCCGGTTGTGCTTATACTCACGGTGGGGTCTTTGAACACTTTAGCAAATGATGATCCAAGCTGAGGCAAAGGAGGGTGTCAGTTTGGGGGGGGAGCAATGGTGCAGTTTTCACTTTCATGTCTAAGTGTTAAAATCTGGTTTGCGATGTCAACATATTCGGCGCCACCTTGTCCCCACTCAGGCACGTACGCTCTAGCAGGCAGCAGCCATTTTGAAAGCGCTATGGCCCCTCTGCCCCTCGCCGGTCCCCCGCGCGTCTCCCTGGCGCTACGAACACCCCCCCTCTCTGACCTCCCCCGTTCTCTCTGTGGCCCCATTCCCGAAAGCGTCCCCTCAGCCGTGAAGATTCTACAAAAGTCACCGGGGCCCGCGACTCCCGCAGGCTTCCGATGGGGAGCGTCTGCCATGATTGCTTGCGGAATGGCCACGACGGAGTCACAAGATGGTGGTGTTCTTATGCTGACTCCAGCATCAGTCTGAAACATCCAGAAACACTGTAGACTACCAATTCGATCAGTTCAGATGGAGCCACAACGTGACCCGGTAGGGAAGAACTTGCCCTCCCTTCTTTTGACTGATTGTTCTTGTTGCCTATCTATTCTGTTGTCATTTAACGGAACCTTTTTTGACTGCCGAAAGGTGTTCTGGTCCGATTGCTGGTTGGTGGTGACATTTTGACTTTCCTGGAACTGCCCGGCCTCGTCCAAAATGGCGCCGGTATAAATGGGACTCGTAACTCCTTGTTGTGTACTGGTTGCCCAGCCTTGATATCACGAAATACGTATGCAGTTTTGAAGCACATGGCGGGCGGGAACGAATACTGATTGAACATTTGGACATCCCTATTGATATTAAGTTCTGATGTGTTATTGATTACTGTACTATTGAAAGTTCAAATTAATGTCACCCATGGTACTTGCCCGCAAATGTATATCTAGATAATTTTATTGTAACTGGCCCTGTCGTACTTTAATTATAAAATGTACGTCCACCGATTCCGCAACTGTTAGACACCTTAGTTCTTGCAACCTAATGGCCCGCCCGTTACGTTCTTCTATAGTGTAAATGTCCCCTCATCATATATGTTTACAGTTTGCTCCGTGGCCGGCCCACGTGGTTATAGGCCCGTATTTGTATACTGACATTTTCACAATAAAGGTTTTTAAAACAAAACATGGTAGTAGTACCTAGATTGGTAAAGTTTCTAATAGCCACTGTTTTCGAATCAGTAAAAGGCAAGTGAAATAAAGCAGCCCGATTACATGACGGTTAAAAGGTATAATACGCAGGTAAGCAGTAAAGATAAATGGTCAAGGGCTGTTGTGTTTTCCACTCATGCAACATAAAGTGATCGATAAGAATCTGATATTCAGGCCTATCAGCGACTAAGACAGCAGGCCAAGCCTCTTTTGCTCAACGGCTCCCTCATGGGACGAAGAAACGTCCTTTTTCTCGAAATAGGAATATTTTACTTGCAGGACAGTTGTAAATTTCCCGGGAAAATACATTAGCCTGGAACATTGTTAGTGATAAACTGTAAATGCATCTGGGTCCTTTGCTTTACAAGTCAGAGTAAGAAAAAAAAGGTGGGGCTTTCATCATTTGGGAAAAAAAAATGTTCTAAACCAATGAAAAGTGTTATTTTTAGGTCATATGACCAAGCCTTCCATCATTAGGAAACCAAAAGTAAAAGGAACCAATGAAAAGTTTTATTAACAAGTCACATGACCTGTTATGCTTACGTTACGCGCGCCGTGTCCCGGATCGCTTCTGGGAAGCTGAGCTTCGCGCCTAGCGCACCGGAGCACTTCCGGGTGTGTTAACGCGGCGCGTCATATGACGCATTGCGTGACAATGCAGGTCCAGAATATAGTCAAAATGTCTCCAACAACTAGCGGTCGGAACAGAACCCCTTTCAGCAGTCCAAAAAGTTCTGTTAAATGACAACAGAAGGGACAGGCAACAAGAACCATCAGTCAAAGAGGGGAGGGCTAGTTCTTCTCTACCGGGTCACGTTGGGGCTCCACCGGAACTGATCGAATTGGTAGTCTACAGTGTTTCTGGATGTTTCAGACTGAAGCTGGCGTTAGCATGAGAGCACCCCGTGGCTACGTCGTGGGCATTCAGCGAGCAATCATGGCAGTCGCTCCCCACCGGAAGTCTGTGGGAGTCAGGGGTCCCAGTGACTGTTGTAGAATCTTCAAGGCTGAGGGGACTCTTTTGGGAATGGGGCCCATGCCCTAGCAGTGAAGCGTCCGAGTTCCACGGTTGCCCAGAGCCATCCTTGCAGGCCAGGCCCAAGTCTGTGGAGCCGACCGCCATTTCGTGAGCTCCGTAGCAGCCGTCTGTCGCTGTACAGCAAGATTGGGTGCAATTCCGTTGGATGGCGGGTGAGACGCTGTAATAGCAAGAGCAGGCGCAATTTAGCTGACCGAGAGAGGCACTGTGTCGCAAGAGCGGGCGCAAGTCAGCTGGTCGAGTGAAGCGCTGGGGTGTAGCTTAGAAACCTCCACCTGGGGAGGTGGGGGAGGCTCGTTTGCGCCGCCTCTCCCTTCTAGTGCACCCCACGCCGTCTTCTGGCGCAGGTATATGTGATGGTTGGATCAGGGCACGCAGGACGTGTCTTCAGGTCAAACGGATTGTGGGACAAGGCGTGGAGCAGGCGCAATTCAGCTGGCCGAGCGAGGCACTGTGCCGCAAGAGCGGGTGCAAGTCAGCTGGCCGAGCGAAGCGCTGGGGTGTAGCTGAGAAACCTCCACCTGGGGAGGTGGAGGAGGCTCGTTTGCGCCGCCTCTCCCTTCTAGTGCACCCCACGCCGTCTCCTGGCGCAGGTATATGTGATGGTCGGACTAGGGCACCGCAGGACGTGTCTTCAGGTCAAACGGATTGTGGGACAAGGTCCAGAATGGAAGAGTCACCAAAAGGCAAAAAGTTCCGCCTGACCCCGGGAGCCGGCCGCCTATGTCGGGGGCGATCTCAGGCCACACCATGGCAACAAGACTTGGGGAGGGGGCAGGAGCCAAGCGCCCCCTCCGAGTCCACACCACCACATTGCCCCTCGGGGGCCTCCGTCAAGCGGTTCAGGGAGGCACTGCATCACATTGCTTTCCAATGCAGTCAGGTCATCAAACAGCCCCCACTTACTTTGAGAATAGTGAAGCTGCAGCAGGTGCAAATGAGCTTCAGACAGTGTTATAAGCGCTGCTCGGAACCCTCAACTATGGCACCCAACATCCAGGACTTATGCCATTTGTGCAAGGCAGTGACATCGAAGCATCTCAGGGACCAAGCAACATACCATATCCAGAGTCCTTCCTACAGCCTCTGCCTTCCTTCTTACCTAGTTATGGTTCTTTCAGTCCCACTCCAGGCTTTTAGTCTGTGGATGGAAAACCATGAACCTACACTCACCTATGAAAATCTTACTATTGATGCTTGACTGAGGCCAAGGAGATCAGAGTGCATGTCTGTGTAAGGTGATGAACCTTTGGGGAGATGATGGTACGTTTAAACGTAGCCCCTGAGTGCTTAGTTTGCTTCTGTTCTCTGTCACTGTTGTTGATTTTGAGCCCCAAATACAAAGGCTTGTTGTTGCTTGTGAATCCCCAAGTGTATATTTGCCCATACTGATCCATCTCGTAGGCCACAGAGTAGTCGGGGAGAAATCCCGGGAATGGCGGCATGCATTCGGATCGATGTTGCAGCAGGCTGCCATGTAAATAGTTATTTAATAAAACGTTTTACCCTGTTACTTTGCTGGTGTGTTGTATATATTTATAATATTTGCATAGGGTTTGTCGTTATTTTGGGCGGGGTGGGCGGCGGAGCCGAGCTGTCTTGCAGCCATCATGGCGTCGAGCTCAGTTCCTCTCACTAGTTTCATATTTCTCATGAGGTGTTGTTCCTAATGTTTCTATTTTAGCGAGGTCAAAAAGAGATCCCATTAGTGACCTACTGATTTTGCTTGATTCCTTTTTTTTTTTCTAACGATTTTTCACTATCTGCAAAGACTAAACAGAGTATTGCGACTCTGTGCTTGTTTGTAAATAGAGAATGAACCAAAGAGAACCAATTCCAAAACAGTAAATGCTTGGATAACAATCAATCAAATGGAGAGGGAAGCAGGCACGACGGATTACAACAGGGGCAAAGGCCTGCGTTACCTACCCTTCACTATCTGCAATGAGAGGGCGGGGGCGGGGTGGCAGCGTTCAAAGCACATCAGCGTGCGTAAACACAAAAATGTTTTTACCTACCACGTACTTCACATTTTACAGCTTTTGATATTTGCTATTAAAAAACCATTGAAATTCACTGAAAAAACCATAGGTTATAGACCATATATAGTTAGGAATTAGCATTTACAAAACCTTGAAAATTCACTGAAAATCCATAGGTTATAGACCATATATAGTTAGGAATTAGCATTTACCAAACCTTGAAAATTCACTGAAAAAACCATAGGTTATAGACCATATATAGTTAGGAATAGCATTTACAAAACCTTATTTTACTCACACAAAACCATTGAAATTCGCATACATAGTTAGTTGCACTAACTATATATCGCGCACCCGCAATCCACTGCTGATCATGTCACATATTACATCATTCATGACATGGTCAGTGACATCACTGATGACATCACTGATGCAAAAACCTGTTGACTGTCCCCCATTTGTATGCCCTTTCGGTGAAAAAACCTAAATAAAATATTTGATCCATGCCTGTTGTGCAGCCTGATTCCTGCTGCATGGAGAAGAAACCAGAGGAGCAGTATTCTCTGATTATATATATATGAGTGTGTGGGCCTGTATATACCAAACTTTGGGGACCTGCTCAGTCCTCATAGAGTGTGTTAACCTTATCAGAACCAGACAAACACTATCTTTTTTATGACAGGTGCATTGTGAGGACCCGTCCCCATAGTGTGGTTAGGTACTTTCGAAGAAGTGTATCAAAAGAGTGAACGTTCAGTTCGAATTACCCTGTCCGCTTTATAACCTACCCTACTATCAAAGCACAAGTGGTGTTAGAATAGTAAATGCATGCTTCATTATGATAAAAGGCTACCCTAACAATAATAAGTATGTTATGCTGTGTGTGTGAGCATGTATACGCATACAATGTCACTTTAACTATTCATTTTTTTATGTAAACTAAGATATTATGACATAACAGCACAGGTGCACCACAACATTTGGCATTTGATTTATACTTTCAATAAGTCACGGAGAGTGAAGTTCCTCATTTTGATTTCTTTATTTCGAAAAGGGTGAAGCACCATACAGCCGACGCGTTTCGTCCCAAAAAGGGACTTCGAGTGAAGACGGAAGATGAAGCTCTAAAGGAGTAGCACCGCAACAGACGAGAAAGGCTTGTCTCATCCGATAAAAGTCAAGAGTTCCAAGTAAATATCTGGTCAATGTATCCGCTGTCCTTCAAGAATGTGGTGTATTATCTGTTGAGTGGTATCTGTTGATCCAGAGATTAAATACAATTGCATGCAGTAATAGGTCTATCTGTTATCCATATTAGAAATGTAGTCCATCAGCGCGTAGTCAAATATTGAATAATATGGGTTTATTGCCCCAATCGGTATATTATAAGTCCGATCGGTAATAACGAGTATTTCCCCTGTGGTGACAGCGGCGCATCCTCCTCGTTGCCGGAGGATGCGCCATCGAAGAGCCGAGTCTTGAGATCCTTCATGAACTTGGAGAGTTTTGGCATCTGTCTGAGGTGGAGTGGGAGGGTGTTCCATACCTTGACCACTAGGTAGTCTTCTTAATGTAAGGCACCGTAGCCAGGGAGAGCTGGACTGAGGGGAGGGTTCTTTGGGGTGCGTGAAAGAGAGGCAGTAGTTCAAGTATGCATGTCAATAGTTGTGGAGGGCTTTGTGGGCGTGGGTGAGAAGTATGAAGGTGATTCTTTTCTCGATGGGGAGCCATTGTAGTGTCTGCAGGTGTTGGGTGATGTGACAGTGGCACAGTAGGTTAACAACTAGTCTGGCGGAGGCATTCTGGACGGTCTGGAGTCTGCGTGTGAGGTTCTTCTTGATTCTGGCATAGAGAGTGTTGCTGTAGTCGAGTCTGCTGCTGATGAGGGCCTGGATGATGGTTTTTATGTGTTCGAAAGAGATGCATCTGAAGGTCTTTCATAGGAGTCAGAGGGTGTGGAAGCAGGAGGATGAGACTGTGATGATTTGGTAGTCCATTTTGAGTTTGGAGTCCAGGATGATTCCGAGGTTGCGTGCGTGGTCTGTGGTGGTGGGTAGGTTTCCGAGGGCAGGGGGCTACCAGGTGTCATTACAGGCATTAGGGTGTGAGCCTGTGATGAGTACTTCAGTTTTGTCCATGTTGAGTTGTAGGCAACTGTTTTTCATCCACTTGGCGATTGCTTCCATTTCCTCTTGGAAGGTGGGTTTGGAGACTTTGGGTTTGTTGGATAGGAACAGGATGTTATTGCATAGAATACAATGTTGAGCCTCTGGGATCTGGAAATGGGGTCAAGCAGGGACATGTAGACGTTGAACAGGGTAGGGCTGTTGGAGGAACCTTGGGGTACTCCACAGGTGGTCGGTGTGGGATCTGAGAGGAAGGGTGGGAGTCTGACCCACTGCGTTCTGCCGGAGAGGAATGAGCAGATCCATTTGAGGGCCTTGTTATGATTTTGTGGTTGAAGGAATAGCTGAAGTTTGTTGCAGAGGTCCTGGGAGGGAGATGCCTGTAGTCTCATGATTGGATTGGGCGAATTCTTTGATAATGCTGAATAGTTCCATGCTGTTTTGCGCTTGGGTGGAGATTCTGTCCTGGGGTGCTTTTATCATTGTATTTCTGATGAGCTTGTGGTGAGCCATGGTGGCTGCTTTGAAGTTGTCATTGTCTGCTGTTGTTTTGGGGTTCCTCCCGATCTTTTCGAGGCATCTGCAGGTTTGTCTGGATTCTTAGAATTTGGTGGAGAACCAGCTGTCTCTCTTGGTGTGAGTGTTCGGTGATTTCTTTGAGTGAGGCAATGGTGTTGGCACAGTGGGTGATCCAATTGTGAAGGGTTCGGGTTGCACTGGTTGGGTCATTGTACATGCTGTTTGGGGTGGAGCTGCTGAGTGAGGCAGTGAGCTGGTCACAGGAGATCTTGTTCCAGTTCTTGAGTGGGGGCTGGTGTGGAGTTTTGTGGGTGATGGTTGTTCTGAAGATGAAGTGGATGCAGTGATGGTCCGCCCATGAGAGTTTGGAGGTGTGGCCAAAGGTGATGGAGTTTCCAGCTGTGAAGACTGGGGCAAGGATGTGTCCTGCTGAGTGTGTGGGTTCTGGTATGATCTGTTTGAGTCCAATGTTGAGGAGGTCGACCATGAGGGAGGAGGAGTTGGGGTCTTGGAGGTTGTTGAGGTCTCCCAGCAAGGTACAGTGGGTGGAGGTGAAGGCTTCCAGGGTGATGATGTTGTTGATGGAGTCGGTGAAAGCTGCTCGGGGTCCGGGGGTCTGTAGATGAGGGTACCCCAGAGGATGATGGTCGGATTGGTCTGTATCTTGAAGTGAAGGTGTTCCATCATCTCTGTGGGCTTGTCAGTGTGGGTGATCAGTTTGAGGTTGGATTTGTGGCTGATGGCGATGCCTCCTCCAGGGCAGTTGGGGTGCTCCTTCTGAGTGATCTTCTTTCCTTTGGGCATGGCGGTCGCAATGTCTGTTCTCAAGGGTGCGTTCCTCCAGGTTTTCGTGAAGAAGGAACGCCGGGGTGGTGCTATCAAGGAGGTCCCAAATGTCTGCACCGTGTCTGTGGAGGGAGTGGACGCATTCCAGGCTTTAGGGTGTGGCGGTGTTGTGGCGGGAGAATTGTGGTTGGCCCTGGGTCTTGGTGAAGGAGAAGGAGTGGCTGCCAAGGGTCTGTGGGTACCAATTAGTGTGGACTGCTTGCAGTTGCTGTCCTGGCCTGTGTTGAGTTCATGGAGGGACAAGGAGCAGTAGCGCTGGTGGGTCCCAGGTCCAAGTTTCCTGGCGCTGGTAACGGTCCGGCCGTAGATGGGCACAGAGGGACGTGGATTTGGTGTGCCCGGTGCATGCATCCGTTGCGCAGCCGTGCAGTGGCCACCATTAAGTGGGAACACAAGCGAGTGGGAGGGGCCACGGGGCAGCAGTGGTGGAAAAGTGATCGAAGAGCGGGAAGGAAAAAAGAATAAAAAAGGAGTAGGGAGAAAAAAGAGGAAAAAGGAAAAGGAAGAAGCAACAACAGAGGAAAAAGTAATAGTCAACAACAGAAAAGAACCAACAGGCACAGTGAAGGAAATGCATGGGACAAGGGAATGGCAGGGTCTGAGCAGGAGGCAGCAGGCCTCAAACACCGACCTGAGCAGCGCTGGGGGCAGGCACTTTCTGGTGGAGCTGCGTGAGGGGATAGAGCAGTATTCTGACCAGGAAGTCAGAGGTCTTGCTCACCCTATCAGCAGCAGCGGCCATTAACTAGGGTTTGGGGGGAGGGCAGGACCGCTGGGACGCAGGAGCGGGAACACTGTGGAGGAAGAGGGAACGTGGGAGCAGCAGTGGCAGAAAAGTGGTTGAAGAGAGGACACGAGCAAAAAAAAGAAAAAGGAGTAGGGAGAAAAAAGAGGAAAAAGGAAAAGGAATAAGCAACGACAGAGGAAAAAATAAAAATTACATTAGGCATGCAGTTTGTAAAACAACTGAAGAAAACCAAAAGGAACAGCTTAGTATATGCACAAGAGCAGAGGGCAGGGCAGGGCCTGAGCAGGAAGTGGCAGGCCTCTAACACCAGCCTGACCTTATTATATTTAAATATTTATAAAATGCAACATTCACCAAGCTGGCATCTTTTTGCTATCCCATTGTCAGTGTTAGCAGAAGATATTTTTTCTGGAAAAGATACAGATTGGCAGACTGTATTATTTCTCGACTATTTGGGAAAAAGCCACCTCTTCAGACTTTTTTTAAAGCTCAATGGAATTGTGTTATATCTAAGGGCATTTGGGAGTTTCTTCCAAATTTGTGCTCCCTTCACATGAAATGATCACCCACCAAGTCTTGTCTTTTTAAGTATAGGCACATAGACCAGACTTGCTGAAGACGATCTTAAGGACATTGGAGGCTTATAATAGCAAAATTATTTTGTATAAGCCTAGATCCAATTGCAAATGCATAATGGCTTAGACACATGGCCTCAAAGATACATCTCTGCTTGACCGGCAGCCAATGGAGTTCTTTCAAGGTACCATTTGCCAAATCAAATCTAGTTATGTTCAATGCAGGTTTGGTGGTCATGACCTGTATCCTGTAGAGTCTTTTGAACAGGTAGTCTGGAGCTCCAATCAAAAGACAACTACAATAATCTAATCAATTCAAAACTGTGCATGGCTCTACCAGTTTCCTGGCAGGCTGTGGTAGAAAGAGGACACATTTTCCCAAGTTCCTCAAAAGTCCTTGGCAGGGAGCTACTGTTTTGTTGACAGGAGCCTCCATATAGAGTTTATCATCAATCATGGCTCCTAAGTTTCGGACTGACTGTGTTGTATTTAAATCTGTGCCCTTTGACCTGGGCCAAAAGTCGCACTGAAATCGAAACTGCACACTGGCAGGGGAATAGCACAAAAATTCTGTCTTACTACTGTTGAATTTGAGTGTGTTCCTATTAAACCAGTTAGCAACCTCGGTTAGGCAGACATGAAGTCTTTCTAACTGGGATGTATCATTGTCTATGGACAGTATGGGTGTCTTAAGCCTAATTAATAAATGAGACCCCAAACGTTTTAATCAAGGTCAGCAGTGGCCGGGGATAAATAGTAAACAAAATGAGCATAAGGCTGAGCCTTGAGTTACACCATGTGAGATTACTTTGAATTTGGATTCAAATGGGGGGAAACATAATGCTTGGAATCTCCCAGAAAGATAGGACTCAAATCAGTCAAGAAGGGCACCCTGTACTCCTATCTTCTTTAGTCCATTAAGTAGTATTTGATTGTTTATGGTATCAAAGAAAGCCAACAGATCCAACAGGACCACAACTGCTACCCCACCTCCTTCAACCATCTTTCTTAGTTCATCTGTTGCCACTACCAGTGCTGACTCTGTGCCATGGATCAGTCTGAAACACATTTGCTCTGGTTCCTATAAATCGTTATGTTCCAGAAAGCAGGCCAATATTTTACTGATATATTTTTGAAGGATCTTGACCAGGTATGGGAGCAGAACAACTGGACAAAAATTTGTAGGGCTGTTAAAATCGGTCATGGTTTTCTTTAGCAATGGTGTATCTAATGATTTCTTCCAAGCAGATGGTACTGTTCCAGTGGTTAAAGATTGATTACAGATTCTTCGTAGAGTTTGATAGAGATCAGT
The DNA here is from genome assembly GCF_964263255.1 of Lissotriton vulgaris. Taxonomy (NCBI): domain Eukaryota; kingdom Metazoa; phylum Chordata; class Amphibia; order Caudata; family Salamandridae; genus Lissotriton; species Lissotriton vulgaris. The sequence continues at coordinate 1,649,865,022 of NC_141689.1, forward strand.
TGTTCTATCTTCTCCAGATGTTCAGGCGGTTAGGGTCCATTGGGGAACCTGAGGAGAATGATGAGGCTAGAGTTCTAAATTCTTCATCATTAGGCAATTTAACCTTCTCCAAAGCTCCGGGTGTCTCCTCCCAATAGAGATTATCACCAATTTGTTGAAATACAAGCAGTATCTGGGAATGGCCATGGATGGTGCTGCACTAACTGTAGCTTGGAGCTAGAGCACATGTATGACCATTTAAAATCTATTTTGGCTGTAATAACATTAGGCATGCAGTTTGTAAATAGAACAGGGTGTAGTCTTTTGTGGGTGGGTGCTTGTCCTCCCCAAAATCCCTCCTTAACTCCTCCCTACTCTTCCTAACACTTCTCATCTTTAGTATTAAATATTGCCCATTTTCCAATCATTCACCCATTTCCTCTTACAATTACTACTAAAATGTATGCCTGTGTGTGTGGAGATCACTGCAAATAGGACTGAAAGCTAAGTACCTAAAAGATTGTAGAGGAAGAGTCCTCTGTACATAGGTCAGTGAACAGCATGTTATAGTTAGTTGTTAGCACTGTAGTAGTATTACTAACCCCACAACAAAATGCAGTTTGTGAATAGACTACATGATCAGAGTATAGCAATAATTAATGTTTAATTATTAAATAAGGTTATCTGAAAATAAGGGAAATTATGTATGCCATATAGGAATATGTCCATAAACACTTAAGGCTTTATTTCGACTTTGACGGTCCGAACACCACATCCGTGGCTACCAATAGACCGCCATCTTACGTGTTTAGCACAGTGCCAACAGAGAGGCTTTAGAGATCTTGCCACAGTGGTGGGAATTTTTCACTATATGTAGATGCTTGTTTGAAAATGTTGACAGCATATGTGTTGAATGTACACATATGCATGATACATGTGGAAAAATACCATCTACCTATTGCTGGAGTCTGACCCATATATGGACAGTCGAGGCAATCGGCATCTGGCACAGAAAGGGCTCACCTGTATATCACAGGAAACAGTGTTGTGATCCATGGGGTGAAGATGCTGTTGTGACGGTGCAACCTGAACACAGGGATACACATTAAACTCTGATGGGAAGACCAGAAAACGGGGTGAGTACATACCCGAAATCCTTAGTTTCTGCGAACTTGAAGTTGGCGGTCTCATGCCGAAGTCGGCTCATCAGAAGGCCAACTCGTAATACTGACAGCTGTTAAACTCCTCTGTACTGCCCTATGGCAGTTGCTTTTTGCCGACCTAGACCTCAGCGGTTTGCGGCGTGCTGGCTGTGTTGGCAATATAGTTGTAGTCGTTGCAATAGCAATTTGTTCAACACGTAATACTGTGGTAGGACGGCCGACCTCAAGATGATTGGACCGCAGGTAAGGCCGTTCACGGACCTCCAATCTCCTAATAAGGCCCTCAATGTCAACATTTTCCCTTCCGAACACAATCTAAACACTGATATAGGTTAAAGTGTGGGTAAAACCTCCTCATATGTACAATAATTGTATATGAAATCCACAAAGTTAGATGATGAATGAAACAACAGGGTCTTTAAAACAACACTTTTCACATAGGAGTCAGAAAGTTGTCAAATGTGCCAATGGTTGCAAATTTTTGTTTTTAATTTGCGTCGCAACTTTGGCTTTTATTAATGTTACAAGAACTATTTGAACTTATGTACATCAGGTTAAACTTCCTAATCTGTGACCCAGTTTCCCACAACATCCTGCATAGGTACGCTTTTTGCTGCCTTGTACCATGGAAATGCTCTTCCACCATAATGTAAGGGTGTGTGTGTGTTATGTCTTGGATTTTTATTGAAACAGTACCTTTCCAGTACAAAATACTATGCTTACACATAGCTTAATACTTTTGGTTGTTTGTGTGTGTGCTGTACTGTAAACACATGTACAGTTGAAAATGTTTGGAGGAAAGTTGCCTTTTCTTTATTTCGGGAGAAGAGAAAACGTTTCTCTAACATTACTCTTGTCTTGGGAAGGCATATTTTGTTGACACAGTTCCTGTGTACCAATTTGAGTCGATAGGGATTTGTGACAAAACAAAATAGTGATTGCTTGCGAATGCCAAAGTACCACCCATGGATGGCCCATTTGACAAAAAGTTGCACAAAGTAGTCCATACCTCTACTTTACATTACTTTAGGACTGCTTTCCAGCACATCACAAGTTTTACGCTGGAAAGTAAACTGCAATTCTACACTGAAGGTTTGCATCACCCATGAGCTTGCTTCCCTTCTACTCCTCATACTAAGGAATCTAAGACCTGCAAAACAGCAGAACCGACAGATCATCAGTAGAATTTTGCTGCCTATTTTACATGTGACTTTTGATAATAACAAGTGGTAATAAACAATGGCTGGCTTGCTGTTGTCTCGCTGGAAACATGTATATATTTTCGTCCTTTTCTCCAACCAGTAAGTCAAGATACAAGAAACCCATCCAACCTAGCAGCAGTAAACCATGGGTACAAGGTTCAAAATAATGGGAAGCAGTCAGTACTTTGGAAGAGATCCATGAGCATAATTTCAGACATATTAGTTTGTGAAAATCATTGGTTGCAAACATCCCTACGAAATTAACAGAAACCAGCCACGACTCTGTGCGACTCTGCTAATTAATAACAGTACATCATTGTAAAAGTAGAAAAATTAAAGAGCACAGCTCTATGGGACTGTGCGATATCAAGCCTAGTACATTGGCATATCATTACACTAACCATTATATTGGTATGGCCAGTACAATGACTTTCCAAATATTTGGACTACTAATACTTTTCGGGCAACTCTGAAAACAGGTAAGTATTCGATAAAATAAAATGTGTTTTTTGAATTTAGGAGTATGCATACAACTCTGTGTGCGTACAGGTGTTAGCGTTCAAGGATTGGCAACAATTGAGGCACAAAAATGCACATAATGGAATGACAATGCCATTGGCTGAGAAACAACTTCAGGAATTCACCCAACTGGCTTGTGAATAGATGAAACCTGACACAGCATGGGAGATACACACAACAAGGTAATCACAACACCCATGATACATGATATAGATCATTATTGACTCCACTGTTTTTGAATGAAACAACATTGCAATGCACAAACAACAATCATTGTCAGAAAAACTGATCAGGACATATATACAGTATGTAAACGGATGTTTGATGTGTGTAAACAGACAAGGCACACCTCAATGTTGAGCACAGGTTTAGTCCACAGGCACAACCTGTTACCCTCTCACATAATGAGATCAAATAACACTTTGCCAAAAAGCACAACTGAACACACATTGAGCTTCAGTTCTGAAGTGAGTATGTGGCACAGATTCCAGATCCAAACCTAACTTGCAATCTGCATCGTGGGTCTGGGAGGTCACTAGTCTCCATGAGCCAGCAAAAGGACTCTAGGAAGGAGATACATAGAACAGTCAGGAACTCATTAATCATGTGCCCACATCTCTAAGAGACATATCAGATTCGCCAATTTGTACATGTGAGCACTATCTAGGATTCATGTTAGCACTGTACCTGGGACCGGACAAACTTAATAGACCCTAAACAACTCATATGATCAAGTTACGTAGCATACACTCATGCAAATACAAACATATTTTACACCAGACCTATATCATGCAACCAAAATGTTTTGTCACCTCATCATTGCATACGTACACTCATGTGAAAAAGTTGTTGATGAGCTGTGTCTGAAAATCCTCCCCCTCATCCTCATCACTGGCAATATGTCCACGTTCTGCATTCTCCCTTGCTGGAGGCTGCTGATCTCCTTCATCTTGTAGGAGCGGAAGCTCATTCCTCACTGCCAGGTTGTGGAGCATGCAACACGCAAGGAGAATCTTACACACTTTTAATAGTGCATATTGGAGGGCTCCTCCTGTACGGTCCAGGTAGCGGAATCTTGTCTTCAGAAGGCCGAATGCCAGCTTAAGCACTCGCCTGGTCTTCCCATGTGCCTCATTGAAACGAACCTCAGCAGGCAGGGGTGACAGGGTTCCGGAGCGGTGTCAGCAACCACAGAAGGTTGGGGTATCCAGAGTCTCCCACATTGAACACAGAAAATACTTCAGTTGTCTGAAAACAGTGTACAACCTGACATTCAAGCAACACACAACAGAGACAAACAACATGATCTACCAACAAACCAGGCACGCTCATGTTGCAGCTGAGACATCAAATGGAGAAACCCATTATTTCTTATTATATATGCGTCATGTGCTGATCCCGGGAAACAAGCACAGACATGTAAGATTTTCATGTCAGCCAGACATACCACCAGGACATTTATGGAGTGGTAATGCTTATAATTCTGGTATGTTTGTTCATTGGCTTGTGGTGGGATCAAAGCCACATGTGTCCCATCAATGGCCCCAAAGACATGTGGCATCCACCCCAATGCATAAATGTCCCCCTTGATGTCTATCAACTGTCCTGGTGTTAGAAACTTGATGTAGAGGTTCTGAAATGGTAACAATGCTTCCAACACATCCTGAAGCACACAGCTGAACATTGTCTGGGACAGCCCACCAGCAGTAGCCAAGGTATACTGGAAGGACCCTGTGGCAAAGAAAAAAGGACCACCAGCACCGCAAAGGGATATGGATGTGCAGGCTGCAAATGTGGGGCCAACTTGTCTGCCAACTCCACAATGAGGCATCTGGTGAAGCGGTATCGCCTGACGCTATCCCGTTCTTCCATGGTCTGGAGGTCGGGGAAGGGTGTATGGACTGCCGGCCTCCTGCGGTACCAAAGTTACAAGTGCAAACATAGTTGAGGTCACTTTCAAATGCATGAAGGAACATGCAATTACACATACATACCATTAAATCAAGACACAATGACGTTAGAGGCCAAAGATTGAGCCATACAGGGCACAGCTATGTGACCCTTACCAGACATGTCACCAACACATGGTTAGGCACCAAATACAGTGCTGTACTGTAACTAGCGCTGCCACTGTCTTAGAAAATTCAAAAAGAGTACTTGAATTAAACCAGTCTCTCAACCGCTTTCTTGGTTTTTAATTGATCTATTTTATTTTTTCAATTTCGACCATTTTTTTAAAAAGAGCATTTATTAAACACTTTCGATGAACATTATAAACAATATATTCCTCCCCGCAGCAAACTTCTCATTGGTAGAAGAATTGTTCACCAAACAATTATCAAAAAATCTTTCTGTAACATTCTCTCTCCCATACTTGCGTGAAGTGTAGCATTCAAACTTGTGACTGACTTATTCTCACATTCAGACATACATCATATCTGCATTCTCACAAAACCAACGATTTGATATCTAAACAAAACCTTTATCATACAAATATATACAAATATTCAATGGAAACACTTTGTTGGAAAATTTAAGAATCAAAAAAATCACAAAAGGCCATGAAAGATTAGACATATGAAGTAAATCTTTCCACAAAGTGTTTAGCTAAGGGACATGTATACTTGACACCTACAGATTGGGTTTGAAGCAGTAAAGGCAGGATTGTGACACTGTACTGACTGTAAACTTGAGATGTACAGGTCCTGTACCAAGAGTCCGTACTGACTGTTCAGCCAGACAGGCCAGTGCCATAGTGTGCCACATGAAGGTTTGTGATGATGCACTATTTGTTCTTCGAAGTGTATCCAGATTCTGTCACATTTGTAACTGGTGAGCTGGATACAATGTGCATGACATCCACGGTAATCACCCCAACAACCTCCATAGCTGAAACAAGATATTGGGCCATACAAGTCTCATCCTGGCTAGGCCTACAACCTTGGGGTATCCATACTAAGATTAAGATGTCTGACCTGACTGCAGTGGACCAAAGACACTAGGTACATGCACACAATCATTGTTATCTGTGTGAAATGAGTCACATTATGACTATGGAAGTTTGGTGTACTGCATGCAGACCATTTGACCATTGACGTCCAAGACAAAGGTGCACATCCTGAAGTCTGGGGATGGAAGAATGTTGCCCATGTTACATTTCACATGTGTGCATTACATTTTCTGTGTCAGTTCAAGACTCCCTTGCAGGAGATGAGACAGGTATGTAATGACACAAGACTGTCAGGAGCATTGTAGATCAAACCACCTGCTCCATAGTGTAGTAGTTGACATGGTGGTTGTTGAAATTTACATTGAACTAACCAATGTTGCACATGGCATCATGTGTCTGGGAACTATAGTTTACTGGCAGACCGACAAGTGCCGTATTCACATATGTGTAAGGATTACAAATCTGCCATCAAATGATTCCAATGCTTGCTCTGCGATGTGTTGTAATGATACTCATGTGTCAAGTCTATGCAGATGAATGACGTGAATCTCTGTCTCAACCATGTTCACAGCATCAGCAATGGCTACTGTAGGAGATAGTTCCACAGACCAAGGGGAAGCGGATAGCCAGACTGGGTCCAGTGTTGAGGAGGATGAGGGACCCAGTGACACGGAGGGTGAGGGGAGCCACACTGAGGGAGGTCGGAGACTTCAGCCACAACCGAAGACCACTCAAGCTCCAGTGATGACTCCATTGGGGTGGTTGATGTTCCCAGATCAGATTCCACAACATCAGAGTTTGCCCCCACCACCACCAATACCACCATCTCCACCCTCACAGCTGCTACCATTCAGAATGTTCATGGACCCTCCCGAGTTAGGGAGCATGTCTGCTTCGGGCCAGGAACTGCACTCCCTAAATCAGTCTCCCCTGCTGCCCTGAGTGTGGAGGCTGTGGATTTACTCAAACAGATCCATGTGGGCAGACATCCATGCACATACCAGTCTTTTGACACATTTGGTGTCATACATGGAGGGTATCTCATCAGACATGTCTACCCTACAGTGATCTAATCAGGCCATGGTCTCCTCACTGACGTCAGCAGTGTCACTCCTGCAGCATTCCTCACCCTTCCTTCCCCCGCCCCATCCACAGTCCCCACTACCCTACCTGACCCAAGCACACTCAAACAGGCATGTGCACACACGGCAGCAGACACATGCAGCCCACAATCACCCAAACAAAAGTCAAAACACACATGCACATACACTCAGGAGAATGACATCACACACACACCAGGGAGAGGGCCAAAAACGTCCAACACACATCCACAACCACCCCACCTTCCACAGCTACCTCTTCCTCCACAACCCCTACCCTTGACTGTCCTGAAACCCCCTCTTCCCGGTGGGTCTTCCTCTGTAACCTTGGCCTCTTCCCCACTGAGGAATCAGACTACACTCGCAAGGGGAAGAGGATACCCCCAGCACAAAGAGGAGATCCACATCGACCCGCACACCCTCCCCTAGGAGGAAGACCACAGAGCCCCCACCCATAAATTCCCCGATCAAAAAAGTCACAAAAATGTCCACCAACCCACACTTCCCGCTCAAAATCCACTTTCTCTTGGTCCCAGGCCCCCTGCCCAAAGGGCACACCTCAGACCCTATCCCTGTTTTCCCCACCCACTGTTACACCATCGCCAAGAAGCTAAAGCCCTCCACCACCACAAGCACTTCCCCTCCAATACCCCCCCTTCAGTGTTTTCCTGACACTGCCGTGGACCGCCCTTAATCTGGCCAGTCCACTGCAGTGGACCCCCCTCAATCTGGCTAATCAAGTGCAGTGGACCCCCCTCAATCTGGCCAGTCTACTGCAGTGGACCCCCCTTAATCTGGCCAGTCCACTGCAGTGGACCCCACACAACACGGGATCCCATCCTTCCCAAAACCCAAACCAGTACCCCCTAGTGTGGTCACTGCGATGCCTGGCATGCCCCCATAAATGCCCCTCCAAGGGGAGGTGTCCCCTTGGGGTTGCAGTACAGGCAAGCGTTAGAGTGTGATTAGCTCTGACCCGTCCAGGACTCTTAGACATGGACTGGCCATTGGCCCTAATTTGTTTTATGAGGAGATATTCACAATTGCTGAATGAAGTGAATCTTGTTGTGGGCATAAAATAATGTTGTGATGTCATTGGCTCCATGTGGTCCATGGCATATGTGACCTATTACAGTATGTATATGAGTCCTCATTGTCTGCATTTGCAGGGTTCAAGTTCAAGTTCAAGTTCAAGTTCAGCAATTTATATAGCGCACTACTCACCCAGAGGGTCTCAAGGCGCTTAGGGAGGGGGTTCATTATTTATCAAATAGCCAGGTTTTAAGTTCTTTTCTAAAGGAGATGTGGTTCTGAGTAAGGCGGAGGTGAGTGGGGAGTGAATTCCAGGTCTTGGCCGCGAAGTAGGAGAAGGATCTTCCTCCCAATGTGGATCTTTGGATGCGCGGAACTGCGGCGAGGGCTTGATTGGAGGATCTTAGTTGGCGGGTGGGTGTGTAGAAGGACAGTCGAGTGTTGAGGCATTCAAGTCCTATTTTGTAGAGGGCCTTGTGTGCGTGGGTGAGGAGACGGAACGTTATTCTCTTGTTGACGGGGAGCCAGTGGAGGTCTTTCAAGTGACCGGTAATGTGATCTTGGCGAGGGATGTCCAAAATGAGTCTCGCTGATGCGTTTTGGATGCGTTGGAGTTTTTTCTGTAGTTTGGCTGTGACTCCGGCGTAGAGGGTGTTTCCATAGTCCAGTTGACTCGTGACCAGTGCATGGGTGACAGTCTTTCTTGTCTCGGAGGGGATCCAAAGGAAGATTTTTTTGAGCATGCGAAGTACGTTGAAGCAGGAGGATGAGACGGCGTTGACTTGTTTGGTCATCGAGAGTGAGGAGTCCAGGATGAAGCCAAGGTTACGTGCGTGGTCTGTGGGTATGGGTGCTGTGCCCAGAGCCGAGGGCCACCATGGGTCGTCCCAGGCAGAGGGGGATGATCCTAGGATGAGGACCTCCGTTTTGTCTGAGTTAAGTTTTAGGCAGCTGTTTTTCATCCATTCGGCTACTTCTTTCATGCCTTCGTGAAGATTGGTTTTGGCGGTGTTAGGGTCTTTGGTGAGGGAAAGGATCACCTGCGTGTCGTCGGCGTAGGAGATGATGTTAAGGTTGTGTTGACGCGCGATGGATGCGAGTGGACTCACGTAAACGTTGAAGAGGGTGGGACTGAGTGATGATCCTTGTGGTACTCCGCAGATGACTTCTTTGGCCTCTGATTTGAATGGGGGAAGTCGGACTCTTTGGGTTCTTCCGGCGAGGAATGAGATGATCCAGTCCAGGGCTTTTCCTTGTAAGCCGATGTTGCTGAGGCGCTGTATGAGGGTGCTATGACAAACTGTGTGGAAGGCTGCGGAGAGGTCAAGTAGGATGAGGGCCACTGTTTCTCCGTTGTCCAGTAGTGTTTGGATGTCGTCTGTTGCTGCAATGATGGCGGATTCGGTGCTGTGTTTGGCTCGAAAGCCGGACTGTGATGGGTCGAGGGAGTTGTTGGATTCAAGGAAGGCGGCGAGCTGGCTATTGACGGCTTTCTCAATGACTTTGGCAGGGAATGGGAGGAGGGAAATGGGACGGTAATTTTTAAGTTCAGAGGGGTCTGCTGTGGGTTTCTTCAGGAGGACGCTGAGTTCGGCGTGTTTCCAGCTTTCTGGGAAGGTGGCGGAGTTGAAGGAGCAGTTGATGACATCACGGAGATGGGGTGCGATGATGGAGTCTGCTTTGTTGAAGATGTGATGGGGACAGGGGTCGGTTGGCGAGCCAGAATGGATGGAGTTCATTAGGCGGATGGTGTCTTCAGTGGTGATTGCGTTCCAGGCGCTGAGGTTGTTGGAGGGCGGTTTAGGTTCGGAGGTGGGCGGAGAGGATTGTTCTTTGGAAATGCTCTCGAATCTGTTATGTATGTCGGCAATTTTGTTGTAGAAGAAGGAGGATAAAAAGTCGCAGAGGTCTTGGGAGGGAGTAATGTTGTTTGAGGCTGCGGTGGGGTTGGTGATTTATCTACATCATTATCTACATCATTTTGGCAAATGAAGGTAAAATTCATTTACCAACCTACCATCTCTAACTTACACTTTTCCACATAGATGTGCTGACATTTGTAGACATTGTGTCTTACAAAGTGCAACTGACTAGGATGGCAATGCAGTGTAGTGCTGTAATGTGCACCAAGTCAGCTGTCTCATCAGTACAACTTCGTACACATGAAGTTTGACTACGTGCAGGTGACTTTGGACACATTCATGTACACAGGCTGATGAAACCAGTGTCATGTGACTTGTAATTGTCGCAGCCATATCTGAGTCTCCTTCTGGAATGGTAGACTCCTGCCAAGAACAAGATTGCCACAGTTGGCCTTCCACTGTAGGGAATTCCCCTAAAGGCAGTTTGTTCATCTGTGACATATGCTGAGCCCATTGTGTGTGTGAGGTGAGCAGGACTCTCTGTCTCCAAACCCCCTTTCCTCCAAAGACTTCCCTGCAAATGTTCTTTTATTAGAAGCTTTCTGTGGGAAGACTAGTCCAGTGCTTTATCAACCTATTGGGAGTTGCACCAGCCTGCTTTGGTCTGTCTATATCATGTTGATTAAGTGTTTTGTCTGTGTGTGCTTTGACTTCATGTATTTCCCCCACAACCCTCATGTAATTGGGTATCTTGTGTGGGTTGTGATTTGTGCTTGACCAATAATGATGTCCGTTTGAGCTATGAATGATGCTATACCGGGTCACACCAAGCTGCCATAGAGCTGCAGGGATGTCTGTGATTTGGCGGTGTGCAAAATGTGTTGAGCAGAATCGAGTGTTGGTGCACAAGTGCACAAGTGTGTAGTGTGTCCATCTGTCATGCAGACACCACTGGAGCCTTTGTCACTTCTATGCTCATAGAAGTGACAAATAATAGATTTATTGATACATCCTAGCTGCAGGTGTGTTTAGCAGGGTTGATGTTGCATGTGCTAAGGTGGCACACACAAGGGTAGAATTGATGGGAACTGGTGTATCGTAGGTATGCACGGATTGTAGACTCTTATGTGATAGCAACAGGACTATTTGAGAAGGTGTCAGGAGTAACCCTGAGTGGAGTATGTGTAGTGGTGCTCTGCGCAGTTCCACAGAGTGAAAAAAAAGTCAGTGGAACTATGCAGAGCTCCGCTCTTCCCCGGGATCACAAAAGCCTTACAAAAATGCTTTAAAAACCCACGTACCCTGTCTTCTCCCTGCCCTCCTCCTTGTCGCAGTGTATACCTTCTTCCGTCGTCCTTCTCCTCGAGTCCACTTACGTTTTATGTCTGACGTGAACTGGGCATGTGCAGTTCACAGAAGACGTAATATATACAGGGACACGAGGAGGAGGACGACGGAAGAAGGGAGATACCACAGCGCAGAGGAGGGCAGGCAGAAGACAAGGTAAGTGTTTTTAAATGTAAGGGGATTGGCCTCGTATTCCGCTCCATCATGGAGTCAGAGTTTTGCCCAACTTCGCATTCCCGGCGGAGTGCGAAGTTGAAAAAAATAAATAAACTCCGCTGACGGAGCGAAATAAGTTGCACGGGGTTAGTCAAGAGGTGTGTTGTGTGACTTCAGAATATTTTTATTCATTGTGTTGGGGGACACAGAGTATGCTCATTGTCCCTATGTGAGTGATTGTCATGCAGGGGGTGAGTCCAATTGTTTGAGCTTCATTTAGTGCTTTCACCCTGCAAAAGGAGTGGAAGAAATGTGTGGATGTGATGGGAGGATATCCCACTGGAGAATGTTGTATTGTGTAATGTGATGAGAGATGTTGTCTGGTGCACTAATGTGTAATTTGACTGTAACAGGGCAGTTCTGGATGAGTGATATTGGTTTAAACCGTGCATGAGTCCATGGGGATCTTGGGTATTGAAGTCATATTGTGAGATCGTGATGTGGTGCCTGCAGTTGCAGGGGAGTGACTCCTTCACTCCAAGGGTTCAAATACTTCCAGCTGTAGCATCTTTTGGACCTCAGTCCTGATGCAATCTCTGACATGGTCAGTGTTAGACCCGGGATCCCTGGTTGGCTGAGGTAGGTACCGTAGGCCAAATAGGGATCCGCGTTTCCACGTCAGGGAAAGGAAGGAGACCTTCTGAGATAGCCCCCGCTCACCCCCTTTGTAGCTTGGCATGAGCAGCCAGGTTTATCTTCAAGGCAAATGTGTAAAGTATTTGTAACCACGCTCACAGCAACCCAATGATGACACCACATATGGACTCCACACGAGTTTTATAAAAACGAGTATACCTTTTATATCAAAAGATATACAATAAGACCACACTATATAAATTCAACATATGAGTATGTGTAATATTCCTCTGGTTGTTAGGCCACCCAGCCCTTGTATGTTCTGGTGACCTTCAGTTGGCCTTGATGCTACTCAGGTCCTGCACAGAGCCTCGATCGTGCACGGGCACAGATGATGCTTTGGACGGAAAGGGAGACTGAAGTTGGGCTCAAACAAAGTCCAGCGAAGTCCAGTGTGTCCAGAAAGTTGAAGTTCAGTGGTTTCTAGTTCAGAATCTTATCCACGTAGAATCTAGGGTCCTACAGCCAAGAAAGCCCTTTGTACCCATGGGATAGGGTTGGACAGATTATGGGGACCCTCCCAGGTGTAGTGTAGTTCCTATATCCCTAATAGGCTCTGCGCATTGGAATAATATACACTATAGATTTGACATAGGACTGAGGTCAGCATGTCTCTATCAAGTACATTAAACTTAATTGTGTGTGCCAGCTAACTCAGAGGTCGCTAGAAACTTTCTCGAATAAACAAGAAGGGATTAGTCTCTGACAACTGCATAAACATGATAACTTTTGTTTCCCTTAGAGTCTGAATAATATCTTCAGAGTGTGGAAACAATAGATCACTATTTCCATCAGTCAATCGTGCATGCTTCATTTCTACAGAGTTGCACAGAAATAGAGAGATAAAAAGGATTTATTGAACAGTCTTCTTTCTCATCCAAGAGATATGAACTGCTACAATCGTTAGACAGAATGCGAAGTATAATGCGTACAGCGCAAACAGTAATATAAAATAATACTGTAATAGCACTGTCTGTTGCTATGACATATGTCTTAAATGGCTGCAGCAATTACAACCCGGGAGAATAGACTCAGTAGGCTGCAGGGGTGCCCTGCCTATGCAGTGGCACCCTCTCACTTAGAACCAAGCACCCTGCCTTCAGGATTGTCAAGGCCTGCTGTAGAGGTAACCTATAGGTTTTAATTTTAGTGACCCTTAGATATACTAAACCTATATCTCAAGTAAGTTGTGCATGCTACCAACTTACACCGTTTGCAATGGCAGGTCTGTAGATCAATTTTGCATGGCCTCTCGTGGGTGGCATAATATATGCTTCAGCCCATGGGTACCTATGCCATGGGTACATGGGTACCATGTACTAGGGACTGACAATGGTACGCCATTATCCGATCCGGAGTGTACCTAAGTACATGACATAACATTTTAGGGAGAAAGCAGATAGACTGGGGTCCTGATTAACAGGATCCCAGTCTGACCAGTCAAAACAGTGTAACATGAAGCAAAAAGTGGGGGTAACCATGAGAAGCAGATCCTACTTTCCTACACATATTTAGATGTGACACAGCAACATTGAGTCAAGGTCTCACTAGTCATATAGCTCAGAGTGGATTTGTGAATTTGAAGGTATGTACACCAGTGATGCGATCATTTGTGAAGGATGGTGAAATATGAGGTGTTATCCAGTTGTAGTATGTTGAGTTTGAATGTGTGTATGCATATTTTTCAAAAAGGGGCAATCCATTGGACTTGTGCTGTTTTGGGGGATTAAGCATTGATATGCAAATGACTGAGTACACTGCCATCGCAGTATGCTTGTGTCTTGTTGTGAGATGTGGTGTTGTATGAAGTACCCATTTCTGGGTGTGCTGTGATGCTGTACAGTGGGACATGAGTGCAGTTCAAGGCATCACTGAGTGTGCAGCTGGTAATGAGAGTGCTCCATTTGACATGTAATGTTTGTCATCTGTACTCTACATTGTGTGTACAGCATGTATTTGTATTGGCAAAATGGCATTAGTGATTAGCTGCACATAGTGCAGCTTATGTAGCTAGTTGCAGAGGTGCTGCAAAAGACATGCAACCAGGTTGACAGTGTAAAAGGGGGGGCAGCAGCAGGACTTTGGCATTGCGCCGTGAGGGGAACGGCAGCCTTACCTGAATCTTCTTCCTGCCGTGAGGGCAACGGCGCTTCATTTCTCCCTCGCCTCCTTTTCGCTCCACGCCGTGAGGGAAACAGCAGCGAACCACAACTCCCAGCAGCCCCGGGCCCTGCGCAGCTGGAGCAACGCAACCAACGTGCCCGGCGGCGCATTTAGAGAAGGGCGCGCCGAGCGCTCTGGGGGGCAGCAGCAGGACTTTGGCATCACGCCGTGAGGGGAAAGGCAGCCTTACCTGAATCTTCTTCCTGCCGTGAGGGCAACAGCGCTTCATTTCTCCCTCGTCTCCTTTTCGCTCCACGCCGTGAGGGAAACGGCTGCGAACCACAACCCCCAGCAGCCCCGGGCCCGGCGCAGCGGGAGCACTGCAACCAACGCGCCCGGCAGCGCATTTAGAGAAGGGCGCGCCGATCGCTCTGGGGGGCAGCAGCAGGACTTTGGCATCGCGCCGTGAGGGGAACGCAAGCCTTACCTGAATCTTCTTCCTGCCGTGAGGACAACGGCGCTTCATTTCTCCCTCGCCTCCTTTTCGCTCCATGCCGTGAGGGAAACGGCAGCAAACCACAACTCCCAGCAGCCCCGGGCCCGGCGCAGCGGGAGCAACGCAACCAACGCGCCCGGCGGCGCATTTAGAGAAGGGCACGCCTCTCGCCCCGCGAGTCGCGCGGGGGACGCCCGGGGCTAAGCCTGGGCAAAGGGCGGGCCCTCTGTGGCCCTCAGAGGCCACAAGAGGCAGGGCAGGGCCTCCCCATTTGCATCTACCATGATTTCAACTGGATAAAGGAGGTAAAACTTATAGACTCATAACAGTGACTGCCTTGACTCACACTTGGGCTAACAGAAAAGGACTATTGACATTATACATTGGCCCAGCACTGGTGTTTGTTGTTGCTTCCATATTTCTCTCATATATAAAAGCAACCCATATTATGGTTGGTAATGGGGAAATAAATAATACTAACTCCCATGGGGGGCCTGGGAAGGGGACTTTGGACAATTTAACATCCAGTTGTGAATCCCCTTTGGTGACAGCTAACTACTGCCAATCACTATCCTTATTGGAAGAACTTAACGCGCTTTGTAAAACTAATCTCACCTGGATTGAAGAGGGAAATAATCAAATAGGTGCCCCAATAATTATAAGCCTTAAGCATAACACACCACCCAATCCTAAAGTAATCCACCTGGGAACCCCCTCTCTAACTTCAGTTAAAGATAGCACTCTTTTAATAACTAACCCTCAGACTCCCCCTACTAAAAGAAAGCAGTATGCAAGTTCCCCCTCAGCCACTAGTAATACCCCGAAATCATTCATGGTATGCTCAACTTCAGATGCTCCCCTATCTATCATACCAACTGACCCATTGGCCCTGATTGAACTTATTGTAAAATCTTTAATATCCCCATTGGTTAAAAGAATTATGGTAATAGGGAAGAAAGTAACATCTATAGAAGAGACAATGAAGGTAAATGCAATCCTTTTAGAAAGTCTGGTAGGAGCTAATAAGGTAGAACCCCCAGCCACTGCCGATCTCCCAATAACTTTGACACAAAGCAGTACCTCCCCAACCCAGTCATCTGCCCCAAAAAAACCTAAAAAGTCACTAATATCCAATACTCGGCAGACAACATCAAAAATAGCAATACCACAGAGCACTGATAACAGAGTAGGGTCGACCAATGATCCAATGCCCTTAGTGGGGACTCTCTCCAACAATGGCTATAGGCAAAGAAAAATCAACCAAATTGATTTACCGCCGGAGGCCGCTCCATTTGTATGCATTCTTTCAGGTGTGCCCGAATTAAGTACCGGTAAGATCGAGGGACAAGCAGAATTGGCAAATAAGGTATCTTTCTGGCTAACAAGGAACAGGCCCCTCCCACGAAACATCGTCGGGAAAATTTTGAACGTCAGAAGGGTGAAATGGTTGGGTCCTCTAACTAAAGATATAGCGGGTGATCTGATCCTCGTAAATTTTAGGGATCCCTGTGTCGTCCCTTATCTGCAAGGCTAGCAGCCTCAAAGGGGTGACGGCCCAATAGTTATAAGGGAATTGAGTGACTTTTACCCCAGAACCGCATACATGCCCCCAGTAAGATTAAAGACAGAAAAGAATCACTGTAGGGGCAATAAAGGCCATACACTCAGCAATTATAATTTACCAACTCGGAAGCGTTTTTCTGTACTCTCCGATGCAGATTGGGTGTATTGACCTGATAAACTGATCCTTGAATGGTCTGATAATAAAATCCTGAAGCCTGGGGTTGTCTATTACCATAGTTAGTGCTACACCAGGAGAACTGCAGGGGTGGAGGTATTAAGTGTGGGAAAGTTGCTATGATTAGACTGTTTGAATAAAATTCCTTGCTAATGCACTTTGCGCTTTCGCATAATTTAAAACTTTTGTAATACTGTGGTGAATCTATTGTATGTATGAACTCATCTATGCTTTGGTATGGTATCTTTTTTTTCATGTATTGATATGAATGTATTTTAAAAATTGTATTGTGCTTTTATGGTTGCTTTGCTTCAACCGAATAAAGCTTATTGATGATGATGATGATGACAGTGTAAATGTTCTGATATTGAGTTATGTGCTATGCCCCCAGGCCACACATGGTAACTGTTTCCTACATTGGTGTTGGGCCATGCTTTTCTACACAGCAAGTAGGAATGGGGTCTATACATTTAGTGCTGACAGCTGTGACACAACTACTTCTGGTTTGTTGTAGTGGGGGACTCATGATTCTATTATGTGTGTCTGTGGACTGTGTCTTGTAGGGGCCCGTCTCCTCTGTGCTTTATTGTACACCAACTCATCACAATGTCATGCTTCTCTGAGTAGGTGTACTCCTGTTGCCCTGCTGGGTTTTAGTATGTGTTGTGGTGGACTTTGTGTCACAAACATATGTGTGTATTGTACCTCTTGTTCCACCATCAATTGTGTGTTTGTCCTAGTATGTGGCATGCTGGGTGTACCTATCTGATGCTGAGACTCGCCCATTGGTCATACACAATAGTACATGGACACATGGTTGTATTGGGATCACAATGATGGCTGATCAATAATGGATTAATCGTCATACATCCAGTGATCCATGCTGTCATGGTGGCCTCTGCAATGTCACCTATCAAGGGAGGTTTTGATGAGGCACGATGCTGCTGTTCAAGGTGGGTGGTGTTTAGACTGGCCAAATGTGACTTGGCTCTCGGTAAGGCCCCGACCTACAATCCAGCCACCCTTCACTGGCCATGCCATTGGAGTCATGTTTGGGTACGTGGGATGGCAATGCTTCTTGCAAGGCATGTGACACAGTGCGCAACTGTGAGTCTGCTCAAAATCCTGGGCCCCATCCTTAATTTGCATCACAGCAGCTCTGCAGACAGGCGTCTGGCACCACAGTCCAGTGGCCTGAAGGGGAACTGTGGAAGTGAGCCAGTCTCTTGATGTGGTTTTTGGTTGTCCCCCATGCTTGGCCTGCATGTGATTTAGTGCACCTGCTCATCAACCAATGCCTGATTGCCCACATTAACAATCGAAGCCCTATATGGAATACTTCCTGATTTGAGGCAACACTCATATGGCTCAGTGGAGTTCAGCCCTCGTGTGTGTCGTCCCAATCTAAGCTAACTTTCATACTCACACACATGTTGTGTTTGTTCTAAAGTGTGTGGCTGGTTGGTTGTCCTTGTGCATCTTCCCCTATGTATTTAAACTATTTTTGAAGGGCATTGGTTGGATGGTGTGTTTTTTTTCTATTTCTAATGGCACTGGGCCCCCTACATCTCCACTCTGCACATTCCTTAGGTTTTGCAGTTAACGTTGCTGACACAGTGTGGGACTGGATCTCATCAAAACAGGACTTCAGGATTGAATCCTTTGTATATGCCGCTGCTTGTACCCGAAATGTGTGTTGATGCATTTTGGATGGTCGCATGTCAAATTGTCCAATTAAACATTGCTGGCAGTGTTAGCCCCCAAAAGCACAGATTTGCTGCACATGGCTGAGGGTATGTAACCCACATAACAATGTTTGCCTCAACAATGCTGTGGGTGTCTGGCCCGCATCCCCCACTTTGTCAATACAGTGCTGATGGGGTTAGCCCTAAAACCACGAATTGCAGGACCATGTTGGAAGGGTTGAGAACCATACTCACATTTTTGTCACTACAGTGCAGGGGGAGTTAGCCCACCAAACCCCACATTGCAGGACCATGCTGGGGGTTCAAGCCCCACAATCATCTTTTTGTCACTACATTGCTGGGAGAGTTGTCCCCATACCACATTTGGGTAAACATTGCTGGCTGTTTGCACCTTAAACCCTAATTTAGCATGACAACACTGGGAGTGATAGTCATCCACCCCCCTACAGGGTGGACAATGCTGGGGGAGCGATGGGTATCCACCCCCCTCTGGGGTGGACAATGCTGGGGGAGTGATGGTCATCCACCCCTCTTATGAGGTGGACTACGGTAGAGTAGTGCTAGGCATCCACCCCCCAATGAGATGGACAATGCTGGGAGTGTTAGGCATCCACCCCCCATGGGCTGGACAATGGTGGAGGAGTGTTAGGCATTCACCCCCCTATGGGGTGGACAACATTGGGAGTGATGGGCACCCACCCCCGTGTGGTGGACAATACTGAGAATGTTAGGCATCCACCCCCCTATGGTCTGGACAATGAAAAGGGAGTGATGGGAATCCACCCCCCTATGGGGCGGACACCGCTGTGAGCGTTAGGAATCCACTCCCCTATGGGGTGGACAACACTGGGGGAGTTAGGTATCCAACCCCCTATGGGGTGGACAACACTGGGAATGTTAGGCATCCACCCCCTATGCTGTAAACAATGAATGCTGAAGGAGTGTTAGGCATCGGCCCCACTATGGGTTGGACAATGGTGGGAGTGTTAGGTATCCACCCACCTATGAGGTGGACAACGCTGGGAGTGTTAGGTATCCACCCCCCTATGGGGTGGACAACGGTGGAAGTGATAGCATCCAGCCCCCTATTGGGTGGACAATACTGGGAGTGATAGGCATCCACCCCCTATGGGGTGGACAACTCTGGGGGAATGATGGGTATATACCCCCCTATAGGGTAGACAACGCTGGGAATGTTAGGCATGTACCCCATTATGGGGTAGACAACGGTGAGAGTGATAGGCATCCACCAGCCCTTTTGTTTTACATTGCTGCAAGAATTCCCCCCACCCAAATATTGATAGTGGTTTCTCACAAGCTGTGTATTATGTTGCCTTTCAGGGTGTAGTGACGTTATTGTGTGGGGTAGGTGTCTGACTTACCATCTGTGACAAACGTATTGGTTCGGGTTGTAGTATCATTCGTAGGCGTACAGTATAGGGATGACATGGACAGTAGGATACATTGCTGCTCCAACTCATTCGCAGGGATCATGTTGTGGCGCAAATTGAAGCTAAAATACTTCTCTTCCGGATGCTCTGAAGTGCTTTAGGTGGTGACCTGTTTGGCACGTAGGAAGTATGCATCATACTTGGCCAGCTGGAATCTGATTGGGAAATGCCTCCAGACTACTCCATTCAGTTTTTCAGGAGCCTGCTCATAAGGAAAATGGAGCCGGAATCGGAGCGTATGAGTCGTTTGGAAATTGGAAATGTTTGAGCATTGTACTTCATCGTTTGGATAGATCAACTCCCAGGACGGGTCAGTCGGAAGGGAAAGGCTACAGATGGCTCTGGGATGGCCTTGTGGACGAGAACGGAATCGGGCCCGTAGAAGAACTCAGGGATGTCACCAAGTGTTTAAATCCTGCTACTTGGGTGAATGAAGGAACCAATTCAGTCCATGATGGTTATCTCTATTATGGTGACCAAATATATGTATCATACCCTCTCTTGAGACAAAACATAGTGCAATACTGTCATTCATCAGCCTTATCAGGTCTCCCAGGGTAATTGAAAACAAAGGAGTTATGTTCCTGTTAGTTTTGGTGGGACACTCTTTCAAGGGAGGTGTAGACTTTAGTCCAATCCTGCACAATTTGTGCATGCTATAAAGCTCAATACACACCTCCAGCAGGCCTTCTTTCCCCCCTCCCAGATCCTCCTGGACACTGGGATACCATCAGTATGGATTTTGTCATTGAATTTCCTAAACTTAATGGATTCACCACTATTTTAATGGTTGGAGCTCTATTCTCCAAAATCGCCAACTTAATTCCATTTTGGAAACTATCCTCATATCAAGAGTTGGTTACGGAATTTATCAACAACATAATTCGACTCCATGGGTTACCTTCTGAAATAATCTCCAATCGAGAGCCTCAATTTGTGGCAAGATTTCAGCAAGGAGTCTGCACAGCTCTACAAATCAACCACATCTGTTATCAGCCTATCACCCACACACTGATGGACAAACGGAAAGAACTAATCAATCTGTGGAGCAATATTTAACATGCATATTGTCTTCTATGACAAGTGATTAGGTACAGACCATGCCAGTAGCTGAGTCCACCTGTAACAATAGTGTCCACACAGCAACCATGGTTTCTCCCTTTTTCTGTACCAATGGATGACACCCTAGATTCTTACTAGCAACGATGTCCACTAGGTTATACATAACAGCTGCAAATAACCAACTTCAACTCTTACAGCAGAGTTGGACTTTAGTAAAAAGAATCACAATACTTTCCAAGGAACTCATAAGACAGCAGGCTGGTTGACATAGGTGACCCACACCACATTATGACATAGGGCATCAAGTCTGGTTGGCTACAAAGAATCTTTAGTTAGAATGACCCAGAAAATTACAGCAATGCTGTGTAGGTCTCTTTAAAGTGAACACAATCATTAACCCAGTAGCCTTGAGACTGACTTTACTTGATAACTATTGAATGCACCTGTATTACAAACATCTCTCTCCTGAAGCCCTATATGCCAACTACCCAACCTGATCCTGCTCCCCACTCCTTGGTAGTGGACCAGGAAGAGTTTGAAGCTTGACACATTCTCTATTCCGAGAGATTACAGGGACGGCTGCGTTACCTAATAGACTGGAAAGGTTATTCTCCAGTTGACAGGTCTTGGGAGCCAGCAAGCAATGTCCATGCCCCCAGTTTGGTCTGGCAATTCCATGAGCACTACCTCAATAAACCCTGTCCCGTCAGTTGGCCTTTAGGTAATCTCCACTTATGTGGATTTTTCAAGACAAGTACACTTAGGCTAGCAAGAGCGTCGTATGCCATTTGCACCACCAAAAGTCCTTATTCATCTTCCTAAACATATGCACAATTTTCAATAAGGCCCCCTAGGCCACGCCTGTCATACGGCTAGAGTATACCATGTCTCATTTACTCACAACATGTTTTTACCACCCCAGGCTTTGCCTGCCACACTACTAGAACATACTTAGTCTTATTTGCTCCCAATGAGCCTTCTTATTGTGGCCTCCTTGTTTATTTGTTAACTGCATCCCACAATTTAGTGAGGCTCTAGATCTTCAGAGATATCAAGCTCTCACAAGATCTAGCGGCCACCATGGGGTATGATATATAAATTCCAAACTCATTCAACATGTCTTTGCTTGGCTTACTCTCCTGTTCTGAGAGAGGACCCTCGTGTACTGATTCCAGCTCCCGCTCTTCATCCCTGCTCCTTGCCTGTTCACATTTCCCCATCTCCATCTCCCAGAAGGATTCTTCAACTCCAGTAACAGCAGCCTTTTCTCTGCTTCACAGCTTCTAAAAGGAAAAGAAGAGTGGAGTTACTTTGAAACCACCAAACCAACAGCTCTACAATGCACGGTCACTGAACTCTACTCAGAACTCTGTTTAGACAGTATTGTTCGATAGTCCTAATTGTTTGGAACTTTCTTGTTGATCATTAACAAAGATTCTACTGGACAGACAGAGACTATTACCATTTGTTACATCGGAGAGGATCTCTGAGACTTCAATGGCGATACATTTTGTAGATCTAATTTTTTATTCTGTCTGTGATTATAATATAATCTTACTCTGATCTATAGAAAGGGCAAGCAAATGATTTTAGAAGAAAAGGTATTGTTTGTTCATGATATGTGCATTGCATTGTTGTTTTGCTCACGTGCCACTGATCTTTTTATTCTTACATCCCAATGTGTATATTAGTACCAGTTCAGAAGGCTTTCAAGAATTCAGCTAGGGAATAGGCAGTTAGAACTCTCCATTCAAACCTGAGACAAACTCTTTCCTGAAACCCTGACTCCTGCTGGCAGGCTTTTTGGAACCATCTATTCTCTCTCTTCCTCTCTCATCCCTAAACCCCTTTCCCCTAGAAAATGAACAACAACACTAATCTGTGTTTCGGTGCTGAGGCTTGACTAATAGGGGATAGGGGGGACAATCATCACTCCCACTGAACCTGGTAATTCAGGTCAGTGGACTTCAACAGTTTTAGTCTCAAATAATGTAATACATTTGACTCCATTTTTACCAAACTGGCATGGGATTTTTCTTGTGTTGTGTTTACACTTTTTTATTGTTTTAAGTCTTGCATAAATATTATATACATTGCCTGTTAGTTAAGCCTGACTGCTTTTGTACCTAGCTAACAGAGGGTTGAGCATGGGGTAATTTGGGGTTGCTTGTGGTTCACCCTGACAGGAATTGTTGATTCTGATTGAGTTTGGTTTCACCGCCCTCAATCACTAATCCAATTTCCTACACCATGGATCAGTTACTCGCCCCATATAAATACTCAACTCACTGCGCATATCTGTAAACACAACCTCCTTCACCCCACTCAGTCCGGTTTTCGGGCCCTCTATTCCACCGAATCGGCTTTGCTATTTTCAATAGAGACCATTAGAAAATATGTGGATGCGAGACAGACAGCAGCCTTACTTCGATTAGATTTAAGTGCTGCGTTCTATATGGTTGCCCATCATACCCTGTTGCATTGTTTGTGGAAAGGAGGTAAGGCAGGCAGTGCTCTGAGGTGGATGGAATCCTTCTTGTCTGAGCGCAGCTTTCAGGTGATGTAGGGATCCTACTATTCCAGAGTCATCAAATCGAAACAGGGGATGCCTCCATGGGTCTACCCTGAGCTCGACCCTGTTTAATCTCTACGTCACGCCCTTAGCTGAGATTTCAGAAAGATTTGAAATCACGGTTGTGTCCTATGCCGATGACACTGAACTGGTGGTTTCCCTTACACAAGCACAGGATACGGAAGCCTTCAAGAACTGGCATTTTGGATGGCAAATAACTGCTTGCAATTGAATGGTAACAAGACCGAGGTGCTTGTGATATGGAAAGCTCCATCAGTGTGGTCATCGGCATGGTGGCCCCAGACTCTGGGACCCAACCCCATGCCCTGTAAACAGGCGTAGAACCTTGGGGTATGGCTGGATACCAAGCTTTCTTTTGAGCACCACACCAGGCGGTTGGCAGACGCCTGTTTTGGAGCCCAGCGGGGCAGACGGAAAACCCTGGATGTGCTGCCTACTGCAGCCAGGAAAACCATGGTGCATGCCCTGGTGACATCGCGCCTGGATTATGATAACATACTGGACCTGGGTGCTCCCGCTAAAGGCGTGCAGAGATTTCAAGGTATCCTGAACGCAGCAGCTTGTTTGGTTATTATGCTTCCGAGGAGAGCCTCTTCTAAGAGGGCGCTTGCTTCCCTCCACAGGTTGCCAATAAGGGAAAGAGTTCTGTTCAAGGCTCTGTGTGTTTGCCACCAGATCATACAAAGGATTGGCCCCTCCTACTTGTTTGATTTACTTACTCTCTACTCACCGACCCGGCAGCTCAGATCGAGCGGGCTGGTCAGGTGTATGTTCCTACCATCAAGAGAGCAAGGATGGGTGGCTGCTCATTTTGTTATGTGGCAGCACAGCAGTGGAACAAACTCCCTCAGAGCCTCCGGCTGGAGGGCTCGGAGGTTATTTTCCGAAAAAAATTAAAACTTATCTTTTTCCCTCCGCATAGTCTCCTCTTTATGAATTCAATCTGTGAGATCAAGGGAAATGTAGTGCAGTCTTAGTATGCTCTTCCTATTTCATTTTTCAGACTACAGGATTGACAACTCTCTGTGTACCTAAATAATTGATATGGGGTTGGACTGGGGAGTTATTGAGCAGTTCTGAATACCAAAAGCAAGGATTCACAGACTTTGCACTTATGGACCAAAGGCACACTCAATGAGGTTGTCAAAGCTGATACACTTTCGATTCACAGAGCTGATGAGCTAGTGGAAATAATATGCGCTGTTCACTAATTGAGTACCATTGACCTGATTCTTGGCTACTATTACACAACATAAGTGCCTAGTGCCAAGGAGAAGGCTGCATTTTCTTAACTGAGAGATTGTAAACGTTTATGGTCATGCCTCTCGGGCTTAATATTTTAACAGCCACATATCAGAGCCTGTGAACCATTGTTTTCAGGGCTTAGAGAGTTCTGAATGGACTACCTGGATTCCATTCCCATCTTTAGTAATTATTGGAAGGATTACCGGAAACATCTGAAACAGATAGCGGTCAGGATGCAGGCAGCAAAACTGAAAATCAAGGCAACCAATTGCCAGGTGGTAGAGTCCTTTGTCCTTGGGCATCAGGTGAGCAAATGGAATATCAGCTCATTAGTTCTCAAGATCCAATCTGTGTTGGAGTGTGAAGTTCCCACCACAAAGACTCAAGTGAGAACCTTTGTAGGGCTTCCTGGCTATGGCAGGAATTTTGTAGCCAAGCTTATGGAAAATAGTTGTGGCATTTAAGGCCTGACTTTCAAGACATAGCCCAAGTGATTGTTTTAGACGAGGCAGTGTCAGAATGCCCTTGAGGACCAGAGAGCAGCATTATGTATTGCAGCTTTGTTGAACGCGTCTGAAGATGGCCAGGCCTTCATTTTATAGACAGCCTCAGATAAAGGATTTGGTGCAGTACTGAGTCTTGAGAGTACTGAATGGCGTTTATCACCTAGTCACTGTTTTTTACATAACAGAGCAACCCAGACACTGTAAAAGAATACTTTGCTATAGTGTTAGTTTTAAGAAGCCTCCAGTCTAACTCTTTTGATATCAAGCTTGTGGTCTAGAGAGATCACAAGTGACTCATGTGTTTGATGTTGATGATGAATGAGAATCCCAAGTTGCTGAGATGGTCTATCTCATTGCAACACCTATATTTCAGAGGGAAGCAAGAAGCTGGACTGAATCAAGGGAATTCCTATTGGTTTTGCTGAGTCAATGACCAGACTTCTTCAACAATCCAGTAAGATTCCCAATAGTCTGGTATGAGAGGTGTGCCTTTTGGTATGTCCCCTGAATGATGAACTGGAATGTACCCTTGAGCTAAGTACCAAACTGTATTTTAAATTAGTGTGCTGACTTTATTTTGTTTCTAGCATCATGCTAATCTAGCATTTGTACGGAGGCCCAGATCTATGCATGACAATGCGAGGTCCAGTGTTGTGTTGTTCCTAAAAAACCTATACAGGATCTGTGCTTTTGGATGACACATATTGTAGGATTTGTTGTTAGACTGATTCTAAGCTCCCTCACCGGATATGTTGGCCTTCTGTATTAGCTAGCTCACAGTGCCACTAGAATCTCCTCTTACTAAGGAGAGAATAGTTCTTGGCAACCTTCGAACATGACACTTCTGATCTCTCAAGACAGTGGAAACAATGTACTACGTTTTGCTCAGTCACTCATGCTCACTTAGTCTCAGAGAGATACACAGAATAAACGGTTTGAACGTTTTTCAAAAAGCATTTACTGCACAGTCATTATTCTAGTGTGATATAGATAAGCTGCAACAACCACTAGACAGTAACAGATATAAATGATTAAAAGCACTATGAAAGTAAAAGGATGATAAACTTCTAACATCTTGCAATAATCATGAATGCATATGAGTATATAAAATACATGATAATAAAATTGTGTGCTCCTACGATGCCTCACTAACTAGATGTACCTAAGTGTACTTAGCAAGTGTGTAGGTGTTAAGTCAAGAACCCCTCTAGGAGAAAGCCAATCCCATTATCTAGATTGAGAGACTGTGGACCCCGTCCTGGCCCTGAGTTGGTTAACCTGCAAGGGATGTTAGACCACTGTGAGCTGGAGTATCTGCATGCAAGAACTTCAGCGTCTTTTGTCAGTGTGTCAGACAGGAAATCCTGGTCTCCTCTGCCTCTCTTAGCAAGATGTGATGTATATATACCCATAGGTTTCCCTGGGGGTTCTACCTCATGTATTACTTTGTTGGACTTAAGATGACGTCGGGAATTAATTTTGTACATAGATATTATACAGTAGATGGTAGTCCTGCTGTGCTTCCAAAATCCTCATGCATAATGTATGAGGCTTCCACCAGGGAAAATCCTGTATTCTTTGTGCAGTGCCGTATCTAGGTAAAAGGTCAGTCCCTAAGAATTGTTATGTAATGTACTGTAAGGGAGAATATAGGTGAAGGGTTATGATGTTACCTGAGCCTATATTAGGGTACCTATATGGAATATACCATCAGTACCTAACCTGGAGGATCACTGAGGTAGAGACAATTCAATGTATAGGGAGGGTAGTCGGAGGGAGGTAGGAGTGAGTGATTTGAAAAAAGGCATGTGGAGGGCTTGGGTGGGGAGAGAAATGTCAGAGAAAGAAATGTGGGAATGAGAGGAAAGGTAAAAACATGCAAGAGAGACTTTGATGGAGGGATAAGAGTACAGGAATGTGAGGAAAGTATAACCGATGAATGTGTCAGGGCGAGATCTTTTAGAGATAATTAGCAAAAATGTGTAGGGGTTTTGTGGGCACTGTATCAAAGGCACATTTGACATTTTGGAGATACATGGGATTTAAGTGAGGTACAGAAATGACAATAAGAGATGTGATCAAGTAAATTAAGGATTTAAAAAGGAATAGAAGAAAAAAGATGCGTAGGGAGTATTTGGGAACCAGTGAAATATGTTTAGGCTGAAAGGTGAACTTCAGCAGGGTAAAGGGACAGGTATAAGGTAGAAAGAAAGGGAGACCATGTGGATGGGGAATGCTAACTTGAGAGGGAGGGCACAGCAGGTGTTTTCACCCTCTCTATTAGCAAAAGGTCAATACTATATTATAGTTGCCACCACAAATGCTTGTTGTGCCTCTTCTGTAATACCTTTTGTGCTACTGCATATTTCATGCACATGTAATGTGAAAGGGTGTTCCCTCATTTTCTTAAGGTTTATGCCCCTATGCAAATGAAGAAAGACTTATGCCGTTGTGTCTGCTTTGTAATACAGATGGAAGAATGTAGACAGATGGATTCTATAAGTGGACTCAGTTATTGTGGCAACTGCTGTTTGCTCTATCCATGGGTACCCTTTATAAGGGGGTACAACAGATCCCTCTGAAGGTTTACAAAGCTGGATGACCACACACCATGAAATACATACCTTTCAGTTCCTCAAATTTCCAACTCAGACTGTGGAAATGGCTGTGAGGAAATTACACATTTGAATTGTCTGCATGGCTGTAATTAAAAGCTCAAAGTGCAGACGTGAAGGCTGCAAGTGCCAAAGTGCACTAGAGTCGCATTGTTGCAGTAATGACAGTACTATTCTTCCACTGATCAATTTTAAAAGACATATTTTGTCTGTAATAATAGGAGGTTT
Source organism: Lissotriton vulgaris (assembly GCF_964263255.1). Taxonomy (NCBI): domain Eukaryota; kingdom Metazoa; phylum Chordata; class Amphibia; order Caudata; family Salamandridae; genus Lissotriton; species Lissotriton vulgaris. Next base: position 1,649,892,771 of record NC_141689.1, read on the forward strand.
ATAGTGCCCTACAGGCATCCAGCTTGTTGAATCACTGTAATGGTAGTGGGATTTTATGAAGTTCTCAGATTTGAAAATTCTCAATTATTTCTAAAAAATCATTGACATTTGCTGAGTTCACAAGGCTTTTCTGGAAGGGAGGGTTTCTGTGTATGCAAAAGTGCCACACTGGACAGAATGGGGGCTGCCACTTTTCAGCAGCAGTCTGCTATCCCCTGTCCTTACCAGCATGAGCCAGTACCAACCCTGCTCTTGCACTGGTTACCAACGTAAGGAAGCGAAGGACGCAATCCGTAGTTGATGACTTCTTTATAAGTAGTACAAAGTATCTGGACCCACAGGATAAACGGCTGTTAACCTCAGAGCTTGAAGGCAGGAATGAATCCAAGGGGGATTCTAGAACATGGAATAAGAGAAGAGTGAAGGAAAGAGAGAAAGGGCAAGAATAGAGAAAGAGAAGAAAGATAAGAACATTACTCATATTGCCCTTTAAGGAGAAACAGTAACAATATAATATTTAAAAAAAAAAGGATGTTATGTACAAATGCTTCTAGTACAAATGCTTCAAGGAAAAGAAACAAAATAAGCAACTGCACATGTTCCCTATTGCAGAGAAATAATGATACATTGCAGAGAAATTATGACGTAACAAAATCTTTTTTTTGTTTTTTTTTGTTTTGGAGTTCAAATATGCTTTATTGTATGAGATGAATCGCAATACACAGCTTTTTGTGCCCACAACCCGGAGGCCGGCAGCAGATGGAGAAGACCATTACACAGCCTTATGGCCGGCATCCCGGAGGCCCGGCGGCGTTGCATGTATGCGGGGAAAAATAGTAACCTGGCCGGTGTTGTAGGGCAATGGAGGATAAACAGCAGTAGAACAGTGTTTTATTGAAATTTTATTTGTGGTCATAACAGCTTAACAAACCCTCCCAATGATACAGTAACTAAGAGGCAATTCATGTCTGCGCAACAGGATAGGTGATAGTGATCTAGCGTGGCAACCCGGGCGAGCAGAGTTGTGCATAATACTTTAGCCGCAGCTCAGTTATCCTGACATTAGAACCACCAATAGCAGGGAGCAGTGACGTGTATGGGGTCCTGGAGTGTCGTCAGCCAGAGGGCATAGTAGCATATGGCGAATAACAGCATAGGGTGTCAGTGTACAAGTGAGGAAGAGTGATGGGCGATCAATGGGGGAAGATCTACAATGTCTAGTATCGCATGGAGGTCCGGGGGGTGGGTAAGAATACTACGGCCCCTGCAAGGATCATGTAGAGGAAAAGTGCGTGTACGTGAGTGCGGCCCATGGACAGATCCATAATACGAGCCAGGACCCTAATCTGCAATAGGTTGGTCTACCGACGGATCTGCATCTGCCGATCGTGCGAGCAGGTAGTCCACCAGTGGATCCAGATGTCCCTGGGCCGACTCGAGACGGGCAACAGTTTGTGTGGAGTGAAGTGGGTTCCCTCCCTCCCATGAGGGTGCAAGTGTCTCCAGGTATCCAATAATCCACCCTCCTCGATTATTCCCTCCAGCGCCTCTCGTGACCTAGGCTTATAGGAGCAAACTCCATCCGCCCTATCTAATTGAGGTACCAATGCCAGGTTGAAGTCCCCACCCCAGACAATGTGTTGTGACCCAACAGACAGGATCTTGCCCCAGAGTGTAGTAAAAAACGCAGGTGTATCGATATTAGGTGCATATGTAGTCACAAACGTGTAAGTGTTGCGGCCTATCCTGCCCCACAGCAATGCATAACGACCCTCCCTGTCGGTCAGCTCTCCAAACTTCTGAAACGGGACTTTGCGGGCAATGAGGATGGCAACACCCCTTGAATAGGTTGAGTATGAGGAGAAAGTGCGGCACCCAGCCCACCTACTCGCGAAAGAAGTTCCACTCATTGATGATAGATGTGTTTCCTGCAACATGGCTACTTGTACATAATGTTGATCCAGATAGGCAATGACATTTCGGCATTTTTTAGCATTGTTCAACCCTCGGACATTCCAGGACAAGCAGGCTAATTGCGCGCTTGCAGTCAAAGCAGCCATAGATAGAGCAACAAGAGACATAGCAGCGCCAAGAAGGGCAGCGTGACAGAGCCACCCTCGCCCAGCCATCTTCGGTGCGCACACCAGAACAAAGTCCATGTGCAAAGTCCAGTCAATGAATGCCTCTTGGAACACCCCCCTCCCCCACCCACCCCAGCATCCCAATCATGCCAGCAGCCAAGCATCTCCACCCAGCAACCCGCCCCCCCACCCCCCCCCAACTCCCGCAACAACAACAAAGGGAACATCAGCAAGTCAAAGGGGATCACCCAGTAGGGGTAAGACATAGAGTACGCACAGCCACTTCCCGGTCCTGAGCTCCGTTACTGTGCCACCCTCGGTGGAGACTAGGGCCAGGACAGTGGTCCTTGGTTTACATTACCACAGGGGTGTAGGTTCCGTGCAGGTCCATCATTCGTAAATCCCCCAGTGTCCGCGCACCATTCTGTAGAACGAGTACAATCCAGGGTAGAGAAGGCGCGTAGTGTGGTATATGTCGGCAGTTAGACGTTCTGAGGCGCTGGGGACAAGTCTGCTTCCTCCCGTTCCTCCGCGGCTTCTCGATCCTCCCTACGTGCCCTTCGGAGAGATTTCAGGAAGTCTTCTACTTTCTGCGGGTTAGTGAAAAACCTTTGCTTACCCTGGTGCGTGACTCGGAGCTTCGCAGGGTACAGGAGCGCATAATCTATCTGGGCCTCCCTCAACTTTTTCTTCACCGGGAGGAATTTGCGCTGTTCCTCCTGACCCATTGGCGTGAAGTCTGGGTAAATAGAGAAAGTCACACCATTGTACTGTAGCGACCTTTGAGACCGGGCCGCCCTAAGCGCAGTGTCTCGGTCACGGTAATTCAACAGTCGAGCAATGATGGGCCCCGGTGGTAGTCCAGGCTTGGGCATGGGTGCCAGTGAGCGGTGGGCCCTTTCCACGATAAATTGGGGCGAGAAGGCATCCTCGCCAATCGAGCCCTTGAGCAATTTCTCAATGTACAATTCCATCCTGCTCGTGTCCGTGGATTCCGGCACATTGGTGACTCGTATGTTATTCCGGCGGCTGCGGGCTTCCAAGTCCTCATTTTTAGCCGCTATGACCCTGAGCAAGTTGTCCATCCTGGTCAGTTGCGTCGTGTGAGTCGAGGCGACATCTGAGTTGTCGGATATACGTTGCTCCGCAGCCGTGATCCGCTCTTCGTGTCGGTCAACTTTATGCACCAGCGCGTCCAGTCGAGCAGTGACTCCTGTGGCGAACCCTTGTCGCATCTACTGAATCAGGTTGGTCAGGTCAATGTCTTTGGCAGAAGAGCTGGTAGCTTTTGGGGACGGCGCGCTATATTCAGGATCCAATTGCGTCGATTTCGTGCCCTTTTTCGCGCTGTCAAAGCTGAGCTTTGTTTGGCGGTTCTCAGGCCGCACCATGCTGGTGATTTGACTCAGCGCCTGTGCACTGTGGAACGTGGTAGTGCTTCAGGTTATCACAGAGGGAGGCAATTGCAGGAAAGTAGTGATGCCACAACCGCCAGTCAGAATAATGCCCCAGTAGGTCAGCAAGGGGCCGTTCAGGAAAGGCACAGGGGTATGGAAGGCTTGCGTGTTCTTCAGGTGTCCTGAAGGCTAGTAGGCGACAGTGCTGAGCTGGAGGTGACACCAGAGCTCTCCCACTCAATGCTTCCACGCGATCCAGGGGCAGCGCAAAGGGACAAGATGAGCAGACTCAGGGGGTGGCGGAGCCCCGGTTGAAAGGGGCGTCTCAGGAGGAACTCGCCTTATGGATGTGCAGCCCAGGACCCCCCCGTATGGTGCAGTCCCCGGAGGAAGAGTCGAGCCGGGGCAGTCTGGGGAGGGGGAAAGGCCTCACCGGTAGCAGGATCAGGCGGCGCAGTGGCATGCAGGTGTGCTCCGAGTCCAAAGGCGGGGCAGCAGCGTAAAGGACGTCCCAGGTTAGCTGCGGCGGCACCGTCGGCCGCGGGGGTCTAGGCACGACAGCCGACGCTGCTCCGAGTAGCCTGCAGGGTCACGCCGCCCCGCCAAGAGCGCCAGACGGACGGGGGCCCCCACGAATGCCCAGGGGACGCACCGCCTCGCGGCCCCCTCCAGTAGGCAGCGAGGATCTAGTCCGCAGCCCTAGCAGCGAGGGCAATAGCAGCAGGAGGGGGGGCCCGCACGAGTGGGAAGGCAGCCTCCTACCTCCGGGCAAAGTTCCCACGTGAAGTTGCAGCGACAGGCCGTTTTCCGCGCCTTCGCGCGGCCCAGTTCCTTGTGGTCATCCCCGGTGCAGCGTAGATTGCTGCAGCCGGCTGCCCTCGCCCGCCTGCTCCAGAGCGATCTCCGCCGGATCTTCAACTGCTCGTAACTCCAGTCCCGAGTCACTCAGCGCCACCAGACTTGGATCGATTGTAGGAGATGATGTCCTGCAGCATATAGTGGAGAAATCAAGCGGTTTGGTACCCCGTGGCAGCGGATGAATGCAGGATAATTAACCAAGGTGCGGGAGCTGCGCGTTCAAGCAGCCATTCCGCTTGTGCGCCCTCTAGCGCCCCTTGACGTAACAAAATCTTTAAAATGAGTAATCTACAAATTCTTCTCAGTGGTAAAACAGAATCACTGCAGGAAGAAGAGGTAGTAACAGGAGAATTAACAACATCATTATAGGAAACAGATGCAGGCATGTTTGAGGATAAACATGGAGTTTCAAACAAGATAGAATCGTCTAATCAGCAGTTTTTGAATGAATAACAGTTTGTTTATTGGAGATCGGAACAAGTCTACTTTTGTTCCACCACCTTCCATCTTGAAGCAAACAAGCACTAAGTCCAACTTTCATAATTTTGCAAGGAGAAGTGAAAGAAGATTCTCCTTTTTTAACACAAAAAGGTTTCATAACAAGTACCCATAAACCACAAATAAAATCTTTAGTCTGAACGTGTTTGCGATGATCAAAATAAAACTTTTGTTTGTTTTGTGCTAAAGTTACAGATTGTCGCAAAATTACATCTTTAGAAATATTTGAATTGTAGGAAAGTGAAGAATGCCGCTCCAACCAAGAAGGTAGAAGTAAAGCCACATTTTCTGCCTCTCAACAACTCGAAAGGAGTGAAACCAGTAGTTGAATGAGGTGAATTATGATAAGCATTGACCTTGTCTTTAGGAAAAAGACTAAGGGGCATATTAGCAAGAAGCTGCGAAAAATATTGCAGAGCGCGCTTAGCTCAAGTATTTCCATTGCCAGCAATCACTGGAATATATCACCACACTACACTAACGCTGTATTAGCAACAATTAGCCCCATGGTGATATATATTCCAGCGATCGTGGAAGGGAAGGGCCAAAGGGCCAACATCAGGAGAAAACCAGGAGTTTTGTATGGGGAAGGTAGAAAACCTTGCTGATACGACCCTGTGGTCGTATCAGCATAATCCACCCCCCATGTTAGGTATTGCTAACTCCTGATATTAGCAGGTGTTAAAAAAACGGCGATGATCCCGGTTAGCGCAACTTTTTACATCGCTAACCGGGGCCCGGGCCTCCTTGCTAATAGGCCATAGGACTCTTAGCGGCTGTTTCTCAGGTCTGTTGGTCTGTTGGTCTGGACTTTGCATGTCATTAGCAATAACTATCGCTGACATGCAAAACGGCACCCAAACCAGTCGCTTTCGTCAGAAAGCTGTCACTAACTGCAGTTGGCGACAACTTGCTAATAGGCCGATAAAAATATTGCCCCTTTAGCGGCAAAAAGTGCAGCTAAAGCAGCGATAAGGCCCTTGGTAATATGTCCCTAAAATCTAAACCAGAAGAAGGAGCAGTATGAATGCCCTCTTTGAGAAAATGATTAGCTCTCTCAACGAGGCAATTCACGGCAGGGCTATATAGAGCTACTTGAAGGTGTTTAATGTCCATACTTTTCAAAAAATCTTGCATGGCATTAGACACAAAATGAGTCCCATCTATTGAAATATGTGTTGCATGTCTTGTACTTTATTCTGTATTTTTAACACTGTTTGCTTTTGTGATTGTTTTTAATAATCGAATAAAGCTTTGAAATGAATGAAAATGAGTCCCATTGTCCGTGACTAATTCTTTTGGAGGACCTTCAAGAGAAAAAACATTCTTAAGAAACTGTAAAACTGAATGAGTGGAGGCCGACTCAACAAAAGAAAAATAGATCCACTTTGAAAAGTAGTCAATGAGTACTAGTAAAAATCTAGATGAATTAGGTAAAAGATTGAAAGGCCCAGCGAAGTCCAAAGCAACTGTCGTCCAGGGATTTTCTGGTAAAGAAACTGGACGAAGAGGATTCTGCGTCGTCTTCAAATGTTTATCATAGACAATGCACTAAAGACATAGATCGACAAAAGAGGACACTTAGGAATTCAATGAGGGTCACCAATACCTTTCCCTGAGTTTTTTACATGTGGCAGTAACTCCTAAATGTGCAATGGAAATGAGCTTATTCCTAAGAGAAGACGGAGGAATAAAACAAGCATTTCTGATGCAAATATCATTTTCTAAAGACAATTCTGAAGATATTTGAGCATACGGTTTTAAATCATGAGGAATATTACGAATGGAAGGCCAACCTTTGACAATGAAATTGGAAACTTTCTTTAAGTCATGATCAGAGGAAGTAGCTTTAAGCCAATCTTTCTCAGATATAGGACCACTGGAAGGAGAAGAGGCATCAATAGAAGCTACAACACAATCAAACTCATCAACAGGTAGACGAGAGAGGCAATCAGCCCTGAAATGTTTACGCCTTGAATATACTTAATAGTACAATTATACTCTTGCAATTTTGAAAGAATACACAAAAGGCGAGCAGAGGCTTTGCCTAGACCATCACCTTGCAGTAGATAAACCAGAGGTTTGTGATCGGTGTATATTGTAAAAGGACTACCCCAAAGATAGGTTTTAAATTTGGAAACAGCCCAAACACAGGCTAATGCCTCTCTTTCAATTGTACTATATTTGGACTCTGCATCAGACAAGGACCTAGATGCAAAAGCAACAGTATGGTCTTTGTCAAAATTTTGTTGACCGACAATAGCACCAAGACCATTTAAACTGGCATCTACTGTGACAGTGCAATGATGACTATGAACAAAAGGACTAAGTTCAGGAGCATTAATAACTAGGGGCCAGATGTAGGACGGCAAAAACCCATCTGTAACGGCCAATTTCGGCCGTTACTGACCGGTATTTGCTGTTTGACATGTAGCGGGCCTTATAGTTACAGAATCGGTATATTTACCGATTCGGTAAATTTACAGATTCTGTAAAATACCGAATCGTTAAATATACCGAATCGGTAAATCCAGATGTAGGTGGCACTGAAAACAGCGCCACAGGCCATTACCGATTCGTAATTTACCATGTGATTCTATTGCATGGTAAAATTACGAATACCTGTGTACATGCACATCTGTGCATGTACACCTATGCCATGTGACACACATACATGCCATTAGGGCATGTATGTGTGCCACATGGCACACAAGCCAAAATCAGGGGTGCAACAGGGTGTCAAAGTGACACCCTGTCACCCTTGCAAAATCGGTAATTTTAACGAATCAGTATTTACCGATTCGGTAATTGACATTGATTCCTATGGGCCTCCAGGAATAAATGGCAATTACCGAATCGGCAAATACTGATTCGGTAATTACCGAATCATACAGATTCGGTAAAAATTACCGAATTTTTACCTACATCTGATTTACCGAATCGGTAAAATTCGGTATTCTAGAGTCGGTAAATCAGATTTACCTACATCTGGGCCTAGATTTTTGATGTTAATATAAAGCTCCTAACAAAAGTAGTGCCTTTTTTAGGAAGAGATCTCAAAGGTTGAACAAAAGAGGCATAATCAGGTACAAAGCGAGCATAATATTCGCAAAGACATAAAAAAGACCTGAGGGCATCTTTGTCAGATGGAGGTGGAGCTTTGACAATAGCTTCCACGTTACAAAATTTGGGTTTGATACCTTCCCGAATAATCGTATGACCTAAATAGTCAATTTCTTCAACTAAAAATGTACATTTTTTTAGGTTGAACAGTATCACCCCTGGAATTCAAGATGGAAAAACTTTATGTAATGTGACAAAATGTGCTTCTTTGGTTTCAGTGAAAACAAGGATATCATCCTGAAACCCTTGAACATTTTCAACATCTTTAAAAAGAACATCCATGACTTTTTGAAATACTGAAGCTGCCGAAGCTAAGCCGAAAGGTAACCTCAAGTATTTGTATACTCTCAAAGGAGTGACAAAGGTGGTAAATTCCTGAGAATCAGCATTCAAAGGTATTTGGTGATATGCAGAATGCTAATCAATGGTTGAAAAATATTTGGAGTGACCAATGTTTGAGAGCACCTGTTAGATAAGAGGAAGTGGATGGCAGTCAACGATGATGTTGCGATTTGAGGACCTGAGGTCTACACAAAGATGAAGGTCACCATTTTTTTTAGCAAGAACAATGGGAGATACCCATTCAGAGGAATCAGTAGTGGTAATAATGCCATCCTCAGTGAGTTTCTCCAATTGATTTTTTAGATACATTTTGACACTAATGGGATCAGGTCTAACCTTGGGGGTGACTGGTGTAGCATTGGGCTTAAGTCTAATGACGTGTTCAAAACCTTTAAAGTACCAATGTCACTACTGAATACGGAAGGAAATTCTTTTTTTAGTAAATTAATAGGAGAAGAATTTTCAAAACCACTGTTGTCAATAGCAAGAATAGGATCATCGCCTAAAACAATAGGATTTTTCTGGCCAGGTTTTAAAATGATACCTAATTTGGCTAAATCTCTCCAACCCACCAAATGTCTGCCTCTGACTGCAACATAAATCTTAGTTTCAGTGGATCTACCTAGAATTTGTAAGGAACCAATAAAAAAACATATATCTCACCAAATGCTTCAGGGGAGATGTCCGGAGCTTGAAGGGACATGGAATGACCCCAAATGTTAAAGAAAGTGTTTTCAGTTAATACAGTGATGGGAGCTCCGGAATCAGCCATGACTTGTAAAGATTTGCCATTAATGAAAGCATGGCTGAGGGGATGTTCATAATCAATAGAATTAGAAGGTTCATCTATGGATAGAAGAAGATTAGAAAATGTATTAGAGCAGTCAGAGACAGAAGAAACAGAGTTTGAGGTGGAAGGAGATTGTCGTTCCAAATTGTGAATTCTAACATTTGGAAAAGAACAACGAGATTTGCAAAATTCCTGAAAAAGACCTGTTCTTTTACATTTACCACATTTGTGTCCCATGGCAGGGCAAGCGGGAAAATTCGCAATATGGTTTTTAGAACCACAGCAAAAACAAAAGGTACGTTTAACCTCTTTGTTAACTCTGATGGCAGAAATAGAAGAGGAAAATTCAGAATTATCTGAAAGATAAGAAACAGGAGAATGACCCTCTTGACCTGATAAAGCTTGGGAAGAAATTATAGAACATTCAATACTTTTGCCTATATCAATAACCTCTGAAAGAGAAGGATTTCGACACATTAAAAGACGTTCCAGCATTTTTTTCGAAAAACAGTTGAAAACAAATTGGTCTCTGATTCAAATATCTGTATAATTTTCAAAATCACATGTAAAAGCAAGAACCCGAAGAGCAGCCATATGTTCTTCAACTGATTCTTCGCAGGCTAGTCTTCTTTCAAAGAAACTGTGTCTTTCCAACAGAACATTGGGTTAATCTGAAAATAGTTTTTTAAGTCTTTCTTTAGATTCAATGTAAACATTCCAGGCACCATCACCAGAAGGTCTAGGAAAAGGAGGTAAGTTATTAAAAATCTTTTGTGTAGCTACCCCTTATGATTGTAGAGAAGAGCAGTTTTCCTTGCAGGAGAATATTCTGTTCCATCAATGGCGACAAGATAATTCTCAAAAATGTGAATCCATTGTCTCCATTCTATTTCAGGTTTGCCTGGTTTTTGTAGAAATGGTGAAGGGTGTAGAGCGCTGTCCGAAAGATGACATAGTCTCCTAGATATTTACAATGAAATAATAACTTTCTTACATTTGCTTAAATTGGGTTGAAAAGCAAAATCACAATGCAGCAAGAAATTAAAATAATGGCTAAAGCTTAACTGCAAACAGAATGCCAAAGAATTAGCATGTAAAATAATAAATAAACGCTAAAATATTAAAGGTTGATGTCATATAGAGCTGTAGAGATGCTGAAGAATGAATATCCTCCAAGGTGGTGGAATGTTACAACAAGGGAGCTGTTGGAGTGCTGAAGAAATGAATTCTGAGTGTCACAAAGTAAGTCTCTGTAAAGCACTCATGGGCAGTAACAATAGGCTTTGCCTGAAGCAGGTAACAACATTCTTGAATAGAAGTTTGGAAAATGTGTGTAACACAAGGCGCTTATAGAACTTTGCCGATGCTGTTGCTATGAAGCACTGATGACACTTTGCAGGCAGAGCGTGTAAAGCAACTCACGAGGAACGCTTCAGTTGCTAGATAACGCTTTAGGCAGCAGCGCGTGTAGAGCAACTCACGAGGCACGCTTCAGTTGCTAGGAAACGCTGAAGCTACAGCGCCTCTAGGGCAATAAATCAACTTGCGCTGACTCGTGCAATAGACTGATGGTTGAAACAACAGCATGCCATCGACAAAAAAAAATGAAACAGACTTGAATGCCTGCAGGTCCTAAGTAGAAATAGAGGCTCAATCCAGGAAACAGCAGGATGACTGAAACAAAGTTACTGATGTCCGTAGTGGCAGTTTAGACTCCGATGTCCGTTGGTGGGAAGGGAGAAATGTATCAATTTCTTTACCCCACTCCAGGTACCAATTATGTACAAACGTAAGGAAGCGAGGGAAGCAATCCATAGTTGATCACTTCTTTAGTAGTCTGTGGAAAAGATACAAAGTTTCTGGACCCACAGGATAAATGGCTGTTAACCTCAGAGCTTGAAGGCGGGAATTAATCCAAGGTGGATTCTAGAACATGGAATAAGAGAAGAGTGAAGGAAAGAGAAGAAAGGAAAGAACATTATACACACGGATCTTGCTGACCCGTTCAACCTCAGCTGAGACCTTAATGCGCCCTATCCTCGTCCATCATCACCAAAAACCCATGCCCTAATGCTCCACTCTTTCTCTCCTGCATTCAATCAATCAATCAATCATCGCATTTATATAGCACACTACTTACCCAGAGGGTCTCAAGGCGCATTCCCCTCCCCGCATTTCTCAATATTGCGGGGGGGGGGGTGCACTTGCAGCAGTTTACTAAGCATGGGCTGAAAATTCGTTCCGCTCGCGGATTTTGCGGATTTTCCGTGATTTCGCGATCCATGAATCTCGTGAAATCGTGGTACAATCCGCGAATCAGCGGGGACGAAGTTTCAGCCAAGCACTTATAGGGTTACAGCAGCAGGTGCAAAAGTTGAAGCTAGTTTTTTGAAACCTTTTACAAAAGGGTTACAAAGAAATTAACTTCAACTTGGGCACCTGCTGCTGTAAGCCTGTAAGTGCTTCCTGGCGCCTCGTTGTCTACTTGCAACTATTCTCTGACCCTGCTCTGACCCTTGAAGCAAGGTCAGAGAATAGTTACAAGTAGGCAATGAGGCGCCTGTCACAAAAATTAAACCTCAACAGGAAGCACTGACAGATATAAAAACAAGCATTTGCAATGCAATAAGTCTCGCATTAGGAAAGTTTGAGCTATTGGTCTTGTAAATTACATTTTTGTTATTTATTTGTTGGTTTTGAAAATAGCTAAATTAATAGCTTTGTCATTTACAATGCCAATAGTTATAACTTTCACAAATGTGACACCTATAGCATTTGTAATGCAACATGTTTTGTATTTACGTGACGTAGCTGTATTGATATTACAAATGACAATGGCTTTCAATCTTTTTAAATAAATAATACTTAAATAAAAGTGATTTTAATATATATTGGCAATAGCTTAAATTTTTGTAAATAACTTTTGTGAAGATTATGTTCAGTGTATTTTATTGTGACGAAAATCCAAGAACAGAAGTGAAATATTAACATCTTTTTGTGACATTTGTAATAAAGTTTGAAACATTGAGAGAACATATTTGAACCAGTTGTTGTTGAATGGTTGTGCAGATTGATGCTGGGGTGGCGCTGAGTGGTGCTGTGGTGGGGCTGAGTGGTGCTGTGGTGATGCTGAGTGGTGCTGTGGTGGTGCTGAGTGATACTGGGATGGTGCTGAGTGATGCTGGGGTGGTTCTGAGTGGTGCTGTGGTGGTGCTGAGTGATGCTGTGGTGGTGCTGAGTGGTGCTGTGGTGATGCTGAGTGATAAAGTGGTGGAGCTGAGTGATGCTGTGGTGGTGCTGAGTGATGCTGTGGTGGCGCTGAGTTTTGCTGTGGTGGTGCTGAGTGATGCTGTGGTGGTGCTGAGTGATGCTGTGGTGCTGCTGAGTGGTGTTGTGGTGGTGCTGAGTGGTGCTGAGGTGGTGCTGAGTGATAATGTGGTGGTGCTGAGTGATGCTGTGGTGGTGCTGAGTGATGCTGTGGTGGCGCTGAATGGTGCTGTCTGTGGTGGTGCTGATTGGTGCTGTGGTGATGCTGAGTGATGCTGTGGTGGTGCTGAGTGGTGCTGTGGTGGTGCTGAGTGATAATGTGGTGGCGCTGAGTGATGCTGTGGTGGCGCTGAGTGATGCTGTGGTGGTGCTGAGTGGTGCTGTGGTGGTGCTGAGTGGTGCTGTGGTTGGGTTGAGTGATGCTGTTTTGGTGCTGAGTGGTGCTGTGGTCGTGCTGAGTGATGCTGTGGTGGTGCTGAGTGATGCTGTGGTGGTGCTGAGTGGTGCTGTGGTTGTGCTGAGTGATAATGTGGCAGTGCTGAGTGGTGCTGTGGTGGTGCTGAGTGGTGCTGTAGTGGTGCTGAGTGATGCGGTGGTGGTGCTGAGTGATGCTGTGGTGGTGCTGAGTGGTGCTGTGGTGGTGCTGAGTGATAATGTGGTGGTGCTGAGTGAAAATGTGGTGGTGCTGAGTGATGCTGGGGTAGCGCTGAGTGATGATGTGGTGATGCAGAGGGCAGAAAGGCACAAAAAGCAGTCTAACAGAGGGCAGAAGGGCAGAAAAACAAGGGAAAAACTATAACAGAGGGTAGAAGGGCACAAAAAATCAGTCTAACAGAGGACAGAAGGGCAGAAAAACAAGGGAAAAACGAGTCTAACAGAGGGCAGAAGGGCACAAAAAACGAGTCTAATGGGGCAGAAAGGCACAAAAATGAGTCTAACAGAGGGCAGAAGGGCACAAAAAATGAGTCTAACTGGGGGCAGAGGGGCAGAAAAACAAGGGAAAAACGAGTCTAACAGAGGGCAGAAGGGCAGAAAAACAAGGGAAAAACGAGTCTAACAGAGGGCAGAATGGCCGAATAAACAAGTCTAACAGGGGGCAGAATGAGTCCCGCCCTGCATGTTTGTCCACGAAGATGCCACCTTTTTGTGCAATACCTCTACCCAACTGGAGTACTTTCTACTGTCTAATCAGTAAGTGCTCCCTCGTTGGCTAAATGTATAGGGGCAGATTTACAATAACTGGTGCATCCCCAGGGATGCGCTAGTTATTGTGCGCCGCAGCCCCGCCACCCCTAGTGCGCCGCATTTACAATGCGGCGCACCATGTGGCAAGAACGGAACAGATGCGTCATGCATCTGTGCCGTAAAAGCAGCGCATTGCTGGAGCTGCGTCGCGCTTGCGACGCAGCTCCAGCAATGCTCTGGGGAGCCCTGTCTCCCCAATGCTGCATCAAGCCTTGCACCTGCTTCAAGCAGGCGCAGGGTTTTGACGCAGCATTGGCCTAAAAGTGACTGAGTGAAATCTTGTAGATTTCACTCAGCCACTTTTAGGAGGCGTTCCTGTGCAGGAACGCCCTCCCCTGCGCCGGAACGCCTCCTGATGGTGCAGGGCTTTACAACGTGACGCATCTTTCAGAATCGTCACGTTGTTAATACCCAGCACCATGGCGCATCTTTTTGTCTGCCGCTGCGTCACAAAAGGCCTCGGTAGAGGGTGGCAGTGGTGAACCAGAGGGTGGCAGTGATGAACGAGAGGGTGACAGTGATGAACCAGAGGGTGGCAGGGGTGAACCAGAGGGTGACAGTGCTGAACCAGAGGGTGGCAGTGCTGAACCAGAGGGTGGCAGGGGTGAACCAGAAGGTGGCAGGGTTGAACCAGAGGGTGGCACTGATGAACCAGATGGTGGCAGGGGTTAACCAGAGGGTGGCAGTGGTGAACCAGAGGTGCTGTGATGAACCAGAGGGTGGCAGTTGTGAACTAGAGGGCAGCAGTGGTGAACCAGAGGGTGACAGTGGTGAACCAGAGGGTGGCAGGGGTGAACCAGAGGGAGGCAGTGGTGAACCAGAGGGTGGCAGTACTGAACCAGAGGGTGACAGTAGTTAACCAGAGGGTGGCAGTGGTGAACCAGAGGTGCTGTGATGAACCAGAGGGTGGCAGCCATGAACCAGAGGGTGACAGTGCTAAACCAGAGGGTGACAGTGGTTAACCAGAGGGTGGCAGTGGTGAACCAGAGGTGCTGTGATGAACCAGAGGGTGGCAGTCGTGAACTAGAGGGTGACAGTGCTGAACCAGAGGGTGGCAGGGGTGAACCAGAGAGTGGCAGTGCTGAACCAGAGGGTGGCAGTGGTGAACCAGAGGGTGGCAGGGGTGAACCAGAGGGTGGCAGGGGTGAACCAGAGAGTGGCAGTGGTGAACCGGAGGGTGGCAGTGATGAACCAGAGGGTGGCAGTGGTGAACCAGAGGGTGCTGTGCCCATACACGACCACCTGGGTAACTTCACCATGCAAGCGGCCCGCGAACACGCAAAAAGCCCCGCGAACATGCAAAAAACCCCACAAACACTCAAAGATCCGCAAATTCGCACAAAGTCGCTGATTTTGCGGATTGCGAATTTGATTTCGCGCGAATTGGCAGAACACAAATTCGCAAATTTCTCCCATACTTACAGTTTACCTCTGGATTTCCTGGTGCAGGATATCTCACCGACAGCACATTCTGCGCCAGGCAGTCTAATGTAGAGACTGGCCTGAGGGGTTTAGCTACACCTCTGGCGACATTGGAATACTCAAAAATCTTAATGATGAAGTGTCACATAAACGCTGAAATACATGAGGTAGCACCACACTTAGCTCAACCCAAAACTGCGGTCATCAGTCTGTGTAACGTTTCGCCGCTAATGTTTTTTGTTTTATATCATCCAAGCAAATTAATTGTAGGTCCATTAAAAACATGGGGGCAGATTTACAAACCCTTGCGCCCCTTTTGCGCCACTTTTAACACGGGAAAAGAGACACAAAAGTGGCGCAAGGGGCTTGTAAATCTGTCCAATGGGGTGTTTTTAATTTCATGCTAAACTGGCACTATCTTGTATATTATTTAGTAATTCAGAATATTGCTGTGTCCTTCCCTTTGGAATCTTACCTCACCCCCTTTTTCAATGTGAACATTTGTTGTGGAGCTACTCTCTGAAACTGAAATGAAAAAGAATAGAAGTCCTGTTGTATGTGTTCCTTTTTGTTCACTGCTTTATCACAATACGTGTCATGCAAGTTTGTCTTTAAACCAGAAACAATTTAAGTTTGCATTCTGGTTCTGAGATGTGCAGCTGAGATCAAGAGCCGCCTACCATTTATGAGCAAAGAAAAACAGGATGCCACATAATCTAAATTAAATTTTCACTTTTCACCTTCGCGAAGCAGATTCTATCTTGCGAGGCAGAGTGGTAGATGGACTGACAGGGAATGCATAATAGTGGAAGGTGCAATAATGGAATTGTTTCCACCTGCCAATGAATGGTGTCATACTCCATCAGTTCGAAGCCTCGCGGGATCAACCTAGGCATCCTGCCTCTGTGTGAGAATGGTGGGTGGGAAACCATGTTCATATTTTTTATATGCGTTGCAAAGCAGTGTTTGAAAATACTCAAACTACTTCAATCGGATTTCACTTTTCACTCTGAAGGCTATTAAGTTTAGTAGACGCAAAGCTTCAAAACTGAGCTGCCAAAAAAAGACAAAAAAAAAAACAATCCTACTGAATGTAAATTATAAAAGTATATTTCATAAAATCTATAACACTTTTATATTTGAAATGTCACGGGATTCGTCTGAATCAATTAGGGAAAAGTAAATATAGACTTAAAGGTTACCGCCGCTAAGCAATGTATTGTTTTTAAACAATGTATGTTTGCAGGGTCACTAATTAGTGCAGTGTGGGTCTGGTCATAATAATTATGGATGTAAAAACACTTAAAAGAAATATCAATTTTTGACCTTTCATAGCAAGACCAAGAGAAGTTATAACCAATGCCATCTCTCTCGGAAGTGATTTTAATTAATTTCAATGCTGCTTTGTCTCTTGCCAATAGCAGTGTTTTGTTACATTAATTCTCTCTTGAACGTTTAAAAAACAAGCATTAGCAAAGACAAAATGTCTGGTGTTGGCTTAGTCAATGCCTGCTTTGTTTCGTTATTTATTTTTTCTCTTAATTTTTATCAGGGAGCTGTTAGGACCTCTCCAATATAAAAAAAAAAGAAAACCACTGGCTAAAAGAATAAAGCTATTTTTGGTCTAAAAAACGCCACATTGCCCTAGTAGTGCCTTGCACCGAAGGCAACTATCTTGTGGACGGACGTATTCTGAGAAGGAGCCGAATGCCATCACTCACAGTGAAGATAGGCAGAAACTCTCCCAGACACACTTACACTTTCTCATCTATTCCATTCCCTTGCCCTTGACTGACGGTTTTGGCTACTGCTCATCTCAATATTACTCTTGATACTTGATTTTGAAAAACAGTTTGCTACTGCAACTGTATGCTTGCTTGAGTAATTGCTGAGACTCTATTGATTTCAATAATCTACTCGGTATGGGGCATTCTGCTGTTTTGATTAAACTTTGAGCTTCATGCTCTCTTATCTCACTCTTTTCCTTGGAACTTGAACTCTTCATGAGTTTGTGCGAATTCAAATTCTGGTCCTGTTCTTTAGATTTGAGAATTTTTCCTTTATGGATCGCGCTTGATATTTCTGTGCACTTATTTGAACTGAACAACTAATTTGAATAACAAGAATTTACTAATCTAATGCGAAACAAAGCTTTTGGAAACTAATTCAAACTCTCATCATTGACTGAACTTAGAACTGAAATTTGTGATTTAACTTATAATGATGCGCAGCTCCTTCCTCAAAACACATTGGCAAAGGTCAGTCGCCTGAAGAGAGTATAGTTCAAACCCAGCGCAGAACGGGGCTTAACCCTACAAGCAATGGTACAGAAAGGGTTGAACAATAATATTCCATTGGTAAATCATTGCCTGGAGTCACATAGCGGTGTGTGAGCACAGTGTATGAGTACAGGGAATGAGTTGGAAATGTTCCTTACTGAGAAAGTTCTTTCAATGGAAAAAGGATGTGGCTCACAAGGTATTGGGACTGGAAAATGGCACAAGAATCTAGTAAAGATCACACCCAGTCCCTAAAGCTCAAAAGATGTTGCGGAGGGCTGTGTTCATTGGACCATGGGGGTAGGTAACCCAGAGGAGCAGTAGATATCTCAGGTGGTCAAACAATGCCCATAAAAGATTCTGGGAACAGGGCATAAATGAAAGTCGAGTCCTTCATATTGAGACAAAGAGCATATTCCTTATCCAGACTTTGGACACAGAGGTCAAGTCATATGAATGGAAGAAAAGGACAAACACTGAACTCAGAAAAGAAAATTCGGAACAAAAGGTGTGGGTGACGTATTTTACAGCACGACCTTCAACTAAATGTGCTAAAGTCTTTAGGTTCGGAAGGGGCAATAAGGGGAACTAATGAAATTTATCAATATTTTTAAGGTGTTTCAGACATGGCTTACCCTACCTTAGAGAATAGGAATCCACTCTCCCCAAGAAAACACTGGAAAAATAGTTTGAAACCCGCAGATTGTTCTGTTTAGTTTACCCTATTAACTGATGTTATACCTGGCATCTTTTGGTATGTTTCCCCTGTCTTTTTGCTTTCTGACCTCCTGGTTTTGACTCTGTTTTTGCTATCTTAGTGTCTCTGCCCCCTTTCGTCCTGCAGTTCAGTGTTAAAGTGCATGTGCTCCTATTGGAAATTGTATTATGGATTGGTGTTTCGATGATTGGTATATTTGATTTACTGGTAAGTCCCTAGTAATGTGTACTGAGAGTGCTGTGGCCTGTAATTCAAATGCTGCTTGTGGGCTTGCAGCACAGATTATGCTACCCACACGAATAGCCTTTCAAAGGCTTCTCAGACCTGCCACTGCAGTGTCTGCACGCAGATCTTACTGCCATGTTGACTTAGTAAGTACACCAAATGGCCAGGCCCAAACCTTCTTTTTCCTTACATGTAAGGCACTCCTAAGATAGACCCAAGGTACCCCATGGGCAGGGTCTAGTGTATGTGAAAGGTAGGAAATGTACTGGAGTGTGTTACATTTTCTGATAGTGAAATACTGTGTATTTCTTTTTTCAGTATTGAAAGGCTATCTGTCCTGTAGGCTTACCATTGGGGTTGCACTGTAACAATTTTACATGTGTAACTTTCACTAGGGACAGAAAAGAAAATGAAGTTTAGGCTCTCTGAACTTAGAATTCCTTAATGTCCTTTTAGTGAAGTTTTTTTTTAAATTCTGTGTTTGAAAATGCCACTTTTAGAAAGCGTTTTTTTCTTACTTTACCATCCTATGTGTCTCTGGCTGTTTGAGTATTCAGCGTCTTGTGTTTTAGTGACAAAAGCTGGGATGTGCAGTCACTCTAGACAGTCACTAGGGGAGTTGTGGAGTGTCCTTCCATGCCTTGCCTGGGTGACTCATCGCAGAGCTGAATAGACCTGGTCTGCATTTAGAGTGGTGGGTCGAGTTTTGCATGCACCTGAATGGGCTGTCTCTCCTCTTTCACAATGCTGCCTCTGCCCCCTGTGGTAATGCTGAACCAGGGAGGACATGACTGGTTTGGACTGGGTTCAGAGACCCCTACAGCAAAGAGAACAATGACACAATGGGGTATACGTATTACAACTAAAACCCAAGGACTTTAGATTACTTCAAGGAACAAGAGGACCCTGTCAAGAAGAAGAGTAGAAGGACTGTGTGAGGAGCACTGCCTTTTCTGAGTAAGGGTAGGTTGGCCTGTCATTGCTGCTTCTGTCTGTGGTGGAGGAAAAGGACTGATTTTTTTTGCCCTGCTGTGTTATCCTGCTTGTGAAGAATCTCCAAGGACTTGTGTGTACTAGCCTCCTGTTTAAAGTCTAAGGGAGGTACAAAAACTTCACCTGATCCTTGCTGGATTACAAATAGGGCTCCCGGTTTTATGGTATTTATTTTTTTAACATTTTCATCTGTTTTAATCCATATTTAATTTGTGTTCTGCAATGAAGTTGTAAAACTGTACATTTCCATATTTATTTAACTGATAGATGCATACTCATGCTTTGATATCTGTCATGTGTTAGCTATGTCAACTGCCAAATATTACATAACAATACACTCACTGGTAAATACTAGCATTATAGCATAAATGAATATTGACACATGCTGTTATTAGAAAAAATATCATCTTGTTTTTGAATTTCCCACACTGTCCATCTGCCCAGCTGTTGGGCTATAATTCATGAAAGATCGCACGGAGTCAGTTAAAAGAAGCTACATTTTCTGTATTCATCCACTTTTAAAAATAAAATACAGACAGAAATCACATTGTTTTCTGTCTGTATTTATCTATAAAAATCCGTAAAAACAGAAAACAGGGAGCGTGAATTACAAAGTAACCTGTCTGGGAAGAAAAGCTGCACAACTGTGTGAATAGTGCTTCCCCTGATTTGTATGGGGGTAGGACAGCCTGCAGGGGCTGTACCTGCCTAGAGCAGAAGGGCTGGACTGCCCTTTACCCTTTTATTATCTAGAAAATGAAATGTGTTTTGGAGATTTCCTAAATAAGAGTGGACTGAGTGCTCTGTTGTTACCATCCCAGAGCGCATGGTGAGCAATTTCCAGTTGCCTTTCTAGGACGTGTGTGGAGTGCTGGGTTCCTCACAGAGGAAAGGCATAAAAATTAGAGAGCGCATGGTGAGCGAGGTGTTGACTCTCTTTCTGAACATCACAGGCACAGAGGAGTGAAGTCGCATGAGGGATGAAGCTGCAGTGCCTGAAGGAGCCTGACTGCAGCACCAGCAGGTTGCCATTCCAATGAGGGAGCCTCAGAGAAGACGAGCGCAACTCGCGAGTTGCTGGAGCAACCTAAGTGCAGGATGCGGCGCAGACCGGAGAGAAGGAGAGACAACTATTGCACCGGCTGCGGACCGGAAATCCTCACCGCTGGGATGTGAGGCCATCTAAGACTAGGAGAGGTCTCCAACGTGAGTACTACTTGCCCCTTCCACGTGTGGGGAAATGGTGCAGCTGGGTGGGAGCCTGCGAGGTCTGCTCTAGATATATTGGCCCCTAGTGGGCCCCACTGCTCTGTGTACACCACATGTGGGCGACCAACCTGTATTGAGCCGGAAGGAGGTCACTGTCTTGAGGAAAGCAGCTGCCCCACATGCTAGTGGGCAGTTGCCACAGACTGAGACAGGTAGAGGACCCAACGAGGTCGCCCTGTGGGGGAACGCCGTGAGTACTTTCCCTTCCCTTGTCTGCACATACCGGGGGGGGGGCACTGTTACGTACTCTTGTGTAGCTTGGGGAAATTACCACACTACTTGTTACAGGCACACAGGTTTACCTGGGGCCTTCATTGCCTAGATTAGGAGATCAATGTGTTCAATCTCTCCATTTTACAACTGTATTTTTGGGCCCTGATATATGGATGTATGCTGTATTTATGCCCTGATGTTGTGCTTCACATATGATCCACAAAGCTTGATGGCCTAATGTTGTGCGTAATGCCAGTTACACATGGCCATAATAGGGGTATAAGTAACCCTCCCAGAAACTGCACCATATGCACAGTGGAGAAGTGTGGCTCACTGGTTAGAGGAGGCAGACCCAGAAGCAGAGGTCGGCCCGGGACCAGGGTTCAATTCCCGACGCAGCAGGGTTTGGAGCCCAAATGTCCACGGACCTGATAATTCTCGCTTCAGTGCCTACTTGAATCAGGGGTTCACGCTCTGCAACTCTGGGCAATAGCTTGCTCAATCGCCACTACAGCCCCCGCGGCGGGATGCCTGGCTTTCACCTTGGGGGTGCCCAGCTGGGCTATCCCACAGGGAAAAACCAGGACGGGTTCCCAAAGCAAGCGCCGAGATACCCTTTGTGGTCATACGTGCGCTATATAAGAAACTACATTACCATTATTTATTTACAGTGAAGGTGCAGTAAATGTGGTGTTATATGTTTTCGCAATGTTTTAGGAAATGTGCAATTTAGCAGTATGGTTTCATTGCAATACCGATGTTATGACAATTGCCAGTGGCAAAGTGATTTATGACCTATGTTATGCTTATGACAATTGCCTTTTGTGACCTGTGCTACTTATGAGTAATCACTTCAGTGCACTATATGTTATGTTCATGACAAATGCCTGATGGCAAAGTGACCTATGTGACTGTGGTCTAAAGTGTTTATTGTACAATACAAAGGATATCATTATATAACCTTGTGTGAAGTCTCTTTTTTTGTGGTGTGTCTAGTGTATTACTGGTGTGTGATAAGTTGTGCAAATGCTTCACACATTGCCTCTGGGATAAACCGGACTGCTCTGCCAAACTACCAAGGGGGTGAGGAGGGGTTATCTTGTGTGTGTAACTCCCCTACATAGAGTAGTGGGATCTGCCTGGTTTAGGTGCATACCCTAGTCAACCAGAAACCCAATTTCTAAGATGATGTAAATGATTAGCCACAGTCATTGGAATTTATTAACTGCATTTCTTGTAAGCTCAGAAAGTGCAAATTTGTTATCAATTGATCTGGTGCAGGCACAAACTACTTCATCTACGATTGCTTAAAATGTTAATCTATGACATCATTTTACATTAAATTTTCATCTTCTGACGCCAGATTACAGAAACGTTTTTATGGATGCTTCCTGAGATATGAAATTGGCTAAATCATACTTTTTATGGATGATGGGCTGCAGCCCTTCTGTCAGACTTTAAATGGTACACTACAGGAGTGATTTAGGGTTTGATAAATGAAGTATTGTCTATTGGGATGGCTGTGGACAATACATCCACCATATAAAATGATACTCCATCAGACTTATTTGGAGATGACTTCTGGCCCTATCGAATATCTCTATACCTTGAAAAGAAGGGCCATTATGGCAGCTACTTTCAATTAACTAAATGTTTGATGGATGGTTGTTCACTAGAGTACTTTGAAAAGATGGTGCTGCACTGTCCATCAAAGGGATTCTTAATAGTCATGGATGGATTGCCTCCTTTATGTTTTGCGGCATGTCCGCCTTTGCCTGTACCTCATAATGATAATCATAGTAAATATACTGAGCCCTTATTTTCCCTTGGTTTGGGGCTCATATGCTGTGACGTTCTAATTACTTACAAATACATGTTGCTTGTGTTACAATGCAGTGTGTTTTGAGAAATAAATACTACTGAGCCTTTCCGTGATCACTCAAGTGGGGGATAATCACCCCAAATTTCTCAAGTGAGAAACAACTGGAACATGTGGCCAGGAATTTCCACCAGTTTGTTATGGCTCACATATAGCAAATTAGGCCAGAAGGGAATAAGGGGCTGTTAGACATGTCTGACCTTTTGCGTGGCCCATCCTGTTATTTATTTATTTTTGTCCCCTTTTTGCCCCTCATGCCTTTGTATTTTTTTTGTGTCCACTAGATTTTTATGGTGTGTGCCTGGGGGATAGATGCTCTTTGGCCCTCATAGTTTTTCACCTCAGGCCTAGGTACCTTTCCTGACAGGAATTAATCCAGATCTACAAAATGGTGGCTACCAACTGCCACAACTGTCACACCTGAGATCTGTCCCATAGGATAAAATAGGGCATTTCAGAACCTTCTGGCCCCTTCTGGACCTCTGAGGGTCAGCCTATATAAGGCGGAAGGCTGGGCAGCCATTTTGTCTGGCCAGAGTGAGTCAGCTGGAGGGCAGGCGGTAGCATAAGGTGGGGGTAGGATAGCCAAAGGGTTGACCTCCCAAGTTAGGGACGCTTCCTTATTGATTTACCTCCCATCCTTCCTTGGGATTCCTGGAGACCCTGGGCGCCTGATCAACCCCTAGCCTAGAAGTAAGGGTCATGTGTGGTTGAGGGTGGCTGTAGTGCTGAGGAGTACAGCCTATTGCCCAGTTGGGAAGCCTCAGTGATACTCTGACAGAGTTTGGCCAAGAAGAGAGAAGGGTTAAGGCTTTAGGTTCGTTTATTGTGACCCCCCCTCGTTTGGCTCCTTAAATCAACTAAGGACGTAATTGCCTTCAATTCACCTCTGACATTCGCCCAAGTGGAGTTTTCCCCTCATACCTATGATGTCAGGCTGCTGGTGAGAATTGTGGCTCATTAAGGGAAAGAAGGCAGGGACTCTGCAACAAGTGGCGAGATCGAGCAGGAGAGGCTTTGGCTGAGGAGGGCATTCCCCTGATCGGTGCAGCTCTAGTGCGACAGCCACTGATCCTGGAGTGGGCGGAGCGGAAGTGGAAGAGCAGTCGGGATAGAGCGGGCTCGGGTGTGGAGACACTACACACCCGCGCATGCCCGGTTGAGCCGACTGACTTCGTGAGGCGGAGCTGACCGAGGGAAAAGGAAACGGAAGAGCAGATTCGGCTCTCAGATGTGGTAAACCTTTGCCCTCGCCAGCTCTGGAGTTGAGAGTCTGGTCAGGCGAGGGAGCGAGCAGTAGTTTGTTGCACACAGAGAGATCCCCACCCCCACCCTCCCCGCGCCAGTGCTGACAGCGAGTGGCTGGTCGGGCGGAAAGAAACAAAACGAGCGCCAGAAGTTACCGGCTGAGACTTCTGTCGTGGTCTCCCTTTCTGCTCAGTGATCGGAGACTCTGGCTTCGCGGGCCCAACTGTAAGTAAGGAGTGTGTGGTGGGTGAAGACTGTGTCTCAAAGTTAACGCCAAGAGGGACTGAGGAGCGGTTCCTCCCAGAAGGTCTCATTGTGTGGGAAAAGTTCAGACCTGGTTCTATTGGAACTTCCCTTGATACCCCATTTGCTTCCCATACTGTGTCCTGGAAGGGAGTAATTGACATGATGAAATAAACCTTGTGTTTCAGGTCCAGAGGAGAGCGGCCACAGGGCATTGATCTGGGGGGCTAGTACAATCTGTTGAAATATTGCCAAAAGTACTTTCTGATAGGGAAAAGTGCTAAGTCCTCATAAGATGTAAAGGTGCATATGCTATTCTAGGATAATCACTGACATCCTTCTCTGGCTGCATATACTGTTAGAAAGGTGGGGTGAGACTGGCATTGTACCTTAATGTAAATGTATTGAGCAGAATAAGATGGAGATGTAAAGTGTAATACATTACTTGGATTGAAACTGAATAAGGAGAAATGCTGGTGTAAAAGTGATAAAGAAAAACAAACCTATTTTTATAAAAGCAAGCCATATTTTTCCAAAACATTGGTGTAGCTTCATTCTTTTGAGTGGAATTGCTTTGAGTTACTCCTGGGTGGTTGGCAACCTTTACACATGTGCTTCTGTTTAGTGACTGCCTTACCCTAGGCCAGGCTACCCTAGGTGACCTGAATACATTAGGTTCGAACAGGGGCATATTAGCAACAAATAGCGATTATTATCGCTAAATGTGCTTAGAGCATTTTTTATTTATCGCCGGATATTATCGCAAAGATAACCTGCTATACGCAACGTTTATCTCTAATGCGATAAAATATACGGCGATAGCGGCTCAATGCGTGAATATCGCTGGAAATCCAGCAATACTCAGGCATGTAAGGCTTGTAAGCTCAGAAAATGTAAATTTGTTATCAATTGATCTGGTGTAGGCACAAACTACTTCATCTACGATTGCTTAAAATGTTAATCTATGACATCATTTTGCATTAAATTTTCATCTTCTGACGCCGGATTACAGAAACATTTTTATGGATGCTTCCTGAACATAGAGATATGAA
Organism: Lissotriton vulgaris; assembly: GCF_964263255.1. Taxonomy (NCBI): domain Eukaryota; kingdom Metazoa; phylum Chordata; class Amphibia; order Caudata; family Salamandridae; genus Lissotriton; species Lissotriton vulgaris. The sequence goes on from NC_141689.1 coordinate 1,649,917,913, forward strand.
ATTGGCTAAATCATACTTTTTATGGATGATGGGCTGCAGCCCTTCTGTCAGACTTTAAATGGTACACTACAGGAGTGATTTAGGGTTTGATGAATGAAGTATTGTCTTTTGGGATGGCTGTGGATAATACATCCACCATCCAAAATGATACTCCATCTCCCTTCTTAGTAAACATCCTTTACCACAAAGTTTTTACCACGCGGTACCTTTACCACGCGGCCGTTACAACGCAAGTCGTCACCACGACTTGCGCTGGAGGGCGCTAAAGGATTAAAATTGTAAATTTACTATCCTAACACCTTCCCTAGGGTCCACGGGGACTGGTGTAGTAAATTATACTATTCGAAATCCGCGCCCCCAACGCAAGTCGTGGTAACGACTTGCGTTGTAAGCGATGCGGTGTAAAGGGATGCGTTGTGACGGTACGCGTTGTACCGTCATACATCCGACTTCTTTGGAGATGACTTCTGGCCCTATCAATTATCTCTATACCTTGAAAAGAATGGCCATTATGGCAGCTACTTTCAATTAACTAAATGTTTGATGGATGGCTGTTGTCGGGTTTGATGACTGTCCATCAACATTTTTAATTTTTTTTGGTTTCAGAAACTCACTCTCAAAGTCAGAGCTAGTCTCAGAAAAACTAAAAAAACATTGGCCCCCAGACCCTCTGAGTTTTCTATCAGGTTGTGAGGTCAATATTTCTTCCTGTCCCTAACCACCAGTTTTCTTCTTGCAGTGACAAGAGGAAAAAAGGCAATGCACCATCTACCCTAAATAGTTCAAGTGATGTAATGTCATTCCTTTGCTTTCCACTTACCCCGTTAAGCATTTGGCGGAGGTATTGCACCTATGGAGCCAACGGAGGCTCCTTCTAAAGAATACTTAAGGTCCACCCATCTCTAAATGAGGCCAGCTGGCTGGGGTTTTTTACAGGCAAGGTACACTGTCACATTTGTGAAGGAGTACCCTGGACACCAAGCTCAAATTTGGGTCCTACATTATTTGAATGTGTTGAGTAAACATCTAGCTCAATGCCTAACTTGTCTGGCACAGACAAGAGCTGCAATAGTTAATTAATAATTTGTAAGTCAAGTCAGTAATAATTGACACCCTAGCTTTGTTAAACAAAGCCACAACTATGTCAAAGCAACAAGGGCTAAGCTTCATAGAGAACAACACCGTATTTTAGTAGCACCTAAGAGGTTGAGGTGAATTTAACAGGTCTGATAGCCTAGTCTAGATTTAACAATCATGTGGAAGAAAATGCATATAGGCACATAATGTCACAAAAGCATATCTTAAATTACACAGTCGCTTGGAATCATTATTAACCTATATCTCCATGCACATCAGTCCCACTATGCAGATACAGTTCTATTACATGTGTTCTGTGGTACACTAGAGTACTTTGAAAGGATGCTGCTGCACTGTCCATCAAAATGATTCTTAATAGTCATGGATGGAATGCCTCTTGTGTGCCACTTTATGTTTTGCGGCCTGTTCGCCTTTGCATGTACTTCATAATGACAATCATAGTAAATATACTGAGCCCTTATTTTCCCTGTATTTGGGGCTAATATGCTGTGAAGTTCTAATTACTTATAAATACATGTTGCTTGTGTTACAATGCAGTGTGTTTTGACAAATAAAAAATACTGAGCCTTTCTGTGATCACTCATGTGTGGGGGATAATCACCCCAAATGGCTCAAGTGAGGAACAATTGTAACATGTGGCCGGGAATTTCCACCAGTTTGTTATGGCCCAAATATAGCAAATTATGCCAGAAGGGAATAAGTGGCATATTAGCAACAAATAGCGATAATTATCGCTAAATGTGCTTAGCGCATTTTTTTTTTATCGCCGGATATTATCGCAGAGATAACGTGATATTAGCAACGTTTATCTCTAATACAATAAAATATCCGGTGATAGCAGCTCAATGCCTGAATATCGCTGGAAATCCAGCAATATTCAGGCACTAACGCCAATGGAGACTTAACCTGATTATCCACCTCCCATTGGATATACAGTTTAAGTCATGATCTGAGCAGGCGTTAGGTTATAGCGATAATCGCGCTTAGCGCAATTTTTTTATCGCTTCGCCTGCCTTGCTATTAGGCGATAGCTATGTTAGCGACTGCTTTCAGTCGCTAACAGGTTCGTTACGCCCACTTCGCATGTCATTAGCGATAAATATCGCTGACATACCGCTTTCGCGGGAAAAAGTCCAGCTAAAGCGGCGATATCGCCCTTGCTAATATGCTCCTAACTTCCTTATCATTAGGCTGCCATGGAGGGGACAATGTTATACAGCCCTACTCACTCACTCGTTACCTATGATTAGCTTTGTGCCTTGCCCCTCAATCACATATAGTTGGGCTTAGAGGCGAGGACTGTCTTATCTGTCATATCTGACTTTCAATTGAGCAAACCTCCAAGTGACAATCTGGCTGTCATTTTGAAGGGTTGGCCCTGCTGCTTAACAAAACATAGGGGCATATTATCAAGGGGGTTTATCTCCGCTTTTTTTGCTTTAAAAGCCAAGAAAGCGGAGATAAAATGATCTCCCTATTACCTAGCTGTCACTAACACCAGTTAGCGACAGCTAGTAGGAGATAGCGACCATCTTGGGCCCCACATTGCATGTCAGAGAAATTTATCACTAATGACATGCAAAGTGGGCGTGCCAAGATGTTAGCGACTGGAAACAGTCGCTAACATCGCTATCTCCTATTTCCAACTTTTGGAGATATTCGCTCTAACCGCGAATATCTCCAAAAGCTAACACCTGCCCTGAGCAGTTCTTAGCCATGTTATCCAATGGGAGGTGGATAACATGGATAAGAGCATTAGCTCGGTAATGCATGAATATTGCTGACTTTTCAGCGATATTCATGCATTGTGGCCAATTTTTATCGCATTTGCGATAAACCTTGGTAATACCAAGGTTTATCTGCGATAAAAATCGCCGCAGGTCGGCGATACATTTTTGTCTCTAGCCAAGCAATAGCGATAATTATCGCTATTGCTTGGTAATATGCCCCATAATCATTCCACCCAATTTGGACGCTGAGAAACTCTCCCGAACTCTTGAAGCATTTCAAAGTTATAGATCATCTTTGTAGTAATAGCTCTTTGATGTCTGTTACTACTGAAACTTGCAAGTTAGCAGAATGTCAGTTTTTCATTTCTGACCATGGTGGGCGTCAACGCACACGTTGCAGATGGCTTATTTAATGTGAGATGTGGGCCTGCAGTTATCAGAATTAGCAGTTTTAACATGCTACCCTGTTGAAGTAAAATAGCCGACGAGTAGTCTGATATGTGTTTATTTATTCTGTAAATTCTCAGAACAGGTGACAGAGGGTCACTTTCCCAAATGAGCATGAGTAATACTACATCCATAAATTCATGCACTTCAATTACAATATTTGTAATCAAAGAATGTAATAAACAATACATGATACAAATGTGATATGTTACCCACTCTATCGAAGAAAGAAGTAAGCAAACCAAAGAAAGAACAAATTGAACTTCGAAATGTTTTACGAATACATTAATTGCAATAGCGAATAAACAAACAGTTTTAAGCTTCATGCTTACTTTTGTCGATACCAGTCAAGAATTTGAACCAGTTATCATAACTATTTAAAATGTCATTTGCGATCATAATATTATTACGAGAAATAGGCTATTTTTATTTCTAGTAGCAAACGCTTCAGCTTTGTCTGAAAGTCAAAGTGCTGCTTGTAAACTCTTTTAGCAGGTATGCAACATCGCGGGGGTGGGTGGTTAGGTCCACACTGCATCCCACATTTAGAATTTGACTTTTATGACACTTCTGTAGTTTTCTTTACATTTTAAACCGGATTAACATTAAAGTGAAATATGCCAATAAGGGATCTTCCTTGCTTCATGGGTTGAGCAAATGCATTTTCCTAGACAGAGCATCAACATCTGAGTAATTAATTACTATTGCACAACCTCTTTTCTGGATCTGCCCTTTTGAAACTATTACTCGTGCCCTAAGGTAACTATAACTCACACCCTCGCCATGCCCAATTTTCTTTTCAGTAATTTAATTGCAATGTTATCATAGAAGATGTCATGAGTGATGTAATATGGGGGTAATTAGCAGTGCATGGTGAGGATGTGAGTTTTAGTTACCTTAGGGCACAACTTATAGTTACCAGATATAACTATAACTGGTGAATGTAATTGGTTTTGCACATTTAATTACGCTGTCACTGAAAGTGAATTCCTGGGTTTCTTGTAATGTAAAGCAACATTTTGTTTCCATACGCAAAGCCACTGCAGACAGCCAATGCCAACCCACACAGCCTTCGGCCGGGTGTGGCGTGCAGTTGTGCGCACAGCCTTGTTTGAGGCTATACCCTGAGTCCAACCAATTAGCACAACCCTCTCCCTAAGCCACTTCAGTGCCTGGGGGCCATCAACACCCACAACCTTTATGCTTAGGGGGCACAGGACCCCCCCACCAAGAGCCAATAGAGGGCCTGGGGAGTCGATCCTTCAGGGATATTTCATGAATGTAGGGGAGAAGGAGGAACACCCCCACTCCCCAATCTTAATAGGCCCTGGGGACATCATCCCCCAGGGTCCATTGCCATAATAAAGGGGAGGAGGCCAGACAGACTCCCTCTCAAAGCCTTAATAGTTATCCAGCAGGCTACCAACCTGTTACTATATATTCATCTGGACCCATAAACCCACTAATATAGGCTAGTCAACACCGCTGTGGGTCAATTTTTATAAGGGCTTAAAATTGTAGATTCCTTTGCTTATCAATTCTCTAATCTATTACTGATCGGAAGCCCTATCTTTAATCAATGGATGTATTTTAGTTGAGTAGTGATTGCTGATATGACCTAAGTTCATTTACCCTATTATTTATTAAATACTAGCAGACTCAGGAGAGTTTTAAATTGTTTATCTAATTAATCATATGAGCAGAAAAATTACAGTGCTAACTCCATCTTTCTGAGGAAGTAAGAAAGGTTTACCTAATTTAATACAAGGTTTCACAACAACAAGTGTCTCAGGAAAGGAGAGGATAGAGAGAGAAAAGTACATTGACACAAAACACCGAGATATATTTACCTAGGATGGTGTGAAATTCCGATCCCTCCAGCCAAGAGTTAATTGGCCCCTTTAAAAGTTCAGGCGACAAGTGCTTCAAGACAGGTTTAGGACAGGATAGATACCTTCTTCTGGATTCAACGCCTGGTTCTCACCCCTCTCTGAGACTAACTTCCTCCTTGATTCTTCTGCGATCATCTTCTAATTCTATTACCTCCTCGATTCTTCCTCGATCTTCTTCTAATTCTATTTTGCTTTGAAATTCTAAGTCTGCTTCTTCGGGTATTGCGTGCATGTGGACAGCATCTCGGTCTCTCAATGTTCTGGCTACAACTGCCATAACAAATCGAACTAACAACCCCATTTATACTTTCTTACTTTTATGTACCACCCCAAAATGTTTCAACTTTATAAAACTCCTATTTCTGATTGGATGAACTGAGGGGATGATCATCACACCATACTAAGTTTTTAATAATTTTGTTTAGTTCATTGTGTTAAGTTCCCGCCCATTAATTTGTTTTTCAAAGCTTCATTTCTCACCCATACTTCCAAACGTTATCAACAACAATGTATACATTTTACAGTTGCCTATTGAATCTTCAGGATGTTCAGCTGGTTCCCAGGACATGTACAGAGAACGTTATTGGACGAGTTTCAAGACTTGACCTCACTGTTTCTGAGTTGTCATCTTTGTGCATGCTTGAGGAACCACGTGGATGTTAGACGTTAGTATCGCTTAGAGGCCCAAATACAAACTAATAGAGAGGTCAAAAGAAAAAGTATTAATTTCAAAATAAAATGATTTCACTATATACAACCTATCTCTACTCTAATCCCATTTACTGATAAAGACTCTTCATGCATTAGCATTTAGCATATAATTCATTGTAGTTACAGCAAAGCAGATGCTTAGCATGTGGGTTTCCAAGTGGCCATTTTAGATGCTATTGCGCAGAAGCAGAAATTTCCCTCCAAGCGTAAAGACGTCATTCTGCATAGATGCAGTTGACGTATGCACAATATATTTTCCCGCGTTAGCAGCCAAATTTATTCACACTCAGTTACTTGTCAGTAAAACACATAGGCAAGCACCCTCTACCTAGAAATTTATGAAATGTGGTGCATATTAGTATCAAAATACACTGCTAATACTTCGTTACGAGATTATATGAGAGGATTGCGACCGAGCAAGTCTCTTTTATACGAGTCCTTGCTCCATCAGTTGTCCCCAGGGACCACATTCCTCAGGCCCCTTGCCATAATAAAGGGGAGAATAGCCGCTTGGCCACCCTTGTGGAGCCAATTGTGGTACCAGAGACCCCATCCCCCGGGGTCTGCCACAATTATAGGTGGGTGCCTCGTTGCCCACTGAGTGCACCCACCAAGCAACAAGTGGAGGGCCGTGGGGTAAGCCAAAGGGCCCTCTTGGTCACAGCTAGCTCCCCACACACTGCGGGAGCCAGCATTGCTCCTGCCTGGCGGAGCAGCAAATTCGGCATACTCCCTCCGAGTGGGAGGAGTCTGTGTTTGCCTGCCAACAGAGGTACAGGCAGGGAAACAGAAGTCTGCTCACAGCTGGTGGGATAATTTTTAATGCTCCCACCAAGAGAGAGCAGATACGCCTTCCCTGACCTTTCTACTGCTGTCGTATGGCTTACACTTTCTCGGTGAAATCTGTGGGGCAGATTTACAACCCTATAGTGACACCTTTGCGCAGCCGTTGCATCACTTTGGTGATGCAGCGGCGGCATAAACATTGCGGCTAATTTACAAAGTGATGCATCCAGGGAGATGTGTCACATTGTAAAGCCCTACGTCACATTATACCTGCCTCAGGTATAATGTATGCAGGATGTGCATTCCCACGCAGGAAAGCCTCGTAGAAGTGACGCAGTGAAATCTACAAGATTTCACTGCACCACTTTTAGAATGCAATTGTGTCAAACCCTTACACCAGCTTGAAGCAGGCGTAAGGAGTGACATAGTGTATTAAGTATAGGCCTGACCTAAGCATTGCTGGAGTTGCGTCCTGCTTGCAACATGACTCCAGTAATGTGTGATTTTTGGGCCACCAGATGCGTCAGATTTTTGATGCATCTGTCAAACCTTGCACAATGGTGGGCCGTATTGTAAATACGGCACATTCATGTTGGCGCAAGGGTATCGCAGGTTGGCACAGGGAAAATTAACAATCTCTACAGAAGCGTCAATTTCTTGTAAACCTGCCCCTGTGTGTTTGTTGGACAAAATATACATCAGAACTGTGCAAGATTGATTTTATGCATACCTTCAGAATATGTTGGTTTTAGTCCTGCTAGCTCACAGTGCACCATCTGTACCCCTAACCAGGTCAGGAAACAGATGGATTATGGAATCTCATAATATGACAACCCACCAAGGAAATCATGGTACCAGATCTAGAACCTTTTTGTTTAGTAACTAATGCATACCCAAAGAGATAAACAAGAAATATTCAACGTGGCATTTCAATATTTACTGACGCATTATTTTTCCTGTGTAAAATAAGTGTGCTGCAATCATCAATAGAAGGAAACAGAATAGTGTGACTAGCAATACAAGAACGGTGAAGAAAACAACACGCTCAACCATTGTGCTGTTTACAAAGAATATATGCAAACATATAAATACTGTTAAGTTCTGCTCCTACCTATCACTACCATAATCCCTGTAGGGTGAAGTAAGTCCCCAGTTAACTGTTGGCAAATGTCATAACAAAACCTGTCTTAGTGGAGAGCTGGGCTTCATCCCTCACATGAAGTGAACAAGAATTATCTGGGCTGAAATTCCGGCATTGTTTGACCTCTCAGTGCCAGCGAAATGCTCTTTTAACTTAAAAAGGGAGAGATGTTGTTTATATAATAAACATCACCAGGTTGCTATTCCAGTCAGGCTGCCATTGTTTATTCCACCCTGACAAAACTGTTGCCAAGCTCAGTGCATTTTAGCTTTTGTACAGAATGTTTAAGGCTTCTGATTATGTGCTTATGGAGATGTGCAAATGGAAGCAAGCTATTCCTTGTAACAATATCTGTAGAAATATGGTAGCAAAAACTGTGTCAAATGTCAACATTCAAGAAAAGATGTCCAGTTTAAATGTGAGTCTGTAAAATGGTGATGTTTCTGTTCAGGCCTAAAATGTGACCACATGACTCTACAGGGAGGGAAGGCATGTTTGCTCCTGTCTGGAAGGAGATTTAGAAATGCACCCACCAAGCGGGAGCAAACATATGTTTCCCTACCCTCACTGATGCAGGAAGGGAAACAACTGTGTCCAGGGGTGGGCTCCTCAGGACACAGTAACTGAGCCAGACTGGGGGATGGACTCCAGTGGGCATTTAAAGGTTCAGAGAATGGGAGGTACATGGCCCACTGTCCCTTTTATGATAGAATATGGCCCTGAGGGATGGGGTCCTCAGGCCTATGTAGGCTCTGTGAATGGGCTGAAGAGTCTACGGGTGCCCCTGTGTGCATGGCTCATTTCCAGATATATGTGAGGCGGGTTCTCTCGCTGCCAACTCGAATGTACCCAGCATTGACAGGCCACTGTTTCCAACATGGTGACCTGGTAATCGCTTGGGTGTTTCTTGGTGCTTATGGGTGGACTGAGAGGTACATGCAGACCGTGTGAAGGACTGATTTCACAGGAGACCCACCCCTTGTCTCGACCTGGTGAGGTACAACGCGTACTGACGGTCTCCAAATTGAATTCCCCTGAGGAGTCAGATTCACACAAGACTGCACCCATCCCAGCAGATACATTGGACATAATCATTGCACCCATTGCAAGGTCCAGGGAGGCCTAAAAAGCCTTGGAGACCAAATGTGATTCATTTACTTATTACATGGAGAGTCTTCCTGAAAGTCCACATAAACTGTTTGAAAAGGTCACCATAAATGCCCAAGCAATAGCGGAGCTTCAACCCTCTAGGCATGCAGTTGCTAAACAAGCTCAATCTATTATGGAAATGCTGCGAACAGCTGAAAGCAAACTCAATGATGTGGAGGGTCAGTCCTGTGCAACAACATTTGCATCACTGGAGTACCAGAGAATGCAGAGGGAGCAGACCCTATAGCATTCCTGTACCTTTGTTTAAAACAGAATATTGCTCCTACAGAGCTCTCCCCTTCCTTTGTGATTGAATGAGCTCCTAGAGTCCTTACCAGGCACCATCTTCCTGGTGCACCACTCAGACCTTTAGTGGTAAGATTGCTGAATTATTATTCCAAAGGTGCAGTCCTAGTGGTGGCCAGAGACAAGGGTACTGTTCCCTATGACATTGCAAAAGAATTTATTTTCCAGATTATACACTGTCAGTCCAGCGAGCGAAAGCCTCTCTTTCTGCAGGTTAAAAAGAGGCTGCCAGAGGTTAGTATTGCGTATGGATTGTTCTGCCCTGCAAAACCACGGATCTCAGACAGCAAGCACACACACTTCTGTTCTCAGCCTGAGTAGACCTGGGACTGAGTTTGCCAAGAAGCCCTGCAGCCGATCTCCACCTCCTTCCATATTATTGCTTGGGAAGGCACAGGAAATAAACCCTGCTAGAGGGCTGAACTGAAGGCAAGTGAAGCTGGAAACAAACTCTTTCACAGAGAGCAAGCAGAGCAGCATAGGACAGTTGCTGTGGTGAGTTCACTTCAAGATTTCTCATCAACGTCAAATTTGCTTTCCTCAAACTCTAATGTTTCAGGTGATGGCAGGGTATATGAGGACCCCTGGCTCTGATACACTGCCCATCCCCTCGATGTTTATGGCCCAATCAATTGCTGAATTGCGGTAGCAGTAGTACCTTGAATTTATTATGCTGTCTGCCTAGCTCTTCGTATGTCTCCTACTATGTGGTGACACTCCTCAACATGTCTCCTCCTCTAATACAGGGCTCCACTTCTAGCCCCAGGCCTGTGGCCCCATTGATTTTGGATTGCCTTGGGGGTTATCCAGACCCGACATCATTTGTCCTGCTGACCCTTCTGTGGGATTGGGGGCTCCCCAACACTGTTGCTACGTTCCTCTCTTAACTGCATCGGCCCATTGGCTGAGGAGTTACAAGGGTTGTTGCATATATTCACTTGCCCTTTCCTCTGTTGGGATGTTTTGGTTGGCTTTTCCTTTGTTCTTTTTCAATTTAATGGACGGTTTTAGTATTAGTTGTCCTTTAGATGCTTGTTGTATTCATCTGGGGTTGGTTTAATGCTACCAAGAACATTCAGTCCACTACCTACCATGATCCCCTGTCGACGTGGGGCCTTTTGCATCTCATAGGCTGTCTGCCTCAAAGCGGTTGCAAACACGTACATATTTCCTAACCACCATGGCCTTGGACACCTATAGCTTGATCATGTGGTATATCAGGGGCATTAACTAATTGCAGAAACATTATAAAGTGCATGCAGCATTGATCTATTGGAAGGTCTCACTTAAAATCAACGGAAGTGCCTGAACTGCAGTCCAAATGGGGAGGGCAAGTATTTGGCGCAGAAGACTCTGCCTACACCTGAGATGTGGTACTATGGATTAGGGCCAGAACACCATTCAGAGTTGATAGGAAACACATTGACATGGACAGACAATTTTTGTTTGTAGGAGGCACCCTGAATGGTCACCTGCTAAACCTTGGAACTGTTTACACACCACATACTAGTCACCTGTCCTTCTAGTACCATATATCCTCTGTCATTACCGACCGACTGGCCTAATGCCTTCAGGATTCTTCAGGGGATTTCAACATGGGCCTCCCTTTCTGGCTCAATGCCACTGCTCTCTCAGTCCCCTATACTGCTGAACACTGCATGTCTAAGACAATGGCTGGCCCATTGGTCCATAGATGACACATTGTGAGTCAACTATCCAAAGCACTGCACATTCTCATTCTATTCCTCTGTACACAAATTACATTCCTGACTGGATAGGTTTACCTGAACCACACCCTTACACACATCTGTATCTTCCATATACGACCAACCATGAATTCCCTCGATTCATAATACTTTGATTTTGGATTTGGCCTGGGGAGGTCTGCTTTAATTCCCACATTTAACCATTACAAACTAATGGGGAAACCCAATCGCAGTCAAAGGACCTGGGTAAAGTATGACATGAAAAACAAATTGTCCTAGACTAATTTGAGAAAAAACACAAAGTAAGAGAAATGTATTATATTGGGGGTGCCTGGTTATTCAACCGCTATTAATCAATACTTATAGATCACTAATTATTCAATAATTGTTGTGGGTGAGTAACAATGCACCACACATTCATTGTTACACAACTTGTGCCACCAGGTCAGAACACACTTCTGACTAGCACGCCCAACCAGGATTGGATGATGTTTACATTGTTTAAATGATTATAAAATTGGCGTGCATCCTATTATTTCTCTTATATTAGGTTAACCTAATTCACACGCCCAATTCTTCCTTTTCTAGTACACATAGTACCCCCCTAAGGTAGGCCCTCGACAGCCCATGGGCAGGGCACTTTATATTTAAAAATTAGGACATGCACTTTTAAGTTTTACTTGTCCTGGTAGTAATATACTCTTAAAATCATTGTTCACTACTTAAAGGCCTATCTCTCCAATAGGATAACATTGGGATTGCCTTATTACATTTTATAAATGTAATTTCCAATTGGGAAGAGATAGGAACCCCAAATATGGTGTCTCTGGACTCACATTTTAAAAAACACAACTGATGGTGTGTTAGTGTTTGCATTGCTGTTACCGCATTGTTATTTTATAGTACAATGCGGTAAAGGGCTCTTAAAAGACTGGTTTATAGTAGAAGGGGTGTAGATTATATTAAATCAACATATGACAGTTACAAATGCACTTGCACATTAGTTATATATCAAATACCCTTGGTTAAAATGGCAAATAGTTAAATTCTGTCCTCTGTCAATCTTTCTTTGTGTTTAAACATTGTAATATGAATTATTTGATCCTTTAGGACTGATGCAAGGAAAATGTCTTTATTTTTATTTCGAACACCACTGACAAAGATGTATGTGTTTGTATCTCTTATGGTATTATCAACCGAAATAAAGATTTTAGGAAGCATTGCTGTTCTGAAAATATCCCTTTTAGGAAGTTACACAGAGTGATCCAATTCAAGACATAAGGGGTAGGATTGGTGTAACCTATTCATCAGTATTATGTGTGGTAAAGAAGTGGCTCCTCTGTATTTTTTCTGTTGAACAAATTAAGATAAAAAATAATGTGGTCTGATGGAAAGAACAAGTTTCATTGTTGCACACCATCTATTATTGAATAAAGTTTGTGAATCTTTTTTTTGTCTTGCAGTAAAAAATAGAAAGTTACACACTTTTTACTATAAACAGTACTCTTTTTATGAGAAGAGTAAAGAGCTACAAGGTAGATATCTGAAAGGTAAAAGGGTACTTGAACAGGCCCACAAGACCAGGATGCTTAACGTGGCCAAAAAAGAATGACAAGATGAATTTATGGTGCAAGCAGTACCATTTTGATTAACACGTTTTAGAAAGTAGGCATTTTCATACCTGAAAAGTTTGGTGCTTCCTGCCTGTCTTTGAAATACAAATCTGGGGTGGGTGACAACTGGCTTCCTGCATTCACTCTAGGCAGCCACACACAAAGGAAGGGTTGGTGTGACAAAGTAGCCATCTGCAAGCTGTTGGGACATCCTGAGCAGGATGGGAGGGAGGAGCTTATACCTTACACCTAAAAGGGCTTTGTCCTGTTCCCACACTAAGGGTTGCATAACCCCCTGTAGTGGATCTGGGGCCTGGGCAGGAAAGGCTGAGTCTTGTTCATTTCAAAGCATCTCTTTGAAGCCTCCCTACTTCAAGACCCCTACTGGTTATAATTACTAGAACTCTGATACCACCAAATCGGAACACTTTTGGAACTGAGAACATTCTGTCAGGAAGAAGGACTGCTCTGCTGTCAGGATTGCCTGCCACTTTGCTGAACTGATTTGCTTTGCTGGCCTGCTGCGTCTTGCCTGGGAGTGAGAAGGACTTTCCCTGCATCTCTACATTTCAGAACCTAAGTACTTTCCGAATGCATGTTACCTTGCCCTCAATTTCTGAATTCTCAGAGATATCAAACACGTCACTTTCATCTGCAACTCAGCAACTGAACTTTATTTGCTGTAAGTCTTGCTTGATCAAGTGGTAAAAATCCATCCCAGGGACCTTGGAAGGGAGTTTAAAGTGCTGCATCTTCCAGAACCTGCTCATCAGTACTGTTGCACCGATCAGAAACAACTCATCTCCTGCTGCAAGATCAGGATTGACACATCACCGCTATTGTAGGGACCAGACCACTGCATCGACTCTGGAATCATTGCATCGGAACGTAAGCATCGCCGTGCCACTGTGTTTACAAGATTAACACATCGCCTCTCAAATGTGGGTTAACCTGGATCATTGCATTAAGAACCACTGCACTCGGAACCGGCGCATCACTCAACAGAACCAATGCAGCGCTGCAGTTCTGTGGAGAAATCTGGTGCAACCCCCCAACTGCATGGGGATCATCTAAGCATTTAATGTTGCAACCAAGATTAAGGTACTTCTGCTCATCAAACCCTGTGGGGGTCCTGTAGTCAGCCTGTGCTCCTTTACAGGTAGCCTGACCATCTTGACGTTGTCCCAGTCCAGTGCAACCAATTAACCCTTTGAGCCCTATTGCCTTTTAAGAGTTATTTCTGCATTTAATTTCTTAAAATCATATCTCAAATTCTGCTGATTAGATTTTTGCCGTTTTTGCCTTGTTTTGTTTAAAAAAAAATATTCTCCTTTTTTTAACTGGTGTGGAGTTTTTTTGTGGTGTTTTCACTGTATTACTGTGAGTTGTGTGCACAAATACTGCCGCCTAAGTTAAGCCTGACTGCTCGGTGCCAAGCCACCAGAGGGTGAGCACAGGTTAACTTAAAGTGTATTTCTGACTTACCATTACTAAGGGCCATATGTATAAAAAGTACCATTTGCGATTCTCAGATAGCGATTTTTTGTGAATCGCTATTTGAGAATCGCAAACCCTATGTATGTAGGATTTGCAAATAATTTTGCGAATCCTACATATTCCTTAATTGTGAATAGCAAATTGTAAATCGCAATTAAGGAATATCTCCCCATTCATTCCTATGGGCCTAGAGGCCCATATGAATCAATTCAAACACATTCTCAATTTGGGATTATCAATTAGAGAATCGAAAATTGTAAATGCAATTTCAACGGTGCCAGGGTGTTAAAAAGACACCCATGTACACCCCTGAAATGAGCATGGGTGCAGATGTGGCGCACATGGCATTTTGAAAAATGCATAAAAGTGAATTTTTCAAGGAAATCACAAATTACCACCAACTTAAAGTTGGTGGTAATTTGCGATTCCTTAAATCCAAATTGCACTTTTTCTGTGCTTCTTACATTGCATTTAAGGAATTGCAATTTGCGATTCCTTAAATGCAATCGCATAATAGGCAATTGCAAAATTTGCGATTCCTTGTTTTGCGAGGGGCACTTTTGTGTCATGCATATGACACTGCTGTTTTGCGAATGTAATCGCCGAAATTCTGCAAATTTTGGCATTTGCAATCGCAAAATACTCTTCATACATATGGCCCTAAGATTGTAGTTCCTGCTTTGACAGGGTGCATACCTCTTCCAACCAGAAACTCAATTTTTAACACTGGTGATCAGCAGTGAGAGTAGGACTTGTATTTTTGCAGTACATACAGTGATTGATATACACTATTGTCCATATCTCAGACCAATTAGAACCTTTTTAAATTCTCCCTGATTAGCATTTTAATTTCTTTCTAACATCATGTCTCTGTCTGGAAAAGCAGCATCTGCACCTTAAAAAAATAGTTTTGAGCTGGCCAAGCTAGAGAGCTATACTATTGCCCAGCTCAAGGGTTTCTGCAATGGGTTTGAGCTTTCTACTAAAGGCTTCACCGGGAAGGTGGAGGTGCAAAAAGGGCCACAGTTCAGAAAAAAAGCTTGTGATACAGTATCAGTGACCCCAGAGGAGGAGGAAGAGAAATTGGATGATGATGAAGAGCTGGACCAGGATTCACTGGGACTGACTATGTGGCGGGGGCGAACATCCTGCCACGAGTAGTGCTTCTCACCAGGGCAGGGATCTATCTATCACCCAGAGGCCTGTCACCAGAGGAACTGGAGGACAGAAAAGAGGAGAATAAAATAAAAAATGGAGCTGGCTAAGCTCAAAATGGAGTGGAAGATTGCTGTGAGAATCTGGCTCATGAAGGGAGCCTGGGAGAGCTGGACATAAAGGCTGGAGGGCTAAGTCAAGCCAGGTGGGAGGCAGCATATCAACAGTGTCCTCTGACAAGAGAGTACACACACCCAAGTGTCTGGTGTCTGATTATGGAGTGGGGGATGACATAGGCAGATGGTTTGAGGCATATGAGATTGCTTTGTAAATGCACAAGTTCCTTGGGGGAGATTGGGGGGCTAATCTCGGGTGCATAGCTCTACTGAGGGGAGGGAAATCCTACTGGCCCTAGAGGAGAGTGACAGGAATAGGTTTCCCTCTATGAAGGAAGTCCTAATCAGAAAACATGGTTTGACCCTTGAGGAGAACTGGCAAAAGTTTAAAAACTATGTGAAACTATCCACACAGACCTGGGTGAATTGTATTGATTATTTTTGTGAGGCACTGGATGGTTGAGTGAGTGCAGTGATGTTCAAGAGTGCTGTAAAACTTCATTGAAAAATAGCACATTTGGTCTCTGTTTTACATATCTAGACCATCACTTGATTGAAAGTATGCTCTCTGACACCAGAGAGCTTTCTAGGGAGGCAGACCACTGGGTCAGCACTAAGGGCCATAAAAAGGTATCGGGGGGATCAACAAAAGGGTATGAGTGTCCTCACCAGAAGAAGGAGGGGGAGACAAACACAAAAATATAGAGTTCTCTAAAAGGTCCCAAACTAGTTCCACTGGTCAGGATTCCTACTGCCCTGCTTGGAAGAAAAATAAATGGTTCCCTGACAGTAAGTCCATAGGGATGGTACCACCTCACTGTTACCAGTGGCAACAGGAAGGACACTAAAAGGTGGATGCCAAGTGTCCCAAGTGAGCACAATCACCCACTGGTTTGCAGTCACTGGGGTTGGGTAGTTTATCGTTTGAGAAAGAGATTGCCCCAGATAGTCTTGGGGAGAGAGTATCCCAGAGTACTGTAGTGTCCCTGGGTGATGGAGAGAAGGAGCAGAGTATCCACATACCTGACAATACTAGGATATACAGTCAGTGTGTCACCATCAATTGGCAGAGGCTGGAGGCTCTAAGAGACACAGGAGCAAACATAACAACAATCACATGTCATCTGGTGTCTTTAGAATAGGCATCCTCTATTGTGTTCTACCAAGTTTTTGCTACTGACAACCGTGAGAGCCACTTCAAGTGGCTCTGGTTCCCTTTGAGTGGCAGGTTGTCTCAGGTTCTTTGAGGGTAGCAGATTGGCTATGAGCTAGAGCATACCGCCTGGCCTGGAAGGAGGTGAAGCTCAAGTCACACAAGAGATGTTGGCATTGCCTTAGTGGGTGTGCCTGACCATACTAGCCAGTGAGGGTGGTCTAGAGGACCTGGAGACTGGAAGAATGGCGCAGGTGCCTGCCAAAACATGATGGCCAAGGGTCGTGGGAAACCCACTCCTGAAACTTCCACAGTCCGGGAGAAGCCTGACCCTGTCGGGGATGTCCAGGTAATTACAGGGAAGGATGCAACTGAACTGGAGAACCTGCCAGAGCTGTCCTAATGGTAGCAGAAAGGGTCCCACCAGGGAGGAGTTCTGCAAGGCATAGATGGAGTGTCCTACTCTTGTGGGTTCGGCAGCAGGCTGAGACCCAGGCAGCTGGTGAGGACTATGGCAAACACCTTATTAACTTGGAGAATTGTCTCCTGTATAATGAGTCTAAGGCTCCTAAGGCTGGTTCAGCACATCTGCTGGTGATGCACCTGTGCTTCAGGGCCATCCTACTGTATCTGACATGTTGATGTGCCAGTGGAAAGTAATTTGGGGCAAGGGAAAACCTTTGACAGGCTTGTCACCTACTTCTATAGGTCTCAAAATGAGGACGGCATCAGATGCAATCTGTAGGTCCTATCCTACCTGCCAGTCAAGTGGCACGTCAGGGGGAAAGTGCAAGGCCCCCCTGCAACCTTTTCCTATCATTGGCTCCCCTTTTGAGCGGGTTGGCATCAACATTGTGGGGCCTCTGGACTCTAAGACAGCCATGACAACAGATTCATTCTGGCCTTGGTGGACATGCCACCTGGTACCCAGAAGCTATCTCTCTGAGAACTGTGACTGTAGGGCACTTATGCAGATCTTTACCAGCATGTGTTTCCCCAAGGAGGTGGCATCTTTCCGAGGTACCAACTTTATGTCTGGTAGGGTAACCTACAAGGAACCTACAAGTTCTCCACTCCTTAAAAGCCCCAAACTCATGGGTTTGTTGAAATATTCAACCATACCCTCAAAGGCATGATTATGGGTCTACCCAAACCCATGAGGCAGAAGTGGGACATCCTCCTCTCATATCTTTTGTTCGACTGCAGGGAGGTACTACAGAAGGGGGTTGGCTTCTGCCCTTTTGAGCTTCTGTACAGGCACCCTTTGCGAGGACCTCTCAGTTTGGTTAATGAAGGCTGTGAGCAAGCTCCCAGTAAGCTACACCAGGATGTAGTTAGTAAGAATCTGGTGTTCTGCAGCCAGATGGACCATCTCCAGAAACTTGCACAGGAGAATCTGTAAGCTAGCCAGGAGGACATGAAGCTCTGGTATGACCAGAATACCACTCTAGTTGAGTTTCAGCATGAACACAACGTGTGGGCGATGGAGCCAGTAGAGTCCAGCGCCCCACTAGACCGTTGGCCTAGGCCTTATGAGGTGAAGGGTGCAAGAGTGATTTCACCTGCTTGGTGAACCTCAAAACTCCCAGGAACCCTTTAAGGGTCATTCATGTCTATCACCTTAAGCTCAACTCTGACAGGCCTGAGCTTACAATGCTCTTGGTCACTGATGATGGGATGGAAGAGGAGAATGTACCTCTCCCATATTCCTTTCTTCCAAGGAGTAGGATAGGTTGGTAGAGGGTGTAAGCCTCTACCCTACACTAACCGTATATCAACAGAGAGACTGTCACCATTTACTGGAACAGTTTGCCTGTATGGTCTCCCTAACCCCAGGGGTAACTACATGGTGCACCCATGATTTTGATATTGGGTACAGTCTTCCTGTGAAGAACTGAATTTACAGGTTATCTTTCAAGGTGAGAGCCAGTATCAAAGAGGAGGTCTCCGAGATGCTGGTGTTAGGGGATATTGAACCCTCAAACAGTCCTTGGTCCAGCCCAGTAGTAGTGGTCCCCAAGGCTGCCCCACCAGGTGTACCACCTGAACCCCAGCTCTTTATTCTTTGTGGACTACCGTGGGCTCAATGCAGTCACCAGGACTGATGCACATCCCATTTCCTGAGTTTATGAGCTCATAGATCGGATTGGTCCTGCCAAGTTCCTCAGCATGTTTGATTTATGAAGAGCTGTGAAGCATACATTTTACAATGAGTAATTAAATATTAATTTACATGAAAAAAAGAACGTAGAAATTCACTTATAAAACCAAAGGTTAAAGTAATGTTATAGTTAGGTGTTTGGCTGATTTGGAGGATTGGGTCAGAAGATGTAACCTCATTCCCTATACCCGGATTTAGGGCAGGGATGGGCACACTTATGAACATCTCCGCGGTCAATTCAATTCAAAATAGTCTTTATTCGATATTTTTCAATCATAAAAGACAATTTACAGTTAATAAAAAAAAAAGATTGTTGTTTTTTGAACCCCACACCCTGCCCCACAATGAAACAAAATCCACATTGAATTAATTGGTCTAAAAGTTAAAAAGAAAAATGAATAAATATAACCCTAAAACATCATATTTACATTTTTACATATTATCAATTAAAAAAATTATTAAAAAGAAGCAGAATTTTAAGCACAAATATAAAAGCTAATTCATTAATGCAAGGATGCGAGAGTACACATGTTACTATTACAGTATGCAGAACTAATTATTTTTTTTAAAAAACAATGTGTAGACATTCCAGATGGGGCGATGGCTAACCTAGAATTAATCCAGCCTCATTTTGCGTGCCCGAATTATCCACATCCAGTGGAAAAATTTTGACATGGCTATAACAACGGGCTGTGATGCATCATTTCTTAAGATCCTAAGTGCCTCATTTGCAGTTTTAAGACCTAGCTTTACACAGATCGGTTTCAGCCATGATCGCCTTGGGGCACTATATTCGGGAGACACAAACAACACATGACCAATGTTTTCCTTGTGGTCATTGCAAAAGGGGCACCTTGAAGTGTGGCTTTTATGCCATTTCTCAGTTAAAGAGTTTAGCGGCAGGGTCCCCACCCTAAATTGGTGGTACCTCTTCCGGTCCCCTGGGACAGTAATCCAGTCCCAATAAGGGAATTTGCGATTCCTTAAATCCAAATTGCACTTTTTCTGTGCTTCTTACATTGCATTTAAGGAATTGCAATTTGCGATTCCTTAAATGCAATCGCATAATAGGCAATTGCAAAATTTGCGATTCCTTGTTTTGCGAGGGGCACTTTTGTGTCATGCATATGACACTGCTGTTTTGCGAATGTAATCGCCGAAATTCTGCAAATTTTGGCATTTGCAATCGCAAAATACTCTTCATACATATGGCCCTAAGATTGTAGTTCCTGCTTTGACAGGGTGCATACCTCTTCCAACCAGAAACTCAATTTTTAACACTGGTGATCAGCAGTGAGAGTAGGACTTGTATTTTTGCAGTACATACAGTGATTGATATACACTATTGTCCATATCTCAGACCAATTAGAACCTTTTTAAATTCTCCCTGATTAGCATTTTAATTTCTTTCTAACATCATGTCTCTGTCTGGAAAAGCAGCATCTGCACCTTAAAAAAATAGTTTTGAGCTGGCCAAGCTAGAGAGCTATACTATTGCCCAGCTCAAGGGTTTCTGCAATGGGTTTGAGCTTTCTACTAAAGGCTTCACCGGGAAGGTGGAGGTGCAAAAAGGGCCACAGTTCAGAAAAAAAGCTTGTGATACAGTATCAGTGACCCCAGAGGAGGAGGAAGAGAAATTGGATGATGATGAAGAGCTGGACCAGGATTCACTGGGACTGACTATGTGGCGGGGGCGAACATCCTGCCACGAGTAGTGCTTCTCACCAGGGCAGGGATCTATCTATCACCCAGAGGCCTGTCACCAGAGGAACTGGAGGACAGAAAAGAGGAGAATAAAATAAAAAATGGAGCTGGCTAAGCTCAAAATGGAGTGGAAGATTGCTGTGAGAATCTGGCTCATGAAGGGAGCCTGGGAGAGCTGGACATAAAGGCTGGAGGGCTAAGTCAAGCCAGGTGGGAGGCAGCATATCAACAGTGTCCTCTGACAAGAGAGTACACACACCCAAGTGTCTGGTGTCTGATTATGGAGTGGGGGATGACATAGGCAGATGGTTTGAGGCATATGAGATTGCTTTGTAAATGCACAAGTTCCTTGGGGGAGATTGGGGGGCTAATCTCGGGTGCATAGCTCTACTGAGGGGAGGGAAATCCTACTGGCCCTAGAGGAGAGTGACAGGAATAGGTTTCCCTCTATGAAGGAAGTCCTAATCAGAAAACATGGTTTGACCCTTGAGGAGAACTGGCAAAAGTTTAAAAACTATGTGAAACTATCCACACAGACCTGGGTGAATTGTATTGATTATTTTTGTGAGGCACTGGATGGTTGAGTGAGTGCAGTGATGTTCAAGAGTGCTGTAAAACTTCATTGAAAAATAGCACATTTGGTCTCTGTTTTACATATCTAGACCATCACTTGATTGAAAGTATGCTCTCTGACACCAGAGAGCTTTCTAGGGAGGCAGACCACTGGGTCAGCACTAAGGGCCATAAAAAGGTATCGGGGGGATCAACAAAAGGGTATGAGTGTCCTCACCAGAAGAAGGAGGGGGAGACAAACACAAAAATATAGAGTTCTCTAAAAGGTCCCAAACTAGTTCCACTGGTCAGGATTCCTACTGCCCTGCTTGGAAGAAAAATAAATGGTTCCCTGACAGTAAGTCCATAGGGATGGTACCACCTCACTGTTACCAGTGGCAACAGGAAGGACACTAAAAGGTGGATGCCAAGTGTCCCAAGTGAGCACAATCACCCACTGGTTTGCAGTCACTGGGGTTGGGTAGTTTATCGTTTGAGAAAGAGATTGCCCCAGATAGTCTTGGGGAGAGAGTATCCCAGAGTACTGTAGTGTCCCTGGGTGATGGAGAGAAGGAGCAGAGTATCCACATACCTGACAATACTAGGATATACAGTCAGTGTGTCACCATCAATTGGCAGAGGCTGGAGGCTCTAAGAGACACAGGAGCAAACATAACAACAATCACATGTCATCTGGTGTCTTTAGAATAGGCATCCTCTATTGTGTTCTACCAAGTTTTTGCTACTGACAACCGTGAGAGCCACTTCAAGTGGCTCTGGTTCCCTTTGAGTGGCAGGTTGTCTCAGGTTCTTTGAGGGTAGCAGATTGGCTATGAGCTAGAGCATACCGCCTGGCCTGGAAGGAGGTGAAGCTCAAGTCACACAAGAGATGTTGGCATTGCCTTAGTGGGTGTGCCTGACCATACTAGCCAGTGAGGGTGGTCTAGAGGACCTGGAGACTGGAAGAATGGCGCAGGTGCCTGCCAAAACATGATGGCCAAGGGTCGTGGGAAACCCACTCCTGAAACTTCCACAGTCCGGGAGAAGCCTGACCCTGTCGGGGATGTCCAGGTAATTACAGGGAAGGATGCAACTGAACTGGAGAACCTGCCAGAGCTGTCCTAATGGTAGCAGAAAGGGTCCCACCAGGGAGGAGTTCTGCAAGGCATAGATGGAGTGTCCTACTCTTGTGGGTTCGGCAGCAGGCTGAGACCCAGGCAGCTGGTGAGGACTATGGCAAACACCTTATTAACTTGGAGAATTGTCTCCTGTATAATGAGTCTAAGGCTCCTAAGGCTGGTTCAGCACATCTGCTGGTGATGCACCTGTGCTTCAGGGCCATCCTACTGTATCTGACATGTTGATGTGCCAGTGGAAAGTAATTTGGGGCAAGGGAAAACCTTTGACAGGCTTGTCACCTACTTCTATAGGTCTCAAAATGAGGACGGCATCAGATGCAATCTGTAGGTCCTATCCTACCTGCCAGTCAAGTGGCACGTCAGGGGGAAAGTGCAAGGCCCCCCTGCAACCTTTTCCTATCATTGGCTCCCCTTTTGAGCGGGTTGGCATCAACATTGTGGGGCCTCTGGACTCTAAGACAGCCATGACAACAGATTCATTCTGGCCTTGGTGGACATGCCACCTGGTACCCAGAAGCTATCTCTCTGAGAACTGTGACTGTAGGGCACTTATGCAGATCTTTACCAGCATGTGTTTCCCCAAGGAGGTGGCATCTTTCCGAGGTACCAACTTTATGTCTGGTAGGGTAACCTACAAGGAACCTACAAGTTCTCCACTCCTTAAAAGCCCCAAACTCATGGGTTTGTTGAAATATTCAACCATACCCTCAAAGGCATGATTATGGGTCTACCCAAACCCATGAGGCAGAAGTGGGACATCCTCCTCTCATATCTTTTGTTCGACTGCAGGGAGGTACTACAGAAGGGGGTTGGCTTCTGCCCTTTTGAGCTTCTGTACAGGCACCCTTTGCGAGGACCTCTCAGTTTGGTTAATGAAGGCTGTGAGCAAGCTCCCAGTAAGCTACACCAGGATGTAGTTAGTAAGAATCTGGTGTTCTGCAGCCAGATGGACCATCTCCAGAAACTTGCACAGGAGAATCTGTAAGCTAGCCAGGAGGACATGAAGCTCTGGTATGACCAGAATACCACTCTAGTTGAGTTTCAGCATGAACACAACGTGTGGGCGATGGAGCCAGTAGAGTCCAGCGCCCCACTAGACCGTTGGCCTAGGCCTTATGAGGTGAAGGGTGCAAGAGTGATTTCACCTGCTTGGTGAACCTCAAAACTCCCAGGAACCCTTTAAGGGTCATTCATGTCTATCACCTTAAGCTCAACTCTGACAGGCCTGAGCTTACAATGCTCTTGGTCACTGATGATGGGATGGAAGAGGAGAATGTACCTCTCCCATATTCCTTTCTTCCAAGGAGTAGGATAGGTTGGTAGAGGGTGTAAGCCTCTACCCTACACTAACCGTATATCAACAGAGAGACTGTCACCATTTACTGGAACAGTTTGCCTGTATGGTCTCCCTAACCCCAGGGGTAACTACATGGTGCACCCATGATTTTGATATTGGGTACAGTCTTCCTGTGAAGAACTGAATTTACAGGTTATCTTTCAAGGTGAGAGCCAGTATCAAAGAGGAGGTCTCCGAGATGCTGGTGTTAGGGGATATTGAACCCTCAAACAGTCCTTGGTCCAGCCCAGTAGTAGTGGTCCCCAAGGCTGCCCCACCAGGTGTACCACCTGAACCCCAGCTCTTTATTCTTTGTGGACTACCGTGGGCTCAATGCAGTCACCAGGACTGATGCACATCCCATTTCCTGAGTTTATGAGCTCATAGATCGGATTGGTCCTGCCAAGTTCCTCAGCATGTTTGATTTATGAAGAGCTGTGAAGCATACATTTTACAATGAGTAATTAAATATTAATTTACATGAAAAAAAGAACGTAGAAATTCACTTATAAAACCAAAGGTTAAAGTAATGTTATAGTTAGGTGTTTGGCTGATTTGGAGGATTGGGTCAGAAGATGTAACCTCATTCCCTATACCCGGATTTAGGGCAGGGATGGGCACACTTATGAACATCTCCGCGGTCAATTCAATTCAAAATAGTCTTTATTCGATATTTTTCAATCATAAAAGACAATTTACAGTTAATAAAAAAAAAAGATTGTTGTTTTTTGAACCCCACACCCTGCCCCACAATGAAACAAAATCCACATTGAATTAATTGGTCTAAAAGTTAAAAAGAAAAATGAATAAATATAACCCTAAAACATCATATTTACATTTTTACATATTATCAATTAAAAAAATTATTAAAAAGAAGCAGAATTTTAAGCACAAATATAAAAGCTAATTCATTAATGCAAGGATGCGAGAGTACACATGTTACTATTACAGTATGCAGAACTAATTATTTTTTTTAAAAAACAATGTGTAGACATTCCAGATGGGGCGATGGCTAACCTAGAATTAATCCAGCCTCATTTTGCGTGCCCGAATTATCCACATCCAGTGGAAAAATTTTGACATGGCTATAACAACGGGCTGTGATGCATCATTTCTTAAGATCCTAAGTGCCTCATTTGCAGTTTTAAGACCTAGCTTTACACAGATCGGTTTCAGCCATGATCGCCTTGGGGCACTATATTCGGGAGACACAAACAACACATGACCAATGTTTTCCTTGTGGTCATTGCAAAAGGGGCACCTTGAAGTGTGGCTTTTATGCCATTTCTCAGTTAAAGAGTTTAGCGGCAGGGTCCCCACCCTAAATTGGTGGTACCTCTTCCGGTCCCCTGGGACAGTAATCCAGTCCCAATAAGGCTCTAGGGCCGGTGAGTGTTTAAGATCTAAAAAATCATAAGTAAATGATCGAACAGTACATTTCCCAAAACAATTGGTCTCTATCATACTCCAATATAAATCTCGGAATACCTTTTTGGGTGGAAAAACGTTGCTTATAGGATCATCCCATAGTTGGGATAGTCCCATTGCCCTATATATAACTCTTACATCTCTCATCCAGGCTATTTTACCACTTTTATCCTGGGATCTAACATCTAGAAAGCCTTGGGCATACTGGGAGAGTTCTGGGGTTACCCATAGCCTTCTCCAGTAGGCAGCTGATCTATACCTTGCCATGTCCTCAAAGCTATAGAATCCCAGATCATAGTTTAAAGGTATCAGGGGGGTTGACATAGGTAAGCCAGTAATGTTGCGGAGAAATTTATTTTGAGCGACCGTTGACTTTGTGAGATTACTGGGCCCCCAGAGTTCTGCCCCATAGAGGACAGCCGCTCCTACCTTGGCATTGTAAATTTTTATTGCCGGTTTAATAGGTTTGGTATGTGAAGAGTAAAGTTCCTTGGTAAGGGCTCCTGTTAGTTGAGCATGTCTTGTTACTAGCTCATTTGTATGTTCTTTCCAGTCTAGGTTATAGGACAGATTAATTCCAAGATACTTAAAGACCTGGGTCTGTTCTAGTAGGACCCCGTCCATAGTTACATTCCCTCTGATATGTCTTCGTTTTTGCATAACCATAAATTTAGTTTTGCTTGTGTTTATGACAAGACCATGGTCTCTGCAAAACGTTTCAAAAACGCCAATGGCTCTCTGGAGTCCCTGCTGTGTCTTTGATATCAACAGGGTATCATCCGCAAACATCAACAGGGGATTAGTCTTCCTGCCAACTTTGGGGCGTCTGTGGATTGATGTTCAAAGTACCTAATCACCCTGTTGATGTATAGCGAAAAGAGCGTTGGAGCTAATACGCATCCTTGACGTACTCCCTTCGCGATAGGAAATTTATCCGTGACACTACTCTGCTGATTCCAGCGAACTTGGGCGTAATTGTTCTCATGCATTCTAACTAGTATATGAAGAATTTCATTTGGAATACCCTGCTCTTGCAATATATTCCATAACTTGTGGCGGGGGACTAAATCAAAAGCCGATTTTAAATCGACGAAAGCAGCAAAGAGCATCCCCCCCCCCAATTAAAACCACGCGCCAGTATAATAACACAAATCTAAAAACTTGATCAATGGTGCTAGTATGGCTGCGAAAGCCTGCCTGTAGGGGTGACAGTATGTCCTGATCGTCTATCCACCCGTGGATTCGCTGCAATAGAAGTCTTGCCAGTACTTTCTGAATACATGCGATCAGGCTAATAGGCCTATAATTGCCTGGGTCCGAGCATGCCCCCTTTTTATAGATCGGGATGATCTCGGCACCCTTCCAGGTCTCAGGAATGGGTGAGCCCTTCGCAATGCCATTGGCAAGCAATTGAATATAAGTAGCCCATAGGTCTTTATCGTGCAAAAATAGATCTGCAGGGACGGAGTCTGGGCCCGGGGCTCTGGCTTTGGGGATAGTGTTCAAGGTTTTTATAACATCATCTTTGGTGAAGGAAAGGTAGCTCGTTTGGTTATCTGTTTGTGCCAAGCTCACCTCTACTTCCCCTTCCTCTACAGAAAACTGGGTCGCAAAGTGGGATACCCATGCTTCTGGTGAAACATTATCCATGGGTTCACCTCTTACCGCCCCCCTTCCCCATTTGACATCTCCGCGGTCACCCTGCTAGCCAACCAAGCCCTTGCAAAATCCAGACCTCTTTACGCATGCTTTATAGACCTCAAAGCAGCCTTTGACAAAGTCCGGAGAGCCAAACTATGGGCAAAAATGCATAACTGGGGTGCTCCAACTAAACTCTCGTACGCCATCATCAACTTGTACTCCCAGAGGTGGGTTCGGTCAGGAAAGGAGATGGGCACAGCATAACCAAAAAGTTACAAACTCTTAATGGGTTAAAACAAGGGTGTGTGCTGGCACCCTGCCTCTTCAACATCTACACCGCCCACCCTGACAAACAACTACGGTCAATCCAATCTGACCACCCAAAGCTGGGCAACGTCCCTACACCCAGTTTACAATACACGGGTGATATTGTGCTCCGATTCGGTAAATTCCTAATGTAGGTGGGACTCTTCTGAGTCCCACAGGTGTTACCGAATCGGTATTTTACCATGAAATACAACTTCATGGTAAAATACCGATTCCGGTGTGCATGCACATGTGTGCATGCACACCTATGCCATGTGGCAGGCAGACCTGCCCCTAGGGCATGTATGCCTGCCACATGGCACCCAAGCCTGTATTGGGGGTGCTAGGGGGTGTCAAAGTGACACCCCCTGCACCCTTGCAGAAATCGGTAATTACCGAATCGGTAAATACCGATTCGGTAATGCCCTTTGATTCCTATGGGCTTCAAGGCCCATAGGAATCAATGGGGGATACCGATTCGGTATTTACAGAATCGGTAAAAACCGAATCTTACAGATTCAGTATTTACCGATTCTGAAATACCCACATCTCCCCCCCTCCAATTTACCACTTCTTAAATACCGAATCGGTATGATTCGGTATTTAAGAAGTGGTAAATTGGATTTTACCTACATTGGGCCCTAAGAAACCAGACTCCTGACAAGGGCATTAGCCAAATACTACTGGAGAATGCGGGATGCAGAGGATAATACCCTTGCGCATCACTGCTGGGAGGAAATCTAAACCCAAGCCAGGCTAAGTAACTCAACGTTCAGTGTTCTGAAGGACTCCCTTGTGCCCTTGTGGCATTGCAGCTCGAGGAGGCCTGGCTCACCCTTTCCACCTATTCCAGTTTCAAAACTGTAGTTAACAAGGCAATCAAACGGACTTCCTTATCAATAGACAAAATAGCCTTATACAAAAAAAACACGTCTGGGCCGTGATCCAAGGATATCAGCGTCTGAAACCCCAACCTCACTTGCTAGACCACTTTTCCCAGGAGAAAAAGCACTACCTAACATTACTGCGGCTGGGGTAATTTCCATCAAAAGACCTGACACCAAAATGGAAATGCCCATGGCAATCCAAGGAATGCCACTTATGTGGAGAAGGGGGCGAGTCTTTTCTACACTTACTATGCATCTGCCCCTCCCTGGCAGAGACCCGAAGAACGGTCTTTCCTTTAGGAAGGAACAAATAAGGTCATGTAGAGCAGCCGTCATCCAATGCCTTGGAGGACTATCAATCCAACTGTCCTGTAGCGCCACAAAATTCCTGAATGCTGCAGCAACTGAACTGGAAAAAATAGAAAATCTAACCAAACAAGTTTTAGCATTACCCGTCTAGAAACTCACTTATGGTATCGTCTGTATGTTTTATACTTATCTGTTTTTATTTCAAAATTTACATTTCATGTATGGTGGTTTTCCACCCTTTTATGATTTTTTATGAAATCAAATAAAAGTATATTTGATTTATCGTGAGGTGTGATGAAAATATCACATTTTTGTTTAAAAACTTCAATTCACTGAAAACACCAATGGTTAAAGTAGTGTTATAGTTAGGTTAAAATGTCAGCAACAACATTTATCTTTTGGACAATAAAGAAATTTGGCAGTTATATTTAGCATACTTAACTATAACTTGCAGCCCCACGATGCACTGCTTATGGCCTCACATATTGCATCACTTGTGACATGTTCTATGACATCATTTTATGACATCTCAAATGACATCACTGATTACATCATCCACGCTTCTTTCGTACATATTACTCCATAAACGAATATAGTATTAAGGCTTTGAATGTAAGTACAAAAAAGCTCAGAAGAATATGATGCATCATTAATGCTATCATAGAAACAACTGCCTTAGGTGTAGAAAGCATGATTTTTGTGTCACATTGACCCTATACCATACACTTCACAGGTAGTGTAGTTCACATTAACCATCAACCACCGATATATGAAGAACACTCATTGCATACAATGTTCAATTTGTATGCAACTGTTCAGAAAACAACAAGTTCCCAAAAATACAGAACAGCTGTTCCAAAACTAATACCCTGCTACGGGCAGCTTTTATCTGTATCAAGACAGTCACCGAACCTACTTTAAGAAATGAAGTTTCTATAAGTAGTGAAGTAGGTACTGTAAACATTATTCACTCTATGGTGAGAGTTAACCCTGCACCAGACTGTTTGCAGACAGTGAAACTCTCATGAGAAATACACTACGTAGTAATAAAAAGTGTCTACTAAGAACAGTTTACAGTCTAGGCAACACCTGGCACAAAATACACTATTTGCTTAAAAAAAGAACAGCCTGGTTGTGCTAAATACTATAGCCTTCCTAATGTGGTGAGGGCCCATCTTCTGAAGCAAAACAACCACATGTACATAGCATAATACCTGGAGAACACAGGGGCATATTACCAAGTAATAGCGATAATTATCGCTATTGCTTGGTTAGGGACAAAAATTTACCACTGAGCTGCGGCGATTTTTATCGCATATAAACCTTGGTATTACCAAGGTTTATCGCAAATGCGATAAAAATCGTCTGCAATGCATGAATATAGCTGAAAAGTCAGCGATATTCATGCATTACCGAGCTAATGCTCTTAGCCATGTTATCCACCTCCCATTGGATAACATGCCTAAGAACTGCTCAGGGTAGGTGTTAGCTTTTGGAGATATTCGCGCTTAGCGCGAATATCTCCAAAAGTTGGTAATAGGAGATCGCAATGTTAGCGACTGTTTCCAGTCGCTAACATCTTGGCACGTCCACTTTGCATGTCATTAGTGATAAATATCACTGACATGCAAAGTGGGGCCCAAGATGGTTGCTATCTCCTACTAGCTGTCGCTAACTGGTGTTAGCGACAGCTAGGTAATAGGGAGATAATTTTATCTCTGCTTTCTTGGCTTTTAAAGCCAAAAAAGCGGAGATAAACCTCCTTGATAATATGCCCCACAGTTTTTTATGTTAAGTAGAAATTGATATGCTGAGACTATTCTGTCCAATAATTCAAGGCAGCCTACAATACTTTGTTTGTAGTATATACAAACATTGTCCTGCTGAAATCTTTTTCTGCATTACCAAATAATATAATGAACACAAATCAAATTGTCACCTACACACAGAGTTACACTTCAATACAAAGATTTATAGCGTGTTCCATAGCCCTACACACCTATGATGCATTAAAAGCAAACAGTTACACCTATTAGATGGACACATGCTATACAAAATTAGGTAAAAAAATAATGTGGTACTTAGCCACCACTATGTAAACTATAAACAAACTAGCACATTCATTGAATGATGCTATCAGTGATATCATCAATGATGTAATTTGAGATGTTATGAGAGATGTCATAAATTATGTCATAGAACATGTCATGAGTGATGCAATATGTGAGTATGTGAGGTCATGAATGGCAGGGGCGCAAGTAATAGTTTGCGCAGCTAACTATAACTGATGCATTTCTGTGTTTTGTTTAGATCAAAATGTTAATGTTGTTACTGACATATTCAACTATAACGTTACTTTGACTTTTGTTTTTTTCAGTGAATATACATATATCTATCTTATAGAAGCAAAAAAGAAAATATGTCACTCACTCAGTGTTCTTTATTTGTTTTTTTCATAACCACAAAGCTCAATAAATAAAATATACTTTCATCACATAATACATTCAGTGAACAAAAGGTAAAATTAGTAATGTTTCCCATAAAATAGTTCATGTTGGATTTACAATGTTTAAACTTAAATATTAGATACTCAATTCTGGTCAATTCATTTCATTTAGAAAAACTGTCCCTTTGTGTGGCCCTTTGGCTATATAATGAGTCCACTTTTCGGAGGAGGTTGCTAATATGTATAAGAAATATACCCCTCAGCAGGTTAAGATATTATATGTGCCCTCCATCCAGAGGATTACGGCTTGCCTAAAGGTGCGAATATTTAGTTCATTCAAATTTGGTTTAAGAAGTGTCCTTCTTAAGTCCTCAACTATGGGGCATACACACATCAAGTGGTTTATTGATTTTTTATGGTATCCACATAAGCAACAGTTTGCATTATAATTTTTGCCTTTCCAAGTCGGTAGCAAGTCCTTCAAGTCGTGTGCTCCTAAGTGATATTGGATGAAACGCCTTTTTAACTCTAATTGAAAATGTGCTGATAAATAGGCTTCTGGCTTGAGGTGTTAGTAGGAGTTTATTACTGTCCATGCATGTCGTTCTTTAGCCAGTTTTTTTTGTCTTTATGGAAGGACATTTTTTTTACATTAACATTGCAGACCCTAATAAAGGCTGCCTTGTCCACCTAGCTATCCAATACCTCTTGGATACTTAAATCCGCTAAAGCTGTTCTCAAGTATTCACCCCATGTATTTGATAGGTTCTGGTCCAGCTGGGCCTTGATTTCTGCCCAGCATAAGCTGTTCAATGATCCAGTTTCTGAGAAATGGATCTTCTTACATAGGGGCTCATTATGATAGAGGAAGGACTGCCACCGCCGGGCTGGCGTTGGCGGTCCTTCCGTCATCATACAGAAAATTCTCACCACCAAATTTGGATGGCAGTGGGAATCTCAAATCACCTGGATACCTCACTCAGAAGTTGACAATTTCCGGCGGGTCCAGAATCACCAGAAGTACAAACAATCTTCTGCTGAAGCCTCAAAGAATGAAGGAAAAAACGTACAAACGCTCCTTCTCAGGAATGGCGCCTAGGATCTGGAACTCACTCCCCCCTGAAACAAGGCTCATCTCATCCACCCTCTTTCTTAAGAAAGAAGTTAAAGCTATCCTCATGGCTAAATACACTTGAATTACTACTCCTGACCTTTTACGACTGTGCGTCGAGCTATATTATTTGTTTGATCCTTTGCACATGTGTTTTACTTGTATTATTGACCTAACCGATTGTTCATGCTCCCTCATATCTACCTCACCTTACCCTACGCGCGTCGAGCTATATTATTTGTTTGATCCCTTTGCACATGTGTTTTACTTGTATTATTGACATAACCGATTGTCCATGCCCATTTGAACTACTGCATTGACCTACCCTACACCTCCTTACCTTACCTCTTAACTATGCTCCCCGTGTCCCCACCCTACCAAACAATTATGCCTGTGTAAAGCGCTCTGTTATCTGCAAAGATCTTGTTTGCGCTATATAAAACTTTCAAAATAAAAAAATAAATGTTACTGCGGCAGATGGAATGTCCGTCCCCCATGGTCCCACAAGGCGGTCCTTTTCCACCCGCCTTGCGGAACCCGGAACCAGGGCAACATTGTGGCGGTGCTGTGCAGACACCACCATAGGGATTATGGTATCCCTTTCCGCCTGTCTTTTTAGGGCCGATATCCACCTGCAAAAAGACAGGGGGAGACAGGCTTTGGGGGCTCGTTGCGCGTCCCCTCTTGTGTTGGGGAGTGCACTGCGGGTACCCATGGCACCCCCCTGAATTTCCATGCACCAAGAGCCTGCCACATGGTGCATTGAATTGCTGTGCACGCTCTTTTGACATTACAGACGGTGCTGCAGCCAGAAGCACCGTCTGCACTGTTAAAAGGCCAGGATGTGCCCACCAATATGAAGGACGCATCCTAATTGCAGTGGTGGGACTGCTGCACATCTGGTGTGTGGTTCCAGCACCGCTATGATGGCAGGTGGACTAATGCTTTATGAAGATCAAAGATGGCCTTATACACCTTGGTCTTGAGCTCGTTAAGTATTTCAATTTTCCTGCCACACCATATTTCCAAACTGTATGTCAGGGTGTGTAATATTTGCGCTGCCATCACTTTCAACAGGTGGCAGTAGGTGGGGCAGCTCAATTTATTTTACAGCAATTTATATGCAAAGATTAATGATTCCCTTATCTCGTCCATGAATAACATGCGTCGCCCCAGCTTAATTCCCAGGTATTCATAAGAACCAATCTCTTCTACTTGTTCATCCTTTGCAGACCCTTTAAATTTGCTGAACTTGGTGTTCACTAAATTCACCACCTTTGTTTTCTTCTTGTTCAGCTCAAACCCTTGCTGATTGAGGTAATGTGTCAGATTATTTATAACTCTTTGCAGACCGATTAGACTTTGACTCAGAACCACTATATCATCTGCATATTGAAGGTATGGTATTGACTCATTTGCCAGGTTGGGTGGATGGCAGTTGGCTTTCGACAGGTATACTCAGTGCCAAAACACAGCCCTATTTTAGGCTGTGATTGGTGTCAATCTTGGCTGACACTCTTCTGCCATCTCCTAGCTTCACCCTGACCCAGGTGTCGCTGTGTACAACTATTATGGTGTTTTTTAGTTGTCATGGTTGCCCCCATGCTTTCAGTTTTTCCCAAAGTCGATCTCATGGAAAGCTGTTGAAAGACAATTTTAAGTCTATGAAGCATGCGAATAATCGAGATTTCCTGCTTATGGCTTTTTCTGTCAAAATTGCCTGGACAATCAGGTTAGTGATTGTTCCCATGTCGGGTCGAAAGCTTGTTTGAAATTTTGGGATTGTACACTTCTCTTAGGACACCCCCGCGCCGCACGGCCACCAGCTGTCGCGTGTGCCCCCCGCCTGCCGCTGCTCTCAACCTCGCTGAGCCTTCCTTCCTTCTGGCCACGCCCCCCACCGCCGCTCGTTGTTCTCCCGCATTTCTTTGCTATTCTGTTGTATAGTTTAATTGTACCGTAATTGTATTTAAATCCTATTTTTGCCTTTTGCTTGTGTTGTTGTCCCCCCTGTGCAGTTTTCCCCTGCGCTCACCCGCCCCGCTCCCCGCTTCCCGCCGCCAGGATTGTGGACACGCCCCCTTCCTTCTGTGCCCTCCCCGCTCCCGCCTCCCAGCTGTTCCTCCTTCCCTGCCCTTCGCCATAAATGGCGACCGTGCGCACGTGCAGCGTTGACGTGCAGTGGGCGCGCCGATTGAGCGCCGAAGGTGCGCCAAAGGTAAGCCCGTCTGCGCCCGTCCACACCTGAACCGTGCCCCGTGCCAGTATCCCTGGCTCCCGCAGACACCAGCCCACCCGCCGGACCTACGACACCACCGAACTCTACGCACTCAACGCCGGTCGAATCCCGGGCTGCTATCGAGCCACCCCGAGATACACCCACGGACCCTTCTGCTGCCACTCCTGCAAGTTCACCTGCATCCGGACCTGCAATACACCAGCACCGACCAAGCCGAGCATCAGCAGCAACCACCTCAAGTGCATCCTGCTCAACACCCGCTCCATCCACAGACACGCCGTCAAGCTCTGGAACCTGCTCGACATCACAGCCCCAGACGTCGCCTTCCTCACGGAAACCTGGATGAACGCCTCCTCAGCGCCCGACATCGCCATCGCCATCCCGGACGGCTACAAGATCATCCGGAGGGACCGCGTCAACCAGACAGGAGGAGGCATCGCCATCATCCACAGGAACACCATCCGCATCACGACCAACACCGATGACACCCTCGCACCCACCGAACACCTGCACTTCCAGATCCACATCAACCCCAAGACCACCCTCAGAGGCACCCTCATCTACAGACCCCCGGGACCATGCACACAATTTAGCGAAGACATCGCCGACTTCATCAGCCCGCACGCCCTCCTCTCCGCTGACTACATCCTCCTCGGGGACCTCAACTTCCACCTGGAGAACAACAACGACCGCAACACCACCAACCTGCTGGACAACCTCGCCAACCTCGGTCTCAAGCAGCTGGTGACCACCCCCACCCACTACGCCGGACACACACTCGACCCCGTGTTCTCATCCAGCAAGGACATCACCTTCAGCCACACCACCGGACTCCACTGGACGGACCACAGCTGCGTCCACTTCAGCTTTAGAAGGACCACGATCCACCACCACCAGCAACAGGTTGCACGCTGAAGCTGGAACAAGATCACAGCCGACCAGCTCGCGACTTCCCTGAGCATGAACCCTCCCACCAGCGCAACGAACCCAAGCCAGGCGGCCACCAACCTCGCGAAGTGGATCAGCAACTGCGCAGACGACCTCGCCCCTCTGAAGACCCCCCTAGCAGACCCAGCAGCAAGAAAGCCCCATGGTTCACCGATGAACTCAAGAGCTCCAAGAAGAACTGCCGAGCCCTTGAGAAAGCCTGGAGCAGAGACCCAACACCGAACTACATGACTGCCCTCAAGCTCGCCACCCGAAAACACCACCAACTGATCCACGCCACCAAGAAAACTGCATTCAAGGAACGACTGGACAACAACGCACACAACAGCAAGGAACTCTTCAACATCGTTAAAGAGCTCTCCAACCCCAACGCCGGAAACAACGACATCACCCCTTCACAAGACCTCTGCAACTCCCTCACCTCCTACTTCCACAACAAGATCGCGGACATACACAACAGCTTCAGCACTCAACCGACGCACGCCACGACTGAACCACCGCCCCCCACCACCACCCTCCGCGCCTGGACCCCGTTCAGCACCAAAGACACCGTCCACACGATGAACTCCATCCAATCCGGATCTCCAACCGACCCCTGCCCTCACCACGTCTTCAACAAGTCCGACGCTGTCATCTCACCCCACCTGCGGGACATCATCAACACCTCCTTTGACACCGCTACCTTCCCGGAGAGCTGGAAGCACGCCAAACTCAGCGCTCTACTAAAGAAGCCATCCGCCGACCCCACCGACCTCAAGAACTACAGCCCCATCTCGTTGCTCCCATTTCCTGCAAAAGTCATCGAGAAGACCGTCAACAAGCAGCTGGCCGCCTTCCTCGAGACGAACGGATCCCTCGACCTCTCGCAGTCTGGCTTCTGGGCCAATCACAGCACCAAGACCACCCTGATCGCAGCCACCGATGACATCCGAGCCCTGCTCGACAACGGAGAAACAGCGGCCCTCATCCTCCTAGACCTCTCCGCGGCCTTCGACACTGTCTGCCACCGTACCCTAGTGCAGCGCCTCAGCAACGTCAGAATCCAGGAGAAGGCACTGGAATGGATCATCTCGTTCCTCGCCGGAAGGACACAGAGAGTCCGCCTCCCCCCCGTTCAGATCAGAAGCCACCGAGGTCATCTGCGGCGTTCCTCAAGGCTCCTCGCTCAGCCCAACCCTCTTCAACGTCTACAGCTGATCCTCTCCTTCACCAACGACCCCGCCACTCCCAGAGCCAACCTACACGAAGGGATGACAGACGTAGCCAAGTGGATGATGAACAGCCGCCTGGAACTGAACTCGGACAAGACAAAAGTCCTCATCCTGGGATCTTCACCATCCGCCTGGGATGACTCCTGGTGGCCCCCCGCCCTGGGCAGCGCACCCAAACCAACAGACCACGCACGCAACCTGGGCTTCATCCTGGACTCTTCCCTCTCCATGACCAGACAAGTCAACGCCGTCTCCTCGTCGTGCTTCAACATCCTGCGCATGCTACGTAAGATCTTCCGGTGGATCCCCACCGAGACCAGGAAGACGGTCACCCAGGCCCTCGTCACCAGCCGTCTGGACTACGGCAACTCCCTCTAGGCCGGAACCACCGCCAAACTCCAGAAGAGACTCCAGCGGATTCAGAACGCCTCAGCACGACTCATCCTAGACATCCCCCGTCGCAGACACATCTCCGGACACCTCAGAGATCTGCACTGGCTCCCGGTCAACAAGAGAATCACCTTCCGTCTCCTCACCCACGCAGACATAGCCCTACACAACCAAGGCCCAGGATACCTCAACAGCCGCCTCAACTTCTACGCTCCCACACGCCAGCTTTGATCGACCGGCCATGCCCTCGCCGCCGTCCCCCGCATCCGAAGAGCCACCACAGGAGGAAGGTCCTTCTCCTACCTGGCCGCCAAGACTTGGAACTCCCTCCCGACCCACCTCCGCCTGACCCAGGACCACCTTGCCTTCAGGAAGCAGCTCAAGACCTGGCTGTTCGAGCAGTAGCGGACCCTCCCTCCCCTAGCGCCTTGAGACCCTCCAGGTGAGTAGTGCGCTATATAAATGCTTTGATTGATTGATTGATTGATTGACTCCTCATGCCATGCTTGGAGGTGTACTAAAATGCAAGATGCAAATAATGTTGCCCCTACATCGATCAAGGCAATAAACCTGTAGTTTTTTGTCTGGGTGCGACTTCCATTTTTGTATATTGGATTGAATATGTTCCCTTTCCAGGAATTTTGTATCTTGTTCTTACTGTATAAGTGGTTAAAAAGAGGCATGAAGTATTCAGCTCAAAAATCTGATGCTTTCTTAAATAGGGCATTTGGAAGGCCATTCAGCCCCGCTGCTCTTTCCATTTTTAGTTTTTTCATTACTCCTTTTAGTTGTTTTGTGTCAGTTAGTGCGTTGGAACCGTAGGTGCTTAGGAGTGGTGAGTCTCCTTCTGATTGCATACTTTCCTGTACTGAAGGACTGGAAGTTGTTGCACTAATGCTTCCCTCTTGAGCTACTTCCTGTACCGTAATCTCCTTCATGTTCTTGTCAATTTTGGTGTTTTTATACAATTTGTGGATGGGTTGTTTCCATATTTCTTCACTTATACCTGCGTTTTGATGCTTTCTCAGTACCTACTTTAGATTGTTTATTATTCCCCAAAATTCCCTGCTGTTAGGCAGTTTATGTGCCCAGAGCAATTTTTCCTCGAAGGTTTTCCTTATGCGCCTTTTTTGCCTCCCTGCCTTCGTCTCTATATTTCTTTCTCATTTCTGTAATTTTTCTTTTGTCCATGGGTATTCCTTTGCTTGCCTTGATCTGGGTTCTCACCACTCTTGCGATTTTCTTTTCTGGTCGTGTACCTGTATATTGTACCATGGTTTGTTCTGTGTTCCTGGGTTTCTCCGGCATTCTTGATCTGATAGGATTTTTTTTAGAAGGATATTTTTTAAGGTCTCTGAGTTTTCTTCAAGTTGTTGCTCGCTCGTGGACCCTATTTTATTAGCATATTCATATGTTGCATCCATGATTTGTTTTGTATTTGTTCCATGCCACTTTAGTTTCCTTACATTGTACATTACGGTCAATTCTGTTAGAATCTTTGTGTTACTTTTCTGAAGCAGGTTGATATTTATTACCAAGTCTTACTGAAGGAGGTCCCTTTCCAGATGGGGGCTGATTTGAAATGCATCAACTGTGTGGAGAAGTTCCTTGCTAATAAACGTATAGTCTATGGTCGATTGCCTATTGCCGCTCAAAAACATAATGGCTGCTGGTAAATTGCCCTTTGTATTTCCGTTCAGAATTGTTAAGCCTAGTGCTTCCATTTCTTGTCTTAATTCCAGGGCCTCGGGCTCAAGTTGATTCTTTCTCCTATTCTGGTTACTCCTTATGAGGTTGATATTAAAGTCCCATGAGATTATCATTTTACAATGTTGATGGGTGATTTGCGGCACCTTTATCAGATTTACCAGGCAAATCGTTCTTTCCTTCTTCAATTTTTCTCAGGGTGAATGTATACATTTATTATCATTAACTGCCAGGACTTTGTATATGAGTGGCCTTTACACTAGAGTTTCAGAACTTGCAACCAATTTACTCTTGCATCTAGTATTTCTGACATCCAGTCAAATTTTACGGGGGGATATATTGACAAGCCCCTCCTTGGGTGCCCGTAGTTGGAAAATCTTTCCGCCAATACATGATGTTCTTCATAACTTATAATTGAATTTGATGTCAAATTCCATCTTTCTTGGAGTAATATTACATCAACATTTTGTAAAAAGAATAGAGTTGTTTGGTCTTTGCCCATTTCTCTGAGTAAGTACGTGGACATTCCATGAACAGATCTTCACGACATCCTCTTTGTATGAGCTAAGACAAGCCCCTGTAGTTTCATTCCTTTTGGGCCCAATGCTTTCATCAGGTTTGTTGTTGACTCAGGAGCTTTGGGACCCATGACCAGTCCTGGTTATCTTGTAGTTTAGACCGCGGTAGGCTTAGCATAGATTCTCTTTGGCTTTGGACCAGGTTTTGCTGTACATTGGGTGAGGTGTTTCTGGCTTCCCTCAGGAATGGCTTTGGAGCCTTGACTGTAACTTGTTCTATTTTTGATTCCTCTGTTTTTTTGTAGTAATATATAGGCATTTAGGGAGTTTGTGATGCTTTAAAGTTATGCCCCAGGCTTTCATTTCAAATACTTTACAGGCTGTACAGGACCCCTTCCTGGCTGCATAGGGCCGGTCTGAGGGAAGATGCGAGGTGCATGCATTGTTGAGCCCCGGAGGCCTCTTTTTTACATCTAGCCTGGGAGTGCTGTGCAGTGGCGCAGAACTGGGAACGCGTTTTTGAGGTACTGGCCCTGCTGATAGGCGTTGCGGTTGAGTGTTCCCCCCGGTGGCTCTGCTAGGGTATGTGCGTGAAATAGGTGCAGAACATAGGAAACTGGTTGCCATGCTGTCAGTCCTAGCAAAGAGAAGGGTTATTATCTGCTGGGGTCAAAGGCACAGTCAGAGCTGTGGAGTGGCTCAAGGACGCAGCGTTCTGCCACAATCAATTGTCCGACTACTGGGTGATGATGCCTGCACAAGCCCGGCCCAAAGACATATGGGCGCCACTGCAAGGCTATTTAGACTCGTCACCCCCAGACAATGAGGACAGCTCAGCTGTATAGGCATGGACACTGCATTTGGGTCATTCCCGCTACCAATAGATAGTTGGAAATACAGATGTAACTGGAGTATCACACCTATACACGAGCCACAGAGGCTCCCCGTTCCTTTCCCCTTTTTACCCCTTTGAATCACCCCCACCTCTATTATCCCTCTTTTTCTATTTCTATCCTTTCTTCATTAGGGCCAATATAGAGCCCTGGAGCACATCTTAGGAAGATGGATGCTACAGAAAGCAGCAGGATGCAAAATAGGGTTGGGATCTCGGCTCAATTATGTTGTTCAAGACTATGTAATGCTATCCTCTGAGGGTACCCTGCTGTAATCAAGACTGCTAAAATGTAAGCATTGTATCATGTAACAGCTATGACTTCCTTTTCTTGTTTATTGTTATTCTCTTGAAAATTTCAAATAAAATACCTTTTAAATAAAGTTATGCACCAGCCTTCAAATTTTAGTCTTGTTGAACAAATCTGGTCCACCATTTCATTGGAAGTCCAAGTTGTTAAGGTTGCTTCTAGTTCAGATCTATTTACCATTTGCTGAAATGCTACAGCTTGAAGATCAGCTGATGTTATGTTCCTTAATTCCGAAATCACTTTAAATGTGTGTGTGTATGTGTAAATGTATTTGAGCTTATATAGCGCACAGCTACCCACAAAGGGTTTCCCGGCGCTTGCTTTGGGAACCCGTCCTGGTATTCCCCTGTGAGATAACCCCGGCAGGGTATCCACAAGGTGAAAGCCAGGCATCCCGCCGCGAGGGGCCGTTGTGGAGATTAAGCAAGCTATTGCCCAGAGTCGCAGAGTGTGAACCCGTGAGTTGAGAAGGCACCGGAGCGAGAATTATCGAGTCTGTGGAATTTTTTGAGCCCAAGACCCGCCGAGGCAGGGAATTGAACCCTGGTCCAGGGCCGATCTCAGCTTCCGGGTCTGCCGCCTCTAACCCCTGAGCCACACTTTAAACAGTCTTAGCAAATTTCCTCTGTTTAATATATAGTGTCTCCCCTTTGTTGGATATTCTGGCACAAATATCAATTTTGGTAAGGTCTCTGCTATGTAATTTGAATGATTTGTTGCCTGGTTTGTTCCCATTGGATTTTTAAAGTATTTGTGATCCATTTGAATTATGTGGCCTGTATTCTCTTGGGTTGCCCTATTTTGGGTAAGGATGTTAGTTTTACCCTTTTTTGTTGTTTCACAAACTGGGCTCCCTGATTCACATCTGGTTCCTGCCCCTGAGAGCTCTGCCCTTGTTAGGTCTTCAGTAACTAATTGGCAACCACGGCCCTGTTTGGTAAAAATAACTTAAAATGGGTTTCTTTTGCCCTCTTCTATTGTTATTTGATTGCCTGGTGTTTTTATTGTTGATTTTACTGCCTCTTTTTCCTGATCTGTTATTTGATTTCTGGTCATTTTTATGTTTGTGCTTGGAACCACTTTTTCTGGAATTGTTTCACTATGTCTGGTTGGAACTGGAACGGAGAGTTTTCTTAAATTGCTCATTTCACCCTCATGTTTTATGTTTGTGTGTTTTGTTACTGTCTCCTTGTTGTTTGACCAGATGTTTTTTATGTTTGTTTCTGCATTTGGTTTTCTCCCTTCATTTCTATTTGCTTGATCTGATGAAAGGACTTTGCTTAGTAAGGATTTATTTGAGGTAGCCGTGTGGTCTAGGGAATTTAACCCTGACCCTGGACTGAACGTGTCCAGTGTTGTTTCTGTTTTACTAGTATTTTTCGTGTTGAGTATGGACTTTTGAGTGAAGATTGGATACATTTGTCTGGCTCCTGGGGCAATTTGATTACTAGATTTAAGCTTGACCTTCCGAACCCGCTTTCATTGCCTTTTTGTTGAAACTCCACTCAATGAACTGTGGATGGGCATTAATTGAGCGGCATTCTGGTTATTACTTATACGTCTTGTGTCTGCTACTTCCTCGTTTTTTCTCTACGAACTTGAACAAAGTAAAATGTCTTCTCAGTAAGTCCCACTGTACCATGGTTCTCATTATTCTGTTATTTTGTAGTTATAAGGTCAGTTTTTTCAATTGGTTGTACCACATGTAAAATTCCTTCAAGAATTTCTGGAAGGGAAGCCAGTTTGTCTAATATTTCCTAAATCCTCAGTTAGAATTTGATAAATGTCCGCTACCTTGTGCGTTGTTAATATTTCCTTTTGTGATTTGAGCTGTTATTGTTTCCAGTTTTGTGTTTATTCCTGCTATATGTTCTGCTATCAGATTCATTAGGTCCATCTGCGCCTCTAATTTGTCTGATTGAAAATGTAATACCTTTTTATGGCTTGCTGTAATGTTCTTAGGAGAGTTTCACTCCATTGTACTGTAGGGATAGTTTGTATGGAAATCCTTGATGTTGATTTGATTCCACTTACTGATGAAATTGTGATAGGTGAAGCCTGTGATTTCCAGCTTACTGGAGAGTGGGTGGTTTCAACTTTTTCATTTCTCTCCTGCTGGTTCATACTGTAGATTGTTTTATTGGTGAGGAGGCGGCAACCCCTTTCGCCCAACTTGCCTTCCAATGGACGAGACTGTGGCTGGGTGTTGCCCTGGGTTGGCTGGGTAAATTACTCCTTGAGTTAATGTATTAATTTCTAGGGCTTGGAGGGGATCTGCATCATTTGATAATGTGAAGGAACATGTCCAAGCTCCTTCTTGTGTATTTTCTTGAGTGTTGTTTTTTTCGAATGTGACTTTTTCTAGGGCTCCTTTCTTTCCTTGATTTATACCACTTGTAGTGACCAAGGTTGAATCCAGTGGGGTTTCACTCGAGTGAACCTATTCAATAGTTTTTATCAGTCCACTTTGAAGGGTTACCCCCTCTAGGACAGACTTCCCTGCACTTGCTTCTTGGCTAGGTTTCCAAGTGTGAGGGATACTGTCATTTGATTGAGTTAAATTGACCAGTATTTCTGAAACTCCTTGTATCTGAGGACTTGCTTTACCCAATTTATTGGGGTTTATAAGACTTGGCAAACCGGGAGCCTCCTTAGGTGAGGCATATATAACAGCCATTGGGAAATTTAAAATTAAAGTACAATTTTGGTTTTCCATTTTGTAACTCAAATTTAAAAAGTGCTGGTTGTGGAGTTGATGCTGAGACCAGCCTCTCTTTTTGCTTGGTCATTTTCTCTTTTTTTACTTGGGGTGGGGGTAAATTCCTTTAAATGGACACTTTTCCTAGCTTTACGTGTGACTGCCTGACAGATTTTTCCCAATCTATTTCCTCTCACTTTTATTATATTTGATGTTTGACAAACTGTGAGATTATAGGCTGCTGCTTTTACTTTATTTTGGGGGCGAATAGTGGTGATAGCCGCCTGAGCTTTGGTGTCGGTTGGTTGAGTGTTTATTAGACTTTGTACTGTTCCAGGCAAAAGCTCCAGCACCTCCCTGTGAACCACTCACCAGACCAGACCAAGCTATATACTGGTCTTCCTCACAGAGGTCCCACAGGTGCGCCACTAGGCTTTTCTAGGGGTGTAAATCTTGTTTATTCTCTTCTTCCCACGCTTCCCCCCCCCGCCTTTTTCTCCTAGTGCCACAGCATCTGCCAGTGACGATCAGCTATGCGTAATCTGCACTTCGCGCTACTGCAAATACACCCCACAATGACCACCAACGTGAAACTCCAGCGATGACCATCTTATGCCCATTCAGATCTGTTCTCTACAGGAACGACAGCCCACTCCGCCAAGACTGCTCGTTGTGCTACAGCAACAACCACTCCCAACCCTCTCCCAGCTCCTCATGTCTCGTCCACCACAAAGTGAGCTCTTCAGGCTGGACTATGAAAAGGTAACTCTTTCAGCGTGACTGATCTGGACCCTGCCTCTGTCTTATGCTCCATAGTGGTCAGCCTGAACATGTAACTTTTCCCATTTCTAGCCTGACCAGATGACCCTGAGTGGGTTTCTGTGCTTTTAGGAGCTATTTATCTTATAAACTTTAACATTTATTATCTCTAGTTCTACTGATTAGATTTTCATTGTTCTGGCATCATTTTATGTATCATAATTGACTCAAGGTTTCTAAATCAGGTTGGGATGTTTCTTGTGATGCATTTTCACTTTATTTCTGTTTGTGTGCTGCATAACTACTTTACACATTGCCTTTAAGGTACGCGCTACTGACTTGATCCAAGCTGCCTAAGGTTTAAATGCAGGTTGGTTGAGT
The DNA here is from genome assembly GCF_964263255.1 of Lissotriton vulgaris. NCBI lineage: Eukaryota > Metazoa > Chordata > Amphibia > Caudata > Salamandridae > Lissotriton > Lissotriton vulgaris. Next base: position 1,649,961,486 of record NC_141689.1, read on the forward strand.
GACTTTTAGTGGTTCACCCACTCTCAAACAATAATCCAGGCAATAATCCACTGTGATAAAATGTATCCTATGTTTCTGTAACTATGAAGTATTTTTGAATTTTAGGAAAGGAGCCCATTGCTCAAGTTTAGATTCGCCTGAAGCTGCAAGTACACCATTATCTTGGCTTTTTTTGAACAACCATCAGAAACAAATAGTTTTTAGTTCAGTCTAAAACAAACGAGTCAAGGACCCTCCTCGACGCTCCTGACGACGCCTGCAGCCTCACAACCAGGGACCCCTCCAACCGCGACCAGCAGAGGGTAAGATTTCCCGACACCAAAAGGCACACCGGCGTCCCACGGCACCCTGTGCCCAACTCCTGAGTGTCTAACTAACATACAGCTTCCAAACTTACCTCTTGAAGTAGTGGTCGCACCTGAAGAATCTCCGTCCCCGAGCTTGCAGCCTTTGTTTGTCTTGCCGCTTTCCCATTGGGCGCTCCACGGCCCTAAAGCACCCTGCACCTAGCCGCCCAAGTGCCACTGGAAGTGCAGTAACTGTTCTATTCTACATACCCACTTGCCCTGTGTCAGTGACCCGGAGCTCCGTTCCTACAGCCGCGTGGTCTTCTTGCTAGCAGCCAACAACCAAAGGCTACCTACCCGCCATAGGCTAACATTGGTCCTACTCTCTCTGCACCCGGCTGCCCCTGTGCCGCTGAGGGTGTACTGTACCTAAATAACAAATGGAGGAACCGGCAAGGGCTAATTTTTAACAGGGTCCAGTGTATAGGCCCTAGGACTAGACATACAACAACAAGGATATACTGTTCCCCCCAAAAAAGGGGTAGAAAGAAATCAAAAGAACCATGCAAAGGTGGGAAAGGAGGGGGAGCCTCTTTTCGGAACTAAAACCCTCACACACCCAGCAAGCTAGGTGTCATGCTTCATCATCTGGGTTCTGCTCCTTGTCAGACTGGCGCTGCAATGTCTGACGGGCTCCTGCAAAGGGGCTCTTTATCGGAGATCTTTTGTTCCTGCCAGTTGCTGCATGAGGGTGTGAGGGCTCTAGGTGGAGTGTAGGCCTGAAGAAATGAGGTACTAATAAAAAAGGTTAGGTAATCCACAAGAAATTTTAATGATGTGGTTAACTACCTTACTTAACAACAGGAAGGAGAACATACATACTGCATACTGGTACAAGGATACAATGATGTGTGTTCTACCTAGTTGTAACCACAATACTGTCACCATGTTTTGCTTTATTTTTCATCCTCTCTAGGTCCGACTAGGACACAGCAGGACCTCCTGGCCTGCCATCGAGTCTCCTGTGGAAGGTAGTATAATTCCCCGACCACCCACGTGTAGGATAGTTGTCTTATTTAGGTCCTGATGATTTGCTAATGATGCATGAAACATGTCGACCCATCACTAGGTAGAACACACATCACTGTATCCTTGTACCAGTATGTATGTACATTGACAGACCTAAACCCTTTAGAAAAACAAACCAGCTGTTTGTAGCTTTCCCTCCACCTCACAAAGGAAACCCCATCTCCAAAGCTGGAATTGCCAGGTGGATAGTCAAATGTATTCAAATATGCTACCAAAAAGCAAAATGCACATTAACAATCCCCCCTAAAGCGCACTCAACATACAAACTAGGGGCTTCCATGGCATTTGTATTGCAGCAACATGGTATACAACACACACCAAAAAACAACTGAAGAGTGAGGCACTCACACGGTATGCCAACCAGGTGTTTGTTAAATGTGCTCATTTACCGTATGGCTAAAGTAAAATAATGGTGCGCTACTTATTCATGCACGCTAATCATCAGTATTGTGGGGATTCGTTATGCAAAGACATAGAACATGACCTACTGTCAGGATGTGAGAGTGGTTGGAACTCACGTTCACAGTATTGGAGGCAATTGTGTAGGCAGTCTTAATAACAAAGTTAAAAACATGGTAAAGACAAAGGCTTACATGAAGTAATAATAGACTTCTCAACATGTGTCCTGGTGGGGGGCGCTTGACAGCAGGTCAAGCCCTGCAAGTAACGGAAGATAAATGAGTATGTAATGCACTCATTCAGCCAAATACAACTACCACCCCAAAGGGACACATGATTACTTACTTCACTGAAGGACCTCGCCCGTTCAGCACCTACTGGTTGCCCTCTGTGGACCCGAATGTTAACTTGGAATCCGTGGTGCTTGGTAAAGATACTGGAAGACCAAATGGGTCGGTGTTACATGTGTGTGTGACACTCAGTCACATGTTGAGGAAGCGGACAGAGACTAGACCGTTCACCTCAATGTTTGGATAGGATTATGATTGTAAGCAGCATAGTTCTCTGCGCATGCGCAGATGACAACATCTCCATAAAGAATTGTGAGGTTCTTCTAACAAGATGCAATCCTACACCTTTCTTCCTCCTGTAACTTCCTGCTCATTTACAGACCTCCACCTAGCAAGGCAACATTCCCAGACGCACTTCTAGACACAGTTTCAAACCTGATAACAATACACTCCAACCTATGCGTTCTGGGTGACCTTATCATTTTGTTTGATAAACCCAATATGACCCATCCAAAAACTATAATCACCGGCCTAGACGCATTGAAGCTGCATCAGTTTGTCCACAGTCCAACACACACCGCTGGACATATCCTAGATGTAATTTTTGCTAATACTGGAATAGTTACTAATTTCAAACTATAACTCCAGTCACATGGTCAGACCACCACTTACTTGCTTTCCAACATAAAACAACGCTAAGCGACTCACCTAAAACTACCTTGCAACCATCCACCTATCGGCCGTGGAACAAACTCAAATTGGAACACTTGGAAACCCAATTACATTCAGTACAAATCTGGAAAGCATAAATTCGGTTCAAAATCTATATGAGTGGCTACTGGAAGCTTTTGACATCCAGATACCACTCAAAACCACACAACAGAACAAAAGTAAAAAAGCGCCTTGTAGAAACATAGAAATAAAAGACATAAAACAACAAATTAGAAAGCTGCAATGTACCTGGCTCAAAACAAACGCCAAACAAGACAAACTTCACCTACAGAAAATTAACAGTTTATACAAGTCTGCTATCAAAAAAGCTAAGAAAAGGTACTATTCAGACCGAATTCAAAACGCTAAATGTGCACATAAAGAATTCTATAAAATACTTGATGAATTTCACAAACCAAATTGCCTAGAAGGAACTCATCCTGTTACTCAAGATTTCACAGACAAACTGGCAAATCATTACACAGACAAAGCAGACACATTGGAATCATACTTAAAACAGAAACAAAGCACCAGCACTAACCTTTGTACAAAACAACAATCCAAGAATGCTCTAATCAAGCCTCTCCGTTCCTTCCAACACACTTCACACGATGAATTTATGGACCTGGTCAAAGCAAGCAGGCCTGCCAGCAGCCCTTCTGACACCTGTCCAAACTTTCAAGACAATTCTTTTAACAACCTCTGCTGCCACTCCAGTAAGAAGAATCATCAACGATTCCTTAACTACTGGAATATTTCCCGCAAAACTCAAAAAGTCATACATACGCCCTTTACTGAAGAAAACAAACTTGGACCCGCTGAACCCTGACAACTGCAGACCCATTACAAATGGACTGTTCCTGGGCAAAATGATAGAAAGAGCAGCGTTCGCCCAGATGTCACAATTCATTGAAGAGAATTACACACTTTCAGACTTCCAAACAGGATTCCGTCCGGGAAGAGGAACTGAATCTGCCCTCCTTGCCATCTGGGATGACCTAAAGAATACAGTTGACCGCAACGGGGTTGCTGCGCTACTCCTCTTGGACCTCTCAGCTGCCTTTGACACGGTTGACCATGACACTCTGAAACAAAGACCCTCTGAAGCCGGCATAGAGGGAGCTGCTTTAGACTGGATAGCGTCCTACCTTCGAAACAGAACTAATGTCATCCATACCCCACCTTTCTCATCCAAACCATACTCCACAAAAGCAAGGGTCCCTTAAGGTTCTATCACCTCGCCCATCATTTCAACATCTACATGAAGTCATTACCAGTACTGATCAATACATTTCTTCTCATGTGCTATAACTATGCAGATGACACACAAATACTCCTTCAACTGGAATGCCCCAAAGACATTGGAAAATCAACAATTTTCAGCTGTCTCAGAGCCGTGGATCAGTGGATGACCTGGAGCCATCTCAAATTGAATGCTTCAAAAACTGAAATACTCACGTGTGGCGATTGGAAACATTACAACACGCTTTCAGCATGGCCTGATGAACTGGGATCACTGCCTAAAGTATTGAAGGAAGTAAGAAACCTTGGAATGACCATGGACTCCAAGCTGTTGATGAATGCCCAAGTGGATAAACTAGCAAGACCAAGCTTTGCTACTATAAAAACGCTGCGACAAATTTTCCCTCACTTGGGATTTCCACACAAGGTCCTAGCTCCCATCTCCCTTGTTCTGTCCAAACTCGAGTACACCAATAGCCTCTACCATGGATCACCTTTAACGACCATGAAAAGACTACAACAGATTCAGAACTCGTCTGCCAGACTGCTCTTGCATATCAAACCGCGAGCCCACATCTCCCCTGTCTTGAAAGCCCTGCATTGGTTACCGGTTGCCAGAAGATCTACGTTCAAGCTGCTTTGTTTCACCCACAAAGCAATACATGGAATGGGACCGCTCTCCATCAGGAATAAAATCACCAAACACATTCAACAAAGGAACCTTCGCTCTAAAGGAGCATCTTGCCTCAAATTACTATCATACAAGAAAAGAACCATGGGTGGCACATCCTTCTTTGTTCAAGCAGCCAAACTATGGAACTCTTTAACCCCCAACATAAGGTCCACTGACAACCACCTTATCTTTAGAAAACTACTCAAGATGTGGCTCTTTCCCACATAAGCACCGTACGCAAACAGAAATTTACAGCATATCCCTCTGTATACAAGCATTTTTTTCACTATAGATATGTACCTATCTTTGTGTACTACTTTGTATAAACATGTAAAATAATTATGTTGTTGAGAAAAAAAATAATAATAAACTAATAAAAATCATCTTTGTTCTACATGTACAAACTTCCATTGCGCATCTATGTACCTTCCATGTACTTGGATCTGTGTGTCTGTTACTTTTCTCCTGAAAAAGCATATCCAATGCACTACCCTATTTCTCATCCTGTGCCTCTATCAATATCTTTAATCTACATATACTTACCTCATTTATGTATCTATATACTTTAAATATAAGTATGGATCTACATATTTATCTCATTCTTCTAATTTAGCATTTCCAATACACTACGCTATTTCTCAGCCTATATTTCACTCAATATATCTTCTAGCCCAACCTTCTGACTCATCTCAAACCACTCTCTTTTATCCCAAACCCCATACCACTACTATGATTGCCAAATATCCCTTTCTAGACTCTCTCCTACTCTACCCCTCCTTGCATCATCTCTTTTACTATACCGATCCCCTAAAACAAACCTTTCTAAACTCTTTCACCTGAGTCCTCTCCTCCAAAACTCCTTTTTACTCATTCAAAAGCCTCCTCCTATTGCTAAGACCTAATAAAAAAAAAATCTTTCACTCTTATCCCTCCACTATCCTTTTCAATCGAAATTAACAGACTAACATGTTCACTTCTCAAATTCTATATTAAACTATACTAATATCTTCCCTTTATAATTCCTTTCGATATACGATTGATAGATTAAAAACCAAAATTGAAGTCACATGGGAAATCTGATCTCTCTCAAGATTGGTTGGTTCTTCTTTGGGATAGAATTTGGGCTAAGCTTCATAAGACCTCTAGAGCTGCTCATACTACCCAAACTCTTTATTTTATTTTCAATAGAATTTTATTTACCCCACTTGCTTTGTCACATTTTTCACTAGACACTCCTCCTACTTGTTGGTATTGTCCCTGTCCCTCTGCAGACTTAAAACACATGTTGTTTGATTGCCCCCTGTTTCCAAGTTTTGGCACTCAGTTTGGACTCAAATACAAAAGATTTTCCAATTTCAGATCCCCTTTTCCCCCTCTCATATTTTTCTAGGCTCTCTTTCCCCTGATCTCACTCAATCTAAACATCACTACCTACTCCTTGACCTTTTGATAGCTGTTGCTTTCCACACTATCACTTCTAATTGGAAGCAAGCTGCAAATGTCACCTATCGCTCCGGGTGAAATGCAGTCTGTTTTCATCATCGTTTAGACACCAACTATGTCTCCCCCATCTCCCTGGCAATTAAAAGAGATCTCATTTGGCTTCCTTTGGTAAATTATCTCTCCTCCTCTGCTCCCATAACCACCTCCCTGGCTCCTGATTCGGTTGAGGTACGCAAACGCAATGGAAGTTATCATGCTTGCTACACATGCCTTTTATGCAACTTTAATATATTGCTTATTTCTCTTTTGTATATTTTATATTTGCTACTGTCTTCCCTCTATGATGTACATTATTGCATTATTCTTTTTCCTGTTTCTTCTCTTTCCCCTCTATGACCTTTTATTTCTTCAATAAAATCAAACTAAAAAAAAGAAAACTATACTAATATACTACCCAAATAACTGAATAACATATCCACTACTCAAATGACTTCATATCTTTTTACTATACTAATTTTCAACAGTAATCCTTTATGAGTTCTGGAGTGGCGTTCTACTCGCCAGAAAAGCGATACAACACCCATCAGGGGTAACAGGTGCTATGTGAATGCAAATCTTTCTTCCCCTTTTATACCTCCGCTATCCTTCTCACTCCAAGTAACTGACTAATATCCACCACTGAAATTACTTCATATTTCACCATATTAATTCACCACTAATCCTTTGTAGGCTTCCTGAATAGCGTGCGTCAACAAGCGCTATATAAATACAAACCTTTGTCCTTCTCTATCCTTCTGCTATCATTCAAATCCAAATAACTAACTAACCTATCCACCTCTTAAAATGTACTTGCATGTTTCACTATACTAATTCAACACTAATCCTCTATGGGTCCCGGAGTAGCGTGCTACTCGCCGAAAAAGTGCTTCGACGCCTCGTCAGGGGTAGTGAGCGCTATATAAATGCAATTACAATACAAATAGAAAGCAGTAAACTTTTATTTGTTCTAGTGCAAATTTTTGTAGCTGTTTGGTACAATAATTGAAATATCAAAATACGCTGAAATGAATCTTTTATACAAATATTGAAATGTAAATCTCAATATTTTTTGACTTAGATAAACTACTCAGGTAAGAGTCTCATCGGTTGTTCAGAAACATAATTGGGATGCAAAATAAGCTCTCTGCGAGGTATATGCAGACTCATTAATCAGACAGGGTCTCATCAGTCATGTGAGTGCTGAACTTGCAGATAGTCAAGGAATGTTGGATGGCAGAACATCTGAACCAAAACATCTCTTTCTATCAGTTTAGCAATGTTCATAATGAACGTTTGATCCACAGCCGTATTCGATGCAAAATAGATGTTTCTTCACAATTTCACTGATGTGAAATTGACCATTTTCGCCCTAGAATCGAGTGTCCTATAGTATCCTATATTATGTGTATGTTCTTTTTATACACCTTTGATAATCAGATGGGACTACCTTTAAACAAATGCAGGTAATCCTGTCTCCTCTCCGTTGTGCTGGGCTAATAGGACACCTATTTGTGAAATTGCAGGGGCATGCCATGGCGGGATTTCGAGAAATAAAAAAGATCAGACTTTGATTAGGTCTGATTGTTATGATTAGGGCTAAAAATAAATCTTAGTCAAGACAATATGTATTTTTGGTAACATGTGCCACTTTTTGGTTACACAGTGTGCCGTATTCGATGATGCATTGCTGTGATCACAGGGCATCAGTTAACAAATGGAATTTTCTCACAAACGAAAAGCTACCCAATTTGACTTTTTTTAAAATTATACCCCGTGCTTATTAATATTGATCTTGTGAGCGAATAAACGTCATCCAGTATTGTGCAAACTCAACGTTTTATATATTTACACAAACAGGGAATATCTGCATAAATTATTCTTACAGCCTTGCCTAGGAGACTCATGAAACTAGTCCTACACTATACCTTGCATCTGCAGTCGGCAGATGTATGGGATAACTCATGCACACTTCTGTACTTGCCCACTTCTCCATGGAGGTGTTTATATGCCAACCTAAGCACAACACCCTTTGTTAACATTCTTTTATATAAGAGGAGGAAATACTAATAAATATATGGAATTATGTGGATGAAATGTTCAGTGGCTTTTATCGTTCACTTATTGGTACAGCTTCCTACAGCATGCCACAGTTCTACATCATGTGGTGAAAGATGATGAATTAGCTGCTCTTAGGTCAAGGACATAAGGTTAGTGGAATTTAGATAGTTCCCTGTATTTAGATAGAAAGTTGATTCATATCACAGAGCACGCCCAGAACACCAGAGACAATTTAAATTTAAGCACTTCAAAAATCAGTTTTTCTTGAAAATTTGTAGGCTTAGGTTTAGCTCTTTTGGTATACACGCAAAGCTGCTGGAAATGATAAAAGAATTTGCCACTTTTCTATCTCAAATTGGTCATCTAGTTACAACTTCATGGGATGCCAGCTAATGTGACGTCACTAGTGTCAAGGGTTAAATGTGGACACTTGCTGTAAATTAATTGTGTTGAACACCACGTGGCATTCAGTCTGGTGATGACTTCAGGGAAATGCTTGAGTCTTGTCACTCCTAGTACCATGTCAAGGTACAATGCAATGGGTAAGGGGATGGTTCAGGGGAAGGGTATGTGGTGGATTGGCTCATGCCGGGTAGGGTCCCAGCCAAAGGCAGGGGAGGGGAGATGGGATCACTTCATGGTAGGGGAAGAAAAAAGAAAATGGTAATCACAAGCCTAGTTGGGAGAATCTTCAAAAACTATGGGATCAGAACGAATTCAGAAGGTAGAAGGAGCCACTTAAAGAGACTTTTTTTTTTTTTTTTTTTTACATAGGTACAACATACTTTATTGTTTAGTTTAGTTTATTATGTTTTGGCTCTCAACTGAGGGCCACATAAAACACATACAATTATACAATGATGGATTACAAAGAAAAACATAGATTACAGAGTTAATAGAGCTTCAACATATTCACTGGCTAAGCAGTACTCTAGCTCCTCTCCATGAAACAATTAATAAATATCTAAAAACCCCCTGAAGAAATTAAAAATTCTAAAACAGAACATTTAATTTGGCGGACAGTAAAGTGCATGGAAAAAAGTTTCAACATTTAAAATTCCCAGTTGTAAACAAATTGGTTTTAGCCACTTAGCACGCAAAGGGCGCAATGCCGGACAAATAAACAAAACATGATTACGATCCTGTATGGCATTACTGCAGAGGTTGCATATCGGGGATACACCATACCATTTCGCAATAAGGTGATTAAGAGGGAGCAAGTCCTGTCTTAAAAGGAACCACAATCTACGGACTCTGTGGGGAATATTCCATGTAAGATATTGTTGGGTCATTTTTGGTGTATAAGTACTCAACAATAATTGCCTTTCTTTATTCCCTTGTTTAGCAATCATATCCAACTTGAAACTGAGCTCCCATGAGGCAGATTTTAATTTGGACTTTAGTTCAGCAGGAGTAAGTGTAAAAAATGAGCTTCCATCCAGCTCTAACAAAACTACAGCTTTTCTAAAGTTCTTAACCAACATAGAGAACTCATTAAAGTGGCCCAGGAGTTCTTTTTTAATTGCTTCCCGTAAGGTACCTGGGTTACTTCTCGCTAAACAGGCCACCCATCTTACGAGGGCAATCAGCCCCTCTACCCAACAACTACGGAGTCCGAATTCTAGCCTGCAGGCGGAAACTGAACAGGCTGAGTTAAGAGAGGAAATTCTTCTTAGTAATTTTCCTTCTATTTTATGCAGGAATCCCAAATTATTTAACTCCACAAGTTCTAATCCATAAAGTAATGTGGGGGGAATCTTTGCTCTAAATACCTCTAGGAATAGTGAGAAATGTCTCTTCCCTGTAGCATTGTACAGGGAACTTAACCCCATACCATGAGCTAATGCTTTATGTGCATTGTGATCAATATGGGGTTTCTCACTTAAATTTGCTGAAATAATTTTGCCTAAAAAGTTATAAGTTTTGACCACCTCGAGTTTTTGTCTTCCTATAGCCCAGCAATAATTAACTGATCTACATTTTCTCTTACCAAAAATACACATTATTTTGCTTTTAGAGACGTTAATCTTCATATAATGTGTTTCTGCGAATCGATTCAATGCCTGCAGACGATTGGACAAGCCCTTTGGTGTTATATCTAGTACAAGAATATCGTCCGCATACATTAAAACTGATATCGCAGATTCTCCAATTTTTGGGGCTTGCCCCTCACAGGCAGAAATATGCTTAGGAAGGTCTGCCGTATATAAAGAAAATAATGTAGGGGCCAAAATACACCCTTGTTTCAAACCATTTGGAGAGGGTATAGATTGTGAGAGTCCTCTCTCTCCACCATATAACACCTTGCACCATGTGTTCGAGTGAAGGGCCTTCACAAGCTCAAGAAGCTGTAATGGCATACCTAAAGCTGCAAGCTTTCTCCACAGCGTTGGTCGATCGACTTTATCAAACGCTGTGGAGAAGTCTATAAATGCCACGTAAATTCCACCACCCCGAACACGTACATATTTATCAGTAATCACCTGCAGTGCTGTTAAATTATCTAATGTTCCATGATCTTTACGAAATCCAGTTTGTTCCAAAGGTAAAATACAGTTAAAATCTATCCAATTATTAATCAAAGTTAAAAGATATTTAGCGAACACTTTTCCCATTGCATCTAATAAAGCTATTAGACGGTAATTTGCCGGATTGTCCCGTTCACCCTTTTTAAATAGGGGAATTAATATACTACCTCTCCATGAGTCAGGGACAGATCCGGAAAGGATACATGCATGAAATATTGGAAGAAGGATCTTACTCCAAGAGGTGACGTCTTGTTTTAATAGGGACATGGGTAGTTCATCGGGACCCATAGCTCCGGAAGAGCGCATACTCTTTAACACAGAAGCTATGGTTTTCTCTGATGGTAGCTCTATATTATCTTTACTATTCAGAACTAAATCCCCATTGTCTCCCACTGCACCATTAGAAGCATACAACTCAGATATAAATGTGATCCAAATATTTTCAGCAATAGCAATGGGAATAGGGGTTGTTCTTACGCCACATCCCTTCCCTATTATTGCCCAAAATTCTCTGGAATTATTATAGGCTAATGCTTCCCGCAACCTAATCCAGAGAGAATCTTCTTTATCTCTTTTTAATTTTATTTTCAATCTGATCCTCCTTCTCCGTAGTAGAGCTAATTTCTGTGCATTTTCCTCTGTTCTACTCAGGTACTGTAGCCTCACAAGTTTATTTATTTCCTTGTTTAAGGGTAATAATATACTAGGAGGTGAATACAGCTTTTTAGTACTTTTTGTTTTCTTGGCGGACATAGTGACCCTTTTCTTAAAATTTTCAAAGTTAAAAAATTCCCTGCCCTGCCATTCTTCTAATTCTAGAATGGTTTGAGCTAGTATGTTTTGGACTTCCTTCATACTGATGGGGTCCCAGAAACATCTACCAGATTTAGAATGAATAGAGACTCCTTTGTTAACTATGGACCAAGAGTCTGTATCAGGAAGTTGTAATGTAACAATTAAGTTAATCATATTATGATCACTTAAGGAAGACTGAGAAATCTTTATATCTTGAATGAAGGAAAACGTATCGTAGTCCGTAATCACATAGTCCAAAATGGATTCACCTCTAAATGACCTATGTGTAAACTTGGCAGGAATGTCTGAAGGCATCCTACCATTTGCAATTAGCCCCTCAAAATAGCTAAGTTCTTCAAGAAGTATTTTTCCTCTTTTGTTAGTTTTGATGTTATTGGGAAAAATTGCTTGAGGTATATTATAAGCTTCTTCCTTAGGGGTGTTTCTGAACATGTCTATACTTGCATTAGAAACTTTGCTATTTAAGTCACCCATAAGCAGAATATAAGGAGGCTGAGCCTGCTCTAATAACTGTTTTATATAAGAAAACATTCGCTTCAAAACAACGTTAAAAGTATCTTCGGGGGGAATATATGCATTTAAAAGTACAAGAGAAGAACGATTTCGTACTGGCCCTATATTATCAATAGTTATGGATTGGAAAAGATTACTACTGTCCCTGTAATGGGAATACTGCCATTGTAATGTATTTAATAAAAAACAGGCGAATCCACCTTTCGCATGACCTTTCTTTACAGATGTGGCAGCAGCCTCAAGGACAATATAGTCCTTTCCACCATATATACTGTTTTTACACCATGTTTCCTGAATACATAACACATCAACCTGCAAAGAGAGTAAAAATTCTAATTTCTCAGAACAATTATGTAAGCCTGCGGCATTCCAAGATACTATTTTTAATTGACTGTTAAAGATGCTGAAACAGTCTTGGATTATTCGATGTGTTAGTAGTCAGAACACTTGGTAGCCAATTCCATAATTGATTATCTTCTGTTGGACGCTTATCTGTGTTCACAGATGGAGGTAATACCTCAGAAACCATGCGTTTGCCTCGGGATACCCATATTTGTAAGTCTTTACTGTTGGAATAATGGTGAGAATAAGGATCTTCCTTCCCACAACCCATTTTAAAAAATTCTTCTCTGGGTGCGAAACACTTTCCGTTATTAACAAAAGGAAGCACGTCGATCCCTCTGCATTGAAATGCTTCCGCTTGCTGAAGAACTAAGTTAGCAATTATTTTAGAACAGAATTTTACTCGTGCTCGTTGTTCACTTCCAACCCTTATTATAGAGACCAGGTCAATATCTCTAGACAAAATAAGTTTTAGACTTTCAATGTCTTTAAAAGAATTAATCAACCATGATCTATTCAGATTTAGATCAGAATCAAATAAGGGAAGGAAGCCCAATGTCAAAGTATCAATACAGAAGTTAGAAATTTTTAGGGGGACACAAGAGATGTTTGTCGATTCCTCAGCAATGGGTTGAAAATTTGCAGCAAACGGGTTAAGTACCCTTATTTCAGTGTTAGAGTTATTTCTTATGACCTCCTTTGCTGGTTCCGTGGGTTTTATTTCGACAGCTTTAGAATTTAATGGCCCCTCATTCATGATACTGACAGTAGGTGGATTTTCTACAACTGAGTTAATAGCAGACACAACAACCACATTGGAGGAAATATCCACTATTGATCTATCTACTATATCTATTAAGTCACGAGCTTCTGTATCAATGTGCTTTTGAAAAATAATTTGTCTCTGTTTTTTCTTATTATGCTTTCGAGTAGGTTTTCTGTTTTTTCCTTTATACATTATACTTTTTGCTTTTACCATCTCTTTAGAAGATACAGTTCCTTCGGAATCTTTTATATCCTGATTAAAAATAGGAAAAAGATCAATCACAACAGATTGGTTAACCTCTGTTGAACTTACTTCCTTCAGAGATGGGTCGGATTCTTTTTCCCTTTGTAAAGGTTGTGATGGTGGAGCCATCAAGGGCTCGTGAATTTCAACCCTTACCAACTTTTCCATTTGTGCATTTTTACTCGATGTAGGATTATTGGTCGGGACCTTCTGATTTACAGTTTCTGTTTGTTTGATAGACCCATTCTCAGAATTTTTATCCAACAAAACTTTCAATATTTCTGTAACCGAGTGCAGAATGCAATCCGAGCTCCCGACAAATTTACCAAGTAGAAGAAGTATAGAGGCGAGTAAATGTTCGAGAGCTATCAGAGATTCAGAGATAGGTTTTTCATTTTTTGGTTGTTCAGAAGCAATAAGAGAGCAAATCCCAGATAAATTCAGCTGTGGGGAACTCGAATTGTTCTGCAAAGAAAAAATATCATTTGATGCCAGGGAAGGAGTGCTACTGTATAGCAGTAAACCCGATGGAGTAGCTCCATTTGGAGTTTTGCTGGTTTTTGATTGTTCCTGTATGTTCTCATCCAGGTAGCGACCACAGAGTTCAAGATCAATACTGGATGGGATGGAGAGATCATTTATATTCATTTCCTCTTTTTCTGAATGTTTATAAGACGTAGACTGAGGAACTTTGGAGAGATCAAGATTAGAGCCTTTGGATGTCCCCACTGAGGTGGTTAAATTAGTATTTGGAACAGAAGTAGATAGATTTTTTCCTATAATCAACTCAGTATTGGAAATTTTCACTACTTCAGACTGTGTATCCGCCATGTATGACGATGATTTGTTGGACGAAATTGGCACTTCCATGGAACTATTCACTGATTTTTCCCAAAGTTTCACCAACTGCAACTGACCTTTCAGTAGAGCACTATTTTCCTTTTTATTCCTTGAGGTATTTGATCTGGTTTTTATAAAGGACCTTCCACCCAGTACTCTTCCTGAGCGTAATGTTTTTGTTGTCATAGTACAGAAGTAGAGTATAGGTGACACAACAACTAAACACTTGACAGTTTTAGTTTAGAACAAGAAATAAAATAACGGGGCCCAGCCCGGCCTACCTCGGCCACCGAGGGCCACAGAGGGCCCGCCCTTTGCCCAGGCTTAGCCCGGCGTCGCCCGCGCGCGTCCCGCGATGCGCGGTCTCCCAGCGAAATTAAAGGCAGGTGAGGGGGACGTGGCGGGGAGGTGCTCCTGGCCCAGATGGCTTGTGGGCAGTGATGTTTCTTTCACACTCGGACCTCCTTCACCCCCGCAATCACGAGTGTTTCCCGTGGAGCGGGAAACACGAGCAGTATGTCACTAGCGCTTCCAAACAGCGCTTGCAGGGTGACAGCACTTTAAATATATTTCCGGCGTTTCACCACGAACAGCATACACAGCAGCCTCCACTCAGCAAAAAGAGCAATGTTCTCCGCTCCTCAGCGGACTCCCAGCGAAATTAAAGGCAGGTGAGGGGGGCGTGGCGGGGAGGTGCTCCTGGCCCAGATGGCTTGTGGGCAGTGATGTTTCTTTCACACTCGGACCTCCTTCACCCCCGCAATCACGAGTGTTTCCCGCGGAGCGAGAAACACGAGCAGTATGTCACTAGCGCTTCCAAACAGCGCTTGCAGGGTGACAGCACTTTAAATATATTTCCGGCGTTTCACCACGAACAGCATACACTGCAGCCTCCACTCAGCAAAAAGAGCAATGTTCTCCGCTCCTCAGCGGACTCCCAGCGAAATTAAAGGCAGGTGAGGGGGGCGTGGCGGGGAGGTGCTCCTGGCCCAGATGGCTTGTGGGCAGTGATGTTTCTTTCACACTCGGACCTCCTTCACCCCCGCAATCACGAGTGTTTCCCGCGGAGCGGAAAACACGAGCAGTATGTCACTAGCGCTTCCAAACAGCGCTTGCAGGGTGACGGCGCTTTAAATATATTTCCGGCGTTTCTCCACAAACAGCATACACTGCAGCCTCCACTCAGCAAAAAGAGCAATGTTCTCCGCTCCTCAGCGGACTCCCAGCGAAATTAAAGGCAGGTGAGGGGGGCGTGGCGGGGAGGTGCTCCTGGCCCAGATGGCTTGTGGGCAGTGATGTTTCTTTCACACTCGGACCTCCTTCGCCCCCGCAATCACGAGTGTTTCCCGCGGAGCGGGAAACACGAGCAGTATGTCACTAGCGCTTCCAAACAGCGCTTGCAGGGTGACGGCGCTTTAAATATATTTCCGGCGTTTCTCCACGAACAGCATACACTGCAGCCTCCACTCAGCAAAAAGAGCAATGTTCTCCGCTCCTCAGCGGACTCCCAGCGAAATTAAAGGCAGGTGAGGGGGGCGTGGCGGGGAGGTGCTCCTGGCCCAGATGGCTTGTGGGCAGTGATGTTTCTTTCACACTCGGACCTCCTTCACCCCCGCAAACACGAGTGTTTCCAGCGGAGCGGGAAACACTAGCAGTATGTCACTAGCGCTTCCAAACAGCGCTTGCAGGGTGACGGCGCTTTAAATATATTTCCGGCGTTTCACCACGAACAGCATACACTGCAGCCTCCACTCAGCAAAAAGAGCAATGTTCTCCGCTCCTCAGCGGACTCCCAGCGAAATTAAAGGCAGGTGAGGGGGGCGTGGTGGGGAGGTGCTCCTGGCCCAGATGGCTTGTGGGCAGTGATGTTTCTTTCACACTCGGACCTCCTTCACCCCCGCAATCATGAGTGTTTCCCGCGGAGCGGGAAACACGAGCAGTATGTCACTAGCGCTTCCAAACAGCGCTTGCAGGGTGACGGCGCTTTAAATATATTTCCGGCGTTTCACCACGAACAGCATACACTGCAGCCTCCACTCAGCAAAAAGAGCAAAAAGAGACTTACCAGAGGGTTGAAAGAGATAGCCTGCTTTAATGGTTGTTCAATAGCTACGCCGAATAGTCTCATGTAATATAAATGGGAGTAATAATCAAACTAAACTGAGAGCCACACTTCAATGACTAATGGTAAATCAACCCCACATGATATTAATGCAGGAGACTCATTTCAAAAGAAGTATGCCTCCACCTAAATGGACAAAATTTATAATACAGGCTTTTTTGGCCTCAGCCGATGCAGCAGTAAGGGGTGTTGAAATACTATTCACATCTTATTACCAAGGGAAACCCTCCGACCTACGAGTGAACCTTTAGTGAGATGGGTAATGGGAAAGATGGAAGTTGGGGAACAGATCTTTCACCTAGTGAACTATTATGGCCCATCAATGATGAGATCTTAGCCTTGGAAAGTTTGGGCCAGACATTAACTCCACTACATGGAGACATAATTATAGGAGGGGACTTTAATTTTATTCAAAATCAGGGGCTGGATTCCTCTTGTTGAAACAAGTCACAAAATAACCCACTTACATCTAGATACGTGAATAGCATGATCAGAGATTTTGCATTCATGGATCCGTAGAGGGTCCAGTATCACGTAGGGAAAGAATTCACTTGGTTTTAAAAAAGGCATACCTCAGCATTTAGAATAGATTTCTTTTTAATTTCCCACCAGTGCGCAATAGTGAAGTCCTGGATTATCCCTAATCCTTTTTGAGACCACTCGGTGCCAGTAATAGAGATTAAAACACATGCCAGTCATAGGATCAACCAAGGTGGATGTTAGATAAAATATTTTTAACTGAAGAGAGTTGGATTAAAAAACATCAAGAGCTACTGATAGAATTTGCCCATAGAAATTTGGGATCCCCTCCTCTATTTCTGGTGTGGGAGTCCTGTAAGGCATTTATTAGGAGGGAAGCAATCTCATGTAAGGCATGCATTATCAAGGGAAAAAAACAACTGATTAGGCAAGCCCATCTCATTCCATATTGCATTTCGAAATAACAGCATCCAACTAAGCCCTTTCTATGCGCACGACGACCGGGATCCGTTGTGCCCCACAGTGCTCACGTGTCCGGCCGTCCTGGCACATGGCACCAGAGGGATTTCTTTTTCTCCCCTAAAGCCTCGGGAGCTGGGGAAGAGCTTCCCCAGCTCCTGAGGCCCCCCCCTTGTTTCTGTGAAATGAGGATCAGCACGTATGTCATTTCATAGAAACCAAAACTGAAATGAGCCTGTAGGCTCATTTCAGTTTCACTTTCTATGTGCTATGGACTATCGCAGCCCCCTAGGCACGTAGAAAGATGGGAGAGGTAGTATTGGAAATGGGATCCCTGCTTGGGGAATGCCCCAGGAGGGCGATCCCCAAGCAGAGATCCACTCACTAGACACCAGGGAGGGGGGAGCAGCCCCATGGGCAAAAGCCTTTGCTCCCCCAAAATAATTGGAAGTAGCCCCCAATCTGCACCCCAGGGGGTCCAAAAAGCCCACTAGAAGCCAGGGATCTTTTGAAGCTATTTGCATTGGGGTGGGGGCTTCCCAAAATGGGCATGGCAATGCCCTCACCTCTGCCAAAATTCCAGCCTTTCTTCCCCCTTGAGGGCAGATGGGGCAGTAGCCCCCAATCTGCCCCCATCGGGTGGGGGCAAAGAGCCCACTAGACACCAGGGATTTTATTGGGGCATTTTGAAATAGGGTGGGGCAGCTCAAAAAGGGCATGCCGATGTCTCCACCCCTCACAAAAAATACAGTCATTCTGCCCCCCCCTGGTGGCAGATGGGGGCAGTAACCCCCAATCTGCCCCTCCGGTGGCAGAACGCCCACTAGAAATCAGGGATTTGTTTTGTATTCATGTAGGGGTGGGGGCTGCCGAAAATGAGCATGACAATACCCCGACCCCCAGAGAAATTCTAGTCTTTCTGTCCCACTGCGGGGGAAGATGGGGGCAGTGGACCCTGATCTGCCCCCTGGGGGGCAGAAAGCCCACTAGGTGCTAGCGATTGACCTCCCTAACAAAAGCTGCAGTCTTTCTGCCCCCCCCCCATGGAGGCATATTGAGGCAACCCCTCCCCCTCCTTTCCCCCCAGGGCGGTAGAAAGCCCACTAGGCCTGTGCCTTGTTTTTAGCAATGTGCCTACCTGTGGATTTTGGGCCCTAGTGCAGCTGGCACATAGGGAAACCTAGCAGGACTGTACATTTTTTAAAACTAGACACCATGGGGAATCCAGTATAGGGTGACTAGTGTTCCTCTCACCAGGTTCTGTTACCCAGAATCCCTTGCAAACCTCAAACTTAGTTAAAAACAAATTTTCGTCACATTTCTGTGACGGATAGTTCTGCGATCTGTGTGGATCCACAAAATTCCACCCACCCCACATTTCCCAGAGTCTTCAGAGAAAAATGGTACCTCCCTTGTGTAGGTAGGCCTTGTTCCAGCGACAGGAAATGGCACACAACGCAACATAGACACATCACATTTTCTCAGTGAAAACTGACCCCTTTTTTGCAAAGTGCACCGCTGTAGATTTTGTACCCTAGCTTTGCCGGCACCTTGGAACACTCAGCAAACCTATACATTTTTGAAATCTAGACACTCAGGAAAATACAGGATGGGGTGACTTGTCTGGCTCTCACCAGGTTCTGTTACTCAGCATCCCTTGCAAACCTTAAACTTTATAAAAAACACACATTTTCCTCACATTTTTGTGGTGGGACGTTTTGAAATCTGTGTTTTAAAAAATGTATAGGTTTGCTAGGTTTCTGGCAGAGCTGGTGTTCAAAATCTACAGCTAGGCACTTTGCAAAAAAAGGGTCAGTTTTCACTGTAAAAATAAAGTGTATCCACGTTGCGTTTTAAGCCATTTCCTGTCGCTGGCATTAGGCCTACCCACACAAGTGAGGTACCATTTTTATCGGGAGGGTTAGTGTAACATAGAATTGTAGAGCAACTGTTGTTACCTATTGACTTTCGATGCATTTCAGCCTTCCAAATGAAAGACAATGTGTAAAAAAGAAGTCACTTTGAAAAATGTCCTATCATTCTCATGCTAGTATGAGTACTCACAATTTTGAAAATGTGCAAATATCTTCTGTTTCTAAACTCTATAATTTGTTCCAATTTCAGAAATACATAGGCGTCCTTCATACCGATTTTTCCATGTATATATTTTCCCAAATTAATGGTAAGACGCTGTTCAGTTATTGGCGCTGGGTACCTTGGGTTCTTGGTGAGCCAACAAGTCCTATATATCCCACAACCAAAAAGGTCCAGCGGGTGTAAAAGTATATTGCTTTCCATCTAAGTTCACTTAGAATAAGTTACAGGTGAAAATGTTGGCACAAATGGCTGCTTTTTCATGTAATTTTCAATTTTTCCTATATTCAACTGTTTGTTTCTATAAAGAAACTTGAAGGATCTACACAAATGATGCCTTGATGAATTCAGAATTTTGTCTACAGTTCTAAAATTTATAGTTTTACAGGATCCGTTATTGCTTTGATACCCATTTCATACCCATACTAGCAAAAATAGGCTACGTCATAGTAAAATGCAAAACCTGTGTAAAAAAAATGTTGGTTTTCTGACAAAAGTCTGTCAGTCACTAAAATCTGTGAAAATTGTGATTTCAGCCCCACAAACCCTTTGTTGATACCGTTTGCAGGGAAAAAAACAGCCGCTTTCTCGTAACTCTACATTCTAGTCTAGTAAAAATTTAAGACTGCCCGTTGGCCCATTTTCAGAATCAATCACCCATGCACTATATATCAAGGAAATGTTGAGATAGGTAATTGGTATTACATTTTACAGAGCCAACTCTACGAACAAATGGTCCCAAGTGCTCTCGTAAAAATACAGGAATCCATGGGATGTTGTATAGATTCAGCACTATCGAAGGACTTTAATAGGTGGTCTAATAAAGTAATGCCAGGAGCTAACTTTAAACGCATGCATTTCTTCTCTAAAAGGCAGTTATATTATACCCCTGAGAAATTCCAAACAATTTTTCCAGATATGGCATCAGGCTGAATACGATGCAATCACCTAAAAGGGGATTGGTTTTATATTTGCTTTTCATGCCATAAATTAACAGCCTACCGGACCAAGATCTTCCATTGGATTAACAGGCAACTTAAGCAAAACCTAGATCACCACCCCTCAGATCTTTTATTTGGAATTTCTATCCTAAACTTACTTGTCTTTCAAAAACAGTTTGTTTTTATGGCCTCTTTGGTAGTCAAGTCCTTGATCTTACAAAATTGAAGATTACCAGTGCCACCTAGCTTTTCACAATGGGTAGTCAAAATGGGACATACTAATGAAAGGAGAAGGAATCTATTCCCGTAGAATAGGGGCAATCCAAAAATGTAGACACATTTTGGGAGAAGACTAGATAGTAGTGTCAATGGGCATAATTAAAACCTATATATCCCAGTATTAGTAAGAAAGAGATTGATTATAGATTACTATATTCAACTTGTTCTATATGTTTTGTAAAGATAAAGATATGTTTTTTAGAGTATCACTGTGGCTCGGTGCACCTCGTTGGTGTCACTCAGAATGAAGCCCTCCCACCCTCGCCCAGTGTGATGACGAGTCCCATGCCTTGGCCTTGACTGAATGGGGCCTCTGAAGGGTTATAACAAAAACTCAGCAAAAAGTGCTCTTTTCTCTCTAAAACTCCTCAAGAAATTGAAACCTTTTCTTCCCTATGATGACCTCAAGACAGTATTTCAATACCTTGTTCTCCCTAAAATCGACTATGGGAACGCCATCCTTACAGGGACTCCAAAAGCTCACCTAGCCCCTCTAAGGGCAGTGCTGAACATGGCCGCTCGAATTGTATCTGGAGTAAAAAGATTTGATCACATCACTCCAGCTCTCAACTCCCTCAAATGGCTTCCCATGGAAGGGAGATGTATTTACAAGCTGGCCTGCATCACACACAAACCCTGCACTCTCTGGACCCCAACTACCTGAACAACAGACTGGTAAAAGCAGGTCAAGCCAGAACACTGAAAAGCTCCAACTCACTCCTTCTCATTCCACCGAAAATTAAAAAGAAAACTGTCCAAGACCGATCGTTTTCTGGCAACGCGCCCAGGATATGGAATGCGCTCCCTGGAGTCCTCAGATGCAACCTCTCCTTCTCCTGTTTCAAAAAGGGACCTCAAACTCCATCTCCTTAACAAATACTTTCCTGAACAACGTCAACTAACCTAGACCTCATTATTTCCGAGTTGACTCCCATTCAAGGATTGTTTGTGAACGGACTATGCTAATCACCTTGTTTATCTTTTTATTCTCTCATCCTCCGTTGCACAGTTATTTATTGTTCATTCTGTATTCGTTATCCGTGGTTTGCTTACTTACTGTCAGTCTCCTATGTAATGTAAGATCTTTCTGTTTTTCATATTGTGTATTTGAAGCGCTCTGATGCCTATGTGTCTAGGTAGCACTATATTAAACTTTTCAAATAAAATTACTTCTATTGTATGCCACTATTTATTGCTCCAGAAATACTAATTATCACAACTTCTTTCTACATATTTGTATATAATGGACCTGTGATTATTTGAATGAATAAAAAACTAAATTTAAAAAGATTTTTGTCACTTCCTATAATGCCTAAGTCATTAAAGGGTATGTAATTGTTCTTCAACTTCCCTATAATTTTTGTATAATGACTCAAGTGAATAGACCTACCTCATTTCTTCTGTGAAAGCATTACAATCAGTGATTCCTCACATACAATTGAACTCTGAAAAGGAATCAGGTGTATGGACTTGGATTAATATTTGCATGCATGTTAGGTCTATTTATTGCCTATATTTGGAATGGTAATTTCTGATGAAAGCTGCAAGGGTGTTATAGTGCCCAAAATTGTGTCATAACATATTTTTCTTTTTTAAACCTAGGGCTTGATTTAGAGGTGGGCACTATTGTAACATCTGCCAGTTCTGGTCAATGTTCTGAAAGCACCATCACAGGGTTAAAACCTTTGGAATAACTGCTGACATGTTGAGGATGGCGGTAATAATTACGCCGATGCAGATTTAATGAAATATTTGGAAAATTGCAATGTTTACATAACCTCAAATCTCAATATGAAAGCCATAGGAAAAGTGATTTTTAGAGCCTCGTTTCCAATATTTTGGAGCAAGCCATTGCAGCAAGGCTTCTTGCTGTTCTGCTCTGGGTCATAAGAAAAGTGCAGGAATGCACTGTATCTATGAGATAAGGCACATTCTAGTCCTCTTTCACTGTGCTTGTGCACAAATGGCTGCCTTGCGCCAATGTAGGCACCCTTGCACCATGGTGCAAGTGTGTCCTAGTTGAAGGAATCATTGTTTTAGTGCATGGAGGGAAACCTTCCTTTTCAAAAACAATCAACAAAGGTTTTTTCCTCTTTCTATGTGTATTGTAGAATGTACACCCATGCCACGCCTCCCTGACGAAGTGTGAGGAAATGCAGCGACTTGCGTGGCGTGGCCTTACAGCATCTCTATGAGGCCATGAAAAGGCACACAAGGTGGCTATGTGTGGCCTACAAGATATGAGCCTGCACTCAGCACCACCGAAGCATCAAAACAAGTATTTATCTAACTGACCCAATTTTCATATTTATAATAGACATTCTACCTTTTGTTAATTTTTTCACAGAGAAGTAATACAATTTAATAGCGCTTATGGCTGTGTCAATAGATTCCATGTACATGTGGAATATCATGGGTGAGCGAATGAAGCATGAAATTAAACAGGTAAATGCCTGTGGTGCTGACCTGAACGGCTCTGGGTTTATAGTAAGATTAGTGAGAATGTAGGCGGCTGAGATTGTCAGTGGAAGTTTAGAATTGTCTAGCTACAGGTCTTTCAAAGATATTGCCAAGAAAAGAGGGTGAGTGCTGAGGCAGTTATTGTTGAAATCTTCGCACTCTAACATCGGCTTCTCAAGTAAGAAGAGTATTTGGACTTTTTCAGTTTGATGGGAATGACTAGGCTTGGATTTGTGAGTTTTGTGTAGGGAGCATTAGCTGCACTGATGATAACTATGATTTAAAGAATATCTTCCTCGGTTTAAGTTTTCAAGACACAAGCATGAAGAATGTAATCTGAAGAAATTCAGAGTACAGTAGCATCACCACATAGACTAGACTGATATTGTAGATTAAGAAATGTTACTTGTTAACTATTTAAAGGTGTGTTAAAACGGCTAATCAGACAGGGGCTGAAACATTTTTGCCCATAAATATGTAAACAAGACCTCGTGTTTATTGTATGCTACTGCGTTTGTCTCTAGTGGGTGTATCAAATGTTGATCTCACTTCTCCCTTTGTTCTGAAGATCTCATTAAAAGAGTGTGTTTGTGGGGGCATGAATGTTTTGCAAATATTCTTTTATCTTCCAATGGGATTTTTTCAGTCAAGATTTTGATATGGCAAATGTATCTAACATCTTTTTGTTTATATCTTAATTCAGTGTGCATATGAGAGTATTGACAGTAAGTTACAATCTTAGTGAAAGATTTACCAATATGTCATACAATCCAGGGCAGAAAACAAATGTTTTTGCACTTCATTGCATGAGAAAGGGAGAGCATGGCAGCCACATATCTACAGAGATCTGGTGCACTTTCTCTATCTCCTTGCGTTGGTCCTTTTTGAGCCCGCTTATCACCACACACACACTCTTGCACCATACTGCAATGGTGTGTATGTGATACCTGGCAAGGGGTTTTGTACTCAAAGAGTTCCTATTCAATGCACAATACCACGCTTAGACTAATGTTAAAACTGTTTCCACATTAGATATTCTATATAGTACAGCACACACATAAACATGGAAACGTTTGGAGAAAAGAAATCTTTTCCTCAAGGTTATGCCAACCTCAAAAAGGCATGTTGTTATGCAAAGCCCAGTCTGTGAGTGGCATGTTACACCTCTCTTACATTAACCTGGAGCAAGGAAGATTAGGATGACCTCCAGCAACCTCAGCACTGTCCTCCAGAGTGAAGAAAGGACCGAATATAGTTGCTAGGCTGAGGTACCTCAGAAGAAAAGGAGGCAAAATAGAAACATAGTGCCTAAGCTAGGAAAAGGAATAGGGCATAAGAAAAAACTCTCATTAAAAGCAAAAACTATAAGAGAAAAAATAAGCAATTCCACACAAGAAAAATGTGAGCACAAAAGCAAGCCCAATGTCACCCGCAAAAAAGAAACAAGGGATCGGAGTGCAAGGAGCATTAAACATAACAAAGAAGGAATCTTTTTATTGAAGGACTTCTTGCAAGGACAGCTTTCATGGATCCTCTTTGAAGAAACAGCAACAATCATGACTGTTCAACCCATCGACTTCCAGAGGTGCTGGTGGGGTGCGGCATGCTTACCTGTTCCAAACTTTGTCGGTAAGCTACTTCAGATATCCCTGAATGGTATCAGTTGTATCTTGAGGCTGCCCTATAAAGATATGTTCCCCAGTAGAATCTGTGATGATTCCTACACATTGGTCTAGGTCACTAGCGAACGATAGAGCCATGGGTAAAGGAATTGGGGTTCTGCTTCACAAAACATGCCCTGTGGCCGGTATGTTTGAAAGAGTGGGCATCAGCATTTTCCTCTAAATTACTTGTAGTATTTAAGATGAACTTCAGATTCATGGTGAAGCTATATTTGAAGAGATTACAATTTCTGGGTCACAGACGTCCTTTTCAGGACAAAGAATTTGAAGATTGTGATTTTGAATCTGCAGTTTCAGCGTGCTCCCCATCTTGTGCTAATTTGGAGACCTTGTTTCTTCAGTGCAGATTTTTTCAGTTATAGGTTTGGCCTTTGGCTTCAAGAGTGCACCACTGGCTCCACAGGAGTACTCTTTTAATGGGGAGGACATTATGATACCACCCTATTCTGAATGACTGGTGTTTAAATGCCCCATCATTCCAACTTGCTGTTTCACACACTCTGCAAGCTTGTGGGGTGCTGGACCAGCATGTGCAGCAGATAAATCCGTCCAAATCCCATCTCAATCACTCTCAAACTCTGAAGTTTCTGCACTTGAATGTGCAAGGTGTGTCTTCCAGAGCAGAGGTTCATGACTCTCCAGTCACTCTGTGGACTGTTGAAAAGTAGCAACGGTCCTGTTGAGAATTGGCTGTAAATGCTGGGGAGTATGGCCTCTATTCTTTATGTTTCGTCTGCACAGTGCTTGCACTGTGCTTGTGAAATCTTTTGTGTTAACTATATCTTAAAGGGGGCTTACCTCCCGCATGTTGCTTTCATTGTTTTTCATTTGTTTCTGTGCCTGGCACTTACTTTTCCTCTATTTCTTTTAGCTGTAGCATACTATTTCTTGTTTTCTTGACGTGTGCTTCTTCTATCAGTATCCTGGAGCTGAAGTACTGTTCCACCTGCTTTTGCATTTCAGTTTGTAGCATGCCCATCCCACCCACCGCCAAAACTCTGTCGCCCCTTCTCTCTTTTATTCTACCCTAGATCTGTAGATTGGACCCCAGTTCCTGCAGTGGCTGATTATATGCATTTGAACAATCGCAAGGCTTTGACAAGAAAGTCCGGTCGCATCTAAAATCTGAATTCCCTAGGCCTGATCTCCCTCACAAACTGCTCTCACCCCTGACATCGATACCTCCAGGCTGACCTTTCTCAAAAACACAACAGAGACCCGAAAAAGAGCATTAATGGAGTCCTCCAGGCCTGCCAAGATAAGATTCTTGATATTTCTGGCCCCTTGGCTAAGATCCTTGAACTGGCCCTCCATGCACAGGAAACAGGGGTCCTTGTTCACCCTGGGGTGCTTGCTTGATGGACATAGAGAGCGATATGCCTTCTGGGCAATGCTAACTGTGTGTTATCTTCCAAATGCCGCGAGTCAGTATAACTTCGTATTGATCCACAACTGGTGGAACTGGCAACTGCTGAACTGGCTCCCTATCAATAAGAGGATAACTTTCAAACTCCTCACCCACGCACACAATACACTCCACGACACCGGACCAGCGTGCCTCAACAGACGACTCAGCCTCTACACCTTTGCCCGCCAGCTCCACTCCACAGACCACGCCCTCACCACCACCCCCCACATCCGAAGAGTGACCGCCGGTGGCAGATCATTCTCCCACCTCGCCACCAAGACGTGGAACACCCGCCCCATCTGCCTACGGAAGACTGAAGACCTGCTAACCTTCAGGAGACTCCTCAAGACCTGGCTCTTCAAACAGTAGCAACATCCGCCCCCCCCAGCGCTTTGAGACCCTCAAGGGTATGTAGTGTGCTTTACAAATGCTATGATTGATTGATTGATTGCAGAGGTCAGTGCTACGAGTACCAGTCTCTCCCGTTCACCAAGCTTCTGAAACAAATGGTTGTTCGTCTACGAGAGATGGGGGTCTGCATGATCGTCTATCTTGATGACATGCTCATTTTATCCCAGGACCAAACTCAGCTTCTGACGCATCTGTCTTGGAAAATGTCTCTTCTAGAAGATTTGTGAATTGTGATCAATAACAAAAAATCCATGAATATTCCCTCTCAACTGGTAGAATTCTCTGGGTTTTTGGTGGATTCTGTCATGGTTCAATTGTTGCTTCCGCCCCTGAAAAAGAAATACATCAAATGAGAAATTAGGCCTACTCTAGCCAAACAGATGTTGTCTTTAAGATCCCTGGCTCTGATTGTGGGGTTGCTAGTACTTTTGATTCCAGCAGTGTTCCCAGGCCCGTTACACTAGAGGGCTTTTCAACAACTGAGAATTCATTACCTGCAATAGGGTTTCAGTTACGACCAGGGCCGTACTTAAACCACAACTGGCCCTGGCAAAGTTCTCGGCCGGCCCCTCCTTCCCAGGGGCCCAAAACTGGCCCCCACCAATGCGGCACACCAGGGGATTGCCCGGTGCCTGCTATGGCCAGAGTGGCCCTGGTTACGACCACCCAGCGGCCAAGAAGAGCATCAGAAGTGGCTCCTTCATATAGATGTGTGGAAGGATAAGGCCGTTTTCGGGGCCTCCCCTGACATGATCATCAAATCAGATGCCAGTAACTAGGGCTGGGGAGCACAATGTGAAGATTTTTATACCGGCGGTCACTGGTCATCCAAACAATTGTGACTCCACATCAACTGCCTGGAGCTACAGGCTCTTTTGCCATAAAGACACTTTCTCCCATCAGCAGCAACTGCCTCATACTCCTGCGGATGGACAATGTCTCAGAGGTCTATTACATCAACTACCGGGGGGGAACCAGATCACACCTTCTGGTGAACATTGCACAAGAATTCCCAGAAGATAACAGTTGTAGCAAAATTCCTTCCGAACAAGGGCAATCTTGTGGCAGATTGGAATTGATTACTGGTGGATTACAGCAATTGGAAGCTAGATACTTGCATCTATGTGCTTTACCTCAGACTGTGTTAAATGGACCTTTATGCTTCCTGTTTAAATGGTGAACTGAAATAGTTTTACAGCTGGAGACCGGACCATAACATTCTTGTTGTAAATGCTAAAAGATTTTCTATAATAGGTAAAGGCTTGGATGTGACTTATTTTAACTAATTTTCACACACTTTCGTCTTGGCAGCACTCAGGGCTACATTTCTTTGGTTCACCTATACTTAACTTTCTCTGGCTGCACACATTGTTCAGGGGAATAAGCTTTAAGAATTTCTGCTTCCGTTTTTTTTCTTTGCACCTCATTATCAACGTAGGGATGAAAGAGAGTGGAAACGGAGAATGGCAAATTTAAAACTTTAATCATTATTTCTCTGAGAAGTCCTCCTTAACCAAGATTGTGCATCATAGCACCGAGGTGGCAGGGATTGTTTTTGACTGCAAAAATGCAGGTGGAAACAAAGTAAGGGAAATGTGAAATTGCAATAAATAACGGAGTTACCACAATTTACCTGTAACCAAAAATCTGGAGGCGATGCA
Organism: Lissotriton vulgaris; assembly: GCF_964263255.1. Classification (NCBI taxonomy): domain Eukaryota; kingdom Metazoa; phylum Chordata; class Amphibia; order Caudata; family Salamandridae; genus Lissotriton; species Lissotriton vulgaris. Next base: position 1,649,989,762 of record NC_141689.1, read on the forward strand.
GAGTACTTAAATTTATAACACTAGCTTGTGCATGCTAATCACACAAACCCCTTACTGTATTCATTGGGTTAGTTTGTTGTTGGCGCTTTGCGACCTGCTGCCCATCAGAGAACTGTCAATGGTTATTCCAAGGGTACGTACTGCTGACTTAGGAGAGAGACATGTACCTAATTCCGAAGGCTATCAGTCTTGCACCCAGAATTCATTCCTCAGCTCTACTGTATAAGATGGTCTTGCTGCCATTTAGTTGTAACTTATTTATACTCATCCAGTTATTTAATTGGACCATACAGCTCTTGAAACGAGATGACATGCCAACATGTTCAGAACCACATGTGACAAGCAATTGGGTATCATTTGCATATGACACAGTCTCAAAGCCATTCGATCTAATGATACCAGCTAGAGGTGTCAGATATAGGTTAAACAACATGTGGCTGAGAATGGAGCCCTGTGGGGCCCTAACAGTAACTGTATGACTACATGAGACTATTGAGTCAATAAGGAGGGTAGTAAAACGGTCTGTCAAATAACTCTCAAACCAGTCTAAGGCCTTCCCTCTGATACCCACCTCCCACATTCAATGTCTCAAAATACTGTGGGAGATGGTGTCGAAGGCAGGAGACAGATCTAAGAGAACCAAGACTGACGATTCTCTTTTTTCAAGTGTGAGCCTGATGTTATCAATAATCTCAACGACCGCCATTTCCGTACTGTGGACCGCCCGAAAGCTTGATTGTGATTTAGAGATAGAGTTGAAGTCACTACCCTGTCCACCTATCAATATTGAGTATTTTGGTTTGAATGTTCTGTGTCCATTTGTCCCTAGTCTACTGAAAGGATTCTTACTGTTGACTCCACCGAGGGGGATGGTTCCTCCAGTGGGGTTGCCATTTATTTTATTAATTTTGCAGTCTCTGTCTTTTTTAGTTTAGGGGTCAGATTCCTTTGGCTCTTCTATCATATACAGTTTTGCTTTTGGTGGCTGTAACCTGATTGAGGTTTTTGGGAAATTATGGATCACTGGTTTGTCCTAAAGCAAGGTTGCTTATTTTTCTGGATACATTGGTTTTGAGAACTGTTCCATCTTATTTGTCCAAAGTGGTGTTTCCTTTTCATCTGGATAGGGAAAATGTGTTGCCATCTTTTTTGGGGAGAAAGGATCTGTGAAGGCAGATGTCAAAAGTGTTGTGCCGACAAACCTGGAGTGGAAAGATGAGTTTCAGGCTTGTGGTGCCATCTTTGTAAATTTTGGTCCTGGTAAGAAAGGTTTAAAATCTGCTACGACTTCAGTAAGTAGTTGAATTATTTATCATCATTGTAAAGGCTTATGACATAGGTAATGTGATGTGTCCCTAAGGTATGCACAGTCTTTCCTGCACTTTGACCTATGTTATTATTACTTTACTGGATGTGTGTATGGCAGCCACCTGGGCTGTAATTTTTTTACAGCATTATTGTGTTCAGATTTTGGATGGTGATGGTATTTCAGTACATAGCGCAGGTTTGGCTGAATAATCACCTCCTTCTTGATTCAAATCTAATCATCTTTATTTGGTTTCAAATCTTAAAACCATGAAATAACACGTTAAAATATAATAAAACATAGTAAACATACCTCATTGATACATACCAAGTTGGATAACAACCGAAAGTTCGGTTCAATCATGCGTACAAAGACTGCAATGTCCCACAAACAGTACCAGATACAGGGAATCGCTCCAAATACCACAATAAGTCACATCTCATCAAAACATTTGATGATCATCTATGCGAGCGAAGGGACACAAGGTGCATAATGCCATTATTAATATTATTATTATGTTTCTTATATAGCACCAGAATCGACACCCGAAGGGGTATCTCCGCGCTTGCCTTGGAAACCTGTCCTGGCTTTTCCCTGTGAGATAGCCCCTACAGGGCATCCCGAAGGTGAAAGCCAGGCATCCCGCCGCGGGGGGGCCGTTGTGGAGATTAAGCAAGCTTAATGCCCAGAGTTGCAGAGTGTGAAGCCATGATTAGGGCAGGCACCGAAGCGAGAATTATCGAGTCCATGGACATTTGAGCTCAAGACCCTGCCGCGTCGGGAATTGAACCCTGGTCCCGGGTCTGACCTCTGCTTCAGGGTCTGCCTGCTCTAACCAGTGAGCCACACTTCTCCATAAATAAAGGTGAAGAAAACCCTGTGATTAATAACAACTAGACCTGAGCCTGACTACAGATTAAAAAAAATTAAGCACATAAAAAAGTGCTATCCATAAGCATTTGAAAAAAAATAAAAGCTGGTCGCACTTGCCTAAAATTGGCCTTTTTCCAAACCGGGACAAAAAAGACTTTCTGGGCGTGTCATAAAAACAAAAAAACATCATAAAATGAACCATGTCCTGTGGAGATTTTCCATCACAGGCACAGGTTATCAGGCTTTGGCCCTTACTCATACCCCTTGGATGGGCAGGAAGGAGGTGGAAGAGATCAAACCTAAACTTGGTCAAAAGGAATCATTCATACGAGTTTACGAACCCCAGTTAGTACAGCTCCACCCTCAAGGTGGTTCTTAACATTATGAAGTGATGTACACTGGGCTTCAGGAGCTGCTTCTTCCCTTCCCTGTTCATGGTCTGCTGCACCAAAAAATATGCCTTTGTATAATACAGGTACTTCTTATTAATCAGTGAAAAGTTCACCTTTCCCCAGGCTCATCAAACTCCCCTCAATGTATTTGAGCCACGTCACTCGGGAAGCATAATCAAGTGCCAAATGCCCCCTTGGTTGCCCAGACTTTTAACCAGCGTGACACAGGATGATATGCTATCAAATCAGTAATTTAAGTTAGACCAAGCTCTTCATGTACAGAGAAAGATGCGGTACCATGAGGGACAGATAGAAGTTGTCTCAAGAACTTATTTTCCACAACTCGAGGTCACCTAAGGTAGTATACCCCCACATTTCACTACCACATAGTGCGTTTGAGATACACTTGGCCCTATAAATCTTTAATATTCCCAATCTAGAGGCAAAGTTAAAAATAGCTGCAGTCTCCTGGGTAAAATTGTTTTTCTTACAAGTTAGGTGGAATCCCCATATAATTGTATTGTCTAAGAGAACCCCCAGATATGAGAAAACACTCAACCTTGGGTCCGGGGTGGGCCCTACCTTGAGAGTATAGGGCTTACTTGCATAATGTAGGACTTTGAATTGTTAACCATCCGATCCTAAACCCCCATGAACTGAACACAGGAATTTAAAAGCGCTTGCAAACCCCGCTTTGTCCTAGCCATTAAGACTGCATCATCGGCGTACAACAGAACTGGAAGGCCAATCCGCCCCGCCTGGGGATAATCCACCTTGCTGCAAAAAGGGTGTTCTGTAGCTTATTAATGTAAATGTTGAATAAAAAAGGAGCCAGGATCCAGCCTGTGCGACCCCTCTCTGGATGTGAAACAGGCATGAAACCCTCAGGTCACCCGAGTATTGCACCAATGCCTTTGTTTCTCGATGGAGATCTTGTAGAAAGAGAAATATATCCTATCCCTATCCGATTCCCAGTCGGACAGCAGAGGGCAGCAGAGAACCGTCGAGCAGAGAGAGCAGTTGCAGTTGAAGCAACTAGCGAGCAGGTCGCTGTGCAGGACGCCATCAACATCTTCAAAAGTGCGGCGCTCGAGGTCCTGCGGTCCGGCTTACGCCGACCACCTTGTCTCTGGCAAAGCGCACCCCCCCCCTGAAGCAAGCGTCTGAAGCTGACCTGGGAATACGGAGGAGCTACGGATACGGCGGTGAGGCGCGGCGTGGCATATTGAACCGGCGCACTGAAACGCTCTGCCTCTGTCTCCTGCCGGCCCCCCACCTGGTGCAAGGCACAGAATTCCCCGCCCGCGAGTGAGGGAGGGCGAGGAGCATCTCGGAGGACCACTGTACGCCACTACGGATTTCTGGCTCATTTCTGTCTGACTGGCTTTCTGCTTCGCTTTAACAGCTGATACGCTGCAACCTTATCTACCTGTTTGCCTGCATCCTGCACTGCCACTGCCTTGCTGTGACCCTCCGCCGCCTCCCGCTGCCCGTGTGCTCGCAAGACATCTGAACTGGGCTGCAGGGAGGAGCGCGGTGAGGGGCTGCGACTACAGCTACCTGCAGCCCTTGGGTCCCACACCTGCGTGACACCGCCTCCAAGCGCCAGGAAGCGCTTTAAAAACACGCCGCCCCTGCAGAGCGGGGCTTTCTGCTTCGCTTTAACAGCTGATACGCTGCAACCTTACCTACCTGTTTGCCTGCATCCTGCACTGCCACTGCCTTGTTGTGACCTTCCGCCGCCTCCCGCTGCCCGTGTGCTCGCAAGACATCAGAATTGGGCTGCAGAGAGGAGCGCGGTGAGGGGCTGCGACTACAGCTACCAGCAGCCCTTGGGTCTCACACCTGCGTGACATCGCCTCCAAGCGCCAGGAAGCGCTTTAAAAACACGCCGCCCCTGCAGAGCGGGGCTTTCTGCTTCGCTTTAACAGCTGATACGCTGCAAACCAGTCAGTAATCAAACAGGTTACTACACATTACATATCATCCAGAATTTCCATGGCCCTGAAAAAATTAAGATCAAGAACAATATTCTTAAAAAGAATTGGAACGGAGGAGGCCATTAGGAAATCATCTGATAAAGCGTTATCACAGGGTCGGTTATCAGTCACTCCGGCTATAACCAATTATTTTTCAGGTCTTTCACCTAAGCAAACAGCAATACCTTCTGAGCCAAAGCCAGAGATGCACTCAGAATTACTGCAACCGAGTGGTGTAGTTTTATTTACACCTAACTATTCACCACTGGTTGAAAATTTGAGTACTCAAAGATCAGATAGCGACTCAAAGGGAATTTCTACTCCCCAAGATTCTCTAAAAACAAATATCGAAGAGTCGAAATCTAATCCTGAAACTCTTGCAACTAACATAGCTCGACCTGTGGACGCAGAAGAAATTGAAGGTCATAGAAACAAAGTAGTAATTAAACCCCAAGAAGCACTACTAAATACAGGAAACTTGTCAATTATCTTAATGGAAGAATCTCCTGAAACTGAAACTGATCATGATCTAGAAATTACCCCAGATCCTTTTATCATGGATAACACGAGTCTACCAATGTCAGCAACACCTATGTCCAAAGCCCTCTTTTCTCTACAGGAAATCCTGGAGTCAGTTTTAACTTTCCTGGGCCACATATTAGAAAATTCGGACCAAACCTTGGATGTCCAGATTGGCTTACTCAAACATTTAGTAGGAGAAAAAAGAAAGAAAGAAAGCTCAGATGGGAAAAACACACAACAAACACTTGGCAACAACCAAAACAACAAGAGTGAGAATACAATGACTAAAGGCACAAAAAAAGACGCAACTACTCAAACGCCTGAACATGAGTCACGAGAATCACCTATGAATGAACCCCGAAAAAAACAGGAAAACGAGGCCATCTATTCATTGAAAAAACTTTTCAAAGAACCAAAAACAATTAGACAATATCCAATGTTTTCAAAAACAAAGGATAACAACTCTATATTTAAACCTGATGAAGGAAAAGGAGATAATAATTTACAAACAACAAATGAAAACTCAGAAGAGGAAAATATGGAAAAAATTATAGAAGAGCAATCATGCCAAAATGGGGCTAAGAATCGAAGAAGAAAACCGCAAAGAAGAATACAAAAGAAAAAAGCCCGTAAATTAAGATTTCAAAACCCCAAAATTTATCCCAAAACTGAGGATAAACAAACAAAGGAACCAATCATCGGTGCCCCTCTTAATGAGGGAAAGGAGGACAACACAATTAATCAAAATTACTCACTACTAAATCCTAATGCAGGGGAATATCTACCAGTTAAATCTTATACACGAATATGTTCAAGAAACCAAGAAGTAACTCAAAATTCTGAAATAAATTCCTTATGTATGGAAGGCCCATCCTCAAAATATCTCCTGTTTGAAGAACTTTTCCCAAATGACAACGAGCCTTTAAACCGAGGGAGAATTGTTAACCTATTACAACAGATATCATCACTACGATCTCTGACTAGCAGAGAAATTTCACTGGTGTCCTTTCCAAATAAATGTCAAAACAAAATAGCTATGGTTACTTTCTGGTCACCTACCCTGCCAGGGATCATTCTAGGAGACAAGGAAGTTATATACAAATGTGGGTTTGACGTAAGAGAAATATCTGATCCTAATGAAGTCAAACCTAAGGAAAGAAAACCAGGGAATACAGTACGAAATCTGAATATGTTAAGTGGTAATGGGAGTATAATCCAGCAAAAAAAACTCTACTTCTCATGGAAAAGAGTCTCTAAAAGTACAAGTACATAAAGGTGCGAGAATAGTGTGGACTCAAGATTTACAAGCGCAAGAACCTTTAGCAAACATTCAATCCTGGGCATGGATCTCAGAAACATTAAACAGCAAAACTAACTCTTACCATCATCAACCTAAGGTTTAACCCTGGCTCTAAATTTAATATAGTATCTTGGAATATGGCTGGAAAAACTGACAGTAAAATGATTGATGCTATAAAAAATCAACCAGACATTTTAGCTCTACAAGAAACTTGGTCTACAAATTCCTTTAGTATAAATGGCTATTACGTATACGACACTCCAGCAAAGGAATCAAAAAATGGACATGCCAAAGGGGGGTTGGCAATACTCCTGAGTGAGGAAGATCAATGGGACCAAGAGATCATTGAGACCAACTCTGTTCATGTACAATGTATTAAGGTCCAAATGTATACCAACGACTCAGACAATCGAAGATCATTATTATTGTTTAACGCATATTTTCCCCCTGGTTCCAAGGGAGATAGTATCTTTTTAGAGAATATGGAAACTATGTTACAGATACTTGAAAGTCTACAATATCCGCAGTATCTAATAATGGGTGATTTAAATGCAAAAATTTCAAACAAAGATATCAGTAATTGGGCAAAAATGTACAAAGAGGAATCAGTAGAAGTGCCCATTCCTACATTTCCAATAGGAAATCGCTCAGACTCGAGAGGCAAAAGTCTATTATCGACCTTATCCAGTCTAAATGGGACTATACTAAACGGCAATGTGGAAGGTGACATTCCGGCAACAACAACCAGGCGGGGAAATGGTACCAAGTCAACATTGGACTATTTCATCTGTGAATTTGATCTCTTTGAATCATTTGAATCATTTGATCCCTATCCACCCCCAGGTAGAGCAAGGTCTGCCACAACTTGCTTCCGTTTACAAAGTAAAACATGGAGGAAAGGTCCATAGGCCAAAACGATGATACCAGAGCGGGTGACTGTGTACTTATTTATGTTCATAAATACATGTAAACATTGATCTATCGTGGAACAGCCGGGGAAGAAGCCATGTTGAACGTCTGACAGGATGTTGTTCTCGAGAGCCCAGACGGATAACCTATCTAGTAGGAGCCTTCCGACCACTTTGACAACAGAGTCCACTATGGAGATAGACCTGTAACAATGAGTGCTATCTCTATTTCCTTTTTTAACAACCAGGACTATGATGGAGGTGGTCCATGAGACCGGTGGACGTACCTGACTGCGGCATTAATAATGGAGGTGGATGAGGGGCCAACAACTCCAGGTTAGACATATGGAGGTCAGGAGGGATTCCGTCCCGTCCTGGGGCCTTATTGTGTGTTAATCCAGCAATTTCTGACCTGATTCCACTCTCAGAGACTGTCAAGGCAGATTTGTCGACACCTGTGTCCCTAACAATGCTCTCAGCCAGTGAACCCCCAAACATATCCTCAAAGTGAGTAACCCATTCATTGTCTGTAATATGGGCATCTAGGGTGTTTACTGTGTCTATTCCCAGAAAAGGGTTGTTAATAATATTCCAGAACCTGGTACTATTCTTAATTGTGCTGGCTTCCATAAGCCCACTCCAAGCAACCTCCTTCAAGAACCCCTTAAGCTTACCCAGGGCTTCTTTATACTTCTTTCCGCAGGTTCTGACTTTGGAGCGATCTCAAGGGATGGCATGTAAGGCTTTTTTTTAACTTCCTAGCAACACACAAGCATGCAGAGTCAAACCATCTTGGGGCCCTGATACAACCCCTTTTGGGAGCTGGGGCCATCAATAATTCAGCAATGGAGAATGATATGGATACAATGCCATTAATAATGATCTCATCCGCCAATGGCTGTGTGTTAGACCTGGCATCATTGGCGTGAGTCTCCCTTCCATTTTTACTGATTGCCTCCTCTGTTTTGATATGTTTTTGCTGGTTCGATGCATTGGGCACTGAGCCACTGCTATTCAGTGCCGCAGTGCAAGTGCTCCCTATGTTAAATTGATGTGCTAATTGGTGATTCCATGATTGGGTATTTGATTTACCTGTCAATGCACAATGTGTGCCCAGGGCTTCTAAATCAAATGCTGCTGGTGGGCCTGCAGCTCTGGTTGTGCCACCCACAGAAGCAGCTTGTAAAGTTTGTCTCAGGCTTGCCTTTGCAAGGCCTGTGTGCAGTCTGTGACTGCCATGTCGACTTGGCAAGTGCACCCACTTGCCAGTCCCTAAACCTTCCCTTTGCTTCATATTAGACACCCCTATGGTAGGCCCAAGGGCAGGGAGCAATGTAAGTATAAGGTAGGACATGCTCTGGTGTGTGTAGCATGTCCTAATAGTGAATTACAGCCATTTTCGTTTTTCACTATTGTAAGGCTACCTGTTCTCCATAGGCTAGGATGGGCAGTTAGATTATTACATTCTTATAATCCTACCTAACTCAGGTAATAAGGTAGAAATTCAAATTTAGTATTCCTGAACTCAGAATGATAAAATACATCTTTTAGTAAGGTTGGTTTTAATATTCTGTGTTTGAAAATTCCACTTTTACAAAGTAGGTATTTTCTTGCCTAACTGTCCAGGCCTGCCTCTGCTAGGTTGTGTATTCCTTGTCTGGGTTTGTGAGTGACAGGGATGGGGGATTCCAGGAGACAGGCAGGGGAAGGCCAGTGGTGAATAGAGAGATCTGCATCTAGATGGGAGGGAGGAGTTGCACCTGGGACCTGAATAGGGCTGGGCCTTCCCTCTACAATGCTGGCTCCACCTTCTGTGGCTTGTCTGATATCTCTGCCCTGCACTGTCAAAGGAGAGAAGGAATCTTGTCAACAAAGGGCTCCAGAGCTGTGCCTTCCCTCCCCTGTACTGTCTCCACCTCCTGTGGGGCGGCTGATGTCTCAGCGCTGCACAGTGAAAGAAAGAAAGGAGAGAGTCATGTAAACAAAGTGCTCAGGAACTGGTTTGGACTAGGCAGATGCCTCTCTGCCTTCAGAGAACAAAGGATGTTTGGGTATAAATATTGGGACCAAGTCCCAAGAACTTTAGATCACTTCTGGGAACGAGACAAACCTTTTGCCAAGGAGAAGAACCAAGAAACCTGCAGGAGTTTTTGACTGCCCCTCTGCCAGTGTGCCTTTTGCTGGGTTGGCCTGCAGTGGTTTCTTCATTGTCAAGGAAAGGAGAAGGAACTTTTTAAGGACTTTCATGTCATGCCTGTCGTGTAAACGGGAGAGTGTAACACTTGATAAACTTATTTTTTAATCCGCTCTTTGTTAGCGTCCTTACCGGCCAACTGCAGAGGAAGAAAGACATGGTTGACAATGTTTGGCAAAAGTACATACAGGGGCTTTGAAGCATGCGCAGTCAACGCGCATGCGCAAAGAAAATTTGTTCGGTTCTTAAACCCGCCCCAAACGCTCAGGAAACGCTTCGCATTTAGCCAGCTGTTCCTTTTCTTATTCCGGGTCACGGTGACGGCGTCCGAGGAGCTAGTGGTTCGTATTTGGAAGAAGCTCGTGTCTTCCCGCGTTTCTGAGCCTGATTTTCGTATCGTGAGTCCTAAGAAGCGGCTTGCTTCTTAGATATTGTTTCTTCTTGGTAAATCCTGTATTGTTTATACCGCTTTTTGACTATTGCGGTTTTGCAAGCCACTTGGTATACAGCTTGCTTGGTGTGCACACCACGTTTCTAGTCACTCAGTTCTGAGTGGTGGTTATATTGATATTGCCCTACCGATCCTTGTGAGTTTAACAAGGGTATTTTTGTACAGTGTTCTGAGGCAATTCTAGGGTGGTATCCTCAATTATTAACGGTGAGTCTCACGAAGAGAAGAGATACATTAGCTGAAGTGTTAATTACGCTTTACTTATGGTGTCTCCTTACATTTAGTATTCTGTTGAATCTGATTAACCATTTCAAGGCTGAAATCGGAGTACCAGTTTTTCTACTTTATTTCATTATTTTCTCCCTCCACTATCTAAAGGTACATCACATTACAATCCTTATATAGGGAACATTAAGGGGAGGGATTGTTTTCACTCATTGTTATTGTATCTTACTACAGTGCCAGTTAAAGAAGATCAAGTATCCTCTGATTTGGAGAAGCCTGTGGGGTGATGTGGTTCTTCCCCTTCCTAAACTTGTTGAGATGTCATCAGTGATGTCATCAGTGATGTCATTTAAGATGTCATCAGTGATGTCATCAGTGATGTCACTGACCATGTCATGAATGATATAATATGTGACATCATCAGCAGTGGATTGTGGGTGCACGAAATATAGTTAGTACAACTAATTATATAGGAGAAATTTCAATGGTTTTTTAAATGCTTATTCCTAACTATATAAGGCCTGAAACCTATGGTTTTTAAGTGAATATATATATATATATATATATATATATATATATATATATATATATATATATATATATATATATATATATATATACACACATATAAATATATTGCGTAGATGTGCTCTGTATGGGTGGAACCACAATTAAGCTGCTCAAATCCCCCCTCTGATGGCAGTTCAAGCCATCACATCAAGATATACATCTCTTTTCAGATGGACCAGGTAAATCCTCAGGGGCTTCCTAAAGACATGTCTAGATTCCTCCAGAAGTTTCATGTCATCATAATATTTGCTCTATCTTCTAGTTCTATGACTGCTCTTTTTCTCTTAGTTTCCTACTTCACTTGCACATGTTTGTATCCCTTATAGATTGCAAACATGAATAATCCACAAGTAGCAATTATAAACAGGGGCCTCAAGATGTTTCCACAATTCCACTCCGTACGTTTCCAAACCATCTACCTACAGCAGAAAATCCATTCCCTTTTGTAGGAAAGGAGGATCTGCTTTTATGGTTGCCCCCACTTTTTGCTTGATGTAATGCTGTTTCTGAACCCCAGTCTCTATGATTTTGCCACTAAATTAGTATGGTAAGTACTTAGGAAAATCCCAGATTGGACACTGATGTACACTAATCAGTCCCTAGTATATGGTACTAAGGTACCCAGAGCATAGGTACGCATGGGGTCCCCCATGGGCTGAAGCATGCATTATGCCACCAATGGGAGACCGCACAATTTATAACACAAGACCTGCCATTGCAGCTTGTGCAAGCTGGTGCTAGCACCACTAACGAAAAATACAGGTTTCCCTATATCTAAGGTCAATGCGTTTAAAATAAGTCAACCCAAAATCAGGCCTTTCAATCATGTAGGCAGGGTGCTTGCTTCTACATGTGAGGGTGCCCCTGTATGAGCAAGACATGCCTACAGCCTATAGAGTCTATTCTCCCAGGTTGTAAGTGAGACAGCCATATAACATATAGAGGGGCACCATGTCATTAAGCGATGACCATCTCGAAACTGACTGTAATGACCCCTAACATGTTTGGTATAAAAATTTTGGAATCATACGCTCACACTGCAAAAGGTGTGGGAGTGGGAGTTATGATTCCATGCACTGTAAAGCTCCTCCGGGAGGCCCTCAGTGCTCCTGGTACCCGTCTTCTAGACTCTGACAGCACAACATGGCTGCTGATGATCAGAGACAAAATTCTGCCCTCCTGCTGCGCAGCCAAGCTCGAGCAGGAGAATTCAGAACAGTAGGTATCTTGTCACAGGGAGGAGTGAACACCTCACAGGCATGGTTTAATGTATTGGGGTCAGGTGGGAGCACTTGCTAGTGACACTCAGTCTGCTTGAAGGGCCGACTTGGTGTCCTCCTTGCATAGGTCATTTCAAAGCAGCCGCTCTGGCCCGAAACAGGACAAATGACATGGGAGTCCCAACCCTTTCCTTAGGGTACTTATGGGCTTACCTAAGTATGGATCCCTAGATTCGACGTGGGACAGGATTAATTTCAAAACACCACTTCTTCAACTGTCTGGGCACTTGGGACTTCTCTAGACTTCGCTCTGGACATCAAGGCTGCAACTGGGAAGATTTCTGTTGCTCCTGATCTTGTTGCCCTGCTGGTCTGCTGCAACGCTTGTGCCTTTGCACATAAAGGAACATTCCAATGCCTGTGGGCATCCAGGACACCTGAAGGAATCTCCCTTGAAGTGAAGGAGTCATTTCCCTGCATATGCAGGCACTGCAACTAAGCTAACCGGTATGCTGATCCTGAGCTCCCACAGACTACGAAAGGTTCAGCAACACAAGTCATGTTCTTCACATTCCTCAAGGCCTGCCCTGTCTTCTCACTATGTTTAAGGCCAGTACCCCAGGTTAGTGCTGCATTGACTTGCAGTTGCAAAGGCTTGTTGGCTTCCTTCCATTAGGATCTTCATGCTCAAAGTAGCCCCAACCTCAAGCATCTCCAGTGACTAAGATCTTTGTCCTCACTGCACCACTTGCACCGTGGGCCTGCATCTTTGTTGAGCTGCTCAAGGGCCTATCAAGACACCAGTGCCTCTAGCCTGTGGGAACTCTTGATGTTCACCTTAAAATTCTGTGGGCTCCCCTGATTGCTTGGGGCTTGACCTGACTCCCCTGCTTGTGGTGAGTCACCTGCACCTTGCTGGTCCCAACACTGCACCTTCTTTGCTTTCCATGTTGGTTGCAGTTGCCAATGCTTGTTAGTGCTCCTGACAGACACGACCCCTCAACTCTTGACATTTGGCATAGGACAGCTTGTGAACAGCTCCTTGTCTTCCACTGAATCGCCTGGTCCTCACAGCTGCATCTCCAAGTTTACCCTCATCTCTCCTGCGACACTACAGTCAGTGGACATTCATTCTCCGTGCCTCCTGGTCACTCCAAAGTGGCATTGGCTATGTCCCCTCGGCTTGCAGGTGCTTCTCAACTTGAATCTACCTTAGGTTTCCACCGGACACCTTTACCTTCCCCAGAAGCGACATCTTCCTTAAGTCCGCCATTGGGTTCGGGAGTGGTTTCCAACGCCACTTCATACTTATGCACCCGGCTTCCCTGGTGTAGGTATCCTGGTTCCTAGGGTATCCATGGGTGGGTTTGCTCTCCAACCTTCTGTCTTCCTCTAGGTTTATTCAGGGTCTACTTGGAAGGTTCTTTCTTCTTTAAAATTGCAACCGCGACTTACCCATTGATCCCACAGTCTTATTCCCACTCTGCACACGGCCTCCGTGGGGCTCCTGGATACTTACCTTGGGTGGTTCCTTGGATCCCCAGCACTTCTACGTCTTCTGGTATAGTCTTGACTTGAGTCGTGGTTTGCATACCGTGATTTTAGTATACGATTTGGTCTCCCCATGGTGACCACTGTGTATTACGTGCTACTTAACTGTTTCTACTGAAAAGTATTGTGTGCATTGTGTATATCTCCGGCTAGGAGATATCTGTATGTATTAGTGAGCGTCTTATAATAAATAAATATTTTTATAAATACACTGTGTGGTTCTTTTCACTTAATCTATACCTATTTGATTATGTTCTGGGAAAGCAAGCTGCTTTACACTCCTTCTGGACTAAGCCTGAAGGCTGCCCTCCACAGCTACCACTTACAGAGCTTCCTAGGGTTGTCTAAGACCACTAAAATCACCATAAGGGCTGTCTGGATTGGTGCAAGGTGCCAACTTACATAAGTGTACCCCATATACCAAGACAGCTTCTCACACCTATTGTTTACCGTTCACCTATTGCTTTCAATCCTTTCACATCTCTCTTCAGATCAGTAATGTTCTTAATATATTTCTTCAAGTTCTTACTTTTATCAGGAATGCGAGTACAGCACTACTGAACTTTTTAGTCCTGCAGTCCCTGCCCTCTTATGTGGGAAGTTCAAATCTGTTTTGCAAAACCATAGATTCAATAGCTACCGTCTCTGTATCTACAACAAAAAATGGTCCAGCTATGTATCAGTATCAATATCTTTATTCGATTGTAGATTTTACAATCATAAAAGTTCATTTTTTAAAATCACATAATTAAAACAATTACAATTCATTATCAAAGGCAATTAAAGACACAATAAACAGTACAATATGACAGGCAATGAAGCAGGGAAGTATATAGTTAAAAATATAAATAACTGTAAGTTTAAAAACCAACACGCATTTTCACATCAGCTATGTTAGTAGACAGCTTATCAACCACAGTAGACAGCTTTGTAATCTTGTGAGAATTCAATATCATTCCTACAGATGGAAAAATTGCATCAAAGATGTCAACCATTCAACTAGCACTGGCAGATATTTTTGTTCTTGCATGCTCTACCCTTCTTGAGTAATCGCGGAGTCCCACATGATAAATTTTTGAAAAAACTATCCCCATGTAACAAGATCCATACCATGTCCTGGGTAACATAGTAAACTCCAAGACTAACAGGATCCTCACCATCCATATGCAATTCCCAGTTTCCATGAGTTTTAAAAAGTGTGATCACATTCACTTTTGCCCACAGAATTTGTATCTAATTTGAGTTTTCTAGTATATACACACAATTTTCCATGATGTTGCCAATCTCATGCTAAAACCGCTATGTTTCCTGCTACCTTATGCTCAAGCTCCTCCATTCCCCAACTTGATCCAGTTCAATGATTTGCTGCTATGGCCATTGTATTTATTCTGTTGTCTTATACCGAATCTATAGATTTATTCTCAACATCTGTCAATATACAGATCAGATCAGGTTGTGTCTATGAGCATAACCAATGTTTAATGTAATAGTAGGTTTAAAGAAGTGTCCAACTATTTCTAGTGTTTAGCATCAGGTTGACAATTCAATGCTTCAGCAAAGGAATATTGGACAAAATTACATCATAGTTTGATAATAATATTGTTAGGGAAACATGGTGATACATAATGCCTTAAACAGTGGAGGCAGGTAATTGCATACACACATAGCAATCCATAGCATCCATAGTATCAACGAATTCATAAAGTAGTGTTAAATAAACATTCAGAGAGTAAGCTCCTCTAGATGTATGTATATGTAAGTCTTCCTCATTATAGTAATGTAAACTATTATCAGTAGGAAATGGTGCTTTAAAAACAGTTGTGGACTTAATCTGTCCTGTACTAGAATGTGCAGTAAGCTCAACCCACAAGCAAAGCAATTATTACTAAAGTCATTAAAACTAATACCTCTGTACATATGTGCCTACATTTACCAATATCATTCATAGGCTCTTAACTTTTCTGAACTCAGAACATTTTGTGTGAAAAGCAGCAGCAGCAGCAAAAGACTTTCTATTGTTTGCAAACTGTGTAAGGCTGGCAAAACAATGTCCATGCAACAAAATGCAATTATAGTATTTACAAGGTCTTCATGAGTCCTTCTTAGCCCTTCTCTGTGTTCCTTTAAATGACAACCTTACACTCCTTCAGCAGACTCAGGCCTAGGTATTCCCTTTCTTCCCTATAAAATCTATTTAAATGTCTCTAATAAATGAACATTTCAAATCCACCAATGATCATATCCAGGATAAAGTGTCTCAGACTGTTGAGTGGCTACACAATTTGAAAACTCAGTGCAGCCAGAAAGTTCATCTCAATGAGGCTCAGTTGGACTCAAATTGTTAAAACAAAGTGTACAACATTCTCCCTCCCATTCATTGGCAGCAATATATGTCCATTCAGTAGAGGAATACCTCCGACAGGATACTCTTTCTCACTTTGATCACCTTACTTCCGGCCCTTCACCGTCACTGCCACTTAGGCAAGAATCCTCAGTATCTTCTGGAATAGTGTGTGGCAAACACACACTTTAGGCAAAATCTGTTTTCTTCCCTCCTGTCCTCTTGGCCACTGGTCTTCATGTACTATTCACATTACTGCAGCACTGGACCCTTAACCAGGGTCTGATTGTGGCAGAGTCAACACTGCAGAATGGGACCCTCTTGTTCCAACTGTTGACTCATTCAGACCCGCTCAGGGCAAACATGTGCTGTCCTAGACTCTTGATGATCTCCAACAGCTTGAATACCTGATCACTTTGTCTTACTGTAATCACAAGCACTTAAGAGAGAGGTGCTGTTACATCATCAAGGAGACACATGGCTCTCCAAGTCTTTACTGCAAAAACCCAGCTGGGTTTGTTTCCTATATATTTGATAAATATCCTCCTGTATTCATAGTATAACGTTTATATTCAAAGAACTGGCCAAATTGTGGCCGTACCAATGTTCTGGATAAAGACACCACAGACCTTGGCCCATTATGTAGCCAATTGGTGAGTCAATTTACTCCTAATAGAACCTGGCAAAGAAGATTCTTATCTAGTATAGGCAATAAAAACAACTCAAAGCTAATGAAGAAGGTTTATATCCATGTATAAAAACCCCGATGTTTAGTACAATATTTCTACATTGTATGAAATAAAGTGATTTGCTAATATAAATGTTTGATGCTTAGACCACATCCATAATCTGCCAAGTGTCCTCCTCAGATAAAGAAGGATAACAGAAAAAAGAAGGTAGAGTCATCTGGCCCTAGATATAAATCTAATTTGTCAGGCACAATTCACATATATGAAGGTCCAGTAGATAAAGAGAACATTTCCTGTCTACAGGGTGATTTCCACTAGACAAAAAGATATCTTCAGTGTCCAGAACTTAGGAAAACTCTACCTGAGGAGACTGAAGAGCTCTGAAGTCTAGGGGTAAATCCCAAGATGGAACAGTTGATCTACTTCCATTTTGACAAACCCCCCTACCACCAGATGATCTAATTATCCTTATTGCTAACTACTACATAGGTAGGTTGGATACTGCTAAACCCTGATCAAATCCATCCCCGTAAAACTCTATTTGGTTTACACCAACCTAATCACCCTGAAGAAAAAGATGATCAATTTTGATAATGAGATGTTCAAGTGGACTGCAGACAAGATTCTTATACTGGGGCATCCACACAAAATGAAAGGCCTACATAATGTCAAGTTCTCTTATCATTTGCAAAACCAATAAATATATTCACTGGTGGGAGCCATGAAGAAAAGATGAGTCTGATGAGGACAAAGGGAATGTGGAAGAATCTACTTTGAAGTTTTGACCATGAGTCTTAGGAGAGAAAACTAACCCAATATTTTCCAAAATTAAGCCACTAGATTAAATTCCACCTGTTTCCTTCATAGGTGTGCAACTGTTTGGGAATAGTGTGAATGGTGAATATGCATGAAAAAGAGGAGACAATGCAGACGTCAACATGAGAAGCTGAAAGAGACAACATATGCTGTTTCCCCATCTCCCTACCTGAAAGGCCAAAGATGTTAGAGACCCCCTTCCTAACTGTTTGTTAATAAAGGCGTTTGTGATTGTAAAACACAGGTGAAGAGTAGCAAATCTAAAGTGAAAACATTATTTTATAGTATCAAGTAATATAACAAAATATGCTTTCATTCGTATTGACACTACACATTAAAAAACATCTTTAGACATACAATATAACACATTTTTGTCACACAGAGTAGGCAATGAACCAGTCTTATTAAATATTCTTAGTAATCGATGCTTTTGGGGTACAAACTCCGACAATTCAAATATCCAATACTTGTAGTCCATTACAATGGTATATGAGTCCTTTCTTTTGTCAGAAGCTTATATATATATAATAACAGTTCAAACTCAAAGGGAGTTGAATATGTTAGAGGCCCAATTGAAATTGAGCATTTTGTGGCCCAAAAATATCCTGAAGAATCCCAAATATATACTAAAGGAAAGGCCCAGAAGAGGCCCAAAAATTTACTGGTGGAAAAGCTAACACGTAGTTCTTGGTATATTGCTACTTCCTCAAGGCTCTCAAATGACCTGCTGAACAAAAGAATTGCATACTCTCCCATATGATCTCATTATAGTATTACAATGTAACATACCTGCATCAATCATACACTCTACTGTGGTTATAAATAGACACGTAATACAAATTAATATTACATACATACATAATAATTATTATTATTATATGCAGCTGCTAGCAAACAGCCTAAAATTAGTACATTAACTTCTTCATCAAGACACAATGATATATCTTTCAAACTGCATATAAACATTTTTTTTACATAGGTCATAACACATAATTGATTGATGAATTTATACCAATTCCCAGCTTGTTATGCAAAACAACGATGGTATTAACCTATGATCTACTAAAAGTAATCCTAACTGTTTTTAGACACAAGGAGTATGGTGACACTAAACATACATAATACCGCAAATAAATATAATGCTGCTCAGACATTAAAATTATTATTGTCCATTGAGATGTCCTAGGATTTAAACATCCCATCTAGTCACACCTGTAAGTCATATACAAAGAAGAGGTACTATCCTTACCTTAATGAGCAACCTGAACTCCCTAATATCATGAATGTCAGAAAATTGTACTCCTTACCCCAACGTTCAACCTGAAATCGTTAAACTCATTCCTGTCACTGTAATCTAAGGTCTTCATATCACATTGATACCAGTCCTCCACAGATTCCATGCAATTATAGAGCCAGCAGCACAATATTGGAAGCTCAACCAAGTAGCAGCCAAAAACTCAGAAACATTTAAAATTTTGTACACCAGTCTACCCAGCTATATCAATTTCCATTTGGTGAGGAAAGGTAATCAAGGACCCTTTCCTCGTTTGATTGCTTACTATATACGCAAAACAGAAAATCTAAAAATGCATACAATACCTGAATACTGAAGCACATCTAACACTTTATTAAAACACTATGTGCACTTACAGGAGACATTTCTTTTACTGAGGAATAACACTAAACTAATTCTAAAGATTGCTGATCTCACAAATTCAATGTATAGTGTAACGTTTATATTCAGAAAACTGCCCAAACTGTGGCCATATTAACGCTCTGGATAAATCCACCACAGATCTTGGCCCATGATGTAGCTCATTGTTGAGTTAATCTACCCTTAATAAAACTGGTAAAGAAGATTCTTGAATCGTGTAGGCAATAAAAATCAACTGGAAGCTTGTAAAGAAGTCTTTTATCCATGTATGAAAACACTGATATTCACATTTATGAATGAACGTGATTTGCTAATATACATTTGAACTGCTTAGCTCACATCCAAATTATTCCAAACGTCCTCCGCAGATGAAAAAGAAGAGACAAAAGAAGGGAGACTGACCTGGCCATAGAAGTAAATGTAATTAATTAGGCAAAATAAAAAAATATGAATCTAGTGGATAACAATATTTTTGGTGTACAGGTGTGATTTACACTAGAAAAAAAGGTACCATCAGCTTACAAGAACATGAGAAAAATCTCTGCATGAGGAGACGAAGGTGCTTTGAGAACCAGGGGTAAACCCCAAGCAGGAACTGTTGGTCTAATTCCATTTTGGCAAGCCCCCTGTCCCTGGAAGATATAATTATCCTTATTGTTAACCAGTGAATACTGTGAATGGAGAAAATGCATGAAAAAGAGGAGGCCATTGAGATATTAGAACATCAAAATCACAAGCTCAAGCCTCCAAAATTCAGGAAAAGACATACAGGAGAAGACAATTCTCTGAGATTTCATTTTATCCTCAGGGTTCTCGTATGATGCATTCGAAACTATATTGACTAGTCCGAGCACCAGATTAAATGCCCATAGCCTATGTTTGCATACCTTAAATGACAAGCTACGAGTTAAGTCACAATGTCTATTTTATTCCAGACAACTGACAGGTCCTCAAAATAATATACAATGTAAGGAAAAACTGATCAGGATTGCTTTCCCACAATTACCAAATTCATATCTCCCCATTGATTTACACTTCTTTTGGCATCCCTCACTCAACTAGACAACAAACACCACTTCTCTCCATGTCAAAACATGCTATACAACCAAAACGCCTTTGAAAGCTCCCATCCCAATGCATCGGCGTGTGTCATCACACCTTGTTCAAAGTAAGCGCCACCAATTAGACAAAAAAGTCAAGGACTCAACAACTATATATTTCAATGCTCCATGTTCTGTTTGTCACAGACAATTGGGCAATCCTGTTAATAGACTAATTTTAACCTCCATAAGGGATCAAAGCCAAAAGACACACAAGCTAAAAATGAAAGAAAGAAAGAACCAATCCAAAAACGGTGCTCCTGCGTAGAGGGCGTTTCCGTAGTCCAGCCTGCTGCTGATGAGGGCCTGGGTGACCGTCCTTCTTGTGTCGGTGGGGATCCACCTGTAGATCTTTCAGAGCATGCGGAGGGTGTTGAAACAGGAGGATGAGATGGCGTTGACTTGCTTGATCATGGCGAGAGTTGAGTTGAGGATGAATCCCAGGTTGCATGCATGGTCGGTGGGTGTTGGTGTGGCTCCCAGCGCAGTCGCCCAACAGGAGTCGTCCATTCTGAGGGCATGGAGCCAAGGATGAGGACCTCTTTCTTGTCCGAGCTCAGCTTCAGACGGCTGTTCTTCATCCATTCGGTAACATCTTTCAATCCTTCGTGGAGGTTGGTTTTGGCAGTGAGTGGGTTCTTGATGAGGGAGAGGATCATTTGTGTATCGTCGGCATAGGAGATGATGTTGAGGTCGTGCAGTCTAGCGACGTAGGCGAGCGGGGCCATATAGATGTTGAACAGGGCTGAGGAATGATCCTTGGAGTACGCCGCAGATGATCTTGGAGGCTTCGGAATGGAAAGGGGGAGGCGGACACTCTGGTTTTGCTGTAGAGGAAGGAGGTGGTCCAGTCCAGAGCTTTGCCACGGACTCCTGCGTTTTGTAGGCGGGTGCGTAGGGTGCGGTGGCAGACAGTATCGAAGGTGACTGACAGGTCCAGAAGGATCAAGACCGCGGTTTCACTGTTGCCCAGCAGGGCCCTGATCTCATCGGTGGTGGCAATGAGGGCCGTTTCGGTGCTGTAGTTGCTACAGAACCCAGCCTGGGATGGTTCCAGGATGTTGTTCTCTTAGAGGTAGCGGGTCAGCTGTTTGTTGACGGTTTTCTCAATGACCTTCGCCGGGAATGGCAGCAAGGAGATGGGACAGAAGTTTTTGAGGTCCCTCGGTCTGCCTTGGGTTTCTTGAGCAAGGCGTTGATCTCTGCATGTTTCCAGCTCTCTGGGAAGGTCGCGGTCTTGAAGGAGATGGGGTGTGATGGTGGCGCTGGCCTTGTTGAAGATGTGGTGGGGGCCCGGTCTGATGGGGAGCTAGAGTGGAGCTCGTGATTTTGATGGTGTTGTTGTCATTGATGTTATGCCAGGCGAGCAGGGGGTCGCTGTGGGTTGGGACTGTGGGTTTGAGGTGATGTTGGGTGCCCTGTTGGTCTGGTTGTCGAAGCTGTCGTGGATGTCTGTAATCTTCTGGTGGAAGAAGGAGGCAAGGGAGTCCCACAGGTCTTGCGCAGGTGGGATGTCGTTGGTGTTGGAGCTGGGGTTGGAGAGTTTCTTCACAATGTTGAAGAGCTCTTTGCTGCTGTGTGCGTTGTTGTCCAGGCGGTCCTTGAAGGAAATCTTTTTGGCGGATCTGATGAGGTGATGGTGTTGGCACATGGTGTTCTTGTGGGCTGTTTGGTTCTCCGGTGTGTTCGTGGCACCATTTTGTCTCTAGTATTTGACAGTTTTGGATGGAGGTCGGGAGGTCACCTGGCATTCTTGTTGGTGAGTCTGTTGGAGGGGTTCTTTATCGGGGCCAGGGTGTTGGCGCAGTTGTTGATCCAGCGTCTGAGGTTGTTGGCGGCGGGGTCGGAGGGATCAGAGGGTGGGCTTCTGGCTCGGGTGGCGTTTAGCTGGTCTTCGGTGACTTTGCTCCAGCTGTGGCGGGGGATCTGTTGGGTGTGGTGGTGCGTGGTAGGTTTCCGGAAGATGAAGCGGATGCAGCGATGGTCAGTCCAGTGGGGTTCGGTGGTGTGGTTGAAGAAGACGTTGGGGCTTGCGGAGAAGATGGGATCAAGCGTGTGGCCGTTGGAGTGGGTTGGCGTTGTCACGAGCTGTCTGAGTCCGAGGTTGGCAAGGTTGTCGATCAGGGTGGTGGAATTGGTGTCTTTGTTCTTCTCGAGGTGGAAGTTCAGGTCTCCGAGGAGGATGTAGTCCTTGGAGGCGAGGGCATGTGTGCTGACAAGGTCATGGAGGGAGTCGCTGAACTGTGGCCGGGGTCCAGGGGGGGTCTGTAGATCAGACTTCCTCTAAGGGTGGTGTTGATATTAGTGTGGATCTGGTAGTGCAGGTGTTCGGGGGTGCTGAGGGTGTCATCGGAGTTGGTCAAGACCTTGAGGGTGGACTTGTGGATGATGGCGATCCCCCCTCCTACTCTATTGGTACAGTCTCTGCAGGTGATTTTGTAGCCATTCGGGTTTGCTATGGCGATGTCGGGTGCCGAGGAGCCGTTCATCTAGTCTCAGTCAGGAAGGAGACATCCGGGAAGGATGTGACGAGCAGGTTCCAGAGTTCTACAGCGTGTTTGCGTATGGAGCTGGTGTTCAGGAGTATGCATCTGAGGTGGTTGTATCCTGTCTTGGTGGGTGGAGTGGTAGGTTAGATGCTGGTGAATCTGCAGTTCTGGCAGGTGAAGGGTTCATGGGTACGTTTCGGGGTGGCCAGGAAGCAGGTGGGAGTTTGTCTGGCATGGAGGGTGCTGGCATCATAAAGGAGACAGGCATCGCTGCGTACACGGGGGCCAGGGGTACTGGCGCTGGGCGCAGTCCAGGCACGGACGGACGCAGACGGGCTTGCCTTTGGCGCACCTTCGGCACATCCCAGCTGCCATGTAAGGGGAGGTGGGTGGGAGGAGCAGCTGGGAGGCGGGAATGGGGCGGCGAATGGGAGAGCAGGGGGGCGGGATGCAGGGGCGCAGCGGTGGGAGAAAAGGGCAAGGAACAAGGTACAATGATAACAGGAGGGAAAAACAAGGAGATTAAAGGCAAAAACAATGCAAAACAGTCAAGAAACTGAACACAGACAATAACAGGAGGGCAGAAACAAGGAGATTAAAGGAAAAAACAATGCACAACAATCAGGAAACAGAACCAAGCAGATACAGGGAGCAAAACCTTGCGACAGAGGCAGCAGAAGCAAGCAGGGCACGGGACAGCAGGTGGTGCTGTTGTGGCGTGGGGAGCTACCTGCCTGGGAGCAGGGTCAAGGGTTGCTCTAGTACTCTAGTACGCAAAGCTCAGTCTGAATGACCTGCGGGATCTAATCCCTGGCACACCAATACTATTCTCTACATTTTCAGGCTTCAAATACATTTAAAGCAGGAGTTCACATTACACAGTCCTTCCACCAGACATATATAATCTCTTTCCTAAAAACATGATCTACATTTCTTCTGATGAGACCTTGATTTGACCATTCTTTTAACATGAGTCGCCAACCTATTTAGCACGGGTTAACTATACAATGGTAACATACTAATTGTTCCTTCTCCAAACACACAGTGTGGCACTCGTGGCAATCACACACCTGGAACACCTAAACCTGTTCTTAACATTGCTCTACTTTGAATCCATCTGAAGGAATAGGACACACCACCCAAACTTTCTATCAGGCATGATTAGTCCCATCTTTCTAAAATGTGGTCTCCATTTTTTACTGTGAGGCTATCTTTCTTAACATCTGAGTCACCAACCTCTGTAGAAAATTCCAAAATATTCAGACCCTGATCTAATGTGCAACTCTATAATGGTAACATAGCATTTGCGCCTCTTTCAAGCACAATGCGAATCACAGCAGGGGATTGCACCTGTGGCACCTTCACATCTATTTGGCTCTAGTTCTATTTCAGACATATCTAAGGCAATTTTACTTCACACCTGAGGAGATCCCAGATTTCTTTGGCATGTTTGCTCATCGAGTATATTGCAATACACATCTACAATAATACAAAAGCAAAGAGTTGTGTTGCAATTTATGTAGTGCCTGATATGATACTGTTTTTGTACATCATAACCAGTGAAAGTAAATTTCAAATTAACAAGTTGTGCCTGTTTCATTTTTATGTTGGGTAAACTGTGTGAAAAATATTAGTAAATAAACCCCAATGTCTTGTTCCCTGTAGTTTAGGAGCCTAGGTATTATTTGGCTGAGAGGAGCACTTGAAGGGGACTTGGCCTGAGGGCTTTGTTTGGCTCTCTTAACTAAGCATGGGCGGAAAATCCGTTCCGCTCGCGGATTTTGCGGATTTTCGGTAAATTCGCGATCCGCGAACGCTCGCGAATTTACTGAAAATCTGCAAATTCGCACGCAGCAGATTTTTTTTCCTTGGTGATACAATTTTGCGGCGTGTGGCGTAAGTTCGCAATTGCGAACATGTA
Source organism: Lissotriton vulgaris (assembly GCF_964263255.1). Lineage (NCBI taxonomy): Eukaryota > Metazoa > Chordata > Amphibia > Caudata > Salamandridae > Lissotriton > Lissotriton vulgaris. Next base: position 1,650,014,263 of record NC_141689.1, read on the forward strand.
GGTGCGGCGGGCAGCAACAATCTCGCACTCGCGAAATTACAAAATTTGCAATTCTGCACAAGAAATCCACTAGCAAGCAGCATAGACCTTCTGAAAATGATGATTTTTATCAGAATAACTCCTCAGGTTGACATTTGCCTCCCCTTTTTTGGATTTGAGGCCTTTTGACTTTCTTTGGATCACCTTTAGATTAGAAATCAACTTTCACAAGTAAGTTTGTTTGGGGCATTACATTTGCTGTTCTGCAAAAAAACAAGTTTTGCTAAACTGAAAGCACTCAGCAGGTGCAAAAGTTCAAATTCTTCATTAGTAACCATTCCCTGTAGTGCTTCCTGACTGGGGCCCCTCCAGAGTTCAGTTGCTAGTTGCAAAAATTGTATGACCCTGCTCTGACCCTCACAGCCGGATCATAGAATAGCTACAAGTAGGCCACAAAGGTCCTGGAAAAAACATTGCACTGCAACAGAAAGCAAATTACAGATAAGGAAGCAGGTGCCAGACTGGAATTTTAAAACAGTGACACATTAATAAATCAACCCCAAATTAATTCATGTCAGTTGAAGCAGGGCAGGTGTGCTTGCTTTTTCCCCCCATAATCTACAGTGATGATGATGATGAACCAGAGGGTGGCATTGATGTACCAGAGGGTGGCATGGGTGAAACAGAGGGTGGCAGTGTTGAAACAGAGGGTGCTGTGAACCTGTGATGATGAACCAGACGTAGAAACAACATAGTCGCGACCGTTGCATGCCGACAAGTAGGTTCGCAATTGCGAACTGGTACAAAATCCTCGCGAACTGGAAGAAACCCTTGCAAACACTATAAAAACCAAAAAAATCCGCAAATTCGCGAGAATTCGTGGATTTTGCGGATTGTGAGTTCGCAAATACGCAAATTCGCGAACGCCAGATTTGCAAAATTCGCCCATGCTTACTCTTAACCAAGAAGCACAACAACAGCTTGCTTTGTAGCAAGAAGAGCTTCAGTCATACTTTCTGATCTGTTTCTGGATTAGAACCCTCTGTCCTCTCCGGGAATTAACACAAAGGTTTTGTGGTAGGACCAGCCCTCCCCATCCACGGCCCTTGCTGGTAGTTCACCAGATTTCATCCTGAGCTGTTGCACCATATATTGGAGCTCCTTGACCATATTCTTGAGCTCCCTACACTTTGGAACATGGTCAGGAGTATTTCAATAGTTCTATTGCAGAATGGTCAAATCCAGCCTATTTTCACAATTTTTGTTTCTAAGACTTATATTAAAGCTTGGATGGCCTACAGAGTTAGATCCATTGAGGAGGGTGCATCTGTAGATGAGGGTGGAAATATAATGCAATTACGTCCGCTCGCTTAATGAAGAGTAATTTCGGGAAAGAAATCCCACAGCGAGAGTGGCATTTAGTGAACACAAGTGGCTGTTTGCACTGCTATCTATCTTCTATTGCATTTAGCACTATTTTCTTAGTACAAAATACATCCTCACAATCATTTTGGAAGGGATCGTGAACTGTGCTCTAAGAAACTAGCGCTAAATGCTGAGAGTTGTTTGAGAAAAAATCCTACCCCAAGGGCACAATTAGCAAGCATGAATGGCTGCTGGAACTTACTACTCATGCTCTTTAGCTTTCTTTTTGGTAAACCTTTATATTTATTTGTCAGTTGTAGATAGTACAATAAAACAGATAGAACATATAATTGTACCTTTTTCTCACATACTCCGGTGTGGCATACTGGCCATACGTGGTACAAATAGGAGAAGTTTAATTGCCAAGTCCCTAGTAGTCCACACATTTTCTTCTGTCCACAAGGGCCTCCAGGGTTTTTCCAGTCATGCGCCCAGTCTACTCCACTGTGCTATTCGGCAGTAGTATGTAGGAAGCTTTGCAGTGTTTTTTCACCACTGTTGCCAGTCCAATTAGGGAGCAATCCCCATGATATTCCCCAACTCCATCATGAATGCCCAAGAGTGCCTGTATGGATGTAAGAGTGATAGGGGTCTCCCAGTATCCGGGTCAGTACAGCCATAATAAGTTGCCAGTAGGATAAAAAAGGAAGTGCATAGCCGCACAACGTGATAAAAATCAGCGATATAGCATGGGCTTTGGGGTATTTCAGGGGGGCAAGTTCCTACCAGCCACCAATTTTGGGTAGGTGGTTTGAAGATAGTTCAGTTGTACAATCCTAAATCTCATGGCTATTGCTAAGTTTTGTGGGGCCAGTTGTACCAGGGTCCAGTCTGTATTATCAAGTCGCCCAATCCATCCCTCCCACATTAGTGTCAGGAATTGGAAATTGTTGGGGCATTTCTCACTATTGTGCAGTAGATTGGGACACCCCTCCTGTCCCTAGTCTGCCAATCAATAGTTTGGCCTAAAGAGGGCTATAGACAGGAAGAATGGAGATCTGATATTTATATCGCTGTAGGTCATGCCACAGATGGAGGTTATTGAGAAATTGTGTCTTAAGGTCTTGGAAGGAGCCAACCATACCAACTCACACAGATATGCCCAAGGGTCAAGATACCAATCATGTACCATTTTGCTTAATCCTGCAATTGGGCAATGTGTGAAAGGTGGTATTCCCACCATCACAGGGTCTGGTGCATCTGATTTATCCTCAACCTATGCGCTTGGATGCCTCCCTCCAGCTCCAGAGGACCTTCCTGTTAACCTCAGAGGGGCCTTTGGGGATGAGGCCATCATATAGATGCCCTTCAGTCCGTTCAGTCATAGTAGAGAGAGGTCATTTCAATGGGCATGGTAATCTCACCCCCTCAGCAACCACTCATTAAAAACCTATAGTTGTGTGGCGTTATAGTAGAGCTGGAGATCTGCCGTACTCATACTTCCGTCATACACTGACTTCATCAGGCTATCATGGGTAATGCTGGAGGGGGTGTGAGACCAGAAGAATGAGCAAAGTGTGTATGTCAGTTCCTGGAACCAAAGGTCATGGGATGCGGAGGCAGAAGTGTGGAGGATGCATAGATACATGGGGAGTACCAACTTTTTAACTAAGGCAATTTTCCTGAGAATCAGCAGTGACAGTGCATCCCAGCATTGGAGGTCTGTTTGCACCCCCTGGGTCAGGGAGTTAAGATTAATATTCAAAGTCTCATCGGGGTCCCTGGACATATGGGTTTCTAGGTATATGAAGCTAGTGGTGCACATTGGCATAGGTGGTACCCTTGTTGCAGCCCTGTTCTCCTCTTTCAGCGGCACCAGCAATGATTTCCTCAAGTTAACATGAAGGTCTGATGAGTGTTCTTAGAAGTATTGTATTTACATACAGTGGGAACAGAGGTCTGAGGGTGGAAGAGATAGAATAAACTATCTCCTGTGTACAGGGCAATCATGTCCTCGAAGCAATCTACCCTTTCCCAGGTCACCATTCAGGCGTCACAGTGTATTAGATGGTCTAGAGACTCAATCATCATTTCAAAGAAGAATGGTGCTAGGGGGCAACCTTGTCTGGTATCCCTATGGAGTCCGGTATCCCTATGGATGAGGAAGGTGTGTGACTGAACTCCATTAACCAGTGCACGTGGTTCCACATATAGGACATCGATGCTTCTATGGAGTCTGGGACCTATACCCATTCTTTCCAGTACTCTTGCCAAAAAGAACCAGTTCACTGTATTAATGGCCTCTTCAAAATGCATAGGGAGAAGGGCCAGTGGGTCTCAGAGGCCAACCATGCTGGCCATGGCCAGGTGAGGCTGGCCATGCATTCCTGAATGAAGCCACATTGGTCTGGGTGGAATATATCAGTCAGTAGGAGGCAGAGTCTGTTGGCTAGAAGCTTAGCAAATATCTTAACCATTGCATTGATCAAGGAAATTGGGCTGTAAAGTGTACTGATTGCCTAGGCTCCCTGGTTTAGGTATGACCATTATCGTGGCAGTGCCAATAACTGGGGTAATTTGCCCCTTTAAGCCTCCTCTTAGTGGAGTTTGAGCAGATTGGGGGTTAGCTGAGTGGAGTATCTATGGAACTAATCTGTGGGGAAGCCGTCAGGACTCAGCATCCTACCAGAGTTTAAGTTGTGGATTGAGTCCCTGACTTCATCCTCTGGGATCGGACCATCTAAGCTTATGTGGTCTACCCAGGAAAGCATTGCGAATTAGATTATCATCAAGGATTGAGTTTTGTCTTTCGCAGTGTGGGCATCAAATGATTCTAAATAGAAGGCATGTTGTGATGGGGGATGGAGACCGCTACATATCACAGGGACTATAAGGAAAGCCATACCCTCAGTGACTAGCAAATTTAGCAGTTTCCCTGATTTGTCACCATGTTCATACATACTGTGCATAGATGCCATCCAACACTGGTGCGCCTTATCCATTGCCATATGTTGGAGGGTCTCTTTTGCTGCCATCAGCTGGTGGTGGTGAGTCTCACTTTGGTGCATAGTATATTGCTGTTCCAGGGTGTGTGCGCTCTCTTTTTCAGCATGTCTGACATAACCTTTGGCAAACCCCCTAAGGGTGCCCTTGCCTGCTGCCCAGAGAATGCTTTGAGAGTCCTCTGCACCGTCACTGAGTGCAAAGCAGTGTTCTAATTCATTGGAGAGGAGTTCTACACAGTTTTCATCCTGGAGGTGCCAGGCATTGCTGGGCCATATCGGTCGCAGTGCCACGAGCCACCCCTTATTATCATCATCATCACTGGGGTGTGGGCTCAAATACCCGTACAATATATTTCTTGGTCCATGGGTGAGAGTGGTTTATATGAGGTCTGTGTGGGGGTGCATTCTCTCCTAAAGCCATGCCAGTTTCCCGAGATATTGCAGAGACCCAGGGCGTGCATTCCTTCTCCCAGTCTAGTAGCTTGTGTCAAGAGTTTTGCTGCGATATGCCAGAGGAAGCTAGAGCAGGCCTAGAGGGCTGGTGTTAAAGTCTCCTCCTATTACTGTTGTCCCATGCGGCCTCTCAGAAATTACTTATGTCCGTTCGGTCAGGGTCCCTGGTTGTAGATGGGATGGAATGTTTATGCGGAAAAGATTATAGTGTTTTCCTTTCATAAGACCCTTCAACACTATGCTTCTGCCTTAAGGGTGCACAGATGTGGCAGTCACAGTGAGAGGTGGGTTTTTCCGAAGAAGTATCACCACCTCCCAAGAACCCTGGGGGAATTCCACATGAAACTCCCTGTCATAGCCATAATGTCTGAGAAAAGGGCAATGTGATCCTAACAGGTGGGTTTCCTGAAGAATCAAGATGAGGGGCAAGTAGCGTTTGGCATATTGTATGACCACTGTTTTCTTAATTTGGTCCAGGAAACCATTTACATTCAACGAGAAGTCTCACCTCTAAGGTGTGTGGGGACAAAAGTGAGGATAAAGTGTGTGTGTAGAAGGGACCATACACGGATGCAAGGGACCATACAAAAATAGTGTGGCCCCTGTCTGCAGAAGATGTCACAAACCCGGTCATGGGTGTGAATGGTGATAATAAACAGTAAACAAAAATCTATTTCCCGCTTCCCCCAACTCCCAATCCCCATACTTCCCGACAAGAAGCTTCTGTCTCCCTATCATTTCACTTTACTGCAAATAAACATAAAACCATTGACAGTGTGAAATGGGCCTCCTCCAATGATGCAGATATCGATGCCCCGGACCAGCAAATGTTCAAGCATTTCCGGCTGCCTCAGGATGAAGCCCCTTCACCGGAGGTACTGCCCTCTTGATTCCACTGTATGGGGAGGCGGCATGTCCTTATCCCGGGTGTGGGGGGGGTACCCTTCTGGATGGCAGACTTTATTTATGGGCATCAGAGTCTAAGGTTCACAATCGTCTCCTGTTTTGGGTACGGTTCCTCTGGTCGCTGGCATGTGGCCAAGCCCCCCATCATCCTGCCGGGCTCTGCTGGGTCTGTGACCTTAGTGATATGAGGTCTCAGTTTTCAGTTGCCCACTATCATGCAACTTCAGAAGTATCAAAGCAGTGTTCACTGTCTTGGAAAATCATTTTGAACAGCACAGGATTGATCAGCGTGTATTGGATATGTAATGCTCAGACTTTTTACTTGACCCTGTTGAATTACTTCCTTTGTGATTGGGTTGTTTAGGAGTAGTCCAGGAACATCATGAAATAAGAGGATTTGAACTTCAGGAGCCCTGCCTGCAGGCCCCCACAGAATAGCATCTCTCTTTTGTTACTTCAACAGCTGGCCGATTCTTGGATGTGAGGCCCACCGAGGGTGGCCAGGGAGACTGTGAGGGGTGAGCCCAATACAGCATGAACCACATCAGCAGTGCCCCATCAGGTGTGAACAATTTCAGCCAGGTATTGACAAACATCATAGGGGACTGGGCTTCTATGACAAACATGTCAATTTCGGACTGGGTGTGAGGTGCTGTGGCCTTGTCCTTCCCTGAAAGAGGGTCCTTGCATCTGAAAGAGGGCCCCAGTGTTTCCTGGAATGGGAGCAATGGTATCACTCCCTGGGGCAGCAGGAGCAATTAGTTGGCCATCACCCACTGTGTGATGTCCGAATCACGAGTTTCGCATAAGACTCATTTTCTACACCGTTGGCAAATCAAGGCCGGAGGTCCGCCTTACTCCAGCCTACTTTACCATGTGATGGTGGGCAGCATGTGCAGCCAGTCAGCACCTGCAAATGATTATGGCAGAATCACAGCCTTTCACCAGCTGCCCGTGACTGATATATTCTACTCTGCAGGTGGAATCCATAGGCCCCACTAGCCCTCATACCCCCAACTAGGGCGACAGCACTTGCAACTGGGGCTGAGTCACAAGGCTGCAAGATCCAGCCCTGCACAATTGCAGAACGCCAGGCTCCACCATCCACTCCCCTCCACTGCCTACAGGGAACATTCAGTCCACCAGAGAATGGGCTGTGGTGCCCCCCTGGGGCTCAACCAACTTCTAGGCCCACCTGGCCCAGTCCAAGCTGCTTCACCTACGGTTCCACGTGCACTGCTGGGCGAGGCCTGGGTTATTGGGTGAGTGAACAGCGATGAAGGAGGGGGCTCATGGCATAACAGGACAGGTCTTCAACCACTCAGAGTCTCCCCATGAAATCCCCTCAGCGGCAGGGAGCTGCACTGTCCATGCGCAGATCAAAGTCGCAGGATGCACCATCACATGAGTGAGACCATGACCGGTGCAGTCCTCGTAGTCTTGTGGAGAGTGGGAGTGCAGAGCAGCTCAGCATTGCAGGTTTCAGGCCAGGGCAGCAAACAGGAACGTCTGCCCCCCACAGGAGGGAATGTCCATCGGGTCCAGGGCGCAGATGCTGGAGGATGACAGTGAAGGTCATGGAGCACTGCTAATGGGCAGCCCCCATCTTGGCCGGTCAGGCCACACTTCATGTTCAGTTACAATGTACGCTGTTCCTTAGCTCATAAGGCATCTTCATGTCCATTTTGGATACAAGAGGTTTTTTCTGCATTCAGAATTACCCAGAAAAAGTGTTAAATGCAGAATTACTCTTCTCACTTAATTCTGCATAATCTTGTGGCATTTTTTAGTATTTCATCGGGATTGCCTTACGCAGAATTGTATGGGTTATGCCCACCCTACACATCTATCACTCCCGCTCCGGCCCTGGCATCTCTTCTGTCAATTCCATCGGCTCCAACCCTGAGGAGGGGCTACTATCTTTCTAAACGTGTCCATCTTTCTCCCTGTGCTTCCTTCTTGAGACAGAAATGGTAGGAAAAGTGCACAGTGCTATGATTATAATCAGTCTAACACTTGGTGCCCCTCTGGGGCCATCCTGCTATAACTCAGGTTCAAAACATGGGCACAGTAAATTGCCAGTCTGCCAGCCCACATAAATGTGAGCAGCATGTGCAGTCAAATAGCTTATTCCCCACTTCACACGTCATAGTAGTGGGCCATTCCTGGAGCGGACAGTTGAGAAATCTTCAGCCTAATGTATCCCTCTAGAAAAAAAGACTTGATTAATTTAGTTACAAGCTGCCATAGACTATGTTACATCCCTCAGACAACAACAAAGATTGAACTGTAGCAACACTGTAGTTTTTGTCTGGTGTGAACATTGCGATTGCGGTAAGGTAACACTGTAGCAGTATTATGCCAGATCACACCACAATAGTAAATGGATGTACACAGAATTTACAATCTTTTTGTTCCCACCTGGCTGCCAAAATGTCTTAATAGAAGCATCTGACAACTGCTTAAACCTGGCTTCCTCACAGGAGGCTGCTCATTGCCTAGGACCTCTTTGCTATCTTGGTGCTATTGAGCAGGTGACCTGGTAGGCTCTATGACAAGACTTGCAGTACAGGAGCAGCTGACAAGCTACTGCTGCAGCCGAGTTGGAGGGGGCCCCTCCGTACATCGAGACCTTAGGCACTTGCATTCAGCGAGTGCATCCCTACACTTAAGAGAGGCACAGATGAATACAATTAATCAACATCCTATCCTAATAGTTTAAGATAATAGATAAAAGATATAGATGAAAAAAATGGACCGATTTGCTGAAACAACAGATTACAGATGTAGAGGACTCACAAGCCACAGTACAAAGTGAAGTCTCATTCATAACTAAATAATCAGAAAAATGTAACTCTTAGGGGCCGAGCACAATCTTGCTAGAAAGGCCTTCAGACATTTTCCAGAATGAGCAAATCCGATTCAGAACCTATGTTTACGATCGAATTGTCCCCCGTTCCGACCGACCGAGTACGATGCAAACATCTCGGCCGCGTCGACCAAATTGTTTCTGAACCCGATCCTGTCAGTCCAACTCGTTTGCAGCCGAATCGTAACGCACAATGGATCCGGCTTCTGTACGAGCGATTACGATGCGTTATTCGGACAGCTGTATCGGCTCGGTCTCAGCCAGATGAAAAGGCTGTGGGAATCAGATTTCAGGGGGCTGTACCCGGCCCCCATTCACCCGGGGACCACCGAATTGGTCCTGTAGGGGTACACATGGGTTCCCCCATCACTTGCACCCAGAGTGTGGCAGGCACCATGGGGTGCCCGCCACAGGGTGTACATTTTTCCCAACCCACCTCTTTTTGCTATGGGTGCCTGTGTATGCATTCAGTATGCAGACTCCAATAGAGTTCAATGGGAGTACGAGCGAGTCCATCAGCATACGGGTGCATCGTACTCGGTTGCTTGGACTCGCTGAGCACAATTTGCTAGGGAAGCCTTCTGGATCCGAGTCAAAGTCTAGCGAGATCGTACTCTGCCCCTAAGTATGAAAATTATGAAAATCGTATGAGGATAAGTAATTTAGTTTTCTGGGCATCACTGAATTTAAGAACAATGGGCCCGATTCACAGAATGAACTTAAGACTCAATCCTAAACTTACTACTATTTTGGTATTCACAGAATGCACTTACTACTTTTGGCATTCACAGAATGAACTTACTACTTTTGGTATTCACAGAAGATAGGATTTTGTCTTAAGTTTGTCTTAAGACAAACTTAAGACAGACTTAAGACAGACTTAAGACAAAATCCTAACTTCTGTGAATACCAAAAGTAGTAAGTTCATTCTGTGAATGCCAAAAGTAGTAAGTGCATTCTGTGAATACCAAAATAGTAGTAAATTTAGGATTGAGTCTTAAGTTCATTCTGTGAATCGGGCCCAATGTTCCACAGTTGATTGAGAAAATTATAAGGTATCATATTATACCTAGAATAGTTGAAGATTTGTCAATTTATTGGGCACATAGATACACATGTTCTACTACTGAGCCTGGTTTTGGCTGAAACACAAATTGATGAATGTTGGGGGCATTTAAACAAAGAACAAATTATGAACAAAGCAGTGAAATCTTTCAGGACAGGTAATGAATATGACTTGCAAATATACACTAATATGTAATTTGAAACTTCCAAACACTACAATGACTCAAAAAAACAGTAATACTCAGTGTTTCGATCATTAGAGTCTCAAGAAATGGTAGTACAAATGGCAAAGTTCCAAGGTTTGACAGAAGGCACATTTCAAATATCAACGATGCATGTTTCTCACAAGAGATCTGAACTGAGCAAATAAGGACTGGCAAAAGGGAAGGAAAAAAGCAGAGAACACCCATGATAATGAAATAAAAAACTGGTGAATATATATATGGAAGCAGAATGTTGTTTAGTAGTTATAGGGATCCTTGGGAGGGTGAGGTAGAAAGGAGGCACTTAGATTGGTACAAAACAGGGCAAGATGAGGGTGGTTCCTTCATGGATGTGGCTGCACACACCCAGGAGGATGTTAGAAGGGTAAGACTGGAGAAGGGAAGGACAAGAGACAGTGGGGAACACAATTGGGGTGGAAAAGTCGGGGGAAATAATTTTCTAGGAAATAGTGTCTGGAAGAATTAAATGAATCCCAGGATTAGCTAAATAACGAATAAAATATGGATACTTTGAAAAAGAATTCCCCCTGAATATGGAAAACACAATATTGATGGGACAAAATATCAAGGACAGATTATCAAAAATAAAATAATGACAGGTAAGTTAGTCTAGATTTTCTACACCTAAGTGCACATATACGTATCTACATGGAACATATATTTTCAAGGTACACATGATGTGAAGTTAGGAATAGTAAGTCTATACTTCCCTATATGTCCTTGCCGTTTGATATTTTGTACCATGATACTCTTTTCTTGATATTGGCATTGCATGTCAATATTGGTGACTGGATTTATTAGCACAATTATTTTAAAATGACCACTGTTATGGCCCTAATAATCAAAATAGGAAACTCAATTATTTTGTTTTGACTTGGTATAATAAAGCTGGCAATATGGTTGATGCAAGTATCACATATCATTAAGGACACCAAATCCAAAAGTAATTGATCAGGCTTTAAACTAGACAGGGATGACATTTTAATTAATGCAGTGTAATTGATGTAAATTTTGTACTTTTGCATATCAAAATTTGCATGTGGTTACCATAATTATGTCATTGTTCTATGTCGTGGGACAAAATTCCTGTTCAGGGAAAATGCGAGAAGCATGAAAACACGCGATTGGAGCAAAGTAAGCAGAGTTTTCCACATTACAATAGTGCCAGTTCTTTAACACAGAAAATAAACAAGGGAACCCTTAGAGTCCGAAGGGACCAAGGGAAGTAGTAATTAAGAGACAGTGATTTGTTACATGGTGAATCAATATAAATGCCCACAATATTTCAATCAAGATTGTGTCTATTTGTGTCTGAATGGATTATTTAGGAAATGTATTGAAACACAATTAAATCAAGACAATACATAAATAATTAGTGAACAGGACATGACAAGGTATTGGGAAATCAGCTGATTTCCTTACCGTAGGCAGGTGACTTAAAAGTGACTTTCTTATGAGAATACAAATTAACCGAGGTCACAATCACAAAAACATCTAATACTCCCAAAATTCCCAATTTTACAGTTTAGAGTTAAGATGCAGGTGTCAACGACGTTTCGATCCCCAACAAGGTTATGGGATCATCATCAGGACTAAGCAATAAAGCAAGCGCCTGGGTAGTTGCTCTGATGCAAACTGGAAGGAAAATTCATATGTGTTCGCATGGATGCATGATGCCAAGGAATGGTAGTGGTGCGGAAGTGATGGAAGACCAGCCGGACGGAGTTTGTGTAAGGTCCGGGGCTAGGCAGAGCCTTAGTGAATGGCAGAAGCTGAACTGCCGACGCCAAATGGCGATGTAGCGTGCACAATGTAATTCATTTTATGTATTTATTAATGTACTTACTTCGGTTCGGCTGTGTACCGTAGTTTACTACCCCCCACCCTGTCCCTCCCCCGCCCGCCCCACACCACTCCCTCCAAGATCCGCTACTGAGTGGATGTTCTGATAAGTTTTTTAACACAAAACTATAATTCACATGCCATCTGCATGATCAACAGGAAATTCAACTCAAAATTACTTTTTTGAATATGACTTTTACTTGAAAGCACCATTCGTGTAATTTTTAAAGCACCAAAAACATTTTATTTATTGTTTGTTAACAGGAAGAAAGTGTTGGTCATTTTGGGCTTGGATTTCAGGGGGGTGACATTACTATCTTTTTGTCTGCAATCTCTGCTGTATTCTCACACGCTTTTATCTTTTAGGAAAAAAGCAAGAAAGTTCAATATACTTCTTTGCAAATGGTTTGTTGTTTGAGGGAGGACATGCACCTTTTTTCCTTTTAGTTTGTTGCTGGATGGCCTGGAGATAAGAGATGGGGCACTTGTGGGCCCCTGTGGGATTAAGACATAGGGGTCCAGTATGATGGCAGGCGGATTGCACCCACCAGGCTGGGCAATCCGCCCACCATCATCCCTCGTTTTCCCCCCAGCCATATTAGTATGGCGGGGGGACTCGGTGGACGGAAAGCCTGCCCGCCGCTTTTCCGCCCCGGTCGCCTTGCGGCCGGGGCAGAAAAGGAATAATATGGTGGCGGTGTCTATCAGACCCTACCAGCCATAATATTATGGGCATTTTACAATGCCTTTCTGTGGCGGCAATGCCGCCACGGAAAGGCAGGTGGACACAGTAGGGGGGTGCACACGGGGGGTACCTATGGCATCCCCCTGCATGTGCATAATGAAAGCGGCAGGCACCGCGCGTTGCCTGCCGCTTTCATTATGCAAATGCTGCAATGCATTTTTAGCATTGTGGTGGGCGGTGCAGAGAACACCGCCCACCACAATGCTAAAAGTACAGGATGTGCCCATCACTGTGGCGGGCACATCCTAATGCCATTCCCGGGACCCCTGTCCTAAAGGCGGACGGTCCCGTTTACCACTGCCCGCCCGCCATCCTAATGAGGCCCATAATGTTTGCATATTTTTGGAATGGTGGAGACCTGGGGTTATATATACATTTTGAGCATTTGTTTGCAAATGTTATAACGATGTGCTAACAATTTTAGGGGCTCTGGGGGAACCTTGGGTTGAATGTTAAATGTAACTGTAATGTTTTGTTTTGTCTGCCTGTGCCTATTGGTGGCAAGGCTCAGGGAGACTCTCAAAGTCCAGGCTTGTGTAACAAGACACTTTCTTTGTTCTCAGCTACCTTCTTCACCAACTGCTTGCTCCTCTTTTGTTTGTGAGCTTGTGTATGTGTAAAATTGTTGATATTGTGGTTTACTTTTTCTTGCGACTTTTAAAAGTATTTTGAAGGGGTAATTCATGGTGCCATGTCCTGTTTGTGGTTGGAGAATTCTTAAAGTTTAGTTAATTTTCTTTTCTGTATTCAGGAAGTTATGGCCCTGCTGTGGCCATTTACACCTTTGGTGGTTGCAGCCCCACATGAGCGATTCACAGTTTCAGCAGTTGCAGGCCTGCATGTGCCACACATGTTTAGGTTCATGCACCTCTCACTTGGGCTGAATGGCAACATGCAATCGCAACCTCGCTGTGCCAGCCACAAAGAGTATCCCTTTGGTGGATCTGTCATATTTTGCCCTCCTATATCCTTTACCATATTCAATAATTCTTGGCGGATTGGGTGAGAGCTGGCCATCTTGGTCACTCGGCGGGAATTATTCCCGTCTGAATTATTGTCACCGGTTTAATCATTGGATATATTGGTTCTTTGTCAAGTTCCTTCATTACCGTACACATTTCTAGTATAGTAATTTTCCCAAATCTCCCAGAAGTTAAATTTTTTGGAGGGTTTTCCTTTCCTGTCTAGTTTATTTATCGTGATTATAGAGTTTAGCCAATCCTCGTATAGAGGAGGTACTGGTTTAACCCAATTTAGGCATATTTCCCTTCTTGCGAGGAGTATCAATACAAATAGTAGATTTTCTTGTTTTTTGGTCAACCATTCATCACTAACATTAAACTTGGTACATATCCCAAAAATAATTAGTGTTGTACTTACTTTTAGGTGATTTCCCAATATCCGACATAACATATTACCTACTTCCTGCCAGAAAAGTTCCAGTCGCGAGCAGCCTTGGAACATATGTAGGTCATCTGCTTTTTCAAATCCGCATTTAGGGCAGGACTTTATACTTGCTCCTTTGAATTTTTACAGTCTTTTGGGTGTCCAGTATGCCCTGTGCAGTGTAAATATTTGATTTCTCTTTAAGTGCGTCGGTTTGATGATGGACCAACATTTTTCACATGATTTCTGCCATAAATTTTGAAGTTCCGGTTCTATAATATCTTTACTCCATACTGAGTCCGAAATTGAGACATTATCTTTTTCTGCAGCAATTAGAGCCCAGTACCATTTTGAGACTTCTTTCTTTATAAGGGAGATTTTGATAATCTCTTTCTCTATTTCTATATTTCCTGTTTTTTTCTCGAGCACCTACCCAACTTGTTAGCTGATAGTATTTAAATTTTGACAGAGTTCCGTTAGTTATTTCTGTAAAAAGCTCCCAGGATTCTAATGAGTTCTCTGTCATCATTTGGCCCCATTTGTCAATTCCTGCCGTTCTTAAAGGGGATGCTAGGGTATCTTTTAAGCATTCAGGGGTGCCTGGGGAATCCCAGATGGGGGCCAAGGAGCTGTAATAAGGGATATTTAGGGAACTTCTCATTTGATACCAGAGTTTTGCTGCGTTTCTTAGTACCTTTAATTTTATCTTTTTAAAGAATTTGGGGTGTCCGAATTTAAACAGGAAGTGATCAGTTTTGTTTGTCAATCTTTGGAGAAATTGGGGATATAGTTCATATTTTTTCATAAGGGATCTCACATTCTTGAATTGGAAAGATCTACATTATTCCACGAAGTCTGGGCTAGCTATTCCTCCTTGTTCTTTTTTCCTTCTTATTTTATTCCAGGCAATCCTTGATCCCTTTGAAGCCCAAATGAAGTTCGCTATTTCTCCCTGAATCTTCCTCAGATAATCTCTTTTAAACTCCAGTGGAATAACATTAAAGAGGGAGGTACATTTCGGGAGGATCGACGTTTTTACCAGATTTGATCTTCCTATCATGTTTTGAGGTAACTTGTCCCAAACTTTGAGAAGTTTTTTGATCTCTAGTGAAATCCTATTAAGATTTAATTGGGGGATTTTTTCGAGGTCTTTTACTATGGTTATACCCAGATATTTTATTTTATCCTTTGTGTATGAGTTGTTCTGTTGTGTATTCCAGCTCATTGACTCGGTTTTTGCTTCATTAGTAAGATACCCCGCCACTTTCCCAAACTCTATAATTGCCTTGTTTATTTCTGGGGAGGAACTTTGAAGATTTTCTGTAAAAATCATTAGGTCGTCTGCATAGAGCGCAACTTTTTTAGCCCACTCCTGATGTTTAAAGGGAATAATTAAATCATTGTTTCAGATTGTGTCTGCCAGAGGTTCAATGTCATATTAAATAGCAGAGGAGACAGAGGGCACCCTTGCCTCGTTCCCCTTTGTATCACTATGTTATTTGTAAGGTTCCCATTAATTAGGATCTTCGCTCTTGCGTTTCTGTAGGTCTCGGTTATCAGATGGCTGAAATTTTGACCGAGGTTATATTTATTAATGACTTCGTTTAGAAAAGACCAGTTGACCCGGTCAAAAGCTTTAGCAGCGTCAAAGGTAACTATCATTAGGTTTTTTTTTCACTAGTCGCTATATCTATCGCTGCAAAAAGTTCATGCGTAATTTCTGATATTTGTCTCCCTTTATTAAAACCTTTTTGATCCGAGTGTATTAGGTTTGGCATTACCAGGGCCAGTCTCCCTGCTATTATTTGTGTGAAGATTTGTAATCACAATTTAGTAGGGATATTGGTCTGTATGACTCACAAACTGTGGGATTTTTTCCCGGTTTTAAAATAATGCTGATTATGGCGTCGTTCCAAGAGTCTGGGGTTTTACCATTTTCCCTGTATATTACTCTTTGTGGCTGGCACAGCGAGGAAAACAAAAGAGTGAAGGAATAAAAAGTGGAAGTCTTAAAATTCCCCCTATGCACTCCTTATACGATCATGCGCAAAATGAGGATAAAAAAAAAAACAAAAAAAAAACATGCAATCGCAACACCTATCGGGTCTTTACATACCTGGTGACTTAGGGCCATATGTATCATCAACTTGATTTGCGATTCTGAAATAGCGATTTTTTAGAAATCGCTATTTCAGAATCGCAAATTGGAATGTATGTACAAATTCTCATTTTTTTGCAAATTCTTAGTATTCCTTAATTGCGATTCTCAAATTGCGAATCGCAGTTAAGGAATACTTTCCCATTCATTTCTATGGGCCAGGAGGCCCATAGGAATGAATGGGAAGTTATTCTCAATTTGCGATTCACAATTTAAAAATCGCAAATTGAGAATAATTTCAAGGGTGCAGGGGTGTCCAAAGGACACCCTGTTGCACCCCTGAAATGAGCATGGGTGCACATGTGGCGCACATACATGCCCTAAGGGCATGTATGTGCGTCACATGGCACATTGAAAAGTGCAAAAATGTGCAATTTTTCAAGGAATTCGCAACTTACCACCAACTTGAAGTTGGTGGTAATTTGTGATTCCTTAAGGACAATTTGCATGTTTTTTGCTTCATACATTGCATTTAAGGAATCGCAAAATTTGCGATTCCTTAAATACAATTGCAAAATAAGGAATTGCAAATTTTGCGATTCCTTGTTTTGCACCAGATGTTCCTTAATACATACCATTTAGCAAATTCGCAAACGCTGAAATTCTGTGAATTTCGGCGTTTGTGAATGCGAATTTGCTTGATACATATGGCCCTAGGTTGCTTTCTGTCACTTAGGGTCAGATTTGGAGGTAAACGTCCTATCTTTTTCCCCCTGTGAGTAGCAAGACTGTTTCTCCTGTTCTGGGTTGGGGAAATAGACTCATACAATGGCCCCAGCAGCGCTTGGATGCCTGGCTTCACCTTGGGGGTGCCCAGGAGTGGACACTTCACAGGAAAGCCAGGAAGGGTTCCACAGGGGTATGAATACAGCGCTACGAGACCTCTGGGTAGTTTGCGCTATATAAATACAAACACATTTACATTTACATTTACATGCATGTGTGGGCCATCCCTACCATCTTTTTAGACCATTTTTCACACTGATGTCTAGTGGGATTTCTGCCCTCAAGGAGGTATATTGGGGATAAACTCCACCAATCCACCTATGGAGGAGGCAGAAAAACTGCTGCACTTGTTGCCGAGTGGAGGTACGACCCTCATGACTGTGGCAGGTGCCCCTTTCCATTCTACTAATTAGATCAAAGTAAATGAGGCTGTTTACTACTACAACTACTGGCAGCTGCTTTCCACAGAGGATGGCATGGTACTACTTAGGTAGAGGCAATATTGGAATCATCTATAGATTGCAACATGTATTCAGACATACTCTAGATACGATCTTCCATTTGTTAGCATATGCACTGAAGGAGTTTCGAGGCTAGCAGATATTTCATTTAACGACTCTACAATGCCCATCAATGTGACCTCCAAATCTCTCATTAGGGTATTATTGTACTTTGCTTCCTATGTTACTACATTCAAATGTGTGGATGATTTCCTGCGGCTCTCATTGCTGTGGATCTAGCTACTTTTTTTGAGGCGATTTAGGAATATTCTCCCTCGACTTCATTGTATTAATTTCACTGCATGGATCAATCACTGACCCTGACATGGCAATATATTTGGTAGGTTTCATGCCAATGATTAAACAAGCCAACCTATGTGTAGAATCATGAAGATGAGAATGTTTGTAGGTGTGTCATTATATGTTTTCCCACCTCTACCGGGTGGGATTCCTCCTCCTTATCGGAGCTGAATCTCCATCCTATTTCTGTCACTATTGAGGGTACAAAAGTGGCTGTCTTATGTTCACCGTCTATAACGAGTCCTTCCTGTAGTATAGCTCCACGTAATACATCACCAGACTTTCTGTATTAAGTTATTTTCTCTTTCAATGTATGCTTCATGTTATTCAACGTTTTCTAATTTCTTTCATGGATTTTCTAGTGGGTGTCACTGAATTTACTTTTCCAAGGATGTCATTCATTAACCTCATAGGAGCGTCGAATGTTCAGCGCCCAGTGCTGAACGTTCGAAGAATGAATGCTGGCCCATCGGCCAACGGTCGTGCGCAGCACTGGCAAGGTAGTGCTCGCGACGACCGTTGGCCGACGGCAGCACTTAAGGGGTTAATGCAACTTGTTTTCTTGGCTCAATTTTTGAAATCACTCGTTTATGTGTTGGTTCACCTCAGAAATTAATATTTCAACTGCTTCATCTGTGAAGCCCAGTATTCATTCCGTGTCATCACTATTTTCTGATTCCTAGCTATCACAGTCTTCCTGAGACAATGACATGTTTGCTCTCTAATTATTTCTCCAGGTGTGTACACTTCCTGCAGGCAGACTTCTAACAGATTTCTTTGATTTCTATGGTAGACTGAGCTGTTGGAGCAGCAGAATCTTGTCTCCACCCTTTCACTTCACAACTATGTCATATCATATATATGTGAATTTAGTATCATATATTTGTGTACTTTAACCCCTTCGATACTAGTCCTTCCCCGATGCTAAGCCTTTCTTTTGGCTCTTTGGAGTAGTTCACACTTAAGCCCCTGTAATTTTTTGTCCACATAAATTATCCATGCCAAATTTGCCTAGTTTTCTTCCAACATCTTGCGGTACCCAGGGTTTGTGGATTTCCCTGAAGGGGACTGACAAATTGGCCAAAATACAGCTATTTTCATTTATTTCTTAAAAATTGGCAAACAAGTGCAGCAAAAGAAAGCATCTGTTTTCTTTTACCCTAAAAAAAAGATATTAACAAAGGATTTGTGGTGCTAAAATCACCATCTTCCCAGCCTTCAGGAACAGGCAAACCTTTGCCATATAACCAACATTTTCTACACAGTGTTGCCATTTTACTGTGACATAGCCTATTTGTCCTATTTTGTCTGCTTTCAACCTCCATCTAGTTAGTGGTAAACATAGGTGTGAAAGAAATTATGGATCCCGTAAAACTATATATTACTGAAAAGTATACAAAATTATGAATTCAGCAAGGGGTCATTTGTAGATCCTTCAAGAATTTTTTATAGAATCTAACAGATGAAAATATGAAATATTGAATTTGATTTGAAAAAACAGCCATTTGAGCAAATGCTTTCACCTGTAACATTTCCTAAATATGACAGATTTTAAAAAGCAATATAGTGCTACATCTGCTAAACCGTTCTGGGTGTCTAGTATTACAAAATGTAGATTTTCTTGGTTTTCCTAGGTTCCTGCTGAGCTAGGGTCCCAAATCCACAGCTAGGCGCACTGCAAAAAAGGGTTAGTTTTCTGTGGAAAAATGTGATGTGTCCATGTTGCCTTTTGGGCTGTTTCCTGTCACAAGCACTTGGCCTCCCCACATAATTGAGGTACCATTTTTATCGGGGAACCTGGGGGAATGCTGGATGGGTAGAAGTTTGTGGCTCTCCGCAGATTCCAGAATTTCCCATCACAGAAATATGAGGACAATATGTTTTGTTTTTACAAAACATATTGGTTTGCAAGGAATTGTGGGTAACAAAACCTGGTGAAAGCCACACAAGTCACCCCATCCTGGATTCCCCTGAGTGTCTAGGTTTTTCAAATGTACAAGTTTTCTAGGTTTCACTTGGTGCCGGCTTCGCTAGCGCTGAAAATCTACAGCTAGGCACATGGCAAAAAAAATGGTCAGTGCCTATTGGGATTTTTGCCTCCCACGGGGGCAGATTGAGGGTTATTGCCCCAGTATGCCTCTGTGAGGATGCAGAAAAACTGTGGCCATTATTTTTTTTGGGGGGGTGCGATGGGGCATTTCCACAACCATTCTGTAGAGTCCCCAGCCCTTCACTAAGAAACAAAAATAGTCCCTGGTGCCTGGGTTTTTTAACCCCCCGGGGGCAGATCGGTGACTATTGCTCCCATATGCCCCCGGGGGGGCAGAAATCCTGACGCCATTTTTATGGGTGGGTGGAGGCACTGGCATTTCCACCCTGGGCCGCCCCTGCCACTACACTACAAAAAGAAAATAGTCCCTGCTGCCAAGTATTTTTTGCACCCGCAGAGGGGCTGATCTGGGACTATTGCCTCACCTACCCCCTGGGGGAGGCAGAAACACTTTGGTCCCCATTTATGTGGAGTGACAGAATCTCCAAGCCCATTTTGGGTAGCCCCTCACCCTCTTTTATAAAATAAAATCCCTATTGTCTAGTGGGTAGTTTGTTCTCCAGGGGAGCAGATCGGGGGATAATAACCCCCATATGCCCCCAAATGGAAATAAATACTGTCCCATTTTTGTTTGGGGGTGGGGCATAGGCATGCTCATTCCGGGATCCCCTACTCCTATGTATAAAAACCAAAATCTCTGGTGCCATTTGGGCTTTTTGACCCCCCCCAGGGGGGCAGGTCATAGTCTATTGCCCTCATCTGCCTCCAGGGTGAAGGGGGCAGAAGACTGTGGCTATTTTTTTGGGGGGGGGGGTATTGGCTTGACCATTCTGGGCAGCCCCCATTCTTTCGTATAAAAACATAAAGAATCCCTGGTGACTAATGGGATTTCTGCCCCTGGGGAGCAGATCAGGGACTATTGCAACCATCTTCCACCCGAGTGAGACCTAAAGACTGTGGCTAACTGTTTTGGGGTGTGTGGTATGGTAAAAAACGTAATCTCTGCTGCCTGGTAGGCTTCCTGCCCCCCCAGGAAGGCGGATAAGGGGCTTTTGCACTCATCAGCCTCTTGTGATGGGCAGAAAGTCTGTGCCAATATTTTCTTGGGTGAGGGCATTGGCATGCCAATACTGGGAAGCCTCCACCCCTAAGTATATAAAAAGCATAATCCCTGGAACCTAATGGGCTTCCAGATCAGGGACTTTTGCTCCCATCTGCCTCCTGGGGGGAAGAAAGACTGTGGAATTTTTTGGGGGGAGTGGGGGCATTGGCATGCCCATTCTGGGCAGCCCCCACACCTAAACTACTATAAAAAAGAATTCCTGGTGTCTTGTTTACTTTCTTACCCTTGAGGGGCAGATTGGGCGCTAATGCCCCCATCTGCCCTCTAGGGGTACAGAAAGACTGAACATGCCTATTTAAATACAGGGGGACTAAAGATCCTTGGACAATACTTATCCCTTCTCCCTACGCGCTTAGGCCTGAGATAGCCCCATGAGCAGATAGTTAGTGAAACTGAAACAAGCAGTTTTGGTTTCAGTGAAATGACATCAGTGCGCTGTGCGCGCTAATCATCATTTAATTGAAAATAAAAATGCCTCAGAAGGTTGGGCACCTCTCGAAGCAAAACAAGGGAAATACCTCTGCTGTTTACTGCTGAGGGATTTAGTGCTTGTATGCACTTGATGGAATGGTTCCGTCATGAACTCACGATCACTGTGGCTCATGACATAACCATTCCGTTATGAGTATGGAAAGGGTTAATATCATTAAGATAAACTGGTGCACTTGACTGCAATACTGAAGGTGCATTCACTGTATAAGTCAGACATTTATATGAGTGTGCATACTAATGTTTCCTGATAGTGATATCAAATTGCAGTTTTCATATATTACTGAATTTGTGCAGTTTGAGTAATGTTGTTGACGCTCTCTCTCTCTCTCTCTCTCTATATATATATATATATATATATATTTTCGTTGGAGGAGTAGTTTGTGGCATACATTGTGCGCGGATACCAGATACGCGCTGTTTGGACCCCCGCAACACAAAGTGGATTCAGCCCTGCTGCTTTGTTTGCTCCGGTGAACGTTTTGACTGTCCAGGTTGCTGGAATGGCTGTATCTCACCACCTCCCAGCCAGGAAGAAAGCAGCGGTGTAGGCCCCATTCGGCTCCTCATCGGGCGCGGTGAACTTCACTGTGCCCCCGTGAATTGGACTCCTGTGCTTCGGTGGTGGTTGTTGCGGTTTGGGGGCTTGAGGAGGTGACATTCACAGGCAGAGAGCGGCAAATATTCAATCCTGCGGAGCCTGCTTGTCGGAAATCCATCCCTGCCGAACCTGAACTTACCTGGAATCTACATTGCATTCTGGGCAAGGTAGTTCGTTTGTGCTTCTACCACGTGCAAAGGGGCGGAACCGGCAACAATCACCCAATGCGGTAAAGGCAGGACACTTTCAAACTTTCAGTGTACCGCAGACTTGCTTCATTGCTCCTGTATTCACCTTGTGCTGACGAGGCTTATCTGAAGCCGAAATGCATCCGCCCATTTGTGAATAAAGTGGCCTCCGAATGTTCCCCTGCTGTGGTCCTTTTCTTTTCGTTGGAGGAGAAGTTTGTGGCATACATTGTGCGCGGATACCAGATACGCGCTGTTTGGACCCCCGCAACACAAAGTGGATTCAGCCCTGCTGGTTTGTTTGCTCCGGTGAACGTTTTGACTGTATAGGTTGCTGGAATGGCTGTATCTCACCACCTCCCAGCCAGGAAGAAAACAGCGGTGTAGGTGCCATTCGGCTCCTCATCGGGCGAGGTGAAATTCACTGTGCCCCCGTGTATTGGACTCCTGTGATTCGGTGGTGGTTGTTGTGGTTTGGGGGCTTGAGGAGGTGACATTCACAGGCAGAGAGCGGCAAATATTCAATCCTGCGGAGCCTGCTTGTCGGAAATCCATCCCTGCCGAACCTGAACTTACCTGGAATCTACATTGCATTCTGGGCAAGGTAGTTCGTTTGTGCTTCTACCACGTGCAAAGGGGCGGAACCGGCAACAATCACCCAATGCGGTAAAGGCAGGACACTTTCAAACCTTCAGTGTACCACAGACTTGCTTCATTGCTGCTGTATTCACCTGGCGCTGACGAGGCTTATCTGAAGCCGAAATGCATCCGTCCATCTGTGAATAAAGTGGCCTCCGAATGTTCCCCTGCTGTAGTCTTTTTCTTTTCGTTGGAGGAGAAGTTTGTGGCATACATTGTGCGCGGATACCAGATACGCGCTGTTTGGACCCTCGCAACACAAAGTGGATTCAGCCCTGCTGGTTTGTTTGCTTCGGTGAACGTTTTGACTGTCCAGGTTGCTGTAATGGCTGTATCTCACCACCTCCCAGCCAGGAAGAAAGCAGCGTTGTAGGCGCCATTCGGCTCCTCATCGGGCGAGGTGAACTTAACTGTGCCCCCGTGAATTGGACTCCTGTGCTTCGGTGGTGGTTGTTGCGGTTTGGGGGCTTGAGGAGGTGACATTCACAGGCAGAGAGCGGCAAATATTCAATCCTGCAGAGCCTGCTTGTCGGAAATCCATCCCTGCCGAACCTGAACTTACCTGGAATCTACATTGCATTCTGGGCAAGGTAGTTCGTTTGTGCTTCTACCACGTACAAAGGGGCAGAACCGGCAACAATCACCCAATGCGGTAAAGGCAGGACACTTTCAAACCTTCAGTGTACCGCAGACTTGCTTTATTGCTCCTGTATTCACCTGGCGCTGACGAGGCTTATCTGAAGCCGAAATGCATCCGCCCATCTGTGAATAAAGTGGCCTCCGAATGTTCCCCTGCTGTGGTCCTTTTCTTTTAGTTGGAGGAGAAGTTTGTGGCATACATTGTGCGCGGATACCAGATACGCGCTGTTTGGACCCCCGCAACACAAAGTGGATTCAGCCCTGCTGGTTTGTTTGCTCCGGTGAACGTTTTGACTGTCCAGGTTGCTGGAATGGCTGTATCTCACCACCTCCCAGCCAGGAAGAAATCAGCGGTGTAGGCGCCATTCGGCTCCTCATCGGGCGAGGTGAACTTCACTGTGCCCCTGTGAATTGGACTCCGTGCTGCGGTGGTGGTTGTTGCGGTTTGGGGGCTTGAGGAGGTGACATTCACAGGCAGAGAGCGGCAAATATTCAATCCTGCGGAGCCTGCTTGTCGGAAATCCATCCCCGCCGAATCTGAACTTACCTGGAATCTACATTGCATTCTGGGCAAGGTAGTTCGTTTGTGCTTCTACTACGTGCAAAGGGGCGGAACCGGCAGCAATCACCCAATGCGGTAAAGGCAGGACACTTTCAAACTTTCAGTGTACCGCAGACTTGCTTCATTGCTCCTGTATTCACCTTGCGCTGACGAGGCTTATCTGAAGCCGAAATGCATCCGCCCATCTGTGAATAAAGTGGCCTCCGAATGTTCCCCTGCTGTGGTCCTTTTCTTTTCGTTGGAGGAGAAGTTTGTGGCATACATTGTGCGCGGATACCAGATACGTGCTGTTTGGACCCCCGCAACACAAAGTGGATTCAGCCCTGCTGGTTTGTTTGCTCCGGTGAACGTTTTGACTGTCCAGGTTGCTGGAATGGCTGTATCTCTCCACCTCCCAGCCAGGAAGAAAACAGCGGTGTAGGTGCCATTCGGCTCCTCATCGGGCGAGGTGAACTTCACTCTGCCCCCGTGTATTGGACTCCTGTGCTTCGGTGGTGGTTGTTGTGGTTTGGGGGCTTGAGGAGGTGACATTCACAGGCAGAGAGCGGCAAATATTCAATCCTGCGGAGCCTGCTTGTCGGAAATCCATCCCTGCCGAACCTGAACTTACCTGGAATCTACATTGCATTCTGGGCAAGGTAGTTCGTTTGTGCTTCTACCACGTGCAAAGGGGCGGAACCGGCAACAATCACCCAATGCGGTAAAGGCAGGACACTTTCAAACCTTCAGTGTACCGCAGACTTGCTTCATTGCTGCTGTATTCACCTGGCGCTGACGAGGCTTATCTGAAGCCGAAATGCATCCGTCCATCTGTGAATAAAGTGGCCTCCGAATGTTCCTCTGCTGTGGTCCTTTTCTTTTCGTTGGAGATGTTTGTGGCATACATTGTGCGAGGATACCAGATACGCGCTGTTTGGACCCTCGCAACACAAAGTGGATTCAGCCCTGCTGGTTTGTTTGCTCCGGTGAACGTTTTGACTGTCCAGGTTGCTGGAATGGCTGTATCTCACCACCTCCCAGCCAGGAAGAAAGCAGCGGTGTAGGCGCCATTCGGCTCCTCATCGGGCGAGGTGAACTTCGTTGTGCCCCCGTGAATTGGACTCCTGTGCTTCGGTGGTGGTTGTTGCGGTTTGGGGGCTTGAGGAGGTGACATCCACAGGCAGACAGCGGAAAATATTCAATCCTGCGGAGCCTGCTTGTCGGAAATCCATCCCCGCCGAACCTGAACTTACCTGGAATCTACATTGCATTCTGGGCAAGGTAGTTCGTTTGTGCTTCTACCACGTGCAAAGGGGCGGAACCGGCAACAATCACCCAATGCGGTAAAGGCAGGACACTTTCAAACCTTCAGTGTACCGCAGACTTGCTTTATTGCTTCTGTATTCACCTGGCGCTGACGAGGCTTATCTGAAGCCGAAATGCATCCGCCCATCTGTGAATAAAGTGGCCTCCGAACATTCCCCTGCTGTGGTCCTTTTCTTTTCGTTGGAGGAGAAGTTTGTGGCCTACATTGTGCGCGGATACCAGATACGTGCTGTTTGGACCCCCGCAACACAAAGTGGATTCAGCCCTGCTGGTTTGTTTGCTCCGGTGAACGTTTTGACTGTCCAGGTTGCTGGAATGGCTGTATCTCACCACCTCCCAGCCAGGAAGAAAGCAGCGGTGTAGGCGCCATTCGGCTCCTCATCGGGCGAGGTGAGCTTCACTGTGCCCCCGTGAATTGGACTCCTGTGCTGCGGTGGTGGTTGTTGCAGTTTGGGGGCTTGAGGAGGTGACATTCACAGGCAGAGAGCGGCAAATATTCAATCCTGCGGAGCCTGCTTGTCAGAAATCCATCCCCGCCGAACCTGAACTTACCTGGAATCTACATTGCATTCTGGGCAAGGTAGTTCGTTTGTGCTTCTACCACGTGCAAAGGGGCGGAACCGGCAACAATCACCCAATGCGGTAAAGGCAGGACACTTTCAAACCTTCAGTGTACCGCAGACTTGGTTCATTGCTCCTGTATTCACCTGGCTCTGACGAGGCTTATCTGAAGCCGGAATGCATCCGCTCATCTGTGAATAAAGTGGCCTCTGAATTTTCCCCTGCTGTGGTCCTTTTCTTTTCATTGGAGGAGAAGTTTGTGGTATATATATATATATATATATATATATATATATATATATATATATATATATATATATATATATATATATATATATATATATATATATATATATATATATATATATATATATATATATCCTACTGGCGGTCGCCAGTAGGTAGTTATAGTTAGGATTATTTTCAATGCAAAATCTCAACATTCTATTGTGAAAAACTTTGGCGCCGGTTGAGGAATCTGCCTGAAAATTTCCTCAAATTTGCCTAGCGGCGCCCGTTCCATCCCTGAAAGTTTGGGGGGGATTCGTCAAGCGTTGGCCGAGATAAAAGGGGGCTCCCAAAACGTGTTTTCCCCATATTAATTTCCATAGGGCGGTCGACCTCACTTTTAGCCCGAACGGCTGAATGGATTTCCACCAAACTTGGCAAAATTGTAGGGACTGGTACCCCGATGTGCCTTTGCTATGTCTAAAGATATATGCTCCAGTGGTTTTAATGAAAATTAACTTTGAAAAAATATATATTGGGCTACATTGGGCTATATATATGTTAGAGCCCAAATGTAGCCCAATGCAGCCCAATGTAGCCCAATGTAGCCCAAAGATAGCCACCAGAGACAAAAAAACAAATGTAGCCCAAATATCAGCCAGATGTAGCCCAACTATAGCCCAATGACAGAATGTCCCAGAGTGTTCTAAAGAACAACTAGAGCGCTAACAGTCTTACTTATGACAAAAGTATGGCACACCTGAAGTCATCTTGATTGGAATAAAGTGTTAACACTTAAAACATTTAATTTGCAAACGAACAAAATGAGGAGGTTCATTTTGCCATAGAAATTATGATTAGTGCTTAAGAAAGAAAAATTAGGGCACATTTTGAGTGACTTCTCAAATCCTCTTATATTTCATTAAAACAATTCTGATATGCAGTCTCCCAAGATGGCCACCAGAGACAAAAGAGCCCAAATGTAGCCCAAATATCAGCCAGATGTAGCCCAACTATAGCCCAATGACAGAATGTCCCAGAGTCTTCTAAAGAAGAATTAGAACGCTAACAGTCTTACTTATGACAAAAGTATGGCACACCTGAAGTCATCTTGATTAGAATAAAGTGGTAACACTTAATACATTTAATTTGAAAAGGAAAAAAATGAGGGGTTTCATTTTGCCAGTAGGTATATATAGTTAGGATTTTTTTGAATAGGGATTTCTGAAAATTCTATGTTGAATAACTTTGGCGTTGATGGACGGAATTGGCTGAAATGTTCAGGAAAATGGCACATTTTGTTTATGAGCGTCCCCTGAAAGTTTAGGGGGGTTTCGTCAAGCGGGGGCCGAGAAAAAAGGGGGGTCCCAAAACGTGTTTTTAACATTGAGTTTTCCATAGGGAGGTTGGACTCACTTTTAGCTCGAACGGCTTAATGGATTTCTATGAAACTTGGCAAAATTGTAGAGACTGTTTGCCCGATGTGCCTTTGCTAGGTCTTAAGATATGTGCTCCAGTGGATTTTGAGAAATTAATGTTCAAAAAAATATATATATCTGTGACAGCGTCCCGGTTATCGCCGCGGTTCGCGTAACGGAACTTCGCGAGGAGAAGCGGATTGGCTCTCCGGTGACTGTCAACATTCTAAACAGTCCGGAGCGGCTGCCATCTTGTCTCTCGGTAGGATCGAGAGACAAGAGGTGGAAATAAACGAAGGGGGAAATGAATGAAAGGGGGCAAGGTAGACCCCTCCTGACCCCCTAGGATTGATGTGGGGGCTATTAAAAAAATAAATAAAATAAATTTGATTTCTCGCGGTGGAAGCGCTACCCGGTACGCGAACCGGGTAGCTCACCGGTAGCGTAACAGGAGTCCGTCATCTTGTGTTTCGGATGAATTTAGCCACAAGACGGAGGATAAACAATGTTTTGAATGGGTATAAGGGGCACGGGAGACATATCCTTACCCCCTAGGTTTTCTGAGGGTGGCTGAGGAGGCCCATATATGTAAAAAAAACAGCCTTTTTTTTCTAATTTTTGCACGGTTAGCGCCTGGTCCGCGCACCGGGTAGCGTTCCAGAAAGCGTAACAAGGGGAAAACCAAGGGAAACAGTAAAATAATATTGGTGGGTTATCCTGGAGGTGACGCACCTCAGCAACGCTATAATTGATTGGATGCCACCTCTGCATGTGGCGGTGCATAGTATAGTTTCCAAAACTATACTTTTTGTCTGTGCCTCGGGACAGAACTGCATTGCAATGAGGCATGTCACCAGCCAGGCATTGACCTTTTTTTGCCCTCGAGGGTAAGAAAAAAATTGCCATATAAAATGGTCTAAGCGGTGGGATTGCCGGGGCTCTTCACGCAAGAACTGCCGTGGCTCTACCTCCTCTTCCTCTTCTTCTTCCTCTTCCTCTGGGTTTGGAAGGAACTTTGCAGGTGGTCCTTCCTTCCTAGGTGGTTATGGTGGAGGTGGGGGTCCACCAGCTGTAGCTACTACAGATGCCATGACTGAACAAGCAGAAACAGGTCTTCCTCTCACAAAGATGAAAGTCAGAGTGAGGAAAAAAGGTGGGGGCTTTCATCATTTGAAAAAAAAAAAATTCTAAACCAATGAAAAGTGTTATTTTCAGGTAACATGACCTGTTACGCTTACGTTACGTGTCCCACTCCGCGCCCGGAGTGCTTCCGGGGTGCTGCGCCTCGCGCCTCGGGTCGCGCTCCGAAGCACTTCCGAGTGCGCTAACGCGGCGCGTCATAAGACGCATTACGCGGCAACACGATACGTCGCGCTTACGTGCCGCGTCACGATGTTGTTTTCAAATGCGCAAGTTGCACTAACGGAACGTTTCCCGGTGCGCGGATCGGGTCGCGGCACCAAATTGAGCTAACGGGAAGCTACCCGGTGCGCGGACCGGTAGCAAAAAAAATAAATACATTTATATACATAAAAAAATTATATTAAATACATAAAAAATATATTTTTCCTTTTAAAGAAGAATACATTTTACAGCTTTTGATATTTGCAATTAAAAAACCATTGAAATTCACTGAAAAAACCATAGGTTATAGACCATATATAGTTAGGAATTAGCATTTACAAAACCTTGAAAATTCACTGAAAAAACCATAGGTTATAGACCATATATAGTTAGGAATTAGCATTTACAAAACCTTATTTTACTCACACAAAACCATTGAAATTTGCATATATAGTTAGTTTCACTAACTATATATCGCGCACTGAAGATGTCACATATTACATCATTCATGACATGTTCAGTGACATCACTGATGACATCACTGATGACATCTCAAATGACATCACTGATGACATCTCAAATTACATCACTGATGACATCACTGATGACATCTCAAAGACATCACTGATGACATCACTGATGACATCTCATTTGACATTACTGATCACATCACTGATGATATCATTCATGTCATAATACGATGAACCTCTTCAGACTCTAATATAACCTTAGATACAATCAGTGTAAACAGACACTCACAGACTGTCACTCATCCATGGAGTTACTCACACACCTAGTCAGTCATGCAAAGAATCAATCACACCTCCATTTCCTCAACTATACAGTTATGCACACCTTACTTATTCAAACATATTCTAACACATATTAACTCTCTTTTACAATCACTGATACAAGTTTTCAATGATCCATGCAGCCACTCACACATTCACTGGCTCTTATACACAGTAATTTATATATGTCAACTCTCACATGTACTGTGTTTTACATATGTACTTACTATGACATGTAGCACTGAGATATCCATTCACTCACCAATACACTCATGCACACAGTCAACCACCCATACAGCTGTTTCCACTTGCCGTTTTGAACCCATACATCTAGTTAATCAACTGTTCACACATCTATGCACAGAGTCACACACCTCCCAGCCACCCACACACACACACTCACTCTCCCATACAAATATTAGGGCAACCAATCAATAACCCATATAGTTACTCATATAGCTACTGATCAACACATGCGGCAGTTTACAGAACAACAGATATAATGATGCACAAATTAAGACAGTTTAGTCACTAACCCATGCACTCATTGATACACATTTAATCACTCTCTCATACAGTCAGTCATGCACCTACTAAATCCTTCATCCAGACACTTATACATCCACTCATTCTTCAATTTGTAAGACATATTTTAACTTTACAGAAACATACAGTCACTGGATGATGTCATCAGTGATGTCATCAGTGATGTCACTGACCATGTCATGAATGATGTAATATGTGACATCATCAGCAGTGGTTGCGGGTGCGCGATATATAGTTAGTGCAACTAACTATATATGCGAATTTCAATGGTTTTGTGTGAGTAAAATAAGGTTTTGTAAATGCTAATTCCTAACTATATATGGTCTATAACCTATGGTTTTTACAGTGAATATATATATATATATATATATATATATATTTATACACTGAATAAACCATAGGTTTCACACCAGTTATAGTTAGGTGGAAATTTTACTCGCATAAAACCATTGAAATTCCCACGTTATAGTTAGTTGGACTCACTATAACTTGCGCGTGCAATGCACTGCTGATGACGTCACATATTACATCACTCATGACATGGTCAGTGACATCACTCATGACATCACTGATGAAACCATCCAGTGAATGTGTGTATTTTAAAAAAATAAATATGTGTTATATATGTATATGCAAAAGTTGCTTGAAGAATAAATGTTTAAATAAGAGTTTACATGGATGTTTTTTAAAAAAAAAATTGATTGGTTAACTGGCTTATTAAGTGTATCTTAGTGAATACATCTATTAACAAGTAATGTTTAAATATTTAAATATATGTATTTGTGTTTCACTTTGTGTATAGGTGGGTGCATGGGTTGGTGATTAGCTACATGTGTGTGTATATGGGTTATTAGATGTTTGTTTTAATATCATTATGAGTGTCTATATGGTTGGATGGGGGTATTCCTTGGCACATAGATGCATGAGTGACTGACTCTCTGCTTGTATGTGTTTTGAAGACAGCATATGTGCAGGACTATATGGGTGGATGAGTGTGTATATGTGTGTGTTAGTGAGTGAATGACTGTCTCACTAGAGTCTTTATCAGTAACTACAGATGACTTAATCTAATATATGTGAATATTGATGTATATAAGTGAGTATATGCTAGAGTGAAGGATTGTAAGAGTTCCTGTTTAAATAAATATGTTTTTCTATAAATGATTGTTTAAGAGAGTAAGTATGTGTAAGTTTCCTTAGAAGTAAGGTGGTAGGGTGTGTATAGCTGTATATGCTAATAAATGGATGTTCAATAGTTTATTTGCATGTGTGAATATGTGTGAGAGTATCTTTTGGATGACTGTCGGTGTGTAACAGGATGCGTAGGTGTATCACTGCATATGATGAGTGAGTATATGTATGAGTGACTATATAGAACTGTTGGTCAATGAGTGGATGTGTATATAGATGGTGGAGTTATTGAAATGGTTGTTGTAACTGGTATGGGTATCTCCATTTTATTAAAAATATTTCTATTTTGGAATATGTGTTTTCAGGGTTACATTACAGTGAAAGGAGGTCTGTCACTCTGTCACAAGGATGGTCTCATCAGTGATGTCATGAATGATGTCACTGACCATGTCATGAGTGATGTAATATGTGACGTCATCAGCAGTGCATTGCACGCGCAAGTTATAGTGAGTCCAACTAACTATAACATGGGAATTTCAATGGTTTTATGCGAGTAAAATTTCCAGCTAACTATAACTGGTGTGAAATCTATGGTTTTTTCGGTGTATTTAATAGGTTTTTTTAATGCTAATTCCTAACTATAACTGGTGTGAAACCTATGTTTTTTTCAGTGAATTTTAATGGTTTTTTAATAGCAAATATTTATAGGTATAAAAAGTGTAAAATTTTAAAATGAATTTTATATTGTATAAATATGTTACGTTTTTTTTTTATTTTTGACCCCGAGGTGCTCCCGGGGCGCGTTCCGGTGAACGCACCGGTAAGCGTAATGTTACGGCGTGCCCCGGGGCGCGTACCGGTGAGCGTCCGGATAGCGCTATTGCCGCGAATGAAAACCACATCGTGACATATCGCGTAGCCGCCACGCCACGCCTTGCGTCATTAGACACGTATCGAGTAGCCGTGAGATGTGTCTTATGACGCACCGCGTAAGCGCCCGAGCGTATACGATCGCTCCCCGACGCGCTTACGCTACGCGACTCGGGACGCGCCCAAGGGCTCGTAGCGTAAGCGCGTCAAGCCATGTGACTTTAAAATAACACTTTTCATTGGTTCAGAACTTTTTTTTTCAAAATTTTGAGAAACCCACCCATTTCTCTCACTATTGATTCGCACTTGGAGAGAGCAAGAGGTGTTCTGTGTATTATCTTCTCATAATTTTCCTGATCTACAGCAATGGCTGCAAGGGAGTCATCCAGCAGTGATTTAGATGGTTTTTTGCCTGAGGACCCTCCTCTCCAGAAAAAAAAGGACCACTTCATCTGGAAATTTTATGACATCCCTGAAGGACAAAAAAAAGTTAATGCTGGTAAAGTAACCTGCAAAATATGTGGCAGTATTTTATCCAGAGGCAATCCTCAAAAAAAATATAGCTTTGGAAATGCCAATTTAATTAGGCATGTCAAAAGAAGACACCCAAAAAATTATTCCAGGGAGAGTGTCAGGGAGCTGGCACGGAATTTACCAAGAGATGGCAGCACCTCCACTGGTGGAGCAACACCTTCAGGAACAACACGTGGAAGAATGGTCCCTAACGTGCAGCCGGTCTTTGCAGGCATTACATATCTATGTGTGGACTGTGACGAACTGCTCTGTTATGGGGAGCAGAGCGTTGAACTCATTGCTATAAAGAGACAGGAACACCGCTGCTCTCCCAGTCCCTAAATTTTCAAATTTTTTTGCTCCTGTTGAGCAGTTTTTGAATCCCTGTTTTTGTTTTTCACCTGAAAAAAATCCCCAAAAAATATAAAATCGTTTTAAAAAGTATAAAAAAATATAAAACAACAAAAACAAAAAAATGTTCTTTTCAGAACTACCTCCAATTTATAAAAATATGCAATTTTTTTTTTAAAAAAGTGTCCTTCTTTTTTTCTCCATGGTATGCTCCCCGGTACGTGTACCGGGCGCTCCCCCCGTGAAAATTGGAAAAAAAAAATTGTATTTGTCCTACGGGACCCTTTTATGGCCCCCACATCAAACCTAGGGGGTCAGGGGGGTGTACCCTGCCCCCTTTTGCTCATTTCCCCCTTTGATGTTTGCCACCTCTTGTGTCTCAATCCTACCGAGACACAAGATGGCGGCCGCTCCGGACTGTTTTGAATGTTTACAGACACCCGTGAGCCAATCAGCTTTCCGCGCGCAAGTCGCGTGTCGCACCCGGTGCGCGCACCAAAGCGCGCCTATAGATATATATATTTTTTTGAACCTAAATTACTCAAAATCCACTGGAGCACATATCTTGCGACATAGCAAAGGCACATCGGGCTACCAGTCCCTACAATTTTGCCAAATTTGGTGGAAATTCATTAAGCCGTTCGGGCTAAAAGTGAGGTCCACCGCCCTATGGAAATTAACATGGGGAAAATGCGTTTTGGGACCCCCCTTTTATCTCGGCCCCCGCTTGAAGCATCCCCCCCACTCTTTAAGGGAAGGACCGGCGCTCGACGAGGCCATTTTGAGGACATTTTCAGGCAGATTCGTCAACCGGCGCCAAAGTTATTCCAAATAGAATTTTGAGATTTAACATTGAAAAAAATCCTAACTATAACTACCACCTGGCAACCGCCAGTAGGTAACATACATATATATATATATATTATAGTGGACAACCTTGGAGCGAGAATCTATATGCGGCAGTCCAGCCGCAGAGTATGCACCACCCCGTTAACGTGGGGGTCACGGCAGTGAAGTAGCAGCCGTACATGGGATCGAGGACGGGCCCACTTGTGGAGTCCATCCAGGACTTGATTGTGTGCTTTCCGCACTACACTTCCCAGAAGTCTCATTGGAGCCTCCCATCGGCGGGTGAGTTATACGTATTTGGAGAAGTGTAGCGGGTGCGCACACCGCTTCCGTTAAAGCCCCTGAAGAGAAGCAGATGGAGCTTCGAAACGCGTCGGGCAGATCCATTACGGAGCGGCGTCTACAAGCGGATCCCCGTCCTCACCTACACACAAATAAAGCTGCTGCTCGCGTGCTACTCAATGGTGGACAACCTTGGAGCGAGATTCTATATGCGGCAGTCCAGCCGCAGAGTATGCACCACCCCGTTAACGTGGGGGTCACGGCAGTGAAGTAGCAGCCGTACATGGGATCGAGGACGGGCCCACTTGTGGAGTCCATCCAGGACTTGATTGTGTGCTTTCCGCACTACACTTCCCAGAAGTCTCATTGGAGCCTCCTATCGGCGGGTGAGTTATACGTATTTGGAGAAGTGTAGCGGGTGCGCACACCGCTTCCGTTAAAGCCCCTGAAGAGAAGCAGATGGAGCTTCGAAACGCGTCGGGCAGATCCATTACGGAGCGGCGTCTACAAGCGGATCCCCGTCCTCACCTACACATAAATAAAGCTGCTGCTCGCGTGCTACTCAATGGTGGACAACCTTGGAGCGAGAATCTATATGCGGCAGTCCAGCCGCAGAGTATGCACCACCCCGTTAACGTGGGGGTCACGGCAGTGAAGTAGCAGCCGTACATGGGATCGAGGACGGGCCCACTTGTGGAGTCCATCAAGGACTTGATTGTGTGCTTTCCGCACTACACTTCCCAGAAGTCTCATTGGAGCCTCCCATCGGCGGGTGAGTTATACGTATTTGGAGAAGTGTAGCGGGTGCGCACACCGCTTCCGTTAAAGCCCCTGAAGAGAAGCAGATGGAGCTTCGAAACGCGTCGGGCAGATCCATTACGGAGCGGCGTCTACAAGCGGATCCCCGTCCTCACCTACACATAAATAAAGCTGCTGCTCGCGTGCTACTCAATGGTGGACAACCTTGGAGCGAGAATCTATATGCGGCAGTCCAGCCGCAGAGTATGCACCACCCCGTTAACGTGGGGGTCACGGCAGTGAAGTAGCAGCCGTACATGGGATCGAGGACGGGCCCACTTGTGGAGTCCATCCAGGACTTGATTGTGTGCTTTCCGCACTACACTTCCCAGAAGTCTCATTGGAGCCTCCCATCGGCGGGTGAGTTATACGTATTTGGAGAAGTGTAGCGGGTGCGCACACCGCTTCCGTTAAAGCCCCTGAAGAGAAGCAGATGGAGCTTCGAAACGCGTCGGGCAGATCCATTACGGAGCGGCGTCTACAAGCGGATCCCCGTCCTCACCTACACATAAATAAAGCTGCTGCTCGCGTGCTACTCAATGGTGGACAACCTTGGAGCGAGAATCTATATGCGGCAGTCCAGCCGCAGAGTATGCACCACCCCGTTAACGTGGGGGTCACGGCAGTGAAGTAGCAGCCGTACATGGGATCGAGGACGGGCCCACTTGTGGAGTCCATCCAGGACTTGATTGTGTGCTTTCCGCACTACACTTCCCAGAAGTCTCATTGGAGCCTCCCATCGGCGGGTGAGTTATACGTATTTGGAGAAGTGTAGCGGGTGCGCACACCGCTTCCGTTAAAGCCCCTGAAGAGAAGCAGATGGAGCTTCGAAACGCGTCGGGCAGATCCATTACGGAGCGGCGTCTACAAGCGGATCCCCGTCCTCACCTACACATAAATAAAGCTGCTGCTCGCGTGCTACTCAATGGTGGACAACCTTGGAGCGAGAATCTATATGCGGCAGTCCAGCCGCAGAGTATGCACCACCCCGTTAACGTGGGGGTCACGGCAGTGAAGTAGCAGCCGTACATGGGATCGAGGACGGGCCCACTTGTGGAGTCCATCCAGGACTTGATTGTGTGCTTTCCGCACTACACTTCCCAGAAGTCTCATTGGAGCCTCCCATCGGCGGGTGAGTTATACGTATTTGGAGAAGTGTAGCGGGTGCGCACACCGCTTCCGTTAAAGCCCCTGAAGAGAAGCAGATGGAGCTTCGAAACGCGTCGGGCAGATCCATTACGGAGCGGCGTCTACAAGCGGATCCCCGTCCTCACCTACACATAAATAAAGCTGCTGCTCGCGTGCTACTCAATGGTGGATAACCTTGGAGCGAGAATCTATATGCGGCAGTCCAGCCGCAGAGTATGCACCACCCCGTTAACGTGGGGGTCACGGCAGTGAAGTAGCAGCCATACATGGGATCGAGGACGGGCCCACTTGTGGAGTCCATCCAGGACTTGATTGTGTGCTTTCCGCACTACACTTCCCAGAAGTCTCATTGGAGCCTCCCATCGGCGGGTGAGTTATACGTATTTGCAGAAGTGTAGCGGGTGCGCACACCGCTTCCGTTAAAGCCCCTGAAGAGAAGCAGATGGAGCTTCGAAACGCGTCGGGCAGATCCATTACGGAGCGGCGTCTACAAGCGGATCCCCGTCCTCACCTACACATAAATAAAGCTGCTGCTCGCGTGCTACTCAATGGTGGACAACCTTGGAGCGAGAATCTATATGCGGCAGTCCAGCCGCAGAGTATGCACCACCCCGTTAACGTGGGGGTCACGGCAGTGAAGTAGCAGCCGTACATGGGATCGAGGACGGGCCCACTTGTGGAGTCCATCCAGGACTTGATTGTGTGCTTTCCGCACTACACTTCCCAGAAGTCTCATTGGAGCCTCCCATCGGCGGGTGAGTTATACGTATTTGGAGAAGTGTAGCGGGTGCGCACACCGCTTCCGTTAAAGCCCCTGAAGAGAAGCAGATGGAGCTTCGAAACGCGTCGGGCAGATCCATTATGGAGCGGCGTCTACAAGCGGATCCCCGTCCTCACCTACACATAAATAAAGCTGCTGCTCGCGTGCTACTCAATGGTGGACAACCTTGGAGCGAGAATCTATATGCGGCAGTCCAGCCGCAGAGTATGCACCACCCCGTTAACGTGGGGGTCACGGCAGTGAAGTAGCAGCCGTACATGGGATCGAGGACGGGCCCACTTGTGGAGTCCATCCAGGACTTGATTGTGTGCTTTCCGCACTACACTTCCCAGAAGTCTCATTGGAGCCTCCCATCGGCGGGTGAGTTATACGTATTTGGAGAAGTGTAGCGGGTGCGCACACCGCTTCCGTTAAAGCCCCTGAAGAGAAGCAGATGGAGCTTTGAAACGCGTCGGGCAGATCCATTACGGAGCGGCGTCTACAAGCGGATCCCCGTCCCCACCTACACATAAATAAAGCTGCTGCTCGCGTGCTACTCAATGGTGGACAACCTTGGAGCGAGAATCTATATGCGGCAGTCCAGCCGCAGAGTATGCACCACCCCGTTAACGTGGGGGTCACGGCAGTGAAGTAGCAGCCGTACATGGGATCGAGGACGGGCCCACTTGTGGAGTCCATCCAGGACTTGATTGTGTGCTTTCCGCACTACACTTCCCAGAAGTCTCATTGGAGCCTCCCATCGGCGGGTGAGTTATACGTATTTGGAGAAGTGTAGCGGGTGCGCACACCGCTTCCGTTAAAGCCCCTTAAGAGAAGCAGATGGAGCTTCGAAACGCGTCGGGCAGATCCATTACGGAGCGGCGTCTACAAGCGGATCCCCGTCCTCACCTACACATAAATAAAGCTGCTGCTCGCGTGCTACTCAATGGTGGACAACCTTGGAGCGAGAATCTATATGCGGCAGTCCAGCCGCAGAGTATGCACCACCCCGTTAACGTGGGGGTCACGGCAGTGAAGTAGCAGCCGTACATGGGATCGAGGACGGGCCCACTTGTGGAGTCCATCCAGGACTTGATTGTGTGCTTTCCGCACTACACTTCCCAGAAGTCTCATTGGAGCCTCCCATCGGCGGGTGAGTTATACGTATTTGGAGAAGTGTAGCGGGTGCGCACACCGCTTCCGTTAAAGCCCCTGAAGAGAAGCAGATGGAGCTTCGAAACGCGTCGGGCAGATCCATTACGGAGCGGCGTCTACAAGCGGATCCCCGTCCTCACCTACACATAAATAAAGCTGCTGCTCGCGTGCTACTCAATGGTGGACAACCTTGGAGCGAGAATCTATATGCGGCAGTCCAGCCGCAGAGTATGCACCACCCCGTTAACGTGGGGGTCACGGCAGTGAAGTAGCAGCCGTACATGGGATCGAGGACGGGCCCACTTGTGGAGTCCATCCAGGACTTGATTGTGTGCTTTCCGCACTACACTTCCCAGAAGTCTCATTGGAGCCTCCCATCGGCGGGTGAGTTATACGTATTTGGAGAAGTGTAGCGGGTGCGCACACCGCTTCCGTTAAAGCCCCTGAAGAGAAGCAGATGGAGCTTCGAAACGTGTCGGGCAGATCCATTACGGAGCGGCGTCTACAAGCGGATCCCTGTCCTCACCTACACATAAATAAAGCTGCTGCTCGCATGCTACTCAATGGTGGACAACCTTGGAGCGAGAATCTATATGCGGCAGTCCAGCCGCAGAGTATGCACCACCCCGTTAACGTGGGGGTCACGGCAGTGAAGTAGCAGCCGTACATGGGATCGAGGACGGGCCCACTTGTGGAGTCCATCCAGGACTTGATTGTGTGCTTTCCGCACTACACTTCCCAGAAGTCTCATTGGAGCCTCCCATCGGCGGGTGAGTTATACGTATTTGGAGAAGTGTAGCGGGTGCGCACACCGCTTCCGTTAAAGCCCCTGAAGAGAAGCAGATGGAGCTTCGAAACGCGTCGGGCAGATCCATTACGGAGCGGCGTCTACAAGCGGATCCCCGTCCTCACCTACACATAAATAAAGCTGCTGCTCGCGTGCTACTCAATGGTGGACAACCTTGGAGCGAGAATCTATATGCGGCAGTCCAGCCGCAGAGTATGCACCACCCCGTTAACGTGGGGGTCACGGCAGTGAAGTAGCAGCCGTACATGGGATCGAGGACGGGCCCACTTGTGGAGTCCATCCAGGACTTGATTGTGTGCTTTCCGCACTACACTTCCCAGAAGTCTCATTGGAGCCTCCCATCGGCGGGTGAGTTATACGTATTTGGAGAAGTGTAGCGGGTGCGCACACCGCTTCCGTTAAAGCCCCTGAAGAGAAGCAGATGGAGCTTCGAAACGCGTCGGGCAGATCCATTACGGAGCGGCATCTACAAGCGGATCCCCGTCCTCACCTACACATAAATAAAGCTGCTGCTCGCGTGCTACTCAATGGTGGACAACCTTGGAGCGAGAATCTATATGCGGCAGTCCAGCCGCAGAGTATGCACCACCCCGTTAACGTGGGGGTCACGGCAGTGAAGTAGCAGCCGTACATGGGATCGAGGACGGGCCCACTTGTGGAGTCCATCCAGGACTTGATTGTGTGCTTTCCGCACTACACTTCCCAGAAGTCTCATTGGAGCCTCCCATCGGCGGGTGAGTTATACGTATTTGGAGAAGTGTAGCGGGTGCGCACACCGCTTCCGTTAAAGCCCCTGAAGAGAAGCAGATGGAGCTTCGAAACGCGTCGGGCAGATCCATTACGGAGCGGCGTCTACAAGCGGATCCCCGTCCTCACCTACACATAAATAAAGCTGCTGCTCGCGTGCTACTCAATGGTGGACAACCTTGGAGCGAGAATCTATATGCGGCAGTCCAGCCGCAGAGTATGCACCACCCCGTTAACGTGGGGGTCACGGCAGTGAAGTAGCAGCCGTACATGGGATCGAGGACGGGCCCACTTGTGGAGTCCATCCAGGACTTGATTGTGTGCTTTCCGCACTACACTTCCCAGAAGTCTCATTGGAGCCTCCCATCGGCGGGTGAGTTATACGTATTTGGAGAAGTGTAGCGGGTGCGCACACCGCTTCCGTTAAAGCCCCTGAAGAGAAGCAGATGGAGCTTCGAAACGCGTCGGGCAGATCCATTACGGAGCGGCATCTACAAGCGGATCCCCGTCCTCACCTACACATAAATAAAGCTGCTGCTCGCGTGCTACTCAATGGTGGACAACCTTGGAGCGAGAATCTATATGCGGCAGTCCAGCCGCAGAGTATGCACCACCCCGTTAACGTGGGGGTCACGGCAGTGAAGTAGCAGCCGTACATGGGATCGAGGACGGGCCCACTTGTGGAGTCCATCCAGGACTTGATTGTGTGCTTTCCGCA
Source organism: Lissotriton vulgaris (assembly GCF_964263255.1). Taxonomy (NCBI): domain Eukaryota; kingdom Metazoa; phylum Chordata; class Amphibia; order Caudata; family Salamandridae; genus Lissotriton; species Lissotriton vulgaris. The sequence continues at coordinate 1,650,054,401 of NC_141689.1, forward strand.
CTACACTTCCCAGAAGTCTCATTGGAGCCTCCCATCGGCGGGTGAGTTATACGTATTTGGAGAAGTGTAGCGGGTGCGCACACCGCTTCCGTTAAAGCCCCTGAAGAGAAGCAGATGGAGCTTCGAAACGCGTCGGGCAGATCCATTACGGAGCGGCGTCTACAAGCGGATCCCCGTCCTCACCTACACATAAATAAAGCTGCTGCTCGCGTGCTACTCAATGGTGGACAACCTTGGAGCGAGAATATATATATATATATATATATATATATATTACCTACTGGCTATCGCCAGTAGGTATATATAGTTAGGATTTTTTCTCTATGAGACTTTTGAAAATTCTATGTCTAATAACTTTGGCGTTTGTGGACGGAATCGGCTGAAATTTTCAGGAAAATGGCACATTTTGTTTCTGAGCAGCCCCTGAAAATTTGGGGGGGGTTCGTCAAGGGGAGGCCGAGAAAAAAGGGGGGTCCCAAAGCGCGTTTTTCCCATGTTAATTTCCATAGGGGGTTTGGCCTCACTTTTAGCTCGAACGGCTGAATGGATTTGCACGAAACTTGGCAAAATTGTAGGGACTGTTAGCCCGATGTGCCTTTGCTGGGTCTCAATATATGTGCTCCAGTGGATTTTGAGAAATTAACGTTTTACAAAATGTATATATCTGTGACAGCGTCCCAGATAGCGCTCCAGATCGCGTACTTTTCGCGTCACGGAGCTTTGCGAAGCGATGCTGATTGGCTCTCCGGTGTCTGTCAACATTCTAAACAGTCCGGAGCGGCCGCCATCTTGTCTCTCGGTGGGATCGAGAGACAAGAAGAGGTGAAAAACGAAGGGGGAATTTAATGAAAGGGGGCAAGGTAGACCCCTCTTGACCCCCTAGGAATGATGTTGGGGTTATTAAAGGGTCCCGTGGGGAAAATTTAAAAAATTTGATTTTTCACGGTAGAAGCGCTTCTCGGTTCGCAAATTAACGGCTGAATGGATTTGCACGAAACTTGGCAAAATTATAGGGACTGTTAGCCCGATGTGCCTTTGCTGGGTCTCAATATATGTGCTCCAGTGGATTTTGAGAAATGAACGTTTAAAAAACAGGTATATCTGTGACAGCGTCCCAGATCGCGTACTTTTCGCGTAACGGAGCTTTGCGTAGCGAAGCTGATTGGCTCTCCGGTGTCTGTCAACATTCTAAACAGTCCGGTGCGGCCGCCATCTTGTCTGTCGGTAGGATCGAGAGACAAGAGGAGGAGAAAAACGAAGGGGGAATTTAATGAAAGGGGGCTAGGTAGACCTCTCTTGACCCCCTAGGAATGATGTTGGGGTTATTAAAGGGTCCCGTGGGGCAAATAATAAAAATTTGATTTTTCGAGGTAGAAGCGCTTCTCGGTTCGCAAACTGGTAGCGAAACGTGAATTCGCCATTTTGTGTTTCGATTTCATTAAATTACTAGGTATAAGGGGGTACGGGAGACGTATCCTGACCCCTTTTGTTTTCTGAGGGTGGCTGAGGAGGCTCATATATGTTGATACATGTCTTCCAGCGGCTGTGCGTGAGCGTTTTTTTTTTGTTGCGTGACGTCTGTTAACGTTCGATTCGATGTAAATCAGGAAGTGTTCACCGCCATTTTGTCACTGAGAGTAAATATTTTGTTTTAAATAATTGTTATAAATTAATCCTTATTGATAAACATTGTCTGCGCCATCTTGTCTTTTTTGCAATTCCACACTTTTGTTGAGCACGGCAGCCATTTTAGATGCCTTGACCAGACCCACTCTGCACGCCGCCGATCCTCAGCATGGCTCCTCACCCTCGCAAGCATCTCCTCCATGCACTGGTCACCCCCGCTCTCTCTCTCATGCATGGGCCAGAAACCTCCTCCCATGTGCGCTGCTCTTCCCTGAGAATCACACACTGTGCCCGCCCGACACCACCCTTTCACCCTATTCACTACCGCACCCTCTGACACTCTTCTTCCTCTGTGTCCGATTGTTCAGGCCGGTCCCAGGCTATCACCTAGCCCTGCAGATGTAGTTTATGGCCCCAGCTGTAGAGAATCACCCCTCTTCAAAGGAGTTACAGTAGATCTGTCACACCACATGCGTTCCTACTATCTGATAACCATCCTGTATTGTGCTTGGGGAGGGGATTCTCACTGTGAGGGTGTGTGGGACCGAGCCTGAAGCGGAAGATTCCAGGGATGCCTCTTTGTACATCAAAGTTTTTACAATTATGTGTCACATTATAAATATATAGTACTCCAACAAAGTAGGATTATAACACTTTGATAACTTTTAAATATATAGAACGCAACAAAAACAGTAAATACATTTAAACATTTTTTTGAAAAAAGAAGCAACAATGGTCAGTAGCTGTGTTTTGTGCGAATAGTCCCAAGGCAGCACAACGTGCTGAGTTCTGGAGGGCACCCAGGTGATATTACCTGGGTGCCGCACTGGTTTTTGGTATCCTACAATGCAGCTCCGAAAAACGGTGTGGGGCGTCCCGGGGGGTGCGCGGGGAGGCCTCGTCAGTAGCGGTCTGTTGTGCGAATAGTCCCAAGGCAGCAGAACGCGCTGAGATGTGGATGGCACCCAGGTGATGTCCAGTAAGTTGTCGCACTGGTTTTGGCATCCTACAATGCTGCTCCAAAAAACGGCGTGGGGGGGAGGCGGCGTGAACGGGTCTCCCCAGGTGGAGGCTCGTCGGCTGTACTGGGGCGCCCCTTTACCGTTTCGGTTGCCATTCCGCCCGCTTTTGCTACACTGTGCCTCATCCGCCATTCAGCTGTTTATCGCCCGCTCTTGCGGCTACAGCATCTCGCTCACCATGTAGTTGAGTTGCGCCCATTCTTGCGGTGCAGCGATAGGCGGCTGCCAGAGGACTCTTAAAATGGCGGACGGCTCTTCGGATTTGGGCCTGGTCCACTAACATGGCCCTGGGACACCTTGGAACTCGGACGTCCCCTGAGCCTTGAAAATTTTACAAAAGTCTTGGGGGCTCCCGACTCCTGCAGGCTTCCGGTGGGGAGCGGCTGCCATGATTGCTCGCGGAATGACCACGACGGAGCCACGAGATGGTGGTGCTCTCAGGCTGACGCCAGCTTTAGTCTGAAACATCTAGAAACAAGGGGGGGCTTTCATCGTTTGGGAAAAAAAAATGTTTTAATCCAATGAAAAGTGATATTTTTAGGTCATATGATCAAGCCTTCCATCATTAGGAAACCAAAAGTAAAATGAACCAATGAAAAGTTTTATAAAGAAGTCACATGACCTGTTATGCTTACGTTACGCGCTGCTATAAAAAGCGTAGAAAATCCGTTGGCACGTGAGGCGGCGTCAGTAGCGGACCGATGTGCGAATAGGCCGAAGGCAGCACAACGCGCCGAGATCCGGATGGCACCGAGGTGGTGTCCAGCAAGTTGCACTGGTGTGGCCATCCTACAATGCTGCGCCGAAAGTCGGCGTGGGGTGCCTGGGGGGGGGGAGGTGGCGCAAACTGGCCTCTCTCGCCTCCCCAGGTGGAGGCACCTGATGTGCAGTGCGGCGCCCCTTATCTTTTCACTCGCCGTCCAGCAGAGTTGCGCCCGCACTTGCTGCTACAGTAGGCCGAAGGCAGCACAACGCGCCAAGATCCGGATGGCACCGAGGTGGTGTCCAGCAAATTGCCGCACTGGTGTGGCCATCCTACAATGCTGCGCCGAAATTCGTCGTGGGGCGCCCCGTTGGCCTGTGAGGTCGCGTCAGTCAGTGGGGGCTGTTTGAGAAAGCAATGTGATGCTGTGCGTTGCCCCCAAGATGGAGGCTCCTCGGCTGTAGTGGGGCGCCCCTTGGTGTTTCACTCGCTATCCAGCTGAGTTGCGTCCGCACTTGCGGATACAGTAGGCCGAAGGAAGCACAACGCGCCGAGATCTGGATGGCACCGAGGTGGTGTCTAGCAAGTTGCCGCACTGGTGTGGCCATCCTACAATGCTGCGCCGAAAGTTCCATGGTCCGGCGGAACTTTTTTCCTTTTCCTTTCTGCATCTTGTCCCACAATCCGTTTAACCTTTAGACACGACCAGGTCCCTGAATGTGTGCAGGGGGACGCTATTGATTGAATAAAAAATGGCGGCTTCACACAAAGCTGACTCAAGCGTTGCTGGTGATGCTATACAGACAAAAAATGGTTTTCAGTTTGTACATTCTTCAGGATTTTTCCATCCAAGTCTGCTTGAGAGTTTGTAGAACAATGGCTTTAGATCTTGCCCTCCCCTCTTTTGACTGTTTGTCTTGTTGCCTATGTCTTCTGTTGTCATTTAACTGAAGCTTTTTTGACTGCCGAAAGGGGTTCTGGTCCGACCGCTGGTTGGTGGAGATATTTTGACTATATCCTGGACCTGCCCGGCCTCGCCCAAAATGGCGCCGGTATAAATGGGACTCGTACCTCCTTGTGGTGTACTGGATGCACAACCTTGATATCACGAGATACGTATGCAGTTTTGAAGCACATGGCGGGCTGGAATGAGAATTGATTGAATATTTCGACATCCCTATTGATATTAAGTTCTGATGTGTTATTGATTACTGTACTATTGAAAGTTCGAATTAACGTCACCCATGGTACTTGCCCGCAAATGTATATCTAGATAATTTTATTGTAAGTGGCCCTGTCGTATTTTAATTACAAAATGTACGTCCACCGATTCCGCAACTGTTAGACACCTTAGTTCTTGCAACCTAATGGCCCGCTCGTTGCGTTCCTCTACAGTGTAAATGTCTCCTCATCATATACGATTCCAGTTTGCTCCGTGGCCGGCCCACGTGGTTATAGGCCCGTATTTGTATACTGACATTTTCACAATGAAGGTTTTTAAAACAAAACATGGTAGTAGTATTTACATTGGTAAAGTTTTTAATTTTAGTCACTGTTTTCGAATCAGTAAAAGGCAAGTGAAATAAAGCAGTCCAATTACATGACGGATAAAAGGTATAATACGCAGGAACGCAGTAAAGATAAATGGTCAAGGGCTGTTGTGTTTTTTACTCCTGCAACATAAAGTGATCGATAAGAATCTGATATTCGGGCGTATCGGCGACTAAGACAGCAGGCCGAGCATCTTTTGCTCAACGGCTCCGTCATGGGACGAAGAAACGCCCTTTTGCTAGAAAAAGGAATATATTTTACTTGCAGGACAGTTGTAAATTTTCCGGGAAAATACATTAGCCTGGAACATTATAACATATATGTTTAAGAAAAAATAATGTTCGAAAGCAATAAAAAGCGTAATTTTTAGGTCATATGACCAAGCCTTTCATCATTAGAATAACAAAAGTAAAATGAACCAATGAAAAGTTTTATTAACAAGTCACATGACCTGTTATGCTTACGTTACGCGCTGCGCGCCGCGCCCCGGATCCCTTCCGGGAAGCTGCGCTTCGCGCACTGGAGTACTTCCGGGTGCGCTAACGCGGCGTGTCATATAACGCATTACGCGACAACGTAGGTCCAGAATATAGTCAAAATGTCTCCACCAACCAGCGGTCGGAACACAACCCCTTTCAGCAGTCTAAAAAGTTCTGTTAAATGACAACAGAAGGGACAGGCAACAAGAACCATCAGTCAAAGAGGGGAGGGCAAGTTCTTCCCTACCGGGTCACGTTGGGGCGCTACCGGAACTGATCGAATTGGTAGTCTACAGTGTTTCTGGATGTTTCAGACTGAAGCTGGCATTAGCATGAGAGCACCACCATCTCGTATCTCAGTCGTGGCCATTCCACGAGCAATCATGGCAGCCGCTCCCCACCAGAAGCCTGCGGGAGTCGGGGGCCCCCAAGACTTTTGTAGAATCTTCAAGGCTCAGTGGACACTTTCGAGAATGGGGCCCAAGCCCTAGCAGACAAGCGTCCGAGTTCCAAGGTGTCCCATGGCCATTTTAGTGGACCACGCCCAAATCTGAAGAGGCGGCCGCCATTTTGAGAGTCCTGTGGCAGCCGCCTATAGCTGCATCGCAAGAGCGGGAGCAACTCAACTACATGGTGAGCGAGACGCTGTAGTCGCAAGAGCGGGCAGTAAACAGCTGAATGGCGGAAGAGGCACAGTGTAGCAAAAGCGGGCGGAATGGCAACTGAAACGGTAAAGGGGCGCCCCACTACAGCGTGTCTTCAGGTCAAACGGATTGTGGGATAAGGTCCAGAATGGAAGAGTCATCAAAAGGCAAAAAGTTCAGCCGGACCCCGGGAGCCGGCCGCCTATGTCGGGGGTGATCTTAGGCCACGCCAAGGCAACACGACTTGGGGAGGGGGCAGAAGTCAAGCGCACCCTCCCAGTCCGCGCCACCACACCGTATGTTGAAAATCTGAAGCCATCGTTCTACAAACTCTCAACCAGCCTTGGATGAAAAATCTTGAAGAATGTACAAACTGAAAACCAGTTTTTGTTTGCATAGCATCAGCAGCAACGCTTGCTATCAGAATGCATGAGTTTCATGCTCGATCGATTGAGCTAGCCGGATCAGGCAACAAAAAGTATAAAATAGTTATGTAAATAGTTATTTAATAAAATGTTTTACCCTGTTACTTTGCTGGTGTGTTGTATATATTTATAATATTTGCATAGAGTTTATCGTTATTTTGGGCGGGGTGGGTGGCGGAGCCGAGCTGTCTTGCAGCCATCATGGTGTGGAGCTCAGTTCATCTCACTAGTTTCGTATTTCTCATGAAGGGTTGTTCCTAATGTTTCTATTTTAGCGAGGTCACAAAGAGATCCCATTAGTGGCCTACTGATTTTGCTCGATTCTTTTTTTTTTTAACACGATTTTTCACTATCTGCAAAGACTAAACAGAGTATTGCGGCTTTGTGCTTGTTAGTAAATAGAGAATGAACCAAAGAGAATAAATTCTAAAATAGTAAATGCTTGGATAACAATCAATCAAATGGAGAGACAAGCAGGCACGATGGATTACAACGGGGGCAAAGGCCTGCGTTAACTACCCTTCACTATCTGCAAAGAGAGAGTACTTCTAAGAGAAAAGAGGGGGGGGGGCAGCGTTTAAAGCACATCAGCGTGCATAAACACGAAAATGTTTTTACCTATCACGTACTTGACATTTGACAGCTTTTGATATTTGTTATTAAAAAACCATTGAAATTCAATGAAAAAACCATAGGTTTTAGCCCATATATAGTTAGGGATTAGCATTTTCAAAACCTTATTTTACTCGCATAAAACCATTGAAATTGGCACATATAGTTAGATGCGCTAACTATATATCGCGCACCCGCAATCCACTGCTGATGATGTCACATATTACATCATTCATGACATGCTCAGTGACATCACTGATGACATCACTGATGACATCTCAAATGACATCACTGATGACATCACTGATGAGATCTCAAATGACATCACTGATGACATCACTGATGACAACATCCAGTGACTGTATGTTTCTGTAAAGTTAAAATATGTCTTACATATTGAAGAATGAGTGGATGTATAAGTGTCTGGATGAAGGATTTAGTAGGTGCATGACTGACTGTATGAGTGAGTGATTAAATGTGTCTCACTGAGTGAATGGGTTAGTGACTAAACTGTCTTAATTTGTGCATCATTATGTCTGTTGTTCTGTAAACTGCTGCATGTGTTGATCAGTAGCTATATGAGTAACTATATGGGTTATTGATTGGTTGCCCAAGTATTTGTATGGGAGACTGAGTGTGTGTGGGTGGCTGAGAGGTGTATGACTCTGTGCATAGATGTGTGAGCAGTTGATTCACTAGATGTATGGGTTCAAAAGTGCATGTGGAAACAGATGTATGGGCGGTTAACTCTGTGCATGAGTGTTTTGGTGAGTGAATGGATATCTCAGTGCTACATGTCAAAGTAAGTACATATGTAAAACACAGTACATGTGAGAGTTGACATATATAAATAACTGTGCATAAGAGCCAGTGAATGTGTGAGTGGCTGTATGGATCATTGTGAACTTGTATCAGGGATTGTATAAGAGAGTAAATATGTGTTAGTATATGTTTGAATAAGTAAGGTGTGTATAACTGTATAGTAGAGGAAATGGAGGTGTGATTGATTCTTTGCATGACTGACTAGGTGTGTGAGTAACTCCATGGATGAGTGACAGTCTGTGAGTGTCTGTTTACACTGAGTGTATCTAAGGTTATATTAGAGTCTGAAGAGGTTCATCGTATTATCACATGAATGATGTCATTAGTGATGTGCTCAGTAATGTCAAATGAGATGTCAAATGAGATGTCATCAGACATGTCATTTGAGATGTCTTTAGTGATGTCATCAGTGATGTCATTTGAGATGTCATCAGTGATGTCATCAGTGATGTCAGGTTTTATGCGAGTAAAATAAGGTTTTGAAAATGCTAATCCCTAACTATATATGGGCTAAAACCTATGGTTTTTTCATTGAATATATATATATATATATATATATATATATATATATATATATATATATATATATATATATATATATATATATATATTAGAACACATCTCCTCCAAAGAAAAGAGTAGAAGCCGAATAGGGGAGAATCAGGGAGCCGTTTATTTCTCGTGAGTGCATCAGGCAAATGCATTTCGGCCGCGAGGCTTTCTTCGTTCCCCAGTGATGCGGAAATGAACACACCCCTTTCCCTAAGCTGCTATATTAGTCCTGCTCAGTCCTCATTGGCAGTCTCACAAGCCCCCTTCCACTCCGGCCGGAGGGGGATGTCCAACGTGCAGTCCCTGAAAGTTCAACGGACTACACGTCCCAGAATGCTCAGTTCCAGCAGAAGGGATCCAAGGGTAGGGAAACACCACACTGGATGAAATAACTGGCAGGTGAGTCAAGGAACGGAGCGTGTCACCATTTCTGTAAATATTGGAGTTAACGGCACTCCCTCGGGTCCCCAACCCGCAACAACCCAAATCGCCCAGGTTTCCTTTCTGCGAGGTTCCGAATGGCAATGCATCGGGTCCAGATTGAGGCCGGATAGCCTCAACATCGCTTCTCCTCTTCCTGGGGTCATGTGGTGGACTCTGGAATTCTGCTGCCACAGAAACGCCAAACAGGCAGCCAGAGCCGCCGCTGCCAATGAAACCAGAGTCACTTGTGTTGTGGTGGCAGTCTCACAAGCCCCCTCCCACTCCGGCCGGAGCGGAATGTCCAACGTGCAGTCCCCGAAAGTTCAACGGACTACACGTCCCAGAATGCTCAGTTCCAGCAGAAGGGATCCAAGGGTAGGGAAACACATATATATATATTCACTGAAAAAAACATAGGTTTCACACAAGTTATAGTTAGCAATTAGCATTTAAAAAACCTATTAAATTCACTGAAAAAACCATAGGTTTCACACCAGTTATAGTTAGGTGGAAATGTTACTCGCATAAAACCATTAAAATTCCCACGTTATAGTTAGTTGGACTCACTATAACTTGTGCGTGCGATGCACTGCTGATGACGTCACATATTACATCACTCATGACATGGTCAGTGACATCACTCATGACATCACTGATGGCATCTCAAATGACAACATCCTTGTGACAAAGTGGCAGACCTCCTATCAGCATAAAATAACCTTTGACACACACATTCAAAAATAGAAACTAACATTTTCTATAACGTGGGAATTTCAATGGTTTTATGCAAGTAAAATTTCCACCTAACTGTAACTGGTGTGAAACCTATAGTTTTTCAGTGAATATATATATATATATATATATATATACATATATATATATATATATATATATATATATATATATATATATATATATATATATATATATTACCTACTGGCGGTCGCCAGTAGGTAGTTATAGTTAGGACCTAGTTTCCATAGGAAATCCTCAACATTCTATTTGGAATTACTTTGGCCCTGGTTGAAGAATCTTAGCGAATTTCTCAAAGAAGATGGCTCAGTCCGCTGCGCTCCTTCCCTAAAAGTTTGGGGGGGATTGGTCAAGTGGGGGCTGAGATAAAAGGGGGGTCCCAAAACGTGTTTTCTCCATGTTATTTTCCATAGGACCTTTAGACTCTGCTACAGGTCGAACGGGTGAATGGATTTATAAGAAATTTGGCAAAACTGTACAGTCCGGCTCGCAGATTACGCTTTTTTTGGAATGGTGTAAATCCGTTCAGTAGTTGTTGAGAAAATTAAAGTTAAAGTCAATTATATATCTATAGGCGCGCACACGTGCGCGCACCCAAGCGGCTGCGCGTGAGCGGTATTTCTTTTGGCTGCGTGACGTCTGTTAACGTTCGATTCGAAGGAAATCAGGAAGTTTTGTCCGCCATTTTGTCACTGCGAGTAAATATATTGTTCATTTCAAAGCGTTGAAACATGGAAAGGGGAGAAGGTAGAGATTGTCTTCCTGCGTAGGTTTTCTCAGGGTGTGCAGTAAGGCCCTTAAACGCGAAAAGATATAATTTTTCCCCGAAAAAAAAATACGGGGTGCGCGCACTCGGTCGCGCACACCTATTTACAAGAGTGTGAAAATGGAGGTAAATCAGAAGTTTGAGTGCTTAGATATAAGGTGGCTCTGAAAAGAGCCCTTGTGTTAATTGAGTGTTTTCTGCATTTATAAGTAAGTACCGATGCAGAGCCTGATGTTGCAGAGGAAGATTCTGTTTCCCTCATTCGTGAAATGAACACCGTCTCTCCTATAGACGTCTTGCATGTGGTAGCGCAAGTTGTTGTGGTAAATAAAACCCATGCTATAATCTCTGAGGAACGCAGAAACAGATTTATTTACATGTCTCCTTGCTTTCTCAAATTGTGCACAATGGTGATTGGACCAATTCCATTTCTGTCTTTGGCATATATTGGAATATACCAAGGCAGATCGAGGAAAAAGTGTCATCAATTGTCGAAAGGTGTCTTTTAGAAGCATTTCCAGACCTACCCCAGTGATTGTGCCTAGATCGTTCCCACCACAGTGCACAATTATAAGGTCTGGTTCTGGGAGATGCATAAAAGTTTTCACCAATGGAATCAATTGGTGACATTTCAATCCTCTTTTGGAAATCCATGTTATGTGTACATTTGGTAAGCTGAGGTTGCAAATTTGTCTGCTTACTGCATATTTTTCACTCCAGTGAATATAACTGTGTCCTATTAGCCAGACCTTCATTTTCAAGGGATTTGTAGTCGTCCTCCGATCGGTTCTGGAAGTGGAATGGTAGTTAGAAGTTGAAATTCTAAATAAAGAAAAAGGAAGAGGCTGGGTGTGGTTTAAAAAATAAAAATGATTGGTTGATTGTAAGAAGTGGAGATTGAACAGTACGTTGCATGTTAATGTTTATGTTAAACGAAAAGTACTATTGGGTGTGAAAAAACAAGACATGTAACAGAGTTGTGGATTGGCAGGTGTTTCTGGAGGGAAAATAGTGTTATTAGTTAGCTGTAGAACGTTGAGACATGAACTTTTGACCTCTGCCTTCAGCAAGGTGCAGAATGAGGTGTTACCATGGAAACAGCCGGAGATGGCAGTTGGTGATGGGTTCACTCTTTGGTGCCTCTGCATCTGAGTCTGTTCCCTGGTGGCTGGAGGACAACTATTTGTTATTGTGGAGATGAAAGGGTGATAAGGAGAGAAATACGACATAGCGTCTGGCCTGTAGAAGCGTGGGAGCAGTGATTAACTCTGAGGAAACCGGAACTGTGTCGGTGCTTAGTAACAGTAAAAAAAAAAATGTTAACAGTGGTATAACTGTGTTTACGGTGCGCGACCTACTAAGAAAGAGTTCACGGGCCGTAATTGGCTTGGAGGTTCTAGTATCAGTAAGTGAGTTCAAGAAAAGAAAACATTCAGGACTTTATTTATGAAGGCCTTGCGCCACCGGTGCGTTACTTTTTCCCATTTTAAAAAATGAGGCCCCGGCGGCGGAAGGTCTTCATAAATAAGGTCCTCAGTGTCTACAGTTAAGGTTATGTGGAACCCATGAATAGTTTTTCAATATGAAATCATTTCAGTTGAGATTATGGATTAAAAGAGAAACCGTGAATATTTGAAATGTTTATTTAGAAATGTACTATTTTAAAGGCAAATCATTATGTAATATGAGTACAGAAATTGCAAAAAACACAGTAATTGGTATTGTCAGTAGTACATGGAATACAAACGCTATAGTTGAAGAAAAATGAATATAGTTGGAAAAAAACATTGTACAGTCTTATAAGGAAGTATATTATATTTTAATAAATGGAAGAAGGTTTGTGGCCTTTCAGTTTAGGAACGATATATGAAAATGCAAGTGGTTATACATCATTACTTTATGAATCAGCTGTCAAACAACACGAAATCATAATGTCCATTGTTAGTAAAGCAAATAGGTCTGTTCTTCAAAAGAAAATATGGAAAATAACGTGAAGAATATAGAAAACCAAAAGGAATTGAGGACGTCAATGGGTTGTTTGAGAGTTATTGAAGCATTGTTTAGGCAAAATAGGTAGTTTCTGCTTGTAACAGGAAATCAGTTTTATCATTTGAAATTATGTCAGCTATCCAATGGAAAAGAGTAAAGCAGTACTGATAATCTCTTATAATCGGAGCCTCTTTTACCATCAGAGTGCAGGTCGGTGGGTTTTCGATGTAGCTCGCTGTTAGGAAAGAGTTATTTGTCCATTGTGTAGGCAAAGTATGCAGCAAGTGCCTCTAACATGAAATCACTGTTATCATCTGAAAACATGTCAGCCATCCAATTGAGAAGATCAAAGGAGCATTCATGATCTGTCATTATTGGAGCGTCTTTTACCATCATTGGGCAGCTCGGTGGGTTTTCGATGTAGCTCTCTGTTAGGAAATCTTGCGCCGCTGCGAATATATTCCAATGACCCAGAACTCCTTGTATCGCTGCAAAGGCCATAAACCCTCCGTTGTAACAAAGCTGTTCATGATCAAGTAACGGATTCATGAGGTGATTGTAATTCGGTTCAGGAGGTACCAAATTGCAGAGACATAAATCCAGGGCCCACGTGAAATCACAGCTCAGGCAATGAAATACAGGCTGCACACAGGTGAAATACGAATATCGAAATGATAATCGATATGATGCATTCAAAGTCGAGAGTGGTAAGATGCCGTAGTAGTCAAGCATCCTCTGGCGAAATAGTTCTAAGTGGCCCGGCTCGTTTGCGAAGGCAGGAGGGACATCCATTTTGAATTTCCCAAGATGGTAAAGGAAACGGTGCAGCACCGCTGGTTGTATAGCAACTCCACAGAATTAGGTCGCCGGCTATGCAGTGGAGAGAAGCAGAATGACTTGATACATTTTCTAAGAGTTTAGTCACTTATATATTGCTTAGTGGTTATTAAAAAAGTAGCTTTTTTTGAACTGGAGGATGCGTTAAAAAATAAGGGAGTGATTTGAGGGAGTTGTAAAGCAAGGTCAATTTTTTTTTACATCAATGCTGTTTTCTGTGAATGTTAGCTTAGTGAAAGATATGTGTGTGAGCAGATGCAACGTTCAGTTTTAAATGTGACAATGGCGGTCTTGTTCATGTCTTCCGATTCAAGGTCGGTATTCGCTGCCAAATACAAAGATTAAGAAACGCATGCGTGGGGTACATAGTGTGCATTCTTAAAGGAAAGCAAATGAAGGGTTATTTTTACCGCGTTAGCATTGTCGTTTAAAAAGTTACAGTGATTTCTATTATATGTGAAGAAAGTGTCACTGATGAAGACTGAAAATAAATCCTTATAAATGATACGGACTGGTGTATTTTAGAAAAGGTTTGTAACATTACATGAATTGTGTAAAAAAAATAATGTAATTGAAAGTGTATGGTTTGAAAATGAAAAGTAGAGGTTTATAGTTCATGTTTTGAAAGCAGTTCTAGAGGGTCAGAAGAAAGTGTATGGTTTGAAAATGAAAAGTAGAGGTTTATAGTTCACGTTTTGAAAGCAGTTCTAGAGGGTCAGATGCATGATAGATTTATTAAAAATAGAACATGTTTTTAAATAGTATTTTGGAAAAAATATGTGCCTTTATGTACTATGTACATTATGTGCCTGTTGCGTATTCTTTGAGTTTTAGTAATCCTGTGTCTTATAAGTTTTCTAGGGGCGGTTTGAGGTTCATGGTGGGTTTGGGCAGGGAGGGTAGGTTGGGGGTTTGTAATAGGGGGTTCGGCTGGGGTGGAGTGCGGAGTTTAGTGAAAAGTGAGGGGGGAGGGGAGTTACGGTGTTTGGTAATGGAGCAGAGTCAGAGGACGCCACATTTGTGTTATGGGCTGCCACGGAAATATGTATTTATTCTCAGAGGTTTATTATATTAAGCATATATATTAGCATGGTGGCTCTTGTCGTTTTGTGGTTCTGTGTATGTTTATAATGCTGGCTCTGTAGTTTTTGTTTATGGACCTTATTGCGACACACAGGGGACCTACGTTGCACAGTTGGAGATCAGAGACTTAGGAAATAAAACTTTATAATTGTAAGGGCTGTAAGCGATAGAAATCGCCCGTTCTCGGTGTAAAAATATCACCGCTATTGGTGGTATTTTCTACGGTGTTAGTACTCGAAGGAGACTAGTAACATATATGTGAAAAAAAATTATGTAATAGGCTCAGCATTTTACATTATCTTGGAAAACAAAAGTTGCTTTTACATAGCAATACGTCTCTTATAATTAAGGGACGAGTGTATATAGTGCTATTTAGTACTCTGCTATGTGATTGATGTCGAATATTTCATAAGAGGAGGCTTTAAACGTTTTACGATAAACTGGTTTTCTAGGGAAGTGGGTGGAGTGTTCCGTGTAAATTGCAGAATAGAAACTAGTAAGAACCAATTGGAAGTGTTGTTTTAAAGTCACATGACTGCACATGCGTGTCTCAACGCGATAGGTGGGTGCGCGCACCCGGTCGCGCACTATAAGAAAGCGGCGAGAAAATATCAGCTACTATGCTCTTCAAGCTTGTTTTGGTACAAAGAGTTAGTTCTGAAAAGAACTTTTATTTTTTATTTTTTTTTGGAAACAAGTGTTATGATGCTTTTGATTTCTTAAAGTTGCGACGACATTTTTCAGTATGTCATACTATCCAAATAAAGTGAAGAAATTTAACTTTTCTTGGAGCATTTATGACTCTCAATTATTTGTTTAATTAGAGTAAAGCTTTGCTCTCCGTATACAAGAAGTTCTCCACAGTTCGTGCATTTCATGTGCACGTTCGCCAGATATGGTCTCAAGTCCATCTCAGCACTCGATGGAGATACAGGTCGTCCACCGGAAGATGTGTTGATTACTTCTGATGGTAATAG
Source organism: Lissotriton vulgaris (assembly GCF_964263255.1). Lineage (NCBI taxonomy): Eukaryota > Metazoa > Chordata > Amphibia > Caudata > Salamandridae > Lissotriton > Lissotriton vulgaris. The sequence goes on from NC_141689.1 coordinate 1,650,069,665, forward strand.
CGTGGCCTCCGTTTTTCTTGTCAAAGGTGGTCGCTCATTTTCATCAGATTCGGAAGATGAATGCGGAACGGTAGCCATTGTACCGAAGTCTTCGGGAAGATGTTCGACGTTGTTGTCTCTTGAGAGTAGAAAAGAAAGTGATGGTAGTGGGTGGAGTGCTGCGTGTAAATTGCAGAATAGAAACTACCAAGAACCAATTAGAAGTGTTGTTTAAAAGTCACATGACTTCACATGGGAGTGTCAGGTCCTGTACGCGATAGGAGGGTGCGCGCACCCGGTCTCGCACTAAAATAAAGCGGCGAAAAAACATCTTATAATATGCTCTTCGAGCATGTTTTGGTGGAAAGAGTAAGTTCTGAAAAGAACTTTTTTTTTTTTTTGGGAAACAAGTGTTTTGATGCATTTGATTTCTTAAAGTTGCTATGATATTTTTCAGTATGTCATACTATCCAAATAAAGTGAAGAAATGTAACTTTTCTTGGAGCATTTATGACTCTCAATTTTGTGTTTAATTAGAGTAAAGCTTTGCTCTCCGTATACAAAAAGTTCTCCACAGTTGTTGCATTTTATGTGCACCTTCGCCAGACATGGTTTCAAGTCCATTTTAGCACTCGATGGAGATACAGGTCGTCCACCGGAAGATGTGCTGATTACTTCTGATGGTAATAGCGTGGCCTCCGTTTTTCTTGTCAAAGGTGGTCGCTCATTTTCATCATATTCGGAAGATGAATGCGGAACGGTAGCCATTGTACCGAAGTCTTCGGGAAGATGTTCGACGTTGTTGTCTCTTGAGAGTAGAAAAGAAAGTGATGGAAGTGGGTGGAGTGCTGCGTGTAAATTCCAGAATAGAAACTACTAAGAACCAATTAGAAGTGTTGTTTGGAAGTCACATGACTTCACATGGGAGTGTCAGGTCCTGTACGCGATAGGAGGGTGCGCGCACCCGGTCGCGCACTAAAATAAAGCGGCGAAAAAATATCTCATAATATGCTCTTGGAGCACGTTTTGGTAGAAAGAGTTAGTTCTGAAAAGAACTTTTTTTTTTTTTTTTGGGGGGGAAAGAAGTGTTATAATGCTTTCGATTTCTTAAAGTTGCTACTACATTTTTCAGTCTGTAATACTATGAAAATGAAGTAAAGAAATGTATCTTTTCTTGGGGCATTTATGACTTTCAATTTTGAGTTGAATAAGAACGAGGCTCTGCTCTTCGTACAAAAGAATTTCTCCACACTCGTTGCATTTCATGTGCACCTTCGCAAGATATGGTCTCAAGTCCATCTCAGCACTCGATGGAGATACAGGTCGTCCACCAGAAGATGTGCTGGGCACCTCTGATGGTAATAGCGTGGCCAGGGCTCTTGTCGATGCTTTTGCATAATGCTCAGGGTGCCTTTGTTTAACATGCCGCAGCATGGTGTGTATAGAAAAGGAATATTTTCTATTTGGATTTCCCCTTGAGAGCTCCGAATTGCATATCGTGCAGGTTACTTTTGGCGCATTCACTTTCTTTTGATCTTCAGGATAAGTGAAAAATTGCCAAATAAAAGATTCCTTTTTTCTTCTTAACGGTGGTCGCTCATTTCCTTCAGATTCGGAAGATGAATCTGGTAGGGCAGCCATTTCAGCAAAGTCTTCCGGAAGATGCTTGACGTTGTTGTCTCTTGAGAGTAGAAAAGATTGTGAGGAAAGTGGGTGGAGTGCTGCGTGTATATTCCAGAACAGAAACTACTAATAACCAATTGGAAGTTTTGTTTTCAAGTCACATGACTTTACATGCGCTTCTCAGGACGTGTAGGCGGTGATACTATCTAGTTACGAACGTGATTACATACTTAGGAACTAGCATTCAAAAAAACTATGAAATTCACTGAAAAAACCATAGGTTTTACACACGTTATAGTTAGGAAGTAGCATTTGAAAAACCTATGAAATTCACTGAAAAAACCATAGGTTTGACACCAGTTATAGTTAGCTGGAAATTTTACTGACATAAAACCAATGAAATTCCACGTTATAGTTAGTTGGACTCACTATAACTTGCGCGTGTAATGCACTGCTGATGACATTACATATTACATCACTCATGACATGGTCAGTGACATCACTTATGACACCATCCAGTGAATGTGTGTCTTTCTAAAAAATAAATATGTTTTATATATGTATATGTAAAGGTCGAGGGTAGAATAAAATGTTTAAATTATTGTCTTAATGAATGTTTTTTTCAAAAAGAAATGATTGGATAACTGGCTTATTAAGTGTATCTTAGTGAATACATATATTAGCGAGTAATGTTTAAATATTTGATTATATGTATCAGTGTTTCACTTTGTGAATAACTGGTTGCATGGATTGATGAGTACCTACATGTGTAGGTATTTGGGTTCTTAGATGTTTTTTTAGTATCAGTATGAGTGTTTCTATGGTTTTATGGGGGTATTACTAATCACATAGATGCATGAATGACTAACTCTCTTTTTGTATGTGTTTAGAAGACACCATATGTGCAGGACTGTATGGGTGGTTGAGTGTGTATAGTTTTATATGCAAATAAATGGATGTTCAATAGTTTATTTGCATGTGTGAGTATGTGTGTGAGTAACTTTTGGATGATTGTCGGTGTGTTACAGGATGTATAGGTGTATCACTACATATGATGAGTGAGTATATGTATGAGTGACTATATAGAACTGTTGGTAAATGAGAGAATGTGTATATAGATGGTGGAATTACTGAATTGGTTGTTGTAACTGGTATGGGTATCTCCATTTTTTTGAAAATGTTAATTTCTATTTTCCAATATGTGTTTTAAGGGTTACCTTACACTGAAAGGAGGTCTGTCACTCTGTCACAAAGATGGTGTCATCAGTGATGTCATGAGTGATGTAATATGTAATGTCATCAGCAGTGCATTACACGCGCAAGTTATAGTGAGTCCAACTAACTATAACGTGGAATTTCATTGGTTTTATGTCAGTAGAATTTCCAGCTAACTATAACTGGTGTCAAACCTATGGTTTTTTCAGTGAATATATATATATATATACACTTTACCTTGTGCACATGAACTGGAGCACCTTGTTTTGTACATAATTGTTTTTACAGACCACCATAGACATATTAACATAATGAATTGAGTTTTCAGAGATGAACTGGCATTAATTTGCATTTAGCTGATATTAGCTTGGTTTGAATTTAGAACTGTCATGGTATTATTACTGATGGGATTGCATTTGAGCAGAATCAATTAGAATATTGCACTATAAGTACTACATGTGGTATATAAACCATAATACTGTCATGAAGGTATAGGAATGGGTATTGCACTATGCTCTTTTATATTATTATTATAATCTCTAGATATATGTTCCCTCCAAATGATATAGAAGATAGTTGTTCATATAATGGCCTCTATAAGCACTTATGCCCTTTATTTATTTATGAAGGAGAGATTATTAGCAAACCCCAGCATTATGCTGGGAGTTTCCCCCTTTTTGTATCGATAACAACATTTATGCAAGTATCTCATAGAGTTTATAAATATTGTGGCATTAAGAATCAATTAGGCATCCTAATTATACATATATGAATTGGATGGTGAATGTTAATATATATATATTTATATTCATATTTATTTTTATATGGGCAATTTTCTATTTTTCTATATTCCCATAATTCTATTCATCTAAATTCTGGTTTTATCATAGTACAGTTTTTTAATTGTGTTCACACCTTGCTAGAGAAAAATTGTCAGCATTTGCTACTTTAGTTATATTTGTTCGGTACTTCTGTGTGCTAATTGTGATACAATCTATAAATAGTCTGTTTTTCATTTTCACTGTGCTAATAGGCAATCATATGGTGTATTATGTATGAAGATGGCTCTCGCAGTCTCTCTTGTAATGTGTACAAGCCCAGGCGGTGAGCGAAACGCGTCATCTTGCAGTGTACAGCATAGTTAAATAGAATCACTAGCACAAAATTGGTGTCCGTATCTCACTGTCGGTTCTACACACTGTGGGAAACCTTATGAAGATATATATATATATATATATATATATATATATATATATATATATATATATATATATATATATATATATATATATATTTTGCAGCTCCAACAACAGGAGCCTGCCGCACTCGCAAGCGGGTGCCCGCTTGATGGGGGTGTACCCGTCACATACACTCGGCTCCAATCATCCACCAGGGTTACGCCTGTACAGCACATCAAAGACGCGTGTAGGAGTTTCTAATGTTGGACTCCGCTTTGGTATATGCCCATCTGTGGGCGAGATTATGATGAAATGGGTTAATATAATGGATGAGCTCATTTGGTTGTCACACGACTTGTTTGAGAATCTTAATGTTCGGAATATATATTGCGTCTCGATTATACATTTGCACACTGCAATATGGAGTTGTGTTGTAAATGGACTAATTGTCCACTTTCTATGTTCATGATAGTAATCATGTGATGCATATTTAAATTACGAACAACCATGGCGCCAACTGTTGAGCAAATTGACAAAAGCTAAACGCCGAAATGCGTCTTTGATGTGCTAGAGGTTTTTTAAATAAAACTTTTGGAAAAACCATCCCCGTGAGTGCCGCGCATCTGTACAGGCGTAACCCTGATGGATAATTGGAGCCGAATATATATATATATTACCTACTGGCGGTCGCCAGTAGGTATATATAGTAAGGATTTTTTTGAATAGGGATTTCTGAAAATTCTATGTTGAATAACTTTGGCGTTGATGGACGGAATTGGCTGAAATTTTCAGGAAAATGGCGCATTTTGTTTCTGAGCGTCCCCTGAAAGTTTTGGGGGGGGGTTTTGTCAAGCGGGGGCCGAGAAAAAAGGGGGGTCCCAAAACATGTTTTTAACATTGAGTTTTCCATAGGGCGGTTGGACTCACTTTTAGCTCGAACGGCTGAATGGATTTCTATGAAACTTGGCAAAATTGTAGAGACTGTTTGCCGATGTGCCTTTGCTAGGTCTCAAGATATGTGCTCCAGTGGATTCTGAGAAATTAACGTTCAAAAAAATATATATATCTGTGACAGCGTCCCGCTTAGCGCCCCGGTTCGGGTACCAGACGCGTAACGGAACTTCGCGAGGAGAAGCGAATTGGCTCTCCGGTGACTGTCAACATTCTAAACAGTCCGGAGCGGCCGCCATCTTGTCTCTCGGTAGGATCGAGAGACAAGAGGTGGAAATAAACAAAGGGGGAAATGAATGAAAGGGGGCAAGGTAGACCCCTCCTGACCCCCTAGGATTGATGTGGGGGCTATTAAAGGGCCCCGCGGGGCAAAAAAATAAAATAATTTTTTTTCGATTTTTCGCGGTGGAAGCGCTACCCGGTACGCGAACCGGGTTGCTTACTGGTAGCGTAACGGGAGTCCGCCATCTTGTGTTTCGGACGAATTTAGTCACAAGATGGAGGATAAACAATGTTGGGAATGGGTATAAGGGGGCATGGGAGACATATCCTGACCCCTAGGTTTTCTGAGGGTGGCTGAGGAGGCCCATATATGTAAAAAAAAAAACACCTTTTTTTTCAAATATTTTGGCACGGTTAGCGCCCGGTCCGCGCACCGGGTAGCGTTCCGGAAAGCGTAACAAGGGGAAAACCAATGGAAATAGTAAAATAATATTTTAGAGTGCTTTGAGGTAGGGTAGCTCTGAATAGAGCTGTTGTGTTGTGTGGGTGATGTAAGTACCAACATGTAGGTACCAAAGAAGAGTCTAAAATTCAATGTACACCGTCTCCTCTGTAGATATTTTGTATGTTCTAATATGGGTTATTTAAATGTAAATGTGTGGAAAAGCACTTCATGCTTTAAAGTAATTGTATTTTTGAACTGATTGTTCTTTCCTCTTAGTCCTCCTCTTTGTTTTTTTTTCCCCACACTCTTCTTCAGGATGATAGTTGATAAATTTGTTCCCTCAAAAAATGTATATACATAAAAAATTATATTAAATACATATTAAATATATTTTTCCTTTAAAAGAAGAATACATTTTACAGCATTTGATATTTGCTATTAAAAAACCATTGAAATTCACTGAAAAAACCATAGGTTATAGACCATATATAGTTAGGATTTAGCATTTACAAAACCTTGAAAATTCACTGAAAAAACCATAGGTTATAGACCATATATAGTTAGGAATTAGCATTTACAAAACCTTATTTTACTCACACAAAACCATTAAAATTCGCATATATAGTTAGTTGCACTAACTATATATTGCGCACCCGCAATCCACTGCTGATCATGTCACATATTACATCATTCATAACATGGTCAGTGACATCACTGATGACATCACTGATGACATCTCAAATGACATCACTAATGACATCACTGATGACAACCTCCAGTGACTGTATGTTTCTGTAAAGTTAAAATATGTCTTACATATTGAAGAATGAGTGGATGTATAAGTGTCTAAATGAAGGATTTAGTAGGTGCATGACTGACTGTATGAGTGAGTGATTAAATGTGTCTCACTGAGTGCATGGGTTAGTGACTAAACTGTCTTAATTTGTGCATCATTATGTCTGTTGTTCTGTAAACTGCTGCATGTGTTGATCAGTAGCTATATGAGTAACTATATGGGTTATTGATTGGTTGCCCAAGTATTTGTATGGGAGACTGAGTGTGTGTGTGTGGGTGGCTGGGAGGTGTATGACTCTGTGCATAGATGTGTGAGCAGTTGATTCACTAGATGTATGGGTTCTAAAGTGCATGTGGAAACAGCTGTATGGGCGGTTGACGGTGTGCCTGAGTGTATTGGTGAGTGAATGGATATCTCAGTGCTACATGTCAAAGTAAGTACATATGTAAAACACAGTACATGTGAGAATTGACATATATAAATAACTCTGCATAAGAGCCAGTGAATGTGTGAGTGGCTGTATGGATCATTGTGAACTTGTATCAGGGATTGTATAAGAGAGTAAATATGTGTTAGTATATGTTTGAATAAGTAAGGTGTGTATAACTGTATAGTTGAGGAAATGGAGGTGTGATTGATTCTTTGCATGACTGACTAGGTGTGTGAGTAACTCCATGGATGAGTGACAGTCTGTGAGTGTCTGTTTACACTGAGTGTATCTAAGGTTATATTAGAGTCTGAAGAGGTTCATCGTATAATCACATGAATGATGTCATCAGTGATCTCATCAGTAATGTCAAATGAGATGTCATCAGTGATGTCATCAGTGATGTCATTTGAGATGTCATCAGTGATGTCATCAGTGATGTCACTGACCATGTCATGAATGATGTAATATGTGACATGATCAGCAGTGGATTGCGGGTGCGCGATATATAGTTAGTGCAACTAACTATGTATGCGAATTTCAATGGTTTTGTGTGAGTAAAATAAGGTTTTGTAAATGCTAATTCCTAACTATATATGGTCTATAACCTATGGTTTTTTCAGTGAATATATGTATATATATATAAACATATATTTATATATATTCTCGCCGTTTTCACTGAGCCCAGTGTAAACAAAATGAGGGCGCATTTTCGCAGGTAAATTCCAGTAATTAATTTATTCTTCAGTCATTTTTCAAACAGACGAACAACCTACGCGTTTCGGTGTTCCTATACCTTGGTCAAGGTATATATATATAAGAGGGGGTGACAGGGTGAAGACCTTACGTACTCTAGAATCGAAGTGCATAATTGATCTCAAAACCATGGCACCTTGGGGGCTCAACAATGATGAAGAGATGTGGGTCCATTTGTAAAATCTGAACTAATGCAAGCATGGAAGAACTAAACCCAAACAGAAAATCATGGGATAAATAACACCAATTTGGAGGTACAAATACTTAAAAGACTCATTAATGAACTCCATATAATGAAGAACATTCTGTAACCGTAGTATTGCCTATGCCCATTCAGGGCCACAAAACGACCATATAATAAGGGATACGCCCATTCAGGGCGTAACAAACGCTGACATAATATGAAAAATAATTATGCACTTTATTCTTGTTCAAAGCCAGAATTTACTGTGATATGTTTTAAAGAGGGTTTGCACTAGAGCACTTTATTTAAAAAACGCCATAATATATGTAAAGTAACACACTACAAGATGGTTGCCATAATGGCTAAACAAACACACTACACCATTTTCTATGTTGTTGAATGTTGCTTTCAAGGTGGCGTCATTATGTACACGCAACCTGACACTGACGAAGCTTTTTCAAGCGATACGTGTCATTTAGGGGTGATGGGGTTGCAATAAAATTCACCAAATCGGATACCTGTGTGCTGGCCTGTTTTCAGCCTTACCGGAGTGAAAGAGTGTTCGAATATATATAAATAAATATATATATATATATATATATATATATATATATATATATATATATATATATATATATATATATATATATATATATATATATATATATATATATATACTCAAGTATTCATTTGAATATTGTCAAATATTTAGTTTATAACTTTATATGTACCAATGACCATGTATTTAGAAGTGTATATATTAACTTGATCAAAGGCATTAAACTTTTAGACTCTAATGTTTAACCTTCAACATGAAGGTTTGTTTGCTTGCAATGTTTTCTTCTTGTTTGTAGGTGCGTACATATGATCTCATAGTTAGTGAAAGACACATTGAGCATGAGGGATAGTGAGGCTTGGAGGGTGAATTTGCCAAAGACCAGAGGTGCTAATGAACAAATAGAGGACTCTGGTTCATGTGATTGTCAGGAGATGGGAGGAATCCAAGGACTTTCTGATGTTCAGACCAAGAGATGGAAGTATCGAATGAAATAGCCAGGTTTTACTGTGAGAGGGTGGAAATGTACTGAGAAACATGATGTGGGATTCTTGAACAATCCGTGAAGTTTTAATCAGTGGTCACACTTTAACATTAGTCAGATTTCCTTGATACGAAGAGGGTTATAGAGCTTGTTGCTATATTTCTGTTGTGTGGCTTTATACTAAACCATACTACCAATTTTGGAGAACTCCTGCTTTACTGGATATAATTAGGGTTTTTACAAATTAATTCTACTTAGTTTAGGAAATTTAGATATACTCATGCACAGTTAAGAGGATTGAAATTCATATATGATCAGAATTTATTCCATATTTTCTGTATTGCTATTACTGAATACCTTTTATATATTATTATTATTTTATCAATTTATAGGGCGCAACAGCTACCCAAAAAGGGTTTCCCGGCGCCTAGACACAGCTAGATTGAGGACAGAGAAAGGAGGTGACTGTTAAGTGGTTATTGTTCATACAGCCAGGTCTTTACAAGCTTTCTGAACCTACAGTAGTTTTCTTCCTTCCGGATACCGGGGGGAAGCGTGTTCCACAGGGAGGGTCCCAGATAGGCAAAAGATCTGCCACCTGTTCTTGCACGTTTAAACCTTGGTATGCAGAAACAGGCTGCTGTCTGTGACCGGAGGTTTCTCTTGGGCGTATAGAGGCAGGCAAGAGATTGGAGATATTTTGGTGCTATTCCTGCTTTTATTCTGAACATGTAGTTCAGGGCCTTGAAGCGGATTCTGCTCTCTATCCTGAGCCAATGAAGATTCCGACGATGGTTCGAGACTCCAGAGTTCTTCGGAATATTGCAAAGGAGTCTGACCGCCGCGTTTTGCGCTACCTGTAGTCGTCCAATCACAGATTTGTTTGCGCCCAAATAGAGGATGTTGCCGTAGTCAAGCCTTGATGTGATAAGGGCATTGACTACGGTCTTTTGCGTTGATACTGGCAACATCCACAGGATCTTCCTCAACCATTTAGCTATGGTGAGACAAAGGCCGGTTACTTTACTTGTATGCCTTATGCTATTGTGGTTAAACTTTGTGAGACGATTTGGGGTACCAGTGATGATTCTGTATATTTACAATATATTCTTGAGGCTTGCATACATCAGTTTGACTTTAAATTTGTAATGATAAACCTACATATAATCCAATTTAGTGACTTCTGAATCCTCACTATGTAGTCAAACGGGTTAAACTATAAATTGAACGTTTGGATGTTTTTAACTCTTCTTTATTTTTCAGGCATCTAAGAAGGTCTATTGCAGGGAACTGTTGATATTCGGCTCAGTGGTATGGCACATGGTAGCAAAACAAGGATGGTTAGGTCATGGAATAGGGGAGTTACAATATTTTGTTGGAGTAGTTTAGATCCAATCCCAGCCACAGAGCCCATGTTTACGTTTGTATGATTGGCGGAGTACCAGCAGTTCTAGAAAGGGTTGTAACTGTGGAGGTTGTGAGTTTTGATAGGATTGCACGCTCTAATGGCTTGTTCTTAGCTTTTGGTGTTCAAGGAGATTATGTGATGTTTGCCAGAGATGTTTTGAATGTTGTGTGAATGCGGCGCTTAACATGGAGAAGTTGAAATTGTTATTGGGTCCAACGTAGTCCAAGATCCCGTGATTATAATAAAAAGTGTAGACGATTGTAAATGTCTGCTAAAGTTTTGTGTTGCCTGTCGTGAGATGTCATCGACAGCACAATCGAGATAGGGACATTTATCTATGCGTGTGAAGGTGAGGTGTGATTGGCATGGTGGTTGCACAAAGGAAAGCTGTACTAATTGGGGTGATTTCCCACAGACTGAGGTCTCATTCAAGTGTGTCTGTGTGGTTTGGAAAGTGTTATTCCAAACCATTTCTTGTATGATAAAAAAACTGTTGATTTCTTTAGTGGAGCCGGCAAAGTTATTTGTTGTTATTGCCATATACTTGTTTGCATGCATATTGCTGAGGAGAGTGCGTTAACGAGAATTGTAAACGAGGGTGAACTGCTGCCAGGAGCGAGATTAACATCACAGTGTGCTCCACTGAGATCAGTCAGTTGGTGTAAAGCTGCACTGTTATTGGTTGTCCACAAATGTGAGTGTTTTGCTGGTATTGTTCATTGACCCTGAACGAGGATTGCAGGTAAACCTTAATTTTCTTTAAAAACAATATAAGCTATTAAATCACACCCTTTTACATGTTTGTTGGTCCACAATAGTATAGGTTGAGTTCAGAACACAATCAAGATTCACATATGAATCAAAAACGATTCAGAAAAATGAAATGCAATCAGTATTGCACTTAACAAGCAGATAGCCAAACCATGTTCAACAAATGATAAGTCTTTGTCTTTATTGGTTATTTTTTTAAATATTCCCAGCACAAGATCTAGCCGACACGTGTTTCGTCTGTACTCAGACTTTTTCAAGGCAGTATGGGAATATTGTATCAGTTGAAAGGAATACATAAATGTTCCGGAAGTAAGTCAAAATGTGTTGCGTTATCCAAAAGTATCCTATATAGTTCCTGTCGATCCAAAATTATTCTCTATCACAATTCACTTCTTGACAGTGGTGAGTCAGAAGTTTCCAATTGCCCCGCTGAACACCAAAAATGATCGTCCTCTAGAGAGCTCTGGCACCTGTATATGTAAGGCGTCAGACAAGCAGGTAGGTATACACCTTCTCAAACTGGTGCGCAACAATGAGGGGGCAGAGCCATGATAAGTTTGAACCCTGTGGACAGCGGTTATCCACATAAATGGAAGGCAAGAAAGTACGCTCACATAAGGTAAAGCCTTTATTTTCTGCTTTAAAACTAAATTCTATTTGGGATTATTGATGTTTTGCCAAGCTGGCATGCGGAGTTCCCTCCTGTGCAATTAGGATGTGACCGCCACCCTGGCGGTCACATCCTCTATTTTTAACATTGCGGCGGGTGCGGCTTCAAGCTGCACCCGCGGCAATGTTAAAAATGCACGCATTGCATTTGCATGCAGTAAGAGGCACCCCCCCACCCCCCCTTCACCTAGGGGGCCCGCAACGGGCCCCCGCAGTGAAGTTCCGTATTCTTTTCCACAGCGGAAAACCCGCCGCGGAAAAGCATAAATTACAGGCCATCCTAATATGGTGGACGGTGTCTGAAAGACACCGTCACCATATTAGAGCTTTTCCGCCGCGGTTGTAAGCCGACCGCGGCGGAAAAGCTGCAGACGGAAACCAGGACCCACCAGCCATCCTAATGTGGCGGTGGGTTTTTGGTCAGTCCGCTGCGGTTTTTCCGCATCCTCGGGGCCGGCGTTGGCTTCCGCCGGCCCCGAGGATGCAGAAAAAACGCAATCACAATGACCCCCTAAGTGTTTTAAAGTTATACAAGACTGGTTGAGGGGAGATGTGATAATACCTGTTAGAGAAGGAGAAGAAGCACCACCAAAAGATGTAATTATATGGCAATTAATGTAGAGCTTTACACATGTATTTGGTTAAAACATTGGCACAAGATCACAGAGACAGAAGGTGAACTGGAGTTCCCACGCAGTGGTACATTTAATGTGAAAATCAATGGAAATTTGAGGAAAATATTATATGGGATGAAACCACAGTCTAGTCCTACATAATTTAAAGCCCTCCATGTATGCAAAAGAGAAGAAAGGTTATCAGGTAACAGTCAGAAATGCTGTGCACATTCGCTCTGATGCAAAGTGGGATGTCAAAGGAACTAGATGAGAGAAGTGAGAACAGGACAGTAGCTCTAGCTATAGTCTTCTAAATGGGTTCTTGTCAAAACACCCACCTTCATATAATGATACCCAAATTATGAGAGGTGGAAGTACTAATGAGATAGAAAACTCTGGTGTTGCTACAGCACCAGTAAATGTGAGCCCTAATGAGATGGGAGTCACCCTGTGAATATAAATCAGAGCCCAAAGGGAGGGAGCCCAGGGATTTGTGCCCCTGGTGCCTCCACAGCTCCTAATGCTCCAGATGCTCTTACTGTCCCAGTTACCATTGGTCCTGTGGTTCTTAAATACAACCCTAGTTCTACATAAAATGCAAAACACAATTTGGCTGTCTCTGCGGAGCTAAAAACCCCACAGTATGCTCCTACCAATTTGAATGTGGAATAATTTGTTTATTTAATGCTAGTGAATGTGAGTACCCCTTGCAATGTGAGTGCAAACCCCACAATGAACTTGACAGAATGTGTACATTTATGGTTATTCCCAGCTGACACCCCTACACCTACACATAGCCTCTGTCACAACTTAAGTGCTCCCGCATAGTTCGTTTGGTCGCAGCACGCCCCGCCCCGTTATAGGGACGGGAAGACCCCTATGATGAAGCATGACACTAAAGGACTTTTTAGTGTGTGAGGGGTATTTTAACAAGCACATTGTGCTCTCATCTTTCTAGACCTAAGAGAGAGCCTAGTATCTCACCAGACCCTATAAGAATAAAACATCAGAAAAATTATCACCTCTTCACATTAATAGAATCTCATTGTTTATACATTTCTGCTAGGAGGGTGATTCTATCAGCACCTCTACGCTTCCTCTCTTGTTTTGGAGGTATTCCCAGTATTGCCAGACCTTGGTACGCCTACCTGGGAGCCATCCCAAAATGCACATAGTTGTGCACCCAATGAGAGGGCAGTATCTAAAGCCCCTGGAGGCAATCTAGCTTTAGCACTAAGGAATTCGACGAATGGTTGAAGGTTGTAAATGCCACTTCAAATGAAAGTGGAAGCTCAGAATTGAGCCAAGGAACAATTCAGTCATCGCTGACGGTAACTTTAGTGAATTTAGCTAAATTGAAACTAGAATTACACAAAATGATAAATGGAAGCCTTCAACTGACCAAATTAGAAACCTACTAAGAAAGTGCAATTTGGTTTATTAGTAAGAACTATCTGAATCAACTCAGAAAAATTAGGTTGATTAGGATTGGACGAAAGCCTTACAGAAAAGCCATGACACAGTTTTAGTGATAGGGACCTAAAGTGTATGAGAATACCTGGAATGAAATTGCAAATTTGGGAATTGATTCAAAACATTTGGATTTGAAGTGCGCTAGCTAAGTTTGAAGGTAAATGGGCAAAAATGAAAGGTCCAAAGAGGTCTATGGGAGAACTGCCTCTTCGCATCAAAGGGCGAGCTGGTGCAACAAGTTTCCCCTTACGGGAAGTTCCCAGCGGAGGTTTTGTCCATGTGCCTTGGATAGGAGTGATCTTGCATCATTCGCAAATGATGTCCCAAGAGTAAGGGAGAGGCCTGCAGAATGGTACAAACAAGTTGAGTGGTTTGTGAAAATCTCGACGATTCTATGGATTGATCTGAATATCTTGTTTGATATTGGATGTCCATGTAATTTGTGTACAGTATGCAAAATAGCCAGATAATTGCCTGAGAGGGAGTTGGTAAGAGATCCACTGACTAAGGGTCCATCATCCACAGTAATGAGGAAGTAAAAGTAGGTGATGATGCAGTTAAAATCCAAGGCATCACCCCAATATATTGACTGGGCCAAGATTGACAGGACAGACCAAAAAGTTCTTGACAAATGGTCAATTTATGAATATTACGAGAGATTGCTGAAGCATTCAAGCAGTATAGTAGGAAGGAGATGTTGTAACCTAAGGATAAGGAATAATTTGTGTCCTGGGCTGTGATTGGATTGAGGCCGGAAGTTAGCATGATCATTTAGCATTTGATTTGTTGGAAGAATATGTCAGTTGATGAGATTTTGAGATATGTCAAGTACTGTTATGACAAAATAGAAATGAATCAGAAGTAATTTGAGGTGGTGCTAATGAAGGCTGCTTAGAGAGGAGGTCAGTTTCAGCCTTTCTCAGGAAATGTTCCAGGAGTGTACATGAAAAAAGCTCCTGTGATGCATGCTGGAGGTGGATTCCAGCCACCCACCGGGTAGAAGTCATGGTATCCCAAGTGAGCGGAGCACTTGGAATGATGTAGCTACTTTGAAAAGTCCAACTCCTGTCAGTATTGCAGTAAATTGGGGCATTGGAAGTGGGAATGTTGTCCTAATCCTGCTAATCTTGGTTTGCAATGTAGGGTTTGCAAATCTTAAAAAGTATAACCCCATGCAGTCACAAAATGTGCAGAGACCAAGGTCTCAAAAGTTCAATGTGCCCTAATCCCTAGTGATGCAAATCCAACAAACCCCTATGCTACAACATGCTGCCAATGGCCCTAGTTTTGCTTAGAACTAAGTTCCAAATATCAATTAAAGTGCTTTCCAGAAGAACAATGCTTTTCAGCAATTTCCCATGTTTGATACAGTCGACAATTATGGCTCAGATCTGTCCGCTTGATGGTGCCTGGTGGAAGAAAGACTGCCGCTTGGCTCAGTATTGGAGGTAGACCAGAGTGGTCCTTTATAGATGTAAAGTAAGTGGCCAGCCCGGATAATTTCTGGTTAATACTGCTGTTACCCACTCAACTGTTAGAACAGTGGAAGTTTTAAAACTACCCAGCTCAGGAAAAAGAATCCAAGTTGTAGTAGTTGCAAATAAACAAATGACAAAACCAGAAACCAAGTATGTACCTTTAAAAATAGGGAATTTTGAAGAGAATCACCTATTTGAGGTATATGATTCGGGTCCTGTTAGTTAGGTGGGGCGGGATCCGACGTGCAAGCGGAATTGCACCATTTATTGCACCCCAAAGGGTGGGGAATTCCAAACACATGATGAAGATGGTGCTTTTAATTTGGCTCAACAAACCCCAACTGTTGAACTGTTCCCTATGATGACAAGAAAAGAGTTATCCCTGGACCTCAGAGACAACATGATGTCGGAAGTTTGGGTTGTTCCAGGCACGTATATTCAACTCATCAAAGGAGTTGAGCCAAGCAATATACAGATAAAGTTTCATGTTGAGTACCCAAGAACCCTGCAATATAATTAGTATTGGTTGGTAAACTTGGAGCACCTAATTTAGCAAAAAAACTCCTCCATCCAATGGCGGAACAGGGTTTACTGGAGTGCTGCACTTACCACGCTCACCCTTACAACCCCTGAGGACAGTCAAGCATAGCCTTACCTGCATTTAGCATCAACCTGCACCCCTCATCCTTTGTTATTACAATAATGTTGCCCTCAGTTATACACTTCTTTCTAAATGATAATAAATGCAATTCTTAAATGTGTCAGCCCCATAGGGGCCGCCACTTCCCCCCGAAGTCTCACTTGCAGCGACTGTGGATAGTGCATGGCAGAGCTGATCTAGAGCGTCTGGTGATCCCTCAGAGAGCGTGCATGGCACTGCTGCTGTATGCCTTGGACATTGCAGTCAGCTCTGGGGCTGCGCCTTCTTCGTGGGAGTCGGGAGGTCTGAATCTGCTCTGGTGCAGTGCAGCTGTTTCCTCTCATGACATCACCCTGCACAACTCTAGCATTCCAGACAGAGCTGGTCCCCCGCCACTCTATTTCACCGACCCTGCGGCAGCTGCCATGTGCAGGGCAGGGAAATGAGTGTGGGTGGAGGTGTGGAGTGAGGGAAGGCAGCTTTGTTCACGACAGAGGGAGAGTGGGGGAACCCATTCAACAGTACTTGTGTGGAATACCACAGTGCCTTCTGAGCCATGCTCAAGCCAAAGTTTGGAAAGATGCTTTTCTTGGGAAGAAGAGACACAAATGACCATTTAATGAGTCTGCGTGTCTATATACTTGGGTGCACATTACCATGTGTGTGTGCATGCTTCTATATGTCTGCATGTATTTATCTGTAGGCGTCCATGTGCTCATTTATGAAGTTATGCATCTGTGTATATCTACTCTTGAACAGCTTATTATGAACTGTTCATTGGCCAAGAGGACACTGAGCGTGACTACTCTATTGCTCTATCGTTTGGCTAAAAGAGGCATGCCAAATTTTTACTGGTGGGTTGACCCCAGAAGACTGCATTCGGCACTACAGTTGGTTGGTGGCACAACAGTTAACTTCTGTGCAGGCAGGGTGCTTTTTTTCAGCCAATCTGGCCTGTACTGACATCAGAAATGTGCCATTATTTTCATATTTCCTTCAGTTATTTATGGCCAAGGGCAGGATGCAGAGAGCAAGGGGGCCACAGAGCGGAAGCTGGGGGTACAGCACAGACGGAGCCCTGGTACAGGGCAGGCAGCAAACAGACCACCGGATAGTGTTGGAGGCTGAACCAAAGTCATCACAGAGGAGCCTTGAAAGCAGGTACAGTTGTGCTTGCCTGACCGCAGGGGTAAAAGCAAGAGGTCAAAGTGGGCTGCTATTTGGGCGAGCAAACTCTGCATGTCTTCTTTTACTGTGTATTTTTTTTGCGTCAGTTTATGTCAATAGAGACCTCTTGCATTTTGCCAGGGACCATAAGCATGTAGTTCTTCTCTTACTTTGCCTGCTTGTAGAACTCCATGGAATCACATAGAGTTTCTCAGTAACTTCGAATAATTCCGTGGAGTGGAACTCCACAAGCTCCACCCAGGCCTAAATATAATCTGACCCCTGAAACGATTGCTGAAATTAATCCCATAATCGATACAATGTACCAACAAGGCATTTTGAAGGATATTATGGGGAATCTGTGTAATTCAACATCATGGGTTTATAGAAGCAATATGTAATAGCCAACTATGCAGTCGGGAGGGGTTCAGGAGTAGTTAAAGCTTCATGGCTCCAAGTAGTATTTTCAGCACAAGTGAATGAATTAATTGCTCTCACAAGAGCACTTGTGTCTCAGGCCAGCAGAGATTGATCATTTTCTCTGATAGTCAGCATGACTTTGGTGTTGTTCAGGATTTTGGACAGTTATTTTCCCTGAGGATGTTTATGACCTCTTCAGGTCTCCCATCCCAACCGAAGAACAAGTACTAAAGCTTCTAGAGGCATTGCAACTACTTGCTCAAAGTGCAGTTGTATAATGTGCTGCTCGTATCAAGGGGGTGATAATGTGACCATTGGCAACAGATATGCTGATGAGGTCGCAAGGTATTGTGCTGATAATCCTTGCTCCTTTAATGGTGAGTACACAAATGAAGGAGCAGATGAGATGAACCACAACTTTTTGTTAACAACTGCTGATATGTGGGAGGAGGTCAAGATGTTTCAGGAAGAAGCAACAAAAGCAGAACAGCAGAGTTTGATTAAGGCAGGTCTAAGAGGGATAAGGATGATGTTTGGGTTGCAGGAGATGGAAGACCTGTGTTATGTAATAGTCTATTGCAACCTATGGACAGGCATTATCATGGTCCTACTCATGTAGAGAAGAATGCCATAGTCAGATTGTTTCGACAGATCTGGTGTAATCCTAGTTTTAGATTGACAGCTGAAGCATTGTGCCACATATGTGTTGTCTGTCAACAGAACAATGTAGGGAAAAGAATTGCAGGAACATTGAGCCTCATAGAAAGATCAGGTGGTCCCTTCAAAAAGATGCAGTTAGATTTCACTGAAATGCCCATGTACAATTGTTTGATATATGTCCTGGTTAATGTGTGCATTTTTTTTGCACATTCTTGACCAGGGGGGATGACAGTCTCACAGTAGCAAAATTGATTTTGAGGGAGTTAATGCCTATGTTTGGATTTCCGACTTCTCTTGAATCAGATCAGGGAATGCATTTCCACAATGAACTCCTGAGAATGTTGTGTGCAGCATTACAAGTTGAACAGAAACTGTATTGTAGCTATAGACCTGAGGCTCCGGGTCCAATAGAACAGATCAATGGAATGTTGAAATCCAGGCTTGCAAAAGTGTGTGCTCCTATGTCTCTGCAGTGGCCTGATGCTTTGCCTCTTTTGTTGATGAGTCTTCCAGCATCACTGATCGGAGAACAGGATTGTCCCCCAGTGAGATCTTCATGGGCAGAGCTATGAGATGGCAAGCTGTACTTATGTGCTTGTGAACATTACTGAAGGCATGATACTTGATTACTGCAAAGGACTGGCTGACATGGTGCATCTGTGTCTCATCAGGTATTAACTGCCACAGCACTGCCTCATCATGAGCAGTATCATGACCTCAGTCCTGGGGACTGGGTCATGATGAAGAAGCATGTACGAAAGAGTTGTCTGGAGCCCGACTGGAATGGTCCTTTCCTGGTGATTTTGGTTACTACAACTGCTGTGAAGTGTGGAGGTCTCCCTAACTGGGTACATGATGCCCACATTAGCTGAGTTCCATGTCCCCTTGATTATGTAACAGGACCTTTCCCAGGAGTGTTGGTGGTGGTTGAGAAATGATGGAAGCAGGTTAGTCTAACTGTGGGGTACCAGTAAAAGCGTGAAGCACCACTTGTTAAGCTTGAGGCTGGTCTTGAGGAGTCAATAACTGGAGCAGAAGTGGGAGAACTTGTTCTGCACTGCTGATTGAGGTAGACTCAGGCCCTGCAAAAGGGCCCAGCGCTGTATACCTGAGAGTGGCAGCAGAAAAACATTGGCTGAGAATGCAGAAGATGCCGGGAATGAATATATGAGGAGAAGGTGGGATTTAGACTATTCCAGAGGTTATAGAGGATTCTGATTTGAGTGACAAAGCAGGTGAATACATTGCTCTCAGAAAATCAAAACCAGCTAGAGCACCCTGTCTGAGGTACTCATCCCCTGAATGGACTTACTTAGCCACAAGTGACAGAGAGAGTTCTGGGAATATGGGGAGAACAAGCCGAACATCTTTGGCTTGAGCATTATGTTTTGAACTACAATTGGAAATTAAATTATCATCAAAGATACAAAGGCATTTTATTCTGGATGTGACTATCAGTGAATTTGAAATGTCCATTTATTACAGACATTTACATAGATTGGTAGGAGAAGAAAACAGAGTTCAGAGGCCTGAGGAGGCTGGAGAAGCATAAGGTTGTCCCACAGAAGAAAATGGAGTAGGAGCCAAGGAAGACTCACTAAGACCTTTGTACCTAATTCTACTACATATCATATGCCTTGAACTTTGGTTTGGCAATTTGCACAGGTGGAAATCAGCAGAGAAGACTCTGATGGTGCTAGTTTCTGCACAATGGTGTGAATTTAGGGAACGAATACAAACCGATACTAATACCCATAGATGTAGGTACATAATAGCAGGTACACTAGTAATCATAGTAGTAGTAGTACTAAATATTTTGCTTGTATGATTATGTCCACCAACATCTAGTTCAAAGGAGGATAAGCCCAACTCTAACACCAAATCCTCATGCCTTGTACCAGCTGGATGAGAAGGAGTTACGTAGAGATTTAGCCAGAGGAGGCTACTCTTTAAACACATACTAAATTGCTTTATGAGTATGCTGACCTTATAAACGTAAGGGACTGCTATGTTTGCTTGAGGTTACCTGCATCAGTTGCAGAAGGTATTACCTATTGCCAAGTTACCTTTGAAATTATTTTTAGATGGAAATGACCTTGTGATTCCTGGAGTTTACTTTATCTGTAGATGGTATGCCTATTTCAAATTGACCAATCAATTTTATGGTGCATGCTATTTAGGTGTAGTTTTCCCAAAGATTTATCATGTGGAACATTTTGATGATCCTGTTTGGGAGCAAAAGTCCTAAGCCAAGCGAGGATCTAGCGCTGGTGAAATTGTAGGAGTGATACTGAATGACTGTATCAGGCATTTAAAAAGGTCCATTGCAGGGAAATTTGGCTATTTGGCTCAGTGCTCTGGCACTGTTTTGCAAAAATATTCTGCTATGTTTCATGTGCGTCACATTTCCGCTAGGATGTTTGTCACAATGTTTGCATGTGCAAGAAAGTTTTGCTTTTGGATTTACCACTATTCAAACAATGATGTGGACGTAACAGAATTTTTTTTGTAGGCCGAGCAAAATGTCATATTCTTGTGGAAGTTTTGCCATTTCATGTTAGGCTTGGTAAGCAAGTTGCCAAAGATCCTGCCTTCATGCCAAATCTTGTAATTGAGATTGCCTTTAGGTAAATGTTCTATCACTTGTGCACAGAAACGATAATAATGGACAGAATGAGAATGGCTGTTGTTCGGATCACATGCAATTTTATTTATTTTTTCGCTTGAATTGTGTGCATTTTTCACAAATGGCACTAAATGATAATGCAAAATGCCACACCGGCATTTTACATTGTAAAATGCAATTTTGCACAATTATTTGGGCATTTCATAAATATTCCACAGTCAAATTCCGCAAATTTCACTCAGGCCTAGTTTTTTCCTTTTGTCTTGCACTGCTTTAGCTAAATCTAGGTCTTTAATTCTAATTCTGCTGTATTCCTATCCTAATTATCACTTGACAAATATTAACTGTGACACTAATTAATTTATTATGAGCTGAAAATAGAACAGTTGATTATCAGGATTCATTTTCCTTGTATGCCATTGAAAAGGTTAGACAATCATGTTCCATTCAGACAAAGAATGTATGAAGCAAAGAAGGCATAGAATAGATGCTCCCATCTGTTCAACGCTCTCATTTTACAGATTGACTGACTCTTTGCAGTAAGGAGAAGCTATAGAAGAGAGTGGTTCATCACAAAGGTTAATAGAACTGCAAGGACGTCTTTGAATGCTAGCAATCTCTTTTGTGGAACAAATAGCACACTAATATCTGCAGGGGCTAGTCTACATATGTATACAAATAAACTACTAATGATTGGAATTTCAAAGCTATTCATAATAGTTTCCGCTATATGCCTTAACAACCAACAGTTGTTGGTAAGTAAGAACTACCAATCATCATGGTTTAGATTGTGTATATTGTCTGTTTTTCACACACCAACAACAGCGTTTTAAGTTATTTTTGTTTATATTTAAACTCTATGCCAGTTGCGCAGCTAGCCCTGTGGCCGCCTGTGGCGGTCCCCTACATTTTCCGCCCCGTTGCGGCCACAGCGAAGAGCATTTACAGTTTTCTTTGTTTGCCGCCCTGCGCAAAAGCACTGAGGAGCGGGGGGGGGGAGGTTGCTATTGCTGCCCAAGATGACAGGATACCGCCGTCTGGAAAACGTGTGCGGCCCGGGGTGGACCGCCCACCCCAGATACGCCACTGCTCTATCCACTTTCACCTGTTAGACTTCATATCAATGAACACCTGTTTTCAGAAAAGGGTCTTCATATTTTTAGCTTATGGGGGTAGGCCTTGTTTATAGATAAAATTATGGAGAAAAAAAACTGTTGACCAAAAAACATAGACTGCAGTTGTGCTGGTGTAATTTTGCAGAAACATTTAACAATTACATCAGGTCTGATTTGCAAAGGTAAACTTACACTTGGTAAGTTTATTACTTTCTCCGAATTCACAAACCTAATGGCATATTTATGAGAGCTTCGAGTCATACTTGTACCATGCAATGTGGTCCATGCTTGACGTAAACCTCTAAGTCATATTTATGGAACCACGCAAAGCAACTTTGCGTGGCTTTGAATGGCTTCAAAAATATGAAGTAATGCAATGCAGCACATATTGCTGTGTTGCTTTACTCTAAGTAAGGGAGGCGTTCCATGAGCGTTATGGTTGGTGTTCCCATGCAACTCCAATGTTTTTTTTGACACATTCTGAGATTCACCCAACCAGGTAAACTTGGGAATGCAGCAAAAAGATACCCCTCCCTGGAGATGCATAACAAGGAGACATTATTTTATTTCTCCATGTTGCTTCCTGTTTATATGTGTGCTGCAATAGGAAAAGGGGAAAGCCTCTCAGGATTGATTTTGTGCAGGAAGGCGTCACTTCCTGCACAAAAACAATACTGCCAGCAACACAGGCATCCTTGCACAATGGTGCATGGGTGCCTCGTTGGCACTAGGCTGTCAAAATAGTGGCAGTGCAAGGGAAAATGCCAGAAATACACCGTATTTGATAACTATGGTGCATCCCTGCCCTTTTCCTGTGATGCATGACAGTGCAGCAAGGTAAACTTGCTGTGTTTCCTGCACCACAAAACTTGTAAATATGGCCCTGTATGTGGAGATTTACCACTCTGCACTCCCTATACTTATCTATGCGGAGTTCTCTGCACCTTGAGACTCTGCACACTTTAGTATAAGGAGAATGGAGTCATAACATTCTGCACAAAGTTTCTGAATTGCATTTTGTGGTAAAAAAAAATTGCACTACAAAATGTACTACAAACTGCAGTTTGTAAATCAAGCCTGTAGACGTTACTGGTCCCGAAGAAATGTTGACGCAACATTCCTGGATTTTGTAGATTATTTCAGCTTTGTACCAAAATCTGCTCTCCTCCACTGTCAGAACTGAGCTGTTGGTGCACCATGTTTGTTTGCCCTTCTAGATTGGTATATATGTGAGAGAGCAAAAGTTTAATTACACAAATGAAATCATGACTTTTGCGTTACTCGTGAGAGTTCTCAAACTTTTACATTACTGTGTGTACTGTAATTTTTTCGCCTGTGGAAGACTGATTTGCATAAAAATGTCTCAATGAAAGACATTTTCTGCTACAACCATTCTCCTGCCATCATCTCTTATGACTTTTGTGCATGCAGTATATCCATGTGTAAAAAACTCGCACGAGATGCCAATAAACTACTCTTTATGCGAAAAGCATTATTTTGTATAATTTTAGTGAATGTTCTCAGGAAAATATTAGGCCATTTTTCACACGTCTCTGTATAATAATTTTACTTAAGCATCATTGGAAAATGAGCAACAAATGCCTATAACTACACCCTCCTGTTTCTGGAAAAGTTTCCTTGTTAACCGAAAAAATCCCCAAAATATTATTTCCACAAGGCTCCAAATTCAGAAATGTAGTAAAGAAAGATACCACCACTTAGCATGTTTCCAATATCGGAAATCTTTTCAGGAGATCACAAAAATCAACAGTGGGATTTATGGAGGGTGGTGGGGTGGGTGGGACAAAAATTAAGTTATAATATAATGACACTTACTTACCTTCCTGCTGTGAAATCCTCCTCGCTCTGGTCTTCTCAGCGCAGGCTCCGACACGTACCCCAGGAAACTGCACTAGCCAATCCTGGGGCTGCTTCATGCAGCATGAGAGCAATGTCCAGGACTGGAGGGAGTGGCCTCATTTGGCGCCCCTGAGGACACAGGAACCCAATGCTTTCGCTAACTTAGACAGCTGGGTTAGAGAAGTTTAAAAAGTGCATGTTTGGTTGCCCATCGCAAGACAGCCAAAGAGACTTGCGCACTTTAAACTTGAAGTGCCCTGCCAATCACTGCTCCCTGCTGCTGCAAGTCAGCAGCAGCCCGCATCTGTCCCGAAGCTCGGCTCTGGACTGGGTTAATGAAAAATGAAATGGTAATAAACAAACTGTGTTACCATTTTATTTTTCATCTCTGTGGACAATTTAGTTAGTGGGGTGACGCTCCTCTGCCTTAACGGAGGTGCCCCTCCGAAATAGGTACACTGACCTCATGACACACTGAGCAATTATGATAAGCAACTGACTGTGGAAAATGTGCTGTTAGTTAGAAGAGGCCAAAAACATAATAAAAAATGTGATGGCAAGAACGCTTGGAAATTCTCTTAGTACTGAGCCCATTTCTGACTGTGCCACGGGATTCAAGCTATAGAACACTGACGAGTTCTAATATAATCAAAAACGGTCTGGGATTGGTTGGGGTCGTTTCTGTGGGGGGATAGGGGGCTCACCTGGTAGTTTGAGATGGGCTGTTTCCATAAGATGCAGGTTCAGTATTGATTTGCATAAGGCCGGCCGCTGCCTGGAGTGGCACAATGGGTGAAAAAGTATGGGGCATATCATCAAGGGCCGGCGTTAAAATTTCTCGTCCATTGTCGGGCAAAAAGCGGCGATAATTTTAACGCCCTATCAGCATGGACACGCTAACGCGTGAATCCATGCCTTAGCAGCCATAAACTGAGCGCCTCACCTCGCTAATGAGATGCGAGTTAAGCGTTTCATAGTGAAATACAGCGATTTCGCCAACACAGGTTCTCCCTATCAGCAATGGAATCGCTAACCGGCTTAGCGATTTTAAAACTAGCGCTAACCGGCTATTTTGCAGGTTTCTTACGCCTGCTAATTTTCTGACTTGCCTATGTGTGTAATGGGAGGTGGATCATTATGCTGAAACCACATCTCCCTATCAGCAATGTTGGATTTCTATCACCTCGGTGATGCACGTTGCTGATAGTGCGCTCACCGGGCGATAGAATCCGGCGATAGTCGACGATATTTGTCTGCACTCTAAACACGGCCAGCGATAATTATCGCTGGCCGTTGATGATGTGCCCCTTTGCTTTTTAAGTTCTACCCCAAAGCGATTGCCAGTGGACAGACCATTCACAAGTGTTCCTCGCATCACTCGTTGTGTGTTTGATCGGCCCTTAGGCAAACCAGCACACAAACTCCTTCAATGCGGCAGTTATTGAGTCAGTCTTATTGGCTTTTATTCCAGGGGCCTCATTTATGAAAAGTGACGCATCGCTGCGTGAAAACAGCGGTGCGTCACTTTTCACTGCGCACTCCCTGCGACACCAATGATGCGTCATATTTAATGTATGACGCATCATGTCGCAAGGACTTACAGATACGTCAGTATTTCTGACGTATCTGTAAGCGCAAAAATGACGCATTGCTGGAGTGTGTCACAAAAGTGACGCAACTCCAGCAATGCATCCTTTTACATGGGGAAAGCCCCATGTGAAAGGGCTTGCGTCAGTCTTATGCCTGCTGTGAGGCAGGCGCAACATTTTGACGCAACAGCATCCTAAAAGTGACGCAGTGAAATCTCATAGATTTCACTGCGTCACTATTACGAGGCTTTTTGCGGGGGAACGCCCCCTCTGCATACATTATACCTGACGCAGGTATAATGTGGCGCAGGGGTTTAAAAAGTGACGCATCTACCTAGATTAATCACTTTTTAAATATGGCGCAACAAGGCGCATATTTTACGCCGCTGGTGCGTCACAAAAAGTGACGCACCGGCGGCGCAAAACTGATGCAAGGCCTCATAAATAAGGGCCCAGGTTTCTGTGTATTTTTGTCTTGAAGAGACCCAGTACGAGGGTGTTCAAAAAAGGCCTTGCAATGTATCAAGAGTATCGTGCAAAAACTCGGCATCAGTAATACTGGTGGGGGGGGTCTAACCCTCTCTTTTGGATTATGACGTGTGGGAATCAATGTATTTGACATGGTCACTTGCTGCCTTCCACAAGAAAAATATCTGAATATCTGACTAAAAATAATGCAGGGCCGCAGTGTTCCAATGTAGTTAGTCACCCCTGGGTCAAATCACATCAGGGTTTAGAAGGAAGCCCCAATGAGGCCAAAACTTTGCCTCAAAAACCTTTTTGTTTAGCTATTCGTGCCTATATGATATAAGTTTAATAGCTTTAAGAAAGTACAAGATAGTGCCAGAAAACATTTTCTGTGAAGAAAAACTCACATCAGTGACACCATGTGAGCGCCACCATAGTTATTGGGACCTGCATACCAAAAACACTCTGACCACTGAGAGATTGTCTACCAGCTGAGAATAGGAAGGAAGCATTGCATTTTTGCCAACATTCAAAAGATGCACAGCAGAAGCATTGTGTGAAGCTCTGATTGAAAAATGCAAGCAGGTTTCACAAGAGCACTTTGCAGGAGGAGAGGAATGTGATGGATGGAAAAGACTCGCTAATGACTAAGGCAGTGGCGCTCCAAGACAACAAGATACCCAGAAGACAAAATGAGTAATGGGTTGGTTGGTTAAGAGCCGACGGGGACCCGGATGAAGATTCACGTAAATATCATGGTGTGGGAAAGTCAGCAGCCTCAGGATTTGCCTGACCTACGTTTATGGAAAATAAAGTTGCAACAAAGCTCGAAAGATGCTGATATACAATCTGAATGTCGTTAGCCTCAGCAGAGGATACCGGTTGGCACATGTATGTTTATACCAGTTAAATTGAACTGGTGAAAGGCTTAAGGAGAAGGACATGTATATCTTTTGTAGTTGTAATTATTTCCGGTGTCACGCTGCTGCATTACACTATTCAGTTCACCATCTTAGTCATCCAGAAAAAAAAACACGCTACACCCTGAAGAGTTTCAGAGTTTTTTTGTTATGAGAGCTAATGAAGGCAAGCATGGCCAAAAGACAATCGGGCTATCGCACAGTGAAGAGATTGTGTCAAGATCCAGTAAAAACACAGAGAACAGGTAGTGCAGCTTCCCCCAAACAGACACAGTAGAACAATAGCAAACACTGGCACAGCCCAAAGTTCCTAACACAGAACTGGCCATGTTCACTTTGATGCGATGTAGTGTGGCAATCCAAGGATGCTGTGTTCCGGCAAAGGGAGAGAGTAGAACAGTGCCAGATCAATGAAGATATGGATTGATTCTCTCTTGGCCCGTGTACTTTTCGCAGCCCTGCTCCATGGAAGTGATGTCTAGCATAGACTTTTTACTAGAAGAGTTCCCTTCCACTACGATATACTGGGCCCGATTCACAAAGGTAAACTGAGTCTAACTTTACTCCTTTCGATATTCACGAAGAGCATTTACAAGTAATAAAGTTAGACTTTCTCTGGCAGGCGTACATTTTTTGCACTAAGCCTTGTCTATCTTTTGCAGTAGATAGGGCTGCAAATCAAAATCCATTTGTGGTTAAGGTGAAGCCCCATGTACCATCCATAATAGTCCCCTTTCATGTAAAGTATTGCATTGTAGCTCATAGTTCTACGTTGCATTAGCTTAGGGTTACTAAATCTCGGTTCTACACTTGGCACTATTTACCATCATTTTTGTAATGCACGCCTGGAGCAAGTTGTTAGAAAGTCTGTGCCAATACTTACCGCACCAGTACAAGATACCATCACACAAAAATGAACATTTACAGCATAGGCAGCAGAAGTGCAAAGCTCTCCTGACTAACACACTGCAATAGCAGCACAGACCGAACAATGAATGCTTTCACATTAAAGGGATAAAAAGCATTTAGCATCCGTTCATGCACACACACACACCCATTAACACAAACACAAGTTGCAATGTTATAGATCAGATTGCAGCAAACTTTTGCAAGTTGCGAATGGACAAACAGAAATTGATGCACTGATTCAAAGGAAAGAAACCAGCTGTGTTCTGAATGCCAGAGTAAAATAAGCATTGAGCAGGTATTCAAAACAAAATGTGCTTGTCCCCAGGTATTCAGCAATTAATTGGTGACTATATTAGCAAAAATAAGTGCAGGTACTCACTGAATTAAGCTGTGAACTTGGGGGTGGGGTAGATTGGGGTTGGTCTGGGGGGATCTAGTGGCACTCATTTAATGGGGCCATATCCTGTCGTGGGCACAAGGCCTACCCTCACAAGTGAGATACCATTTTCTCCGAAGACTTTGGGGAATGCCAAGCAGATCCCAGAACTTTCCATCACAGAAATGAGAGGAAAAATAGTTTTTTTCAACTAAGTTGGAGGTTTGCAAGGGATTCTGGGTAACAGACCCTGGGAGAGGCACACAAGTCACCCCATCCTATATTCCCCTTGGTATCTATTTTTAAAAAATGTACAGGTTTGATAGGTTTCCCTATGTGCTGACTGCGCTAGGACCCAAAATCCACAGGTAGGCACATTGCTAAAAACAAGTCTGTGCCTAGTGGGCTTTCTGCCTCCCTGGGGTGTAATCAAAGGAGGGGAGGGAGGGTTGCCCCAATATGCCCCCAAGGGGGGGGGGCAGAAACACTGTGGCTATGTTTGCCAGTAGGGGTATTCGTATGCCCATTCTGGGCAGCCTCCAGCCCCACGCATAAAAAAGCCAGTATAATAGCTGGTGCCTAGTGGGCTTTCTGCCCCACAGGGCAGATCAGGGGCCACTGCCCCATCCTCACCCTGGGGGGCAAGAAAGACTGTGGCATGTTTTAAGGAGATGTGGGCATTGGCATGCCCATTCTGGGCTGGCCTTGCCCCTGAATTAAAAAAAAAACTCCTGAAGCCTAGTGGGCTTTCTGCTCCCTCCAGGGGGCAGATAAGGGGCTATTGTCCCAATATTCCACAGGGGAGGGGCAGAAAGACTGTGATACTTGTTTTTGTGGTGGGCTTTCTGGGCAGCCCCCATCCCTGCATTATAAAAAACAAATCCTGGTGGCTAGTGGGCTTTCTGCCCAGCCCCTGGAGGCAGATCAGGGGCTACTGCCCCCATCTGCCCCGGGGGGCAGAAAGACTGTTGCTTTTTTGGGGTGGTGGGGGCATTGGCTTGCCCATCTTGGGTAGCCCCGCCCCTACATCAATAAAAAAAATGGTGGTGTCTAATAGGCTCTGCCCCTCCGGGGGCAGATTGGGGGCTTCTGCACCATCTGCCCCCTAGGGGGGCAGAAAGACTGGAATTTCACTGGGGAGGCATTGTCATGTCCATTTTGGGCAGCCCCACCACAACATAAATAAAAGAAATCCCTGGTATCTAGTGGGCTTTCTGCCCCCCTGGGGGGGCAAAAAGACTGACATTTCTGTGGAGGGGGTGGGGGCATTGTCATGCCCTTTTTGGGCAGCCCCAACCCAACATCAATAAAACAAAATAACTGGTTTCTAATGGGCTTTCGCCCCCGCCGGGCAAATTGGGGGCTACTGCCCCTGTATGCCTCCTGGACTGATGTTTCTGTGGGGGGTGGGGGCATTACCATGCCATTTTTGGGTAACCCCGACCCTAACATCAATAAAACAAAATCCCTGGTGTCTAGTGGGCTTTTTGCCCTCCCCCCCAGGGTGGCAGATTGAGGGCTACTGTCCCCATCTGCCCCCCGGAGAGGCAGAAAGACTGTTGTGACCAAAACACAATGGGGGGAGCAAAGGCCCTTGCCCAAGGGGCCGCTCCCCCCTACCTGGTGCTAGTGATTGGATCCATGCTTGGGGATCGCCCTACTGGTGTGATCCCCAAGCTAAGATCCACTAGAGAAGGGTACCATTGGAAAGGGGGGATTCCCTCCTTTTTAACAATACGTCTCCCAAGTGTTTCAGTACTCCAGGAGCTGAGATAGCCCCACGAGCACTGAAACTAAGTTTCAGTTTAGTTTTCAATGTAATGAAGACAGCGCGCCAAGCGCGCAATCGTCATTACATTAAAAACCTGTGAAGGGCATCTGTCCTCATGGTGGAATGGTTCTGTGATGAGCACTGGAGCACCGGTGCTGATGATGGAACCATTCTGTCATGAGCACCGAAGGGGTTAAACTAAGGGACCCCCTTCCTGCAAATAAACAATCATTTAAAAAAATGCTGTTTTGCAACTTCTATATGTGCTGCATTAGGCATTTACTGATTGATTTTTGTTTTTCTGGTATCATTTTATTTATTGAAATTCACCTTATATTTCTAGAATTTTTAGGGATTTTTCTTGTGTTTTTTTAACTATAGTACTGTTTATGTGCTGCATAACTAGTTTACACATTACCTCTATGTTAAGTGTGACCTCTCTTGTGCCGAGCTACCAGAGGGTTAAGCACAGGTTAGTCTAGTCATGTTAGTTGTTCACACTGACCACAATTGTAGTTGTTGCCTGAGTAGGGCTTCAACCCTGTCAACCAACTACCCAATTTCTAACACAATCTTTTTATTGTTGGAGCTGAACATCACCAGGTCGGCGTCTACACTTGGATGATCTACAATTGTTCCTAGTGCAGCCATGGCTTTATCTACAGATAGGTGGAACTATAGTAATCAACTTTTTATGTAGGTATGGGGTATATGGGGAGAGAATGTGGCCTAACGGCTAGGGAGGTCGAGCTGGGAAACCAGGTTTCAATCTTGGCCGGGACACTCAACATTCTGTGATTCTGGGGAAATCCCTTAATTTCCCTGTGCATAACACAAACAGAATAATGAATGTGTCCATCTATAACGTAACCGGTGCTCATGTAAAGTGCTCTGATACCTCCGGGTGTAGTACGCGCTATATAAAGCTCCACAAATGTTTTTTTTTTAAATGTCACTCAAAGCACAGTAAAGTGGTTGCTGACTGTTGACGGGAGTATTTTAGCTGTCTCATTCAAGTCTCACTTTCATTTGGTAAAATACCGTCATAGGTATTATGTAGGTGTAGAGCTATACCTCCACTGTGTGCTTAGCTAATGCTTGATTCCGTTCTGGGAAGGACATGGCTTTTGTAATTCGGACTGGACTGTTCCCATGGGGCAACAGGGTCAGAGCTGATTTGCATATCGCCATTGTCTAACCCAGGGTGGTGTGGAGTGCAAAAAAACGATGGATTTGGGCCCAGATCTTTTGACTGGGGGAGTGTGTGACATTGATCCACATTCAGTCCATCACTTGTTGTTTTTGCAATTGCCGCCCTAAGTGCGCTGGGGATGCCCAGACGTGGGTCCCAGGCACTCCACACCACTTGGAGTCAAGCTAGCCGGGCTGATGAGAGGTGTTACCTCGAAACCGGTCCGGTCCTCGGATGCTTGATTCCGTTCTGGGAAGGACATGGCTTTTGTAGTTCGGACTGGACTGTTCCCATGGGGCAACAGGGTCAGAGCTGATTTGCATATCGCCATTGTCTAACCCAGGGTGGTGTGGAGTGCAAAAAAACGATGGATTTGGGCACAGATCTTTTGACTGGGGGAGTGTGTGACATTGATCCACATTCAGTCCATCATTTGTTGTTTTTGCAATTGCCGCCCTAAGTGCGCTGGGGATGCCCAGACGTGGGTCCCAGGCACTCCACACCACTTGGAGTCAAGCTAGCCGGGCTGATGAGAGGTGTTACCTCGAAACCGGTCCGGTCCTCGGATGCTTGATTCCGTTCTGGGAAGGACATGGCTTTTGTAGTTCGGACTGGACTGTTCCCATGGGGCAACAGGGTCAGAGCTGATTTGCATATCGCCACTGTCTAACCCAGGGTGGTGTGGAGTGCAAAAAAACGATGGATTTGGGCCCAGATCTTTTGACTGGGGGAGTGTGTGACATTGATCCACATTCAGTCTATCACTTGTTGTTTTAGCTAATAAAACAAGCTCAAACACAGAGGGTTGGTG
The DNA here is from genome assembly GCF_964263255.1 of Lissotriton vulgaris. Classification (NCBI taxonomy): domain Eukaryota; kingdom Metazoa; phylum Chordata; class Amphibia; order Caudata; family Salamandridae; genus Lissotriton; species Lissotriton vulgaris. The sequence goes on from NC_141689.1 coordinate 1,650,101,418, forward strand.
AAGTGTCAGGGAATCAGCTAACCCAGGTTTTAGTCATACCTCCATACTGCCTAACAGATTATTTTTTTTGCATTCCTATTTTAAATATTTACAATATAGCTCTAATATGTGTCATACAATTCTAAATAATTAATTGTGGATGAAAATGTTTTCATATACCGTATAAGCTCAATGTGACAATCGTATTGTGTTGCATGTCATCATTAAAGTTCATAAGTATTGTTTAACATGCAAAATATTGATATAAAAGTGGTTTAGAGACTTTACTCCACACAGTTTTGCAAAGGCATAGTAAGATGAACCCTGGTATCAGGACATTGAAGCAACCTTAAGTGTGTGAGCTCACATACACTATTGTAACCTTTACCTGTGAAACCACTAACAACCTTGCTTCACCAAATATAAATGTTTTCCAACATTTGTTTAGTTTTCTTGGAAGAACATAAACCTGATGGATCCACTACTTTATCAGTAGTGTAAACAAGTACATGGAACAGCAGTTTGACATTACAAAAATGATTATAGGCCAAATGTTATAGAGTTAATATATTGCTTAAAAATACAGTACATTATCATTTTCTATAAAATTATTTTTCAAGCATCACAATCTCAGACGTTAGACTCAACTGTATTGTCCATTCATCCTGAGGAAAGAAGATCGCAGCAGTCTTAATTGGAAGCTGCACTCCTACAGATGATGATGACCTTGAAGACGAGCCTAGTCCATCACAATTGTGTGGTGAGCACCCAACATCTCTCCCTCCTGACGGAATATCAAATACTACCAGCAGAATCCTAACCTCATTATGCACATCATTGGCCCCAAAATCCCCCTGTGGCTCCACACACCAAACAACTGTGGCCATAACTGTCCTGTCTCCTGTGACATCAACATCTTTATCATCTGCCATGCAACAAGAACACACTACACTAGAGGCCACCCAGTCAAAGTCACAGAGCTGTTTCAAAAGGGTGGGGGAGGATCTGCTGCAAAAAGGGAGCCCTTATGGGTGCAGCCACATGGCAGGAGGAACAGCCGAGCTTGTCAATTGAATTTCTAATGGCATAGAAACATCTCACGAGTGGCCATAATGAGATCCAAATGGCTCAAAATGATCTCCCGGAGCGTCACCTTAGTGTCCACACTTTATATTCTGTAACGGTGCAGGATGCATTCAGAACATTGTCTGCACCGTTGTCTCATTTAGCTACCACTTTCCGTGGTCAATCACAATCTGCTGCCCTGTTGGTCCCAGAAACATCTAAAACTGGCAGCTGACACATAGAGCAGTATATTGTGTTGCACATGGCATAGCCTGTTACCTCTCCCACCCCCCTCTTTAGACACTTAGGCTGCATCAGTGTCTTAGGAGGAGACTTGCATCTGTACTGATGGAGTGCAACACTCAAGAAGCCATCACCAAGAGGTGTAAAATGTATGTCCTAATGTGAGCATCTGGACTATTCACATTATCCACATTATGTCCACACATATCCAGTCCATTCATGGACAGTAACCCAAAAAATAATTCAAAGCACGTTTTAACTATTACTTAATTCTTCACCCAACATATAAGATAACTGAGTTTCAGAGAATGAGGATCTGCAGTTATATTTTTGGTTGGAATATCTACAAAAACTTGAATAATTGATAAAAAATATTGTCTTATGACGTTCTTAAAATTCATGAAATGAATTAAATGTTGAAATGATGTGTTATGAAATAATTCTTCCTTCACTAGAAATGTAATCTGCTTGACAACCGTTTATTATATACACACATGCATATTTCATCGTAAAACAACTGTTTAAATACTATAATTTTAGCAGTGCATACAACAAAATCTGTAGTTATTTGTTAAATTTATCTGTAAAAGAACATTTGTACACATCCCAAAACCTAGAAAGGGAGAAGGATATATCCACTGGGAATCAACATCAGGCATTAATGGCATCTTCCTCCACAGGGCAATGTTGTGAAGATTAATACATAACACAGGAGTCTTGCTACTATGACAAGGAAAGCAGAAAGGCTGCCCTCTGGTCTTGTCTGGTCACCTGTAAAAACCAATGAGGCGCTCAAAGCCAACTCCACCAAGACTTTTGTTAGTACACGTGCCTCATTGAAGCAGACTTCCCAGTTGTTGTTTAGTTTTTCTATGATGTTAAAAGTTACAAAGGGCTATGAGAAGCTGAGACCTCTGAACATCTACTCACAAAAGCAAATGTAAGTAATATCATATTTAAAAGACTTCAAATTTCACTCAAAATATTATATCAACAGAATTTATTACACTTACTAAAAAAAGTTTTCCGTACTGCAAGGTCAGCCATCTGTTGTGGTATGGAACAGTTTCACAGCACAAGCAAGTCATGGGTGAAACCTGAAAATGCTGAGATTTGCTCAGTAAACAACCTGCACATTGATGGATTGGAAATGCTTTCCATTGCGGCACACATTCTCACCGTCACGAGGTGACACCAGTGCATTAAGGGCTCTATCTATGACACCAACCTAATGTGGTGTGCCTCCAAAGCTATTGTACCTGGAATTGATATTGTTCAGTCTAGCATTAGCTGTCAGAAGATGCTACAGTGAAGTTTACTTGTGAGTTGGTTGCGAGATCCCAGTGGAGTTGGTAACTGTGTAGTGAAAGGAGCAAGCAGTGCAAAAATGTAACACTGCTATAATCTTCATTGTAGGTGGGATGGCTGTCTGAATTCTTATATTCAGAAAAAAGCCCAGTTTTAAAATTGTTGTGATAATGAGTTAATGGTGTCAAGGTTCGGTCTCTACTGCTTAATGATGTTCCTTTTCTGCATGATCTCCAGGTCAGGACATGGTTTCTGCACTCATTCATTCATTTAAGCGTCCTGCTCAATCTCCCATGAGATGGTGGCTAGACATATCTGCAACATATGAGTGCAAAATGTTAATATATTGTCTCATACTATTTTGGGACATATTATAACATATTCTGATTTTAGCCAGCGTAAACTGACAAACATTTATAAAATTGCATAAAATGAGTACTACTTTCTCTACATTTTGATATATAGTATTGCATACCATACCAAAGTTCCTCCTTTGCTGGCAATGAAAAGAAACCCTGCACACTCCAAAATTGTTTGCTAATAAGTATATTCAAGGATTTATACATGCAAGTGGATAAAAAAAAATGTGTTTCGACGATCAAGTCGCCCTGGTCATCAGTGGGCAGTCTTCCTTATACCATTGGTTAAAAACAATTACATTCTTATGTCAACTGGGTATAGAAATAGACAAAGGGCATACATTCAAGCAGAATCAACCTTTTTGATCCCGCCATTTTGGAATGTGTAATTTTGCCATTAGTTTAATACAGTTTTGAAAATAAATGTTACATAAAATAAATGCAGTATTCCTATCAACTGATTTTTGCCAATATTGAAATTGAGTTACACATTTCTACACAAATATGAAGGCCCCCATGATGTTTAAAAATCATATAAGAACGAGTACAAATGGGGCAGTCACTCAAATTGCACCCCAGTGGGCTAAACATCCAGTGGGCTAATCATTTCTTAATTGCAAGGCAAGATTATCAGTCTTATAAAATTATCCATCTCATTAAATTGTCAATAATATAAAAAAATCCACAACCAGGAATAATGTCTAATACAATAAATACATTTCCATAATGCAATTCTGCCCCGGTGGACCTACTCATCATTTTTCCATTGACAAAAACACGCAACCAAACCATTGTATGTGAAATTATTTTAGATACGTTCAAATTTCATATGGTTAGTCGTTGCAGGATACAAATATCTGATTTCAGATGATTATTAATCCACCAAATTCTGCAATTGTCTCAGGTCACTGCCACATTTGTAGTTCATCCACAACGAGGTAAGTACCTAAGTACATATACCAAGAATAGAGACAAAAGAAGAAGCAAAAAAGAAGAAAATGAAATGTGATGATAGTGGTGAGGATACTCAAATCTATAGAAAATAGACATAAGTGCATGAGAGAAAGAGTGAAAGAAGAAAAAAAAGAAGAAAAAAAAACTAACACAACCATGAGTTACAAACCAGTTAAAACTGTTAATTTATAATCTATAAATGATCTTATCTTGTATTTCATACAACCAAGAGCCTTCAATCTTATAAATCATCATTTTGTATAGGCTATTCCAAATAAACATTCAATTCCTCGTCTATATTAAGACCTATAGGTATCTTAGTATTCAACTCAATAATGTACCTTAATTCCAACCTCCTGAGCACTATTTCCCTATCATCTCCCCTTAACAGTGTTTCGATTGTGTGTGTATTGCACAAAACCTCAGGAGATCACTAGACTTGGCATGAGCTACTACAAAGTATCTAGCAACAGGGTAACTTTTTTCCTCATGAGTGATTGCCCTCATATGCTTCAATATCCTCTTTTTTACAGGATTGATAGTGCTGCATATGTACTATATGTTCAGATGTAGGGATTATCATGGTCCTTAAACCTCTTGGGACCCTATCCAATTCAATTTTTTTTCTCCAGAGCAGTTGCTTACCACCATTATTTGACTTCTTTCCATATCACTTTTTCTAGTTTGTAATATTTATGTTTTAAGGTAACAGCAATGCTCTCTCCTTGTCTACTGTTTGAATCGATTGTCTATATGTTAAATAGCATTTCTGCTTCCTGTTTCCTCTTCGCATCCACTATCGCACTTCCAACAATTGATTCAGCCCTGTGCCCAATTATACCTGCATCAGGTATGAAATAAAGCCTTGTAGGATTGGTGCAGTCAAATCTCTCATATTTCACTGTGACAAATCTAGAACGCCACTGCGTAAAAAACCTTACGCCTAACTCATGGCAAGCATAAGGGTGACGCAGTGCCATGCGGATAGGCTGGCCCCATGCCTTGCTGGAGTTGCATCATGCTTGCAACACAACTGTAGCAATGTATGACTTTAGCGCTGCCAGATACGTCAAGAGTCCAGACATATCTGTCATTGATTATGACATGGAGCACCATACATTTAATACAGCACATCCATGGTGTCACAAGGAGGGGGCAGTGAAAATTGCTGCAACACTATTTTTGCAGCGATGCAACACTTTTCATGAATGGGGCCCAAAAATGCACCCTATCTTATTGATAGTAAAAGACACATAGTTGATGAACGTAATGCAGAACAAATCAAAACATTCACCCCCAGTCAGGAGACCTGGGTTAAATCCATCATTCTTTTGGATTTAACCCAGGATTTAACCATGCCACTCCAGTTAAGACCTGGCCATATACAAATCAGTCCTGACCCTGTGCCTCATGGGAACAGTCCAGCCTGAACTGCCAAGCCAGGTCCTCCCTGGACCGGTTTCAGGGTTTCACCCCTCATCGGGCAGGATAGCTTGAATCCAGTGGCACCGTGAGCCCCGGGACCCACATCTGGGCATACAAAGTGCACTTACGGCGAGAATGAAAAAGACACACAGTTGATGAAAGGATTGCAGAGCAAATCAAAACATTTACCCCCAGTCAAGAGATCTGGGTTAAATCCATCATTCTTTTGCTCACCATGCTACCCCAGTTTAGATCTGGCCATATACAAATCAGTCTTGGCCTGGAAATTCGGGCTGGACTGTTCCCATTGGGCGCATGGTCAAGACTGATTTGCATATGGCTGGAACCAAACTGGAATGGCATGGTAAGGAAAAAAACAATGGATTTAGGCCCAAATCTCTGTATTGGGGTGAATGTAAGACAATGTTCTGCATTCTGTGCATCAATTGTTCTTTTTGCATCTATCTTATTGATAGGGTGCAATCCTGTCCCTTTTTTAGTGTAGGGCAGTGCAGTAATGTTCCTTGCAGCACTGTCCAGCACCCAAACATCTAATATGTGGGCCCAAGTGTTTGCACCCATTTTTACACCAGCTATTTTCTGGTCTTAAAAAACTGCCTCCAACTGGACTTAGCAGCAGTTTTAGGAAGTTATCGCTGTATGGGAATTTCACTGTAAATATTGCCAAGTGGGGTTAGAGGCAGTTTTTGCATGAGAATACCCACCTTGTATCTCATTTTGGTTAATCCCACTAACAGAAGTGGCAATCTTAAAAATTCACGTTTATGCCAGTAAAGCACCCCTAACTGCAGTTAGCAGCACTTTGTAAATAAGGTGACAAAAACGCTGCCGTAAAGTCAAACAATTGACGTTTCGGGGCATTAAGTTCTTGTAAGTATGCCCCCTATTTTATTACTTTCTTTCAGTTTTATATAGCACAGACTTGACCCAGAGGTATTAGAGTGCATTACATGAGCATCATTACTCTAAGACACATTAATTTTGTTTTTAGGCATTGGGAGACTGAGTGATTTGATCTGTTTTGAGAATTCAGAAAATATGTCCTTATTGTAGTTGTTTAGAGCACTAACCATAATTTCTCTAGGAATAATATCCTCTCATGGAGGAGAGTGCAGATGCAATAAGTTGACCATGCTGGGTAGGTGGAAGAAGCAGTGGCAGCACAACGGACCATAGGGGGGTAGAGGAAAGGTGACAAGGGCAGCATCCAACCATTAAGTACATGCAAAATAGGCTGTGGCAACAGGAAAAACCTTTGAGGGCAGACTGAAGAGGCAGTGGCAGTACAACCATACATGCCAATACACCCAATTTAAACATGAAACTATTGATCTTTTCAAGCCGAAAAGGGCTCATTTTATCTGTTACCTGCATAAATGCTCATCTTTTTCATCAATATAAGTCAATGGGAAAATCATTCCCCGTGTTTATTTTTCAAAATCTCTCCCTTACCAAGATCAATATGTTGGCTAATAAGGTACATTGGATCAAGGAGGGCAGGAGGAATGGGGTAGGGACTTGGATTACGATAAGGGAAGATAGGAAGAAGATGGGCAGGGGCACCAAACTGACTTTACAGAGGAGGCATTGTGCGTTCCGAAACAGAGTCGTGACATCCTGTGCAGGATTTCAGACCTACCGACTCACAGCCAGTCGGCAGTTTGGCTTACTTCAGCAGCGGCGCAGAGGAGTGGGAGTTGGACCGGACGTCAGTGGGCAGCAGCAGCAGTAGTACCGCTGTGTGTGACTCCAGGCGCCCAGACCCAGGATCCTGGTGCACCGGCCCTGCGGGAAGTTGGGGAAAGTCCGACGCTTTTTTCCTGCAGTATAGTCAGACGGCAGCCGCTTGACGCCCGTCTGAAGGAAGGCTTGAAAGGAAAGCATTACCAGCATTAACGTTGGACGGCGCGAGGTAGGAGAGGTAGGACCTTGATGCTAACGGTCCCCCCCTCGCATCTCCTTGCAGTGAATTTTGTTTGCCTTCATCGCTAATCTGTTCACTGCTTCTTTCCCACATTGCAACCACCGCTACCACCTCCGATCATCATTATCACGGGCCCACCCTTCTTTCACTTTCCTTGCCTCGCACTTCCTTGCTTCCCTTGTTCAGAGGCAAGAGCTAAAGGGAGGAGGCTGGCGGCAGAGGCCCACGAAAGGCCGCATAATAGAGGCAAAGCGGCCGGGTGTTGAGCCACGTTCGCACCGGGTGCACGCTGCTGGTTGCTGACGTTGGTGGATACCAGTGAGTTGGTCAGGCGGGCGGGCGGGCAGAATAGAAAGAGAGCTTGAGATGAGCTAGAGCAAGAGATTCATGCAGGAGGATTGCTCGCTCGCTCTCATTTGTCCTCTTGCTCCTTTGCACAAGTGCCCTTCCTGATCCTGAGTTCACAACAGTGCCGTAGAAGTTATTTTATAGCTAGAAATATCCTGCTACAGCTGCAAGTGTCTATTGGAGCTACTGCCGACCCATGGTCCTGAGGGGCCAGCTAGGATTAGGCAATCACCTTCAAAGCACTTCCCACAGTACCCTTAAGGCACCCCTACGGGACCAAGCGTTGAAGCAGCTGAGACTGAGGCCATGAGGAGGGCAAAGGGCGAAGGGCAAGTAGTGGGAAATGGTGGGCGTCGCCAGTGGCTGACTACTAAATTCTGACTGCTTTACCACAACATACCACAACACAACACAGCACAGTACAACTTGCCTGCTTGTATGGAATTTCGAGACACTTGAAGTTTTTGTGTAAAACGCGAGTGGCTGGCTGAACGACCTCTGCTCCAAGGGCAAATTGCTTGAAGGGTACAGGTCCATGTGACAAGTCCTGCAGGGAAGGAGGAATAACAGTTGTGGCAACTGACCACCACAACAAGGGACTGTCAGAGACTGTTAGCCAGCGAGCGGGCTCAGGGCAGGGCTTTTTGCCCTCTAGAACAAAACCGGCTAAATACAGTCCCAAGCACAGGATGTGATCAGTGAAGCAGAGGAATACACTCTGTTGTAATCTTGTATGTCAGCTATGGATTGTAGAGCACTGTGCCTAGTGCGTTCTACATTCCTTGATAGTTGGCAGTTCTACTCTCTGGCAGTTGCTTGCTGACCAGCCAGAGGGAGAGCTCTAAAGATATTACAACACACTCCCTCATAATAAAAAAAAGAAACGGAGAGGAAAGACTGAGACTCTCAGTGCTGCCACTGATCAAATTCTCGACCTGTCACCAAGTGCTCCAGGTGGTGTGGCAGCAAGTTCATCCCGTCTACATTCACAGGAAGCCAGTTCTGTTGGATACAAATCAACCGGTTTTCAACCAAACAAACTGTCAACATTTTTCTATCTGAAAGACGCAGAGTCAGCTGTCTTCTCAAGCAACTTGAACATCACGGGGTTACCCGTTCCTTTGAGTCCCATAGTTACCATCTGAAAGGACAGTTTAGGTGAGACTACAGTGTCAAGAATGTCACTAACACACCAAGAACCTGCCATCGGCAAGTTGGATGATGTAGAACTACAACAGAGGGGGGACCCAAACATAACCACGTCAAGTAGACTAGGGGTCTCATCTTCAGTCTTGGTTGCAGAACACATGCTACCAATCAATTCGCAAATTCATCTAGAGCCAACGAGTGACTTGGCAGCCAGAAACATATCCTCTCCCCAGGTTAGTTCAGGCTTCAAGCCCGACGACGTCACACCACCCACAAAGGGCAGTACAACCGACACGAAGGGAACAAGAAGAGGACTTTCATGCAACCACACCTCAGGCACCACAAGAACTTTCATCAATTTGGGGGGAGGGCGATATAGATGCAGCTCAGCCCTCAAACCAAAGGCAGAGCTGGTCTTTGCCTCCACCAGGTGAGTTAGACGCTCACGCCGTGGAGAGAGACCTCTCCTTTTTTTAATCAAAAGAATGGGAGAACAAGCTCACATCATATGGCAAAGATGATCCTGCTCATTCCAGGTCACCACCACTCCCAAATGAGAGGAAAAAGGAGGACCTCAAACAGGAGTCGGCATGGGCCACAGCCTTGGACATATTACAAAGGTCAGCTGATGCTATGACCTACCAAGCCAACAAAATGGACATACAAATCAGCCTTCTAAACACTTTGGTGATGTATGTCGCTAACATAGGTGATAAAATCACAAATTTAAATATCCTGATTAGGCTGGTCCAAGCAGATGCCGACCCCCTGCGACAAGGCTGCGACTGCTCACCAGTTATAGAGAAACTAAGCATGCTGCCAGAGATGATGACACAATTGTTGGAGGACATAAAAGAAACTACAAATGCAAAGTCTATCCCCTTAAGCAAAAGAGAAGATGATGTATGCCCCATAAACAAGGCCAAGGCGGGGGCAAAACTAGGGGCAGGAGGGGGAAGCAGCCAGGGCCATAACACCATCTAAAGAAATTCCATCCATTGACAGTGTAAAGGCTGACTACCAAAAACTCCATGCCGCAGGCAAAGTAGATACCACCCTATTATCTCATTTAGATCAAGACTCAGATGATCTGAAATGAAAGGGGAAAATACAAAAGAAGTGAAAAGGCCGCAATGAGAACTGTCGGCCCAGGCAAGAGCCGAACATCTACCCACTGTTCAACACCTACAAACGACCAGATTTAATCGGGCAAAACGGCCAAACAAGAACAGACGAGGAAATCAAGGGGACAGAAAACCCAAAAATCCCATCAAGTCGTGCAAAGCAGCATCAGATGAGCTCTTCACCCCCTGAGAGGAAAAAAGAAACAGCAGGAGCGGACCAGATTTACTCAAGTAAAGGGGGGGGGTGACTGAGTTAAGTACTAACATCGAAGGCCCATTTTCAGACCCTACGCCTTCAACAAGTGATGTGTGCCACAGGAATATCAGGCTTACAGAGTCGCCAAGCAACACTAAAGCTCACAATCAGGCCCAAGTCAGTAGCCAGAACAAATCTCATCAGGACAATTCTTCTCCATCGGCGCTGGACAAAGGAGAGAAGTCGCAAAACTGTTGTGATACAATTCAAAAGAGCCCTAGAGCATTGGATAGGGCGTCTCCCACACCCAAACATAAAACAATGAAGGGGGGAATACTTGGACCTTGAATAGGACCAGCTCAAACCCACGGTGTGACGAGACCTGAGTCTCTAACCTGGGTTGACAGGGCCCCTTCTCACGAAGCTACAACCATCGCACTCCTATACCCAGAGTATAAGTCCGAAGGCATCTGTCACATACTAAACCGCGGGAACATCATTAAGCTGATAGAAGCCATCCATTTGTCTAATGCTAAAACCTCACAAGATATCATCTCGATTGATTTTATAGCAACAGGATAGGGGCAAACAAATGAAACCACGAAGGTCACCTGGCACTCGAGTGAGGTAACAAATAGGATTTTAAGCCACACTGAAACCTTTAATCAGTAGGGCATCAATCACTATACTCCCCTGCAGGGAACTAGGATACCCGTATGTCCTACAAAAAATTCGACCCATTGACCACCCACGAGATGAACAAATAAAAGTCTACTCGGTCCTAAGGAGTGCCCGGGACAAGACTCCCGTCCCCGACTCGGAAGACCAAAAGGAGAGAGATGGCCAGCATAAATCAAAAGGGGGAATGGAACAGACCTGCTCATGGTCATGGTTGGCGGGCTCACTAAATTCAACCCGACTGCTACGCTGACAAATCAGCAGCCAAAAGGAACAAGGAGCCTGCCTACAAAGGTTCTGTTCTTGGAATCATAATGGGAGAAGAATCCATAATCGCTTAACTACGGTCATTCAAGATCATACTATTACACGAGACATGGCTGGTAGAGCCGCAGCACTTGGAAGGGTTTAAAACTCACCACACACCTGCCATCAAACTGAAATCATCATGACGAGGCAGCGGAGGTCTAGCAATTTTTATATAAAAAAATAATGCAATTACATCATAGGATCTCACAAGTTCTTCCTACTCTTTCCAGTCTGTGGGAATCTCCTTCAATTCCCCCCAAGGCCAGCCCAGACCATAATCTTTCGTACATTCGTCCAAATCCTGCGTCCAAGCAAAAAGTCTCAGGAGAGTTGATAGCGACAGTGCTAAAAATGAGATCATGTTTTCTGAATGCGGATATTGTACTTTCTGGAGATTTTAATATGTGACTAATGTGTTGGACCTTCAAAAAAACGAGGTAATTAAATCACAGGAAAGTGTTTGGGCTATACCACCACAAGACCTCCCCATGGATGGCACAAGGAAGACCAGAAAGGATGCATCCTACAAGGAAACCTAGAACATCTTGGCCTCAGAACGCTCAATGGGCGCTTCACTCAGGACAAGCCACCTGGCCTCTCATTCTTATCAAACACTGTGCATCTCTAATCGACTATACTTTTGTCAATCTTTCTCTCCTGAATAAAGTAATTACCTTCAGCCTAGGCGACAGACCTGAAAGCAATCACTGGTCTTAAGAAATATTGTTTAGCACCAGAATGGTGCAACATGATGAGGAGGGAACACTAGCTTTTGAAAGTTTTACGATCAACTTAAAACATATAAAGTGCTCAGTTTACAACCTACAGCTAGTATCAAAGGAGGCAAAGCACATGATAGAGATCACTGGTGAGGTAATTGAAGATCAAATTGCCAATTGGTATAGCTTTACAAGTAAGCTGTCAGCCAGATATGCAAAGCCAATAACACATGGAAAAGCGACAGGTTCCCAACAGTCGATCTCATGGGATCCAGTAATATGATCGGCGAAAAAAAGCATAAACCGGCTATGGCGGGAATTAAAATCAAAGCCAATGGACACATTAATTATAACCAAACTGAGAGGAGCTTGTAGACAACTGAAGGCAGCAAAAAGAGAACATCGTAGGGCACACTGGAACTCCTTCTGGGCCAAACTATATCAAGATATAAGGTCAAACAACTCTGCAAGATTCTGGCGTACTGTAAATAGTCTTGGGGGTCGTGTCCCGAAAGCTGCCTCATAAAACATACTGGAGTCCAAATGGTACTTCTTTCTGCACATCCATTTCAACAACCGACAAGACCACACCCTGAATCAGGTCACTGGCACAAAGAGCACCAACAGTTCAACAGAGTCGAACATACTTTCAAACCGCTTTCGAACAGGGTCAACAATCGACAAGCTTTCCCACAAAAGTATAAAAACCAAAAAGGAATCAGAGAGACAAAATCATGATAACCACACTGAGTACAGTACAGTTTCGGAGGACCAAATCGAAAGGCAGATAAAAAAGGGTCGGAAAGATGGGGCCCCAGGACCAGGTGGAAATCATCCGGCTCTGTTCAAGGAGGACCCAGCTTTCTGGGCATCCAAGCTAGCTCCACTTTTCACTTCCATTTTAGCAAAGAACAACATTCCACCTTCTTGACGAGGATCGATCCTTGTTCCAATCTTTAAAGGAGGGGACAAAAAATCCCCTAGCAATCATCGGTTAGTTGCGCTCATTGATAATGAAACCAAGTACTTTGCAGGGATTTTGCTGAATTCATTATGGGACTGGGCTGAGGAACACTCAATAATCCCGCTAAACCAAACTGGTTTTACAAGCGGAACAGGCACTATGGTTAACCTCATGGCTCTCTCGTGTTTGATACATCAGGTGGAGCTTAGAACTAGATCGTTTTACATGCTATGCATAGATTTTAGTTCAGCATTCGGCAAAGTCAATAAGGACAAGTTGTGGCTGAAGCTTCTCGCTCTGAACATCCCAGATGGTTTACTAAGAGCCTTACAACCACTGCATCAGGACACATGGGTCAGGATTAATATTGGTGACGGCTCCAGACTGTCAAGACCAATTTTCACAACAAAAGGACTGAAACAAGGATGTGTCCTGGCCCCCACACTTTTTAATTTATTTTTAGCAGATTTCCCGGAAGCCCTTAACACAGTAAATTCTCATGCTCCTAAACCAGGCAGCTTACAGCTGTCAAATCTTTTATATGCAGATGACGTGGTTCTCCTAAGCAGCAGAAAGGTAGGCTTACAAAGACTTATGGATGCAACTGCCGCATACTCTCATAAGAACGAGCTCGAGATAAATAACAAGAAAACAAAAATCTTGGCAATTCGCCCAGGAAGACCAAAAAAGTTGACACAGTTCTTAAATTCTGAAAGAATTACAGAATCCAAATGTCACAGGTATCTGGGAGTGTTCTCCAACAATAACGGATGATACAAAAACCACATGGGAGAACAAAAAAAGAAAGGTACAGCTCTAGCATTTGCTCTCAGTTCCATCCATAAGGAATTATTTGGCCCAACAGTCGCTCCAACACTACAGGTGGTGCAAGCAAAAGTCATCCCAACCCTAACATATGGAGGTGAGGTGCTTAAGGATTGGACAGTGGTCAATTGGACACAATCATAGCACATTTTTTTAGAACAGTCTTCCACCTACCATCTTTCACGTCACCGGTACAAATCAGGCTGGAACTGTGCATCTGTAAGCAAACATTGGGTAGAATGATGAATTTCCTAATGTGCTGCCACAAGCTGATGCCATCAAAAGAGGGCAGTTTAGCAGAACACCTATGGTCAGATCTGAAAACAAAACGATGGCAAGCGGGGCATCGATATCTGAGTGTGGGCTAAAAACCTTAGCCCTGAGCGATGCATGGGATTTAAATGTGAGCCAAAATGAGTTTAAAAGGCTAGAAAAAAAAAGCTCTCCTCAATGGAAGACAAGGCGAGCCTTGCAAGAGGAATCCATTGTTGAATGACCCTCATCTCATACGATCAGCTGACACCTCAGAGCTATTTAACCTGAACTTTCAAAGCACACACTAAACTCAGTTTTCTAAAATTAAGATTGGGGGTGATAAACTTGTCTTGCCACCTTCCCAAATGGCAATGAGAACAAGCCCCGGAGACATGCCAATTTTGCGGCAAGTATAGGGAAGATATAATTCAGTATTTCTAAGCATACTTACCAGTAACTTGTATTTCCTTCCATAGGAGCCCATTGACTGGCTTTTCACCAGAAAAGTTTCTAAGTATCTATTTTCACAAACTACAAATATTCCTAAAAAATCACCTGTATGACTTAAACACAATCTTTCAACTGTTTACAGTAGATGCACCAGTGCTGGATCCAGGAGCCGCTACTGAGTAAGAAAAGGTAACAATAACACTTCTTACCTGCTAAGTGATTTTCCTCCCTTAGGATGCACAGACGCGCTGAACACAGCACTGAGGTGCTTTTTTAAAATTGCAGAAAATTACCGTTTTTATTTTCACTCTGTTTCATTTTGGTTTTAATAAAATTGCAACGTGATTGGATAGCTCTCGCATACCTGCACTATAAAAAATCTAATACCTCCTCACCCGCCGTTTTGGCGTGGACGGATCTTCGTGTGGCTCGATAGCTCCGGCGCCATATTGGTTGAGGGAGGGTTGGCCTAGCCTCCATCCTTAGGCGCCGTTTTGAGAGGCGCTCTAGTTGCTGGTAGTTCCCCAGGGCACTCTATTTAAGAGTGGGAATAGCTGCGCGCGGGCTACTTACAGAACTGCTCGCTGGCGGTAATGCATGCTGCACAGAAGCGCTGAACACAGCGCTGAGGTGCTTTTTTTAAATCGCCGAAAATTACCGTTTTTATTTTCACTCTGTTTCATTTTGGTTTTAATAAAATTGCAACGTGATTGGATAGCTCTCGCATACCTGCACTATAAAAAATCTAATACCTCCTCACCCGCCGTTTTGGCGTGGACGGATCTTCGTGTGGCTCTATAGCTCCGGCGCCATATTGGTTGAGGGAGGGTTGGCCTAGGCTCCATCCTTAGGCGCCATTTTGAGAGGCGCTCTAGTTGCTGGTAGCTCCCCAGGCCACCTCCTCCTTTATCTACCAGGAGATGCAAGTGCGCAACGTGCGCGCACAGCGTGCGTGCCGAAGGCGCGCCAGAGGCAAGCCCGTCTGCCCCCGTCCGCGCTCCGGAGGCGCTTGGCGCTGGACGTGCTGCCCGTGTCGCCCACGGTGAAGGTCGTTTAGTGTATGACCAAGAGCAACTGCTGGGACTAAATAAGGTAAAGGAGATAGAGACCCCGGTTATGGTGGAAAAGTTGGGTAACATACTCACAGCAGGATTGATCAACAGCCGGTCCCTTGTTAAACACTCATCTGAGGTATCGAGCCTAATTGAGGATATGGGCCTTGATGTCTTGTTTCTTTCGGAAACCTGGTCTCATGCTGAATCCACTGTCGAGCTAGGTAATGCATGTCCGACTGGGTATAAAATTCTCCACAAACCAAGAACTAGCGGCAGAGGTGGGGGAGTGGGGATGATTTTTAGGGAGGAACTGGACTTTAGAGTCCTGCAAGTGGACGCGGTCGTGGGGATGGAAATGTTGGGCTTCTCCCTCTACTTTCCCAGTGGAAACCTCCTCACAGGATTGGTGTGCTATCGGCCACCAGGAGGGGTCACAGATTTTTGTAGCCTGTTTGCTGGTATTACGAATCTCACATTGGCTCACTCCAATATGATTATTTTGGGCGACTTCAATCTTTGGGAAGATGGGAATGTCAACTGCCATTTACTCGATCTGAAGATGACCTGCGCTAACTCACATCTCTCCTAGTTGGTGGTGGATCCTACACATCAAGGGGGGAACACCCTTGATTTGTTATTCTCCAACCAGCCCACGACGAGAATTTTGAATATTACTCCTCAGACTTGGACCGATCATTACCTTATCCAGTTTGTTACTGGGCTGCCATATTCTGGAATGGGGACAGGTCAGCAAAGGGCTTATAGGAGAGGCCGGGAATAGGCTAAGTTTGAGCGGCTTGGCCTTACCTCTTTGGAAACGGGTGTTACCCTCTTCTCAGCGACTTTGTCTATCGATGATAACTACAATGTGTTCTCTAATTATATGGGACACACTTTGGACCAAGTTATCCCCATAAAAGATATAAAGATCAAAAGTAGTATCTCGGTGCCGTGGTACTGCAAGGAGCATAAACAGCTTCGCGCGCTCCGAAAAAAGGCGGAAAGGAAGTGGAGGCATCACTATGCTGAGGAAGATAAAAAAGTTCTTAGACAGGTACAACTGCAGTATAAAGAACAAATCTGTAGGGCCAAGGCAGATTGTTATGCCAACTCTATTATTCAGGCGCCCAATGGGACTCGAGCCCTATTTAAAATAGTTAAAGATCTTTCGACGCCCACATGCTTAGAAAATAAAATTGTGGCATCCCAAACATTATGCGATGGCATTAACCAACACTTTCAGGATAAGATCGCAAGTATCGTGAATAACCTGCAAGAAAATGCTAACATTACACCACCTAATCCCGACCTTCTGGCTCAGGACGAGCCACTTTTGCCGGTCTATCTGAATAACTTCCAGACGTTAACTGTTACGGCCTTTGACAACTTAGGTGACAAGGTCTCCCCCGGCTCTCCCCTGGATCCGTTTCCCCATAAAATTTGGAAATTCTTAGGGCGTAGCACCTTTCCTTGGCTGAGGCAGATTTGCAACCAGTCTTTGGAGGAGGGTAAGGTCCCGGACTGCTGGAAATTAGCGGTGGTGTCCCCACTGATTAAAAAGCCTTCTTTGGACCCATCAGTACCGGCTAATTTCAGGCCCATCTCCCTCCTCCCATATCCGGTGAAGATTCTGGAGAAAGCAGTCAGCAGGACTTTATCCTACTTTCTGGAGGAGAATCTTCTACTGGATAAAGATCAATTTGGCTTCCGTCCGGGGCACGGGAATGAGTCCGCCCTGACTACAATGATGGATAACCTACGTATGCAGGCCGACAGCGGGAATGTTACTATTTTAGTACTTCTTGACATGTCGGCCGCATTCGATACGGTAAACCATCTTGTACTGACGGAGAGGCTGAGGAGGTTGGGAGTGAGAGGCCGGGCACTGCTCTGGCTCCAGTCCTATTTGGAGGGTCGCCAGCAGGTCGTCACCCTTGCAACTTTCTCCTCTGCTAAATCCACTGTGGCTCATGGGGTGCCGCAGGGCTCTGCAATAAGCCCTATTCTTTTTAATGTTTATTTGCAGCCCCTGTTCTCTATTATTAAATCCTTCGGAGTCAGCCTAGTCAACTACGCCGACGATACACAGCTGGCCTTTTCCTTGGAAGGGGACCATGCAATATCGATGGAGGTATACCAGCAATGTATGCGACAGACATCGGACTGGCTTCAAAGGAGCTCCCTACAATTTAATAGTGGAAAGACGGAGGCGATGTTCTGCTCTGCAGGCAGGATATCTAGATCACTGCCGGGTGATTTCAGACTCCTACCAGAGGATGATTTGCTCATCCCGGTTGGGAAGGCCCGCAACCTGGGTGTATTGTTCGATGCTGATCTCCAGATGGAATCACAGGCTAATAAAACTGTGGTTGTCTGCTTTACCCTGATCCGCATGTTGTGCAAAATACTCTTCTTAATACCATCCGAGAACCGCACCTTGGTGGTGAGCAGCATTGTGGGCAGCAGGCTGGACTACTGCAATGCCCTTTATTTGGGAGCCCTTGGTTACATCTTTCAAGGCTTGCAAAGAATCCAGTCTGCGGCAGCTAAACTAGCTCTTGGTAGGCCACGGAGTTCCTCCTCTACCGCAGCGCTGCGGGAGCTCCACTGGCTACCTGTCAGGGAAAGGGTACACTTTAAAGCTCTGTGTATGGTCTTCCATGCGGTACACAAACTTGACCCGGTCCCCCTGCAGGACAGGTTCAACTGGTATCTCCCAACAAGGCAGCTTCGTTCATCTAGCACTGGCCTGCTGGCAACTCCTTGGTTTAAGATGGATAGGCTTGGAGGTAGGGCTTTCAGTAGGGTTGGCGCACGTCTTTGGAACGAGCTCCCCCAGAACCTTAGATTAGCAAGCTCTCTGTTAGAATTCCACAGGAATCTAAAGAACTGGCTCTATCCCACGGTCTAGTCTGTGTTCCTCCACTCTGTGCAACCTGCTCCATTCTGGTCATGGCCTGCTCTCTGTTCTTAGGCGCCAGGATGCCCGTAGGGCGACAGTATGCGCTATATAAAAGCTAAAATCAATCAATCAATCAACATTGGTGATTCTATGTGAAAAATTATCCAAGTGTCAACTTTTAAAATACAATAATACTCCTTAAAAATCACTACTGTAACCAAAACACTTTTACTCAACTGTTTATAGGAGATGTCCAAGGACTGAATCTAGTATCCAGTCCTGTGGTTAGAAAAGTAATCCATAAAGTAACTAATTGCATTTAACTAGAAATTCACATTGAGCTCAATGTTGCATTGTGTTTGAAATTGTGTTGCCCATTGCAACAACTGTAACTACTGTACTTAAAAGTCTATTGCGTGTTTGCAAAGTATTTAAACTGAATTAATTCATTCTAAGAAAGTATATTTTGTAATGTAATGTATAATGTAATTATAATGTAATTTAAAAAATAAAATATCTAAAAATAAACAGTTTAAAAAAATGTAGTAAATCAGTATCAAAAAAAGAAATACAACAATTAATACATTTAAATATTGTCATTGAAAAAACCTTTGAAATTCACTGAAAACCCCATAGTTTTGAGGGGTGTTATAGTTAGCTAGACATTTCACTTGTGCAAAACCATTGAAATTACTTGGTTATAGTTAGTTGTACTAAGTATAAATCGTGCACCCGCAATCCACTGCCGAAGATGTCACATATTACATCATTCATGACATGGTCAGTGACATCACTGATGACAACACTGATGACATCTCAAATGACAGGATTGCTAAGAAGTCTTCGAGGCAACGCCCCCTTTCTCCACCACTCTGCAAACACATCTCCTGGTGCACTACTGGTGGGGGAATTAAGTCCTCTTGTATGCTAAGGGACCTAATTCCTACACAAACGCGATTCCTGAGAGCTGGTCAGAGGTCCGGCACCCTTCCCCACCACTGTGCAAACACTATTGCTACTTAAAAAATCATAGAAATTCACTGAAAAAAACAAAGGTAACAGGGATGGTATAGTTTTGAATTAGCATTTAAAAAAACCTTGGAAATGCACTGAAAAAAACAAAGGTAATAGAGACATTATATTTAGGCTCAAGTTCCACTCATACAAAACCAGTGAAATTCAGCACTGCTTATAACCTCACATATTACATCACTCATGATATGATCAGTTACATCACTGATGACATCCTGACAACTCAATGATCCCACAACTTTCCCACATAGAAATATTTCTTAGCTAAATTAGCAGTTTCCAGAGTATTCGGGGTAAAGAAAATAGGGTTATCCATGCAAGTCAAATGTCCCTAGTCTCTCCAGGGTGTCTTGTTGTCAGTAATGTCTGGGTTTTCTAGGTTTCTCTATGTGCCCATTGAGCCTGGGACACCAAAAACGCAAGTGACTCCCTTGCAAAACCAGGTCGTTTTGTGCTAAATAATTTTGATGTCTCCACAATAGGTTTTGGTCATTTCTTGTTGCAGGCACTAGGCCTACCCACACAAGTGAGTTACCATTGTTCTCGGCATATGTGGAGGACCACTGGTTGGGTGGTAGTTTTTGGCTCCCGGCAGATTATAGAACTTTCCGTCACAGAAATGTGAGAACATTTTCTTTTTTTAAAGTTTGAAGTTTGCAAGAAATTCTGGGTAACAGAACCTGGTGAGAGCCACACGTCACCCTATGCTTGGCTCTCCTGTGCATCTAATTAAAAAAAAATGTACAGGTTTCCTACATTTTCCTCTGTGCCGGGTGAGCTATGGCCCAAAATCCACAGCAAGGCACTTTGCAAAAAACGGGATAGTTTTCCTTGGAAAAATTTGATGTGTCCATGTTGCATTTTGGGCTGTTTCCTGTCACTGGCACTAGGCCTCTCCACACAAGTGAGGTGCCATTTTTTTTTGAGTCTTAAGGGAATACTGGGTGCATGGACGTTTATGGCTTCATGCAGATTTCAGAACTTTCCATCAGAAAGATATTTACAAACTTTGAGGTTTGGAAGGTATTCTGGGTAACAGAACCTGGTGAAAGCCACACAAGTCAACCCATTCTGGATTTCCCTGGGTATTCAGTTTTCAAAGATGTACAATTTTGCCAGGTTTCCCTATGTGCCAGCTGAGCCAGAGCCCAAAATCCACAGCTAGGCACATTGCAAAAAAAGGGGTCAGTTTTCCGTGGAAAAATGTGATGTGTCTGTGTTGAATTTTGGCCCATTTCCTGCCACTAGGCATACCCGCACAAGGCACTAAGCATACCCACACAAGTGAGGTACTATTTGTATTGAGAGACCTGAGGGAATGCTGGCTGGAAGGAGTTTGGGGGTCCCCACAGATTACAAAACGTTTTCATGACAGAAATGTGGGGAAAATGTGTTTTTTGTTACCTTTTGATGTTTGCAGGTAGTTCTGGGTAACAGAACCTGGTGAGAGCCACACACGTCACCCCATCCTGGCTTACCCTGGGTGTCTAGTTTTATTAAATGTAAAATTTTGCTAGGTTTTCCTAGGTGCCTGCTGGGCTAGCGCTCAAAATTCACAGCTAGGCACATTGCAAAAAAGGGTCCGTTTTCAGTGGAAAAATGTAATGTGTCCAACTTGTGCTTTGGGCTGTTTTCTGTCCGAGGAAGTAGTCCTACCCACACACGTACGGTAGCATTTATATTGTCAGTCTTGGGAGAATTCTGGGTGGGTGAAAGTTTGTGGCTCCCTGCAGATTCCAAAACTTCCCATCACAGAAATTTGAGTTAAATTAGTCTTTTTGTCAAAGTTTGACGTTTGCAAGGAATTCTGGGCATCAAAACCTGGTGAGAGCCCCACAAGTCACCCCATCCTGGATTCCCCTGGGTGTCTACTTTTTTTAAAATGTACAGGTTTTCCTGGTTACAGGTTGTTTTCCCTATGTGCTGGCTAACCTAGCATCCAAAATCCACAGCTAGGCACATTGAAAAAAAGGGTCAGTTTTCAGTGGAAAAATGTGATGTTTCCACGTTATGTTGCATTTGATTCCCCTGGGTGTATAGTTTTCAAAGGTTCACAGGTTTGCCATGTTTCCCTAGGTGCCGGCTGAGCTAGGTTCCAAAATCCACAGCTAGGCACATAGGAAACAAAGGTTCAGTTTTCAGTGGAAAAATTTGATGTTTCCATGTTGCGCTTTGGCCCAGTTCCTGTCGTAGGCACTAGGCCTACCAACACAAGTAAGGTACCATTTTTAGCGAGCGACTTGGAGAAATGCTGGATCGATGGCAGTCTGTGACTCCCCACGGATTCCAGAACTTTCCATCAGAGAAATGTGAGGAGAATTTGATTATTTCAACCAATTATTAAGTTTGCAAGGGATTCTGGTTAACATGACCTAGGGAGAAACCCACAAGTCACCCTATTCTGGATTCCCCTGGGTGTCTAGTGTTTAAATATGTATAGGTTTACTAGGTTTCCCTAGATGCCGGCTGAGCTAGGGCTCAAAATCCACAGATTGGCCCATTGCAAAAAAGGTCGGTTTTCAAAGGAAAAATTTGATGTGTCCTCATGGGGTTTTGGCCCGTTTCCTGTTGCAGGCACTAGGTGTACCAACACAATTGAGGTACCATTTGTATTTAGAGACTTGCAAGAATGTTGGGTGGGTGGAAGCTTGTGGATCCCCGCAGATTACAAAATCCTGTCAGGGGAGAGGATGTGGTCCGTCGGCAAGACTGCAGACTTTGGTGCTGGAACCCAAGGTTGGAGCCTCGGGGTCGCGTCCACATCCAGTGGTTCTGGGCAAGTCACTTAATCTCCCTGCGCCTGAATGTGTAACATAACCGGTGCTCATATAAAGTGCTCCAATACATTTGGGTCGAGTTTGTGCTATATAAATCTGCCAAAAATAAACTTTCCCTCACAGAAATGTGATAAAAAAGTATTTTTTCGATACATTTTGAGGTTTGTAACCTATTTTGGGTAACATAACCTAGGGAGTGCCCCACAAGTCACCCTATCCTAGATTCCCCTGGGTTTCTAGTGTTTAAATTTGTACAGGTTTGCTAGTTTTCCCTAGGTGCCGGTTGAGATAAGGCCTAAAATCCACAGATAAGCACATTGCAAAAAAGGGTCAGTTTTCTGTGAACAAATATGATGTGTCCTCATTGGGTTTTGGACCATTTCCTGTCACAGGCACTGGGAGTACCCACACAAGAGAAGTACCATTACATAGCTTTCCATCACAGAAATGTGATAATATATATTTTTGACAAATGTTTAGGTTTGTAAGGGATTCTGGGTAACAGAACCTGGTGAGAGCCTCACAAGTTACACCCTCCTGGATTGCACTGGGTGTCTAGTTTTCAAAAATGTAAATGTTTGCTGGGTTTCCCTGGGTGCCGGCTGGGCTAGCGCTCAAAATTCACAGCAAGGCACTTTGCAAAACAAGGTCAGTTTTCACTGGAAAAGTGATGTTTCCATGTTGCCTTTTGGGCCGTTTCTTGTCATTGGTACTTGGCTTACCCACACAAGTGAGGTGTCATTTTTATTGAGAGACTTTGGGAAACACAGAATAGTAGAGCAAGTGTTATTACCATTTGTCTTTCTAATCATTTCTACCTTCCAAATGAAAGACAGTGTGTAAAAGAGAAGTTATTTCGAAAAATATTCTTTAATTCACATGCTAATACAGGTACCCGCAAATTCAGAGATGCAGAAATAACCACTGGTTCTAAACTCTATGTGTGGTTCCCATTTCAGAAATGAATGGGTTTCCTTGATACCTATTTTTCACTCTTTATTTTTTACCAAATTAATTACCGTACTTAATGAATAACCATTGCAAGGTGCAACTCAGGTATTGGCTACCATTCACAAAGCCTCTTGGACAGACATGCAGCCACTCATGGACCCACTCAGATGTTCATTCAATCACTCCCATACCCACCCAGAGACTCACAGACTCACTCAAAGACTCACATACCAACTTACAGACCCCTTTAGATACTTACACCACCATTTATGGACCCACTCAGACATTCATTTTACCCACTCTCAGATCCACTTAGACACTCATGCACCACTCACAGTTCCACTCAGACACTTATGCATCAATTTACAGACCCACTCACACACGAATTTCCCCATTTACAGACCCACTCAGACATTCTCACACCCACTTATTGACCCACTCAGACATTTACACACTCACTCAGGGACACACTCAGACACTCACACACCCAGTTTCATACCCACTCAGACATTCCACTAACACAGCCACTGACTACCGCACTCAAACACTCACTTAACCCACTGTTAGACTCACATTAACTCACAGACCCACTGAGATACTCTTATACCCACTGCGGGACCTACTCTCTCTCACATACACACACACACACACACACTGACACTGTCAGACACACTCACAGACACATTCAGACACTCAAACACCCACTCACACACCTACTTTGACGTACTTACATCCACTCACAGACTCACTGAGACACTCTCACATCCACTCACATAACCCACTGGTATACTCACTAAGACCCTCTCACACTCACTCACCGACCCAAGGAGGCACTTTTATACCCAATCACAGACCCCCTCGAACATTCTCACACCCACTCACAGACCCACTCAGACACTCATGTACCCACAAACAGACCTCCTCAGACAATCACACCCACTCACATACCCACTCAGGCTCTCAAATATCTATTCACACACCCACTCAGACACTTTTACACCCACTCACATACCTACTGACACACTCTCACGCCCTCCCCCATCCACTCAGACACTCATACACCCACTGTTAGACTCCCTTAGAACCTCACTCCCAGACTCACTGAGACACTCATATACCCACTCCCAGACCCACTTGAACACTTATACACCTACTCATAGACCCACTCAGACATGCTCATACCCAATTACAGACCCGCTCAGACACTCATGCACCTACTCACAGACCCACTCAGACACTGTCACAACCACTCACAGACCCACTCGGACACTCAAGCACTGACTCACACACCCACCCAGACACTCCTACACTCACTCACAGACTCACTGAGATACTCTCACACTAACTTGCCGGCCCACTCAGACACTCACACACACAATGGTAGACTCACTAAGAACTTCTCACACACACTCACAATTCCACCCACATACATATTCATAGATCCACTCACACACTTATACACCTACTCACAGACCCACTTAGACATTCTCGCACCCACTCACTGACCCACTCAGAGACTCACACAACCACTGGTAGACTCACTTAGACCCTCTCAGACCCACTCCCAGACCCACTGAGACACTCTTATACACACTGAAAGACCCACTCAGACACTCTTACACCTAATCACATACCCACTCAGACATTCAAACACCCACTCACAGACCCACTCAGACACTGTCACAAGCAGATACAGACTCACTAAGACACTGTCAAATACACTCACAGACCCACTTGGACACTCATGCACTCACTCATAGACTCACTCAGACACTCCTACACCCATTCCCAGACCCACTCAGACACTCACTATCAAATCCACTAAGAGACACTCAGACACTGTCACACCCACTGTTGGATGCACTTAAACCATCTCACACACAGTCTTTCCTATACAATCAATCAATCAATCAATGTGGTGATTGATTGATTGATTGATTGATTGATTGATTGATTGATTGACTCACAGACCCACTCAACCATTCACGTACTGATTCACACACCTAGTGAGACACTTGTGCAGCCACTCACAGACCCACTCAGACACTCACACAGCCACTAACTCACCCATTCAGCCTCTCACACGCCTACTCACTCTCCAATACAGCCACTCAACCAGCCACTTACTCACACATACACAGACTCACATACCCACTAACACATCCATACAGCCACTCACACAGCCATACAGTCGCTCACATACCCATACAGCCAGATCTAAAGATACCAGATTCAAAGTAGTAACGTATCAGTGACTGGATAGTGAAAATATGTCCTTGGGTACATGGTTGCATCGTATGATTATGGAGTGTCTATTAAGTGGGTAAAGTGTGATGAAGGTTATACTGTGAATTGTTCTATATTTATGTTAAACACCACACATATGAAATAATCTTTGTACATTGATGTTTCAAACTATAAAAACTGCTTTTTTTGTAACCTGGATGATGTGTGTGAAAAGTGCATTCACTTACTGACTTGAACTGTGGGGAGTTTAGTGAAATTGTGTTAGGTAAGTTGTTAGTGTGAGTATGCATTATGAGGCATTTGGCCAAACAAGGATACAGGTTAAATAGCAGTTAGGTGTGGTTTTATGTACAAAACTGTAGTTTACTGGTATTGCTAGTTAGTATAGTGTATTTAAAAAAGGTTTTACAAAGTTTTACTTACCTTCTTTTGTGTTGTGTGTTGTCTTGTTCTCCTGGCACCGCCAAAGAGGTCCCTAAGCCTGGTGGCTGACTTGGTTTTGTGGATGTTGTGAGCAGGGTTTGGCTATTTGTGCTCTTTTCCTCCAACACAGGTACGGAGGATGAACCGTCATGTCTTTGTTGGTGGAAATTATGCTCTAAATACAGTGGATGATGTTGTGGCTTTGCATCGCTCCGTCCATCTTTTTAGGGTAAACGACTACCAAAGGAAGAAGGAAAATGTAGCAGAGGAGGCAGACAGTTTTTGTCCCTAGCCAACCTCGTCTGTCAGCCAGCCGCACTCTAAGGGGCTCATTAGGATGGCGGACGGATGTGCCTCCGCAGCCCTGGAGTATGCGGAACATGCCTGATCTGCGTCCGCCTGTCGCGGTCACTCCGTCCGCCATATCAGGATAGGAAAGATTGCCCACATTCCGTCCGCGACGGAAGAGCACGCTCCGCGGGCCATCTACACCCGCCCACATGGCGGACGTAACCAATCCAGAGACTCCGCCGTACGGACTGACATGTAGGACCGTCCTCTAAATCAAGATGGCGGAAAATACACATAAAAGCGCTGCGGAAAGACAACCTGCCTGAACACTGCAGATGCCGCACAGCGAACATACCCACCACGAGCTGCTCGCCGACATGGACCCAGCACTACACGCTTACCCGATACTCTTCGCGATCCACCACGTCCTAGTCCTGGCCCACTACCGAGGATGACGCAGGTACGCTACAAACCATTCGCTGTCTGGAGGGGAGTACCTGCAAGGGTCGTGACGTCGGAAGGGGGAGTGTCAGGTATCTGAACCCACTGATTAGAAGCAAATTAAAAAACACACCTGTATCACACACGCAGGAATAACTCCGACAAAGCACGACACATGATTGACTTGCTTTATTACACATAATGGGGGTACAATCACAGTGTATGCATGAGCATGGGCATGGTGGCCACCACAGCTGGTACATCAGAGGCAGTACATGAGAGGGCAGACTGCAGTATCAGAACTCCAACAGGGCATTGTGGACACTAGAGCAGGTACATCAGAGGCAGTACATAAGAGGGGCTAATTGCATCAACAGTCCATTGCACTGAACAGGTCCATCACAGGCAGTACATGAGAGGGGCTAAGTGCATCAACAGTCCATTGCACTGAACAGGTCCATCAGAGGCAGTACATGAAAGGGGCTAAGTGCATCAACAGTCCATTGCACTGAACAGGTCCATCAGAGGCAGTACATGAGAGGGGCTAAGTGCATCAACAGTCCATTGCACTGAACAGGTCCATCAGAGGCAGTACATGAGAGGGCAGACTACAGTATCAGGACACCAACAGGGCATAGTCGACATCAGAGCAGGTACATCAGAGGCAGTACATGAGAGGGCAGACTGCAGTATCAGAACTCCAACAGGGCATTGTGGACACCAGAGCAGGTACATCAGAGGTAGTACATGAGAGGGCAGACTACAGTATCAGGACACCAACAGGGCATAGTCGACATCAGAGCAGGTACATCAGAGGCAGTACATGAGAGGGCAGATTGCAGTATCAGAACACCAACAGGGCATAGTCGACATCAGAGCAGTTCCATCAGAGGCAGTACATGAGAGGGCAGACTACAGTATCAGGACACCAACAGGGCATAGTTGACATCAGAGCAGGTCCATCAGAGGCAGTACATGAGAGGGCAGACTGCAGTATGAGAACTCCAACAGGGCATTGTGGACACCAGAGCAGGTACATCAGAGGCAGTACATGAGAGGGGCTAAGTGCATCAACAGTCCATTGCACTGAACAGGTCCATCAGAGGCAGTACATGAGAGGGGCTAAGTGCATCAACAGTCCATTGCACTGAACAGGTCCATCAGAGGCAGTACATGAGAGGGGCTAAGTGCATCAACAGTCCATTGCACTGAACAGGTCCATCAGAGGCAGTACATGAGAGGGGCGAAGTGCATCAACAGTCCATTGCACTGAACAGGTCCATCAGAGGCAGTACATGAGAGGGGCTAAGTGCATCAACAGTCCATTGCACTGAACAGGTCCATCAGAGGCAGTACATGAGAGGGCAGACTGCAGTATCTGAACTCCAACAGGGCATTGTGGACACCAGAGCAGGTACATCAGAGGCAGTACATGAGAGGGCAGACTACAGTATCAGGACACCAACAGGGCATAGTCGACATCAGAGCAGGTACATCAGGGGCAGTACATGAGAGGGCAGACTGCAGTATCAGAACACCAACAGGGCATAGTCGACATCAGAGCAGGTACATCAGAGGCAGTACATGAGAGGGCAGACTACAGTATCAGGACACCAACAGTGCATAGTCGACATCAGAGCAGGTACATCAGAGGCAGTACATGAGAGGGCAGACTACAGTATCAGGACACCAACAGGGCATAGTCGACATCAGAGCAGGTCCATCAGAGGCAGTACATGAGAGGGCAGACTGCAGTATCAGAACTCCAACAGGGCATTGTGGACACCAGAGCAGGTACATCAGATTCAGTACATGAGAGGGCAGACTACAGTATCAGGACACCAACAGGGCATAGTCGACATCAGAGCAGGTACATCAGAGGCAGTACATGAGAGGGCAGACTGCAGTATCAGAACACCAACAGGGCATAGTCGACATCAGAGCAGGTCCATCAGAGGCAGTACATAAGAGGGGCTAAGTGCATCAACAGTCCATTGCACTGAACAGGTCCATCAGAGGCAGTACATGAGAGGGGCTAAGTGCATCAACAGCCCATTGCACTGAACAGGTCCATCAGAGGCAGTACATGAGAGGGCAGACTACAGTATCAGGACACCAACAGGGCATAGTTGACATCAGAGCAGGTACATCAGAGGCAGTACATGAGAGGGCAGACTGCAGTATCAGAACTCCAACAGGGCATTGTGGACACCAGAGCAGGTACATCAGAGGCAGTACATGAGAGGGCAGACTACAGTATCAGGACACCAACAGGGCATAGTCGACATCAGAGCAGGTACATCAGAGGCAGCACAAGTAGGTATTCTAAGCAACCCGTCCCAAGGACCACAACAGTGGAAGTCTGTACACAATGGACAATGTACACACCATGTGCCATGACATGTGAGTGAACTGAACAGCACCTCACATCACACTATCATGTGGATTGCGTGAGGTACCTGCATCGGACAGACTGCCAGAACCAGAAACTGGAGTGTGGCACAGCCACAGCTCGAGTGACTGACACATGGGCCACAGACCCAGACACACTGCCAGCACCAGAAACAGGAGTGTGACACACAGCCACAGA
The DNA here is from genome assembly GCF_964263255.1 of Lissotriton vulgaris. NCBI lineage: Eukaryota > Metazoa > Chordata > Amphibia > Caudata > Salamandridae > Lissotriton > Lissotriton vulgaris. Next base: position 1,650,130,422 of record NC_141689.1, read on the forward strand.
TGCAGTGAATGACACATGAGCTACAGACCCAGACACACTGCCAGCACCAGATACAGGAGTGTGAGACACAGCCACAGCTCGAGTGACTGACACATGCGCCACAGACCCAGACACACTGCCAGCACCAGATACAGGAGTGTGAGACACAGCAACAGCTCGAGTGACTGACACATGCGCCACAGACCCAGACACACTGCCAGCACCAGCAACAGGAGAGGGCACTACTGATACAGTGCTACTACATGATGCATGATAGCAAACAACAGACACAGTGCCACTATCTGACACATGAGACTCAACTGGAGCTGCGCCACTGGGACCACTGAAATGATGAGCTACAGGGCTGTATGGGCCAGGAGGCAGGGTGGCTCTGGGAGCTGGTGATAGTTGGACTTGACCGACATCGGGGTGGGCATGTGTCAATGGTGTTTGTCTACGTGTCTTGGGTATATATAAATGCGCCCTGGACAGGACAGGACTGGTAAGTGGTTCGGACGGAAATGAAATGTCACCCACCATGGGTGGTGCATCTGCTGCCGGGGGTATGCTCTCTGGGGACGTGCTGGAGCATGCATGTCGTTTGCTGTGTGGCTGCCTTCTGGCCTCTGCAACATGTGTCGTGGGGGATGCTACAACAGGGCCCACATTCCTCTGCTCCTGATGGGCCCTGATGGGAGTGGAGGTAAGGGGCGACTCCACCACGGAAGCATCTGTATTCCGTTCCCTCAACAACATCAGCCTTAGTGCAGCAAGGGGTGATGTATGCCTGTCCTTGACAGCGCCAGTGTCCATGGGAGAAGCCTTGTCCCTTGGATGTTCCTTTTCCGTAGGAGGAATGCTGTCTCTGGACTTTCCCTGTTCACTGGATGGTGCCCTGTTCCTGGCAGCAGACTTGTCGTCTCTGGTGTACCTGTCTCCTGAGCACACCTTCTCCCTGTGTGTGTCCATGCCCTTGGGAGAGTCCCTGCTCTTCTTAGGTGCCTTTGTCTTTTGACTGACCTTGTCCCTGCCCTTGGGAGTGGCTCCTTCCTTACTAGTGTCCCTGTCCTTGGGAGTGTCCCTGCTCTTATGAGGTGCCTTTGTCTTTTGACTGTCCTTGTCCCTGCCCTTGAGAGTGGCTCCTTCCTTACTAGTGACCCTGTCCTTGGGAGTGTCCCTGCTCTTATGAGGTGCCTTTGTCTTTTGACTGTCCTTGTCCCTGCCCTTGGGAGTGGCTCCTTCCTTAGTAGTGTCCCTGTCCTTGGGAGTGGCCCTGCTCTTATGAGGTGCCTTTGTCTCCTGACTGTCCTTGTCCCTGCCCTTGGGAGTGGCCCCTTCCTTACTAGTGTCCCTGTCCTTGGGATTGTCCCTGCTCTTATGAGGTGCCTTTGTCTCCTGACTGTCCTTGTCCCTGCCCTTGGGAGTAGCCCCTTCCTTACTAGTGTCCTTGCCCTTGGGAGTGTCCCTGCTCTTATGAGGTGGCTTGGTCTTCTGACTGTCCTTGTCCAAGGTAGTGTCCATGGAACTGGGAGTAACCCTTGTCTTGGGAGTACCTTTTGTGTGGGATGCCTGTGTAGCATGTGGAGGCATTTCCCCCAACACCACTTGTGGATCCATTGTGTGTACTCCAGTGTATCTGACGTTGTCTTTGTGAACAGATTTTGCTGACCTAGGGGATGGTGTCTGAGCCCTCCATGCCCTGACGTGCTGGCTGACGCTGCTAGTGCAATAACCTGTATTGGAGTCCTGGTCAGAATGTACACTCCCCCCTGACACATCCAGTGTGGTAGATGGGGAAACAGAAGTAGCACCCAGTCCATGCGACTGTACAATGGCAGACGACACACTGCTAGCCAATGACTGAACTGTCCTGTGAAAACCAGCAAGATCTCCATGCATCCCTTCCAAGAATTCCACCACCTGCCCCAACTTCCTATCGGGTCTTGGAATGCATTTATCATATTGGTCTGCCCCACACACAGCTGTCGCAGCAGATCAACAGCCTCAGCACAAAGTGCATTTTGGCTCACCAAGGCTGGGGCAGCGGTGCCGACACCGAAAGCCACTCTGCTCCCCCTACTCCTGCGTGCACGAACAGTACATGGTGCATTTGGCGGCAGTGTGGGCCCTGTGTGCTGTGTCCCGACCGAAGGTGTTGATTGGCCACTCCCAGTCTGTGACAACAGTGCAGACTCACCAACACTGTCGGAAGATGAGGACGATGTTGTCTCCACATGCGAGTCCTCAGGGACGGTCCTGTCCACCTCACCGGCGATGCCCTCTTCTGTGTCAGTCTGCGTGTGCGTGAAGTCTGATCTGGATGCATTACCTCCAATCCTCTCCGCCGTCTGTGGCTGAGTGGCCTCTGCCAAAGCTGAGAAGCACAGAAAAGAGTTGTAAGTCATGGGCACACTCACGTACAGTAGGCCAAGGAATCCCTAATGCAATAGCTGACAAAGTACATGTAGCCCCCAACCTGCACACGGCCCACCCCTACCAGTCATCTTCACATGAAATAAGCGCTTTTGGCCGTGTAACCTGTACAGCATGCGGACAGGGCAGGAGCACGTACATCTGCACACATGTCTTGCCATGGGGCGACGGACCACTACAGCATGTGCATCAACACTCAACTGCTTAGCGAGTGGCGTATCAACATGCCGGACCTGGAAGTGACCTTTGACTCCGCCAATGGCACCCACATGCCATTGCAATGATACATACGCTACACTGGAGTCACTAATGTGTCTGGGCAACAATACATGCATTGCACTACCATGCAACATACACAGACAGTATGCCTACCGCTACTTTGCTGTTGATCCACACGCAGCCGGTCGGACAGGTCAGGATGCGTCACAGCAATGATACGATGCATGAGAGGGGTCATTGAGCGTCGGACCAGACGTGGCGTTCTTGGAATCATCCCTAGTGTCACTTCCGCTACAATCTTGCTCAGCCTGGAAATGTCATCCCAGTGTTTGTGGCAGTGTGTATGTCATCTATTGGGCACCCCCACTGCCCGTACATCACGTGCAATGCTCACCTACCATGAAGGGAGACAAAAGGGTGCAAGTCAGTGGACAGTTGGCCAGTCACACAGATAGGGACAACACTTATCTCTCAGCAGACATGTACATTCCGACAATCGTGTTGGGCCCACAGCAAACCGCCAAGATTGTAGAGGCCAGGTGTAATAGACCATCTCATGTGGAATTTTAGTTTGCGAACTGAACATTATCTGCGCCATCTTGTCATTCATGTACAATATGCACGGCAGCTATTTTAGGTACCATGGTCTCCCTGTTCACGATCGATCGCCAGCGCGCTCCCCTGACCCTGCGAGCCTCCCCTGCACACCCTAGCTGCCCCCGCTCCCACATGCACAAGTCATAAACCCTCTCCTTCCGCATGACTCTGTCCTTGGGAGTCACACCCGCGCCTGACCAACACTTCCTTTCCTTTCATGAATACCTCTCCTTTGATGACCCCTTCCTCTGAGTCCGGTTGTCCGCCCGGGTCCCAGGCCATCACCTAGCCGGGGGATACAGTTTATTGCCCCCCTATTGTATGGAGTCGCTCCTCTTCAAAGGAGCTACTATTGATCATGGCCTCCCCACCCCCTGAGATACGATCAGGCGCACACATCCTAAGAATCGGCGGAACACTCAGCTGCGTGATAGCCCCCTCCTATTGTATGTGGGGTGAGGACCTCTACTGTAGATACGTGTGGGGGTGGGTCTGAAACGGGGATTCCGGGGATGTCTTTTCATACTTCAAAGAGTCTTTTCTGCAATAAAGAATGCTCACATGTCATAAACCAGGGTATAAGAGGCCAGGCCTCAGAGAGGCTGTTAGAGCACCTCGAAACGATACCTTGTTGTCCGATCTGATGTGTTCTGCTCCGTCGGAATAAAACTTCTGTTTCCTGCCTTCCAGTCTCCAGCGCCTGCCTCTTTGTTTAGTAACTAGAATGGTATAGAGGCGGTTAGCGCCGGGCAACTTAAAGGCCATCAGCTCTACCTTTTTTTACAATTGGCGCCCAATGTGGGGCCCATCAGCGACTCGTGGATCCAGTGGGAGAGGTCCTGACGACAGAGTGAACGACTGCAACGATCGGGAAAGCTCCTGTCCGATAGACCCTCGTCTGACAGCCGATCATCCGAACTTCACTGGTTCCGAACAGACCTCTCTCGAGTGATCTACGGTCCTGACTGGGAACCATCAGGAGTGCCGCGAAGATCACGAAGAATAGAGGACGATCGGGCGCTGGGTTCGGAAGACAGGAAACGGTCCATGCGGTCCGGGTAAGGTTGTGTAAATGCGACAAATTGCCAAATGATTGTTTGATTTGGATAATACTAGTATTACTCTTTTGTTGATTTGTTTGGAGATTCGCTGTCTGCAAACGGAGAAACAACAGGCTCTCCCTTTGCAAGCAGTGGAGGATAGGTAACGCAGACTTTTGTCCCCGTTGTAATCCGTCGTGCCTATCTTCCTCCCCCACTGATTCATTGTTTGGCCCGAACTATTGTTCGCGGATTGTTTTCTGGAGATTCTCTGTCTGCAAACAGGGAAGAACAGGTTCTCTCTTTGCAGGTAGTGAAAGGGTAGGTAACGCAGACTTTTGTCCCCATTGTAACCAGTCGTGCCTACTTATTCTCCCCATTGATTGTTTGATTGACCGAACATTGACTGTTCGATATTGGTTCTTTTGAGGTATTCACCACCTGCAAACAACGAAGAATAGAAATATTCTGTCTAGTCTTTGCACGCAGTGATAAGATAGGTAGTGCAGACTTTTGTCCCCGTTGTAATCCGTCATGCCTATCTTCTCCCCACTGATTGGTAGCCTGTTTAGCCCGGACCGCTTATTAGAGATGAACCATTCGGCTCCACTGGAAGGCACCCCTAATAAGGACATGTTCATTAAGCATATACTAGTAGCTATAGCTTATAATAAGTTATGACATAAATATACAAAGAAGGACCCCGAAAGTCAGTGGCCACTGATAGGTTCCTTTGATGATCATAAAATAGAAACATTAGAAGCAGCGCTCCAGAAAAATAAGACTACGCCCACCATGCTCGATAGTATCGGCATGTGGCGCAAAGAAGCGGAACAACGAAAGAAAAGAGAAGAAGCGAAAATAGGGAAAGAGTTACGAAAGGCACCCCACCTAGCCACTAAGCAACTAGAAGAAGAAATAAAAGAAAGAAAGGAAGCTACACAAAAGCTAGAACCAGGGTTGACAGGCCAATGCCCTGTTAGGACCCCCTCTACGCTCTACCCTGAGCTGCCCTCCAAACAACGGGCGAACGATGAGTTACTGCTAGGTCCTCCAATCATCTACATGTCCCCTCCATATGCCCCCTGCCAACCTCTGATACAGCACCTACCAGCTCCGAGTACAAGCGAGAGTGACCTTAGCGCTAGTGTCCCGGCCCTCGCGGCCTCAGCACCGGCTGCATTAGTAACGACACCAGATGACCCCGAGGCTAGCAAGCAACCACCAGCCAGACCAAATAGATTGAGCAAAGATGAGCGGGATGGGATTGACAAGATAGTGAAGACACTAGTAGAACGGAAGGAGAGCGAAGAATACACGATGGATATGCACAATTCACATGCCGGTAGCCACAGACGGCATTTCATTTTACGATTCAGCTACCACACCCTGAACGCATATGAGGATAGGTATCAGAATAAGGGCCCCGCTAAACTCTATATAGAAAGGTCGATGTCGGAGATGGGACTGAACACGATGTGACGGACCTCTTCATGCAAACGCTTGAAGTCTTCCGCCACCTCACGGAACAGAAACCAGAAGTCAAGATTACAGTCCCTGAAATGACCGAGACCTCATTAGAAGTAGCCAACACTATGATGCCTATCAGAGAAGCGGCCCCTTACTGGATTCCGCCACGAGGTCAGGGAACGAAAGACGATATCAACCACACAGATGCAAAGGGGAGGGTTGTGTACAATTGGGTTTATCAACCATGGGATCGACAAGATATCTTAACTTTTAGGCAAACCCTGCCCGATTTAAGAAAGAACCCGACAGCATTTTATACCGAATTAGGCACAGCCTTGGGTTCGACGATAATGACTTTAGCGGACATTGACTTGTTTTTCGGGTTATGTCTGGCGGCTGACGTGTGGAAGCAAATCCGGAAAGCCGACCACACAGATCTGTTCGGACATACCTGGAATCAACTCAGTGAGCTAGATAGACAGCGAGAGCCCGGAAGGAAACCTGTAAAAGACGTACTGGAACTCCCAGACAAAATAGTTCAGAAGCTAAAAACATTAATCCCAGAGAAAAAGGTAGATTGGTCGATAGTCACGGCTTGCCGTCAGAAACCCCAGGAAGACGTATCGGAATACTTCTCCCGATTTGAGACGGTGTTCTCCGACTACAGTGGCCAAGACATGACCACCGCCACCGGACAACACCTGTTTGTGCAAAATTATGTAAAGGGTCTATCGCAAGAGGTCTCCCAAAAGTTACAGACGAGCGAGAGTAGTTGGGGGGCCTCCAAGCCCGCAGCTATCCTTCAGATGGCTCAGTATTACGAACATCAAAAGAATGAGAGTGATAGGGCATCCGAGAGAAAGAAGAAAGATTTGAAAGAAAGGGTGATGATAGCCCAGATACAAGGGGTAGCGGTCGGAAAAGAACCCCACAGGGGGAACTACCAATCAACCGCCCCTAGAAATCCACCTCCTAAAGATCGCACCCCAACACCCCACATTGGGCGTAGAGACATTGGCGAGGACCAGTGTGCCTTCTGCAAAGGATTCGGCCATTGGAAGTCCCAGTGTCCGGTTCTGTTAGAAATGAACAGAAATAGGGACCCCAAGGACGTAGCGGGTGGACCGAGAAATAGGGGACAGGGACGAGGGTACACAAATGACACCAACAACGACAGACCAGGGAGATCGAACACATTTGACCGTCCCCGACAGAACCAGTATCAACTATCCGACAGTGAGAATGCCCCCGACTTTGCATAGGACTGCCAGGGGCAAGGGAGGGATCCAGTCGAGCTCTGTGTTGACCAGCAAGGTCCTTACGTCACCGCTAAGGTCCTGGGTACAAAGTCTCCATTTTTGGTAGACACTGGGGCGACACGTAGTGTGTTATCGAAACAACTGATTCCAAGGGCACCCTTGTCTGGCTCACACATTACATCGATAGGTTTCGATGGGACGCCCTCCACTAACCCCCTGTCCGTACCTATCTCCTTTGACCTGGAAAACAACCCCACAGACGCAACATTTTTGCTCTCCTACAACTCCCCTGACGCCATTATGAGCATTGATTTACTAAAGCATTTTCGAGCTACCATTAGGTGTTCCCTAGATGGAGTCCGAGTCATCCTGTACGACAACCCGAGCATGTCCAAATCCTGCCCAGCACAACACATGTACTCCATAACTGACGCTGACCTGTCCTTGCTCGACACCCTGCCCCCGTACCTATGGGCCAAAAATGACTCTGATGTGGGACGAATGATGATTGACCCTGTGCACATAACGGTAAGACAAGACGCAATACTCCCGAAACTCCCACAGTATCGGATATCGCCCGAGGGCAATAAGGCACTGGTAGCGATCATTCAGTCCCTGGTAGATGCAGGAGTGGTCGAGGAAGTAGTTAGCAATGTCTGCAACAGCCCTATCCTACCCATTGTTAAGAAGCAAGGCGAGGGAGATGAGAAAGCGTACCGCTTCATCATCGACCTGCAGGAGGTTAACAAAGTGGTTGTACCCCAGTACCCGGTAGTCTCAGACATCACCACCATTCTGACCCTCATCCCGTCCACTGCCACCACCTTCACTGTCATTGACCTCAAAAATGCATTTTTCTCTATCCCCATCCACCCAGACAGCCGTTATCTCTTCGGCTTCACCCTAAAATCCCGCTCATACCGATTTTGTAGAGCTCCCCAGGGCTACACTGAAAGTCCCAGCATTTACAGCCAGGCCCTCAAAAGACAGCTGGACGCCGTCCAGCTTCCAGATGGAGTGGTGTTGATCCAATACGTCGATGATATCCTTTTGGCGGCCGACACCACCCCACTTGCAATCACAGCCACTGTCCAACTCTTACACTTTCTCGCAGAAAATGGCCACAAAGTCTCTAAAAAGAAATTGCAGTTCTGCCAGCCTCAAGTGACATACCTAGGCCATCTCCTGTCCAAAGAAGGGAGGAAACTTACGCCCGATCGAATCCAAACCATCCTAGACACCCCCATCCCAAAAACCCAAAAGCAAGTCCGTTCTTTGGTGGGTCTAACCTCTTTCTGCAGAAAGTGGTTACCAAATTTCAGCCTCATAATAAAACCCCTACTTTCCTTGTTGGCCAAAGATGTCCCCTTCCCACTCCCTTGGACCCCTGAATGCCAAACGTCCTTTAAAGAGTTGCGGGATGCCCTTTGTTCAGCACCTGTCCTGGGAACACCGGATTACTCCAAGCCCTTCTCCCTCTTCACTCACGAAAGGCAGGGATGCGCGTTGTCTGTTCTAACTCAGCCCATCGGCCCTAAGCAGCGCCCTTGTGCCTACTTCTCTGCCACTCTTGACCCTGTAGCCAGAGCTTTGCCTGCCTGCCTTCGAGCAGTAGCCGCCGCTGCTGTCTCTATCCGTCAGAGCGAGGGAATCGTACTTTCGAACTCCCTCACTGTGTTAGTACCCCATGCGGTCAACACCCTTTTGAACCAGACCAAGACTCAACACCTGACTAGTGCACGACTGACGGGGTACGAATTGACCCTACTTGCCCCCCACATCACTCTGAAGAGATGCACGACTTTGAATCCTGCCACACTGTTGCCTTTGCCAGAAAATGACCCCGACGTGCCTCCCATACATGACTGTGTAACCCTCACGGACGAACAAACTAGGAGTAGAATTGACCTCCGAGACATTGCTTTCACAGACCCTGATGGAGAGCTATGGGTAGACGGCTCATGCATCAAACTCCCAGATGGCACCACTTCAGCTGCCTATGCAGTAACGACAGCTCGAACTGTAGTTGAGACAGCCCGCATCACACAACGATCCGAGCAGGCGGCAGAGCTAATAGCCCTCACACGAGCATGCATCATAGCGACAGGGACCACGGCGAACATTTACACAGACAGCCAGTATGCCTTCGGGGTGGTTCATCATTTTGGGCTCTTATGGAGGGAAAGGGGATTCCTGACGTCCCACAGCACACCCATCCTCCACGGGGATCTAGTTTCTGCCCTGATCGAAGCAGTACTACTCCCCAAACGATTAGCAGTGATCAAGTGTCAGGCACACAAGAAGGTGACGGACTTAGTCGGACAAGGAAACGCGCTGGCCGATATCACTGCACGAACCACAGCTGAAAATAGGACAACGGCATGCATGTATGTGACCAGGTCACAAGCATAGAAATGGACTGACGCTAGGGAGACGATTAGAGACATCCAGTCGGCCAGCACACCTCACGAACTGACTGAGTGGGCACGGGTGGGTCTGAAGGACGATGAAGGCTGCTGGCGGACAAAGGATGCGAACAAATGGTTGCTGCCTGACTCATACCTGATCCCCAAACTGACTATGGCACACTCCCCCGCACACATAGGATCTGCCCCCATGATCGAGCTCAAAGTCTGGCACAACGACAAAATCCCCGACTCAGTCAAACGTCTGGTCCAGCAGTGCCTTATCTGCTTGCAACACAACCCCGGGAAAGGAACTGTAGTGCCCCGGGGAGGGTTTGGGATCCCCGACCACCCCTTTGAGGTCCTCCAGATGGATTACATTCGGCTAGAGAGATGCCAAAGCTTGAAGTATGTACTGGTCATTGTATGTGCCTTCAGCAAATGGGTGGAAGCCTATCCAACCCGTGATAATACTGCCATGACTACTGCCAAAGTGCTACTGAAAGAGTTTTTTCCTCGCTACGGCCTCTGTCGAATTTTATGGAGCGACAACGGCCCCCACTTCATAGCAGAAGTTATCCAGCTGATTCTGAAGGGGTTGGGTGTGAGGCAGAGGTTCCATGCGGTCTTCCACCCCCAATCTGCTGGTTTGGTGGAACGACACAACGCTACATTGAAGCTGAAATTGTCAAAAATAGTGGCCACCACAGGACTTAAATAGCCAGATGCCCTCCCACTGGCATTGCTGTCAATGCGCTCCACTCCCACTAAGCACCATTTGACCCCCTATGAGGTTGTATTCGGGCGACCAATGAACCTTTGGACTGCCCCCAAACCGACCTCCATTCATGACGTCCCGGACGTCCTGCTGTCTGATTACTTGTACAAATTAACAAAAACATTGTCTGTCATTCATCAGCAGGTGCAGCAGGCCATCCCCGATGCTTCCAGGGGTCCGGGCCACGACATCCAACCGGGAGACTATGTATTAGTCCGGAATTTTCAACGGGCGAAGAGTCTGGAACCCCGGTGGACGGGCCCCTGGCAAGTACTGATCACCACCCGGACAGCTCTTCAAGTGGAGGGGAAGCGGCACTGGCTGCACGCACACCACTGCAAGAAGGTCTCCTCGACCCTGGCCACCACCGAAGACATCGACAACCAAGAAGAGCTCCTGAACAAGGATCGACCATCACTGAACTGCTATCCCGATACCGAGGCACTTGAACTTGCAAAATTCCCTGATCCCACTGTGCCATCCAGGGAAGGGTATTTCCTGCGTCGAAAGGAGGGAGCTTCAGCTAAGTAGACCACAGACTAAGTTAAATCTCAGAACGGTGACCCAAACACCACCAAGGGTTACCCGGAGAGAAGCTAAACAAAGTCTGTGGTTCTGCCCGCTACCGAGCACCTTAAAGATGATAGAAGCGCCATATAAGAAGATGATGGAAGCGCCAGATAAGAAGATGATGGAAGCAGCCGGAAATACCCACTACAGGAACCCAAAGACTGACAATATGCACAAATCAAAGACAATCGCCTTCTTCATTGCTTTCCTCTTTTGCCTCCTCCTCATGACTTCCTTCTGGATCTTGGAGGAAGGCACTCCTGCTCATCAGATATTGCTAACGACTGCACAGCCAACCACTATGAAAGAGCATCACCTGATCTCCCTCTCACCTCAGCTCCGAGAGAGGCGTAAGGAGTTCTGGAACAATTCCTTTGTACAACTGTTGCACCAGCACAACCTTGCTGCAAATGCCACCAACTGCTGGATCTGCGGACTGCTCCCGCATGCCACCGGTCACTCCATCCCCTTCATCCCTTCTCCTTTCTCAGTTCATGGCTCCTGCCTTGCCTGGTTGATCCTCATGCAAGAAAGCCACAAAGACAACGCCACTTCTGGTCAAACAGTGTCACACTTCTACCATGGGTTCTGGCTGAACAAAACCGGAAGGACATCTGCTCCCTTTTGTCCTGTTCTCTCTGGTTCCGCTTTCCTTGTGGACATCCCTGCAAAGGAGCGAGTAGAAATGCAGGTGCTCCATAATCCATCTAGAGCCACCTTCTCCCACCTACGGAAGCAAACCGCCGCCACTCTGACTGTGGCTCTGTCTGTCATCAACGTCACCGGCCAGGTGTGCATCGAAGGCCTAGGAAGACAGCTGGTAGGTCACAGTGCCTGCCACATCACAAGGTCACTGGACTCAATTGATCCCCCCTCTTTTGTTGCTTCTCCGAATATGTACTTTGTTTGTGGCACCAAAGCTTACACCTGGCTCCCGAAAGGTTGGAGAGGCACTTGCTACATCGCTTTCGTCCTCCCCCCCACGTATGTAGCCCCTGCTGATCATCACCGGCAGAAACGCGCAAGTGACATTGGACAAGCCGACTCCACTGGAGCACAGTTCCTGGATGCAGTGAAGGGACTTGTTCCTCTGTGGGGCCCGATGGCGAACAGCCGTGCCATCCGACATCTGACCCAGGCAATAGAAACAACCATCAACATCACAGCTGGCGCCCTCGCTAACAACACGGCTGAGCTTCAGGCGGTCCGCCTCGTGACTAACCCTGGGCGGAGTTCGCGGAGTGGGGCTTCGCGGAGCTACGCGAAGTGGGCGAGAAACTACGCCCACCTCCGCACTCCGCGTAGCCCCACTCCGCAAACACCACTGGCCGCCAGCCCCGCCACCCGCCTCCCTCCCGCCCTCCCTAAATACTTTAAAATACAATAATCAAATAATTTAAAAGCACTTACCTTGCCGCCGCTGCCCGCCGCGTCCCCGGGGCTCGCGATCTTCCGTCTTCCGTACTAATGCGCATGCGCGGGCGGCCGCGCATGCGCATTTTCTCGTGAAAATGCGCATGCGCGGCCGCCCGCGCATGCGCATTAGTACGGAAGACGGAAGTAAGTGAGCCCCGGGGACGCGGCGGGCAGCGGCGGCAAGGTAAGTGCTTTTTAAATTATTTGATTATTGTATTTTAAAGTATTTAGGGAGGGCGGGAGGGAGGCGGGTGGCGGCCAGCTACGCTCCGTCTGCGGAGTGCCGCCTGGCTCCGCAAGCTCCGCAAAATGCGGAGTAGGCGGCACTACGCACACTCCGCAGACGGAGCGTAGCTGGCCGCCCACCCCTACTCGTGACCCTTCAAAATCGCCTGGTTCTAGACGTTGTTCTAGCCGATCGTGGAGGAGCATGCCGCATCATCGGATCTAGCTGTTGCACCTACGTGCCAGATAACTCGCCCTCAGTCTACAAGGCAATTGAGCACCTCCATAGACTTTCCTCAGAAGTTCACCAAGAGCAAGAAGGATGGTCGCTTGGGAGCTGGTTTTGGGACACTTTGAAGGGCTGGGGATGGAGGTTGTTTACATTCATATTGATACCGATTGTGATACTATGTGGGTGTTGCCTGGGTATTCAATGCCTAAGACTTTGGACTTCCGAACTGAGCACATGAGTCCCCTCTACGAGGTAGAAATACGTGGCCTTATGGGGATAGACCCTAATTGACAAGTTGGCGAGACATGTTAAAAGGGAGGACTGTGGAATTTTAGTTTGCGAACTGAACATCATCTGCGCCATCTTGTCATTCATGTACAATATGCACGGCAGCTATTTTAGGTACCATGGTCTCCCTGTTCACGATCGATCGCCAGCGCGCTCCCCTGACCCTGCGAGCATCCCCTGCACACCCTGGCTGCCCCCGCTCACACAAGCACAAGTCATAAACCCTATCATTCCGCATGACTCTGTCCTTGGGAGTCACACCCGCGCCTGACCAACACTTCCTTTCCTTTCATGAATACCTCTCGTTTGATGACCCCTTCCTCTGAGTCCGGTTGTCCGCACGGGTCCCAGGCCATCACCTAGCCGGGGGATACAGTTTATTGCCCCCCTATTGTATGGAGTCGCTCCTCTTCAAAGGAGCTACTATTGATCATGGCCTCCCCACCCCCTGAGATACGATCAGGCACACACATCCTAAGAATCAGCGGAACACTCAGCTGCGTGATAGCCCCCTCCTATTGTATGTGGGGTGAGGACCTCTACTGTAGATACGTGTGGGGGTGGGTCTGAAACGGGGATTCCGGGGATGTCTTTTCATACTCCAAAGAGTCTTTTCTGCAATAAAGAATGCTCACATGTCATAAACCAGGGTATAAGAGGCCAGGCCTCAGAGAGGCTGTTAGAGCACCTCGAAACAATACCTTGTTGTCCGATCTGATTTGTTCTGCTCCGTCGGAATAAAACTTCTGTTTCCTGCCTTCCAGTCTCCAGCGCCTGCCTCTTTGTTTAGTAACTAGAATGGTATAGAGGCGGTTAGCGCCGGGCAACTTTGAAAAAGGCCATCAGCTCTACCTTTTTTTACACTCATGCACACCAACATGTCCCCCACTGCACTTACCACCTGTCTGGGTGCACCGTACAGCCGCCCGAAGTTGCGGAGCACACCGTCCACGAGGACATCCAGCTCCGCGGCGGTGAAGGGACGAGACCGGATCTCTTTGACTCTCGACATGGCAAGTTCACGGAGTATGGCACTAGAGCAGCAGACGGTGGTCAGCTCCGCAGCAGCAGGTCGAGATGATGGTCACAGGCAGCAGTCGGTGGTCGGCTCCGCAGCAGCAGGTCGAGGTGATGGTCACAGGCAGCAGTCGGTGGTCAGCTCCGCAGCAGCAGGTCGAGGTGATGGTCACAGGCAGCAGTCGGTGGGCAGCTCCGCAGCAGCAGGTCGAGGTGATGGTCACAGGCAGCAGTCCGTGGTCAGCTCCGCAGCAGCAGGTCGAGGTGATGGTCACAGGCAGCAGTCGGTGGCCAGCTCCGCAGTAGCAGGTCGAGGTGATGGTCACAGGCAGCAGTCAGTGGTCATCGTAGAATGTGTGCTTTTGCAAATCACACATATATAGGGCCCTGAGGCAATGTCAGTGGCATACGTCGCCAGCCATTGTTCAGCCCTGGATGCGTGTTTGGAAAAGGGCCAATGACTGGCCCTGGTGTTGCGGTGCACAGCATACGCTACATTTGATTGGGCATACGCGGGCCTTGTTCACACTTCCCATTGGCTGCACGTGCACAGACCGTCACGGTCACACACCGGCACCCGCATGTGCTAGACTCCGGGACAGATGCTTCACTTGCAACAATGTTCAATCACCGGCTCCAACATGGCAGGGCACGTATTCGGCGGGGGAGGTGCAGGCCAACACATCCTTTAGCTGATGTCAATGGACATGGCAGGTCATGACCCCCCTTACAGTCACATTGCATCATCCACCGTACACCGGCAGGCCCAGCCCGGCCCAGGACCGCCGTGCCAGGCCCCGTCCACTACCGCCGTCCCAGGGCCGGCCCAGGACCGGCGTGCCAGCCATGTCAACCACCACCGTGCCAGGCCCCGTCCACTACCGCCGTGCCAGGCCCTGTCCACTACCGCCGTGCCAGGGCCGGCCCAGGACCGGCGTGCCGGCCATGTCAACCACCGCCTTGCCAGGCCCCGTCCACTGCCGCCGTGCCAGGCCCGTCCACTACCGCCGTACCAGGGCTGGCACGGCGGTAGTGGATGGGGCCTGGCATGGCGGTGGTTGACATGGCCAGCACGCCGGTCCTGGGCCAGCCCTGGCACGGCGGTAGTGGACGGGGCCTGGCACGGCGGTCCTGGGCCGGGCTGGGCCGGCCGGTGTACGGTGGATGATGCAATGTGACTGTAAGGGGGTCATGACCTGCCATGTCCATTGACATCAGCTAAAGGATGTGTTGGCCTGCACCTCCCCCGCCGAATACGTGCCCCGCCATGTTGGCGACAGTGATTGAACATTGTTGCAAGTGAAGCATCCGTCCCAGAGGCTACCACATGCGGTTGCCGGTGTGTGACCGTGACGGTCCGTGCACATGCAGCCAATGGGAAGAGGGAACGCGGGCCGCGTCTGCCCATTCGTAAACAGCGGAAGCAGTGCACCGCCATGGCGGCGCCAATGATTGTATCTTTTCTGACGATGCACCGTGTTGTATTGTCTGCAGTTGTGTTATGACGGGTGTGTGCGTGATTGGGTGACTTCATATGTCATGCTCTATTCCATGTGTGTCCATACTATGCCCATCGGTGTGCAAACAATGTGCATCACATGTGCATGTCGACGTCGGGTGTTTCCCTACACACGTTTCTAGTTCTTCACATCTACACAGTACATCCCGGATGTATCGGCAAATTCTGATTCTGTTGTCAGTGCGTGGTATATGTGAGCTAATGACTATGGTGGGGGTACACATGTGTTCAGTGCATGTGTGTTGCCTATTGTGTCACCATGCATATAATGTACGTATGCCCACCATTATTGGTGTTGCCATTGGTGCATGATGAGATGGTGTGTCTGTATCTTTATCGTTTGTGTGCATGCACTTGCATGTGTGTATGTGATGTCGCTCCTACACATTTGGGTCATGACAGTAATGTTGACCTGAGACTAAGTAGCATTGCACATGTTGAGACACATCATGTTGCTAGTGGCTGCACATTGTTGCTACGGCAATCCATGTTGTAGTGACAATCAGAGATGTCACACATATGACAATTATGCACTACATTTTACTTGTCTGGACAGTTCGTTGACATGTGATTGAGTTGCACAGCCATGCGTTGTTTGTGAATTGACTTCCATTCCATCTACTCCCACACAGGAGGGCTCCAAATGTCCATCGCCCATACACTGTGCTGGAGGATATGGTTGACGAGGAGGTGATCAGGAAATTCCGGCTGGATCGACGTCGATTGATGGAGCTTGTAGACCAATTGTCTCCTCACCTGCAGCTGCGAAGAACCTATCCAGGTTCCATTACACCCACAGCAAAGGTGATGGCGGCACTACACTTTTTTGCTACAGGCACCTTTTAGTACACAGTTGGACATGCCGGGGGGATGTCACAGTCCATGTTCAGCATGGTACTTCGGAATGTTCTGAAAGCCATGATGCTGTACAATGATGATTACATACATTTCCCACAGCCGGCAGAGTTGGCAGCGGTCAAAGCAGACTTCTATGGACTGGGTCAGATACCACACGTAGTGGGTTCCATTGATGGCACACATATTGCTATCATTCCACCACGGGCACGTGAGCAGGTGTATAGGAATCGGAAGCACTTCCATTCCCTCAACGTGCAGGTGGTGTGCCAGGCCGACAACATCATATCCCATGTGTGTGCATGATTTCCTGGCTCTGCACATGACACCCACATCATACGGAGCAGCATTGTCACCCAACTGATGGCAAATCTGCGTACGGCACAAGCGTGGCTTGTTGGTGAGTATGCTGTGGTGACAGGAGTGATATCTGTGTGCCATGGTGTGGCCACCAATTCTGGTAGTGATGTTTCTGTCTCTCTCTTCCCCCAACATAGGTGACTCGGCTTACCCAAACAGGCCTTGGCTGCTGAGTCCCATACGTAATCCAACTACAGCGGGGGAAATGCGATACAATGATACCCATGAAAGGACACGTCGAGTGGTAGAATGTACTTTTGCCTGCTGAAGTCTAGGTTTCGGTGCCTGGATAAGACCAGAGGGGCCCTGCCTTACTCACCAGGCAAAGTATGCAGGATCGTGATTGCCTGCTGCATGCTCCACAACCTGGCTGTGCGCAATAACATTGTACTGCTCTTGGACCCTGATGAACAGCAAGTTCCTCACCCTCCCAACCCACCCATGTTGACTGATGAGGATAGTGGTGAGGAGGAAGGTGTGGACCAGAGGCGCCAGCTTATTGATCGCTACTTCCCTTGAATGTGAGTGTGCACCTCTTGTGCTGGTTGTGTATGCCCTGTGTATGTTTTCTGGTGTTGTGTCATTGTGGTGTGCATCATCTGTGTGTTCTGCTATGTGATGTGTGCATGTGTGTGTGTTTATTAATTTGGACATGCAAGTCTCCTTGATGTGTGTCCTCTCATCCAATCATTTTGTGATGAGTGTGGTTTGTGGAATGTTGCACTGCAGTGTGTTGTGATGAGTGTGATTCTGTTTCCTGACGTGTCTTTGCTGTTTCTGTTTTTCCCTAGGTCACTCCCGCTGCGGCATGATTATGTATGACTTGGATCCCTGAACCTTGTAACGTCTGTTTCTGATTGAATCATGTGAATAAACATGGAGGCAACACATCATTGAGTGAGTAAGTGGTATTTATTTACAGAGTGTGCATTGGTGATGGTGCATATTTACAAATAAGTGTGGGGTGGGGGAGTGTGAGTTAAAGGTAATGGCAGTTGAAATGTCCGTGCTGACACCACATTGGGTGGTGTCTGACTAGTCCAGCAGACCTGTGCCAATGATTGGCTAGGTGGGACAGGATAGTTTGCTGGGTGAATGTCTGGCTCTGGCAGTGTCACAGTCATTGGCGGCCCCTCTTGGAGCATGTGGAAGGAGCATCCACACTGCTCTCGCCCACTTCCAGCCTCAGACGGCCCCTCCATCTCGGAGGCGGGACGGAGTCAGCTGGGGGCGCAGGCTGCTCTGGTTCCACATCCGTCACCAGGGGCGCAGGTGGCGGTGGCGGTGGCGGTGGTGTTGCTGCCCATGGCGTTGGTTGAGGGGGGGTGGGGGTGGGGGTGTTGCGGGCTATCCATCCCCTCCACATGGTTGTGTTCTGGGACATGATGTCAACATTTTGGCCAAGCCGGCTCTCAATGGCCCGCAACATGTCGGTGTTCTCCACAGAGTCCTGGGGGGCACGGTCTGCCTGTGCCTGCCCACGCTCGTAGTTTGCCTGGACCCTGGCTAGGGCTTCCAATGACTGTGCCACGGGATTGGGTGGGTGTCCTTCCTCTGCACGTTGTTGCCTTGTGCTCCTGCCTGCCTGATGTGGCCTGGGCTCTCTGGTGTGCCGCACACTCTCCCTGCGTGGCTGTGATGGCGCAGGCCCGGCGTCGTGCGGTGGGTTAGGCAGGATGGCAGAGGCAGGAGTGGTGGTACTGGTGGTGGTGGTGGCTGTGCAGGTGACAATGGCCGGTGTGGTGGGAATTGCAGAGGCCATAGTAGTCGGTGCTGGAATCACCTGGGAGCCAGATGGCCCTGGCTGCCTGCTTGTGCCCGCACCATCCTCCGCACCGGAGCTGGCTGTGGAATCGTCCCCAGAGAGTCCTGAGTGAGGCGAGTCTTGAGGCCGGATGGTGGTTCCACCTGTGAGATTACGATCACCTGGAAAACAAAATTGTGCAGATAAGTACTGTGGGCATTACGTGTTATTTTCAAATTGATGACTTTTCAGTGTCCAGTCGCACTCACCCCACCCACCACCACCGCCCTCCCTATGGACATGGGGGCCTGTTGGGAGTTGTACTAGTGACCTCTCACACACCCCACCCACCACCACTGCCCTCCCTATGGACATGGGGGCCTGTTGGGAGTTGTACTAGTGACCTCTCACACACCCCACCCACCACCACCGCCCTCCCTATGGACATGGGGGCCTGTTGGGAGTTGTACTAGTGAGCTCTCACCCACCCCACCCACCACCACCCCCCTCCCTATGGACATGGGCGCCTGTTGGGAGTTGTAGTGCCATCCTCTCACACACCCCACCCACCACCACCGCCCTCCCTATGGACATGGGGGCCTGTTGGGAATTGTAGTGCCGTCCTCACACACCCCACCCACCACCACCACCCTCCCTATGGACATGGGGGCCTGTTGGGAGTTGTAGTGCCATCCTCTCACACACCCCACCTACCACCACCGCCCTCCCTATGGACATGGGGGCCTGTTGGGAGTTGTACTAGTGACCTCTCACACACCCCACCCACCACCACCGCCCTCCCTATGGACATGGGGGCCTGTTGGGAGTTGTACTAGTGACCTCTCACACACCCCACCCACCACCACCACCCTCCCTATGGACATGGGGGCTTGTTGGGAGTTGTAGTGCCATCCTCTCACACACCCCACCCACCACCACCACCCTCCCTATGGACATGGGGGCCTGTTGGGAGTTGTAGTGCCGTCCTCTCACACACCCCACCCACCACCACCGCCCTCCCTATGGACATGGGGGCCTGTTGGGAGTTGTAGTGCCATCCTCTCACACACCCCACCCACCACCACCGCCCTCCCTATGGACATGAGGGCCTGTTGGGAGTTGTACTAGTGACCTCTCACACACCCCACCCACCACCACCGCCCTCCCTATGGACATGGGGGCCTGTTGGGAGTTTTACTAGTGACCTCTCACACACCCCACCCACCACCACCGCCCTCCCTATGGACATGGGGGCCTGTTGGGAGTTGTACTAGTGACCTCTCACACACCCCACCCACCACCACCACCCTCCCTATGGACATGGGGGCCTGCTGGGAGTTGTACTAGTGACCTCTCACACACCCCACCCACCACCACCGACCTCCCTATGGACATGGGGGCCTGTTGGGAGTTGTAGTGCCATCCTCTCACACACCCCACCCACCACCACCGCCCTCCCTATGGACATGGGGGCCTGTTGGGAGTTGTAGTGCCGTCCTCTCACACACCCCATCCACCACCACCGCCCTCCCTATGGACATGGGGGCCTGTTGGGAGTTGTACTAGTGACCTCTCACACACCCCACCCACCACCACCGCCTTCCCTATGGACATGGGGGCCTGTTGGAGTGGTTTAGACGTTGGTGATTATGTGGACTGCATGCATGGGTTGGCGTCTGGGAGATGTGTCTTCTGAGTTGTGTGAGGCACACCATGTCGTTGTGCTCGTGGTGCTTGGTTTGTTCTTACCAGCCTCTTCTCCTCCCTCAATTCCTTCAAGGGTCTCTGGGTGCAGTATGCTCAGCACCTTGTCCTCCCAGTCGGTGTAGGGTAAGGGCTCCGGGGGGGGGGTTCCACCGCCAGTGTGATGTGCCCGGAGATGGTTTTTGGCACGGATTGCTTTAACACGGGTATTGAGGTAATGCCACCGCCTCTGAATCTCCTGCTTGGTCCTCGGCACGTTCCCAGACGCATTCACCCTAGTGACTATCCTGTCCCACATGTGATTTTTCCTGGCTACGCTGGTCTGCTGGACTAGGGCCCCGAATAAGTGGGGTTCTACACGGATGATTTCATCCACCATTACCTTTAACTCTGTGTCTGTGAATTTGGGGTTCCTTTTTGGTGCCATGGTGTGTGGTGTTTGGGGTGTGGGTTTGAGTGAGTTGGGAGGTGCAGGTGTGTGGTGTGTAGGAATGGTGTGGTGGGTCTTTGTGTTGTGGGTGTGTTTGGGTGGTGGTTATGTGTATTCTATCGGTGTGTGCTGTATGTTCTCTTGTGTCTCTTGCTAGCAGCTATGCTGTGCTGCAGAGGATTTCGGGAGTGGGTGGGAGTTCTTTTATAGTCTGTGTCTTGGTCCTGTCTCAATGGTTATTGGCAGTCAGGTGCTAGGTGGGTGTGTTGACTGGTGTGCATTATGTGGTACTTGGGGGTGGGTCATTGTGTCTTGTGATTGGTTTTGATGTTTCAGGTGGGTGGTAGTTCAGTTTCCTGTGTTTGGTATTTACTTCCGTCGCACTGTTTGGCATTGGTTTGACGGTAGGGATGTTGTTCGTGTTGGCCTTCCGCTGTGAAGCACGGTTTCTCGTTGCATTGTTTCCGCAGCGGACGTGGATTGCGGTGCCTACTGGGTTACTTGCGGAGTTATCCTAATCGCGGACACGGAGACTACGCTGGTATAGCGGGATATGTGGATGTTCTCGCGGTCATGTGCGTACGCGGCGGCCGGTGTTTCTTCTGTTCCGTCCGCTTGCGGCGGTCTCAGGTGTACCCCGACTGCCGCGGACGGAGTTGGGTGTGCTCCGTCCGCCGAGATCGGTGTTTCGTTCATATATTATCCTAATCGCTATAGCGGTTTATCCGCGGACCGGTCTGGAGTATCTTGCCACCTTCCTTGGCGGACGGAACACGTTTCCGTCCGCGATCCTAATCGACCCCTAAATCTGGCCGTGGGACCTCTAAGTTGGCAGGCATATTAACAAATGGTTATAGACGGCCGCCTACAGTTGCCAAACTCTACCTCAGGACCTTATACTAATCATGAATATTTTAAAAAACAGAACATATTGTATTTGACCTCACGTCCAATTTATCTTTAACATTTAGCAAGGAGACATGTTAGTGTTTCTAAATGAAGGCTTTTCGAAACCAAGAAAAACAGCACGTTCTATTCAACTGTCAGATCACCTCAACTGTGTACTGTTAAAAGAAACTTCCACAGTCTTCATGGTCTTTGATTTAATAATAGCATTAGGATTGGTTTACTTTTATATGGTCTGCTGTGTTTTTTCTATGCCACTTAAAATGGATGCCTAACTTTGTTATGAATTGACTTCAGCAAAGGCACACGGGCCTTTTGAAAAGACAACATTGACTATCCGTCATTAGGGATGGCAGTGGGTCTGCTAATGCTATGGAGCCGTGGAAGAAAGCATACTAAGATCTAATTGTGTGGGCCGGCAGCCAAGATGGGACGTTTGATTTATCGACTCAAAATTGGTGCTCGCCTGTTTTGTCCCAGTGGATAGTTATTGTAGGTATTACAAATAAAAAGCTGAGGCAACCGAACCTGTATTTATGGCTCTATCCCACATTCTTTAAGGCCTTTCATTTTTCTTTTGGATGGGAATACATTTAAAGAGAAAGTGTGAGGATAAAGTATAGCAGCCAGGTTGTCCTGCAATTTAGTGCAATTCTTTGATTCTGCAACAAAGGCGTGCATGAAATTATTACACATTAATCTCTAGCCTTCAAAAGCAAATGTAGAAAGCAGTGAGCATATAAAATGCGTAGGAATAACAAACTAAAGCTGCAATATATACAACACATTAGGTGTGGTATGTGTAAGTCATCTGGCTTGGCTGCATAGCTGTGTGTTTCTGTGCTTCGCACCTGAGATAAGAAGTGATTTGTTTCCCCCTCTTAATGACATTGTTTGTCACTGGGACACTGTAAAGAAAAAGCAAACACACATAAAGCCATCTTAAAAATTATTCCTTTCATTTCCCAATGCATATCATTGGGTTGCAAGTTTGCAGCACAAAATATTGTCGGCCGTATTTTAGATGGTACTCATACAAAGGACATAAATGTCGTTTTTGAAACAGGGAAACCATATACAAACACATAACAAATAACTCTTTTCAGGATAATCGAATTTTAAAAGCCTACTTACAACTGTGAAAATCTCACGGATTGTTTACATTTCCACCATCACCATAATTTCCTGCTAGTTAGAGCCAGAATATGAGGAGCTTCAGTGAGTCACCCCAAAATTAAATTAATAAACAAAGAAGTAAACGTAGTATGGTCTCAAATCAATTTTAAAGCTAGTTTTTCAACTTGGAAGTGAATGCTAATCTACTCTAGTAAAGCGAAGGAGCAACTTTGCAGGGAGAGAAATGAAAGGAGATTCCCTGATGTGCCATTGTTTAAAGAGAAGGGAAATGAGCAGAGCAAAACAGAGTTTAAAAAATTGTGGTACAAAGATATTCTGTGAAAAACAATGTCAAGTAAAAAATACGGGGGACAGAACATAGACGATAAGAATACCGTTTTTATGTGTATAATATTGTTTTTTTTAATATCAGATATAATATTGTTTAGTTTAAAGTAGTTGAAATGAATTCCTTTTTAAATAAACCCCTTGGGCGCGGCCGCGATTCTGCACCTGGGTGGCACTTTTATTGAGTGGGCGGGTTCATGACGGCCCCCAGCCTTCATCAGCACACGAGCACCGTGATGCATGACGGCCGGGGGGAAGGGGTTAATATATATGAGGTATCTCATTTTAGGTAGAGCACACTGGTTTTGACCTGACGCTGTCCTCCTGCCTCACGCTGCCGGTGCCTGCCGTGGCGGTCAACTACAAACATGCAAAAAATCCTTTGTCAATTGAAAAAGAGGAGGCACAACAGGAGCTGCAACAAAAAGGGGTTTATTGTGCACAAAGAACGACGCGTTTCAGCCTGTCGGCTTTCGTCAGGTTCAACAAGTCTGTTTGCCGCGTAGACATTTTAAAAGGGCGTTCCTCATTCAATTCATAGAAACTGAAGACATACGTTTCGGATCAGACACTGAAAACAAGGATACCTTTTAGTGTGCTTTGGTAATAAAGTTGCGAATGGAAATACAAAATAAACATCAACTGAACACGATAGTCCATGAATAAGTAAATCTCATAGCTAACACGATGGTTCAAATTAAAAAAATAATGTTGTGTTAAATTTCATTAAGGATTCGAAACGTTCATAACCTTGCAGATCCTTGTGAATTATTTCAAAATACATTGCAAGGGCACGGAAATAACATAATGGAATTATCCCAACTGAGTACATACATTATTCAATGTACATCATAAGCAGGTTCTTATGGATTAACGCCTTAATTGCTTTGAACATTTAGCGCCAGTGCTGAACGTTAAAAAAAAAAACGGGTGGTGCTGCGTCAGCCGTTGGACGTGCGCAGCACCAGGGAGGTAGCTCCCGCGAAGTCCAACGGCCGACAGAAGGACATATCCCCGTTATGCAAATGCATATTTTAAAACATTCCATACTCCCAAGCAATTGCAAGTGCATAAATCGAATATGGGTCCTAACATCCCCTTATTGAGAGATCGAGAACAACCTGCAAATATATTAAGGCTCCTGGTGTGCTGCCTCTTTTTCAATTGAAGAAGGATTGTTCGTGCATCTTATTTTAGGTATTAATATTGTTATAATAATGCTTTTATTTCTTAGCACTGTAATTTTTAGGGTGTGGTTATTTTTTCACATTAAATTGTTAGTTTATATATTTAGTATCAGGTTATTTGGGTTGTAGGAAAAAAGAGTGGTAAGTTATTTAAATTGTAAATTTTTGTCTTATATATTACACTTTTAAATGAGTGATTATTTAAATATTTAATTTATTGATTGTTATTTAAAAAAAATACTATTGAAGTGAAATTTAACTGTGATTTTCAATTTATTAATTCATATTTTAATAATGTTTAGTATTTTTTTAATTGTTTATTCTTTGATAAGTGTATAAAACATTAAAATTGCTTCAATGAATTTATGTTTACTATTTGTTATATTTGTATTTGTCTTATTTCATTGTTATTTTACTGTTATTTATTTTGTTTTAGAGTTTATTTGAAATACATTTTTGGTGGGTAGTAGGTGTGTGTGTATTTATCATACATTTATATTGTTTTATACTTCCTACATTATTTTTGTATTGCTACATTTTATTGTTTGTATTAGTTGGAATGGTATATTTAACCCTTCCAAAGTGCAACACTTAACTGCTTTTGCTTACGTTGGAGTGGGAGAAGTAAATCTTACCCCTCCAAAGTTCGACACTTTTCCTTGTTTTGCTGAACTTGGAGTGGGCCTAGTAACTCCAAGCATTGCAAAATCTAACACTTTTCCTACTGTTGCTTATATTGTAGTGTGAATACTAAACCTAACTCCTCCAAACTTTAAACCTTCTCCTGATTTTTCTTACACTGGAGTGGAAATAGGGAATCCAACCTTTCCAAAGTAAAACAGTTTATTTGCTTTTGCTTTACTTGGAGTGTGAATTCAAACATTATCCCATTTAAAGTCCAAAACTTTCCCTACATTTCAGTTACGTTTGAGTTAGAATAGTAACTCTAACTCCTATGAGATTTAACACCTTTTACAGTGTTGTCTATTTTCGCTATTTTTTAATGCTTTATTATTTTTCATTACAATTTATAGTATTTTTTAAAAGGATTTTGTATATATTAAATTGAAGTAAAACTGTTTCTTTGCTTTTGCTTTACTTGGAGTGTGAATTCAAACATTATCCCATTTAAAGTCCAAAACTTTCCCTACATTTCAGTTACGTTTGAGTTAGAATAGTAACTCTAACTCCTATGAAATTTAACACCTTTTACAGTGTTGTTTATTTTCGCTATTTTTTAATGTTTTATTTTTTTCATTACAATTTATAGTATTTTTTAAAAGGATTTTGTATATATTAAATTGAGCGTGATATACAATTTTTAACAACAAATTGTATTGAATTTTCAAGGTACCAAATGGGCAAGCCCAACAAGGAAAATACAGAGGAAGCACATCAAGTAACATCTCTGGATGCCTTATACAACATCAGACTAGGGAAACATGAAACTCCCCACCCCCCTGAGGCGCACCATACAAACTTAGGAAACATTAAAACTAAATGCCTAAAAAAGTTGCCACCATGTTTCACAAACATCAGGACAATAAACAGGTAAATTATTCACCACTAATTGTTTAATAGGGTTACGGGAAGCAGCCTGCGATACATGGGGCAATTCGATGCCTCTATAGGTGGCCCACCTGGACTATATCTTTCCATGCTTCTGTGGACAACCCCTCGCCTTAAACACTACGACTTCTACAGACATGCATCTATCCAGTGCTTTTTTCCAGGTGGTGATGCCGGGTGGGGATGAGTCCTTCCAATGTTGCGCTATGTCTTGCTTGGCTAAAATGAGGCAGAAGAATAAGAGATGTCTCTTGTAGCAATTCCCACCAATGTCCTCTGTGCTGTGTAAGAGCACCAGTCTAGAGTCTCATAGGATATCCTACGCTAGGACACGGCCCAGACAGGACACCACGCCAGACCAAAACGGCTGAACCGCCACTCAGTCCCACACCGTGTGTAAGAATGAGCCATCATACGTGTGTCAGCGAAGACAGATCGGAGATTGAATAGCTCCCATTTTCCAGAGTCTGTGGCGTGTGAAATACATCCTATGGGGATATTTGAACTGGATTAGTCTGTTTCTGGTAGACACAGCTGCATATAGAGGACTAGACAAAGCCTCGGCCCAGTCATCGTCTGTAAAGGCTGGAAGGTTGGCGGCCCATGCCTCCCGGGCTTTGTGGATTGAGATCTTGGTATGTGTGATGAGTGTCTGGTAGATTTGCCAGACTTTATGAGCCCCAATATCCCCCATCGACGGGCGACCTTCCAACGGATGAAACTCAGGTAGAGTCTCTAACTGCTGGAGCTGAGGGGCCAGGGCATGGCGGAGCTGTAGGTAGTGATGGAACTGCGACTTGTGAAGATCAAAGTCCGATTGCATTCTCTGAAAGGATTTAAGAGTGGTCCCCCGTGTAACATCTCCAAGCGTGGAGATACCAATAAGTTCCCATTTGCTGAATCCCTCGAGCGTTGAGACCGACCATAGGTGCGTACCTCGACAGTGGGGAGTTGTGCCGGACAGCCTGCCCCACCAACCCATGGACTGAGCCACCACCTCCATGACTGGATGACTATCAGACAAGCCAGAGGGAGCGCATCTAAGGGCGCACTGCTATATAGAAGATGAAGCAAAGGGGTGCCCGCCATGGCCATCCGCTCCACGGCATAGGATCCATACTACCATTCATTGTTCACTAGAAGGGTGAGGTGGATTAGTATGCCCGGACATAAGCAGCGGCGATACCCCCACAATAAGTGGACTGCATACACGTCAAGAGCGCCACATGGATCATGCCCCCTTTCCAAAGGAATCTGTTCAAAAGGGCATTGAGCTTGGTAAACCATGACGGGGGATAGAGTGTGGATAATTCTGGAGCTTATAGGCGCAGTAAGGACGCCATTTTAAAAATTGCGGACTACCGTACAACAATTGGGGCAATTAGGACCAGATCAACATCTTGTTGCGAACGGCAGGCAGCAGCGGAGCAATATTGTGAGTCCAGGCAACGGTGAGACATCGCAAAATGTAAACCCTGAGCTATTTAAAGCCGGTTGCTGTGGTGATTAACTCCGAAGCCCAGGACTGGTTCCTTTGATCCCCATGGATAGAGAAAAGCATGGATTGGATGGGTTTGCAAAGAGGCCAAAAGTCTTGACCAATATGCAGTGGATCTGGAGTACACGTGGCCCCGAGGACCATAGGTCAGACATGAAGAATAGAGCATCATCCGCGTACTGAGCAATTCTGTCAAATTGCCCCTGTGACCAGTCCAGTCCCTTAATTAGAGGGTCTTGATGCACCCACGCTGCCAGGTGCTCTATCCCCATGGTGAAGAATACTGGGGACAGGGAACATTCCTGACGGGTAACCCATAGGATGGGGAAGGGGTCTGAACGACATCCGACCACACGCACCGAGGTGGTCAGATCTGCATACAACAGCTTTGTGTTTGCAATGAACGGTGGGACTAGATTGATGGCTTCAAGGAGTTTAAAAAGTTAGGTCCAGCTCAACGAGTCGGACGCCTTGTCAATATTGGTTAGCCAAACCGCCGCAGGACGACCTAAACTGCCAGCTCCTGCAATAGCCTTATGGGCTCAACTGATATTATGTCTAGTGGAGCGTTGTGTCATGAAGCCTGCCTCGTCCAGGTGGACGGGGTCTTGAATACAAGTGTGGAGGCAGTCGATCAGGACTTTACCCAGGAGCTTTGGTTCAAAATTCAACTGAAATGGGGTGGTAGGAGCTCGGGTTTTCCCAGAGATGACCTGGTTTAAGGAAAACAACATTTTCAGCATGTCGCCAGTCCGGTGGCAGGATGCGCTGTTCCAGGGCTTCATGCAATGCCTCAAGTATGTAAGGACCCAAGATTGCTATATGTGGGAGCAGAAAGTTGCAGGGGAACCCGTTCGGGCCCAGAGCCTGACCCGGGTGGATATTAGAAGGCGCTGCTTCTAAGTCATCCGTCGTGATTGTGTCTTCTAGCAAATCGCACACTTCATCTAATAACCGTCGAGGGGATATTGAACGAAATTCATCTATGAGGGGCGCAGCAATTACCTCATACAGAGCTGCATAGAAAGAAGCAAAGGCTTGAACCACGGCCAGTATGGAGCTGGTGAAGCTGCTGTTGGACATGCAGGATCAGATCCCTCCATCATTTGAAACTGCAGTTGGCCCTGACGGTCCTCCAGCTCTCTCACACATGCCAAGTGTCGCCGCCTCTCCCCTGTGTGAAAACTGATATCTGCCCCCTAATCGTCAGCTTAAGAGCCTCCCATATGGTGATATGTGACGGTGAGGTGGCCACGTTGAAGCTTAGGTAGTCTGCGATAGCCAAGTGTAAAGTCTCCTGATACCTTGCATCTTGAAGGAGCCATGGGGACATGCGCCACCTATACGGGTTCTGGTGGATCCGCAGGCGCAACCCGAGCTGAACAGGTGAATGGTCAGAAAGGCCTCTCGGCAAAATGGATGTGTGGGTATATATATAACTGTGTGGAAGGAAAATTTAATCCAGGTGTGAAAACGTGGGGTGGACTGCCATGAATACGAGTACCCCGACTCAGTTGGATGAAATGCTTGCCAAGAATCAGACCAACCCAACGTGTGCAAGCATATTTAATTTAGAAATGGGAGGGAACCTGTCAAGCGGCATTGCCTGCCATCTGTCCTGTGTCACAGAGGAATCGTATCTCAGGCCCCAAACATGAAGGCCCAGGCAGTTTCCCCACTGGAGCCCCCAACCCAACGTTACCCAACATAACCCTAAGTGTCAAGGGCATGGACTGTTCAATACCGCCTATAGCTGATGCAAGTGACCCTGGACCCTTAGGATCCAATGCACTCAGTAACGACCAACGGGCACAACAGGAAAGAAACAAACTGGCTGGAACTGTTTCAATCAGTAGTTTCAGATTAGCCATGGGCCCGCCAGTTAGACCGCAATCTATGATGACGCAGTAATACGCCTCTATCCTGCCGGACGCTCCTGTGGGGCCCCTGCGAAGAGTCAGAGTCTAATGGTGGAGGCAAGTGTGGCTTGAGGGCACGCTTCTCGTCAGCCCAGGCAAATACCTCTCCCGGAAAGTCAAAATAGTGTGTCTTGGCATTAAAAATCACTTTCATCCTGGTGGGGAATAGTAATGCATAGAATAGGTTCAGCTCCCGAAGCCTTCTCTTAGCCACAGCAAAAGATTGGCGCTGCTGCACCATCCTGGTGTAGTCAGGGAAGACCTTGATTGGCTGAGAATCAAATTTCATATTATCTTTATGGATCCAGGCAAAGTGGAGGATGGCATCGCGGTCAGCATAATTGAGGAGCATGGTGATCCCAGGCCTCAGTCGCTCCCCAGGAGGTGGCTTCTTAGTCAAGGCATGGTGGGCCCTCTCGATCAAGAAGCAGGCATACATGGCCTTGGGCGGCAGTAAGGTCCTAAGCCAACCAGAGAGAAAATCGACCATCAATGTGTCCTCACAGCCCTGGGGGAAGTAAACGAGGCAGATGTTTATTATGCAGCGCCCTGCCCTCTGCATCCTCAGCCCGCAACGCCAGCTCCCTCCTGTCGTCAGTTTATCGACCTTCTTCTGGAGGGTGGCCCCTGGTCTCCGCCTCCGTAATCCAATCCACAACCTTCCCAAGGTCCTGGCGGAGGACCAACACCTCAGATCCGACTGCCCCAATCTGGGCTTTGAGCGCAGTCCATGATTGATTTATTGCCGCTAGCAGAGTTGCAGTATCGGGGAACAAGCCCTCAGCACCCTCCTTCCCCATGGGCGCAGTGGTATAATTGTCCATTATACTTTATTTGGGAGCCGCCGCCCCATGTTTGTCCTTGCCCATTGTGGAACGGAGAGGCGGGCAGAGAAACGGACCCAGAACCGATGACCAATGCAGGTAAGTCAGGTAGGATGGAACTCCCTTCTGCTGCGTTGTCCCCCTGTGTCTGATGGGCGGCTCCTCTATGCTAGGCCAGCCAGACTAAGGGCAGTTGAGCAGACCGATCAAGGGCAGGACGCCAGGCCGGGCCACTCAGAAACTGACCCTCCGCGCAGCAAACTGCACAAGACCTAGCACAGCTGCTTTTGCCACCAAGGAAAGACAGCGAAGCAGACCCCCTAAAGGGACCAGACCCAAACATCCACCCCAGCCGGCTGCAATTTAGATCTTTCGATAGTAGGCCCCAATGTAGTTGCACCTTCCACGGACCACCTTCAGAGGAGCCAGAGGGCTGGCAAGGCATGGGGACGAGAGGCATGCCACCCAAGGCACCACTTCTCACAGGCCACGGGGATCTCCAGGGGGCCACAGGGCAACAGCAGGTATCCAGGAGAGACAGACAGACAACTCAATAAGCCCAGGGCGGATGGTCACAGGGGAGCAAAGGTGCACAGCGCCGCACACCAGCCCCCACTCGCGGTATGCATCCATCCGCAGGAGCCAGCAGCACACGTGCGGCTCCGGGCACCACAGCACTCCATTCCAAAGACCATCCTCGAGGCGGCCGGTGCGTAGATGTAGGGCGGCCGTGAAGTTCAAGGCCCCCTCGCCTGGACCGGCAACTCTAGTGGCGACTGCTCCAACCAGGACCCCGTCCAGACGCTGTATGCCCCAGGGAACCTGGAGTCCACACGGCAGCCGGGATCGGTGGCAGAACAGGGGAAAGGAGGGAAGGGCCTGCCACCACAGCGCCTAGGAAAAATCAGGCCAAGGGACCGATCCACACGGCGACAGTATCCTACCAGATTCCTTGATCATGCCTTGGATGTCAATGGCAGACCTCTAGGTGGGTCACCATAGCAAGATCTTCACAAAGCCTATGCAGCTCTGCCCGCAATGGAACTCCATCTCCGTGAAGGCCCCAACTACACCAGCCCCTGGCTCGGCCTGATGCCGCCCGCCACAGCTGCAATACACCGTCACAGGGGTTCCAGCAGTTCCCGCCAGCACTCCGCAGGTACGGTGGTGTCCAGGGGTCAGAATATGTGTCGGATTATTGCTAAAATGGGATCAGGCCAGCGGAGCTTCACAAAGGCATGTCCGCCATGCCTGGCTCCTAAGCCACGCCCCCCCCCCGAGATATACATTTTGCTGATACAGGTTTATTAATTTAAATGTGTTGCTTATTCGTAATATTTAATGTATTTATTTTAATTGTTTAAATATTGCTAGTATATATATATATATATATATATATATATATATATATATATATATATATATATATATATATATATATATATATATATATATATATACATAATATATATATATTACCTACTGGCGATAGCCAGTAGGTATGTATAGTTAGGACCTAGTAACCATAGGAAATTCTGAACATTCTATTGGGAAATTGGGAAAAAGCAGCTTTACATCTCTTCCACTGAGTCTAGCATGTTGTGCGGGAAAACACGAACTGGAAATATTATTGTACACTTTGTCATATGTGTGTAATTTTTGGCAAATTATTTTCTTTCCTCAATTTAAGTCATTTACAGTCAATTAAAGCCTGCCAGCATTTTAAACCCAGAAATTCCTTCTGCAACTCAGATATTTAAATTTGTATATAAGTTTGCACATTTTGGCAGCCTGGTGTAAAATATTGTACTGGTACTGAGTTAATTTTGCGTTAACATTCTTGCACTGGTTCCTTTGTGGTACTTCAACAACCATTACACTGGATACCAAGTGCAACAACTATTATGATACCTTACCAGTTTAAAAACGGTGTTGTGTGCCAGCTACTTGGTTCGATTTAACAGTGCTAGCCTGATTAAAAATGTATCGAGTTCCACTGCATTGTGTGAAATCTGAAAATATCATTGTTAATTTCCACATCAGTCTCAGTAAATTGGCCCTCGGTTTTGCAATATGAACCAATGCAATGTCTTCCTAGAACGGCTATAGTTTCTGTTTGTGATTTATTATGTGCTGATGAATACAATCATTTTTCTTAATAGCTGCTGTCCCACACAGAAGATAGAACATGAGCATTCTGAGCTTACAATGGGAAACATCTGAGTGTTGGAGTTGTAAAGGAATGAGGAATGTTAATTGAAATATGATTTGCCATAAACTAAACAGATTGATTTACTCTTTCTGTAGACATATGTTGATATTCTTTATATTCTCCACAGTCTGCCGATTTATCATTAGTAGGAAGTTGGAATGTTCGTTTTCTATATCTATAGTTGATAGATTTCTTCCTAGAAGAAGACGACCAGTGGGAAGAGGTGTTTTGAGCAAATCGGTGTAATTCTGGAAGCATATGTTTTGTTCTCTCGCAGTTATTTTAGAAATGTTTCTCTCCAGTCACAGATATTCTGTAAAACAATCTGAAATAACAGGGTTAGTACTAGTATGTAGCCTATTACAGAGGTTTTATCCCTACAACATCATTCAAAATCTGGCTGCTATAAATGTAAGAAAGACACCAGGGGCGTATTACATAAGGTGCCCCGGGGGCGCAATGGGGGTTTGCGCCCCCTTTGCACGCCCCCGGGGCACTACTGTATTAAAGAAGGGGTTGCAGACGCTTGTGTGTCCCCTTCTATAATACGGATAGCAGCCCTCTGCAGGGGTAAAGGGGGTCCCATGGATCCCTAAGACATCCCCTTGCAGGCGGGTGTAGTCACTGACTGCACCCGCCTGCAAGGGGATCTCTAATCCACTTTAAAAGTGCAGTCGGGTGCCGCCTGCACTGTGAAAACACGTAGGAGCTTCTCGTATTTTGACACCACAATGGGAGGAGGCATTGTTATTGTTTGCGTCAGGCGCACCTTTTCAAAGGTGTGCTGGGCGCAAACAAAGCAAATACGTAATGCAGCCCCAAGGGGCAGATTACACAAGACTGCACTGGCGCTAGTTGTCCCTGCGCATCTGAGTATGTGCCCAGTTGGCATTATGGGGGATCTGTTTGTAATGCTCTGCGAAGTTGGCACAGACTTTGCGCTCTGTGTTTATGTGCACATATTGAAATAGCGCTGGTGTAAATGCATTTTGGAATGCAACATTCCAATGCAAGTGGGCGCACACACAGTTTCCATTTATGGATCGGTTTTGTGCTGCAGCAACATAATACAACGCATAAATAAACATTCAAAGGGGCGCAGCGCAGATGACACAGCACACATTTGTATGCGCCAGGCGCAAACCATTCCATAATACGGCCCCAGAAATACAAGGATTGTGGTTGCAAATATGTCATGCCCAACAGCTTAACACAGCTGAGGTGTGGAAACAGTAGAATTTTCAGAAGAATATGAAAGGAAGGATAGCCTTCATTCCAGAATAACTAAAAGTCACTTTTATAAATATTATGTTGCACAGACCTCAAGTTACCTAGACCCGGTGGAGGGGGGAGGGAATTTGGGGGGGGGGGGGGTTGGAGGGAGGGGGTGGGAGTTGGGGGAAAGTTCATTACCGTTTGAGTTATGTGTAAAAGCGAAGTGAAGAGGAGAACTCTGAAGATAGCAGAACTTCCAAGGAGGTGATATACGTCTACACACTGTCATGTATAACTATGTTCGCGAACACCACCCCGGCTGAGATGGAAATGTAATATGTTTGTTTTTCCGCTTGCTCTAATGGTTCGGAGGAATAAAACTAATAAAGAAATCTTAAAATAAATAAAAACTTTTTTAAAAAAAATCCTTTTGAAAAACAGAACAAACTAAAAAAAAAAAACTAAAGGGCACTTTTAATTAGCAAAGTATTGAATATGACAAGTTCATCTTTTGTTGGTGTGACTAGCATTCTTTTGAAGATCGAAAAGGAATCCATTGCAGTTGCATGCAGGATGTGACTCCATTCAACTCTGAGAACTTACGGGGATTACACCTCCCAAAGACATCACACAGGTGTACAAACTGTTCCCTGTCACTAGTTTTCCAGGAAGGGTTCTAGAAACATCTGCTGCACCTTCCGTAATTCAAAGGTGTCACAGGATGCAAAAATTGGGTACATATTCATGTTGTGATTCCAGAGCCCTCTATGTGTCCCCCAGCCCAAGTTGACAAACTGGAATCATATTGCATGCAATTCATGTGACCCTTAAGTCCTCATTTACTCATAAAACTTTGATCAATTAATTCTCTGCAATATATAAGCTACATTTGACCTTTATTTCCACGGAATCAAAAATGCATTACATTTGTATTGTGTTTTTTCATTAGGCCATTGATACATTGAGTACATTACCAGTCAGTATCTCAGTTCCACTTGAATATGAGCTAGTATAATTAAAGCCATTTGGCACCGAAGGAGTACCCCTTCTAAAGGCAGAAGTGGTTAAGGGGATAAGTAGTCCAATTTCATCCCTCGTTAATGTTAACCCTTAAAACATAACAAAAGGAACTATCCCCTTATAGTGGTATTCTGCTCCCCCATGAATTGGACTGCCAGCTGCCAGCGTTCCTTCCCACCTAGCATATGCTAAGAAAGTTCAAGACAAATTCAAATCCTAGTAAGGGATTTGTATCATCCTCTTGAATTTTTTTTTTCTGTTAACAATATTTCAACGTTATGAAAAATACCATAGAAACAGAAGAAAACCTTGGCCCTTATTTATGAGGCCTTGCGACAGTTTTGCGCCGCTGGTGCGTCACTTTTTGTGACGCACCAGTGGCGTACAAAATGCGCCTTGTTGCGCCATATTTAAAAAGTGACGCATCTAGGTAGATGCGTCACTTTTTAAACCCCTGCGCAACATTATACCTGCGTCAGATATAATGTATGCAGAGGGGGCGTTCCCCCGCAAAAAGCCTCGTAATAGTGACGCAGTGAAATCTATGAGATTTCACTGCGTCACTTTTAGGATGCTGTTGCGTCAAAATCTTGCGCCTGCCTCACAGCAGGCGTAAGACTGACGCAAGCTCTTTCACATGGGGCTTTCCCCATGTGAAAGGACGCATTGCTGGAGTTGCGTCACTTTTGTGACACACTCCAGCAATGTGTCACTTTTGCGCTTACAGATGCGTCAGAAATACTGACGTATCTGTAAGTCCTTGCGACATGATGCGTCATACATTAAATATGACGCATCATTGGTGTCGCAAGGAGTGCGCAGTGAAAAGTGACGCATCGCTGTTTTCACACAGCGATGCGTTACTTTTCATAAATGAGGCCCCTAGATTCTACAAAGCTCTGACATCATTAAGGGACATTTAATTTACCCCCACCTGTGATTTGCCCCACTGCTACAACTTGTTCTGATGAAGAAGTTTTGGCAATTGGAAATTTTCGATAGCCTTCAACTACACATTTGTTTGTAAAACTTTGGAACGGATGTATATCTTTGAGAAAAACTGAATTAACTGGCTCTGTACATTTTTCCAGTAATAATCAAATCTTGTCAGACTTTAAGGCTCTAAGGGAAACTGAGCAAAGCCATGATTTATCTCCTTTTCTATTTGCAATGTATATGGATCTCAAAGCTCATACTATCCATCAAAGTGTCACTCGTAACATTTTCATGTTTACTTTAATGTACTCTTATGGCATTGCCAGTTAAAGTTAGAATGAGGAATGTGAGAACATCTGTGGCAAGTTTAACTTCAAATGATGAGAAAGATGAGTCACGACACAGAACATGACAGTTTAAAATAAATAAATATAACGCAATTCTACTTCAGTTTTAGCTATCTACGAAAACATGGTTTCAACCGTTTTGTAAAGATTTCACACATTAAAGAAAAATGAGGCTAGTTAAAATGAATGTGCTGTAGTGCATCATTAATGATAAATCTACATTGAAATTTCTGAGAAACAACATAACCATCTCCAAATAGCAAACTATTAATGCAGAGCTGTGCCACCTCCTCCTCACTAAGAAATTATTTAAAAATGTGAAGGACTAAATTAAAGGGGGTTGGACTTTGCTGATATTTGATTGATTCATTTTATTTAGACTTTTTTCCACCCACAGAGCCTTTTTTGCATAAAACAGGGATTGAAGATTCTCCTAGCCAGTTAGCAAGGAAACTCCAGATGTTGTTAAATACAAAGGAGGCGAATATTACCAGTCTCTTTCCTTGCTGTTTATTTAAGTAGCACTTTTAAAGTACATTACATTACTCACAATGCTGCTCTCCTGGGAAGGGAGTAACAACAGAATAAATATTTACGTATGCCTACTATGCCTCCAGGGGTATAATCCATCAAACAGGACTCTCAAACCATCTCTGTGCTGGGTGTTTCTTTGAATCTGACTCCAGGTGCAATCCATCTACTTGCAGTCAGCTTTGAGGCTTCCACACCAGGTGTTTCTTGGCCTTTCTCTTTTCTTTTGTGATATGGGCTTGAGGAGGGTGTAACCTATACAGCCCCAGTGTATTTTTATTATTTCTTCATGAGCAGGGAGTGGGAAAGCTGCTGCCTTAGGTCGTTGTTGTTGATAGTGTTTGGCCAGCATATTTCAAGGATTTTCCTCAAACAGGTGTTGATGAAGATCTGGACTTTGTTGGTAGTGATCACTGTTGGCCTCCAGGTTTCTGCTTCATACAGAAGGACCGATTTTAAGTTGGTGTTAAAAAGGCCAATCTTGTTTGCAGCGTTAGGTCCTTGGAGCTCCAGATCTTCTTTAGCTGATTGAGGAGGCCCATGCTTTGTTGATTCTTGCCTTGACATCAGCATCAGTGCTGCCCTGCTTGTCTATTACACACCACAGGTAGATGAATGCCTCAACCTCTTCCACTACGTAATCTGCAAAAGTGACTTCCGTTGTGCTCGCCGTGTTAGCCTTTAGGAACTTGGTTTTTCCCATGTGAATGTTGAGGCCAAGTTGTGCTGATGTGGCTGCCATATTGTCAGTCTTCTCTTCTATCTTCAGATGGGTATCGGAGAGTAGGGCAGGTTGTTTGCAAAGTCCAGGTTGTCGAGCTGGTTCCAAGGTGTCTACTGGATCCCATTTAATCTCCTTGCTGTGGATGTCTTCATGTTCTGGAATAGAAATACAGCACATACTAAAATAGGAGCAGGTCATAACTCACATCCTGTTTTCCTGATGATTAAAGTCTAAAGTCCATGGAAGAACCAAAACAACGTAAAACAGCAGAAAGCCGAAAATCAACTAAATACTATATTCTTTTCCTTTATGAACTTTCACAAGGAATATGTCTTCCATCCAAGAGGAATGCTTCCTTTCAAACAAATATCCATCTGGCACATTAGACCATCGTCTAGTTAGTTGAGATGGGCACAATAAATGTGTAAACAACTTTTACAAGGACAGGCATTCATTGTAGCAGTGGGATAATATTCACCTCCTTTATCTTCTTTA
Source organism: Lissotriton vulgaris (assembly GCF_964263255.1). Classification (NCBI taxonomy): domain Eukaryota; kingdom Metazoa; phylum Chordata; class Amphibia; order Caudata; family Salamandridae; genus Lissotriton; species Lissotriton vulgaris. The sequence continues at coordinate 1,650,167,809 of NC_141689.1, forward strand.
AAATCAGGACTGTTCTTCACCAAATGGCTAAGAGAATCTGCAATTTTATTACAAGACAAGAGAATCATATTATGCTAGTTCATTTCATATACAAAGCTGTCACTTACGGACGCTTAATCAGTTTACAGTAAAAGGTCTTAAATGTTGGAACCTTAGACAATCCACTGACTTAAGGATGTCCTCCAATCTAATCCCCACCCAAAAGACCTTGTTGCCATATCTAGAATGAGACCCAAAATACCCTGTGTGTAACCCTGATAGTGCCATCTTCCCCTTAATTCAACTACTTAAGGTAGTTGAGGTTAGTCGAACAAATGTCTTATTCAATGAGATTAATTATTGTGGGGTTGAAGCATTCTCTGTACATATTGTGATGGTAAAATGGACCGTACCAGGGAAAAATGCATTGCTGAAATGGTTAGAGATCTGAAAACCAACACAATTCTAAAGGACACCAAGCATAATAACATAAGTGGCTTGTTGGATAGTAACTGAAATGTTGCCACCATCCTCTTACAATTGAAACATCTGTAAAACCAAAGTAACATCCCTCAAAGTAGAGGGCCCATTTCACAGAACTAACTTAAGACAAAATCCTAAACTTACTACTTTTGGTATTCACAGAAGTTAGGATTTTGTCTTACGACAGACTTAAGACAGACGTAAGACAGACTTAAGACAAAATCCTAACTTAAGTCTGTCTTAAGTCTGTCTTAAGACAAACTTAAGACAAAATCCTAACTTCGGTGAATACCAAATGTAGTAAGTTTAGGATTTTGTCTTAAGTTAGTTCTGTAAATCGGGCCCAGAGTTTCTGGGTTTAGAAGGATTTACATATCTGATTCCCTTCAGTAATCTTCAAACAAACTAAAAGGTCTTCCCATCAACCTTCTAATGTCTCGCAAATATTGCTGACTTCTATCCATTAATAGTCTTATAGGATGTCTGGCCAGCAACAAGGGAGGCAAAGAAATTCAGGACACCTGTGACATCTGATAAAAATAAATCAGTACCCCAGTCCATACACCTCATGCTCCATATATCCCAGGCCGATTGATAGTCGGTAACTGTGTCCTTTGCTCATGAGGCCCTGATAAATCCGAAAGCAGACTCTAAAAGTCCTGGCTTATCTGTAAACAACCAGAGAGGTTCCGTACCACCATGATCAGGTTGCTATCTAGAACAAGAGTGTATCAACGTTAGCAACTTCTGGATTGGTCTCAATCTGAAATACCTCTGAAATGGTGCTGTCATTATGGAAGCAAACAGTTATATATCAAATGGTCTGCAAACCTTCTTCCAGGTCTTTGTAAACCTAACCATCCAGATGCTGATTATTGCTGTTATATAGATTCAGTGAGTACAATTCCGCCACCAGGTTGCTTAGTTCCAGAAGATACTCTGTCATTATCAATATTCGTTGGAGGACCCAGAACTCCCTAGGTCCTCTTGCTAATCCTGCTAGTGGCTTTGAGATTGTACTCCCAGCCTGTCTGTTTATACACCTCACTGAGGTAAGATTATCCATGAGGAGGAGGACCTTGCATCTGACATTGTATTTGTTTTCCAGACTTTGGACTGCAAAGAAGCCAGCAAGAAGGTCTACACAATTAATGTGCATTAACAACACCTTCTTGGACATCTAGCCCCAGTCTATAAGGTGTGAAAACTGGCTTCTCCAGCCACAGAGATTTACATCTGATTCTAATATTTGATCTAGGGACATAGGAATAATGTCCTGCCTGTTCTAGGTGTCCACTGGTTTAACCACCAATTTATTCACTCCCTTGTCTCAAGAGCTAAAGAAGCCATTCCCAAGAATTCCAAATCCATTTGCATGTGCCTTATGTTCAGACTCTGGAGAGCCCTGTAATAATGGGGTCATTCTGGAAATATTGCTTGAATAGAGAATGAAAGAAGGCCCACCTGTTTTGCCTTGATGTGGGAAAAGAAATCTGCTACCGGGCCAACATCGTCCTTCACTCTTTTTTCAGCACCTTTATTTTAGAATCTTGAAGTAGAAGCATTTCCTTCTCTGAGCCAACTACACCCTCCAGAAAATCCTTCATACCTTAAGGATTTATATCTGACTTCTCCACATTTCTATAAAACCACAGTGTATAAATTAACTTTAAGTTTACTTGTACCAAGATTTTCTCTTTGTGCCTAAAGTGGCAAGTCTTCTTGTTTACTACCACCAGTAGTCCCTGATAGCTGTCACTAATGGTTTTTTACCAGCTTGGTAAAACATCAGGGAGCGGAGGATAGATCAAATGTTTGGGACTTGAACATGTGTATCTGCCCTTACCATTGAATTTCCAATAAATGTTTTGCAATTGTGAACAATTGGCATCATTAGATATGCATCTTTTCAATCCACCTGCATCATCAAGTCCCCCAAAAAGAGAATATCCCTGACAGAGAGTAAAATCTCCATTCTGAAATTGGGAACAAACTGGGTATTGCTTAAATACCTCTGGTATGAAGCAGACAAGGTTCTAGCCCCCCGTTCGGGAGTAATTCCAACACATCTAGTGAAATTATTATACACCTCTTCCTGCAAAACATGATTACAGTAGGAAGCTTAGTCTGTACTGGTGTGACATACAAATCTATTTGAAACCCTGAACATGTTTGATGATCTTAAGGGTCACTTGAAATCAACTCCCATTTTTAAGCAAAAAGGACTGTCCTACCTCCCACCCACACTATTACAAGGGAAGGAGAGAATTCTCACCTGGAAGTCCCCTCTCCATTCTTGTCCTCTATTGCTGACAAAGCATTCTCCCCTTTGTTGGAAGAACTTCGACCATGAGTATATGTACTGTTTGCAGTTGAAGTGGGGTCTGAAGTAGGTTTAAGTGCCAGCGATGTGACTCTTATAACTGCTGGCCCTGGGAGAGACCTGAATGAATACCTTTAATGATCAGTGGTCTTTATCAAGCAAAGCAAAAGCTTGCACAAACTATCCAATCTCTAATCTCTCTAATGAAGTCATCAACAAATAACTATCCATGACTGTATAGTTTAACATTAGAATCAGCAAGCTCCCCAAGGTTTAGGTCTTTCCTCCATAGAAGAAACTTATGCCATTCATATGACAGGCCTGAGTTTGCATTCCCCAAAAAGCGAGGGCTGTCATGGCTTACCTAGAGACCGCCTCTGGATGGGGAGGCGGCACTGGCAGCGATAGCCCCCAGCAAGGCATGGTGGTACTTACAAAGCGATCCAAGAGGAATACAAAAACATGTTACGAAGTGGGCACAGACTGCAAACGGGGCAGTCGGGACCCAGGGGGCACTGGCAAGCTCCTCAAGGCCCTTTGTTCAGGTGAACCGGAAGTAAAAGGTTCAGATGTAGTCTTCACCAGCTCAGCCATGTACACTACTGTTGTCACTGACTTTATGGTGCCCAGCACCTCTTCCTGGCTTGATGTCCAGGCTCCATCAACACCCCTTTCTGGTTCTTCCCCCACACTTAAAAAAGTGAGAATCTTTGTGCTCAGCACTGGGGTCAAAGCTGCTTTGTTGTTATAGCTGGTCGGGGGCATCTACCCTCATTTTAGAACTAGGCCTTATCAATAGGATTCCTGAACGTAGATTTTATTTAGAGCTGTACAGTATTAGCATAATTTGTTTTTGTGTTACTGTGCATAATTACAGCAACATTATCAAACATTACTCATCACTATGTAAACTGTAAATCCGTCATTTTGTGCTATACTTTAGTATGCAATGTGTCCTTGTGTCAATTTTTTGCTCAAGAAGAAATTAAACAAAATCACTAAAAACAACAGCCACTTGCATTTCTGCCCATCTGCCCTAAATTATTGCATCAAATTATGCATTTGTGGCAAATTGTTACTGTGAAAGGTGCATAATTATGCAAAGTGGCATAACAGCATGTTTCGGGAATTACAAGCGTTATGTGAAATTCCCAAATTTGTGGGAATTACGCTGCCTTAATTTATTCTTTGTCCTGGTCTACTTTTATATAATCAACCACAAAAAGAGGACACCACTGAGCAGAGCTTGGGTGTTGCAATATGCCAGGTATTGTCTTGGCATTCAAGATTACTATTTATGATTTATCAGCCGATTTCAGTTTCTCAGAAACATTATTGGCATTATCATCAGCATAAAATGCACCACTTTCATGCAAATAATCTGGATAATGATGATAATGCACATCATCTAATGACCTTTCTTTTAGACTAACTGTACCCATATTTGCATCCTGCCACAGGGACTGTAGGCTCTTTTCACATTGAAAAACTGAGTCGCCACCATCCATCTTATGCTCATCACCCTTTGTCTCCCCAAGTTAGGCTATGCAAAAGCAATCATGGGATACCAGGAGGTCTTTAATCCTGGCACTCTGCAGCACATGACATATATGAGCAGATGTTATTTATGTTGGCTGGTATTGCAGTGCACAAACAGCCAGTAGTGTGTAACTTCAGGGCATAGAGATGGCTTTTGTAAAACAATTCTGTGGTTTTCACTAAACGTAACAAGTTGAATGGGGACATAAATAATCCAGGATTTAAACTATTTAAAAACTTCATTTTGGAACATGATTTTGCAACCATTTCCTCAGAATACAATTTGTTATCTCAATGTGCATCAGTGATTATGATTTGGGCACAGTTCTAGCTTTAAGAAGAGACATTTTAATGAAAAGCAATGCTTTTGCTCCTTGAGCCTGTGAAAGTGAACAGATAATTACTTTGTAGCAGAGAGGCATTCTATAACTTGAGTTTGGTTTGTAGAAAAACTCAGGTTGCAAATCTGTACTAGAACCTATCAGCAAAGTAGTGACGACCAACTGATTACTGCTGTTTTTTCACCTTCACATTCTAAAAAAAGTCTTGTTGCATAGTTAATTTGCCGCATACTCATAAAGAAAGGTGTATTTCATCCTTATTGTTCCTTTATTTTTTGCCCTTTAATGAACCACTCACCAACCACTAATGTTTGGATTCTACTGATACTGTTTTGAAAAATATGTCATAGTGTTTGTGAGAGAAAGTTTTGCCTTACCTTTAATGTAGGAGATATTCTTTGCATAACAATATTGCCTGTACATCCTTAATCTGTGCACAGATCGCTTTTCACTAACCACCCATCACAGAGTGAAGCAAAGTCAAGTGAAACAAAAGTAGAACACAGAAAGTCAGCACATATAGCTAATTGAAATATAAAATGTACCCGCTCTGTAGCACAGCTGCTGTGTTACAGTGTAGCTCAAAGTCAAGAGTCGTAAATAATCTATATAAAAATGTAATATTTGAATAGTCAATGCAATGTTGTTTTATTGTTTCCCAAAATGTTTACTAAGCAAATTTGCATAAGCCAAGCTATATTTTATAAGCTTCTGTCACTTACACCACACCATCTTTCCTTGTGATGGATGATGGAGGCTGCATTGGACCAAATGAGTTCATGCGCATCTGCAAATATGTTGACTCTTCTCTCTCCACAAGGAAGTTCATGCTGATATCGGCCTTCTGCCGTGCTCAGTGTGGGGTTGAACTTCGGCTGTGGGACAGTTGGCACAGGCAGCCAACTCCACACCGTGCATCGTGTACAGCCTTCAGCCGTTCCCACTGTGGGGTTGGATGCAGGGCCTGGCAATTCCTAGGGCGTTGGGCATAGGGCATGGTGCCCAAAATGTACAATGTGATGTTACAATATAAAGAGTGTCACTTTAAGTAAGGCAGAGCTACTGACTTCTTCAAAGGGTCAGAACTCTAAAATATAGAAAGTGGGCCTATTGACTTTATGGAGGGGTCAGAATATCAACATATAAAAAGCACACCTATTGCCAAAACATCACCACTAATTATAAAGAAATGTATATCTGAATAATTCACATAATGCAATTCTAATAAAAATGATTGTCATAAATTTTTTTATAAAGATTTCTTTTTAAAAATCATCATATTTGAGTCTTTTGCAATTTTCAATCTGCAAAGTGCAACCATAGAACTCACCACAAGGAGGCTCTGAACTCCAGTTGAAAAGCATAAATCTCTGGCTAGGAATGCTTAAACAATTGGTAAGCTATCAGGGAGTCATGAATTAAATGACACAGGAGACTTACTGTGTGTTTTTTAATTCTGCTGGGGGGGGGGGGGGCGCTGCATTCCCTACAGACCCTCACAATATTAACAAAAATGATTGGTGGTTGGTGCCCCTGTCCCATCTAGGGACACCACCAGGCTTAACAGAATTAATAAAAGCCCTCACATGGCATTATGGGGCACTCCTTGCTATGAGCAATACATAATAAATCAGCAGCTCATGGCACTCAGTAAATATTCACTAACACTTTTTAAATTCATTTCTGGGTATCTCAGATCCTACAAAGGACACCCTCATCTTTCATTTTTTGGGGGGTCCACAGGGGTGCCAGCCCTCAAGTGTACTGGCAGGAAGCAACCTAGGTTGGTGTAGATAACAGTTCCCTGCACGCGCTCTTGCGACAACGCAACTGAGTTGGCCCTGGGAGAGGTCTTAGGGGCCTTAGAATGGCTTCAGGAGAAAGGGCTACACATTTCTTCACCCAATTTTGTTTACAAGCCCCTGGTGGATGGGGTCCCTGTAGCCTCGCTGGGACACAGGTGTGGGAGGTCCTGTTCCCCCTTTAATTTAATACAGCCCCGGGATGGGTCCACAATTGGGTCTGTCAAGTGCTCGGGGGGAGGGCTGCGTACCACCATCCCCATATTATATATATTAACCCTGGGGGGAGGGGATCATGGGGCATCAGGAATGCTTGGGGGGGGTCCTTATACCTTGTTCCCTTTGTTTTTTACACACCCCATGGAGAATGGAGCTCTTGGGGCCTGGAAATGGACCCGGGCATGGGGTTGTATGCCCCTTCTGTTATTTAAAGAACCAGCCACATGGGATGGGCCGCCTTCCCTATGTAGCACTTGTCACTGCCTCCTGGGCCCCGGCCCACACAGGTTTTTTTTAAAAACCTTCAACAAAAAAATTGCTGGAATTTCTTTTACAAATCAGTTTTTTGATCTTTGTTGATATGGTGGAAGCCCATCAGATCTTATCTCAAGATCTGTTGGCCCCACCGATCCCACGTGTTATGATATTTATCTATCTATCTATCTTTCTATCTATCTATCTATCTATCTATCTATCTATCTATCTATCTATCTATCTATCTATCTATCTATCTATCTATCTATCTATCTATCTATCTATCTATCTATCTATCTATCTATCTATCTATCTATCTATCTATAATCTATATACATGTGTGTGTGTGTGTGTGTATATATATATTTATACGCATAAATGTATACATACTCTCAAACACACACACACATTCATTATTACAGTTGCAGTCGCTGCTGTGCAGTTATAGCTAGGGCAACGTTCCAATAGAAAATGACTTTTTTTGGTTTGTTAATAACTTTGGTGCAGTTTGACAATTTTTCACAGAGCTTTAAAACAAAAGTGATATTTTATGTCTAGTCTGTGCATGGGATGTTTTGGGGGTGATCCATCAAGCGGGGTCCGAGCAAAAGTGTACAGCTCAAAATGAAAAATCCCATGCATTTTTCATAGACATTTCTTTAATTGATATAGCAAAAATAAATTGAACAGAATTACACCAAATTTTGCAGGAATCTAGATGTCAGTCCAGAAGCGTGCTTTCTGTGATTTGGTGTACAATCCATTCAGTCGGTTATGACATATTGAGCTACAAAAATGTTTGCATATCTGGGAGGCGTGGCTTGGACGGCAGAGCTTATGGCTGCCTTATTCTGTCTCTCCTCCTGGCATGGGGCGAAATGCAATGCATCCACCCTGACCAAGTGGGTCGCCTGGTGAACTAAAGCTGGTTTGTATCCCTTAAATTCCTGCTGTGTGCTCGGTAAATAACATCAAGCACTCTAGGTAATCCTGGAACTGATCTATCCTCCTGACATCTCCGAGTACTTCTACCGCAAGCTGGCACAAGATGGCGGAGGAGTCTAACTGGACCGGCTGATGCACCGCAGGTCTAACTGTAATCTTAACAAAATCATCAAACACAAGGTACAGGAAATCTTATCTTTTACTTATCGTCAATGAAACTGGAATCAACGGGGCAATCGCCTTCCGATACTGCCTGACCCCAATATGGTGGTAAGATCTAGAGTCACTCGACCACACAAGCTCTAACTTGTATGCTAGCCACGTTATCAAACTCCAAGCCCCTTAATATATGCGCGCCTAATGGACACCAGGTTGTGTTAAGCAGAACATCCTACAATAATTAGCATCCCTCAGGTCTGCAGTGAGTTGCCTAGGATGATGCCTAACTTCAATATGGTGATGCCATACTTTGCTCTGGAACATTCTACCACACAGCCATGAGAAAACTTTGAGGCCCTGTACTCTCTCTTTGCAAGGAACAATATCACATGCACTACATCCATCAAAGAGGAGTTTGTGCCTGCCTCTCCATCACCTCACCAAACAACCTTTACTTTGGCAGGTCAGTTAATAGAACAGGCTCTATATCTGGTAGGACACATACAGCTACAATGCATAAGTGCTGTAACTTCTAGCCCTACTTGGCTCTACGCGACTCAACCAGGACAATAATTATGACTACCAATTAGCTGAAATCCACGATATGTACCAATTTACATCCTAACGGACCCTACATAGCCTTCCAGTCCTTGCCTACTCACAGTCTCCAAGACACGATACAGCTACGCAAGAGAGCAGTGGCTCCCCATGAACGACACTAGCTTTCATTAAACAGATCTGCCACCTCAAGTTTACTAGGATCGACCTATACCAGCTAGCATACTACACCCTAAACCGAACGTCATTGCCTTATCAAGTTGACTCCTCCACCCAGCGTCCAGTTACCAGCAAAATTATTACAATTTAAAACAATCTAAATCAATCTTTCGGCTGTGCAATAGCAGTTGTCTTAGCCACCGATCAGTATGGCAGTGAAATATTCCAAATCTCATTTCAAAAGATCAAAAGCTGAACCACCATCACCAGATTCTCCTATCAAGCTCAAGGCGGAAATAAATGGCACAATGGAAATGATACTGAAAAAGCTGGTGGATGTACATGACCTAGTGAAATCAACTAAACAAAATATGGATGCTATGCAGCTGGAAATGACAGCCATCCGGGCAGACATTAACACAATCAACACCAAAACTTCAGAAGCTGAACAAAAGATGAGCGAGGTGGAAGGCTTCAACACTCATTCCAACATAACATAAAAACCTTCCTATCAGTCACAAAAGACATGGAAAAAGACATAGCCGAACTCGAAGACCTCAACAGACGTGGCAACATAAGAATCTTTGGCATTCCGGAAGGTTGCAAGGATTCAGCCAATTCCTGCATAACCTTCCTGGAAAACTGGATCCCACACATCACAGATATACATTTTAATAAAGATCTCGATCTAGAACGAGCCCACAGAGTCCCCACATTTAAATCGCCCACAAGAAGAGTGACCAGACTCATCGTCGCAAACCTCTGAGATACCAACACGCAGAAACCATCCTAAATTTTGCCAGAAACACCTGCAAGATCACTTGGAATGGACAAAAAATAACTTTCACGCAGGATAATTCAAAACCAACAGTCAAGACCAGAAGAAGTTTCCTCTCATTCAGAGACAAACTCCGAGATTTGAACATCCAGTTTTCGTTTGCAGGCCCTGGCAAGTTCATAATTGCTGCAAAAGGAAAACAGCATATATACAATGACCCAGCTGCTCTTTCAAGCTTTCTGGATGAACATAGCTCTCAGGAAATGGAACACGCTAACTCATTCTCCAACAAAAGAAAATCATAATACTTCATACCCAGTGCAACACCTCTACCACGTGTTCCAGAAGTTCAGTTTCACTCTTGACTCAAAATGGGTGAGTATCCCTGTAACTAGTCTGAATGGCTGAGTACATATTAAGCTAGTATAAAATGCCAAATATTTAGCCATCATTCCAGACGGTACACAGTCAAAATGTCGAATTTTTAATTTCGACTTACACTTATATCGAGTTGCTAATATCGATGGGACAGAATATCGATGTCCAGAATATCGATGGCCAGAATATCGACCCTAAGGTAAGTAATATCAAAATTACTTATATCGATAGCATATATATCGATGTAAGTAATTTCGATTTACTAATGTGTGTTAGAAATTTTAGTTAAGTATTTAAATTAATTGTTATCATTGAGGTTCCGTGACGATTTGAACCCGTGTTTTCAACATTGTCGTAAATACATAATTCTGGTATCAGTGAACCGCAAATGATCCATTTAACATATCCTGGTGTTTTCGCTATGCTACGAGCAAGAGCACTCCTGTTATGAACACATTTCTGATCTACCCATGGCATCCATCTTAGATCACGGAAGCCATTTTGTGTTTCTTGCCCTCACGTAAACAATGGACACGCAGTGACCCCTTTTACCTAAGGACACGTAAGCTTTAGCCGGAGATTCACCTTGCTAGTGACACGTGCACCTTAGAACAGAACACGCCATGGCTGCATGACTCGACAAAAGCTGCCTCCTCTGCCCGAGGCCAGTCCTGCTATACTGGTTCTCGTATTCGTTGGCCTGATCATGATTAGGCGGCCGAAGCTGGTAGCCTTGCCCATTTACAACCCACAAACATCTCTTATCCTGCTTTTCTATCTTCTACACCTGGCTCTGCTCCTTTCCTTCTGGGCCTTTATTAGGGGGAAGTAACGAAATTTACAATGAGGCGGTCCGGGTCTTGAATGAAAAGTTGACATGGGATTATGATGGAAAAGTAGGAACCCCTCGTTCGTAATGTTTTGACATCAGATATTGTCGACGATTCCTGTGCAACGCCAAATATTTATTGTTTAGGACACAAAGGTTTGGGAATGTACTAACATGTAAAGAATTTGCCCGAAGCCCAATTTTTAGTATATATGGAGCAACCCTTTCTGTACAAATCGAACAGGCTCCTAGATACTGCCCGTGTGTAGTTTCTGTGACTTCTGTGTCCCTGCAGTAATAAACCTTTGGTCTTTGACGACACCATCGAGAAGCCCGTGTTTCTGTTTATTTGTGCACCGAGACAGGTAGAACTCCGGGGTCTTCGGGTGTTATCCCTGACACCTCTGGACGGGACTAAAAAGTCCAAAACTCTAATTGGCCCCCATCGTGGGGCGACGTCATTCGGTACCGGTCCAAAAGCCTGAAGAGTTCGAGAAGCTTTGTGTGAAGATTCCTGAGGGAGGCGCCCCACTTCATCGATCCCGGCATATCGCAAAAGTGGCCCGACGTTCTCTTCCACAAGGGTTCCCGTTCAGGACGGCTGCAGTGGTCCGTTGCCTTGACCGTCGCCCTGTCTTGGACCCGAGGTGCAGTCCTTAGTACGGCGAGACGTGACGGGTTTCTCCTTGGTGACGTCTTCAGTGCCTCAGTTAAGTATTAAGTGGTTGCTAGTTGGTTACTTCGTAAGGGTTGTTCCTGTTTGGATAAAATCCTTTTTAGTTCTTGGTTTGGTTTGGTTTCGTAAGATTATCACTGGTTGTTCTAGTTACGATAATCTATTGGTTTAGTTTGGGTATCGATACATTCGTTCACTTTTGGTAGGCCTAAGTTCTTGGTTCGAGTGCACATCTTTGTTTGTGTTTTTGTCTGTTCTGTGTTCCGGATTATAAAATGGTAAGTCGGAAAAATTGTATGTTGTCGTGTTTTGGTTGCAACAGTGATTCCCGGTTGGAGGACTCATGTCTGGTTCCTCCGATCGGAACTCCTCTATATGACCTTTATTGTAAGCATGGTGTGGGTCCTATATCTTATAATGAGGTGTGGGTCCGATATACCGAGAAAGACGGAGTCCTTAGTTGGCCATTACATGGTAGTTTTGAACACGAAGTCCTTGACAATTTAGAAGTGAAATTGTTTAAGAAGAAAGCCCGGCCGGCAATGTTTGATTCTTTCCATTATTGGCGAAAAGAATCTAAACAGAGAGAAATTAAAAGGTTGAAGAAAGAACAGAAAGAGCAAGAGTTGACTTTAGAACAGGCTGCTAAGCAGCTGCAACTCAACGAGTCTGAGAAAGCAATGGAGGTGGCTGTTAGAGAGCGTAATTTAGCGATAGACAAGTGCTATCCAGACTTGCCATCGAGTACAGCTAAGACGGTAGAGGACCCCGAAAACGATCCTCTGTTGTCTTACTTGTTACGGTCACCCCCACCGTATGCACAGGGTACTACGGCTCCACCGTTACCGAATGTTCAATTGCCGGTTGCTGGACAACCTGGTATTCCTGCTCCTGCTCCCCCGAATCAAGCTCCTGCACCTCCTGTGGTCAATGTTAATGTTCCTTCGGCACCCCCTTTTCCAGGGTTGCCGGCTTCTTTGCCTATACCTGTACCGCTTACACCTATTGTTTCACAAGCTACTTTGCCTGGCACTCCTACTGTTCCTGTTCTATCTGTTCCAACTGCTACTGTGTTTTCTACTTCTGCTAGTATTATGACTCCGCTTTCTGTTCGTCGGAGAATCACTGATTCTGTCTCTAATATTCTGTCACCCTTCTATAAAACTTTAATTAAGACTCCTGCCTCTGACTCTGTACAGAGACGTAGTCAGCTTCCAAGTACTGAAGAACGGGGAATATTAGATTCCACAGCTCTTAGATGGATTTCAAAAAGTAGAAGATATAGTACTAGGGATGTATTAGATACATTTATGCAATGGAAAGAACCGACACAACGATATGTGTTCGACGAGATGTGCTCTCTTTTACGTGAGGAATTAGAAGAAGATGATTCTGAACCAAATCTAGAAGAATTAATTAATGTTCAGAAAGAGTTTGCTGCTGGTACGATAGTTGGTCAGGATATAAAGGAAGCGATGGAACTAATTTTAAGCTATAGAAATGATCCATCCCTTCGTTCACCGAGAGAGTTAGAGAAACATAGCGCGAAGCAGAATCGCCAATATCCAATGAGGGAGGTTCCTCGAATTTGGCGCGAAGCTGTGCAAGCTGACGCAGTGAATGGTATTGCTGCTGCTCCGGCCCAATTCCAGAGAGTGTGGATACACATTCCTTGGAAGCGAGCTGAAGTGTGAGCAGTGAAACAGGCCTTGCCAGATCCGCGTAAGAATCCCGCCGGATATTATAAGGAGTTAGCACAGACAGTTGAGGCTTGTGTGATGAATTTAGCGGACATTGACATGTTATTTGGGAATGTAGTTCCGCAACCGATTTGGGCTAAAATTCGTAAAGAGAATCATCCCGTTGCCCTAGGTGGTGATTGGGCAGCTATAATTGCGGCAGATGGTCAGCAAATAGGTGGTTCCAAACCCGAACCTCTAATTGCTAATTTGCCAGGTAGAATAATTGACTTAATGAAGACTCTGATGCCAGCATTGCGCGTTAACTGGGACAAGTTGTCCGCATGCAGGCAGAAGAAAGACGAAAGTGTCTCCGACTTTTTCACAAGGTTCGAAGAGACTTTTGTAGATCACAGTGGTCAGGATATGAGCACAGAAGGAGGACAGAGACTGTTTGTTGATAAATTTGTACACAATCTGCTGCCAGAGCTCAGTAATAAATTGAAAGATTCCGAGAGTGCGTGGGCTGTCTCTACAACTGCGTAAATACTTGCAACTGCACAGTATTATGAAAATAGGGATAAAGAGGAGAAGGAAAAGTCAGAGAAGAAAACGAAAGATTTAAAAACTAAAGTTCTTTTACAGCAAGCATATCCGCCTCGCACGAGTCAGACTAATACACAGCAAGGGTCATATCAAAGGACAGAATATAGTTCGCCGAGGCCTCAATATCAGTGGAACCAGTGTGCCTACTGCAAAAAGGAAGGTCATTATAAGAATGACTGTCCGATCTTAGTGCAGAATAATGCTGCAGCAGCTCAGAGAGGTCGTGGTGGTTCCATGCAAAATTCTAGAGGTCGAGGACGAGGTGCTATGCCACCACAAACGAATGATCGTCCTTCCAATCACTTTGATCAGCGAAATGGACAGTCTACCCAACAAAATAGATCTCAACAGTATCATGTTGAAGACTATTGTGAAACTGATGAAGGATTTCAACAAACTGAATACTAGGACAGCCATGGACAAAGAGAGGGAGTAGTATCAGTTCCAGTGGATCAGAGTGGGCCTTATGTCGCAATAGCAACATCAGGTGTAGTCGAACCGTTTCTGTTGGATACTGGTGCAGCAAAAAGTTCTATCATTCATGCGAAACTCCCTGGCGCACCTTTGTCCGGCTTAACAAATGTTTCTGTAGGTTTCTCAGGCGCCCCTGTTTACAACCCGTATCTGGTCCTTTGTCTATTTCTGTTGGACCGTGTCAATTGAAAGCACCTTTAATTTTGACAACCGGTTGTAATGAAAATCTGCTTGGTTTAGATTTGTTAAAACGACTATATGCGACAGTACTGTTCTCCGGAAGGAGTACAGCTTACATTGGGTAAAAGAATCACCTCTCCGATGTATTTGTCAATGGATGCACTCCCGCCAGAGCTGCGTTTACTCCCTGATACTCTTTGGGCGACTGGTCCTAACGATGTAGGCCTTTTGGAAATTCCACCATATGTAGTCACTTTGAAAGCAAATGTCAAATTTCCACGAATTCCTCAATACAAGATTTCTAGTGAAGGTGAACGTGCACTTTTATTGATTGTGCAAGATTTGATTAAAAAAGGTGTGGTTGAGGAAACTAGAGGAAATGTCTGTAACAGTCCTGTATTGCCAATTTTGAAACGTACTGATCCTTCAAAGCCTCCAGTATATAGGTTTGTTATCGACCTCAGAGAGGTTAATAAAATTGTGGTTCCGCAGTTTCCTGTGGTTCCAGACATTACTGCATTGTTAACGTTGATTCCTGCTACAGCCACATGGTTTTCAGTTATCGACTTGAAGAATGCCTTTTTCAACATTCCGATAGCCAAAGAAAGCAGAGATATTTTCGGCTTCTGTCTAGGAGGTCGAAGCTTCAGGTTTAAACGTGCTCCACAAGGCTATTGTGAGAGTCCATCCATTTACAGTCAGGCATTAAAAAGCCAGTTAGATTCCTTTGTACTTCCTCCTGGTTCTGCTTTAGTGCAGTATGTAGATGATCTTCTAGTGGCTGCAGATGACAAGGAAACTTGCAAAGCAGCTACAATTTCGTTATTGCATCATTTGTCTAATTTGAATCACAAGGTGTCACAGTCAAAAATGCAATATTGTTGCCAAGAAGTGACCTACCTAGGTCATCTCTTGTCAAAGGAGGGAAGGAAGTTGACCCCAGAAAGAATAAAAGCAATTACGCAGATGAGTGTTCCCCGCACACAGAGAGAAGTACGTGCCTTTTTAGGTATTACCTCATACTGTAGGCAGTGGATCCCAAATTTTTCTCTTTTGGCAAAACCATTGGTAGCTTTGACTGGGAAAGGTGTTCCGAGTCCGGTGCCATGGTCTGCTGAATGTCAGGAGAGTTTTTCTGAGTTACGAAATGCACTATGTTCAGCTCCTGTGTTGGGTACACCCGATTACAGTAAGCCATTCACGCTCTATGTTCACGAGAGAGAAGGTTGCGCGTTGAGTGTTCTGACACAGAGATTTGGTGATAAACAACGCCCTTGTGCGTATTTTTCATCAACATTAGATCCAGTAGCTAGAGCGTTGCCTAGTTGTTTGAGAGCTACAGCAGCAGCTGCAGCTTCCATTCGACAATCTGCTGGTTTGGTGATGAACAACATGCTAGTGGTCATGGTTCCTCATGCCGTGGATACACTCATGAACAGAACAAAGACACAGCACCTTACCAGTGCTAGATTATCAGGCTATGAGCTGACACTGTTAGCGAGTCATATTCAGATCAAAAGATGCAATATATTGAATCCAGCAACATTGTTGCCGACTAATCAGGAGTCGAGTGATTCTGAACCCCATAATTGCTGTTTTAGAACCGAGGAAGAGACTAAAGGACGAATTGATTTAAAAGACACTCCGTTGTCAGATCCAGATGGCACGTTGTATGTTGATGGGTCATGCTTTAAATTGGAGAATGGTGATGTGACTGCTGCTTACGCAGTAACGACTTTGAGTACGATTGTGGAGACTGCAAGAGTGAGTCAGAATTCTGCCCAAGCTGCAGAATTAATCGCTCTAACGAGAGCGTGTGTTTTAGCTAAGGGAAAGAGAGTGAATGTGTTCACAGATAGTCAGTACGCGTTTGGCGTGGCCCATAGTTTTGGCCGTTTGTGGAAAGAGAGAGGTTTCATTACGTCCCATGGGACTAAGATTCAACATGGTCAGCTAGTTAACGACTTGTTGGAATCTCTAACCTTGCCGACTGAAGTTGCGATTGTGAAATGCAGTGCTCATAAAGCAATCACGGATGATGTTGGTCGTGGGAATGTTTTTGCTGATGAGACCGCTAAACAGACAGCTAGGAATATGATGAGTAGAATGTATGTTGCTACGTCTGCAAGATGGATTTCGGACTCTGGAATGTGTGAGGACACAGTGGAAAGCGTGAAAGAGATTCAGAAAGAGGCGACTGAGGAGGAAAAGCTTGCATGGAAAGAGAGTACGGGTAAATTGGACTCGAGTGGGTGTTGGATTGATTTGTCGGAACAACAGCGTTGGATGTTGCCTGATGCGTACGTGCTTGCAGTGGTAACGATGGCGCATGGAGCAGCGCACATCAGTTCTAAAGGGATTTGTAAGATGTTGGCTCCAGTCTGGAAGAATGATGGGATTAGTACTTGTGCAGAGAGGGTGGTGAAAAATTGTATGGTATGCCTGATGCATAATCCTGGCAAGGGAGTCCCCACACCCGCTGGTCACTTCGCTCCTCCTTCCTGCCCCTTTGAAGTGATCCAGTTAGACTTCATTCACATGGATCGTTGCAACAATCTAAAATATGTCCTAGTGGTAGTTTGTGCTTTCTCCAGATGGATCGAAGCATATCCACTGATGGACAACACTGCCCTGTCCACTGCCAAAATTCTTCTCAAAGAATATTTCCCTAGGTATGGCATGCCACGGATTGTATGGTCAGATAACGGAAGTGAGTTCGTAGGGAAAGTTATGCAGAGTGTGTGTGCCGGTTTAGGAATCAAGCAGAAATTTCACAGTGCGAACCATCCCCAGTCTGCTGGTTTAGTTGAGGGTTACAATGGCACCCTCAAGCTGAAACTTGCTAAAATACAGGCATCCACGGGTTTGTCCTGGCCAGATGCACTGCCTTTGGCTCTGTTATCCACAAGAGCGACTGTACATTCTCGAGTAGGGCTTAGCCCTTATGAGATTGTATTCGGTGGTCCTGCCAATATTTGGGGGGTGCCTAGGCCAAAAGAGTTCAGACAGCTGGAATATCCAATGTTAATTGATTACCTTTTCGACTTGACTGCTAAATTGAGTCTTATTCACCAACAGGTTTTCGATGCATTGCCAAAGCCACCGGAGAGTCCAGGTCATCAGCTGAAACCTGGGGATCAAGTCGTCATCAGGAATTTTGCAAGAACGAAAAATCTTCAGCCCAGATTCGTCGGCCCCTTCCAGGTGCTGCTAGCGACGAGAACTGCTATTCGTGTGGCCGGAAGGAAAAATTGGATACACACGACACATGTCAAACGTGTGCCCCTGCCATTTCCTTACGATAACTGGGTGAAGAAGGGAATCGGTGCCTCTGAGTTTGAACGAACACCCAGATTTATCCCTTTCAGCGATGCCGAACTAATAACTGACACATCGAACCCTGGCTCTCCTCCTGAAACTGTCCCTTTGAACCCTGAACATTTGTCCTCTGCATCAGGAGAAACTTTGCCATCTGCGAACTTAAACATTGCAACCTCTGCTGAAAATACACTGTTTCCAGATCAAACAGCTCCTGCTAAACTGAGATACAATTTACGAACTCGCAATATGGACAAATAAAGCAGGAAACTGCCTATTTTACACATTTGAAATTTTGACACTTTGCCTCCAGCCAGGAAGTTTACTATTGTTTTATTATTTTAAAATTGCCTTGCCGTCTGGGTAGCCGTAGGGTCGTGGCTGTGTGCCTAGTTGAATCTGCGGGGGTCAGACACAAGGTCGATCTTTCTGTTAGTTCTGGGAACTCCCAGGGCTGATAGAGGCACTTTCATCTACGTACACATCATCAGTGGTCGCGAGCGAATTGTAGAAGATGGAGCTTCCTGAGCTGCAACGAGAAAATGTAATTTATGTTCGCAGAAATAGACTGTACAGAATTCTACACAGCAAATGCTTTCTAATGCAATGTGCCGTTACATTTTTGATGGTTTTGATAACGTTGGTGGGTGGAATCGTTTTTGGTGTGCATTTAATTTTTATGCCAGTAACTACAGTACCTCCTCTTGATCTTGCTACTTCTACTGTTTCTTCTATGTATTCTTTTCACTCGTTTCCTGAACATGAGCAAGCTCGACGCTCAGAATTCATTAACAACACATTTTTTACAGCTCCTACACCAACACCAACTGGTAGTTAACACTACAGACTGCTGGGTGTGTGGCTTGATACCCCACACTATGGATAAAGGCATTCCCTATCTGGTTTTGCCTTTTAGCTATAATGGATCATTTCAGGCCTTTCAGACCATTTTTGCCTATGCCCTTGAGACCTATCCTCCGCGTCCACCACGTTCCACTAAATACAACTCTGCCAATAAAGCTTTGGTCCAGGGAATTATTGACATGATTAGAGACGTCAATAATACTCCATCTTACCCTAGAGATGAATTACGGGTATATTTGAGTTGGAATTCTACAGAGTATCGCCTTAGTTTGGGAGAAAGCAAGCGTAAAAGCTCAACTCCAGTCTGGGTCGTACCTCACCGAGGTCAGGTCTGTTTGCAAGGAAATGGGAGAAATCCGAGAGCTCAGCTAGGGAGGAGTGAGTGCGTTGAGACTTACGTGTTTCCGTCCAACTCTTCCCCTGCCTTCCTTACTGCTAGAGGTACCTACTTCATCTGTCAAGACAGAGCGTATACATGGTTGCCTGCTGACTTTTCAGGTTCATGTTATGTTGCTCGACTGTTGCCTCCAACGTACACTGCTTCTCCAGACTATCACAAGACCAGAGTAGCAAGAGGTGTCTTCAGCAAGGAAGATACCGCTGGTCAGGAAGCTGGAGACTTCTTCAAAGGTTTCCTTCCGTTCTGGGGGCCTATGGCCAATAGTAGAAATATACGTCAGCTAACAGGGGTAGTTGAATCTACTATTACCGAATCTGCTGGTGCCCTTAGCAACTTAACAGCTGAGCTTCAGGCGGTTCGACTCATGACGTTGCAGAACCGTATGGTTCTAGACGTGATACTTGCAGATCGAGGTGGGGTATGCAGAATGATCCAATCGAGCTGCTGTGTTTTTGTTCCCAATAATGCTCCAACTGTCTATGAGGCGATCTCTAAGCTACATAAGATTTCCGACTCTATACACGTAGACAAGGGAAACTGGTCCTTCATGGAGTGGTTTTGGACTCTAATATCAGCGTGGGGATGGAAGGTTCTGATGGTCATTGGTGTCATCCTAGTATTTCTATTCTCATGCTGCCTGATTATCCAGTGTGGTCCCGCTTTGTGTAGTCTCTGTGCTGCAACATGTTTCAGAAAACCACCTGCGTTTGGAGAAAAGGCGCGAGAAAGAATGATGATGCAGCAACATGTCACTGACCTGATGAGCATAGACTCGGACATAGGGTGATTGCCTACGTTAGGGCAAAAGGAGGGTCTGAGGTTCCGTGACGATTTGAACCCGTGTTTTCAACATTGTCGTAAATACATAATTCTGGTATCAGTGAACCGCAAATGATCCATTTAACATATCCTGGTGTTTTCGCTATGCTACGAGCAAGAGCACTCCTGTTATGAACACATTTCTGATCTACCCATGGCATCCATCTTAGATCACGGAAGCCATTTTGTGTTTCTTGCCCTCACGTAGACAATGGACACGCAGTGACCCCTTTTACCTATGGACACGTAAGCTTTAGCCGGAGATTCACCTTGCTAGTGACACGTGCACCTTAGAACAGAACACGCCATGGCTGCATGACTCGACAAAAGCTGCCTCCTCTGCCCGAGGCCAGTCCTGCTATACTGGTTCTCGTATTAGTTGGCCTGATCATGATTAGGCGGCCGAAGCTGGTAGCCTTGCCCATTTATAACCCACAAACATCTCTTATCCTGCTTTTCTATCTTCTGCACCTAGCTCTGCTCCTTTCCTTCTGGGCCTTTATTAGGGGGAGGTAACGAAATTTACGATGAGGCGGTCCGGGTCTTGAATGAAAAGCTGACATGGGATTATGATGGAAAAGTAGGAACCCCTCGTTCGTAATGTTTTGACATCAGATATTGTCGACGATTTCTGTGCAACGCCAAATATTTATTGTTTAGGACACAAAGGTTTGGGAATGTACTAACATGTAAAGAATTTGCCCGAAGCCCAATTTTTTGTATATAAGGAGCAACCCTTTCTGTACAAATCGAACAGGCTCCTAGATACTGCCCGTGTGTAGTTTCTGTGACTTCTGTGTCCCTGCAGTAATAAACCTTTGGTCTTTGACGCCACCATCGAGAAGCCTGTGTTTCTGTTTATTTGTGCACCGAGACAGGTAGAACTCCGGGGTCTTCGGGTGTTATCCCTGACACCTCTGGACGGAACTAAAAAGTCCAGAACTCCATAATATATGTTTAATATGTTTCTATAAATAAAAAATATATAAAAGTAAATAATATGTTTTACTACCAGAGCGGGTTGTGGGTTTTTAGGGGAATAGGGTGGGAAGTAATTTATTTGTAATTAAATAATTATTTTTTAATGATTAATTTATTTTGCAATTACATATTAATTGGCAATGAATTATTTTAATTGATTAATTGATTAATTAATTGATAACTTATGTATATTTTTAAGTAAATTATATGTTTTACTACTGGAGCGAGTTGTGGGTTTATTGGGGAATAGGGTGGGAAGTAATTTATTTGTAATTAAATAATTATTTTTTAATGATTAATTTATTTTGCAATTAAATATTAATTGGCAATGAATTATTTTAATTGATTAATTGATGAATTAATTGATAATTTATGTATATTTTTAAGTAAATTATATGTTTTACTACTGGATCGGGTTGTGGGTTTATAGGGGAATAGGGTGGGAAGTAATTTATTTGTAATTAAATAATTATTTTTTAATGATTAATTTATTTTGCTATTAAATATTAATTGGCAATGAATTATTTTAATTGATTAATTGAATAATTAATTGATAATTTATGTATATTTTTAACTAAATTATATGTTTTACTACTGGAGCGGGTTGTGGGTTTATAGGGGAATAGGGTGGGAAGTAATTTATTTGTAATATTAATTAATTTTGGGTAAAGGGGTATTTTTAGGGTTCAGGGTCAGTTTTCAGTTTTTGGGTAAAGGGGTATTTTTAGGGTTCAGGGTCAGTTTTCAGTTTTTGGGTAAAGGGGTATTTTTAGGGTTTCGGGTCAGTTTTCAGTTTTTGGGTCTAGGGGTATTTTTAGGGTTCAGGGTCAGTTTTCAGTTTTTGGGTAAAGGGGTATTTTTTGGGTTCAGGGTCAGTTTTCATTTTTTGGGTAAAGGGGTATTTTTAGGGTTCAGGGTCAGTTTTCAGTTTTTGGGTGAAGGGGTATTTTTAGGGTTCAGGGTCAGTTTTCAGTTTTTGGGTAAAGGGGTATTTTTTGGGTTCAGGGTCAGTTTTCAGTTCTTGGGTAAAGGGGTATTTTTTGAGTTCAGGGTCAGTTTTCAGTTTTTGGGTAAAGGGGTATTTTTAGGGTTCAGGGTCAGTTTTAGGTTTTTGGGTAAAGGGGTATTTTTAGGGTTCAGGGTCAGTTTTCCCTACTGTTGCACCCACTGGAGTGGGAATAGTAATTATTTTTAAGTAAGTATATATTATGTATGATTTTTAAATATTTTTTTTATTAAATATGTATTATTATTTTTTTTACCATTATTACATATATTTAAATATGTTTAAGTAATTAATAAGTATTATTTACAGTATTTTTTATGTTATTTTAAATCCCCAAAAAATCGATCTATTTGACAACGATATTTTTAACATCGATATAATTTTTTCGATATTTTGGTACTCACCATGTTGTACATAGGGCGTCAATATTTTTGCTATCGATATAATTACGCCGATATTTGTGTAGGTCGAAATTCTGTCTGTCGAAATTCTGTCATAGATTCCATTCAGACATTTTTACTCATGCACAATGTTACCACATTATTCTCCCAAACTACAGTATGATTTTTCTTCTACCTGTTGATGGTATATCTTCCCAGCATTACTGTGCTTCAATTACTGACTTTAGCACAATACTGTCCAAATGTATAACATGGTAGGTTACCAAACCTGGTCAAATAACTATAGTTTAACCTAAAGTCATACCGTTATGGCCAGTTACTTCACCAGTTTACACATGATGATCTACCTAAAATTATAAGTATGCTCACTCACTGGAAGCATGTTATTAAATACTATGGGATATATTCACAAGAACGTGTGATAATTACCTCAAGAGTAGCGTAATGCAACTTTCAACATCACAGCCTATTATGGGAAAACATCTCTGTGACAACGTGGAATTCACAACACAGCAGTAGAATGCGATATTCTGCCGAAACCACAGCCAATGCCAGCAATACAACCACCTCAATGGAGACAAAAACATAAACCACAACACCAAAAAACCTGTGATGGACCAAAGCGAGATAAGGAAATCAGCGATAAGCAGCGCCAGGCCTGCAATACACACCTGGCAGGTGGGAAAAACCACCATAAAAGTAGAAAAAACACCCAAACACAAACTGACCAACACCCAAGCACCATGGAGGCAGATGGAGCAGGCGCAGCGGACTAGCACAATCCCACAAGCACCCTGGATGACCAGCCCGAGACCTCGGGGACAGGGAAGGGCAAGGACAAGAAGAAGAGGAAGACGAAGTTCAGTCCACTGGCAAACAGGATCATAGTCACGGAGGTGATGGAACACCAGCAACTGTTTGTCACCTCCAACCTGTCATTGGGCACAAAAAATGGGATATGGCGGGACATGAAGGACAAGGTGAATGCCATTGGTGAGCACTAGAGGACAATGGACGAAGTCAAGAGGTGATGGAATTACATCAAGCGGCGGACCAAATAGAAACTCTCAGCCAACAAAAAAAGCAGCAACCTAGACTGGAGGTTGGGGTCCTGCGCCACAGCTCGAGCTGGATGACATGGAGGAGCTGGTGTTGACAGCCATCAGTGTGGAGACTGTGGCCGGAGTCGAGGGAGTGGACACTGCTCAACACAACACAACCACAACAGCGTGAGTGGCCACCAGGTACTGGGGGGATGGGTGGAGATGGGCACACTGGCACACACGCACAATCAAGCAGAGCAAAGTGCACACCCACAATGACTCTGGGTTCTTGCCCAGATCCACAGACTGTCACAATGTACAATGCCATGCTGTCTGAATGTCAACATGTACCATGCGGCTACATCCATGTGGACACATTGTAGTACACCATCTTCCATTCACATCGCAGGGGCACCATCAATACCTCCTGCAGAGCAGTCCCAGCCACTCTTCATTGATGACGAGTAGTACAACACCAGCATCAACACCCAAGCCATCCAGGACATCGTTGACCTCATCTGCCACTCACCTCCAGGATCAGGGCAGCCCAGGTACATCTAGGATACCCCACCCACTACCCAAAGCACCCACCAAAATCCCCCAGGAACAACACATGGCCTTCCAACGCCCTGTGCTGGAGTGGCAAAGGGAGTCCGCAGAGCAGGTGCGGTTGGGCTTCGGCATCATGGTAAACAAACTTGATGCCATCCATGGGTGTGTAGGCCCACTCCATGGTCTCCAACGAGCCCTGACTGACATCGCTGGAGTCATGATGCAGAGAGAAGAACACCTGTCCACTCAGAGTGGCTCCGGCGATACCAGCCATGAGCTGGCACACATGCAGAGGATCATGGAGGACATGGTGCGGATGGAGGCGGAAAGGATGGCAGCCACTGCTGCACATCAGCGGAATGTAGCTTGGATCTACCATGCCCTGCAGATCCTCATCATGGCATTGCTGCCACAAGGCATGGTGATGATGAATGCTGCTGCTCCCACGCCATCCACATCTTTGCCCCCTGGTGTGTCTCTGACTCCCAGTGCGGCAGGACTAACTACTCCGGCACCTGGTGCGTCAGTGGCACACAGTGCCACAGCCAGTTCAGCAACACCCACAGGTGGGCCAGAGCACACATCCGGGGATGAGGAGGTGGATGTGCCTGTGATCAGAAGGACTCAGTAGCATTCAATTCTGCCACCTGGCCTGTTTCTGCTTGGTCTTGCACATGGCCTCATGACCTTCCAATGACCCCTGATGCACTCACCTTGGATAGCGACATGGACTGCCACATCCTGTTTGATGACCAGTGACACAGCGACCAGACTGCGGACTGTACCCTTCCTCTTCCCCATGACTTGTCATACCCGGATGGACTCTGGCTGGCCCTCCATGGGCCCATATTGTGTACTGTGCTTGGCATTGCCCTGTATTGCTCCAGCTGAAGAACTGCACTGGATGTGCAATAAACATCCAGTGACGCACTGCTGTATCATGTGTTTCATTATTCATGTATGTATGTGTGGATGAATGTAGGGACAGTGATTTACCTAGCGTCAATGATGCTCATCTTGTGGGATGCCAGTCAGAGGGTGCTACATAGCAATTTGTGTAACAGGTCTCGTGGACACCATAACAGGGACACACGCATCAGCCACTTCCTTGTCTGGACATGGACTGAACCACGCCCAGTGCATACGAGTCATTTCTGCAAGCCCTGCGCTGTTCCAGCATACGGCAGGCCAGACCACTCCGCTAACGCTCCGAGGGGGGGCCTCATTGCTACCCATCACAAGCGTACTCGCTGGTGGTGTGCAGGTCACTGGTCTAGTTGTCAGCATGCAAACACAAATGGGGCTGCCCCTAGTTGGGATTTCTATAGGATTTTTAGAGATGCGTGTCAAGTGGGGGCATCTCACAAAAAGTGAAGGACTGGCCTCTTACTCCAACTGGTTTCATGCTTCATCATAGGCCGTCCTCGCCCTCTGAAAACTTTGTTTGATAGAGGGCGGGCATACACCTAGTTGTCAGCATGTCACAGCCACACCCCGAGGGCAGGTTTGCACGCACACCACACCCATCCAGCAAAGGTGTCACAGGTCATGTGAACCCACAAATATAAGGGGCTGACGACGTCACATACCCCTCAGTTGGTGGGGACTGGATGACGGACCCAAGGCTTTGAGGCCAGCATAGGCCTACCACCACGTGGCATTGGCTGTGATTGAACAGGGTTTGTGGCACACGCTGCATTGCAGCCGGCACAGGCACCCTGCCACGGGATGGTGACTTTGGGTTTACTGAGTCATTGGCACCTTAAACTGCTGAGCAGGTGTGCAGCCTGTGATGATTCCCCGTACCGGAGGCTGGACGGCTCAGGATTTGTGTGCCTTGCTGGACCGCAGTGTAGGCCAAGCCAGCGGACTATGCGGGACTACCACCACATGGCCTTGCTTCCGGGTTCACAGAGTTAGCGGCACCCATTGTGCTGAGTGGGTTTGGAGCCTGCGATGGTGCCGGGTGGCCTGGTATCTCCTAAGCCATGGAGTAATCAAGACCCAGCACCAGACGTGAGACCTGGTGGCCTGCACAGTGTGGCTGCATGGTGTGAAGGGTGACATATCAGTGTGCACCAGGCTTGCGGCTTGCAGTGGCATGTGGTGGGACATCCTGTCTACACGCCGGTGGCGGAAGATGAGCAGCAAGGACCGGGTGTGCATGAGTGGGCATGCTCCGATGTGTGGCTGGAGGGGCTAGGGTGCCTCTGCCTGTGTGTGCAGGTGTGTGCGGGCGATGTTGTCTTGTGCAAGTGTGTGTACTGTGCCCGTCATGTGTCTGGACACTGTTTCAGATTGCGGCTGTGACCTGGTGTACTGCTATACATTCCGGCAAATGGGAAACAACCTGTACAACGCATTTTTTACAACGCACTACCATTACAACAAAACTGTTACAACGCAAGATCCATTACATTGCACGCCATTACAACGCATTCATTACAATGCATCCCATTACAACGCAAAACATCACAACGCATGTCATTACAACACAGTCATTACAACGCATACCATTACAACGCATACCATCACAAAGCATAGTACCCTTACACTATCCAAAACTTACCCTACTGGTGCACCCCCTGGAGTTAGAATAGTCATTTTTACCCCTACACTATCCAACACTTACCCTAATGTTGCACCCCCTGGAATTAGAATAGTAATTTTTACCCCTACACTATCCAACACTTACCCTACTGTTGCACCCTCTGGAGTTAGAAGAGTAATTTTTACCCCTTTACTATCCAATACTTACCATACATGCAATGTAATGGTATGCGTTGTAATGGTATGCGTTGTAAAGGTTGTATGCGTTGTAATGGAATGCGCTGTAATGGTAGTTTTTAGCAAATTCGTTGTAATGGCATGCGTATGCGTTGTAATGGAATGTGTTGTACAGGATTGTGCGTTGTAAAAATGCATTGTAAAGGCATGCATTGTAACAGTATGTGTTGTAACGTCGTAAATCCCCGGTGGCAGCAGGTGAGCAGTGTGGCCTGGGTACGCAGGGGCGTCTCTCTCTCTCTCTCTCTTCTTCTCTCTTTCTCCCCCTCTCTTCTTTTCTCTCGCTCTCTCCCCCAATTTTCTTCCTCTCTCTCTCTCTCCTCCTCTCTTCTTCTCTCTATCCCACTCTCTTCTTCTTCTCTCTCTCTCTCTCTCTCTCCCCATCTCTTCTTCTCTCTCTCTCTCTCTCTCTCTCTCTATCTCTCTCTCCCCCTCTCTGCTTCTCTCTCTCTCCCTCTCTCTTCTTCTGTCTGTCTCTCTCTCTCCCCTCTCTTCTTCTGTCTCTCTCCATTGCTCTCTCTCTGTCATTTGATGTGTGCAGGACACAACTTTTCATCATGTTTTTGTCTTGCAGGCTGTGACCTATGGTTTGTGTCAAGGGGAGCCGCCATGTGTCTTCATTTCATTTCTGTGTTAATTTCAATAAAGTTGCATTGTTTGCTTCAAAAGTGAATGTGTGATGCTCATTTCTGTGACCACACATGCATGTCACCAGTTGTGATTGTGTGACATGAGGTGGATTATTTCATATATGTTTAGGTGTAGCTGATGTGGCATGTCGTTGGTTGGGGGGTGCCAGGGAGGGGTAGTCCTGGGGGTGGTGTCAGTGGATATTGTGGCCCTCTTGGGTGTCCGTGCTGCATGATCAGTTGCTCCATGGCATCGGTTTGTCTTCAGGTGTGCCTGTGGGCTGGGCTCCCTTTTGTGGTGCAGGCTGTGGTCCGACTTTGCACCAGGTCAGAGCAGGTGTTAATTTCATGCTACTAACGCGCCTTATCGCATGTTTTGTGTTCTTATCTGGCTTGTTGTTGTGAATGGTGAGGTGTAGTGTTTTCGCCGTTTTTTTCATAGGAATGCCTGCTCTGCATCTCATTAGTGATAGTTGCGGGGGTCCTCTGTGGTGATGTTTTTTGCGGCTGCTATCGCAGGTGAACTGGTGCTGTGGGCTATTAGCACCAGCTTGTGAATAGAGAGGTACATTTATCACAACTTTTGCTGCGATAAAGTGCATTTATTTGCCAATAGCTCCTTGTGAATATGCCCCTATGTTCTTACACTGTTATGGTCGCTCCGTGCTGGAGTATGGATATTCAATCAATCAATCAATCAATCAAAGCATTTATATAGCGCACTACTCACCCAGAGGGTCTCAAGGCGCTAGGGGAGGGGGGTCCGCTACTGCTCGAACAGCCAGGTCTTGAGTTGCTTCCTGAAGGCGAGGTGGTCCTGGGTCAGGCGGAGGTGGGTCGGGAGGGAGTTCCATGTCTCACGGCGAGGTAGGAGAAGGACCGTCCCCCTGTGGTGGCTCTTCGGATGCGGGGGACGGCGGCGAGGGCGTGGCCGGTCGATCGAAGCTGGCGTTTGGGAGCGTAGAAGTTGAGGCGGCTGTTGAGGTATCCTGGGCCTAGGTTGTGTAAGGCTTTGTGTGCGTGGGTGAGGAGTCGGAAGGTGATTCTCTTGTTGACCGGGAGCCAGTGCAGGTCTCTCAGGTGTCCGGAGATGTGGCTGCGACGGGTGATGTCCAGGATGAGTCGTGCCGAGGCGTTCTGGATCCGCTGGAGTCTCTTCTGGAGTTTGGCGGTGGTTCCGGCGTAGAGGGAGTTGCCGTAGTCCAGACGGCTGGTGACGAGGGCCTGGGTGACCGTCTTCCTGGTCTCGGTGGGGATCCACCGGAAGATCTTACGTAGCATGCGCAGGATGTTGAAGCACGACGAGGAGATGGCGTTGACTTGTCTGGTCATGGAGAGGGAGGAGTCCAGGATGAAGCCCAGGTTGCGTGCGTGGTCTGTTGGTTTGGGTGCGCTGCCTAGGGCGGGGGGCCACCAGGAGTCGTCCCAGGCGGAAGGTGAGGATCCCAGGATGAGGACTTCCGTCTTGTCCGAGTTCAGTTTCAGGCGGCTGTTCTTCATCCATTCGGCTACCTCTTTCATCCCTTCGTGAAGGTTGGCTCTGGCGGTGGCGGGGTCGTTGGTGAGGGAGAGGATCAGCTGGGTGTCGTCGGCATAGGAGATGATGTTGAGGTTGTGCTGGCGTGCGATGTCTGCGAGGGGGCTCATGTAGACGTTGAAGAGGGTTGGACTGAGCGAGGAGTCTTGAGGAATGCCACAGATGACTTTGGTGGCTTCAGATCTGAACGGAGGGAGGGGGACTCTCTGTGTCCTTCCGGCGAGGAAGGAGATGATCCACTCCAGTGCCTTCTCCTGCATTCCGACGTTGCTGAGGCGCTGTACTAGGGTACGGTGGCAGACAGTGTTGAAGGCCGCGGAGAGGTCCAGGAGAATGAGGGCCCCTGTTTCTCCGTTGTCGAGCAGGGCTCGGATGTCATCAGTGGCTGCGATCAGGGCGGTCTCGGTGCTGTGGTTGGCCCGGAAGCCAGACTGCGAGGGGTCGAGGGATCCGTTCATCTCAAGGAAGGCGGCCAGCTGCTTGTTGATGGTCTTCTCGATGACTTTTGCAGGAAACGGGAGCAGCGAGATGGGGCGGTAGTTCTTGAGGTCGGTGGGGTCGGCTGATGGCTTCTTGAGTAGGGCGCTGAGTTCGGCGTGCTTCCAGCTCTCCAGGAAGGTAGCGGTGTCGAAGGAGGTGATGATGATGTCCCGCAGGTGGGGTGCGATGACAGCGTTGGCCTTGTTGAAGACGTGGTGGGGGCAGGGGTCGGTCGGAGATCCGGAGTGGATGGAGTTCATCGTGCGGACGGTGTCTTCGGAGCTGATCGGAGTCCAGGCGTGGAGGTTGGTGGTGGGGGCGGTGGTTCGGTCGTGGCGTGCATCGGTTGAGTGCTGAAGCTGTTTTGTATGTCCGCGATCTTGTTGTGGAAGTAGGAGGCGAGGGAGTTGCAGAGGTCTTGCGAAGGGGTGATGTCGTTGTTTCCGGCGTTGGGGTTGGAGAGCTCTTTGACGATGTTGAAGAGTTCCTTGCTGTTGTGTGCGTTGTTGTCCAGTCGTTCCTTGAATGCGGTTTTCTTGGTGGCGTGGATGAGATGGTGGTGCTTTCGGGTGGCGAGCTTGAGGGCAGCCATGTTGTCCGGAGTTGGGTCTCTGCGCCAGGTTCTCTCGAGGGCTCGGCAGTTCTTCTTGGAGCTCTTGAGTTCGTCGGTGAACCATGGGGCTTTCTTGCTGCCGGGTCTGCTAGGCGGGGTCCTCAGTGGGGCGAGGTCGTCTGCGCAGTCGCTGATCCACTTCGTGAGGTTGGTGGCCGCCTGGCTTGGGTTCGTTGTGCTGGTGGGAGGGTTCATGCTCATGGAGGTCGCGAGCTGGTCGGCTGTGATCTTGTTCCAGCTTCTGTGTGCAACCTGTTGCTGGTGGTGGTGGATCGTGGTCCTTCTGAAGCTGAAGTGGACGCAGCTGTGGTCCGTCCAGTGGAGTCCGGTGGCATGGCTGAAGGCGATGTCCTTGCTGGATGAGAAGACGGGGGTCAAGTGTGTGTCCGGCGTAGTGGGTGGGGGTGGTGACCAGCTGCTTGAGTCCCAGGTTTGCGAGGTTGTCCAGCAGGGTGGTGGTGTTGCGGTCGTTGTTGTTCTCCAGGTGGAAGTTGAGGTCCCCGAGGAGGATGTAGTCAGCGGAGCAGAGGGCGTGCGGGTTGATGAAGTCGGCGATGTCTTCGCTGAATTGTGTGCATGGTCCCGGGGGTCTGTAGATGAGGGTGCCTCTGAGGGTGGTCTTGGGGTTGATGTGGACCTGGAAGTGCAGGTGCTCGGCGGGTGCGAGGGTGTCGTCGGTGTTGGTCGTGATGCGGATGGTGTTCCTGTGGATGATGGCGATGCCTCCTCCGGTGTGGTTGATGCGGTCCCTTCGTATGATCTTGTAGCCGTCTGGGATGGTGATGGCGATGTCGGGCGCTGAAGAGGCTTCCATCCAGGTTTCCGTGAGGAAGGCGATGTCTGGGGATGTGGTGTGGTTCCAGATCTTGATGGCGTGCCTGTGGACGGAGCGGGTGTTGAGCAGGATGCATTTCAGGTGGCTGCTGCTGTTGCTCGTCTTGGTCTTGGTTGGTGCTGGAGTGGTGCAGGTCCGGATGCAGGTGAACTTGCAGGAGTTGCAGCAGAAGGGTCCGTGGGTGCGTCTCGGGGTGGCTCGGTAGCAGCCCGGGAATCGGCCTGCGTTGAGTGCATTGAGGGTGGCGGCGTCGTACGTCCGGCGGGTGGGCTGGGGTCTGCGGGGGCCAGGGGTCTTGGCACTGGGCGCGGTCCAGGCACGGACGGGCACAGACGGGCTTACCTTTGGCGCACCTTCGGCGCTCAATCGGTGCTCCCGCTGCGCGGTCGCTGAGGGGGCATCATAAGAAGGGAGCCGGGAGGCCGGGTCAGCTGGGAGGCGGGATCGTCTTGACCATTTGTCTGGCATGGGGGCGGGGCCGCAGGCAGGAAGCGGCGGGAAAACGGGAGCAGGCAGAGCGGGCGGCCCAGCGGCGGCTGGGGCGCTGCTATCGGCGTCGGCGCAGGCTCTCAGCGGCGAAGATTCTCAGGCAGTAGGAGGCTCTGGGGCAGGAGAGGTGAGGATCGAGGGGGCGACCAGGCCAGAGGCGCAGTGGTCGCCATTACTGTTGTTGCACCTCCTGTGTTCTATGTTTCGAGGGGAGAGGGTGGCAGGGTGGGACAGGGAGGTGATTTCAGGGTTTTGTTCTTGGTTTTCTTAGTTTTGTTTTGTTTCTTTATCAGTTATTGGACCATGGGCTGCTTATTCTTATGTCTCATATTTCTCCTCTCATCATTCTTCAGACAACACCCCTATGTTCTTTTCCCTTATTCCCTTTATTCATTCACATGAACCATCACTACATCCATTACACAAGTTGAATTGGTGCAATCATTTTAGCTTACCCTTGTGGATATACATGTGTACCCAACATCACACATTTATACTTCCCATCATGCTTGGCACAAACAAACTCTGTGATTCTCCACTAAAGTTCTTCCTAGTTGCTGTTCACCACTTACCTATATACTCTGATGACACACAACTTTTCTGACAATCTCAGCAAAATCTCCCTATATTAGAAAGGGCTAAATCACCCAGTTAAACATTACCAAATCATGGACTACTTAGCGAAAATGAAAAGGGGCATCATTCTCCTACCTGAAACCAAATTAGGAGACAAAGATGCTTCTTTCCCCACATATATCTGGATTTCACACAAGGCATACTCCCTATCATCTCTCCAAAAAACTGGGGTAATTACCTTAATTTTGAAACACTCCAATATCTCTCTTGAGTCATCCACATGCGTTGGGGAGCGGACTCTTTTCACAATTTAACATATATACGGCCCAAACACCGATGACACTGCTTTTTGGGAAGAGATATCCACTAGAATAGGCCACCTCTCTCAAGATGACCCTGTAGTAGTAGACAGTGAGTTCAACCTGCCCCTATACACTACCCTGAATCGCCAATCTACCGACAAATCTCACCCACCTACATCTCATAGAATTTAACAAAACTTTTTTTTAAATATAATCTTGAAGACATCTGGTGCTTTCAGCACCCTGACTCCAGGTACACATTTTTCTATTCACTTCCGCACAACTCATGTGCAAGAGTAGACTACAACTGTATCTCGGGCTCACAGACACACCTAATTGATCAAACAAACATATTCCCGAAACTTGTCTCTGATCACTCCTGCATTATTACTCTCTTAGCAGGCAACAACACTTAGGCTCCAACTAGACAATGACACTTCAACAATGAGGTTCTTTTAAACCCTGAAAACAGAAAAAAATTGAAGAAACAATAGTTAACTATTTCAGAGACAATGACATTCCAGAAACTAAAATACAAAACCTAAGGAACGCCCTCAATGTAACCCTAAGAGGGGTCCTTATAGAAATCAAAACTAAACCAAACAAAGCAAAGAATGCTAATCTGCTATTGTTAGAATAAGAAATAAAGCCACTGGAATTGTCACACCCCCTGGACAACACCACTCTATCCCAACTTGCAGAGAAGAAATAGGAGTATAATAAAATCCTGATTGATAGAGCAGGTATATGGATAAATACATTTAAAGGCCTCACATTATGTGAAGCTAACAAATCTGGTAAGATGCTTGCCTCATACCTCAAGCACAAACAAAACCAAAACAGAATCACATGTTCCTCCACTCTGCATGCCTTCCGTAAGTGACAGCGAAGACTAAGCAAGTATGGCTGATGCCCGATGGAGCTGCCATATGCAGCTATAGCGGTGTTTCACAAGGGGTCTCCCAATCAGCCATCACCTACCCGGCCAGACATCGAACATTGTTTTTCACAGTTCTTCATGGTTTTATTTGCCTCTCTCTCAACTACCTTGACTGCTTTATTCCCCCAGGAGTACTCTGCCAAATGTGATGCAGTGCACGCAACAACATTTGTTTTATTTATTTTTATGCATGGTTACCTGTAATCGGCTGGAATCCATAGTATTCTACCCCCCACCCTGCCCCTACCCACATCACAGCCCGGCAGCACTCCCACGACCGACCGCTACTGGCTAAAGGTAGAAAAGACATTACCAAACAATCTACACCCACTCACCTTGTTAACTACCAGCACAAAACACCTTGAGAAATCCAAATATGTATTCCAGAACACAAAAACCCCACTCCTGAAGATTGACAAGAAATTACCCTCAGGTATAAATCTCTCTGCCTGGGCCTCACTCTGGAATAACCCATACCTTTAAAAGAATGGTAAAACAATGCGCTATCAATCATGGATAGACAAGGGTATATACTTCCCACACCAACATGGTTCTCCATCACAACCCCTAACCTTTTATGAAATACAGAAATCATACCACCTAGAAGGTTTGGAACTCTACAACTTTCTTAAGATCAAATCCGCTATCTCGAAATCTAGGTGCCATATAGACAGTCGAACCCTACCAGGCATTATATCGAAACTTAACTAATCTGGACATCAAGTATCACAATGTATAATCTTCTACGTCCAAAGACAATGCAGTTAAACAAAAAGAGAACAGCCTTCCGTCAAAGCCACACTTCCAAGCCCCTAACAGACACAGATTAGTCTAATATCTGGAATTCAGACACTTCTTGTAAACTTGTAAACTTGTAAACTTGGGGATTTGTAGAGCGCAGTTGTTGCCCGTGGGCGTCCAAGCGCTAGGGAAATCGCAAACCTACAGTGCACATGGAGGGGAGAGAAGATAGCGGGGTTTAGCAAACAGATGTGAAGAGATGGGTCTTCAGTTGTTTGCGGAATAAGTTAAGGTTCTGGGTGGCTCTAAGATGAATTGGTAGGGCATTCCAGGCCTTCGCTGCGTTGTACATGAAGGTTCTCCCGCCTGTTCTGGATCTCTTTATTCTTGGGACGACTGCCAAGAGGGTCTGGCTAGAGCGGAGATTCCGCTTCGGAATATACTGACAGATCAGGTTACGGGTGATGATAGGACCCCTGTTCCAGAAGGCTTGGTGGGCTATACATAGCGCCTTGAACAGAACCCTCTGTCGGACCGGTAACCAGTGGAGGCTTATTAAACTGGTCCTAACTGAGTGTCTGTGAGGGATTTTAAGTAGGAGACGAGCAGCGCTGTTCTGGACAGTTTGCAGCCTACGAAGGGTATATTCAGGTGCACCCAGGTAAAGTGCATTGTTAAAATCGAGCCGGGAGTGGATGAGTCCTTGGATGGCTGCCTGTTTGGCTTCCAGGGGGAGGATGGGGAAGATTTTTTTTTTTTTCAGAAAAACGTTTTGACTGTACCACCTCAGACTAAATTCTGGGCACATTCATAAAACGTTCTGGACCCCATCCTGGGTGCACTCACTAAACATCTCATGTTTTGGAACTGTAAAGAAGAAGTAAGGGACCTTGCCGACCTCATATTCTACTGCAAATCCATTTCACATTATCGGATCTCTGTAACTACCAACCTAAGAAGGAACTTGCCTTCCTTGTTAAGGGTTTCCTCAATGGTAACCTAGATAGCCCATCTGACTGAGCTTCGTTACACTTGCTCATTACATCTGCAGCTAAAATAGTTCTTTCCAACTGGAAAAACATGCACAAAGACTCCTTCAACAACTGGATCAATTGGACAATCCACATTAGGGGCGCAGGCAATATCTCACTCCAAATTTCACCAGGGAAATCACCCTCTAGCCTCATCTGGGAAAAGTTGGACAACTACTTCGCCATCAGAGAGCCACCTTGAACCCCCCCCCCCTTTCACAGCTCTCTCTCCTTATTAAAGCCAAGTTTGTTACCATTGATAACTCTCATCTCGCCCACTGTGCCACAATTACCACAATTGACTGTTTGTCTATTAACAACACTTATGAGTTGCCACACATTAGAGTCGCCCTCAACCTAATCAGGGAAAAAGTACTTCCTAACACATTTATAATCTAAGTATACACATCCCCCACAACATGGTAAACAATTCCACTAATCAGACTCTGTCTACCTAGTTCACTATCCTTACCCCTATTATCCTTATGTTTATTCGCAATTGCCTATCTTCATTCCATATATGTCTTTTATATATGATTTCAGGTTATGTATGATTTCTGGTATGTCTTCTACATGATTACCCACTTAAAATCAATAAAAGCTATGAATACAAAAAATATTTGTATATCTGGACAGTTGGGTTCAAGAGACTTTTGCAAGAAATACCCCAAAACATATAAAAAGAGCCTTTATGACCCAGAGAGCTTTTTTACCTTTGTGCCATCTTGCTCCCACGGGAACCAGATTCTGATTTGAAGGCTGCAATATGAGGTAAAATGTTGCAGGCAGCTGTTACATGGCTCGGGAACTTAGGGCCAGATGTAGGTGGCCAAATACTGGTCGTAACGGCCGATTCCGGCCGTTACCGAACGGTATTTGGAGTTTTAGATGTAGGGGGCTTAAAAATGACCGATTCGGTAAAGTTACCGAATCGGTAAATTGACCGATTCTGTAAATTACCAAATCGGTAAATTAACCGAATCCGTAATTTGAGATGTAGTTGGCACTGAAAACAGTGCCACAGGGCCTTAAGGATTCGTTACTTACCACCAAACTATTAGTTGGTGGTAAATAACGAATACCTGCGTACATGCAAATCTGTGTATGTACACCTGCCTAAGGGCATGTATGTGTGCCACATGGCACACAAGCCTGAATCAGGGGTGTAACAGGGTGTCAAAGTGACACCCTGCCACCCTTGACTATTCGGTAATTTTACCGAATCAGTATTTACCGATTCAGTAATTGCCATTGATTCCTATGGGCCTTTCGATAATTGTTACCGAATATTTACCTACATGGCATTTACCGATTTGTAAATACCGAATCGGTAAAATTCAGTATTTACAAATCGGTAAATGCCATTTACCTACATCTGGCCCTTAGTACCTTGTTTAGACTTTATTTTAGGAATAATATAAAGAAGCATGGTAGAGCTAGCCTGCCCACATAGGCCCTGTGAAACCTCCTTGGCAGCAAAAGGAAAAAATATATATTTTTAAAAGTTGCAATTCCATTGGACTCCCACTGTATTGTCTCATATTAAAAAAGAAAATGCTAGACAGAGTTTGAAATAAATAATGTTAATATGGGGAGGGGGTGGGAGTATCTCCCACTCCTTGAGTCATGCAGGTCTCAGGGTCTCCAACTCCCAGGGTCAAGTATAGTTTAAAGGGTAGGGGGTGGCATGACCGCCCTCATGAAGCCTTAAAAAGCCCAGGTACCCCATCCCCTGGAGCTAAGAAATATATGGGGACTGGGGAAGCACCCCCCTCCCAGACCCTGTAAAACCTTTCTGGATCCCATGCCCTGGGGCCCAAAATGTTTCAATTAGGAGAGGGGTTGCACAGTTCCCTTTCCTGAGCCAGAAAGAAGCCCTGAATACCCCATCCCCTGGGGTCACATACTAGTTAGAGGGGACAGGGGCGTGCAGCCCACCTGCCCAACGATTAAAAGACCATGGGGACTCCCTCCCATGGGGTTGGCACTTTCACTGTGTCCTGAAGGGCCCACCCCAACAAAATAGTAGATTTCCTTTGCCACAGGTGCATGGGCAGGGAAAGCAAGTGTGCTCTCACCCGGCAGGAATTTTGAAAATGATTTTGCTGAGTGGGAGCACACTTTCCCCTTCCTGTCTGTGTTCTTATGGATAGGGAAACTGATTGCTACAACCCGGTGGGAGCAAGCACAAACAATTGCTCCTGCTGAGCATGACAAATGCTGTCTCTGAAGCAGGGAGCCAACTAGGGCCCACAGGCCTTGGGGCTCCCCCAGTGACCTGAACATTATCCAATCCAAATAAAAAAGCTTTATTCGACAAGCCATGCCATAAAAGCTGAATCACAGTTAAAAGAGAATCAGTTCTTATACAATGCATTTGTTACAAAATGAGCAATAAAACATTTAAAATTGGTGCAAGTATCTTAATCAAAGTTAATACCTATTGTGTAAATAATATTATGTCTTTTAGGTGCACAGGGTGGGCACCAGGGCATCCACTTACAATCCTGGGGGATGGGTTCCCCAGGCCACTGAAGGCTCAGGAAGGGAGGGGCTGCGTACCTGCCTCTCCTTTTTTTTAAATGACTGCCTCGGTGATGGGGGGCCCGGGGCCAAATATTGACTTGGGGACACACGCCCCCTCCCTTGAATCCCAAAAACAAAAGACCTCAGGTTGGAGTACCCAGGTCCAACAGTGGCTTGGAGAGGAGGACCCCATCCCCTTTCTTAAAAGAGAAAGATGGGGTCTCCAAGGGCTATTGGGGCCGGAGTAGGCGATCCCCCTCCCATTACATTATATATATCAGCCATGAGGGATAGAGTCCCCGGGGTCTTTTAAGGCTTGTGGGCGGGCCGCATGCCCTGTCCCCATTAATCAAATAAACAAGGGGATGTGGTCCCAAGGCCTCATTGAATCTAAGGCAGTGGGGCCGCATATCCCCTCCCTATTATAAAAGGAAAGGCTCTCTGGATACGGCCCATGGACCTAAAATTGGCATTTGACCGCCCAAGAAAAAAAGCTGGGGTCCTCAGTTGCAATATTGGCTCAGGGAGGAGGCAATGTGAACCCTACCCTTTAAGTATAGGTTTAGCCCAGGGGATGGGGTCCCAGTGGCCACTATTAAATGAGAGATGGAGGAGCTACCTCCCATTACATTTTTAAATAAGTCCCAGGAGTTGGGGAACACAGGGCCTGCGAAGGCTTGGGGTTGCACACCTCCTCCAATTAATTAAATAAAATAACCCAGGCAGAGGCTGTTCCCAGGAAATAAGGGCTTACGGAAAGGAGCAGTGCGCCCCCTCCTCAATGTAAAAAAAAATGTGCTGGCTCCTATCATGCCCTGCGGCTGACCAGTAGGGGCATTTGCTTTCTGAGGAGGTTAGATGCAAGGCCTGACTGCATGCCAAGCACCTGAGGTTCCGTGACGATTCGAACCCGTGTTTTCGACATCGTCGTAAACCCATAATTTCGGTACCAGTGAACCGTAAATGATCCATATAGTATATCCTGGTGTTTTCACTATGCTACGAGCAAGAGCACTCGTGTTATGAGCACATTTCCGGTACACCGATGGCATCCATTTTAGAATATGGCATCCATCTTGTATTCTTGCCCTCACATAGTCAATGAACAAACAGTGACCTCTGATTAATTCATTTCGCTTAAAGGAAACGTAGGCTTTAGCCGGCGATTCACCCTTGCTAATGACACGTACACCTTAAGTCAGGAACGCTGAGGCCGCATGACTCGGCAGAAGCTGCCTCCTCTGCCTGAGGCCAGTCCTGCTATACTGGTTCTCGTGCTCGTTGGCCTGATCATGATTAGGCGGCCGAAGTCGGTAGCCTTGCCCATTTATGACCCACAAACATCTCTTATCCTGTTTTTCTATCTTCTACACCTGGCTCTGCTCCTTTCCTTCTAGGCCTTTATTAGGGGGAGGTAACGAAATTTACGATGAGGCAGTCCGGCTCCTGAATGAGAAGATGACATGGGATTATGATCGAACAGTGGGAACCCCTCATTCGTAATGTTTGACATCAGAAATTCGTTGACGGTTCCTGTTTGACGCCAAATATTTTAAGAAAGTTTAAGAAATGTACGAGTATGTGAAGAATGTTGC
Organism: Lissotriton vulgaris; assembly: GCF_964263255.1. NCBI lineage: Eukaryota > Metazoa > Chordata > Amphibia > Caudata > Salamandridae > Lissotriton > Lissotriton vulgaris. The sequence continues at coordinate 1,650,206,636 of NC_141689.1, forward strand.
CTACAGCTAAAAAACTTGTATTTAAGGAGCAACTCACTTAGTGCAAATCGAACAGGCTCCTAGAATCTGCCCGTGTGTAGTTTCTGTGACTTCTGTATCCCTGCAGTAATAAACCTTTGGTCTTTGACGCCACCATCGAGAAGCCCGTGTTTCTGTTTATTTGTGCACCGAGACAGGTAGAACTCAGGGGTCTTCGGGTGTTGTCCCTGACACCTCTGGACCTTAATTAAGTCCAGAACTCCAATTGGCGCCCAATGTGGGGCGACGTCATTCGGTACCGGTCCAAAGCCTGAAGATTTCGAGAAGCTTCGTGTGAAGATTCCAGAGGGAGGCGCCCCACTTCATCGGTCCCGGTATATCGCAAAAGTGGCCCGACGTTCTCTTCCACAAGGGTTCCCGTTCAGACGGCTGCAGAGGTCCGCTGCCTTGACTGTCGCCCTGTCTTGGACCTGAGGTGCAGACCTTAGTACGGCGAGACGTAGACGGGTTTCTCCTTGGTGACGTCTTCAGTGCCTCAGTTAAGTATTAAGTGGTTGCTAGTTGTTTTTGGTTACTTTGTAAGGATTTATCAATTGGTTACTCCTGTTCGGATAATCCTTTTTAGTTCTCTGGTTTAACTTGGTTTTGTAGATTATCACTGGTTGTTCTCGTTACGATAGTCTTTGGTTTGGTTTGGGTATCGATACATTTGTTCAGTTGGTAGGCCTAAGTTCTAAGTTCGATTGCGCATCTTTGTTTGTGTTTGTTCTGTATTCCGGTTTGTAAAATGGTAAGTCGGAGAAACTGTATGTTTTCATGTTTTGGTTGCAACAGGGATTCCCGGTTGGAGGACTCATGTCCGGTTCCTCCGATTGGAACTCCTATTTATGAACTCTACTGCAAACATGGTGTGGGTCCTATATCTTATAATGAGGTGTGGGTCCGTTACACGAAAAAGGATGGTGTCCTTAGTTGGCCACTACATGGTAGTTTTGAACCTGAAATCCTTGATAATTTGGAAATAAAACTGTTTAAGAATAAAGCCCGGCCGGCAATGTTTGATTCTTTCCGTTGTTGGCGAAAAGAATCCAAACAAAGAGAGAATAAAAAATTGAAGAGAGAGAAAAAAGAGCAAGAGTTGACCTTAATGCAGTCTGCTAAGCAGCTGCAACTCAATGAAACTGAGAAAGCGATAGAGATAGCTGATAGAGAACATAATTTGGCGATTGACAAGTGCTACCCTGCCTTGCCATTGAGTGCTGCTAAGCCAGTAGAGGACCCTGAAAAGGATCCCCTGTTGTCTTACTTGTTGAGGTCACCTCCACCGTATGCACAGGGTGCTACGGCTCCACCTTTGCCAAATGTTTTGTTACCGGCTGCTGGACAGCCTGGGATGCCTGCTCCTGTTCCCTTGAATCTAGCTCCTGCACTCCCTGTGGTTAACAATATTCCTCCGGCACCCCCTCTTCCAGGGTTGCCCGCTCCTCTGCCTATGCCTGCTCCGCTTATACCTGTTGTTTTGCAAGTTACTTTGCCTGCTACCCCTACTCTTGCTGTTTCATCTGTTCCAACTACTACTCTACTCAAAACTTCTGCAAGCTATATGTCTCCGCTTTCTGTTCGCCGGAGAATCACTGAATCTGTCACTAATATTCTATCTCCTTTTTACAAAACTCTAATTAAGACTCCTGCCTCTGAATCTACTCAGAGACGTAGTCAGCTTCCTAGTGTTGAAGAACGAGGAATATTAGATTCCACAGCCCTTAGGTGGATTTCGAAAGTTGGAAGGTATAATGTACGAGATGTATTGGAAACATTTATGCAATGGAATGAACCGACACAGCGCTATGCGTTCGATGTAATGTGGTCCCTTTTGCGTGAGAATTGGGAGGAGGGCGACTCTGAATCAGTTCCGGATGAGTTAATTCATGTTCAACAAAAATTTGCTGCAGCTATGATAGTAGGCCAGGATGTAAAAGAAGCGATGGAACTGATTGTAGGCTATAGGTTTGATCCCTCTCTCTGCTCACCAAGGGACCTAGAGAAACGTAGCACAAAACAAGGTTGTCAATATCCGATGAGGGAGGTTGGGCCAATATGGCGCGAAGCCATTCAAGCTGATGCAGTCAATGGTATTCTAGCCACTCCAGCACAATTCCAGAGAGTGTGGATACACATTCCGTGGAAACGAGCTGAAGTGTTAGCAGTAAAACAGGCTTTGCCAGACCCGCGTAAAAATCCAGCCGGGTATTATAAAGAGCTGACTCAGACGGTTCAAGCTTGTGTTATGAACTTAGCAGACATCGACATGCTATTTGGCAATGTAGTGCCGCAACCTATTTGGGCTAAAATTCGTACCGAAAATAATCCAGTTGCCCTTGGTGGTGATTGGCCAGCTATAATAGCGGAAGATGGTCAACAAATTGGTGGTTCTAAGCCCGAACCTCTAATTGCTAATTTACCTGGTAGGATAATTGATTTAATGAAAACTTTGATGCCAGCATTGCGCGTTAATTGGGACAAATTGTCCGCATGCAAGCAGAAGAAAGATGAAAGCGTCTCCGACTTCTTCACTAGATTTGAAGAAAATTTCGTAGATCACAGTGGTCAGGATATGAGTACGGAGGGAGGCCAGAGATTATTTGTTGATAAATTTGTGCACAATTTGTTACCAGAGCTTAGTAATAAATTAAAAGATTCTGAAAGTGCGTGGGCTGTCTCTACGACTGCGCAAATACTTGCAACTGCTCAGTACTATGAAAATAGGGATAAAGAAGAGAAAGAAAAGTCAGAAAAGAAAACAAAAGATTTAAAAACTAAAGTCCTTTTGCAACAGGCATATCCGCCTCGCACGAATCAGACAAACTCACAGCAAGGGCCATATCAGAGGGCCGATTATGGTTCCCAAAGACCGCAGTACCAATGGAATCAGTGTGCTTACTGCAAGAAGGAAGGTCATTATAAGAATGAGTGTCCAGTCTTAGCACAAAATAATGGTGTTCCTGCTCAGAGAGGTCGTGGTGGTTTTACGCAAACTCCTAGAGGCCGAGGACGAGGTACTATGCCTCCGCAGACTAATGATCGTTCTTCTAATTATTTCGATCGGCGAGATGGACAATCTGTACAGCCTGGTAGATCTCAACAGTACCATGTTGAAGACTACTGTGAGGTTAGCGAGGAAATTCAACAAAATGAGTACTAGGACAGCCATGGACAAAGAGAGGGAGTAGTATCAGTTCCAGTAGATCAGAGTGGGCCTTATGTCGCAGTAGCTACATCAGGTGTGGTCGAACCGTTTCTGTTGGATACTGGTGCAGCAAAAAGTTCTATCATACATGCGAAACTCCCTGGCGCACCTTTGTCCGGCTTAACAAACGTTTCAGTAGGTTTTTCAGGCGCCCCTGTTCACAACCCTGTTTCTGGTCCTTTGTCTATTTCTGTTGGGCCTCGTCAATTAAAAGCACCCCTGATTTTGATGACCGGTTGCAATGAAAATCTGCTTGGTTTAGACCTGTTACAACGCCTGTATGCGACACTGTACTGTTCTCCGTCAGGAGTACAGTTTACGTTGGGTAAGAGAGTCATCTCCCCGATGTACTTGTCAATGGATGCGCTCCCACTGGAGCTGCGTTCACTCCCTGATACTCTCTGGGCGACTGGTCCTAACGATGTAGGTCTTTTGGAAATTCCTCCTTATGTAATAAGTTTGAAAGCAAATGTCAAATTCCCACAAATCCCACAATATAGGATCTCCAGCGAAGGCGAACGTGCGCTTTTATTGATAGTGCAAGATTTGATCCAGAAAGACGTAATAGAAGAAACTAGAGGAAATGTCTGTAACAGTCCTGTCCTGCCGATTCTAAAACGCACTGATCCTTCAAAACCTCCAGTCTACAGATTTGTAATTGACCTTAGAGAGGTTAAGAAAATTGTGATTCCACAGTTTCCTGTGGTTCCAGACATTACTGCATTGTTGACGCTGATTCCTGCTACGGCCACATGGTTTTCAGTGATCGACTTGAAAAATGCCTTTTTCAGCATTCCGATAGCAGAGGAAAGCAGAGATATTTTCGGCTTCTCTCTAGGAGGTCGAAGTTTCAGGTTTAAACGCGCTCTACAAGGCTATTGTGAAAGCCCATCCATTTACAGTCAGGCATTAAAAAGTCAGTTAGATTCTTTTGTGCTTCCTCCTGGTTCTGCTTTGGTGCAATATGTGGATGACCTTCTAGTGGCTGCTGATGACAAGGAAACTTGCAAAACAGATACAATTTCCCTACTGCATCATTTGTCTGATTTACATCACAAGGTGTCACCTTCCAAACTGCAATATTGTTGCCAAGAAGTGACCTACTTAGGTCATCTCTTGTCAAAGGAGGGAAGAAGGTTGACCCCTGAGAGAATAAAAGCAATTACGCAGATGAATGTTCCTAGCACACAGAGAGAAGTGCGCGCGTTTTTAGGTATTACTTCATACTGCAGGCAATGGATCCCAAATTTTTCTCTCTTGGCAAAACCATTGGTGGCCCTGACTGGAAAAGGTGTTCCGAGTCCGGTGCCATGGTCTGCCGAATGTCAGCAGAGTTTCTCTGAGTTACGAAATGCACTGTGTTCAGCTCCGGTGTTGGGTACACCTGACTACAGTAAGCCATTTACACTCTATGTTCACGAGAGAGAAGGTTGTGCGTTGAGTGTCTTGACGCAACGATTTGGTGATAAACAACGTCCTTCTGCGTATTTTTCATCAACATTAGACCTGGTAGAAAGAGCGTTGCCAAGTTGCTTAAAAGCTACAGCAGCAGCTGCAGTGTCCATTCGACAATCTGCTGGTTTGGTCATGAACAATATGCTGGTGGTCATGGTTCCACATGCCGTGGATACACTCATGAACCGAACGAAGACTCAGCGCCTCACCAGTGCTAGATTATCAGGTTATGAGCTGACACTGCTAGCGAGTCATATTCAGATTAAAAGATGCAATGTACTGAATCCAGCAACACTGTTGCCGACTAGCCAGGAGTTGAGTGAGTCTGAACCCCATGACTGTTGTTTTAGAACCGAGGAGGAGACAAAAGGACGGATTGATCTTAAGGACAATCCGTTACCAGATCCAGATGGCACGTTATATGTTGACGGGTCTTGTTTTAAATTGGAGAATGGTGATGTGACAGCTGCCTACGCAGTAACGACTTTGAGTACGATTGTGGAGACTGCAAGAGTGAGTCAGAATTCTGCCCAAGCTGCAGAATTAATTGCATTGACTAGAGCGTGTGTCTTAGCAAAGGGAAAGAGAGTGAATGTGTTCACAGATAGTCAGTATGCGTTCAGCGTAGCGCATAGTTTTGGTCGACTGTGGAAGGAAAGAGGTTTTATTACTTCCCATGGGACTAAGATCCAGCATGGTCAGCTAGGCAATGACTTGTTGGAATCTCTAACCTTACCGACTGAAGTTGCGATTGTGAAGTGCAGTGCTCATCGAGCGGTTACGGATGATGTCGGTCGTGGAAATGCTTTTGCTGATGAGATAACTAAACAGACAGCTAGGAATACGATGAGTGGGATGTATGTTGGAACGTCTGCGAGATGGGTTGCTGAATCGGGAATGTGTGAGGACACAGTGGAAAGTGTGAAAGCAATTCAGGAAGAAGCGACTGAAGAGGAAAAGATTGCATGGAAAGAGAAAACGGGTAAATTGGACTCGAGTGGATGTTGGATTGACTTGTCGGAGCATCAGCGTTGGATGTTGCCTGATGCGTATGTGCTTGCGGTGGTAACGATGGCGCACGGAGCAGCGCACATCAGTTCTAAAGGGATTTGTAAGATGGTGGCCCCAGTCTGGAAGAATGATGGAATCAGTAAATGTGCAGAAAGAGTGGTTAGAAACTGTATGGTATGCCTGATGGATAATCCTGGTAAGGGAACCCCCACACCCACTGGACACTTCGCTCCTCCTTCTTGCCCCTTCGAAGTGATTCAGTTGGATTTCATCCACATGGACCGATGTAATAACCTTAAATATGTCCTAGTGGTAGTCTGTGTTTTTTCGAGGTGGATTGAAGCATATCCGCTAAAAGATAACACTGCCTTGTCCACTGCTAAAATCCTCCTAAAAGAATACTTCCCCAGATATGGTATGCCACGGATTGTATGGTCAGACAACGGGAGTGAGTTCGTAGGGAAAGTTATGCAGAGTGTGTGTGCAGGCTTAGGGATCAAGCAGAAATTTCATAGTGCGAACCACCCCCAGTCAGCAGGTTTAGTTGAAGGGTACAATGGTACTCTTAAACTGAAACTTGCTAAGATCCAAGCCTCCACGGGTTTGTCCTGGCTAGATGCACTACCGCTGGCCTTGTTATCCACTAGAGCGACTGTGCACTCTCGAGTAGGGCTTAGCCCATATGAGATTGTGTTCGGTCGCCCTGCAAATGTCTGGGGGGTACCGAGACCACGAGAATTTAAGCAGCTAGAGTACCCAATGTTAATTGATTACCTTTTTGACTTGACTGCTAAATTGAGTCTCATTCACAAACAGGTTTTCGATGCATTGCCAAAGCCTCCGGAAAGTCCAGGTCACCAGCTGAAACCTGGCGATTTCATCGTCATCCGAAACTTCGGACGGGCCAGGAATCTCCAACCGAAGTTTGTGGGCCCCTTTCAAGTGCTCTTGGCGACAAGGACTGCTGTACGTGTGGCTGGCCTGAAAAATTGGGTTCACGCTACTCATACTAAGCGTGTACCCCTTCCACTCCCTTATGACAACTGGGTTAGACAAGGAATTGGTGCCTCTGATACAGAACCTGTTCCTAGATATGTTCCTTTAAGTGATGCAGAACTGACAACTGATTCACCGAACTCTGACTCCCCCCCTGAAGCTGCTTTTTTGATCACTGACCAGAACACTGCATCGAACGAACATTTGTCATCTGCGAATTCGAACATTGTTGCCCCTGCTGGAAACAGACTATTCCCGGATCAAACAACGCCAGGAAAACTGAGATACAACCTTCGTTCTCATTCTAAGGACAAATAAAGCAGGAAACTGCCTATTTTTCATATTTGATCTATTACATTGCCTCCAGCCAGGAAGTTTGCTGAATATTTTGTATTTCCCTGTTTATTTCTGTTGTTTCTATTACCTTGCCGTCTGGGTCGCCGTAGGGTCGTGGCTTTGTGCCTAGTTGAATCTGCGGGGGCCAGACACAAGGTCGGTCTTTCTGTTAGTTCTGGGAACTCCCAGGGCTGATAGAGGCATTTTCAACTACGTACATATCATCAGTGGTCACGAGCGGTTGTAGAAGATGGAGCTTCCTGGGCTGCACCGAGAGAATGTAATTTATGTTCGCAGAGATAGATTATACAAAATTCTACATAACAAATGTTTTCTGATGCAATGTGCAATTACGTTTTTGATTATTTTTATAACGTTGGTGGGTGGAATTGCCTTTGGTATTCATTTAATCTTTGCACCGATCACGACTACAGTACCTCCCCATGTTCTTGTTTCTCCTACTGTTGCTTCTTGTCATTCCTTTCATCCGTTTCCTGAACATGAGCAAGCTCGATGCTCAGAATTCATAAATAACAGTTTTGTACAACTCTTGCACCAACACCAACTGGTAGTTAACACAACGGACTGCTGGGTGAGCGGTTTGATACCACACACTATGGATAAAGGCATTCCCTACCTGGTCTTGCCTTTTAGCTATAATGGATCATGTCGGGCCTTTCAGACTGTATTTGTCTATGCCCTCGAGACCTATCCCCAGCATCCTCCACGTTCCACCAAGTATAACTCCGCTAATAAAGCCTTGCTAAAGGGAATTACTGACATGATTAAAGACGTCAATAACACCCCATTTATCCCTAAAGATGAGCTACGAGTTTATTTGAGTTGGAATGCTACGGAGTATAGCATTAGTTTGGGTGAAAACAAGCGTAAGAGCTCCACTCCAGTTTGGGTCGTACCTCACCGAGGTCAATTCTGCTTGCAAGGTAATGGGAGAAATCCAAGAGCTCGGCTAGGGAAGAGTGACTGTGTTGAAACTTACGTGTATCCATCAAACTCTTCCCCTGCCTTCCTAACTGCTAAGGGTACCTACTTCATCTGTCGAGACAGGGCATATACATGGTTGCCTGCTGACTTTTCAGGTTCATGCTATATTGCTCGACTGTTGCCTCCGACATACACAGCTGCCCCAAATTATCACAAAACCAGAGTAGTAAGAGGTGTCTTTCGCAAGGAAGACACCGCTGGTCAAGAAGCCGGAGTCAGCTAACACGGGTAGTTGAGTCTACTATTACAGAAACTGCTGGTGCCCTTAGTAACTTAACAGCTGAGCTCCAGGCGGATCGTCTCATGACATTACAGAACCGTATGGTTCTTGATGTAATACTTGCAGATCGAGGTGGGGTATGCAGAATGATCCAATCGAGCTGCTGTGTTTATATCCCCAAAAATGCTCCGACAGTGTACGAAGCGATATCTAAGCTACACAAGATTTCCGACTCTATTCATGTAGACAAGGGAAATTGGTCGTTAATGGAATGGCTTGGGACTCTAATATCAGCGTGGGGATGGAAGGTTCTGATGGTCGTCGGTATTGTCTTAGTGTTCCTATTCTCGTGCTGTCTTGTTATCCAGTGTGGCCCTGCCTTGTGTAGCCTCTGTGCTGCAACCTGTTTAAGGAAACCGCCTGTGTTGGGAGACAAGGTGCGAGAAAGAATAATGCTACAACAACATATCACTGACCTGATGAACATCGAGATAGACCCTGACATAGAGTGAGTAATTGCCTATGTAAGGGCAAAAGGAGGGGCTGAGGTTCCGTGACGATTCGAACCCGTGTTTTCGACATCGTCGTAAACCCATAATTTCGGTACCAGTGAACCATAAATGATCCATATAGTATATCCTGGTGTTTTCACTATGCTACGAACAACAGCACTCGTGTTATGAGCACATTTCCGGTACACCGATGGCATCCATTTTAGAATATGGCATCCATCTTGTATTCTTGCCCTCACATAGTCAATGAACAAACAGTGACCTCTGATTAATTCATTTCGCTTAAAGGACACGTAGGCTTTAGCCGGCGATTCACCCTTGCTAATGACACGTACACCTTAAGTCAGGAACGCTGTGGCCGCATGACTCGGCAGAAGCTGCCTCCTCTGCCTGAGGCCAGTCCTGCTATACTGGTTCTCGTGCTCATTGGCCTGATCATGATTAGGCGGCCGAAGTCGGTAGCCTTGCCCATTTATGACCCACAAACATCTCTTATCCTGTTTTTCTATCTTCTACACCTGGCTCTGCTCCTTTCCTTCTAGGCCTTTATTAGGGGGAGGTAACGAAATTTACGATGAGGCAGTCCGGCTCCTGAATGAGAAGATGACATGGGATTATGATCGAACAGTGGGAACCCCTCATTCGTAATGTTTGACATCAGAAATTCGTTGACGGTTCCTGTTTGACGCCAAATATTTATTGTTTAGGATACAAAGTTTAAGAAATGTACGAGTATGTGAAGAATGTTGCCTACAGCTAAAAAACTTGTATTTAAGGAGCAACTCACTTAGTGCAAATCGAACAGGCTCCTAGAATCTGCCCGTGTGTAGTTTCTGTGACTTCTGTATCCCTGCAGTAATAGAACTCCACCCTGAAGCTAAATCCCCACCCCCCTCCCCTGCTCATGGCTAAAGGCAGTGCATGACAAGAGGGTTGACCTTATATATGGTAATAAAATATTACTAAAAATTTGAAACAAACTAGAAGTTCACTGATAGAAAACAAAGAATAAAGCGAAGTTATAGTTAGGTGAAGATTTCAGCGACAATTTGACATTTTAAATGAAAAAATTCACTAGTTATAGTTATCTCTAATAACTATAACTGGTGCCTTAAGGTAACTATAACCTGCACATTTGCCAGTCGCTGCTAATTACCCCACATATTACATCACTCATGACATATTCTATAGCATCATTAATAGCATCACTGCATCATTTAACACGACATAATTGATGGTAAAACCATGCATGGTGGGGCAAGAGGAAGCACAGATCTAAAAATTGTAACATTATGGCCCAAGAAAATCATGTTAAGAGTAAAGGTAGATAATGTTATAAAAATTAGAAATGGCTGACTGTGTACACATACAGACATATGTGACACAAGCGAGAGTTAATTCACTTGCATTTTGTCATCTGTGTCCACTGCTTGAATAACACAAACCAACTCTGGAGCTGTCTCAGCTGCTACCTGTTTCTCCATGCCGTTCAGCGGTGTCATTTCTTCTGGCAACTCATGGCAGCCCTGTGTTGGCGAGACAACTCCTCCTTTGTCCTCTTCTTCATTTTGTGCCATTTTGTCTTTACTACTTTAACTGTCCTCTGTGTTGATGCAATCACATTTACGTTATCTAGAATCTCTTACCGTCTTCTTTGCTTAGAGATATTTTGAAAGAGATGAAGAGTTGGTCCTGCTTTTAGTCACTCCATTCACGACCATGTCAAGCTCCCCTGCTAAAGATTTTTGATGACCTACTAGCTTCGACGGCCTCTCCCAGATTTTGATCCTCCTGATTCATAGTAGCATTGTGACACTCAGCATTGTTAAAGGTTGCTTTCCACTGTTCAACAGTTATACTATCGACTTGAGTGATCTCTAAAGTACTTAGAATCGCTAATGTGATGCTCTGTCGTCTTAAAGGCACACCCATTGTATATTGAATCATTGAACCTCAACCGCACAAATTTGTCGGAGTGAGATTTGCTTGTTATTGCAACACAGCACTATTTTTTTTAACGCTTCAATACACTGATAAATTATTAGTAAATCTAGGGGCATATTATCAAGGGGGTTTATCTCCGCTTTTTTGGCTTTAAAAGCCAAGAAAGCGGTGATAAAATGATCTCCCTATTACCGAATGCTGTCGCTAACACCAGTTAGCGACAGCTAGTAGGAGATCGCGACCATCTTGGGCCCCGCTTTGCATGTCAGTGATATTTATCACTAATGACATGCAAAGTGGGCGTGCCAAGAGGTTAGCGACTGGAAACAGTCGCTAACATAGCTATCTCCTATTACCAACTTTTGGAGATATTCGTGCTAAGCGCGATTATCTCCAAAAGCTAACACCTGCCCCTGAGTAGTTCTTAGCCATGTTATCCAATGGTAGGTGGATAACATGGCTAAGAGCATTAGCTCGGTAATGCATGAAAATCGCTGACTTTTCAGCGATATTCATGCATTTCGGCCGATTTTTATCGCTTAGGAGATAAACCTTGATAATAGCAAGGTTCCTAAGCGATAAAAATCGCCGCAGCTCGGCAATAAAAATATTGCCGCTAAGCCAACATAGCGAACATTATCGCTAGTTGTTGGTAATATCCCCCTTAGCCCTTAGTAACTTGTGGGTGCAACAGACATGTGCACCGACTTTCTTCACCCCATGGCCTGTTGCTACTACAGAAGGGGCCCCAGACTCTTGCAGAGTCCCTTCTATAATTGCAGTGAACATGGAGCACCAATATGATCTCAAGGGGGCCTTTCTCCAAGTCCAAGCTAATGAGGAAATTCTTGCCTTTCTACCCTAGCCATATAACAGATATAAGCGCATTGGCAATGAGACCATTAGGAGGTGAACTGGAATAGTCAGTATGTCTCTGAGGGCACCCCTTGGAATGTGAGAAGGGGTCACAGAGACCCCCAATGCATTCTTCTGTAGGCAGGTACAGTCACTTTCAGAACCAGCCTGTAGGGAGGTGAACTGGAATCGTCAGTATGTCTCGGAGGGCACCCCTTGGAATGTGAGAAGGGGTCACAGAGACCCCCAATGCATTCTTCTGTAGGCAGGTACAGTCACTTACAGAACCAGCCTGTAGGGAGGTGAACTGGAATCGTCAGTATGCCTCTGAGGGCACCCCTTGGAATGTGAGAAGGGGTCCCAGACCCCCAATGCATTCTTCTGTAGGCAGTCACAGTTACATACAGAACCCGCCTGTAGGGAGGTGAACTGGAATAGTCAGTATGCCTTTGAGGTCACCCCTTGGAATGTGAGAAGGGGTCAGAGACCCCCAATGCATTCTTCTGTAGGCAGGTACAGTCACTTACAGAACCAGCCTGTAGGGAGGTGAACTGGAATCTTCAGTATGCCTCTGAGGGCACCCCTTGGAATGTGAGAAGGGGACCCAGACCCCCAATGCATTCTTCTGTAGGCAGTCACAGTCACATACAGAACCCGCCTGTAGGGAGGTGAACTGGAATAGTCAGTATGCCTCTGAGGTCACCCCTTGGAATGTGAGAAGGGGTCAGAGACCCCCAATGCATTCTTCTGTAGGCAGGTACAGTCACTTACAGAACCCGCCTGTAGAAAGATATCTGCCCCTCTTTGCAGTCAGGCCAGTTGCTGCCTGTCTTTCACAAATGCACTGTTTCCAGGGCAAGGGAGCGTTTAAGCCTGCACAAGAAACTACACATTTCCTCTGATATGGCACACTGTATCAGTATGTATTGGAGGCCAGAATTATCAAGGGCATGCATTGCCCTTGGGTCCAAGGTGACCCAAGGGCAACACAAGCCCTTAAGTGAGGTTTACCAAGCCACGTAAAGCCGCCTTGCATGGCACTGCGTAGCTTATGCAAGACAGGGCAAGTCACTGCCTTGCATCGCCCCGCACCTGGAAGACATTACATGGATGGAGAGCTGGTGTTCCCAAACATCCATCATACATTTTGACACATTCTCAGATTTACTAACACTAGTAAACCTGGGATTGTGTCCAAATGCTGCGCCTTCCTATGAGTAGCACAACGAGGAGAAATATCTTTACTTCTGCATGTCTTTCCTCTTTCTTGGTGTGGTGCATTCTACACCACACTTAGGCAGAGGAATAAGCCTCTAAGTAGTGTTTTCGTACAGGAAGTAAGCAAACCTAGGTGTCACACAGGGACCCTTGCTTCATGGTGCAACGGTGCCTGTATTGGTGCTTTTTTTGTTGTTGATTTTTATATAGTGCTAGTCTGACCCAAAGGTATCAGAGCAGTTTACATGAGCACCAGTTACGTTTTAGACAGGCACATTCGTTTTTTTACGCACGGGGAAATTAAGTGATTTGCCCAGAATCACAAGATGTTGAGCGTCCCTGCCGAGACTCAAACCAGGTTTCCCAGCTTCGAGGTCAACCACTCTAGCCGTTAGGCCACACCCTCTCAAGTCCACCAGCACAGAGAGAGAGCAGGCATGCCACATATGCTAGTAAATATGGCGCATGACTGCCCTCTTTATTAGACGCAGCATAGCAGCAGTCTTGCTGTGTTGCACTGCTTCAAATCTTGATAAACCTGCTCCTTGATCTACAGACTTCATTGCGCCCGCAGCTGAGTAACTGTTTGTGCCGCTTCCGTGGATTTCCTGCCTGTGTAAACGACGCTTTGGAAAGGTGAGAGGAGAAGGCGTTACAGACCCTCAACCAAACACCGGATTGCCTGCTGCTACAGGGGACGGGACTGCGAGACCCAGGGTTCCGCGCAGGAGCATCAGAGCGCACCTGGAGTCTCTTCCCGCCCCCTGCTCCTCCCTGTTCGCCTGCTTGCCTTAAAACAGCTCGCGGCCCCCGCTTCGCGGGAGCCGCTCGCAGCTGAGTAACTGTTTGTGCCGCTTCCGTGGATTTCCTGCCTGTGTAAACGACGCTTTGGAAAGGTGAGAGGAGAAGGCGTTACAGACCCTCAACCAAACACCGGATTGCCTTCTGCTACAGGGGACGGGACTGCGAGACCCAGGGTTCCGCGCAGGAGCATCAGAGCGCACCTGGAGTCTCTTCCCGCCCCCTACTCCTCCTACAAAAACGTGCAACATACGTACAGCGGGATGCGTGTGCGGGACGCCGGACGAAGCCTGGACAAAGGGCGGACAGTCTTAGACAGTCCGAGACAGGCTGAGACTGGACTGGGCACGCCACTCTGCCTTTGTTGAACCTGACCTTATCTTTACAGTAAGACTAATAATCCCCGAAATTCGTTTAATCTTCGTTATTCTGTACCGTATTATTGTGAGTCCACTTGTCTTGACAGTTCGCTAAACTTCAGGATTTAATATCAACCACATTCAGAATGCCAAAGAAGAATGTTATGGTGGGGGGTAACTCTATTGAAAACTATATGGTACAGGTAGTGTCAAAGATTAATAACGACAGGAGACAATCTCTAGGTCTTAGTCACTCCCCTAATGTATCTCCCTTAAGTCCATCACCAGACTCACCATGGATAGATATTCCATCTCAGGCTGAGGGAAGTGTAATTTTAGATCCTGAGACACTTGAAAATGGTCCCTCAAATATGAGTATTAGTATAGCTCAGGATCAAGATATAGCTACGACTAATGTTTCGGACTCGCAGATAGTTGATCTTGAAGAAGATCACACTGCACAAGACAGTGAGCAGACAAACACAGAAGCTGATCCTCCTGTTCAAGCCCCAGCTCCTCGAGCGATTAGAAAGTGTAGAAAAACTCAATTACTCCGCGGTGGAGTTTGTTCAGGGAGGAAGTGGGCCGCGTCACCATTGAGAAGTAGGGAAAAAGGTAGGAGGAAAGTAGAAGATGATGAAAAGTTAAATATGGATGAAGATCTTATATCCAGGATAGCAGAATTAATTGACACCAAACTTAGAGCTTTAATTAAACCAGTAGTGGCTAAACTGGACAAGTTATCTGCAGATGTGAAAAAGTTGGGTGCAGATCAGAAGAAGATAATGGAAGAAGTGTCTAACATATCTGGTACAATTAAAAATCTGGCCTTACCTGTAAAAGAGGTATCTGGTCCTCGACCAGATGAAGGCACAACTCCTAACATCACAAGGTTAAATCATTTAGAACAGACCCCAATTATTGCATCCAATCAGTCACCGTCAAGGGAGATCCACCCTCCACATCCTCCACAAATAACCCTACCAAGTGTAGAAGAAGATACATTACACTTCATTGAAGATGCGGCCCCATTAGTGCTGGTTTTAGCAAATGTTCCCCCATTAGCACCGGATCAATCTGAATCACCCACGGCGCTAACAAGTAAAGCCCTGCATTGGCTATCGGGCAACATACGGTTAGCCCCATGGGGGAAACAACAGCTAGCTAGAGATATTAAATCAGCTAGAAGGGCCACATGGATAGGACAAAATCCTAAAAAATTTAAAGGCGACTGCATAATTATAAACTTTGTAAACTCTGCAGTCTTACCAAATATCCTTCCTAACATTCTGCCACCACAACGAAGGAGAGGTACCATCATCCCTCTTACTCTGGAATTCTTTGGTAAAAAACAACGGAGTATGACATATCCTAAGCCTAATCATACCTACACCAGGCCAATATGGCCAGAAAAAACAAACGGTTGGGGCTTTGATGCACCAGCAAACAACTGGGGTTATAGTAGGGACAGATATGACCAACCATCACGACCATATCATACAGATCACCAATACTTTAATATCCCCACATCCAATAGGTATGATATTTTCTCTGCGGAGGGTGGGCTGGATGGGGTAGAATGACTACCAGAAGATGCAGGCATAGTGAATGCTAACCAAGTTTTAAAATCAGAGGCTGGTAATATTACGGTATTGGGTGCAGACATCACTCATAAAGGTATTCCTGGTTCACATACTGTTTCAAATTTAGCTCTGTCTCCAGTTCACACCATGGAGTATTCTGGGCCAGCTCAAGAATGTTACAGTATTGCCATCCCTACTAACCCACTTGTAAGCGAGAATATGAATATAACACAAAGTGGACGTCAAAAATGTAAGGAGGGATTTTCATTGTTATCATGGAATATAGCTGGACTCTCTGATAAAATGCAAGACAAAGATTGGTTGCACTATGTTAAAAAATATCCCATAATATGTCTTCAAGAAACCTGGGTGGTAGGGAAAAACTTGTATATTGAAGGATACCAGAGCTTTATAATCCCGGCAATTCCATCTGCTAGTGGAAGAGCTAAAGGGGGTTTGGCCATCTTTGTTAATTTGTCGCTCATATGTCACAAAACTGAACACAAATCTGGTAATATTAACATCCAGATCCTGGAGTTCAAAAGGGGTAAAACTAACTTTGTAGTGATTAATTTTTATAACTCTGTGAACCAGTTTGGAGATTGCAATATAGAATTCTTACGTGATTTGCTAGGGGCAATTGATAGTTCTCTGCCACGTTCTAAAATTCTAGTAGGTGATTTTAACACACATTTATGTGGGAACCCTAGCGTGAGACCTGCAGGACAATTGGGTTGTAATAGTATGGAAGGAATACATTTTGAACACTCGTGGAGGGGTACAGGTCTAAACGACTTAATGAATGAAAACAATCTATTCACGGCAATGTCGACAGTACCTGATCAAACTGTATTCCTAACCCCTACTTTTAAAGGCCATGCTACAGGTTCATATATAGACCACATTCTTATTTCAGCTGACTTTGTTAATATCATTGAGGAATTTATGATCATCATGAGTATTTATAGCGACCACAACCCTTTATGCATTACTATGGGCATGAGTCTACTTGAAAAATGCAACCCTCGAGAGGACCGTGGCCTTTTAAAATGCATTAATGGCAAGCGTCGCCTAAAATGGTCAATGGTGGATTGCGATCAATTTTATACTTCTATTAATGCAGTATGTAATCAAGAACTGATGATATGCACATCTCCTGCATCAGCTCCGCTGCAAATCTTGACATCCTTCAAGGAGATAGCCAAGAAGGTGGAGTCATTTTTAATGATACCCATTAAGGGGAGAATAAATTCAAATAGCAACCCGAAATGGTTTGACAGTGATTGTTCAAAGGCTAGTCGCGAGCTTAAGAAAGCCCTAAAAACAAAACCAAGAGATCCATTGATCATCAAGGGATTGCGGACTGAATATAAGAAATCACTGGCCGCCCGCAAGCGAGCAGTTAAAAAAAGTGTATGGGAGTCACTTTTAGAACCCGAGACACTAAAAAACAGCTCGAAGTTCTGGGAGATAATCAATAAACCAATATTTGATTGTCCTAGCATTTCAAATGTGGGCACAAATATTTCAGAGGATGAATGGATAAACCACTTTAGCTCTATTTTTATAAACAATGAATCACAGGCAGAACACAACTCAACTAAAGGTAGAGAAATCTCATTATGTTTCTCAAATGACGAAATAATTAAAGGAATTAAAGGTCTATCAAATAATAAGGCCCCAGGTCCTGATGGACTTCCGCCTGACCTCTTTAAATCATGTGAAGCACTATGGGCGCCGGTACTTACAGCAGTACTTAATGCTGCTGTGTTATGTGGATGCCCAAAATCATGGGGGGTATCTACAATAGTCCCTATATTCAAGAAAGGAGACCGTAGCAGCCCGGCCTGCTATAGACCAATATCGCTAATAAATTCCGTGGCAAAAGTGATAGGTGGAGTCATTTTAAATAGATTGATCAGTTGGTCTGAGGAAAATAATATAATATCTCCAATCCAGTATGGTTTTAGGCCTGGACACTCTACCATCTCGCAATGTCTGAATTTGTATCTTATCATTGGGAAGTACACCAAGGCTCGAAGAGGAACGATTCACATGGCGTTCATGGACCTTTCCTCGGCTTTCGATTGTGTGAACCGAGGGAAGCTCTGGGGCGCCATGGAAAAAATGGACGTGGACAAAAACCTAGTAAACTTTCTAGAAGATATGCATTCAGATACTAAAGCGAATGTCAGATACACCCAGGACCTAAAAGTGACCAAAGACTTTGGAGTGTTTCGGGGCGTCCGGCAAGGATGTATTTTGGCCCCGTTCCTCTTCAATCTATACATTAATGACCTGGAAGAGTTCCTTTTAAGCACCAACACAGATCATCCATACATTGGTCGAAAAGGTCTGCCGGTACTATTATATGCGGACGACGCAGTCCTTTTATCTAGAACGGCCAATGGACGCCAAATTTTACTAGATTCCTTTTACACTTTTATGAAGACAAGAGATTTAAGTATTAACAACACTAAATCCTACATAATGAAGGTTGGTCAAGGTTTTAAAAAACCAAATCGCCTAAATGTAGCTGGGTTGGAAATCCCTGTAACTCACACATTCTCCTATCTCGGGGTCCTCTTTGATAGTCAACTTAAATGGGGACCCGTGATTCAGAAAAAGAAGGGAGACGTTACTAGGGTAAACGCGGCTATATTGGATTTCTCAAAAAAGATGGGAAATAGCCCAGTTGCCGCTCTACTCCAACTTTATAAGGCCAAAAGTGTAACCACAGCTTGTTATGTCAGTGAAATATGGGGATATGTTCCCCTGGACGCACTCCAGATAGTTGAAAATAATTTTTTAAAACAGATTTTAAGGGTTCCCAGGGGTACAGCAAACTTTTCTGTGCATGAAGAACTGGGGGTTCCGTACGTATGCGATAAAATTGCAGTGAATCCCATGTTATGCTGGATGAATTGTTGGCTAAATGACAATATCCCACTGACCAGCTTATTTTAAGAGAAGCCCTTACATGGGACAACAGGATGGAGTTTCCTTGGCTTAAATACTTATCTAAGTGTTTTACTGATTTAGGCCGCCCTGAACCCTTTCTACATCCGGAATCCATCACCAAAACGGATCTTATTACGGTCAAAAATGCTTTTATTGACTCTAGACAACAGGAAAGGGAATCATGTGAACTAAAAAAAGAAAGTGTACGTAATCATATATTAATTAAAAGCACTTTGTTTACGGAACCCTACCTGACATGGCAAATGTCGAGTTACGACCGTTTCCTGCTGACAAGGTTCAGGTTCAACCTGTTTCATTTTTTGTTGGCGGTACCTAGGGGTTCTCATCGAGGTCAAGTGTTGCCGGCTTGCGGCTGCGACGATAAGTCTCCGCAAGACCTGGCACACTTCTTGTTTTTTTGTCCTTTTTATGCTATACCAAGGAAGCTATACTTGAAACCCTGCCTGAAAAAATTGAACTTCCTACAATTTCGCCCTGCACAACATTTTCTACAGCTGCTAAATTGTGATTACACTTTGTTCATATGTAGTTTTTTAAAACTGGCAATCAAATTCAGAAACAGTATGGAAGGATAGTAATACTGATACATGAATTGTTATTTATATTTGTTGTTAAAGGAATACTATTTTTAAACGGTCTTCAATGTTTTGATATAGTGCAATACTTTTAATTCTGTGATTTTTAACTGTAATTGAATACTCTTTTTTAGATCATGTATTTTTCGTGTTATTAACTGTAATGTAAATACTTTTATGGTTGTCAAATCGAACAACCGAATAAAGTTTATTTGACTTGACTTGACATTGCCCGCCACAGCAAAAAGTGGGTGTGGGTCAGTGACCCTTTTCGCAATATGGCCCATAGTGTTCATATTTTCTGAGAGATTAATATTTGTACAAACTGGAAACTCCTTCGTTTGCATCAGAGTTTACGAATTATTGTAGAAGGTTGAAGATATAACATTTTAAATTAAGCATTGCATTTTTTATTCGCTTACACTCATATATACAGGTAAAACCATTCTAACCATTTCTATACAGAATTAAGCAATATCAAAGTGGTGTAATATATATATATATATATATATATATATATATATATATATATATATATATATATATATAACTAACTAACATTCTCAATCACTTAAACTGTGCGCATTGCATGAAATAGCCTACAACCTTTGATAGATAATATTAAATGTCATTTTGCATTGCATGCTTTGATACAAATACGAAGATTGCACCGAGTTCAGTATGATCCCATTGGTAAATTGGTCCCACTATTTGCTCGATGTACTTTCTACACCAGTTCCATGGCAATTTTACAGGAGAAATAGGTACAAACTTCTTTTGATCTCGTGGTGATTTGATTTAGATGCATGCGGGGGTGTTTCTTTGGGGTGTATTCTATAGACGTAGCATACATAAATCCAGAATACTATAAACTGCACCTCTGCCAAAACCAATCAAAATAATTTATTTGTTTGTCATTTTAATTTTATTCAGATTTTTTGGAAAACCCTTGCACTATTTTTAGGGTCACTGACAATGATTTCGAGGACTGTATACACTGAGATGTAATTCATACGCTTGCACAGCTGAACCCAATCTCTTCAATTTTGGTTTCATGCAAAACCCCAAAACACTTATATTTTTGAATGTGTTTTAAAGCTAAAATAAATTGAACAGTGGAGAGGACGTGTTTCTGCCTTGTTCCCAACCCACACCAATGATTAAAGGACACTTGCTATTAGAGAATCCCAAACACTTATATGGATTTTTTTAAAATACATACCATCTAAATTCATTTCAATATTAGCTTAACAACTCTACCAAAGTCATTTTAGCTTCTAATTGTTAATGCCACCCGTATATCAAATATTTCTCCAGCAATCTCCAATGTAGTTCATATTAACCTGAACCTTTGCCCATGCAAGCCGAATTTGGTAATGTCTTCTCAGATCAGGGTAGCAGTCTCAATTCTACCTAATGAGACCTTTGCAAACACCACAGGCTTAATCAAAGAGCCAGAATGATAGATTCTGGATACATAAGGCTTCCTCAAGAAGCCTTTATCGAGGACAACCAGATAATTCTCTGGTTAGTCTCTTCAGTAAAGCCACACATGTGACTAATAAAAATGATGGATTTTAAACTTATTTAAATTGTACCTATTTATCAATGTTTATGGGGCTAACATACCTAAGTCACGGGTGTTATTTGTTAGTTTTTTTACAAGATGGCACCTTTTAAAATATGCCGAGACGAAGCTTTCTGTCTGAGGTTCTTTTTTGCTTCAGCACACCTTTTGGATTTCTGTTCCAGTTTTCACATATTCCCGCGGGAGCCTTTAATTTGTAACAATTGAAGCTCTGGATCATAGCAGAAGATTACGGTGATGACTTTGTTCTGCACACCTGCCTTTAATGGAGTCCCTGGAGACCCAGTGATAAGATGATGAGTGCAACTGATATTACTTTCCTACTGCCTCTTCACTCTGTGGAGGGCGATTGTTCATAGACAGTAGGAGGTGCCATTTGGAGAGCTCGATTCAGTCTGACACCAGACAATCTCATGCCCTTTTCACTGTAATTTTGATAAAACAGGATGTCATCGATGTTACTTGGTTCCTCTCGGTCATAATGCCATACTGGGTGAAACTGAATAATGTGAGAACCTACTAAGATTTTTAGGTTTGGTTTCTTTAAGGCACTAATGGAAGTTTCACTCTATTTAATTTATTTATGTTGTTTAAGGAGTAATCATTTTGAGTTAATATGTTTCCAATTAAGTAACGATTTAACCTTTCATACACTATTCAAAGCTACTTTTACTTTGATGCAGACAATAGTGCTTTAAAAATCAAGGGGCATATTTACAAGGACGGAGTTAACATTATCGCCGCTTTAGGGGCAGAAACTGCCGCTAAAGCGGCGGTAATGGGCTTGATAATAGGTTCTTGAGAATTCCAGAGAATTCCAATAGAAGCCCAAATTTACAATCGAACATGGGCTTCTAATGGAATTCTCTGGAATTCTCGAGAGCCTATTATCAAGCCCATTACCCCCCTTTAGTGGCAATTTTTTGCAGCTAAAGCGGCGATAATTTTAACTCCGTCCTTGTAAATATGCCTCTAATTCCCTTGAGAGAGACCGAGGGCCAGATTTATCACTCTTTCATGCAGTGCGCTGTGCTATGCAAAAAGGCAGGAACGCACCATATTTACCATTGTACGGCGCATACCTCTCCTTTCCAAGTGCTGACACGCTTTTGGCTGCCTAGTGCCAATGCAGGCTCCCTTGTGTCATGGTGCGAGGGTGCCTGAGTTGTAGGCAGGATTGTTTTTGTGCAGGAAGGGACACCTTCCAGCACAAAAACAATCCTGAGAGGCATTTTACTCCTTCTGTGTGTGCTGCAGAATACAGCAAATGTAGAAAGAGGAAATAGCGAGGAGAAATAAAGATATTTCTCCTTGTTACGCCTTCCCTGGGGTGGTGGAGCCTTTTAGCGCATTTCCAGGTCTACCACTAATGGTAAATTTGGAAATGCACCAAATTGCATGGGGGGATGCGTGGGAACACCCAAACTGCACCCATGAAATGCCTCCCTGTCGCAGAGTATGAAAGGCAGTGATTTGAGCTGCCTCGCATTACTCTAGATTTATCAAACCATGCAGGGCCATGCAAGGTGTCCTTGTGTGGCTTGATAAACCCCACTTAAGCTTTGCGATGCCCTTATGCCCACTTGCTTTGCACAAGGGTGATGCAAAACCTTGATAAATCTGTCTCTTAGTGCAATATATTCATGCTTTTCAAAAATGTACTTTTTTGCAACAATTTAATTATGGTACTAAACATCTCAACCATGCTTTGCACTGATGAACGTAAGCAATAAGAGACACCATTTTGGAAATTGTGTTATGTCACTAGTATGACACGCTTGCACCTTGCTTTAAGTTACTGTTTGAGTACAAGAGTAACAAATTGGAGTCCCTGCACTAGAAATGCATGCTCTTCAGTTTCCCTACTACAGCAATAGCAACAAAACCATGCGAGTTTTGAATTTATCTAAATCAGGCTCTAAATGTATAAGCACAAAGGTACTATTAGTAACTTCATTCCTGGTTGTAGACATTTCCACCCCCTGAGCAAAGATCTGCCTAAAAGAAAATGTAGGGAAATGCATGAACTCTTATTTTCATAAAACAATAAATATGATTAATTTTATATGCAGCAAACAGGTTAAACAAAAAGTATATTTTATTAGCCAAGAACTTCCTAAAGAAAAACATACAGTACACTAACTCATACAATTACATTTGTTAAGCTTGTAAATTTGTTTATATAAAGCGATTATGTTTTTTAAATGATAATTTGTGAACAATTAAATGGAAATATATATTTTTTAAAGTTTATAATTAATTTTAACAATAGTTGCTAAACAAAGTAAAATAGGTATTTTTGAATTTAAGTGCATTTTAAAAAAAATAACTGATTATATTTGTTTTTTTTCAACGTAAAATAAATGTTGTTTGTGAATGGCAACTGTCTTACTCTTATGTCGGTGTATGTTTTGTATTAGCATTCTCGTGCCTAATCCGATCTTTAATTTTCCCTGAACTCCTCCTATTCAGTAGCCATTATTCCCAATTTTGAAACCGTGTTGCCCATAATTACTTTTACAGTTACTTTCAAAATGCATACCTATGTTTGCAGATATCTCCACTTCCAGGATGGAGATTGTTGGACTTGGCCCTTTTGGCAGGTTCACCCCGAAACTTTTTTGCTTTCTCCTAGCCTGTTTATGTAACCTTGTGTTGGTTATTTTAGGCTTCTGCGCACTTGTTCACTGTGGACCAGTGTAAAGTGTGTGCGCTCTCTGTGTATGTGTGGTGAGAGTGGCCTGCCCTTCCCGTAGGAATGCAGGAGGATATGTGTGTCCATGTAGTTCCTGATGTGTGGGGAGTGCAGGGTCGAGTTTGGTATGTGCGAACTCGTGTGATTAAATGCTGCGCGATGATGTGTGCAGATTTATTGTGTCTAATGGAGAAGCGCCACTTCACGAAGTTGGCATGTCTGTGCAGTAAATGTGAATTGACTGTCTGGATTGTGATTGGCTAGAGCTGGCTGGTGTGCCTCGCTCCAGGAGTCAGGATGGGTCTGCCCGGTGGTGAATGGAGAGATCTGCATGTTGATGGGAGGGAGGAGTGCACTTGGGACCTGAATAGGGCTGGGCCTTCCCTTCACAATGCTGGCTCCACCCCCTGTGGTGTGTCTAATGTCCCTGACCCACCCTGTGAATAGGCAGAGGGGCTGAGCAAAACAAAGTGCTCCAGAACCAGTTGCATCTGGTTCGCCCCTTGCCTGCGCCTTTGGAAACAAAGGATATGTGTTTATAAAAGAGGGGCTGTGACCCCATGAAAATGTTCTTGTTCTGTACTCAAATCTACAAGGGGCATGCTGCTGCTGGGGCCCAGGGGAAGGCTTGCCTCCCTGGGCCCTGCCCTGCCCTGCCCCGGATGCCTGGAGGACTGCAGGACTGTGAACCTGTTGTTTGTCTTTGCCAGGACATTCTCCAGCCTTCCTGCACCCTGGGAGAGCTGTGCTTTTCCCTAGGAGAGGGAGAGCATGGGGCTGAGCAGTGCGGCGCTGCAGCCCTTGCAGAGGGAATCCCCCTCGTAGAGATCCCCCCATCTCTTATAACTGGCTGGTGCCCCCGCTGCCTTTTGTCCGCTTACTTTGGCAGGTGCCCACCCTGCTTTCTGGCCATGTAATTTTCCTACTTAATGACGGGTGCCACCCCGATTGTTTAACTGTTCCGGTGCACGGGTGCCCACCCCGCGACTTTGCCCGCAATATTACTTTTAATTCTGAGCTGGTGCCCGCTCTGCTTATTTTATGATATTGCGGGTGCCTACCCCATGACTTTGCCCAGATTTCTGCACTTCAACTGGAATGGGTGCCCACCCCGTGTTGCACCGCCGCGGCCCGTGCCGCAAGATTAATCCCCTCCGGGCAGCTGCCTAGCGCGACCCGGAAGGCAAGCCCAGTGACGTCTCCCGGGGTGGGGCTTCCAGGAAGGAAGGAAAGCCCTGCGAGAGAGGAAACGCCGGCTGGAGCCTCGCAGGCCTCGACTTCCGTTTCTCCCGGCCGGGGAGAAGTCACGCAGATGCTCGCGGGCTCTATTTCCCAAAGTCCAGGTCCCAAGATGGGGGACGGGGTGAAGCGGCGCCCCATCCTGGTGCCCAGTGTCATGTGACTGGGAGCCCCGGAGGCTGAGTCCAGTTGCAGAGCAGCCAGGTAAGGAGGGAGTTGTTCCTGTTGGTTTCCCGAGCGGCCCCACTTGGCAGAGAGCCGCTCCAACGGTGATGACAGACTTTGTTTAAGAAGCCCATGGGTGGCTTTATCCTGGCCCTAATTGTTGCCCCGGGCCCAGAGGGGCCCATGCTCATTGATTAGGGGGCATAGTGGTAGCCCGAGCTGGAGGTTCCCACGCTGCATTATTTAATTACCGAGCCCCGTGTGGCTCCCATATTTGGGGGCAGTGTTTAAATGGTCCAGAGGGGCCCGTGGTCTCTCCCTCATTCTTGGCCTCATTATACTCCAACCTCAGTGGCTCTACCAGGTGCACATTTGTCAAAAGCGCCAGCGAACTCCACAGTGCTTAGGGGCCAGTTATTCTCCCTTGTTGGGCGCACCATTATTTCAGGAGCCTGAGTGCTCCCAGGCCCAAGAATATTTTCAGAGCCAGATGGCTCCACCGTGAGGCACAATTCATGAGAGAGCCCCTGAGAGACCCAGAGATGGCACAGCGGTGCCAGGCCTTCCCCAGCTGCGTAGCACTTAGTGCCAACTGCTAAGTTTAGGCCCATGTTGTGGTTCTCAGCTGCCCAGCAAGTAGTGGGCAGCTGCAACGTTTAGGTTTGCGCAGATGGCGCACCCCTGACTAGCGCTGCCTAGGCAGCGCACGCTGACATTCTGGACACAGGGCATTTGAGCCCCTTTGGAGATGGCCAGTTGGCCAGGGGGACTGGTAGATGTATAGGGAGCAGGGCCCTAATGTGATTATGAGCTAAAGTGATGTGGTGCTAGGAAATGTATTGTCTATAGTATGTTTTGCGCATCCTGTATCTGAATGTGGTTATGCATCTGAGATTATACTTCACTCCTTGATTTACACCCCCAAATGTGAGTTATACTTAGGAGGTAGGGTCTTATGTGTTTAGACTTGTGAGGAGATTGCATAATGTGTTTATGCAGGTGAGGTTGGCGCAGGATGTAATTCGTGCCTGATGTGACTGTGCATAATGTAAAGTTATGTTACAGGTTGAGGTGGAGTACAGTGATTACCAGTGGCTACTGGTTGTAGGTTTATGATCTATTTGTACTTGTACCAGTTTCTGCTAAGTGTTGATCCTGACAGTGGGCCTGTCCTGTGTAAATAATCCCTTGTGAATATTGCCCGTGCCAGTTGGCACAATGTATATTGTGTGATTACTATCTGATGTGTTTTCAGAATTCAAAGGCTATTTTCATATAACCTTGTGTGGAGTTCCTTTTGTAATGTGCCTGGGATGTTGTTGTTGTGTGCGTGCGCAAATGCT
Source organism: Lissotriton vulgaris (assembly GCF_964263255.1). Lineage (NCBI taxonomy): Eukaryota > Metazoa > Chordata > Amphibia > Caudata > Salamandridae > Lissotriton > Lissotriton vulgaris. The sequence goes on from NC_141689.1 coordinate 1,650,232,744, forward strand.
TTACACTATCTATCACCCTCACTCTATCTATCTATCTATCTATCTATCTATCTATCTATCTATCTATCTATCTATCTATCTATCTATCTATCTATCTATCTATCTATCTATCTATCTATCTATCTATCTATCTATCGTCCTCACTATATCTATCTATCTATCTATCTATCTATCTATCTATCTATCTATCTATCTATCTATCTATCTATCTATCTATCTATCTATCTATCTATCTATCTATCTATCTATCTATCTATCTATCTATCTATCTATCTATCTATCTATCTATCTATCTATCTATCTATCTGTCTGTCTATCTATCTTTCTATCTATCTATCTATCTATCTATCTATCTATCTATCTATCTATCTATCTATCTATCTATCGTCCTCACTCTATCTATCTATCTATCAATCTATCGTCCTCACTCTATCTATCTATCTATCTATCTATCTATCTATCTATCTATCTATCTATCTATCTATCTATCTATCTATCTATCTATCTATCTATCGCCCCCACTCTATCTGTCTATCTATCTATCTATCTATCTATCTATCTATCTATCTATCTATCTATCTATCTATCTATCTATCTATCTATCTATCTATCTATCTATCTATCTATCTATCTATCTATCTATCTATCGTTCTCTATCTATCTATCTATCTATCTATCTATCTATCTATCTATCTATCTATCTATCTATCTATCTATCTATCTATCTATCTATCTATCTATCGTTCTCTATCTATCTATCTATCTATCTATCTATCTATCTATCTATCTATCTATCTATCTATCTATCTATCTATCGTTCTCTATCTATCTATCTACCTATCTATCTATCTATCTATCTATCTATCTATCTATCTATCTATCTATCTATCTATCTATCTATCTATCTATCTATCTATCTATTTATCTATCGTCCTCACTCTATCTATCTATCTATCTATCTATCTATCTATCTATCTATCTATCTATCTATCTATCTATCTATCTATCTATCTATCTATCTATTGTCCTCACTCTATCTATCTTTCGCACTGACTCTATCTATATATCGCATCACCACAGCATCGCTCAGCACCACCACAGAATCAATCAGGGGCACCACAGCATCCATCAGGGGCACCATAACATCACTATGCTCTACCACAGCATCACTGAACACCAAAGCATCACTCACCGCCACCACAACATCACTCAGCGCCACCACAGCATCAAGCTGTGCAACCATTCAACAACAACTGGTTCAAATATGTTCTCTCAATGTTTCAAGCTTTATTACACATGTCACAAAAAGACCTTAATATTTCACTTCTGTTCTTGGATTTTCGTCACAATAAAATACACCAAACAAAATTTTCACAAAAGTTATTTACAAAAGTTAAAGCTATTGCCATTATAAATTACAATAACTTTTATTTAAGTATTAATTATTTAAAAAAATTAAGAGCCATTGTTATTTGTAATATCAATACATCTAAGTCAAGTAAATTCAACACATATGGCATAACAAATGCTATAGGTGTCACATTTGCGAAAGTTACAACTATTGGCATTGTAAATGACAAACGGCCAGATTCATCAAGCTGAAAACGGCTCGCAAATGGCCAGATTCTGAGAATCTGGCCCTTTGCGAGCGCTATTTTTGCATTTGGGATCCATCATCCCAAATGCAAAAATCGCATTTTTAGAAATAGCATATTTGCGAATAATTGCATTTAAGGAATCTCAATTAGAGATTCCTCAAATGCAATTCAAGAAGCATTTAAAAATTGCTAAACCGCTATTTTGGGCCGCTATTTACCGCGAGGTCAAACCTCGTGGTAAATAGCGAAAACTTAGAAAAATGCATTTAAATGCATTTTTCTAAGTTGCATGTTACACACACACATGTCCTTTGGACATGTGTGTGCGCAACACCAATGTAGATTACATTTCAAGGGTGCTACAGGGTGTCCTTTGGACACCCCTGGCACCCTTGAAATCGCATCCTTATTTGCGATTAGCAATTTGATACTCGCAAATAAGGAATGTGTAGGAATCGCAATTTATTTAGCGATTCCTACATGAATCCTGTTTTGCAAGTCCTTAATAGCGATTCCTTAATAATCACTATTAAGGACTCGCAAAACGGCACTATGATGAATCTAGCTGAAAGCTATTAATTTTGCTATTTTCAAAACCAACACATAAATAAAATATTTGTCATTTACAATGCCAATAGCTCAAACTTTCCTAATGCGAGACCCATTGCATTGCAAATGCTTGTTTCCTTTATTTGTGTAGTCACTCTTCTGTTGTTATTTGGACCATCTCTCTGCTCCCCTTCCCAGCCAAGGTCATTGAGAAAACTATCAACAGACAGCTAACCCGATACCTCGAAGAAAATAGAATCCTCGACCCTTCCCAGTCAGGGTTCCGCAGCAACCACAGCACCGGGACTGCCCTCATCGCCGCCACCGACAACATCAGGATCCTGCTGGCCACCAGCGAGACCGCAGCACTCATCCTCCTAAACATCTCTGCTGCCTTCGACACCGTCTGCTACTGCACACTAATCGCACGCCTCTATGACACAGGGATCTGAGACAAGGCTCTGGATTGGACCACATCCTTCCTCTCCGGCAGAACCCATAGCGTCCGCCTCCCCCCATTCCATTCCAATGCCTCCGAGATCATCTGCAGCGTACCCCAGGGATCCTCCCTCAGCCCGACGCTGTTCAACATTTACATGATCCCGCTCGCACACGTATCCCGACAGCACGACCTCAACATAATCTCCTACGCCAACAACACTCAGCTGATCCTCTCCCTGGCCAAGAGTCCAATCACAGCCAAAGCCAACCTCCACGAAGGAATGAAGGCTATCGCCGACTGGATGAAGACCAGCCATCTGAAGCTGAACTTGGACAAAACAGAGGTCCTCATTCTCGGCTCAGACCCTTCAGCCTGGGACGACTCCTGGTAGCCGACGGCACTGGGGGCAGCCCGACACCCTTCGACCATGCATGCAACCTGGGAATCATCCTCGACTGAACGCTCTCAATGACCAAGCAAGTCAACGCCGTCTCCTCCTCCTGCTTCAACACCCTCCGCATGCTCCGCAAGATCTACAGATGGATCCCGACAGAGACAATCACCCAGGCCCTCGTCAGCAGCAGACTTGACTACGGAAACGCCCTCTACGCGGGAGCCCCGACCAAGCTCTTCAAATGACTACAACGTATCCAAAATGCCTCGGCACGACTGATCCTCCACATACCATGCCACGGCCACATCACCCCCACCTGAGAAACCTGCACTGGCTCCCCTCAACAAGAGGATATCCTTTAAGCTCCTCACCCACGCACACAAGGCACTCCACAACACTGGCCCAGCGTACCTCAACAGACGGCTCTACTTCTACATCCCCAACCACCAGCTATGCTCCGCCGACCTTTTACTCGCCACCGTCCCACCCATCCGAAGAACAACCACCGGTGGTAGATCCTTCTACCACCTCGCCGCTAAGACATGGAACACCCTCCCACTGAGCCTACAACAGACCCAAGACCTGCTGACCTTCAGGAGGATACTCAAGACCTGGCTGTTCGATCAGTAGCACCCCCCCAGCGCCTTGAGACCCTCACAGGTATGTTGTGCGCTTTACAAATGATTGATTGATTGACTCTAGTTGCTTATTAGATCACTGTAGTAAAGCTACTGCTCATCAGGGAAATCTGCTGCTGGTTTTGAAAGTGCATGTTTCAGTCTGCATGTCAGAATTTTTTAATGAAATGGAAGAGGATTTGAGAACATACTCAAAATGTGCCCTAATTTTTCTTTCTGCATGTTCCATTTTAAATTAAATGTTTTAAGAGCTACCACTTTATTTTAATCCAGGTGGCTTCATGTGTGCAATACGTTTGTCATAAGTAGGATTGTTAGCACTCTAGATGTTCTTTAGAACACTTTGCAAAGTTGCAGTAGAACACAAAGGAATCAACTGACTGTCTCTGCCCTTGTTGGATGTACATGTTTTACTGAGAATGTCAGACTTCATTCTCACATGACTGAGAAAGATAATGTGAATTTACAGAAAATATGCTCTCAGTTTAGCTTATAGATCACCTCCCAAACCTCTTTGGGAAAAGCATGAGAAAATAGTTTTCTCTCTAACATGATTCATGATATTTCAGCAGAAGGCTTTTTCACATAGTAAAATTACCTTAGAACACACCACAGTTCCTAAAATGAGTATGGTACCATCAACAAATGATTTATAATGTAACTAAAGTCTTAAAACCTTCTATTAACTGCAATGCTTTTTAATGAGGTGCTAACATGTATATTGGTCCCAAGATGGCTGCCAACACTTCTTGGATGAAGTGCTGACAGCCAATCAGATCTACCGATGAGATGTGTGGTTAGGCTTCACCCATATATATATATATATCCAAGAAAGCAGGTTAGCCCCAAAGTTGAAGTTAAACCACAAGGAGTTTAATCGGCATTTCGAAATTTGCATCCATTTCACAGCTTGCCAGCAGAGACACACACAACTGCAGTCTTCAAAGATTAATGTCAGCCTGACGCGTTTCAGGATTTCCTCATCCTTTCATCAGAGGCAAAGTTCAGAGGATGTTAGCAGACAGTTTTACACAGCGCACATTTGTAGATATTTTGAACACCTGCCTCAGGGGGCGTGTCCTTTCGCAAGGCCTTCTGGTCATTGCAGTGCGCCACATCTTCCCCTCGTGGGGCTGCCTCTAATACCTTCAATTTTGAACTGAAATAATGTTCCAAGTGGAGAGAAGCACCACACCAGGTGCCGTCCGCCTTGCTTTGTAGCTGTGGAATTAATGCCTGAGACAGCACCATCCTGCGTATGGCACTGCCCTCTTCCTTCCTGGCTGCAAGCAAAATGATGAGCCTGCAAGGACCCGCTTCCAGGCGGTGGGCTTAACCTCCCGGCTGGGCATCAGCCGTAAATACATCCAAGAAAGCAGGTTAGCCCCAAAGTTGAAGTTAAATCACAAGGAGTTTAATCGGCATTTCGAAATTTGCATCCATTTCACAGCTTGCCAGCAGAGATACACACAACTGCAGTCTTCAAAGATTAATGTCAGCCTGACGCGTTTCAGGATTTCCTCATCCTTTCATCAGAGGCAAAGTTCAGAGGATGTTAGCAGACAGTTTTACACAGCGCACATTTGTAGATATTTTGAACACCTGCCTCAGGGGGCGTGTCCTTTCGCAAAGCCTTCTGGTCATTGCAGTGCGCCACATCTTCCCCTCGTGGGGCTGCCTCTAATACCTTCAATTTTGAACTGAAATAATGTTCCAAGTGGAGAGAAGCACCACACCAGGTGCCGTCCGCCTTGCTTTGTAGCTGTGGAATTAATGCCTGAGACAGCACCATCTTGCGTATGGCACTGCCCTCTTCCTTCCTGGCTGCAAGCAAAATGATGAGCCTGCAAGGACCCGCTTCCAGGCGGTGGGCTTAACCTCCCGGCTGGGCATCAGCCGTAAATACATCCAAGAAAGCAGGTTAGCCCCAAAGTTGAAGTTAAACCACAAGGAGTTTAATCGGCATTTCGAAATTTGCATCCATTTCACAGCTTGCCAGCAGAGACACACACAACTGCAGTCTTCAAAGATTAATGTCAGCCTGACGGGTTTCAGGATTTCCTCATCCTTTCATCAGAGGCAAAGTTCAGAGGATGTTAGCAGACAATTTTACACAGCGCACATTTGTAGATATTTTGAACACCTGCCTCAGGGGGCGTGTCGTTTCGCAAGGCCTTCTGGTCATTGCAGTGCGCCACATCTTCCCCTCGTGGGGCTGCCTCTAATACCTTCAATTTTGAACTGAAATAATGTTCCAAGTGGAGAGAAGCACCACACCAGGTGCCGTCCTCCTTGCTTTGTAGCTGTGGAATTAATGCCCGAGACAGCACCATCCTGCGTATGGCACTGCCCTCTTCCTTCCTGGCTGCAAGCAAAATTATGAGCCTGCAAGGACCCGCTTCCAGGCGGTGAGCTTAACCTCCCGGCTGGGCATCAGCCGTAAATACATCCAAGAAAGCAGGTTAGCCTCAAAGTTGAAGTTAAACCACAAGGAGTTTAATCGGCATTTCGAAATTTGCATCCATTTCACAGCTTGCCAGCAGAGACACACACAACTGCAGTCTTCAAAGATTATTGTCAGCCTGACGCGTTTCAGGATTTCCTCATCCTTTCATCAGAGGCAAAGTTCAGAGGATGTTAGCAAGGCGGACGGCACCTGGTGTGGTGCTTCTCTCCACTTGGAACATTATTTCAGTTCAAAATTGAAAGTATTAGAGGCAGCCCCACGAGGGGAAGATGTGGCGCACTGCAATGACCAGAAGGCCTTGCGAAAGGACACACCCCCTGAGACAGGTGTTCAAAATATCTACAAATGTGCGCTGTGTAAAACTGTCTGCTAACATCCTCTGAACTTTGCCTCTGATGAAAGGATGTTGTTGAAGGACCATCATGATAGATAATTGCTGCAGTTACAAAAGTCCTTCCTGATATTGACAACTGCGAAGCAACACATTTTTTTATTAAAGTTGTCAATTTTGATCCATCAGGCCTACATCGTTGGATCATTAAAATGACATACTGGCCATATCTTCGTATAAATAATGTTGACATCATTTCAGATTTACATTGGCTACACTCCATGTTGTGACCAGCTGCTTTTACTAGCTTATTAAAGGACACTGATTTACTGTCTGGCAAAGTTAAATATATAAATCTTTCTGAGTCTACACTAGTAGTACTTGATACCCTACAGTTCTCGCAGTCATGCTGCCATTGATAAGAAAACCCAAACAGGTAATCTACATCTACACCCTCATCTTGCAATACATCAAGCATATACATTAAAACTCCTGACAATCCTGCTGAATATTTTCAGAGAAGTCTGTTTGACCTGAACATTCGTCTAACAGATAACGAACTTCAGAAACACTTTCTACTTTTGTTCTATCAGTGCTACATTTCTCTAACACAGAATTCAACAAACAGCATAAACTTTGTTCAGAATTGATCACAATCTGTTCTTTTAAAGTCTCTAGTGAAAAGACAACATTAACCACTACATTAGCATAGCAGTTGACACCAGAACTGTTTTCAAATTGAAAACCGACAACATCTTCAACAGAATCCATTTTCTTTCTGCTTACAATTTTCGGTTCATCGACTTTTGGGCTTTTTGCTACAACCTCCCTACTATTACTGATATTTCTTCGTTTCCGGCCTACCACACGTTTCTCAAACAAAGGATATTGAGGCAAATGTGGCGCATACTCTCTTCTTAACCTATTGTATTCCTTAACACAATCTAGATCTGCACAAATGTTTGTGACATCACAGTCAATCAAGTACAATCCTGATAAAGATCTAACTCGTGACAAAGCCACATATGCCATACCTTCCTTAAACACAGAACTTCCAATATTCACCAATGCACTATCTACACTTAAACCTTGCGATTTATGGATTGTCACCGCATATGCCAAGCAAACAGGAAACTGTTTACGGCGAACATATAAGTCTTTAACAAGCAAAAACCTTGCAGAACAACGACCAATTAGCTGTACTTCCTCAATGCCATCAAATTTAATTTTTAAAAATTCAATTCCATCTCTACTTCTGTATTTCTCAAAATCAACAACATTACCCATTGATCCATTTACCAGACCTCTTTCAACATGTAAGTTCCTTCTCAAAATGATTCGGCAATTTAAACACACATTCAAAGTCTTTTCAAAACCCGCTGTTTTAGATATAGTCTTCTCTAATGAATCCAATTTTGATTTCAAATTCTCAGACAAAATAATTGTTGATCCCATATGCTCTATTCTGTCAATAGCTTCAAGTTTCACAATCTCTTGCTTTTCTAAATTCAACATTTTGTTGTTGAAGATGGCACATTCTGCAAGAGTTGGCATCAAACATATTCCGGATTTCTTCTCAGTAATTTTCTGAAAAATATTCTCAGGCACAACGTCTTGTTCTGGATATAAATTTAACAGTAATCGTGCATGTAATGCTTTTTTTCCATGCTCGGTCACTTTTCCAATTCTAATATCTTGTAGAATATTCTTGTAATCTTCATCCTTTGCCTGACGCATATTTTCATGCAGTTCAGCATAATTGAAGTTTAACTATATATTGACGTTGCCAATGCTCCCTAGGCACTTCCTGGTATCTTCATGCGTGAGTATTTTGAACACAGGTTGTCCTTTTACTGGTGTCAGCTGTAGAAGATCTCCGAAAACAATGATGTGTTTGCCACCAAATAACACATCATACTCAGCTTAAAGAACTTCTTGCATTCTCAAATGCACAAAGGCAAGCATGACATTGGAAACCATGCTTACTTCGTCAATGATAAGAAGTTTCATTTTCCTCAAGACTCTTGAAACTTCACAACAAGCATCCCCAGATAACTTGTGGTATTGTAATTTGTTGTCATGCTCCACTGGCAGCATCAGTAGACGATGCAAAGTAATACCTTTAATGTTATGTGCTGCCAGTCCAGTAGGAGCGGTAACAACACAAGACAGCGATGACTCAGTCCTTTCCTGCAAATAACAAGAAATTGCTTTAATAAGGAAACTTTTTCCAGTTCCCGCTTCTCCACTCACGTACAGTCGGACAGGCTTCAACGACGTACATGAGCACTCTTTCTTCTCATGACTTAATCCATGATCAATTTGCTTGGTAACTTCGTCATATATTTTCCTCTGCTCAACGTTGAGTTGTTTTTCCAAGTCTTCTAAGTTAACCGCATCCTCCTGAGCATGTGCCATGGCTCTTTCCACTTCATTCATAGCAGTGGCAGCTTCATTTTCGATAATAGGTCCTCCTAGTGGATCCTGACTCAATGAAACAGAACTCTGACTGTCCTGAGAACTGTCTCTGGCAATCTCGGCTGCAATCGTTGCTTCCTGCTCAATTTCCAAAGTCAACATTTCTTGATATTTGGGAAAAGCAGGACATTCTATGGACTCCTTGGCGGCAGCGAAAGAGTCTTCGTAACAGAGGAAATCTCCAAGCAGTTCCTCTTCTGCACGCCAAGGCTTGAACAGTTGCAAAAGTGCTAAATAGAAAAACTCCTTTTTTTCTGGAGATTCGCCACTCAATTTTTGATGATTTACCAAGTGGCATTTTCTTTGCTTCACCAGACATCCCTCACTTCCAATTACAGCATACACTCCTTTCTCAATATCTTCTTTGATGTATCTTTTGAATATGTAATTTTGTAGAACCTCATACAAACAAACATACTCGAGGTGAGTGCTTCGATTTGGATAATATGTATCCAACATGTTGGTCTTCAAAATGTCGGTACTGTTTGGCTCCTTTTCCGCCAAATACTCAATTTCCCGCACAGGTTTCAGAACTCGATTACGCGTTGCAGCAAGACCAAGACTCGCCCAAAAGATACTCCTGGATTTAGAATAAAGACTTGCTGAAGACAACCGGTCAGAACATTCGTAAGCTCCAATTTCTCGATGCGACAACATCTTCAGACTGAAACTGTACAACTTCTTACTGAGGCTCTTTTCATGGGAAATGTCCTCCCACATATCCTTCAATTCTGTCTTTTCTTTTTTGGTGATGTAAGATGTCACATACCGAGCCACAGCCATACAGTTGTCAGCCACAAACTGTATATCCATGTTAGCATTCCACATGGACAAAATCACTGGGTTGTAGTCGTTGATGTACTTGGACTCTTCGTTCCTTTTCAAATTGTATGTATTTTTGGGTGATTTCCTCGTCACATTATGTCGCAGAGAAGACATTAAACTGTTCACTCTTCCTTTAGAAATCACCGGTCGTGGAAAGTTGAAACGACATTTGGTGTAGAACTTGTCCTTGTTTCTGAATTTACGACGACAGTACTTTCCACAACGATGGCTTTGGAAACGTAGAACTTGTTCTCCTAGGCTTTTCTTCTCCGTTGCGTTTGGAACAGCACACGTAGAATACTGTTCTATGAAATTCATCACTAAGTCATCCGGATCTGTTCCAAATTTAGGAGCATCCTTGATCCACAGCAACATATGTATATGAGGAGCACCTCTTGCTTGGTACTCCTTTCTCCAGAAGAAATCCAACACCTCTCCAAGAGGTGGATTCTTCTTATTTGTGATGAAAGACATCATAGCTTCAAATCTATGATTGAAGTACCAGCATACATTCACTGGATCCAAAGAGCACAGTTCTCCGGGTGTCTTGAATTCAATGTTTTCAATGTTTCCATTTGCCTCTCGTAGACATTCAAGTAAGTCTTCCCAGCCATACTCGGCACAGCTCAGAGTGAGGAACCATGTCGGAGTTCCTAAGTTCCTCAGCATACATTTTAAATCACCATGAGGACGGTACCAGTATTCATTAGTACCACGCTGACACGCCATGAGATTAATTAGGTGAGAATCCAAAATACTGTCTTGGACATTGACTTTATCCATAAAGTCCCTTGCCGAGATGTTTCGCATCTGTATACCACTTTTCAAGATGTGGTTCACTGCATATGACAGTCCTGACAGATCGCTTTCAAACAGGAGATGAAACAAATAGGGAATGCATTGACGAAACCTAGGATCTTCTGCATACAATCGTAAAGTCCGGTATTCAGAATCAGGAATTTGATGAGGTCGCTCATCATATCTTCCTCCTTGACCTGTTGGAAATAGCTGTGGGAAACACCGAGCTTCCAAACTTTCCTCCCAAACACTAATGGGACTCCCTTTGGCTTGTTTCATTTGAAACAACTCAATAGCATTCCCCATGACTTCCTTGGAATGCAAAGGATGAACACTATAATGTTCATATATTTCTTCACTTTTAGAGGCCTCTACTTTCTCAATTTGGCCAGCACACAAATCGCTATCCTCTTCATCACTTACTTCCTCTTCTGCAACATATACATTCTTATAGTACTTATTATTTTTCTTCAAATACAATGTTGCCTTTTTGACTTTCCTAACATCCACTAAATCGTGCCATATTTTCTTATTCTTTGTCGGAACCCCATTAACTAAGATAACCAGAGGTTCCTCTTCCACTTTTTCTACTCCAATTGTGTTTATGTTTTTGTTCAAATCTAGAGGCAAATAAACAACTCTTCCCTTTAATCCTCTCTGTAAATCTGATGGAGGCAACTTCCCTGTCTTTGGCTCCTTTCTTACAATAGCCTGAAAGGGATGGATACTTTGAATCAAAATAGATTCATAAGTATTTAAATCCTTCAATTCAGAAGGAATCTCAACCAATTCCAGATTATTATGAACCGCCCTAGCAGGCATCTGGTTTTGGTTTAATTTGTTACAACAATAAGTACACACACGTTGATCCAATCCCAAATCAAAACAATTTTCTACCATCAAGTATGTGGCAAAATTCTTCCATTCACTATTATTTTCCCTTTCAGTTTTTGCATATAAATCCACTAACTTAATCTGATTCTTGTAATAAGTGCGTCGACAACACACACAAGTGACATTAGGCCTCTCACTTGATTTCATCTGAAACGTGGCAATTTCCTTCTGAAAATTATCTGTACTGGAAACCTGTACATTATCTTCAACATTACCCTCTACTTCTGGGTCAATTTGAACATTCTCATCTTTACTTCCAAAGTAACAAAACTCAATTTCTTCACAAATATTCTTGACATCTATTTCAGAACCATGCAAAAGAGCAGCACATAATTGTTTAAGCATAATTGCTGGACTCTTAGCATGATACAACATTCTGACTAATTTCCTCACTTTATTGTGATGCACTGCTAGAATCCTGAAATGATGAAAAACACTCTGGCATACTCTCCTGGAAAGACAAGCCAGTGAATGACCACGCAAACCTGTCACTTGTCTCACTCTGCAAGGATCTAATTCTTGCAACAACTTCATTTTCTGCTTCAAACTTTTCTTATTAAATGTCCGTACAAAATCACAAAGCAAATTGATGGAATCCTGTCGCACACTGCAAATAGAACTACACTTCCAAATGTACACAGGACCTTTAGGACGTCTTTCTAAAACCTCATTACCTAACACCTCTTCTATCTCTGTTGTCACAAGTTTTTCTTTTTCAACTGGACAACCATCCTTCACTTCATAAGCTCGACCACTGGTGTCAACTGCAAACACCAAATCATTATCCTGAAAATAACTCTCCTCATTAAAAAATGCCTCACAACTTGAACTATGCATCCATTCTCCGGAAAAAACTTCACAAAAATTACTTCGATTAACTACTCTCTTCCATCTACTATTTGATTACCAAAATAAATAACTTTCGCTTAATTTCGAAAGCATGATCAATAATTTTCTTTACATTTCTCTTTTTCTTATAAAATGCCACTTTCTGTTGGCCTTTCTTAATATTTTTTAATAAATTAACTATTATCCTGTTGCGGAACATTCGTTTTCGAATGTCCCTAAACTGTTGTTTCCTTCTACTATCATGCACAGAGTTATCTCTTGCTCTAGCAGTAACATTTTTGATTGGTCTTTCCTTTCCGTTTAAAGTGCTTCTCTTTTTCTGGACTGAAACATTTTCTTTAGAAATACTTTTTTTACTACAAATATTTCTTATGAATGATTTCGTGGTCTTACCCGGAGCTTTCTTGGTGATTTGACAGGTTTTTTTGGGAGAGGACTGCTGCAGTAATAGATGATCCTGCTGTCTTTGACTTTTTCTAGCCTTTCTAATTCGATTCTTAGTTGGCATTTTCAAATTTTGAAATGATCTGCAGTTGAATCTGTGGAAAAATATAATAAAAAATGTTATTAACCACTATTACCAAACAGTAAATGAATAACAGTCATCAAAAACTTAACACCCTACTTATGATTTAATTGGCAAATCTTTTGCACCACCACTGCGTCACAAAAATGACGCACAGTGGTACAAAAAAGGCATACACCTATCATAAATCTCTCCGTAACATTTTAAATGATTGATTCAGGATGACGATAAGGTGTGTCCTTTCCAGAGGTTTGTTTAAGATGAGGCCTATTCACGGTTGCAGAAGAGTTTTTCGCTTGTTGAAGAATACAAAGGAGATAATACATGTGAAGGCCTACCAATGAAGTAAGTCATGTCCACTTCACTCTTGAACAAAGGGCAGACCTCTTTTGAATCTGTGGTCAGACCTAAACTTCATCTGCACAATGTCATTCATAAACTTAGGAAACACTACTAATGTAATTGAAAAAAGTGGTGTTTTTTTCCTTTTTTCAGAATTACATCACCTGTGTTTCCTCATTGTCTTAAAATGTCCTTAAGACACATAAAAGCATTTTTTTTATTCCCCTTGAACCCTTTTTGGGTCATTTTTAACATGGCTATGTAACTCCCATAATCAAAAACTAAATTTGCCAAGCACAGGTGGGAGCGTATTTACAAGAAACTTGCCCCATGTAGAAAGCTCTTCAATTAAAATGGGAAAAATAACATCATAGACACTCAAATGCCTTATAAATATGCTCCAAACAACCTATGAAGCTCTACCAGTACATATCCAGAAATGTAATTGTTTTCAAAAAATCGTTTTTAAACACAACATATAAATCAATTGTATACCTACATTCAAGAGGAAATGACTGAAAATGTCCTTAAGACACATGAAAGCGTTTTTTTGATTGCCCTTGCACCATTTTTGGGTCATTTTTAACATGGCTATGTAACTCCCATAATCAAAAACTAAATTTGCCAAGCACAGGTGGGAGCGTATTTACAAGAAACTTGCCCCATGTAGAAAGCTCTTCAATTAAAATCGGAAAAATAACATCATAGACACTCAAATGCCTTATAAATATGCTCCAAACAACCTATGAAGCTCTAGCAGTACATATCCAGAAATGTAATTGATTTCAAAAAACGTTTTTGAACACAACATATAAATCAATTGTATACCTACATTCAAGAGGAAATTACTGAAAATGTCCTTAAGACACATGAAAGCGTTTTTTCGATTGCCCTTGCATCATTTTTTGGGTCATTTTTAACATGGCTATGTAACTTCCATAATCAAAATCTAAATTTGCCAAGCACAGGTGGGAGCATATTTACAAGAAACTTGCCCCATGAAGAACGCTGTCCAATTAAAATGGGAAAAATAACATCATAGACACTCAAATGCCTTATAAATATGGCCCAAACAACCTATGAAGCTCTAGCAGAACATATCCAGAAATGTAATTGTTTTCAAAAAATCGTTTTTAAACACAACATATAAATGAATTGTATACCTACATTCAAGAGGAAATGACTAAAAATGACCTTAAGACACATGAAAGCGTTTTTTTGATTGCCCTTGCACCATTTTTGGGTCATTTTTAACATGGCTATGTAACTCCCATAATCAAAATCTAAATTTGCCAAGCACAGGTGGGAGCATATTTTCAAGAAACTTGCCCCATGGAGAAAGCTCTTCAATTAAAATGGGAAAAATAACATCAGAGACACTCAAATGCCTTATAAATATGGCCCAAACAACCTATGAAGCTCTAGCAGAACATATCCAGAAATGTAATTGTTTTCAAAAATCGTTTTTAAAGACAACATATCTGTTTCAGCTTACATGAGAGACCATGGAATGGGCTCCATGTACAACAATAACTTGCGTTACTGCATGCCAGATTTCTACACAGAATATGCAATTACAATTTCTCAAAGAAACAAAATCTATTTGTATATCACTTGAGACAAAGCAACATTTTAAAAACACAGCTTTCTTCATCATTTTCTCCTTAAATCATACTATTCTCTATCTTAATTAAATAAATCTTTTCTCACCTTAGCAAATACTTTTTGAGTTTCAAAACATTCTCAGAAATACACCAAATTGTCTTCAGCAGAACAAAGAGGATGCACTCCAGAGGCTGCAGCTATAGAAAGCACAGAAATGCTGATATTCATTACACATATCTCACATATTAGCCAATCAAAACTCTTCCCTCACTTTTTTCAAATCAAAACCCTTCCCCCTCTGCCCTCTCTGCCTTTTTTGCTTAGCAACCACCTCCTGAAAGACCTCTCATGTTTGCAACTTCACACAACAATGTTTCAATTGAACTCTGAACTCTCAGTGCACCTGCGTATCCAGTGCAATCTTTCATTAAATGTTTTTTCCTTGACCATTCAAATTACATCTTTCAAAGAACACATCCATGCACCCTAACTTTCTGTTTTCAGAAATGGAAATGCACCAATCACTGCTAATGAATCATTAGCATTGGAAATCCACAGTTTTTTTTCTTTACAAACTCCTACTGTTTCAACTGCCCTTTCATTACCACACTTCATCTGACTGCAGCACAACCTTCTCTAACCATGTTTTATGCCTGGATTGTTGGACATAGTTACATCTACTGGGCTCAAAGGTATGCTGAGAACAGAAATTTACCTAACCTCAATTTACAAGATGTGGAAATTAAGTGGTTGGGCCAAAGAGGATTAAAATGTCACCAATTGATACCATTGGTGAAAACCTTTATGCATTTGCCAAAACCTGACCTGTTAATTGTGCACTGTGGAGGTAATGATTTGGGCACTTTGACTGGGGTAGGTCTGGAAATGCTTTTAAAGGACACCTTTGAGCAATTAATGGCACTTTTTCCGCAAACTGCCTTGGTATATTCAAATATATGCCAAAGACAGAAATGGAGGTGGTCCAACCAATTTTGTCCACAAATTGAGAAGTCGAGGAAGCATGTAAACAAATCTGTTTCAGCTTACATGAGAGACCATGGAATGGGCTCCATGTACAACAATAATTTGCGTTACTGCATGCAAGATATCTACAGAGGAGATGGAGTTCACTTCTCAGATGAGGGCAACAGAATTTTCATTTTGAATTTAAGACTGTGCATTGGTACCTACTTATAAGTACCTAAATGTACCATAAACCCAAAAGCTCTTCTCAGAGCTACCCTACATCTGATCACTCACAATTATTATTTTTCTCTAACTTTTTTCTCTAATTTTCAACAAACTACGGTCCCCGGAGCGCTACCCGGTACGCGAACCGAAAGCTAACCGCGCAAAATTTCAAAAAAAAAATGTTTTTTTCCCGCACATATGGTCCTCCTCAGCCACTCTCAGAAAACCTAGGGGGTCAAGATACATCTACCGTGCCCCCTTCTACCCATTCTGAACATTATTTGCCCTCCATCTTGTATCTTGATTCGACCGAAACACAAAATGGTGGACTCCCGTAACGCTGCTGGTTCGCGAACCGGGACGCATACCGGGAAGCGGTCCAATAAAAAAGGTGGGAAAGTAATTCACAGAAAAACGACTGGAGACACTCTCACCAAATATAGATTAGCTCATACTACATAACAATCCCTTTCATTTTCACAAATTTGATTGAAATTCCATTTAGCCATTAAGCCTGTAGACCTCTCTAAATACCGTGAGGTAAATTACTTCACAAAACACATATGAAGTTTTGGAATTGACAACCAATGAAAATGTTACTTTCATTTTCTACTTTTATTACCTGACATTTGATTGGTTATATACCTGAATATATATAAAGGAAGAGAAGGAAACACAGCCATTTTGACTGCTACTTCTTGTTGTACATTACATTTGAATTATCACTAAACACTTCAACTTGTTTGTGAAGGTAAGTTGTTATTTTTAAAACTGAAGTATATTGTACACTATAAATTAATATGGTAAACTTTTTCTGATAGTTACATACTATCCCTCTGTAGTAGTTATAGATTTAGATAGACTTCTCTGTTATAGTTATGGATGGAGTTAGGCTTCTCTTGTATAATTATGAATTTACTTACGTAAAATCACATACACTTTTTTATAGTCCTACTTCCACTCTGATACTATACACTGCCAAAGATAAATTCACTGATAAAAACTGCCTATCTAAAATTAATCCCAACAGTGCCCTATCTCTACTAATATATATTTTTTTATCCAAATTTCAGGCAAAATGGAAGGTGAACAGAAAGTTGAATTTAAAATTGTCCTGCAAGAGAGCAGCCAAGAAATCATTGATCAAAATGAAAATGAATTTATGGATGAAAGTAGGGACCAAGAACTACTGCAATGTGTGCAAGCAGTAGATAACCTCCTTAAAAATGAGGACATTTTACACCCTCAGAGACTACAAAGTATATTCAATGAGAATTATGAAATTTCTGACAGTGAAATGTTAGAAAGTTTAATAAATTATGAAACACAATCACAATAAAAAAAATGCTTAAAAAATAAGGAAATTAAAAAATAATCAACAAAAACAACAAACAATTAACATACAGTATTTCAAAAGTCTATCATTCTTTTTTCCTTATAGTACGCTGCCCAGAATGCTTTTCCGGTTCGCGAACCGGCCGCTCCCCACGCAAAATAATTTTTTAATTTTTTTTTTGTCCTGCTGGGCCCTTTTAAAACCTCCACATAAAACCTAGGGGGTCAACGAGGATCTACTATGCCCCCTTATGGTAATTTCCCCCTTTGTTTTGGCCTCCTCTTGTCTCTCGATCCTACCGAGAGACAAGATGGCAGCCGCTCCGGACTGTTTAGAATGTTGACAGACCCGGAGAGCCAATCAGCTTCACATCGCAAAGTTCCGTTACGCGAAAAGTATGCGAACCGGAGCGCTACCCGGAGCGCTGTTACAGATATATATCTTTTTTGGAACGTTAATTTCTCAAAATCCACTGGAGCACATATATAGAGACCTAGCAAAGGCACATCGGGCTAACAATCCCTACAATTTTGCCAAGTTTCGTGCAAATCCATTCAGCCGTTCGAGCTAAAAGTGAGGCCAACCACCCTATGGAAAAATGAATGGGAAAAACGCGTTTTGGGACCCCCCTTGACAACCCCCCCCCAATTTTCAGAGGCTGCTCAGAAACAAAATGTGCCATTTTCCTGAAAATTTCAACCGATTCAGTCCACAAACGCCAAAGTTATTAGACATAGAATTTTCAAAAATCCCATAGGGAAAAAATCCTAACTATATATACCTACTGGCGACCGCCAGTAGGTTATATGTATATATATATATATATATATATATATATATATATATATATATATATATATATATATATATATATATATATATATATATATATATATATATATATATATATATATATGTGTGTGTATATATAACCTACTGGCAGTCGCCAATAGGTATATATAGTTAGGATTTTTTTGAATGGGGATTTCTGAAAATTCTATGTTGAATAACTTTGGCGTTGAAGGATGGAATTGGCTGAAATTTTTAGGTAAATGGCACATTTTGTTTCTGAGCGTCCCCTGAAAGTTTGGGGGGGTTTCTTGAAGTGGGGGCCGAGAAAAAAGGGGGGTCCCAAAAAGTGTTTTTAACATTGAGTTTTCCATAGGGCGGTTGGACTCACTTTTAGCTTGAACGGCTGAATGGATTTCTATGAAACTTGGCAAAATTGTAGGGACTGGTAGTCCGATGTGCCTTTGCTAGGTCTCAAGATATGTGCTCAAGTGGATTTTGAGTATTTTAGGTTCAAAAAAATATAAATATCTGTGACAGCGTCCCGGTAAGCGCCCCGGTTCGCGTACCAGACGCGTAACGGAACTTTGCGAGGAGAAGCGGATTGGCTCTCGGGTGTCTGTAAACATTCTAAACAGTCCGGAGTGGCCGCCATCTTGTGTCTCGGTAGGATCGAGACACAAGAGGTGGCCAAAACAAAGGGGGAAATGGCCATAAGGGGGCATAGTAGATTCTCCCTGACCCCCTAGGTTTGATGTGGGGGCTTTAAAAGGGCCCCGCAGGGCAAAAAAATAAAAATTGTTTTTTTTTGCGGTGGGAGCGCCCGGTACGCGCACCGGGAAGCGGTCCTGGGAGCGTACTATGGGGAAAAAAGAATGATAGACTTTTCAAATATTGTATGTTTATTGATTGTTCATTTTGTTGTTTTTTTTAAAAAAAATTTATTTAAGTAGCAACATGCAGGTACCAATGCAGAGTCAAAAATTTAATATACACCGTCTCCTTTGTAGATATCTTGCATATTGTTTCAGAAATTATTGTGGTATATGGAATTCATACCATAGTGTGTCAGGAAAGCAGAAACAATATGGAGGCAGAAGATGATAAAGAGATGTTAAATACACATTGGAGATAATATAGTTGGAGAAAGGAAGTAACTATGAGCAAACTTACTATGTAACACAAAAAAGTTGCACAGTAAATTTTAAGTCTCACTTTATATTATATCTTTTGGGGTACTTTTTCATAATTTTCAAATAAAAAAGAATAATGTCTCAAACAATTTTAACTTATAAAATTTAAATTTATTGTAAGAATTTGTAACATTAATTCATCTGGTATGTCCCCCTTTTCATTCCATGATTCACATTCATCAACACATTTAATTAATTCTTCGTCTACAGTGTCATCCAAAAAGTCTATTTCTTCTTTTTCTTCGTTAGGATTGTTTTCAATCTTAATTTGAAATGAAATTTTATTTTCATTCTGTTGTGCTTCCATTTTCTTAATGTAAATTGCATAAAAAATAAATATATCAGTGAGATAGGGCATTGTTGGGTTTAAGTTCAGACAGGTACTTGTGAGTTTATAACAGAGAAGTTATCTTTGGGAACTGTATGGTTTCAGGCAGGAAGTAGAACTATTAAAAAGTGCCTGTGAAGAAGCCTAAGTAAATTCATAATTATACCACAGAAGCCTAACTCAATCAATAATTTAAATAATTAAGCCTTTCTTAATGACTAACTCTTATAGAGGGACAGTATATAACTATCTGAAAACGTTTTCCTAAATTAATTTAAAGTGCATAACATAGTTCTCCTTTCAAATTTTTAAAATAACATCTTACCTTTCAATAAGAAGTTTAAGTTGTCAGTGAAAATGCTCTTGAAATGTACTTCAGGAAGTAGTAGTCAAAATGGCTGTGTTTCTCTCTCTTTCTTTATATATATTCAGGTACATAACCAATCAAATGTCATGAAATAAAAGTAGAAAATGAAAGTAACATTTTAATTGGTTGTCAATTCTAACACTTCATATGTGTTTTTGTCATGTAATTTACCTCAGGATATTTAGTCAGGCCTACAGCATAAATGTCTCAATGGAATTCCATCAAATTTGGGTAAATGGTAGGGACTGCTATGTAGTAGGGCTTATTATATATGGGATGAAAGTGTCTCCAGTGGTTTTTCTGTAAATTACTTTCCCACCTTTTTTAAGCGAGCGCTTCCCGGTGCGCGCCCCGGTACGCGTACTGGCAGCGTTACGGGAGTCCTCACTTTTGTGTTTCGGTAGAATTGAGACACAAGATGGAGGGCAAACAATGTTCGGAATGGGTAGAAGGGGGCACAGTAGACACTTCCTGACCCTCTAGGTTTTCTGAGGGGGCCTTAGGACGCTCATATAGGCAAAAAAAAAGAATTAAAAAAAATGTTTTCGTGGGGAACGCCCGGTACGCGCACCGGTAAGCGTACCGGGGAGCGTACTTTGGTAAAAAATAGTGAAAAAGTAAGAAAAAGAAAAACATTTTGAATGATCAGAGGTAGGGTAGCACAGAAAATAGCTATTGGGTTCTGTGGCTGATTTAGGTACCTACAAGTAGGTTCAAATGCACAGTCTTAAATTCAGGAGGAATATTCTATTCCCCTCATCTGAGAAGTGCACACCATCGCCTCTGTAGATGTCTTGCATGTTGTAACGCAAGTTATTGTTGTATATTGAACCCATTCTAAAGTCTCTCATGTAAGCAGAAATAGATTTATTCACATTTTTTCGTGCTTTCTCAAATTGTGGACAAAATTGGTTGGAATAGTTTCATTTTTGTCTTTGGCATATATTGCAATATACCAAGGCAGTTTGGGGAAAAAGTGTAATCAATTGATGAAAGGTGTCCTTTAAAAGCATTTCCAGACCAACCCCAGTCAAAGTGCCAAAATCATTTCCACCACAGTGCACTATTAAGAGGTCAGCGTTTGGCAGATGCATAAAAAAAGTATATTAAAAAAAATATAAAATATATTTTTCCTTAAAAAGAAGAATACATTTTACAGCTTATGATATTTGGTAATAAAAAACCATTGAAATTCACTGAAAAAACCATAGGTTATAGACCATATATAGTTAGGAATTAGCATTTACAAAACCTTGAAAATTCACAGAAAAAACCATAGGCTATAGACCATATATAGTTAGGGATTAGCATTTACAAAACCTTATTTTACTCACACAAAACCATTGAAATTCGCACTAACGATATATCGCGCACCCGCAATCCACTGCTGATGATGTCATATATTACATCATTCATGACATGGTCAGTGACATCACTGATGACATCACTGATGACATCTCAAATAACATCACTGATGACATCACTGATGACAACATCCAGTGACTGTATGTTTCTGTAAAGTTAAAATATGTCTTACATATTGAAGAATGAGTGGATGTATAAGTGTCTGGATGAAGGATTTAGTAGGTGCATGACTGACTGTATGAGTGAGTGATTAAATGTGTCTCACTGAGTGCATGGGTTAGTGACTAAACTGTCTTAATTTGTGCATCATTATGTCTGTTGTTCTGTAAACTGCTGCATGTGTTGATCAGTAGCTATATGAGTGGCTATATGGGTTATTGATTGGTTGCCCAAGTGTTTGAATGGGAGACTGAGTGTGTGTGTGGGTGGCTGGGAGGTGTGTGACTCTGTGCATAGATGTGTGAGCAGTTGATTCACTAGGTGTATGAGTTCAAGAGTGCATGTGAAACAGCCATATGGGCGGTTGACTGTGTGCATGGGTGTGTTGGTGAGTTAATGGATATCTCAGTGCTAAATGTCCAAGTAAGTACATATGTAAAACACAGTGCATGTGAGAGCTGGTTAATATAAATGACTATACATGAGAGCCAGTGAATGTGCGAGTGGCTGTATGGATCATTGTGTACTTGTTGTATTGATTGTATAAGAGAGTAAGTATGTGTTAGTATATGTTTGAATAAGTAAGGTGTTGTGTGTATAACTGTATAGTTGAGGAAATGGAAGTGTGATTGATTCTTTGCATGACTGACTAGGTGTGTGAGTAACTCCATGGATGAGTGACAGTCTGTGAGTGTCTGTTTACACTGAGTGTATCTAAGGTTATATTAGAGTCTGAAGAGGTTTATCGTATTATCACATGAATGATGTCATCAGTGATGTGATCAGTAATGTCAAATGAGATGTCATCAGTGATGTCATCAGTGATGTCATTTGAGATGTCATCAGTGATGTCATCAGTGATGTCATTTGAGATGTCATCAGTGATGCCATCAGTGATGTCACTGACCATGTCATGAATGATGTAATATGTGACATCATCAGCAGTGGATTGCGGGTGCGCGATATATAGTTAGTGGAACTAACTATATATGCGAATTTCAATGGTTTTGTGTGAGTAAAATAAGGTTTTGTAAATGCTAATCCCTAACTATATATGGTCTATAACCTATGGTTTTTTCAGTGAATATATATATATATATATATATATATATATCCTACTGGCGGTCGCCGGTAGGTAGTTATAGTTAGGATTATTTTCAATGCAAAATCTCAACATTCTATTGGTAATAACTTTAGCGCCGGTTGAGGAATCTGCCTGAAAATTTCCTCAAATTTGCCTCGCGGCGCTCCGGTCCTTCCCTGAAGGTGTGGGGGGATTTGTCAAGCGGGGGCCGAGATAAAAGGGGGTCCCAAAACGTGTTTTCCCCATGTTAATTTCCATAGGGCGGTCAACCTCACTTTTAGCCCGAACGGCTGAATGGATTGCCACCAAACTTGGCAAAATTGTAGCGACTGGTAGCCCGATGTGTCTTTGCTATGTCTCAAGATATGTGCTCCAGTGGTTTTTGAGTAATTTAGGTTCAAAAAATATATATATCTATGGCTGTGCCCCGGTAGGCGCACCGGGGAGCGCACCGCGCGGAAAGCTTATTGGCTCTCGGGTGTCTGTAAACATTCGAAACAGTCCGGAGCGGCCGCCATCATGTGTCTCGAGACACAAGAGATGGCAAAAACAAAGGGGCAAATGACCATAAGGGGGCAGAGTAGACCCCCCTGACCCCCTAGGTTTGATGTGTTGGCTGTAAAAGGGCTCCGCGGGAGAAAAAATTAAAATAAAAATGTTTTCGATTTTCACGGGGGTGCGCCCGGTACGTGCACCGGGGAGCGGACCGGGGAGCGTAGCATCGGGAAAACCCAGTTTATTCACTGCGTCACCTCTACGACCCTTTCTTGCGTCAATACGCCCCTTTTGCATAAATTACACCTGGCGTAGGTATAATGTGGCGAAAGGGATTATAAAGTGACGCATCTACCTAGATGCGTCACTTTGTAAATATAACTCAATAAGGTGCATGTTTTACGCTGCTGATGCGTCACAAAAAGTGATGTACCGGTGGCGTAAAAGTACAAAGTGACGCATCTACCTAGATGCGTTACTTTGTAAATATAACTCAATAAGGTGCAATTTTAACAGCACTGGTGCGTCACAAAAAGTGACGTACCGGTGGCGTAAAAGTGACGCATGGCCTTATAAATGAGGCCTTCAGTCTTCTACTCATGCGTCATATTAAATATATGACGTATTATGTCGCAAGTACTTACAGATACGTCAGTATTTCAAACGTATCTGTAGGCGCAAAAGTGCTGCATTGCTGGAGTGTGTCACAAAAATGATGCAACTCCAGCAATGCATCCTTTCACATGGGGGAAGGCCCATGTGAAAGGGCCTGCATCAGTCTTACGCCTGCTGTGAAACAGGCGCAAGATTTGGACGCAACAGCGTCATAAAAGTGACGCAGTGATATCTCATAGATTTCACTGCGTCACCTCTACGACCCTTTCTTGAGCCAATACGCCCCTTTTGCATAAATTACACCTGGCGTAGGTATAATGTGGCACAGGGGTTTACAAAGTGACGCATCTACCTAAATGCGTCACTTTGTAAACATAACTCAATAAGGTGCATTTTTTACGCTGCTGATGCGTCACAAAAAGTGATGTACCGGTGGCGTAAAAGTACAAAGTGACACATCTACCTAGATGCGTCACTTTGTAAATATGATTCAATAAGGTGCATTTTTTACAGCACTGGTGCGTCACAAAAAGTGACGTACCGGTGGCGTAAAAGTGACGCATGGCCTCATAAATGAGGCCTTCAGTCTTCTACTCATGCGTCATATTAAATATATGACATATTATACCGCAAGTACTTAGAGATACGTCAGTATTTCAGATGTATCTGTAAGCGCAAAAGTGATGCATTGCTGGAGTGCGTCACAAAAATGATGCAACTCCAGCAATGCATCTTTTCTTACCCTTCCACACCCCTGTTCCTTTTCTACATTTTCTTTGAATATCTACATTCCCCATGTTCACTCTCCTTCTCCTTACTTTCCTTCCCAACACTCACCTTCTTTCAGTCCCCCTACTTCTCTTCCTTTCTCCTCTCATACCTTTCTGTTCTTTCTTACTCATTTTCCTTTCCTTTATCAATGCACTCCACTTCACTTACTCTTTTTCATTTTTCTAAGAATATAGCTCTTTGATGAGAATTGGAGGTAGTTCTGAAAAGAACTTTTTTTTCTTCTTTTTTTTTAGAACAAAAACAAAAACAGGGAATGAAAACTGCTCAACAGGAGCAAAAAACAAAATTAGGGCTGGGAACGGCAGCAATGGTTCTCCAATGATCGAACCATGAGCAGAACACTTTCCTCCCCAAAGCAAAGTAGCTGATCACAGTATCTGCATTTAAGGACGCCTTTGTTAAATGCAGGCTGAATGTTCGGAACCAGCTCTTGTGATCTCCCCCTCACCGATGTTGTTGGTCCTCTGGTTGATGTAGAGGCCCCATCACTGGGAACCTCTTGTGCCAGAGCCCTTACACTTTCTCGGGCAAAATTCTGGGGGTGACTCCTCTCCACATGGTGAATCATTGTGGAGTTCCCAAAAGAATATTTTTTAGTGGGGTCACCCCGTGACAGGACCGTGTGACAGATCCTGCACTCCACTTTTGGAGCATTTACTTTCTTTTGGTCATCAGGTATGGAAAAAAACTTCCAGATGAAATTTTCTTTCACCTTCGGCTGAGTAGGCTCTTCATCAAGGAATTCATTGGAGTCATCTTCACTGCTGGATGGTCTGGCAGCCATGATAATCCAAGATATCCAACAAAGAACCGAGAGCAAAAAGGCAGGTCTTTCAGTCACAAAAGTGAAAGAAGAAGTGAAGGAAATGGGTGGGGATTTCATTCTTTGTAAAAAAAAATGTTAGCAACCAATGAAAAGTGTTATTTTAAGGTCACATGACTTGACGTGCTTACGCTGCGTGCACCGAAACGCTTCCAGGGGCGCTAACTCGGCGCAAACGTAGGTGCTTCCGGGGGCGCATACACGGCGCGAACGAAGGCGCTTACGGGGGCGCTTACGCGGCACGCCTAAGTGACGTTTTGATAGTTTCACGGAAATGCAAAATCATTTTCATTTCCTTATTAAAAAAAACTGCTTTTATATGTATGGTACTAAATGTCTTGCGTTATTATTTACTTTTCATTCATATTTTTTTTCACAAACGCAAGTAGCGCTCTGGTGCGCTTTCCGGAGAGCTTACCGGTGCGCGCACCCAGAGCGCCCCAGGAAAAAAGGATACATTTTTTTACAAAATATTATTATAAAAAATAAAAAATATTAATTAATACTTACACAAAACAGCAAATTTATAAAAAAAATCTTAGGTTAGAAATTCTATATAGAAAGGAATTAGCTTTTAAAAAACCTTTGAAATTCACTGAAAAAGTCATAGGTTTCACACCAGTTATAGTTAGGAATTAGCATTTAAAAAACCTATTAAATTCACTGAAAAAACCATAGGTTTCACACCAGTTATAGTTAGCTGGAAATTTTACTGACATAAAACCATTGAAATTCGCACATTATAGTTAGTTGGACTCACTATAACTTGCGCGCCTGCAATGCACTGCTGATGACGTCACTTATTACATCACTCATGACATGGTCAGTGACATCACTCATGACATCACTGATGACACCATCCTTGTGACAGAGTGACAGACCTCCTTTCAGTGTAATGTAACCCTTGAAACACATATTCAAAAATAGAAACTAAAATTTTCAAAAAAATAGAGATACCCATACCAGTTTCAACAACCAATTCAGTAATACCACCATCTATATACACATCCACTCATTCACCAACAGTCCTATATAGTCACTCATACATATATTCACTCATCATATGTAGTGAAAAACCTATACATCCTGTTACACACCGACAGTCATTCAAAAGTTACTCACACACATACTCACACATGCAAATAAACTATTGATCATCCATTTATTTGCATATACAGCTATACACACACTACCACCTTACTTCTAATGAAACTTACACATACTTACTCTCTTAAACAATCACTTATAGAAACACATACTTATTTAAACAAGAACTCTTTCAATCTCTCACTCTCACATATACTCACTTATATATATCAATACTCACATATACTAGATTAAAACATATGTAGTTACTGATAAAGACACTAGTAAGACAGTCATTCACTCACTAACACACACATATACACACTAAGCCAGGTGACCAATCATTTAAAAAAAAAAAAAAATCCATTAAGACACTTATTTAAGCATTTATTCTTCCATTGACCTTTACATATACATAAATAAAACATATTTATTTTTCAGAAAGACACACATTTACTGGATGGTGTCATCAGTGATGTCATGAGTGATGTCACGGACCATGTCATGAGTGATGTAATATATGACGTCATCAGCAGTGCATTGCAGGCGCGCAAGTTATAGTGAGTCCAACTAACTATAACGTGGGAATTTCAATGGTTTTATGTCAGTAAAATTTCCAGCTAGCTATAACTGGTGTGAAACCTATGGTTTTTTCATATATATATATATATATATATATATATATATATATATATATAAATATATATATATATATATATACTCCAACCTCCGTTTTCCTCCCGCAATCGCTCTCCCTTCGATCGCGCTGGACACAGACACGGACCAAACGTGAGATGCTGGTTAGATTTTATTCAGCTGTCGCCATAACGTTTCGGCACAAAGCCTTGATCAAATGACAGTAACCACATTTTGCGTGAGTATTTAAAGTGCACAGTGCTTTTACGTGATTGGTCCATTTAAAAAAACACATTGACATAGTGGACAGACTTTTGATCACAGGCATATCGTGCATGTATATTTTCAAAGTTCACGATAAATAGTACATGACATTTTTACGAATACTATGTATTGCCTTGACTTTGTAAGTACCTCAATTTTCTAAAACAATATCGGGTTATATCCCTGATTATATTTACAACTTTTTTTAGATACATTTCATTCTATATGCATCAAGAGTTTGTCCAAAAGTACAAGGCCGCACACTACAAAAGGCCGCCTCCAACAGAAGCTTTATTCACGCGGAGAGCTGGCACTTTGTCGGGTCCATTTTCGGGCCCTTGTTCACAGGCTGAAACTGAATCATACATCGGCTTCCATGACTGCATGTGCTTTCTTTTCAAGCCCTGCGGTGAGGCCTCTAAGGTGAGTCTGCTTACTAATGGCATGCTGGGACAAGTAGTTTCTTGGGAGCATTGCGAAAAACATTTTGTTAAAACCCTCCAGTGGGTGTGTTGAATTCATTTTCAAATTAATATTTGTTTGGTTATGCGCTCTCCAGTGAGCCTCCGGGCATTAGTAACCAGCTCCTTTTTCCTTCTGTAGCTGCCTCGGGGCTGCGAACAGTTCTGTGCCCCTGCAGCTCCATTATTGGTTGAATTATTGGTTGAATGGCGGTGCATAGCCTCAGGGCTGGACAGCCGTAAAATTGCATCAAGAGTTTGTCCAAAAGAACAAGGCTGCACACTACAGAAGACCGCCTCCAACAAAAGCTTTATTCACACATAGAGCTGGCACTTTGTCACTAAATTTGGCACTGCCCCCTATGTGCAAGTTTGGCATACATAGTTGTTATAGCCAAAATTAAGACCTGATTAATCCTGGTCTTAAATTGGTGAAACGTGGAGAAATGCATTATTTCTTCTCAATTTTGCTTTTCCATGTGGGCAGCCTTGTGCAACACACATGGAAAAAGCAAATGGCCATGGTTTGTTTATGTACAGGAAGGTGTCCCTTCAAGCACGATCTGTGATGGCCGTGTAGTCCCGGAGCTCCGTGGTCGGTGAGCCCCACATCTATCCTGCAATCTCATCCTGACGTCTGGAGTGTCTCTCCCGGGACCGGAGGGGTGTTGGAGCCTTTGCCGCTTGTATTTGGAGCTGTTTGCTGTCCCAGCAGGGGAGCTGCGACAGTGGTTCGCAGACAGCCGAGTGCAGACCTTCAAGCCGGGGCCCACAGTTGAACAACTTCTGGTTTGGCCGGAAGATGGGGCCGTGACGTAAGGTTTGCCGCCTCGGGCCACTGTCTGGCCCCGCCACTGAGCTGGGTTTGTCTACGCTCCTTTGGTGTGAGCGCTGAGAAGTGAAGGGAGCAGCGGCAATGAAGGTGCTGCGGCTGTTGCGATTCAAGCGGACGCCGTGCTTGGTATGATCTGCTGTCCCGGGATGGAAAACGGATCTCTCCCCCACTTGACATTCTACTGCCGATCTTGTGAGGCCTCCTCCCTTTACCTCTGATGGACCTTGTCTTTGTGTGCTTCGGCGGACTCTATGGGGATGGACCTTCCCCCTCCCCCCTTCCCTTCTTTTTTCCTTTGCCGTCGAGGCCATTTTGTGACGTTCTGGACGTCTGGCGGCGGGGAAGCTCTTGAGCTGAGTGATGGTTTATTGGGGTGCCTTTTGATGCCAGCCGCTGTGTTGGTGGGGTCCTTCTCACCCCCTGGGGCCCCCCTCCTGGACTGAATTTTTGTGAAGCTGTGCTGTGAGGGGATGCACTGCTGGCCTCATGCAGGCACTATTGAATGCAGGATTTCAGGGAAGGTGATGACCTCGATGTGAGAGACGGGGGGCCTTCTTTGTGTGGGCCATGATGCAGCTTTTGAGGTGGGGTGCACAGGTGGAGCTGTAGTGTGGAGTGTTGGTCCTTTGAGCTGGCTTCGTGTTGGTGGAGGGGTCTTCCCCCCATCCTGTGTTCTGTGGCTCCTCTTCCCTGGCTGCTCTTCTGAGGCAAGTAATGTTGTGCAATCAACTGTTTGAACACCTCTTAATGCATTAATTGCCTGGTGAGCAGCGCATGGACATTAAGACGCAAATTGCTGTTATATGTAGGGGTGCTGAGGTGCGGTGCATGTCCCCTGCGGTGGTGTACTGATTTCCCTTCTGCTCCTCTGCCCCCGTTTGCCATCACGAAGCCCCTCTGGGTGCCCATACTGTTGAAGGGCTGGGTTGCTTGTCCCTGCTGCAGCTGATCCTGTGGTGCCCGTGTCTGGATTAACTGAGCTGATATTACCTTCTGGCTGGTTCTGAGCTTGCCCCTGATTGCACGTTGCTTATTGGGGCATTTAGAGAGTGAAGGCACCGGGACCAGGGGGTCGAAGGCGGTTCAATCTAACAAGCTCAACAGATACACTACTACTAAGGAGATGCCTAAGGGGAGGTTGTCGAAGGAGTCGGCGAGGGGGGCGTTGGCCGGGGAAGAACCTGAACTATCTCTTCAAGGATGTCATGGACACTATTTCTGGGGTCAAGACCTCCGTAAAGCATAAAATGGAGTCAATGGCCATAGACATTAACCTGATTCATGCAGACCTGGGGAAGCTGAATGAAAAAGTGAAACAGGTTGAGCTTACCACCTCTAGTCTCATGGAGGATGTCTCCCAGCTGCAAAAGGAAGTTGTAGAACTGCGTGATTCACGTGTTGCCTTTGACCTCAGATTAGAGGACTATGAAGGCCGCCTCCGCCGTAACAATCTGCGCATCCTGTGTGTGCCTGAAAAGTGGCAGGGGCAGGCCCCGGACCTTTTTGTTGAGGAACTTATTTCCAGGACAGAGATTGTATACTTCAGTGCTCGAGGGCCAGCGCTACCCTTAAATATGAGAACGCTACTATTTCTTTCATCCCAGACTTCACGCAGAGAGTGCAGAAACAACGGAAATTTTTCTTGTCTGTGAAGCGTGACCTGCGGTAGAGAGGCATGAAGTACTCTATGCTGTTTCCTGCCCATCTTAGAGTGGAGGCGGAGGGCAGAGCATGGTTTTTTGATCAGCCGGAGACAGTGGCATAGCGGCTGGAGTTTCGGGGCCCTCCGGATCGAGCTGGCCTGGGGAGATGGTTACTCTGAAGCTCAGACTTCCTGATTGGAAGTTCAGGCATGTATCTTAGCAATGTGGGGGGTGGCGGGAGTGTGTTGATGCGGGGGGCGTGGGACGAGAGGTTTATCTGGATTTCGTGGGAGGGGTGCGAGGTATAACATTTACATAATTGTGCTCACTGCGGACTCATTCTTGTGTTTTTTGGGGCACTGACCGGAGCTCTTAGGATTTATCCCCCTAAGTACTTTTTTGTTCTTTCCTTTGAATGTTAAGGGCGACAGGCACTCTGCATTTTCAATGGGCAGTTTGAAGCCTAGTGGGCAGGGCAGCGGGGTGGGGGGTGTGGGGGGGGTAAGTTTGTTTCACCAGTTGGGTGGATAGTTTATGGCATCAGCGTATTGTACTTGATTAACATGTTGCAGACAGAGGATTGTCAATTCTTTTTCACACACGATCATGGGGTAGGGAGCTAAAGGTACTGAGTTGGAATGTGAATGGGTTGGGGGACAAAATCTAGCGTGGTTTTTCAATATCTTAAACGTCAGGCGCCGGATCTGGCTTTGCTTCAGGAAAAACATTTAGTTGGTAATACCTGCAAGGCTATGCATAGAATGGTGTACAAGTTGGTGGCCCATGCTGGATTCACATCGGGTTCCAGGGAGGTAGGCATCCTCATGAGAAACGCACTTCATTTGGTGATAGATTCCAAGTGGGTAGATGACGGAGGCACATATGTTGGCATTACGGGTCGGTGGGAAGGGCTTGTTCTTACCCTCCTGTCTGTCTATGTACCCCCAGGTTTGCAATCCACCTCCTTTGCTGATTTAGGGAAACTTCTGCCAGTTGGGCTTTTGGTCCTGATTGGCGATTTCAACTCTGCGGTTTCTGGAGTCATGGATAGGCATCCCTGCGGGATATAGGGCGCGCCATGCAATGGTTACCTGACTTTATTGAGGCCATGGGTTTGGTGGATGGTTGGAGGTTGCTCCACCCCGGCCAGAAGCAATACACATTTCATTCCAGTGCTCCCAAAATCCTCTATCGCCTGGATTACTGTTTGGTCCCGGCAGCTCAGGCATCTTGCCTCACCGAGGCTGTTCATCTCGCCAGGGGCTTTTCTGACCATTCCCCGCTGTGGTTCCGGCTGAGTATCACTTCAGGAGCATCAGGTAGGGTGGCCCCCATTAACCCCTGGTATTTACGTAACCCCAAGCTTTGAAAGGACCTCATTAAGGCTCTAGATGATTATTTTTTGGATAATGAAGGATCAGTGTCCTCTTCCGTTTCCCTCTGGGAAGCCTTTAAAACAGTCATTAGGGGTTAGGCTCTGTCATTAATAGCTGGAACTAGGAAGGACAGGAATAGAGAGGTTGTGGAGACTGAAATGGGGATTGGTCGGTTGTAGGGGGAACTGGAGCAGGAGGTTACGCAAGCTAAATTACATCTCTTGAGCCTTAAGCAGTATGATTACAAATCACTGGTTAATGATAGAGCCAGGGCTCTTGGTAGGTAGCAGCAGGGCAGGCTTTACGACCTGGGGGATAAGGCAGGGAAGCTTATCGCTTGGTTGGACAAAAAGGACTGGGCGGATCGTGTCAGCCCAGAAATGGTTACAGAGGAGGGAGCTTCACTTACGGATCCAAAGAGTATTGTCAACAGTTTTGTGGCGCACTTCCAATCTGTGTATACCTCGGTCTCTGATCGACCGGAGGAAGACTCTAATCTGCTGCTTCGTGCTCTAACAGCTGACGAACTCGTCCAGGCTATACGCTCCTTGAAATCGGGTTAGGCGCTGGGACCTAATGGGCTCCCTATTGAACTCTATAGGCTCAGACCTGACAAGCTGGCTCCCTATCTTAAATGTAAATTTGTTGAGGCCAGGGAAAAAAGGATTCTACCCAAGGATCAGAGAGTTGCGTCAGTGGTGGTCATTCATAAGGCGGGTAAACTCAAGACAAGCTGTGCCTCCTACAGGTCCATTTCTTTATTGAATGCAGAGCCCAAAATCCTGGCCAAGCTTCTCTCTAATAGGTTGGTGAAAGTGGTTAGTAAGCTGATCCATCCGGATCAGTCAGACTTTATTCCCCACAGAAACACAGCCTTAAACTTGCGTCTGTTGCACGGCGTGATGGCCAGGGCCCACACTTTGCAGGAACCAGCCGCATGTCCAGGTCTGTTTAACTCAGGACGCTACATTGAAAAACAAAAAGAATGCAGGACTGAAACGTTACATCAGAAAAAAACGGATTAAAGGTTACCAGACTCTTTTTAAAGCAGTGTTTATTAATCCTGCAGAAATCTAACATGGCGGAGACTGGTGCCACCGGTTTGTCAGGTCAACATTCTAGATTTTCTTAACTCGGGGCAACCCAAGTGTGTGAATGCGCAACCTAATGATTTGACTGCGCACTTCAACCGTCAAATTTTCGGAGTAAGCAGCTTTAGAAGCGCTCCGTGTTACGGTTGCCACTAAATAGTTAGATTTGGGTAATTTTCACAGCTCAGTACGTTAAAGCTTTAATCTCAGTTGTTTAAGTATCTTAACTGCAGAATTTTGTCAGAGAGCAAGCAACACGCATGCGCAACATGGGAGACGCCAAATAACGAGACAGAAACCTTCATGACTGATATCATCTGAGAGAGCATTTTTTAGTTGAGAATTTTTGCTCCTGTGGTAGCAGTGGTAAGAGGTGTCAGCTGACACCGTTTGTTCACACCACCATCAATTTTGATATAACATTATTTCATAACCAAAGACTCTGAGTAGCACATGAGGGAAATATATCCAATTTAGTTAGTCATGAGAAATGAGAATTGCTGAGATATTCTTTATTCAAGACACCACCTGAGGTACTTGAGGTCAATTCTACAAAAGGAGAAAATTCCAGTCAGTGAACATTAAACTAGAAAACTAAGCAGACAATTGTTTTCAATATTACAGGTCCCCCAGTTATTCATTTAAAAAAGATGATAGAGAGAAGCAATAGCCTTATGCCAGATGGTAATTCAAAATTCCTACATTGTCATAGTAATAACAACTAAATTGGTATTGTATTGGTTTTTATGATCCTACTGCATCCAACAGTGTGCACAACGTCCACGGTCGAGGCTGTCTCTCTTGTTATCCACTTCTCCTTTCCCCACCATTGGTGTGCTGTCCAGAAAGTTTTACTTCTTTTGGGTGGTGCGTCGGTGGTGGGGCATTAGGCCCATCTTCGTCTCCCGTGGTTCAGGTCTTGGCAGTGACAGAGTTGAAACCGCAATTGTTTCACTTGATGCAACCATGGCTTTTGACACGGTAGAATGGTCCTATTTGTGAGCAGTTCTGACTAAATTTGGATTTGGCCCCGAATTTATCAGCTGGGTGCGCTTGCTGTGTGCTGAACCACTTGCCCAGATAGTTGTCAACAATCCGGTCTCAGCGTCCTTTTAACTTGGTCAGGGCACTCAGCAGGGCTGCCCTCTTACTCCCCTTCTTTTCTTGCTAGCTCTGGAGCCCATAGCGGCTTGATTGCACTGGGAACCCTCTATCCGGGGCATTTGGTGGTCCCCTGAGTGGGACGACTGAATCTCTCTTGATCCGGCAGTCGGATTGCCCTCCCAGATATTAAGCGGTATTTTTGGGCCTCCCAGCTATCTGCGATCAACCATGGAACGTATGGTCCCATCGCTGATCCTGGCTATGCCATGGATAAGTGGCTTCTCCCCGGAGGTAGCTACAATAGAGCGCTATACTCTAGGCGGACGAAGCTGGGCTTGACAGGTGGGACTAAGCATGCTGTCCGGATCTGGTACGATGCCACAAGCTCTTTGGGATGGAGGGACAAATTGACACTAGTCACCCCACTTTTTAACTCGGAGCTGCTAGGTAAGCTCTGGAATACGAAAGGATTTGATAAGTAGGACTTGATAGGGATTTCCACAATTAGGGACATTAGAGGCAAAGGGAGGATTAAGTCCTTTAAGGAACTACAGGCTGAATTTGAGCTGACGAGCTCTGAGTATTTTCGCTATGCACAAATTGGGCATTCTTTGCAAGCTGCTCTGCTTTTGGAAGCTGATCCCCTGGGGGCTTCGCCTCTTGAAGATAGAATTTTAGATGGTCACCTCCCCGTAAAAACTATCTTCCTGATTTATAAGAAGTTAATTAATCATAGGGCGGATTTGTTTGGGGAGTTGAGGGATAAGTGGGTGCGGGACGGAATAGAACTGGATGATGAGGACTGGCAGTCGGCTGTGTCCTCTCCTAAAGTAGTTGCCATTCCTGCTCGGCTGCGGCTCGTTGAAGTAGTCTCTCAGAAGAAAGTTGTAGAAAGCAGAATAAGTTAAGTATTTAGATGGTTTATTGAGAGAAGCTTAAGTCATGTCTCAAAAGCCTGAGCCAACTGTTACATCTGGAGCTCTCTGAACACTCTTCACTCCGAGTGTTCCGAGTTCCAGATGAGGACGGGTGATGCGAGAACACCACACATCTCCCCTCTTAAAAGAAACAAAAACATGTTTAACAAAAAAAACTAAAACAAATTCTTTTAAACATTTTTTTTAACTTATTAGAATAACAAAAAGCTTAAGCAAATTCACACCTTATAACACAAACGATAATTAGTCCTAGCAAGTCTTTGCACAGATATGCAAATTATCTCCTCATAACATAGTCTTTACACCATACTGGTGCATTTCTTTGCCTATGACTTAATCTATGTTGATTAGAAATCAAACTATGTTGATTATTCCACCCATTCATGTTCCCATGAGAAGACGTACTACTTTGTGTCATGTTTCCACGTGTAGAAACTGTATCACTCTCTTTCTGACGTGAACTTGTTACATCGTCAAATCTGGGAACCTTCACAACCTTTGAAAGACTCCAAACATCACCATCTGACAATTCCACAACTTGTTTGCCTACTCTAACAACTAGCATGGGATCAGAAAAACGAGATTCTCCAGACCTAACAAAACCAGATTTTCTTACCCGCCCAATCACCAATGCTACATGGAACACCGTCTGTGGAATGCTTCACTCTGGACACTGATCTCTTATCTTTCCCACTAATCAGATCTCTCATCAATTGTTGACTCATATTGCAAATACCCTTCCTGCCCCGCATTTTTTCGAATGGGGATAAATCACCATCACTTCTGGGGGTCTTTTTATAATTCTATAAATGTTTTCTCACAGCATCATAGCAATTTTGACCATTGCACAAATCAAGTTGTAATCCTTCTTTCAACTCCCTAATCCACCTTTCTACCATACCATTTCCCTGAGGGTAATAAACAGAGGAACGTTTATGAATTATTCCATGATTATGGCAAAATGATTTCATTTCACAAGATGTGAACTGTGCACCGTTGTCTGACAAAATTGAAACCGGAAATCCTTCCTTTTCAAAAATACAGTTTAGAAAATCAATGACAGTTTTAGAAGTTACATGAGTAACAAAGTTCACTTCTGGCCACTGAGAAAACTGATCAATCAAGACAATGGCATAAATAGGATTTTGCCCAAAACTCATAGGACCAGCAATGTCAACCGAGACAGATTCCTAAGGCCTAGTAGGTCTTGTGACAAAATCACGATCATAGTTTGCAACCTTCTGTGATTTGTCACTGACTGTACACTCCAAGTATGATCTAACCTTTCTTTCTATGGATCTGTCAATTCCAGGCCACCAAACTCACATCTGATTCTCCTTTTCATACTCGTCATACCGGGGTGTCCTTCGTGGGCCATCTCAAGCACAATTTCCCTAAAATCTCGAGGTACTTCTAATTGCAATCCTCTTAGTAAAATGTTGTTTTGAATTGACAGCTCTTGAGCTATCTGAAAGTAAGATAACACCTCTTGGGACAAACTATCTTTGTTAGGCCAACCATCCTTGACAAAAGACATGGCACACTTAAAATCATCATCATCAACAAAGTCATGGTCATAGGAGATTTCAATTACTGGTATAACAACGCTGATGCTGGACCTCACGCCACAGAACTGTTTGAACTCCTCTCCAACTTAAACTTCCACCAACATGTTACGACCCCCACCCATGAAAAGGGACATACCCTAGACCACATTTGGTCTCACAACATCTCTACCTCCTGTCCCACGGCCTCACCATGCATATGGTCCGACCACCACTTACTGCAATTCTCTATCACCACTCAGGGTCATCAAAAAAACCATGCGCCCCCTGGAGGATCAGTCAGGAAATGGAGATCTTTAAACCTCCAAGATTTTCTCTCCTCTCTATCCAACTCCATCCCCACCCAGCTACCAGATATCAATTTGACGGACAAAACGCACTCCGAGTGGCTCCTCTCCGCATGCAATGAACATGCCCCCCTGACTAAGTTCTCTCGCGCCCGCCGCATGGACGCCCACAAATGGTTTTCTGCTGAATTAAAAGAGCAGAAACTAGAACTCCGCCAACTCGAACGGAAGTGGAGACACAGCTACCTAGCCACAGACAGAGCACTTTATAAGACAGCCCGCAAAAATTACAAGGACTCTATCTTATTGGCTAAATCTACCTTCTTTTCAGAAAAAATTTCCAACACCAAAAACAAATCACGGGAAATCTTCAGAGTCGTCAACGACCTTTGCAATGACACCAGAACTGCTCCCTCCCAACCCGCATCTCAAATGCTGTGTAACCAACTCAACAACTTCTTCAAGGAGAAGATCGACAACATAAAAAACAGCATTCAAACCAATCACCCTGCAGATGAGTCGGACATCTGCAGAAATCCCAATACCCTACAAGACATCCCCCCCATTGACCCACCCAAACTACTGGAATTAATGAACCGAGTAAAATCGGGCTCACCCAACGATCCCTGCCCCCCGCACATTTTGAAAGAGGTCTACACCATACTCCCTCAGAGCATACTCCCCATCTTGAACACCTCCCTATCACAAGGAATAGTACCCGATTCCTTTAAAAACGCCACCCTGGTCCCTCTCATAAAAAAACCAGGCGCCGATCCCTCCAACCTCTCTAACTATCGCCCCATCTCCCTTCTCCCCTACTGCGCAAAACTACTGGAAGCCTATGTAACCAGCTACTTATCCAACTTCATCGAAATATCAGACTATTTCGAACCCAACCAAGCGGGATTCCGCCAGGCACACTCCACCGAGGGGGTGATCCTCGCCTTGCAGAACACCCTAAGGACCAATGCCGATAACGGAATCCATCAGGCCCTCGTACTACTCGACCTATCGGCCGCGTTCAACACGGTGGACCACACTATTCTATTACACCGTGTCGAACAAGCCGGCCTCAGTGGCACGGCTCTCTCTTGGGTTAAATCCTTCCTGACGGACAGATCTCAGGCGGTAAAGCTGGAGAACTTCACAGCCCCTACTCTCCCAACCACTTGCGGTGTCCCACCGGGCTCCTCATTGTCTCCCCTACTTTTTAATCTCTATCTTAAACCCCTTCTGCACTCCCTGAAAAACAGAAAAGTAATCATTTTTAACTACGCTGACGATTTGCAGCTGATATTCCCCCTCAACTCCCCGGATTCCGTCGAGGAATTCCAAAAGACCATGCTGCATATCCAGAGATGGATGGATCGGAACCACCTTAAGCTAAACCCAGGAAAGACTGAGTTAGTACTCCCCTGTGACAGCGCACTCAGCTGGGGCCCCACTTCTGGCCACCTTCCATGGGCACACCCCCATCCCCTTCCCAGTCAGCTAAAAGCCTTGGGGTCACTCTCAGCGCCGATCTTTCTCTGAAAACCCAGGTCGGAACAGTGATCTCCTCCTGTTTCTTTCAACTAAGAAAAATTAAAAAAATCGCTCATTTGCTGTCTCACTCTGCTCTCATCCAGGCAGTACTCGCACTAGTCCTCTCGTGATTAGATTTTTCTAACTCGACCTACCTCGGCCTTCCCCTCACCATCTCTAAACGCCTGCAGATTGTGCAAAATCAAGCAGCCAGATTAATCTTCAAGAGCAATCGTAGGAAGTCAGCCAAACCTCTGCTAGCCTCCCTCCACTGGCTCCCCATCACCCATCGGATCACCTTTAAGACAGGCTGCATAATTTTCAAGGCTCTTCACGGAAAAAGCCCTAGGTTCATCAACCAACTAAATATCAAACATATCCCGCCCCGCGAGCTTCCGTCTGCCCACCTATCCCTTCTCAAGGCGCCGACATTTAAAAAGAAACGACTCGGCGGATCCAGTTTCGCATACCTCGCCCCAAAGACCTGGAACTCTCTGCCCTTGTCTATACGGAGCTGCTCCAAGCTGATTGAGTTCAGACGTGCATTGAAGACCTGGCTATTTAAACAAGCGTACGGCTAGAACTCTACATCTTCTGACCCCGCATCCTCCATCTCTCATCTGTTTTCTCTAGCGCCATGAAACCCCTGGGTGTCCGCGCGCTTAACAAATTCCGCATAGAAATCATTACCACATGCAACTCTCCAATCCTCTTCTCTTATGCAACCCTTACAAACTTCACAAATAGAGACTACCCTGTCAGGATCTTCATCACAAGCAACAACATTATCATCATCAACGGGTAGTCTCGAAAGACAATCGGCTAAAACATTCTTTGCACCAGGAATGTACTCTACCTGGAAATGGAAATCTTGTAACTTATACTGCCATCTAGCTATTCTGGCAGTTGCTTTATTACAACCTTTAGTAGTGAATAGGTCTACAAGAGGGCGATGGTCAGCCCTTACTATAAACCTTGAACCGTACACATATTTGCGAAAATACTCAATTCCCCACCAACAGGCCAGAGTTTCTTTTTCTAAAGTCGAATATTTGTCATCTGCACCCAGTAATGGCCTTGATGCAAAAGCAATTGTAACAAGACCGTCTTCTAGCTTTTGCATAAGTACTGCGCCTACGCCTACATTGCTAGCATTGGTAATAATGACTGATTCACATGAAGTATCAAATGGAGATAAAGCAGGTGCTAAAGCAATGCATTTCTTGATATAAGAAAATTGATCTTTACAATTGGATTCCCAAACAAATAACTGATGATTTTTCATTAAGTTCCTTAAATGTACTGTCTTGTCAGCAAAATTTGGGATAAATTTGGTATAATACTCAGCTAATCCTAAAAAGGACCTGAGTTGATCCTTATTAGTAGGTTCAGGGGCATTTTCAATAGCTTTGACTAAACTATGCTTAGGTGAAATACCTTTTTTACTAATAGAATTGCCTAAGTAATCAACTGACTCCTTGCCAAATTTACATTTTTCTTTGGTTAATGTCAACCCATTGTCATGCAAAATAGATAAGACTTGGTACAGAACTTCTGAATGCTCTTTTTCATCTGTCCCAAAGACTAATATATCGTCTTGAAAGTATAGGACATTAGACAGGTTCTTAAACAGTTTGTGCATGACACGCTGAAAGACTGAAGAGGCTGAAACTAGCCCAAAAGGCATCCTTTTATATCTGTACGCACCCTCTGTGGTAAGGAAAGATGTTAGGTGTTTGATTTCTTCATGAAGTGCTATTTGATGATACGCGTTAGATAAATCTAACGTAGTGAAAACAGAAGCATCTTTGAGTTTCGAGAACATCTCACCAATATTCGGAAGAGGATGTCTGTCGACCCAAACATTGGAATTGAGATCTCTCATGTCGACACACAATCTAACCTTGCCGTTAGGCTTATGTGCAACGACAACAGGCGAAAGCCATTCAGAAGATTCGATCTCTTCTATGACATCTAATTCACACAGTCTCTCTAACTCTTACAGACTCCCTCAAAGACAATGGAATATTTCTAACCTTATGGACCTTTGGTATTGCATTTTGTTTCAAAATGATCTTATGTTGAAATTTCTTCAATAACCCTAGTTTAGGTGAGAATACCTTAGGAAATAATGTTTCCCATTTGTTGTCAGTGACCAAACTAACCTGACTGATGATGTTTGAATATCCCAAAACTTGTTGAGGGTAGTTAGTATCCAATTTAATCATTAAATCACGTTGTTGAGGCCACCCTAATGGAAAGGGGCGACCACTCGGTCCCCCCGAAAATATGGTCGGGTGCCCCGATCCCCCCGGGAAACCCTTTTGGGCGGGAGGCATGTCACGGCTGGTATGCCCGAAGCGGCGTAGCCGGGGCGCGCCTTTTCCCGCCCAAGAGGGGTTGTCCTAGACACCTACACCGTCGGCCACGCCCTGTAGGCGGTCGGAGGAGGGTCCACGCCCTCCCAAAGAATAATAAAAGGAGCAACAATCCAAGGAAGCATCCTCTTGTTCCTGTGCTTGGAAGCTGCACCTCTTCGTTGCACGTGAGCCCGAGACGGAACAAAGAGCCAATTTTTAGAACTTGTAATTTTGTGTTTCTTCTTTCAGCGAGTTCGAAGCTTTGATCCAGGACCTCGAGTTGAATATCCGTGAACGATGCCTGGCAAGAAGGTCGGAAAGAAGGTTGGGACTGAACAGATGCATCGCATGCTGGTGAAGGACATGGCGAACATGAAGAAGCAGATGGCGGCAATGAATGGTACGGGTAGACCGAAAAAAGTCATCGGACCAGCATTGCTGGGAGTAGTCCCTGCCGGGAGAGGTAAAAGGGCCAGGAATAGGGTGACAGGAGGGGAGGCTCCGGTTCCCGAATCACCTCCAGCGAGCCCGGTCAGTCCGGTCGAGGCCCCAGTTCCGGTCCCGAACGCGGGACAACCGATCCCTGTAGTGGTCACACCTGTTAACGAGGGGGATATGCCTCCTGAACTGGCTGCCCAGTTGGCGGCATGGTTGGGCAGGGACAACGAGGGTGCCACGGCCGAGGAGGCCAGGTCGATAATGAAGCAGTTGCGGCAATCGAAAGATGCTGCAAAGGCACCTTGTCCTCTTGTTTCCCCGCTGGTTCCCTCGGAACAACCAGTATCGAGCGTTGGAACAGCAGCGACAACAGTCCCAGCTACTTGTTCGGGTAAGCAGCCGTTGCCAATGGCGGGGGAGGGATCGTTACCCTCAAGGAGGGAAAGGGTGGTTCAACATATCCCGATGGATGTGAAAGAAAGGATTTGGGCAGATAAATATGTGAACATGTTTTCATTGTTGACCGATCACTATGAGATAGAGCACGTTAAAAATCAGAAGGAGTTGTTGCATCCGAGTGTATGGCGTGCAAAGATGGCAGGTTTCAGAGTAGATGAAACGATCGCTAATTGGGCCAGGGCGTTTGGAATGTTCACTGCAATTATGGGGGAACGTAGGCCTGAAGTATTGTCGGAATTAGCTTGTTACCAAACACGTATTATGGAATTCTATGAATCGTACGAAGGCAATCAATGGTTTGGTTATGATAACAAATTTCGTAAGGCCAAGGAGCACGACCCATCCCTGACGTGGGATTGTTTCGACTCCATTTCCTGGCAGAAACAGGTTATGCCGAACACGGCGAAGTCGCCTTCTTTGGGCGGGAATGGGGCTGAGCCTTCCCGCCATTCTTTGGTGGCGCCCTTTCGGGCGGGCACCAACAGTGATCAGAACGCAAAGAGTAATGGGAACTCAGGTGGAAAAGGGGTCTGTTGGAGCTTTAACAGAGGCAAGTGCACTAGGCCACATGGGACATGCAAGTTCAGGCATGAGTGTGCAGGGTGCGGACAGTCCTCACACCCCGAGAGTTCGTGCAGAGCCAAGACTGGTGATACGGGAGGTAGAGGAGGGGCCAAACAGGTCTAAAATCGACCGAGGGGCACCGTTACCTACTCCCGTTGACATCATGGCAATGATCCCTTGGCTGAACGAATACCCTGATCATGTCTCCGCCGGGGTGTTGCGAGACGGTTTCTCATATGGTTTCCGCATCCCGGCGGGGGATTTTCGGGGGGAAGCACAGTGTAAGAACCAACTATCGGTTCAACAAAATACGGCGGTGGTACAGGCAAAGATTGCAAAGGAGGTGGCCCGAGGTCGGGTTGCGGGACCATATGGCAACCCGCCAGTTGTCAACTTTGTTTGTTCACCGTTGGAAGTAGTCCCCAAGAAGGACCCAGGTGAGTTTAGGTTAATCCACAACTTGTCCGCTCCTAGGGGTCTTTCGGCGAACGATGCGATTGACCCGGGAGTTTGTTCGGTGCGATATGCATCCTTTGATGAGGCCGTCGCCATTTTGAATCGCCTGGGGCCCGGAGCGCTGGTGGCTAAATCAGATATCGAGTCAGCGTTCCGGTTGCTCCCGGTACACCCACAGGATCAGCGTCTCTTGAGTTTTGTGTTTCAAGGACGCTACTACATGGATAAATGTATGCCGATGGGTTGCTCCATCTCTTGTGCGTATTTTGAGAAGTTCAGTACTTTTTTGCAATGGGCTTTCACCAGAGCCACGGGTTTTACACTGGTCATGCATTACCTTGATGATTTTCTGTTTCTGGGGGCAGCCGGGGACACGGAATGTGCACAGGCCTTGAGGGAATTCTGTAATCTCATAAAAGAATTTGGCGTGCCACTGGCACCAGGCAAGACAGTAGGGCCATCTACTACACTCGAGTTTCTGGGAATTGAGCTCGATTCTGTAGAGGGGTGCTTCCGCTTGCCCAAAGAGAAGGTAATGAAATTTAAGGCCTCGCTCGAAATGTGCCTCGGCGAGAGAATAGTAACTCTCCATCAGTTGCAACAAGCTGTGGGTCAGCTTAACTTTGCCCTTAGAGTGATACCGATGGCTCGCCCCTTTTCCCGCTCTATCGCCCAAGCTATGGTTGGCCTCAAGGAAGGGCACCACCGCACAAGACTGTCAGCAGAGGTTCGCCAGGATATGCGCATATGGCTGGCATTTCTGGCGGATTTCAACGGTCGCGTCGTGTGGAACAAACCGCCAGTTTCCTCCGAAGAGCTGGGGTTGTGGACCGACTCAGCAGGGAGTGTAGGTTTTGGCGCCATATTTGGTAATCAATGGTCGGCACGAACCTGGCCGGTGTGGTGGCACGATGATGAGCTCACAGGTAACATTGGGTTTCTTGAGAGGTTCCCCATTTTGGTGGCCTTGAAAACATGG
This sequence comes from Lissotriton vulgaris, assembly GCF_964263255.1. Lineage (NCBI taxonomy): Eukaryota > Metazoa > Chordata > Amphibia > Caudata > Salamandridae > Lissotriton > Lissotriton vulgaris. The sequence goes on from NC_141689.1 coordinate 1,650,276,083, forward strand.
CCAGAGGGGTTTCGTGATCGCTCTGTGGTGTTCTGGTCTGATAATATGACTGTTGTTGAATGTATCAATAATCAGGCAGCACGCTGCAAATGGATTTTGAGATTGCTGAAGGAAATTGTCCTGTTATGTATGAGACTAAACGTCCACTTTAGGGCAAGACACGTGCCGGGGGTACTGAACCAGGCAGCTGATGCACTCTCTCGTTCCCATATGCAGGCCTTCCGGGGTTTTCTGCCCTCAGCGGACTTGGTGGCGGCACCATTTCCCGAAGCTCTCTGGTCTCTCGGTGCCGCGGATTACAAAACCTCGTGGGAGAGAGTCTAGCACCCAGGACAAGGAAGGCTTATGAAGGGGCGTTCCGTTCCTATTGGTCATTTTTGGGTTCAGCTAGGGGGGAGCATTGGGGGCAGGAGGAGTATGTCCTGAAATTTCTGGTATCATTGCATCAGGCAGGCAGATCAGTGGCTACAGCCAATAGGCACCGGGCCGCCATTTCCTTCATGGCGCGGGCTCATGGCATCCAGGACCCCACATCGTCCTTTCTCGTACAGAAGGCACTGCGTGGGTGGCAACGCCTTGAGGGTCGTAGAGTGGATGAGAGGCACCCGATAGGTCTAGCAAGGTTGTCCCTGTTAATGTCCGTACTCCCTGCGACATGTGCATCTCAATCAGAGACGGTGCTGTTCCGGGCCGCTTTTGCATTAGCATTCCATGGGGCTATGCGGGTAAGCGAACTGGTAGCAAGGAACAAGCAGGATACGGGGGGAGGTCTGTGTCGAGAACACATTCAAATTAAGGGGGAGACAATGGTAGTCTCAATAGCCAGGTCCAAGACCGATCAGGGAGCGATCGGGGACAGTGTGGTAGTCCAGCGGATTCCGGGATCTCCCATGTGCCCGGTAAAATGCGTGGAGGAGTATTTAGCGCAGAGGGCGGCATCATGGGGGGAAGCTTTCTGAGGCACACCGACGCCACCCCACTGACTAGGTTTCAGTTTCAGCGGGTGTTAACAATGGCAATCGCGGCAGCGGGCTTGAACCCGAGCGATTCCTTCCGGATAGGGGCTGCTACAGAGGCTACAGCCAGGGGTCTGAGTGTTGAAAAGGTGAAACAGTTGGGGCGTTGGTCCTCGAACTGTTATAAAAGGTATGTGCGGTTGCACATGTTGTGAAGCTCATGTCATGTACTCACGCTTCTTGTTTTCTGTTTGGTTTACAGTTTCGCGAGCAGGCTTTGCGGGGCGGACTGTGCAGTTGACCCGACACCTGGGGACCAGCGGTCAAAGATCACCGGCTGAGGAAAGAGTGGTGTGGGTCGTTGGCCACTCATACGTGGGGCGCGCCGCAGACGTATTCAAAACAGGTGACATGATTCACGTGGCTGGGGAATACGGGTACAGGGTGACCTTCCACGGAAGGGGCGGGCTCTGTATTGACCAGTTTCAAAGTTTTATTGAGGGACTGTTAGGGCGGACGAGGTCACCGCCATCTGTAATCATAGTGCATCTTGGGGGCAATGATTTGGTGACCATTGGTCGACGAGTACTTCTCGAGTTAATTTTGTCCGCAGTAAGTTGGTTGGCGAGAAGGGTTCCGGGGTGCACAATTGCATGGTCACACATGATTCCTCGGAAGGTGTGGCGGGGGGCCCTCTCTGTGCCAGCTTTGAACCAGTCGGTAAAAAAGGTTAATAACAAAATGAGTAGGTTGTTTCGTACAGGTAAATTGCATTGTATTCCACACGGATGTATCCGGGGGGACCATATGTATTTGGAGGATGGGGTCCATTTGTCCTGGGAAGGAAATGTCTTACTCATAGGAGACTTCATAGCCTGGTTAAAGAGTTTATGTAGCCATGACCTTTAGTAGGAGCTTTGTGGGGGGTCCGGATAGCCGGTCAACTATCCGGCCTGTGGCGGTAAGGTCATGATCGGTGAGCAGTAATTCGAAGATCATGGATGGGAGCGCCCGGGGGAGGTGGCCATTGGCCCCTCACACGGGGAGGCGGTACCCTTCTAAGGATGGGACCGCCGAAAGGGAAGGCGGTCATAGGCCCCTCCCTGTGGAGGAGGGGCTACGGGCCCCTCCTTGGAATTTCCCGGGGCCAGGACATCCGCGACGGCGGATGTGGTAAGCAGTGTGGGGTGGGAGGGGGTCTACGCTACCTTCTAGACACCTCACACGAGTCCTCGGACGACCACCAAGATGGCATCGAGTAAATATGGTTCCCCCGTTAATACAAGGGAAATTGGAAGTTGGCACAGAGGTACAGTCCTCTGTGCGCCCGCCCCTCACAAGTAAGGGGGGGAGTTCTGGTATTAGGGATCTGACACCGGTTACGACCTTGCCGTTGGCCCGTAATGTTAGGATGTACAATTTGAATTTTGAGAAATGCATTTACAGGATGTTTTAGAATCGGCTAGGAGAACCTTTGTATTAGAGATATGTTAAGGTTAGCCAATAAACATCGTAATGTATAAATGAAATTGTACATGATATGAAACTGTTATTTTAATGTTTTCATTTTGTTTCATATTTTAATAAATACGGCCGGGAGGGTAACTCCCTCCCGCCTTCCAAAAGTTCAAGAACCGTTTCCGTCTTCCCATTCTTGGGGATTGTGTTGGGAGGGGGTGACGGGTATCCCGGCCATATGGAAAGGGGCGACCACTCGGTCCCCCCGAACGTATGGTCGGGTGCCCCGATCCCCCCGGGAAACCATTTTGGGCGGGAGGCGTGTCATGGCTGGTATGCCCGAAGCGGCGTAGCCGGGGCGCGCCTTTTCCCGCCCAAGAGGGGTTGTCCTAGACACCTACACAGTCGGCCACGCCCTGTAGGCGGTCGGAGGAGGGTCCACGCCCTCCCAAAGAAAAATAAAAGGAGCAACAATCCAAGGAAGCATCCTCTTGTTCCTGTGCTTGGAAGCTGCACCTCTTCGTTGCACGTGAGCCCGAGACGGAACAAAGAGCCAATTTTGACCCACCCACCAGCCCCTGATGGCAGCGTTTTATAGTACAATAATGTTGATTAATGAAGTATTATCTCTTTTCAGGTTGTGTCTAATAAAGTTTGGAATTTTTGATGTGACAATAAAGTGGTTGCTCTTTTTACATGCACTTAGGGGTGATATCGCAACTGAGTTGAAAGAGGGTATTGCTTAAATAGAAGTTTATACGTCGAAATGCCCAGCATAACTGTTTATTCCGTCCTCATTAGGTTAAAAAATGTCGTATTTATTTTTGGTCGGGCGGTAAGGTCATGATCGGTGAGCAGTAATTGGAAGATCCCTAGAGGTGGGGCGCCACCCATTATGGATGGGAGCGCCCGGGGGGAGGCGGCCATTGGCCCCTCACACGGGGAGGCGGTACCCTTCTAAGGATGGGACCGCCGAAAGGGAAGGCGGTCATAGGCCCCTCCCTGGGGAGGAGGGGCTACGGGCCCCTCCTTGGAATTTCCCGGGGCCAGGACATCCGCGACGGCGGATGTGGTAAGCAGTGTGGGGTGGGAGGGGGGTCTACGCTACCTTCTAGACACCTCACACGAGTCCTCGGACGACCACCAAGATGGCGTCGAGTAAATATGGGGCCCCCGTTAAGACAAGGGAAATTGGAAGTTGGCACAGAGGTACAGTCCTCTGTGCGCCCGCCCCTCACAAGTAAGGGGGGGAGTTCTGGTATTAGGGATCTGACACCGGTTACGACCTTGCCGTTGGCCCGTAATGTTAGGATGTACAATTTGAATTTTGAGAAATGCATTTACAGGATGTTTTAGAATCGGCTAGGAGAACCTTTGTATTAGAGATATGTTAAGGTTAGCCAATAAACATCGTAATGTATAAATGAAATTGTACATGATATGAAACTGTTATTTTAATGTTTTCATTTTGTTTCATATTTTAGTAAATACGGCCGGGAGGGTAACTCCCTCCCGCCTTACAAAAGTTCAAGAACCGTTTCCGTCTTCCCATTCTTGGGGATTGTGTTGGGAGGGGGTGACGGGTATCCCGGCCATACAAACATGAGCCCTCTTTGGCAACATAAACTCTTGAACTTATAGTTTTGCCTTTAAATGAAAGGTCAGTGGTAAAATAACCTAAAACATCTATTGGTTTTTTTCCATACCCAACCAATCTAATGTCAGATGGAAGCAAAGATACATCAGGAAATTCTTTTAACCATTCATCACCAATTAACGTGTGTCTGGCACCTGAGTCAGCCATGACTTTTTTTAACTTTTGTACCTATCTGTAACATGCAGAATGAAGCATCTTTTTTCTCTTCGTCAATTTCATACACTGTTAATAAATTGTCAAAATCGTCAGTATCAGTATCAACTTCATGTACACTTTCAGATTTGGCATATCTTACATCTACAGCATTATACTTAAACTTATTTGTAGTCTTGCACATTCTTGCAAAATGTCCTCTGGATTTACAATATTTGCATTCTTGACCTATGGCTGGACATCTTCAGTTGCAACATGACCAGGAAAACCACATTTGAAACAAACTAAGGGGCATATTATCAAGGGGGTTTATCTCCGCTTTTTTGGCTTTAAAAGCCGAGAAAGCGGAGATAAAATTATCTCCCTATTACCTAGCTGCCGCTAACACCAGTTAGCGACAGCTAGTAGGAGATAGCGACCATCTTGGGCCCCACTTTGCATGTCAGTGATATTTGTCACTAATGAGATGCAAAGTGGGCGTGCCAAGATGTTAGAGACTGAAAACAGTCGCTAACATCGCTATCTCCTATTACCAACTTTTGGAGATATTCGCGCTAAGCGGGAATATCTCCAAAAGCTAATACCTGCCCTGAGCAGTTCTTAGCCATGTTATCCAATGGGAGGTGGATAACATGGCTAAGAGCATTAGCTCGCTAATGCATGAATATCGCTGACTTTTCAGCGATATTCATGCTTTGCGTCGATTTTTACAGCATTTGCGTTAAACCTTGGTAATACCAAGGTTTATTTGCGGTAAAAATCGCCGCAGCGCTGCGGTAAATTTTTGTCTCTAACCAAGCAATAGCGTCAATTATCGCTAGTGCTTGGTAATATGCCCCACAATCTTTCCTGAAATTGTAGTTTACTGAAGAAGAAGATTTGTTGTAATTGCTCTCCGTGGATTTCTTCCTAACAACTTGAACTTCGGATGTTAAGGTTTCCTTTTCAGAAGATTCCTTCGTTTTTTTCCAGACAACTCTTTTATTCCGAATTTCAGGTCCTCAAAACGATGGGCTATGTCGAGGGCCTTGGTAAGAGATAAATCTTTTGCATCTAACAATTTTTCTTGTAAATTGACATCAGCAACATTATGCACTAACTGGTCTCTCAGCATCTGATCATAAAACTCTTGGTAATTGCCTTTAGCAGCCAAAATTCTTAGGTCTTTTACAAAAGAGTCAATGGGTTTATTTGCCAGTTGAAGTCTGCTCAAAAGTTTGTGGCGTGCAACTACTTCATTAACTTTTTTTATATATTGCTTGTCAAGTTGCATTATAGAATTTTCATAGACGTCACTCTCTTCCTCACTAGAATTGTCCATGGCTAAAGGAGATAGATGACTAAGGACTTGTCTGCCTTCTGCACCAAGATAGTGCTTTAAAATTGCCAATTTGCGCTTCTCCGTATAACTATCACCCCCAATTGCCTCTAAGTAGGCTTCAAAACCTTCTCTCCATTGTTTCCATTCCAATGGTGGTTCCCCAGGAGAGGCTAAAAATGGAGGCGGAGCGTTAAAACTTTCCATGGTAATAGTGCAGAAATATTTAAAATATTTCCTTGCTTGACAAAAAAAAACATGAAAATTGGGCATAATGAATCAAAGCGCAAAATTTAAAGTCAGAATGTACTTTTACTCAGTACATAATATATTGCCCAGGTAAGCTATTGTGAGGTCCTAGCTCCTCAAATAAAATGAGATTTATACACAATTGGTAATCCAGGTAAACTAGTGTGAGGTCATAGCTTTGGCAAGAGTAAAATGTATTTGGACTCAATTGTGAGTCATACTCATTGTTCTGCAATTGGCAAAAAGAATGCAGGATCCAAATACAGGTACGTCACAAAGAATGGGTTGCTAAGATACTAATGTACACTCCACATATACCCTTCCTGCGCATGCGTCAAGATGAGTGTCACGGGATGTTTGTTGCGCATGCGTTAAAGAGCACACTGGAATATCGTGAGCGAGTGAATGCGCATGCACAGGATAGCGTTGTGACGTTGCGCGCTGAATGCACCTCTAGTGGGAACCTCAAAATTGGATACAATTAAGAAAAAATCTCACCGCACACGCTCAGAATGCAGGATTTTCAAGAATTGGGAAATGATTCGTCCTCACCATCATCGGACAGTACTCCAAACGCAATTGCCAACTTACAAAATGTAAACGGTAATCTTGGTCCGCGGCTGCAGGGCTTCAGGCTTATGGGTCTTCTTGGTTTGTCACCCGATCTTTGCCAGTGAAGTAGTCTCTCAGAAGAAAGTTGTAGAAAGCAGAATAAGTTAAGTATTTAGATGGTTTATTGAGAGAAGCTTAAGTCATGTCTCAAAAGCCTGAGCCAACCGTTACATCTGGAGCTCTCGGAACACTCTTCACTCTGAGTGTTCTGAGTTCCAGATGAGAACGGGTGACGCGAGAACACCACAATTGTTCAGCTTAAAATACTGCATAGGGTTTACGCTACGGGGCCCTGCCTTGTGCGGATGGTTCTGTCTGACACCATTTTGTGTAAACGGAAGTGCGGTCTCGTCGGGACGCTCCTCCACATTATTTGGGAGTGTCGATATATCGCTGAACACTGGCATGAGATTCACAGTATTATGCATGAGGCTCTGGGGTTCTCCTTGTTACCGGAGGAGAGGAAATGCCTCCTTAACATATGGGAACCTATGGATCTTAACTCTGCACAGACACAGTGGACTACATTGGGTTTCATGATAGCGAAAAGGAATATCGCTCTGCAGTGGGGATCTGGGCAGCCTCCCACCATTGAGATCTGGAAGAATAACTTAGACTGGAGTATGTTTCAGGAGAAAACTGTTTTATGGCAAGGGGCCACCCTCATAAGTGGCCTTCGATATGGGGACTGTGGAATAAATATAGAGGAGAGAGTTGTGTGCCACCTAGAGCTGCTGTTTTTGATGAACCCTCATCTCCGTAATGTCTTTAACATGTTTGAGCTTTTGTTTCCTATTCCCCTGGTGGTGAGTTATTTAATATGACAACACTCCTCTGTATTGTGTCTTTTACTGATGCTTGTTTTAAATAAAAAGAATTGTTAACAAGAAAAAAAGAAGGTGTCCCTTCCTGTACATACAAAAAGCCAAAAGAAGTCAACTAGAAAAAGCATTGTCAAATATATGTAGATATCCTTTAAGGTGTGTTGGTGATCCCTAGGATAAAAGATAAATGTTCTTAAAAAAATAACGCTCACCCACCAAAAGGTCTCTTGGTGGCATGCTTCATCATCAGGTTCTTCCTCATCCCCCCTTATATATGTATTACCTACTGACAGTTGCTGTCTGTTTTTTCTTTCCATAGCAGAATTTCTCACTAAAGATATGGGCACCCCATTTACTGCTTGTAGGAGGAGTACATTGTAGGACTTTGGTCTGACCCCAATCTTTTTTATCAAGTTGCAACAGAACATTAAGGTGGGGCATTCCTCCTCAAAAAATATGTCATCTGATTTGTTGTGTTCCATATTACTGCTTTAACTTACTGTGCATATGTTCCATATGATGGGAAAAGTGGCTGCCCATGGTCTATGGATCTATCTATTTTCTGATGACACTCAGATCCTGTTAGATCTTCATTAGGATTAGTCCGACTAGGATATCATTTATATAGGTTTCACTGAAATTAGAAGCTGGGTGTTGGTGAATTATCTCTTCCTCACTATAGTAGTCTTTATGAGCCTATTTACAAACATAAATGCAGAGGTGTAGATTTACTCATGTGTAGATTTACTTCTGAACCTAGTAGTAACTTTATATTTGTTGTTTATTCACCATTTTTGAGTGCAGATTTACATGTCTCCACTACCTCAAAACAGAGACTGAAGCCTACTAGAACATGATTTATGAGTGTAAGTTTACTATGAACAAATGTTCTCATGAAGGTGTAGGTCTCACCACAGAGGTGAAGATCTTCCTATTGTACAGTATAGAAAAGAAATAAAGTTTACTAATTGCTAAAAGTATTTTTCAATATTTTTATGTAAAATAACTTACAATAAGTACTATCAACCTACAACTAAACAAATAACTATTACAGCACAAAATGTTAATAAATTAAATATTTAATAAATGATCATCAAATAGACACGTTCTTAATGACTATTATTTCAAATAACTTAAAAAACATGCTCAGTATAATTGTTTTGTTGAAATATTTAGTCAATTTTATAGTAACATATTTGTTTCATTATTTGTAATTATTTCCTTTTTTTCATTAGTTTAAATGTTCCATTTATCTATTTTTGTGTCGCTCATTTATTCATTCAGAAATAACTTTATTTCGCAGCTACAACATTGGCATAAAATGTATTCTACAAACACATGTACATTGAGAGTTAAAAACTATTATGAAAATGTAGAGTAACATGAAATAACAAATAATTAATGATCATAAAAGGAAAACATTAGTTCATAAATAAACACACAAATATTGCGCACTGCAACATCTGATATTTCACACTAAGGGGACGATTCTGATCTGGGTCGGAAAGTTCTCCGACCTAGCGGATCCGGAGTATTTTCCGACCGAGCGGCCACATGCTGCCGGACTCGGTTTGGTCAGACTCCCATAGAAGTCAATGGGAGTCTGTCATGGGCTTCCATTTACTGAATTTGTACGTCTCGCACAAGGCGCCTCCTTCAGTGAACAGCATGGGTGCCATCTGCACCATACATGCCTGTGTTGGGGAGCAAGGGTCTCCCCCTGTGTCCAAGTCGTAAGGCTGCGGGTGACAAGGGGTCCGGCGTGGACCCCCAAAGGTAACTTCCCAGACGTTTTGAGAGCCTGACACTTCAGCTCGCACCGTCTGTCTGACGCGTGCATCGTACTGGCTCGGTCATAAATCGCATCCATTGCACTCCGTGGTTTACTTACGGACACGACGTATGGAGCGATTCGGACCCAGAAACGACTCAGTCAGTGAGTTTCACATTGCTTGCATCGTACTTGCTCATCTCGTACAGCTGTACAAGTCGGGCGGAAAACATGCGTACGGCTCGTTCTTTTTTCGGCCGGATCGCTTCCGGTTCCCTTCCAAGCGAGATCGAAATTGGCCCCTAAATATCAAGATGACAATTTGATCTCCTTTTGCTCAAAGAAGATAAAAAGAACAAGGCCAAAGAGAAACTTGTAAAGGGATCAGACAGTAACTGAAGATAATATAAGGCTACACGACATTGTTTAAAAATCATTTTACATGTAAGGGGAACAATGAATCATTTTCTTTCATCATGATAAAATTTACAAAAGAATAAAAAGTGATGATTGTTCTAAATATATCGCTTGTCACAAGGGCAAAATGGGAGTGCAGTAATTGCATACGTTTTGGGCGGGAGGCCTAACATGAGGGGGATATAATTTAAACAAAATATCATTAAAATATATCTATGTTGTAGATTTGTAACAAACGATAGATAAGTGGAGTTCATATTAATTACACTTATACATGGGGCAGTGTAATATAAGTTGACTGTAGGGAGTTTAAAATGTATATTGTTTCTCTTTGTCTGTAGATGGGCCAATAAGTGGGTTTTCAGCTCCTTCTTGGACATTGACCGGCACATCTTTGGATCCTCATAGAGATAATGCAACCCAGCCTCCTGAAGATTAGATTCAACATAGTGCAACTATTTTATTTTTCTTGCACCATCTAATTTCAGGACCTTGTTTTCAATATCTCTAGTCAAGGAGAGGGTTTCTTAACGCCAGACTGAATGCTACATCATAATTGGTGAAATACGAATCTTATCAATAATATAAGGAATTCGCACCTCCATGTGGCAGTTATAATTAGAGCATGACTGGTGAATGGAGACCAGAATTTTCAAAAATGTATCTTCTATGTGCTGCAGTTTAGAGGCATCAGTGATACCCCAAACAGCTATGCCATAAGTGGCGACGGATAGCGTTTTTGCCTCTTAAGCATTTTTTATCACTTAAATTGATTTTTTCTCAAAATTGAATAGGGCCCCAATATTTTTTCCATCAATAATCCCCTATTAGAGACTATATTTCTCCAAATATTATTTGGATCGAGCACAATCCCTAAATAGTTCAAAGAGTCTACATCATCCATCTTTACCCCTTCAACATAGATTCATGGCTGTTTCTGCTGCTTTGGGCCTGCCACAAAAACAAAGGACTTAAATTAATTAATTTTCAGATCCAGGTTATTCATAAATTTTGCGTTCTCCATTATGAATCGACCCAGCGCATTGCCTGTGTGTGCAAGAACCACTTTGTCATCAGCATAGAGATGTGTGTGTACTGAAAGAGAATTAATAAGGGGAATGTCTGTGGTAGACCCTAGCAATGCAGAATCTACCCGATTAGTATATAAATAAAAAGAGGGGCGCAAGGCCGCACCCCTGCCTCATGCCCCTAGAGATTTTAAAATGTCTCAAGCACTCTTCTCCCTTGCCTCCATGATCTGCCACAGCTTAGATTGTGCCACACAATCAAAGGCTGATAACAGATCTATGAAGGCAAGATATAACTAACCATTCTTGGTCACAGTATCTTTGGCTATTTTTACATTTAAATTCAGACACTGATCCACTGTGCCCTTTCCTTTTCTAAAGACATATTGGCATGGGATTATTATGTTCTTTTCCTGGGCACATTCCTCAAGCCTGTTCAAAAGTAAGGGGGACGGCCTAAGGGTGGGCGGCAAATTCTGTTCCGCTAGTGGAATTTGCTAAATTCTGGCAATTCCGCGTTCCACACAGAACGCGGAAATTGCAGAAAATTACACGATCCGTGGCGGAACGGAATTCGAGGGCACGGTGTATATGGACTTGAGTAGAGGTATTCCACAAAACGGTGGCATCTTCTTTGGATCAATATGCTGGGATACGACTGTCGCGAATGCAGATAGAAAATGTGTGAGTGTGGGTGCGGGGTGTAGTGCAAACAGTGGTGTTGAAATTATCTGAATCTTTAAAACAACTGAAGCTATAAGTGTTCAACAATTTCAGCGTACGCCAGCAGCCATACAAGAAAAACCCGACTGCAAGATGCAATTTAACAATAGTGTCCCGCAGAGTGAGAGCTAGTGATACATGGGAGAGATGAACTTCAACGGTGACTGCATAGAAAAAACACATGCCATTCCTGTCTCAAGTGTTTTTTCGTATAAAGTTCATGGTCCTGAGGACAACAGTCAAACCTTCAAAAACAGCCACTAAGCTCGTACATGCTGGCTTTGCCAATAGATCCGCTGCCCTTTGACTTCTCTGCCCTACTGCTGAATGGGAATTTCATCTGCTGTGCAGAGGGGGCTTTATATTTGGCCGTCACCCATAGGTGGCAGTTGCGAGCAGTGCTTCCTGCCGGGGGCAGTGTCACTTCCAGACAGCTGGAGCATCTGTCAGCGTGCCTGAAATAACATCACTGCCTGCCTTAGAAAGTGGAGAACGGAAAAGGCAGACGGATGACTGCGGTTGTTGGGGAGAGGAGGGGCGCCCAAGGATAACCAGGCAAACATTCACACGTTGGTGAATTATAAAAAAACATATCTATTAAAAAATCGAACCAAAGTAAGCGTGCGGCTGGCTCTCTTCTGCACGTGCAAACCGGATTCTCCGTGCAGTCACACAATGAATCTGGTCAAAGAGTGAGTTACTTGTTCGACTAAGACTCGCTGCTGTCGCACTTTGACAGCCTTTCGGCTGCTCTCAGCCCTATATATTGATATGACAAACTGTCTTTGCATCCATGACTTTCTCAAGTGCAATCCCCGTGTAGTTCCTCCTGTGACCATTAGGTTCCTTCTCCTCATCTGCTGCTCTGATTGGACTCTGACCTTTTATAAACAAGAGGCATGTGAACTTGCATAGAAGCCCTTCCCCACACAAACTAGCAGTATGCAATGTCTTCCCACCCTTTACCCACTATGATGGACAACTCACTCAAGGGACCTTTCAGCGTGGTGGCAAAGTTACAGACACACATGGTCACTGCTGGAGACAACAATTCTTCTGGTGGCACACCAATTCCTCGAGCTTGCGGGATTCCGCGTGCTCTGGAGTTTTTTGCCGTTTTGCAGAACTTTGCGTAGCATGACTACGCGAATTCCGCCCACCCCTATTTAAAAGTACCTGGCCCATTAGTTTAGCAGTTGAATCTAATAATAGGAATATGAACCTATAATTCTGGGGTACTGACTTGTCCCCCTTTTTGTAAATAAGTACAATTACAGTTGTCTTCCATGAAGACAGTGCACCTGTTCGCACAATTTTATTAAAAACTTTTGTATCAAAATCAAAAGATTTATTTATACATTTTAGTTATTTTTAGTCATTTCATGCTTTCGTTCAAATAAATTCAGCAAATTGGCCACTCTGAAGTGGATTTCTTTACTTGTCTGATGCACAATGGAGTTATTTACATATCTGGGCCCGGAAAACCCATGACTGAGGTCTGTTCTGTAAAGCACTTCATTCAAAACTTTCCTTTATGTATTACACAGTGGCAGCCTCCACTGTGTAGTTATAGTTAAGTCCGAGTTTCCATTGGAAAAGTGTTCACCCGAGGGTTAGCTTTGCGCTGCAGTATGCTTGTGTATCAAACTAAAACAGAGTTGATCTTAGAAGTGGACATCAAATTCCGTTCTAAAAAACAGGTGTTTAAGGTTTTCCTAAAAGAGACCAACTCAGTAGTTGTCTGGATCGTGGGTGCAAGGGTGTTCCATTCAATCAATGCCAAAATTAAAAATGTTTGGCCCCAGAATTCGATTTACAATATTTCTGCACCATAAGCAAGTTTGCTGTAGCAGAGCGGAGGTTTCTTTGGGGGCGTATCTTGACACTCAATAGGTAACATATTCTGGATATATACCAACTAAGGCTTTGAAGAGTGAACAACAAGTTTTGGATTGAATACACTATTTGATATGTTAACTCCTTTCAGGAAAATTTCATGTAGATCCATCGGGGGGGGGGGGGGGGGGGGGGGATAAGCAGGAGATCCTGAAACGTTAATTTCACATGTTAATGTCCAAATGAAATTTTGCTCGCCAATACATAGAAACTGGCTAAATGGATCTGCACCAAATTTTGCAGAAAGTTACAAATTTACTCAGAAAGTATGCTCTTATGATTTGGCGTAAATAGGTTCACTGATCGGGCAGACCTGATTACGAAACCAATAATGAATTTGAGGGCTGTCATACCCCAATCCCCCCCACTGAAACTATGACCCTGCTTATGTCCCCTGGGCCTGGTAGTTCTCCTGAGGGACTCAGTCAGAGCCCCCCGAATCGACTACCAAATGAAGAATACATTTGAGAGGTTTCGCACCCCAATTACAACCACTAAAGCCACACCCGTGCTCATCCCATCTGGGCCTGGTGAGTATATCTGGGAGCTTATGACCACGGTCAAGTACAACATAATGGCCTGGAGTACCTGCTATGGAATCACTTATTTAAATGTATTTTAATCACATGCACTCCTGTTCATCTCTGCTACAAAAAGACTTGGTGGTAGAGTTGTCAAATTGGTGTTTCTAGTCCTTACTTTTACAAATCATTTCATTAAGTGATTTATAGCCCCATGTACTAAGTCTGTACCGCAAATAGAAGAGGGTAAGCAGGTAAATTAAGGGCAAACTGAGCCCGAGCCGAACCATCGGTCTGGCTTGTCTCTATGAGATTATGCAAGAGCCGAGCCATGAAGACATTTGGCATGTATCTTGTGCAAAATTATAATGTAAAAATAAATTACAATATCTGCAAAATTTGAAAATAGTGTATTTCTTTAACATGCTGAAGTGTTTCCCCTTAGTACATAATATTTTATCACAGCATAGACAGACAGTTATTAAAATGTGATTGCTATATAGAAATATTCATTTTTGTTCCCAAAGGACAAAGTCATTGCTAAACTAAGAGGCAAGTTGGTAGTCATGTAAACTCTAAACGTGGCCTAGATTCTTATCTCAAACTTCAATATTTAAAAGTGCACTCAAATGTGATGAAAAAGAAGAGGGAGGCTCTGTGAAAATAATATATTTGACTGGGATTACACAATTTGGACAAGCAGGGAAGTTGGTATTAATTCCAGATAAACTGACTTCACATTTTGAAATAAAGCCACCAGGGTATTTCTCTCTCTCCATTACTCTCTCTCTCCTGTTTACGTCAAAGGTCACTGTTTTGTTTTCATTCGTGGCTCACAAAGATACAAGTTGACAATGGGATAGGAGAACCAACTCAAGACCCTCACATCCAACAACCAAGTGAAGAATGTATTTATTTGGAGAAGGGGTCACACCCCAAACACCCTCCACAAAGCTTTGTCCCTGATGAGTAGTCTTATTGTAATATATAACACCATGGTTCAGTTGGCTTGAAGATTTGGGTTATCCCCCTCAGCCTTTGTCCATTGAATACAAATTGGGAGTTCTTTTGAAAGTAGATTTGTTGGGCAAGATGGCCGCTGACTGAGTTCACCATAGGCAGCACCGACCTTCCTCCCCTGCGCTGAGGTAGAGCCTCGAGGTTTTCAAGCTGAAAATGACCCGGCTTCGTTTTCTGGGATGGCCGCGATAAACACATAAACTAACAAGCATTTTTGAAAGTAGGAAAACACTAACTCTAGTTGCTTTACATGCCGGACTCACCTACATGCCCTTATGCTTAACCTGCTTCAGTCTCAATCTCCGCGAATTCCAGTGCCGTCTGAACGCAAAAGTTACATGGCCAGCTAGACGGGCAGTGGGTGCCACCTACTGGTAGCCGGTCCCGTCCCCAGGATCGGGATCAGGATGCCTTCGGCCATCCGCTGGGAGCGATTTTCAGTGGCTTGTTCCTTCCTCGGCTCTCGCTGGTTTGCCATGTGATTGTAGTCCGGGTGAAGCGTTGGTGGCGCTCGAGCATGGCTCCCAAACCAAGTAAGGCTCAGAAGAAACAGAATGTTGAATGCGCTGCAGTGGAGTGCAGCGAAAGGGGAGATGCTGCATAGGCTACCCAAAAGATTAGAGAGAAACGGGAGAAAAAGGAAAAAAAGGAGAAGAAAGATCTCCTTCCTAGGTCTGACCCTGGTGAAAAAATTGGGCAGACACGGCGGGGGCTCCTAAAAAGAGGCGAGGGGGCCAGGACTGAAGCTGAAGTAGTAGGGGTGGCCAGTGGAACACGATTAAGAACAGCTGCTGCTGGGGAGTGTACAATGAGTCAGATGTCAATGGCGGAGGCATTTGGAGGTACCGGCGCTAGTGGGGGGACCTCTGCCACTATGCCAGCGAGCGATGCGAATATGATGACTGTCACTATTCCCGGGGTGATACATGCCCGGGGGCCAGCCGCAACTGCTGTAGCCACTAAGGCACCTGAGACCTTGCAGCCGGGAAACACGGCATTTCCTGCTCCCAGTTTGGTGCATTCAGGGACAGGTAGTCCCACTTTTGAGACGCTGCTGCAAACAGCCCTAAACACCAAGGGGGGCCTAGAATCAAGCAGCGTAGACTCCAATGATATGACAGCTCCCGCAAAGAAAGCTGTGGGAGATACAGAAATGGCACCAAGAAGGGAAAAGATGCAACTTACCTCTATGGAAGAGGCAGAAGGGAGAAACATGGTTGCTTGTGACCGACTTGGTAGTCTTGGGGAAGCAGCAATGGATGCAAGAACTGCTACCTCTGCAGGTATCAGATCAGTCGACTACGACCCCTCTGGCTCATCTTAGTACGGGACATATGGTGCTCCAAGCTGACAATATGGGTGCTGCACCATGTATGCAGGAGGATGGTGGGGAAACTTCAATGTGGGCAAATGCTCCTCTGCTCTCCCCAGATGCAGATAAATTTTTTCAGTAAATGAAGAGGCGGACACTATGCAGACCAGCGAAAGTGAGACGTCGCTGGAGGGTTTCTCAGGAGATGAGTCAGGGGAAGAATCCCCGGTCACGCAGAAGAGACATGACAGCCAGCCCGGGGCTCTTCGGTGACGTGTCAGGCCCAAGACCAGATCGTCGGACTCTCCTAGCAGACGATTGGAGTGGGATTACTCAGCATCAACGCTATCTGGTTGCACCACTAATACCTCTGAGGTGGAGGTGGGTATAGTCGGACCTGGCAAGGCTAGAAGCACACCTCCCACGACAACACTGGAACTGCTATATACGGCCCTTAAGCAAATGCAGGGGGAGGCCAGGCAAGAAAGCAGGAGGTCGCATCTGGCAACCAAGAAACTCCAGGGTGCTATTAGTAAAACGATTAAGCTTTGCTCTGATATGGCCGGCCGAATCACCCATTTAGAAGAGAGAACAGCTGTAGTTGAGGAAGAGGTTGAGAAAATTAAGGACTCCAAGACTGCTCAGGAGAAACGCTCACGCGACGTAGACTGGAAGCTCGAGGACTTTGAGAATCGGCAGCGCCGTAATAATATCCGCCTTCTCGGCGTGGAGGAGAAAGTGGAAGGGGAAAACATCCTGTCCTTTGTGGTTACGCAACTGAAGGGCTCCTTCCCAGACCCGGCCCAATGGGATTGGAACACAGAAATAGAAAGGGCACATCACTTCCCGATGGTGCAGAGAGCACAACCAAAAAATCAAGAGGGGAGACGCAGAGCTATTCTGATTTTCGTTGGTAATTTCCTGTTAAGGCAGGCAATTATGGATCACGCTAGGCCTGACTCAAAAAGATCCTATGAGGGGCACACATTCTTCGCTCGAACGGACTTTTGCAATGCAACTGTCGAACGGAGATGGAGACTGCGCCAGATGATAAGTCAGTCAGTGGGCTATGATTGAATGTCTGGTAAACAATTAGAAGTTTACACTCTGCGCAGAGTATGGCTTCAACGTGTGATGATCCAGAGCTGACAGAGTATTTAGATTCTAGCTTAGCGACCTGGTCTGCTCCAATAATTATGTGCGGGGATTTTAACATAAATGGTTTAGGGGTACAATGGGGTGTCTCTGGAAGAGAACATTTAGGGAAAAAAAGAAAAGTAGGTATTGCCTAATCCAATCTAGTTTTAAATAATGGATTATTTAATTTTTGGGCTTATTTAATTTCTTCGCAGGGAGGGAGTACTTTTTTTTCTGCTCCTCACAAGGTCGTCTACCGTCTGGATTATTTTTTTGTATCGAATGGAATTAAGATGGATATAGGTGTTGAGAAGCATCCATGTATAATATCCGATCATAATCTGTTACTTCTGACTGTTAATTTTCAAAGAATGGAAAAAAAGAATGCTGGCTGGACGTTTGATCGCAGGCTGCTATATGACCCTGACTATGGTGGATTTATGAAGGGATGGATTAAGGAGTTTTGGGAATTTAATCAGTGGAGCACTGGGTTGGGAATAGTTTGGGATGCTTTTAAGGCGGGGTGAGAAGGGAGACACTAAGCTACAGTTTAGGTCATCAAAAGAAGGAGTGATTGAGGGACTTAGAAGTAAGAGAAGAACTAAATAAAATGAAGGAAACATAAGCTAGGATCCTTGGTGCCGGGGAATCGGCTAAAAGCATAATATTGCAGTTGACTCGGAAAAAGGCGGAGGCAGGGGACCATCTTGCCAAGAAGGCTGCTGAGATATATGTATCAAAAAAGGAACATTGCTATGAATTTAATGAGAGGGTGGGGCACACCTTGGCTGTAAGAGCAAGGCATAAAACATCAATTGGTGCGATCCCTGAGATCTATGACGCTGGAAAGAAAGTTATCACAGAGGCATCAGAAATACGTGAAGCATTCAAGCGCTTTTATCAGCAGCTATATGCTGAAGGCCCAGCTATAGTGCCAAGCGGAGTCTGTGAACATCTGATTAGGGTTTCTAACAAAAAAGTGGATGTTATAGATGAATCTTGAGAGGGATTTTTCTCAAGATGAGATCTTAGGGTCCTACACGACTTGCCCTCTGAAAAAGCTGTTGGCCCCGATCAGATCCCTTTGGAGTTCTATAAGATCGTTGAGGATTCTATTGAATCAGATCTCATAGAGTTAATGATGATAGCTCAAAAGGGCGGATCTGTTCCGGATTCCTGGGCGGGAGACGACATTGTGGTTTTAAAAAAAAAAGATAAGCCACCCAGAGAACCAGGGTCATACCGCCCAATCACCCTTATGAACAGTGATATTAGAATCTTCTCCAAAATGTTAGCTAGCGGTTTAAATGCTGTCTTACAAAAAACCATACACCGGAGTCAGCATGGGTTTATTATCGGCCGAAGCACAACCCAACATATAGGGTGATTACTCTTTTTGACGCGATGGAGATCTCAGGAGACCCTATGTCTGTTTTGCTATTAGATGCTGAAAAGGCATTTGATAGGGTCTCCTGGGATTTCCTCTGGGGAGCAATGAGATAATTTGGATTGGGGGAGGGATTTATTAAATCTATCCAAGTGCTATACAGGGCTCTGAATGCCCGGTTAAAAGTCAATGGCAACTACACACTTTCTTTTAACATACAGAGGGGGACGCGGCAGGGATGCCTCTCCACCCCTCTGATATTTTCTATATACATGGACCCCTTTTTATGGCTACTTGGGGCTAGCAATGAAATATGTCTGGTCATAAGTCAGGGGCTTGAAACAAAAGTCCTTGCTTATGCAGATGACGTGGCTATTACCCCCTACTGACCCATTTACAGCATTGGAGGCAGTTGAATCTATCGCTATAGAGTATGGCAAGTTTTCAGGCTATGCACTTAACAGCTCCAAGACCCAAATAATTAAGAATCAGCGGATTAGCTGCGAAGACTCGTGTGTGGTTAACTTGGCAGTATATCTTAGTATACGGGTTACAGCAGATCTGGACAAATTGGTAGATTAAAATATGGAACAAATAGTTAGGAAAGCAAGAGGGGATTTTGACAGATTGAATAATCTCCATCTGTCCCTCGTCGGTAGATGTAATATCATCAAGATGCTGTTTTTACCAAAGATATTGTATATTTTTAGGGCAATACCATTAGAATTTCAGAGAACTTGGTTTGTTACTTTGGAGGGTTTAGTTAATCGATTTATGTGGGCACAGGGGAAAACTAGGCGGGCACTTAGATTTCTTTCTTTACCACGGGAAAAAGTGGTTTCTCGGTTCCTGATTTTCAAAAGTATTATTGGGCAGCCGCCTTACAATATATGGGGAATATGATTGGAACAAGCGCAGAAGATATGGATATTGAAGGCCAAATTGATCTTCCAGATGTCTACAGATTGTTACTGGGGGATAACGCAGAGAAATGTTTGGTAAAGTTTATAGAGCCAAGCTATTACAAGAGGACAAGATTGAAGACCCTGATTGCTGCCTTCAAAATCTGGGGGGGGGTAAAAAGGAAGATTGGCTTGGGGAGATTCAATTACTATACGGTTTTATATAGGAATCCCAAACTTCCCGGAATTTTCTCAGATGAGACAATGGCAGGGTGGGCGAGAAAGGGGATCAAAAAGATTGGCGATCTAGTTAACGAAGATGGGTTCCGCCAGTTTAGTGATCTACAGTTGGAGTTTGGGCTAGAAATGGCTAATTTCTTCAAATATCTACAGCTGCGTAGCTTTTTTGGCAAAAAGAAAAAGGGTGGGACGAGCGGTTTTGGTAGCAGTATAATAATTGACACCATTAAAAGTCATACCAAGGGGGCTATTAAGGCGATATATGGAGAATTGATGAATTTAAAACCAGACGATTTGTCTAAACATGAGGTTAAATGGGAACAGCGGGTGGGTGCTGCTCCTAATGCAGTCTCGAAATGCTTGGAGTTAGCTCAATTGGTTTTTGCTCTGCTAGCCTTCAGGCTCAACATTTTAAAACGGTTTTCTCCTTATATTATACACCGGCCAGAATCGCTCAATGGGGTGGAGTGTTGGGGATCACATGTCCCAGATGTGGTGGGCTTGAGGCAGATCTAGTTCATATGTGAAGTGGACATCAAATTCCGTCATAAAAAACAGGTGTTTAAGGTTTTCCTAAAAGAGAACAACTCAGTAGTTGTCTGAATCATGGGTGGAAGAGTGTTCCATTCAATCAATGCCAAAATTATAAATGTTTGGTCCCAGAATTCGATTTACAATATCTCTGTACCATAAGCAAGTTTGCTGTAGCAGAGCGGAGGTTTCTTTGGGGGTGTATCTTGACACTCAATAGGTAACATATTCTGGATATATACCATCTAAGGCTTTGAAGAGTGAACAACAAGTTTTGGATTGAATACACTGTTTGATGGGTTAACTCCTTTCAGGAGAATTTCATGTTGATCCATCGGGAGGGGGGGGATAAGCAGGAGATCCTGAAACGTTAATTTCACATGGTAATGTCCAAATGAAATTTTGCTCGCCAATACATTGAAACTGGCTAAATGGATCTGCACCAAGTTTTGCATAAAGCTACACATTTACAAATTTACTCAGAAAGCATGCTCTTATGATTTGGTGTAAATAGGTTCACTGATCTGGCAGACCTGACTACGAAACCAATAATGAATTTGAGGGCTGTCATACCCCAATCACCCCCACTGAAACTATGACCCTGCTTATGTCCCAAGGGCCTGGTAGTTCTCCTGAGGGACTCAGTCAGAGCCCACCGAAACAACTACCAAACGAAGAATACATTTGAGAGGTTTCGCACCCCAATTACAACCACTAAAGCCCCACCCGTGCTCATCCCATCTGGGCCTGGTGGGTATATGAGGGAGCTTATGACCACGGTCAAGTACAACATAATGGTCTGAACTACCTGCCATGGAATCACTTATTTAAATGTATTTTTATCACATGCACTCCTGTTCATTTCTGCTACAAAAAGACTTGGTGGTAGAGTTGTCAAATTGGTGTTTCTAGTCCTTACTTTTACAAATCATTTCATGAAGTGATTTATAGCCCCATGTACTAAGTCTGTACCGCAAATAGAAGAGGGTAAGCAGCTAAATTAAGGGCAAACTGAGCCAGAGCCGAACCATCGGTCTGGCTTGTCTCTATGAGACTGTGCAAGAGCCGAGCCATGAAGACATTTGGCATGCATCTTGTTTAAAATTATAATGTAAAAATAAATTTCAATATGTGAAAAATTTGAAAATAGTGTAGTTCTTTAACATGCTGAAGTGTTTCACCTTAGTACATAATATTTTATCATAGCATAGACAGACAGTTATTAAAATGTGATTGCAGTATAGAAATATTCATTTTTGACCCCAAAGGACAAGCCATTGCTAAACTAAGCGGCAAGTTGGTAGACATGTAAATTCTAAACGTGGCCTAGATTCTTATCTCAAACTTCATTATTTAAAAGTGCACTCAAATCTGATGAAAAAGAAGAGGGTGGCTCTGTGAAATCAAATATTTGACTGTGATTGCACAATTTGGACAAGCAGGGAAGTTGGTATTAATTCCAGATAAACTAACTTCACATTTTGAAATCAAGCCACCAAATGGGTATTTCTGTCTCTCCTTTACTCTCTCTCTCCTGTTTACGTCAAAGGTCACTGTTTTGTCTTTCCTTCTTGGCTCACAAAGAGATAAATTGACAATGGGATAGGAAAACCAACTCAGGACCCTCACATCCAACAACCAAGTGAAAAATGCATTTATTTGGAGAAGGGGTCACACCCCAAACACCCTCTACAAAGTTTCGCCCCTGATGAGTAGTCCTATTGTTATATATAACACCATGGTTCAGTTGGCTTGAAGATTTGGGTTATCCCCCTCAGCCTTTGTCCATTGAATACAATTTGGGAGTTCTTTTGAAAGTAGATTTGTTAGGCAAGATGGCCGCTGACTGAGTTCACCATAGGCACCACCGACCTTCCTCCCCTGCGCTGAGGTAGAGCCTCGAGGTTTTTAAGCTGAAAATGACCCGGCTTCGTTTTCTGGGATGGCCACAATAAACACATAAACTAACAAGCATGTTTGAAAGTAGGAAAACACTGACTCTTGTTGCTTTACATGCCGGACTCACCTACATGCCCTTATGCTTAACCTGCTTCAGTCTCAATCTCTGCCGATTCCAGTGCCGTCTGAACGCAAAGGTTACATGGCCAGCAACTGCTGTAGCCACTGAGGCACCTGAGACCTTGCAGCTGGGAAAACTGGTATTTCCTGCTCCCAATTTGATGCATTCAGGGACAGGTAGTGCCACTTCCGAGATGCTGCTGCAAATCGCCCTTGTGCTGCAAATCGCCCAAAACACCGAGAGGGGCCTAGAATCAAGCAGCGTAGAATCCAATGATATGACAGCTCCGGCAAAGAAAGCTGTGGGAGATACAGAAATGGCACCAAGAAGGGAAAAGATGCAACTTACCTCTATGGAAGAGGCAGAAGGGAGAAACATGGTTGCTTGTGACCGACTTGGTAGTCCTGGGGAAGCGGCAATGGATGCAATGGATGCAAGAACTGCTGGCGAGGAGGCAGTACCTCTGCAGATATCAGATCAGTCAAATACGACCCCACTGGCTTATATTAGTACGGGACATATGGTGCTCCAAGCTGACAATATGGGTGCTGCACCATGTATGCAGGAGGATGGTGGGGAAACTTCAATGTGGGCAAATGCTCCTCTGCTCTCCCCAGATGCAGATACATTTTTTTCAGTAAATGAAGAGGCGGACACTACGCAGACCAGCGAAAGTGAGACGTCGCTGGAGGGTTTCTCAGGAGATGAGTCAGGGGAAGAATCCCCGGTCACGCAGAAGAGACATGACTGCCAGCCCGGGGCTCTTCGGTGACGTGTCAGGCCCAAGACCAGATCGTCGGACTCTCCTAGCAGACGATTGGAGTGGGATTACTCAGCATCAACGCTATCTGGTTGCACCACTAATACCTCTGACGTGGAGGTGGGTATAGTCGGACCTGGCAAGGCTGGAAGTACACCTCCCACGACAACACTGGAACTGCTATATACAACCCTTAAGCAAATGCAGGGGGAGGCCAGGCAAGAAAGCAGGAGGTTGCATCTGGAAACCAAGATACTCCATGGTGCTATTAGTAAAACGAATAAGATTTTCTCTGATATGGCTGGCCGAATCACCCATTTAGAAGAGAGAACAGCTGTAGTCAAGGAAGAGGTTGAAAAAATTATGTCTCCAAGACTGCTCAGGAGAAACGCTCACGCGACGTAGACTGGAAGCTCGAGGACTTTGAGAATCGGCAGCGCCGTAATAATATCCGCCTTCTCGGCGTGGAGGAGAAAGTGGAAGGGGATAACATCCTGTCCTTTGTGGTTACGCTACTGAAGGGCTCCTTCCCAGACCCGGCCCAATGGGATTGGAACACAGAAATACAACGGGCACATCGCTTCCTGATGGTGCAGAGAGCACAACCAAAAAATCAAGAGGGGAGACCCAGAGCTATTCTGATTTTCGTTGGTAATTTCCTGTTAAGGCAGGCAATTATGGATCACGCTAGGCCTGACTCAAAAAGATCCTATGAGGGGCACACATTCTTCGCTCGAACAGACTTTTGCCATGCAACTGTCAAACAGAGATGGAGACTGCTCCAGATGATAAGTCAGTCAGTGGGCTATGATTGAATGTCTGGTAAACAATCAGAAGTTTACACTCTGTGCAGAGTATGGCTTCAACGTGTGATGATCCAGAGCTGATAGAGTATTTAGATTCTAGCTTAGCGACCTGGTCTGCTCCAATAATTATGTGTGGGGATTTTAACATAGGGGTGTCTCAGGAAGAGAATATTTAGGGAAAAAAAGAAAAGTAGATATTGCCTTATCTAATCTAGTTTTAAATAATGGATTATTTGATTTTTGGGCTTATTTAAATTCTTCGCAGGGAGGGAGTACTTTTTTTTCTGCTCCTCACAAGGTCGTCTACCGTCTGGATTATTTTTTTGTATCTAATGGAATTAAGATGGATATAGGTGTTGAGAAGCATCCATGTATAATATCCGATCATAATCTGTTACTTCTGATTGTTAATTTTCTAAGAATGGAAAAAAAGAATGCTGGCTGGACGTTTGAGCGCAGGCTGCTATATGACCCTGACTATGTTGCATTTATGAAGGGATGGATTAAGGAGTTTTGGGAAATTAACCAGTGGAGCACTGGGTTGGGAATAGTTTGGGATCCTTTTAAGGCGGGGTGAGAAGGGAGACACTAAGCTACAGTTTACGTCATCAAAAGAAGGAGTGATTGAGGGACGTAGAAGTAAGAGAAGAACTAAAGAAAATGAAGGAAACATAAGCTAGGATCATTGCTGCCGGGGAATCGGCTAAAAAGATAATATTGCAGTTGACTAGGAAAAAGGCGGAGGCAGGGGATCATCTTGCCAAGAAGGCTGCTGAGATATATGTATCAAAAAAAGGAACATTTCTATGAATTTAATGAGAGGGTGGGGCACACCTTGGCTGTAAGAGCTAGGCATAAAACATCAATCGGTGCGATCCCTGAGATCTATGACGTTGGAAAGAAAGTTATCACAGAGGCATCCGAAATATGTGAAGCATTCAAGCTCTTTTATCAGCAGCTATATGCTGAAGGCCCAGCTATAGCGCCAAGCGGAGTCTGTGAATAACTGAATAGGGTTTCTAACAAAAAAGTGGATGTTATAGATGAATCTTGAGAGGGATTTTTCTCAAGATGAGATCTTAGGGTCCTACAGGACTTGCCCTCTGGAAAAGCTGTTGGCCCCGAACAGATCCCTTTAGAGTTCTATAAGATCTTTGAGGATTCTATTGAATCAGATCTCATAGAGTTAATGATGATAGCTCAAAAGGGCGGATCTGTTCCGGATTCCTGAGCAGGAGACGAAATTGTGGTTTTAAAAAAAAAAGGTAAGCCACCCAGAGAACCAGGGTCATACCGCCCAATCACCCTTATGAACAGTGATATTAGAATCTTCTCCAAAATTTTAGCTAGCCGTTTAAATGCTGTCTTACAAAAAACCATACACCGGAGTCAGCATGGGTTTATTATCGGCCGAAGCATAACCCAACATATACGTAGGGTGAATACTCTTTTTGACGCGATGGAGATCTCAGGAGACCCTATGTCTATTTTGCTATTAGATGCTGAAAAGGCATTTGATAGGGTCTCCTGGGATTTCCTCTGGGGAGCAATGAGATAATTTGGATTGGGGGAGGGATTTATTAAATCTATCCAAGTGCTATACAGGGCTCTGAATGCCCGGTTAAAAGTCAATGGCAACTACACACTTTCTTTTAACATACAGAGGGGGACGTGGCAGGGATGCCCCTCCACCCCTCTGTTATTTGCTATATACATGCACCCCTTTTTACGGCTACTTGGGGCTAGCAATAAAATATGTCTGGTCATAAGTCAGGGGCTCGAAACAAAAGTCCTTGCTTATGTGGATGACGTGGCTATTACCACTACTGACCCACTTACAGCATTGGAGGCAGTTGAGTCTATCGCTATAGAGTATGGCAAGTTTTCAGGCTATGCACTTAACAGCTCCAAGACCCAAAAAATTAAGAATCAGCAGTTTAGCTGTGAAGACTCGTGTGTGGTTAACTTGGCAGTATATCTTGGTATACGGGTTACAGCAGATCTGGACAAATTGGTAGATAAAAATATGGAACCAATAGTTAGGAAAGCAAGAGGGGATTTTTAACAGATTGAATAATCTCCATCTGTCCCTCGTCGGTAGATGTAATATCATCAAGATGCTGTTTTTACCAAAGATATTGTATATTTTTAGGGCAATACCATTAGAATTTCAGAGACCTTGGTTTGTTACTTTGGAGGGTTTAGTTAATCGATTTATGTGGGCACAGGGGAAAACTAGGCAGGCACTTAGATTTATTTCTTTACCACGGGAAAAAGTGGTTTCTCAGTTCTTGATTTTCTAAACTATTATTGGGCAGCCGCCTTACAATATATGGGGATACTGATTGGAACAAGCGCAGAAGATATGGATATTGAAGGCCAAATTGATCTTCCAGATGTCTACAGATTGCTACTGGGGGCTAACGCAGAGAATTGTTTGTTTAAGTTTATAGAGCCAAGCTATTACAAGAGGACAAGATTCAAGACCCTGATTGCTGCCTTCAAAATCTGGGGGGGGGTAAAAAGGAAGATTGGCTTGGGGAGATTCAATTTCTAGCCATTTTTTTATAGGAATTCCACACTTCCAGGAATTTTCTCAGATGAGACAATGGCAGGGTGGACTAGAAAGGGGATCAAAAAGATTGGCGATCTAATTACCGAAGATGGGTTCTGCCAGTTTAGTGATCTACAGTTGGAGTTTGGGCTAGTTAGGGCTAATTTCTTCAAATATCTACAGCTGCGTAGCTTTTTTGGCAAAAAAAGTGGTGGGACAAGCGGTTTTGGTAGCAGTGTAATAATTGACACCATTAAAGTCATACTAAGGGGGCTATTAAGGCGAAATATACGGAGAATTGATGAATTTAAAACCAGACGATTTGTCTAAACATGAGGTTAAATGGGAACAGCGGGTGGGTGCTGCTCCTAATGCAGTCTCGAAATGCTTGAAGTTAGCTCAATTGGTTTTTGCTCTGCTAGCCTTCAGGCTCAACATTTTAAAACGGTTTTCTCCTTATATTATACACCGGCCAGAATCGCACAATAGGGTGGAGTGTTGGGGATCACATGTCCCAGATGTGGTGGGCTTGAGGCAGATCTAGTTCATATGTTTGCTTCATGTCCACGGCTACAGGGAATCCTCAATTGGAGAAAAAGTTGTATTAACCCCTGAATTAATCTTGTTAGGGAAAAGTAGCACGAGGGAGACTAGGGCGGTTGATCGCTTTCTCTTCGTATCCATGGCAGTGCTAAGGATTAATATTGAATCTGCCTGGCCAGATCCTCTCCCCCCTACATTTCAGCAATGATTGGCTCGATTGCTCTCTACATTTATGTTGGAGAGAGCAGTATATGAAACGAAGGGAAAAAAAGCAAAATTGTTGGGGCAGCAAATCTGGGCTCCTCTTATAAGATGGAAGGCAGCAGCTTAATGGAAACTAGTCACAGTGGGGTCAGTTGGCTTAAACTGTCGAAAATGATTTGAAAACCAAATGTGCGGTAATGCAATTTTCTGTATTTCTCTCCAATAATATATTGGTATTTTTGTTCTTCTTTTTTTTCTATTTTCTCTTTTTCTTTTCTTTTTCTTTTCTCCTGTTTCTCTGCTCTATATCTCTAGCAGATGGACTTACGGACCCTTCAAATGCGATGTATTATTTTGTTTTGATGATTTCTTTCTTTGACTTATTCATGCATCTCTGCTGGTTTTCTGTCAAAAGTGATTAGTATTTTGAAGTGAATATGTACTGATGTCGTGGACGGGGACATTTTTAATAAAAAAAGAAAATGAAAGTAGATTTGCCATTGGTCCCCAATATTTCTTTTGTCACGAAAGCTGAACATTTGCATCTTGCAGTATATCTAAGATCAACACACTTTTGGAACAAATGTTTGTTTCCTCTTGGCTATTTTGCATCATGCTTTTTTAATACATACCACTCGTACCACTTAATACATATTTGAGAGCACTGAGCATAACACCTACCTCTAGATTCTCTTCTACTTTTTATGCCAGTAGCTGCATCCCCTTAATTTGTGCAGAGACCAAATCAGAGAGGCACCTAGGCTCAGATTTCCTAACGCTTTGGGCAGGGTTTACATTACAATAGCAACACGATCCCAGGTCAAAGTGTCATGTTGGAAATTACTATTCAACACAGATCAGGATTTGCATTGGATAGTTTCCCAAAATATTGCAATGGTGAGTTATGTGCTACTTTATGCTACTTTGCATTAGAGGGGGCCTTCAATGGGTGGTAGATGAGTGTTCCAATGCAACCATCCATGGCTTTTAATGCGAATCCCAATATCCAAATATTTGTAGACAGAAGACTAGAAGAAAATTGTTTTCATTTCTGCTTGTTTACTTTGCATCTGGGCTGCATTGTACAGCACACTTACAAAGCAAGAATAATGTTTAATGATTTTAAAGGATAGTTCTTTGCACTGTAAGGGTCTACTTCCAAAACAAAAACTATTTCTTAAACACACCCATCCTTGCAATATGGAGCAAGAATATGTGCATTGAAGCATTGCAGCCTAAAGTTCACCAGCGCAGGGAGACAGGAAAACAACATTACATCTAAGCAGACATTTCGCTGTTCTGCTCTATTTCAGAAAACACAGCACAGCAGCTCTTGTTGCTGTGCTGCGTTGCATGAATATTTCATAAATCCGGGCCTAGGAGAGAACTCTAGTTACATTCAGGAACAAATGTCGAACAGCTGTATGGCGAGCTTGACTGGGTTATAGGAGAGGTATTCCCTATAGAGCCGGTAATTCTACTCCATGAAAAAGAAACGTTGCATTTTATAATTTGAAGAGATAATGCAATATAAAGGCTCCAGAAAAGTAAACCCTTCCCTCTTCCATAATCCAGAAGAGAACAAAATATGTTTTATGTACTGGGAGTAGTCATTAGGGGGCCCAAGTGTCAACCAAAGGGCTACTAAGCTTTACTGAGCTTCTGTGGCCCAGCTGCTATGGTCTCGAGATTCCCTTTTCTCTATGTGACTTGGTATCTTCTGCTTTGTGGGTTCTGTTTTGATTGCATGTATCTGTATTCCTCTTGATGTATAAATTGTAAAGCGCTCTGATTCGCCTGGTGGTCATGTTCGCACTATAGAAAATTTTCTAAATAAATAAGCCACGGGAGGTGAGGTCATTTGCCTCTGATATCATGGCCTGTCCTACCATGGCACTGTGCATAGTGCTTATACTTTACAGGTGCCAAATATCACCAGCCCTACTTTTTGAATATCACATAATCTAAACTTGCGCAATGGATTTGTATCTTTTAATTTCCGATTCAATTCATGACCTTTTTGTCTACACCAACTATTTCAAATGGCCTCATATGCACCTGGGCATCTGAATTTTTTATCTTTGTTTCTGTCACAAATTTCATATAGGAAAATCCTCTTTGACAGCATTCAAGTTCGACGTCCCATTGCTAAGCTGGGTGGTAATGAGATGTGTCCTATAGTAATGATGCACCTTGCAAAGAATTTATGGTGTTCATAAACATTTAAAATGCACATTTGAATATATTTAATCCATTGAATTACTGTAAACAAAAAGATTTATTCAGCAGTTGTTCCGTTTTATTGCCTTTCTGTTCTATCAAATTTCTAATGGTTATTTGTAGCCTTAAATTCATTTGCACATGCCGCTTACTATCACTTTCATCACATTTCCAATGACAATCCTGTGCGTTTGCGTGATAAGAATAAATAAATATTCAATTTTCAGCCAGGAACTGTCATTTTCGAAAATGAAAATTCTAGATGATTAATATAGAAGACCAAGCATTAAAGATATAATTTACAATACCATTAGCACTGGGCCTTGTTTGCTATTGATTTATCAACCCATTCAAAAAGGAATATCTTACTGCTGAAGGTAATAAAGTGGTTTCTTAATACATGTCTCCATTGATGCCACGCCCTGACGGTCTATGAAGCCAATCTTACAGCTCTGCCTGATTATAAACCCCTGGAACCCACATGTATTTTCAGTCCCCTGTGCCGGGGAGCTATCTCACTCTTGTATCAGTCCGTACTAACCAACACCCCACTTCACAATTTTGAGAGAGATTCACTTTATAGGACATAGACTAGTGGGATGTGAAGATGGCCCCAAAAGAACTGGCAATTTTTCCCTCCATCTCCTCCCCCTACTGAAATACCTTCCCTGACTTACCTCAACACAGGATGCTTGGGGAACTTGATACTCTCAGAAACGACCTGCCCCAGATGTGCTGGCGACAACTGTACCTTTTTTGACATGGTCTGGAACTGGTCCATCATTGTTGGATACTGGGCCAACATTTTCTCTAAGTTTTACGGGGTTGTAGAATACCTTATTGATTGGTCGCCCTGCATTGCACGATTAGCAATACTGGATGATGTAAGTGACGCACAGGGCTGACCCGAAAACATGAGAACATTTGGGAGAAGTGGGGGTCCATCTATAACATACTGGTGCCTTAAATATTGTGATGAGGCCTAGTTTCTGCTACCTTGCTGACACACTCTGTGGCGACCACTTTGATTGTTTCAGTACGCAATTTACATTTTTGTTATGCTTTTCTTTGTATTAATACAATACAATCTGGTTATAAAAACAGTTATTTCTTAGGCATAAATAGATGAAGTGACAGCAATATTGACACTATAACAAAAGGAGATCCATAGGATTGCACAAACCAAGTCAAGCATCTAGCATTGACCATTTTGTGTTGTAGAATCTGCATGAATGTCTGCTGACCCGATTAAATTATCTGAGTTCTCTTTGCCACTTTATGCACCTGCATGGTAGGATCTTAGAATTCAATAGATCATTTTCCCATAGAATTATTAAAAGCTGGTTTGAAAATTTATTAGGACACCCATCCTGAGAAAGAGTCCAAAATCATACATTCTCTTAAGCAACTGCTTCTGAAAAACTCAGAATTGCTGGAATGAAAGGCAGCCGTGGATGTAACGTTAATACAAGTGATCATAGTGAGCAAAGTCAACCCCTTCAAGAGGGCATAGTGGAGCCCCCTGCCAGGAGAACGTTTCTAAACAAATATGAGAAAATTGTGCATTTCAGAGCCTCTTTTATATTGGCTGACACATCAGAAGTTTTAGAGAGTATGTTACCAGAATATAGACTTCTAATAGTGTGCTACAAGGATATTGTCACCAGAATATTTACCACTACAATATGGTGAAGTAAAATATACATAGGTAAGTATAGAGTTACCAAAATCAACTTCACATATATGCACAATGACAATATAGATCTTCAAGGTACATAGATGTGGTGTTAAGAATAGTAAATCTATATCTATATCTATAGCTATCTATATCTATCTATCTATCTGTACATATATATATATATATATATATATATATATATATATATATATATATATATATATATTCCAGTACTCTATCTTTAAGAATCCACTCAGCAACAGCCACAGGACTCGGATAGACAAGCGCGGACCCAGTATTTTGTGCTTTCTTGAAAGTTTTATTCAAAGAAAAATTTCGCCTGCATCAGTCTGCCGCCATGACGCGTTTCGGTCCGACCTGGACCTTGATCACATGACGCGTTACTCATGGACCCCTGTCTCTTTTAAAGTGACCAGCAATCAGTAATAAAAAACAGCTGAAACATTTGCACAATAGAATTAGAAAACAGACTGTGCAATGATATAGATATAGCCAAGACCGCAAATAGGATACATATGTACAATCCATATTGATACTATATACAATAAAATGGATAATATTTACAAATGAATTCATAAATATACACCTATATAATAGTATAGAAAAAAATATATATATATTAATCCATATATTTACATCTCAATAAGAATTCATGTATATAAAAAAATATAAATATACATATTTAAATAACTTAGAGATATATTACAAGACGATTTTCCAACGTTATGAGTAAACCATCAAAAATTCTGATATGTATCCATTCACTTTAAAAGCAGTCTTGGAATTTTTCCAGTTTCTTCAAATAAAGCCCAAGTGGGCGAGTACTTCAAAATAGGCAAAGGGGTCCTAGGATATAAAGGGATCGATGTTATCCACTGCCTAAAATGTCTAGGCGAATAAAAAAGGTGATAACAAGTGCAACAGTGAAAAAATATATATAATATAATTAACAACCATAACAGACCCTGTACAAATAACAGAGATATCCTGTAATGTTAAGTGTATAAGTGATTTAAAAATTCGAGTGATACTCAAATATGTTGTATAGCGCAGAGATATGGATTAACAAGAGACATCTCAAAGGCGACTAAAAAGATTCTGAGACATGCTGACAAGCAAAAATTATTATACAGTTATCCAGTTAATTCATTACCACATTAGCCTGAAAGCCAGTAAATCCCAGTGTTCAGTGTGGAGACAATAGAATAGAGATATTATAATTCATATACAAGTATATAAGTCCTCCGTGGTGTTAAGACCATTTGGGACCTTGGAATTAAATTCCAAAATATATCTAGTTTCGAGTACTCTTAAAGCACTATCCCTATTGCCTCCTTTACGTGAAAGGGGTATACAATCCACAGCAAAGTACTGAAGCAAGGTGTTGTCACTGTCATGCTTAGCTTGAAAATGTCGTGCTACAGGGTAAGCCTGATCCTTGTTATTGATGGCCCTGAGATGTTGCAGGATTCTCATGTGTACCGGTAGTTTTGTACTGCCCACATAGCGTAATGCACAGGGACATTCCAGCACATATACGACATATTCACTTTTGCATGTTATGCGTCGCTTGATTTTAACAGGGTCAGGCGAAAATGGAACACTGTATTCTTTGACATTTTTCGCATGTTTACAGGCTTTACATAGGAGACATTTGAAAAAACCTTTTTGCTTGGACAGCCAATTGGATGGGAGTCTAACCTCGGGATTGCATTTGTTTAAACAGTTTCCCATGGACCTGGCTTTCCGAAAAGTTATCAAGGGAGTGGGATTACTTTTAAGCAAGTCATTGCCTATCACCGGATCCTTCAACAGTAAGTCCCAATGTTTCCTGAGAATCTTTCTGATGGCCATTTGTTGTTTATTATAAGTCATGATGACTCGTAATTTACTGTTTGGGTCATCCGCCATTGTAGGAATTTTCGGGGCCAAGATGTTATCACGAATCAAGGTATCTGTTTTACGCATAGCCTTGTCAATGACTCCGGGTTTATACCCCCTTTGAAGGAACCTTTCCCTGCAACTTTCCTGAGCCAGTTTGCATTCCTTGTTATCACTACAGATGCGTTTAATCCGCAGCATCTCCCCATAGGGGATGCTGTTGATTAAGTGCTGGGGGTGATGGCTGGAGGCGTGGAGAACAGAGTTACCAGCTGTAGGCTTTCGGTGGAGTCTAGTGCTTAAGGTGTTATTGCTGATATACACTTCCACATCAAGGAAGACTACAGAGGTTTTACTCATATTTGCAGTAAATTGCAAATTCAAGGGGTTGTCATTTAACATTAGTATGAACTCCCTAGCTTTTACCTCCGACCCTCTCCATAAAATGAAGAGGTCGTCAATGTACCTCAGCCATAAGGGGACATGTGTCTTCAGAGTATTTTCATGTTCCCTTCTCAAGACCTGCTCCTCCCACCAGCCCATATGGAGGCAGGCATAACTGGGGGAGAAGCAGGCCCCCATAGCTACTCCCCTTATTTGCTGGAAAATGGTATTGTCGAAACAAAAGTAATTATGTTCCAAACAAAATTTGACCATTTCTACTAGCATTTTGTTGTGCAGGGTAAAACATGCCGGTCTGCGATTGAGGTAGTATTCAATCGCTCTAATGCCATCTTTGTGACCGATCGATGTATAAAGGGATGTAACATCCATAGTGATAAGGATAAGATCATCCGACCAAGTGATGTCATTGATTTTTCTTAAAAAATCAGAGGTATCTCTAACGTAAGATGGAAGGTTAAGCACCCATTCCTGTAAGAAAAAATCGACATACTTGGAGGTGTTCTCCATGAGACTGCCTATGCCCGATATAATGGGCCTACCTGGTGGTTTCGTCATGCTCTTGTGTACCTTGGGAAGAAAGTAAATCGATGGTACAGCAGGATATTCATTATATAAAAACAAATATTCGTCATTACTAATGAGACCACTACTTTTCCATGCCAATAATTTACCATAGTATGCTACCCATGATGCCTTCATGATTTGAAAATTACTACGTTTGTAGCAGGCCACATCATTGAGTTGGCTATAAGCCTCATCCATGTACATTGGTCTGGGCCATAGGACAATATTGCCCCCCTTGTCAGAATGTTTGATTACCAGATCGTCATTGCCCTGAAGTTTTTTCATAAGTTCTATGTAGCACCTTTGCTTGCAGTTTATATTGGTACTACCATAATTCGTGACTCTGTACAGGTCTTTTAGATCTGAGGCAACCAATTCATGAAAGCGATCTAGATTGTCATGCATCATAATTGGCAGGAAAACTGATTTGGGTTTAAATGGGGTTTTGATAGTACAACCAAAATCCATACCTTCCAACCCCAAAGCACCAGTGGGTTCGGTCTGCTCCTCTTGAAGTTGTTGCAAATCAAAGAAAAGATTAACATCTCCAGCTGAAATGAGTGGTGGGCTCGTAGCATATTGAGGTGTAACATCCCTAGATTTGTTCCCTTTTGTTGCATGGAATTTTTTCAGCTTTAATTTCCGAATGAAGCGGAATACATCCATTCGGGTTTCCGAATAGTTGAAATTACTTTCGGGACTAAAAGAAAGACCCAGAGACAAAATTTGGCACTCCGCTTTATTAAGTGCTGTTTCCGACAGATTAATCACTGTGTTTGCCAGGTTATCATCATTCATTTTCGGTTCCATCTGCCCTTCGCGGTTTTCTTCTTTTGAGGCTTGTTCTCGTTTGCGTTGCCGGTTGCATTGGCGCCTGGCCCCTCGCTTCGCATTGGCGCGCCTTTTTGCTGCTGTTGTTTGTTCCGGGGTCTTAGCTTGCCTCTCCAATCCTGGCAGAGCACATTTATTTCCTCTGCTCGAGACATTATTAAAACTCCCTCTTTTGGTTGATTCGAAGGGCCGGCTTCCTCCTCATTTTCGCTCCCACTGATAGCGCTTTGTTCAGAAGTGGATGTGAGCGAAGGTGTACTGTCACTGATGTTACCTTGTTTTTTCTGTTGGGAGGCAATGTTGCTTTTTTTCTTTGCAGCGCCATACCTTCGGGCAAATGTAAAAACGTTCCCGTTCTGATAATCCAATTTGTCTCTGTTGAATTTAAATGCTTTGCGCTTTTTAATGGCATCTTCATCTTTGCGCAATCTGGTGAGCATGTCTTCTCTTAGTTTGGTAATATTTTCATTCTGTTCCAGTGCAGATATTTCCACCTCCAAAGCATCAATTTGCGCTTGTATTTTTACTCTGTCACTTGCAGCGTACTTAACTAATATTCTAAGTAATTTGGCTGACGATTCCAGGTTAGCGTCCGCCCATTCTCCTAGCATGGCAGGGTCCGGGTTCTCGTAACTGGGTGCTAGGGTAATCCGCAATCCCCTAGGGACCCTGCCCACTTCCAAATAGCGAGTGAGAGATTTTTCTTCCCACCACTTAGACTGTTCAGCACGTCTAAGTTTCTCCAAGCGCCGAAATGCCTCTCTCGCGCTGTTGTTCACTGTGGGCGCAGCGTTCTGTTCCTGCGCCGGCACAACTGACCCCCCGGCCGGGGAATCAGAAAAAATGTCGACCGCCGCCTCCTCTCGGCTGCGTAACGCCTCTGCGGCCATGATGCAATCCGGGCGATTTGAATTCTAAATAGCGGGAGTCTTAAACTTGCTACTCCACGCAATGCACACTCCTTACTGGACAATCTGGTTTGTTGCTCCCACGCCGGATATCTTCAGGTTATACAGATTAGGACTCCGTTCACCTCGATTCCGGCTTCCAGGAAGAAACTTCTCGACAGTGTCCAGGGGCTTCCGTGTGGCTCGCTCTTCACTAGAGCAATGAATACGTCCCGCCGAAAGCGAGACCAGCTGCTTCCAATGCCACAACGCCCAAAGCAAGGAGGGGTTATCCGCCAGTGTCAAAGGAAGCAAATTGACACGAATATATATATATATATATATATATATATATCCCAACACCAAATCTTCTAAAAGAAGGGCTTGCACTCAGAGTAATACCAAAAGTGTTTTATTCGTCGTGACGCGTTTCGGCAGGGAAACCGTGGGATCAAGTAAGTTTCACTGATGAAATGCGTCACGATGAATAAAACCGTTTTGGTATTACTCTGAGTGCAAGCCCTTCTTTTAGAAGATTTAGTGCTGAAATTTCTAAACCGGGAGACCTCCCCCGATTTACTTGCCACTAGCCTAAGGGACTCGGTCTTCGGGAAACAGGGTGGTGTGTGGAGTATATATATATATATATATTTTACCAAAGAAAAGCGACCCGTCTCCTGAAGTCCAGGGCCCGTTGACATATGGCAAGCAGCACCGAGCGGATCACTCGGTAATTAATTCCACACAACAATCCTTCACAGGAAAGCTCGCACTCGGGATAAGTTTCACCACATTTTATTCAAGCAAAGTAACACGTTTCGACAGCAAGAGCTGTCTTGATCACACAATTGCATATTGGAACAGGAGGTCCATACATAGGTATACAACACTAAGGAAGGACTAAAAGTTAGATAACTAGTGTCCAAATCCAAATGTGGCGGCCATTTTGTAATGGTATATACATATAAGCGGTAACACTGTCCTACCATGTTGTATGTCCTTAAATACATATAAGACCAACTTAAATGTATATTATGTACATAATCTTTGTGTACACAAACGTTTCATATATATACACATATTTACAGATAAGGATAACATATTCTTTCGACATAGTGCCCAAATATTATCACAAATCCTATTGACTGCTTATTCGCATCTATATGTACAAGGATTGTCAAGGGTATACTATATACATGTATACACTATTTACATAAAATTCAGTATATAGTATATACATGTATACACTATTTACATAAAATTCAGTAGGCTGCTGATATCTATAGTATCATGTCTATTTACATCTCGATTTACACAACTGCCAAAGTGATCGTAAATAGTGTTAGCTGTATTCGGCATAGTGCCGTAGTTCATCTAGAAATTTACCCTTGTGGTCTAGACCAATAGAAAAAACGTGTCCCACAAAGTATACAGTTTATGTTCAACAAAAAGCCGCTGCATTTATATAGAAATTATCTAAAAACGCATCCTGTGTCAATAAAGAGAAGAAAATGTGAAGGAAAAAATGTAATACGTTCAAAAAATAAATAACCACAAAAAGTGCAAGTTCTTATCTGATAAACAGGACCCTCGGAAGAAAGGGGTAGGTTGTCAGGGATGAGTACATCAATCCACTATTCAAGTAACCTGTCCTTTCTTCCTAAAAATGAAAAAATACACTACATTTACAATGGAATTCAGAAAAACACACACATGTTGCAGATTAAATAAAGTACACTGGCAATTAACAGATCAATGAAATGTAGGGGACCAAGACCAAACATTAATCTTTTAAGTGATAGGCAAGTTCTTCATCCAGATTGTGCCCTTTTGGGTATTTGGTCTCAAGATTAATTATCCGCGTTTCCGAAGGGCAAGAGTTCTATTACCACCCCTAGGACCCAAATGGACTTGTTCCAAAGCAAAAAAACTTAACAAATTGCTGTTGGAACCATGAAAAAGTTCAAAATGTCTCGCTATGGGGTAGTGGGGGTCTTTGTTGGTTATCGCCCACATATGTTCAAGAACTCTTTTAGTACTCCCCACATATTTCATCTTGCATGGGCACATCAGTACGTATACACAGAAGGTGGAACTACAAGTTAGAAATTGCTCGATCTTTTTAGGAGTATCAGAACCAGGGATGGAAACACTTTTTACCATACTGCTGATGCAACAGGCTTTACAATGCCCACAAGGGTAGAAGCCTTTAAGTTGATGATCATTTATAGTTTTTTTAGGTGTAATATCATTGCGATCAATGATGTCTCTTAAGCTTCTACCTTTTCTATAGGTAATTTGGGGCCTTCGTGGTATACTGGGACCGATGATAGGGTCACTGGTCAGTACATCCCATTTGTCAGCAAGTATTTTAGAAATTTCAGCAGAGTTACTATTGAAGGTAAATATTGCCCTCAAAGTAACTTCAGGATCCTGGTTATTTTCTTGAGTGTTAGTATCGTCATTGGGATTCAATAGTGAATTTCGTTCTACACTCATGACTCTTTCTTTTGCTTTATTGAGTACCCATTCGGGGTAACCTCTCTCTCTGAATCTGGACATCATGGTGTCCATCTCATTCTCAAAGGCAGTAATGGCAATACAATTTCTTTTTGCCCTCAGCTGCTCACCATAAGGAATACTCCACTTGAGCGTGTCCCGATGGCTGCTGAGGGAGTGAAGAAGAGTATTACCAGCTGTAGTTTTTCTGTAAAGACTAGTAGTCAGGACGTGTTGTTCAGCTGTTATTCGGAGATCTAGAAACTCTATGGTGGTACCACTAATCTGACTCGTCAATCTGATGTTGTAATTATTGGTATTCAAGATGTTAATGAATTACTTGATATATATATTCCACGACTTTTCCCCAAGGAGGGAAAAAATGGGTCGCACACCCAAGTCAGTTCACAAAATCAGCTTTATTTGTATTATATCATACAGAGGCTGAAAGTGCGTATTGATCTACGCGTTTCGGTGTCTCTCCACCTTGCTCACGATCAACGGGCTGTGCCGCCCAACATATTTTTAAATGTTATCCCTCCTAGTCCGTGAACATTTCCTGTCACATGATGCTGCTGCCAAGGTTTATGGTACTTGTAGTTCTTTGTTTCTCATTCAGGCAATATTGAGTTATGTTATATTGATTTTTAATAGGTCCGATTTTCATTGGGCAAAAACCAATTTCTTAGATTTGTCTATACCACAATTGTGTGATATATTTGGCAAAACTTGATATTTCAAAGAACTTTGGATACTATTTATTGTTCGTTTTTCAATAATGCTGGTAAATGTTTGCTCCTTTTTATACAATTCTTTTTTATATTTTTTATATATTGCACAAGTTTGCAATGGATATTTAACGCTTCATTCTGCGCACATTTACCGCCTTCCAATAGGCTTAGTCATCGGTGGCAAGACACTTTAAGGCTAAGCATCAATCCAAAAGTGCAGAATTAAAGTACTATGTAATAGATTGTGTTCTCCCAAACAAAAGAGGTGACAACAGAGAAAAAAATTACGCCGCCTAGAGACCCGTTACATTCTAGAACTTAATACAAAACAGCCTTCAGGGTTAAATAACACGGAGGACCTTTATACTTGCCTTTAAAACTCTCTCCCTTAGAAACATCTTAAAAATCTAAATGTGAACTTTGCCTAAGGGATGTTAAATACACAATGATCTAATTAATTTTTATGTCTTTTAGATATTTATTGATATATTTATATATTTATAAATGCAATTTTAGAATTGATTCTCCTTTGTACGGATGTAGCCCTGTTTATATATTTTATATGGTGAAAGAATTACAATTTTCTAGTCGTCATTTAACCAATTTTATGGTTTTATTCTTATGATATGAAGTTTAATTGTTTTCTTTGCACACATGGATCTAATTTTAGTAGCATGCATGCCTACATAAGAGTTATTTGTTATGCTAATACCAAGACAATCATGGCAAAACCATTTCACAACTGTATTTTGTATCCTAATTGTGTAAATTATGCAAGGCTGAAACCCATGTATTTGTACCGATAGATAATTCAAGTATTTGCACTGACATATACATATAGCTGCTGCCCCCTCCCCCTTTCCTTGGAAGCACATGGAACTTTATAACACTGTTATGCAACAGTTCAAATTATCACCGGGGCTCCGGTCGGTAATTAACAGGTTCACTAGGTCATTTTAATCAAAAAATAATTTCATATAAATTGAAATAATGAAAAAGTAATTAAAAATAAAAAAGAACATATCAATTATCAGTAACTTGAGATAAAAAATGTTAGGAGCTGCTTTTAAAATACACAACATTATCTTGTGGGTTTTCAACAAACGTTTTTGTTCTATGCACTTGCACTTTTACTTTTATACAGGAATTTGGCATTTAAATTTGGAGTTGCTTTTAGTTATCTAAACAAACAGCTTAAATGAGTAAAATTTAATGTTGATGCTGTAAATCAAAGGTAAATGATGTGTAGTTCTATTGAACTACAAAACTCTTCCATGTCCATGCTGGATTCAGGCTGTAAACATGTGACCTTGCCAATGCGATTATGTAAGCCGAAACCTGTTTGTGTACGATGTCATGTGATCAAGCGCTCTGTGAAGCGCGAAACGCGTCATGGCGATTTTGGAACCCAGCACGAAATAAAGATTTAATCGTTGCACCTACTTTGGGCTTTGGGCTTTGGGCCGGTATCTGTTTCTGCAGTTTTGCTGAATCCTGCGTGAGTGATTCGGATATCCTTGGAATATATATATTTACCAATGACGAACTTGAAATTTTGTCGCTAGGCCTGACCTACTGCAGTGACACAAACTTTGATTACACACAAACAAGGATTGATCTCTTCCTTTATATAAGAAAACTAAAACTGCAAAAGTATTTCTACAATGTTAATGCTACCACAACAGGAGCAGGAATGAGCAGTGAAACAACAAATACACTCAATGTTGAACACATGGAAACACTACAGAACCTAATTGACTTGGAAATGGAGAATGAAGGAATAAATGAGGAAATCACACCCAGTGGGGCAGCAAAGGCTTCGGACATTAACATCTGGCAACCAGTGAAAACCGGTTTCAAACCGAAATCAATTTTCATGCCAACAATGCCAAAAGATGGACTGGATCTGTTTGCAGAATATGTAATAAAAGACCTCAAAGAACTGTCTATTCTAAGCACCAAGCAGAGATATAGGAAAAATGAAGACCAGAATAGAAAATACAATGCACTAATGGAGAAAATCAAATCCAGGCCAGACATTGTAGTAAGATGGTCCGACAAAGGTGGCAACATTGTACTATGGCCACTGGAGATGTACAATGCGGAGGCACTTTCACAATTGCAAGATAGGGAGTGCTACACAAGGATAAGTCCAACCCATTTGGTAGGTATCCAAGAGAGGTACCATAATGAACTGTACAAATGGAGAGGAGAAGGATTACTGAGCAAGAATGAACTAGAATTCCTTAAAACAGACTATCCGGTAACAGCACAACTGTACCTAATCCCCAAGGTGCACAAAAATGAGAAAGTCCCGCCGGGGAGGCCTATAATTTCAGCCATAGGAAGCCTCTTCGAGAATACGAGTGTGTACATTGACCACTTTCTCCAACCAGAGGTCAGAAAACTACCGGCCTATATAAAGGACACTGGTGATTTCCTAAAAAAGATATTCGATGTAAGATGGAAAGAGAACTATGTATTTCTAACATTGGATGTCCAAGGGCTGTATACCAGCATTAGACACAAAGATGGACTAAATGCCATAAAACATTTTTTGGGAAAAAGACCCATGAACCAGTACAAGCATACTGCAATGATTTTGGAAATGACTGAGTGGTGTCTCACAAATAATACTTTTATCTTCGATAAGTTGTTTTATAAACAGATCCAGGGTTCAGCCATGGGTACTTGCTTCTCCCCCAGCTATGCGAATCTGCATATGGGCTGGTGGGAGGAGCAGGTACTTAAGAACCTACACAAGGAGACATTAGAGAATAATGTAATTGTTTATAAACGATTTATAGACGACATTTTTATTTTGTGGGAGGGGAGTGTGGAAAGTGCCAATATCTTCACAGAACAGTTGAATGAGAACTCACTAAATCTAAAATTTACGTGCAATGCCAGCAAAGAAAGCATTCAGTTTTTAGATGTGGAGCTATTTGTAGAGAATGGGAAAATACAAACACGCACATACCGTAAGCCCACTGCGGGCAATACAATCCTCCATGCGAACAGCTTCCACCCAACACCACTAATACAGTCGATCCCATACGCAGAATGCCTTAGGATGACTCGCAATTGCAGCACAAAAGAGGGGTTAACTGATGCAAAAACTAATCTCTTTACAAGACTGAAAAAAAGAGGGTACACAGATGAGACATGCAAGGCTGCAGAAACAAAATGTAATTCCAAAACCCGCCTGGATTTATTATTCACAAAAGAAGTGAAGTCTGTGACATCCACACCGGACAGACAACCACCCAGGCTAATCACAGGCTATAATCGTCACCAAGCCAATCTTCGTAAAATACTTCGAAGACATTGGCCATTGGTTAAAAATGACGCAACCATAGGCAAAACAGTGGGTGAAAGGCCACTAATGTCTTTCAGAAAGGCAAAATCCATGCGACAACAATTGGTTTGTAATGCCCCAGAAATACCCAAACAAAAAGCCTGGTACCAATCCCAAAAAGGTTTTAAAAAATGCATGAAATGCAAAGCCTGCATTCATGGCAAAAACACAGTCAGCATCACAGTACCCTTCCGCAAACAACCCTACACTCTGAGGGATCACTATACATGTAAAACAGACCATGCGGTATACCTCCTAACATGCATATGTGGTAAAATGTACGTGGGATCAACCATTCACCCAGTACATGTCAGAGTGCTGCAACATCTTAGGGCAATAACCAACAAGGACCCAGCATACCCTGTTGCGAGACATATCCACGAAGTACATGGTGGTGATGCAAAAGGCTTGACATATTGCGTACTGGATAGTGTCCCAAAAAATCTGAGGGGAGGCAATCGCAAACTTGCATTGCGTCGTTTGGAATCACGTTATATAATTTTACTCAATTCCAAAATCCCTGTAGGGCTTAATGCGGATGAAGCTTTAAGCGTCCATATATAGAAGCAGCGTCCGCTCTCTCTTTCCCAAGTACCTTTAACGTTGTTAAACAGCACACGCAAATATGTGAGAATCATCACATATCTCATCACATAGTCATAGGAACAACCTTTTGACTAATTGGCAATGACTCACCCCCAATGGCACAGCTAGCACGCGGGCATTTCACTTCCCGAGATGAATCACTTTTAAAGGGAGATTTAACGCGCACTAGCGCAAAACGACAATTTCTCTCCAAAGCGGGAAAACTATATGTTGGTTTTTATTAAATAAACACTCGAGACGCTGTGATCACAATTCGTATGAAACAGCGGTCTTGGTCCCAGAGAACGAAGGCTCAATAGTTCAATGGGAAGTTCCTCGTAGCACAGGCTAAATAAACCCCGAGCAGACTGAAACGGAACAAACAGGTCATTACTCACTAGAATCACGAACGATCGTCTGTCACCGGGGAAAGTGCTCTGCCCCTGCCAATCAGACTAACAAACCGATGTCTGAATAGGCAGAACCCATTTGAGAAATGACAGTATCCGGTTAACCAATCAGGGGCCGTAGGGGAACACACCTCCTCAACTGATAGGCCAGTAAAATCATGACACCACGAACATGTAAACAAACACCGAAAACGGAGGTTTTCTCCCGCCAAGAACATTCAAACAGTGATAAGGGGATAAAACAAGAAATAGAATGTTAGAAATGCAACCTTCTTTACTATTTGTATATATCTAATACGTGCCTATTTTTTACTAATTAGAAACAAAGTTATGTATTCTAAAACGCCATAGAAGTGTGAAACACGTACAAATTGATGGGGTGTAACATATGATTGCCATGGAAACTAATGAGTGCCAATTAAGTATGACCATATTGACACATGTGATTGGTTAAAAACATGTATATAAGTGTCATTTTGTTTAGTCAGACGTTAGTGAGCAAGGCGGAGGTTGCCGCCGAAACGCGTCTGAGCAGAAGTTGATATGCAATAAAAATCTTGAACTGAGATACACGGAGTCAGCGCCTTCTTGGATGGTGAAGTTTGGTGTGGTATTAATATATATATATATATATATATATATATATATATATATATATATATATATATATATGTATATATTACTGCTCCAAAACACCAGCCTGCCGCAACTTCGAGCGGGTGCCTGCTTAGCGGGGGTGTACCCGTTATTCATATAAAGCTCCAAGACATCCTACAGGAATAGCCTGTAATAGACAGCAGCACTCGTAGGGGTGGTTTCACAAAAGTTGTTTAATCGGAAACCTTAAGCACATCAACAAGAACGTTTAGGCGTATAGCCTTCGTCAGGGGACAACAGAAAATGATGAAATTATGAAACTTCATAAATAAATCTCCCAAGATGGCCACCAAAGACAAAAGAGCCCAAATGTAGCTCAAATATCACCCAGATGTAGCCCACATGTAGCCCAATGACAGAAGTGTGCACATCACTTTTTATTTTTTGTGTTTTTGCAGTTTTATTATTATTATTGGACATTTGTAGAGCGCCTGGTTACGCCACTGGCGTGTCCCCGCGCTATGATAAGTGGAGTGGCTGCTCCCCCCTCCCACAAAAGGCTACCTGCTAAATAAGTGGGTTTTAAGTTTCTTCCTGAACAAGATCTCAGACGGTTCCAAGCGCAGTTCTAAGGGCAGCGCATTCCAGCACCTGGGAGCGAGGTATCTAAAAGATCTCCCTCCCATGCGCCCCTTCCTTACTCTGGGAACCTTTAGCAGCCCAGTCCGAGAGGACCGAAGATTGCGTGTGGGCTCATAGCAGGTCACCAGACTCTGGAGCGGAGCAGGAGCTTTGCCGCTCAGAAAGCGGTGGCATGTGGAAAGGGCTTTGAACTCCACCCTCTTGCCCACAGGGAGCCAGTGGAGGGCATGGAGTGCTGGTTTAGAGGGTGATCTCCTGGGGAGCCTAAGCACAAGACACGCCGCGGCATTTTGGAGCACTTGAAGGCGGCCCAAAACTCTGCCCGTGGCCCCCAGATATAGCAAGTTCCCATAATCTAGTTGCGAGGTGACCAGGGCGTGCACCAGCATCCTTCGAGCAGCAATAGGGAGGAGATCTAATACTTTCCTTAGGGCTCTCAGAACACCAAAACACACCCCGGTCACCCGGCTGATCTGGGGTCCAAAGGCAAGATCCGTATCCAGCCACACACCGAGGTTCCTGGCCTCCCGGCAAGGGACGGGGACTTCACTCAGGCAGGGCGGCCACCATGCCGACGACCAAGCAGACGGCCCTCCTCCCACCACGAGCACCTCGGTCTTGCTACCGTTCAACTTCAAACAGTTTGCGGACATCC
The DNA here is from genome assembly GCF_964263255.1 of Lissotriton vulgaris. NCBI lineage: Eukaryota > Metazoa > Chordata > Amphibia > Caudata > Salamandridae > Lissotriton > Lissotriton vulgaris. The sequence continues at coordinate 1,650,321,046 of NC_141689.1, forward strand.
AGGTTGCCAGGTCTTGCATGCAATCCTTGAAGATGTCCGCTGCAAGGCCGGGTGCACGCAAGAGGGAGATGACCAGCTGCGTGTCGTCGGCATAGGACACCAGGCGTAGACCGTATCCTGCCACAATGGCTGCTAGGGGAGAGACATAGAGATTAAATAGGGTTGGGCTCAGGGACGAGCCCTGAGGCACGCCCTGGCCCAGCCCAATCTTCTTCGAGTAACAGTCACCCAAGCGTACCTGAAAGCACCTGTCTGACAGGAAGGATCTAATCCAGCCAAGCGCTTCTCCTGATACCCCTCCTTCATTCAGACACTGTAGCAAGGTGGAATGTGCTACAGTGTCGAATGCCGCGCTTAGATCCAGTAGGATCAAAGCCATGGTTTGGCCCTCATCCACACCCTGTCGTAGTGTTTCGACCGCCATGAGTAGCGCTGACTCCGTCGAATGACGGGGGCGGAAGCCAAATTGAGAGTCATGGAGTAGAGATGCCTCCTCCACAAAATGCATAAGTTGTAGGTTAGCTATTTTTTCCACTACCTTGGCCATATAGGGCAGGAGGGAGATAGGGCGAAGATTGTCAAGTTTTTCGAAGCTGACATTAGCTTTTTTCTGCAGAGGAAGTACAACTGCTTGTTTCCAAGCATTGGGAACAGTCTGGGACTTGAAGGAGGCATCTAGAAGATGGCGGATATAGGGTTCAAGTACTTGCAGACTGCCCTTCAACCGACTTGGCGTAGTTGGGTCTCTTGGAGAGCCAGATTTTATCGACCCGCAAATGCGGAGAAGTTCCTCAGTCGGAGGGGTGAAAAAGGTGGTTAGTCGCTGTTCCCCTTTGGCTTTAATGGTTTCTAAGTGCTTAGGGCTGTTGCCAGCCTGCTGAGGGAAGGAGATGTAAATGTTCGCCACCTTATTTGCAAAAAACTCTGCGATACGATCACAGCCCTCCATTGTGCAAAGATTCTTGGGCACCACAGCAGGCTTCCCTACCGAGAGTGATTTATAGATTGAGAAGAGTTCCTTAGTGGACTGCTCTGCTTATATAGTGCAGACTTGTCAGGTATTGGAGTGCTTTACATGAGCATTGGTTACATCACACAAGATCAAATTTATTTTGGTTTTAGACATGGGGAGATTAAGTGATTTGACCAGAATTACAGAATGTTGAGCTGAAGCAGAAACTCCAACCTGGTTCTCAAGTTGCAAAGTCTGTAGCTCTGGAAGTAACACCACATCCTCTCCCCTAAGTGCAGCATTCAATCAAGTGGTCAACTGGATAAAAAAATGTATAGATAACATATAATTTAAAAGTGCTTTGTCGTGGCTTGAAAAACCCCAAAAATATGTCCTAGTTTTAGTTTTTTAGAGCACTAACCATAATTTTAATGCAAATACGACCCTCTCATATATGTAATTTCTAAAGGAAATGCTCTAGGTATTACCGTTTTAATTACCTCTGGATGACGTCAGGTGTTCCACACTTTTGTTATAAATATAGAATGTTAGCAATCTAGTTGCGCATTAGGATACTGTTGACAGGCAGAGGCCAGGGCATGGACTCTGAAAATTGAAGGCAGGCAGGAGGATGCAGAGGCAACAATTTGATCATACTGGGCAGGCAGGAAGGGCAGTGGCAGCAAAATAGACTATGGAGGGCAGTAGAAAGGAAGGCAGGGGCAACAAACCAACAATGCCGGTCTGGCAAGAGAGGCTGTGGCAATATAATAGACCATTGTGGGCGGAAGGACGAGGTAGTGGTAGTACAACCGTACATGCCAACAGACTCGATTCAGCCAGGAAACGTCCAATGTTTTTAAGCCCAAATGGGCTTTATTTGATCTGTCTCCTGTCTACAATCTCCTCTTTTTCAATGTAAGTCAAAGGGGAAAATCAATACCCCAGTTTTTTTTCAAAATCCCCCTCTCACCAAGTTCAAAATGTTAGCTACTATGGTACATTGGATCATGGAAGGCAGGAGGAATTGGGGGTAGGAACATGGACTTGGATAACAGAGGGAAGGGGGGACATTGAGAGTTGGACCAAACTGACACTAAGGGCTGGCATCAGGGTTTGCAGCAGTACAATACACCACAATACACCACACAGGGCATGCAGGACAGGAGTGCAGCACAACAATCCATTTAAAGCAAAAGGGAGGGGACAGGACTTGCACATGGACAACAGAGAACGGAGGGGAAAGAGGCAATGGTAGCTTTCTGACCATAATGGACAGACAGGAGAGAAAGTTTCTGCATAATGGACCATAAGGGGCAGGAGGGAGGGATCAGGGGCATTAAAAAAGGAACAAACAAGCCAGGAAGGAGGGAATAGGGGTCTGCACATGGAAACAGAGGGCTGGGGGCAAGGGGGCAGGGCAGGAGCAGTAAGATGACCATGGAGGTCAGGCATGATGGGCACTAGAAGCAAGACACACCATGGAGAGCAACAGTGAGATTATAATGGCATACACACAGACCATGGAGGGAAGGTGGGAGTGGGTCAGGGGCAGCTAGCTGACCACACAGGGAAGGTGGGATGGGCTGTGGTAGCACAGAAGACCATGCATGGCCAGTGGGAGGGTTAGTGACAGTACAATGGCTATGATGGGCAAGAAGGAGGGTGCAGGGGCATGCAAAAAGGACCATGGAGGATAGAGGGGAGGCTCAGGACCTGGACACACAGGAGAGTTCAGGGGAAGGCGCCTCACAACAGACCTCGCGGGGCAGGCAGGAGGAGCAGTTGCAGCACAACAGACCAGGGAGAGCAGAAGGGTGTGGCAATAAATGGACAATGGGGGACAGGAAAAAGGGGATAGGGGCATGGAATGTGGACAGGCAGAGTGGATGTGGCAGGGACAGGTTACAGTCATCTGTCAATGCTAGGCGCGTGGGAGGGGAGTGCCAGCACAATAGAACACTCAGAACAACGTCCACACAGGGATGTAATAAAGGAGCAGGGACATGGACTTGGGCAATGGATGGCTAGGATGAGGGAAGGCAGGAGCAGCATGCTTAGGTTGGGGCAGCACAATGACATGCCCTACTTCAACCCCGCATCATCCATTGTGGTATGCATCTTACTTAACATTAAAAAAAAATAGAAATGTTCTGAAAAAAATAAAGATTACAGGGACGGTATAGTTAGACTCAGATTTCACTTATACACAACCAGTCAAATTCAGCAGTTATAGTTACCTGAGCTAACTATAACTTACGCCCCCGCAATGTACTGCTAAGGATCTCAGACATTACATCATTCATGATATGGTCAGTTACATCACTCATGACATCCCTCATTACATCTCAAATGAGCTGTGAATGGAATGGAACTATAACTGCTAGAACTTTACTTAGGGATAGAGTGTGTATATTAACACTCCTTTTTTCTTTTCTTTCGTGTAAAAGACCATTATAATACGCAACTTGCCCAGATTAATATGGCCGATAGCCTTTCACTGTAAAGTAATGTTTAGTGCATTGTTTATGTTGATGTTTGCAATCCTATGTATGTTTATTATGAATAAGTCACGTTCACGAACACACAGGTATGGTGGTCACGGGGCAAGATATGCTGAAATGACGTTGTGTGCATATTAACACTCTTTTTCTTTGCTTTATTGTATCAATTCCTGAATTTTCAGATTGTTACCTGGCCAATATGGCCGCCAGCTTTTTGGATTAAAGTAATATGTAGTCCTTTGTTAATGTTGGCAGTTTTAGGAATTTGTACAATTAAATAATGATGTGACAATGACGTCTTGTATCGTTATCAAGGTTCAGACGAGCCAAAATGCGTGGATCGCGTCCTTTGCAGATTAAATACTTCCAAAATACAACCTGAGTGCTGATTCCTTCCTTGTAAGATTAAATACATATATATAAAATTCACTGAAAAAAACAATAAGTTTCATGGACTTTATAGTTAGAAATTAGCATTTAAAAAACTTCAGAAATTCACTGAAAAAAACACAGGTTTCATTGACATCATAGTTAATTGGACATTTTACTCGTACAAAACAAGAGAAATTTGGTCATTATACTTAGTTGTGCTGACTATAACTCACTGCTGATGATGACACATATTACATAACTCATGACATGGTGTTTGACATTACTGATGACATCATCCACGTGATCATCTGATGCACCTCCTCACACCCTAAAATACAGACTACCATTCTCGAAATCATAGATACACTAATACTAGTACAACTTCAATATTTTGTGCACTATGCTTGCAGACCTCTAACTTGCTACATACTATTGATATGATCTTCTAAATATCCAGTTAGCACCTATGCAGTCTAGGAATTCTGTCTGGCCCCTGCACTTCGCCATTTACCCATCCAACACTATCTACGTATCCTATCACTCCACCAATACCTAAGCACTTATAAATTCAACACCCACTTTCTTGGCAACTCGGAAATTACTGCATTTATTAGTCGTATACTTAAGGAATGACGTAGTCACTACCACAAGTGCAGGTACAATATTTTGTACACTATGCATGCACACGTCTAACCAGCTCCAAACTATTGATACACTCTTCAAAATACCCAGTTAGTACCTATGCAGTGTAGGAATCCTCCTGTCTGTCCCATGCATTTCTCCAGTCACCCATCCAGCACTCTCTACTTATCCTATTACTCCACCAATGCCTAAGCACTGATAAATTCATTATACACTCTGTTTGTAATACTGTAATTATTCTAGTTTAGTCATGAACTTATGGAATGGCCTAGCTACTAACACAAGTACAGCTATAATACTTTGTGCACTATCCAAGTAGACCTCTAACTAGCTACATACTATTGATACACTCTTCTAAATACCCAGTTAGTACTCATGCAGTGGAGGAATCGTCCAGTCTGTCCCATGCACTTCTTTAATCATTTATCTACCACTATCTACTTATCCTATCTCTCCACCAATACGTAAGCACTTATAAATTAAGTGTTCACTCTGGAGCACTGCCATCATACCAGTTACTAATGGTATTCTTATAAAAATTACCTAGGCAACAACAAAAGTACACATAAAATATTCTGTGAATAATCCCTACAAATCTCTAAGCAGATTCATACTATTGGTCAACTCCATTGAATACTGAAGTGGTACCCATGCAGCATAGGATTCCTCCAGTCAGTCTCATGCAATTCTTCAAGCACCCATATAGCACTATGTTTTTATTGTAACAGTTTGTCAATACCTAAGTACTTATGGAGCAGATTTACAAGCACCCTGCGCCACCGGTACTTCACTTTTTGTAACATAGTGATAGAGCCTGGCACTCCTTCATATTTACAAGGAGAGGAAAAGCCACCCTGCATGGTTTTTCCTCTCCTTGTAAATACCACCCCTTCATACACAGAACTTTGCATTGAAGGGACGTTCTATAGGTGTTGCTGTGGATGTTCCCATGCAACGCCCATAGAACAAGACACAACTCCAGATTTATGAGGAATCGTAAATCTGGAGATGTGTGTGAATGCTGCGCCATCCTAGAGTTGGTGTAGCAAGGCGCAATGAGGAGAATTGATTTAATTTCTCCTAATTTTTTCTTCTTTCAATGCATTCTGCATTCCACAGCATACATTGAAAGAGGAAAATGCCTTTACTGATTGTTTTTGGGCAGGAAGGTGCCCCCTCCTGCACAAAAACAATCTAACCACGAGACAGACATCTTTGCATCATGGTGCAAGAGCGCCTTTGTCACTGCATGGCTGCAGTTTGGCAGCAGTGCAGAGGGAAGCACAGAGTTGCAACATATTCATATATATATGTCACATCCCTGTGCTTCGGAAGTGCCACAGTGCAGTCCAGCTAAAGAGCTTGCAGTGTCACGCTGCAGTACTTCCTCATAAATCTTCACCTATAAATTCACCATACACTACTAATACATTCTTTCAGTCAATCATTCTTTATACATATATTCAACCAAACTTTCACACATTACCTTGCAATTATAGTTCTTTCTTTAACCAGGTAAGGTAGTTCTGATAAGAACTATTTTTTTCTTTTGTATTTTTTTAACAATTTTGTATTTTTGGGTGTTTTTTCAAAAAATGAACAAAAAAAAGAACGAATAAAACAGGAACATTTTGGAATTACTTATCATTCCAAAAACAACTACATCAAAAATGAACAAAAATGGTTGCGTTGTGCAGCACAAACTGCATCCGCCGACTGCTCACCGAAGCATATAAGTTTCTTACACTTCACGCAGTGTTGCTCGAGAAAGGCGAATTCTGGCCTAATGTCCTGAGAATGCTCCAGATGTACTTGCCACAGCAGGTGAGGGGTTTAAAGCAGCTTGCCTCATTTCTTCCCAAGCAAGATTGAGAAGATGTGTTATCTGGAGATGCTTGAACATAGAAGCAGTGCAACAAGAGTTTTTTTTTTCACTGCCTCTTGACAGGACTTGGTCACATGTGTTGCATATCACCTTTCTCTCATTTACTTTCTTCTCTCCAGGTGGAGACGTGAAAAATTTCCACACAACAGATCCCGGCCTCTGTGGACGTGGTACCTCCTGCAAGAATTCTTCTTCAGAAGATACTCCTCCTGCTACTGTCCAGATGCCATTTTGTTTGATATTTTTTTTAAAACACCAAAAAAACAAGCAAAAAGGGTTCTTGTAGGAAAAGAGATGTTTCTCTAAAGATACTCCAACAAGAATGATTAATATGGGTGGGGTCCTTCAATAATTACTGTAGGAAATGTTATGAACCAATGAAACCCGACGCTACTTCGTGAAAATATATTAAAAAATAATATGTTTATTATAAGTACAAATTTATTATTTTTATGAAAATCTTAGATAATCTCTTGCCCTAATATGCATATTAAAGACACATATATATCATTTTAGAACATAAAATATTTTTTCCGGAGGCACGCTCCCAGCACGCCCCAACACGTATATGATGTCACGAGAGATCCGCCACCACGCAATTGTCACGTACCGAATTGCGCATGTGTCATGAATGCGCGGGAGGAGGAATCACAGACTGCCCACTTATCAATCGCGCACATCACGTAATATTAAATGTATGTGATGTAACTGAAAAACACACAGCTGTTGCACACCGAACGCGGATCCTTCACGACTTTTCTAAAATGGCAGCTAGAACCCGCGCACACACCGTGATGTGTACACTTTGGGTGCGCAACTACGAAAAAAAATCGGAAAAAAATTAAATAATATAAATATATTAAAAGAAAAAGAGAAAACAAAAAAATTCAACAATCTTTCAGTTTTAATTTTTACATTTTTTATGCAATTTTCAGAAAAATATATAATGTTATTTAATGATAAAAATATTTATAAATAAACAGTTAAAAACTGTAGAAAATCAGTACAAAAAATAGTTATAACTACTATTACACTTAAATTAGTATTTAAAAAACGTTTGAAATTCACTGAAAAAACCATAGGTTTCAGAGACGTTATAGTTAGAAATTAGCATTTAAAAAACCTTAGAAATTCATAGAAAATCATAGGTTTCAGGGGTGTTATAGTTAGCTGGACATTTCACTTGTACAAAACCATAGAAATTCCTCCGTTATAGTTAGTTCTGCTAACTATAACTAGCGCACTCGCAATGCACTGCTGATAATGTCACATATTACATCATTCATGACATGGTCAGTGACATCGCTGATGTCATGACTGATGACATCTCAAATGGCATAACTGATGAAATCACTGTATATATATTACCTACTGGCTATCGCCAGTAGGTATATATAGTTAGGATTTTTTCCCTATGGGATTTCTGAAAATTCTATGCCTAATAACTTTGGCGTTTGTGGACGGAATTGGCTGAAATTTTCAGGAAAATGGCACATTTTGTTTCTGAGCAGCCCTTGAAAATTTGGGGGGGTTTTGTGGAGGGGGGGGCCGAGAAAAAAGGGGGGTCCCAAAACACGTTTTTCCCATGTTAATTTCCATAGGGCGGTTGGACTCACTTTTAGCCCGAACGGCTGAATGGATTTTCACGAAACTTGGCAAAATTGTAGGGACTGTTAGCCCGATGTGCCTTTGCTAGGTCTCAATATATGTGCTTCAGTGGATTTTGAGAAATTAACGTTTAAATCAAGATATATATCTGTAACAGCGCTCCGGGCAGCTATCCGGTTAGCGAACCTTTCGCGTAACGGAACTTTGCGATGAGAAGCTGATTGGCCCTCCGGTGTCTGTCAACATTCTAAACAGTCCGGAGCGGCCGCCATCTTGTCTCTCGGTAGGATCGAGAGACAAGAGGAGGGCAAAACAAAGGGGGAAATTACCATAAGGGGGCATAGTAGATCCTCGTTGACCCCCTAGGTTTTATGTGGAGGTTTTAAAAGGGCCTAGGAGGGTCCAAAACAAAAAAAAAAAAAAATTTTTTTGCGTGATAAGCGCCAAGTTCGCGAACCGGAAAGCGTTCTGGGCAGCGAACTTTATGGATAAAAGAATGAAAGACTTTTCTAATGCTGTATGTTAATTGTTTGTTGTTTTTCTTGTTTTTTTTTGTTTTCTTTTTTTTAAAGTGTTTTTTTTATTTTGATTCTTTTTCATAATTTATTAAACTTTCTAATATTTCAGTGTCTGAAATGTCATTATTTTCTTGATATATTGTTTGCAATCTGTGAGGTTGCAAAATGTCCTCATTTGCAAGGAGGACATCTACTGCTTGGACAAATTGCAGCAGTTCATTATCCAAGCTTTCATCCATAAATTCCATGTCAATTTGTTCAATTAATTCCTGGCTGATCTCTTGCAGGTCCATCTCAAAAGAAACTTGCTGCTCGCCTTCCATTTTGCCTGAAATTTGGATTAAAAAAATATATATTAGTAGAGATAGGGCACTGTTGGGATTAATTTTAGATAGGCAGTTTTTATCAGTGAATTTATCTTTTGGCAGTGTATAGTATGAGAGTGGAAATAGGACTATAATTTTGCCTGAAATTTGGATTAAAAAAATATATATTAGTAGAGATAGGGCACTGTTGGGATTAATTTTAGATAGGCAGTTTTTATCAGTGAATTTATCTTTTGACAGTGTATAGTATGAGAGTGGAAATAGGACTATAAAAAAGTGTATGTGATTTAACCAAGACAAGCCTTACTCCATTGATAACTATAACAGAGAAGTCTATCTAAATACATTACTACTACAGAGGGATAGTGTATATCTAGCAAAAAAAGTCTACTATATTAAGTCATAGTGCACAATATATTAAATTATAACTTACCTTCACAAAGAAGTTGAAGTTTTTTGAAGCTATTGAAATAGGAGGTACAACAAGAAGTAGTATTCAAAATGGCTGTGTTTCCTTCTCTCCCTTTATATATATACAGGTATATAACCAATCAAATGTCAGGTAATAAAAGTAGAAAATGAAAGTAACATTTTCATTGGTTGTCAATGCCAACAATTCAGATGTGTTTTGTGAAGTAATTTACCTCACGGTACTTGGAGAGGTCTACAGGCTAAATGGCTAAATTGAATTTCAATGAAATTTGTGAGAATGGAAGGGATTGTTATGTAGTATGAGCTAATCTATATTTGGTGAGAGTGTCTCTAGTCGTTTTTCTGTAAATTACTTTCCCGCCTTTTTTTAGGACCGCTTTCCTGAAAGCGGCCCGGTTAGCGAACCTTAAGCGTCACGGGAGTCCACCATTTTGTGTTTCGGTCGCATTAAGATACAAGATGGAGGGCAAATAATGTTTAGAATGGGTAGAAGGGGTCATGGTAGACTTATCTTGACCCCCTAGGTTTTCTGAGCGTGGCTGAGGCTTATATGTGCGGAAAAAAAACTTTTTTTAAAAAAATCCGCGAGGTTAGCTTTCGGTTAGCGAACCGGGTAGCGCTCCGGGGAGCGAATTTTGTGGAAAATTAGTGAAAAAAGTTAGAGGAAAATAATAATTGTGAGTGATCAGATGTAGGGTAGCTCTGAGAAGAGCTTTTGGGTTTATGGTACATTTAGGTACTTATAAGTAGGTACCAATGCACAGTCTTAAATTCAGAATGAAAATTCTGTTGCCCTCATCTGAGAAGTGAACTCCATCTCCTCTGTAGATATCTTGCATGTAGTAACGCAAGTTATTGTTGTACAGAGAGCCCATTCCATGGTCTCTCATGTAAGCTGAAACAGATTTGTTTACATGCTTCCTCGCTTTCTCAATTTGTGGACAAAATTGGTTGGACCACCTCCATTTCTGTCTTTGGCATATATTGGAATATACCAAGGCAGTTTGAGGAAAAAGTGCCATTAATTGCTCAAAGGTGTCCTTTAAAAGCATTTCCAGACCTACCCCTGTCAAAGTGCCCAAATCATTACCTCCACAGTGCACTATTAACAGGTCAGGTTTTGGCAAATGCATAAAGGTTTTCACCAATGGTATCAATTGGTGACATTTTAATCCTCTTTGGCCCAACCACTTAATTTCCACATCTTGTAAATTGAGGTTAGGTAAATTTCTGCTCTCAGCATACCTTTGAGCCCAGTGGATGTAACTATGTTCAACAATCCAGACCTTAAACATGGTGGGAGAAGGTTGTTCTGCAGTCAGATGAAGTGTGGTAATGAAAGGGCAGTTGAAACAGTAGGAGTTTCTAAAGAAAAAAAACTGTGGATTTACAATGCTAATGATTCATTAGCAGTGATTGGTGCATTTCCATTTCTGAAAACAGAAAGTTAGGGTGCATGGATGTGTTCTTTGAAAGATGTAATTTGAATGGTCAAGGAAGAAACATTTATTGAAAGATTGCTCTGGATACGCAGGTGCACTGAGAGTTCAGAGTTCAATTGAAACATTGTTGTGTGAATTTGCAAACATGAGAGGTCTTCCAGGAGGTGGTTGCTATGGAAACAAGGGAGAGAGGGCAGAGGGGGGAAGGGTTTTGATTTGAAAAAAGTGAGGGAAGAGGTATGATTGGCTAATATGAGAGATATGTGAAATGAATATCTGTATTTCTGTGCTTTCAATAGCTGCAGCCTTTGGAGTGCATCCTTTTTCTTCTGCTGAAGACAATTTGGTGTATTTCTGAGACTGTTTTCAAAACTCAAACAATATTTGCTAAGGTGAGAAAAGATTTATTTAATTTAGATAGAGAATAGTATGATTTAAGGAGAAAATGATGAAGAAAGCTGTGTTTTTAAAATGTGGTTTTGTCTCTAGTGATATAGTAATAGAATTAGTTTTATAGAGAAATTGTAATTGCATATTTGGTGTAACATTCTGGCATGCAGTAACACAAGTTATTGTGGTACATGGAGCACATTCCATGGTTTGTTATGTAAGCTGAAACAGATATGTTGTTTTTAAAAACGATTTAAGAAATCAATTTATGTGCGATAAAATTCGCCGAAGTGCGGCGATAATTATTGTCTCTAAACAAGTTAGAGACAAAAATTACCGCTAGTTGTTGGAAATATGCCCCCGGGTTTTTCCTTGCAGGAATCGGGAAGCGAAAGACTAGCACTGAAATCTGTAGTCTCACACCTGAATCGGGAGGGTTGGCATGTCTGGATACTCTACAGCTGGAGCCATAAACTACATCCGCAGGGCTAGGTGATAGCCTAGGTCCGGCCTGGACAATCGGACACAGAGGAAGAGAAGTGTCAGAGGGTGCGGTAGTGAATAGGGTGAAAGGAAGGTGTCGAGCGGGCACAGGGTGTGATTCTCAGAGAAGAGCAGCGCAGATGGGGGAAGTATATGGCCCATGCATGAGAGAGAGAGCGGGGGTGACCATTGCGTGGGGGAGATGCGTGCGAGGGTGGGGAGCCATGCTGAGAATCGGCGGCGTGCAGAGAGTGGCCCTGGTCAAGGCATCTAAAATGGCTGCCGTGCACGACAAAATTGTGGCATTGGACAAAAACGCAAGATGGCGCAGACAATGTTTATCAATAAGGATTCATTTATAATAAAATATTTACTCGCAGTGACAAAATGGTGTTCAACACTTCCTGATTTCCATCGAATCGAACGTTAACAAACGTCACGCAGCAAAAAAAAAAAAAAAAAAAGCTCACGCACAGAGCGGTTTTTAGCCATGTTATCCAATGGAAGGTGGATAGCATGGCTAAGAGCATTTGCTGGATAATGCATGAATATCGCTGACTTTTCAGCGATATTCATGCATTGTGGCCGATGTGCGGCGATAATTTTTGTCTCTAAACAATTAAAACGAAGCACAAAATGGCGAATTCCCGTTTCGCTACCAGTTTGCGGCCCAGTTTGCGGCCCGTGAAGCGCTTCTACCGTGAAAAATCATTTTTTTTTTATTTTCCCCACGGGACCCTTTAATAACCCCAACAACATTCCTAGGGGGTCAAGAGGGGTATACCTTGCCCCCTTTCAATAAATTCCCCCTTCGTTTTTCACCTCTTCTTCTCTCTCGATCCTACCGAGAGATAAGATGGCGGCCGCTCCGGACTATTTAGAATGTTGACAGACACCGGAGAGCCAATCAGCTTTCTGTTATCCAATGGAAGGTGGATAACATGGCTAAGAGCATTTGCTGGATAATGCATGAATATTGCTGACTTTTCTGCGATGTTATGTTTACCTTTTTAAATGGAAAGTGTTCCTCTTGGGGCAAGTGTCTTGTATATACGCTCTCATTTGCGCTTGGCAAATTTAGATTTTGATTATGGGAGTTACCTAGCCATGTTAATAGTGTCCCAAAAATGGTGCTAGGGCATTCCAGAAAACACTTTCATGTGTCTCAAGGACATTTTTAGTCATTTCTTCATGAATGCAGGTATACAATTGATTTATATGCTGTGTTTAAAAACGAATTTTGAAATCAATTACATTTCAGGATATGTACTGTTAGAGCTTCATAGGTTGTTTGGGGTCATATTTAGAAGGCATTTTAGTGTCTTTGATGTTATTTTTCCCTTTTTAAATGGAAAGCGTTCCTCATGGGGCCCTGAGCAGTTCTTAGCCATGTTATTTAATAGGAAGTGGATAACATGGCTAAGAGCATTTGCTGGAAAATGTATGAATATCGCTGATTTTTCTGCGATATTCATGCATTGCGGCCGTTTTTTTTCACATTTGCAAGCACTTCTTAGCCATGTTATCCAATGGGAGGTGGATAACATGGCTAAGAGCATTTGCTTCAAAGGTTGTTTGGGGTTATACACCATTTTTGGGAAATTATTAACATGCCTATCTAACTCCCATAATCAAAATCTAAATTTGCCAACCGCAGGTGGGAGCGTATTTACAATAAATTTGCACCATGAACAACGTAAAATAGCATACTACACACTCAAATGCCTTATAAATATGACCCAAAACATCTTATGAAGCACTAGTAGTGCATATTTCCAGAAATGTATTGGTTTTCATTTAATGATTTACTTCATTGGTAGGCCTTCACATGTTTTTTTACCTTGTTTTTTTTCAGTGATAATCTTATCTGCAACCATGTGTTGGCCTCACCTCAAATAAACAAAACAGGTGATGGACTGAATGTGGATCAATGACACACATTCACCCCAGTCTAAAGATCTGGGCCTAAACAAATCTTTAGATAGGCTACATCTTATCGTCATCCTGAATTAATGATTTAAAATATTAGGGAGTGATTTATGAGTGTTGTATGCCTGTTTTGTACCATTGAGTGTCATTTTTGTGATGCAGTGCTGGTGGAAAATATTTGCTATGTTAAATAATTAGTACGGCATTAAGTTTTAGATGACTGTTATTTATTTACTGTTTGGTAATAGTGGTTAATAACATTTTATATTATATTTTTCCACAGATTCAACTGCAGATTCTTTCATAGTTTGTAAAATGCCTTCCAAAAGTAGAATAAGAAAGGCTAGAAAACGTCAAAGACAGCAGGATGATGTTTTATTGCAGCAGTCCTCTTCCCCAAATACTTGTCAAAACACCAAGAAAGGTCCGGGTAAGAGCACGAAATCATTCTTAAGAAATATTTGTAGTAAAAAAAGTTTTGCTCAAAAAAATGTTTCAGTTCACAAAAAGAAAAGTAATTTAAATGGAAAGGAGAGACCCATCACAAATGTTACTGGTAGAGGAAGAGATAACTCTGTGCATGATAGTAGAAGGAAACAACAGTTTAGGGACATTCGAAATCGAATGTTCCGTAATAGGATATTAGTTAATTTATTGAAAAATATTAAAAAGAAAGGCCAACAGAAAGCGGCATTTTATAAGAAGAAGAAAAATGTAGAGAAAATTATTGATCATGCTTTTGAAATTAAGCGAAAGTTGTTTATTTTGGTAATCAATAGAATTAGGAAACTAAGCAAGGTAATTTCTGATTTCAAAACAAAAAGTAGATGGAAGAGAGTAGTAAATCGTACTAACTTTTGTGAAGTTTTTTTCCGGAGAATGGATGCATAGTTCAAGTTCTGAGGCATTTTTTAATGAGGAGACTTATTTTCAGGATAATGATTTGGTGCATGCAGTTGACATCAGTGGTCGAGCTTATGAAGTGAAGGATGGTTGTCCAGTTGAAAAAGAACAACTTGTGACAACAGAGACAGAAGAGGCGCTAAGTGATGAGGTTTTAGGAAGACGTCCTAAGGGTCCTGTGTACATTTGGAAGTGTAGTTCTATTTGCAGTGTGCGACAGGTTTCCATCAATTTGCTTTGTGATTTTATACGGACATTTAATAAGAAAAGTTTGAAGCAGAAAATGAAGTTGTTGCAAGATTTAGATCCTTGCAGAGTGAGACAAATGACAGGTTTGCGTGGTCATTCACTGGCTTGTCTTTCCAGGAGAGTATGCCAGAGTGTTTTTCATCATTTCAGGATGCTAGCAGTGCATCATAATAAAGTGAGAAAATTAGTGAGAATGTTGTATTATGCTAAGAGTCCAGCAATTATGCTTAAACAATTATGTGCTGCTCTTTTGCATGGTTCTGAAATAGATGTGAAGAATATTTGTGAAGAAATTGAGTTTTGTTACTTTGGTAGTAAAGATGAGAATGTTCAAATTGACCCAGAAGTAGAGGGTAATGTGGAAGATAATGTACAGGTTTCCAGTACAGATAATTTTCAGAAGGAAATTGCCACGTTTCAGATGAAATCAAGTGAGAGGCCTAATTTCACTTGTGTATGTTGTCGACGCACTTATTATAAGAATCAGACTAAGGTAGTGGATTTATATGCAAAAAGTGAAAGGGAAAATAATAGTGAATGGAAGGATTTTGCCACATACTTGATGGTAGAAAATTATTTTGATTTGGGATCGGATCAACGTGTGTGTACTTATTGTTGTAATAAATTAAACCAAAACCAGATGCCTGCTAGGGCAGTTCATAATAATCTGGAATTGGTTGAGATTCCTTCTGAATTGAAGGATTTAAATACTTATGAATCTATTTTGATTCAAAGTATCCATCCCTTTCAGGCTATTGTAAGAATGGAGCCAAAGACAGGGAAGTTGCCTCCAGCAGATTTACAGAGAGGATTAAAGGGAAGAGTTGTTTATTTGCCTCTAGATTTGAACAAAAAATTAACACAATTGGAATAGAAGAAGTGGAAGAGGAACCTCTGGTTATCTTGGTTAATGGGGTTCCGACAAAGAATAAGAAAATATGGCAAGATTTAGTGGATGTTAGGAAAGTCAAAAAGGCAACAGTGTATTTGAAGAAAAATAATAAGTACTATAAGAATGTATATGTTGCAGAAGAGGAAGTAAGTGATGAAGAGGATAGCGATTTGTGTGCTGGCCAAATTGAGAAAGTAGAGGCCTCTAAAAGTGAAGAAATATATGAACATTATAGTGTTCATCCTTTGCATTCCAAGGAAGTCATGGGGAATGCTATTGAGTTGTTTCAAATGAAACAAGCCAAAGGGAGTCCCATTAGTGTTTGGGAGGAAAGTTTGGAAGCTCGGTGTTTCCCACAGCTATTTCCCACAGGTCAAGGAGGAAGATATGATGAGCGACCTCATCAAATTCCTGCGTCTGAATACCGGACTTTACGATTGTATGCAGCAGATCCTAGGTTTCGGCAATGCATTCCCTATTTGTTTCATCTCCTGTTTGAAAGCTATCTGTCTGGACTGTCATATGCAGTGAACCACATCTTAAAAAGTGGTATACAGATGCGAAACATCTCGGCAAGTGACTTTATGCATAAAGTCAATGTCCAAGACAGTATTTTGGATTCTCACTTAATTAATCTCATGGCGTGTCAGCGTGGTACTAATGAGTACTGGTACCGTCGTCATGGTGATTTAAAATGTATGCTGAGGAACTTAGGAACTCCAACATGGTTCCTCACTCTGAGCTGTGCCGAGTATGGCTGGGAAGACTTACTTGAATTTCTACGAGAGGCAAATGGAAATATTGAAAACATTGAATTCAAGACACCTGGAGAACTGTGTTCTTTGGATCCAGTGAATGTATGCAGGTACTTCAATCATAGATTTGAAGCTATGATGTCTTTCATCACAAATAAAAAGAATCCACCTCTTGGAGAGGTGTTGGATTTCTTCTGGAGAAAGGAGTACCAAGCAAGAGGTGCCCCTCATATACATATGTTGTTGTGGATCAAGGATGCACCTAAATTTGGAACAGATCCGGATGACTTAGTGATGAATTTCATCGAACAGTATTCTACGTGTGCTGTTCCAAACGCAACGGAGAAGAAAAGTCTAAGAGAACAAGTTCTACGTTTCCAAAGCCATCGTTGTGGAAAGTACTGTCGTCGTAAATTCAGAAACAAGGACAAGTTCTACACCAAATGTCGTTTCAACTTTCCACGACCGGTGATTTCTAAAGGAAGAGTGAACAGTTTGATGTCTTCGCTGCGACATAATGTGACGAGGAAATCACCCAAGAATACATACAATTTGAAAAGGAACGAAGAGTCCAAGTACATCAATGACTACAACCCAGTGATTTTGTCCATGTGGAATGCTAACATGGATATACAGTTTGTGGCTGACAACTGTATGGCTGTGGCTCGGTATGTGACATCTTACATCACCAAAAAAGAAAAGACCGAACTGAAGGATATGTGGGAGGATATTTCTCATGAAAAGAGCCTCAGCAAGAAGTTGTACAGTTTCAGTCTGAAGATGTTGTCGCATCGAGAAATCGGAGCTTACGAATGTTCTGACCGGTTGTCTTCAGCAAGTCTCTATGCCAAATCCAGGAGTCTAGTTTGGGCGAGTCTTGGTCTTGCTGCAACGCGAAATCGAGTTCTAAAACCTGTCCGGGAAATTGAGTATTTGGCAGAAAAGGAACCAAACAGTACCGACATTTTGAAGACCAACATGTTGGATACATATTATCCAAATCGAAGCAGTCACCTTGAGAATGTTTGTCTATATGAGGTTCTCCAAAATTATATATTCAAGAGGAACATCAAAGAAGATATTGAGAAAGGAGTGTATGCTGTAATTGGAAGTGAGGGATGCCTGGTCAAGCAAAGAAAATGCCAATTAGTAAACCATCGAAAATTGAGTGGTGAATCTCCAGAAAAAAAGGAGTTTTTTTATTTAGCACTTTTGCAACTTTTCAAGCCTTGGCGTGCAGAAGAGGAACTGCTTGGAGATTTCCTCTGTTACGAAGACTCTTTCAATGCAGCCAAGGAGTCCATAGAATGTCCTGCTTTTTCTAAATATCAAGAAATGCTAACTTTGGAAATTGAGCAGGAAGCAACGATTGCAGCCGAGATTGCCAGAGACAGTTCTCAGGACAGTCAGAGTTCTGTTTCATTGAGTCAAGATCCACTTGGAGGACCTATTATCGAAAATGAAGCTGCCACTGCTATGAATGAAGTGGAAAGAGCCATGGCACATGCTCAGGAGGATTCAGTTAACTTAGAAGACTTGGAAAAACAACTCAACGTTGAGCAGAGGAAAATATATGATGAAGTTACCACGGAAATTGAGCACGGATTAAGTCATGAGAAGAACAAGTGCTCATGTACATCGTTGAAGCCTGTCCGACTGTACGTGAGTGGAGAAGCGGGAACTGGAAAAAGTTTCCTCATTAAAGCAATCTCTTGTTATTTGAAGGAAAGGACTGAGTCATCGCTGTCTTGTGTTGTCACCGCTCCTACTGGACTGGCAGCACATAACATTAAAGGTATTACTTTGCATCGTCTACTGATGCTGCCGGTGGAGCATGACAACAAATTACAATACAACAAGTTATCTGGAGATGCTTGCTGTGAAGTTTCAAGAGTCTTGAGGAAAATGAAACTACTTATCATTGACGAAGTAAGCATGGTTTCCAATGTCATGCTTGCCTTTGTGCATTTGAGAATGCAAGAAGTACTTAAAACTGAATATGATGTGTTATTTGGTGGGAAACACATCATTGTTTTCGGAGATCTTCTGCAGCTGACACCAGTAAAAGGTCAACCTGTGTTCAAAATACTCACGCATGAAGATACCAGGAAGTGCCTAGGGAGCATTGGCAACGTCAATATATGGTTAAACTTCAATTATGCAGAACTGCATCAAAATATGCGTCAGGCAAAGGATGAAGATTACAAGAATATTCTACAAGATATTAGAATTGGAAAAGTGACTGAGCATGGGAAAGAAGCTTTAAATGCACGATTACTGTCAAATTTATATCCCAAACAAGAGATTGTGCCTGAGAATATTTTTCAGAAAATTACTGAGAAGAAATCCGGGATATGTCTCATGCCAACTCTTGCAGAATGTGCCATCTTCAACAACAAAATGTTGAATTTAGAAAAGCAAGAGATTGTGAAACTTGAAGCTATCGACAAATTAGAGCATATGGGATCAACAATTATTTTGTCAGACAATTTGAAATCAAAATTGGATTCATTAGAGAAGACTATATCTAAAACAGCGGGTTTTGAAAAGACTTTGAATGTGTGTTTAAATTGCCGAATTATTTTGAGAAGGAATTTACATGTAGAAAGAGGTCTGGTAAATGGATCAATGGGTAATGTTGTTGATTTTGAGAAATACAGAAATAGAGATGGAATAGAATTTTTAAGAATTAAATTTGATGGCATTGAGGAAGTACAGCAAATTGGTCGTTGTTCTGCTAGGTTTTTGCTTGTTAAAGATTTATATGTTCGCCGTAAACAGTTTCCTGTTTGCTTGGCATATGCGGTGACAATCCATAAATCGCAAGGTTTAAGTGTAGACTGTGCATTGGTGAATATTGGCAGTTCTGTGTTCAAGGAGGGTATGGCATATGTGGCATTGTCACGAGTTAGAACTTTATCGGGATTGTACTTGATTGACTGTGATGTCACAAACATTTGTGCGGATCTAGATTGTGTTAAGGAATACAATAGGTTAAGAAGAGAGTATGCGCCACATTTGCCTCAATATCCTTTGTTTGAGAAACGTGTGGTAGGCCGCAAACGTAGAAATAGCAGTAATAGTAGGGAGGTTGTTGCAAAAAGACTAAAAGTCAATGAACCGAAAATTGTTAGCAGAAAGAAAGTGGATTCTGTTGAAGATGTTGTCGGTTTTCAATTTGAAAACAGTTCTGGTGTCAACTGCTATGCAAATGTAGTGGTTAATGTTCTCTTTTCACTAGAGAGTTTAAAAGAACAGATTCTGTTGAATTCTGAACAAATTTTATGCTGTTTGTTGAATTCTGTTTTCGAGAAATGTAGCACTGATCGAACAAAAGTAGAAAGTGTGTCTGAAGTTCGTTATCTGTTAGATGAATGTTCAGGTCAAACAGACTTCTCTGAAAATAATCAGCAAGATTGTCAGGAGTTTTTAATGTATATGCTTGATATATTGCAAGTTGAGGGTGTAGATGTAGATCACCTGTTTGGGCTTTCTTATCAATGGCAGCATGACTGCGAGAATTGTAGGGTATCAAGTACTACTAGTGTAGACTCAGAAAGATTTATATATTTAACTTTGCCAGACAGTAAATCAGTCTCCTTTAATAAGCTAGTAAATGCAGCGGATCACAACATGGAGTGTAGCCAATGTAAATCTGAAATGATGTCAACATTACTTATACGTAGATATGGACAGTATGTCATTTTAATGATCCAACGATGTAGGCCTGATGGATCAAAATTGTCAACTTTAATAAAAAATTTTGTGGCTTCTCAGCTTTCAATATCAGGAAGGACTTTTGTAACTGTAGCAATTATCTATCACGATGGTCCTTCAACAACTTCAGGACATTATACAGCTTATTTAAAGTCTCGAAACGGCTGGTCATTCTGCCATGATTCCGTTGTAAGTTTCAAAAAAAAATTGCCGTTTGACCTTAAAAATTCTTACCTGGTGTTTTTAAAACCAAAATTTTAAAGAAAGAATCTCGAGATTTCCTGTGAAGAATTGGAAAAGGTTCATCAAGTTGAGGGAATGTAAGTCTGCAATGCTGTCTAGATTATTGGTCCAAAACTTTTAATTATAATGTTATTTTGTAAAATCCGACTATATAAACCTGATGCAAGTAAGTCTGCTTCATAGTAAGCAGTATCAGTGTCATAGGAAAAGGAGAACATGAGTGACAAAGAAGAGTAAGATATTAGTAGTCCAGGATTGTGAAAATAATCTCAAATGTTTTCTTTTTGCAAGTTGCGAAAATAGAAAATGTCGGGATTTGATTGGAAGAATTACAAGACTTGCGAATCGCGGCAACATGATTTGGCCTACTGGAAACATGTGATAGAATGAGAGAAGTCTTTTTTTCTATGTAACATATTTTTCGTATCGATGGAGGTTTTCTTTCAGAAAGTGGCGGGCTGAAAATATTTATAGCACAACAGAGTGGATGCTGTTCATAGGAGATCCTTCGACGTCATTGAAAGTAAGTTAATTTTAAGGAGTTTTGAAATCAGATTTCTTAGGTTGTATGGGTTTTTTAAACACAGTCATTTTGATTGTGTTTTTTTTTCCCCGCTGTTACATGATGAATATCTTCAAGTCACTGATTTAAGTGAAATTTGATACATTCTGAGAACAGCAAAAATAAACCATTTAACATGTATAATTAATGTTCTTCTGTTTGTACTTATGATATACATTTAGAAATGTGAGGTAGATATGGAAAAACTGAGTCTTTTGTAAGTGTCAATTTTAATGCTTATAGTGCTGTATTTCCGGGTACTGTTTTTTTTTAAAAGGAATAGGCCTCACCTCAAAGAAAGCTCTTCAAAGCAGACATCTTATTTGCATCCTGAAACTATCATTTAAAATATTAGAGACAATTTTATGATGGCTTTACATCTTCAACATCAAGATACAGTTTTTTGTAAAATATATATATTTAGGATTGTGTAGGGGACGTAGAGAAGCAGAGACTTCTGTAAATGTCAAAGTTGTTGAAAAACTGTTTGTTCTTGAACCTTTTCCCTTGTCTTTTCTAATTTTTAAGTACATGTTTTAATATTTTTGGAAATGTTTGTTCTCTGTTTTACAGATTGAAAGTATGAAAAAATATTTTAAAAAGGTAACAAGAATTATAAGGTAAATGTTTTCTACTCTTTTTACCCGCAATGCACTGCTGATGATGTCACTGACACTATCTCTCATTTACTCTCTATAGCTGTCTTTCTTTTTACATTATTCTCTGTTTACTTCCCTTATACTAACTCTTCTTTTTTTTTAAAAAATATTTTTTTAGTTCGCTTAAAGTTCGCGAACCGGTCAGCGAACTTGAAGCGAACCAAAAGAAATAGAGCTTGCCAGAGTGATAAACATTCTAGCAATTTTATTTGAAAGGGGAGGTAGTTCTGAAAAGAACTTTTTTTTTTTGTTTTTGTTGTTTTATATATTTTTTTTTTTTCTGAACATTTTTTGATTTTTTTGTATTTTTAGAACAGTTTTATGTTTTTTTTGTGTTTTTTATGGAGGGGAAACAACAAAAAAACAGGCATTGAAAACGGCTCAACAGGAGCAAAAAAAAAATTACTTCTTGGGTGCATTAGGGCACTTATGGTTTTCGAACACCATATTAATCAAATTGATGCTCATGTTCCCATACGACAACATTGCACCGCAATATATACAAGTAAACCTCATATGTTGGAAATTTGGTTGAATATTTGGCACAGTTTCCTGTGCCTCTCTTCCTGACAAAGACATTGATGAGGTAGATCTGGCCACAGGAGTTGTCGGGGGATTGTCTTGTAGGTCCCTTAACTCAGCCCGGCTGTAGTTCAAGGGATGCCACCTGGTCATATGTCGATGCATAGTATAGTTGCCCATACTATATTTCTTCTCTGTGCCTCTTGACAATCTGTAATCACAGATGAGGCAGGTGACATATTTCGCATTCACCTTCTTCTCCCCTGGAGGGATGGAAAAAAACTGCCAGATGAAACTAGTTTTTCTCTTTGAAACACGGGGCAACTCTGGGATAAATTGTTGTTGATGTGGATCCTCTTCTTCTTCTTCCTCCTCTTCCTGCTCTCTGTTGGAGGTAAATTGACTTGGTGGTCCTCTCTTCTTATGAGGAGGTGGAGGTGGTGGTGGGGGTGTACCAGCTGCAGCAAGAATGGAAGCCATTGTTGAACTTCAGGTAAATGGTCTTTCTCTCACCAAGATGAAAGTCAGAGTGAGGAAAGAAGGAGGGGTTTACATGATTTGGGAAAAGCAAAAGTTCTGAACCAATGAAAAGTGTTATTTTTAGGTCACATGACCTAGTATTACATCATTAGGAAACCAAAAGTGAAATGAACTAATGAAAAGTGTTATTATCGAGTCACATGACCTGCTGTCTTTACGTTTCGCGCTTTGCGCCACTATCCAATCCGCTTCCGGGTCCGCTAACTTGGCGCGTCGGATAACGTATTACGCGACAACGCAAAACGTCATGATAACGTAACAGTTACGCTTAAGGAACGATTACCGGCTCGCGCACCAAGTCGCGGCTTTGAATTCAGCTAACGGGAAGCTGACCAGTTCGCGGACTAGGAGCGGAACAAATTTTTTTTTTTTAAATGTATAAAAAACATGTACAATATATTTTATGATTTAAAGAAGAATACATTTTACAGATACAAATATTAGCTTTCAAAAAACCATTGAAATTCAATGAAAAAACCATAGGTTATAGTCCATATATAGTTAGGAATTAGCATTTACAAAACCTTATTTTACTCGCATAAAACCATTGAAATTCCATATATAGTTAGATGCGCTAACTATATATCGCGCACCCGCAATCCACTGCTGATGATGTCACATATTACATCATTCATGACATGGTCAGTGACATCACTGATGACATCACTGATGACATCATCCAGTGACTGTATGTTTCTGTAAAGTTAAAATGTGTCTTACATATTGAAGAATGAGTGGATGTATAAGTGTCTGGATGAAGGATTTAGTAGGTGCATGACTGACTGTATGAGTGAGTGATTAAATGTGTCTCACTGAGTGCATGGGTTAGTGACTAAACTGTCTTAATTTGTGCATCATTATGTCTGTTGTTCTGTAAACTGCTGCATGTGTTGATCAGTAGCTATATGAGTAACTATATGGGTTATTGATTGGTTGCCCAAGTATTTGTATGGGAGACTGAGTGTGTGTGTGGGTGGCTGGGAGGTGTATGACTCTGTGCATAGATGTGTGAGCAGTTGATTCACTAGATGTATGGGTTCAAAAGTGCATGTGGAAACAGCTGTATGGGCGGTTGACTGTGTGCATGAGTGTATTGGTGAGTGAATGGATATCTCAGTGCTACATGTCAAAGTAAGTACATATGTAAAACACAGTACATGTGAGAGTTGACATCTATAAATAACTGTGCATAAGAGCCAGTGAATGTGTGAGTGGCTGTATGGATCATTGTGAACTTGTATCAGGGATTGTATAAGAGAGTAAATATGTGTTAGTATATGTTTGAATAAGTAAGGAGTGTATAACTGTATAGTTGAGGAAATGGAGGTGTGATTGATTCTGTGCATGACTGACTAGGTGTGTGAGTAACTCCATGGATGAGTGACAGTCTGTGAGTGTCTGTTTACACTGAGTGTATCTAATGTTATATTAGAGTCTGACGAGGTTCATCGTATTATCACATGAATGATGTCATCAGTGATGTGATAAGTAATGTCAAATGAGATGTCATCAGTGATGTCATCAGTGATGTCATCAGTGATGTCATTTGAGATGTCATCAGTGATGTCATCAGTGATGTCACTGACCATGTCATGAATGATGTAATATGTGACATCATCAGCAGTGGATTGCGGGTGCGCGATATATAGTTAGCGCATCTAACTATATATGGAATTTCAATGGTTTTATGCGAGTAAAATAAGGTTTTGTAAATGCTAATTCCTAACTATATATGGACTATAACCTATGGTTTTTTCATTGAATATATATATATATATTATATTTATATTCTAGATAGATAGATAAACAGATAGATAGGTAGATAGATAGATAGATAGATAGATAGATAGATAGATAGATAGATAGATAGATAGATAGATAGATAGATAGATAGATAGATAGATAGATAGATAGATAGATAGATAGATAGATAGATAGATAGATAGAAAATTATTGCAGTCACAATATTTTGGTAGTTGATATTTTGGCTGTATTCGTTTGTTTGCTGAAATTGTGATATGACATTTTATAGGCAATTCTTTTGGGGAACTTCAAATACTTGATGGTCAGCTACCACAGCTATAACACACAGGAACAATCGTTTTCCTTTTTGCAGCAGATCATGTGTAAGTCTATAACCTGTTGTGAGTCTTATAACAAAAGCTGCATTTCATAGGCTCTGCGACAGTAGTCCTATTCATGTACATTATGAGTTACTAGAGGAACTGGTCATACACAATCATTTGATAATTAAAATACCATTCATTTTTTTGTGTCAGAAATAACATATAATTATTTTAATTATCTACCAGTGTGCTGTTATCATTTGCCAGGGTAATTCGAAAAATTGCAGGGATTAACAGTTGTACTACTAAATATCAACACCAAAATTATCGAAATAGAATATCAAAGTCATCATGATGATTGAAAAACTATTGAGAGGTAAGTGCATATGTGGAAGTGTATACTTACCATTCCTAACTTTACATTTAAGTTCCTTGAAGATAGATGTACCACATGGGTACATATATTTGGTGTTAGGTTCAGAAAAGCAAGAATTACCTGTCAATATTTTGTCATCAATATTCTATCCTACCCATATTGTGGGTTTGATATTCAGGGTACACATCAGGAACAACACATTTTGTTAGGTTGTCTAATAAGTAAAACAGAATATTACTAATGATATAATATGTATTGTAATAGCCTTTCAGGAGCACTGCCACAATACCAATGTGGCATAGTTTTAAGTGGCAGCCTATAAAGGAAAACAGTAGACAATTAGACGACCAACATCCTCTCATTGTGTGACACAGGGTTTCTCATTGTGCCAGTGGGCTGTTCCGATGATTAACAGTCTGTCTGTTAGGATGCTAAGTCTGGTTCAGATCAAACAATCAATCACTCAGTCAATCAGGTTTTGCAAAGCACTGCTACTCACTAGCAAGGATCTCAAAGGTACTGGGGGTGAGGGTGGGGTGGCTCCATAGAAAGCTGGAGACTGAAGTTTCAGTCTTTACACACCCAGGCCTCAGACTGCAAATCTTAAACATACAGCCAGTGTTCTCATTTCTATAGCACATAAAGTAGGCCATACCTTTTTCCATAATTCCCCATTATGAAAAGGACAGTGGTTATTGTAGATTCAACATTACCTATGTAAAGCAACATTTATATGCCTAATGCCACATTACACTGCAAAACTTTGTATTACCAGAATGTGAGATGTGTTTTAGAAAGTCCACATTAGCCTGGTCTGCCCCATTGATATGCCAGTGTTTACAGACATTTGCCCAAGACAATCTCCACGATTAAAATGCAAGGAATTTCATAATTCTTCAATATTTACACATTTCTTTTTGTGAACACTTAGGACCATATTACCAAATGTGCTCTAGGGACACAGCTGGCGTGTGCCTTTTTTCTAGGATCCTGGATCCCTTCACTATAATATCAGGGGCCTCAGATGCTTTTACCACCACACCTATATCACAGACAGTTCTGGGGAATATATGGCACCAGCGCTATCTTAAGGGGGCTTTTGCTCAAATGCAATGACTCCATGCAAATGAGGGAAACACTTTGCCTCTGCGCCGTTGGACCTGGCCCTCTCTTCAGAGTCCCCCACAGTTTTTCCTTCACCCCTTCTGTTTTCTGAGTCCATTTCTGTTTGCTATTAAGACTCTGTTTACTTCACCACTGAAAGCCAGTGCTAAGGTGCTCATGCTTTATTCTTAAACAATAGTCTTACACCCAGTTGACACCTTTAATTTACTATTAAGTTCCTAGCAAAGTGGTACTATATGTATCCAGGGCTTGTAAATTGAATGCTACTAATGGGCCTGGCACACTTATCATGCCACCCACTTAAGTAACCTTTTTAAAAATGTCTCAAGTCTGTCATTGCAGTCCATATGTGAATTATCAAACTGCAATTTCAACCTTCCAAAAATAAACCTTTTGCCACACCTAGATCTTCTTTATTTAATGCCACCCTTGGGGAGTAGGGTCTGAACAGCCCACAGGAAAGAGTGTGTTGTATTTAAAATATTTGAAAAGTACTTTTAAATATTTTCACGTCTTGGTAGTCAAAAGCTCTCAAATTCTTTTTGCACTATTGCAAGGCTTACCTCTCCCAAAGGATAACATTGGGTTACCGTATTATAATTAAGAAGTGATAACTTTTGTCTGGGATCATTTGGAATGTCATGGTTGGAATCTCAGGAATTGTGATTTAAAACCCCTTTAATGGTAAAGTTGGATTTTAAGTCACAATTCTGAAAATATCACTTTTAGGTAATTGGCATTTTCTGTCCTAACCATTTGGATCCTTTAGCCTTTAGCCTGTATCCTGCATCACATGACTAATTTTAGTTGTCCTTTGTGTATTCCTCCCAGACAGTCACACTATAGAGGGTCTGGGTGTTGGCAGGATGGGCCATCCATATTTGATCAGGGGGAGGGGAGCTGTCACATTTTCACTGTAAAAAATCTGCCTCAGGTAACACACAAAGGACTTCATACTAGCCTATTGTGCCTGCAGAGGGACTGGGACCAGTAGGACATTTCAAACACCTCTGTGGGTGGAAAATTTCCAGAAGATTCTCTCACTACAAATTGAGCAACAGATATAAAAAGTGGACCCTTAGATCCACTCTTCAGTACACTCCTGGGCCTGTGTGTACTATAGAAAAAGGACAGCCTAGCTGACCTGCTTGAGAGGACCTGCCTTGGCCTGCAACTGGACCTGCCTTAAGCCTGCCCTGCTGTTTGAGAAGGAAGATTGGACCTGCACCCTTCATCCCAGGCTGCAGTGACCACAAGTGTCAGCTGGCTGGGACATACCAAGCTCTAGCAGTCTCCCTGCCACTGTCTTGCTGACCTGCTGTACTGGACCTGCCTGGAACTGCACCTGATTAGCCTGAGCTTTGCAGAGCCTTATGGAGTTAGTTCCTGATCGATACATAAGGGGATGATGGACAGAGCGTTTGAAAAAATCAAACACTTACCCCCAGTCAACTGATCTGGGTTTAATCCATCACCATTCTGTAGCTCACTCAGCCACCCCAGTTCAAACATGGCCTTATGCAAATCAGTCTGACCCTGTGCCTCATGGGAACAGTCCAGCCCGAACTGCCAAGCCATGTCTTCCCTGGACCGGAAACAAGCATCCTGGGACCGGTTTTGGATTCATAATCCTCATCAGCCAGGCTATCTTGAATCCAGTGGCCAAGTGAGCAAGAGACTCACGTCTGAGCATACCCTGCCAACTTAGGGCGAACAAAGCAAAACAAAAGGGGATGATGGACGGAGCGTTTGAGAAAATCAAACACTCACCCCCAGTCAACTGACCTGGGTTTAATCCATCACCATTATTTAGCTCACTCAGCCACCCCAGTTCAGACATGGCCATATGCAAATCAGTGTGACCCTGTGCCTCATGAGAACTGTCCAGCCCGAACTGCCATGCCATGTCTTCCCTGGACTGGAAACAAGCATCCTGGGACCGGTTTCGGTTTCATAATCCTCATCAGTCAGGCTATCTTGAATCCAGTGGCCAAGTGAGCAAGGGACTCACGCCTGTGCATACCCTGCCAACTTAGGGCGAACAAAGCAAAACAAAAGGGGGACGATGGACAGGGCGTTTGAGCAAATCAAACACTCACCCCCAGTCAACTGATCTGGGTTTAATCCATCACCATTCTTTAGCTCACTCAGCCACCCCAGTTCAGACATGGCCATATGCAAATCAGTTTGACCCTGTGCCTCATGGGAACAGTCCAGTCCGAACTGCCAAGCCATGTCTTCCCTGGACCAGAAACAAGCATCCTGGGACCGGTTTCAGATTCATAATCCTCATCAGCCAGGCTATCTTGAATCCAGTGGCCAAGTTCCTGATCCCCAAGAGATGCCTCCCAGCTGCTGGTGTGTCATCAGTTGATCTCCTCCTTGACGAAAAGGGAAAATCCTATGATTTTGTGCTCTTTGCTGGTGCGAATGGCCAGATCTTGCTGCCTGCCTTGACTGCCAATGCAAAGCTCCAGTGAACCCGACTCTTCGGGCTACAGCGACCTCCAGCAATTACTACCAACATGAGATGTGCACTTCACGCTGTAGCATTGATAGACCGAGCTTACCACCAACACTAAAGTGACAACTGTCCAAGGTGCCCAACCTGCACTTCATTCTACAGTGATGACCAGCACTGACACTCTCCCTGTTCCACTTTTTTATTTTTAGCAATCTCTGTAAGAAGTCTTGTTTACATCCTACGTACCATGCCTGGAGTTAACACGATATCCAGTTACCCACAAGTTGTTGACTTTTAGGCATTCCTCTTGCATTATCAAAAATGTGTGCATCACCTTTAGTGCTGACTATTCTCATATTGGCCACCCCCTATGTTAAGATAGGAGCTTACTAGTAGCAAGACCATTGTGCTTCAGTGTTTGCTGTTTTATAGCTTGTGAGACTTCTGTGTAGTTCTACAAAGAGAGGTATATTTTCAAGCATGAGGTACTATAGAAGTTGGTTATTGCGCTATCCCTTGTCACCATGTGGGATTTCTCGATCAGCATGTCTATGATTGTGCTTTGTTTCATGGCCACACTAAGATCCTGTACCGTTTTCGCTGCCCAGTAATCATTCTTTACCTTATGCTTTTTTATATTTATGTTGCTGATGGTATTTAAGGTTGATATTTCACATGACTGATTTTATTGTTATTTTTATGGTCACCTGTATTATATCAAACTTCTGTGCTGGTTGGTGTGACACTTCCTTTTTATAATCGTTTCTCTGCACCGTAAAGATACTGAGCGCCATCTATATATTAACCTCTTCTTTTTAAAGAATTATTTGGATGCATGCCACAGGTTTAAGCATAACATGTAATATATTTTCAGGTACCTTCATCCAATTGTGGCTTTCCTGATGAAGGCATGTTGTTTGCCGAAATGGCCATAGAATGTATCCCTGGATGTGAAAAGCAACAATATAAGCCACTATTTTCTTCAACAAACAAATTAATTTGCTCTACTTATCATTTGTCTAGAGCTTACTAGAGTTTGTTCATGGTTGAACAAACAATTGTGTCTCCTCATGTAGTGATGTACCGATTGACTGATTGTGTGTGTGAAGGTATGACTGCTGTTTTACCATCTATAAAAAGGGCGATGCTGCCATCCCCTCCAATTATAGACCCACCAGACTGTTAGACAATTTGCAAAAGATTTTCTCCAGGCAAGTCCTGGATAAATTGCAATGTTGGATGAACGATCATACGGTACTGTCAACATACCAGGCGGGCTTTCACTCTAAAATAAGCACATATGATCAAGCTTTCAGATTCACTCTATTAACTTGGAAATATGTGCTACTCAGTTAGCAGAAGCTTTATGTAGATTTTGTGGATCTGCGAGCTGCGTTTGAATTAGTACCGCATGACTTGTTGTGGAAGATTATGCTAGATCTAGGTGCCCCTGCAGATCTTTTAACAGTAACAGCACAACTTTATATGGATAGTTATGTCCAAGTCAGATGGGGGAAAAATGGTGAAGTAACAGAAGATACCGATACGGCGTGGGGTGCAATAAGTTTGTGTTCTCGCCCCCACGCTGTTTTCCCTGTTCATCAATGATGTGGCAAGTCATTCAATGGTTAGCAAGAACAAAGTTCCTCCCTGAGCGGGGAAAAAGTTCCTATCCTGCTCTTTGCAGGTGACTCCTTATGAATCTTTAAGACACCAATGGTCCTGCAAGTATTAGTGGATAGATTCTTAGAATTTTGTGAAGATCAGAGATTGGAACTCAACACCTCCAAGACAAAATATATGGTGTTTGGGAAGGTGCGGGGTGGCCTTTGAGAGATCAGAATCACACCTGAGCCCCTTGAGTGGGTTAAAAACTTTGATTATCTAGGCATAGGTTTGAGTTAGTCACCTAACTGGGAATATCAATTAAACAAGAGTTACATAATCCTATGCCAAATGTCCAAATCTACACTAAGATTCTATAAATAATCCTACACTCAACTCTTATCCCCAGCACTGGAAATCTACCATGCAAAATCCCAAAATGGTGCCCTGTACAGAGCTGAGATTTTGGGCTACACCCCTGTAAATAAGTTTACAACTTGCGAAAACACTTTTGTTAGATCTCTCACTTCAGTACCGATTAAAACTCCTCTCATTCCCCTTTTCTGTGATCTAAGGTTGAAGAGAATTGGGAACTTGGCTGCTCTGAAACCCTTAATCTACTGGCTGCACCTATGGACAACCCCCCTCTTATTGATTATCCAAATTCTTTACGGGAGGTTATGATGATTAATGGTGAAAAAATCTTTCCATGGTTTAAATATATCGTAGACTGGTGTAAGACATTAAGCATGAGGGACCTGTAGGAAAAGCCGGAGATGAATTATTGAGATTAAAAGCCAGATATTGTGAGGTGGTGGGCAATAACTCTACCAATAATCTGACTAGCGGCCAGTTAACATACAACTTCCTAGCTGTAAAGTCATGCATACAATTTCAACCCTTTCTGGAGCGAATCTCTCCCCCTCTTGCAAAAAGCTTATACTTGAGATTCAGATACGGCAATCTGCTCCTGAAATGTCCTGGCAAGGAGGCGGTTGGCCTAGTATTAGATTCATGTCCTGCATGCATTACAGTTAGAGAAACTGGAGAACACTTTTGTTTTTCTGTCCTAGATACCAACAGGCCAATCGGCCTCTATTTAGGAGGTAGGCAGTACCAGATAATTTACAGAATGTTGAAATCAGATGTATCTGAACCACTATTCTGGATAATCCGACAGAAGCTTTTATCATAGATTGTACTGTATTATGGATTGTATTGTAGATAATGCACCTTAAGTAACCACATCTGCCTCTTAATGTATTTTGAAGTATGTTTGACTGTCCATCTCTATCGCCCCTTTCAAATAAGCTGTTCGGAAATGTACTTGTTTTTATATTTTTTAACTTGTGATTTGTCAATGCTTTTATCTTTTGTATACTTTGATGGTTTTGTACAAACATACCGAATAAAGGGCCCGATTCACAGAATGAGCTTAAGACTCAATCCTAAACTTACTACGGTTTTGGTATTCACAGATTGCACTTACTACTTTTGGAATTCATAGAATGAATTTACTACTTTTGGCATTCACAGAATGCACTTACTACTTTTGGTATTCACAGAATGAACTTACTCATTTCGGTATTCACAGAAGTTAGGACTTCTAACTTTAGGACTCCTAAATGCCTTCTGTGAATACCGAAAGTCTTAAAATTAGGATTTTTCTCAATTTAGTAGTAGTAAAGTTAGGACTCCTAACTTTAGGACTCCTAAATGCCTTCTGTGAATACCGAAAGTCTTAAAATTTGGATTTTTCTCAATTTAATATTAGTAAAGTTAGTAGTCCTAAGAAATCATGGAGATAATTATTTTATATCATGTGTAACAGGAATGCAATATGACTGACATACATATTTTTATAACTTGTAGATACTCCTGACGAAGGTTCTTTAACCAAAATGCATTGAGTAGGACGTGAATTGAATGTTATGGAGGAAATTTGGAACACGTTCATGCTTAGGCCTGGATCGGCAATACATAGAACAAGTTATATGCTTAAAAGTTTATCAACAAATTTCACAGCTTTTGATGTGATAAAAAAATAAGTGGAAAATAATGATGAAAAGTGAAGAAAATAAAATGGACAAAAATTGATTACTCAGATGGATGTGTATTACTTTGAGATACCAATGTGCATACGGCTGTGCAACCTGTTTTGACCTGCTAACTTGCGGGCCACTAGTTTTGAATGAATTATGCTCAGTTGCAGAAGGAACAGCACACTAATACAGGTGCTGCATGCCAAACAATAAAAAATGAAGGCAACGTGAACCATAATGAAGAATAATAAGGGTGTGCTTTGGGACATTCTTTGTCTTGTCATCAAGTTAATCCTCTTGCCAGACACAAACCTTC
The DNA here is from genome assembly GCF_964263255.1 of Lissotriton vulgaris. Lineage (NCBI taxonomy): Eukaryota > Metazoa > Chordata > Amphibia > Caudata > Salamandridae > Lissotriton > Lissotriton vulgaris. The sequence continues at coordinate 1,650,353,565 of NC_141689.1, forward strand.
CTTTTTTAATACATAGTGGTCACCCCTAAGGTAGGCCTGGACAGCCCAAGGGCAGGGTGCAGTGTATTTAAAAGTAGGACATGTACTTTTATGTTTCACATGTTCTAGTACTGAAAACCTATTAAAATTGTTTTTACTAGTGCAAGGCCTGTCTCTGCCATATGATAACATTGGGATTACTTTATTACATTTTATAAGTGCAATTTCCGGTTGTAAAGAGTTGGGTTCCCCAAGTTAGGTGTCTCTGGAATCACAATTTAAAAATACAACTTCTGGTGAAGTCGTATTTTAAGTTATAAGTCTGAAAATTGCACTTTTAGAAAGTTGGCATGTTCTTACTTTAGCCATTTGGTGCCTTCTGCCTGTCTCTGTATAAGTGAGTGTCTGGGGTGAGTGACAGCTGGATTTTATGCATTGTTACAGCTGGATGTTATGCATTCACTCTAGATAGCCACACACAAAGGGCTTCATATCCTGATGGGCCTATTTGGACTGGATGGGAGGGAGGAGCTGACACTTACATCTGCCTTCACAAAAGGCTGCAAACCCTCTGTAGTGAGTTTGGAGCCAGGGCAGGAAGGGCAGGGAATCTGTGCACTTCAAAGGCATCTCATCTCTTTGCAGTCTCCGCTACTTAAAAGGCAAAACTGGGTATAAGTACTGGACCTCTATTATGTTATGTTATATTTATTCATAGCGCGCACGGCTACTCAATGAGTGACCCGGCGTGAGCAATGGAAAAAGGAGGCAAAGACCTGGATGAGGCTAGAAGAGGATGGTTTTTAGTTTTTTCTTAAAGATTGTAGGGTCTTGAAGGCAGCACAGTGACATCAGAAGTAGGTTCCAGGCTAGAGCAGCTGACCTGACAAATGAGCACCCACCCAGGCCTTTGAAGGTTAAATCTGGGGGTCTGCATCAAAAACTGAGAGGAAGAATGCAGCCGCCTCTCTTTTGAAGGTAGACAGGACCTAGACCATATAAAGCCTTATGAGCAGTGGTCAGCATTTTGAATTTTATCTGAGACTCCACTGGGAGCCAATGCAGAAAGTACAGGTGTGCACGCACACTACTCCTCTTTGACAAACCCAGAAGGAGTCTGGCTGCCGAGTTTTGGACTACTTGCAATTTCTTAAGGAGGTAGCCAGGGGTACCCACATAAAGGGCGTTTGCATAGTCCAGACGGGACAGAATCAGAGCACGGACCACCGTTTCTTTGGCAGGTCTAGGGAGGAGAGGAAGAAATTTCCTTAATGCCTTTAGGGGGCCAAAGCAGGTCCCCGCTAGCTTATTAACCTGTGTTGAAAAGTTCAAATTTCCATTGAACTAGACGCCTAAATTCTTTGCAATCTTTCTCTCTGCACTAGGCAGGGGGAAGCCAGGGGGACATAATTTCTCTCTAAAGTTAGAAGTAAATGAACTGTAGAGAAGATTGCATTTCAGTTCCCCCTGAGCAAGCCACTGAAATACTGAGGATAGACAGACTAGTTACGAAATGAAAGGAGGACCCCGCACAGGTTAATTGGGGACTGGGGGGATAACCTGTGCGGGGTCCTCCTTTCATTTCGTAACTATACACTCGGCTTGTAAGCTGAGGAGGTCTTTTGTTAAAGTGCAAATTAGCACATTGGTATAATTTTAAGAAAATACCGGCATACTTAACTTAACAAGTATCCCTAAAAAATCCTCAATATGGAAGGTATAAAAACATACAGCTTTTCAGAGGATCAATTTGACAGATTGATAAATAAGAGATCACGCAATACCACCACAATACGATTGGATAAAAGTGATGAGGAACAATGGGAAAAGTTATGGAACCTAAAAAAGAAAGTAGTCAGAGCAGAACTACACGCAGAGTTCTTGGTGGAATACTGTAATCATGGAATTATTCCCAAAGGTTTACAAGTAACTAATGAACCAGGGATCTTCATTACAGACAAAAAATTCATAGACAAATGGACACTTGTGGCTAACAGGTGTAGTAGAGATTGGACCTTGCTCATTGTAGAAACAGTGGAAGAATTTATAATTATTGAGAAGAAGGAAATAGAAGATATGGAAATGCAATTGAGGGAGAGTACAGCAGTAGACGACGCTAAAGCTAAATTAAAAGAAATCCAAAATGATGTGGATAGTTATAGCGAGTATTTGATCAAAAAGAAGAGTAACAAACTAAAAAAAGATATAGAAAATTATAACCCGGAAATTGTATATCCATATCTCCAAAAAGACTTCTATGACCGTCCCAAGGAGAATTTCCAACCCCGTAGACAGTGGCAAAACCAACCTAGAAACCAATCTAAAAAACGCGTGAGATTTTTTGACTCCTCATTCAGTAGTACAGACTCAGAGGGGGAAGTAGGAAATGAAAAACATCAACAAGAAGGAGAGACAAATAGACAACAGCAAACAACTACAAAGGAGGGTCTAGCTTTTTTAGACAGGCGCAACCAAATGTTTGGACAGCAGAGAGGGAGAGGGAGGGGCAAAAACAACTACAATCAGGTACAATATACTCAAGCCCAGAACCCTCAACGTCCTGGAACAAGGAGCCAGAAACAGTGGGATTAGCACAAAATAAAAAGGCAGCAGTGATGAATCTGTCAGATCACGAACTAACCACAATAGAAACCAAACTGTTTGAGAAGGGACTTGGATATGCAATATGTTCACCTGTCGATAGATATGCCTTAGAAAGAGACCTACAGAACTTTTTTAGAAAAGTAAGACTCCAAATTTTTTTTGAAGGGAAAGAAAGACTTGAGAGACACAATAAATCTGGATTAAAAAACAAGTCCACATGGGTCCCCCCTCTTAATGCCGTACACAAAGATGTAGAGGCTTTCGAAAGATCTGTGGATAAGAGCATTGATAATCTTTTAAAACAGAAAAACTGGACATCATATAACCTGACTAGGGAAGAGAAGGAGGCCCTAAAATCTTTAGAACAGGACAGTACCCTAACAGTGAAGCCAGCTGATAAGGGTGGGAGTATTGTAATCATGAACAGTCATGATTACGATAACAGAATGCTCAAACTATTGAATAACAATAACCACTACAAAAAATCGAATAGAGAGGAATGGCAAACCTTGAAGGGTGAAATCGAAAGAATGCTGAGTCTAGCTAGAGAGGATGAAATCATATGTGAGGAAGAATTCGCATTTATTCTTAATAAGGATCCACTAATTCCGGCGCTGTACGGCCTTCCGAAGGTACACAAAGATATCTGTGACCCCCCCATGAGACCCATAGTATCATGCATAGGATCACTAACAGAGCCCCTTAGCAAGTATGTGGAAGTATTCTTACAACCTCTCGTACAACAACAAAGATCCTATGTGAAGGACACCACCTCTATGATTAAGAGGGTTGAGAACTTAAGCTTCAATCCAGAGTCACAGGTATTGGTGACTCTGGATATTGAAGCGTTATACACGAATATCCCTCAGAACAACACCATTGAAATCATGGAGGAGATCCTGAGTGATAACCAACAGGACTTAACGAACCATCAGACTTTCATAATTGACTGTATAACCATAATCCTCAAAAATAATATTTTCCTATACAAAGATAACCTTTTTAGGCAGATTAAGGGGACCAGCATGGGGGCCACCTGTGCCCCTAGTCTGGCATGTTTGTATGTGTCAAAATTCGAGGAGAAACATGTCTACAATGTAGCCGCCCCTTTTTATGAAAACATCTCGGAATGGGGGCGCTATATTGATGACATTTTCTTTATATGGACAGGGGAAATGGATGACCTTAACGAGTTCCTAGCATGGTTGAATCTGGGAGATGTGAACCTGAGATTCACATCACATATTAGCAGAAGTCAGGTAGAATTCTTAGATATCATTATCAAACACCAAGAAGGACAGCTAGTAGTAGAACTGTACACTAAACAAACTGATCGAAACAGTATGTTACACTATGAAAGTAACCACCCAGGGTCACAGAAAAATAATATCCCCTTCGGTCAGTTTCTTCGTCTAAGAAGGAACTGTACCTCAATGGCAGACTATGAAACCCATGCCACAAACCTAAAAGAAAAATTCCTCGAAAGAGGGTATCCTAGGCGAATGATTAGACATGCTTACAAACGAGCTAAATATTTTAACAGAGAAAACCTTTTTAGCCCAAAAAAGAAAAGCCAGGAACAGCCAATTATATTTGTGACCAATTTCTCACAAGTCAGTTTCAAAGTCAAAAATATAGTAAATAGAAACTGGCATCTCATTGCAGACAAAGCTCAGGTCCCTATCCCTAAGCCAATGTTCTCGTACCGGAGAAACAGAACAATTAGGAACTCTCTGGTACATACATATAAAGAGAACTCTAAAATTCACCAAACCACGATTGATAACAACCCTTTACCCACTGGAACCCATCCATGCATGGGGTGCGTAAACTGTACCAGTATCCTCAAAGGCAGCCAGATCACTGTAAATGGAAAAACAATATACATAAAAAATTTCATTAATTGTAGAACCAAGAACGCTGTCTATCTGATTCAATGCCCCTGCAATAAGCCATACGTAGGGGAAACATCTAGAGAACTCAGACTGCGGCTTAACGAACACTGCTCAGCGCTTAGAACAAATAAAACAGGAGCGCCCCTCACTGAGCATTGGAGGGAAGCTAACCATAAGATTGAAGATTTAAAATGGTGTGGTTTAGAAAAAATATCTGATAATATCAGAGGTGGAAACCAAAATAACAAAAGGAAAAGGAGGGAGCAATTCTATATGTCGACCCTCAACAGTGTGAGGTGCGGTCTAAACTCAAGGGAAGATTGGGAGAAAATAATTCAGTAAAGACTGCCTTTTAGGGGACTACAGTCGAACAATAGAAACAGTGCAAAGTAAACACACCCAAGATCTGAGTAAAACTTGGGTTTCTGGTATGTATCATCCTTGGCCAGAGAGCTAATAATAAAAAATCCTGTTTCTGACATATAAACTCTCTTAGACTAAGAATGTTATTTAAACGAATTTAAATTAAGGGCTGCTGATACATAGTTAGATAATGGTAGGTCGAGATGAAATGGCTAGACTTCTATACATGTACATGGCTTTATAAAAATTAAATAAATCCTGAGTAAATATCGTAATAAAAGTGTTGGCGAAATTAATGCAACTTTGAGTAAATAAAATAGCATGTAATCGGCCAATCGGGTGAAAGCAAGGAAGGACATCACAGAAAGCCTTGCTTAGTAAGGATTATTCTGAATGCTATTACATATAAGTGTTCGAAATATAACATCGATTAAATAAACACAGCCCCGGATGCAGGTATATGCGTCATGTTATCAAGCAACCTATACCGCAATCCCGAGGAAGATATTAGATTGAATGTGCCAGGAATTTAATTGGTTCGGTTACGGGGCGAGAAGCGTTCGGTTACCAAGGTAACCGCGCGATGATTGGTCCATTATAGACCAATCGGAAGGAAAGGGAATATCCCAGACGCGCTAGTAAGGCAGCAATTCTAATATTCACAACAATAAGGATTGCTCTGGTACTTTCACATACAAGTGTTTGTTAAACAAACAAACACGCCCGCTTAGTGTAGAAATATGCGTTAAGTAATTTGCACCACAATCCCGAGATAGATATGAGATCAAATGAGCCGGCAACAAAGTGGTTTCGGAACGAGAGAAAAAGCGTTCGGTTGCTATGGCAACCCCGCGGTGTTTGTCCCGACATAAACCAATTAAAAGATAAGGGAATAGAACATACGCGCCAATGAGACAGTTAGTTAAGCTTGACAAGAAAAAGCGTTCGGTTCCTATGGGAACCATACGGCTATTGGCCGATAGTGAACCTATCAGGACGTAGGATAGGGGCAGCCAATTACAAAGCTGGGAACATAAAAGCGCCGGTGAATGAGCAAACTTTCAGCGCTCTTGACGGCTCGTATCATACCTGTTGAAGGACGTGTGGACAGACTGCCAGGAAATAGGAGCAGGGAGGCCGAACTCGATATTAAAGGTAATGGCAACTGAGAATCAGAACAAAGGGGATTATAGGGTTAGATTTAAACAGCCCTCCATTAAATTGAGTGGGAATATCCAACTAATTACTTATAACCTAAATAATTGCTTATAATCTAAATAGAATTATGAGAGATTATAAATTTACTCCCTCCCCTCGTTTAACATATGGCAACAGAGGGTATATAAATAGATCAATGTGGAAGCATGACTATAGATTAAACTAAGAAGATAGCTCGTATGACGTTATACCTTCCATACTTTGTATTGTCTATTAATAGAACGGACCTCCAAACCATAAAGGAGGGACTTGGAAGCAACTTATCCTGGATATTGCGCCAGTCACCCAATGTTGAATGGTGAGTGATCCCGCATTTTTTAAGACTTATTAGGATCGTGTTGGGTTCTAATAAAGTAAGGCTAATATGTGCTAATATGGAATAATTAAAAATTCCCTAGGGTCATTGATGAAACCCATAACTAGGAACACGGTGGCTCCTCCTGGCAGTACAAGACCAAGCTAATTTACCTTGAAAACCAGGTACTGACTGAACACACTTTTTCTGATCCATAATTTAAAATAAGGTCGTAACAATAAACCCGTAGTGGTGGGATGCATTGAAAACATTGTTATTATATAATTATATATTTATCTTAACCAGTGACATCAAAACTGAGAATTAATATCCCGGAGAAATAAAAGCCAAGTAATCCGAAGGGTACAAGGTGCAGAATTGAAGTAAACTGCGTCCAGTGGGGAACTTGCCCTACCTAATTTAAGGTATGCGTAAGAATGAAAACCCTATATAAAAAATATGTATATAGACTGAGGTCCTAAAGGGGGCCTCCTGGGCATTGGACTTCTTAGTCCAAGGGAAAGGTAAACACCATTAGTTTTGTTCAAGCATAGGAATGTACATTAATAGAGCTAGATGTGTTCCCGGAATGGGGGGATTAATTGAAACCAAAGGGGTAAAACGACTTTGAAATATGGAAATGTCAAGACTAGATGTAAAAGGGGAATGCCTTGTTTACTAAAAATGTCTATGAGAAAAGAGTACACTATAGTGACTATGTATTATGAGCATATAGAGGATTGATTGACTTGATATCCGCACCAATGTAAGAAATGTAACCCTGGTTTTTTTTAAATCTTTTTTAAATTTGTCTAGAATCAGTCCTGAAGAAGGTAGAAATACAGAATACCGAAACGCCGCGTCGACTTGTGATTCTTTGTTTTAAATTGTTTTTATGAAATGTATAATCATGTTTTTTTTTAAAATTTGTATACTGTATGAAGATCAATTTTGTTTTGAAATGTAATAAATGTATAACAGAGGTTTACGAAATTCATGGTGTGGAAAATATATTTTTAAATTACTCTAAATTGTTCTATCTGTGTTATTCATTCTCGTAGAGACTAATGCTTATGTTTGAATTTTAAAGAAATACATTCTTAGATACGCCACTCACTAAAGACTTGGTTACTGCAGATATATAGGAATGTTGATCCATAGATTTTGCCTCCCTAGTTGAAGTACGCTCTTAGAGATTATATTCCAAATCTTGTAACTTTACCTTTCCCGCCGAAATAACGGCATGCTGGTTCTTGGGTAAAATACTCAACTTGTGTGTTTCTTTGTTGAGGGGACGCCCGAGTCTGTAGATAGACAGACTAGTGCCACAAGAACTGATTCGTCATCCCTGCTCCAAGTGAACAAAAGCTGAGTGTCGTCAGCGTAGGCCATCACCTTAGTCCCTAATGATTCCGCTAGATAAACCAGGGGAGTAATATAGATGTTGAAAAGAAGGGGACTAAGGGATAACCCTTGCGGAACACCAGTGTCCACCTGCTGAGGTACGGAGGCAAATGGAGGAAGCCAAACCTGCTGAGATGGACCCTCCTAGAAAGATCTGATCCAACGCAGTACCACCCCTGAAACCCCAATCATCAAGAGGTGGTCAAGGAGTAAAGAGTGAGGCACTGTGTCGAATGCCGCAGAAAGGTCTAACATGACAAGAGCTTCTCTCCCACCGGCCTCCAGACACTCCCAGAACGCTTATGACACGTCCAGCAAAGCCGACTCTGTGCTATGTAGGGGCCGGAAGCCGGATTGTGCTGGAGGCAAGAGCCCCGAAGCCTCAACATGATTGGCAAGTTAGATCATGACCACCTTTTCACAAACCTTAGCCAAGCTAAGCAGGAGCGAGATGGGATGATAATTACAGGGAAGCTGCAGATCAAGAGTGGGCTTCTTAAGAAGCTGAAGAATAAGTGCCTGCTTCCAAGATGCCGGGACCACAGCCTCCCGGAGAGACATATCGATCAAAGCATTGACTTCAGGATTGATGACATCTGCAGCAGCAGCCACGAGTCTAACAGCATAAGGGTTGTTGGGGGAGCCTGACTTAAGGCCCTTAAGAATTTTCAGTGAGCTGGCAGGATCAATAGGCATAAAAGTAGAAAACCACTTGGCCTGGTTAGCCCCCAGTGGCTCTGTGGCAGCCACAACCGGCCCAGTGACAGGGGCCGCAAAAGTATATTGAATGCTGCATATTTTATCCAGGAAGACCTTGGAGAGAGTGTTACACCAAGATTCCGAGACAGGCATGGCGTACGCCTGAGCCGTAGGGGACATGAAACTTTGAACAATCGCAAATATCTCTTTAGAGTTATTTTTGGCCAGGTCAGTACATGACATATAATATTGGCCTTCAGCGACCACAATGGTAGCATAATAGTTTTTTTGTTTAGCTCTAAGAGCAAGTTTAGCTTTACAGCAGTAGCCACTGGAGCGCCAGGCTCTCTCCAACACTTTGCAATCATGCTCCGTATTGAACCAGGGTTTGGAGGATGAATCTCTTGACAGTTTAGATGGATGTGAGGCGGAAAGGGCAGAAACTGAGTCCACAATCTAGTCAGAGAACTGGGACACATTGTCCTCAAGGTTTTCATGGAGAGAAGGCCAGGAGGCAGCCAACTCTGACACCACCAACTTCGCACACTTCTCGACCTGTCAATGCTCGGCCAGGAAGAAAGACTGCTGTGCTGCTGAAAAGACTGTCACTTTGATGGAGTCTTGAGGACTTCTGATCTGCTGACCTTCTACCTGTTGCCCTCTTGCTTGGGAGTGAGAAGGACTGGACCTGCATCTCTCCTGCCCAGACCCAGAGTGACTTCAAATACTTAAAATCATCCTACAACAGTGCCTGGGCTTTGTTTACTGCACATCTTGCCCTGTCAAGTAGTACAAATCCAGTCCTGGGCCCTTGGAAGTTGGTATAAAGTGCTGCAACTACCAAAAACCACACATCACCATCGTTGCACAGCATGGAACCATTGCATCTCCCTCGACGCATCACCCCTGCTGCAAGGACGAAGACATTACATCACCAACTGCGCGATGCATCTCCTCCACTTCCTGATGCATTCTCGACTTGTGCAGCTCGACATTGATGCATCACCTACATCTTGTGGTTCGATGACAACGTATGACAACATGCGTGGTTCAAAACCAAAGCATTGCTTACATCTGAAGGGATTGACAATGACACATCACCTCCCCTGCTTCACGCATTGGGTCTTCATCAACAAGACTAGAAGGTACTTTTCAGCGGGACAAGGTTGGTCCCTGTATCTGACCCGCGCTCCCACGTGGTGGACCTGAACTTTTGGATTTGACTCAGTCTAGCATGACTAAATAGTCCCTGTTGGCATTTTTGCTTTTAAGTACTACATTTCTGTTTAATCTTTCAAAATTAATACCTCTAGTTATACTTGTTGAAGTTTGGTCATTTTGATCTTGTTTTGTTCATTAAATTAAGACCTTATTTGTCTAATGAGTTGTGGTATATTTTTTGTGGTGTTGTCGCTCTTTTACTGTTTGAAGTGTTGCACAAATACTTTACACATTGTCTCTTAAGTGTAGCATGACTGCTCTATCCCCAGCTACAAGGGGTTTGGAACAGGGTAATTTAGGGTGTGTCTGACATACCCTGACTAGGATTGTGGTTCCTGCTTGTGCAAGGTGAATACCTTTGCCAACCAGAAACCCAATTTCTGACCGTGGGTGTACAGGAAACACTTTGGTGATGGGTAAAATGCATTTCCTTTGAAGAAAAAAAAGTTAATTTGAACAGGAGACTTAAGTTTCTCTGTTTGGAGTTCTCCACTATGGCAAACACTGCACAGAGGAATCAGATCCTTTTTTACTAAGCTATGTGACAGTGTGAAAAAGTTGTTTATAAACTTGCACTTGTCTCACCTTTTTGGGTCTATTTCTGGAATGTTGAAAGTAGATTTACAACTCTGCCTCGATCTTTTGATGACCGATTTCTTGGATACAACCATAGTTTTGCAAATTTTTTGCCTGCACTAAGAATGCTCAGAAACAATATTAAAACGACCCAAAGCATTTCGTGATTTCATATATCCTTCATGAAAGTGCTTTTTTAAGCAAAATTAACATAAACATAACACAATTCTAACAATAAAATGTATAGATTCATATGTATTCTAGAAATGTCTCTCATGGTAATTTTCCAGAATGGTATTTACACCTTTGTTTATCCAACCATTTGATTCCATAGTTCACCGGTACTCCACACTCAAAATATCTGCAATATATCCAACACTATTATCATCATGTTCACGATGTCTTGTATTTCTACTTATGTCATAACCTTTCTTCTTGTATTACCCTGTGTCCAATACTCCTTTCATTTCCTTTGCAATGTTTGGGTTGTATTTCTAAGTGTGTTCATAATACTCATCTTCACTTCACTAAATTATGTCAAAAAGCACAAATAATGTTCCCCTTACACCATTCAGCTTTATCGTTTTCAAACATTTCCAAATGTAATCGACTTGTGGTCATATCTTCTCTATATGAGAAAATAAATTGTTTATCTCTTTAGATAGCTGTTAGTAGAACCTTGATATGTTGTGCCCATTTTCCAACAACATTTTGTTAATAAACAGCTAAATTCTAAATGCTGCCTAAGAAAATTATGTCCATGAATGCAAGTCTTGACCTTTCCAATTATTGCATAGTTGGATGGGCACTTAACCATGTGCATTGCATTCATGGTATCACAAGTGAATTGCCTGAATACTTCCTTGATTCCAGTTTAGGATGTTTCAGTATTGAATCATGCGCTACGCTTGTTTGTATTTGTGTTGATTTAGGTACATTAACAGTATTGTTTTGTTGTTGCAGTTTTAGTATATGTACATATTACCTGTTTGAGGCAGTCTGTGAGAACCACTTCTTTCACCAAAGAAATGAAACATTTATGGACTATTTTCCTTATCTCTATTTGTCTGCTATATGGTAATATATGTGTAACATGATTGTTAGCTGTTTTATCAGCAGATTTTCTTATTTGTTTTTTCGCTCTGTTTTAGTGGAGTAATTTTCAGTATTCCTATTGTCAGAATTATTTAGCAGTTGTTTTCGTCTTTTCTTGTGCGCTTCGAGGCTCATAGGCCCAGCATTAGATCCAGTGTGACACCTATTCTGCAATTCACATACCTACATAGAAAAGGATATAGGCACTTACAGAGGAACTAAGATATTCACAGAGGCAATACAATATACACGTACCTGCCAGACAACTCCACTTTGCCCATCGCGCACCAGCCTCCATTCCCAGAATCCACAAAACCAGAACCAGAGGAAGTTACTTCTTCTACCTTGCCGCTAAGACCTGGAACACCCTGGCCTCCACCTCAGGCAATCGGCGTCGCTGACCCAATTCAAGAAGGACCTCAAGAACTGGCTCTTTGAATAATCCTCCACACCCAGCAGCAGCTCCCTTCCCCTCACCTTGAGACCTGCACAGGAGAGTAGTCGTGCATTACAAACCCCTGATTGATTGATAGATTGACAGCTCATATAAAACTAGGTGTAATGGAGGCAGTTGCATACAGACATACGTACTCCGATGAGCTATAATACACTCAGCAAGCAACCAATGCAGCTTTCTTCACACATTACACACATATACACCCATTAAGAGAGGCACTTATATACCAACACTCTTCCTTAACATTGCAAATACAAAGCTAAGTAAGAACTTACAAATTCATTCAGATATACTGAGTAACCTTCTACATGATTAATGACCTCATACTCGCATTCAGAGTATAATTCACACACCAATGCTGCCATTCACAGACCCACTTACAGACTCATGCACTCACTCACAAGCCACTCAAAGAGACATGCACCCAATCATATATCCATTCAAACTGCCATGCACCCATTCATATATCCATTCAAAGAGTCATGCACCTGGTCACAAATTAACATAGACACTCATGCATACCCAAACAGAACCTCTTGTTTAGTCTCACTGCCACTCAGAGACCCATTCACACACTCATACAGTTACTCAGACACCCAGTGAGACACTCATACAGAGATTCACAAATCCACTCAGAAATGTTATAGTTAGAAAATATATTTTAAAAACCTTAGAAATTCACTGACTAGACCCAAGGTTGCATGGACATTACAGTTAGGAAATAGAATTAAAATGACCATAGAAATTCACTGAAAAAAACAAAGGTTACAGGGACGTTATAGTTAGGCACAGGTTTCACTCGTACAAAACCATTGAAATTCAGCAGTTATATTTACCTGACCTAACTCTACCTTACGCCCCCCAATGTCCTGCTTTAAGCTCACATATTCCATCACTCATGACATGGTCAGTGACATCAAGGATGACGACAAGGCAAGGGAGTGATAAAGGATTCTGGCCCTTTCATGAAGTACTTCTATGTTTGTGTGTGTTTCAGGAGATAATCACTAGTGACGGCATGGCAATTGTGTGAGCTAATTAATCAGCATATTGAAAGCATGTTTTAAAGAAATTCAAAGACTGCATGACCCCAAGAAATAATAAATACTTATAGGAATGTGAATTGCAAAACAAAATTGAAATACAGAGACAAGACTTTCAATAGTGCATTCTGGTGATTGTAGTACTGTGAGACTACATTAAAACCTCGTAGTCTCGAATGGTCATATAAAGTCACGCTGTTAACACAACAATCAGTTGGATGGCTCACCTGTGAACAAGGTTTGCAATACATTTCTAATGTAGGCTTTCCATGAAAAATTGTTCACAGTACAAAGGTTGTGCATAGCATGGCCTTCACCACCTATCACGGTTTATGAGTCTGTAGGTAGCATGGTGGGAAAAGTTGTGCACAAGGCAACAGCTTTGATTTGTAGGGGCTTGTGAACTAATGTGGCTTTAGAATCTGGAGAAACTGGCTCTCTGTGAAGAGTTGTGCATGATGTGAAGACTGAGCATAGTAGGGGCTTGTCCACCTAATATGGCTTAGGTATTTAGAGGGAGTGGCTGCTCTGTGAAGACCTGCATGCATAAAGAAAGCTGTGCATGCAATATAGAGCCCTGGTCACTTAGGTCCTGATTACGCATCTGGCGGTTTGAGGACCACCAGAATTGTGGGGTGCGGGAGTGGCAGTCCATCTGCCCCATTATGAGTTGAGCGGTTGAACCGCCCTGGAACCGCCACCAAGGAACCACTGTTACCTGGTGGTGTTGTGCCGGTCAGATGCTGCAATATGCTTGGTTGGACCGCCGTGGTCCTGCCAAGCATCTTACCAGTTTCCTCTACACTGGCAGTGTCAGGAGGTTCTTACTCCATGCACACCATGATGGAGAGGAAACAAAGAGAACTCTACATGTGAATGCACACAGGTGGGCATAACATGCCCCCTGTGTGCATACACAGCAGTTCCTGTACAGCATTTACTTTTGAGTGCAGTCCCATTGCCGTGCCTTTTTCAAAATCACTGCCACTCTTGAAGAGGCACTGCCACGGGACCGCCACACTGTCTGCCTACCGGAACACTTTTAAGTTGTAATTTGGCGTGCCGGCAGCTGCGAATTTTGGTGGTGCGGGGGCACAGCGTGGCATGCCGCCAGCCCCCGCACCCTCAAAAGTCACAAATCAGGCTCTTAATAGGGATTCCGTGTCCAGAGAGAGTGTTCTCTCCATGAAGAGGTCTGCACATGGTAAAGAATGTATGTAGAGCTTTGGCACCTAATGAAGCTAGATTGTCTGGAGGTAGAGTACTCCCCTTGAAAATTTGTGCACAAGGCGAAGGATGTGAATACTAGAAGCTTTGCCACCTAATGAGGCTAATGTGTCTACAGGGAGTGGTCTACTGCCTAATTTATTTTATATAAGTGCATATGTTTATGTAATTTATGCTTTACATGATTCTGCAGCTTTACACATTTCAAAGGTTGTACTGGTTTGTAGAGTAAATAAACAGAAAATTAGTAGATGGTGTCACCAGTGATTTAATCAGTGATGTCATCAAATGTGTAATTTGAGATGTCATTAGAGTTGTCATCAATAATGTGATTGAACATGTCATGAGACACAGGGGAACTAATTTTCCATAGATGTGTAATTTTGCATTTTAAGGAAATGTCATGGTATTATGCTTGCAACAATTACACACAATTCACACTTTCCTGGTTGTTATGAAGATAAGGCAACAGTAAATCCACGGCTGGCAGTGAACCAGGTTTACAGTGTGGAGAAGGAAATAAACGTGCAGAGTCAAGGAACTAGGAAGGTTCCCTTGTCGGAACTAGAGAGCCTCACACACCCAGAGCGTTGGGTGTGAAAACACACCCTGACTGTAGGATCTCCAGTATCATCATCGGCTCACTGCTCCTCGACAGACCGGCACTGCAATGTCTGACGGAGTGCCGAAAGGCACTCTTTTGGCGGAGTTCTTGTGTTCCTTGCCGATGGTGTGTGTGAGTGAAAAAGAGAGGAAGCTTAGTCGGTGCAAAGTGAGTGAATATTAAAACAGGGTAAGCAGTCCACAATGGGTTTTATTGACGTGGCTGATTTCCTGATTAAAAGGGGTGGGAGGGGAGCTAGAAACCTCACTGGGTCGGGTACAAAGAGGGCCAAGGGGTCCTGCTCTAATTAAGCGACCTAGAGGTAGGAGGAAAAAGTAATTAAAAGAGAGCGGGTCAAGTCATATCTCAAATTTTGTGATTATACATTTAGATGATATAGGGTGACTTTTAGTAAATGCTCTCCACACTGTGGGGGGTAAGGAGGGGCGTGCAGGGAAAACATTCATACCGGACAATGGGTGGATGAGAATTTCCCTTCATAATCGGTCTAGATATGGCCGATTATAATCTTTCATTGGAGAAACCAGAGTGCAAGTAAAACACTAATCTAAAGTGTATAGCCGAATCTATCAAAGCCACACCCATTCCTGGGAGAAGAAAAGGAAGGTTCTTACCCTAAGGGAGAGTAACACGGGCCTCGCAGCATGCTCCCGTGAGGCCAGTGCTGTCTGGTAGGTGTACCTGCAGGGTATGGAAGGGAAGGAGTGATTTGTGTGTTACAAATCACAGGGTAGTTTACTAGTGCCTGGTGGTAAAGGCTAATTCAAAAGGTGGAATGGGGACGACCGGGCTCATGCCATAACAAAGCCACGTTAGGGGTGCAGGGGTAAGCGCCCAGCTTACCTCCAGGATTAATTTACCCAAAACCACATATGTAGTCATCGGGTGGGCAGAGAGCCGACCACTCCGTCCGTGTAAGGCGTCTACAGACCAAAGGAGCCCCCAGCTTGGAGTACAACTCGCAAAGTCAGCACTATGACAACACTGCATGCTCACAGGCCGTGAGCACGAGTGAAGACAGTGCCGAGATACGGCGGAGCACCACGCAGGTTACAGCCCTCAGCGTGCAGCCTCAAGAGCGTGAGTGTGACCGGGGAGAGGCGGGCGCTCCCCCCCTCCTCTAAACCGCTGGCCGCAATATGGCGAGTGGGTGGGGGGCCCGGGCAGAGCTGGGAGCCACCCCCGTCATCGCCTGTGCTGTGGGGCTGCAAGCGTTGATACGAGCCTCAGGTCATAAGGGCATGGGGACGCAGCTTACCTGTGTACAGAGGCTGGGACGGTGGAGACACCTACCCCTCACGCTCACGGCACTTGGTCAGGGTGCGGAGCAGCTAATGGTGAATCCCGGAAGGGTCCATCTTTAAGTAGGCTGTCCGCTACCTCGCCAAAGCGCCGCGGGTATGGTGGCGCCTCTCGCGCGTCATGCACACGCGCCCAGGTAGCACGGTAACTAGAGCAGTTACTGGGCAATGAAGGCAAGCGTGGTGGCTATGTTGGAAAGGTCGCTGATGCCGGCAGACGTCGGATCTATGGTCTGCTTGGGTTTGGAGTAGCACCGGGTTGCTACTAATGATGGATATCATTCAGGTATTGGAAAGGAGTGAAATAATAATAGTCTAATGCGCGGGGGGTGCGCAACTGCTGGAGGAAGGGGGCTACTACCAGTTAACACCCCCGGGGATGGAATGGGTTCCCTGTTGGTGACTGGGTTGCTAGGCTCGTCTAAGAGACAACATGGGTCAGTCCGGTACTAGGAGGGCCATCGTGTAGGGATACCTCGTTTGTGAATCATCAAGGGTAGAACATTGACCCTCTGTAGTGCGATGGCCTGTGCCGAGCTTGGGTGTATGTGATGTATAGAATGAGTAGGTACAGGAGCTAGCTAGGAAGTGTCATCTGGAAACGGTGGCCCAGGGGACTGCATCGTTGAGCCCCACTGTATCAAGCTGAAGGCTGTGCACCCATCTCTGTTCAAGCCTAAACAGTGCCTGTCTGGTCATGGCTGGTTGGGACTCAAGCACTAACCGCTGGATGCTGTCTGCAGAATGATTGTGTAGTTGGTAGTGTTCATACAATCTCGTATGGGTCCTGGAGCACCATATGTTGCTTTTGTGCTCCGTTATTCTGAGCTTTACCTGTCTCATGGTCATACCTATATAGAATTTGTTGCAAGGACAAATCAGGAGGTAGATACATTTAGTACTGAGACAATTGGTGTGTCTGTTGAGTTTCCACGTGAAGGAATCAGTGAGCTTGATTTCTTTACATTGTCTGGACTGGGGACACACCGCAAAGCCGCCACAAGGGTAGTGTCCAACAACGGGGGGGAGATGCCACAATGTCTGCTGCCCACTGCTATATTGTTTCTTAGGGCGTGTATGTATCAGGGAGTCTTTAAGGTTGGCCGTCCGTTTAAAAGCAAACCTCGGTTTGGGTAACTCAGCGCCCCCTGACTTAAGGATGCCCCAATGCTTGTTCACAGTTTTTTTAATAAAGTTGGAGTTTCTGGTAAAACTAGTGACGCAAGTAATCAGGTCATCACACTCTTTTTGGTGTACTTCAAGGAGGGCCTCCCTATGGTTGTTTAGTGCTCTATTGCTGGAGTCACGTATCAGTTTAGTGGGGTACCCTCTATCCTGCAGTTTGTGTTGGAGGATATTAGCTTCTTGCCTATAGTCATCCCTGGAAGAGCAGTTTCTACATACCCTCAGGAATTGGCCGAAGGGTAGATTCTTGCGTAGTGCTCTCGGTGATGGCTATTGAACAAGACTGTTTCTGTCCGTGCCCTTGCGGAAGAGGGTAGTGATCAGACCGGCTGGGCCCAGCCGTATCGTGAGGTCAAGAAAAGGGAGGGCTGTCTCAGACATGGAGCCTGTAAATTTGAGGTATGGATTCTGTTGGTTGATCCACGTGCAGAATTGAGTGCAGCTATCACGGTCACCTTTCCATAGTATCAGAATGTCGTCTATGTAGCGACGCCATAATGTAAGATGTTGTCTGAAGGGGTTGGATTCCGGGTAGATGAACTGGTTCTCAAAGGCTGCCATATAGATACAAGCAATGCTGGGAGCAAAGGTTGAACCCATTGAAGTACCCCTGATTTGGTGGTACATCTGTGATCCGTATTGAAAAAAGTTTTCTGTTAGGGCAATACTCGGCCGCAGTCTCCGTCTCTACCGTAGGCCTGAAGGAGATACAGGAAAACCTGCAGATGCGCATAGGAGTCCGTCACGGCTGTGGCAGGGGGCAAGGCCTGCGACGCATCGCCGGCGCGTGGGGTGGGGGAGGGGTCCCTATTCGGGCGCCAAATTATGTGGTAAATATAATTTACCTAACAATTTTTCCATATAATTTCAGACAGATAAAAGAATAGCTCAATCAAATGAGAGGCAGAGTCCGTGGGGTCTGAGTCATACAGGCTTTAATTGGGATGGCTCGAGCCATGGAAATCAATTCCATCAATACAAGGGTTCGGGGGTATATGCAATGATGGCAAAAAGATGTCAATGATTTATTAACAGTACATGACATATATAGTAAAACTGTACAATGGCGATGGATACAGTAGGCGTGACAAGTGCAAAGAATGTGATAAGAACATATGTGCGTAGCAAAAAGGCGTGTACAAGGGTGTGCACGAAGGTGTGTGCTGAAAACGTCACAAAAACGTGTCATAAGTGGGTGGGTGCATAGAGGATTCTGCAGAGTCAGCTGAAACTTATGACCTGGGTGCGCGCGCATTCAGTATGACGTGTGATTGACGTGGAACTAGGGAAAGCTGAGGGCTTTGACTTTAGCACTAGTGGAGGAGACAGAAGTCTGGCATGTCAGATCGACCTGTTCCTATAACATGTCTGATATCTTGTATTTGGGGATGTTTAATCTGAAGTAAAAGGTCTCTCGGGCAGAGGCTATTCTATACTGAATGCATATGTGTCTAAGTGCAATGTGCGGGGCCATGGGCCTACCAAGGTAACGGGAGCAATGAATTACATGAAGGAGACAGAAAGGCTTGGCCCTTTGCTCTGCAGCCGGGGATATGTTTACCTATTTCACTAGACTGGAATGTGTTTTCGAGGAGGCTGGCTGATAACTTGAAGGCAAAACTGTTTTGGCAGGCAGGCCAGGCCGAGCCAGGCACCGCTTCGCTTGGCAGGAAGTAAGGCAGAGGTCAGGGATGCATCTCCATGCTGCAGCTTTCAGATGCAGAGACAGAAGTGGTTCGAGGGCAGGAATCAGGGCCTAGCTCTGCAGAGCCAGGAAAAACGTGAAAGTGCACCATGTAAAGACGTTGGCATGGCATGGTTAGGAACTGAATTATCAATCCATTCATGGTGGATCTGATAGAGGACATGTTAACGTTGGACGCAAATGTATTTGCGTTTCCAGATTCGGTTGCGGAGGGAAGTTACATGCTTTTTAAACTCGTACATGGAGACGTTGGGGTACACGTTAGGGGACATACCTGACCATAAAAATTTCAATTACCTCATTCCCTCCTTGTCCCCTACGGACCCATTAAGAGATATCAATTTTCATGAGTCCATCTATCTGTTCATATAACATCATCTGTTCTTCTTTCTTTATTCGGGAATGGGACTGTGAACTTGAGCGGGGAATACAAGCTGTGGCGCACAGGCCGCAAATCGCTGGCCCACATTGTAGACATAGACAACAACTGAATACTATGGCCAATATAATTCCTAGGAATGACAGTAGCTTCCATCCCCAGGCTGTTATTACACTCCAGAACCAACTGGACCAAGTCCAGGAGCCTGGGTTCTGATGCATCTGATGGGCAATTTCGTGAAGTCTGGTGATGGCCCTATAGACTGATGGCGCGTTATTAGGAATAAACACGCAACAACTGGATCCGATGACTCTACAGGCTCCACCCCTATCAGCCAGGATGACGTCAAGGACAAGGCGGTTCTGAAGAACAACAAGCCTCATAGCAGACTGCTCCTCTGTTAAGTTGCCCAAAGCAGAAGTAGTCTCGTTCACCACTGCTTCGAGTATTCTGGTTAATTTGCGTATCAGTTTACTATTGGAGACAGTGCCTAAATAAGGAAAGAATCCTTTATTGAAATCTGTATATTGTTCCCATGTAGTTTCAGTCTGATCAACGATCGGGAGATCTCTCTTGTGTCTAACAAGACCGAGGTGGGAATTCCTGTGATAGTCAGATGGGGCTAGAAAAACTGGTGGCAATAGAAATGCAATAAAACAGGTACCATCCCAATCTAGAGGTAAACGTACATAAGCTGTCTGACCACATATAAAATAGGAATGTCGGGAAGCTTTGAATGTAGACTTGCCTTCATCACTGAATTCGACCACAGTAGTACAGACACTATGGCCTAGATGTATTGAACCATTCTTTCTGACGCATAATGTACCTTTCGCTGGTAAAACTGATATAGATGGTAAGTCTGGACTAGTCTCGGATTGAACATTTAAGATCATGAGGTTAAGTGTAAAATTACCTAATCCATACACTTCATTTTCTAGATCGGTCCCTGACATTTGGGGAAGACCTTCTTCGTCTGGGAAACATGCTTTGTTCATGACGGTGTTCAGGTTTCCCCATATCCATTTGCCTTGGGAAACACGGGATTCCGTGTCTAAAGAGGATATTAAACTAAACCATGCACCACAGGAACCATTATGTGTGAACGGGTAAGGAAAGAGGGGCAGAGCTCCCTTGTAGTTCTGATAGGGAGGGAGTCGGCCACATATCCAACAATTTGTAGCATTGTTGATCTGATGAGAATGATGTAACATACGGATGAATGTATTGTTGCGCAGCGCAAGGCGATAAGACAATTCATGAGGGGGTAGTTCACTAAACGTGTGCTCTGCAGTGTCATTAGAAAAAGAGTGTGCAATGGGAAAGTACATATATAACATCCAACTGATGCAAATTAACGTAAGACTCAGAAAAAACATAATAAGTAACGTGCAGATATAACGGCTTCGGAGATTTTTACAATAATTTCTTTTCTTGATCTCCTGTCTATCTCTCTCTCTATTGGGGTCTAACATATACATGTCAAGAAACTGTCTAACCGCTTCACCCAGGAGGGGACTTAAACAATTAAACTGTCTGACTTACTAGACCTCAATTTCAATTGGTACTCCTGTTGAGGAGTTTTCTCTAACAGGGGGAGTTTGGTATCAGTCTCTGGAATGTGATAGTCCGGGGAAACAGTCTTTGGCGGAAGTCCATAAAATCTTTTCACATGACTGGAGTGGATCCAGCCTTTCCTTCCTTCTAGTTTTACCGCAGTCCTGGTGGTTAACAAGACGATCTTCGGCTCTTTCCAGCGGGGCTCCAGAGGGCTCGATCTGTCGAAATTACGGATTACGACGACATCTCCTGGGACCAGTTCATGCGGTTTCACCTCGGTGTTGTCTGGGAAGGCTGCCGCAACCTGTGAACGACATGATAGTAGTGCAGACATCAAGGAAGCAAGGTAATCTGTCAGCATAGTACTGTCAACATCGGTTATTTTACGTGGCATAGGCGTCCCCCACATATTAGGAGGCCTACCGAAGACCACCTCATACGGGGATAGCCCTGTCCTAGAATGGGCTACCATTCGCATATAAAAGAGGGCAACTGGTAAAGCTACTATCCAATCTACGCCTTTCTCTTTACACACTTTGGCAAGACGAGTTTTCAGAGTCTGATTGTGTCTCTCCACGAGACCTGCGGCCTCGGGATGTCGGACACAGTGGAACTTCCATTGATAACCTAACAGAAGTGAAACCTGCTTCATGAGTTCGGACGAGAATGGCTGACAGTTATCTGAATACACAACACGGGGCAAACCGTACCGTGGGAAGAACTCACGAACCAACTGCTTGGCCGTGGTCGGGGCAGTGTAATCTGGGACGGGATATGCTTCTGTCCATCGGGATAGGGCACATACAACTACGAGGACATACTTGAATCCTCGGCATCTGTCCATCTGGATATAATCCATCTGGAGGACTTCAAAAGGATGGTCGGGAGGATGAAATCCACCTCGTTCCACGGGAATACCTTTTCCTGGATTGAACTGACAACAGATCATGCAGGTACGCACTTTCTGTTTTGCTGCTCGACGTAAATGTTTGTTAAACCAGAGGTTCTGTAAACTGTCTAACATGGCTTTTTCTCCTAAATGTGCTGGACTGTGTGCTGTGTTGATGATAACTTGAACCATAGAGTCGGGGAGAAACCATGTGGTCTTTCCCATCGTCATCCATCCCTGTTCAGTCTGGACCCCTCCTTGTTCAGTCCAAATCTTTATTTCGTCTGGAGTAGCATGTGTCTGTATGTCGAGATTACATCTTGTGTAGGATCTCTGACTGTCATGCAATGTGTCAGTGAAGATACGTCAGTCTTTGTCATATCAGTCGTATGAGTATGAGTCTGTGCTGTAAGTTTCGCTGTTCGATCTGCCAGGTCGTTACCCTGGAAAATAGTGTCGGTAACTTTTGTATGTGCTTTGCACTTCATGATGGCTATGGCTGTAGGCAAATGTATTGCTTCCAACAGAGCTTGGATGAGGGGGCCATGCTGGATTTTGGCTCCGTGAGAGGTCAAAAACCCTCTTTCTTGCCAGAGAACACAGAAGTCGTGTACGACTCCAAATGCATAACGTGAATCTGTATATATGTTTACTTTAAGGTTCTTGGCTCGTATACAGGCTTGGGTCAGAGAAATAAGCTCTGCTGCTTGAGCTGACAGGGTGTCAATGCGATGTGTTTCTATGACTTTAGTTTCAGTGGTCACTGCATATGCGGCCACTAGCTCTCCTGTACTTGTTCTCATACATGAACCATCCACATAAAGTGTCAGGTCCGGGTCGGGTAGTGCAACGTCTGTCAAGTCTCGGCTTCGTGATTGTATTAATGACATCCACACAGTCATGTGGAGTAGGATCTGTTGTGCTCGATGGTAAAAGCGTAGCAGGATTTAGTGTATTGCAGCGTCGAATTTCAATGTGTGGTTGGAACAATGTCAATTCATAACCTGTCAGTCGTGCTGTGGTCAAGTGTTGAGTCTGTGTTCTGTTTAGGAGAACTTCCACAGAATGTGGAACCTGTACTGCCAATTGATGTCCCAATACAATGGAGTCACTTTGTCTGATTGCTAGGGCTGTTGCTGCAACTGATTTTAAGCACGCAGGCAAGGCCGGGGCTACTGGATCCAATGTGCTCGAAAAATAAGCACACGGTCTGTGTTTATCTGCTTGAACCTGAGTGAGAACCGATAACGCTGTGCCATCACGTTCTGTGACAAAAAGTGTAAAAGGTTTGCTGTAACATGGTGTCGCTAAAACAGGTGCTTGACATAAGGCTTTCTTTAATTCGTCAAAAGCTTGTGTATGTTCCTGAGTCCATGGGAGAACAGACGAAGACGCTGCCTCCTGTGTTGTCAACTGTATAAGTGGTTTAGCTAGAAATGCATATTGGGGAATCCATTGTCTGCAATAAGAAGTGAGTCCAATAAAGGCTCGTACTTCCTTCTGTGTCTTGGGTTGTGGAAGATGTGCTATTAACTGGATGCGATCAGGTGTCAGCTGCCTACCCCACTTGGACAGCAAGTGCCCAAGGTACACCACTTGCTGGGCACAGAATTGTAACTTCGAAGGAGACACCTTGTGTCCCTTGTCTGCCAGAAAATACAAAACTGTCAGTGATGCATGTTCACATTCTTGTTCACTTCGGGCGGTGATCAATAGATCATCGACGTATTGGAGTAGGGCAGTGTTAGGAGGCATGTGAACACTATCAAGTTGTCTTTTCAATGCTTGGCTGTAGATGCTGGGGCTTTCTGTGAATCCTTGAGGGGCGCGTGCAAATTTGAAGCTACGGCCATTTAAACAGAATCCGAAAAGGTATTGGCTTTCCGGATCAATGGGGACACTAAAGAAGGCGTTCTTGAGATCAATTACAGTAAAGAACGTCGCCTCTGAATCAATAGCTGTCAATAATGAAGAGATATCTGGGACCACTGGATACTGTGGTACAATACATTTATTCAATTCTCGTAAATCGATCACCAGTCGATAAACTGGAGGTGCATTCGGATCAGTGCGTTTAAGAATCGGAATGATAGGGGAATTACAAACATTGGAGTCGGTTTCTACAACCACTCCTTGTGCAATCAGCTCGTCAATGATTTTCAGTAAAGCCACTACAGCATCAGGTGGTAACTTGTATTGTCGGATTCGTGGCAGTACAACTCCTGGCTTGAGTGTAACACGGTATGGTGTAATGTGCATACAACCTACATCAGTGGGGCCTTTTGCCCATAAATGTGCAGGAACATTCTGTAACCTGGGATCAAAATCTCTCAATACATAATGTCCCTTAAAATCACGAAGGAACAACCTTATTCCTTCCGGAGAACAACAAATTACAGCTCCTAGAGCTTTCAGTGTTTTGATACCAAGCAAGTTTTCTGGACATGATTTCGTGAGCAATAAATCTGTAGTACGGGATAATGGACCAACTGCAAGAGGAACGGGTTTCGATACTTCATTAACAATAGGCTTTCCTGAAAATCCAAGGGAAACATTCTGTGAGCCTGAGAGGGGTGCCCCTGGAACCTCGTCATGACTAATGGTAGTCCTGCTTGCCCCTGTGTCAATCAAAAAAATTCTATCCTTTCCTAATACCTGACTATGTACATAAGGACCCTCTTGATCTACAGGAACCTCAATAAGAGGCAAGCCAACCTTCCTCTCTAGGCTGTTTCATGTGTACTGCGGATAATCGGGGTAATCGGATTGTGCATACTGGTACATCTGCTGTGTAACATGTTGTGTGGCGGCAATGGGCTGGGGCTGTGGCACCGCTACGGTCTGTTGTGGAGCCTGCATAGGCTGCACATTCTGCGGACCATGTTGTTGGACCTGGTCCTGTCTAGGGGGACGCGGTCTCTCTTTAGTTTTACCTGTGGCTATGTTGTGTTTCAGAACTGCACAATTGTTTACATAGTGACCTGGCTGTTTACAATAGTTGCATGTCCCTTTAACAGGAGCCGTCGAATTATTGGACTGTGTTGTACCCCTTTTCTGACCATTGGCTGGAACTGACTGAGCAACTAGCACTTTCATTTTCGTGTCTTTCATATGCCTCTGTTCGTGATCATGTTCCTCCCTAATCCTGTTCTGGTGATACTGTAACATTTGTAACATTTGGGAAGGCGTATTTGCTTGCCATGTGCTCTCGACCTTCAATACACGGTTCTTAACCTGGGGTAATGATTTCTCGACTAATTTGGTCACAAATAGGTGTGGGTAAGACTCGCTACTTGTTTTCAGGCCACTATTAATAATAAAACATTTCTCGAATCTAGAATAAAAATCACTAGTGTCTTCGTCGTGTTTCTGTTTGCAGGCTGAGATTGCATCCCAGTCCTCCTTTTTAGTTGTCAACAATCTTGGCAAAACCTGTACTAATAATCCTGGTAATGCTTTAGTTTTGTCCCCAAGGCCTAAACCTGGGGTTCGTCCGGTTTCTTCGTTTTCCAATTCAGTCCAATTAATCTTTTTATCTCCCACCTCCCATTCTTTTTCTTTGAGTTTCTCGTAAACACCGGCAGGCAATAATACTTTTAATATTTTCATAATATCGGGATATGTATAATCTCCCATGAGTAACATGTCTTTTATTTCACGGTGAAACCCTGCTGGATCTTTATCATGACTAGGCACTATTTTCTTCATTTCCAATAATTCCATTTTAGTTATGGGCGTGTATACAAATACGCGTTCAAGTGTATCATCTGGTTTCCGTATTGGATGTACTTCTCGTAAAGGGTTCTGTCTGTCTAGGTGATATGGTTGTCTTACTGGGGGTGGAGTGGAAACAAGACGTGGTGTCAAAAATGTTCTGTATTTATGGCGTTGTTCGAGAATCACATTAATCAAATCAGTACCTAGGCCTCTCCATCTTCTCAGGAGTAAGTCTTGCAATAGATTATACAATGGAACTGGATCAGATTGTTGGTTTTCATACTGTGTAATAAGATGTTGGGTCATGTATATACCAGCTAGTCGCTGTTCTTCTGGATTAAGACTTAAAAATGTTTGCACTACTGTATCATCATTATATATACTGTCATCCCCGGCCCATTGGACTGCTGACCGGGCTAGTTCCTAATCACGTAAGGTATTGAGTTCATGATAACCTACTCTTTCTTTCAGGATTTTATCAGTATCTTGGAAAATATGTTCAAGGGAACATTGCTCTGGTATCGGGGAAAGAAAACGTTTCCTGCTTTCTGGATAAATGGGTGTGTTGAAAAGTCTATCAGAAGAGTACTGTTTAGGGAGTTTCGCTCTACCTACGTAAGCTATCGTGTCTTGAGTAGCTGCTGGATTCACTGGTTCTTCCTCCTCTGAGGATTCCCTTTCGTCTGACTCGGGTGTTTTATCAGCTTTGCGTCGGGCATGTATGGCCACTATTACTTTACGGATCTTCCTGGACATGGCATCTATACATTTCTCTTTGTCATGCTTACAGTCTGCAATATTCTGACTCCATTTTGTCAATCCCTCCATTTCTTTTTGAGAATAACCTGGCTGATCTTGTTCCCTTATCAAACAATTAATCAAAAATCGCAATATTAACCCTTGAGTCTCAACTTTCTGATATTCCATGGCTTCACGAACACATTCTGGACCCTCCCCCGATCGAATAAAATGATATATTTTGTCTAGATGTTCTGGCATTTCTGGTAATGTCATCAAGTAATCTGTAACACGTCTCAAACGTAATGATGCTAACAACAGGTCCCCTTGCTTGCCAGGGACAGGATCATATCTACAATCTCCAATTGTTTGTTTGAGCTTTTCAGCTGGGCTTGCTTTAGGTGTACGCTGCATTGCTAATTCTCTCATTGTCAATCGATGTACTTGTGGCGGAGTGTGATAGGGACCTCCTGAACCACCTCCTGAGGCAGAACCATGAGCATGACTTGATGTCATTGGGTGTGGGAAAGGTACATTTAACGGAGACGACTGACTCTGAGTCGCATCTGTAGCAAAAGGGTTATGAGAACCAATAGTAGGGGGAACAGTAGGGGAAGTGACAACAGGTGCGGGAATTTGGTGACGTGCAGGGGTCGTAGCTCGATCAGCAGGAATATGCTGTGGCAGATTGTTATTATTAGCAGGTTGTACGGGTATATTGGTATATGCGGGAGCTACATCATCTAAATAAGAAGAAAGGAAAATGTCTGCTGCGGTCTTTTTATGACGTACTTTAGTCGGAACCAATGGAGGTGGCAGATCATTTGGTATTTTCGGGGTCGCCTTGGGCAGGCCCCCGACCAGAACTGGATACAGTCCTGTTATAAGGGCATTACTCTGTCTGTCGTGTTGTTCCATTCTGACTCGCTGTCCTTCTTCTAGTAGTTCTTTTTCTCGGTCTTTTTCTGAATCTTCCCTATGTTTTTCTGCTTTTCTGAGTTCTTTCTCTGTCCTTCTATGTGATTCTTTACGCCACAATTCTATGGCATCTTTCTGAGATTGTCTGGCTTTCTTTTTCCATAACGCTTCTTCTACTCTCATGATGCACTCAGCATCCCATGTCCCTGTAACGGGCCATCTCTGTTTCTCTTCCAAGTTTTTAGTATAGTCTACCCACAAGTCTAAGTACAGTATGGCATCTAAGCCATGCTTGTGGTACATAAAATGACCTGGAATGTCCCTAGGTGGGACGGGAACTGCTTCTTTGAGTATCCCTTTCCTAGTTCCTATCTGTCGTAATTTTGAGAACAAAGGCATGATTGCCTCTACCTGGGCATAAACACGTTGAACACAATAATAAAATGCAAACAATCATTCATACCACGACATCAAACACATTGAAACATTTCGAACATATACTGACTAATACATTCTATAACAACAATACTGGACCACTGAATCGTTGTATTACTAGATGTACTGCTAAACAGTACAGATGCACTGCTAAAACAGTACAGACCGGATCTGTGTACCCAAACCCGTCTTGACCGGATACAAATTAATGCACCCGTCTTGATGCGTCCCCAGCAACGGTACTCACCGGGAAGCACGGAACGGAAGGCCTCGGAAACTCGACTGGACTGGACTGCTACAACGTCACTGCTGCTGCACACTACGCATGCGCCTCGACGCTTTGGACAGGTGGGCCTCTGGACACCTCGGACACTGCTCTCTCGGCTGGGCTCTGGTCGGGATCCTCCGCACTCCTCACCGCCTCGTCTGGATGTCGGCCGCAGTCTCCGTCTCTACCGTAGGCCTGAAGGAGATACAGGAAAACCTGCAGATGCGCATAGGAGTCCGTCACGGCTGTGGCAGGGGGCAAGGCCTGCGACGCATCGCCGGCGCGTGGGGTGGGGGAGGGGTCCCTATTCGGGCGCCAAATTATGTGGTAAATATAATTTACCTAACAATTTTTCCATATAATTTCAGACAGATAAAAGAATAGCTCAATCAAATGAGAGGCAGAGTCCGTGGGGTCTGAGTCATACGGGCTTTAATCGGGATGGCTCGAGCCATGGAAATCAATTCCATCAATACAAGGGTTCAGGGGTATATGCAATGATGGCAAAAAGATGTCAACGATTTATTAACTTTTTTTTTTTTTTTATATTACAAAGGTCCTAGGTTTATCATGATATCTAAAGGATTAATTTTCCACAGGCTAAAAATAAAGACTGTGTTTTTTGCTTTAGTGTCCAGCCGGACCTAAAAGTATTTATTTTCAAAATAATGAAGATAGACAACATAAAGCGAAAACATTTCGCACATTAATAACTGGGCACAAGCCTGTACCAAGTCAGGGGGAGACAATACAGGAAGGAAAGACAAAGAATTCACAGGCAAACGAGGAGAACAGAGTGGCTTAAAAAACAATGCAAGAAATTCTTGAGTAAGCACAAACCCACAGTAATTGCCGGGAAATTAAAATTCATATATTCTGAAGGAATTGCAAAAACTCCAAAACAAGAAAATGTTTATACCCTATAACATCTCCAGGGAAGAGAAAAATGCCATTTCCCAACTCAAAATTAATGATAACCTCATAATCAAAAGTGCCGACAAGGGTGGAGGCATCGTATTGCAAGAAAAAGCCGCATATGTTGCAGAAATATTGCGACAACTTGACAACAAGGAACACTACAAGAAACTTAGTCATAATCCTACCAAAGAAATTCAGAGCCTAATACAAAAAATCACTAAAGAGGGACTTGAGGCTGGTTTTTTATCGAAAAAAGAGTACAATTTCCTGAATGTAAAATCACCTAGAACTCCGGTGATATATACGTTACCCAAAATACACAAAGATCAAAAAAACCCGCCAGGCCGTCCTATTTTTTCGGCATGCGGCTCCATCTTGGAACCATTGGGTTCCTACGTAGACTTTTTTATTAAAGACTTTGTCCCCTCTACACAATGCTATATAAAGGACTCAATGCACATGATTAACATGATCGAGCATCATCCATACAATCCTGCGACTGAAACTCTGGTAACCATGGACATTGAGTCCCTATATACTAATATCCCACAGACTACAGCATTGCTAGTCATTAAAAAAATCTTGGACTCACGACCTCGGCCCCATGCTGTACCCAGCATGTTCATCCTCCAACTTTTAGAGATGTGCCTAATGAGGAATTTCTTCCTCTTTAATGGCACCTTCTATGAACAGATCAAGGGGACCGCCATGGGCGCAATTTTTGCTCCGAATCTGGCAATTCTGTTTATGGACGAAATAGAGACTAATGTCATTAACAATCCCACCAACCCCTTCTTGTCAGGCGTTGGGTTTTGGCGTAGGTATATCGATGACATTTTCATCATTTGGACTGGAAGTGATGATTGCCTGCGCCAATTCCTACACTGGTTAAACAATAACTGTTTGGGCCTCACCTTCACCATCAGCACTGACCATGACTCCATCTCCTTTTTGGACTTGTCCAT
Source organism: Lissotriton vulgaris (assembly GCF_964263255.1). Taxonomy (NCBI): domain Eukaryota; kingdom Metazoa; phylum Chordata; class Amphibia; order Caudata; family Salamandridae; genus Lissotriton; species Lissotriton vulgaris. Next base: position 1,650,383,244 of record NC_141689.1, read on the forward strand.
TTACCATAGCGAAGGCTCCCTATTGACACGTCTGTACCGGAAGCCCACTGAAAAAAACACTCTTCTGGCGTACAACAGTAACCACCCGAGAGCATTACGCGACTCACTTCCATATTCGCAATTCTTGCGTATCAGGCGTAATTGCTCCTGTAAAGAGGATTACTTCCGAGAAGCCACCACGTTGGCAACCAAACTAAAAGATAGGGGGTATCCCAAGAAATTAGTCAAAAACGCTACCAAGCGTGCATGGTATTGCCCGAGGGAAGTCTTAATTACACCAAAGGAAAAGACTGCCTCCAAACGCATCCCCTGCATATCCACTTTCTCACCCATTTCAAATCAACTGAGAAAAAGTATTCTCAAACATTGGCCCATACTAAATACAGGTGTCCTCTGCATGGAGAAACCTGTATTTGCCTTCAAAAAGAGTAGAAATCTTAGGGATCACCTTGTAAGAGCTGCTCTACCCGCTCCTCTACCATCATCTACACTTGAAAATGTATGGGGTCTATCCCCCATTGTTGCGCATGCAAAATGTGGCGGATGTAATAACTGTGACACCACAATAGAAGGAAAAAGTTTCACTTTTAATAACATCACTATTCAATGTCGTTCCTTCTCCAATTGCAACACTTGCAATGTTATTTACCTTATCTTGTGCCCATGTCAGAAAGTGTATATAGGGCAGACCAGCCAGAAGGTAAAAATTCGCATTGGACAACACAGGAGCCGCATCAGGTGCGGTACCCCGAATGCACCATTGGTGGAACATTTTGCAGCTCAAAAACACGCTGAGAATGAACTGAAATGGACAGTGCTGAAGGTATTGAAACTCCCTCCGAGAGGTGGAAATATGGGACAATTACTGAATAAAGAAGAACTGAAGTCCATCATACAGTTCAACTCCATCCAGGGTGGCCTTAACAGGACTGAGGACTGGACAAGCCTTATATAAACTCTGTTCAATTGATCCCCTCGAAGCATGAGCACACAAAATAATTGTCTGTTTTTAAGAATGTAACAATCCTTGAAATATCAGTCTGTTTTATAATGTTATTTTAACAGAACGAGCTTTAGACCGTGGGCACTGCGATTCACTTGATGGCAACCTCACTCCCGCTCGTATTCACCTTCACTGTGCCTCACCACTCCAAAATGGCGCCCACACCGTCACAACCCACAGTTTGTTGTCCATCACCATCACGGGGCAAGCCGGATAGTCGAGCCCGTAATTAATTTATGTAAATCGATTCTCCTTGTTGGTACACCCAACATAGGCCTGCACATTGGTCACCCCGCATTTTTTGACTCCAAACGTTTCACTGTTCCAATATGGCGACCGATACTAGCCATCCGACTGTAGTCCATTCTCGCTGTCTACTCTGGTCGCAACACAACATATGGACGCCTTCGCATGCAGACGCTCACCATTCGGCCATCGTGCTGCACTGACGGGACCCCATTGCGGCCCCTCTACGAGTGATTCAAGGTAAGCTCCTGTTTGAATCTTGGCACCCTTATGGATCCAATCGAGTCCGGTAATCCCCACGACATGATCCATGTGCGTTTTTATTGCAGGCTCGCACGGAAGGCTCCATTGAACGCCTTACTAGTAAACCGATTCCCGGTTACGGTAAAAATATCCTTCTTCACCTATCACCACTCACTCACCAATTGCCCCTACTTTTTGTAGTTAACCATGCGTCTCTGTTCACAGACCATCACCGCCCCCTAAACTGAAGTCCGGCACCGAGCCCACGCTACACGCCAGGCTCTCCCGGTAATGTGGTTTCTTACCTCCATTTGCAAAAAATTGTCACCTTGGCATAACTGCAGCACTTTTAATTTTTGGATTATAATACCTCCAATCCAGGTCACGAATAAATTTGATTGATGTTGGCCGGTTTCTCACCCTCCTCTCGGTACTTAAGAATCATCACCTGGTAATTGTGAATTCTTACATTAGAACAGGCAGTGTTTATAATTCACCTGCCACATACGAATATTAACTATAACAAATCCTTTCAGATATCAACATTAATTGGAACCGATCGGAAGCTTGTTTCTCCCACAACTGGCCCACCCAGCCCAGCTCGTGGTAATTATGTGCCGCTATTTCACCCCCCTCACCACGATATTCCACCACGAATATCACATATTCCCCGCCACCTAGCACCACTGCCACCTAAAAGTACGCGGTATGCCTTGTTCGTCTGTTCTGTTGTCATGCATCCCAAACACGAGCACAATGAGTTCCGTGCCCTTTGGGAAACACCCGACTGCATATGCACACGTTGCACCTTGCATGGAAAATGGTTGTTGACTAGCACATTAGTCTTTTAGCGCTTACACTGTAAATAATGGATACAGAAAAAATCTTTATTTTTCCTTCTTTTTTCCCTCCTGTTTATACCCTACAGGCTCACTTGTTAGCTCAGGCAAAATCAATTCTAGTCCTGAAGATGATCCCAGTACATCATTGGAGATAGGGATCGAAACGTTCGTCGACTGTTTGCAGTACTGCCCGTTATATGAATTTTAATTTCCCGGCAATTACTGTGGGTTTGTGCTTACTCAAGAATTTCTTGCATTGTTTTTTAAGCCACCCTGTTCTCCTCGTTTGCCTGTGAATTCTTTGTCTTTCCTTCCTGTATTGTCTCCCCCTGACTTGGTACAGGCTTGTGCCCAGTTATTAATGTGCGAAATGTTTTCGCTTTATGTTGTCTATCTTCATTATTTTGAAAATAAATACTTTTAGGTCCGGCTGGACACTAAAGCAAAAAACACAGTCTTTATTTTTAGCCTGTGGAAAATTAATCCTTTAGATATCATGATAAACCTAGGACCTTTGTAATATAAAATTAGTAGCTTTAACCCATGGTCCTTGGCCATTACTTTGGGTTCCCTTGTATATTAAACCTAACGATTTATTAACAGTACATGACATATATAGTAAAACTGCACAATGGCGATGGATACAGTAGGCGTGACAAGTGCAAAGAATTTGATAAGAACATATGTGCGTAGCAAAAAGGCGTGTACAAGGGTGTGCACGAAGGTGTGTGCTGAAAACGTCACAAAAACGTGTCATAAGTGGGTGGGTGCATAGAGGATTCTGCAGAGTCAGCTGAAACTTATGACCTGGGTGCGCGCGCATTCAGTATGACGTGTGATTGACGTGGAACTAGGGAAAGCTGAGGGCTTTGACTTTAGCACTAGTGGAGGAGACAGAAGTCTGGCATGTCAGATCGACCTGTTCCTATAACATGTCTGATATCTTGTATTTGGGGATGTTTAATCTGAAGTAAAAGGTCTCTCGGGCAGAGGCTATTCTATACTGAATGCACATGTGTCTAAGTGCAATGTGCGGGGCCATGGGCCTACCAAGGTAACGGGAGCAATGAATTACATGAAGGAGACAGAAAGGCTTGGCCCTTTGCTCTGCAGCCGGGGATATTTTTACCTATTTCACTAGACTGGAATGTGTTTTCGAGGAGGCTGGCTGATAACTTGAAGGCAAAACTGTTTTGGCAGGCAGGCCAGGCCGAGCCAGGCACCGCTTCGCTTGGCAGGAAGTAAGGCAGAGGTCAGGGATGCATCTCCATGCTGCAGCTTTCAGAGGCAGAGACAGAAGTGGTTCGAGGGCAGGAATCAGGGCCTAGCTCTGCAGAGCCAGATAAAACGTGAAAGTGCACCATGTAAAGATGTTGGCATGGCATGGTTAGGAACTGAATTATCAATCCATTCATGGTGGATCTGATAGAGGACATGTTAATGTTGGACGCAAATGTATTTGCGTTTCCAGATTCGGTTGCGGAGGGAAGTTACATGCACTTTAAACTCGTACATGGAGACGTTGGGGTACACGTTAGGGGACATACCTGACCATAAAAATTTAAATTACCTCATAGGTGAGGACCAATCCTACTGCATTAGGGCAGTTTCCACAGCTTCTAGTGTGGCTGCTTGGGGAATATTCGTATACAAAGCTTCCACATCAAGCGTGAGGAGGAGGTCCACTTTTTCTCTACCTTCGATGGAGTCAATGAGGCGTAGGACATCCCTTGTGTCCTGCAAAAAGGAGGGTATTTTCTTCACAATGGGCTGGAGGAATACGTCACAGAACTTAGACAATGGCTCCAATAATGAGCCAATTCCAGAGATGATAGGTCTCCCTGGGACTGGACTGGTACCCTTATGGATCTTAGGCAAGGTATAGAAATAAGGGACCACTGGGTCCGTCATCAGGAGGAACTCTGCATCGTGTTTCGAGATCCAGCCATTGGTCTCGCCTTCAATGATCAGACTAGAGATGTCTGTGGTCAACCTGCTGGTCGGATCTGCCGGTAGGGGTCTGTAGTGGGTGGTGTTTGCTAGTTGGCGCTTACACTCTGTGTCATAGTCAATGGCATCTTGTATAACCGTTGCTCCCCTTTGTCGGCTTGTTTGATGACGATGGAGGTGTCACTAACCAAAGCTAAGACTGCCTGTCTTTCAGCTCTACTCAGGTTGTTGAAGCTACTGGTCTGTGGTTTATTCTCCAGGGACCTCATAACTGCCCTCTCAAACGTCAGCAACTCGGGTGGGACCATCCCATCCGTTGGGGTGAAAGTGGAGGGGTTACGTAGCCCTGTGTCAGTCTTTTCAGTTGCTGGTTGATCTTGGAAGAAGGCCGTGAGGCGTACTTTGCGGAAAAGCTGTTTTATCTCCGTGAAGTTATCCGGGGTGGGGGTAGGAACAAAGCCTAAACCCTTCTCAAGGATACCCATTTCAGTCGAATTGAGTACTCTCCTCGAGAGGTTGACTATTAGGCTCTCCTTCCCCTGGTTACACTCCTGGTTTCCATCGGGCAGATGTCGATGGCTGGTCTTGCCACTGCACCCCTCTTACACCGCTCCGCTTGCGCCCTTTTTCTCTGCCCCAACCTCTGTCGTGAAAAGGGGGGTTCAGTGGGTAGAATTGTGGGGGTCCCTGCGGGTAGAAACGGTATTGCCACGGGGGCAGCATTTGGGGTGGTCCTTGGAACATGGGTCCTTGATGGTAACCTCGGTTCCAGTTTGAGCGACGTTGCTGGCGGTTGTTATTGGGTGTAGTGCTTCCACTAGAGTCACTGCTTGACGACCCTCTGCGACTGTCAGTGCCAGAGTTCTCGTCTGGAGAGTACCCGGTTTTCTTATTAGTATATCCTTCCTTGAGGTAAGGATACACTTTCTCTTTTTCAAACCTTGCCACGTCTTTTTGAAGTTTGGCCAGTTTCTGTTTTAGGAGATACTCTTGATTATCAGCAGTCTCCTGGTTGATTTCTGCAAGTTTAGACGTGAAGCCTGTCTTAGAGTTCTAATTGACAGCTGCCTTCATTGTCGTCTCTATTGCTGTGATTTTATCCAGCAAAGCATCAGCCAGTCTTTTAGCTGTCTTGACAATTAAAAATAGAAGGTCTTTCGTACATTTCCAGGAAACCTGGCACCAATCCCCCTTGAACTGGGTGTTCTCAAGGAAAATTCTGGGGAAGATGTTAACTATGAGTCCCTGAGGGGCGATATTAACTCTCAGGTACTCGGTCATAATTACTCCGTGTATGGTTATTCTGAGCCATTTCTTTTTTCAGGATAGTGAGTGTTGTCCAATCATCATTGGAAGAGCTGTTGCGGCTGCTTCTGAAGCTCCAAGGAGCGAGGGTGCTGATCTCAAGGCTTCGGCTATAGCTTCCTCATCGAAACTGATGCCTGGGACGTCCTCCATAATGGGACGATCAGCCAGGGGAATAAAGTCGAGAGGAGTGTGGGGTAGGATTAACGGGATAAGGGGTACGCTAGAATGCAAGCAGTAATTCTGGGTACCCGTTGGACCTCACAGCGAATTGTGGCTGGAGGTAACCTGAGTGGTTCCGTGGGACGGACCCACGCAAATATTTGAAACAACAAGAGGAACAGAGATAGGACGATATTTAATGGGGTCCAGTGTACATGTCCTAGTTTAGAGCACACAGAAGGATACAAAGTTCCCCGGGGAGAGTACTACAGTGTGGAGAAGGAAATAGACGTGCAGAGTCAAGGAACTAGGAAGGTTCCTTTGTCGGAACTAGAGAGCCTCACACACCCAGAGCGTTGGGTGTGAAAACACACCCTGACTGTAGGATGTCCAGTATCATCATCGGCTCACTGCTCCTCGACAGACCGACACTGCAATGTCTGACGGAGTGCCGAAAGGCACTCTTTTGGCGGAGTTCTTTTGTTCCTTGCCGATGGTGTGTGTGAGTGAAAAAGAGAGGAAGCGTAGTCGGTGCAAAGTGAGTGAAAATTAAAACAAGGTAAGCAGTCCACAATGGGTTTTATTGACGTGGCTGAGTCCCTAATTAAAAGGGGTGGGAGGGGAGCTAGAAACTGTGGAGGTGTACAGAAAACTAACTCAACCCCCTGGTGTGGTCAACATGTTTCTCGCCAACCGGCGATTCGTCAGGACCTAAACAAGGTACTACACAAGAAGAAAGGTGATACAATGCTCATTCAGGAAGTAAAAAGCAAAGACAACCTCACTGGGTCGGGTACGAAGAGGGCCAAGGGGTCCTGCTCTAATTAAGTGACCTAGAGGTAGGAGGAAAAAGTAATTAAAAGAGAGCGGGTCAAGTCATATCTCAAATTTTGTGATTATACATTAGATGATATAGGGTGACTTTTAGTAAATGCTCTCCACACTGTGGGGGATAAGGGGGGGCGTGCAGGGAAAATATTCATACCGGACACTGGGTGGATGAGAATTTCCCTTCATAATCGGTCTAGATATGGCGCGATTATAATCTCATTGAAGAAACCAGAGTGCAAGTAAAACACTAATCTAAAGTGTATAGCCGAATCTATCAAAGCCACACCCATTCCTGGGAGAAGAAAAGGAAGGTTCTTACCCTAAGGGAGAGTAACACGGGCCTCTCAGCATGCTCCCGTGAGGCCAGCGCTGTCTGGTGGGTGTACCTGCAGGGTATGGAAGGGAAGGAGTGATTTGTGTGTTACAAATCACAGGGTAGTTTACTAGTGCCTGGTGGTAAAGGCTAATTCAAAAGGTGGAATGGGGAGGACCGGGCTCATGCCATAACAAAGCCACGTTAGGGGTGCAGGGGTAAGCGCCCAGCTGACCTCCAGGATTAATTTACCCAAAACCACATATGTAGTCATCGGGTGGGCAGAGAGCCGACCACTCCGTCCGTGTAAGGCGTCTACAGACCAAAGGAGCCGCCAGCGTGGAGTACAACTCGCATAGTCAGCACTATGACAACACTGCATGCTCACAGGCCGTGAGCACGAGTGAAGACAGTTCCGAGATACGGCGGAGCACCACGCAGGTTACAGCCCTCAGAGTGCAGCCTCAAGAGCATGAGTGTGACTGGGGAGAGGCGGGTGCTCCCCCCCTCCTCTAAACCGCTGGCCGCAATATGGCGAGTGGGCGGGGGGCCCGGGCGGAGCTGGGAGCCACCCCATCACCGCCTGTGCTGTGGGGCTGCAAGCGTTGATACGAGCCTCAGGTCATAAGGGCATGGGGACGCAGCTTACCTGTGTACAGACGCTGGGACGGCGGAGACACCTACCCCTCACGCTCGCGCCACCTGATCAGGGTGCGGAGCAGCTGGTGGTGAATCCCGGAAGGGTCCATCTTTAAGTAGGCTGTCCGCTACCTCGCCAAAGCGCCGCGGGTGTGATGGGGCCTCTCGCGCATCATGCGCATGCGCCCAGGTAGCACGGTAACTAGAGCAGTTACTGGGCAATGAAGGCAAGCGTGGCGGCCATGTTGGAAAGGTCGCTGATGCCGGCAGACGTCGGATGTATGGTCTGCTAGGGGTTGGAGTAGCACTGGGTTGCTACTAATGATGGATATCATTCAGGTATTGGAAAGGAGTGAAATAATAATAGCCTAATGCGCGGGGGCGCGCAACTGCTGGAGGAAGGGGCCTACTACCAGTTAACACCCCCGGGGATGGAATGGGTTCCCTGATGGTGACTGGGTTGCTAGGCTCGTCTAAGAGACAACATGGGTCAGTCCGGTACTAGGAGGGCCATCGTGTAGGGATACTTCGTTCGTGAATCATCAAGGGTAGAACATTGACCCTCTGTAGTGCGATGGCCTGTGCCGAGCTTGGGTGTATGTGATGTATAGAATGAGTAGGTACAGGAGCTAGCTAGGAAGTGTCATCTGGAAACGGTGGCCCAGGGGACTGCATCGTTGAGCCCTACTGTATCAAGCTGAAGGCGGCGCACCCATCTCTGTTCAAGCCTAAACAGTGCCTGCCTGGTCATGGCTGGTTGGGACTCAAGCACTAACCACTGGATGCTGTCTGCAGAATGATTGTGTAGTTGGTAGTGTTCATACAATCTCGTATGGGTCCTGGAGCACCGTATGTTGCTTTTGTGCTCCGTTATTCTGAGCTTCACCTGTCTCACGGTCATACCTACATAGGATTTGTCGCAAGGACAAATCAGGAGGTAGATACATTTAGTACTGAGACAATTGGTGTGTCTGTTGAGTTTCCACGTGAACGAATCAGTGAGCTTGATTTCTTTACATTGTCTGGACTGGGGACACACCGCACAGCCGCCACAAGGGTAGTGTCCAACAACGGGGGGGAGGTGCCACAATGTCTGCTGCCCACTGCTATATTGTTTCTTAGGGCGTGTATGTATCAACCAGGTTTCAAGGATCTCTGATCACTCTAAATTTAAACCAATTCAAATCTAATTCAATGATTGAACTTTTTATATTGTAGTCCATTTGGGTTCTTTGAACCCCAAGTAGGATGCTCTTTGATTGGCCGGCTATTACTTCAGGAAATATATTGCAGCTGCCATTGCAGAACAAGGAAACATGGATCCTGTATCCTAGAAGAAAACTGAAATGGCACCTAATGAGCACCTCCAAGCCCTGATGGGTGGAAGCCACAAACCCAGCTGAAGCATTGCCCTTGGTGTGATAAATGTTATCGGTAGGGAGGGGTGCAATTACTTCTTGGAAAGCAAAACAAGTGTATTTCACCCTTTTTATCACCAGTGCAATGGAACTGCTTTGTGGCAGAAAACATTAAAAAGATCAGTTGCTTTTAGAAGCACGGTGATGGGCAGAGCAATGCGTTTTAATCAATGCTATCTGCATTGAGGCAAATATATTGGTCAACCACTCACAGTGCATTTAAAAGTAACTTCCCCAGTGGGAATACCTGTGTACTCTGCAATGTCTGCAGCATCCTCCTTGCAGGCACTACTCTCCTCCTGGCGAAATCCCTCTGAAGAGCTCTTTCTGGGGCCAGCTACTGTAATTACCTTAATGTGTTTACCATTAAGTTACTGACAATGGCCTCCCACTGACTGAGCCAGCCATCACCAGAATTCCTTTTTACCTCCATTCCTCAATGCCCGCAATGAACAACCCTTTTTTGAAATGATATTTCTCAGGTATTCCTTCCTTTATCTAATCTTCTTCATAACGTTCCCTATATTGCACTTGCACGATTAGAATTTCAGCTCCAGAATTCTACAAATATATGAGGTTGTGCTGCTTTCTGCTTGTAAATGAAACTACATTTTCTCCGAAATGTTTCAGCAAACCTCACAAGCGTTAACATGTGTTAGTTCCATATTAATATTACATACAGCTAATGAAAAGTAAAACAAGCCCACATTCAAAAAGGTATTTTATTAGTATAAATATTGTAAATGTACTATAAAGTATTTTTTTAAAACATGCTTCTTGCCTATGGATGGTAAACGATTTCAATTCTACATGAGAGATGGATTGTCTCTATAACGTCAGAGCACAATGTCTTGTAAACGACTGTAACTATAGTATCACTTAGTGAATGCTTCACCTTTTTAGATATCAACAAAATTGCATCAGCTCGACTCTCTTTTGTGCCATCTCTGTAAGAATGACACTAGGCCTGGTAATCATTATGTTCATGTTTTTAATGAATCCAGATAGAGAAGAGATGTGACATGGTTGTAAGTGGATTCATACTATTCTACGTTGATTGGCAATTAGCTTTTTTTCTAATCCTTCAACTTGTTCTCACTGGAATCCATTTGCGGAAGTCTATTCAGTCTTTGAGTAGTTAGACAGTTTACAAAGGAGACGAGCAAACTTTTCAATTAAAAGCTGACAGAGTGCCTTCTTGGAAGTTGCAAAATGCTCTGTTCCAAAGACTGAGCACTGCAGCTGATAATCGCAATGAACTGATTTCCCTATGATTACAACATTCATACAGCCAGAAACACGGGTGCAAATCCCATAACTGATAAACTAGTGGCAACATTTATGAGCCCCTTGCACCGCTGTAGACTCCCTTATTGTGATGCTCCAGTGGTGCAACTAAAAAATTCATATTTATAAGGTCATGCAAAGCCACAGTGCATGGCTTTTATTAGTCTAACAAATATGGAGTAGAGCAAGGCTGGAAAAATCGCTGCACTGCCTTACACTGCACTTGTGAGGCGTTCCATTAGGTATTGCGGCGGGTGCTCCAACACAAGACCCATGGATTTTGATGCTTTCCCAGTTTTACAAAACCATGTAAACCTGGGGATGTGCCAAAAACGTATGCCTGCCCGGGGGAGGCGCAACGATGCAAAGTAACTTTATTTCTTCTAATTATTTCCTTTTCCCATGCATGCTGCATTCTGCACAAGAGGACAATGCCTCTCCCAGGATTTTTTTTGTGCAGGAAGGTGCTCCTTCCTGCACAAAAACAATGCTGCCGATAAGACAGGCATGGGGAAAGGGTGTCTGCGTTGGCTTTACGCTGCTGAAACAGAACGAGCACCAGTGCAGGGGGAAAGGGCAGGAATGCACTCTATTGGATAAATACAATGCATTCCTGCCCCTTCACTTTATCAAAGGGCACCGTAGCAAGGTGACTTGATGTGCTGCCCTACACCGAATCCCCATAAGTGAGGCCTTGAAACTTTAAAAAATGGGGCAGCAGAGAGATAGTTTCAGGGGGTGTTTGGGGTGTGACAACGCCCCAAATAAATGCATTCTTGTCTGGGTAGGTGGGTCTGGGCACCCTGAGTTGGGTCAAATATATCTGTGTCGGTTTGTCTCCTGTCCTGGGCCAAGAATGAAAGACAAAGCAGTGACCTTTGACGTTTGATGTAAACAGGGAGTGATGTGGGCAGAGGGAGGAGAGAGAGAGAAGGAGAGTGAGAGACATATAGTTAGAGAGATAGACAAAGAAAGAGAGAGAGAAAGAGAGTGACAACTTGGCACACCTAAAATAATGTTTCACGTTGCTAGTTTTTTAATTGAGGCCAACCGAATTAGGAGAAGGAATGTCACATTTCCACCACTCTTAAACATTTGTGATCAGTAGACCCCATGTTTAGAAAACAAATCATTAAGGGTAGGCCGACACCATGGTGCTCATATATAAATATGTTTGTTAGGAATATGTGAAATAAATTTAAAATGTATATTTTTTATACCATACAGAATGAATTTTAAGAAAAACGTTGTTCTATTTTTAGAAATTTTTAATCAAATTCAAATTTATTGTAATTGATTGTATACTTTATATGACTGTGTTTTTTGTCTTTATATGATATTAATTTATCGAAAATAAAGGAATTGACTGCCTGAGAGTGAGAGAGATATAGTTAGAGAGATAGACAAAGAGAGAGAGAGAGAAAGAGAGACAGAGATGCCCACCTGGTGGCTGAATTACCAACCCAGTAAACTGGAATCAATATTTGCTTCCCCAAATTGTGTGATCTTAGGCAAATGTTTTATGTTACAGAGAATCTGTTGTCTTTATTATCACATATGTGTGCACTTTTAAATACTTGAGTTCAGGATGTGCTCTATACAAACCTCTAGACTATGTTGCTTGATCTAAAACAAAAATCTAGGCCACATCCATGGCCAGATTTACTTTTGCTCCATACAACGTAATGCAGCAAGCAAACTTGCTGTGCTGTGTTACACGGAAGAGATAGGGCAGAAATGTAACACATCTACTTAGATATGATGCACTTCAGCTCTGTCCATATCAGCTTGAAGAAGAATGTCTGGTTCAAACTGTTCTTTGTGATTAGAGTTATTTTCTTTTTTGAAAAATAGATGAAATCATTATTTCCAGGACACCATGACCAAGGTATCAAAGGCATAGTTAATATCTACATAACAATGAAGCGTACAGGCATTTATTCATACACAATTGATACATTTTACCTCCTGGGGTGCAATGTTACCATTAACAAGGATACATGCACCCTTTTATTAGTATTTACTTTGCATTTCAATTGCCCTACAACTTCCCGCAGATGCAACCATGGGAGATTTTCCTCCACATCTGCATCTGAAATCACAAGAAGTTTGGATGAACTTTATGATTTAATATCTACTTTTAGACTGAATTTAAATCTGCTCTACATATTTTCGTCATTTGTGCACTTACTCCCATATTTCTATGACCGTAACCATCAATCTTCCAGTAAATATCAAAATGTACCTTGCACCTCCTCGATATATGGGCCACACTGCCTATACGTCCCCAATTTTGCTTGTTTAATCACGTGGACATGTATTTCAATATGTGATCCTCAGGCCCCAACTAGTATGCTTTCCCATCTGTAATTTGACAGTGATATTTTCACAGAGTTGGCGTAACTTCACAAACAAATTATTTTGGTTCAGAAACATCTTAATCTATTCAGGTACTATTTGAACTAGCGGGCAGATTTATAAGCCCCTTGCAACATGTTTATGACACCGTTGCGTCACTTCTGTTACACAGCGGCGTCGTAAACAATGCTCCTCCATGCAACAGATTTACAACGTGACGCATCTAGTGAGATGAGTCACGTTGTAAAGCCCGGCACTACATTACACCTGCATCAGGTATAATGTATGCAGGGTGGGCGTTCAGTCGCAAGATAGACCCGTAAAGTGACACAGTGAAATCTACAAGATTTCACTGAGTCGCTTTCACGTCCATCCTGCGTCAAAACACTGTGCCTGCTTGAAGCAGGCGTAAGGAGTGACAAGCATGTTAGGCATAGGGCGCCCCTGACGCAAGAAGATGCAACACACATCTGGCTATCCTTGTGCGACAGTGCCTCGCACTGTGAAAGCGACGCATCCGTGGTGGCGCTTGGGTATTCCTGCATCTTGCATCTTTACTTTCCAACCCTGCTGATATGAAAGGATGCACCACTCCTCTTAAATCTGCCCCTTGGTTCGGGAAACAGCGCACAAATCTGAGTGAACTGGGTCACCTTTCACATATCCACTGGACATATGTATTTTCCATACTCTTATATGAGAGTGTTTTAATTTTCTTTATTCTAGCATGCATGCTTTGGATGCTTCACTGCATGCTAAATGTGACACAATATACCTACTTGACCCATCTTTAAATTGGGGTTTTCTCTATTTCACCACTCACCAAACACCCTCCCCTTTTCTTAATCAACACTTCTCTTTTGACCCTTGAGCTGCTTGAACTATTTTTACACACCATGGTGAGACGTTCTTTTGGAGACGGACACCATTTAAACCTTAAAACTGTGTCCCATACCTTATGTACTTTTATACATGAGTGTTATTAAATCATTTTGCAGCCTTGAGGAAGTTTTTGGACAAAACACATGACAGCTGCCTTTGTGTAATGAAGAATCCATAATCATTGAATATTCATATGTCTGTGCGGAGAATAAAGCGCCTATAACTATACTCTACAACTCTGAAATACGAAGATTTTTATATCCCAGCTATACTTTAAATATAGACTGTCTGTGTGTGCTTTGAGTTTTGTCAATATATTGCCAACTTGGATTCTTGCATTCCTGCTACAATTCCCCAGGTAGCAAGGTCGAAAACCAAACGAGCACCACACAAACAAAATAATCTTATGTTTTCAGTTACTTAAAGGCTTTGCCGAAATTTCTCTGTGCTACCATATATATGCGGGTTGTGTGGCATAGCCACTGGTCCTTTCATTTGGCATTCTTGATTTAGTAGGTGCGTTCAGGGCCCTGATTCAGGTGTCCTATGTCTATATCATTATTTTTCTTTTTGTGATTTGCATTAATCAAGAAGCTTTGACTTGTTTATATTTTTGATTGACTTTTATATATATCCAGTGATCGGTTAATCAAAAAAGCACCCATAAACATAATCCTCAAACGGGTGATAATGTATTAATTTTTGGAATTCACAAACATTGGCAGTTGTAGGCTTAGAAAGCTGAACCAGTTTCCAGGCATACTATTGGCAATGTAACAACAAAATGTTGATTGGATGAATGCTTGCAAAAAGTCTGACCAGTGGCAATCGCTCTGAATACATTCCAACCCTTTATTTTCCCCCCATTTTGCCACTCTAGATAGAGTACAACCTTATGCAAATCAGTGCTGACTGGCTCCTCTCGATCCTTCAACTTCACCCTGCAGCAGAGTGCTTTTTAGTAGCCCTGGGCAGTGAGCCCCGCTCAGTTCACAGAGTTTGCCGAGTTTTCTGCACTCTGCACTCCGTGGAGTACAGCAGAGTTTTTTCCCCACTCGCGATCGCAAACGGTAAGTTCGCGAGTGTGAGCTGCTGCTCGGGTAGAATTTTTATCAGAGCGCCAGGAAGACCAGCGCAAATGTCAGTCTGCACTGCACTCTGCCACTTTCAGAACCCCGCAGAGATTTTTTTGAAGCTTTGCGGATGTCCACGTAGCAAAACTTAGCGAACCTCGCCCAGGCCTCCTTTTTAGTTGGAAAAACTGAGAGTCACAATCCCCCCTCCCTGTAACCTCTCCCCAAATCTCATTGAATAAGATATGCTCCTAGAGAGCAGTGAAAGAATATTGACAAATTCAATCATCCTTTGAGAAAAACATATATCAATGGCATTTCAGTGGGTATTCGTTTAATGGTACATTTATCTGGGTACAACACAAGTATTTTAATATGGGGCACAAGGTTGTGTTTGTGATCCTCTGTGCTCTCTTGTGTGTTTTCCAATTTAGAAAGCGAGAACTTTGCATACAGAAAGGGACAAGTCCACAGTGCACAGTCAACAGCCCCGCTATGAATATATAAGATGTGGCTATGCATTCATTGGCTCTTTCCGTTCAGGGTGTGGTATCTGCTCTTCCTTTATGGGGGCCAAACTCTAGATAGTATATTAAACTCCTGTTTTTAATGCAGTGGCATAGAGGGGATGTTATGGGTGTCACTGCAAGAAATGAAAATGGAGCCCCCTCACGTCTTATGAGGTAGTAAGCTACAGAAATAGTCATCATCAAAAAGCTGTATTCAGCCAAAGGCCATGACAAGCAAATACATACAGAAATGCATTTATCACTAAATAAAAGCAATTATACAATGAGACATGATCAAAGATAAAAAAACTGCTAAAAATGACATCGTCAATTGACAAATGCATAGTGCAACAACGTCATCAAGCAATTTGAGAATAAAAACTACTGTGTATAATATCATAAATAACTGAGGACCTCATTAACAAGAAACTGATGCATCTGCACTGATGCATCAGTTTCCTTGTGCCTGCCCCACCTGCCTTTCTGACACCGTCTATGTACTGTATTTACAATACGGGCTCCATAGCACAAGGATTTAACAGATGTGTCAGAAATTCTGATAGATCTGTTGGTGCAAAAGTGACGCATTGCTGCAGTTGGTCATAAAACTGACGCAACTCCATCAATGCGTCAAAACACATAGGTGAGTACCATGTAAAAAGTCATGCATCAATCCTTACACCTGGTCTGAGCAGGCTTAAGGATTTTGATGCTGTCAAGTTGTAGAGTGACGCAGTGAAATTCTGTCAATTTCAATGCACCACTTCTACGTGGTTGTTATGCATGGAAGCCTGCCTTGCATACATTATACCTGGCACAGGTATAATATGACGTAGGGCTCTACAAACAGACACATTGCACCCCTGCTTAAGTTTGTAGATATGGAGCAGTGTGGCACACTAATTGAGCTGCTGCTGTGTTAAAAAACAGTGATGCAGCGCAAGGTGATTGTATCTAAGCCCTCGAGTGTACAGTGCAACAGAGGCAACAACATGTCATATTCTATACAGGCCATTTTAACCGCACTAACTACACAGTGTGCATACATCTCTGTAATAAAACATGTGCAACATGAAACCAGATTAAGTGTAAGAAGTATAAAATATAGGGGTACAGCTAGTCTCAAACATACACACTACTCTAAAAACTATATTTCCAATGTTTAATTACATATTGTAAATAGCACACTACAGTCAAGCATACGTTTGGAGATGGAAGGGATTATAAATAGAACACAGCTGCCTTATAATGTCTGAAATTAATATCATTTAAGAGTGGCAATATAATGGATTTCCTAAACTAAAATGCACTTTACAGATTAACATTAATTGCATAGTGGATTGTACAGAATGATTGTCGTACGGACACACATCATGGTTCGTCGGATGCTTGACTGATTCTATGAAGGCCACCATAAAGTGCAAGGTGCATAATTTCAGCCTGGTAAACAAAACCCGAAGATAATAAAAAGCACTAGAACAGGGGTATAAGGCAAAAATTACTGCACTTTATCCAATGTTAAGAGGTCCAATTGTTAATATTGTGGGTGCCAAGAACCTGAAGTCACATACCCCTAGACTCCCAACATTTTAGCAATCCTACACAGTGGTCCAGCACCCCACAAAGTACACAGTGACAAGTAGTCAGAACAACAATCGAGAAAATCAATTCAGTAGGACTTAAAGTTTTCGTTCTTGCTTGTATTCAAAGTATTCATACAAAAAAACGTAGCCAACGCGATTCGTCCGAAGGAGTTCTTCAGGGCGAAAGATATTGGTGATACTTGACGGTAGTTTTTTTCTTTTTACAAGACTTTATGATCCGAACTTCAGGTGTTTGCTTATTCATATGAGATATGATTCAATGGCAAGTCCAGCATTTCAAAGACTGTACAAACATGCTGAACTCTTAACCTTCTCAGCACAGTCTCTACTATTCCTAGTCTAGCTCCAGAAAATATTTTTTGGGGGTTGTCCAAAGGCCGACAAAAGGGCCTTTGGACTACTAATGTTCTTTATGTACATTAACAAGGAAATACTGGCAACCATATCCAGCATAATAAAGTTTGTGATCGCTTTGCAACTAAAAACAGTCTCTGGTTTTGTTCAAATGGATAGCTACAAAACAAGTGGTCTAATTCTAAGAAGGTCATTAACATAATCAAGGCCAAGTTCTTTGTTACCCCCAACAATATTTTTGAATTTACTGAATAACCAAAAACTCTTTAATTCCCCAGACATCAGAGCCATAAATTGTGACTGTTAGACATTTTTCTTTTAATGCAGTCACAAAATCCTTAGTAGGCTTTGAACCTAGGCTTTTCATAAACCTAAAGAACCCCCTCCCCCACAGAGCGGGCAAATGTGGCAGCAGTGGGTACACCCAGTTGATTCCATATGTTGTGATAATCAAAAAGTATGCCCAAATAGGTAGAAATAGTCAGGATTCTGCCCGCCCTTCAGGCCTTTAGCCATTGATAACAATGGCCCTGTGTGCACAGTCATCTTTATAGGGCCTCCAGTGGTAACAGTTCTATCCTTCCTTGTGATTCCTGCAATACAATTCTCATGTGAGTGGTGTTCTCCATTGGGGCTCTTTGACCTGCTTTTTAAAATCTTTTTGTTACTCAGTTGATGCTTAAAAGTAAGCATTAATTTTAAAAAAATGGTAAGTTATTTAAAAAGGTGTCTCTCCTCTGGCCACCTCGATAGTCTGTAAGGGGATTACAGCTACTTAAATGGCTGGTTCTAAACAAACAAGAAGGTGCCCATGAACAGAGATGAGGACCAATGACGACTTTAGACACCTGTAGGTAAAGCATGTACTGCTGAAGCATGTAGGCCATAATTTACTCATATTTCATATTTAAAGATGTGTCAGAGCTCTCAATATTCCAAAGCCTATGTATAAATTGCTTCCCTCTTAGGTTTTTTATTTGGATTTGATACTTGCAGTTCGATTTATTGCACTATTATTTCAGAACTACAAGTAGCAGAATCCAATTAAAATGTATACAATGTAACTCCCCCACCCAAGCTACAGATGCTATAATACATGTTGCTGCTGAAGTAATAGCTCTGATCAAAGTCTTTGCCATGCACAATGGGGGCAAATGTCCTCACAGTCCTGTGGGGTAAAGATTCTGAAATTATTTAGGCAAGCATTGGCAAAGGAGAACTGTGATTTTATAAATCTCTATGTTCATTACTGCACTGGCTGCACATCGGATGGAAAAATGTATAGTGCACAGGAGATCACACAAAGCTCCGTAACCTGCTCTGGTAAATGTGGTGAGCAACAGGGAAATGTAACTCACAAATGTTCACTAGTTACAGCAAGAAGAAAAACTAAACAGAACATGGCAAACTCAATGACAAATTGAGGGTATCTGGGTGCTCCTCCTCTAAGGGCCTAATTCTAGTCTGGCAGTCCATCGATCATTGTGGTGCGGTGGTGGCAGTCTTCTGACTGCCCTATTACAACTAGGGTGGTTTGACTGCCATTGCCCGCCACAGCTGCCAGGGAACGGCAATTGCCTGGCAGTCGGTCAGGAGGCCGCAATATGCTTGTCAGGACCACTGCAGTCCCGCCAAACATATTATGAATTTCCTCTCTTCCACAGCTTTCATGGTGGTTCCAGGCCCCCCTCATGCCTCCATATGTGAATGCATGCGGGGGGCACAACATTTGCACGACTGTGTGCATGCACATCCGTTCCTGCCAGGCATGGACTTCAAAGTCCATGCCGTGCAGGAACTGTTTTTGTTGTTTCCATTGGGTGCCCATTTTTAGAGAAACCTCCGGTGGAACATCAAGCCTCACCAGACATAAGAAATACTCGCACGGCCAAACTGGTAATCAGGCCCTAAGTATGTTCAGAAAAATGCCAACATTCTGCTAATCCGGTAATTGCAACAATTTCCTGTGTCTTTTCTTGTGTGTTTTTAAAGCAGACATTTCTTTATTTTTTCAGTCCAATATATATCTTTTATACCCAGACTTTCATAGTGTACACTTGTCTTGTATAAGTTATCTAAATAATAGCTGTTAACATTTCAAAATTTCATGGCACTAATTACAGTGATCTCAGAAGTATGAATGGTTGAGATGGATATGACTTGATCGTACCTAGTAAATCCTATAAGGTCCGTTGGAGCACTTTGTTAACGTTGTAAATATCAAGTTAATTCTATGTGATGTTTGTGAAACTATCTCCCAGTGTTTTGTCTGAGAACACTGTACGTAAATCACTTCTAGGAAAAATGGGGATTCCACTTTTGGCGGTGGTGTGCACACATATGACCCGAAATGCATTGGTATACGTGGAATATCAAAAGTGATTTAGATCTGCAAAGAATAAATTTGCATAAATGAAGATTGAAAATAATATGAAATAAAATATTTGAATATGCTTGGATAAAGAAATTTTAGTTTGAATGAATCATTTAACTAAATGAATTGAAAAAGACCACAAGGTCGGAGTATATGTGTGCACACCTCCGCCAAAAGTGGAATCCCCATTTTTCCTAGAATTGATCGTACCTAGTGACATATTTACCATCATGTGTCTGTGGCAAGCATCCACATTGGGCTGTCTTGCCAATTCACATAGTGACTCTTCACAGGCATCCTTAGACAGTCATGGGGAATCCTTCTCTGTGTGTAGGTCACATTTATCAATTATTCATATCAGATAACTTAGAAATGCCAAAAGAGCAGTGTGAAGTACAATATAATATATAAGGGATAAAGTACCCCCTGCCATACATTATAAGAATATTGCAAATCACCAACCTTTTATAGGTTTATGGAACTCTTATGGTGACTTGCAGTATTGTTGTCATGTACAACAGGAGGTGCTTTATCCCATATAATATACAGTCCAACCGTCACTTTTCCCACAAATCACTTACAACCTTGTTGCATACCTCTTACACATGAAAGAGCGAGTGTGTTTACAAACATGAAGAATAAAAATCAAGTCTCTAAAATTAAACACATCAAAAGCCTGTTAGATATTTGTTGCAAACAGATATTAGAAACAGTTTAATACAAGTCAGTTTTTATTTTGAAAAATTTGTAGCTTGAAATCCATAGAAACATGCAGAAAATTTCTAGCATTTCTCTATCATAGGACAGCAAAAAATAAACATAATCTCCCTGCTCGTCACAGTGAGCTATTTAAATATACCATAAGAAAAGTTTGTCTGTTGCTTTAAACAGCTGCTTTAATTATGTTACGTGACCAATCTTGCCTTTCTCTTTGGCTGCTGGCTTTGTCAGTAGGCATTGTGACGTCAGACCTCAATTGTACTAAGCTTTTAATAGTCAAGTTCTGACATCTTTTCTTTATAATAAGATATTTGATGCTTCACAAGCCATCGATTATAAATAAATTAGTCACAGCTATTTATACAGTTAGCATTAATAAACCTAGCACTTGTTACAACTCCCACAGCTTCCAACTGCGCTATGAGTGTTAGTGCTCATTTTCACACAAAGATACTCACAAGGAAAAAAACGTGCAGGATCTTTGCAGCCAGAGGCACAAGCAGTTTGCATAGTATTGCATTGCCATTTGTGTAGCACTTTCCTATTCTTGCTGTTGTGTAGTTCCTATATTCCGAATAGGCTCTGCGCATTGGAATATTATATCCTATAGATTAGACGTAGGACTGAGGTTGACTAGGTCTCAATTGAATATACTAAACGTAATAGTGAGTGCCAGCTAGCTCAGAGGTCTATAGAAACGTTCTCGAATTCACAAGAAGGGATTAGTTTCTGACACCTGCATAAACATGACAACTTTGTTTCCCAAGAATAAGAAATATTTCTCCCAGAGTCGTAGAACTAATAGATAAGTATTTCACTCAGTCAATAGTGCATGCTTTGTTTCAACAGAATTGGTAGAGAAATAGAGAGACAGGCGTTTTCAATAAAAAGGTTTATTGAACAGTCTTCTTTCTCATACAAGAGAATTGAACTGCTACAATCATTAAGCAGATTGCAAAGTATAATGCCTACAGCGAGAATAGTATAATAAAATAATACTGTAAAAGCATTGTATGGTTTCTAATCCATATAAAAATACATACATAAATAACATTGACTAAAAATGCTCAACTGGTGCTTTTAAATACACCTACCCGAATGTACCTAACCTAAGTCTAGCACGTGGGAAGAAGTAAGTATTGTGTAGCATAGGTTTAGTTGTTTTTGCCAAGAATCTACCCAAGATTTCTCTAGGTTCTAACCAGCTCCACACCTTAGTTAGAATGAAGGAGGTCTGGTATCTCAGTCTCGGAACTCGATTTACCAACACCCCGCAAGGGGAGCTTGGTAACACTGGATCTGAATTCTCTGCAAGAGAAGGAAAGCCTCTTGATCAGTGCGTCAGCTGGAGAGTCGGCTTCTTTCGGCACTTGCTATAGCGAGCTGCTTCGGGCAAGTAGATAGTCGAACTGCTACGAACCACCTTAGTTTGCCATAGCAAGTGAAGGTATATTTATACCTTGAATGTGTTTAGGAATGCCGCAGTCTGACGTAAAGTCAGGCATATGAGCGTCATGAAAGAACCCCTAGGGAATAGTTGTTCTTTGTAAAGTACATGAGTTCTTGGACAAAACAATATTCAAGCAAGGGGAAGTTCCCTAACTGCTTAAGCCGATTTTCCAAGAAATCGTTGTGACGTTTGGTACGGGTGAAAATAGCCATGCCTGTATTTGGGTTGCATGGCCTATGCCTAAATAAGGGATTGATTTCTATGCCTATATAAGGGCAATGTGAATTGTACCTATATAAGGGCATGAATTGTGAAAATTCACTCGGAGCTCTAATCGCCACACAACATGCACTCCACTTTCCTATGTACGACATTACTAAGTTCTAAACACATTAAAACATATCTAAACATGATGTGTAAAAAAAAACACCTAAAATAGATAAAATGCATTGGTACTGGTTGTACATGAAAAGCATATATTCTGTACGCATTTAAAGCAATGCTTCATTCAAAGCATACAGTTTGACATCTCGGAAATGCCATCCGAATGAATAACGAAAACATATTTTTGAAACGGCTCTTAATTACAGAAGAAAAAAGTCAAGACCATTCCATGGCAGATTATAAAAACTGTTTGAATGTGGACAAGGTCAAATATTGTCTCTCTGAAGTTATTTCAAAGAATTCTGGTACTCTATGAATAGTTCTACTATGAGCAGATTACTTTGTGCCAAAAAATAAATAAAAATACAAATTTGGAAAAAACAAAGTTTGATTATAGAAAAAAAGAGTTCCAAAGTTAGAAACTTTGGGCCCGATTCACAGAACTAACTTAAGACAAAATCCTAAACTTACTACCACTTTGGTATTCACAGAACGCACTTACTCATTTTGGTATTCACACAAGGCACTTACTCATTTCGGTATTTACAGAAGTCCTAACTTTAGGACTCCTAAATGCCTTCTGTGAATACAGAAAGTCTTAAAGTTAGGATTTTTCTCAATTTAGTAGTAGTAAAGTTAGGACTCCTAACTTTAGGACTCCTAAATGCTTTCTGTGAATTACGAAAGTCTTAAAATTAGGAGTGTTCTCAATTTAGTAGTAGTAAAGTTAGGACTCCTAACTTTCGGACCCCTAAATGCTTCTGTGAATACCGAAAGTCTTAAAATTAGGATTTTTCTCAATTTTAAATAGCTTGCATATCAGAGCAGAAGAAGCAAAAATAGTATCCCTGCTGCGAGTCCCAAAACGAGAGGCAGTCCACCAAACACAGAGTGTACGAAGTTCGGAAATATTCCTAGGACTGCTTCAAAAGGTGCTAACAGTCATGAATACATGTACAATACCACTCGACAACATGCCACAGCAGCTGTGATCATTCAACATAATGTAACTTCCATTAGAAAGCTGCCTAGTGAACCTCTCGTTAGATACTGGGTGTGTACCAAGAGAATGGAAAAAGGCCTTGGTTAAGCCTATTAGAAAAAATCCTTCCGTACCTTGGACTGATCTTGCCAACCTACGTCCTATTTCTCTGCTCCCTTTTTTGGGTAAGCTAATCGAAAAGCATGTGAACAAACATCTTTCCAACTTCCTGGAACAATCTGGAAGTCTGGATCCCTCTCAGTCTGGCTTTAGGCCGAACTATAGCACAGAATCCGCTTTGCTGTCGATAACGGACGATCTCCGCATGTATCAGGACAGGGGAGTCTCGGCCGTCCTGGTACTGCTGTATTTATCGGCAGCATTCGACACGGTATCTCATTCTATTCTTATCGATCGCCTGGCTGAGAGTGGACTGGAGGACATTGCACTGAACTGGTTGAAGAGTTTCCTCTCTGAACGTTCTCAGCGTGTCAGCATGGGGGAATTTTATTCTTCTGAAGTCATGATCTCAAAGGGGGTGCCACAGGGCTCCTGTCTAAGCCCCACTCTTTTTAACATCTACGTGGCCCCCCTTGCTAAGATTATGAGAGCTTTTGGCTTCAGTTTAGTCTCATAGGCTGACGACACTCAACTGCTTTTTCCCTTTACTACTCTAACCACAGAGGTGAAACGATCTTTCTCTGAAGGGATGAAAGCAGTGTCGGGTTGGATGTCGTCAAACTTCCTCCAGTGTAATGTTATAAAAACGGAACTGATGCTTTTCGGCGAGGCCAAGCTACTATGGGGCCCTGACTGGTGGCCCACTGAGTTAGGCCCATTACCCGAGCCAAAACCTCTGATCAAGAACCTGGGTGTACGGCTGGAGCAGGAACTAACTTTCAAACAACAGGGAAACCACATAGTTGGGACATGTTTTCACATGATTGGCCTTCTCCGCAAGGTATTTCCTCTCTTGCCTGAGTCTACTAAGAAGACCCTGGTGCAGGCGCTGGTATTAAGTCGTATTGACTACTGTAATGGCCTGTTAGCATCTGCCAATGAAGGAGTACTAGACAGACTCCAAGTAGTTCAGAATGCTGCCGCCAGACTGGTCTTAAATGCCCCCCCCCCCCAGAACTCCTTCAAAGCCCCTTTTGACCAAGCTTCACTGGCTGTCTATCCGTCAGAGGATTAAATTTAAGTTCTGCTGTATTGTCCATAAAGGATTAATGGTTTAGGGCCCTCATATTTAGCAGAAAAAAAGTGTTTCTTATGTTACTATGAGGTGTCTACGATATAGCAATCAGCTGCTTTTGAAGGTGCCTAGGATAAAAAAGGCAAGACAGGGCAGGGAAAGCACTGTCTGTCATTGGTCCTACGCTTTGGAATGATCTTCCCCTTTCTCTGAGACAATGTGTGAACCACTCCAGTTTCAGAAGTAAATTGAAAACTTTTCTGTTTCCGGGCTGATTAGATGATTCGATGATCTGATCTTCTGGTTCTTTTAATTTCTTGGGCTTGTTTCTTTGACCCTTTGTTAATATTTTCCTTACTCCTGTTATTCCTTTTTTTCTCTCTTTGTGTTTTTTTTGTCTCGGTCTTTCGTATGCATTACTACCATTTCTGAAAGCTCCACAGCGCAGAGATACTCCCTTGTGGAGTCGATTCCAGCGCTTTACAAACCCGCTAATAATAATAATAATAATAAAAATTGGATCAATCACTGCAGCTGGTGAACCTTGCAAATTGTTAGAGGAACCATCGCAGGCTCCGTGTAAGTTTATACCCTGACATAGGAGAGAACCGCTTAGTGCATTTTTACAATTATTACCACTAAGAAACACTTCTTTCCCCCACTCCAACATCTGTGTGTATAAGGTAATTCCCAGGATGCCTTGATGTATTCTTTACCCAACCTTTCATATAGGCCTGCTGGTATATGTTTTAAGCAATTCCGAAAATGGAATATTGTAACAGGCAGAGTGATTGTACTGTGTATTATCCATTCAATTTCTTTTTTTCAGCGACTGTAAATGTCAATCTTTCCAGTTTTTCAATGCTTAGCACTGTATAGCCTGCTCCCCTCTGTGCAAATTTGATTTGTTTATCTGTGAGATTAAATTCAGAAAATAATGACGTTGTGTTGACTAAACGCCAAGGCACATAGCCTGAACGAAGATTTTGTAACGTCCAGCATATTAGCATTATAGAACGTGATTGCGGCTGACCATGTTGCAACATGACCAAGTCCTGTTCCATTATGTCTTCGACAGAGGATACTATGCTGTCCACTGAATATATCCTGGATGACAGTCGTTAACCCATTGTCAACTACAGAGAGAGATTTCTCTAAACTAATACGATCAATTTCTCATATTCAATCTGCAGTCTCTGCTAGCGTAATCTGCCATGCTTCATTATACATCGCATAGATACAGACGTATATAAAACGTTTATGACGCAGCTTTTTAGGTCTGAATAAGTAGTCCCTCAGGTCAGCGCCATCTTTAAGTAAAGATTAGTGTTGTTTTACTTTCTTTAGTGGGGACTTTTGGAGCAATTCAAGGCACAGTTTCCCTATGATGTTACTATCCCTGGATGGTGTCTCTGAACATATCTTGGAAATGGACTAGTGAATGTGAACCCTTGTGTCTTATTCATGAATCTATCTTCACTGTTGTTTGTGTCTGTGGGCCAGATTAACCATCTTTTCCAATCAGGATCTGTTCTGTTGTGAATCAAAATAGTATGAACGTCGACCTCCCCCGCTGAAGTGTTACTGTTATCAGTCGTAGGTGTAGGTATGGACGGTTTGTTTAAATCTTTTATCTTGGCAAACCCAGGATAAGATGTCTGCTGAACAGTGTCATTCAAAAACATTATTTGCTCTGGGATGATGCAGGCTCTAAATAAAGCTTCTAATCCCTGCACCTGCCAGGCCTTTGTGACCCAGACTGTTTTTGTCTCAATGGTGTCTTTCCTAAAGTCAAAGCCTAATGTAGACAGCTGAGCATAAAAGGCTGCAGAATAAATTTGCTTTGTATTTGTCAACATACTTTTAATTTCTGTCTTATTAACATTTCTAAAGTAAAATCATTCTGAATTTGAAACATTATACCCTGAAAAGTATGGAAATTTGCCAAAATATGTTTTTGAGCTACCCTTTCGTGGCGTAGGACATTGTTCCCATTGGTTATAAGTTAATACATTTCTAGGATTTGCAGATTTATGCAAAACAATGATGACAATAGTGATTATAACAATACATTTGTTCATAATCTGATGAACCTTCTAAGTATTCATGATTTGTAAACTTTGCAGAGATTTCTAAGTCTGACATCATATTATTAACAGTCTCAAAGTCCCAATCATCAGAAAAGGTACTAGATGAAACAAAGCCACTCAAGGAAAACTTGAATTGGTGTGGAATCTTTAACAGCTCCGCCGGACCAAGAATGTCATATTCAGTTTTGTCGTAAGCTATGCCACCTGGTAAAGGAACAGCTGTGATTTTCACTGTTGACAAGTCTCTTTGTTCACGATGAGATGATTTGTGTGGCTTGAGGAGTGAGTTGATGTTCTTACTTGCTGTGTCCTTTATAACATATCTTCCATTTATCAGCATTCCCAAAGTAAATACAAGAGTCAACCAAAGTAGAAGAAAAAGTACACCCAACACAATCTAAAGTTCAGTCCATGGTGAAACCAGATATGTCTTTTCCACTTGATGAAAGAGTTATGTTTCTTGTGCCTTAAAAGTTCTTTTTACTGGCGTAGTTTCACGTTCGCTGGGATCCTTGGAAAACGTATCAAAGTTAATGAAATAGCCAGAGGGAGTTCTGTCAATTGTTTGGATTGCTTCAAGATTTGTTGAAATCACTGGAACCACTTGATCACTTGTTACATTTGTATAGTCAGTTACTATTTCATTGTAGACAGGCGTTTCTTGATGAACTGTTATTTGGGTCTCAAGAGGTTCAAGTTCCATGGCTTTGTTGCATAGTCCTTCTTTTCGCACTGCAGATTCTTCAAAGGTGATGAGTCTCTCAGTTCGAACCTCTTGGATTCTAGTCTGATTCAGGCATCTGCTACATATTTGGAGTCCACTTGGCCTACTGCTTATGATCGGCCACATGGTGCAGTTTTACCAGGTCGAGGGACATGAACCTGTTCTCCTTTCTTCCAGCAAGGGGCGGCAGTAACACTGTCTTGATCCGTGGATGGCTAGGACAAGTACTGGTTGGTGTGTAAGAAGGCCCAAATTCCTTCTTGTCTGCGATCTTTTCTCTGACTAGATCCCCAATATTTGGAATCCAGACAGGTTTTGCTGGGATGGATGGTTTCTCTTCAGTGGTTGTTGGCTTCAGGAGTACGTTACTTTGTCTGGATCTTATTTCCTACCAAGTCCTGCAAAACAGCCAAACGATCTTTGATATCAAAGGGTTTTTTTCTACCACTGAAGTGTGGCAATCGAGGTCCGACACAATCATTCTAGTTCAAAAAAGGATTTCATATGGAGAGATACCCCCTAGAGAACTTGTTAAGACTACGTTGGACACTTATTAGATGTTTGACCCACCCATCACCCGAGCCTAATACCCTAGCTGTTGTAGATTGCTTTATGCCCCGTTTTTTTCTCTCTACTACCGAATTTCCCTCAGGATGGAATGGACTAGAATACCACAATGCAACGCCCATATTGGCCATATTGGCCATGGCTTCCTTGTAAGCTTGAGAGTGAAACGCAGGATCCCGGTCAGAATGTAGCGTGCCGACTGCATATGTGCCGATAAAGACTCGCAAATCTTTAATAACAGTTCGAGCGTCAGCCATGCGCTGAGGCCACATCCAAATGAATCTTGAGCACGAATCCACTGCGACCATTATGTATTTATAGTTACCATCCCTCTGTAAGGGACCGCAGGTATCCAGGTAAACGCAAGCTAATGGTTCGTCTGAAATTAATAGGGGCGTCTGCGCAGGATGTTTCACTGTAGAGACTTTCATCTTTTGGCAGATTTCACATTCCAAAACATCGTGTCTGGTTTGCTTCCTCATGCACGGCCACCAGTATCTCTGTTTTGATAATGATACTGTAGTGGAAACACATGTGCAGAAGCGAGCCCTTCATGTGCTGCTTAGATTAGTCCTAATCTATGTTCCATGTTTGGCATCACTCTATCCCCCACTCGAGGTATGCGAGCTAAAAGAACAATATTTGCATCAGTTATGTGTGAATATTTGATTGGAAAGCCTATTGGTAATGTTTTACCACTGTCTTTGCTTGAAGCATTGACAGCTAGCATTATTTTGCCGTCTATTTTCGTTTTTGAACGAGTGATTGCAGATACGGAAGCAGTTTGCACAGCTGCCTTTGCGGCTTCATCACCAATTAATTCCCTACAACGTGAATGCCATCACATTGATGACTCAGTGTATGGATCACGTGAGCTTTTTGTAGTTCTTGTCGTAACTGAACTCCTTGTTCCCATAGCAACTTATGCTTAATTGTGCCACCTTTTGCATCTTTGAAACCGTTTTCAATCCAGTTCTGCAAGTATTCATTGTAAGATTGAACTCAATAATATGAATCGCACACTATGAGTGTGCGGAATTGGCGATCAGTATTTTCAAGCGCCATCTTGAATGCTTATAATTCAGCTCGCTGAGCTGTCCAATCTCTTACAGATTGTGTTTTAGTGACCATTGGTCAGAATATATCGCGCCAGTGACCTTTAACATTTGCACACGCAGCACTATAAGCTTGTTTACCCCCAATAGCGGGCTGTGCTGATCCGTCAGTATAAATGATACATTCATACTGTGCTAGAGGCAGAATCTCATTAGGCAGAGGACATTCATGTTCATATTGTAGAAATTCTTGTGTTTTCAAATAAAGGTCAAAAATGTATTTAACGTCTGTTGCAGCAAGATAATTAACCCATTGTATCCATCTTGGATGTAAAGCTTTAGCATTCGGAATGCTTGCTTTTGTCACTGCCTCTAAGGCAGGTACAGGTGTAATGACCATAATGCATTTACCCTGTGCGAGGGCTCTCTCTTTTCCTACTGCAGTTTGAACCGCTGTCAGAATTTTTTTTGTTGAACTGAAGTTCATTTCTGCTTGTGTGTACAAGTGTGATTTGTAAGCTATTGGTAATTTTTCTCCCTCATTAAAGGTTAAGCGTGTGAATCCTCTTCTTCTGGGAATGATTCGGATCACTAATTTGCATACGTTTATGCATGTTTGCAAATGTTTTGGTGCTAACATGTCTGTTTGGACTGAATGCAAAATTTCTGTGTGTTTTTGAGTCCAATTAGCTCTTTTAAAATCAGGTTTAATTAGTTTGTAGAGAGGTTTAACCCTTTCTGAGTAATTTAGAATGTATGTTCTTCCAAAATTTCGGAAACATATAACTGACTGTAAGTTTTTCCGTGTTTTTGGAGGTTGAAGCAGCACACATTTCTCTAGAAAGTTTGCTGCCAAGCTTTTGCCTTCACTTGATAATTCATAACCTAGGAAAAGGACGTTTAAATGGGCAAATCTCGAATTTTTAAAATTGAATTAATACCCTTCAGAGGGGAAGCCCAATATTATGGTGTTCACCCTGTTCAAGTGCCTATCCAAGTCATGGTCTGTTAGATGGATGTCATCGACATATGATAATGCCTCATCATCATAGGTTTGTAGTGACTCTGTTACTCTGGCTGAAAATAACCCTGGACTGTTCTTGAATCCCTGGGGGGATGACAGAATTGTCACTGTGTCCCCATATTTGAGAAATACATACTATTATGTGCAATGTTTTGACAGTAGAAACTGTTAGAAATATCTAATGTGGTTTTATATTTTTTACGCATAATGTTATACATTAGTGCTGCACTATGTGCATTTTGTACTGCAAACGTTTTGCAACAAGAGTTTAAATGTCTGTAATCCAAAACTAGAAAAAAATATGTATTGTCTGATTTGGAGACAGGAAACAAAGGATTGTTCATGGACGAGGTGCATGTTTTAATCACCCCTTGGTATTCAAGTTGATCTAATATCTCCCTGACCTGTTTTTTAGCTTCTTGCTTAACTGGGCACTGCCATTGTGCAGTTGGTTGATTTTTTAACTGGATTTTATGTTGAGGAGAATCCTCATCCCGTCCTACATCAATTTTATATAACACAGGTGCCTGGGCTACTGCCCATTTCCTGACATAGGTTTTATTTTTTTTATGAATTGGAATATGAGTGGAGAAAGCTGGCATACTGATGTCTTCAAAGAAATCAAGAGAACTCTCACTTGATTAACCGTGTGCACTACCATAAATGTCTCAATATATTAAACACTCTACGCAGAATTCTAACAATATTGATCCATGAGATATGTCTTTGTACACAACAAAATTATTAACACCAATTGCATGTGATTGAACTGAAGTTTATTTGCACAATCAACAAATTCATGTACATAACATTATTGTATGTTAACAATTCGAATCAAATAATAAGACATTGAATATTTCTTCTGTAGAACATGCCTATCTGGTTTTAATATATTGTATAGAGCTGTAAGGCGCATTTAGTGATAGCCCAAACATTTCGGGACACCAGTCGTTTCTTCAGGGGCCACTGAAATTAAAACACACAAATATTCTTCTAGAGTAATCTTTTTCTGTGAAGATCTAAATAGAGGCAAGATGTAACATCTCTTAAGCTACCTAAATGTTAGAACACAGGAGTGGTAGCAATAAATTCCCTAATCTAGAACACACCGTAAATCCAACACCCAATGGGTGGAATGAGAAGCACCAAAACTGAAAAAAATTAAAGATAAATGGATGAGTGAACTGAAGAGAGTATGACTGAAGAAACACAAGGGGATAGAACTGTTATCTGAAAGATGCAGCTGAAATGTGAAGGAACAACCAGTGAGTCTATGCCGATAAACAAAGTAAAAAAACGGAGTGGAAAAACACCCCCATAGAGGCGAAAAAAGGATAAGAAGTACCTCAATGCTGCAAAAGAGAAAATGCTCTATAAAAAAACACATCAACAACGCAAAATGAGCTGCTGCATAAAATGCAAACGTTGTCAAATAAACCAACAACACATACTACTATGATCGTACCTGTAAAAGAAAGTAGTTCCGCCTGTGACATAGGCACCATACTGCAAAATCTGAGGTCAAAAAATAATAATAACAATATGACTGGCTGCCATGACCATACTGATGTCTTCGCCATGTGGGTACTCCCTGACAAATTCAGGTGGCCAGTCTTGTTTCAGCTAGAAGAATGTCATAACCCTGAGAGAGCTTCTTCCAAAAGAGTGCTCTTATTTTTCTAGTTATGTCCCCCTCCATCCGGAGTGTTACTTCATATAACTTATGTGGGACTCTAACATTGGTATGTGCAGTTTCAATTTGGATGTACTCATTCAAGTCCACTGTTTCCAGATGATCCTTCAAGTTCTTACGAGCAATGGTGACTTCAGCTGCGCTGTCCAACATCGTCTGAGCCCATTCCCCGTTCTTGAGTTGTGTCCCCAAGATCCTTGGCATGTCTGATTTTCAGACCTGCTACCTTCTTTTTGGTGAATTGAGTTTTCTTATTTTTTGGAACGTGATGATCGCCTTTGGACTTCACGCGTTCTTCCTTTTCTTCTGATCATCCTCTTCTTTTGGATTTCTGTGAGGAATTCTGAAAGGTACGAGAGGAATGTGTATCAGTATCTTGTTATCTATCAGGTTTTCTCAAATTATCCCCATTCCCGAAGTTATACCTCCTTTCAGAGGGCTCCTTTTGAGGAGACCTACCTCAGGATTGAGAACACTTCTCTTTAGAAGTTTGTTTAGTGTTCTCCCACTTCTTTTGGGGAGGTGTAGGAGGAGTGTTTTTAATAAAGACCTATTCAGGACTTTCAGT
Source organism: Lissotriton vulgaris (assembly GCF_964263255.1). Taxonomy (NCBI): domain Eukaryota; kingdom Metazoa; phylum Chordata; class Amphibia; order Caudata; family Salamandridae; genus Lissotriton; species Lissotriton vulgaris. The sequence continues at coordinate 1,650,415,089 of NC_141689.1, forward strand.
CAGTTGGGGTTTCGATGGTTTACCACCCAAACTGTCTCTACCTAGTTCTTCATAGGATTTTTCAATTATTTTGGCCAGTTTATATGGTTGCTCACTTATATCAAATTCTCTTAAATTTTGCGGGATCACCACGGATGCTACTTCACCTTTAATATTAGCTAATTTTATTGTTTAGACCTGTTTGAAATCCTTCAGTAATTTCATACCATATTTAAAGAAGGCTCTGCCCAGTATTCATTTTGAATCTGTTTCAGGATGTCTGGTATTACTGCTACAGACGGAACACCATGTGTTTTGGTGTAGATTGCAGCAAAGACTGTACCCCAAGTGTTGCAGTCCTCCAGGTGTGGTGCGATCCCCATTGGTAAACAGAAAATTAGTATTCTATGTTTCTCATGAGAGGTAGTATCAGGAAATACTGCCTCAATTTGAGTGATTTTTTGAGCTATCCAGAATGGATTTTGTTCCCATTTTGAAAATGACGGACTGTATAGTCTGTGGTGTAATTTTATTTGTGTTTCCCAGGTAAGAGGTGTGTTGTGGAATCCTTATTGCTGTTTGGACAGTAAAGGTCTGCATGACATATTGAACCAATTGTCTGTGGATTTTAATTAGCTCTTTTATTTGAACTAATAGTTCTGCATCTGTCATATTTTCAATGGCAGGATGTGGTGTATAGCTGGTTAATACTGGCCATGTTGCTCCTGGTGGACAGAGCCTAGTAATGTGATGTGTATGTTTTAGAGCGCCTTTAAACCAGAGCGCATGCTCTTGGTGTGTTAGTGGAATTTCAACATCCTCAAAAGGAATGTATTCCATCATCTTTGTAGAAGAGAAACATGTTTGTTCTTGGATATGCATCAGGGAAGATTATCCAGGAATAGAATACCTCTGTCTGGAGATATTCGTGTGCCTCAATCACGAAAACTACCCTACCACCTCTTGCTGATAGGCCATTTCTTATAAGTTTCATAGTGATGGCCTTCCTTAAAGTTTGTGGAATCCTTATAGCATCCGAATCAGTCTCTTGGAGACCTGTAAAGTTTAAAACTTGTACGGCATTGCCGCCTGTAGCTTCACCGTTCTCGGTGTCGTTATCTGGCATTTTTGTTTAATGAAAGTTTGCAGAGCAAGTTACAAGGAAACAAAGATAAGGTGCACAATATTTTGGAACACTGTATCCTTCAACGTTGAAAAACCAAATACTAATACATAGGATTTTTGTCCTACTCAGCTGTGGCGGATATTTTATCCCTTTACCCACTCCAGACGTCTATTGGAGTATTTTTACTGAAAAAGGGGTCTCTGAGAAAAGCACGACTGGGTTACTTTAGTATCTAGCATTAAATTAGTGCCTTACCAAACATTGGGCGCCATGTAGTGTAGTTCCTATATTCCCAATAGGCTCTGCGCATTGGAATAATATATCCTATAGATTTAACGTAGGACTGAGGTCGACTGGGTCTCTATCGAAAATACTAAACTTAATAGTGAGTGCCAGCTAGCTCAGAGAGCACTAGAAACGTTCTCGAATTCACAAGAAGGGATTAGTTTATGACAACCGCATAAACATGACAACTTTGTTTCCCAAGAATAAGAAATATATCTCTCAGAGTCGTAGAAACAATAGATAAGTATTTCACTCAGTCAATCGTGCATGCTTTGTTACAACAGAGTTTGTAGAGAAATAGAGAGATGGGCATTTTCAATTAAAAGGTTTATTGAACAGTCTTTTTTCTCATATAAGAGAAGTGAATTGCTACAATCGTTAAGCAGACTGGAAAGTATAATGCGTACAGCGATAGTATTATGAAATAAAAAAATACTGTAAAAGCATTGTATGGTTTCTAAGCCATATAAAAATACATACATAAATAACATTGACTAAAAATACTCAACTGGTGCTTCTAAATACGCCTACCCCAATGTACCTAACCTAAGTCTAGCATGCGGGAAGAAGTAAGTATTGTGTAGCATAGGTTTAGTTACGCAAGAGGTTCTTATCAGCTCTATACCTTAGAATGAAGGAGGTCTGGTATCTCAGTCTCGGGACTCGATTTCCCAACACCCTGCAAAGGGAGCTTGGAAACACTGGAGCTGGATTCTCGGCAAGAGAAGGGCAGCCTCTTGATCAGTGCATCAGCTGGAGAGTCGGCTTCCTTCGGCACTTGCTGTAGCGAGCTGCGTTGGGCAAATAGATAGTCGAACTGATCCGAACCACTGTAGTTTGCCATAGCAAGTGAAGGTATATTTATAAATTAAAAGTGTTTAGGAATGCCACAGTTTGAAGTAAAGTCGGGCATATGAACATCAGGAAAGAACCCCTAGAAAATAGTTGTTCTTTGCAAAGTACATGAGTTCTTGGACAAATCAATATTCAAGCAAGGGGAAGTTCCCTAACTAATTAAGCCGATTCTCCAAGAAATCGTTGTGACGTTTGGTACTGGTGGAAGTAGCCATGCCTGTATTTGGGTCGCATGGTCTATGCCTAAATAAGAGATTGATTTTTATGCCTATGTAAGGGCAATGTGAATTGTACCTATATAAGGACATGAATCGTGAAAATTCACTCGGAGCTCTAAACCCCACACAACATTGCAAGATCGAAAGTGCTTTCCAAACAGGCAAGTAACAATCTACTCCTTCTATTAAGAATGTTGGTAGAGTGTTATCTTTTGAATGGAGGTTATGGGACTAGTTTTTGTGCTGAGCTTGAAGGTGCAATGTAACTGTTTATATATCGCTCTGTTCATGATCCAAGAAAGCCTTGTACAAGTTCTGCCTGGAATAATGGTCATCCTCCTAAAGATCTCAACCCTGACTAACAGTGCATTGCTAGGAATCAAACTAGATTATTTTTTATCTATAGAACACGAAACAAAATAAGTAAACAAAAGCAGTAAATATTTGTGGTTCCTTTATAGATTCCAAAGACTTGTCAAGGAAGTATTTGACCGCCTTGGCAAGCGCCATTACAGAAGATTTGATTGACTTTATCTCACTCAGCATTTCCGCCTAATGCAGCAAGTGAGGTCATGTTTTATACTGTAATCGCATATGCAATGTGTTATGTTGTATACTGTAGAATGCTCTTTGAGTGTACCATGACAAGTCTTCCAGATCTTGACAGTTGATGTGGAGGTCTGGATCAGTCACCAGGCTTTCCTGTGTGTTGTCCAAATATCTTGAGGAATTAAAGACTTTGCTATACCCTCTTGCCTCTGCTGCTGCTTTGACCCCATCATAACATAGTTAGTGGCAATAAGTAATGGGATTCGGGAGCAAGGAGATCTTGGTGATCAGAATCAAGTAGCGCTGCAGACAGCACCTCTCACAGCAGGTGTGGTTGGGAATGTATACAGTGGTAACACAGGTGAGACACATGTGCAGTAGTGTTGGTGTGGCACTGTGGTGTTTGTTGGGCCTACAACTCCATTTGGTGAGAATGTATTTTGTGCGTTTGTGCAAGGGTGCCTGCATTACAGGGATGATTAAAAGTTGTTTCCTCTTTCTATTTGTGCTGCAGAATGCATCACACATAGAAAAAGGAAAAATGAGGAGAAATACATATATTTCTCCTTGTTGTTTTTGGTGCTGCCTCAGAGATACTATTTCTCGTAAATCTGGTGCAATGTTAAAAAGCCATGGATGTTGCTGGGAATGCCTCCAGCAACACCCATTGCATACCCCTTTAATGCTGAAAACTTTTAGAGGCAATGATATTTACGAGGCAGCTTTTAGCCAAAAAAAGTGGCATAGTGCTGCCTCGTAAATATGGAGCAGGCTCCTGTGTCACTGAATGGCACAAGAAGTGTTTTGCTTTTTGGTGCACAGCAAAGAGTTTCTATAGAACCAACATCAGAAACACAATAGTGACTCATTCAGCCACTGATGCATTTCATCTGCATACAATAAAAAGATTGAATATGAGGTCGCTGGTGTTAATGGGATTAGAGGGCATTGCCCTACCACCCAAAGAGAGAAGCAAGCAAGATGAGCAAAAAAGCCCAGCAGCTTGAAACAAATTATGACTTGCTGATCAGCAATGAACATGTTGAATTGTGGACATGTCCTGCTGCGCATGTGCCAGGCAAGGGCAAGGTATTGCTCGACCTGCAGGCACAAGCTGCAGCAGTGACATCATTTTAGAGGGAGTGGTGAATTACAATTTCCATCAACAAGGATATTATTTATTTATTGCTAAAGTTTTATATAGCACTAACAAGATCCAGAGTAATATCAGGGCGCTTTACAAAAGAATGGGAGGAAGGACATAGATGCAAAATCGACATCAAGTAGGAGTAAAAAAACAGGAATGATATCATATTCAGGGACAATTGCAAAGAAAGAACCATAACAAAACAGAGCGATGTCTTTGAGCAGGTGCGCCTAGCCCAATTAGGGTCAGAATTTATTCATAAAGAATTTTTTGGCTTCCAATTTGAATGCCGTCGTTGAAGTGATTCAGCTTACTTCAGGTGGAAGAGAGTCCCATAGCTTTGGGGCAGCGCCAGAAAAGGCTCTGTGACAAGTTCTCTTTTTCCTAAAGATGAGTGGTTTCAAAAGAAAAGTCTTGGCGCTTCTTGAGGCTCTTCAAACAAAAGAGTGCTCCAGGTTTTGTGCGAAGTACCTGGGAGTATTGAAGTGAAGGGGTTTGTGTGCCAGAATGACAATCTGTAACTGAATACGTGCTTCATAAGGCAACAAATTGAGAGATTTTTAGACTGGGAAAATGTGCTCATTTCGCTTAGTGTCTGTAACCAGTTTAGCCACTGTATTTAGTGGAGCCAGGGAGTATTTGGGAGGGCCACAAAGGGTGGCGCTGCCGTAGTCCAGCCGAGTCAGGACAAGTGCTTGCACCACCTGCTTGAAATCGTTATGTGGAAGAAAAGGTTTGATATTTCTAAGTGTCCTCATCAAGTGCTTTGCACCCTTGCATACCTTACTGATGTGATTTTTCATATTCAAGTGCTTATCCGAGGTGACTCTGAGTGATTGGCTGAGTCTATAACGAGAGAAGCGCAGTTGAAGGTACTGGGGTGATTCAACCAGAGGTCAAGCTTGAGGGTGTGGTTCGAAGAGAAGATAACAGGGAGATCATTTTATCTCCGCTTTCTTGGCTTTTAAAGCCAAAAAAGCAGAGATAAACCCCCTTGATAATATGCCCCTTTGTTTCTTCTTCTTCCTTCTTTCTTCTTTTCCTCGCTCTTCAGTCTGCCTGTCTTCTCTCCCTCTAACCCCTCCAAGCTCTCCACACTATCTGCCTCTCTTTGCTCCTTTGTTTGTCTAGTCTTGCTATTCGCCTGTGGATCTCGTAAAAAGGCGGCATCCAACACAGAACTCATTTTGGATTTCAAACCTTTACAAATATTCCCTTTTTGTGTGTGTTTTTGAGAGGGATATTCCGTCATTTGTGACTTCTATTAGAAAGGGATATTTGTAAAGGTTTAAGTATGGTGGTCACATACACGGGCTTTGCAGACATAATGTGATGTGTCCCAGACACACAGTTTGTATTTGAAGGGCCATTTATCTCTCTGAGATGTGGTGGATGGCATGTGGAATTACAAACGTTCATTTTGTTGCCAGCTTTCTGTGCACTGACTTTGGTTATCATTAAGGTCAGTGTTGGCCCTCCCACCCCTGGTTCAGTCTCAGTTAATGGAAAATTGTCAAGGGCATGTTTTGTAAAGCAAGGGTGAAATCCTGCTTCATCATGAAAGGACTCAGCAAAAGATGATGGAGGACGGGGTGTGTTCACTAAGGAGGAACATCCACAACCCATGCACATTCTGCAGCATTTGCATAGCGCTTACTATGGACGTGTGAGGTGCTGACATGCTTTCGTTTTAAAACCATGCACTCTTCCAGTCCAATGGGTCCCCATTTTTCGATTTCTTTGTTGATGTTAGTGCTCTGAGCCCCTGCTGCTCGCACATGTATTAAACCAGTAAATGCTAATTTCCCAATTGACTCAGGCTGTGACTGACTGTCATGCCTGGGCATCAAGGACTTCCTCCTCCAGCAGTTTACAGCCTTACCTGAGACACGTGTGCTGTGTGTTATGGCCTGACAAATGGTTTGCAGCCTATTTGTCAATGGGATGACACCATTGCCAGGGCTTGTACTCTGGTCTAGGGAAAACTTTGAGAAAGAAAATCCCAGGAGGCCCCTCTTCCCTTCGATGCACTGTGCTCTTGTGAACAGGCCAGTCTTTGGTTATACTGAATAAACAGCTATCACCGACATTTGCATATGAAGTATTTTTATTGATGACATACCTACAGTATCACAATTGACTTATTAACCTTCTTTGTATTTGAAACTACACCATTTGCCCATTCGTTTTTCCAAACATTCCCAGGGGGATAACTCCTCCCCCACCCCCCACCCCCATACTCCTTATGACAGTCAGGCTCACCCGCTAACCTTGCTTGCCACAGGGCACTCATCACAAAATGTTACACCCCCCACTTTAAAATATCACCAGCCGCCCCTGTTGAATATACTTTCAAAAATGTGACATTTCACCATCTACTGACTACAGCTATGAAGTCATCTTTCTACAGAACATATAGTTAAGATTTTCTTTAAATCCACTTTAGTGTATTCTATTACCAGAAGGTGACATTTTGTATTACACTGTAGGAGTTAATGTGAAGGAGTAAAAGTGTCTTTAGGTTGTTGAGAGCAAACCTTGTTTAGGAAGGTAGGATCCTGGTTACCCTCAGTTTTTGCCTGATGCTATAATGTTTCTGACTAGTCTGACTGGGATCCTGCTAATCAGGACCCCAGTCTCTCTGCTTTCTCCCCTAAATTGGTATGGTAAGTACTAAGGTACATCCCAGATTGGATACTGGGGTAACCTAATATATGGCACTAAGGCACTAAGGTACACAGGGCATAAGTACCCCAGTGGTCCCCCATGGAATGAAGCATGAATTATGCCACCCATGGGAGACCATTCAAACTGTAACTATAGGTATGCCATTGCAGCCTGTGTAAGCTGATGCTAACATGTTCCCTATATCTAGGGTCACTGCACTTGAAACCAATAAGTCATCCCTAAAGCAGTCTTTACAATCCTGAAGGCAGGGTTCTCGGTTCTAAGTGTGAGGGTGCCCCTGCATGAGCAGGAGACCCCTACAGCCATCAGAATCTATTCTGCTGGATTGTAAGTGAGACAGCCATATGACATATAGAGGGGCACCTCGAGATGACCATCTCGAAACTGGCTGTAATGAACCCTGTCATGTTTCGTATCAAACTTGTTGGAATCATAACCCACACGTAAACAATGTGGGAGGTGTGATTCCAAGCACTGTAAAGGCCCTCAGTGCTCCCAGTACCAGTCTTCTAGACTCAGAACTGTTTAGATTTGTTTGTTCACGATGCTGTGATAGCCCTGGATGGAACTATCGACATCAAAGAACTGTGGGGCATATTATCAAGAACGTTGATAACATTATCACGGCTTTAGCGGCAGGAAACTGCAGCGAAAGCACCGATAATGGGTTTGATAATATGCTCTTGTGAATTCCCATAGCAGCCCAGGTTCTGGTGTTAACCTGGGCTGCTATGGGAATTCACAAGGGCATATTACCAAGCCCATTATCGCCGCTTTAGCGGCAGTTTCCTCCCGCTAAAGCGTCGATAATTATATCGACGTTCTTGATAATATGTCCCTGTGTTTTTCAACATATCTTGGCAATTTAAAGACATCTTGCAATGCATCTATTTTTCAAGTACTTTACTGTGCATGTTTATCGTATTTGGATTTGTTTAAGTATTTCAAATATTGGCTATTTTTCTAAACAGGTGTGGTGTCCATTTGTAGTGCTTACACAGTATTACTGTTGGTTATGTGCAAATGCTTTACACACTGCCTCTAAGATAAGCCTGACTGCTAGTGCCAAACTACCAAGGGGGTGAGAAGAGGTTATTTTAGGAGTGTAACTCCCTCATCCTGACTACAGTGGTGGTTTCCGCCTGGCTTTGGTGCAAACCTTAGCCAACCAGAAATCCAATTTCTAACACTGACTCTCGCGTATAGTCATTTATATACTCTCACATGCACTGTGTTTTACATATGTAGTTACTTGGACATGTAGCACTCAGATATCCATTCATTCACCAACACACCCATACACAGACTCACCCACACATACAACTGTTTTCACATACAACCAGTGAATGAAGCACTCACACGTCTATGCACAGAGTAGCACACCTCTCACCCACCCACACACACACTCAGGCACCCATACACATACTCAGCCAACCAATCAATAACCCAAATAGACACTCATGTAGCTACTCACCAACCAATGCAGGAGCTTACTCAGCAATAGACAGATTGAAACAGACATTCACATAGTTTAGTCACTAACCCATGCATTCAGTAAGACACATTTAATGACTCACTTATACAGTCAGTCACACACCTACTAAATCATCCATCCAGACACTTATACACCCAGTCATTCTTCAATACACCTTGGCCAATATATATATAAAACATATTTAAACTTTACAGAAACACAATGTCACTGGAAGATGTCATCAGTGATGTCATCAGTGATGTCACTGACCATGTTATGAATGATGTAATATGTGACGTCCTCAGCAGCTCATTGCGGGGGCTGGAGTTATAGTTAGCTCAACTAACTATAACAGCTGAATTTCTATAATTTTGAAAGAGTGAAATGTCCAACTAACTATAACCCTGATGTTTTTTTTCAGTGAATTTCAAAGGTTTTTTAAATGCTAATTTCTAATCATAATCTTCATTAAACCAATGGTTTTTTCAGTGATTTTAAATTATCATTCCATTCTCAACCTTGTGAAAACAGCCGATATCCCCAATTTTCTTTTGCAATAGCTTCCGCAAAAAAAAATCAACAACGCGCTTGTCTCTAATTGGCTGCCCTCCATGTGCCAAAAACTGAAACTTGAACTTTCCATGGCCCTGTATTGCTACAGCTGCAACACTCCACTGAATGTGTAACAAACATTCATATCCACACAGATGTGTCACATCCACCATCTGTTTTGTGTGGAACTATGGAATAATGATGTTGCAGCAGGCTGCCAAGTAAATATTTGCCTAATAAAGCACTTTAACATACTACTTTGCTGGAGCGCTGTATATATATCTATAATCTGGCAACTAGCACAAACCAAAATTTTACTGCACAATCGGGAGAAATAAAGCTCAATTGTGCGTGATCTAGCCCAATCTGGCAACACTGCCCGCATCAGTTGATTCCTCATAGAGCTCAAGACGGAGCCACGCCCATAGCTCCGAAGTCATTCTTCACAGCCTCATGCAGGAATGGCATAAGCCACGCCAGCCCACTCAACTTACGCTTACAGGGAAAGACAGCAACGCTTCATGGCCCAGATTTTCATTGCAGGGATCTGCTGGTCACACATCTAGTTTTTTTATGCCACAGCCACTCCCTCACGGCTGGTATACACCCACACCACACCCATCCAGCACAGGCATCACAGGACACATGACCCTACTAATAAAAAAGGCAGAGCACACGTGCTCTACGCTATTTAAGAGTTGCTCACACCGGATGCACTGCGGCCGGCACAGTCACACTGCTACAGGGATGGCCCAGCCCGATGGTTCCGACACCTCATGTTTTGTGTGCCCTGCTGGACCACAGTGTAGGCTTCAGCCATGCAACAGCGGGGGCCTACCCCCATGTGTGTAGCCTCACTGGGCACTGAGTTAGTAGCACCACGAGTACTGAGTGGGTGTGGAACCTGCGATGATGATGGGTGCACTAGTATCTCCTCTGCCATGGCAAAATCAAGACGCATCACTAATGTAAGACTTGTTGGCTTGTGCAGAGGGGCTCCATGATGTGGAGGGTGCCCTATCCCCGAAAAGGTGAACAGTAAGGCCTGGGTACGCAACGGCGGGCACATACCTCTGGGTGGCAGGAGTGGATGGGGTGCAGCAGCCTGGATGCACAAAGGCGGCACAGCGATTTAGGCGTACGCAGTTGTATATACTCTGCCATTACTAATTCTGTACTATGTTTCAGGTGTGGGACCTTGAGAGTTTTACTAGGTCCCTGCACTTGGTTGGAGACACAGCGGTTGCATAAAGGCAAGCTGTGAGGGTTTTGTTCACAGTGTGGGCACTCAGTGTCCCTCCTCATCTCTTCCTTTCTTTCCCTCATACTATTTCTTTCTCTCTTCCTCCCCCACTGTTTCTCTCTTTCTCTCTCTCTTCCTCTCTCTCACTATTCCTCTGTCTCTCTGTTCCTCTTTCTAAAACTCTTTCCATCTTTCTCTCTCTCTTCTTTCTTTCTCACTCTTTCTCTCTGCCTTCATCTCACTTTCTTTCTTTTTTTCTCTCTCTTCCTCTCACTCTCACTGTTTCTCTCTCTCTGTCTTGTGCTCACTCTTTCTATCTTTTTCTCTCTCTCTTCTTCTCTCTCACACTGTTTGTCTCTTTCGCTCTCGCATCCTCTCTCTATCTCTCTCTCTTTCTCTCTTTCTCACACTCTTCCTCTGTTTCTCTCTTCCTCTTTCTCACGCTCTTTCTCTCTTGCTTCCTCTCTCTCACTGTTTCTTTCTCATTGTCTCTCTCACTTTCTTTCTGTCTTCCTCTCACTCTTTCTTTCTTATTCTCTCTCTCTTCTTCTCACTCTCACTGTTTCTCTGTGTCTTCCTCTCAATCTTTTTTTTCTTTTTCTCTGTCTTCCTCTCATCTTTCTTTCTCTCTCTCTTCCTCTCTCCTTCCATGGACGCATGACGCACAATCTTATCTTGCTTTTTATCTAACAGGCTGTGATTCACAAATCGACATCCCCCAACACCACCACAGTTGAACGCGTGTAGAACCTGCGATGATGCGTGACCATCCAGACAACACCTGAGAAAGTTGCTTTGGCATGTGGTGGACCCTCTTACACTCAAGCCGGTAGTGGAAGGTGAGCAGAGAGGGTTCTTTCCGAGCAGCAGGCAGTCAGCACACACACCTCCGAGCAGAGAGTGGGTGAGCTGCAGCAGCCTGAGTGCACATTGATGAAATAGAGAATTAGGCATGCGCAGTTGTATGTACTCTGCAGTTATTAATTCTATACTATCTTTCAGATGACTAAACTTGAGGGTGCACTATGTCCCGGCACGTGGTTGGAGACACACCAGTGGCACAAAGGTAAGCTGCGAAGAATTTCACCAGTGTCAACACTCCCTCTCCCTCTCATCTCTTCCTTTGTCTATCTTAAACTTTTTCTCTTTCTCTGTCTCTTCCTCTCTCTCTCTCATTCTTTCTTTCTCTCTCTCTCACTCTTTCTCTCACTTCCTCTCTCTCACTCTTTCTCTTTCTCTCTCTTCCTCTTTCTTCCTTGTATCTTACTCTTTCTCTCTCTCACTATTTCTCTTTTTCACTGTCGTCTTCTCTCTCTCACTCTTTCTCTGTCTTCGTCTCTCTCACTCTTTCTCTCCTCCTCCTCTCTCTCACTATTTTTCCCTCTCTCTTCCTCTCACTCACACTGTTTCTCTCTTTCTCTCCTCCTTGTATCTTACTCTTTCTCACTTTGTCTCTCTAACTCTTTCTCTCTCTTCCTCTCTCTCTCACTCTTTCTTCCTCTCTCTCACTCTTTCTCTTTCTCCTTTGCTGGACGCATGACGCACCGATTCATAAATGGTCCAGCGATGGCATGACATGGCTGTACATAGTTTTATTGGTTGTTGTTTTGTTTTAATAAAATGTTTTATATGTAAATCCATACATGACTAAGATTCTTATTTGTCCAAACTCATAAGCATCTTCCTATTAATAATTGTACAGCATTACCCAATTTTCTACGTTCCAGATTCCCCAACATGACTGTAACATTTGTTTGTGGGGGGTGGGGAGAGGGGTAATGGTGGACAAGGAGCTCCTGCTGGGTGATGTCGAGCAGTGTTGGGTGTACGACCTGCATGATCGTTGCCTCCATTGCATCTGTTCTCATAGACTTACGAGCCGGTGGGCTGGCTCATAGATGAAGGGCTGCGAGTCGACTGGCAGGCTCATAGAGGGAGAACTGTGGCCCATCAGTTCACAGAGGGAGAGCTGTGGGCCATCTATGAACCAGCTCGCAGAGGGACACCTGCAGGCCGACTGGTATAGGGAAAGGTGCGGGCCGTCGGCTTCCAAAGGGATAGCTGCGGAACAGTGATGTGGGGGAGAGGGAGCATGAAGAGTGTATCTCGCAGAGAGAGATCTGGTATATTTCCAGTCTTGGCTTCACAGATACAACTGCGGGCCTGAGAACTTGCACCCGAAGAGCTGTGAGCAACAAGTGGTTCGCAGAGGGAGACTTGCGGGCCCAAGAATATTGTTGGAGGTATGCTGTTGATGGGGGAAAAGGGTGCATTACCTGCTGATGTGGGGAAACGCAACATGAAAGGGGTATCTTGCACAAACAGAGCTCTGATATATTAAATTGCCCCCAGGACCTTTCTTTTTTATATTTGAACTCGATGCACGGCACAAGATGGCTGCTAACACTTCCTGGTGTGAAGTGTTAGCAGCCAATCAGAGAACACTTCCAGGTTTGAAGTGTTAGCAGCCAATTTATTTATTTATTAGTATTTTGTAAAGCGCCTGGTTACACTAGCAAGTGTGTCCCCGCGCTGTAAATGCTAATAGAGGTTGTTTGTTGCTGACGCTTCTTTCGATTTTAGTTGCTGGGGAAGAGTATTGTTTTCAGGTCTTTCCTGAATTTAGTTCTGAAGCAAGCTCATACTTGGAAGTTAGGCACCGTCCAGATATATATATCTTTTTTTCTTTCAATACACCAACAACTATAGAATGGATGTACACCATTTTAGCAAAAGCGCGCTTTTTGGACCAAGACCTTTTTCCCTGCCAAATCTGGCATAATTCCGTTCAGCAGTTTGACCTGTAGCTTTGTCTAAAGTTTCCTATGAATAATGAATGGAGAAAACACTTTTTCGGGCCCTCCATTTTTCTCAGCCCCAGCTAGCACAATTCTAGACCAATCACCCCTAAACTTTCAAGATAGGAGCTGATCAAAAAAGAGAAACTTTTTTTGGAATTTTTTTTTAAAATTCATCAAACGACTCCAGAAGTATAAGCACATGGAGGACTCCAGGAGGGGGGCCGCGCAACCCCCCTCCCAACATTAGTTCACCCCTGGGACTGTGGGGTTCCAGAGGGCCCTAGCGAACCCCCGCTATTATTTTTTAAGAAATGCCCCTGGGACCTAGCCCACCACAGGGTCTCATTAAAATAAAACGCAGGAACCCGCGGCCGAAGCGCGAATTGCACCGATATTTTTTTTTTTAAATGCATTCTTTGGCCCTGAGAGTCCTTCTGGGACCCCCTGAGCAGGCCTGGGGGTCAGGGTGTTTCTACCCTGCCCCCTTCTCTTGTTTCTCTGTTTTCTGGTGACTCGCTTCTAAGGGGTCACAAGATGGCTGCCAACGCTGCCTGGTTTAGAGTGTTGGCAGCCAATCACAGGGAACCTTGTGCTCGGGACTTAGGCTCAGCCCAGATATTGAAACTTTTATTTTTCTAATTTCTCAGCAACTACAGAACAAATTTACACCATTTAAAAAAAGGTCGCTCTCTGATCCAAGCACTAACTTTTTTCCAATTTTGGGGTAATTCCGTTCAGTAGTTTCATCTCTAGCCTTGCACAAAGTTTCCTATGGGAAATTGATTTTTTGACTTTTATTTTTTGAATTTCTCAAAAACTACTGAACGGACTTACACCATTTAAAATATGGTCGCTTTCTGAACCAAGCTCTACCTTTTTGCCAAATTTGGGGTAATGCCATTCAGCAGTACGGGCTGTAGCTCGTCGCAAAATTTCCTATGGAAATTAACTTGGGGAAATGCGTTTTGGGCCCCCCATTTTTCTCAGCCCCCGCTTGATGAATCACCCCCAAACTTTCAGGAAAGAAGCTGACCTGGATAGACTTTTTTTGGGGAGAACTTTGCAAAGATTCGTCAAATGACCCCAAAGTTAATAGCAAATCACAAAATGCTGTTCTTTTAGAAACTAGGTTGTAACTATAACTATCTACTGGCGACCGGCAGTAGGTTTATTTATAGGTAGTAATAGTTAAGACCTATTATCCGTAGGAAAATATTTACATTCTTTTCCCAATAACTTTGACGCCGGTTGACGAATTTTCACGAAATTTTAAAAATGTATGGCCCGCTCCAGTCCGCTCCTATCTTAAAAGTTTCTGGGTGATTCAGCAAGCGGGGGACTGAGAAAAAAGGGGGGTCCCAAAACGTGTTTTCTGCATGTTCATTTCCATAGGAAATTTTAGACACGGCTACAGCCCGAACTGCTGAATGGAATTACACCAAATTTGGCAATCAATCAATCAATCAATCAATCAATCAATCAAAGACATTTATAGAGCGCACTACTTACCCGTAGGGTCTCAAGGCGCTGGGGGGAGGGGGGTGCCGTTACTGCTCAAACAGCCAGGTCTTCAGCTTCTTCCTGAAGGAGAGGTGGTCTTGGGTCAGGCGCAGGTCGGGAGGGAGGGAGTTCTAGGTCTTGGCGGCCAGGTAGGAGAAGGACCTTCCTCCTGTTGTCGCTCTTCGGATGCAGGGGACGGCGGCGAGGGCGTGGTTGGCTGATCGGAGGTGGCGTTTGGGAGCGTAGAAGTTGATTCGGTTGTTAAGGTAGCTCGGGCCTTGATCGTGTAGGGCTTTGTGTGCGTGGGTGAGGAGGCGGAAGGTGATTCTTTTGTTGACGGGGAGCCAATGCAGGTCTCTCAGATGTCCGGAGATGTGGCTGGTTCGTGGGATGTCGAGGATGAGTCTGGCTGAGGCGTTCTGGATCCGCTGGAGTCTCTTCTGTAGCTTGGCGGTGGTACCGGCGTAGAGGGCGTTGCCGTAGTCCAGTCGGCTGGTGACGAGGGCCTGGGTGGCGGTTTTCCTGGTCTTGGTGGGGATCCACCAGAAGATCTTCCGTAGCATGCGTAGGATGTTGAAGCACGCCGAGGAGACGGCGTTGACTTGCCTGGTCATGGAGAGGGAGGAGTCCAGGATGAAGCCCAGGTTGCGTGCGTGGTCTGTCGGTTTGGGTGCGGTGCCCAGGGCGGGAGGCTACCAGGAGTCATCCCAGGCGGAGGGCGAAGAGCCCAGGATGAGGACCTCTGTCTTGTCTGAGTTCAGTTTCAGGCGGCTGGTCGTCATCCACTCGGCTACATCTTTCATCCCTTCGTGCAGATTGGCTCTGGCGGCGGCGGGGTCGTTGGTCAGGGAGAGGATCAGCTGGGTGTCGTCGGCGTAGGAGATTATGTTGAGGTTGTGTTGGCGTGCGATGGCCGCGAGGGGGCTCATGTAGACGTTGAAGAGGGTGGGGCTCAGCGAGGATCCTTGAGGGACGCCGCAGATGACTTCGGTGGCCTCTGACTTGTACGGTGGTAGGTGGACTCTCTGTGTTCTTCCGTCAAGGAAGGAGATGATCCATTCCAGAGCCTTCTCCTGGATTCCGACGTTGCTGAGGCGCTGTACTAGGGTGCGGTGGCAGACAGTGTCGAATGCCGCGGAGAGGTCTAGGAGGATGAGGGCCGCTGTGTCTCCGTTGTCCATCAGGGCTCGGATGTCGTCGGTGGCAGCGATGAGGGCGGTCTCGGTGCTGTGGTTGGCTCAGAAGCCAGACTGTGAGGGGTCGAGGGATCCATTCGTCTCGAGGAAGGCGGCCAGCTGCTTGTTGACGGTCTTCTCGATGACTTTGGCTGGAAACGGGAGGAGCGAGATGGGGAGGTAATTCTTGAGTTCGGTGGGGTCCGCTGTGGGTTTCTTGAGTAGAGCGCTGAGTTCGGCGTGCTTCCAGCTCTCAGGGAAGGTGGCAGTGTCGAAGGAGGTGTTGATAATGTCCCGCAGGTGGGGTGCGATGACAGCGTCAGCCTTGTTGAAGACGTGGTGGGGGCAGGGGTCGGTCGGGGATCCGGAGTGGATGGAGTTCATCATGCGGACGGTGTCTTCGGTGCTGATCGGAGTCCAGGCGCGGAGGGTGGTGGTGGGGGGCAGTGGTTCGGTCGTGGTGTGCGTTGGTTGGGTGCTGAAGCTGTTGTGTATGTCCGCGATCTTGTTGTGGAAGTAGGAGGCGAGGGAGTTGCAGAGGTCTTGCGATGGGGTGATGTCGTTGTTTCCTGCGCTGGGGTTGGATAGCTCTTTCACGATGTTGAAGAGTTCCTTGCAGTTGTGTGCGTTGTTGTCCAGCCGGTCCTTGAATGCAGTTTTCTTGGCGGCGCGGATCAGCTGGTGGTGCTTCCGGGTGGCAAGCTTGAAGGTGGTCATGTTGTCCGGTGTTGGTTCCCTTCTCCAGACTTTCTCGAGGGCTCGACAGTTCTTCTTGGAGCTCATGAGTTCGTCGGTGAACCATGGGGCTTTCTTGCTGCCGGGTCTGCTGGGCGGGGTCCTCAGCGGGGCGAGTTTGTCCGCGCAGTTGCTGATCAACTTCGTGAGGTTGTCGGTGGCCTGGCTGGAGTTCGCTGAGCTGGCAGGAGGGTGCTGGCTCAGGGAGGTGGCGAGCTGGTCGGCTGTGATCTTGTTCCAGCTTCTGCGGGCAACCTGTTGCTGGTGGTGGTGGATCGTCGTTCTTTTGAAGGTGAAGTGGACACAGCTGTGGTCCGTCCATTGAAGTTCTGTGGCGTGGCTGAAGGCGATGTCTGTGCTGGAAGAGAAGACGGCGTCGAGTGTGTGTCCGGCGAGGTGGGTGGGGGTGGACACCAGCTGCTTGAGTCCAAGATTGGCGAGGTTGTCGAGCAGGGTGCTGGTGTTGCGGTCGCTGTTGTTCTCCAGGTGGAAGTTGAGGTCCCCCAGGAGGATGTAGTCAGCGGAGGGGAGGGAATGCGGGCTGACGAAGTCGGCGATGTCCTCGCTGAATTGAGTGCGTGGTCCCGGGGGTCGGTAGATCAGGGTGCCTCTGAGGGTGGTCTTCGGGTCGGTGTGGATCTGGAAATGCAGGTGTTCGGCGGTGGTAAGGGTGTTGTCGGTGCAGGTCGTGATACGGATGGTGTTCCTGTGGATGATGGCGATGCCTCCTCCCATCTGGTTGGCGGTGCGGTCCCTTCGGGTGTACTTGTAGCCCTCAGGGATGGCGATGGCGATGTCGGGCGCTGAAGAGGCGTTCAGCCAGGTCTCCGTGAGGAAGGCAACGTCCGGGCTGTGGTGTCTAGGAGGTTCCAGAGTTCGATGGCGTGTCTGTGGACGGAGCGGGTGTTGAGGAGGATGCACGTGAGGTGGTTGATGCTGGTGTTCGGCTTGGCTGGTGCTGGTGGTGGGCAGGTCCGGATGCAGGTGAACTTGCAGGTGTGGCAGCTGAAGGGTCCGTGGGAGCGTTGTGGGGTGGCTCGGTAGCATCCTGGGGTTCGGCCGGTGTTGAGTGCGATGAGGGTGGCGGCGGTGTACGTCAGTTGGGTCGGCCGGGGTCCTCGTGGGCCAGGGGTCCTGGCACTGGCGCGGTCCAGGCGCGGACGGCGCAGACGGGCTTACCTTTGGCGCGCCTTCGGCGCACAATCGGCGCGCCCGCTGCGCGTGACCGCTGCACGTTCGCACGGTCGCCATATATGGCGAAGTGCGCGGGGGGGCGGAGCAGCTGGGAGGCGGGAGCTGGGAGGGTACAGAAGGAAAAACGGGGCGGGGTTAGCGGCAGTGGCGGGAAGCGGTGAGCGGGGAGGGAAGGCGAAGGGCAGTAACAGGCAGCAAAAACAGGAAATACAGAAGTCAAAAACACAACAATTCACACAATTCTAAACAATAATGACAACAGGGGCACAGGGAGAGAAGCGGACCACGCCGCTCGAAGGAGGGGACGTGGTCATGCGACGGCAGCCGGGCAGCGAGGCAGTAAGGCGGGGAGGCACACGCAGCAGCTGGTGGCCGTGCGGCGCGGGGGTGTCCTAGAACTAGGTCACACTCACCTGCGTCGCACGGTCGCCATATATGGCCAAGTGCGCGGGGGCGGAGCAGCTGGGAGGCGGGAGCGGGGAGGGTACAGATGGAAAAAAGGGGCGGGGTTAGCGGCGGTGGCGGGAAGCGGGGAGCGGGGAGGGAAGGCGAAGGGCAGTAACAGGCAGCAAAAACAGGAAATACAGAAGTCAAAAACACAACAATTCACACAATTCTAAACAATAATGACAACAGGGGCACAGGGAGAGAAGCGGACCACGCCGCTCGAAGGAGGGGGCGTGGTCACGCGGCGGCAGCCGGGCAGCGAGGCAGTAAGGCGGGGAGGCACACGCAGCAGCTGGTGGCCGTGCGGCGCGGGGGTGTCCTAGAACTAGGCAAAAGGGTAGCCCTTGGGTCAGAAAGAACTCTTTTTGATAAATGGTGTAAATCCGTTCAGCAGTTGCTGAGAAAATCAAAATAAAATACATATCGATAAATAGAGGAGCGGTGGATCCGCGCACCCTGCTGATCATGAACTGCATGCTTATTGGCTGTCAACACTTCAAACCAGGAAGTGTTGGCAGCCATCTTATGCCTCGGTAGAACCGAGGCACAAGAAAACAGAAAAACTAAGATGCAAAACAAGAAAAAGGGGCAGGGCAGAAACATCCTGACTCCCTATGCCCGTTTAGGGGGTCCCACAAGGACCCCCAGGGCCCAAAAAAGCATTTTATAAAATAAAAACGGCCACGAAACTACAGAAAAACGAAGTGCTGACTCCCGTGCTTCCTTATTAATTAGCCCCTGGTGTGCCAAGTCCCAGGGGCATCTCAAAAAACATTTGTGGGGAACCAGTGGGATCCCCGCAGCCCCGGGGAACACCACCCCCAGGGCATACTATAAATATTTGCGGGGGCACACAGCCCCGGGGCTTCTTTTTGAAATGTATGCCCCGGAGACCACCACCCGAGGCTCTTAATAATTATGATAGCGGGGGGCACAGTGCCCCCCGCAGCCCCAGGGACCGCTACCCCTGGGGCTTCTGTTTATTATCATAATATACCAGTGTGGGGGGCTCGAGCACCCCACAAGCCATTGGGACCGCCACCTCTCCGGGGCACTAATCTTCAAAAATGTGGGGGTCCGTACCACCAATTTAAAATCTGCCATGGGGCGCCGTTGCACAGTGGTAAAGGGAGGGGGCGTGGGCTGAGTTGACGTGTGCAAACACACCCTGTGGCGCGTTTTAAGTTGGGGAATTAAGTCTCCTTCAGTCCCTTGGGCCCCTGGGGGCCAACTAGGCCACCAGGTAACTCCAGTAATCACCACAGGCCTGCGTTGCGGAGAGGTGGTCCGGCCACGCCCCTTTTTACACCTCTCTGCAACACAGCTCCTAGGTGCTTACTGAAGGTACCTGGTTGACTAGTAGGACCCCAGGGACCGTCAGGATTCAAGGGAACTTAATCTCCCAACTTAAAACGGCCACAGGGTGTGTTTGCACACATGTCACCTATGTTTTCTTCAGTGAATATATATATATATATATATATATATATATATATATATATATATATATATATATATATATATATATATATATATATATATATTCACTGAAGAAAACGTAGGTTTCACAGACGTTAATTTAATGCATACATTTTAGATACCAGATGAGCCACCTAAATAATTATTTTGCACAAGGAGCAACAGCAATTATCACTTTGGGAAGTTTGTTGGTTGACAACCTTTTAAAAACCAGGTATTAGTAGTAGTAAAGCCAGCCAAAGCCTTTTTATCCTAATGGAGGGATACAGCTATGAATGCATAACAATGAAACACAATGAAGGGAATGAAGGACATGTTATGGTATTGGTTGGTATTTATTTATTTATTTATTGGTTTTGTAGATTGCTTGAATCACCCCCAAAGGGGTATCTCTGCACTTTTGGGTGAAGCTGCTGGTGGACTGAGGACAAATTAGAACAGGGAGGCCTTGAGAAGTTTCTTGAGCCGCAGATAATCAGGGCATTGCATCAGGTGTAAGGGGAGCTGGTACCAGTACCGGGGAGCGAGGTAGGAGAAGAATTTCCCACCAAGCCTGGCTTTCCTAACCCTGAGGACTTGGAGAAGTGATTTGATGCAAGACAAGAGGGTCCTTGAGGGGTTGTAAGGCTTGATCTTTCTAGAGATGTAGGAAGGGCCTATTTTGTGCAAGGCTTTATAAACTATGCAGCTAACCTTGAACTTGACACGCTTGCGAACTGGAAGCCAGTGGAGTGTCTAAACTTTTCATCTAGTCTGCAATAGCAGGGATTCCTTCAGAGAAGATGGACAAAGCTGATGAGGAAGATTTATTGAAGGAGAAAAGAAGCTGGGTGTCATCAGCATAGGAAATGGGCAGAAAACCTCCGGACCTGGGAAGGTTGGCCAAGGGTGCAATGTAAATGTTAAACAAAGAGGGCTCAAACAAGAGCTCTGGGGGATACCCTTGGTCAGTTCTGTTGTCTTGGACCAGAAGGGTCCTAGATTGACGGTCTGAGTGCTGGAGGACCGGAAGCTGGTCATTCCTTGTAAGGCAACTCCACTAAGTCTAATCTCCTTCAGTCTCCTAAGCATAATCTGGTGTGACACTGTGTTGAATGCTGCGGAGAGGTCCAACAGCACAAGAATGGTGGAAGGCCACTATCTAGCATCATTCTGATGTTATCCGTGACCTCTAGTAGGGCCAGTTCGGTGCTGTAGTTGGGCCTAAAACCAGATTGGGGGAGGTCCAGGCAGTTGTTGTTTTGGGCATGGGTGTAGAGATGTTGATTAATGTATTTTTCCAAAATTTTGCTTAAATGGGGTAAGAGGGAGATGGGCAGGAGATTGTAAAGTTCTTCCATGGAAGCCCTAGGATTTTTCTGAATTGAAATGACCTGTGCCACCTTCCATGCCTGTGGAAGATGACCCTCTTTCATGGATAGGTTGAAGACAGTGCCTACAGGGGCAGAGAGTTCTGAAGGATTTCAGTGTCTGAAATAGGGTTTTTGGCACATGCTCTGCTTCATTTAACTGCTGAGTGATGAACGTTTTCCGTGTTCCTTTTATATTTTTATGATAGAAGGGTGATCCTAAAATGATCTTTATCTCCTGGTTCTTGGGACATATGCCAGCGTCTCTCCAAGTTTTTGCATTTCCATTTTTCAGCACGCAGCTCAGGAGAGTACCATGTTGAATGAGGGCAGCTGGCTGTATTTAAAAATGTTTTGAGAGGCACAAGCAGATCAATGGGTCTAGTTACTGTTGAGATTAATCTGGCTTGTCCCTCCTCAAAGTGGGAGGGTTTGGCTTCAATTTCCCAAGTTAGTGAGAAAGCTGCCTGTAAACTGTCTGGGGAGATCATATGCCATTGTACCTCATTCCTGCAATGTTGCACTGTCATGGAAACTGCTTGTATGAGACAACATTGGGGGTCCATGACCATGATCACTCTGTCTCTGTCCCTGTAGTTTTTGACTATTTGATCAAGAAAACATTAAGTTCCCAATCTCAACTAACTTGTTTGGTGAATACCTGGGCCTGCAATCCTCTTTATGTTTCCAAAAAACTGCTCTCTTAACAGAACTACAAAGATATATAAAAGAAGTGTGAGGAGAAAGCTTACTAAAAAAAGGGAGCAAAAGAAAGATACAGACAGGAGAATATCAGCTGAAGAAGCAGGAAATAAAGAAAAATAAACATCTCTTACTGGGTCTGGTGGTGGTGGTAGTGGTCCAATCAGGCAGAGCAGTGGTGGTGGCAGCTACTTACGCCAGGTGCTTTCTTGCCCTTGAGTGAGTATGAAAGGAATACACATTGATTAGTGGTCCACTCTACATAAAAAACATATTTTGATAGGCACAGCATTGTATTTTTTAAATCCAGCTATTCCTAGTTTCCTAACCTAAAATTGCATTTTGAAATATTCATTTAATCAATGATAAACGTTAGTCGGTTTAATCTAAACCATCAAAGTATGCACAATCAACAAATAAAAATCAATAAAAATTATTCTTCCCCAATTCTCAAATATAAACTGAAAAAAAAAATCCATAAAAACTATTTAAACTTGCAATCAATTATTAACATTCTCTTATGTAATTAAAGTGCTTAGTGCCTAATGGAATCAGGTAGCCATAATAAAATATCTTTGGTGACAGTTTCCAAGCTACCCTAAGCACAGTTACATCTCATTAAGTATGATAATCCTCCAGAGATTTCTAAATCACAAATTTTTGTCCCCTGAACCAAACATTCAGTAGAAATCTACTTGTAGCAAAGACAAAGGGACTTGATATGTTGGTCTTTAAGATCCTCAGAGCGAACAATAGTGTCTAACTTCCATATTGCGGCAAACAGGTTGAATCCTGTATAAAAAAACAGAATGTGCTCAACAGTTTCCGGGGCTTGGCTGCAAGCTGGGCAGATGATTGAGTCAGATTTGATGGCCCAGATGTTAAAAGACCTTAGGGGTAAAATGTTCTGGTGAAATCCAACATAGAGGTTTTTTGCCAATGATGGTGTAATCGAATCGAGAGGGGCTCAAACTTGGCATAAGACTTAAAACTTAGGAACTCAGTGGTTAATCGCCCTGCATTCATACTACCGTTCAGGTACGTGAGCTCAATACTTAATTTCTACAGTAGCTATGTCTGATTTGTTAATAGGTTCGGGGCAGTCTAAAAAATTAGACAATTCTAGGCATCTACACAATGTTTCAACATGGATTAGCCATGCAATCCGTTTGGTGCCGCTCATATTTTGAACTTCTCTTAGGGATTCACAGGATTTTTTTAACTCTGGCGTGGTCCACAAATGCAGCCAATACATCAATGGTTTTCTTGCGGCTACGTCCCCAGTTCTCCTCATGCGAAGATCAAAATACAATGGGATCAATGGAGTTCTAGTTGGAACAGATACAAGAGATCTAACATATACATTCTCATACACCACCAGCTTATATGTAGCTACATAGCCCCATATCTCTGCTCGATTTAGTGCACCGTTTTGAGCTTTCATCTGTTAGCTCTCCAGAGCAGGGGTTATTGATCAAGTCAGGGTCAGTTTGTGGAAAAGAATTATACATTTAGATTGATGGCAAAGGGTCAGGTAGCTGTTATCTAATTGTGGATCTCAGCCTAATGTATTGGTTAACCTGACCCAAGATAGTCAAAAGGGTTTTCCCTCTCCAATGGTTTCCATCTGTTCTCACAGCTCTTGTTCTGTCCTTTCTTTTTTCAAAAATCATTACCTTGGTTTCCTCCACATTTAGTTCCATGCCCCTAGCTACACAGAAGGTCAATAATTTATCTAGCAAGTTCTGAAGACCCATAGGGGTCCTGGAAATGAATAGAGAATCATCGGCAAAGAGCAGTATTGGTGTTTTCTTGCCATTCATTCAACCAACCTCTGAGGTCATTAACTCTTCCGTTTACGTACAGGGAAAATAATGTGGATGCGAGTACGCACCATTGGCACACCCTGCACTGAATGGGAATCATAGTAGTTAGTTCACTCTGTTTCCCCCACCTAACCTGCAAATAGTTTCCCTCATGCAACCTTGCAAGCAGGTTTACCAAATGTACAGGGGCTCCCATCCCTATTAAATCTTTCAAGAGTGATGCCTGGGGCACAAGGTCACAAGCAGCTCTAGGATCCACAAAGGCAAAACACAATTTATGTTTATTTAGTAGTACATATTTTCAGTTCAGTAGTACAAACCTAAGCACCTGGTCACATATACTAGTTTCAGAATGGAAACAGTCTTGGAAGGGTGACAAAATCTCATTTTCTTCCGTTAATAAGAGCAGTTTATCCAGAACTTGCCTGGCATTTTTATTTTTGCAAGTCGTCTATTAAACTGATTGGTCTATAATTTGATGAGACAGAGGCATCTCCTTTCTTATGTTTGATTATTATTGCACCCCTGTCCAGGTTTCTGGTATTTATTCCAACAAATGTTCTTTGATTCTCCTCCCTCTTTTGATGGATTAAGTCAGACTGCCGTTGTGCACATTAAGGAGATTGGGACTGCATGAGCTACATAAAGCCACAGAAAACAGAACAACAACATCTAGACTTCTGCCAAATTTGGTGCAATTCCGTTCAGCAGTTCAGGCTGTATTTGTGTCTAAAATCCCTATGGGAATTTGTATGGGAAAAACTCATTTTTGGACCCTCACTATTGCTTGTCCCTCAAAAAACTCAGACACTCACACATCTATTCACAGACCTACACAGCTACTCGCGTACCTATTCACAGACCTACTCAGGCACTCATACACCCACTCAGACACTCACACCTACTCACAGACACTGTCACAACCACCCACAGAGCCACTCAAACACTCTCACACCGACTCAAAGACCATCTCAGACACTTATACTCCCACTCACAAACCCACTCAGACACTCATACTCCCACTCACAGAAACACTCTGGCATTCACATACCTACTCACAAACCCACTCGAACACTCATGTACCCATTAACAGACCCACTAAAACACTCACATGCCCTCCCACAAATTCAACAACCACTCACACACTCACTCAAACATCCATACAGCCACTCACACACCCACTCACACACCCATAGTCACTCAAATAACTACTAACACACCCATACAAGCACTCACTCACCCATTCAGAGACCCACAGAGCCACTTACTCACACACACACACACATAGTAAAACACACCCATACAGTCTACGGCACGTCTTACACATGCATACTGTCACTGATACAGCACTCACAGACAGAGAGAATCATTCACACACCTACACATACAGTCACACACCCACTCAAACACCCAACCAACACATCATTTAAGGTTAAACTAATGTTATAGTTAAGTGTGTTTTATTAATACATCTTTTTTTTAAACAAATCGTACAAATTCTGTTAAAAAAACATATATTACAGTCATACAATAGAGTTAGGAATTATGATTTTAAAAAGTGCAAATTGACAAAAAAAACACACATTACATGGGTATAATGGATACAAATATCGCTACAAAACAATAGCAATTGACTGAAAAAAGCCAAGGTTACAGTGAAGTTATAGTTAGGAAATAAAAAAAGTTTAAAACAAAGAAATTCTCAGAAAAAATCAAAGGTCACTGGGATGTAATAGTTTGCTAATAAAATTTAAAACAAACCTTAACACCTTGGCTGCTAAAGAGATTATCCTGCTGTGCTGGGCCCCTATGTAAATGGGCGTGGCCGTGATGGAACCATTCCGTCATCAGCACAGCCCAACTGTGACTGATGACGGAATGGTTCAGTCACAAGCATCGAAGGGATTAAAAATTCACAAAAAAAACCAGAGGTTCTAGGGAAGTTATAGTCAGAAAATAGAATTACAAAAAACTTGAGCAATTCACTGAAAAAAAGAATACAGGGATTTTGTAGTTAGGTTCAGATTTTACATGCTCAAACCCATAGAAATGCAGCAGTCATAGTTACCTGAGCTAACTGTAACTTATACCCTGCAATGCACTGCTTATGATCTTACGTATTACATCACTCATGACATGGTGACATCACTGATGAAATCTCAAATGACATCACTGATGACATTATCTACAGAACCAATCACACACCCACTGCAAACCCCATATAACCTCTCATGCATCCACTCACATACCCATACAACCACTCACATACCCACTCCATAGAGCTATTCACTCACCCGCACAGCGACCTACATAGCCACTCACTCTCCCATACAGCCACTCAGACAGCCACTCACTCAACCTTACAGCTACTTGCACACCCACGTATTCACCCACAAAGCTAATCACACACTTACAATGCCACTCAGATACCCACTCACACATGGATACTCACAGTCACACAGCCACTCACATAATATATTTTAGAAATAGTATCACTCATTAGCAATACACAAAGTATACTAATTTAACGTCTGTAATATCACTCATAAATGTTTAGAAAACACTCACACTAACTGGATGAGGTCATTAGTCATGTTTCTGACCATATCATGAGTGATGTAATATGTGAGGATAGATTTATAAGCTTTAAAGAAAGTTAAATAAATGGTTAACATTAGTCAATTAGTCAATACCACGATGCTCAGATTAAAATGCAGGAAATGTATAATCTGAACCAAATAGAGGTCAGCTCTGAGGAATAAATCAAAGTTATAAATCAAATGTCAGACGTGGAATCACCTCCTAATATGCAAGGTAGAGTAAGCCTAATACCCTCAATAATGGGCTTAGTTTAAAATGCATAATACACTAAACATCAATGACACAAATTGGAAAAATCAGGTTAAAGAAAGAACAATGCAGCATCTATAATTACATTATTCAGCACTATCCCACAGATTCCCTTAATGAAATTCCCACCCCTAGTGCTCTTCAGGCACTGAAATTGCTACAAATACTGCTGCATAATATACAAGGACAAGTTGTCTTGAGAATCACATTGTGGTCGCAATAGGTGAGGCCTTGAAACAATTCACTCTCAGTGGAACATTTTTGCTTCAGAGCTCTACAGAAAGATTCATCATACATGAACACTAACCTTAAAATCACACAAATTGGAAAAATCAGGTTAAAGAAAGAACAATGCAGCGTCTATAATTACATCATACAGCACTATCTCACAGACTCCCTTAATACAATTCCCATCCCTAGTGCTCTTCAGGCACTGAAAGTGCTACAAATACTGCTGCATAATATACAAGGACAAGTTGTCATGAGAATCACATTGTGGTCTGAATAGGTGAGGCCTTGAAAAAATTCACCCTCAGTGGAACATTGTGCTACAGAGCTCTACAGAAAGATTCATCATTTATAGTTAGGACAGTGAACTGATAAATGTAAAATTGCAATAGGCAGTCATAGTTAACCACCTAGGCCAGAGGAAAGCAAAGAAACACATGTATTTATTTAAAAGTAAATCTACTATTGGTGAAATGTGCACAAAGCTGTCATTAAAATGACATGCTTAGAAATGTTCGTCATAACTGTAGAATCTGCTGGTTTAATAAATGTATTACTTCATAGGCAAAATGTTATTCTTAAATCACAAGACCTTCCCATTTTCTCTTGTTCTCACATAAATTCTTGATTAAGATAGTTGTGCATTATAGACAGTAATTCTTGTTAGTAATAAATGGAATACGTTACAAAACAAATGATTTTGTCTCTTGGAAAAATTCAGGGGCATATTACCAACAACTAGCGATAATATCGCTATGTTGGTTTAGCAGGGATATTTTTATCTCCGAGCTGCGGGGATTTTTATCGCTTAGGAACCTTGCTATTATCAAGGTACATCTCCTAAGCGATAAAAATCGGCCAAAATGCATGAATATCGCTGAAAAGTCAGCGATATTCATGCATTACCGAGCTAATGCTCTTAGTCATGTTATCCACCTACCATTGGATAACATGGCTAAGAACTGCTCAGGGGCAGGTGTTATCTTTTGGAGATATTCGCGCTCAGCGCGATTATCTCCAAAAGTTGGTAATAGGAGATAGCGATGTTAGCGACTGTTTCCAGTCGCTAACATCTTGACACGCCCACTTTGCATGTCATTAGTGATAAATATCACTGACATGCAAAGCGGGGCCCAAGATGGTCGCTATCTCCTACTAGCTGTCGCTAACTGGTGTTAGCGACAGCTAGGTAATAGAGAGATAATTTTAGCTCCGCTTTCGTGGCTTTTAAAGCCAAAAAAGCGGGGATAAACCCTCTTGATAATATGCCCCTCAGTGATTCAGTAGTGAAACAAAAGTGATGTAGAAGGGCAACTTGTGCTCAAATGCCTATAAACCTAACTACACAATAATGTTTGTCGCTAACATTGTGATAACTTTACAAGCCACAAATGTTGTTTGTGGGAACGAAGGAGCTGAACCTCCGCAATGTTGAGAAATGCCATTTAATTGATCTACAGATGAAGCAGCCCGATGCAATGTACGCAACATGTATTCCTATCTTTTATATTTGTGCATGTTCCTAGGTGCTATAGTTTTTCTTCCCTTACCAAGACTCTATACCGTTGCCGCTAATGCTGCTGCTCTTCCCCCATTTTCCTTTTAGTGCCATTTGATTTGACAGATTGCTACTGCAACTGTATGCTGATTTTGGATTTACTGAGACTTGGCTGAATTTCATGAACTTCTCTTTATTGGGAAGTTCTGCTGTTTTAGCTTGGCTTTGAACTTTATGCTCGTCTGATGTCAATCTTTTCCTTTTGAATCTGAACACTTCGCGATCTGATCATTTGAACAGGGATTTAGGGGAATATTACCAAGCAATAGGGATAATTATCGCTATTGCTTGGTTAGAGCCAAAAATTTACCGCTGAGCTGCGGCGATTTTTATCGCAGATAAACCTTGGTATTACCAAGGTTTATCGCAAATGCGATAAAAAACGGCCGCAATGCATGAATATCGCTGAAAAGTCAGCGATAATTCTGCATTACCGAGCTAATGCTCTTACCATGTTATCCACCTCCCATTGGATAACATGGCTAAGAACTGCTCAGGGCAGGTGTTAGCTTTTGGAGATATTCTCGCTTAGCGCGAATATCTCCAAAAGTTGGTAATAGGAGACAGCGATGTTAGCGACTGTTTCCAGGCGCTAACATCTTGGCACGCCCACTTTGCATGTCATTAGTGATAAATATCACTGATATGCAAAGTGGGGCCCAAGATGGTCGCTATCTCCTACTAGCTGTGGCTAACTGGTGTTAGCGACAGCTGGGTAATAGGGAGATAATTTTAAGGCATACATCACTGCGCGCTGCGCTTTGTAAATCAAGCGCTGCCTTACTTTTAAAATTTCCCGTTTTGGCTTTTTAGTTTAAATTTAATTTTGCACTTCGCCTTGCTTTAAGCTCACCTGCCGCATTGCCCGCACCATAATTTGTGCCCCCCAGCGCGGCTTCAGCGGGCTGGCCATCGCGTTTAGGGCAACTTGGAGCGCCATCTTGGGGGTTGTGAGGGGAAGCTTTAGACTTCGGACGAGCGTTCTAGCAGTCAGGCTGACTGGCTAGAGGCAATCAGGTGTGGACTATTTAGACCACCAGCAAAGGTGGCTCTGCCTGTTAAGGCATACATCACTGCGCGCTGCGCTTTGTAAATCAGGCGCCGCTTTACTTTTAAAATTTCCCGTTTTGGCTTTTCAGTTTAAATTTAATTTTGCACTTCGCCTTGCTTTAAGTTCACCTGCCGCATTGCCCGCACCATAACTTGTGCCCCCCACCGCAGCTTCAGCGGACTGGCCATCGCATTTAGGGCAACTTGGAGTGCCATCTTGGGGGTTGTAAGGGGACGCTTTAGACTTCGGACGAGCGTTCTAGCAGTCAGGCTGACTTGCTAGAGCCCTATAAAATCCTGGTATGGTGGCGCGCAGCGTGTGTGCGCTGCGTGTGCGCCGAAGCATCGCTGGAGTCACGCCACTCAGGAGACAGGAACGCCTCTGGTGGGCTTCCTGGGACCTTAAGGACAAAGTAGCTCATAACACATTATTGAGGAGGTATAAGGCTGAGGTTATTAGAACCAAGCTGGAATATTTTACAATTCGTACCACCTCCCTGTCCTCCCCGAAAGAGCTTTTTAAAATCGTGGACTCTCTCACCTCCCTGCAGATGTCTGACCCCGTCATTGGGTCTCAACAGCTCTGCAACGACATTGCCCAATTCTTTCAATCAAAAATTGGGGACATCTATGCTGCGTTAGAGCTGCAGAAGACCTCATTATCCATTTCTCCCCCTTCCTTCCCGCCCCCCCTTATTGGTGGCTGAGGTTTCTTCACAGAGTAGTCTGTGTAGCTTTCCTCCCCTTTCTCTATCTGACCTGGAGAATCTTCTCAGCAGGATCAGGTCGGGCTCCCCGCTAGACCCCTGCCCTCTCAAGCTCCTAAAGCAGTGCAAGGAGACTCTGCTACCGCCACTCTTGGAGATCATGAATAGGGCCATGAGGGACGGTATCTTTCCATCGCAGTGGAAGAGGGCAGAGGTGAAAGCACTGCTAAAAAACCACGTTGGATCCTGGGGTGCTAAAAAATTTCCGCCCCATTTCCCTGCTCCCAGCCCCTGCAAAGATGCTGGAAATACATCTGAACCAGCATCTTTCAGCCTTCCTGGAAAACTCCGATCTTTTTGATCATTCGCAGCATGGCTTCAGGAGGGGGCACAGTACGGAGTCTGCCCTCACCATTGTGCTCAACAACATCTGCACTAGAGTGGATAGGGGCTAGACTACCCTGCTCATCCTCCTGGATCTCATAGCTGCGTTTGATACCCTCTCTCCCTCGGTATTAACATCTCGACTGAGGGAGATAGGGTTGGAGGGGGCTGCACTTAGCCGACTGACCTCCTTTCTTGATCGGAGAGATTAGAGAGTCAAGCTGGGAGAGTTTCTATCTCCATCCCATCCTGTGCACTGTGGGGTTCCTCAGGGGTCGGCATTAAGTCCGACCCTCTTCAACATCTATGTAACCCCACTGGCCAGGCTTATTAGATCTTTTGGGATGGAGGTAGTCTCCTATGCCGACGACACGCAGATTCTGGTGTCTCTTGCCCAGTCTGTCACTCTGACTGCCTCCAATTTTAGACTATGTATGGAGGCAGTCGCCCAATGAATTATCAGCAATTAATTGAGGCTTAACGGCAGAAGACGGAGATCCTGGTGTTCGGAGGAAAGGAGGAGATATGGTCGGCGGAATGGTGGCCCACTTGGTTGGGAGCCTGCCCAGCACCCATGGGCCTGGCTAAGAATTTGGGAGTCTTGATTGACCCCTCGCTTAGCATGCAGCAGCACGTTAAGAGAACAATTGCTACCTGCTGGGGTGTTATCCACATTCTAAGGAAGATCAAACACTACCTGTCCCCGCAAGCGAGAAAGCAAGTCGTGGTAGCCTTTATAGGGTCGAGATTGGACTACTGTAACAAGCTGTATGCAGGGATCAACAAGGGCCTGCTGCAGCGTTTACAAATGGTTCAGAACGCCGCAGCGAGGTTTGTTTTAGACTTGCCCAGACGTTCATCAGCCACGCTGCTAGGAAACTCCTTTATTGGCTCCCGATGGAGGACAGGATTCTCTTCAAAATTCTCTGCCTGACATATGGAGCCTTGGCGAGAAAGAGGCCATGAGCAATCGGAGACCTTTTGGTCCCTTATAGCCCTTCCAGAAATTTACGCTCTGCCAAGAAGTCTCTGCTACCTGCGCCCCGCATTCGTAGAGCTAAGTGGGGGGGCAGAGCTTTCTCGAGTCTTGCGCCTAAATGGTGGAACACCCTACCGGATGAAATTAAGTCTCTGCCTACTTTGCAAGCCTTCAGAAAGGCCTTGAAGACTCAACTTTTTGCCAAAGCCTACCTGTAGTTTTTGTCTCTGCCTTTTTCTGAGGACTTTTGTCTGTTAGGCGCCTTGATGCCTTCGGGTTTTAGTTGCGCATTATAAATTGTTTTTCATTTCATTTCATATCTCCGCTTTATTGGATTTTAAAGCCAAAAAAGCGGAGATAAACACCCTTGATAATATGCCCCGTAGTCCCTTACAGAACATGCCTATATGTATTTATTGACTTTTGACTCTAATCCTTCTTTTTGATGATATTTCTGTATACTTAGATTTATGGACAAATCGAAATAAAAAATGACCAAAGAACATACTACTCTCAAAATGAGAATAAACAGTTTTTTAAACTTATATACACTCTCACCATTGACTGAATTTAAACAATTAATGAAATTGAAGTTTATGATGCCTGATTTACTCTTTGACTCATAATACGAGGCAAGCATGTTCCAGCATGGAAACAGGGCTTAACTCTGCAAGTGATGGCAAATAACTGTATTATTGAAGATTAATTTTGGGGCCCAGTCAGCGCTGGCACTACATGCTCCACATTCATGGTTTACATTGGCGGATAAAATGCTAAATATTTTGGATGTGTAGTGGTGCGCACCCTTTTTTCCTCTTTCTTTTTTTCTTCACATGTTTTCTTTTTATCTTCTCTGAGTTTCACTTTTCTTCTTTTTTCTTTTTTCATGTCTCCTCCTTTTTCCTTTGTGCTCTGTTAGGGATTTAAGAATGATTATTTATTGTTAACTATAGCATGTCTCCGATCAGTTTGTATTTTTTATATGATTATGTAGGTTATTATGTACATACTTTTTTATGTAAAGATAAAGAGACATTGATATAGCACAAGGCCAATTTGAAATGATGTCGAACAAATGTATATGGGTTATATTGGATCTTGAGGTGCTTGTCTTTTGTTTCCATTGAACAAGCTCTCTGACATTCAATAATTTGTACTTTTGGAACCTGTGTCATTGATAATGGTATGTACATAATGCACTATGATGCCTGATGGATAAAATATGTTTCAGGGAGGTGATGGAACCCCCTTTACAAATAGATGTTTTTCAGTGAACGATTAGATGAAATATTAGCATATGATGTTGTATTTAATAAAGTGAAATGTTAGAGTTTTTTTCTGAACATATCATTGGGGAGATTTTATTAATATGTGAAAATGTATTCTATAAGTACTACTCTATAGCTACTAATCCTTTATAAAATTCTGAGGATGGGCCCCAAAATTGACTAAAGAGGTACCAACATTTCAAGACAATATGAGCTTTCATTGGGCATCACTCAGCTGTGATGAATGAAGATGGTGGATACCTATTTTAAAATATTAGGAGGGTTCCGCTTCCCTCAGATTATCAATTTGGCCCTGTGGTTTGCCGCCTTTGATATTAATTTTTTTTAACTTTGTCTAAATGTCCTGTGTTTATGTTTTTTAGAAGGAAGTTGTGCTGAGGGTCTTTTTTCTACCCAGGGGGATATGTATAGGGTATGTTTATGTTAACAGCATTCTTTATGTTAATTCATGTTTTCTACATAAAAATTAAAATAAGAAGTAATTGTCGATCCTGTGTAGCTTTTTTTAATCAAATTTTTTGCAATAACTAGGGTCTAGATGTAGCTGGGCTAATACCGGTCGGTAACGGACGAAAATTGGTAAATTTCCTGTTACCGACCAGTATTTCCCCCTTTGCGATGTAGGAGGCTGTATTGAAGGATTAGGTAATTTTAAGGAATCGGTAAATTACCGAATCCTTAAATTCTATGTAGGGAGCACTCAAGTAAGTGCATTTTTGGTTTTAGGAATACTGAATACCTTTAAAAAAGCAATTTCGTGCTTTTTTAAAAGTGCCTTGTGACAAACATACATGCCCTTAGGGCATGTATGTGCACCACATGTGCACATATGCACGATTCAGGGGTGCAGCAGGGTGTCAATGTGACACCCTGACACCCTTGAATATGCTCCCCCTGTTACCGATTTCGTGTTTACCGAATCGGTAATAGTGAATGGCTTCCCATTCATTCCTATGGGCCTCCAGGCCCATACGAATGCATGGGAAGGTATTCTTTATTACCGATTCAGTAAATACCTGTTTGACCTAGCATCATTGGCGTGAGTCTCCCCTACATTTTTGATGGATTGCCACCTCTATTTTCATATGTTTTTGCTGTATTTATGCTTTGGGCACTGTGCCACTGCTAATCAGTACCACAGTGCAAGTGCTCCTCATGTTAAATTGATATACTGATTGGATTCCATGATTGGGTTATTTGCTGCTGGTGGGCTTGCAGCACTGGTTGTGCCACCCACAGAACCATCTTGTAAAATGTGTCTCAGGCCTGCCATTGCAAGGCCTGTGTGCAGTCTAGCACTGTCATGTCGACTTGGCCAAGTGCACCCATGTGCCAGTCCCTAAACCTTCCCTTTGCTTCATATTGGACACCCATATGATAGGCCCAAGGGCAGGGTGCATTGTAAGTATAAGGTAGGACATGCTCTGATGTGTGCAGCATGTTCTAATAGTGAATTAAAGCCATTTTCGTTTTTCACTATTGAAGGCAACCTGTTCTCATAGGCCAGAATGGGCAGTTAAGATTATCACATCTTTATAATCCTAACTGACTCAGGGAACACTGTAGAAATTTGAATTTAGTATGCCTGAACTCAGAATAATAAAATACATATTTTAGTAAAGTTTATTTTAATATTCTGTGTTTGCAAATACCACTTTTAGAAAGCAGGTATTTGCCTGCCTAACCATTTGAGCCTGCCTTTGCTGGGTTGTGTATTCCTTGTCTGGGTTTGTGTGTGACAGGGCTGGGGAATTCCAGGAGACAGGCTGGGACAGCCCAGTGGTGAATAGAGAGATTTACATCCAGATAGGAGGGAGAAGTGCACCTGGGACCTGAATAGGGCTTGGCCTTCCCTCTACAATGCTGGCTCCACCACCTGTGGCTCGTCTGATGTCTCTGCCCTGCACTGGGAAAGGAGAGAAGGAATCATGTCAACAGAGTGCTCCAGAGCTGTATCTTCGCTCCCCTGTGCTGGCTCCCCCTCCTGTGGGGCGTCTGATGTCTCTGCCCTGCACAGTGAAAGGAAGAAGAGAGTCATGTACACAAAGTGCTCAGGAACTGGTTTGGACTAGGCAGAGGCCTCTTTACCTTCAGAGAACAAAGGATTTTGGGGAAATTAGATCACTTCTGGAACAAGAAACCTTTCTGCCAAGGAGAAGGACCAAGGAAGCAACAGGAGTTTGGACTGCCCCTCTGCCAGTGTGCTGTTTGCTGGGTTGGCCTGCAGTGGTTGCTTCATTGCCAAGGGAAAGAAGAAGGAACTTTGTAATGACTTTCATCTACCGAATATTCTCCAAGGGCTTGAAATGTGATTGCCTTGCCTCCTGCCGAAGTCTCAGGGACACAAGACTTTACCTCCAGCTCCCTCCTGAATTTTCTTGCTGGGAATTCTGACTCCAGTCACTTGCGTGCCGCTGGGAGCTGGAAGCGCGACGCATCGAGAAGAAGCGTGTCGTCACCGCAGCTGAAATCATCGCAACTCCGGAGAAGCGAGCCTTCATAGCATCTCCCTGGAAGCGTGTGTTCATCGAAGCTGTCTGCTGTCGCTTCACCGGAGTAGCGTGACGCCACCGAGAGTCGCCATCGCATCGCCGGAGAAGTGTGTTGCAGGGCCTGTCACGGCTCCAAAGTACAGAGTCGTCGCAAGGCTGCCAGGGCGTCATCGTATCGTCATCGCATTGCCGCATCAAGGGCGCCATCTTCTCGCATCACAACCGGATTGTCGCATCTCATCAAGGCGCCATCTTGCGCACCGCAACGGGCCCGCAAGCCGAGAATCTACGCATCACCTCCACACCGGTAAGGCTCACAATGAGTCCCCTACTCTGCGCAAGCCTTGAAAAAGGACGCAACCGTTCCCCCGGGTCACGGAACTGATGCATTTTGCGAGCCTTTCATTCACTTTGAGCTACGCATCCAGGTACTTTGTTGAGAACTTTGTCTCATTTACCAACAACTTGAACTAAGTGACCTTAATCATATTTTAAGCAACCTTAAGTGTAGTATTGTGGATTTTTGTTGTTTGTGGTCTTGTGTTAAGTCTATATAAAAAATACTTATTTTTATAAAACCTGTGTTGTTTCCATCTGTAGTGTTATCACTGTATTACTGAATATATTCACAAATGCTTAACACACTGCCTTTGAGATAAGCCTGTCTGCTCGTGCCAAGCTACCAAGGTGGTGAGCAGGTGTTATTAAGGAGTGTAACCCCTTATCCTGACTTAGAGGTAAGGGTCCCTATTTGGACAAAGGTGAATACCATTGCCAACTAGAGACCCCCAGATCTAACATTACCGAATTGGTAATAACGAATATTATTGAATCGTTAAAATGTACAGATTTTATTACCTACATTCTATTTACCGATACATAATATTTGATAATTAAATGCTCAATGGCCTTTTTTGTGGGGGTAGGATGTGAGTAAAAGAATCAAACTCATACACACTTTAAGTTTCCAGAAGTGCTTTTACTAAGCCTTTATTCTTTGCATCATAAAATCAGGTGGCTGCGAAGTCAGAGCAGCGGGAGGGCGAGGCAATGCGCCCTTCTCCTAGAGGCAGTCAAGGCTGTACAGACCAGCTGACTTTGCATGGTGTTCCCTATTCACACTGACAGTCCACCGTTCGCATTCCAGGTGTTCCATATTGTCTGGTCCTGATGAGACCCCTCCGTTACTCTTAGAGTCGAAACGCTGTTGACATGTATCACAAACTGACTACTCTTTCAGCCTTTATTATTGTATTAGAGTACTGTTAACTCATTAAGTACACTTACCTTTGGTCGTTTTGTATAAATTGAAATCTT
Organism: Lissotriton vulgaris; assembly: GCF_964263255.1. Taxonomy (NCBI): domain Eukaryota; kingdom Metazoa; phylum Chordata; class Amphibia; order Caudata; family Salamandridae; genus Lissotriton; species Lissotriton vulgaris. The sequence continues at coordinate 1,650,451,267 of NC_141689.1, forward strand.
TTTTTTATGTCACCAACTGTAACTCCCCTTGTTTAGGTTCAAGTTCACTTGGGACACTGCGCACACTGTCTGTCTGATTTTATGATGCAAAGAGTAAAGGCTTAGTTAAAGCACTCATGAAAACTTCTGATGTGTATAAGTTTGATTCCTTCTCTGACATCCTATCCCACAAACATATGCCAGTGAGCGTTTAATTATCAAATATCATACACATTGTCCACAGGAACCACTTTTCCTTGTTACACTCCTATTAGGTCTGGCCAAAGAAATGATCAACCCTCTTCAGTGGACACTCAAAACCCGTTACATGGTTACTTCCTCTCCCAATGGTCCTGGTGCCTGACTGGTTAGGGTGAAAAAGAAAGGGGACAACCAAGAGGATCACCCTGAGAAAGAAATAGAAGGCCTCGCAAACCACCTAAGGCTTCTTCCCAGTACTGGAAGCAAGCATACCTCATTAACAGGGCCATCCAGCTCCTGGGTGATACATGGAAGCTTGTGCATATGAGCTTCTAGAGTCTTTAGTTGTTCAACAGGCAACTTTATAACAGTACCTTTCCGAAAAAGTGTATTAGAAATCCAATGATAACAACAAATTGGTTTTGCAATATATTTTTTAAAAAGTTCAAATATAAACATTATAGCTGCTTCATAATCGGGATAGAAAGTATTATATTTAATATTGTTCCCCTTTGCTTTCCTATAGAACAGCTACCCCTGCTACAGTGAAAATAGCTCTTAGGGCTTTTTCACTGTAAGGACATGTTTAACATTAAACCTTTACATGTCATACTTTTACTTGCCATGAACATTGCCTCATAAGCATGTAAGGCAAATTAGGGGATGCCTTATTAATATTTAACAGTAACACTTAAGCCTGTCAAAGGAGTATTTTTAAGTTTAAACCTGCACAGCCATGTTACTGGGGTAGGCCTGCAGTCATGTTGACACTGCCACTATAGTGGATAGCAAAATGAGTGTGCACTCCACTTGTTGACATTCAACTTCCATGTCCTATGTACAATGAGGTATTATATACAAGGAATATATAAACAATTTAACAATGCAAATCAGGGGCATGCCAATCTCATTACATTGAAAAAGAAAGAGAGCACGTGCACTGTACCTCTGGTTAACAGGGGTAAAGTGCACAGAACTCTACAGGCAGCAGAAACACTCTAGGCAAAAATCTGTGGTGGTACCACGCAAAAGATGGCCATTCCCAACACTCCCCAAGAAAAGGATGGAGGGAAAGAGTGCACAATAGATAAAGAAACCAGATTGTATGCGAAAAAGGAGATGCAAGCTTCATATCAAAAATAGAGGTTGAGTTTCAGGAGGGGTGCTGAAAAAGTGTCGGTTTGAAAACCAAGATTAATTTCAAGTTACACAATACACCGGAACATCATCAACTGAACCAACCTGATTTGGGAAGACTGCCTGCAGGAGCATGGGCGCATCTCCTAAACATTAATAGGTTTATGGTTGAGGTCTAATATTTTTTCGAATTCAGAAATCAGGTGAGCACCTCAGATTACCTCACTCAGACGCTCTCTTGATGTTTGTTCATAATGCTGTGTAGATATGCGATAGTATTCACCACCAACTAGGATCAGACACTTTCAAATGACGCACCTCCCTACTATCCCTAGCCGTCATTACACATAGACAAACATCCCCAGCAGTTGACAGCTGGGATTCCTGAGATCAGACCACAAGCTTTCCATATAGCCCTGATACAGATCTCATTGGTAAATCCTGGAAAGTGTGCACTAGCAGCTGGGAGGAGGGACTGGAAAAGCAGACACTTTTCTGCTGTATGATCAGACCAGGTCCCACCTCATCAGCGTCTAAGAGCAGGATCTTCATTTGTAGATACTCCGATCCAGGACAAGGTTTCTCTTTCATGCAAAATACCTGACTGGGGTTACCAAAGGCATTGAAATAGTTGGCACACATTATGCGATGGGACATTATTTAGGGCATCTAACTGCTTTCATTATAAGGCTTTAACTGGACTAATGGATACACTGTTACCTCTGTGTATAGGTAAGGATAGAGAAGGGGCCAGGCGTGTGAATTGGTTGTCATTGATTTTAATTATAATACCTCCTCGGTAATCAGCAGGAGGAAAGAAGTAACTTTCCTGGGACTGTTTAGTCAGGATATTTTCAGTGAGCACTTGCTCCACAGAATAACATTCCATTATGCGCTCAATTAACATAAGAAACATTCAGACAGTACTGTCCTCTTCAGCCAATAACAGTTTATGTGCTGGACCAGCAGTGTTATTCTTTTTCAATTATCAGCATATATGTGCTACATCTATATCTTCTGACGGATGTAAATCCTGGACTATGCTAATGTTTCATACATGACACGATGCCACTCAGTGTAATGTATGCGGTTTCATACCTGGAATATACAGTCAAAATCTGTTTCAGACATCAAGAGGTATTTGGTAAACTGATGGTATTAATTGCATAAGTCTGAACCTGTGAGATATGTGTAACCGTGAGGTATAGTTCAGCTGCATAAAGTTTGAGGCTGAGGGTCTTTGAAAGTTGAGCAATATCCCTGCTACATGAGGTATGAACATGCTACCCACCAAAAGCCTGGTCTGTAAGATCTGCTTAAATCCAGTGTGTTTGATGATGGTACACGAACGAATGTCAGATCTATGTTAAACTTTCAGAATAATCAGAAAACATTGAAACCATTTTATTGTGAATTAATTTCAAACAAATGTAGTCCATGTGCATGTTTCTAAATTCTGTAATGGATCTTATGGGCTAATGAATGAATGAAAAAGTGTATTGCATATATATAATAAAATACCAGCTCAATCACAAAACGATAAAATCAGTGTAAATACAAAATGGAAGATAACCATGGATTTAAAAGTCATAAATTATACAAACAGGATTAAAGTCTAAAAATTTCGGAAACTTCCCAATGAATTGCACATCATTAGTAGAAAAACAGTGTCTGATGGCCTCTTGAAATGTTTTACAGTTAGCTTTTATAAAGAGGACTTCAGGTATTTTTTTTCCTTGCAGACAGTGAAGATGGACACAGACACACAATATGTTCGAAAGATTCTTGCTTACAGCCAGAAAGCCGACAGTATCCTAACGGATGATGCTTCTTATTCCATGATCATTCGAATTAGGCGATGGGTACATAAAGGAAATGGAAACTCAAGTACTTAACCTTACAAGCTGAATTTAAGGAACAGGCAGATAACCCTGAGCTGTGCTCAGGCAGGTACCAGAGTCATAATCTGAATGTCTGTAAGCCTGTGATCCAGCGGGCCAAAGGAAATTCAGTCTCATATGAACATCTCTACACCACGATACTCACCATAATTCATAAATCTATCACTAGGCCCATTATGACAGAGACATGAATTGACCAACTGAATCTTATGACCTAATTAATCAGAAACACATTATAATTCGTTTAATTAAGTCACTATCATAGGCAATGGATTAACTAATGGTAACTCAAGGAAACAAACAAGACCAGCTTGTCATTTCAAATCTATTTTATTAACTTTATTATAGAGCAAAATGCATTTTGAAGCATAAATTCTTTTATTAGCAATTTTAATTAAGCACATTTATTTATTAGAAAGGCACATTTGACTGACAGTTCAAACCAAAATCAACATGAGAAGCGCTCTCACATTTAGGAAATTCCCTAAACCCTATTTCCCTAACTTAGCTGAAGAAAATCCTAAAGGGAAAAGTAAAGTCTCAATGGATCTTACGTGAAACGAAAGTCCAACAGCATCTCTGGAGCACAGGAACGAGCCAGCAGCGCTCCTTGCAAGGGGGCAATTTGTATACCTTTTTCCTATCAAAAACTAACTAAAAGAATACAAATATTCGAGCAACACGAAACACGATTGGACCAGAGACATCGTCCGATGAAGTCATTTGCCTTTTGCAGAGCAAAAGTCACGTTTTTTCAAGAGCGGCATTGTTCATAGACTAAGAGTGTAACAGGCTGTTCCGTGATTTGCAACATTAGGTAAAATCAACTAATGCTGCCTCCGTCCAAGCTTTTCTGCCGCTGCACATCCTGTCCTTGACCATGAAAGCTGAATCAAATGTCCATTCATTACTTCCATGCAGCCTTGCTCATACGAGCGACTTTCAAAGAATTATTGTAGAAAATATTTCCACTTTCATACGCTGCTGTACAAGGCCCAACTTTGACAGGACTTCGGACATCCATTTTAGAATTAGGCCACAGGCCTCTTTTAGCATTTATTTTATTTATTTATCTTGTATAGCGCAAACAGCTACCCAGCAAAGGGTTTCCCGGCGCTGTGATTCAGTAGTAGTTAATCGGACGACTGACTTAGATGTTGAATAGCCAGGTTTTTAAGGCCTTTCTGAATTTGATGTAATTAGCCTCTGAGCGCAGAGCTTGTGGCATGGTGTTCCACAAGGAGGGACCAAGGTAGGCAAAAGATTTGCCGCCCATACGTGATAGTTTTATTTTAGGAACAACAAACTTATTAGCTGTTGCAGATCTCAGAGTCCTAGATGGAATGTAACATTGTACCAGATTTTGTAGGTACTTAGGGGCTTTGTTTGTAGAGATCTTGTGCATGAAGCATAAGGACTTGAATTTAATTCTGTTCTCTATTTTTAGCCAGTGCAGCTCACGTATAAGTTTGGTGGTGGGTGAATGGATAGGAATTTTACCTAACAGTCTCGCGGCAGCATTCTGCACAGTTTGCAGTTTGCGGACTGTGGCTTTGTTGGCCCCCAAATATAACTCATTAGCGTAATCTAACCTTGATGTTATTAAGGCGTTAATGACAGTTTTTTTTGTGTGGTCCGGTAGCATCCAACAAATTTTCTTTAACCACTTCAAGATGACAAAGCAGGTGGCCGATGTTTTGACAGCTTGCTGGTGCATACTGAGTGTGACTGCATGACTCTAGTATGCAAGGAAACACAAGACAATAATGAATTCAAGAAATTATAATTATTCTGTTACCCACCCCCTTTACTAATATTAACCCATTAGTCTATGTTACCTAGCTTTCCATACAAAAGATAAACATAGCACAAACACATGAGATGACATGACATAAACAAAAGCACATTAAAAGAATGCACATGCTATTATTTGAAACAGCCGCAATTAATGTTCAATAAAACGAAAGACAAGGTAAATGTTTTATTTAAAGCGGAATGACAAACTCGACAAGAGCACAAATAATTAAACCCGTGTGTTCATTATTCTAGGTTGTGTCAGTACAAAAAAGCGCAAAACATGCAACACTCATTAGTAAATTAAAATTATGGGAGTTTCATTACTGCGTGCTTTATTTCAAAATTTATTCTGAAAGTTCGCTCCATCAACTCCCTCATCTGGTGATTTATAAATCACCAAACAAACCCAAAAATGTATTCTAAATTTTACTTTTAGTAATGTCATATAATGATCTCTCTCTGTGTTAGTAAATCTAAACTCCTGTTTCATCAGTCTGGCTGGAACTCTCATATTGAGCCCTGCGGAACTCATCCATTTCCATCTCCTTCTCCTGAGCTTTTCTGAGTTTATAAATCCTTCTTTTTTCCCTCACATGTTTCTTTCTCTTGTGAATCATGCAACTTAACAAAAGTGTCACAGTAACTATGATTATTACAGGATAAAGCACTTTGCCAATGATTGAACTGCCAATATCTGCAAACCATTCTTTTATTGCCCCAAATCTTTTTGCCAAACGTTCAGAAAAACTGTCACTTTCCATGGGTTCTATTTCTGAGTGAAATTCTGTAATATTCTTGATTAATAATTCTATGTTCTGACTCTTATCTGGGATATATGTGCAGCAATGCTGAACATGCACAATCCCACAGACTCCTCCCTCTTTTGCTAAAAGGATATCTAACGCAAGCCGGTTTTTCATAACCATGCTTCTGGTAGCAATGAGCTCTGTATTAACCAACTGAAAACCACCTGTAGTATCAGTGGACAACCTGTCAACAATTGTGTAAACCTTTCTGATTTTAATGGCATTCAAGGTAATTCCTACCATAGGAATTATTGCGCCAAATATATCTCCCATGATCTCAGAAAAGCTTTCTCTTTTAAATCTATTCAGGTGTTTGCCAATTTCGAATGATCCTTCTCCATTTCTGTCAACATGGAAAATCTTAGGAAAGACAAGGCCAAGGTAACATGTACCATACCAATGGTCAGGAAAACTGAAATATGCTTTGTTTCCACAAACAAAATAGATTCCTGGGAAAATTGGGTCTTTACCACCTTTAAATCTCCATCCCCTACAATTCGGTAAGTGTCCTCACATTGGCTAGCACCGACAAAATAATTGTCATAAAGCATGTTATCTCCTCTAATGCATAACTTTCCACTAGCTGGATCATCTATGTGAATAGCAGCATATCTATTTTCACCATTGAGCTTCTCATCCTCGATCTGCCAAAATTTGGATTTAGTTTGTTTCAGCATTTCATTCCTTTTATAAATCACTCTCCTCTCCTCAACCTGATCAGGGAAAGATCTTTCTTCATCTCTAATTTTGCAAGTTAAATTATTCTTGTAAGCGTACTCATAGGTAAGTTCATTTGTTACCAGGAAAAATTCTCTCATCTGCTTAGCAGGCCTAACTTTGTTTAGACTATGCACAATTTTTAAGTTAGCAAAAATCTCATCGAAATCTGAGTAATAATACTCCAGTCTACCAGTTTGATAAAACAAACTTGATATAACACTGCATGTTATTCCATAAGTAAGGGGAAGCATATTATAATTGACCCCTTCAGAAACTGAAGTAGGAAGCTTAGCACACACATAACAATCCTTAACATCCATGACTCTTACATACTCCGATAGGAGTCTGGAAAAAGAATTAGTAGTAAAATCTCCAACAAATCTGTCCTGTTGGATCTCTGGTTTATGCTCAATAACTCTATTACTTTTGCCTGCACTATCATGATCAGATTGTTTAGATTCAGCTTTGCTTGTCATATTCACCTTGTAATCAGTATTAGGCATTTTACTAAGCTCAAACTAAAACAAAAATTTTAAACTTAAATTAGTATCACTTAAAATTATTATCTAACACACCCTCCCCTTTTTTTTAGTAACCCTCTAACAGCTTTTCTTCGACCTTGCGTCCATAAAAAGTATCCGGCTAACACAATTTCTTCAACCTTAGTTTGAGCTGAGTAAAATGCCTAATACTGATAATTCTAGGTGTGCAATTCTTAGAAGATGTTGTAAAATGTCTTCTATTTGTGTGATTCTAATCATTCTAGTTTGGTTAATGTTAGCAGTCATCTTTCCTCTTGGCATTAATAGGGAGGATTACAAGGTGAATATGACATGCAAAGCTGAATCTAAACAAGCTGATCATGATAGTGCAGGCAAAACTAATAGAGTTATTAAGCATAAACCAGAGATCCATCAGGTCAGATCTGTTGGAGATTTTTCTACTAATTCTTTTTCCAGACTCTGATCGGAGTAAATCTTTTTGTTGCTAGATGGTTTTTATAGCTTGTTTTATGAGGGTTTTCCTAGACGACCGTGCCAGTTTTGTTAGGGTTGATAGAAGAGGTAAATTATTCTGGCTTAAGACCTTCCTAATGTTATATTCCATATAGGTACCTATATAGGCGCAGGTAACATTGCAACCTTTCACCTATATTCTTCCCTACATTACGTACATAACGGTTCCTAGGGACTGACCTTTTACCTAGATACGACCCTGCATTCAGAACACTGGTTTTTCCCTAGTTTAAATCCCATACATTATGCATGAGGTTTCTTGGAAGCACAACTAAAGGGGATGATGGACGGAGTGTTGAACTTTGCAAGCACTCACCCCCAGCCATCTGATCTGGGTTTAATCCATCATCATTCTTTAGCTCACTCCACCACCCCTGTTCAGACATGGCCATATGCAAATCAATCGTACCTTGTGCCTCAGTGGAACAGTCCAGCCCGAACTGCCAAGCAATGTCTTCCCTGGACCGGAAACAAGCATTCCAGACCGGTTTCTGGCTAATCAGCCTTCATCAGTCAGGCTAGCTTGAATTGATGAGGGTTATGAACCCGAAACCGGTCCCAGGATGCTTGTTTCCGGTCCTGGGAAGACATGGCTTGGCAGTTCGGGCTGGACTGTTCTCATGAGGCACAGGGTCAGACTGATTTGCATATGGCCATGTCTGAACTGGGGTGGTGGAGTGAGCTAAAGAATGATGATGGATTAAACCCAGATCAGTTGACTGGGGGTGAGTGTTTGATTTTCTCAAGCGATCCGTCCATCATCCCCTTTGGTTTCTTGGAAGCACAGCAGGACTACCATCTCCTGTATAACATCTTTGTATAAAGTTCAGGTCCAAGGTCATCTTTTAGGGCGACACAGTAACACAGCAAGGTAGGACTCCTGTGGAGACTTATGGGTATATATAAATCACATATTGCTTAGAAGGATAGAGGAGACTGAGACTTCCTGGCTGACACACTGACCAGAGGCGCAGAGGGTCCTGCATGCAGACACTCCAGCTCTCAGTGGTCTAACATCCCTCGCGGGGTGTGCAACTCGAGACCAGGACGGGGTCCCATATTCTCTCATTCTCAGCTAATGGGGTTGACTACATCCTAGAGGGGTTCTTGGCATAACACCTACACATATGTTAGGTACATCTAGTTAGGGAGACATTGTGGGAGTACGCACTTTTAATCATGTATTTTATCTACTTGTATATATTTATGATTACTGCAAGATGGTAGAACTGTACCATCCTTTTACTTTCATAGTACTTCTAATCATACATCTCTGCTACTGTCTAATGGTTGTTACAGCTCATGTCAAGTTAAGTCAAGTCAGAGAATTTATATAGCGCACTACATACCCAGAGGGTCTCAAGGCGCTTGAGGAGGGGTGGGGAGTTACTATTCTACACTAGAATAACAACTGTTCAATACATTTTTATTGAAAAAGCCCAGCCTGTTTATTCTGTGTACCTATGAGAAAAACTAAGAGGGTTCAGGGTTATTATGTTCTGAGGTTGCCAAGAACTATTCTCTCCCTGATAAGAGGAAATTCTAGTGGCACTGTGAGCTAGCTGATACAGACAGGCTAACATACCCGGTGAAGGTGCACGGAATCAGTCTGTCACCAATCCCACAGTTTATATTATCCAAACGCACAGATCCTGTATTGGTTATATAGAAACTACACAACACCAATACCAGCAATACTCAGTGTTGAATTAAAATCCCTTACGATTGATATATATATATAAAATGTCAATGTGTCTTCTGTAGCTTTGAAACAATCACATATATATTTTATAACTGCACCAGTCTGTTTTAGTGCTAATGAAATTAACACAAACTCCAGACTAATCTTACAATGAGGGGATGAAGGGTGAAGGATGATCAATTACTTAATTTTGTTAATATATATTTTGTCCAACGCAGCTATAATTTCATCACTAAAAATCACGGAAGCCTGCTAAAGAGTCAGGATTAGCTTGCCTTTAATAGCTGTAATTGCAGGACAGATTGCTTGACCGCCATAAACATAAAACACTTTTTTCAAGGGTGGCGTAATTAATTGTGCTTTTATTCGTTTATAAGCTAGATGATTTTCCCAGGTAAACTTCTTGTCAATTGTTATGCCAAGATATTTATAGTGTGTCACTTCGTCGAAAGATAGCCCTCGGATGTAAAACCCAGGTATACTCTGCATCCAAAAGACATTGTGGGCTAATGTGCAAAATCCATTTTGTAATGTAAAAAATCACTGTATTGTCTGATGCCCAAGACTGTCAGATCTGAGATACAGCTCTGCTGCACTTTAAGCCAGTATGGTAAGATTAAATAATGTCTTCTAAGGTCTGCAGATACAAAATATGCATTGACTCCATTAGCCATTGGTGGCAATCGGTGGTCATGAGATAATTACAGCTTCTCATTGGAAGCTGTGGTTTGGCAACAAGTTTTGTCTGGGGATATGATAACTGTGTTGAGGCATTTAAGATGGCATTTGAACATGCAATTATTGCACCAGAGTATGTGACCTGTCATATATCATTATTGCCTCAATGGCACCACGTAGCAGTATCCTAGTTAATATATGGGTGATCACTAAAAAGGCATAATTTAGCAACTGTGTTTTTAATGTAATAATCTATTGTTGTTGCTGTTATTACTTCAACTATGACACTTTCTGAGATGTCATTAGTCAAAATCATGTGTCATCACTTCCTGTGAAGATGTCGTATGTTAAAGGGCATTTGATGTGGCTTCCGCCACCCGTGGAATTTTGATGAATTGGAGCCTCTGCTGTTGCATTGGGATTGGCATGCCAGAAGAAACTAAGGGGCATATTATCAATAACAGTGTTAAAATTATCGCCGCTTTAGAGGCAGAAAAGTGCCAGTAAAGCGGCAATAATGGGCTTGATAATATGCCCTGGAGAATTCCAATAGAAGCCCATGTTCACACCAGAACATGGACTTCTATTGGAATTCTCAAGGGCATATTATCAAGCCCATTATCGCCGCTTTAGTGGCACTTTTCTGCCGCTAAAGCAGCGATAATTTGTAATGCCATTCTTGATAATATGCCCCTTACTTCTAAACCATTAGGTGGAGAAATAATTTTATTGAAACTGCACTCTTGTTGAAATGGGGCAAAGTTTCACATGAGGTAGAAGGGCCCATGCCCTCGTATGGAAATGTTAGAACCCACTAGTCAATGATGAACGTAAGGGCCTTCATATCTCCTTCAAGATTGTGGGAAATAAAGCAATATGTCAAAATCTTATCTAAATGTGCATTTTCATGCTTACAATGTTAAAGTGAATATGGCACTATTGCCTTAATGTGCATCCGTAAACATGAGAAGAACCAGTCCCAAGTCCTGTATTTTAAATATTTCGGAATTGTAGCAATAAATAATAGCAACATTTTATCTTTACTAATCCCAGCACTGTTAAACGAGACAAGAAATACAGTATAACTTGTTCAGTTTACCACAATGCATGTGGACTGTTTAGCAACTGAGAACAGCTATAATGATTTAATTCTTTAGTCATTGGTCTCAGATAAACATGTGGCAGTATTATGAGGGGTCTGAATAACAACAATACAACATAAGGATGTATCCTGTAACTAAACATTATCAATACAAAGAGAATAGCCAAAAAACTGTGAAAAAATATAATTTAAGACACAGAAGCTTTTTCAATGAATAAAGTATTTGTACAGGGGCTGAGCTGTTATTTCATCTAATCTTCCATGCCACTGGATATAACGTTTACTTACAATTATTAGGCAACTTTAAAGCATACCAGAGTGAAGACCTTGTATATATAAGATTGTATGCATTTAAAAAGAGGTACTGGCCAAAATTATTAGCAACTGCATACACTAAGCTGATTCTCCCTAATACTTCTTATTAATGGCCAAAAGGGTCAGTATGACGAAAGTGGAGTAGCAGTCAAGATCACAGGACCAAGACAAAAATGCAACATGTGTCAAGAAGTATTATCTCCTTATTACTTCACTCGTCCCATTCCTCACGCCTATAAGCAATGTAACACTAATACTGTCATCCACTTCCGCATTTGAAAGCTTTCTTCACTTTCTACCACCTTAAACACAATTTACCCATGAAATCTCTCTACTAAAATCCCTTTTTGTGCCCTTTAATTTTTGGACTTTTTCTGAGGTTTGCTGTGGTGCTTTCCTTTACTTTCGGGGGTGTAGGGGCCATCTTTATTTCCCAAATGTCCTTAAAATAAGGAGCCTGTTTTTTATTTCATTACATTTACTATCTGCTGGCATTATTATATTCCTTATTCAGGGTACAAATAATTTGGGGTAAAATTGGATTAAGCTCTTAGTAAATCATTCAAGTCACGAAAACACACCTAACCCTTCAGTCAAAACCAAAACATATCTGGGCGTAGAAGGAAAAAGAATGACAAATATAGAAGAAATAGATCTGTCTTCTAACAAAACAGATTGATTCGTCAGCCTAGGGGTGCCCATTCTAACTCTTTAACTCGTTATTCAGGAGGCAAAGGTGGGCTAAATCAGGGCTCCTGACAGTTCAAGATCCCGGTTGGTGGGTACCTTCTTCAATTTCAACAATGATGTAAGGAGTCAGTTTCAGACAGTTGTGTTCTTTGTTGTTCAGAGGGTTAAGCGATATAGGTCTCCACACAGATTCTGGGGTACCACTTTATAAATGCAGCCTGGCCAGTGTACTCAGAGAGGAAAAAAACTCTTTGCCGATTCCCTAGTCAAGAAAAAGGTCATAATTCCTCCCCCTTATTGAGAAAGAGGATGGCTTCCCGGATTACAGGGTGATCAACAATCTTTATTTCCTCAACACCTTTATCCCCAGAATGTGTTTCAAGCTTAATATATTTCAGCAGGGGATTACATCAATTTCAAGGAGAAACTTTCTAACCAAGATAGATCTTCAGAGTGCCTACCTGCATGTTCCTATATCATAATTTTATCATAAATACTTCAGGTTTGTCATACACAACTAGCATTGACAATTTCAGGTACTACCTTTTGGCCTTTAAGACCTCCACCAGAATGTTTATAAAAGCTCAAGCACTGGTACTGTGCATCTTGCACTTTCAGAGAATTATGGTCCATCCTTATTTAAATGATTTTCTGATGCAAGCCGTAACTGATGGAAACTCAGCATTTGATATATGCCAGCTAATTTTTGGCCTGTAAAGGAGAATTTTGACTTCAAGTGGGGCCTGCTCAGGATGTCTTCTCAGACTACATCGTCGGTAAGAGTGCATGACAGAGCTGGAGGTATTGAAAAGTGCGGTGCATGTTGTATTCCGACTACAAATCTTGAATTGACTTCAATGACCCATTATGCATCACATCTCCCAATGGAGAAATGCCTATGGTGTCCCAAGCAGAGAGCAGATACCTGTGGGAGTCTGCAACCCCGCCAAATGTGGAGTATTCAGCATTAGACTACCCACCCATCCCAATGGTTCTCACAGCACTGGCCCAGACTGCAAGTGCTACCCTCGTGGCGGAAGGTAGACTCAGGGGGGAGTCACCACCATAAAGTAGATGCGGGAGGTTACAGCGACCCATTGCCCATCCCTTTGCCGCATACTCCTTTTTGTCAAAGCCCTCAAACCACCATTACTTTAATTCAAGTAAGTGTGCTGCCCATTAGTAAAAAATAATTTAGGAGTATCTACCCATCCCTCGAAAACAGGCCGACAATCTTTCTCCAGAGATCAGAGATACTCGGGGAAGGCCCCCTCCCCACAGCAGTGTCCTAATGAATGCACTGTGTTTAGTGAAAAATCTGCGATCCACCGGAAAAGGATGATTCTGCAGCTGATAAAGGAGGAGCAGAAGATTAACCATTTTAAAAATGGCAGAGCATATCAAAAGGGACAGGGGAAGAGTGGACCAACATTTCACAGCTTTCGCAAGGGTGTTCAGCTGAGGAAGGAAATTGAGTTCATAGGACTGCGTATTGTTATCCATGGTGTAGACTGCCTGTTAGTTAAACCCCAAGGGGAACACTCATGTCTCCAGTGCCTAAGACATGGTCAGGAGGTTGGGTGAGATGGGAAAGATTGAAGATTTATTAGAGTTTATGTGTAGGTGCGAGTGTGAGCTAAAGATCTGAAGGATCTGATGTGCCCAGGGTCCAGTCATCTCCAGGTCTCCAAGGAACATCAAGAAGTCACCAATATATGACAAGATTATGTTGCCCAGCTCAGGGGACCATTGGAAGCCCTGGAACAGCATGTCTACTCTCATCCATGCTTCCACAGGTTCACTTGCCAATTCAGCAGCAAGGGGGACAGCAGACAGCCTTGCCAGGTACTCCTCTCTATCAGGAAACAGTCTAAGAATCCCCCCGATGTGCACATTGGCCCTGAGGTTAGTATAGAGTAGGCACACGTACCAAATGAACTTTGGCCCAAATCCAAGATGCGGCAGAAAAGCGAATAAGTACTACCAGTCCATCGAATTAAAGGCTTTCTTAAAGTCAAACCCTGCTCAATTAAATGGCATTGTGAACGCTTTGTAAGTTGTGACAAGTAGAGTGATGGGGCATAAATCCAGCTTGATCGTGGACCAAATAAATAATAAGCCCAGAGAGCCGAGTGGCCAACATTTTGGCCCAGATCTTTACCTCGTATTTAATAATGGTATCGGCCTATGGTCCTCACATTGTGTACCTTTCAATCCTGATTTACAGAATTTCAACAATTTTAGCCGCTCAGAGATCGGTGGCAGGTCATCTGGTGCTGTCGCCTCTTTGAAGGCTGCCAGCAACGAGGGACCCTTTTTGGGCCAAATCAGGTTCCAAAATTCCACTGGAAAACCATTCGGTCCCAGTGCCTTGCCTGTCTGAAGTTGTGCTAGAGCCACTCTCAGTTCATCACATGTGATCTCGGCCTCCAGGAATTCATGAGCTCCATATGAGAGGCAAGGGATTGACAGGTCTACCACCCATTGATGTAGGTCTGATTGAGAGATTGAGGGGTCAAAGCTATATAAGTCTCTGAAATAAGATGCAAACACACATGTGATTGATTCACTGTTGGTGACAGGTAAATCATCCTCAACTACGAAGTAGGCCACCGGGGCACTGGTCTATTTAGGGGTACACAGCCAATGAAAGGTTTTGCTGGCCTTGTTACTCCATTGATATTTGCAACTGCAGGTGCACTTTCAGGCCTCCTGCACCTTCTGTAGAAGTTCCTGTCTAAGCAGGTTTTGCGTGTTCAGCAAGGCCTTCAAGAGGAAATCCTCAATCGATGCCACATAACAGCTCTCAAGATCAAGCAACCTCTCCTTGAGATCCTTAACCATCCTCTGAGTGTGGTTCTTCTAGCACTTGTAATAACTGATGATATTCCCACTGAGGGTGGACTTCTGGGCCTCACATATCGTGCCCTGTCACACTACCTAACCCTGATTTTCAGTGATGAAATACTGGCATCCCTGTTGGCACCTCTGCCTCAACTCCTCGCTTTAAAGTCTCCAGTGATTTAGGTGCCGGTCTGTCACAGCCTGAGGCTAGCACCATGCCTACTCTATCACCACCCGTCTGAGGTGGTGATAGAGAGGCCCTGTGCCAAAAATATGTGTATCTAAAACTCGGTGGCTCTCACGGTGAGGCATGGAAAAGTGGTCAAGTCTGTAGAAAGACTGGTGGGCTCCAGAATGAAAGGTGTACCCCCTCTCCTGTGATGGGCCCTCCACATGTCAACCAGAGTCAAGTTGTTTAGGATAGTCGACAGTGGCCAGCATTTGGAGGGGTAGAGGAGTGATCAAGCTCTGGGTCGCACACCTCATTGAGCAAATCAAGAAGATTATTAAGCCCTGCAGTGTGCTTGTCACCACCATTTACCAGGCCAGAGCATCACGCCACCCTTTGGATACTGCCAAGGGAGTCTGTTGTCTTTTCAAGGTGGCCGTGCCATGCAAGCTCTTGTGGAAACCTGGGTGGTAGACCTGAGCGCAACACCTGCTGGCCAGAAAGGGACAGTGATTCACAAGAAAGTGAGGGCCATATGTACAAGCCCCTATTTCCAACACATTGTCACTTTTACAGACATAGTTGTGGCGATAGGGGCTGGACCTTATGTACAAGGTAGAGTTAAGCCACTTAACAGCGACGCCGAATCCGAGGAGAAAAATTAGAGAAAATGAAAGCAGGACAGACTGTAACCCAAAAGGCAGTAGCGTATGAAAAGGAAAAAGTAGAGAAGAATATCGAACAACTAGATAGACAGTTTAGATTACAGACTGATAAAAGTTATGTGACCCGAACCAAAGTGGAAGATGAAATAGAGGAACTGTTGGAGACTCGCCCTCCACCCCCATATGCGCCTCAGGGTTTGTACCCGGCAGTTCCAGTAGATCGAAAGGGAGGGATGGGAGCAGTGATTGCTACTGCTCCAGTAGCCGTGCACCCTCCTACTCCGTTGTCTGTCCCTCCTACCCTCCGTCCCACTACCTCGTAATTAATTACCTTGTTACCCGGGACGGCGGTTGCTTCCCCTACCTCTCCAGTATTTTTGACACCCCCAGCTAGGGGAATGTCTGTTACCTCTAGCGGGATGACCGCTGCCTACTCAGAAGACATCCCGCAACGTCCTGCGGGAGGGATGGAAGGTCGTCGGGTTTTTACTCGATCATCTTTAGGTGAGGAAGAGAGAGGGGCTATGGTGATTCAGGCGTCCCAATGGATGCGGAATCCAATTTATACTCTAGAGGACATTTGGAGTACAATGAAAGATTTTGAACCAGTTGCTCAACAATTAGCATTAGAGCATATGGCAATAAGATTGATTTCTTTATGGGAACAATGCTTCCATGAAGGCCTGGCCCCCCCAATTTTGTGTGACATTAGAGATCAAGCTTTTAAATTTGAGTTACAGGTTAACAAAGTATTCCAGAAGGTTGAAAGTTTAATTAATTACCGGGATTGAATGGTTAACAGATGCCCAGATGCGAGACACAGTACCCTATGAGAGAAGTGCACCCCATCTTCCACCCCGAAGTTCCCGAAGTATTGGATGGAGGAAGTAATGTCACTAGAGCACGTATAGAGGCACATTTCCAAGACCAGTGGGTTTATGCCCCTTGGAAACGGAGTGAAGTCCTTACGTTAAAGGCTCAGCTCCCTGATCCTCTGAAGAATCCTACGGCTTATTATAAAGAATTAACTGAAGCCGCTAATTCGCCCGTTATGACTTTAGCTGATATCGAGTTAATTTTCGGTCTTCTAGTCCCTGTGGACATATGGAGACAAGTGCATGATTCAGATCATGCTGCTGAACTTGGAGGGACCTGGGATCAAATAAAGGCATGGGACAAAGATCAAAAACCTGGTAATAAACCTAAAGATGAGATTTTGGCTCTTCCAGCTCAGATTATTACATTCATGCAAACTCTTATTCTCCCGAGGAAGGTAGATTGGGGTAAATTGACAGCCTGCATTCAAAAGAAGGATGGGAATGTGTCACATTTCTTTACTCGAATTGAGAAAGTATTTTTTGACTTCAGTGGGCAAGACTTGTCCACCGAGGGTGGTATACGGCTATTTGTCAATAGATTTGTTACTAACTTGTTGCCAGAAATAAAGACACGTTTGCAGGCTGCCGAGAGTACTTGGACTACGTCACCCCCTTCAGGTATCATTAGAATGGCTCAGTATTATGTGCACAGGGATAATGAGAGTAAGGATAAGTCGGATAAAAAAGTTAAGGACTTGAAAACTCGTGTATTGCTGCAACAAGTTAGCCGAGGGCAAAATGGCAGAAGAGCGAGTAGGGCCCCTTTTCCTAGGGGTACAATGATGAGAGGAGGAGGAGGTCAAGGACACCCTTTAAGGTATGATCAGTGTTCCAAATGCAGACAAGATGGACACTGGCGAGCCCAGTGTCCATTACTGTTTGAGCGGGGTGGTTTCAGCAGGGGCCGAGGAAGAGGAGGTACTGACAGAAGCAGCATGAAACGTAGTGACCGGTCGGGCGGTGATTCAGGGAAAAACTATTTTGATGATTTCCAAGGGAGACAATACTATAATGAGGACTATCATCAAGATACCTATTGTGGAAACAATTATGCATGAGACAGCCACGGACAGAGCAGGGACCATATATCAGTACCAGTTGACCAGCAGGGGCCCTACGTCCAGGGGAATTTGATGGAGACATCTGAAAAGTTTTTAGTGGATACAGGAGCTATGAACAGCTCTGTTGCTCATGCATTGGTTCCAGGGGCTGCTCTGTCTGGGCAAAATAACGTATCAGTGGGATTTTCAGGGATCCCTGTGGTCAGCCCCGTTTCAAAACCACTTCCCTTTACCATTGGGCCCGTGACTGTAGAATCACCGTTTCTACTTACTTCTAGTTGCAGTGAGAATTTGCTGGGTTTGGATATATTGAAAAGATTGCATGCTTGTATTTATTGTTCTCCTGATGGTGTGTATTTAACATTGCGGCCTTCTCCCCAATGTGCATCTCAATGTTTAGTGAAAAATGCACCCCTCCCTCCTGAGTTCTCAGATATACCACCTACTCTATGAGCAAAGGGGGACACGGATGTCGGTCTGTTGAAAATACCACCTGTATCCATAACCCTAAAAGCAAATGTGCATTTGCCCAGTATTCCTCAATATCGCATCTCACCTTAAGGCCAACAGGCTTTGTTGCATGTTATTCGTGATTTGATAAAAAAGGGAGTAGTAGAGGAAACAGAATGAATATTTGTAATAGTCCTATTTTACCGATTCTGAAGAAGGCCCCTTTAGATGGTGATCCTGATTATAAAGATACTTATGGTTTTGGAATAGACCTAAGAGAGGTTAATTAAATTGTGGTTCCTCAGTATCCTGTGGTTCCTGATATCACTGCCATCCTAACTATGATCCCCCCTAACGCACAGTATTTCTTGGTGATCGATCTAAAGAACGCTTTCTTTAGTATCCCCATACATCCCGACAGCCGTCATGTCTTCGGATTCTCATTATCTGGCCGAAGCTTCAGATTCTCTTGCGCACCTCAAGGCTATACTGAAAGTCCTAACATTTATAGTCAGGCTCTGAAAACAGTATTGGATGAATTGGTCCTCCCTTCCGGTACTGTTCTAATTCAATATGTGGATGATATCTTGGTGGCCTCTGATACGGCGGAGGGTTGTAAGGAGGCCACTGTCAAATTGTTGCATCATCTGGCTACTCATGGTAATAAAGTATCTCTGTCCAAGTTTCAGTATTGTCAACAGGAAGTGACCTACCTTGGTCACTTACTGTCGAAAGCGGGGAGGCTATTAACTCCTGAACGTATATCTGTTATTACTAACATGTCTGTGCCTCCTACTCAACGTGATGTTCGTGCTTTTCTAGGCATAACCTCTTACTGTCGCCAATGGATTCCTAATTTTTCTCTACTGACTAAACCTCTGTTGCACTTGGTTACGAAAGATGTGCATGAACCCTTACCCTGGACGGATGAATGTCAAGATGCTTTTAATTCTTTGAAATGTGCCCTTTGATCTGCACCCGTACTGGGTACTCCTGACTACCGAAAACCTTTTGTACTCTACGTGCATGAGGTGGACGGTTGTTCTCTTTCAGTGTTGACCCAGGATTTTGGCGGAAAACAAAGACCCTGTGCATTTTTCTCGGCAGTATTGGATAATATTGCCCGAGCCCTCCCTAGCTGTCTAAGGGCTACTGCTGCTGTGGCAGTGGCTATTTGACAGTCGGAAGGGATTGTTTTGAATACTGACCTCACAGTGTTGGTACCGCACGCTGTGGACATATTATTAAACAGAACAAAAACTCAGCACCTCACAAGTGCGCGACTGATTGGTTATGAATTAACTTTATTTGCACCCCACATTAAAATTACAAGATGTGCCACTCTGCATCCAGCCACGTTACTACCCCTCCCTTCGAGTGATCAAAAGGATGATGTCCATGATTGTATATTTCGGACAGAAGAAGAAATGAAGGGACGTGTAGACCTCACTGATTCCCCTTTATCTGACCCGCAAGGGGAATTGTATGTGGATGGCTCTTGTTTCAAGTTACCAGATGGCAGGACCACAGCTGCTTATGCTATAACTACTCTTAGAACAATAGTAGAGACTGCTCGGGTTTCTCAGCACTCAGCGCAAGCAGCTGAACTAATAGCATTCTTAAGGGCCTGTGAGTTGAGTGAAGGGTTAAGATTGAATATCTTTACTGACAGCTAATACGCCTTTGGCGTAGCCCATAGTTTTGGGCGGCTGTGGAGGGAACGTGAATTCCTTACTTCTCACAGTCAAAGAATACAACATGGCCAGTTGATTGAAAGACTGTTATATGCTTTAACCTTACCAGAAAAGGTAGCTATTATCAAGTGTAGTGCCCAAAAGAAAATCACTGATACTACAGGAGAAGGAAATGCTTTTGCTGATCAAGTAGCGAAAGAAACAGCACAAACTAAAACGTCCACAATGTTCCCCAGTGTAGCAACTCGATGGGTGGCGGAGTCTACAGTATTTTATAACACTATTGAAAGTGTTAAGGAATTGCAGAAAGTGGCCATGACAGATGAACTGTTAAAATGGTAACAGGAAATAGGACGGTTAGACAAGAATGATTGTTGGATTGATTTATCGGACAGACAGAGATGGCTATTACCTAATGCCCTGGTATATGCAGTTGTAGTGATGGCTCATGGCACTGCCCACATTGGAGCAAAAGCTATTTGTGCATTATTGGACCCAGTGTGGAATAACCCAAATATTCCTAAAACTGCCACCCATGTAGTTAAACATTGCATGGTTTGCTTGCAGTATAATCCAGGAGGAAGAGAAACAGTTCTTAGTGGAAATGTTGCTCCCCCTTCTTTACCATTTGAAGTATTACAGAAGGATTACATTCAATTTGACAGAGTGAACAACCTTAAATATGTACTGGTGGTGGTTTGTGCATTTAGAAAATGGGTTGAAGCCTACCCCACTAAGGAAAATACTGCCCTACCCACAGCCAAGGCCCTAATTAAGGAATTCCTGCCCCGATTCGGTTTACCCCGAATTATATGGACAGATAATGGGGTCCATTTTAATGCAGAGATTGTTAAGCATGTTTGTGCAGGGTTGCAGATAAAGCAAAAATTTCATGCAGCACGACACCCACAATCTGCAGGATTGGTCGAGAAATATAATGGCATACTAAAACTGAAAATGGCAAAGATACAGGAGAGTACGGGTTTAAGTTGCCTGATGCAATGCCCCTAGCATTAATGTCAATACGAGTAACCCCCTATTCTCTTGCTGGGCTGTCACCATACGAAGTTGTTTTTGGACGGCCCGCCGTGTGTAGGGTGTCCCAAAACCCAAATCCTATTGTGCTCTTGATTACCCTATGATGACAGATTACCTGTGCTTTAACTAAAGATCTGCGTTCTATTCATCAACAGGTCTCAGCAGTATTGCAGCCGCTGTCGGAGGGTCCCGGACATCGCCTGGAACGAGTCTAGAACCGAGGTGGAGTCGCCCCTACCAGATCTTGTTGGCCACTCGGACAGCAGTGAAGGTGGATGGGAAGAAAAACTGGATCCATGCTTCGCATCTAAAGAGGCTACCCTTGCCACTTCCCTCTGATCGACAGAACCAAGAAGGAGAACAAAGGGTATGGTTTGTGCCTTTCTCGGATGCCATTGAAATTGGGCAAGAGAAAGGGTTGTCGGTACCGCAAGGAGGTGAATCGGCCATGGTTTCTGAAAATTGTAGTACAGCTGATTCCCCTGAGGCTTCTGGAAGCTGTGTTGCACCAAATGTTCCTGCTGCTGTGTTGTTCCATGATCAGGAGCAACCTGGCCATTTGCGATACAATTTACGGCCCCGAACACCACACAATACCCCAGTTTCGGATTATAGGAGAAAGGGAAAGACTTAAGTTGTAGGGTGAAAGATAAAGCTTGTCTGGGGTATTGAGCGAGACACTGGACTGAACCCGTTGAGAGCTTGGAACTGACGCATTGCTCTGTTCAGAAAGAAAGACTGTGTAAATTCAAAAGGGGGCCTAAACTGCAACAGTGAAAATTCTTGGGATCATTAATTCGTGGATGGATAATAAGAGCCTGCCTGTGAGGCTCTAGACGGACACAGGGAGAAGAAACCCTCTGGCAGTTGGCTTGCATTCTTTCCCCGAGATTAGTTTGGACTTTTAGTTAGGATGTATCCCTTTGCCCGATTTGCTTTAGAGGATGAGAGACCTCTGCACTTCGACCTTTTAATGAAAATGTTCCTGTTTTCCGGAGAATTCTGCGCTGCGCACTGGCACCATCACCTATCTGCCTCTGTATAAATGAACGTGATGGAATCTACTTTAGGTTCCAATACACACTACACAGCCACGTCAGTGACCTAATTAATCAATTAATTAATTTCTGGGGCTGCCCCAGCAAAACCGGCCCCCTCTGAAAAAAAACGGCCTCCACACCATACAGCCTACCAGGGGATTGCCCGGTGCCCGGAATCACCAGTCCGGCCCTGAGTTTACATAGCTCCTTCTAACTACCACAAAACCCACCAGCTGACTAAACGGAGTCCAGGTCCTTTCCGAGTGTTTAGAAGTATTAGTACTGAAGGCACTGATCAGACCGATACTGCTGCAAAGCAGTTTATGGACATAGCAAAGGGACTCTTTCCAATATGGGGTCCCATTTCACGAGTAGAGATGTTAGGCGTCTCTCTAGAGTAGTAGAAAATGTAGTTCAAACTACTGCTGGAATCTTGACCAATCTCACCGTAGAGCTTCAGGCTACAAGGCTTGTTTCGCTCAAAAATCGGATGGTGCTTGACGTCATCCTGGTTGATCGAGGAGGAGCATGTCGTGTGATCGGCAGCTCCTGCTGTGTATATATTCCAGATTCTGCTCCCACTATACATTTAGCTATTCAGAAATTGCATCGCTTAGCTGCAGAAGTCCATGCTGACACGGGCACTTGGTCACTTACTGGGTGGTTCTGGGATCTCATCTCTACCTGGGGTTGGAGGATTTTCATGATCCTGGCCGGAGCACTGGGGGTGGTATTTGGTTGTTGCCTGTGTCTTCATTGTGGCCCGGCACGTTGCTCCTATTGTGCAGCCAAACTTACTTCCTCTTTGACAGTTTCCCAACAGGTTAAAACTGAAAAGCAGTTAGTGCAGAAAGAAGTGGCTGACCTCAGGCAGATAGATGAAGGTGTGTTCCTGGATTAACAAAGTAGCCTTTTCATGTATTGGCTATGTTATGCCAAAAGGACGGTCTGAAGGAATATAATATTGATACCATATAATCTTGTCATAAAATATCCAATGTATATTTGCGATTTCCTGAAAGCCTCTTGTAAATATGCTCGTCTTATGTACCTATCGAGAATCAGGCCCAAAGCGAGAAAACGCCATCTTGGTTTCGTTTCCCCGAGATCTCCCTCGTTAGTAGAGAAAACACGTGACCTGCCGCTAAAAGGAGAGTCTGAAAGGTCAGCCTAGGCTATGAACAGAGCTCTGCTTCTAACGTTAGAAACCCAAGGTCACATCTGCTCTTTCTTGTAGGATGAGTACATTCCTGCAGGTGCCATGCCTGTACTCCCATGCACCAAAACGAAAGGGAGGCACCTTTACTGACCTACCCCCGGAATAACTTTCGCAGAGTTTTAAGCCTATCTATTGTGCCTTATATGGGTGTTCCTGTTGGCTTCTCCTGAAATGGTACTTTTCCATGTATGGGGTTTCTATGGGGTATGTTGAAAGTATATATGCACTGTTTTGAACATGATCCAGCGGTCTCCTCTGCACACTTTTGCGAGCTGTGACCAGAGGGAGGCTCCCCTGTACAGGGCGCTTTGCGAAATAAACGATTGAACCTTTTCCATTGCTGACTGATTTATGTATGGTAAATGAGATATATGGGCTATTGGTGAGTATAGCTCTATGGTATAATTTTCTAGTACTTCACCACAACTCCCACCCCATACTTCGTAAACAGGAGTTACCTGTTGTGGTGCATCTAGGGATTGTAGACAAACGGGGGGACCTGAGATGTGTATCTCCCCTCCTGTGCATACCCCTACCCCAACAAAAACAACTCAAACCCACTAACTGAAGGGTGAGACACATGTAGTCAAGATGGGGTGAAGGAAGGGGAAAAGAATTACAAGTCTAGCCTGTAAGTTGCACAGTGTCTTAGTGTGTCTTCATAACATTCTGCAGAGGCACCTACATACATATCTGCACCTGCAATGGTCATCACAAGTGGTCTGTGTGGCTGAGTGCTCTGCCACCACTGATGAGTCAGATATTTGGAGGGGTTTGTCAAGGCGCAGGAACAAGGTTTTTCGGTACTTCTGGTGCTGCTGCTTTCTCAAAGCTGTGAAGCTTTGCCTAGAAGGTCCCCCAGCAAACCCCATCCCTCACCCCACCCCTACATGACTGAGGATCCCCAGCACGTAAGGTGTCCCAGACAGCCTAAGGAATGCCAAAAAAGAATGAGGGCAGAGAAGAGAGGCAGAGGCCTCCAGCCACACAACCATGGCTGCACCTCCAACATGCCCATGGCCCCCTCCAATTCAGGCAAACCAGTATGAAGCTTTCCAGCAGTCCCAGCTCCACTCAGGAGCTCAGGGACATCTGCACACCAGCAGCAGCCTCTAAGAAAAGTCAGTGCAGCCAACCGGGGGGTCAGCTCTGAAGTACACAGTGAAAGACACCAGCGCCTGCTAGGGTATCCGCTTACCTGAGTGCTGTGATTCCTAATGACGGGGGTGGAGGAAGAGGCCACCCTCATATTAAATACAGGGCTTGACATGCACCCACTGTAAGCAAGGCAGGGTTCTACTATCACATGATCCAACAGGCCTCACCGGTCCAGCCACTGAGCAGGATGCCCCACTCCGCCCCACCACCAGGGTCAGGCCATTCCTCTTTAAGCCCTCGTCGGCTCTTAGGTTCTTTTATACTGGGTCCCAGGCCCCCCTTCCTCAATCAAGGTCATGTCCCACCTAGACACCAGTGATGACTGTGACCTTATGAAGTGCTACCCCAGAGGACATAGGCATCCCACCCAGCCCCCTAGGGCAATCAATGGCTATCTGTCAATAAGTATGGGAGGTCTTTGTCAGACTTTTAAAATCAACTCCCTGTCTCCAGTCGGGGCTCTGAAATTTCTTCCTCTTAGCCTGAATCTGGCCTTCTCCTCAGCTTCTGTGCAGCTCCTCTGGCTGAGATCAAGCTCGCCCTACAGCCCAGGACATTTTCATGATGTTCACCCTCTTAGCCATCTGCCCGTGGTTGTGCTGTGAGGTGTCTATGTCGACCTCCAGTTACAGCTCATCCCACGCAGGATGACACCAGGGACTGGTGGCTGCAGCATGTTGTAGACATGGGATGGCAGAGCTCCTTAGAGAGAGACCTCAATGTTAAGCTGCCAAGTCATACCCCACACGCCAATGCATTCTTTAACTACATTCTAACTTTTACATACACAAGACTACTGACCTGGGTGGCCGACATGCAACACACCTCCCTTTCAAAATGAATGAAACATAACCATAATAACTAATTGGCACAACTGTAGCAATTCACAAATATACATGATAAAAGTGTTGAACTTAGATTCATGAACAGAGGCATACAATATCAGAGTCCTACAAGAGATCTGGGCCTTTGGGCTTCAGAGTATATCCTTAATTTCACAAGTTTTTGGTGTTATACACAAGAACGAGATCTTTTGTTTTTCAGGTTGTCATTCGGTTTCTTTAACCACTACATTTCCACTTCTACCACTGGCTTTCCTCTTCATCACCGATGCATTAATAATGTTCCAGATAAGCTCTCTTGAACAACTTCAACATTCTAACCAGATTACCAGACTTCAAACCAGGTTTATGATCAGCTGGT
Organism: Lissotriton vulgaris; assembly: GCF_964263255.1. Lineage (NCBI taxonomy): Eukaryota > Metazoa > Chordata > Amphibia > Caudata > Salamandridae > Lissotriton > Lissotriton vulgaris. The sequence goes on from NC_141689.1 coordinate 1,650,476,730, forward strand.
GCCTATGTACATACAACATCATTTACATGGACATCGGTGATTTATCACCTTGTAGGTGTCGAAGTTCATCTTCCTCTATCATTCTTTGTCCATCACTTCATCCTGCTTTCTCCCTCTTTCTTTCTCTCTCTCTGAGAGAAGCAATGTATTTTTCAACACTGTGAAGTCTCTGTTCCGGTTCCGGATTGTGCCGATCAAGCCGCAGCAGTATGCCACAGCAGATGCAGCAGACACACCGCAATACCGTCCAGCTGCTACTGAGCCTCGCTCAACCCCACGCTCCAGCTCCCCAGGCTCCCCAGGAGGCACATCAGCAGCAAGGTAGGCAGGCAATGGTCAGTAGGATTGAAGCGGGGTTTCCTATGCTCTGAGAGAGCTTTCACTGTAGCCCCCAGCGCTGACACTTCGGCTCACTGCTTCCGCCTAGATGCGCCCCGTCATCATTCCCAGATCCACCCGCCTGACTGGAGAAGTGAGAAACGAGCAGCAAGCAAACATGCTGCCTATGCTGTCACATCTGCCCTTTGCTCCTCTTCCCTTAGACCCCTCACACTAGAGCTAGAGGGGGTAGGCAGGGGTGTGGAGGCAGTGGGCAGGGGGAGGAACAAACCAAATAGGACAATTCACTTCTAGGAAAAAACAAAGGAAATCAAACTCCAAATAAGAGAAAGGGGGAAACAAGGAAAAGAAGGCAAGCAGTAAAAGAGCAGTAAAGGAGCTGGGGGCAAAAGGCTGAAGTAGACATTAGTGTAACCTACTAGCAAACCATAGGGGGTCAATTGTCAAGACTGCACGCACTTAAGCAATCAAGCAACACAAAATATCGACTGGTTCAAGGAGAAAGAAGAAGAGTCTATAGTCACTCTCCTTCACCAAGTGGAGGGGGGAAATAAAAGCCTTAATCTTGAGTGCTTAGTTGTACAAACTTCAGAGCAGGGGCCAACATCAAGCAGATGCAAGAAGACACAAGAGATGGCGGCAGGATCACCTAAACTACCCTGCTCCCTCCTAACAAACAATAACAACACGCCCCTGGCTCTGGTGTCTGTAGAGGGTGAAGTGGGATTCCTAGGGTAGAATCAGAATGAAACTTCAACCACAAAGAGACAGATTCAAATCCACGCTTCACTCCCCCCTCTTACAGCTTCTCCACTAGGCTTCTCCATGCAGGCGCTCCCAACCTGGGCTGTCACTGGAAATCGGTCTCAGTAGCTTGTACAGTAAGACAATTGCGATTCTCCTATTAACATGACCAGAGAATCTGGATTTCATTAAAGACACGGAGGCTGACATTATGCATTATCCTTTAATGCAACTCACAAGCAGCCGCACTACATCACAAAGGATAAAAGTTCTAGAATAGAGATAACACAGGAGAAAGGGTATAACCAGGAAAACAGTCTGCCCCTTTTAAAACAATCACAGCAGGAAAGGACATCGGCAAAGGGTGAGATCCACCTCGAACTTGCGAATGGAGAAGAAACTCAGAAGTAAAGCAGCAAAGCGAGGACCCTTGTTAGGAGACAGGACCAAACCATTAAACGGAATTACCTGGAAAGGAGAAAAAGCAGGTTAAGAAACCATTTTGGGATGTAAATTATAGAGAAAATTCACATACGGCATTTGATGGTAACAATAAACTTATCAACAATTATTGGTTACAATAAACTTATCAGCAATTTAAAAAAGAAATTGAAGCTAGAGTCAAAGGGAGGAGAGGGTGGGATAATGTCAGCCTCAGTGTCTTTAATGAAATCCAGATTCTCTGGTCATGTCAATAGGAGAATCGCAATTTCAGTACAAGACCGGAGGCTACATTATGCATGTTGGTAGCCGCGAAGGACAACATTAGACATATGCTCAATAGGCTTGCAATAATGACGAGCAAAGGTGTTAGCATTTGACCAGTCTGCAGCTTTAAGGATATCATCCAACTTACCACCAGACCAAAAGGACTTACTGGCCATAGCTCCCCTAATAGAATGTGGGACTGAAATCTAGAGAGATTAATACCAGTTAGACTCATAGTTGACTTATTCCATCTAGCTATTGAGGAAGAAGCAACAGGTTTAAAAGGATTAACAAAGGAAATCAGGAGTTGATTAGCATCGCTAAGTCGAAGGTCACTCATCCTAGAATCATACTCTTTCATACAGGCCACCACACACAGCTTAGGGAAAAGATCAAAACGAGGGTAAAAGACAAAATCAGACATGGTTTTAGTCCTCCTTAGGATCTCAAACTTAACGCCAAACATATCATAACATCTATTTGAAATATCTAAGCTTTTAATGTCAGAGACTCTTCTACAGGAGATTAAACATAAGAGGGTAGCAAGTTTGAAGGAGAGAAATTTCCTGTTAAGGGAAGAGTTATCGGGCCAGGAGGAAAAAAGGTATAGAATACCTTTAACATCCCAAAGAGTTTGGAACTTAGGTCTAGGGGTTCTCCTTAATCTAATACTCTTCAGGACCCTACAAATGATAGCATTCTTAGCTACCAATTTACCATTGATGGGTGAATGGCCGGCAGAAATTGCGGATCTAAAACAATTAATTGAACAATAGGAAAGACCTCTGTCAAAGTGCTCAACAAGAAAGTTCACAATATTGACGACAGGAGTCTCCACGGGATCCAGACTCCTTTCCAAGCACCAACAAAACCATTTTTTCCAAATACAGTTGTACCTAAGGTGTGTTCCCGGGGCCCAGGATTCCCCAAGGAGAAAGAGAGCTGACGTTGAAAGTCCAGACAATTCGTTAGATTGCCTGACACTTTCCAGGCAAGAAGGTTCAAATTCCCTGAGAGGATCAGATGATGATCTTCCCGGTCTGCGTTTGAAACCAGACCTCTGACTGCTGGGATCAGGAAAGGAATGTCGCAGGACTGTCGGGAACCAGGCTTGGAACGGCCAAAAGGGACTTATTAAGATCAGAAAATATTCCTCTGTCCTGACCTTCTGAAGGACCCTTTGAATCATGGCAAAGGGGGGGAAGGCATAACCGAGGAGGTGAGACCAGGGTTCACAGCAAGAGCGCCCGGGTCTGGCATCCAGCTGAAGTAATTCTGTAATTGGAAGGTCAGTCTGCTGGCAAATAAGTCCACGTCTAGAGGACTCCAAAAATGGAAGAGGGTGTTGAATACGCTCACATTAAGCTTCCAGTCGGGTAAGTCTAGGAGGAATCTTGAGTTCCAGAGCTTGAAATTGGAATAGTCGGTCCTTCCAAGAGAATTGAAGGAAGCCTTGATGGTGTTGGCCATGGGGATTGTAAAGTAGGCATCCTTTAAGTCCAGTTTGACCAGCCAGTCTCCCTTTAGAAGGAGGTCCCTGAGGAGGTTGATACCCTCCATTTTGAAGTGACGATAAACAAGAAATTTGTTGACTTCTCGAAGGTTTATAACGGGTCTGCACCCCTTGTCTTTCTTTTGGACCAGAAAGAGTGTGCTTATGAATCTCGCTAGAGACCAGGGAACTTCTAAAATGGCGCCCTTTTGGAGCATAGAAAGGATTTCTACTTCCACGATTTTCTGTTGTTCTTCTGAAAGGATGAAGGGTTGCGGTAACTGTGACTGGAAGGGGATCTCTATAAAATCTATTATGAAGCCTAGAACAGTCTCCAAAACCCAGGGGTCCTGGGTTAGGGATTCCCAAACATGATAAAAATATTTTAGCCTGCCCCCCCACCTTGGGAGGGGAAGAAGAAGGAAGAGGGAGACTTACTTGAAGGGTTGGTGGTGTTGGGAGCGCCACGTTCTCTTGAACCTCTGTTTCTGGGACCCCTTCCTCTCTGAGGGTAGAAAGGTTGTCTTGGTGGGTGGAAGCCTCTACCTGTTCCCCTGAAGGTCGAGAAGGGTCGTTGGTAGCCTCGGCCAGAAGAACGACCCCTTCTTCCGGCCTGACCAAAAAGGTTTGAATTGAAGACACGTTTAATGGTATTTTGGGCCCTGTCGAGGGCAGTAAAGGTTGAGACGTATTGACCAATTGTTTTAATCATATCCTCCCCGAAAAGGAGGCCTTTAGGATTCTCTGAAGGTTCCTTCTCTGCCAAATCCCCCAACTTAGGGTTGATCTTGGTTAGGATAGACCCTCTCCTCTCAATATTAAGGCTGGAATTTGCGTTGCCGAGGAGCACTAGTGCCCTTTAGCTCCAGCCACGAATGAGGTTGACATCCAAGGGAGTAGAAGAGATGTGAGATTCCTCAGCCAGGCCCAGAATTCTAGTGAGTGGGCCAAGCACATCTAGAAGACGATCCTGGCAGCCCTTAAGGGCTCTCTCCAGACCTTTTCTAGGATCTCTCCCTAGCTTGAACAGGAATTTGATCAGGTCGGGATCGAGGTTAGGAGTTTGACACACCTTCTCTTCAATAGTAGGTCCTGGAGACTCGGATCTCATAGTGTTGCGAGTGTCTCTATCAAGCAGGTATCTTAGCCAACGGGTGATGAAGCAGGAGACATGCTCTTGGGGAAACCATTTAGAACTATTAGGTCGAGAGATGTTAAGGGGGGAGAACATCTCTTCCCCGAGCGGGTTGAAAATCATATTTTTGGAGGTTGGCTCTTGGTCAGGTTGGGTATTAAAGTCAGGGTCGACCTCATCTAGGTCCAAGACAAACTCGTAGTCAGGATCCCTTGAGACACTCTCCTCAGAAGATGTTGAGTCAAGATCATTAGTAGCACTACTCAAAATTGTGTCGTGAGGGACACCGTTCAAATCTGTGCCGCCATGGGCACCGCTCAAAAAAGTGTTGCGAGGGACATCAGGGTCAAGTGAGGTGCGAGGGCCTCCCATCCAGTGTAAGGTGCTAGGACCTCCCGATCCAGAAGAGGCGCTATGGCCACCTGTAGTGCTTTGATAAGATACGTCACAGTGTCTTGACTTTTTTGTCCTCTTACCGTTGATGCGGGTAGGGGGAGTTCCTGGGCATCAAGCGGTCTCTTTGAGGACATAACCTCTTTAAGGGTTACAAGCATACAGGATTTGATCTCCTGTTGTAAGAATTTTTTAAGGGATTGATTAACAGGTGCAGGAGAGCTAGCAGCAGCATCGTCGGACTCAATGTCGGACATGGTCTTTTTTGTATTAGAGTAAAGACAGTGTCAAATATTAAAGTAAAGGCAGTGTTAATGAGTATAAATAAATAATGACTAAGCCAAAGTGACAAAGACAAGTATTAGGTAAAGGCAATGTCGAGCAAGCAAGTATAAGCAAGTAATGACAGTGCCAGGTAGGTAAATCCACCCCTTTTTTTTTATCTAATTTGAAATAATTAAAAGGGGGGTAGCGGAGAAGGAATGATAAACCTCTAATCTTCTTTTATAATCAAACAAAAAGGATATATAATAAGCAGTGCGCGTTAAGAAGAGCCTCTGGCAGCGGCTGTGAGAGAGCATTGTAACTGACAAGAAAACGCTTGAGCCATCCGCCGCCGGAGTTAGAGGAATGCATGCAAGGGAAGGGGCACATAATGAAGGCGTTGCTAGGGTCCATGCCTTTCATTGTATAGTGCGTGTAAAGATAAGGTACATCGGGGGTGTGAGGAGCGTCCGGAGCGGCTAAAAGTAAGTTAAACGATAGAAATAAAATGCACAAAGGCTCACAAGAGTTGAGCGAGTTAAATTAAATTACATGAATATCCCTCGCTGAGAGACGCGCGCAAGAGGGGTATGAGAGTTCGAGAGCTATGAGAGCTCGAGAGTCATTAAAGCCGCCGAAGGGGACTCGGCGGAGGGGGGGGGACAACAACCATAAATTGGAAGTCGTGGAAGAGGGGGGGTAGGAGGGGGAACCAGCGCCACCACGGAAGGGCGTAAGGAATGCACAGGTAGATTAAAAGGTTGTATAAGCGATCACATAAGCTTAAGTTAATAAAACTGTACAAGCTTAGACATACCAAACAATTATAATTATAAACAATTAGAGAGAGATAAAGGTAGTGACTCATCTGCTTGCGAGCCGCTTTTAAAAGAGGCAGACTGTTTCCTGGTTATACCCTTTATCCTGTGTTATCTCTATTCTAGAACTTTTATCCTTTGTGATGTAGTGCGGCTGCTTGTAAGTTGCATTAAAGGATAATGCATAATGTCAGCCTCCGGTCTTGTAATGAAATTAAGAAGGCAGCAAACATTATACAAGGAAACAAGCAAAGAAACAAGATAGTGCCAGGTTGAGGTCGGGAAGAGTGATAGAGACCATTACAAAGACTAAGAAAATCAAAAAGACAGTCCTAAATGCAGCTCAAGAACCAAAGCTACTATCAAAGACAGCAAAAATAACATCAATTATTTCTATGACAGCAGTAATGATAGTAGCCCAGTAGTAACAAAGAAGCCCCAAAAAACAGCTCAAATGAGATGGACTCAAAAAGCAGTAAACCAGAAGAACTCATCACTATAAAGGGGATAACTCAGGGAAAGAACTTATGTACATATCAAACAAAAATGCACACCATATTTGCGTTCTTGAAAGACCCCGACAAAGCAATCTACTAAAAGAGCGAGGGCATCAAGTGTCTCCTACCCCTATTACAGCCAGGGGGTTTTGAACACTACTTAGGGGCAGCAATCATCCGTATGGGGCCATCAAATTGTGGCTTGCCCAATGGATAAAAGTACACTGTCAAACTGGAATAATAGCTCTAATGGAAACAGTGTTCAAGATGACTCCCTTGTTGGGAGAGGCAGAAGCCCATCCAGAGGCATTTCGGCAACTAAGGACTCACTCATCAAAACAACATCCAGCCACTACCAGCACCAGAACCTTTAGCTAATCCAAACATAGGGAAAAAGAAGGAACCTAGGCTCATCAATACTCTCCCTTACTCTAACCTCAAAGGTTGGGCATAATGACCTGCACAACCAAAAAATAGCTCTCTATTAAAATCTATAAATGTACAACCAGTCTACACAACCGCCTTCAATCTATTATTGCCTAATTCCCACGCTATCCACTCTGCTTGCTGATTAAACAAAGACTTGTAAGGAACAGACTGTGATATGACCTTAATCACATCTCAGGAATGGCAGGAACTACTTGCCTCATACACTTTAAAGCCTACTCGAGGCCTACCTAAAGTGGCATCAACCAGTGAAAGCAGCTCAGACAGGCCCTACGCCACAGAAACCATCTAGTCAACTTTATTAAACATCATGTAGATTTCAGCAATTGCCTTCCAAGATCAGTCAGACAAACAGGATAGGCAGCTTACAGTTCTTCATAGTTCAGCAGACTTGACCTTAGGGACAGACAAGAAGCTTGCAGATCGTAATGGCCTTATCAAAAGGGGACAAGAAACCGCCCAAGCCACTCTAATTGTACATCCTGAGTGCACATGCGCACCAATCCTCGACAGACTAGCCACATGGCCAAATATGCTGGAAATCCTTATAACAGACCTAAAAACAAACAATAAATCTACCAGCATCATTGAAACAAACAAGGCATACAAGGATCCAAATGAAGGCGCCACAGGTCAGGACACAGAGATAGGCAGAACCCAAAATGGAAGAAACCTACTCTCGAGCCTAAACCAATTAACAGAGGCGCCCATTGCATGCACTTCAACCAAATAGGGAACTGGTAATATAAATACTAAGAATGCACAAGCTTGCTGCAATAAAAGAAAAGTCAGGATCAGAAAGCTAGCGCTCACAGGCTACTTTAGGAAAACTCTCCCTCAAGCAATATCCTGGACCCTAAGGACACTACACACCTGCCGGCCCACTATGAATATATCAAGGCATGGACGCCCAGTCACCAGACGAAGGTAAAGACCACCTGATCACAAGACCAAATGCTACTCTCGAAACCATCACATTGGATTCTCCCTGTGAAAGAGTCTAAAGGAGGCCAGTCAATGCAGGAACAACCAGACCATTAATCAGATAACCATCAATTCACAGGACCCTGCACCGCTGTGCTCACACTGCAAAGGTCAAAGCAATCAACATCAGCTCAAACAAGTGGAGGGTCAGTTAACGGTACAAGAGTCTCTGCACAAAGGCACCCATCAGAGCTCACCCAATGCAGAACTAAATGGAACTGAAGTACAGATACTAATCAAGCCCCAAAGAACTAGCAAGGTCAACCATACCCCCAACGGCCCTCACAGCATGAAGCAACCCAACAACATGGTGATACAACTAAAGTCCTAAAATCGACAGACACAATCCTATTTTTGCCAGAATACAAGTCAAGAGGAAGAGTGGACACTCTAAACTGGGGGAACATACTGTGAGTCCTGCAAACAATAAAAAATCTGGATAACTTAAGCTCAGCAGATCTACTTTTCAATTGAATCTTTACAAACCGATAACCAACAGGGCCCACAAGCAATCGAAACTATTTGGAAGATAAATGAGACTGCCGATATGGTCATGTAGGAAGCAAACACATTTCTTCAGTGGGTGATAAGGCTACATTTTGAAAAAAAGTCGGGCTAATTGGAATCAAAGATGAATCGCCATTGCATGAGCTTCACACTACGGAATCTATATTAAAAGGGGCACTCAGCAGTTCTCCAGGGACTAACCACAAAAACAACGGTGAGGCCATGAACCAAAGGATTAAACACCACTGACAGTAGACTCCAACTGGATCCCCCCACGGCGACCAATCAAAGTCGACAATACCCAATAACAGGCAATCCCCTGCTTTATACCATCTATACCATGACAGAACCAAGAAGGATCCAAATGTGTGTCTGGAACGTCAACTGACTGGCCAGAAAGGCAAAGGACCACAAGGTATTCAATTATTTGAAAACATTCAACCTTATGCTACTACAAGAAACCTGGGAGGATAAAGCAATAGAATTACAAGGTTTTACATCACAACTGGTTTCTGCGACAAAGGGGTCCGAATATGGTCCCCGGTCGGGTGGCCTCAATATCCACAATAGGACCAATCCACCCAGTAAAGGTGCTTATAGTGGCCCCAAGTGCCATACAGGCTGTACAACAACAATTCATTTTAACAAAGCAGAATGGCCAATCACAATAATCAATACATACTTACACACAAAGCATGGGTCAAAAGCTGGTAAAGAACTAATCAACAAATTGACAAGAATCTCAGAATAGGACAGCACAGAGAACATCATACAAGCAGGAGACTTTAATCTCCACCTTCTTTGTACTGCGAGTGAAGATGAGCTACTATGTGAACTATCCATAGAGTGGAAAATCCCGAGCCAGTGGGAAGCTCATCCAAACAAGCAAACAAGAACATCAACTCATTTACTCCAAGAGCTCGAACAGCTACATCTGAGGGCTCTAATGGCCAGTTTACTGAGGATTATCCACTGGCTCAAGCTTTTTATTCAACAACCCCACCTCCCACCTCGATTGCACCTTCGTCACATTTCCCTTGTTCCATAAAAAAATGTCTTACCAACTGGGAGATAACGAGCAAAGCGGCCACTTACCACAAGAGATGACATTAAAAGCAAATGCCAAATACTTAATGGAGGTGAGCAAAAATATTGGCACAGAATACACTACCGACTTCAAACAGGTAAAGTGCATCCCCACTTCGGTTGAGGAGCTATCTAAATCTACAAAGATGCTTCTTTGCCATTAAAACAATATGATGACTCAATCACTAATTGCACGGGAGAACTTCACAAAGGCCCTTAGGGATAAATTTGACCCAGGATTGGAACAAAAACAGGAACAACAGCGATTTCCCTGTCTGCAAACAGAATTAATCCACAGATCAGAAGACTAAGGGCCATATGTATGTAGGACAAGATTTACGATTCAGAAATAGCAATTTTTACCAAATCGCTGATTCCAAATCGCAAATCGATATGTATGGAAAAAATCGCAAATAAATAGCGATTCAGTAAAAATCACTATTTATCTGCGAGAAAGTGAAAAGCGATTCCTTAAACCGGAAAAAATTGCAAATTTGCGATTCCTTAAGGAAAAAAATCACAAATTTGCGATTCCTTAATGGGAAAAATCGCAAATTTGCGATTTTCGCTAAACAGCCAATCGGAAAACTGGTGCACTCTGATGACATCACAACCAGGAAGTAACAGACTACCCATGCTGCAACAGTGTTTGCTGAGGGAGACTCACGGAAAGGGAGAGAGGGAGACTGAAGATTGCTCCAGGCACGCCATGGCTGAAAGTGGGAACAAGGAAATGGCTGGGACACAGCAGCAGGAAGGAAAATGTTCCAGAAAAAGGAAAATGAAGTTTTCTGAGGCAGAAATAGAGACCCTCATACAGGAGATGGTGCCTAACCACGATTTGCTCTTTGGTAAAAGTTCCCTGAAGGTGCCAGAGACCAGGAAACGAAGGATTTGGGCTGACATTCAGGCAAAAGTAAATGCCCTGGGAGTCACACACAAGAGTGTGGAGGTACTACGCAAGCGCTGGTACGACCTACGCCAGCGCTCCAAAGAAAAGCTAGCTGCCAGGATGGAGCAGTCACAGCTCACCAGTGGAGGGACATCAACTGTGCCAGAATCAACACCACTGGAGGAACTTGTGGAGGGTACACTGGTACCAGAGAGCGTGACGGGCGTGGCTGACCTAGACAGCTCGGACCAACAAGCATCCACACCAGGTAAGAATCATGCCATCTTTACCCAAACCCCACCCCCAGACCCCCTGCAGCAACCTAGAGGGTAGGGGAAGCACCTACTAAGCCTAAGCAGTTACAAAGGCAGTTACAGCAATGCATTATGGGAGATGTAGTCAAAAGTCAATCTAAGTTGTGTTAAGCAGCCACGTTAGGCAAAATTGGCATGTGCAGGTCAGGAAAGGGATAAAAATAAGTAATGTATACCCAAAAATTTAAACAATTTATTTTGAAATAGCAAATTAATAAAGAAAATTAATGTGTGCTGCTCTGTCCACAGCACCAGCAAATACACAGCCCACAGGCAGTGGAACAGTGAGGGATCAACCAGACTCCGGAGATGCAGGGCAGGAGCCAGACGGAGATGGGGAGGACAGCCCTGTCAATCCACCCAAGAGAAAGAGGCGGCACATAGTGAGGCCACTGCCACCAATGGAGGACGAGGCTGAGGACATTAATGCCAATTTGCAGTCACAAGATACACAGCCACAGCCGGAGTCCAGGCCTGAGGACAGCCAACGTCTACAGGGCACAGGCAGGCGCAGACAACGCAGAGCCAGCAGCTATGCGGAACAGGAATAGGATTCAGTCTTTGCAGGCTTGGAATTAAACATGCTCCAGGTGCAGCGCCTGCAAGTGAAAAACATTAAGTCGTTACAGCGAGAGATGAGGGCAGGGCTCAGGGTCATACAAGGAGAGGTGAGGGGCGCCATGCAAGAGCTATGAGGGGAGCTGCGTGCAGAACGTGCTGCACAGCGCAGGGAGCAGGACCGCATGGACCATTATACACTGGCCATCAATAGATTGGCCTCTGCCATCAATGTGTCATCAAGGCGCAGCATTCTCATGCAGCGTGATTTCTCACATGGCATGCAAGACATCGCCACTGCAGTCGTGCAGGCTACATCTGCTCTGGACGAGCTGCGGGCCCTCCGTACAGCTGGCCCTGGAGTTCCAACTCCCAGTGAGGAGGACGCCCTGTCTGTGCGTAGCAACAACACCCCACCACCCACCCAGGAGAGGCGCCGTAGTGGCAGGAGCAATAGGCCTGCTACGCACAATTAGGATGACTTTGCCGTCACACAAGTTTAATTTTTGCACTGTGACTGAAACATGTGCATTTCATCTGGAGTGTGAGTAGTTGCCACAGAGGATATGTGGCATTGTTCATCATGCTAATTAAACACAGTTACACCCATTAGAGTTGTCATTGTGTCATTATTCCTTACCTAGAAGTAGTTGTGCATGATCTCATCACGCCTCTGGCGGCCAGCTGCAGCACCAGCGACACCAGCTGCCATGCGTCCAGGTCCAGGCCCCTCCACGTCAGAGGAATCTGAGTCGCTCAACTCCACTGCCGTTCCTTTCCTTGTGGCGATGTTGTGCAGCATGGCACATGGTACCACCATTTTGCAGCATGTTTCTGGCCTGTATTGGAGCGCTCCTCCGCTTTTATGGATGCAGCGAAATCTGCTCTTCAGTATGCCAAATGTTCTTTCAATGGTGCCTCTTGTGCTAATGTGTGCCCGATTGAATCTCCGCTCACCAGCAGTTGTAGGATTGAGGTAGGGTGTCAAGATGAAGTCCCGGACTGCATAGGCACTGTCCCCTGTGGTTAGAAATATTAATGGTTAGTCACTGAAATGCACATGGTAGTCAGTAGTAATGTGCCCTATGTCTAAAAGCATTTACCTAGTAAGTATCCCTCGCCAAATTCACCTCTGGAGAGTCTACGGTATAGCCCACTGTGTCGGAAAATAAACGCATCATGTGTGCTGCCAGGATACTTTGCTACTATGTCGGTTATGATGTTTTTCGCATCACACACCACCTGTATGTTAAGTGAATGTTAGCATTTCCTGTTCCTGTATATGTACTCATTTTGTGAGGGGGGGGGAAATAGCGATATGAGTCCCATCGATACATCCTATGACGTGGGGGAATTGGGCAATGTTGTAGAAGTCCTGCTTGGTCTGGGCTAGTTCCTGTGGGGTGGTGGGGAACTGTTGTTGGTGTTGCATTCTCTGTACCATCGAGGAATGCATGGAAAAAGCGCGACAGGACAATTTGAGACACCCCTCCTACTGAGGCTATCACCCCCTGAAAACTACCTGTGGCCAGCAGGTGTAGTGAACACAGGACCTGGATGTGAGTGGGATGGCTTGTGTCCTGCATGTGGGGTGTTCTAGATAGGGTCTGAGATCTTCAATTAAATCCAGTATACTGTCTTCCTCCAGTCTGTAATGGGTGTAGATGTCCTCCTCTGTGCGCTGGTAGATGGTGATGCGCTCACGGAATATCCTTTCCTGGTGCCTCCTCCTCTGCGCAGCAGCTCTCAGTCTTTGCCTCCTCGCAATGACGTACAGCCCAGACATTGTGGAAAAGAGTCTGTTGCATTGTGGGATTCCCTATATACTTTGCACCTGGTTACCACCTGCTCCTACTTGGTGGTAATAGCGATTTCTTAAATTGCGATTTTGCTGGAATCGCAATTTGCGAATTTTTGATACATTCCATTGCGATTCCTTATTTGCGATTTTCGCAAAATGCATGATTGCAGAATAAGGAATCGCAAGGGAATTCGCAGAATTCTGGCTCACGCAATTTAAGGAATCGCTATTATTGCGATTCCTTAAAATGCGATGTATTTCTGCTTCATACATTGGAAATTGTGAATTTTTGATCGCAAACGCTCTTTTTAGCGAATCGCAGAGCTTGCGACCAAAAATTAGCTTCATACATATGGCCCCAACTATTCAATAAACTAAACTTTAAGGCAGTTATGCAGGAACCCTAAAAATCCAGCAAGGCAACCTGCGGAAATTGAAGACAACACTAAAAAGAACAGAATGGGACAAAAAAGGCAAGGAAACCAATTACTTTAGGCAAGGTGATTGCATGATTCAAAACTCAAGAACAATGGGCGGTTGTGGCGGACAATCAACTGCCTCCGGCGGCCAGCTCACCAGCGAATACATTCTCATATCTCAGGGGAAGACTGGGCAAAATATCTACATCATCACTTCAATAATATGAAACAAGAGATGGCACAGACTTGGGAAGAATCCTACGTTATACATGGGGACAGAGGTAATACATCCAGGGAAGTGTCCGGACCCAAACCGAATGAGGACACAAGTTTTGGTGCCATTCTGAATAGTCATAGACACCTCAGGGGCGTAGCAGCAGCAGGCCCAGAAGCCTCACAAAACAGCGAAGAGTAATGTCATGGAATACCAGTGCTACAAATCAGGACACAAATAGACAAAGAAAGGCTGCAAGGTGCTTCGGGCCCCAACAGAATACCATCAATTCCGTACAAACATGATTTAGAGTATTGAAGCAAAGCCCTGGTGCCAGTCTCCAAAGAGGCACTGGAAACACAAACCATTCAGGAATCATGGAAGGGATCCACAATCAGCTCCATCTATAAGCAGAAGATAAGACGAACACAAATAACTATCGACTTGTTGCCTTAATAAACATTGAAGCTAAGTACTACACAGGAGTGATACAGGAAGAACTAACAACTTGGGCCTTGTCAAAAGCCATCATCCCTGTACACCAGACTGGTTTCTGCAGACACATGGGAACCCCCACTATCATGGTGGCTCTGGCACCGCTGATTGACGCAGGCAAAGAGGCAAAGCAACCACTATTTCTATGTTTTATAGATTATAGCACAACATTAGATCATGTAGACTGTGATAGATTATGGCAAAAAGTGGAAACATTGGGGATTGCAATGGCCCTCCCGAACCAGCCAAATTTACTACACATAGACACTTGGGTTAAAATCATGCTGAGAGCCGGGACACATCTCTCTAGGTGAATTAACACCTTCAAAGGGCTAAAACAAGGATGTCTCCTAACACCCTTGCTATTTTATCTTTTCATGGCAGACCACCCCAGGGAACTGGACAAAAGTATATCACATGCCACGAAACAAGGAAAAATGCCCCTTTACAACCTACTGTACGTGGACGTTCTGGTCTTTTTTACCCAGAACGCCAATTGGTCTGCAGCACCTCCTGGACACCACCAACAACTTCTTGCAAATCAACGCATTATGCATTAACCTTAGACAAACAAAAACTATGGTAATATTTAATTCTAGGAAGAAAAATGCTGAATTGGTATCGGGATTAGCAGAGAGTGAGGAACCCAGTTATACCCTTGAGGGCTTGGGTAATTCAAATGAAAGGGTAGAGAGGCCTTCAAGGGAAATACTTCATAAGAGAGATCAGTTGTTCGATATGTTTGTGGGATAAAATTAAATACCCAATGTATCAATCATATGGTTCAATGTACACAATCGATTTAGGAAACACATAAAAACATGTAAACGTATAAACAACAAAACACAAAGGTGTATCAAAAGAAGAATTTTATCAAAGATTTCATTAAGTCAGCAGTAAATCAAAAAAGCAGGTAAGGAGATGCTGATATGAAAAGCATAGTGGCAGAAAATCAATAATACAGCAAAACCTAAAAAGGACATCTATCTCAAAACAAGAAGTGAGTTAAACACTGTGGAGATAAGATGTGGGTCGACGTTTCGGTCTCTCTACAACAAAATTATCGAGACCATCTTCAGGACTGTTTTCATTAAAACACTGCTGTGAGCTGTGCTGTAATCTGTAACATAAATATTAACATATTACAACTCTATTCTATTTAAAAACCATTACTCCATACACCCATGTGACAGACCTAACTACAAAAAAAAAAAACGTGACTTTGAGAGAGCTAGACATGACTAACAATATATAAACAAATGTAGACTACATGAATACAAAACTGACTTAAAGTGGACAAGCACTGTATATATAATACAGAACTATATAACATATTTCTGCATTTTGACATTTTTTAAGGAAACAGACATTGAGCAAAAATTCATAATTCGCGATGAGCTCATATTTTCAAACTTATTATATGGATCTTAGAGGAGCTTGTCTTTATGTTAGGGTAGTAACTCTCAACAGATAGAGTGCAAATTGGTTGCATAATTGATTGAGGTAACACGAATAGTCAAGTCATCTAATGGTATGTCTAGAAATCAGATATTGACTAGTACATCAAAAGTATGTCATTATCTTAATCAGGAAAGCCTAAAGAGATAAGATTGTGATGGCTAGAGCAGGTACGTTACATACACTGATTATCGAGTAATGTAGATGTTTCACAAACATACCTAGATTTGAATGAGATACCACAATGTTGGTCTAAAAGTAAAATCGGGCGTGGGGCACCGAACGGGAACCTGCATAGAAAAACCACGTACTTAGTGTACATATCGTGGCAGAGAATTGCAAAGAGTAGCACATAGTATAGAGAAATTACCTACACAAGAAAAGTTGAATGCGGCTCAAAAATGCTAGTGCTTCAATTCTGGATGGCAGATCGCCTAAAGAGTTAGGTCTGAATACACAAGGAGACCAACTGTTAGTATAGTGTGGGTCTTGAAAATTGTGATGATTATTTATAACCTTGATTGAACCCACCTCTATGGTATAGAAGATATGGACCAAGGATCCTTTTTAACATATAAACTCTGTGTCCATCGATTTAGGAATCTATAAAAGAAAGGACCTACTCAGTAACATATAAGCCTTAAAGAACAATGTCAAGCTGAATGGGACGCTCAATCGAGCATAAATACCTTGTAGGCAAGCGCAGTTATCCAAAAGTGATTACTGGGCGATTGGACGTATCGTTTCACCGTTCTCTGTAAAAATCGATATATGCCACAGGGTCAAAATCACGGTCTATGTAAAGACCTGAGAAAGCAGTTTAATGCAAAGCCCTGACTAGCGCCCATAGCTTACCTTGAAAATGAAGACCGAGTCGGAATCAATTCAACCGGGCACACGGGGAAAGCCGAGTAACCCGTATACAGAGAACCTCCCTTTTTGAGGCATTGTTTGGAGCGCGAAATAGGACTACGCGCATGTCTGTTGGTGCCTAAGTTAGTAAGCGCCATCTTGGAGTGGATATTCTACGAGGAGCCTGAGTTTACAGCTTTACCAAGTGTTAGAGCCTAATAGAATATTATCAAACTTAAGGGTGAATTCCTAGGGACCAGGCGTTTTTTATGTGAACCATTGGAATGTAGCTTAATAACACATAAAAAGACGGAGGATACAGTGTTTATTTAACAGGGTAATTTTATGGGCGCCATCTTGGAGTGGAATATATACGAGGAGCCTGATTTTAAAACTTTTACCAAGTGTCATGGCCTAAGAGAATATTATCGGATATCAAGATGAAGTCCTAAGGGCCAAACGTATTTTACAAACTATTTAAGGTGCAGCTTAATTACACATAAATAGCGGAGGTTAAGTAGATATGATTTCAATATGTATACTGTAAGATTGAAATAACAGATAGGTTGGTGAAACATCGACATTTTAACATTCTTGAAAATACACTAGAACCTAACACATCAAAAGAGTTATTAGTATTTTTTCAGGGTTTTGATATGTAAACATGACAGATACAAGGACCGCGTATTTGGGCTGAGAAAATTATCTAAGATAGGACAGCAAGAGCATGCCATTCCGTGGCAGAGTTCAAACCTCTCCTGACAGTATCGGTCAAGCAGATTAATTTACCTTCTCTTAGTGAGAGGATTCTGTCTACATTATTTTGGCGTGCATTAGGTCGAATGACTTCTAACACCCACCAAACCATGTCGGTTTCTTTATGACCCATTCGTAGATAATGTTCAACTAGTGGGGCATTCTCCTTCTTGCATCGGATCCGCGATTGATGTTGCAAGATACGTTTTTTAATAGGCTGTATCGTTTTGCCTAAGTAATGCAGTGAGCAAGGGCATTGAATGCAATATACCACATTGGTGGTATTGCAGTTAGAAAAGTTCTTAGCGCAAAATTTGATGCCATTAATCGTGCATGTTTTCATAGTTATTGTGGTTGTACAAGCTGCACAGTTATTGCATTTGTGGTGGCCAGTTAGAGGGACAAGTTGTCTCATGTTGTCTACTGTATTCTCTCGGGTGGTATTATCGTACGCATGGATAAGTCTGTCCTGCAAGTTAGTTCCACGTTTAAACGTGAAAAGTGGTTTTTGTGCAAATTCTGGTAAGGAGCAAAGTAGACTCCATTGTTTGGAAACAATTTTCTTGATCGCATTGGAATGTGTGCCAAATGTGGAGACACATACTATGTTAACTTTCTTTTGTTGTTTGTTGACAGTTAGTAATGTCTGGCGATCATTGTACCATGCCCTTTTCATAGATTTTCGTAGTAGTCTAGAAGGATAACCTCTTGATTGGAGTTTTTCTTTAAGTTTGCGTGCTTCACAGAAATAATCGTCCTTATATGTACAGTTCTGTCGTAGACGGAGAAACTGTCCAAACGGTAATCCGTCTTTGAGGGCCTGAGGATGGTGACTAGTGTAGCGTAGCAAAGTGTTCCTAGCTGTTTTTTTAGTAAATAAACTTGTATATAGAAGGTTGTTTGAGTCTACCTTGATCATGATATCTAGGAAAGGCATTTCAACAGTATTTTGTTCCAGAGTAAATTGTAGATGCGTGTTTCTGGAATTAAGCCATTCATGGAACTTGAGGAGTTGATCAGCCGATCCCCCCCAAACCATGAACACGTCATCTATGTAACGTAGCCACTTCAGTATGTTACTGGAATAGGGATTAGAGGAATGCCAAATATGTTGGTCCTCAAAGTTGGCGACATAAATGTTCGCAATGTAGTTTGTAAAATACGTTTGGCCCTTAGGACTTCATCTTGATATCCGATAATATTCTCTTAGGCCATGACACTTGGTAAAAGTTTTAAAATCAGGCTCCTCGTATATATTCCACTCCAAGATGGCGCCCATAAAATTACCCTGTTAAATAAACACTGTATCCTCCGTCTTTTTATGTGTTATTAAGCTACATTCCAATGGTTCACATAAAAAACGCCTGGTCCCTAGGAATTCACCCTTAAGTTTGATAATATTCTATTAGGCTCTAACACTTGGTAAAGCTGTAAACTCAGGCTCCTCGTAGAATATCCACTCCAAGATGGCGCTTACTAACTTAGGCACCAACAGACATGCGCGTAGTCCTATTTCGCGCTCCAAACAATGCCTCAAAAAGGGAGGTTCTCTGTATACGGGTTACTCGGCTTTCCCCGTGTGCCCGGTTGAATTGATTCCGACTCGTCTCTTCATTTTCAAGGTAAGCTATGGGCGCTAGTCAGGGCTTTGCATTAAACTGCTTTCTCAGGTCTTTACATAGACCGTGATTTTGACCCTGTGGCATATATCGATTTTTACAGAGAACGGTGAAACTATACGTCCAATCGCCCAGTAATCACTTTTGGATAACTGCGCTTGCCTACAAGGTATTTATGCTCGATTGAGCGTCCCATTCAGCTTGACATTGTTCTTTAAGTCTTATATGTTACTGAGTAGGTCCTTTCTTTTATAGATTCCTAAATCGATGGACACAGAGTTTATATGTTAAAAAGGATCCTTGGTCCATATCTTCTATACCATAGAGGTGGGTTCAATCAAGGTTATAAATAATCATCACAATTTTCAAGACCCACACTATACTAACAGTTGGTCTCCTTGTGTATTCAGACCTAACTCTTTAGGCGATCTGCCATCCAGAATTGAAGCACTAGCATTTTTGAGCCGCATTCAACTTTTCTTGTGTAGGTAATTTCTCTATACTATGTGCTACTCTTTGCAATTCTCTGCCACGATATGTACACTAAGTACGTGGTTTTTCTATGCAGGTTCCCGTTCGGTGCCCCACGCCCGATTTTACTTTTAGACCAACATTGTGGTATCTCATTCAAATCTAGGTATGTTTGTGAAACATCTACATTACTCGATAATCAGTGTATGTAACGTACCTGCTCTAGCCATCACAATCTTATCTCTTTAGGCTTTCCTGATTAAGATAATGACATACTTTTGATGTACTAGTCAATATCTGATTTCTAGACATACCATTAGATGACTTGACTATTCGTGTTACCTCAATCAATTATGCAACCAATTTGCACTCTATCTGTTGAGAGTTACTACCCTAACATAAAGACAAGCTCCTCTAAGATCCATATAATAAGTTTGAAAATATGAGCTCATCGCGAATTATGAATTTTTGCTCAATGTCTGTTTCCTTAAAAAATGTCAAAATGCAGAAATATGTTATATAGTTCTGTATTATATATACAGTGCTTGTCCACTTTAAGTCAGTTTTGTATTCATGTAGTCTACATTTGTTTATATATTGTTAGTCATGTCTAGCTCTCTCAAAGTCACGTTTTTTTTTTGTAGTTAGGTCTGTCACATGGGTGTATGGAGTAATGGTTTTTAAATAGAATAGAGTTGTAATATGTTAATATTTATGTTACAGATTACAGCACAGCTCACAGCAGTGTTTTAATGAAAACAGTCCTGAAGATGGTCTCGATAATTTTGTTGTAGAGAGACCGAAACGTCGACCCACATCTTATCTCCACAGTGTTTAACTCACTTCTTGTTTTGAGATAGATGTCCTTTTTAGGTTTTGCTGTATTATTGATTTTCTGCCACTATGCTTTTCATATCAGCATCTCCTTACCTGCTTTTTTGATTTACTGCTGACTTAATGAAATCTTTGATAAAATTCTTCTTTTGATACACCTTTGTGTTTTGTTGTTTATACGTTTACATGTTTTTATGTGTTTCCTAAATCGATTGTGTACATTGAACCATATGATTGATACATTGGGTATTTAATTTTATCCCACAAACATATCGAACAACTGATCTCTCTTATGAAGTATTTCCCTTGAAGGCCTCTCTACCCTTTCATTTGAATTACCCAAGCCCTCAAGGGTATAACTGGGTTCCTCACTCTCTGCTAATCCATATTTCGCGCAGGCGCATGCCTGTTGTGAGTCACTTTAATCGGTGGTTGTGTTTGTAAAAAACTTTTTAGCTAAGTCCATGTCTGAGGCAGAAACTTTGGTGTACTCAGACGAATATATTCTCAAGGTTGCATCCGGTCCTTCCCTTTTAGGGAATAAAGGACCCAATGTCAATCTTCCACTCGATTCAGATCTTAATCAACTTGAGAGATTGAAAAAGAAGCTTGTTCGCACAGAACTACATGCGAAGTTCCTGACTGACTGCTTGAACGCCAATATTATACCAGCGGGTCTACAAATACGCAATGTACCAATTATTTTTGTAGACGACGAACAGTTTAAGATCGGTTTCAGTTTCTCTGCAAACAGGTGTTCAAGAACCTGGATGGTTCTGAGCATAGAAACTGCACTCCGCCAAGTACAAATACTGACGAAAGAGATTCAATCCTTAGAAAGCAAAATTTCAGGAGATAGCTCAATTCCCAACAGCAAACTCTTATTGGACAAAATCCAACAAACGATCAAAGAGTTCGAGGAGTTTAATTCCCAGAAAAAGTGTGATAAACTTCAGAACGACATTAAGAGATACAATAAAGAGAAAACATATCCATACTTGAGAAAGGATTTCTATACCTCTCAAGGTCCCAACCAACAGTCAACTAAAAGGGTTAACTTCTCGGACACTGGTTCTGAGTCAGGTAGTGAAAGATCCTTTAACACTAACCATCACCAACAGGACCAACAACCCTCCACATCGCATCAGCCTTTTTTAGGACAGGACCAACGAGGCTCCAGACCACCAGGGAGACCTCAACAATCGAGACGGTGATGGTTCCGCAGACAATATACCCCTGGGTTCCGCCGGACCCGCAATCAATACTACGAGTGGTAAATGAGGATCAAACGATACCCATTTTCAACTTGTCATCACACAATCTATCTGAACAGGAAGTGGCAGTCCTGTCAAATGGGCTCAGTTTTGTCCCTACATATAGGAATGACTTGTTCCAAACTAAATTGGAATTATCCCGCTTTTTTAGAACTGTGCGGCTAAAAAATTTCTTTGCAAATTCAACTACAGATCCCAACAGAGGCTTTACGGGTTTGAGAAATCCATCTACTTTCTACCCATCCAACACAATGATACATAAGGACATAATCACCTTCGAAAATGCCACACTTATTGAAATCGAGTCTCTATTCCGTAAGCCTTGCAGATATAAATCGAATTTACCAAAAGAACATCAGCTGGCACTACAAACCCTTCAGAAATTACCCCAAACCGTGCTAAAACCTGCAGACAAAGGTGGTGGCATAGTTTTGTGGGAAAAATCCAAATATGACCTAGAGATGCTGAGACAACTCTCAATCCCCACTCACTATCAGAAACTTGCAAGCAACCCAACCAAAAGATTGACAGTAGAAATCCAAGCCCTAAGTAAGTTGGGACTCACAGGTGGTTGGTTGAACGAAAAGGAGGCTGCCTTTCTGGTAAATAAAACACCGACAATACCAGCAATATACATGCTCCCTAAGGTGCATAAAGACCTTATAAATCCACCAGGTCGCCCCATCGTTTCGGGCTGTAACTCCATCTTGAAACCACTGGCAACATACTCCGATTTCTTTATTCGACCATTTGCCATAGAGCGCCCATCATACATAAGAGACACAACAGCTGTGATAAATCAAGTCGAGAATTTTCCTTTTGATCCTGCTTTCAATATACTTGTAACAATGGATATTGAAAGTTTATATACAAACATCCCTCAGACTGAAGTACTACAATTACTACATACACTCCTAGAATCCAGACCCAGACCACACCCTGTTCCGTCCTCATTCATCATGGAGTGCATTAGAATTCCTTTGTGCGAAAACTTCTTTCTGTACCAAAACACCTTTTATTTACAACGAAAAGGCGTGGCTATGGGCGCTATTTTTGCCCCTGACATTGCGAACATTTATGTCGCCAACTTTGAGGACCAACATATTTGGCATTCCTCTAATCCCTATTCCAGTAACATACTGAAGTGGCTATGTTACATAGATGACGTGTTCATGGTTTGGGGGGGATCGGCTGATCAACTCCTCAAGTTCCATGAATGGCTTAATTCCAGAAACACGCATCTACAATTTACTCTGGAACAAAATACTGTTGAAATGCCTTTCCTAGATATCATGATCAAGGTAGACTCAAACAACCTTCTATATACAAGTTTATTTACTAAAAAAACAGCTAGGAACACTTTGCTACGCTACACTAGTCACCATCCTCAGGCCCTCAAAGACGGATTACCGTTTGGACAGTTTCTCCGTCTACGACGGAACTGTACATATAAGGACGATTATTTCTGTGAAGCACGCAAACTTAAAGAAAAACTCCAATCAAGAGGTTATCCTTCTAGACTACTACGAAAATCTATGAAAAGGGCATGGTACAATGATCGCCAGACATTACTAACTGTCAACAAACAACAAAAGAAAGTTAACATAGTATGTGTCTCCACATTTGGCACACATTCCAATGCGATCAAGAAAATTGTTTCCAAACAATGGAGTCTACTTTGCTCCTTACCAGAATTTGCACAAAAACCACTTTTCACGTTTAAACGTGGAACTAACTTGCAGGACAGACTTATCCATGCGTACGATAATACCACCCGAGAGAATACAGTAGACAACATGAGACAACTTGTCCCTCTAACTGGCCACCACAAATGCAATAACTGTGCAGCTTGTACAACCACAATAACTATGAAAACATGCACGATTAATGGCATCAAATTTTGCGCTAAGAACTTTTCTAACTGCAATACCACCAATGTGGTATATTGCATTCAATGCCCTTGCTCACTGCATTACTTAGGCAAAACGATACAGCCTATTAAAAAACGTATCTTGCAACATCAATCGCGGATCCGATGCAAGAAGGAGAATGCCCCACTAGTTGAACATTATCTACGAATGGGTCATAAAGAAACCGACATGGTTTGGTGGGTGTTAGAAGCCATTCGACCTAATGCACGCCAAAATAATGTAGACAGAATCCTCTCACTAAGAGAAGGTAAATTAATCTGCTTGACCGATACTGTCAGGAGAGGTTTGAACTCTGCCACGGAATGGCATGCTCTTGCTGTCCTATCTTAGATAATTTTCTCAGCCCAAATACGCGGTCCTTGTATCTGTCATGTTTACATATCAAAACCCTGAAAAAATACTAATAACTCTTTTGATGTGTTAGGTTCTAGTGTATTTTCAAGAATGTTAAAATGTCGATGTTTCACCAACCTATCTGTTATTTCAATCTTACAGTATACATATTGAAATCATATCTACTTAACCTCCGCTATTTATGTGTAATTAAGCTGCACCTTAAATAGTTTGTAAAATACGTTTGGCCCTTAGGACTTCATCTTGATATCCGATAATATTCTCTTAGGCCATGACACTTGGTAAAAGTTTTAAAATCAGGCTCCTCGTATATATTCCACTCCAAGATGGCGCCCATAAAATTACCCTGTTAAATAAACACTGTATCCTCCGTCTTTTTATGTGTTATTAAGCTACATTCCAATGGTTCACATAAAAAACGCCTGGTCCCTAGGAATTCACCCTTAAGTTTGATAATATTCTATTAGGCTCTAACACTTGGTAAAGCTGTAAACTCAGGCTCCTCGTAGAATATCCACTCCAAGATGGCGCTTACTAACTTAGGCACCAACAGACATGCGCGTAGTCCTATTTCGCGCTCCAAACAATGCCTCAAAAAGGGAGGTTCTCTGTATACGGGTTACTCGGCTTTCCCCGTGTGCCCGGTTGAATTGATTCCGACTCGTCTCTTCATTTTCAAGGTAAGCTATGGGCGCTAGTCAGGGCTTTGCATTAAACTGCTTTCTCAGGTCTTTACATAGACCGTGATTTTGACCCTGTGGCATATATCGATTTTTACAGAGAACGGTGAAACGATACGTCCAATCGCCCAGTAATCACTTTTGGATAACTGCGCTTGCCTACAAGGTATTTATGCTCGATTGAGCGTCCCATTCAGCTTGACATTGTTCTTTAAGGCTTATATGTTACTGAGTAGGTCCTTTCTTTTATAGATTCCTAAATCGATGGACACAGAGTTTATATGTTAAAAAGGATCCTTGGTCCATATCTTCTATACCATAGAGGTGGGTTCAATCAAGGTTATAAATAATCATCACAATTTTCAAGACCCACACTATACTAACAGTTGGTCTCCTTGTGTATTCAGACCTAACTCTTTAGGCGATCTGCCATCCAGAATTGAAGCACTAGCATTTTTGAGCCGCATTCAACTTTTCTTGTGTAGGTAATTTCTCTATACTATGTGCTACTCTTTGCAATTCTCTGCCACGATATGTACACTAAGTACGTGGTTTTTCTATGCAGGTTCCCGTTCGGTGCCCCACGCCCGATTTTACTTTTAGACCAACATTGTGGTATCTCATTCAAATCTAGGTATGTTTGTGAAACATCTACATTACTCGATAATCAGTGTATGTAACGTACCTGCTCTAGCCATCACAATCTTATCTCTTTAGGCTTTCCTGATTAAGATAATGACATACTTTTGATGTACTAGTCAATATCTGATTTCTAGACATACCATTAGATGACTTGACTATTCGTGTTACCTCAATCAATTATGCAACCAATTTGCACTCTATCTGTTGAGAGTTACTACCCTAACATAAAGACAAGCTCCTCTAAGATCCATATAATAAGTTTGAAAATATGAGCTCATCGCGAATTATGAATTTTTGCTCAATGTCTGTTTCCTTAAAAAATGTCAAAATGCAGAAATATGTTATATAGTTCTGTATTATATATACAGTGCTTGTCCACTTTAAGTCAGTTTTGTATTCATGTAGTCTACATTTGTTTATATATTGTTAGTCATGTCTAGCTCTCTCAAAGTCACGTTTTTTTTTTGTAGTTAGGTCTGTCACATGGGTGTATGGAGTAATGGTTTTTAAATAGAATAGAGTTGTAATATGTTAATATTTATGTTACAGATTACAGCACAGCTCACAGCAGTGTTTTAATGAAAACAGTCCTGAAGATGGTCTCGATAATTTTGTTGTAGAGAGACCGAAACGTCGACCCACATCTTATCTCCACAGTGTTTAACTCACTTCTTGTTTTGAGATAGATGTCCTTTTTAGGTTTTGCTGTATTATTGATTTTCTGCCACTATGCTTTTCATATCAGCATCTCCTTACCTGCTTTTTTGATTTACTGCTGACTTAATGAAATCTTTGATAAAATTCTTCTTTTGATACACCTTTGTGTTTTGTTGTTTATACGTTTACATGTTTTTATGTGTTTCCTAAATCGATTGTGTACATTGAACCATATGATTGATACATTGGGTATTTAATTTTATCCCACAAACATATCGAACAACTGATCTCTCTTATGAAGAATTGGTATCGGGCCGGGTATCGCCTAGAGCCGGCCACTGAATATAAATACCTAGGATTCTTACTGGACAGCAGTGGCTCATACAAACATCTGATAGAGGCTGTGCGCCGGAAAGACACTACAACTTCACTAGTAATGAGGCCTCTAAAGAAGCTCTAACAGATTTAACCCTAGATCCACTACTAAAGGTCATCTGGATCAAACTACAAACAATGCTAACATATGGAAGCAAATCAATCCAGGGAAGAGATGTGATTGCTTTGGATAAAATCATCACCACCACTTAGAGAGTGATCTTCCATCTGCCGACCTATGTGTCTCCTGCCGAAATTCACTTCGAATTTCGTTTTCAGAAGCAGGCAGTGGCTAGAAGGGGGCATACATAAAACACTGGCATAAGATTAGAGAATCTGAGCTAGAATATTTAAATTCACACCTCTGGACCGAATAGACATGCCATGGAAACTCACCCGCTAGAGAGTACCTCCTTGACTCTCTATCAAAACTAGGTTTAACTAGCCTGTGGGCCACCTCTGAAACCCATTAGAGATTCAAGAAGGAAGTAACAAATACAACAAAAACAATATCCATAATGGAAGACAAAGAAATCCAGGCAAAAGGGGCACATGGCTGGCCTGTGCTTAATGATTATAATGTTCTCAAACCAAAAACATTTTTAAGGCAGTTTTTAAAATGAAGACCAAAAAAAAATTTGAAGACTACACCTGGGCATCTTACCGATCCACCTGCACTTTCTACCCTAGAGAAGGAAATCAGGAAAGCATACCTGCCACCTAATAACAATCTGCACAAGAAGTTACTGATTACTAAATAGGAAAAAATCAGGACATTACATTACTTGTGGATAAATAATGTATTCTTTTTAGCTAAACGCATTCCAAACCACCATTCATACACACTGGAAACAGGAAAAGCTGGAAAATCAACAAAGAGTTCACTTCCTTGATTATTGATTTTATTGAACTAATGTCGCAACTTCAACATTAGTATAGAAGGAAATTGCATATCAAGTTTGGGCATTTTTTTATTTTTCCCTTTCCCAATACTTATAATATAATGAAATTGCAAAGGTTTTGATTAATCATGCAAATAAAGTCATACAACTACTACTGCTGCTACTATTCCCTCTTTCTCAAAATCAAAGCTTTTGTTACAATCACTTTATGCTTAACCCTTATGAGACACTCATCCACACCAGAACATCTTTCTCTGAACATTTCAAACTGAATTTCTGTGGCTGTGGCATACAGAGAACATCTGTTCACTTCCACCTTAAACTTTACATCATCACTCCAATTGTTGCCACAATTTTTTTCACCAGCTGGATTCTCCCAAATTGTCCTGTTAAATCTCTTGATCATGCCAATAATGTAAAGTAAATAATGAGAGTGTTTTTTGCGTTAGATCTCCGTTTGTTTGAGAGAAATCACTGTATTTCCCTAGGCATGAGCTCAACACCACTTATCAGTCAGAAAAGCTTTGGATTTCCTTCCTTTTGGCATACCTGAATAATTTCACTCCCAAGGGTGACCTCCAACCACAGGAGAACAAATCAATTAGAATTAAGCCCTACTAAGGAATCCTTTGACCATGAATGGGACCCATCAAGTCAATTGAAACGTGGAGGACCAAAAGGAATTTTCTTGCAACTATGGTAGGATTTTTATTCTCCTCATTTTGTCACTGAGCTCGCTCACACTACAAACAATCTTTGGAGAACTTCTCTTTTATTATTTCTATACCTGGCCATCATAAATCACAGTACAATCATTTTTTGCGATTGGAGATACCCAGGTGTCCTAAATGGTGCAAGTGTATTTTGTGCTTATGGACCTATACAGGTGGAACCAGATGCAGAGCATCTGACACTGAACATTCCAGTTCATTAAAATTAACCTTTCCTATCTATGTCCTTGCAAATCTCCAGCCAATCTTCGCACCTTCATATACTTGAACTAATTTTTGGTCTTTAATCATCTTATTTGTCCATTCCTACTCGAATGTTCATACTTTCATAATACATTATTCCGTGACTCTCATCAGCAAAGAAGTCTTCAATCTCTTCATTCACTGTCAAGTCATCCTTAACTATCTGTGACAGACAATAGTCCTCTTTATCTGTATACTGAAAGTACTTAACTTAAAGCAAGTAACCTGCAGCACCAGCAACATCTTTAAATAAGTGATGGCATGGCATCCAAAG
The DNA here is from genome assembly GCF_964263255.1 of Lissotriton vulgaris. NCBI lineage: Eukaryota > Metazoa > Chordata > Amphibia > Caudata > Salamandridae > Lissotriton > Lissotriton vulgaris. The sequence goes on from NC_141689.1 coordinate 1,650,504,890, forward strand.
CCTTCTTAAAGCAAATCTCTTTTTAGGGCGTGTGGCCCATGAGTACCCCAAACGTGGCACCCCAAAGGAAATCCTTAAAGGTTCTCAGTCTAAGGAACAGTGAGAGTTTCCTTCTCTCTTGTGGAATAATTTAGACTGCACCACACAGTGCACTAATGCAAATGTTATGGTATGTTTACCTATCCCTGTTCTCTATTTCTACTGCACTCAGAGGCTTTACAATGGCATCAGTAGTAAAGTCATATCTCACACCATGGACAACAATCCGCAGATCTGGTTCATTCTTTTTTTCCCCTCATTTGCTTCAAACCCCAGTGAACAAAATAAGCCATCCGTACCATTCCTCAATATTGTTGAGACGTTAGCTACTAGATGGGGACCAGGAGGAAGCGCTCCGCCGACCGGTAGACAACAGTCGTCTTGAAATGACACTGGCCCCAAGATAAAAAAGGGTTGGTCACACTCTCCTCTTGTTTGTATTGAGCCGGCTGACTTTTAGTGTTGGCCTGGAAAAGGATATTAAATGGGGGGCCAAACGCAGTCAAGAAAGTTGCAAAGAGGCATTATCACGGAACCAGATTTCTTTGTACGTGAAAATCTCTAGTCCTTAATTTAAAAATTCCCACACTAAATTGCCAAAATTAAGCATCGAACCAGGTTGATAGAAAATCCCAAAAAGCTGTCTTTTTTTCCTTCGTTGTGCACAAATCTGTCCTAGAAGTAGTGAATAGGGAGGATAGCCACTCAGAATGAAAGGGAGGTGTAGTTTCTACCCATCTTTTACAAATTTCCCTCCTAGCCAGGAGAAAGGTGATATACCAAAAATTGTCAGGGAAAGAGTGAGTTGAATATGAAGTCCTAAAATGTCAGCGATGGTTTTGTCTATTTTTTTACAAAAATTCTGCTATCATAGGGCATTCCTTAAATATATGGATATCAGAGGCACTCTCTAACTTTTTTACAGCTAGCTGGTGACCCCTTTGTCGTTTTGGTCAATCTTAGTGAAGATAAATAGGCCCTGTGTACCGTGAACAAGTGGTTTCTCCTTAGCCAAGCTGGCTTTACAGTGACAAACAAGGTGTTAAAAGATGTCTACACATAATGAACGGGTTGCACACCACTCTCTTCAACCATGTAATTCCTGTATTTTTAATCGTGAACTTTCTTTGTGTTGTGTGCTCACTGTTTGACATGCCAAGCCCACACTGCACTTAATGAACTTAAACGCCAACATTTTGGTGTTTAAGTTCATTACGTGCAGTGTGGGCTTGGCATGTCAAACAGTGAGCACGCAACACGAAGAAAGTTCACGATTAAAAATACAGGAATTACATGGTTGAAGAGAGTGGTGTGCAACCCGTTCATTATGTGTAGTTGTCGATGTATAGCCCCATCGGTTTAGCACCCTTTAAATCAATTGAAAAACAAGGAACATTGAGAGAACATTGGAATCATCATGCAAGGCGGAAAGAACTGGTTCATCTAGCTGGTTTATTTTCAAAGGCGTCAGTTGAAGATGATAAATTACTACACAACATGTTGGACATATGATTAACACATTCCAGATATTTCCCTCATTGATGTTTTTATTGGACTGTACGAGTTTAAGATGTTTAGTTTGTTCACAATTGCGACTGAATTAACTGCGGCGTTTCAGGATGACAGTACAGGGATTATGGGAGTTGTAGGATTTCCATTTAATTAAGGATGATTTAGGTGGAAGTTATGGTGCGTGAGGAAGGGGAGGGTCAAAAGAAAGAAGGGCGGTAGGTTCCATTTAAAAGAGGGGAGGAACGAAGAGGGTCTAGTTTTCCGTTGCCACGAGAGGGGAGGATGTTTTCATCTGAGCAGGTACGCATAGCGGGAAAAATCGAGAGAAATGGAGGAGGTGAAATTAAGGGGAAGGAGTGACTCGAGTAAAGAGGGTATGTAGTGGAGAGGTGTTTGAAAGGTTGTGGTAGGTGAGCAGAGGAAAGAGGGTAGTGATGAATAGAAATGGAATGAGAGTAAGGAAAATAGCGTGATAATGAAGAGGGGGGTTGAAGACTTGTTCGTTGAGAAGTAATGACCGAGCGCACAGTTAGGAAAATAAAAGGTAAGGAATCAGATGGGAGGGGGCACCTGTACGCAATACAAGTGACAGTCAACAGTGGCGATTATGAGGGATATGATGTGTAACTGATAGATATATGAAATTAATTGAATGAGTTAAGTTCATAGATTTAAATATGATGTTAAAATATGTCTTATTGTCATTTACAGTATTCCACTGACAAAGGTCCTGATAGGTCAGAAATGCATTGGGTTTAATAAACTGCTTGAATAGAACCTTGCTTTTGTACGTGTTCTTGGGGAGAAAAGGTTCGGATGGCCGACCAGAACATGAGAAACCTGGAAAATTGCATTTCCTTGCATGAGTACATGTTTTGAATAATGACAATGAAATGAGAGGAAGAAACATTGTGCATTAAAACAAGGATTTAAAAATGAAGCGAAGAAAACGACAGGTTAAGTAAACTGATGCAAATGCAGTTGTTAAAAAATGGCTGTCGCCACTGGATTGGGGCTAATGAGAAGCTCCCCAAAAAATGTTGGTGTTTAAGTTAAAAGATGTCTGCCACAGGCATTCCCACTGTTCATTAGGCAAAAAAGCCCCCCATAGTTCTTCAGCCAGCTTAAAATCTCTGTCGATATCCTCCTCAATAGCCCAATACAGAAAGGAAACTTCCTTCTTCCCTGATGGTCTGACCACTAACTGCTCCTCTAGGGTCTTCCCTTTACCTATGTATTTTTTTTTGATTTTAGAACCAGCTACGCAACTGGATATATTTAAACCTGGAGATGCCCCCTTCTAGCTTATTATATAATAACAACCATGGTAAGAGTAGGCTGTCAGAAGCAAGGTGCCCCACACCTGAAGCCCGCTGCTCTAAGTTGTAAGGCAAGCCCATCTTTCAGGAAGTCTGGTGCTCCTGGAGAGTCCCACAAAGAGGCCTGACTCGAATAATAGTTAAGACCAGTGCGCTGTTTAATACAGGTCCATGTCTGAGCCATCCCCAGCAGGACTTTTAGTCCAATATTTTTGAAGAACTTCTGTTCTCTAAAAGTTTGAACAGAAATCCCTCCTGAGAAAAAACGGCACCCTTTAACATTACAGAGAACCTGGCCCCCACCCCTGTGAGGTCTGGGGTTTTTAAGAGCATTTTTGAGTGTGATAGCTGGAAGGCCCAAGCATAATATTGCAAATCAGGAAGTGCAAGGCCCCCCTTCTCCCTCCTACTCCTCAACTTCTTCCAGGCAATCCTCGTAGCCCTATACGCCCAAACAAACAAATGTATTGCCTGCTGAAGCTTGGCTATGGCTGATTTTTCAAAATGTAAAGGAATAGTATTAAATCGGAAGGTTTTTTTTGTATGACTACCATCTTAACCAGGTTAATCCTCCCCAAAGTTGTCAAAGGGAGATGAGCCCAGATTTAATTTGTTTCTGACACTCCCTGGAGACTTTTGCCAGGTTTGTCCCTGGGATCTTTTCAATGTCCTGAACTATTATCACACCCAAGAATCTTATGTCATGCATGGTCTGATATTGACACTCCACCAGGTTACAAGTCATAACCTCAGTTTTCTCTGCATTAATCCTGTAACCAGATCCCCACCCAAAGTCCTGTGCCAAGCTAATGACAAGGGGAAAGGTGGTTGCAAGATCGGCAGAGAAAATCAAAACATCATCGGCATACAGGGCTACCTTCCTCTCCCAGCCCCCATACTTGAATGGGACTATACTGGTTTCTTCTCTTAAACGCTGAGCAAAAGGCTCAATATATAGATTGAAAAGAAAAGGGGAGGGGGCAGCCCTGCCTCCTGCCCCTTGTGATCTTAAAAGAATTAGTCAATTTACCATTAACCAGGAGTCTCGCCAATGGGTTCCGATAAATGAGCGGAATAGCTCTACAAAACTTCTTGCCCAAATTAAATTTTCCAAAAACTGCCAAGAGGTATGCCCAGTTGACCCTGTCAAAAGCCTTAGTGGCATCCGAAGTCAGGGCTGCAAGGGGAAGTGAGAAGGTAGTGGCTAAATCAATTGCATCCACCAAATCTTAAGTGAGGTCCGCTAAATTCCAGCCCTTGACAAAGCCTTTTTGATCGGGTAAAGTATGCCTCCCGCTACTAAACCCAGCCTATCCGCCAGGATCCTGGCAAAGATTTTATAGTCTGCATTTAACAGCGAGAAGGGTCTGTAGGATCCACAACTCGCTGGGTACTTACCTGGTTTCAAGATCAGAGTAATAGTAGCTTATCCTTATGAACCCGGGAGCCTTATGCCCACAGATAAATTCTCATTGAAGAGCAGCATCAGGGTGGGAATTATCACCTTGCCAAAGGATCTATAAAGTTCTGCAGGAAGCCTGTCGTGCCCTGCAGCTTTACCTGCTTTACCAGCAAAGATGGCCCTCCTCACCTCTTCATGAGATATGTCCTGATCTAGGTCTTCCTGCCTGGACAAACTCAAACTGGTGAGCGTGGAAGTCCGCAGCCACTCCATTGCTATGTTTTATCAGCCATGCTATCCTCTTGATACAACTCCTGAAAAAAAGATAAAAAAGGCACCCCCAATCTCTTCATCTGAAAACAGTAGTTTAGCGCTGTCTGGACCATCAATTTGTTTTATCAGATTTTGCGTCCTATCAGTCTTAGTCTACCATGCCAGAAGCTTACCTGCATCTTCTCCATACTCAAAATGAGCAAGCTTGCTCAGCTCCCACCTTCTAGTGACCCTAGTCCGAATTACGTTATCCAACTGATTCTTTAGTTTCACAAGATTTTCCTGGTGCTTCTCAGGGTCAATCTCTCTATTTAAGCTCAACTCTAGTGTCTTCATCTCTACCTCCTTGTGGGCCACCTCCTCCCTGTATTGTCTGTTCTTATATGATACCCTGTTCGTGCTCATACACCTTAACACCTTCGCTGCTGATGGTATTCTCCTCCTGTGCTGATAATGATTGAATCCCATTGTTCATGACGAGCTCAGCGCGTCATGAGCACACAAGAGGTGTACCTCATGATGAGCTGAGCTCGTCATGAGCATCGAAGGGGTTAAAAGGCCATTGTCCCAGACCACCGAAATCCCAACTGAGCCCAGATTTGTGTTCAAAAAGGATTCGGTCTCCTGAGATAAATACTTCATCTAAGCTTCATCAAGAAGAAAAGTCCTATCAAATGTCCAAACTCAAAGATGTTCACCTTCTGCTAGGGCCAAATCCATCCAGACCCCTGAATGGTTGGACAGATGCGGAATCAGATAACCAATATCCTTAACTTTACCTCTCAGATTGTAATTGACCAGGATATAATCGATTCTCGATCTATGGCCATATTTACTGTTTTAATATGAGACCCCTGGCTGAATACCTGATCTGTGCCATCATAGCTTGGAGGTACATCCTGGACCTTAGCTTTACTGCTAGGTGACTTATCTAGTTTAGTGGCGAGAACAATGTTAAAATCCCCGGCCATAATAACTGAGTCTGGATAATCCAAAATATTTGAAAAAATGGTCTTGAGAACGGAAGGGTCATCCTGGTTGGGACCATAATAGCCCACCAATGTTAGCAAAGTGCCTAAGATGGTCAGCTTCACAATAACCCACCTACTGCTAGGTTCAACCATAGAGTCTAGGATGTGGGCATTTGCTTGTTTTTTAATTAAGATAGAGACACCTCTGATATTAGCGGTCTGATTGGAGTAGAACATGTGTTCCAACCATTTAAAATTTTTAAATATCCCATTCATCCCCTCTTTCAGAAGATGGGTTTCCTGGAGGATAATGACCTGTAGGGGAGAATCTTTTATGTACTGCAATATTTTTGCCCGTCTAGTTTTCACCCGCAGCCCATTAACGTTCCAGGACAGAAGCTGAATTGTTCTCATGGAGATTTAGAGAGGAGAGCTAGAAGTCGACTTAAACTCAGAGGAAAACAATACCAGACCATTTGTGATACAACTAGGCTAATTGGACCAAATAGTAAAGTGAATGAGGACATTTTATATTTTTACCCCTATGCCCCCCACCCTGTGCTGACCCACACCACCCCTCATCTCCCCTCCCAACCAGACCCTCCCTGGAGAACCCTTCCCCTATTTATCTGGACAGATGTAGTCCAGTTGTTGCACCCCATGGCAACCAGCCTTGTCCCCTTATGAACCTATACAAATACAAAAGTAGGCGAAAAGGAAAGAGAGAAAAAAACTAGGACCCTGCTATCAACTACTCTTAACTAAGTGTCCCCTGTGTGTCTCAATGTGGGTACATATACATATGCTTTGATTTCCTATCTAATACCTCATACAAATGGTTGAAGATAGGCTAACCCTAATAGCAAGAATCACCCCTAAAAGTCCCAAATCCCAACTTAAGATGTCATGTATAGCTACTCATCCATACACTACATTTACGACTTTCCGAGGCTGTCTAATAACTCATCAGCCTTTTGCACTGATCTAATATTAATATTATGCATTTTGTTCATGTGCATAATTATTAGAGTTGCAGGATATTTGGGCTGGGCAACCGTACCAAGCTTCCTAAACTCATCTAGCTTTCTGCTCAACTACCACTGTCTATTCAGGATGACACGCGAAAGGTCAGAATGGATTTTGTATGAAAAGTCACCAGCTCTTAATGATTTCATTTTTAGGGCCATATTGAGGATTTTTATCTTTAAAGAGTAGGTGAGAAAGTTCATGAGTATCTTCCTAGGTTTTGTCCTGTTGGGGTGCCTCCTGAAAGCGTCTATATGAACCCTTTTGATGTCTTTTTCCAAGTCCTCTTCCAATTCCTCAATCTGCAATGATTCTTTTAAGAGTGACACCATGAAGGATGTTAGGTCTTCCCCCTCTGGAACATTCAAAATACTCAGGTTGTTTTTCCGAGAGTGATTCACTAACATCTCGAGACTTACACGTAGAACCACCTCCCCCTCTTAAGAGATGTTATATCGGCTTTTGCTGCTCCCATGTAATCTCTTAGATCTCCCACTGTGTTCTCCAGAACGAGTGTTCTTAAATTTAGGAGGTCGATTTTCTTCTCAAGCGACTCACAGAACACCCTAATCTCTCCTTGATTGGCCTCAGAGACTGAAAACCCCTTCTTAATGTCTGCTGATGGGGTGGAAAAAAGAGCTTCAAGAGGGTCCCATACTTTCACAATCTTCAGGGACTTTATCAACCTCTACGCTACAGCTGGCTGCCGTACTTTGGCCGGCCAAAGCTTCCCTCTTGCAAACTCCTTTTCTTTATCCAAAACAACACCAGGAGTTGCTGATAAGGTTGATGACATAGAAGGGGTGCTTCCTTCAGGCTAAATTTCCTCCTAGTTGAACCTTATGTCCAACTGGCCTGTTAAACTCTTTCTAAGGGCCTCCCCTTGTTTCACAACATCTAACACAAGGGGTTGTACTTTACAGTATGACCACAAAGAGGGGGTGATCTTAACTTTCAAATCAAGAGGATTGCTTTTCACTCTGCCTGCATTTATACTTCTGCCTTTAACCTTGCAGGGTTGAAAAAATGAGAAACTGCTTTCCGTAGTCACGGCTGGTTAGTGCTGCCTTTTCCCTGACCTCGACCCTTCCCACTATTCCTTACAACACTGTCCCTCCACGGTGTTTACCTCTCTTTGTTCTTTTATTTTGGGGCACGGTGCTTAAGTGCCCCCACAGCCTGGGCCCCCTGTACCTGTACCACTTTAAGCTGCGGCTGCAAAAGAGATGACAGGGGCTCGTTCTCCCCAGGAGCCTGATGGTCGCCAGTCTTCTCTGTGAAGGCAGTCCTCTCCAGTATGCAGTAAGCTTGCCCAGTGCTGCTGCTATTGACCCGGAGGAACCCTTGAGCCGCTGCTCTGCGGCCCCTCCGTAGCTCCAGGGTGGCGATCACCCAGCGCGACGAGAGAACAGGGGTGGATATACCCGAGCTCCAAAACACATCTCCCGTGTCAAATCACAACCACAAGGCGCGCCAGGGCACTTAAAATAAAGTAGACGGGTGAGCGAATTTTTCCGGGGTACTTCAGGACATATTTGCGAGGGGAAAGCAGAAGGTAACAGGTCCTAAAATCGCCTCCTTATTGAGCACGGATGCGGGAGCCTCCAGATGCAACCGGCTGCTCAACTAGCAGCCGCCATGCTCTCCTGTTGCAAGTTCTGATGCATTATTGAGACACTTATTTATCTTTATCTTTACAAATTCTGCTCCCTTGTTGTGGAAATCACTGTCTTGTGAAATAAATCTTCAATGAACTTGGCTTAGACAAGCTGTAACCTTGTCTTTGCTCCCTGGACTTCACACCTTACCTATGGTATGAACCAGAATATATTTGTGTTGCACTCCCATTTTAATTAAAAGATGTCCAATATAATTAATTTCCTCCCTAGCAAAATTACACTTTTCAGCTCTTAAATAAAAAAGGAACACTTTCCTGCAACCTGACCCTTTAATAATGCACTTTTCTGCTTTTTTCAAAGCCTGGGATTGCCGTTGTGAAAGAACATCATACCTATTGTACCATCAAACAACGGAACATAGCTTGTTAAAATGCTAATGTTGTGGAACACAGATCAAAGGGCATGCACATAAGTCTATATGCTCCAAAGGTTGAAATTACAGAGGGTAAACATTTAAGCCCCTAATGCAACCTTAATTAATGGTAAGGTGACATGAGATCTAATGTCTAAATGTATTTCACTCCACTAAACATGTTGACCAATGTTAGGTATAGGAAATGGCCCTCATGGGTAGTCCTCCATAAGTTTAAGGCCAAACATTTGGATTCTTAGTCCCGTTTGGCTAGAAATATCTTGGCAAAATCACCACCTGAACCTAATGTCTGTAATTTTTTACAACATTAACCTTTTCTCACAATTTTCACATATTGCTTCAGCTGCAGGACAATCTTTGACATTTGCCATGCGACCCATGTCACCACTTTGATAGCATTAACACCTGAACACATTGTACTCTGTACTATTTCTACTCTCTTTTCAACTTACAAGAAAGGTCTTAACTTGCATTACCACTCTGTTCATCTTTGCAGTTCTCCCCTACACTAGCCAAAGGAAGTTCTATTTTCTTTCTAAAAGAACAGCCACTTCATTCAGATCAGGGTCGTGTTTCAGCCAAAGCTCCTCTTTCATTACCATTACTGCACCATAGCATATTGGTTCCAAGCACCCTCCTCTGGGTTTGCACTGAATTTGTAAGTGGTAGCTAATTTTCTTAAAAATGTTACCAAATGTGCAAGATTAAACCTAAAAAGGATTGCTCACAGTTTCTCAAGAGGACTAAGAATAAATACACATACAAGAAAGATACTAAGAGATTGTAAAGGGTCATCTGTATTTTCTAAGTTAATTTCCCCTTGTTTCTCTGTCTATTGTTTTTGTGAAGACGAGGAGGACTCATTCGATTTTAAAGTTTCAAAGTGTGTAAACTGGATGCTTCCTCTGAACAAAAAGTCATAGGCAGTCATTTGAAATCCAACGCAATGAAAAGTAAAGAAACATATGTTGAAGTTGGAGTAGTTCCTGTGGGTACACAAAATAAATTAATAATTTGAGTCCTTGCATGCTGACGACAAAGCTTTCATTGAAGATAACATACTTTAGCGAAAAGACAGGGGTTATGAAAAGAAAGACTGACACCTGGTGAGTCAGAAGTAGGCATCAGCACAACACTATCAGTGACCTTCTTGTTTAGAACACATCACATATACTAAACTAAGGAGGATGAGCCCCGTAAATCATCAGAGTTGCACCATCAGCAAGTCATATCTGGAACTTGATGAGAAGTTTAATTGAGGGAGGGTGCACCTGCCATGCCTTGGGAAGGAAGTGTTCACCATAAGTGGAGCTTGGATGCATGAGAGCAGAAGAAGAGCTGGAAACAATTAAAGATATTAAAGGTCCATACCTCAATATATGCAGAAACTCAGCAAGAGGAGTCCATTGATTGTGGACAAAGGGTTCGTATCCACTAATACGTCTCTCATAAGTCATACACAGAGGCAGAAGATGCACAAAGTCATGTACTAGACAAGATGGTAAGAGCTCTGTCTACCTTTTCTGTATGGACAACTGCCAGTGATTAAATCTCGGTAGCTTCCCCTGCTTAATCAAACCCATACATTCTCAATCTACATTCTAAATTTCACAAAAGCTAGAAAGCCTCCATGACTAACCAATAAGCCACAGCCTTATAAATGTTTTACACCAAATATTGCTTAATGTTGGTAATTTTCGTGTTTGTTGATTATTGTTGAGGTACCCTTCCTTTTATCTTAGAGGGGCCTGTGAAAAGCATCATAATATGGAAAATGAAAGTTTTATTCTGAAAAATAAAAATAAATGTTATGCAAAATAGTGTGGGTATGTGTTTATTTTTAAATATGGCATTAACATAAGGATTTCTATGCTAACATCATCCTCCTTAGAAAGTTCAGAATCAGGAAACAGACATCAAGGATTATTTTTTTTTTAACTGCTGTTGCATATTATGTATGGAGTAGTTGAAACGTCCTATTTTTGTGGTTTCTGCCTAAAGAAATATGCCTCTATTGCATGGCCACATTTTGTTTCTACATTTTATTGCTAGTTTTTGAGATTCTGCTGATCTGATAAAAGGTATGGAGAACCCATTTGCCTTCAATGTGATTTTCGGAGAGTGTCCAAATGAATTTCACACTTTCATCTGATGATTTGACCGGCATTCTTCCCTGAAAGAAGCTAATTCTACATGTGCACGTTGGCCAATGAGCAGCATTGACATCACACATGCTTCTTCCTCACTTTCGCTTGACAATGACAGTGATGACATTTTAGAAGTGGAATTTGATGACAAACAAAGTAGTTCAGTTTGTACTTGCCTCAACTGATATTGCCACTTGGCCTTGTGTGTGTGGTTGGAATGTCTCTGAAGTTGTCTTGCATCCATTTTGTGTTCTCAACGTAACACACTAGATCTTTCCTTCTCTTTGCAAACTGGTAAAAAAAGGTTCTCTTTCCCACAGCTTTTGCATATCTGTACAATGGCTGAAAAAAGTATCTTCATGTGGAAAGTAAATTCTACATTGAAAACACAACTTCTTTTTCTTAGGAGACATCACTTTGTGGCCTTCTGCCTTGTGTTTTTGCTTACTTTTCACATTCAAAGCTGATTAATTTTGGTCCGTTCAGGCCTCTATATAAGCAGCTTGTCTTTCAGCCCTTTCTTCCTCTCTAGCAGCCATGAGTGCTCACTCCAAACTGGCTGTCTCTTTCAGCATTCATCATCTGAAGGAATTGGAGAGATAACCATCTATTACTCTGAGACGCATGAATATTGTCCTACACAAAAATAGTAAGAAAATGGAAGTTGTGCCTTTAATGAATATTTCAAGGACAAATTGGTTTTCCCCTAAATGGGCAGGGGCAAACCAGCCCAAAAAAATTAAGGCTATCATTAAAGAGCAATGGAACACCTTTTTTACGTAGCGGAGCTGCTTCTACTGACGAAGGATACACGACCAGGAATAGAGGCGGCAGCACATGTGTCAATTACCGATACCGGCAGCATTGCAGCAGAAATTGAAAAGAATCGGTTTTGCCGCCATGATACAGAGTTGAGCCTAGTGGGGCTTCAAGGTGGCTCAGATGCTGGCTCAGAAACTGGTAACCCAGAAAGTGCTATTATTCAAACACAGCTAAAGGGAGATATGACTGAGTTTCCTCTATGTGGGGGAGAGGAGCTTGGTGAGGATTTAGTTGCATCATCTGAGCAGATAAATTCTATGGAAGTAGAGTTTGCGCCCAGTTTGGGAGTCTCTGAAAGCGGTAAAAGTGGCAATAACGTCATTAATGCCAGCAGCAAGACAGTGAATGGCAGGAATAAAGCGGGCGGATTAGAAAAAGATCTTGAAAAAGAAGCGAACCAAATGAGTAACCAACCTAGCTGTACAGACACTGAAATAGATTGCGGGATTGTATTATCAGCCGTAACTGAGCAGAGCAAGGTTGACGCAGATAAGGATAAGGATCATAGTGACTGTTTCTTCTCGGTATCAGAGGGTGCAGAGTGGTCTGATGATGTCCTAAGCTCATCTCAGGGGGGAAAAAGTCTAGAATCTGACCCTGAGGATAGTGATGGAAATCTCCCCTTGACGACTAAAATGGCTAGGAAAACGGATGCACAGAGTGGTATTCGGAATAAGGAAAGCAAAGATCTGAGATGGGATTACTCATCAGCTTTACCACTTTCTGGTTTGCCCCCTGGTAAATCCCCAGTGGTGATATCAGAGCTGGGTCCTACCACACTGGATACAATACACCAAGCTATACTTAGCATAGAGAAGAGACACGCCAAGACAGTAGGAAAACCCAGGCGGGGATGAGGAAGATGCAGGGGGTTATTAGGAAACTGTCCAAAGTCTGTGTTAGTATTGGAGATACAGTGACAAATCTCGAAGAGAGAAATATGACGACAGAACCGGATGCAACAAATGCCGTAGCCCAGGCAGAATCACAAGGGTTGCGAATAAAGAACATTCAATAGAAACTTGAGGAGTTTGAAAATCGACAGAGAAGAAACAACCTTAGGGTGTTGGGGATCCAGGAGGGGGTGGAGGGGTCCGACACCAGGTCGTATGTAATCAACCTTTTCAAGGAAGCTTTTCCGGAACTGACTGGCTGGAACTGGGCAACAGAGATACAGAGGGCCCACCGTATTCCATTTAAATTACGAACACCAGCAAAAGAAGGTGACAGACCACAAGCTATATTAGTGTTTTTGGGGAATTTTATTTTACGCCAAACAATTTCTGAAAAAGCATGGCCGGACTCTGAAAGAACAAGTAGAGGGGTATAATTTTTTGTACGGCCCGATTTCTGCCACTCTACGGTGGAAAGGCGGTGGAGATTAAGGCAACTTATTAAGCCCTTTCGAGAAAAAAATGCTCAAGCGTATCTTATCAACCCAGCTCAGCTCAAGATTATCAATCAAGGGAAAACACTCTACTTTGCATCAGAGATATAAGCAAAAGAGTATTTGGACTCCATTGATAAATGAAGGGGGAGGGCTAATGCAAATCCTGAAAACTGTGGTTCTGTTGGTAGCTGGGTGAGGGGGGTAAGGGGGCCAGGGAGTGAGGGGGGGTGGTGGTATAGTATAGTTCATTTGGTTGTTAGGCTTGTTATTTGGAGTTGTTAAAATCGTTGTATATGGTGTATTTAGTTGAAAAAGATCCCTGCCCTAGCACCGCGCACATCACATGCAGAGACTAAGGTCTGAGCACCTCAATGGGGTTTTTGGGGGGTGGAGGGTGGAGTGGGAGCAGGGGGGTGGGGTGCTCGTCCCCTGGAGGGGGGGGGAGGGGGAAAAATGAAATTACCTGGTACTATACTATGAGCATATGGATTCAAAGAGTTTTTTGAGGTATCTGAGCTGGTGGAAATTGAGGACAGGGGATATAGTACAAAGAAAGAATGGGGAAACTTAAGGTTTGCTCTATTAATATTGGGGGTCTGAATGACTGGCATAAAAGACAGAGTATGGGTTATTTTGTTAGATCAAACTAAATTGATGTTCTCTGCCTGCAAGAGACCCATCTACCCTGGGCGAAAAAACACTTGCTTTACATTAGAGGGTACGATATGCTGGCCTGCTCCAAGCAGACATCTAATATCAGAGGAGTGGCTATATTGGCTAAGTCTAGTTTAGGGGGGGCAGACGTTATTTGGCAGATGCATGTGGTCGTTGGGTACTTGTTGAATTGGAGTTGGGTTTTACACTCTGTACTATATATTGTTCCAAGCAGGATGAGCCTGAAGTTTTTGATAATTTGGAAATAGAACTTGTGAATTGGCAAAGCCCTCTTGTAGTTTGCGGGGATTTTAATATCGCGGCAGATCTTACAGATGCTAGCATGAATACCCCTTATATGGGCCGGAAGCCGAGGGTTTTTCAAGCTCTGAGTTCGCTTATTAAATCCCATGGCATGCTGGAGGACTGGAGTAAAAGGAGCCTAACAATCCGGGGTTCACATACTTCTCATGCCCATTTAAGAAATACTCCAAGTTGGACTATTTTCTTATATCGGCTATGGAGGCAAGTAGAGTAGGAATTAAAAAATTACCGAAAATCCTCTCCGATCACAATCCAATACTTTTACAATATGATATTGATACTAAGGTGATACTAAGGTCCCCTAAGGTGGACTTTTGAGAGGAGACTGTTAACAGATAATACATTTAGGGAACACTTAAAGGTCTGGGCTCAAAATTTCTTTGATATTAATCGTTACAGTGCTTCCCAAAACGTGGTATGGGACTCATTCAAAGCAGCATTGAGAGGGAAGACGATCAGCTATTCCACCAAGCTGAGGAAGGAAGTTAGGGCTCAGAATGAGAACCTTATGACCCAATTGGCAGAGGCTGAAGAACAGCATTTGAGGGATATAGTCGGGGCCGTGAGGCCGCTGGAAGCCAGCAGAGGATCCTTGTTATTAAAGCTGAATTAAATAAGCAGGTAGCCCAAAGAGCAGCTGATGAATATCAAACGCACAGGGGTTTGATGTATGAGACTGGGGAGCTGGCGGACAAACTTTTGGCTCTAAGGATTAGGCAGGAGCGTAGCAGGAATGTTATTAAAAGTATTCGTGAGGGGGATCAGGAGTATTCAGATCCAGATGGAATTCGTAATGTTTTTAAGAACTTCTATCAAACTCTTTATAAAGAGGAGTCCAGAGCGGATTTTCTAGGTTAACGTTTGATTATCTAGGTCCTAAACTGACAGATCAGGATAAACTGGCACTAGACGAAGATATTTCATTGGGGGAAGTAGTTGAAGCACTGCAGGGTCTAGCGGCAGGGAAGGCTGTAGGACCAGACGATATTCCACTGGTACTATACAGGTGTCTACAGGATGTTTTAGCTCCTATGCTGCTGGATCTATTTAACGGCATAATTTGTACAAGGGGTATTCCTGACTCTTGGAAAGAGACCAACATAATTGTCTTTCATAAAAAAGGTAAACCCAGGGAGGACCCCAGTGCATATCGTCCAATATCCCTCATAAATACTGATACTAAGATCTATGCCAAGGTCTTGGCCAAAAGGCTAGGGGGGGTTATTGCTAGTCTGATCTCTCAGTGGCAGCATGGGTTTATCCCAGATCGAGGAACAACAGATCATGTCAAGCAGGCAATCACGCTTTTTGATGTGCATGCTGCTGCGGGGGCAGATGGCAATGATCCTTCTGGATGCCGAAAAGACCTTTGATCGCGTAACGTGGAAGTATTTATGGGGGATATTGGAACACAGGGGCTTCGGTCCTAAGATAAGGAGCGCGGTCAAGGCTATGTATGCTGATCCCAGGGCTAGGATTCAGTTGATGGAAGGCAGCTCGGAAGAAATTGTAATTTCTCGTGGGACACGTCAGGGCTGCCCCTGTTCTCCGTTTCTTTTTGCCCTTTTTATTGATCCCCTGATACATATGATATTAAGTTGTGAGGCTATTAAGCCAGTAGTGTGCAAAGGGTTTGAGACCAAATTATTGGCTTATGCCGATGATCCAGCTATAACCACTATAGATCCAGCTGCGGCTATGATGGCCCTCACACGGATAGCTGTGGAATTTGGCAGCTGTTCAGGTTATCTCCTAAATGAAAGTAAAACTCCAGTAGTATGTACCAATAATTTGGTAAGGCAGGATGGGAGATATGTTGATTCGGCAACCTATTTAGGGGTTGGGATAAGTCCTGTAATGAATAGAATTATTGAAGATAACTTTGACCCGCTGGCTGCGTCTATTGCTCAAGAGTTAAAATGAATAGATTCCATCCATCTATATATTATAGGTTGATGCCAATGTTCTCAAGATGACTATGCTCCCTAAAATTCTATATCTTTTCCGCTCAATTCCTCTTGTGGTAGGTGATGACTATATAAGATTCATAGAGTCCGTGTTCATGAACTTCATGTGGCAGTACGGTAAAGTTAAAAGATCTTTGAAGTTCCTATCTCTACCACAAGAAAGGGGAGAGCTAGCAATCCCTAATATAAGATTTTATCACTCGGCTTGTTTATTCAGTCAGATGGCAATACTATTTGACCCTGCGGTTAATTCAGTCGATTCTCCCTTTGGTAGTGGTTATCCCCCATCCATTTTTGAATTGCTCCTAGGTAGAGAAGCTTTTGGCCTTCTGCTTCATAGAACAGAGAGACACTATTATAGTAAAACTCGTTACAAGGTATTGGACGGAGTTTTGAAAGTCTGGAATAGTGTTCAGAAAATATGGGCAATTCCGAAAATTAATCACTATACGCCCCTTTGGAATTCAAGGATCTTCACGCAATTTAGTATTGATAGTATGGGAAGTGTATGGGATACAACGAGGAGCCAGAAGAGTAGGGGATAGTTTCTCACACACAGATAACATGATGAGTTTTGATGATATCCAACGTACATTTGAAGACCCTTCAAATCATGGTTTCAAATATTTTCAAATCTATCAAACGCTTATGGGTATCAGACTAAGAATTCACCCAGTAGGTAGAATAAATATGATTGATTATTTACTAGGAGGTAGAACCAGAATTAAAATGATTGATATGTTGCTAATCGAATCGATACAAGATGATATGGATAAATGCGAGACCTCGTGGATGAGGAAATTAGGGGATCCCGATGTTGATTTAAATAAGGTATTACAACTAGCGGGCAAATTGTTTCGCTCCATGAATCTAAGAGCACAGCATTTTAAAACTCTCTTTAACCTGCATTTTACACCTGCCAAGTTGTGTCAGTGGGGTAAAAGGGAGGATGACAAATGCCCAAGATGTTAGGAAGGGCCGGCTGACTTCCTAAATATGTTCTTTGATTGTGAAAAACTGAAAGGAATATGTGCTGAGACTGAGAAATTTTGGGAGGGGCTGCTAGGTATTAAGAACAACCTATCTCCTACCCTTATGATAACTGTCTTTGACAGTAACTTGGCCCTTGACTGTGAGAAGGATGCATTTGTGTTTATATGTGTGGCAGTGCTACGTATTCTGTTGGCGGCAGGATGGAAGGATAGTCTAGCGCCCACTTTCCAGATGTCATTAACCAGGCTTATGGGAATTCATAACATCAAGGCCTCTCCATATAGTCGGAGAGGCAGGAGGATGAGGGAGATGGGTTCACGTATTTGGGCTCCCCTCAAGGCCTGGAGGGAGTCCTGCTTATAGCTACCATATTGTATATATATGAACTTTTCCCCTGTTTTTTCTTAATTCTTAACTTAATATATTAACCAGATATTATTATATTATGTATTCCTATGGAGTTTTTAATGATGAGATAATGCTATAATTATGTTTTGATTATATGAAGTTGTACTGTACTGCTTGCACAATGTATTGCGCCAGGTTTAAAAAATAAAAATAAATAAAAAAAGGAACACCTTTTTTACTTGGAATGAGGGGTGGACCACGATAAGTTCGTTGATGCATTTCACCTTACAGAATTGGCAATAGTATCAAATTTACATAGACAAATTAAAAGTGGGGGGAAATAAAAGGGTGTTTTGACTGGTGTTTGGACCCTAACTAATCAGGCCCTTCGAAGTGCCATACAAGAATCACCTAGCGATGTGGTGAAAATAAAGACATTTAAGAAGAATTATAGCACTACGTTAGACAGAAGAAAAAAAGAAGCTACAGGAGCAGGCCTGGGCAGAATTCAACAGGCAGATGAATCTGGAAATAACATTCTCTTCTGGAATACTATAAATTCCCACTTTCCTATAGAGAGTACTATTCCTACAATGGACTCGTCGGTTTTGCCTGATAGCTGGATTACACTCTTTGGAAGTATTTTTAACCCAGGCAGTCTAGCAATTGGTGAGTCAGTTAGTTGCACAAGCATAATTAAGTCTGGCCCTGTGGAACTAGTAACACTGGAGGAGACCAGTGAGGCTTTACAAGTGAGTGCCAAGGAAAGGCGCGAGGGCCTGTTGGGGTCCCTGCGGATATCTAAAAGACCCATCTCTCCCTATGGGCACCCCATATTGATCCATATTTTTAATGCAGCAGCTCATGGCTATTTCTTAAAACCATGGAATGAAAGCTTGATTGTCCCATTATTTAAAAAAGGTGATGGTGGCAATGCTAGGTGCAATCACTATATGTTCCTCCTGGACTTCACCATAAAAGTCATGGGGAAGGTGATTTTGGCAAGGCTGAAACCCCTTCGCCCAGGAAAAGAATATAATAACAGATTCCCAATACAGGTTGTGAAATGAAATAGGGACGATAGAAGATGCTATCAACTCACACCTTACTGTCAGAAAGTACACTAAGGCCAGGGAAGGTCCTATTAATTTATGTTTTGTCAACTTGTCTAGCGCCTTTGACTTGGTGAATCATTCAAAGTTATGGCAGATGCTTATCAATATGGGCATTCCATTCAATATTGTAAGTCATCTCTCCCAGCTATATGCCTCCCTACTGCCTGTGTGTGCTACGGGAAAACCAAAGAAAGAACAAGTGGTTTTCGGGTGACCCGGGGATTAGGCCGGGGTGCGTACTGGCAGCATTCTTATTTTAATTGTATTTAAATGGTGTGGATAGTTTTTTGCAAAATACGAAGCAGGCGCTTCTAAGGTGGGCCTCCAGGTCACCCTGATTCCACTTTATGCAGATGACGCTTTATGATATCCAGGATGGCAACTGGCTTTCAGTTGCATATGGAGAGTAGAGATCTGAAACTTAATTTAGCTAAGATTATCATCCTGGTATGTGGGAAAAGCAAAAAAAATGGCTTTTGACATTATGCAAAGGGCCAAAAGCTTGAGGAGGTGAATCATTTCAGCTGCATGGGAACTGTTTTCTCCCATGGAATTGACTGGTCCCCATATCTAAAATCAGCCAAATTAAAATGTATAAGAACTATTTTGGACATCTCCAACTTTGCTAAAAAGGTTGGGAATACACCTTTGAGAGAAATTACTAAACTCTATTGTTCTAAATGCCTCCCAGTGGCTCTTTATCGATACCCAGTATGGAGTGTAGAAAATACTAATGGACAGGCAAGACAAACAACTGCACATTTTTTATTGTTTTTCAGATTTTATAGCGATATTAGGTCATTGGCACCACGCCTTCTTTTTTATCTCAAGGCATTATTTATCATGTGGTGGCACTTAGCTTTTTGAAAAATCTCTCAAACCTACACAAACGTGCTATTCTTGATTACATCAAAAAGGCCCTTCACAGACAACACTCTTTATCCTACTTAAAAGATCTGCATTTTGAGAAAATTCATAAAGGTCTTTGAGAATTTTTTATATTGTCTTTTTGCAACCAAAAACTTACAGGTTGAAATCAATCGGATCCTTGGATATTTTTGTAGAATTTTATAAAAGGGAGATGGACACAAGAGTTTATTTATTTATACTGAATTGTTGCTTTGCTAACTTACATCTTTTGTTTTGTTTTTTGAATGTGTAAATAAGTATGTTTTAAGATAAATTATGTATATTTTATATTTCATTGAATGTTTTAAATCTATGAAATTATGATTAATTTAATACTGCTCTTTTAAGGATTTGTTTATAAAACGAATAAAGATTCAAAGAAACGTACTCTGAGATGCATGGCCTCTTCATTTTTTTTTTTTTTTTTTTTTTTTTTTTTTATCCTCATTTGTGTGCATAGCTCCAATCTATCAAAACCGAGAAAAAGAAACCACCACAGAGCTAAAGAGCCAACTGGTCATGTACTGTGCCAACTCAGTTTATAGCTGGTAAGGGGATGTGTCTAACGAGAGTCAAGGCCGGTTCCCTACAGCACAAAATACAGTGACCAATCTTGAACTCGCTTAGGGTGGTACCTCAGTTGATAGTGCCCGAATCATCGAGACCCCGTTGGAATCTAGACTTTTAGTCTTGATAACCAGAATAGGCAATGCTCACATTAATCATAGGACCTGGGAAAAAAAAAAAAAAAAAAACCCAGGTGAGATCACAACTGACCAAGCATTGCCCAAAATGCTCTAGTATTCGGATTTCCTACCCTAGCACAATCAAGCTTGGAAATTTGAAGGAGTGATGTTCGCCATTCGTACACCGTAGGTGGTAGAGCATCCTTCCAGTGTCTACATATCTCCCTACGTGCCGCAAGGATGGAATAGAATATCAGTCTAGTTGCTGCATTGTGGGTATTATTTCTCAGACCAAAAATCACAAGAGCGAGGTCTATGGTAATGTGTTCACCCACAAAAAGCGACAGCTTATTTTTAATAGCTTCCCAATATTCTGATAAATTCGGACAATCTAAAAACATGTGTGTATCCGTGGCTGCGGTTAACCCGCATCTAGGACATGAAACTGGACCTGTTAATGAAAATTTTGTTAGCCTGTGAGGAGAATAGTATGCCCTATGCAAGGTAAAGAGGTGGTTCCGACGGAGCCACGATGGTTTAACTAAATCCCAAAGCAATGAACAGGAAGTAGTCCAGAGCTTTTCCACATCAAGACCTGGCATTAATTCTGACCACAAGTTGGTTGGTAATTGAAAACTGACATCTATTTCGTCTAGTATTTTGTTATACCATCGCAAGGTTTCTTTTTTTACCACTGGGCTGTCTAATAAAGAGGTTAGCAAGTCACTAAGGCCGCCTATAGGTTGTTTGTTGCGTCGCATTGGTCGGCTGTTATATGACTGGGCCCAACTGAAAATCTGAATATATTTAAATCTTGACAGTTCTGGGCCTACTTTGTTAATAAGATAGTCCCATGGAAGTAAAGCCCCATCCATGAACAAATCGTCCCAACAATGAATACCAGCTTCTATTAAGGGGTTATTAAGGGCATCTGTTGTCCATAAAGGAGGGGCAGGTAAGTTCCATATCGGAGCCCTTGCTGAATAATAACCAATCTTTATAGCTTGTCTAACTTTGTACCAAGTAAATACACAGCTTTTTAGAACTTTCAATTTGATCTTTTTAAAGAATTTTGGGTCACCGAATTTAAACAAGAAACCGGCATGATTAACTCCTTCACATTCCAATAAGGTAGAAAAAAGAGGTCCCATCCCAATAGATAACGGAGTTTTAAGCAACATACGCATGTGCGATAACTGGAAAGCCCATGCGTATATTTGAAGATCTGGACCAGCCAGCCCTCCCTTCTCCCTCCGCCGTCTAATTTTTTTCCATGAGATTCTGGCACTTTTATTATTCCAAATAAAGCTGGTAATAGCACTCTGTAGTTTAGAAATTAGTTTTGGGTCAAAATGAAGTGGAATTGAATTAAATAAAAAAGAAACTTTTGGTAAAATACTCATCTTCACCAAATTAAGCTTACCCAGAACAGAAAGCGGGAGATGAGACCAATCTCTCATGAGTTTCCTACACTCTGCAGCTACTTTGTTAAAGTTAAGAGAAGCAATTTCATTAATATCTTCAACTATATTCACACCTAAATAACGAATTTGGCTTTTTAATGTCACATTATTGTTAACCCTGTTACAGTTCCAAAACATTGCCTCTGTCTTGAGAGCATTGATCTCATACCCTGAGACTTTCCCAAATATATGTGCCTGTTCAACTATTTCTGGGTATGCCTCTTCATAATCTGTGGAAAAAATCATAATATCGTCTGCATACAATGCCACCTTCTTATCCCAGCCACCATAAACAAAAGGTTTAATTCGTGTGTTGTCCCTAAGAGTCTGAGCAAATGGCTCTATATATATGTCAAAAAGAAGGGGGGACAGGGGACAACCCTGTCTGGTTCCTCTCGTAACCTTGAAAGGTTCTGTCAAACCTCCATTAATTAGCAGTGAAGCAGAAGGATTGCGATATAAAAGTTCTATCGTCCTCTGAAATCCATCCCCAATGCCAAACCTCTTCAAGGCCTCCGATAGGTACAGCCAGTTTACCCTATCGAAGGCCTTGGTGGCGTCTAAAGTGAGAACAACTAGAGGAATTTCTTCCTTTATAGCAATATCGATTGAGCCAATCAATTCGTATGTGAGTTCACAGAGCTGTCTCCCTTTTATAAAACCCTTTTGATTCAGAGCTATAATATCCGGAGCCACCCGACCCAGCCGATTAGCTAGAATAGATGTAAAAATTTTATAATCGGCATTTAAGATAGAAATGGGCCTGTATGAGCCACAATCAGAGGCAGGCTTACCGGGTTTCAGAATTAGGGTTATAGAAGCGTTATTCCATGACTCCGGTGGTGTTTTGCCCTCTCTAAGAATTTGATTAAAAAGTGTGGTCAGCACTGGTGAAACCTCCGAGATAAGATTTTTATAAATCTCGCTAGGCATCCCATCTGTTCCAACCGCCTTACCATTTTTTGATTTCTTTATGGCCTCCTCCACCTCCACTATAGTTATTTCCCCGTCCAAGTAGCGGGATTGTTCTGTTGTTAAGGAAGGAAGTGATATACCCTCCAACCAATTAGTTACGTCACAATGATTTGGCCTAAGATCGTCTCGATATATTGTTTCAAAGAATTTTCTAAAGACTGCTCTGATTTCCTCATCTCTGAAACAAGTACCTGCCGTAGATGTAACTGAACAGATGTTATTACGTGCCCGGTCAGATTTTATTTTCCAGGCAAGTAGCTTACCAGCCCCCTCCCCGTATTGAAAATGCGAGAGTTTGCTTGCCTCCCACCTCTGCATAACCCGCTTCTCCAAAACTGCTGACAGTGAAAGTTTCAACCTATTCAATTCTGCTTGTTTAACAGGAAGGGTTGGATTTCCTATGGAATTGATGGAATCGATAGTGTCTATGTCGTTTTGTACTATCGAAATGTTCCTTTCAATAGAGGTGACTTCATCTATGTATTGTCTGCTACGATAGGCTACTTTATTTTTAATAAGGCCTCTAAGTGTACACTTAAACGCGTCCCAGATTATCCCTATAGGAGCAGTATCCTTATTGTTATTAAAAAAATGAGTTGTCTCTGATTGTAAAAAAGCAATATCCTCAATTGAAGAGAGAAGGGATCTATCAAAGGACCATATTCTAGTGAGAGGAGTCGTAGCCAATTTTAATAGCAGTTCGATTGCAGAATGGTCGGAGAGATGCATCGGGGTATATTGTATTGAGATAGTGTTTTCAACTAAAGCTCTACTTGTGAGAATGAAATCAATTCTAGACCTATATCTATATTTCTGATTTCTAAATGAAAATTCTTGCCTTTGGCCCTCTTTGGACTGCCAGATATCTACATAGTCATATTGGTGCATTAGACCTAACAGGCAGCTCCTAGATTTAGAAGTACATTTCTGCCTACTGTTAGGGGTTTTATCTAAGAGTGGATTCAATGTTATATTAAAATCCCCTGCTATGATCACCGGGTCTGGGAAGCTAAGCAAGTGACTAAATAAAGTTTCCAATGTTGAGGGGTCATCGATGTTAGGACCATAATATCCCACAAGTGTTAACTTGGTGTCTCCTAATTCTATTGCCGCGATAACCCATCTACCTCCGGTATCTACTTTCTGCTGTTTAATTTTAAATGTGACAGATTTTTTGAAAAAAATCGAAACCCCCCGAATGTTAGAACTTTGTGTTGTGGAAATTGATGACTCTATCCATTTGTTCCTACGGACCAAGTCAAGTATCTCACTCTCGATTAAGTGAGTCTCCTGGAGGATAATGATTCCCGCATCGGTATCTCGAAGATACTGCATAATTTTATTAGCTCGTGGTTTTGTGCGGAGACCATTAACGTTCCAGGACAATATTTTTAGTTTACTCATTAGATGGTAAGGTTGAGACATTTATTAAGGCTGGCTGTGACAGACAGAAAATAAAAAATTCAAGCAACTTATTGCTTTGTATCTTAAGATGAGAAAAAGACATTATGCTGCAAAAAGAGCTGTTTATATACAGAGATTGGAGCTCTTTACTAGGAATGTGATTTTCCCCCTTACCCCCCCAAACCCACCCCGACTCCCTCCCTGGGAAAACCCCGTACTCACCAACCGGAAACCTTCCGGAAGTAAGTGCCCCTAGCTCTTCCCCGTCTCGACACCTCGTGCCCCCAATATCTACAAAATGACTCGCCGTGACATGACTATGTAAGCCGTGTGTTTGTGTGTGTGTGGTTAGATTATATATATATATATATATATATATTTTTTTTATTATCTTTTCCCTTCTTTTTCCTTTTCCCCATTTACACACCTTTTTTTTTTTTTTTTTTTTTTTTTCCTTCTCCCTCCCCTCTTTCTTCCTTTTTTCCCTATCCTTCACCTTATCCCCTTTCTCTCCATTTTTTTTTCCATTTATACCCTTTAGTTTATTCCCTTTGGCTTATTTCCCTTTTTTTTTTTTTTTCCTTCCTTCTCGGCCTTATAGCCATATTCCGTTACAGTCCCTCATTCATGTACTAATAATAATTTCAACAAAACTTGATATTACTCCCTTTGTTTCCTATTGCCAAAGGTTAACAGGAGTTCATCTGCTGCTTGTACTGATCTGATATTGTGCATTTTATTGTCTAGCATGACTTTAAGGGATGCAGGGAACCCCATTTGTACCGTAGCGCCAAGCTTGCGAAAAGCGTCCATCCTTTTCCCGAGTTCCCATTGTTTATCCAATGTGAAGTGGGACAAATCTGAGCGGATCTGGAAATTGTAACCTTTATATGTTTGCGTTTTAAGCTTAAGAGCTTGGTTCAAAATATGCTCTTTTAATGAATAGGTGTGAAAATTTACGAGGATTTTCCTAGGCTTGATCCGCTGGATGTTCCGCCTGAACGGATCCCGGTGTATACGCTGAATATCTGCTGCTAGCTCCTCAATAGATTGAGGAAGATTTAGAGTTTCTTTCAGAAGAGTGGTTATGTAGCTCTTAATGTCAGCACCTTCAGACCCTTCAGGAATATTCAAAATGCGTATGTTATTCCGCCTCGCATTGTTTTCTAAAATCTCCATTCTTTCTGAGAGGGCTTGATCTTCTTTCCTTAATTTAACGATATCATCCGTGGTGCCCTCAGCTCTCATTGATATCTGGCCCACTGTCTCCTCTAAAGCTTGAGTTCTTAATGTCAAGTTGCCTAATCTCTCATCCAGAGACTCGCAAAAACTCCTTATCTCTCTATGATTAGAGGCTGACTCGGCAAAGCCTTGCTTAATCTCAGCAGATAAGGCTGCAAACATTTTATGTACAGAGTCTACAGAAATTGTTTCAACACATGAAACAACCGCATCACTTAATTGTTGCGGAGTTTCAGAGAATATCCCAGCCTCAAAGTTATCTTCAATGTTGGAATTGGTGTTGGGAGTCTCGACCGGATCATTCCTTCCGACTGCTGAAGGAAGAGGTAATATTGATTCATCCACTACCTTTAATATATCAGCGTCTATTGTGACACAGTCCGCTATATTTTTAGGCCCCAAACTCTCTTCCTCAAGCTCAAGCTCTTCCAATGGACTCTCCTCTAGTTGCGTTGACTGAGACTGATCAATATTAACAGCTTGAATCTCAGCTAGAATGGTCGAGGTCTCGGGTGACAAAGCTGATTCTTTGTTTTCCATGGTCTCAAACCCGAGTTTGGAAATGTTGTTGCTAGACTGAACTTGATCTTTCCCAAGGTTCAAGATTTGAGGAATTGCCTTGAAATAAGAGCGCAAAGAGGGGGTTACTCTGGGAATGGCCTCTTCATTGTTGAACTCGTTGAACTTGCAGTGCTTGATGAGCGAATCAAGTCTTTCTACAAGCTCATTTAGCGTTTCAGCCACTTTCTGCTTTCTTGACTAAAAATTCACCTTTCATAGTTGACATTTGGCAATGATTAAAGTAGGTGTTAATGCCTCTTTGGTTTGACAACATGTCAGCTCATCATGTGTAGTATTTTATTTATCAATTAATTTACTCCTTCACTTGCCAAATTATAAGGATATTTAATGATCACTTTGTCATTTGTTTCTGACAGTGCATCAATGAAATTGTCGACGGAATTGATCCAGGCAGCCCATCGGTCACCAATGTTCTGCTTTTGGTGGTATGGAAGGGAGGTGGGGGTTTTAAGATGGCAGCAGCCCTATATTTTTCTCTCTTTTCAGTGGCCATTGAAAAGGTTCACTATTCTGACTGTTGCCCATGGCCTTTCAGTCAGCCGGGGTGTGTGCTTCGGCACACTGAAACACCTAAAGAAGTTTCTGCCTTTTTTACCTAAAAGGGCCAAGGAAATTGTGACCCGCATGGTCATCCTGTCAAGGTTAGATTATGCCAACGCCATGCACATTGGTCTCCCGGCATATTAGCTAAAAAAGCTACAGATTGTCCAGAATGTGATGGCTAGAACCTTGTTGGGTATGTCAGGCAGATCCAGCTTTAGTTGGAACCTTCGAGATCTACATTAGCTCCCGGTTGAGCAGCGGGTACGGTTCATGGTTCTGACATTAGTCCATGGCGCCCTCTACAAGGTAGGGCCTCAATACGTTAGGAGACGGTTTTCGTTCTATGAGCCATCTCGACATCTTCATTCTACAGGCCAATGCCTTGCTGTGGTTCTTAGATTCCGCCAGACTAGGTTAGGAGGTAGCTCTCTTTCCGTCAAAGCGGCCATGGCTTGTAATGCCCTGCCCTTTGAATTATGAAACATTGAGAGCCTCAGGGTGTTATTTAGGTAATATTTTGCTAAGCTATTAATTTTTTTCCCTTCTCTACCATTTGGCTGTCGCTCCGGGACACTTCTGAGTAGCCGTGCATGTTATAAATGGAGGCTAACATAACATAACATAACATAACATAACAGCCCAATGTTATTCACCAGCTTCTGCTTGGGTTGTGGTGCCTCATACTAAGGTAAGACCAGTCTCTTCACTCTAGTTCTGGTAAGCATAATTGTATTCTCTATACCTCTAGGTATCACTGCCTCTAATGTTTCTTTGGTTCTGCTCAAAATGGGGCTCATTATGATGGTGGGTAGACATCAGTCTGCCCGCCATCATAACGGTGATGGGACCACCCGCCAGACATGCAGCAGTCCCACCAGCCCAATAAGAATGCACCAGCCAGCTTAATCTAGACCTGCAGTCATTCTTTAGGAAAATTTGACTTAAAAAGTTCTTTGGCAACCACAGTCCTCCCCAAATTGTTAATAGGTCAGGATTGTGACCAGATTCCACTTTCACCCCCACACTCGATGAAGTAGAACAGGAAGTAGGTATTTTCGAAAGGATTGTCACTTCGAAAATCAATAATATGACAACATTTGTTCCTAAGCCCCTATATAACCTTAACTATTAGGAATATATGGCCCTTAAAGAACTATCAGCCAATAAGGCCATTACCATCATGCCCTGTGATAAGGGAGGGGGTATTGTGGCACTTAACAGCTCAGATTATAAAGGCCAGATTGAAGCCATGTTAAGTGTCCCCAAGCACTATCTTAGAATTAATACATATCCCAGTAAAATAATTAAAGAAGACATCTTGCTCATCACTCAATTAGCCCTAGATAGAGGCTCTATTTGCCAACATGAGTTTGATTACCTTAACCAACCTTATTCGAGCATCCTGGTACTTTATGGGATGCCTAAAACACATAAAAGTGTTACACTACCGCCCTTCAGACCTATAGTCTCCACCAGTGGATCTAGCATACATAAAAGATACAGGCCTTCTTATCAGGACTATTGAAGGACTTCCATTTAACTGCCACTTTGATATTTTGGTGTCTATGGATATAGAGGCACTCTATACTAATATTCGCCAAAGGGGTGCCCTAGAAGCAGTTAAAAGTTCCTTGGAAAAAAATAATAGTTCTGATGACAAGCTATTTATCCTTGAATGTCTGAATATTGTACTCCAAGAAAACTACTTTGAATTCAACAAATCCATCTTTAAACAAATAAATCAAGGGCGTAAGCATGGGCGCAGCTTGCACCCCTAATGTGGCCAATATTTACATGGGGGAGTTTGAGGCCCGGTTTGTTTTAATGAGATCACACCATTTTCCGAGAATATACAACATTGGCATCGGTTTATCGATGATATTTTTTTCATATGGAGCGTCTCTGAAGAAAAACTTGCTAAATTTAGTTTATGGCTCAATTTGTGTGACCCAAATCTCAAATTTAGTCCAAACACGAGCAAAGAAAAGATTGTGTTCGTGGATATCTGGATTCAAGTGGTGGAGGGGGCTATCGAGGTATCCCTCTATACCAAACCTACCGCCAGAAATGCCTTGCTTCAGTACCAAAGTTTCCAACCCTGCAGCCAAAAAGACAGTATTCAATTCAGTCAGTTTTTGAGGCTATGTAGAAATTGTACTAGCATAAGAAACTTTGAGATACATGCGGAACAACTCCCCAACAAGCTGCTCAACCGAGGATAGCCTCACAGGCTTGTGAGGGGTGCCTATAAAAGGGATAAGTAGTACAATAGAGATGCCCTACTCCAGGATAAACACACTATGGAGGACACCAAATTAATATGTGTCACGCCCCATTCGCATTTCAATAACAAATTGCGCCAGGTGATATGTTCCAAATGGCACATCCTCAACTCCGGACATCAGTCCAATCCTCTGCCTAGACCGATGTTTGCATTCTGCATGAATAGAAGCCTGCGGAATATATTGGTCAAAGCTAAGATTGAGGATACAAGACAATTCCTCCAGAAATCCATCATGGCAGTGAGCGGCAGCCATAAATGTATGCCATGCCATGTCTGCCATGCCTGCAGTATGGCCATTGTTTCCACTGAACTCCAATGGGGCAAAAGCAAATTTTATCTTAAAGAGATGATGAACTGTAGATCTGCTAATGTCACTTATTTAATCCTGTGCCCTTGTAATAAAGATTATGTAGGCGAGACCGGCACAGAGTTTAGAACAAGGTTAAGTGTACATAAATCAGCTATTAAGAATAAACAAAGCGCCCCCTCTTGTAGAACATTGACAGGAGAAGCAACATCCTGAATCTAACCTCAGAAGGATCATTTTAGAAAAAGTACACAATCCCAAAGATAATAACATCAATGGCCTCAGTGGTAAAAGGGAAGTGCACTGGATATACACTCTCCAGACTGCGATTACAGGACTCAATGTATACTGCCCTTGGCAAAACGCTCTGCTGTAACTGGTTTATTTGTCCCCAGTGATTAATTGGTTTGGCCGTCATACGACTGTCTTTGATGGTGTTTGTTTTCAGCATCTTTGTAATTACCTGCGAGATGGGGCACAAAGCTGTAGTTGGAAGTTTGTATCATTTTATTCTCTCCCCTCTTTATTTCCTTTCGGGGTTGGCTCGGTTCTTCTAAGTGAATATCTCACATTGCACTGCACTTATCCTTATGTACTGGGTTGGTTTGAAGTTAGGGTTATTCTTGCTCTTATTTTATTTCTGCATGATAGTGATCATAGGTACTAACCACCTTGTGATCTTTTGACGACTTCTTTACCAATATTCCCTTGGTATCTTTCCCCCTCTTTGCTATGCGCTGTTTAGCCCACATGGTCGGGGTTTCAATGGTTTATCTTCAGATCTGCCTGTAACATCGAGTTGTCCATTTTCTATTTTTAGTACCCTCCAGGCTGCCTCTGTGGCCTGGTTTGAACGTGTTGCACCATTTATGTACATGGCACCGTGGCCTGTGTTCTATTTTCATCGGATTGGAAGGCACTTTGTAGCTAGGCGACATAGTGCTTTGCCCGCATAAGCTTTTTCTATGACCGACATTGTAGTCAGCGATACTCGCAATATGGCCCGCTATTTCTATTCGTAGTGGGTTTCGTAGACTAGCACCAGACGTGTATATGGCACTGCCTATGGGTCCCAGGGGGGCGTGGCGCGAGCCGGTGTCCCCCTGGGAGAATTCGCGCGGTGGAACGGTCCACGCGCTGTGATGGGTCAGTCGTAGGTAAAGGGAGGGCTTAGTGGGGGTTCGCGCAAGGCAGGAGGGGCTGTCGTGTATCGTGAGGAGGAGAGGAGTGGCGCAGCTTCGTTTGGGGGCAGTTGGAGTCTACAGCGAACTGTAGTACATTGCGGAAGGGCCCATTTCCCTTTCACAACAGGGATCATCAGCAAAGTGGAGTCAATTGTCGAACAGTATTGTTGCCTAAAGCTATAGGTCCCCCAAGATCAAATGTCGCTGTTGACCAACCGCAGGATGATGTTGAGGAATTCTTTTTCTCAGACACTTTACCAGAAGAGGACGGTTTTTTGGACACAAGGTGTAAAGCAGGGTTTTTGAGGGTGGGTGTTCAGCGGCCAGTTATGCCTCGTAGTTCGGACAATGATGGATTGGCAGTGTTTCGAGAACCTAGGCAACCACCGCGTCAACCGTAATTATATTTTGACTCTGCTTTGAGACCTCAGCAGGGACAGTGGGTGTGGGTTGAACACTTGCATATGTCCAGTACTGATTCACCTGGTGTACTGAAGGATCAGGTAATGGGCAAGTTTATGGCGGTTCATGGCTGGAGCGGCGAGGAATTGTTAGCGGACTCTGGGTTCATTTCAGTTTCTCAGAGTTCTTTTTCAGCTAGGGTGAAGCAAGGTGCGGCTTTTGGTAAGTCAAAGAGTACCCGAGGCAGATCTTTTGCGGATCTAGGGGCGACGGCCGGGTGCTCTCAGCGGAGTCCTGTGACCTCTTGGGAGAATTATGATGGGGGCATTGGTGATAACTAAATGCCAATTACCAGTTTTGATAGAGGCAATTTCAATTTGGGGCAAAGTGATGATTCTGATGGGTATGATAAAGGAAATGTGGATACTAATGTTGAAATTTTGCCACAAGATGTGGCTTCTGGCCTGGTCAGTCAGGAGTTGGGAATGGGGGGCAGGGGTAATTTCATGTCTGTTAGTTCTTTACACAGATTTGGAGCGGATTTCGTAACAGTTCACAGACGGCAAGGCGGACATCATGGGCGTGATGAACCTAAAGAGTTACAGAGGCAGGCTACGCAGCTACCTTCATGTAAAAACAGTTGGTGGGCTGCGTGGTCCAGGCCTCTGTCAGAAAGCAATGTGGTCGTTCCAAAGAGAGGGGGGAGAGGGGTTGCTCGGGGTTTAAATGTCTCATTGGTTGCAGAGAATCGTTCGCAGGTACATAAAAAATCGAGTGCTGTGCCACAAGGCACTGAGGTGCCGTTGTTAGGTCCTATGACGACGGTAGGTAGCAGACGGCAGAGTGTGCTTTCAGGTACTGGCAGGACAAAACTGCCATATATGGATTTGGCTATGCCTTTGGGCACACATCTATCTGAGAAGACTAGACAAAAGTTCTGGAACCGCAAGTTCGTGGATGTATTTCGACTATTGCATAGAGATTTGCAGGCCAAAGAAGGTTCAAAGGAGGAAGAGTTAGAACTGTCCCGCCGCCAAAGGGTCCCTAAGAACATCGAAAACTGGACAGCTGCCTTTCTTATATACGCTAGTGTGTATTGTGAGAGGCATCCTGAACGGGCGGTGGCGTTATTTAAATACATGGACATTATTAAGAGGGCACACTTGCAGGTAGGAGGTTATGCATGGCTTAACTACGATGAGAAGTTTAGGGCCAGGTTGAGTATTTACAATGATAAGACTTGGGGGGAGGTAGACCAAGAGCTTTGGCTGCAATGGATGTCTGTACATCAGACATCGACAACCATGCATCCAGGAAGTGGCCTCCCTATCACTTCTCGGCCCTTTCTGCAGCGTCCCGCTCCAATGGGGGCGGGTGGGGTTGGCAGAGCCCAGTTGCCGGCAACAGGAGCCTGTTGGAATTTTAACTGTGGTTCCTGTATCAGACAATACTGCAAATTCAAGCATGAGTGTTCACAATGTGGGGGGAGACACCCAATTTCACAATGCTTTCCCAGCCAGCATTTGGGACCATGGGAGGGGACAGAGGGGTAGGGGAGCCAGTACACCTGTTGTTCCAAAGGGTGTCTACCCCAGTTAGACTTCAGGCTATGTTACAGTATTTGGATGTATACACAGATGTGGGCGCCGCCCCTAAGTTGTTTTGGGGTTTTAAATTAGGCTTTCGCATTGGTTACCAAGGCCCTCGTTCAGTGAAAGAATTACCTCAGGTGGTTCGTTTGAAATTGAAGAAGGAAGTGCAATTGGGCAGAATAGCAGGTCCTTTTAATGGGTGTCCCCTGCCAAACTTGATAGTCTCTCCTTTGGGGGTGATTCCGTAGAAAACACAGGGTGAGTTCCGCCTCATCTATCACTTATCCTGGCCGGAAGGTCAGTCATTAAATGACTTCATTGCTCAGGAAGATGCGGCTGTCACTTATGCTTCAGTGGATGACGCCTTGCGTTTGGTTCGTTTGGCAGGTGCTGGTGCGCTTATGGCCAAATGTGACGTTCAGTCTGCTTTTAGACTGCTGCCTATCCACCCATTGGATTTTGAACTGCTGGGAATGTTTTTTGAGGATGCCTTTTATGTTGACCGGGTTTTGCCAATGGGCTGTTCCATCTCTTGTTCTCTTTTTGAAACATTCAGTATGTTTCTACAATGGTGTTTGGTCAAAAAATCTGGGCATACATAACTTTGCCATTACTTGGATGATTTTATGTTTATTGGCCAGGCTAACTGTGATCAATGTGAAAAGGTTTTGGAAAGTTTACATGGGCTGGCTCAGGTATTTGGAGTACCATTGGCTCCAGAAAAAACTGCAGGACCAACTACCAAATTGACATTCCTAGGCATTGAGATAGATACAGAGAGGATGATGGCTCATCTGCCGGGAGAAAAGGTGAATGAAAATAAGGCTTTTTAAGAGAAGTGCTCATTAAACAAAAGATTGAGCTCAGGCAGGTACAGCGCCTGCTTGGCTATTTGAATTTTGCCTGTAGAGTGGTGAGAGCAGGTAGGACGTTCTGTAGAAGGCTTGGATTTTCCATGTCGGGAGCTTCACTTCCGCACCACCGAATAAGAATAAGATTGACTAAAGCTGTGAAAGAGGATCTGGTAATCTGGTTACGGTTTTTGGAAGACTTTAATAGCGTCTCCATCAATTTTGTAGAGGATGATACTGTGTGGCAAGTGCAAATTTTTTCAGATGCCTCTGGGGCTCAAGGTTTTGGGCTCTTTTGGGAGGGACGTTGGTGTGCTGAGCGTTGGCCGGAACATTGGTTACAGCTGGGCCGTAGCATCGCATTCCTGGAGTTCTTTCCTCTACTGGTGGCTTTACAGGTGTGGGGTGAGGAGTTCAGGGATCGCTGTGTCCTTTTTCACATTGACAACATGTCTGTCATGAACTTAGTTAACTGGCAGAGAGCTAGAAATGTACATGTCTTGCACTTAGTACGTTCTTTTATGTTGCAAACTCTTAAATTGAACATTGTGTTTAAGGCAAAGCATATACCAGGCGTAAATAACTCCATAGCAGATACTCTGTCTCGTTGTAATTGGCAGACATTTCGGGAGCTGGCGCCAAGGGCGGACAGCTGCAAGACGGAGATTCCTTCGAACATCTGGGACCTGGGGGAGGGAGAATTGCTAATTTGGTGGAGTAATCCATTGCTCAGTCAACAAGACGCAGTTACTGCCAGGCGTGGTCCGAATTTTTATCTTATGCTTCCTCACAGGATCAGGGTGGTGCAGCAGTTGGTAATGAACAGTTAATGTTACGCTTTGTTTTGCATCTGATGGACAAAGGTGTATCGCACACAACTTTTTCAGGCAAACTTTCGGGAATCTCTTTTTATAGTCAGTTGTTGTTGAGGGTGGAGTTGCAGGTTGGGGTTTTGTTACCAAGGATGCTGAACGGGTTCAGCAGAAGTAAGGTTCATCCATCAACGTTACGGGAACCAATTACTTTTGATCTTTTATAACGAATTTTAGTTTGGCTGCCCAGTGTTTGCTACAATGAATGGGAAGTACTCAGGTTTCGGCTGTGCATGATATGGCTGTTTTTTGGTGCTTTTCGGATTTCGGAATTGCTTGGGTTAAAAGGTCAGAAGGGTCTTTTAACGTCTGATGTGCAAGTTTTGAAGGGGTTGGTTCTACGGATTTGGTTATGACAGTCAAAAACAGACCAGATGGCAAACGGAACATGGATCCAGTTGGGTGGGAATGGGGTGGTTGGTTGTTGTCCATTGAGTGAATGGGAATCCTTTGTTAAGTCTCCTCAATTTCGGCCTGGCGTTATTTTCTGTCATCATGATGGGTGCAAGATTACCTGTTCCAATTTTTGGCTGTTTTGAGGAAAGTGTTAGCTTTCGTTGGGGAAAATCCTCTGCACTATGGGACTCACTCCTTTTGAATTTGAGCGGCTACGGAGGCGTCCAGATTGGGTTGGGGAGGGAGGAGTTGCAAAAAATGGGTCGTTGGAAATCTGACTGTTGTTACAGATATGTTCGACATTGAATGCAGTTCACATTTTTGTATCTATGCTCGTTAATTCTGGTTTCTATTCTTAGGTCGAGTTTTATCTTTCTCTAGACTCCTTGTCTAAGTGTAGTTCAAATTATATAGCTTTAACTTACAATAGCAAGTGCTATGTCTGCAATCTAATCAGGAGTGGGACGCTCAACTGTATGAGATTTTCCTTGTATTTAAAACACTAAACCCTATATTCTCGAAATTCAATATGCCTGTTTTACTCTTTCAGCTGACTTTTTCTACATTTCTCTGTACCTCTGACCCTCTTGAAGTGAACTTGAGTTGTGACTAAGTCATTGTTTTTTGCCTGCTTGTCCGTGCAATTTAAGTTTTTTTTTGTAGGATTACAATTCTTATTGCTTTTTACTACACTGGACATCTTGTCTTATCTTTTTCCTTGATTAATATCTGAAATTGTCAGCCAGGTTTGTGGTTCTGTGCATCTTTCTTGGTTATGGTCGTCTGCTTCTAATCTCTATATCTGCCTGAATTTGGTAATGGCGTAGGTATCTTATTTTACTCTGGTATTCTCCTCAGCCGATAGCTTTGACTTCACTTTCACTATTCTGGTGTAATCCATGTTCACTATAGCTCCTATATGTATTGGTCATTTTTTATACATACTTATTTTTGCGTTTTTCATTGTTGTCCACAGATTATGTTTATTTGCATAGATATATTATGACAAAAGAGCCCCTAACACCACTATGTAAATATATATTTGAGAAACTTTGGATGAGACCAGACCACCTCATGAATTGTACCTTCTGCTCCCTGACGAAGGAGTTGTTGGTCTAATGTCCAATCCAAAACGTGCGTCGGTGCTGTTTGTTTGCTGTTCTATTATGATGTTTTGAAATATTTATTCTGCGATCTTTGAAATGATGGTTTGATGGATGTATTGTCGTTTTTTTCTTTATTGAGGTATGTCTGGTTTGTTTGTGAATTATGGTGTGGCTATGTTTGTGATGATTTTGTAATTTGTTATGGTGCGGCTGCTCCTGTGATTTTATGTATAGGAATGATTAAAACTTGTTATAAATTAATTTATATATATATAACTCCCGCAAAAAGTTTTTTGATAAAATAAAGTAAGAAAAGAATAATATCTATGGGACAATACATTTATTTCTAATATAGGATGTATCACCTATATATTAATTAAACCTTAGAGGGAAGTTTGTTGTTATTGTTCTGTGCCTGCCACACTGGCCTTTTCACATGTGAAAATGCCACGATGTGCATTTCCATGCACAACGTGGCAGGCACCATGTGGTGCCTGCCACCTTGTGCATGGAAATGTAGGGGAGTACAATGGGTACCCCCCAGTGAGCCCCCACAGAGGGGGCCCACAGCAGGCCCCCAAAGCCAGTCTCCGCCTTTCTTTTTGCGGCGGGATATCTGCTTCAAGAAGACAGGTGGAAGGGCTCATCAAAATCGCAATGATGCCCTGGTTCCAGGTTCCTCAAGGCTGGCGGAAAAGGACCACCTTGCAGGACCATGGCAGACAGACTTTACGTCTGCCGCGGAACTAATGTGATTCCCACCACCATCCTTATTTGGCAGTGGGTGAATCACATTGTGATGGTGGGAAGTTCGCGGTGGTGATCCTCCCGCCATCATAATGAGCCTCAATGTTCTCTCGCACCTGGCTGTTGCCACTCATTGCACTTCCATACCTGGATATCACTACCCTTAGCGTTGTCGTACTGTATGAATGATGTCTCTGTGTTAGGCTGTGGAGCAGTATCTCTTGTCTCGACTTTAACAAGAAATTTCTAGCTGACAACAAATAAACTTTCTGTAAGACTTCACTTTCTTCACAAGCCTTGCACTGGATGGAGTGGTGCTTTAATACTCCACATACATGAATCATTGAATTTTTACTTAGACTGTGGGACAGGTGGCACACATAAGCAGTTTGCTGAATCACGGCAAACTCTCTGGGAGAGAACTCTCGGTTCTTCAGTTTGAGGGGTTTACGTAAACCCCTATCTTGTTGCCAGTTATAGCATCCTCCCCAGCACAGGTATACATAAATGATCATGCCACACACAGGGTTCGGTAGTACACGTCTTTATTGTTTGCAGTGTAACTGTTAAGTGCCCAATCTACGTCATGAATTTTCTTCACCTCAGGCCACCACCGGACCACTGCGCCAACTCAGGATCCCTTCAGTAGCAGCGGTACATTAGAGGTCCGACTGCCCTAGTTGTAATAGGGGGGTCATACTGCCGGTGCTGCGGTAGACAGACTGCCATCGCTGCACCACTATGAGTCTGGCAGTCCGTGGACCACCAGACTCGTAATGAGGCTCTAAGTGCAACAAGTCAAGGCAGAATTCTTCTTTCCAAAAAGTGGGCTCTTTTTCAAATACTTTGCGAATTACTGGTAACAATGTAATTAATTTCTCATTATCAACATTGAACCTATGCAAATTACTCTTTTTTAAGAGTTGTTATTGAATCTCTTTCTGTCAACTGGAAGCTGACCAGTCACTAATGAAAAATGAATAACCTTGATTGGAGGAGGAGGCCAGAGAAGAAAAGAAGCTAAAGATAAATCATGTGGCGAGCAAGACTTGATCTTCAATAATGTGTCACTGTTTTCTTCTTCCTCTACTAGCTGGAAAAGGTCCTAGATTGACAAATAGGCTGGAGAGGAATCTGCTCTGGAGCTATTATTTATCACTAGGTAGCTTACTATTTCCATTCAGCTTGCCTCTCAAGAAGTCTGGATTGTTAGGGAACCAATTATTACATACCTTTCAGCAGCAAAGTTAAAAAAGTATTTAGGTAGCTCTTTGCCCAAAACTTTAAGGAGCTCCTTGTTAAAAAGGAACCATGCATCAATATCAGAATAGTATTTTGACACATTCTTCAAGTATGTTTTCAGTCTCATTAGAACCATTCAATTTAATTTTCTGACATGAATTATACCTCTGTTTTCATAATCTTCATTGGATTTTCTTATTGTATGACCAAATGAATGACTTTTTTTTTCTGTCTGTTTCTGACAATGATAATAATAAAAAAAAGAACCATTCAATTTATACAAGGCACGTGTCTGTCTTGCTGAAGAAGTGCATGAAACCATTTAATACAATTCACAATAACCAAAAGGTTTATTTGCATCAATTCATTTAAGGATGGATAGAAGAAGCTTCATCTGTAACTGAAACTTCTGGAGCGCAAACCTGAACAAGTGTATGGCACATTAATTGTCTGGCAGAATGACTACTCTACATCTCTACATACTAACCTCCTATTAAAAAAACTGGGGCATATTATCAAGCCTGTGCGCTAAAATTATCGCCGCTTTATCTGCCGAAAACGGCCGATAAAGCGGCGATAATGGGCTTGATAATATGCTCTATGGAATTCCAATCGAAGCACATGTTAGATGTGAAGACATCTAACATGGGCTTCGATTGGAATTCCACAGAGCATATTATCAAGCCCATTATCGCCGCTTTATCAGCCGTTTTCGGCCGATAAAGCGGCGATAATTTTAGCGCACAGGCTTGATAATATGCCCCAATGTTCTTTGCAGTCGTGTATTTAATCAATGT
Source organism: Lissotriton vulgaris (assembly GCF_964263255.1). NCBI lineage: Eukaryota > Metazoa > Chordata > Amphibia > Caudata > Salamandridae > Lissotriton > Lissotriton vulgaris. The sequence continues at coordinate 1,650,542,828 of NC_141689.1, forward strand.
TGAAACTGAAATTAATTTGTACTGCAAAATGTTGATGACAAAGAAATAAATAACAGACATCAGTCAACGAGTTTTCATCTAATTTCAGTGGACAATGTAACAGCAAAAATGCTAAGAAAGTTCAGCTGAAGAGCAACACCTGTAAGCCAAAGTCCTTATCTGGAGTTTGGCAGATGGGATATTTGTTGGCAAAACTGTTGGCTGTCACTTCTGTTATATTACAAGTGTATTATAGTGTTTGGCACTTGTAATATGGTGGATAGAACAACTCTCAGGTTGCACTGATTCTAACATCTGGTAAACTCTGAATATAGAAGCGGCAGAGGAGAGCATTCTGGGTTTCAATGGTGATGCTTCTCCCTTGGCGTAAGTGTGACAACAGTAAAAGTCCCTATTCCCTTCAAGCCAATAGGGCCTCCAAGGAAACCTAGTTAGGTTTTTCTTCAATGTTCAGGTAGGAGCGCCTCATGGCTTCTTCAGCACATACAGCTCTAAAATTACAAAAGGGAAGGTAGGAAGAGATAGGCCTAGGAGCCTTGAAGAAGGCAGAGTGGCACATCGATCAGTTTGGAACTTGACCAAAATATGTTGGCAGATGTGAGATGCAGGAACCATTGGAGTTCCACTTGAGCATCATGTTGAATTATTTTTAATCATGGTATGGAACCCTGTTGAATAAGGAAATTTAGAGTTTTCCAGAACCATTTTTAGCTTGAACTGGACCCTTGCCATAGTCTAGAGAATTTTATATGTAAGAGCTCCCAGAATTGGTTGAGCCCACCTAGGTGGCAGTGCTCTACTTAGGCGAGAAGAAGCACCAATGATGAAGCATGCCACCATTTGGTGGTCGCAGTACCTCTTCAAATTATCTTTAATGTTCCTGAAAGGTAGACCTTTGAACAAGGGCATAATTAATCTCTTAGTTTTCCCATTATTTGTGGTGGAGAATTCAGATTAAGTGGAAGCTAGAATTTGGAACCTTTTCTACTCCCCTTGGATGAGAAATGAAAACTCTTGAAAAACACAGTAAGAACTCAAAGTTTACCTGGGACTTTGAATCAAGCATAGTACATTTCCAGACATCCCTATATAAAAATATATTACTGAGCATTTGAATCTACATGGAAACAGACCAGGACTTTTGTCTATATGTTGTTGTACCAAAGAGTACAGTGATTGAAAGAGTACAAGTACTGAAACCTACATCTTTTACTAAATGTGATTTTACTAGTGAGAGGTGAGGACATCAACACAACCTTCATCATTGAGTAACCATCCAATCAGCTATGGATATGTTATGACTGTCCATAACCAACAGCTCAACTCCCCCACGTTTGTTCCTGCTTGGACTGGCAGATACCGTCAATGTTAGTTCAGGTACTACTTTGAGGCTTCCGCACTCCATGCCCATAGGGTTGAGGCCATCTAGAAACATGACTGCTAGTTGTATGCCTGTTTTGTCGTTTTTTTGCACACTGACTACATTTCCTTGCATGGCTCCCGCTTACGCAGGAAGTGAGTCATCCACGCTTGGCTGATGGCCATCGCGTGGAACTGAGGGCTTAAATAGGCATGCCCTACGATCGCGGCCTGCTTGGCAATCCGGCATTGGGAGAAGGCAGTCTCCCTGTTTCCTGTTTTAGCTTTGTCTTCGGCTGCTCCCTCACCCTCCTGACAGCAATGAGAGCCGTTCTTGCTGCAACGCAAGGTGGAAGTCTCCGTCTGGGCCCCGTCATCCGCTGCATCGCCCTACAAAATTCAGCTAAGTGCACTGTGAAGCTCATGCGAATGTGCGCGCATGCTATTGAGGAACGCGCTGCAGGCATTGCAATGCCCTATGCAATTCATCCAAGTGCATTGCTTATTTTAGTGAGCGCTAAGTCTTTAAAGCGCCTTTCTTCAAGATATTATCCCGTGGTCAGCCACTGCGCTGCTCCACCACCCAGTATTGCAGCCCGGATTTGCAGTGACACCGCTGGCTGCTTATTCAACTGTAAGATGCACCTTTTGGACTTCACTTAGACCTTTAGACAGGCGGTACTTGACATTAAGCATGACTATGAATGCATGTGCGGGTAGAAGGTGTCAAAGGTAAAAATCTATGGTTGAATGAGAGTCTTGAGCAGAGTTTGCACATAACTACTGACTAATACTCATGACTGACTAAAGCTGAGGCATTAAAGTGGCGCAAAACCCAGAATCAACTGTGAAGGAGTGGTAATCCAAACTCCTTTCTTCAGCCTGTGAATTAGGTGATACAGCCAACAACTAACTGTGAGTGTACTAATCAATAGATATCTGTTTGAATGTGTGTCAGGTGAGAGAGCTTGGAGTGTCACACGTTCACTTATACTCTTTCCTATGTTTCATTGTAAAGATACCATTGGCAAGCAGGTCGATCCAGGGTACACGTACACCTTCAGAGAAGCAGAAGGCTACTCACAACAGATTTCAGAGTGCAGACCATAGTAGGCTGTTTCTTTTCTTATTTTATCCACACCCCCCTTCCCATGAGTGTGCTGCTTGGCGAAGAGTAATATCTGTTCCCCTCACTGAATGCAAAAGGGAGAGGAAGGACTGTCTTCTCACCATTGCTCCCGCTAGTCCTGGAAATCAGGTTAGTGCTCGCCTGTGTGTACAGGCATCTGACAGAATACATCCATGCAACTATCTACAAACTCATACATATCAATTCCCATATGCATAACATTGATCAGTCTATATTCACCGTGGCATACAAGCATCATACTTGCTTCAATACCCACTTATATTTAGATCTGTGTACTAACATATTCATATACTCCAAACCATGCACGCACCCTTTGATCCATTCTTTTGCCCACACAACCTATTATCCATCCATCAAAAGACACATGAAATCACCCTTCCCATACACATCTAACCCTCCATGTACCTAAAAATACCTGTGCCTCCAGCCTTGCAGACCAATGCCTGCACCTTTGTACACCCATCTATCCACCAGAAATCCCTTGCTTCCAAACCCCACATACTTATATAAGCCAAACACACCCTTATACATTTATCAATTCTCTAGTTTGAATGTGTACTGCCTATTGGTTGTGTATTAGGCTGTGTGAGACTAGGTTGTCGGTTGTCTAGTGAGCTGAATTCTTACTTTAAATGAGGAATCAACCCTACCCCTATACTCATGCCTATGCCTAGATTTAATCCGGCTCGGTTTCTACAACTGGATTAGAAAGTATATTTTCTACTTATGGCAAGCAAAATATAAGTGAAGCAATACTAGACCTGTTGGTGGTTTCTTAGTGCTCCATTGTAGTCCACAGTTTTTCTGATCCCTGTGCCACTACAGAAAGGGAAAGGGGACAAACAAGTCTTGGTTCTTTTAAAATGACAACCTAGACCAAACTGTTTTGGACAAGTTTCCTATCCACAGTAACATATCAGCTAATAGATATGTTTCAACCTTAATGGCCTCATCTTATGATCTCTGCGCCACTACAGCTGCATCGCTGCGGCGGCTTTTCCCGCTGTGTGCGGCAATTTTCAAAAAGCTGCGTTACATGACGAGCTCAGTTCATCATCAGCATACGACCGCCGTAGCTGATGACGAGCTGAGCTCGTCATCAGCAGCGAAGAGGATAGTCAGGGAAGAGGGACAAACAAGTTTTGGTTTTTTTAAATGACAACCTATCCCAAACTGTTTGGACATGTTTCCCTATGCACAGAAACACATCAGACAATATATATGTTTCAACGTCAATTACCTTATTTTCAGGCATTGCATGTGGCACAGTAAACTAGCTGTTTCTAGGTTCGGCAGACTCTTACTTGTGCTGTCTTTAACATTTCAGGCTGGAGGTCCAAATGACAAAAGTTCAGAAAGTCAGCACAGCATATGGCTTGCTATTGTCCTCTCTTCCTTCATTGGCCTTCAAATCAATGCTTAACTCGGGAGACAGAGAAGCTGCGAGGGGGTAGAGGCACAACCTACGTTACATCAGCTGCACCGGACGCTCCTGGGGCCCTGACGCTGTTTGTCTCCCCTGCCACCACTGCCTGCTCGCGCGGCCGCAGAGGGGGGAGACTACAGCTCCCAGCCTGCCTTGCGTCATTACACCGCCCACTTCCGCATCAGCCCGCCCGGAGGTGCTTAAAGAACAGCAGCTCCCTCGGTGGAGCGGGGGACAGAGAAGCTGCGAGGGGGTAGAGGCACACCCTACCTTACATCAGCTGCACCGTATGCTCCTGGGGCCCTAACACTGTTTGTCTCCCCTGCCGCCGCTGCCTGCTCGCGCGCCGCAAAGGGGGTAGACTACAGCTCCCAGCCAGCCTTGCACCATTACACCGCCCACTTCCGCATCAGCGTGCCTGGAGGTGCTTAAAAAACAGCAGCTCCCTCCGCTTCGCGGACGCGCGCAGGCGGCGCCGGGTGAAGCCCGGGCAAAGGGCGGGCCGTCTGAGGCCGTCCGAGGACGATAGAGGCCGGGCTGGGCCAACTCTCTGATATCTGCCATAGGGAAGAGAAAGCAGCTTTGTCGCAGTGAACATGAAGGTAAACACGCCAAGATTCACAGAAAACGGAATCAATTATTTCTTATTTAACCTCTGCTACGGGGGTACTGACTAAGGAAATTGCTAGCGCGGAAAAGGAACTGGGGTTGGCTTCTGCTTCTATCGATCTGGCACTAGATCCTGCTCATACCCCGAGTGTCCCACTTGAACCCATAATCGTTATAACAAATCCCCCACCCACAGACAAGGTGCTGGCTGTTCCCCAAAGTCCTTCTCACCCTTCCACTAATCTTAAGGACTTAACCCCCGCGATCGCCCCACCCAAGTACACTCGAAAGAGAAGGACAATAACAAAACCGTCTAGGAGGAAAAATCCAATGGGGACGGCTACCCATTAGGATGGCAGCCTGAGGGACCTTGTCAGTAATATTGTAGAGGACCTGTTGACCTCAAGATTGGAGCTCGCTTTGGTGGCCATTGCAAAAGACATTGTGGACACACTGAATGTATGCGTAGCAGGGTTATTGGGCAAATTTGAGAAAATTGACGCTTTTCTCAAACAACAGGCTGCTCCAAAGTCGAACATGGTCATCCCTCAGAACCCAATCGTTAGTGACCCCTGTGATAACACTAGGAACAAGGACCGGAAAGTTTCAAGGGATAAAAGTCCGGTTAGAGTGGGAGTTTTGTGTGGGGGGGCCAACAAGGTAGAGGATAGGGAGCTCCAACTCTGGAGCCAGTAATAGGAGAGATAACAGTAGAGATGGTCTCAGGCAGGACCGTCATAGGGACCGCCACCTTGAGTTACCTACAGAGGCCACCCCGTTAGTGGCCGTTTTTACGGGGGTTCCGTCTGTAACGACGGGCCACAATGAAACAACCCATGATATTATGTTCCTGGCTAGGCAATGGTGTTCGCAGTTTTGCAGTGGAGGCACAGATATCGCAAGTAGTGTGATTATGGCAAGAAGGGTTAGTTGGGTTGGGTGTCGGCCAAAATGCATTCCAGGGGATTGTGTGGTGGTTAACTTTAATGATCAGGCCAGCGCTCAAAGACTGTTCTGGGATGCCTCCGACCTGACGAATAAGGGCATTAGACCTCTTCCCCTTGGTTTTTTTTTTATCCCCCAGCCAGGTCCACCGGACCACCTGGCCATCCCCTGGTGCAATGTCAGGATGGGCCCTCCCGCACCATTCTGCAGTTACCGTGTCACCAGGCTAATAACATCGTACAGAGGCCTACACAGGAGCATTCAGGTAGGGTGGTTAGGGGTCTTTCGAGTATACCTCCAAATGCACAGCAGGGCGGTCCACCCTTAGTAGAGATAAGTCTCACTAATTGTTTCTCTCCGCTGTCTCCAATGGAGTCGAACAATTGACTATCTCCCTGTTTGGCAGGAATGTGGGCTGAGGTAGGAGAACAGAGGCATATTTGTAAATTTCTGACCTGGAATGTGGCGGGCATTAGATCTAAAATTAATGACCCTATATGGTTGGAATTTATCAGGCACCACAAGATCATTGCCCTCCAGGAAACTTGGGATATCTCGCCCAGTGTTTTACTGGACAGTTATGTTAGCTTTGCTATCCCCGCTGTTCAGGGGACAGCGGGAAGACCTAAAGGGGGTCTGCTTGTACTCTTTTCCCTAAACCTAGCAGAGACCGTTTGAAAACTAGAAACTGATTCTATGAACTTCCTAATAATTGAATGGACCGTCTCTGATCAGCACAAATTCTTAATAATTAATTTTTATAACTCGAGGGAGGGCTCTTTACAGAACGAGCAGCTTATCAACCTAGAACAATTTTTGTCAGCATATACACAGGAACAATCTCTTGCCCCAGAGTTGGTGCTCTTGGGTGATTTTAATATACATCCTTGCCCCTGGGAGTGTTATAATGATGTTCATGGAGGGCTACCACCCGAGTGGGTACCCCATTTTGAGCACAGTAAAGAGGGAGAGGCCCTTGAGGCCCCTCTCGCCTATATGAATTTATTTGAACCAGGAGTTGGCAATAGAGAGGTGAGAGTCCCCACCTTTATAGGGCGAGGCGCAAACTCGGTTATCGATTACATTTTTTTATCCCCTGGTCTTTTGGACAAAATCTCAGCCTACGGTGCAGTGATCTCAACTTTCAGCGACCATAACCCGGTTCTACTGGCAGTTGACCTTGGCATTGGTAGGCCCCAGAAGGAGCTAAGGGGAGGGGTGCCGAAGGATCTGTCATCCACTGATCAAGGGAGACGTATCAAATGGAACAGGGTTGTCCCAGAGGCTTTCTTTGAGGAGTTAGCGAGTAAAACTGAGGCCAATCTGGCTGTCTGCTTGGACGACACCGATGCAGGAGCCGACGTTGTTGCAGCCTATGTAGCGGTCTGCAAGCAGATCGCCAAGGACCTAGAGGGTGGTAAAAGTACACATATTTAGAGGGCCCACAAATGGTTTGATAAAAACTGCTCTAAGACCCATGGTGCTCTGCTTGAGGCATTAAAACATAGGCCGAGGAATAGGGCACTAGTGGCACAACTCCGCAAGGAGTATAAAACTGCCATTGCCACGCGTAAGCGACAAATTAAGGAGGAAGCCTGGGAAAATGTGCAATCCATGGATGTGTTGAAGGACAGCAGCAAGTTTTGAGCTATCATAAACCAGCCATTCTTCTCGGACCAGGAGAACCTGGACACGGATTGTGTTACCCCTGATGACAGTTGGCTTTTACATTTTAAAGGCATCTATGAAATTGATCAGGGGGGCCCTTTATTGGGCAGCAAAGCTCCTTTGGGGAATAACACACCACTTAGGTTTCACTTGGCTGAGGTAGAAAGGGCGATCAGAGAGACCACTAGACACAAGGCTCCTGGTCCGGATGGGGTCCCCGCAGATTTGTATATCTTGTATCCACAATTTTGGGCTAAAATCCTGACCAATGTGTTTAACGCGGTGCCCACTGCTGGTTTCCCACCATCCTGGACCTTATCCGTTATAGTCCCTATTTTCAAGAAGGGGTGCAGAGGGGACCCGGCCTGTTATAGGCCAATCTCACTGCTCAACTCTGCCGTTAAAATCATGAGCAGAGTCATACTCAAGAGAGTGGGGGATTGGCTGGCAGGAGAGGGGGACCTCTATAACCTCCAGTACGGGTTCAGAGAACACCGGGGCACCATGGACCAATGCTTAAATTTGCACCTCCTTATAAGCAAATATACAGTCACTAAGGATGGTTATTTATATCTGGGTTTCATGGACCTTTCTTCAGCATTTGACCTAGTCAATCGCTCGAAATTATGGAGGATTTTACGTGAGCTAGGCATTGGGAAAGCATTGGTTAACTTTCTAGGCTACCTTCACCAGGACCTGTCGGCCTCTGTCAGGGTTACAAGGGAAAGCCGGTGCACTGGGAAATTTTGCTCCAGAAGGGGGCTAAGACAAGGTTGTATACTGGCGCCCCTTCTCTTTACTATCTACATTAATGCCCTCGAAAAATCCTTGGGTATGGCTACAATGGACACACCACGTATAGGCGGATCGGGTATCCCGGTCCTCCTGTACGCGGATGATGCCGTTCTACAGGCACGCACGGGCCTGGTCCTACAGAGGCTGCTGGACCATTTTGGCAGTTTTATGGAGGCCCTGGATTTAAAAGTTAACACCATTAAATCCCATGTAATGGTGGCCGGAGCGGAGAATAAGAACATGAAGGTGAAAAGCTTCAGGTGTAATCGGACTGTCTTGACGAGGGTGCCTTCTTTCCCCTATCTGGGAGTTCTTTTTGACGAGAAGGGCAACTGGAGCCCGCAGATGAAGCTAAGGAGCAATGTAGTAGTAAGATCTACTACAGCTCTCTTGAACTTCTCTAAGAGACTGGGAGCAAGACCCATGGAGGCTATTCTCAAGACTTATAAATCAAAGTGCCGAGCGATAGCGTCCTATGGAGCGCCAATTATGGGTTACGTATCCACGACCAACATACAAATTGCAGAAAATGGGTTTTTTAGATCTCTCCTATCACTCCCGCAATCGTCCCCCACATTTTTAATACATTCTGAACTGGGCCAGGGCTATATCTCGGACCAACTAAAGATGGCGCCGTTGATTTGTTGGGCAAAAACTTGGCTGAATGAGGAGCTCACTCTTAACCATCTGATTCTGAAGGATTGTGTCGCCCTGGAGAAGGTGGAGAGGGTCCCAAGGCTGTCGTATGTTAGAGCGGCATGCAACAGGTTGGGCCGACCAGATTTGTATTCTTCGCCACAGGGCATCAAGAGGGAGGACATAGGGTGGATTAAACATAGCTTTCTCAGGTTGTTGGAGGCTGGGACGGAGGAGGAGGAACTTAGAAAACCACTTGTCAGAAGGATTTATGGTTTATTAATTTGTCCATCTACTGAACCTTATTTGTTGTATGTTACCAAACCCTTCCATCGCTTTCTGCTGGTGAGATTCCGGTTTAACCTCATCCACCTCACGTTGGATATATTCCCTAAGTGGGGGAAACCTGAAGATGCCCCACCTTGCCCCTGCGACAGTTTTTCTGTCCAGGACACACTCCATTTGGTAATGTTCTGTGAGCGCTTCTTGGAGGTGCGCAAAAAATGTCTAAAACCAATTCTGCGGGAAATTGGATTTATACAAGTAAGGCCCGCCCTTTTTCACCTACAAATGCTTAGCTCTGTCCGGGTCACGTACAGTGTAACTAGCTTCCTGGTGGCCCCAGCCCGGATAAATAAAAGAAGACCCTCTTAACTGTATTCACCCCGGAGGGTTTACCGTGGTCCATGGTTACAAATTGTTATACGGTATGATGCTTTTTATACTGCCCGGAAAGCCATTGAACAAGGGTTCCCTTTTAAACTTTAAAAATGTTTACATTTTTGATACCATACCAGAGGTATTTTAAAAAATGCAATTTTGTGTATACATATGAATTTTAAGAATTGAATGTATACTGTCATTTTATATTTTTATTGTGCGGAGGATTGTCTTTCTTGTACTGTTTTCTTTTATGATTTTTATTAATCAAAATGAAGAATTCTTGACTGACTGACTGACAATGCTTAACTGTTTTTGTGGATTGTAAGATGTTACAATGCATCCCTTTACCGTGCATGCCTTTACCATGAATGTACATTGGATTAGGTTAAAGTAACCATTACCACACATACCTTTACCACACAGATATTTACCCTTCAAACCAATACTGCACAATTTTTTTAATGATAAAAATTGCAAAACAAATGGGATTTTTTTAATGAAAAAAATGCTTTTGCAAAGCACATTTGTAGACAATAGGACACAATGCAATGCAATACATTGCAAGTAAATGCTATGTATTGCAACTCTAGGCAAATATTTCCATGATCATAACACCACACAATACAACATAAACAATTTGCAACATGAGGCACTCATTGTTAACATCATTATATATTGTAACCCTACACAAATGCTTCCAAAAATAAATATATATCAAAGCAACACATTAGAACACAACAAAAATGTCTTCTACAACACTATGGGCTCAATTGCAGAACTTTCTTTGGTGTTCCCATTGTTGTGCCTATTTTCTGAGGCACCACCATAGGAAAGTAATAAAAAAGGCCCGCCAGACATGAGAAACACTAGTAATCTGGCAGGCAGCCTGACCACGGATTTGGCAGTGCTTCGCCAGGGCAGATGCAGAGCTGCACCGCCAAACTCTTAATCAGACCCGATGTAGATTTACAAGGGGAGACTTTAGCAAATTTCTACATGTCCAAAGACACTATCCCCAATGAAGATGGTGGAGAAACTCTATCAGGAAGGTCAAATGCATGTTCAATTTCAGCAGAAAAATAATTATAACATTAGTCATGTTTTGTATATTATAGTTAAGCTTTAAGAAACATATAAAAATAGACATCAACCATTTTGCAGTCAGTAGTACATTGCCTTCATACATGACCATACACACTGGAGTGTAGAGGAGTGAGAGTTACTTTGAAACACTGCCATCTATCCATGAAAGTAAATATAACTTACTTGACGTTTAGGCCTAGAAATACCAAGGTATAATATATGAATAGAATTTAGTTTTTTGTTTTGTACATTTTCAGAAATTAACTTGGTGGATTCTCAAAAACACACAGCATGTGTGAACCTTTTCAAAGTAGACAATAGTATACATTAAAATACAAGCACACTTTGCTTTTTTGAATGTAAAGATACTTTTTCCTCAGCAAAGACAATGTTGAAATAAACAAAATGCAGTATACTGAGAGAGGGTGCTGGTCAGTTACTGAAGGCAGGTTTATTATTATAACACTCTCAAGTGTTGCCTTAGAGACGGTGCTGAACGTTGGCAGAGGGGGCAGATTTACTTTTCTAACTCTGCCAAATAATTACCTCAGGGGAGGAGCTGGACAGTGGCTTGAGGGCAAATGTATCAATTTAACTCCACCTAGTGTTTCCTCAGGGAAGGTGCTGGACAGTGACAAGGAAGCTTATTTTATGTTTCTTTTTTAGGCTGTAAAAACATCGAAACAGAAGGACGTTTCTACAAACCAAAAAGGTCCCTTAAATCATTAATCTGTAACAAAAGAAAAGCACCAAAAGAAAGGTAAACATTTATAAAAGTCGATTAAAACACTTACATTTCAGAAATGCTTAAATAGCAGAAAATAATGTTTACATTTATTTCTAACCTTAGATGCAATATAAAGAAACAATTGTCTAAAAGGTTTTATTAATGTATTTTATTGTAATGGTGATACAAAACTAAACACTAGAACAAAATAAACTTGGAACTTGAGCAACAACATGCATGAATATAAAGAAAACAAAGACCACAACAGATCTGAAAACCTGGAACAATCCAATAACAGCATCTAAACAACCCTGACGATAATGGAATAGGGAACAAACCAACAGGTAAAATTTCTAACTTAACATATAAATGCACATTAATAACCACATTCTTATTGAGAGCAAGAAGCTGACACAGTTTAAGGTCCTCAAATTCAACAGTGCAAATTAGCATTTTTCTTTCATTAGACTCCATCATTCTCATAAAATGTTTTCAATTTCTTTTGCAGATCAAAATGGAAAATACAAGACAAGCAAGTTACATTAAAGAGAAACGTGGTAACAGACTGATAAAATATGGTGGCTACATTTATTGTAAAGAGAGTTTAACTGAGCCTAGGAGTCATTGAAAGTACGCTGAATATTTTTCAATCCATTGCAAAGGCAGAGCGGTTGCTCTTGGTGACATAGTGGAAAGAACCACAGAGCACAAACACTTTGCCTACGCAAATGTAGATTAAAGTAAGGGTAAGTATTCTACAAATAAAGATAAATGCAGCCACCTCCAACAAAACCTGTGGCTCAGTTTGGGAGAAGGTAGACCAGTACACCCCGCGCACATTGTCAATAGTCTGTCCAGAATCCCAAATTTAAGAAAAATTGGCAAGTAATCCTCAAAGAATATCTCCTCATTACTAGTCTGACATTAACCTCCCCCTGAACTTACTGTTTCTGTTACTACCAAACCTTTTCTACTCTATGGTAATGAGAACCCTCTAAAATGCACATTAATACGTAGTACAGTACATAACACAGTGGCCCTGGAGAATAGCGAAATTTATATGATAGACTCCCCGTCCATTCACTCATATTCTAGCATTAACAACACTACCATTTCTTTAGTGTATGGTTTATTCCCAGAAAAGCAATCTTCAACACTAAGGTCCAGAGTTATCATTGAGTTATGTCACCCTTGTGTCACACAAGGGGCTGCAATTCGACAAAACTACTAAGTCAGATTTATTAAGCCACTCAAAGCCAATATGATAAGTCTAGAGTAACAAAATACAGTGCAAATTGCAGCTTTGTCTTACTGTGCCCAAAGGATAGGGTGACCAGATCCTCAAAACAAAAAACCGGGACAGGTCATAGACATAGAAGAAGGACTACAGTTTGAAGTAACCATCAACAAAAAAATGTAGGATTATTTGACCACTGTCACAGACATAGAAAAGGGACTGCAATGACAGACAGAGATGATGAAGCATTATAGATGATAAATCAGAGGTCTTTTATTGGCTGTAACCATTAATTCCATTCAACAGACTTTGCCTCAACATTTGCTATAGTTGGTGACCCATGCCTAGAAATTTCAAGCATGTGTTCTTATTAGATATGTCTATATAGTGCAGAAAGAGGCAAGAAAGGTACAGAAAGAAGCAATAGAAGTGCAGAAAGAAAAGAGTGGGATGCAGAAAGAAGCAAGTGAGGGGCAAAAAGAGGCAAGAGAGGTGCAGAAAGTGGAAGAATGGTGCAGAAAGAAGAAAAGTAAGTATAGAAAGGGGCAATAGAAAACAGGAAGAGGCAAGTGAAGTTTAGAAAGAGGCAAGAGAGTTGCAGAAAGAAGAAAGAGTGGTGCATAAAGAGGCAAGAGAGGTACAGAATGACAGAAGAGGGGTGAAGAAAGAAGCAAGAGAAGTGCAGAAAGAGGCAAGAGAGAGAAGGGCAGAAAGAGGCAAGAGACATGCTGAAAAAGGAAGAAAGGTACAGAAAGATGCAAGAAAAGTGAGGAAAGAGGCAAGAGATGTGTAGAAAGAAGCAATTGAAATGATGAAAGAGGAAATAGCAGTACAGAACGAAGCAAGATAAGTGCAGAAAGAAGCAAGAGAGGTTCAGAAACAAGCAAGAGAGGTGCAGAAACAAGCAACAGAGGTGCATAAAGAGGAAGAAAGGTAGAGAAAGAGAAGTGATGAAAGAGGCAAGAGACGTCCAGAAAAAAGTAAGAGAGGTACAGAAAGAGGCAAAAGGGGTACAGAAAGAAGCAAGTGAGGTTCAGAAAGAAGCAAGGAGGTGCAGAAATGAAACATGGTGAGACATACAACAGTGATATGGGATGGGTTGCTGTTTCATATGTGTCAAGGCCCAAAATTCTGTGCAGTTGTTGAATAGTGATGCTGCCAGAGAAAAGTGAAGTTTAAGATATCCTGGTAGAGGGATTAGGAAATGGGCTACTTCGTATGAGTCTCTGGAAACGTACATTTGAAGTAGGTTGTATAAATGTAGAAAAAATGCAACCAAGTATAAGCATTGAAATAGATATAAAATGACAGATAGAAACATTAATTGAGTTAACACTTAAACAATATGGAAACAAGAAGTAATGAATCGAAAATAGTTGCACATAGAACTAATGTTATAAAAGGTATGAGGGAAATACGAAGGAAAAAGGGGAGGGGGAGGAGGGAAAGGAGGGAAAGGAGAAACACAGATGAAGGAAACACTTTTGCTGTAATTAAATGAATACATATGAAGAGAAAAAATCTCAATGTACTTTAAAAGGTGTCAAGCAAGTTAAGAAAGAAAATTGCTGTATATTAGAGTATGGTAGCGATTTAAAACAAGAGAAAAAGAGAAATATATAATCACAAGTGTAAAACAACAATATGTCATTAACAATTCACGTGGTTTGGGGACTTCTTCTGATTAAGGGTGGTGATGGATAGATTTTTGTACAGAAGCATCTAAGAAAATAGTTACAAGAGATGATATACGTTCTCTTTTCAGGAGAAGGGACATAGGAGAAACATAGGCATGATCTAGTCGATGGTTATAACATACACTGTACCACTAAGCGTGAAAAGGGAGTTATGTGGAATTTTCCCAATGTTTTGTTATTTGCTGGAGAGCAATAGCAATCAATAGATCCACAATGTCCATGTAATGGGAGGGGGTTTGCCCATGATCAGATACTCTGCCTAGAAATACAGCTTCAGGGGAGAAAGGAAAATGGGTATGACAAATGATATTAATTTGAGACCATACTTTTAACCAAAACTGATGTGTAGAGGGACAGGAAAAAAGCATATGAAATAAGTCTGCGTGAAAAGCATTACAAGACCAGCAATCTGAAGAAAGTGTGGGCTGAAATTTGTGTAAGGATAGTGGAGTGTACAGAAGTCGATTATGACGTTGGTACACGCTAAGACCGTGTTTTTTCCAAAGTGAAAAATGCACAAATACACTTATATGGAATATTTGAGCAATGTTTTTATAGTTATTTTACTGTATATTAGGGTCCGATTAGGATAGCAGTTGGACTTACGTCTGTCCGCCATGCTGGTGGGAAACAGGACGGCCTCACAAGATGTCGGCAGTAGGCTGTCAGCAGTATCATACCCTGAATCACGATGCAGCTGCCTTCAAAGTGGTTGTAGAGTGTATATTTTGCAGCACACGCAGTAGTACAAAATATGCACCCCATGTATATCCCTGCACTATGTGGGGCAGGGATATGTTGGGGGGCCGACTAGGTGCCTCCCAGGGGCCATGTCGTAGGCTAGGGAGGAATGGGGCCCGGTATGGGCCCCTAATGTCCCATTCTGCCTGCCTTTTCATGGAGGGTAAACCACCTTGAAAACAGCCGGCAGGTAGAGACATTGTAATCCCTACAGTGGTGCCTGGCAGGAAGCGCCACTGTTGTAGAAACACATGTCCCTCTGATGGACCGACAGGCTCCTTGAGCCCATTGGATCTGTTGCAGCGGTCTCTCCGACCGTCAACCATACACCCGCCATCCTAATGTGACAGGTGGTAATCAGTATTACGATGGGGGTGAGACTGCCACCGATGGGCTGTCGGTGGTGGTCCCACCTTCATCATAATCAGGCCTCAATTTTTATTTCCATTTCCAATAACCAAGATGACGTCGGTCGAAACGAACGTCATGTGATCAGAACATATAGTAATCACATTGTACATCTATTTTAGCAGGAAGACTCCACCCATATCTTTTTTCTGGACCATTCATTTCATTCCAGCAGCATTGAGAGCAGGTGGCTGACGTTGGTGAGAGAGGAAAGTTGCAGTCCCACATGTCTGAAGTTATACATGGGTAAAGAAGATGCAGAAGAGGTGCAGGTGGTTCAGGAGGCACAAGAAGATGTGCAGGAAATCCATGCAGAAGATTCAGATGATAACAATTCCTCCCCAAAAGAAGACCAGCATTGCCTGGGACTTATTTCTACAATCCATTTCGGGATTTGGATGACTGCATGAGTAGTGCATGGACGATTGGATGTATAGTGCCCGGGTGATTGGACGAGTGCATGAGTAGTGCCTGAGTGAATGGAGGAGTGCATGGGTGGTGCCTGAGTGAATAGATGAGTACATGAGTGGTGTCTGTGTGAATGAGTGACTGCATGAGTAGATTGAAGGCATCAGTAGTGCCTGTGCATGAGTTGTCCCTGGGTGATTGGATGAGTGCATGGGTGCATCACGCTCATACAAAGCAACTATAAAATGACAACCTCTTCAACTTTCTACTCTATCATCATGAGAAAGGCAGCAAATGAATTAATGTCTTTCATTTCAGGCTACTTTAGCTCCCCTTAGCACCTGTTAATCCTTTCCCTCTCTTTCAAAATGAGGTTATTGTATACACAATGATCACAGAGAAATAGCAAAAAAACAGGAGTTCAAACCTATATCTAGCTTCAGTTTTTTTAAATCTAAATACTACACAAGAGTTTATTACATTGTACTGATTTAGTAATTAAAGCTTGCCATTATTTAAAAGGTGTAATCACTCTTCAACTTAACAAAAATATTCTGTCTCTTTAACACACTTCCTCCAATACACTCTTAGCTCATTGTACCTAGCAACAGAGTGTAACCAGTAGATCACAAGTTCACAGCCCATTCTAGAAGGAAAATGCTGCTTCCAAATAAGATACAGCAGGTGTGCTTTACTCCACAGATTCAAAAGCATATCCATGTCTGTATTACATTTCTTTTTCTTAAATAATAGCCAAAAATAAGGCTTCTTCCTGAGGCATGTAAAGCACTACCTAATTTTATTCACTTTTATGCTTGTAGCATCCAATTAAATATATCCTTTAAAAAAAACCTCCATTGTAAATGCTTCTCCTTTGGAAAACTACCTCAATCGGTTCCAGCCTTCTCCTGACTACTATTGCTCCTTCACATCAAAATGCTTAGAGGTTGGTTTGTGGGCCACAGCTATAACTATTGGGCTAAAAAGGCTGCAAAAAAGATAGGTATTGACAGGGAAGTGGGTTTGCCAAATGCGCAGATTACTCAGTTTGGCCAGAGAGGGTTAAAGTTTCATCAGTTGCTGACTTTGGCTAAATCCATTGTGGAATGCCAAACTCCTCAACTCATGACTCTTCACTGTGGTATCAATGACCTGGACACATTGACTGGGGTAGGGCTGGAAATCCTAATGAAGAAATCTGTGCAGAACTGATGACGCTTTTCACTCACACTGTCATGGTGTTTTCTCATATATGCCAAAGACAGAAATGGAAGTGGTCAAGTCAGTTCCGTTTACAGATTGACAAAGCCAGGAGACATGTTAATAAAACTGTTTCTGCATTCCTCAGAGACCTTTGCATGGGCTGTATCTATAAGAACAATCTGCGTTTTTACATAAATGGGATTTATAAAAATGATGGAGTGTACTTTACAGATGAAGGCAAGAGGGTGTTTCATAGTAACCTAAAACTCTGCATCTGGTCTTATGGGTAGCAGCTATATACACCCAACCAATGCAGCGGCTCTTGTCAGAGCCTTTCTAGAATCCAAAATATTGTGACTTTTTTTCTAAAGGTTTTTCGGTTTTTGACAATCTTCGCTATGATGTCGCAATCTTTGCAGACACACCGCAAAAACATAAACACAAAAGCAGGCATTCAATGACCACCAATAAACCTAAAAATAATGTGTAAAAAAATCCATTCTGAACATTGCACTACACACATTACTAAATAAATACTTCTTTCAAAGCATGTTTAAACTCCTATTTTTGTACTTTTAAAACCATCTTTCAAACCTGTTTTCCATTTTTCCAGTTATTTGGGATGTCACGATCACGTTGTGAAACTCATTAATCAAGCCTTTTTTATAAAGTGTAAAACACATAAATCCACACCTATTACTGTATTTTACACACTTGGAGGTTCTTACAGTGTTCTCTAAATCATCTTTTCTAGAGAGTTTGTATAAAACTATCTCTAAAACCTATTTTCCAATTTCGAGGTGATGAGGGAGATGGTGATGGTGTTGATAATCCCGATCCCTGTGGACTAGTCTCAAAAATGGAAAACAATAGCAGACATTCAATGGCCACCAACACACTCAAAAATAATATATTAAAAAATCCACTCTGAACATTGCCCTACACATATTACTGTATACATACTTCTTTCAAAGCATGTTTAAACATATCTTTTTAGAGAGTTTCTTTAAAAACCATTGTTCAGACCATTTTTCACTGTTCGTGGTTATTCAGGACATTGCAATGACATTGTTAACCACACCAATTGCACCTTTTCTATAAAGTGAAAACACATATGTGCACACATATTACAGTATTTTACAAACTAGTGGTTTATTACTACACACTTCAAACTCACTTTTTTCTAGTGTATTTTTAGAACAACCATAATCTATTTTCCATGAGGCCAGAGATCACAAGGACGTCGGTCATAACGATCCCCTGCGGTTATGTCGCAAAAGCAGAAAGCAAAAACAGGAATTCAATAGCCACCCCCATATTAAAAATTGATAACTATACATTTAATTCTAACCATCAGAGTACATAACTCACTATGCAAATAACTTTATAAAACATTTATCAGAATCTCAATATCGCTTTAAGAATGTGTATTAATGATTCATTGATATATTTTTTTATATTTCCACCAATATGTGAGACGATGTTGATAGTCATGATGTCCCTCTGATTGTACATTTCGGGGACCGTGCTGGCAGTTGCACTCTCTTCGCGAATATTTTGTGTGATAAAAACTTTTATTTTGCCACATAACTTGGTCACTAATATCCCATTTCTCAACCATGGGCTCAGAGTATATCCACCCTGACCCCTTATGTGGGATTTCACACAAATTTCCAGCGCCAGCAACCATTCCTGATAGATAAAATAGCAGCCACAACTTTCTATTCTGGTTGCATCCAGCCAATCAGAGCATTCCTGTTGGTGAGTGCATTCGTGTTTTATTGGCAAAACCTTTGTGAAAGATCGGTGGCCAGAGATATCACTATAATTTTAAACTTACATTTCTTAACAACTTCTGAATGGATTTGCACAAAATCAGCAAAAGGCACTTCCTTGAGCCAACATCAACCTCCCTGCCAAATTTGCTATAAGTCTGTTCAGTGGTTATGGCTTTAGGTGTGGCTAAACTTTATTTCATGCCCTAAAGACCTGGCATCCTTGTCCTTCTTTCCCCTGACTTTTTGCCTCTGCCTCCTGTATTTTTGACACTGTCCTGGATTGCTGGTTTAGATGCTTTGGGCACTTTGCCACTGCTGATCAGTGTCAAAGTGCAAGTGCTCGGTGTGTAAATTGATATTGTGATTGGTTATCCATGATTGGCATATTTGTTTTACCAGTAGGTCCCTGGAAAAGTGCACTGAGTGTGCAAGGGCTGATAATTCAAATGCTACTAGTGGGCTTGCAGCACTGATTGTGCCACCCACATGAATAGAGCTGAAAAGGTGTCTCAGGCCTGCCACCACAGTGCCTGTGCGTAGTTTGGCAACAGCCCTGTTGACATGGCCAGTCTACCCACTAGCCAGGCCTGAACCTTCCCTTTTCTTACACATTGGACACCCCTATGGTAGGCCGAAGGTACCCCCTGGGCAAGGTGCAGGGTATGTGAAAGGTAGGACATGTACTAGTGTGGGTAACGTCCTGATAGTGAAATACTGCCAATTTCGTTTTTCACTATTGCAAGGCTATTTTGCCCATAGGACAGAATGGAGAATACTGTGTAACATGTGTCCCTGCACATCTTCCCATAGGAGCAAGATTGAAAAGTGGAATCTGGTATTCCATGCCTCTATCTGTTTGTGGATTGACTTCTGGTTTGAGAGTGACAGGGGCCGGGGTGGCTCCAGGAGTCTGGGTGAGTCAGCACTAGGGTGAATAGATCTATCTGCATTTGGAGTGGTGGCAGGAGCAGCACCTGGGTCTGAATAGGGCTGTGCCTGGCTTCCACAATGCTGGCTTCACCTCCTGCAGAGTGTCTGATGGCCCTGGCCCACACTCACAAAGGAAGAAGATGTGCACTGGCAGAGTGCACCAAGAACTGGTTTGGACAGGGTCCAGGACCCCTCAAACATAGAGAACAAAGACTTTTGGGGTATAAATATGAGAGCTGAAACCCCTGAACTACTTTAGGATCAGGAGGAATCCCTGCCAAAGGAAGATCAGCTGAAGAGACTGAGGAGAAGTATTGCACTTGCTGTGTGTCTGGGGTTGGCCTGCAGTTTGCTGTTACTACTGAAGAGAGGACCAAGAAACTATGATGTGTGGTGTGTCTCCTGCTTGAAGAAGGACTTTGCTTTGTGCTGTGTCCATCTGAAGAAAAGTTTCCAAGGGCCTGAGTAGAGCTGTCCTCCTGTTTCTGAAGTACCAGACACAAAATGACTTCACCCCAGCTTCCCTGAACTTCCTTGCTGGGAGTTCCAGTCTGCCAGGAGGCCATGTAACTGTGTGTGAGGCCTTTTTGCTGGTGTGATCTGAAAGCTCTATGCAACGAGAGAGAAGCGTGATGCCACCGCAGCAGCCGCTGTCGCATCATCGCGGAAGCATGTTGCTGCTGTTTGCCTTTGCATCAGGGGAGAAGCATGCCGCCACCACCGAGGGTGCCGTTGAATCACCTGAGAAGCATGTCGCAGGTCCGTCGCTTCGCTGAGGAAGCGCGCCGCCACTGATTACTGCCGCAACACCGGAGAAGCATGTCGCAGTCGCTGAGCGTGTCATCACATCACCGGGGAAGCATGTCACAGGGCCTTTCCCAGCTCAGAAAAACACAGTTCACAGCACGGCCGTCGGGCATGCATGCATCGCCTCCACGTTGTCCCATCGAAGTAAAGATGCCATTTTGTCGCATCACACCTAGATCATCACAACGCATCAAGGCGCCATCTTGTCATTTCGGACCCGGAGTGCAGGACGAATTGACGCATCGCCTTCTCTGTGCTCCTTTTGTTTGTTTTGTGTTACGCATCCTAGATACTTTGAAACTAAAGTGTTGCAGTTATCATCTACAAGTTTATTTTTTCAACAACCCATTTTAAAGACATTCTACTGAGTTTCTGTATGTTGGATTTTTGTTGTTTTGGTCTTGTTTAGTTTAGATAAAGATATTTTATTTTTCTAAACTGATGTGGTGTTCATTTGTGGTGTTTTCACTGTGTTACTGTGTCACTGTGACAAGAAGCAAGGGTCCCTATTTAGTCAAGGGTGCCTACCTCTGCCAAATAGAGAACCCCATTTCTAACACTTTCCATAACAATAGAACCCACTATGACACTTTTTGGGGGGAAATGTCATGCAGATTGGTAAGACGAACCCAAAATTACAGCCAATTCAAAAAAGAAATTCTATGTTGAAATGTGGATATACTATAGCCTTATAGCCCGCCGTAGAGGGCTATACCGGCTATTAAAGGCCCTCTCCAGCGTTAAAGGCCCCGAGCCGAAGGCGAGGGCCTTTAACAAGGGAGAGGGACTTTAATAGCCGGTGTAGCCCAGGTACGAAGAGCTATAAGGCTATTAGAACATTCTGCCACTAGAGGGCAGAATGTTCCAACAAAAAAGAACAAAGCCTTCAGGGAGCGCGAGGGGATTGGAATCCCCTCAGGGTCCTTGAAGCCTTTGTTCACAGCCAGAGCTGTGAACAAAGAAACATTGGAATGTTGGAGCTCCAGGGTTATACCAGCCATTATAAGCCTGGAGCACTCCATTGTTTTCAATGGAGCTCCCAACATTCCAATGTTCTAATTAAAATTATGCATGGTAAAGGCAAGCGTTGTAAAGACATCCATGGAAAAACATGTGTGGTAATAGCATATGCGTAGTAAAGACATACGTGGTAAAGAGATATGCAAGGTAAAGACTGTTTTGTAATGGCATTGCGCTGCAAAGACTGCATGGTAAAGAATGTTTTCCCCATTCCATATACAAATTTGCCTTGGTCAACCTCCAGTTATAACAGATCAGCCTTAACTGCCAAACCAAGTAATTTCTGAACCGGAACACAAACAGTCAAAGAGAGAGCTTTAGATCTATTTGGGCCTCTTCAGTTGGTTGCTGATTGGTTCCTTTGGCACAGTGAGCACAGAATATGTCCGTACATTTCCTTGGTCACTTAGGGCATTACATGAAACACACAAAAGTTGATGAGAGGAATACTTAACAACATTCTAACAAGTCCTTTCTTTTTCATCCATTCTGTTTTTTGCCCACCCTGTGACTGTAGATAAGCATACATGCCATCACACCTGATTCAGATGGGAGACTTCATATTTTATAAACTCAGAATGGCCTTATTTTCAGTAGCCTCCCACCTGAATTCTCCTCCTCTTCTATTTAAGTTAACGGGGAAAATCAATTAATCTGATTTCTTTTTTCAAATTCTCCCTCTTATCACATTAAAAATGTTGGAAAGTATGTATAAAAGCTCACCATATGCAAATCAGCCTTGGTCCTGCTCCAATCAGAACTGTCCATCCCAAACAGCCAAGCCAGGTCCTCTCTGAAATGGAACCAAGACCAGTTTTGGCCTATTTGGGTCTCTTCAGTTGAGTGCAGCTTGGTTTAGTGATACTTTAAGCACAGGGCCCACGTCTGGGAATATCCTTGTCCTCTTAAGGTGTTGCATCAACCACACAAAAGGAAAAGGGAGGAGTGCTTGCAAATTGCCTAATTACTATTCTGTCTGACGTTTTCCTATGCAGTATTTCTGATTGTGCTTCTGTGTGATTTTTTTTGCATGCAGTTTTAGCGAGCGGAATTTCTATATGCAAAAAACTTGCATGTGGAAAAGCTTTTAATCGGCCAGCGCAAAATGAATGCGTAAAACCTTGCAGCAATGTTGCTCAACTGGTCCTTTAATCAGGGCCATTGTGAATTGAGAGCCCACGAATAGTGATCCTCATTGAAAAATTTGAGGTTTTGCACAACTTGATTTTCTGCTTGCTTAAAATTCATTAATGCAGCAAAGCGACCTTCAAATAGAAAATGAACATCTTAACTACCGTGAAGATTTTTTGTCATTCACGATAAGCACACATTCGAATGGGCTGGCCTTGACTCGAATGTGCATTGTGCAATACCAGCTTTAGTATAAAAAAAAAGTTCTTTTTATCCCTTGCTGGTAAACAGGGCACATTCCTCGCAATGAATAGAATAAAAATGCATGAACTATTTTCTGTCACTGTGAAGTTAGTAATATTTGTCATGCTTAACCTTTGAAAATATTCCTTTCTGTTTGGCTTTGCTTACGCTGAGTGTATTGAAATACAAAATTCAATAAACAGGTTTGAACACTAAAGAGAAACGCCTGTCATGCTTGCTTAACAGGATTATTTTTTCTTGTAAATATGATGCAGTTTTACAGATAGGCTTGGAAAGGTATTAGTAATGTGTCAAGAGGCATAAAGCATGGATTTTCTAAATTCTTTACAGAATGCAAACTGTGCAGAACAGTGTTATGCCGCTGCTGAGCTTTCAATTTTTACTGTTTCCCCTTTAATGGCGAGTTTAACAAAGTCTGAGCAAATAGCAAAATCTAATTTAACAAGTGATTATATGGATCGCTCAGAATATATAAATTCTCCTTGCGGACTTGCAACACCTTTCATATCTAGGCATCAGAGTGTGCATGTTTCAAGAAAAGGTGAGTGAGAAACTATCACTGAATTAATGAGGTCATCTAGAGTCAAAAAGATAGCTATAAGGCAGCAGTCAGTCTGCATTAAAAAAACATTGTTATTTCTTACTAAAGGGCATTCCAATAAAACACATTTGTGTTTGAAATGTGGAAAAATCTATTATAAATACACTACAATTGAATAAGGTTCCCCACTGTCCTACACATTATTTAACATCAGTGTTGCAGCTGCAGGAGAAGTGTAAAAACATGCAATCCATATGTGTGGAAAATGAGTCACCAGTAAACCTTACTGACTTAAAAAGTGATATACGCGTATACATACGTAGATATATGCGAAGAGCAGTTGATTATGAGAATGATCTAATACTTAGATTACTTGCAGTAGTCATTCATTACACTGTCTTGCTTTTCCTCTTGGTGGCAGTTACTCTTCGAGTGTTCATAATTGTCCTAGAAGGTAGCCGAACTGAAGTGCCTAGTAGGACGCAGATAAACCACAAGATAGTAAAGAGGCCTTCCTGCAAATCACAGAAGAGCAAAGCAAATGTGGCTAAATATAGAAAGTAATCACTCCCTATTCTGACTGAACAAAAATAGCAACACAAAAACGGGGAACATCCTTTAACACACAGTCTTTACCACGCAATGACATTACCATGCGGACTTTATAACACATATGTTTTTACCACGCATATCTTTGGTTAAGGCATATGCGTGGTAAAGTCTGCATGGTAGAGGCATGGGTTAACGTTATCTGCCTTAAGGTGGCATATTGGGCAAACAATGACGGGTTTGAATCCTGATCGCTGTGATTGCCAATAGTTAGCACCATTTGAAAGCATTCATCCTATCACCTTTGGTGTGTTTGATGTAAAACCCTAAGGGCCTGATTATGAGTCCGGGTCTCCACAGACTGCCAGACTCAGGATGGCGCGGCAGTGGAGGTCCGGTCAGTGCCGCTCTGGTGGTCCGACCACCCTATTACAACTAGGGCGGTCGATCCGCCATTGTACTGCCTCTACCTCCAGGTGTCAAATATCTCTGGTGGTTGCGCTGTGGTCTTGAGGCCGAATATGCTTGACAGGACCACTGTTGTACTCCCAACCATGTAACAAGTTTCCTCTCTTCCTTGTGATCTTGGCGGTTCCTACTCCATGAAAATCATGTCGGATAGGAAAGAAAGGAGGCTCAACAGGGCCCCCTGTTGCCTCAGGGTCATGGGGTGCATGTAGAGGGGCAAATGTTGTGCCCACTTCTGCAGGCATGGACTGCACCAGTCCATGCCATACAGGTACTGCCTTTGCCCTTGACGCTCCCTTTGTTGTGTCTATTTCATAGGTGCTGCCATGGGAATGCCAAAGAAACACCTGCCATTGACGATAAAAAATCACAATCTGGTGGGTGGTGCGCACAAAGTGTTTGGCAGTGCAGTTGAGGGTTGGCAGCGTGTTGGTCCTGCCAAACTCGTAATCAGGCCCCGAGTGGCCATGGGTAGGAAACTTCAACCATGTAGCATTTGGCTGTAGGGGCCCATTTAGGCCAAAAATGGTCTTGGATTGCTTGTGTTCCGATTGAGACAGAACCTGGCTTGGTAGTTTGCAATGGCCTCTAATAATAAGAGCAGGTCCAAGGCTGATTTGCAAATGGTTGAGTTTGATCTGAGGTGGCATGGTGGGCAAAAAGACGATGTGTTGGAATGCAACCCTGAGAGACTGTCAGAACTAAAACTACTGCAAGCATTCCCTTATCTCTTATGTCTTTGAGTTACCAGATCGACAATCTTAGCAATATGACAATACAAATGGATGGATTCATCAAATATATTTTGTAGTTTAACCTATTTACAAACCACAGCCAATAAATTGATCAAAACATTAGGGACCATTAACTAAACAACTTTTACTGATCAGCTATCAACAAAAGCTGGTGAAACATAAATCTTTTGATTTTGCATAGCTGTATTTCATCACTGTGTACAATGTTACAGTATCAAACCCGACATATGTTTGAAGAGTGGACAAATGAAGCACTGGCTTGCTTTGAGAGCTTGTTGATGTATAAACCTATGTGCTTGTTAAAATTCACAAACTCCTATTCAATCCATTCCCACCTGGAATTATTTTAAAGTTTTAGGTGTACATACAGCAAAAATCGCTAAAGCAATTCCTTATTAGCGAAATATAAGGAATCACTATTAAAAAAATCGCAAAATGAGATGCATGTACAGATTCGGTCATTTTTAGCGATCCCATAAAAATCGCAAAAAAAATATTGAATACATGATTGCGAGTCGCTAACCCACAGACTAGCAAATTGCGATTTTGGTAATTGCGACATTGGTATTTGCGATTTCGGTATTAGCGAATTCACAAAATGCTGGTCGTGTTAGAAGCTGGCTGATGACATCACAACCAGGAAGTAATTCAGTCCATGTTTCATTCAGTGCCCTGAGGAGCTTAGAGGAGGAGGCAGAGCACTGAAGCTGAGCAGAGACACATCACCTTCAAAATCCAACTACATTTCACACAGCCAGGATGGACTCAAATGCTGCAGGGAACAGTGCTACACAGAGGAAGAGAAAGATTAAGTTCTTGGACAGGGAACTTGAACACTTGATAGAGGGGGTGATCAGCAGCCACAACAAACTGTTTGGCAAGTTGTCCCTGGAGGTGCCAGAAGCAGAGAAGTGCAAAATGTGGCTGTGCATCAAGGAGAGAGTGAATGCTGTCGGAGTCACCCACCTCAGCATGACAGACCTGAATAAAAGGTGGTACGACCTCAGGAAGCGTGCCAAGGAGCGCACAGCCGAAAGGGTGAAGGAAGCAGCTGGCACAGGAGGGGGACAAAATACAGCATCCGCCAACACAGCCCTGGATGACCTTGTTGAGGGGACGATCGAGCCCGAGGCAGTCATGGGAGTCACCCAATTGGAAACTTCTGGCGCAGCTAGTACACAACAAGGTAAGATGCACGCAAGCACTAATACTATACATACTGTATATCCATGCACATACCCCCAGGCAAATCACAGTGTGCATGGAAAAGTCCATTCCACATTTTCCCTTATACACATGAAGCATCATGGGAGTTTTAGTCATGTGAGCCATGGATAATCATAAATGCTTAATTAAACATAACAACACTTCATGTCAGACAGTTTGTTTAAATCAGTGATTTATTATGTACGAAACATATTTAGCAATAAACAATACTAACACTGCACTGTTTCACACACTGATGCAGCTCAGGTGGACTCCGAGGACAGTGACCGGCTCATCATCTCTGAGACACCTGCAGAGACGGATGTAGAGACCCCTGTGGAGCCTGAATGTACACCACTCCCACCACCAAAACACAGGGGACATGTACCCGCACTGGCAGAAATGGAATCCGAGCCGACTCCAGCTCCCACAACAGTCCCCAGCCAGCCACGTGTCCCTTCACCAGCTCCAACACCAGCACAGCTCCGTCTCGGACAACGGCGCAGACCCAGGAGCCACATTTAGGCCAATGTAGAACAGGCTCAAAATGTATATGGCGGCTTTGAGTCGAAGATGCTTCGTGTGTAGCGCCTGCAGGGGAGACAAATGGGCACTATCAACATGCAGATCTCCAAGCTGGCCAAAAACATGAGCACTATGTCGGACTGTGTGCGTGAGCTCAATACAGTTGTTGTGGAGGGAAACCGACAGACAAACCATAGCCTACAGGAGCTCACCCGTGCTGTCCTTGCAGTACAACGCTCCAAGCGTCGGAGGCAGAGTTTGCAGCTTACGTCAGCTAATACAAGGGCCATAACCAAGCTCAGCAACAGCACTGCAATATTGGCACGCTCTGTGTCTTTACAGATTGATCTGGGCCATTTCTGTGGGGACGTTGCAAGCGCCTTAGGCCAAGTGACCACTGCTGTCAAACACCTCCCGTCAGGGACTGTGATTGTCAGCAACTTGGAAGGGGAGGGAGGCAGTTAGGAGGCATTGAGCCTGATTAGTGTGTCTGTGTCAGTGAGCGCTAACAGGAGGCATAGTTTGCACAGCTCAACATCCACAAGCAGAGATAGGGCTGATGTTGCAGAGTCATGCGACAGGAGGCTGGGGTATGTGGTAAGAGGTGCTAGCCATGTAAATCCACCTCTTAGGTCATGGTGGCGTAACCATGGTCAATATCAACATTGTGATTGCCCTCCAGTGCTGTTAACTAGTTCATTTTGACTTAACACCATCGCTGCTGATGCTTTTCCCCTCCTGTGCTGCTTTCCATCCTTTCCCATTGTCCATGACGAGCTCAGCTCGTCATCAGCACAGCTCAACCGTGCCTCATGATGAGCCGAGCTCGTCATGAGCATCGAAGGGGTTAATCAACCTATGCAATCACCATCACTATTTTCCATACATTAATTTTTTTGTTTGGCATGTGCTCATGTTAATAAAACATTCTCAATCCACGATATCTTGTGATGGCTCATTCTTACCTACATTTTTAATCAAAAATAGGGACGAGGAATAGGTGTCTAGTCAGTTCCCCAGGATAGATACGTTTATCAGAAGTGGACTAGGACACTTGTAACTACGTTACACAAGATTGCATAGAAAACCCTCATAAACGCTATGTTTAGTGCTGTGCGGTTTATCTTGGTTCTCCGCCCCACATAGACGTTGTGGCATTTATCATCGGTGATCTATTGTGCTACATGCAAGCTTAAAGCCTGAGGTCGTCCCCCGGGGAGATAAGGAGCAGCAACATGTTGACTGTGTGTTTTAAGTGATATACGAGGATCCAGTTGCTTGATCTTACAGTATACCCAGTGTTATTTTTAATAACAAATCACATCCGTTTAGAAATAAAGTAGTCATTTGGATTTTGTTTTATTTTTTAGTATTAACCTTCTTGTGTGGTGGTACCTATACAAATCTCTGGACACTGCTACGTTACTCCAGAGACAACCTCAGGCTTGAGGCTGGCATGTAGCACAAGAGATCACCCGATGATAAATGCCACAACGTCTATGTGGGGCGGAGAACCAAGATAAACTGCACAGCACTAAACATAGCGTTTATGAGGGTTTTCTATGCAATCTAGTCCACTTCTGATAAACGTATCATTCTTACCTACCTCAGAAATTATCTTGTGTGATGTGTGCACGTCTCCTCTGACCTTCTGCTGTGTTTGCCACATGTGCTATGCGGTGTTGTGCGTGTGGTTGGTCGTCGCCATCATTGTCATTCTCGTCCATTTCGAATGGTATGCCTCTTTGATATTTGATATTTGTGGGGTATTTCTAGAGCGCGGCGTTCGCTCCGGAGGGAGCATCTTGGCGCTGGAGATCCTGAAAAAACCAGTCCAAGAGGATTAGATGGAGGCTTTGGAGTAATCGTCAGGGAGAGTAAAAATCCAGGTCTTAAGAAGCTTTCTAAAAGGTTTTTCCTGGGTCAGTTGTCTGAGGGTTTTAGGCAGATTATTCCAAGCTTTTGTGGCAAGGAAACTGAGGGTTTTCCCACCCTTTGTTTTCAAATTGTATTTAGGGGGAAGGATGAGATTGTCATGGGTCGAGCGAAGGTGTCGACTGGGGGTATAGTGGGGAAAACGCCTGGTGAGGTATTTAGGGCCTGTTTTGTTGTAGGCACGAAAGGCTATGATCAGAATTTTGAAGAGGATTCTTTTGTGAAGGGGTAGCCAGTGGAGGGATCGAAGCGCAGCAGTGATGGAAGATCTGCGGGGCAGTCCAAGGACTAAACGTGCGGCTGTATGTAGTACGCTTTGCAGTTTCAAAATTGTGCTCTTTTTGGCCCCTGCGAGCAGTCCGTTGCAATAATCCAGGCGTGAGATTATGAGTGCCACTGTCACCGTTTTTCTGGAGATTTGATCGTTCCAAAGCATTTACCTGCGACGGTTCTGGCATGCTGATCAAAAGAGAGGTCGGAGTCATAGATTACGCCAAGATTACTGGCCGATGACACTGTCTGAGGGGGAGCAACAGAATTGTCCGTCCACCAGAGTGCTGGACAAAAGAAGGTGTTTTTACCGATCGGGAGGATCTCCGTTTTACTCGAGTTACATTTTAAGTGATTGTTTTCCATCCAACGGAAGACTTCGGTCAAGCAGTGTTTAAGGTTGAGTTCTGCTTTAGTGGATTGATCCTCTAGTGGCACAATGAGTTGTGTATCATCGGCATACGAGGTGACGGGTATGCCGAATGATTCAATCAGGGTCAAGAGAGGAATGAGGTAAATGTTAAAAAGGAGAGGGCTCAGGATGGATCCCTGTGGGACACCTGAGGAGACAAGCTTATCTTTGGAGTGGAAGGGGCCCAAAGCGACAGTTTGAGATCGGTCGGAGAGGAAAGACTTTATCCAGGATAGGGCGGAATCTGAGATGCCAATGTCCATAAGTCTACTGATGAGGATGGAATGGGAGATGGTATCAAACGCCGCCGTTAGGTCGAGAAGGATGAGAATGGAGTTTTTCTTCTGGTCTTGTAGGGTTTTTATGATGTCAGACAGTTCGATTAGTGCGGTTTCGGTCGAATGTTTGGGCCGAAAACCCGATTGTTGGGGGTGGAGAATGTTGTTACTATCCAGGTAGCGTTTTAGCTCACTATGAACTAGTTGTTCCATTATTTTTCCCAAGGCCGGGAGCAGCGATATCGAGCGAAGGTTGGTGAGGTCTGTCGGGGTTTATTAACCTTTTTCATAAGGGGTTTTATAATTCCCTTTTTCCAACGGTTGGGTACTAAGCCTGTGCTGAGCGATGAATTGATTAGATTGTTGATGGTCGGGTTAACCACGTCAATTAGTTGGTGAAGTATTTTAGGGGGACAAGGATCAGACGGGGAGCCCGATTTGCAAGCCAGGATGGCTTTTCTAGTCTGCTCTAAAGTGACCGGGGAGAAGCTACTGAGAGTGCAACCTTGAGGGTTCGGTGGAGGAGGCACAGGAGGAGTAGCTGGGGGGGAAAGTTGATTTGAATAGAGGCAATTTTGTCCTCAAAGTAGTCAGAGATTTGGTCGCAGAATTTCTGAAAAGGGGGAATTTCAGGCAGAAGTGCCTTGGGCTGCGTAAATGATTTTACTATCGCGAACAGCGCCTTTTGTTTTTGGCAGGAGTTTTTAATGGCGTTAACGTAATAGTTTTTTTTAGCCGATTTGATTTCAGAAAAATAGTTTTTCCTTGTGGCGATATAGGAAATGCGATTTACCACCTCATATGTCTTTCGCCATTTACGTTCTGCCTTTTTACATAGCAAATGCGCATTGGCTAGTTCAGGTGTGAACCAAGGGGCATTGGTTTTGGTTTTTCCCCGGGAGGTGCGAGAACGTGAGGGCGGGATTCTGGAATTCACTTCTTGTGTGATCCAGTTGTGGAAAAGATCGGCGTTGGTGTCGACGTTGCCAGATAAGATGGGGGTTTGAGTTTGCACTAGGGGTTTAAGAATGATGTTATCTTGGACCTTTTTCCAATTGGTGTGATTGTTGGGGTAAGGAATAGCTTTGTTGCAGAGAGGCGGATTTACGCTCAAAATGTGGAATGGGATTAGGGAGTGGTCGGACCAGATCTGAGGCAAAGGGGGCAGTGTGATTAATGAGGGAGAGTTAGTACAGACTCCATCAAGGGTGTGACCCAGGGAGTGGGTGGGTAAAGTGACAAGTTGATTAAAATTGAACATATCTAGGGTTTGAGCGAAGTTAATGGATTGTACATCTGATTTAGATTCAAGATGTAGATTAAAATCCCCTAGGAGGGTGAAGAATGGGTATCTGAGTGAGAGTTGTCCTAAGGAATCGCACAGGGAGTCGAAGAACTCGGAGGCATTGCCGGGTGGGCGGTAAATAAGTCCGCCTGAGAAGGAGGTGTGTTCGTTCAGTTTAATAGAGAAGCCTAGTCCTTCTGTCTTTTTTAAGAGCTCTAAACTGAAGGTATGACAAGGGAGGGTGTCTTTAAGTATGATTGCGACACCTCCGCCTCGGCCCTTAGCTCTATCTTGCCTGAAGAGTGAGTAGCCCTGGGGTAGGGCGACAGCAATGTCAGGGTTACTGTCTACCGTTAGCCATGTCTCAGTTATCATGAGGCAGTCGAGATCGGACTCCAAGATGAGGTCATGTATATCTTGATTGTGCTTGCACATGGATCGTGCATTGATCAGACCACCTTTTAAGGAGGGCTGAGAGGCCTGGGGGGGGTGGTAGGTCGGCCGGTGAAAGGGCTGAGTGATGGCCAGTGGTCCAGTGGCAGAGCTTGCAGCTAACTGGGCCTGCCAACGCGGCTGGGTCAAGTATACATGGACAATGCTTAGTGACCTGTAGTTGAAGGAGGTCGCTGGGCTGGTAGGAAATGTGGGAGGAAGAATGGGCAGAGTTTCCTGCTCCTGTCGCGGTCTTGTCGCGGACGGGCGCAGACGGGCTTGCCCTAGGCGCGCCTTCGGCGCGCAAACGGCGCTCCCGCTGCGCTCGTCCGCTGCGCTTCCTGTACACACACATTTCTAGCAGGGGCGGAAAGGGCGTGGCCTATCAGGTGGGCGTGGTTTAGCTCGCACGCCTGTGCTGATGGCGTCGGCTGAAGGGAGATTGAATGCGCAACAGCACTTAGATCGGCTGCTTGCAATTAAGCGAAGTTAGATTTTAAAAACAGCAAGTTATTAGGACGTGACACCACACATAAGTTTTAAAAACACAAACAAATATGCAGGTTACACAGAGTACCTTCAGCGCCCGGCTTCCGCCTCTCGGCTGGGTCAAGGATCAATGCTTACACGCTAGTCTTCAGCGTTTAAGTAGTCTTACTGGTGGGCGTGGCCTATCAGGTGGGCGTGGTTTAGCTCGCACGCCTGTGCTCTTCTTGTTGTGCAGCATGGCACATACTGCCACAAACCTGCAGCAGGTTTCGGGGTTGTCATGTAAAGCACCAACAGTCTTATGAAGGATCCTGAAGCGACTTTTTAGTATTCTGAATGCCCTTTCCACCACATTCCTTGTGCTAATATGTGCCGCATTGTAGCACCGTTCCTGTGGTGTTGCTGGGTTGAGGTATGGGGTCAGGAAGTATTCACGCATGGTGTATGCGCTGTCACCTACAGGGTGGGAAGCAAAGGGTTAGCCGCAGTAATGCAATCACATTTAGTATAATGATGTAACAAATCGGTATATGTATGTACCAAGTAGGTGTTCCTCTCCAAATTCAGCAGCGAGCAGACACCTGCGGATGCCACTGTCTTGGAATATATACAAGTCATGTGTGCTCCCGGGAAATTGTACTACGATGTCCGATATTATGTGCTTAGCATTACACACTACCTGGACATTGATGTAGTGGTAAGACTTCCTGTTTCGGAAGATGAACTCATTGGCGAGGGGGGATAGATGGGGACATGCGTGCAGTCAATGCATCCACTGACATGTGGGAATTGAGCCACCTGGTAGTGCTCCAGTTTGGTCTGATTCAACTCCTGTGGGGTTGTGGGGAAGGTGATGTTGGTATGGATCATTGTCATTATAGCGTCAAAATTTTTCCAAAAGAAGCGTGAGAGTGCACTTTGTGATACACCTCCGGCTACTGCTATGAACCCCTGGAAGCTGCCTGATGCTAGTAGGTGCAGGCTACATAGGACCTGGACTTGTGCAGGTATGGCATTGGTCCTACGGGTCTAGTGCTGCAGTAGGGGTTCCAAATATGAAGTTAGGTGCATTATTATTGCACGATTCAGACAATACTCATCGTAGATTTCTTCATCATTTTGGCCCAGCAATGGTATGCCCACTTGGAATACCCTCTCCTGTATCCTCCTTGTTGAACTAGGAGGGGGGAGGCGAGGAGGCCCCCACTGCAGCCGCCACCGCCAGGAGTCAAACCTTTGTTGTCTACAGTGCCGCCGCCCCGGGACTACATCTCCCGGCAGCCTCAGCGGCGGCGCTGCATTCTGACATCGGGAGAGCGCCAGGAGGCGCCTTAAAGCAGCGCTCCACTCGCGGAACGCGGGGACACTTGTTGAACTAGGAGGGGGGAGGCGAGGAGGCCCCCACTGCAGCCGCCACCGCCACCGCCAGGAGTCAAACCTTTGTTGTCTACAGCGCCGCCGCCCCAGTCCTACATCTCCCGGCAGCCTCAGCAGCGGCGCTGCCTTCTGACATCGGGAGAGCGCCAGGAGGCGCCTTAAAGCAGCGCTCCGCTCGGCGGAGCGCGGGGACACTTGTTGAACTAGGAGGGGGGAGGCGAGGAGGCCCCCACTGCAGCCGCCACCGCCAGGAGTCAAACCTTTGTTGTCTACAGCGCCGCCGCCCCGGGACTCCATCTCCCGGCAGCCTCAGCGGCGGCGCTGCCTTCTGACATCGGGAGAGCGCCAGGAGGCACCTTAAAGCAGCGCTCCGCTCGGCGGAGCGCAGGGACACTTGTTGAACTAGGAGGGGGGAGGCGAGGAGGCCCCCACTGCAGCCGCCACCGCCAGGAGTCAAACCTTTGTTGTCTACAGCGCTGCCGCCCTGGGACTACATCTCCCGGCAGCCTCAGCGGCGGCGCTGCCTTCTGACATCGGGAGAGCGCCAGGAGGCGCCTTAAAGCAGCGCTCCGCTCCGCTCCGCGGGATGCCGGGCGAAGCCCGGGCAAAGGGCGGGCCCTCCACGGCCCTCAGCGGCACTAGGAGGACGGGGACGGGCCACTCCCCTTGGCATCTCCATAAGAGAAGGTATAGTGCCTATTACGACTTATGGACTTCTGCTTCACCAACATAGTCTTATTACATAAATCATGACATCCAAGGGGACCTATCCAATTTTCATTCAAAAACGATGCCCGGGCCTCGAAATGGACACGCACATTCAGAGCCATAGGACCCTCACCGCTATCAGCGAAACAGATACCGATGATTGCCGTCAACCCCTAGATCCAACTCAAACTCTTCCACAAACGCCTGTCAGTTCGGAAAAAATGTCTCATTGGGAGGAACTAAATACTTTTTGCAGGACTAACCCAACTCAAACCCTCCTACAAACCTCTGTCAGCCCGGAAAAATTGACATATTAGGAGGAATTAAATGCTTTGTGCGGGACTAACTTTCTTCCTGTTACAGCCCATTCCCCCTTAAAAGGCTCTACTATCGACCCCCGTGTAGATAGACCTTGCCATCCACCCCTATCATCTAAGGAGGATAGAAGTCAAGCTATTGGACTGTCACAGGGACAACCTAGTGGACTGTCACAAGGCCAAAATGCGAAAAGGAAGCACGACGGGGTTAATAATCACGAAACAGAAGCCAAAACACAAAGACTTTGTACTGATTCCTCATGGCCTGCCATAAATCCTACCTTATCCAAAATGCACACTGAAACTCTGGTTGATGAAGTAGCATCCCCCCATCTGCAACTATTGCCCCAGTTGGAATTGTTGTTAAAATCTGTAATAGCACCCCTGCTTGACCAAATCAACATCTTAGGGGATAGGTTGACAAGCCTAGAGACTATTATTAAAGCCAATTCTTTCTCTCCCGCAATGATTGTTAGATCTAATTGTTCCACTCTCCCTACTGCTCCCAAAGTGCCTCACACTACTAATACTGTCCCAACTGTAAGTCAATCCTCCAACTGCCTACCTCACACCGTTCCCAAAATCGCCCATACATCTGTGATCAATACCACAAAAAACGTCCCAACCAATAGACAACCTCCCAAAAGACAACCTTCAACTGCCACCAAAATTGCTCGTAAACCCGCGTTACCTAAATACTCTGCTAGTAGAGCAGAACCTAACAGAGTAGCTTGTATAGATTTGACTCCAGAAGCCGCCCCCTTTGTGCTTGTTCTTGCAGGAGTACCTACACCCATCCACAGGAGACCTGAAAGGCATCAGGACCTATTGTACAAGGTCCTGTTTTGGTTATCAAAAAATAGACCCCTCCCACCCAACAAAGACGGTGGCATCCTGAGTGTTAGAAGGGTGGGTTGGTTAGGGTCATCACCTAAAGAAATTCCCGGGGACCTAGTTCTAGTCAAATTTAGGGACAGGCACACAGTCCCCTACTTACGATCCTCCCAGCCCCATGATAATGGCGGCTCCATCTCCGTTTGGGATCTGTATGATTTTTATTCGAGTACCCCACCTATCCCCCCACCAAGACCAATAGCCCTACACAAACATTTGCTAGGTAGGGGTACCATCAATTCTCCTACTCCTATTAGATCAGCTCTTGCTATTAGAGACCGATAGTGAATGTTTATGAAAATCACCATTATGTAAATATGTACCGTGGTTTTATTGTAGATTGTGTTTTTATAATGATGTATACTTTTATGATTTCTTTGTAGAATTGAAATAAAGTTATTTTGATTTGATTTGTATCCTCCTCCTGCGCTGGGCAGCTGCATTTATCCTTATCCTCCTTGCACGCACGTAGAGGGCTGCCATTGTGAATGGCTTATGGGATCTCCTGGTGCATTTTAAAAGTGTTTCAGATTAGTTGCACCTGTAAAATTAAAAAAATATACATTCATTTCTTTTCTCAACTTTACCTCCTGGTTGAGATTCCCCTTATTCTGTTCTTTCTAAATAGCAATTTTGATCAAAATCACAATTAGCGAGTTTTGATGCATTGGTTTGCGATTCAATATTAGCTATTCGCTTTTGGCAGGAGCAATTTTAGTTTTAGCTATTATATAATCACTATTTTGCCAATCCCTAAATTTGCTGAGGCCTTTTTTTGCGATTCTCTTTAATTTCGCAATTTGGGTTGATGCTTTGTAAAATGTTGTTTTGCGGTTGCTTACCGGCTATTTGACCAAATCGAAATTTTTGCGACGGGAATTTTGCTTGATGCGTGTGCCATTTAGATATTTAATCCAACAAATATCTTCCTGTCCAAGGTGATGAATGGAGCGGAAACCAACCAAAATGTTTTGGGAGAAAGTTGAGGAACTGGTTTCTCCATGATAAAAAAAAGAAAAAATGTGCACATCAGGGGCCGTATTAAATAAAGTGCCCCAAGGGTGCGCAAAGGGTGTTTGCGCCCACTTTGCGCGGCCCTGGGTACTTTGGTATTACTGAAGGGGCCGCAGAAGCTTATGCAACCCTTTCTATAATAATAATAGTGCTGGTGCACAGAAAGTGGTAGCACTATCTTCAACGGGGCGTTCCCTCATTTGCATGGGGTTGAGCCCCATTCAAATTAGGAAATCCCTGTGCCTCTGTGCTGTAATAACGGCATGACCATTATAAGCTAATAGGGTAACCCGATCACTGACATGGACCTGGGTATCATATGGTATAGAACAACAATTGGTCCTAGAACTCATTTAACTGTGCATTAAAGTAAAAAAAAACATTACTATTTCAAAATATGCAGAAATATATTCAGCAAACAGTACAAATAGAATTCTGCACCTTGGGAAAAGAATAAGGCAACCACTGTATTTTGAGAAAATGGGCTCTTTTATTCATAGTACCAAAATCGTGGGTAAAAAACTTCTAAGCATATACTCATGAAGAGGTTGCTCCAAGATAGGGAGTTTGAAAAAAGGGGGTGCTCTTTTGTAGTAAAGCTGAGAAGATGCATAGAATAGGAATAGTTTCACAGAAATTACAATTGGTTTCCAAATACAACTGGTTATAACATTAGCACCAGTTGTTTGTGGCCTGTCCAAAAAACATAATTTTTCATCATAATCAAAATAATTCACATGGAGTGTAGCAGAGAAATATCATCTGTTCAAAAAGGCGGTGGTATGGTGGTGTCATATGGTACAGGCCCTTGGTGAAGGGTAGATGTTGATGTTTCAACCCAACTTAAGGTGCAAGGGGTTACTTAGAACCTCTGCTTGTGGGTCTCCTCAGGACAAGGGTCACGAAGGGTAAACTTTGTGCAGGCGCATCACGTTGGAAGGCCCTGATGGCAGCTCCCAAGAACTGGGGAGGGGTGCTGTGGGATGATCAAATCAACCTGGAGAAATATCAGGTTGGTTGCGAGTCAAACGCACTCTTTAGTCTTCTTGATGAGTCGGCGGAGAGCTCAGGCCACTGTCCTTTTTAGATACGGCAAGCCAGCATGGACACAGAAACCCTCAGGAGGCGGACTGACTATGTGCCACCTAAAAGGTGGTGCACTATCTGTGCACCTCCTGAGAACAGTCCTATGCAGGGGTAAAGAGGGCCTTTGTACCCCAGATATCCCCTTGTAGGCAGGTACAGTCACCAGCTGAGAGGGGATCTCTATTCCCCTTTAAAAGTGCAGGCAGGTTGCCGGCTGCACAGTGAAACACGGAGCTGCTTCATAGCAGCCGCTCCGTATTTCACATGAATGTGTTTCCCCCAGGGCAGCACAAATGAGCGGCTGCCCTTGGGGCAATGCATTCCCCATAATGCGGCACATTTTTCTTCATTGCACCAGTCACACCTTTTTAAAGATGCTCCATGTGCAATGAAGGAAAATGCGCCACATATGTAATGCGACCCCAGATTTCATTTTCCCAATACAGAATTGTACTTTGTATAACGAAAAGAACATTTCCACATCAGCTTGCATTTCTCAAAATCGGAAATGTATTCTACATTTGCACTTCCATTGGGGAACATCAGGTGTCACATTTGGAATGTTGTGACTGGAGCACATTTCAGGGTATACAACTGGGAATGTTTGTGAATTCCCAAAACATTAAATAATTGCATTAAGATGTAGGACTTCAGGTAAAGATCACATTTTCTTTATGAAATGGGCAACTAGAAGTACCCATCCTGTATCATGTTTTATATTGCGTGACAATAACATAGCATTCATTACATCATCCTAACCAGTACATTACACGGTTAGTATTAGTAAGTAAATGTGGAGATAAAAATAGTAATTATATGTTTACAATGATGATGCAGCGGTACTCCATGTACTGGATGTGATATTATTGCAGGTCGCTATTGTGCACCTTGATGTACCATCATACACCCGTGGCCCAGTTATTCAATGCAGAAAGTGGCTGAACAAGACAACAAATTGATTTCCCAACCATAATTTAGGATATTTTTTAATATAGGTTGGAGACATTACAATTGTTTATTCATTATTAATTGGCTGAATAAAGATGACGGGGCATACATAGAACATCCAACTATAACATAAAGGTGCCTTTCTGCTTATATAAACATTCTCGCTGCTGCTGTCAGGGGTCAGAGCCATGCACAAAAGTCACTCCGACTCCACTTCCCAGGCTCCCCCGGCCGTCGTCACGCTACCCTGCGCCCGGAGGACCTTAAATTGGAAGGAGGCCTCCCGCCACCCGGGATACCTCGCTGCTGCTGCCGGGGATCATTCATTGGGAGGAACTGCAGTAAGAAAGAAGACTACATGACACAATCTGACATACTAATAAAACGTTTGATAGAAAGAGGTTACCCCAAACGGTTGATCAGGCGTTCCAGGAAGAGGGCATGGTTTAGCCATCGTGAAACACTCTTGGAACCCACCCTACGCATTCATCAAGAAGAAGAACGCATGATTTGCGTTACTACTTTTTCAACTAAAAGAAATGCAATCAGAAAGACAATCAACAAGCACTGGGGCTTAATTGCAGATGATTTGGAGATTACCAGCGTACACATGCTCGCCTTCAAGAAAGCGAGGAATGTAAAAGACTATGTGGTATCATCCTTTTTGGAGTGTCCGGCTGCACCTACCTTGGCTTCATGCTGGAAACAACCGCCTGTAGTGGGACATTTTAGGTGTGGCAACTGTAAGGCCTGCCCTTCCACTATCCAATCAAAGGAGCCACACGAACTGTAACACCAGGAATGTGATTTACGCCATAATCTGTCCGTGTGACCTTATATACGTAGGTCAGACTCAGCAGCGTGTAAAAGCTAGATTCCTTGCACACTGCAGCCACATTAGATGCAAGGTACCTGGGGCGCCCCTAGTTGAATACTGCGTAAAAGAAAACTACATGCCTGAAACATTAAAATGGGTGGTATTGGAACAGGTGACACTAGGCCCAAGGGTAGGTGATTTATCAAGTATCCTCAATGTTAGAGAGCTGAAGTGGATCCATATTTTCAATTCGGTAGTTGAGGGCATAAACGAATCCGAAAGTAGTTTTGTACAGTTGGCTAACCTCTGATCCTTTGAACAGGGCAATATGTTGAACAGTCTACACTACCCTGCGAGAAAAGTGCACTGTCTACAGGTTTGCACTAGAGCTGATGAAACCAGGGAAAGGGGTATGGTTTACACTATCCTGCGAGATAAGTGCACACTGCCCGTATATATACTACGTGTACATTCCATTACCTAAACATTACTGTATGGCTTTTGCTACCCTGTTTGGCAGGCAAGCCATAGATTCTATGCAACAATGAATAACATGTATGTATTTCATGTGTCATATATGATCATCTACTACATAGAATTGCAATAACGTAAATTGTGTGTCTGTGCTGTGATAGAAGATGGGTACAACCATAGATGGGGTTTTACTTCTGATGTCCCACATCTCCATGAACATACAAAAGGGTTTCTTTAATAATGTCACTCATTTAATATCAGACACCAATATGTGTGCCATGTTGAACACAATTAATTTTGCCTCTCTGAATAATTATCCATTACGATGGGGCGCGGCGCGCCTGTGGGCCTATTAACATGAACTATTACAGCTCCATGTGCCTAGAATAAGTTTTTACTCATCCTCATGTGCCTAGAATAAGTCTTTACTAATGCCTTTCAATTAGTGCCTTTCTTGATTTGTCCTAACACGACTAGAGGAGCAACGCTCCTGGTATGAATTTTTATACACCTTTTTGTGTGTTTAGTTGGATTTTTTACAATCACAAATTGAGCCCACAAAGCCTTCCATAATAGGCATTTTTTTATTAGAAAATCGGCTGGTACCGAATCGGCAAATATCACCTGGGTAAGCCAGGGAGGAGTAGTCTTTCTACTACCTCCATCAAGGCTTCGGTGGTATGCTCCACCCCCTACCCCCAACCAGGAAGTTCACGAGGCCCCGGTTGTTTGGCAGAGACCTGAGTGCGTCGGGTTGCGGGAATACATTCCGGTCCGATTCAAAGCGTTGAAGGTAAGCGCTTAAATCATATCCCGTCTTTCGCCCTATGATGTTGCTTTAAGGTAACGTGGCACACAGGGGTTGAATACTCAAACCCACCGGTGTTTCGTTGTTTTGCAGAGAGGTGTGCCGGAGAAATACGATTAACTCTGCCGGCCTATCAGAGCCCTTGAGGTAAGCCCCATGTTTAAAACCGTGCCGGTTTAATGTAATACGTTGTCGGCTTCCATACTAAATGCCCTCCTCCTTATTTAAAGGCAGAAGAATTATGGAATAATAAATGCTTTTCGGCGAGACGCCTCCAGAACCCTTTGGTGGTCAGAGGTATGTCTTTAATTTTGTTTACAGTGAGGCACTGACAATTGCGCAATTGCACTTTACCGATAGCACTATTTTCCTGCTTTGTTTCCCATGCACAGGCGCTTTCCCAACCCCCACGAGTTGACAATACGAAATAACTAAGTAGTTTAAGGTATGATCACTACATTTGGAATGCATTAATTTTAATGTAGAACTATGGAATTCAATATTGATCGGTAGACCTAATGTTTGCCATTAACTTGTTTGCAGAGAGACGGTACTCAGGTCTATACTGCACATGAAATATACGCGCTTTCTGGTGTCACAGAAGCGCACGTGAGGTATGTCATTTTTGAGCCTACGTTAATAGACACCCTTAGAAGCTTCAATGGCTGAATGTGTAGAAAACATGACCACTGGTATATCTCTATTCAGGGAGCCTGATTTTCCCAACCACTGAATACTTCTGGGACCTTTGCCCTATGTACTCGAACTAACAGTCTGGTATTTATCCTGTTAATTGGGGTTTGGCGAAGCCCTTATGGGTATTCGATTACAGTCCAAGCGACAAGATGTCCATAGGTGTGTCTGTTTGTCAACGAAAGTTCTGAATTGCCTATATGAAACAGAATTTGGTGTAATTTTTAGCTGACCAAGAGATGACAATGTCTTTTCTTGTAATTTTCAGTCATAATTTTATAACGTGGTCCGGGAGACACCACCCCTTGGAGACTCTGTTCCTCTCGCCCTCTGCGATAGGTGAGCCAGTACCAGATCTTGTATATCTGGATTGCAATCCCCTGCAATATTAGAACTATGTGTGTAGTGTCTTTTGCATTTTGACAACACGTTTTTAACTGATAATTTTCCTAATTCCGCCTTCCTTGTATTAATCAACAGGAAGGGTGTGTGTTAATTGATTTCTTTTTAACTGCCCCTAGGAGGTCGCCCACCCACAACTGTTTGAAGAAGACCCGTTCTGTAAGGGCTACTTTCCTACACGTATTTTGGGTCGAAACGTAGACCATACAACAATTAAAAACTCCTACCCCAAGCAAGACTTTAGCGGCTGAAGTGGAGTCTGGTTGTCTGCATTAGTTGTTTCAGGACTCTTTATGAGCCTTATGTTGTGGCCTTTGGCTAAAGGAACCACATGTATTTAATTTTTGAATTGTGAATAATACCTGTCACTGAATGATTCAGGTTATCCCTTTATCCTACCCTATCCTTGACACTTTCCCTCACTTCACCCCTTCCCCGTTGTGTATGTGGGCTCATAAAAAGTCTTGCTACCTAGAGAAAAAATTGTTATGTGTTCTAACCAATGAAAGGTAACATGTGCAAATCTGAATTAAACTTTTTTGCATCTAATAACTTTGCTTCTTAAAACAATTGTCTTTTTTCAATTAAGTCATATTTTGAATTATCTGTTTTCTGTCTGGGACCCCTTCCTTTTGTACTGCATAGTTACCCAGGTCCTTTTGACTTTAGTGGGTTTAACCCTGTTCTTCTATAACGGGGATCATTCAGAGCCACGCACAGGAGCCGCACCGGACTCCACTTCCCAGGCTACCCCTGCCATCGTCATGCTACTCTGCGCCCGAAAGACCTTAAATTGGAAGAAGGCATCCCGCTGCGCGGGACACGCTGGGAGAAGCCCGGGCCACGGGCTGGCCCGTCTGCACTTGTAAAAGCCCGGATAAGGCTGGGCTGGGCCTAATCTCTTGGCTCTGATATCTCTTGCCTACCATTCTCTAAAATTGGATTGTGCAAGACATTGTGGAAAGGAACTCTATCAAGTAAGCATACATTTTTGCATTTCTTTTTGCAATACTAGGTCTGATTTGATTTAACTTTGACTATGTCAAAAGTGAGACGGATGGGGGAAAGGGAGAGCACACCCAAGTCTCAATGGAACTCAACCCTCGACTGCTTCTTAATCTTAACGCGAGCAGCAAAAGCTCTAGATTAAGAAATATTAGTTGTTCAATGTCGCATATCTATAGAGGGGGCACCCAAACAAAGGCCATGACCTCAGAGTGTAATGTTCCCGATCAATCTGTATTGGAACTAGTTCCCCCTGTGCTGTCTGCTGACTCCAAGCGTCCCCAGTACCCTGACTCTGACTCTTATGGTTTTAGTGAGCTAGATCAAAAAGAGGTTAATCTTATTTTAGCCATTTACTAGAAACTGTCCAATATCATCAAACGATATTTTAGTAAATCCTCTGGTTTTAATGCTTTTGAACGAAACACTGCCCCATGGTATAATGAGGACTATAGACTAGCAAAGGCTAATCTAACTGTGGCAGTCAAGCAGGGAGTACGAGATAACATTAAGAAAATAAGAATGATGTACAAAAGGGCCCAGGAGGCCGATAACTGGCTTATATTGGCGGAGGCCTCTAGACAGAGGGATAGTCAATTGTTCTGGCACCTGCTTTTCTAAGGGCTCTACTAAGCAGGTCAGCGAAGAAGATTATTATATACAGCCTCAGGTTTGGGAAGAATGCTTTAAAAAGCTTTATACTGGAGTGGTCCCTAACCTCGAGGAGGGAACTGCAGTAGTCCCTGGGGAAGATACCCTAGTGCCAACATAGGAACATATAGAAGGCTTAAGTGTAAAGGAAATCACAGTAGCAATTACCCAACTCCAGGCAGGGAAAGCTCCTGGTTTAGATACACTTCCAGGAGATTTGTATAAAGCTGAGCCTAATATTTGCGGCCCATTGTTCCAACAAGTTTTTAATGCTATTCCATGTGGTGGGGATATCACTCCTACCTGGAAAAGAGCTGAAATAATTCCTATTTTTAAAAAAGGAGAGAAAGGGGTTCCTTCTAATTACAGACCAGTAAGCCTTATAGAAGTCTCCCAAAAAGTCTTTCTGCTACACGTTCAAAATTGGATAGAAAAGAACAGCAGTATTTTCCACCTGAAGGCAGGCATTAGGTCATCTACAAGCACCTTAGATCAAGTGTTTAAATTTGTTCTGCTTATTTGGAAGGAAGTGAAGATCTGAAAGGGCCACCTATATGCATATTCGTTGACCTTAAAATGGCCTTTGACTCCGTTGGGCCACACTTAAAAAATTAGAACTTCCAAGTGACCTACTTCAGTTATTGGTACTCCTATACCACAATTATTATGCCAAAGTCAGGTGGAAGTCAGATGGCAGTCTTTCCAATAGTATTGCAATTTCCAAAGGTATACGTCAGGGGTGTGTGCTCACCCCAACCCTTTTTACTTTGTACATTAATGGGTTAATAAAAGAGCTATATGACTAAGGGGGCGATCCTCCCAGATTAGCAGGGAGCCCTTTGCCCTCCTTGTTATTCGCAGATGACACATTGCTCATCCCTAAGACCCCGATGGGTATCCAGAATATTTTAAATAAGTTTGCTGAAGTTTGTAAAGATTGGAGACTTGAGATTATTTGCTCTAAAACAAAATGTATGGTATTTAACCCCTAAAAATCCACCAAATGGAAATTGATGCCTGGTACCCAACATGTAGAGCATGTTAAGGTATTTGACTATTCAGAAAAGAAGGGAGCGACCCCACTGACCAAGAGAGGGGCTACCACAGATAAATCAAATGTGAAGCTGTCTTGGCAAAATAGTAAATTTCACACTACCATCTAGTCCTCTATTACACAGTGCCTCAATCATACACACTCACCAAGAAGACCCCAGACCCTACTGGTCAATTATAGTACATGTGATATAACAAAAAAATGCTTTAAAAGAGATTTTTTATATATTCCAAAAGTACCTATATCAGATTCTCAAGATATTCTTTAAAAATCACAATACATTAAAATAAAAACATTAAAAACACAATGCTATATTCATATGGCAATGAGAGACAGAAAAAAACAAGTGTAAACAATTAATCACATCTATTTTCGGTTGTTTCCTATGCAATTCGTTCTGTTATTCCCTTGTATTCTATTGGACATTAACAAGTTCCTTGGATACAACCAATTGTAAGAACCACAGGCTTCGACACGTTTTGGTGATATTGTTCTAATAAAAACCACCTTCTTCAAGACTAAAACTATATAACAGTCTCTCTAGTGAAAAGACCCGTAAAATCCTAAGCAATTCCAAGGGTGGACCAGAAATGTATATCCTCCAATTGATATGGGCGGGGCTCCCTCTGGCTCCAAATCCCAGTTCTACACAATCTTCTAGTGCATATGTG
Organism: Lissotriton vulgaris; assembly: GCF_964263255.1. Lineage (NCBI taxonomy): Eukaryota > Metazoa > Chordata > Amphibia > Caudata > Salamandridae > Lissotriton > Lissotriton vulgaris. The sequence goes on from NC_141689.1 coordinate 1,650,587,577, forward strand.
CAGCACTGCTCCCAAATTGTTTAAATAATGGGGGTACAACCAGGTGTTCCCTACAGCCTTGATCCTGTGTGGGAATCCAAAAATGCTTGTAAATATGCAATACTACAATATTACTTATAATCTGTGAACCTGTTTTGTTCACATGGATGGGATCCCCAAGTGCCTCCACTAATAATGGGACCTGGCTCAAAATTGTATGCAGCAGTTCCGGTCCTCAATCAAATTGCGTATCTGAGTGAGTGTGTATGATTGAGGCACTGTGTAATAGAGGACTAGATGGTAGTGTTAAATTTACTATTTTTCCAAGAGAGCTTCGCATTTGATTTACCTAAGGTATTTGACTACCAGGGAGTCAGAATTAGTGACAACTTAGCATGGACTCACCAAATACAGAAGAGCGAGTTGGCATTACAACATGTAGACTGCTCAATAGCAAGGAGGATAAGGAGCTGTACCTTTCGCCCCAAATCCCTCACACTTGAAATACACAGGGCCAAAGGCCTAGGGGCAGTAATATATGGGGCTGAACTGTGGGGTATGGAGAATACAAAACAGCTAGAGGTAGCAGAAAATATATTTACTTTTATATAACTTTGTTTATGGATTAAAATCACAGTAGTACATTACATGATTGAACGACACATTGCATACTTTCATCAAAATATTCCAGTTAAAACATTAATCAAGAATTGCTCATTACATATCTCCTACCAATGTCTCTCGCCTTTGCATTTCCATTTCTGTGGTGGTTGACACACATAGATCTCCCCTGTATTCGTTCCACCGTAACCACTTCTTATCCCATTTCTTGGGGCATCCCCGAACCTTATAAACCTCATTCTCCGCCAGCATACATCTATCCATTTCTTTGGCCCATAGGGTGACAGGAGGTGGGCGCATGTCCCAAAGCCCCTAGCCAATTCTCTCTTAACCAGTGTGTAACCCAGCATTGTGAATTGCCTTTCCACTTCTGTTAGGTAAGTGGCCTCCCAGATGTTCAAAAATCTGAGCTGTGGTATAAGTGTTATAGCTTTCCCCAAGGCTGTGAGCATATGAGTTGTGGCTCCCTCCCAAAGGGGGGGTATTTTGAGGCAGGACCACAGTGTATGGTAAAATGTGGCCTGCTGCCCACATGCCCTCACACATCTGTCATCATGTTTGGATCCTATCCTGGCCAATACAGGAAAATTAATGTTTAAGGGCAATCCTCAGTGTCCCTATAAACACACCAATATTACCACTACGCCTCAATCTAGGGATAAAATCCATTTTACATTATGCCGTTCTCAAAGCATTGGTGTTTTGGGTTAAAATTTGGATTAAGAATACTGAGATCCCTCAGCCCAACTCTGTTTAACATCTACAAGGCACCGCTTGGCCACGTCGCCGATCGGCACGACCTCAACATCCTCTCCTACGCCGATGACACCCAGCTGAAACTCTCCCTCACCAAGGACCCCCACACCGCCAAAACCAACCTTCATGAAGGAATGAAGGCCATTGCTGAATGGATGAGGAACAGCCGACTGAAGCTGAACTTGGACAAGACGGAGGTCCTCATCCTCGGATCCAACCCTTCGGCCTGGGACGTTTCCTGGTGGCCGATCACACTGGGAACTGCTCCACCAACCACGCAAGCAACCTAGGGGTCATCCTCAACTCCACCCTCTCCATGACTAAACAGGTCAACGCCGTCTCCTCCTCCTGCTTCAACACGTAGGATCTACAAGTGGATCCCCACTGAAACGAGAAGAACAGTCACCCAGGCCCTTGTCAGCAGTAGGTTGGACTATGGAAATGCCCTCTACGCAGGAGCCATGGCAAAACTCATGAGACGGATCCAAAGCATCCAGAACATCTCTGCATGCCTGATCCTCGACATCCCTCACCACAGCCACATCACACCCCACCTGAGAGACCTGCACTGGCTCCCGGTCAACAAGAGGATAACCTTCAAGCCCCTCACCCACGCACACAAGGCACTCCACAACACCGACCAACGTACCTCAACAGACGACTCAGCTTCTACACCCCCACCCGCCAGCTCCGCTCGGCCGACCTTGCCCTCGCTACAGTCCCCGGCTTCCGGAGAGCGACCTCAGGCAGCAGATCGTTCTCCCACCTCACCGCAAAGACCTGGAACACCCTCCCCATCTACCTACGGCAGACCAAAGGCCTGCTGACCTTCAGAAATCTCCTCAAGACCTGGCTTTTCGAGCAGTAGCAGCATTCCCCACCCCAGCACCTTGAGACCCTCATGGGTGAGTAGTGCGCTTTACAAATGATATGATTGATTGATTGATTGATTGTTTGATTTTGACATACTTTGTGCTTCATGCAATGTACTTATTCCTTCAACTGGTGGTAGTGTGATCAGAAGCATGTTATGCTGGTGCTGTAAACCTGCACATGCTATTTTTAAAAATGAGAATAAACAGAAAGGGGAAAAGGGAAAAACGGTACAACAAAAGTGGCCTTCAATATAGACCATATGTCTGTGGCCAAACTAGCAAGACAAATAGTATTTTTCGGGTCCCCAATCCACAGAATGAGTCCTTCAAAATTATTGGGAGCTTTCTAGTTTGACGGAGTGGTCATCTTATATATATATATATATATATATATATATATATATATATATATATATATATATATATATATATATATATATATATATATATATATATATATATATATATATATATATATATATATATATATATATATATTACCTACTGGCAGTCGCCAGTAGGTAGTTATAGTTAGGACCTACTTTCCATAGGAAATCCTCAACATTCTATTTGGGATAACTTTGGCCCTGGTGGATGAGTCTTTGCGAATTTCTCAAAGAAGATGGCTCGGTCCGCTGCGCTCCTTCCCTGAAAGTTTGGGGGGGATTGGTCAAGTGGGGGCTGAGATATAAGGGGGGTCCCAAAACGTGTTTTCTCCATGTTATTTTCCATAGGACCTTTAGACTCGGCTACAGGTCGAACGGCTGAATGGATTTATAAGAAATTTGCCAAAACTGTAGAGTCCTGTTCGCAGATTACGCTTTTTTTGGAATGGTGTAAATCCGTTCAGTAGTTGTTGAGAAAATTAAAGTTAAATTCAATTATATATCTATAGGCACGCACACGCGCGCACGCGTGAGCCGAATTTTTTTTTGCTGCGTGACGTCTGTTAACGTTCGATTCGAAGGAAATCAGGAAGTTTTGTCCGCCATTTTGTCACTGCGAGTAAATATATTGTTCATTTCAAAGCGTTGAAACATGGAAAGGGGAGAAGGTAGAGATTGTCTTGCTGCGTAGGTTTTCTCGGGGTGTGTAGTAAGGCCCTTAAACGCGAAAAGATATATTTTTTTTCAGGAAAAAAATAACGGGGTGCGCGCACCCGGTCGCGCACACCTATTCACAAGAGTGTGAAAATGGAGATAAATCAGAAGTTTGAGTGCTTAGATATAAGGTGGCTCTGAAAAGAGCCCTTGTGTTAATTGAGTGTTTTCTGCATTTATAAGTAAGTACCGATGCAGAGCCTGATGTTGCAGAGGAAGATTCTGTTTCCCTCATTCGTGAAATGAACACCGTCTCTCCTATAGACGTCTTGCATGTGGTATCGCAAGTTGTTGTGGTAAATAGAACCCATGCTATAATCTCTGAGGAACGCAGAAACAGATTTATTTACATGTCTCCTTGCTTTCTCAAATTGTGCACAATGTTGATTGGACCAATTCCATTTCTGTCTTTGGCATATATTGGAATATACCAAGGCAGATTGAGCAAAAAGTGTCATCAATTGTCGAAAGGTGTCTTTTAGAAGCATTTCCAGACCTACCCCAGTGATTGTGCCTAGATCGTTCCCACCACAGTGCACAATTATAAGGTCTGGTTCTGGGAGATGCATAAAAGTTTTCACCAATGGAATCAATATCCTCTTTTGGCAATCCATGTTATGTGTACATTTGGTAAGCCGAGGTTGCAAATTCGTCTGCTTACTGCATATTTTTCACTCCAGTGAATATAACTGTGTCCTATTAGCCTGACCTTCATTTTCAAGGGATTTGTAGTCGTCCTCCGATCGGTTCTGGAAGTGGAATGGTAGTTAGAAGTTGAAATTCTAAATAAAGAAAAAGGAAGAGGCTGGGTGTGGTTTAAAAAATAAAAATGATTGGTTGACTGTAACAAGTGGAGATTGAACAGTACGTTCCATGGTAATGTTTATGTTAAACGAAAAGTACTATTGGGTGTAAAAAAAAAAAAAGACATGTAACAGAGTTGTGGATTGGCAGGTGTTTCTGGAGGGAAAACAGTCTTCTTAGTTTGTTGTAGAACGTTAAGACATGAACTTTTGACCTGTGCCTTCAGCAAGGTGCAGAATGAGGTGTAACCATGGAAACAGCCGGAGATGGCAGTTGGTGATGGGTTCACTCTTTGGTGCCTCTGCATCTGAGTCTGTTCTCTGGTGGCAGGCGGAGAACTGTTTGTTATTGTGGAGATGAAAGGGTGATAAGGAGAGAAATACGACATAGCGTCTGGCCTGTCGAAGCGTGGGAGCAGTGATTAACTCTGAGTGAAGCGTAACTGTGTCGGTGCTTAGTAACAGTAAAAAAAAATGTTAACAGTGGTATAACTGTCTTTACGGTGCGCGACCTACTAAGAAAGAGTTCACGGGCCGTAATTGGCTTGCAGGTTCTAGTATCAGTAAGTGAGGTCGAGAAAAGAAAACATTCAGGACTTTATTTATGAAGGCCTTGCGCCACCGGTGCGTCACTGTTTCCCATTTTAAAAAATGAGGTACCGGCGGCGGAAGGTCTTCATAAATAAGGTCCTCAGTGACTACAGTTAAGGTTATGTCGAACCCATGAATAGTTTTTCAATATGAAATCATTTCAGTTGAGATTATGGATTAAAAGAGAAACCGTGAATATTTGAAATGTTTATTTAGAAATGTATTGTTTTAAAGGCAAATCATTATGTAATATGAGTACAGAAATTGCAAAAAACACAGTAATTGGTATTGTCAGTAGTACATGGAATACAAACGCTATAGTTGAAGAAAAATGAATATAGTTGGAAAAAAACATTGTACACTCTTATAAGGAAGTATATTATATTTTAATAAATGGAAGAAGGTCTCTGGCCTTTCAGTTTAGGAACGATATATGAAAATGCAAGTGGTTATACATCATTACTTTATGAATCAGCTGTCAAACAACACGAAATCATAATGTCCACTGTTAGTAAAGCCAATAGGTCTGTTCTTCAAAAGAAAATATGGAAAAGAACGTGAAGAATATAGAAAACCAAAAGGAAATGAGGACGTCAATGGCTTGTATGAGAGTTATTGAAGCATTGTTTAGGCAAAATAGGTAGCTTCTGCTTGCAACAGGAAATCAGTTTTATCATTTGAAAGTATGTCAGCTATCCAATGGAAAAGAGTAAAGCAGTACTGATGATCTGTTATAATCGGAGCCTCTTTTATTATCAGAGGGCAGCTCGGTGGGTTTTCGATGTAGCTCGCTGTTAGGAAAGAGTTAACCGTCCATTGTGTAGGCAAAGCATGCAGCAAGTGCCTCTAACATGAAATCACTGTTATCATCTGAAAACATGTCAGCCATCCAATTGAGAAGATGAAAGGAGCATTCATGATCTTCCATTATTGGATCGTCTTTTACCATCATAGGGCAGCTCGGTGGGTTTTCGATGTAGCTCTCTGTTAGGAAATCTTGCGCCGCTGCGAATATATTCCAATGACCCAGAACTCCTTGTATCGCTGCAAAGGCCATAAACCCTCCGTTGTAACAAAGCTGTTCATGATCAAGTAACGGATTCATGAGGTTATTGTAATTCGGTTCAGGAGGTACCAAATTGCAGAGACATAAATCCAGGTGCCACGTGAAATCACAGCTCAGGCAATGAAATACAGGCTGCACACAGGTGAAATACGGATATCGAAATGATAATCGATATGAAGTATTCAAAGTTGAGAGTGGTAAGGTGCCGTAGTACAGAAGCATTCTCTGTCGAAATAGTTCTAAGTGGCCGGCTCGTTTGCGAAGGCAGGAGGGACATCCATTTTGAATTTCCCAAGATGGTAAAGGAAACGGCGCAGCACCGCTGGTTGTATAGCAACTCCACAGAATTAGGTCGCCAGCTATGCAGTTGAGAGGAGCAGAATGACTTGATACATTTTCTAGGAGTCTAGTCACTTATATATTGCTTAGTAGTTATCAAAAAAGTAGCTTTTTTTGAACTGGAGGATGCGTTAAAAAATAAGGGAGTGATTTGAGGGAGTTGTAAAGCAAGGTCAATTTTTTTTACATCAATGCTGTTTTCTGTGAATGTTAGCTTAGTGAAAGATATGTGTGTGAGCAGATGCAACGTTCAGTTTTAAATGTGACAATGGCGGTCTTGTTCATGTCTTCCGATTCAAGGTCGGTATTCGCTGCCAAATACAAAGATCAAGAAACGCATGCGTGGGGTACATAGTCTGCATTCTTAAAGGAAAGCAAATGAAGGGTTATTTTTACCGCGTTAGCATTGTCGTTTAAAAAGTTACAGTGATTTCCATTATATGTTAAGAAAGTGTCACTGATGAAGACTGAAAATAAATCATTATAAATAATAGGGACTGGTGTATTTTAGAAAAGGTGTGTAACATTACATGAATTGTGAAAAAAAAAATAATGTAATTGAAAGTGTATGGTTTGAAAATGAAAAGTAGAGGTTTATAGTTCACGTTTTGAAAGCAGTTCTAGAGGGTCAGATGAAAGTGTATGGTTTGAAAATGAAAAGTAGAGGTTTATAGTTCACGTTTTGAAAGTAGTTCTAGAGGGTCAGATGCATGATAGATTTATAAAAAATAGAACATGTTTTTAAATAGTATTATGGAAAAAATATGTGCCTTTATGTACTATTTACATTATCTGCCTGTTGCGTATTCTTTGAGTTTTAGTAATCCTGTGTCTTATAAGTTTTCTAGGGGCGGTTTGAGGTTCATGGTGGGTTTGGGCAGGGAGGGTAGGTTGGGGGTTTGTAATAGGGGGTCCGGGTGGGGTGGAGTGCGGAGTTTAGTGAAAAGCGAGGGGGGCGGGGAGTTACGGTGTTTGGTAATGGAGCAGAGTCAGAGGACGCCACATTTGTGTTATGGGGTGCCACGGAAATATGTATTTATTCTTAGAGGTTTATTATATTAAGGATATATATCAACATGGTGGCTCTTGTTGTTTTGTGGTTCTGTGCATGTTTATAATGCTGGCCCTGTAGTTTTTGTTTATGGACCTTATTACGACACACAGGGGAGCCACGTTGCACAGTTGGAGATCAGAGACTTAGGAAATAAAACTTTATAATTGTAAGGGCTCTAAGCGATACAAATCGCCCGTTCTCGGTGTAAAAAATATCACCGCTATTGGTGGTATTTTCTACGGTGTTAGTGCTCGAAGGAGAATAGTAACATATATGTGAAAGCAAATTGTGTAACAGGCTCAGCATTTCACATTATCGCGTGAAAACAAAAGTTGCTTTTACATAGCAATAAGTCTCTTATAATTAAGGGACGGAGTGTATATAGTGCTATTTAATACTCTGCTATGTGATTGATGTCGAACATTTCATAAGAGGAGGCTTTAAAAGTTTTTCGATAAACTGGTTTTCTAGGGAAGTGGGTGGAGTGTTCCGTGTAAATTGCAGAATAGAAACTAGTAAGAACCAATTGGAAGTGTTGTTTTAAAGTCACATGACTGCACATGCGTGTCTCGACGCCTGTACGCGATAGGTGGGTGCGCGCCCCCGGACGCGCACTAAATGAAAGCGGCGAAAAAACATCTCATAATATGGTCTTGGAGCTCGTTTTGGTAGAAAGAGTTAGTTCTGAAAAGAACTTTTTTTTTTTGTTTTTTTTTTTTTGGGAAACAAGTGTTATGATGCTTTTGATTTCTTAAAGTTGCTACGACATTTTTCAGTATGTCATACTATCCAAATAAAGTGAAGACATTTAACTTTTCTTGGAGCATTTATGACTCTCAATTGTGTGTTTAATTAGAGTATAGCTTTGCTCTCCGTATACAAGAAGTTCTCCACAGTTCGTGCATTTCATGTGCACGTTCACAAGATATGGTCTCAAGTCCATTTCAGCACTCGATGGAGATACAGGTCGTCCATCGGAAGATGTGCTGATTACTTCTGATGGTAATAGCGTGGCCTCCATTTTTCTTGTCAAAGGTGGTCGCTCATTTCCTTCAGATTCGGAAGATGAATGCGGAACGGTAGCCATTGCAGCGAAGTCTTCGGGAAGATGTTCGACGTTGTTCTCTCTTGAGAGTAGAAAAGAAAGTGATGGAAGTGGGTGGAGTGCTGCGTGTAAATTCCAGAATAGAAACTACCAAGAACCAATTAGAAGTGTTGTTTAGAAGTCACATGACTTCACATGCAAGTGTCAGGTCCTGTACGCGATAGGAGGGTGCGCGCACCCGGTCTCGCACTAAAATAAAGCGGCGAAAAAACATCTCATAATATGCTCTTGGAGCACGTTTTGGTAGAAAGAGTTAGTTCTGAAAAGAACTTTTTTTTTTTTTTGGAAAGAAGTGTTATGATGCTTTCGATTTCTTAAAGTTGTTACTACATTTTTCAGTATGTAATACTATGAAAATGAAGTGAAGAAATTTATCTTTTCTTGGGGCATTTGTGACTTTCAATTTTGAGTTGAATAAGAACGAGGCTCTGCTCTCCATACAAAAGAATTTCTCCACACTCGTTGCATTTCATATGCACCTTCGCATGATATGGTCTCAAGTCCATCTCAGCACTCGATGGAGATACAGGTCGTCCACCAGAAGATGTGCTGGCCACCTCTGATGGTAATAGCGTGGCCAGGGCTCTTGTCGATGCTTTTGCATAATGCTCAGGATGCCTTTGTTTAACATGCCGCTGCATGGTGTGTATAGAAAAGGAATATTTTTTATTTGGATTACCCCTTGAGAGCTCCGAATTGCATATCGTGCAGGTTACTTTTGGCGCATTCACTTTCTTTTGATCTTCAGGATAAGTAAAAAATTGCCAAATGAAAGATTCCTTTTTTCTTCTTAACGGTGGTCGCTCATTTCCTTCAGATTCGGAAGATGAATGCGGAAGGGCAGCCATTTCAGCAAAGTTTTCCGGAAGATGCTCGACGTTGTTGTCTCTTCAGAGTAGAAAAGATTGTGAGGAAAGTGGGTGGAGTGCTTTGTGTAAATTCCAGAACAGAAACTACTAAGAACCAATTGCAAGTGTTGTTTTCAAGTCACATGACTTTACATGCGCTTCTTAGGACGTGTAGGCGGTGACACTATCTAGTTACGAACGTGATTTCATACTTAGGAACTAGCATTCAAAAAACCTAAGAAATTCACTGAAAAAAACATAGGTTTTACACAGGTTATAGTTAGGAAGTAGCATTTAAAAAACCTATGAAATTCACTGAAAAAACCATAGGTTTGACACCAGTTATAGTTAGCTGGAAATTTTACTGACATAAAACCAATGAAATTCCACGTTATAGTTAGTTGGACTCACTATAACTTGCGCGTGTAATGCACTGCTGATGACATTACATATTACATCACTCATGACATGGTCAGTGACATCACTTATGACATCATTGATGACAGACCTCCTTTAAGTGTAATGTAACCCTTAAAACACATATTGGAAAATAGAAATTAACATTTTCCAAAAAATGGAGATACCCATACCAGTTACAGCAACCAATTCAGTAATTCCACCATCTATATACACATTCTGTCATTCACCAACAGTTCTATATAGTCACTCATACATATACTCACTCATCATATGTAGTAATACACCTATACATTCTGTTACACACAGACAGTCATGCAAAAGTTACTCACACACATACTCACACATGCAAATAAACTATTGAACATCCATTTATTTGCATATACAACTATACACACACTACCACGTTACTTCTAAGGAAACTTATACATACTTACTCTCTTAAACAATCACTTATAGAAACACATACTTATTTAAACAGAAACTCTTTCAATCTCTCACTCTCACATATAGTCACTTATATACATCAATAATCACATATACTAGATTAAAACATATGTAGTTACTGGTAAACACAATAATAAGACAGTCATTTACTTACTAACACAAACATATACACACTCATCCACCCATACAGTCCTGCACATATGTTGTCTTCAAAAAACATAGAAACAGTGAGTCAGTCATTGATGGATCTATTTCATAAGTAACACCCCCACCAAACCATAGAGACACTCATACTGATACTAAAAAAACATCTAATAACCCATATACACACACATGTAGGTACTCATCAACCCATGCAGCCACTTATTCACAAAGTGAAACACTGATACATATATTGAAATATTTAAACATTACTCGCTAATATATGTATTCAGTAAGATACACTTATTAAGCCAGTTATCCAATCATTTCTTTTATAAAAAAACATTCATTAAGACAATAATTTAAACATTTATTCTTCCCTCCACCTTTACATATACATATATAAAACATATTTATTTTTTAGAAAGACACACATTCACTGGATGGTGTCATAAGTGATGTCACTGACCATGTCATGAGTGATGTAATATGTAATGTCATCAGCAGTGCATTACACGCACAAGTTATAGTGAGTCCAACTAACTATAACGTGGAATTTCATTGGTTTTATGTCAGTAAATTTTCCAGCTAACTATAACTGGTGTCAAACCTATGGTTTTTTCAGTGAATTTCATAGGTTTTTTAAATGCTACTTTCTAACTATAACCTGTGTAAAACCTATGGTTTTTTCAGTGAATATATATATATATATATATAGCTCTAATGGCACAAGGTCGCCAGATGGGCACGCCCCCAAGGAATCGTGGAAGAGGCGGCAGAGGAGGAAACAGGGCCATCAGAGGAGAAAGCTCACACGAGGTGGCCAGTCCAGTGGGAACGCGCACCAGAGGAAAGATTGCGAAGAAGTGATGAAGAAAACAGTGGTAAATCTTTCTAAACGTACATTAACAGCTGCCCAAATGCAAGTACTTTCACGTGGTTTGTCATTTTGTCCTACCGCAAGATTTAACTTTACTAATTCACGCATTGACCTTTTCAAGTTTACTCGTAAGCTTAAATTAAAAAAATGGTTTGCGAGCAAGATCAGACTAAAAAAGGACAATATTGTTGATAAACCTAGCATGTTAACCCCTAATGACGCAGAAACACTACAAGCCTTTCATGAATTAGCAGGTTGTGAAAATGTTAATGTAGATCCTCTGCTTAATTTGATGGAATCTGAAAGAACTGATTTGTGTAGTGCTAGCGGGTTCAAACCTAAGTCGATATTTGTACCTAATATTGCTAACATGTATATTGACAGTTTTGAACAAGGGGTATTAGAGGAGATGCGTAAAATTGAGAAAAGAAGACCTAAACTCAAACTCAATCTAACCAGTAATCAATTCCTAGCATTGAAAGAGATGGAAAGCTGGACTGACATAATTATCAGGAACAGTGACAAAGGGGGTAATGTTGTACTATGGCCTGTGGAGATGTATTTGGAGGAAGGGTATAGGCAACTTAATGACCATGAAAACTATGTTTTGACCACGAGACAAGAATATAATAGCATGAAGCAGATGTTTTTTGATAAACTGGTGGAATGGAAATTCAGTGGTATCATCGAAGATGAGGAGTACAAATACCTGTTATGTAAATACCCCATGGTGCCAGCACTGTACCTATTGCCCAAGTTACATAAAGATTTGGTGAAACCACCGGGGAGGCCAATTGTCTCCTCAGTGGGTAGCTTACTTGAAAAAACTTCAAGGTACATCGACCACTTTTTACAACCACTAGTCCAGTCTTTACCATCTTATGTTAAGGATACATCTGACTTCCTCAGAAAAATTAACAACTTTACATGGAACACTGATTATTGGATGATCAGTTTTGATGTCGTCAGTTTGTACACAAGCATCCCCCAAACTTTGGGGCTAGAGGCATGTAGACACTTTCTGAAGGAACGATCTATCTCCCACTGGGGCCACACTAATATGATACTGCAAATGATGCAGATATGTCTTGAAAATAATTTTTTCATATTTGATAAAAAAATGTATAGACAGACACGGGGGACGGCGATGGGTACTTGCTTTGCTCCCAGCTTTGCTGGCCTTTTCATGGGCTGGTGGGAGGAGCAAGTGGTGAGCAACATCTCCCACTTTAGTACCCACGCCGTCCTCTGGCTCCGTTTTATTGATGACATCTTTTGTGTCTGGAAGGGCACCCGCGAACAAGCTCAGGAATTTGAAAAGATCATTAACAATAATGGTCTCAACTTAAAATTCACCAGTTGCATGAGTAAAACTCAACTGGAATTCCTGGATGTCAATCTTGAGGTGAGGGATGGGGTTTTAACAAGCTCCTTATTCCGCAAAAAAACAGCTGGGAATAGTCTCCTACATGCTGAAAGTTGTCACCCTGTTACACTGATAAGAAGCATCCCTTTGGGAGAGTTAACCAGGGCGAAGCGTAATTGCAGCACAGGGCCACACTATGAAAAGGAGAAAGCACTCATGATAGCAAGATTTCGTGAAAGGGGATATTCAAAAGAGATCATAAATCATGCAGAGAGAGAGGTAGATCAGAAGGAAAGAAAAGAACTTCTGATCCCTAAAGAACGTCCTGTAGATGACAAAATCCGATTCATAACCCGGTATGACAGTCAGTCCTGGGAGGTGAGACGGAGTTTATTGAAATTTTGGGATATCCTTAAACTGGATAAAGATTTGTGTGAGGTCATACATGATACACCATCAGTGACTTATATGAAGGCTAAATCACTAAGAGACACACTAAGCACGACATTAATCAGGGAAAGTCCTAAAAGTAATGCAATACATGGATTTTTTCCGTGTAAACGTTGCAAAGCCTGCAAGACCAGCAAGAATTGCAAATCAATAGTGATTTCCAAAGATCAGGAGGCACATAAGATCACTAAACATCTGAGCTGCATGACGGATCATGCTATCTATGCACTACACTGTCCTTGTGACAAATTTTACATTGGGTGCACCACAAAACAGGCCAAACTCAGAGTACTAGAACATCTTAGAGCAATAAAAAACTTGAACCACCAATACCCAGTAGCAAGGCACTTTGCGGCAGTACACAATCAGAATCCTAATCTGCTGACATTTACAGTGCTAGACTGCGTGGAAAATAAAGAGAGAGGGGGAAACAGATGGCTAGAGTTACGGAAACTTGAGTCCAAATATATAATTAAATATAACACCATTCAACCGACTGGGCACAACCTTGGGGAAGAACTAGCAGTACACCTGTATGAGTAATTTTAAGGAATCAATTAATCTCTGTCGCGTCCTTTGAGCAATGTAGAATCTTTTAAAGAAAGTTGATTTTAATAGCACTGGTTATGGTTAATTTGCACATACATGATGAGAATACACAGGCTGAATTTGGTTTGTTTGGTTTCTTGCAGGAAAGGATGGCACGCCCACTTGGGCAGAATTAAGACTCGGCACTATGAACATTTGTATGGTGGTTAAAAGCCCACTTGGGCGGAGATTTTCGTTACAACATCTTATCAGAACAAGCATATGTACAATTTTCTGACATTTATTTTCCATGAGATAAAACGTGACACATGATGTTAACTTGATGTCTGGATATGTTAAAAGCCCACTTGGGCGGAGATTTTCTGGGTAACAGCTTATGCGGAACAAGCATATGTATAATTTTCTGACATTTATTCTTTTATGAGACAAATGTGATATACGATGTTAATTAGAAGCCCGGATATGCAACCACAAATCCAATGTTTATTTTATTTGAAGTGAACAATTGAAATAACTGTGGAAACAAACTCAATGATACATTGTAGCCCGATTGCAGTATCTCTTCACTGTCTATGGGCACGTGATGCATGACAGAATGCATCTGGGTGTTTACTTTAAAAGTTTGGTGAAACAATGTTACTCCACCCGTGACCAAGAGGTAGGCTTACCTCGAAACGCGTTGGGGCTGTTTATTTTTGCCAATTAAACCTTGAGCACTTAAAACTCAATTTGGGCTTCGACTCTGGTTTCTGCATATAGGATTATACCAGTTTTCTTGACTTATGTGAAGGATCGGCGATCCTGTCGAGCGCCCGCCGTGCAAGCGGCAGAAGCACGCCATCTGTTCGTGTTGTATATATATATATATATATATCTCCACAAAGTTGCCCCTGCATTGAGGACGCCACTCCAGCGGTCGCCAGTAGGTAGTTATAGTTAGGATTTTTTTCAATGTTAATTCTCAAAATTCTATTTGGAATAACTTTGGCACCGGTTGACGAATCTGCCTGAAAATGGCCTCGCGGCGCCCTGGTCCTTCCCTGGAAGTTTGGGGGGGATTCGTCAAGCGGGGGCCGAGATAAAAGGGGGGTCCCAAAACCCATTTTCTCCATGTTAATTTCCATAGGGCGGTCGATTTCACTTTTAGCCTGAACGGCTGAATGGATTTTCACCAAATTTGGCAAAATTGTAGGGACTGGTAGCCCGATGTGCCTTTGCTATGTCTCGAGATATATGCTCCTGTAGATTTTGAGTAATTTAGGTTCAAAAAAATATATATATCTATAGCCGCGCCCCGGTACGCGCCCCGGGGAGCGCTCCGGGCGCGTCACGTGAGGTGCGCACGGAAAGCTGATTGGTTCTTGGGTGTCTGTAAACACTCGAAACAGTCCGGAGCGGCCGCCATCTTGTGTCTCGGTAAAATCGAGACATAAGAGGTGGCTAAAACAAAGGGGAAAATGACCATAAGGCGTCAGGGATAGACCCCCTCTGACCCCCTAGGTTTGATGTGGGGGCAATAAAAGGGACCAGCGAGGCATTTAAAATATATTTTTTTTGTTTTGCGCGGGGGGAGCGCTCGGTGCGCTCCCCGGTGCGCGTACCGGGGAGCGCACTATGAGGAAAAAAGAATGACAGAGTTTTTAAAAAAGAAAGCCATATTTTAGAAATTGGAGGTAGTTCTAAAAAGAACTTTTTTTTTCTTCTTTTTGTTGTTTTATATTTTTTTTGTGTTTTTTGAACATTTTGTACTTTTTTTGTCTTTTCAAAACAGTTTTATATTTTTTTGTATTTTTTTAGGGGGAGAAACAAAAAAAGGGGAATTGAAACTGGCTCAACTGGAGCAAAAAAACAAAAAACCCCAAAAATTAGTTCTTTTTGGGGCACTTGTGGTTGTCACCTGCAAGGACGATTAGCTTTACGCTCTGTTCACCATAGGCGATAAGCTTGCCACATGCAGTTATTTTAAAATCAGCAAATCTTGGCTGAATACAAGGCATCATCTCTGATGTTTCTGGTCCTGATGAAGAGGGTTTGTTTCTTTGGGAGGTGGTCCTTGAAGAATGGGGAAGGTTACTGGCCAGTTCCCTGAGCTCTGCACGAGAATAGTTGTTAGGGTGCTTTCTGGTCATATGACGAATCATGGTATAGTTACCAAATGAATATTTTTTGTTTGGGTTGCCCCTTGAAAGCTCTTCATTGCAGATTAGGCAAGTTACCTTGGCCGCATTGACTTTTTTCTTCCCCTCTGGGATTGAAAAAAACTCCCATACAATGTGTTGCTTGGGCTTGTATGGGGTATTTTCTTCAGGAAGCCATCTTCTCCTCCCCTCCTCCTCTTCCTCTTCCTCCTCCTCCTCTTCTTGACCACCAATATAAACTGGAGCTGGTCCTGTTGGTGGTGGTGGTGGTGGTGGTGGGGCAGATGCACCAGCTGCTGCTGCTACTGAAGCCATTATTAAGATGAAAAAGGTACAGAGATATACAAACAGGTCTTCCTCAGTCAAAGGACAAAGTCAGAATAAGGAAAAAAGGTGGGGTCTTTCATCATTTGGAAAAAAAAACTGTCCTGAACCAATGAGAAGTGTTATTTTCAGGTCACAAGACCAGGGGCTTCATCATTATGAAACCAAAACTGTTATGAGCCAATAAAAAGTGTTATTAACAAACGAAGATTGCAGCGCTAGCGCTACACCTTTACTAGCGCTAACTTGCACCAGAATTGCTACAGATAACTTCCAGTTTATTAATTGAGCTTTTTAGAATTTTAATACAAATAATTTTCGAGTGTGATTAATTGTGTGTTTTACTTGTAATTCTGTGCTTTAAAAACTTCAGTTCTGTCCTTACCTGAAGTTGCTCGCTTTCCCCGGTCCACCACAGCTTCTGTGCTGTTTGTTGTGGAGGGAGCTTTGGAGCGAAATCACTTCCGGGTTTTCTGGCTGTTCCATTCCGGGCCAGCCATTTTGGAGAGGTCGGCGGACTGGTCTCCACCCTCACCTAATCTATAAGACCCCCCACAGACTAGCGCAGCGGTGACGCGCAGCGGTAGCGCCGAATACGCTCCGAAGAGGCGCCAAAGAGTAGCCAGTCTGCGCCAGTCTGCGGCACGGAGGCGGACGGGGCCGGACGGCTTACGCATATTTTGCTCCTTGTGCTAGTGACACTATGTGTCGCTGTACACTTACGTATTCCAGCCCCCAGCTTCGCTCCCTACGCCCCCCGTGTAGTCGCTGCCATCATGTTTTTCCGGGAGGTCGGGCTCTGAGGAAAGGCTGTAGTACTTGTGGCTGGCGCCTCCCTGATCGGAAATCTCTTATACAGGTCAGCCCACCTTTTCAGCATAACTGCTTATTATTGAACACCAGATCCCTACCCGGCCACTCTTTAGACATTTGGAATCTGTTACAGGATTCCAACATATCCTGTCTGTTCCTTACGGAAACTTGGCTGTCCGATTCATCCTCTCCTGATTTGGCCAATGCCGTACCTTCTGCCTATAACATTTATAGGAAAGATAGGTCATCCGGTAGAGGTGGTGGAGTGGCTATTATAGTTAAGAAGAACATTGTATGCCATACATTCTCAGTAGATAATATACAGGGCTGTGAAGCATTAGGCTTTACTCTTCAGCTCTCATCTTCCCAGGCCTGCACTGGTATCCTGGTCTACAGATCCGCAGGATCGGTGGGGCTGTTTTTGGAAGAACTACAGGCAGCCCTATCAACACCATGCCTTAGGTCTAATCACTGCATCTTATTAGGTGACCTAAACATCCATATGGATAATAGTTCAGATCCGGACACTTTAAAACTGCTAGATATTACTTCCGTGGTTGGCCTATCTCCTTATGTGGCAGGACCGTCTCATAATAAAGGCCACACGCTTGACCAGATTTTTTCCACCGTTCCTATCTGTGTCGACCCTCCCATGCCAGTTCTGTGGTCAGATCATTTTCTCATCACTTTTTCCATCTCTGACATGGCTCCATCACGGTCCCAACCAGTAGGGTCGCTAAAGCCTCTCTCCAAACCTTTCCATCTTCTTACCAGAGAGATGCTATCAAATGTTTTAACTAGCCTCCCGTGTCCCACCTCTAATAATGTAGAGGAGTACATCGATCTCTTCCATAATTGGTTCACAGACCGTCTAGAGAGCTTGATTCCAACAAAGAAACATACTTCTGCAGACAAGAGAACATCTGCTCCTTGGTTTACCCCTCACCTGAAAAAAGCACGACAAGATCTCAAGAAAGCAGAAAGAGCATGGAGGCGATCCTATGATCTTTCTGAGAGATTAAATTTTAAGACGCAGACTCGGGCCTACCATAAATTAATTTGGGAAGGTAAAAAGTCTTATCTGGAATCCAGAATCAATGAAGCGGAGCATTCTAGCAAGGAAATTTTTAGGGTGGTTAAAGACTTCACCTCTCCCTCTGCTTACACTCCGACCCATGTTCACTCTGAAACTTGGTTGAAGGAATTAGCTGTCTATTTTGTACAGAAAATTACCTCTATTCAATCTTCCCTCCAGGCCACTTTCCAGCAGCATACGACAAGTCTGGGATGTCCCCTTCCAGATCATGGCCCCTTTCTGTCCAATTTTCCCCCATTAGATCTAGAGAGTTCTCTTGCTATTCTGACAAGTCTCAAATCTGGATCTCCACAGGATCCTTGTCCTGCCAAGTGTCTAGCAAACATGGCACCTGTTCTTAATGACTTGATAAACCCCATCTTGAATCTGTCACTCTCTTCCGGGATAGTTCCCAAAGCTTGGAAGAGTGCCATGATCTTACCACTTATAAAAAAAACGGCGCTCGACCCTGCAGTTCACGCAAACTACAGACCCATCTCCTTACTCCCTGCTCTGGCGAAAGTGACAGAAAGGTTTGCTCACAGATCTATTTCCAATTTCATCGAAGAAAGGGGTCTGTTGCATGGCACTCAATCCGGCTTCCGTGCAAATTTTAGCACGGAGACCGCGCTCCTTGAAGTCACAGATGCCATCAGGGAGGAGTTGGATGCTGGCAAAAAAGTGGTATTGATTATGCTGGATCTGTCGGCGGCGTTCGACACCGTTCCCCACGCACTTCTTCTCTCCAGACTTTGGGATTTTGGTCTGCGGGGAACGGTGTGGAACTGGCTCAAGTCCTTCCTAGCCGACCGCCGGCAGACAATCTGGGCGCCACCTTTCTCTGCTGAAATGTCACCGCTTGAAGTGGGGGTCCCGCAAGGTTCCATCTTAAGCCCCCTCTTGTTTAACATCTTTATGGCCCCCCTGGCGGTGACGGCGGAGTCTTTTGGCGCCCGGATTGTCAGCTATGCTGACGACACCCAGCTCCTCTTTGTAAGTAACAAGGATGGTCAGTTTGATGGTGTCCAGGTCAACGGATGTTTGAGTGCTATCTTTGAGTGGTTTGGATGCCATGGGCTGAAGTGCAACGCCGACAAGTCGGAGTTGCTCTTCTTTGGCTGCACATCTGAACCCGATTGGAAAACCTGGTGGCCGAAAGACATGTCTCCTCCCACTAGCTCGTCTGCGAAAGCCAAAAATCTGGGAGTGGTGATTGACAACAAGCTTTCTTTCGGACCACATATTTCATCTCTCACTGGGAAATGTTTTGGCATCCTGCGGATGCTTCGCAAATTTCTCCCCCTAGTCTCTATCCAGCACAGACAAATTATTGTCCAGGCACTGATTTGCTCCAGGCTGGATTATGCAAACATTCTGTTTTTGGGACTTCCCAAATATCTGGTCAGGCGTTTGCAAATCACCCAGAATTCTGCAGCCCGAGCCATTTTTGGCCTTCCAAGGAAAGCCAGAGCTACGGATCTTCTTGCCACACTGCATTGGCTACCAGTTGCAAAAAGGATTTTATTCAAAACACTGACCACGACTTTCAAGGCCTTGCATGGCATAGGCCCCAAATATATCTCCAAACGGCTGTCTTGGTATACCCCTCTCAGATCTCTTAGATCCTCGTCCTTATCAAAAATGAGTGTTCCCACTATCAAACGGGCAAGAGTAGGAGGACGGTCTTTTCGGCACTTAGCCCCTCATGCATGGAATGATCTTCCTATCTCTTTAAGACAGACCTCCAGTCTTCTGTCTTTCCGTAAGGCCCTTAAGACTTGGCTCTTCCCGTAATCTCTGAGACTGTTTTTATCTCTGTATGCCCTTTTGGTGTTATGTTTTTTTTTTTCCCCATCTTCGGTTGGGAGTCTTCGTCAAAGCGCCGGGATACTCCAGTGGAGTGGCCGTGCGCTATAGAAGTGTACAAATAACATAACATGACATAACATTTTCAGGTCACTTGAACGACGCGCTTACGCTACGCGCCCCGGGGCGCGCCCCGGGTCGCGTAGCGTAAGCGCGTCGGATGTTTACGTTGCGCCATCGTATTCGCTCGAGTACTTCCGGGTGCGCTTACGCCGTGCGTATCACGCGGACGCGGCTACGCGTTACGTCACGATCATGTTTTCGTTTGCGATATTGGCGCTCACGGGACGCTCCCCGGAGCGCGCCCCGGGGCGCTTTTTAGAAGTACGCTCTCCGGGGCGCTCCCCGGGGCGTGCTCCGGGAGCGCTCGAAAAAAAAATAAAAAATGGGAGAATTGTAGGGACAGGTAGCCCTATTCTGAAGAGGTTTTTAAAAAAATTGACTTTAGAAAAATATGTATTGTGCTACATTGGGCTTAATATATGTGAGAGCCAAAATGTAGCCCAAATGTAGCCCAATGCAGCCCAATGTAGCCCAAAGATGGCCACCAGAGACAACAAAAAAAATATATCCCAAATATCAGCCTGATGTAGCCAAACTGTAGCCCACTGACAGAATGTATCAGAGTGTTCTAAACAACTAGAGCGCTAACAGTCTTACTTATAAAGTGAGATTTAAAGTTAGGATTTAGTATTAAAAAAAACCTATAAAATTCACTGAAAAAACCATAGGTTAAATACCAGTTATAGTTAGGAATTAGCATTTAAAAAACCTATTAAATTCACAAAAAAAAACATAGGTTTCACATCAGTTATAGTTAGCTGGAAATTTTACTGTCATAAAACCATTGAAATTCCACGTTATAGTTAGTTGGACTCACTATAACTTGCGCGTGTAATGCACTGCTGATGACGTCACATATTACATCACTCATGACATGGTCAGTGACATCACTCATGAAATCACTGATGACATCATCCTTGTGACAGAGTGACAGACCTCCTTTCACTGTAATGTAACCCATGAAAAACATATTGAAAAATATAAATTAAAACATTTTAAAAAATGGAGATACCCATACCAGTTACAACAACCAATTCAATAATTCCACCATTTATATATACATTTACACATTCATCAACAGTTCCATATAGTCACTCATACATATACTCACTCATCATATGTAGTGATACACCTATTCATCCTGTTACACACCGACAGTCATCAAAATGTTACTCACACATATACTCACATATGCAAATAAACATCCATTTATTTGCATATACAAGTATACACACACTACAACCTTACTTCTAAGGAAACTTACACATACTTACTCTCTTAAACAATCACTTATAGAAACACATACTTATTTAAACAGGAACTCTTACAATCTCTCACTCTCTCATATACTCGCTTATATACATCAATACTCACATATACTAGATAAAAACATATCTTGTTACTGATAAAGACAATAGTGAGATATTCATTCACTCACTAACACACACATATACACACTCATCCACCCATACAGTCCTGCACATATGCTGTCTTCTAAACACATACAAACAGTGAGTCAGTCACCAACCCATGCAGCCACTTGTACACAAAGTGAAACCCTGATACATATATTACAATATTTAAAAGTTACTTGCTAATATATATATACACTAAAATACACTTAATAAGGCAGTTAACCAATCAATTCTTTTAAAAAAAACATCCATTTACACACTTATTTAACCATTTATTCTTCCATCGTCCTTTACAAATACATATATAAAAAAAATATATTTTTCAGAAAGACACACATTCACTGATGTGAAACCTATGGTTTTTTTAGTGAATTTAATAGGTTTTTTAAATGCTAATTCCTAACTATAACTGGTGTGAAACATATGGTTTTTTCAGTGAATATATATATATTTCAACATCACTCATGTGGGTGGATGCGGGTGGGACAGCAGATGTCCAGTGCAGAATACCCACTTTGTTCAGATATGATGAGGATTGTTCGGGTTCTGGAAAGCCTGGTGTTTACCTTGCACTGTTATCTGCAGCCTACCAGAATACAGCATGGCATATCTGGCTTGCTGTTGCTTCTATTTCAGTGGTAGGTTCTCATGGCACACCTTTTGCACTGCCACAGTGAAATTCAGAAGTTCAGATCCTTTTTCTCCCTCATTACTCTCAAATGAAGGTGATGTGCAATTATGAGGCATGCATGTTTACCTAATGGGGTCTCGGTGCAAGAGTGTGATATACCTGTTGTACCACGAAGAGGCAAAAGAGGTTATCAGCTCGTAACACACCAACAGGCAGAATCTCCACATGCTTATCCGTATTATTATGTATGTTGTAATTCACATTGGATATGCACCGGTCCAACTGTTGTCATCTTGTTTTCCTTCCTATCTATTTTACAGTCCATTAGATCTATTCTTCCTGCAAGTGAGTCAACCTTACTGTCAGTAGATTTTAGGTTGTTTTGCAATGACTTGAGTAGCCATTTCACGTCTTGTTCATCCTAATGCAAGGAGGGGGGGGCTGTGCGCTTCATGTTCCCCGCTAGGAAATCGGAAGCTATCAACTTCTGTGTACGAAATGTCTCAAAAGGCATTTTTGGATATTTGTTATCTTGCATGCCCATTTTGACTGCCCATTCCGTATGTCTTCCGTATGGTCTGTGGGGGTGCATGCTTTCTAAAAGCCCTGCACTACAGCCTCCCTATCCAGGGTCATGCCTACTGGATAAACAATGGGGCCTTATCACCACCCCTTCAGTTGGCAGTAGTGGCTGCACTAATGTGAATCAGTTATTCATAAACTTCCAGCCATATTTATTTTATAGGACTAGAGGATTATGATGCACCCTTGCTTTTGTTGCTGTGTAGATCCCACCAACCAGGACACATGAACAGATGTATGGGTGAGTGGCTAAAGTGGTGGGGGCATCGAATGTGTCCTAGGGTACCAGGGTTCCTAGGGTGTCCAGGGTATATCACCCACTATTCCCTCTTTGGTTGAATTTAACCCTCCATCCCTGCTAGAAATAAAGGATCTCATCAAAGCCACTATGTCAGGTTCTCCTCTGGACCCCTGTCCACCGGCCATTATAAAATCATCCGCCGACGTGGTGGCCCCAATATTGGAAAATATTTTCAATACTACCTGTAAATCAGGGAACTACCCTCAAAGCTGGAAATCAGCTATAATAACGCCACTTTTGAAGAAACCTACTCTTGATACCTCAGAACTAAAAAGCTATCGTCCGATATCAGCATTGCCTTTCCCTGCTAAAATACTTGAAAAGGTAATAAATAAACAGCTAGCGAGCTACATTGACCAGAACAACATGCTTGACAACACCCAGTTTGGGTTCAGAGGAGGCCATGGCACGGAGACAGCGCTTATAAAGGCCTCTGAGGAGATCAGACAGATCATGGACCAGGGTGGCACGGCAGTCCTGATTCTGCTGGATCTCTCAGCGGCCTTTGACACGGTCGATCATAACACTCTGATCGACCGTGTCACCGCCATGGGCATACAGGGCAAAGCTGTCGAACTCCTGGCTTCTTTTCTGTCGAACAGGGAGCATTCGGTAAAGATGGGAAGTTTCTATTCTCCGACCTTTATGTTGCCCTGTGGAGTCCCAAAGGGATCCTCGCTAAGTCCGACACTCTTTAACATCTATGTGTCGGACTTGGCGAGGGTCATCAAAACCTTTGGGATAGGAGTGACTTCGTATGCAGACGACACTCAACTGGTGCTGGCAGTGAAAAAAAACGGGAGTGAGGTCGCAGCTAACTTCCAGTCAGGCATGAGAGCAATTAGTCAATGGATGGATAGGAACTGCCTAAAACTAAACACTGATAAGACTGAGGTAATGGTGTTTGGAGATCTACAGCCATCTTGGTCTCCAACTTGGTGGCCTTCGGAGATGGGTAATCCACCTATCCCGGTTCCGAAGGTCAGAAATCTGGGAGTGTTGTTTGATAACAAATTAAACTTTACCAGTCACGCCAACGCGGTGGTATCTTCATCCTTTTTTACGCTTCGTAGGGTAAAAAAGTTGTTACCATTCCTTCCTCTGTCGGCTGGAAAAACCCTCATGTCCTCCTTGTTGTTGTCCAAGGTGGACTACTGTAATGGGCTTCTGTTGAATGCCCAGGAGCATGTTTTCAACAAACTACAAATGGTACAGAACGCAGCCGCACGAATTTTGACCAAAACCCCAAGGTTTGCTTCCATTTCCCCTATTATACACCAACTTCATTGGCTCCCGATCAGGCTCCCGATTAGAAAGAGAACTAAATTTAAAGCTTTATGCATAAC
The DNA here is from genome assembly GCF_964263255.1 of Lissotriton vulgaris. Lineage (NCBI taxonomy): Eukaryota > Metazoa > Chordata > Amphibia > Caudata > Salamandridae > Lissotriton > Lissotriton vulgaris. The sequence continues at coordinate 1,650,611,518 of NC_141689.1, forward strand.
CTACAAAGCATTAAACAGCCTGGGACCTGAGTTTTTCAGGGAATCTCTGTGTAGATATGTCCCTAACAGAGTCTTAAGATCAGCCTCTTCTGCGGCTCTATGTATTCAACGGGTGAGAACGGTCACATGGGGAGACAGACGCTTCCTTGTGGCCGCATCTAAACTCTGGAACTCTTTGCCTACCCACATAAAAAGCAGTCCATCTTTGATGATTTTCAGAAAGAAACTGAAGACATGGCTATTTACTCAATAACTTACAGGGAGGGCCGCCTTTTTTTCTTTTTTCTGCTAACTCAGCGCCGAGACACCCGTTGTTATATTTTTTGCGCTATACAAGTCTTAAAAATAAATAAATAAAATAAATAGGGTTCAAAAAGCAGAGTAAAATCCTTTTACTGTCTTGGGCCTAGACATTATGCTGTATGCAGTGTTTAGTCTTTTCCAAGGTTTGCATTATATGAAGGTATCTTAATGCCCTCATCGGTGCTGAGTGCACAAGACCAGGATTGATTGATCAATCTAAAGCCTATGGGCTACACTGCATCATGAAGCTACCGGCATCTAGGGCCGAATGGCATGCAACCACTTCTGGGCACCACCCTGTCCGACAAAACCTTACAAGCACCGCCCATCTGGGCCAGCCGCCTCCATATTTCCAGTCAGTCCCTTGTGGTACCTTGGACCCCATGTGGTCCACCCATCTCTGTGGCCGGGTGTAGGAGCAGATGAAGACACCTACTGGAAATCTCCCCAGATTGGCATCTGCAAAGTGCAGTCTACAATGCCCCTCAGGTTGCCAGCATATCTTCAATGGTTATGTCCAGCCATACTGCCCCCTCCATCATGCTGATTCTGTTACTGCCCTCCACGAAGCCAGTGAGCAATCATAAGTCTGACTTGAAATCGTTTCAGAAAGTGTTCACTTTTGGCATCAGCAGGTAGCAGGCAAATTCACATGTCCATTCCAGGTGTCCAAAAGCAATTAACACTATAGCTGTCCAAGGATTATTACCTCCAGAGCCCTACTACATTGCAAACATCTTGGATTCCGGTACTGTGGCATCCCGAAGTATATTGTTAAATTCAAAAGATACGGATGTAAACTTTATGAACATTGTCAAATATTTAGAGAACTCCAAAGCCACATTTTTTCATGAATGTTGACATTTATATTGATATGGGCAGTTCAAGCAGGGGTGAGGGATGACATTTCGCTGGGAGCATTCACCACATTACTTTTTACATAACTGCCATACAACAAGAGTAGATTTTCAAGCAGATGTTAAATACAACAACCTTATGGTCTGTGTAAATCAAGGGGATTACATTTTTGACAGAAGTATAAAATGATGGAAAACATACTAAGGTCCTCATTACCATGGCGGTCAGATGAGCGTTCAGCCGCCATTGCAAAGGCAGGTATCTGTCTGACAAAGTGTCAGTGGTCCCACCTGCCCGAGTACGATAGGACCACCATGCAGATTGTTGTAAAATGTCTTTTCCTATAGCGGCTTCTGCTGTGGCCAGGAAAAGGGCTGCAGCACAAGCTGCTGTAGAAAAAAGCACTTTGTGCCCATCCATGCATGGATGTGTCGGGGCACTTCGTGTCCCCCCAGGCCACTTAGCACTGTCTCACAGTGACATGCTTGGGGCACCCAAAGTATGTTTCCATCTGCCTTTACCTTTACATGGCTGCCGGACCTCCATGTAAAGGCTGAGGGAAAGGGACATCCTAATCCTTACAGCTCTGTCTGCGCAGGCACCACCCCAGTGTAGGGATAGGTTTCCGACCGCTGCCCTGATGAGTTCCTTGATCCTGTCGCAGGCAGATGTCTTTCCTTCCGACCACTTTACTCTGACTGATGATATTGTAATCCAGTGGTAAGATCGCTGACCTGGATGTCGTGGGATGACCACTGATGGCCTGTCAGTGGCGGTCCCATCGACATCCAAATTAGGCCCTTAGTCTAACGTGTGACCCGAAGTGAGTAGGGTAAGTGGGGAGGAGCTCCAAACTAATTGCTATACATGAATTCACAAGGTTCTAGACATTCAAGTCCGTAGTATCATTGATGTGCAAATTAAAGTTACCTAATAATGTAGGATTATAATTGTTTAACAGACATGGAGATTATTTATAAAAGTGATGAAATAAAGTTATGAGAAGACCCTGGAGGCTGTACATTAACAAACGTGTGATTGTCTCCCCCCTAACGCATCCTCCTCCTCCCATCCCTGTCTCCTCCCCTTCTTCCCGATACTTCCCTCATCCCCAGACTTCTCACATATTTTTCTTTCATTGTTACATTTCTAAAATATATTTTGTTATATTCTGCTTTACCATAAAGCTCACTGACGAGATGAAGTGCATTACTGCACTTTTGGCTCTTAAAGGCTTTGCCAGGTGTATGCATGCTTGATCATGCGGTTGGCCAACCCACGTGAAGATGATACTCTTGCGTGTTCATTGCACTTTATTGCATCTTGTTGTCATTTCATGAATGCGCACTGCAAAACTTAATTAACATATAGATTCATCATCACCATGTTTTGCGAGTCTGTAATAGCGATTATTAAGGAATCGCTATTACAGACTCGCAAAACGGGATTCATGTAGAAATTGCAATATTTATTGCGTTTCCTACAGCTTCCTTATTTGTGATTAGCTAATTGCTAATCAATCGCAAATAAGGAATAACTCCCCATTCATTCCTATGGGCCTAAAGGTCCATAGGAATGAATGGGAAGACATATCAATGTGCGAATCGCTATTAGCGATTCACATTTTGAGTTTGCGATTTCAAGGGTGCAGGGGTGTCCAAAGGACACCCTGTTGCACCCCTGAAATGACATTGGATGCTGGTGTAACGCACACACATGTCCCAAGGACATGTGTGTGTGTAACCTACAACTTAGAAAAATGCACTTGAGTGCATTTTTCAAAGTTTCCGCTATTTACCACGAGGTTTGACTTCGCGGTAAATAGCGGCCCCAGATTGCGAAATCGCAATTTGAAAATGGTTCATGCATTGCATATAAGGAATATGCAATCGCAATTTGAGAACTCGCAATTATTTGCGAATTCTTATATTGCGAGAGCATGAACCATTGATGAATCCCAAATGCAATTTTTGCGGGCGCAAATGGCCAATTTATGCGATTCGCACCGTTTGCGCTCGCAAAAATTCTTGATGAATCTACCTGTAAGTTTATATAAAATAAAGAAACATTTGAAAGCCAAACAAGCAGTAACCCTAACAGTGAGGATAAACATCCTGCTCTTTTAATAAGCTAATAAGCAATGTTTTGTATAAAGAAATTGTTAAAAATGAGATTTCTAGTTGGTTAGGGCTTGTGCCTAAGCCATGCAGAAATTACCACTCTTGTCAGGGCAAGGGAGTTAAACGCTGAAGATAAACCCAGCTCACCCCCTTGGTAGCTTGGCACAAGCAGTCAGGCTTATCCCAGAGGCAATGTGTAAAGCGTTTGCGCAACACACACACACCAGCAACACACTAGGCACACTACAAAAGAAACTCCACACAAGGTTATATATAAAAACAATAGCCTTTGTATTATCCAAAACACATTAGAATCACACATATACACTGTGCCAACTGGCACTGGGCAATATTCATAGGGATTATATACAAGACAGGGCCAATCACACTGTCAGACCCATCACAAGCACTAGTAAAAATAAAACACTGCCAGTAACTACTGGCAAAATATTATACTCAGCAATATCACATTATTATTTGGGCATAATCATCCGCATAAACACATCGTGCATGAACCTCATAAGCATAAATACATAATGTATAAATATCTTGGGGCACTCACAGTAGGCATAAACACAGTATGCATAAATACCATATGGCAATCACAGTAGGCATAAACACTATGCAACAATCATATTAGGTATCACCATCAAAAATTACATCAAGCCAACTGACCTTACACTGGGGCTCAAATGCCCTTTTGTCTAGAATGTCAGGACGTAAACTGTGGGCCTTTCAAGTAGCCCTAGGGCTGCAAAAGCAAAGTGCGCAATGCGCTGGGGCAGAGGAGTGTATCTCGCTCCTTTATCTCAGGAAAAGAAAGAATGCTCCATGTTGCAAAAATCAAAAGTGCCCCCCTGGTTGCAGCTGCCCGCTCTCTCTCCAAGTGCAGCAGGGGTGAATAATATGAGCACTGGCACCACTGTGCCTGGGGGAACCCCACTCGGGGACTCTACTCACAAAATTCCCCCAACATTACAGCTGCCCGCTCTATCGGGGTGCAGATGTGGAAAACAGCACTGGCACTCACCAAGTGCCTTGCAGGTCCTGCTCGCAGGACCTCTCTTCATCAGGCACCAACTGAGTGCCCTTAAAGCCCGCACTCACTAGGCTATTTGCAGGCTTCTCTTCTCTTTGTCGGGGAGAACTCCTGCCATCCTCCGTTGGCGGCCAGGGAGGTTCCAGACGAGCCCCTCCTATCGGAGCTCCTCTTGGCCAACTCCGCGGGGCTAATTTCAGCAACAACAGTGTGCCACGCAAGGCCCCACCACTGGGGCCTCTTTCAATGGGGGGGAGGCTCTGCGGCATCTCTTGTCCACACGCCAGACTCTCCTCAATGGGAGCCCCGCCTTCAAACAGGCTGATACTACGTGACTTCCTCTCCGGCCGAGCCTCAGGCGAAGCTCCACCCACATCCAGGCTGTCTGCCTGGCTTCAGGAATGCCGCTCTCGGTGCGACGGTTCCTGGGATCCTGAAAATGCGGGGTGGGCTCCCGCTCAGGGGCACCCAACATCGAGGTGGGCTCCCACAAGTAAAATAACGCGAAATGCAGGATGGGCTCCCGCTCCTCTGGCAGGCAATCAATGTGCTGGCTCCTTTGAAGTTACATAAACAATACCCCACCTCTAAGCAAGAAGTGTGGTATACAGAAACTCTTAGAACAGTAAAACAGGGATGTAGAAAGCTTGAGAAAATCTGGAGGAAAACTCAAACTGAGGAGAATAAAAAAGCACACCTAGACACTCAATCCAACTAATATAAAAACATTAAACTGGCAAGGAAGAACGGTCTTACCCAGCAGCTTGCTGAGGCTGGTAATTCTTCCAAGGAATTGTATAAAATTTGACAGGCCTTTGTAAAACCGGTAGCCTGTGAAAGTCCAGATGACTTTTCTCAGTTCCTCTGTGATGATATCTCCCTGTTTTTTGAGAATAAAATTGATATGATCTATGATAAAATCACAAAGGCCTCTAGTCAAAGGAATAATATTCTGATTCCCTCTCAAGTATCCTCATATGGTGATAATTCACTTATGACCTTTCCAGCAGTCAACGACTCTGATTTTTCCTCCCTCATCAGCCATATAAAATCGCTGAGTACTGAAGAGGTTTTTAAAAAAATTGACTTTAGAAAAATATGTATTGTGCTACATTGGGCTTAATATATGTTAGAGCCAAAATGTAGCCCAAATGTAGCCCAATGCAGCCCAATGTAGCCCAAAGATGGCCACCAGAGACAACAAAAAAAAAATATCCCAAATATCAGCCTGATATAGCCAAACTGTAGCCCACTGACAGAATGTATCAGAGTGTTCTAAACAACTAGAGCGCTAACAGTCTTACTTATAAAGTGAGATTTAAAGTTAGGAATTAGTATTAAAAAAACCTATAAAATTCACTGAAAAAACCATAGGTTAAATACCAGTTAAAGTTAGGAATTAGCATTTAAAAAACCTATTAAATTCACAAAAAAAACCATAGGTTTCACATCAGTTATAGTTAGCTGGAAATTTTACTGTCATAAAACCATTGAAATTCCACGTTATAGTTAGTTGGACTCACTATAACTTGCGCGTGTAATGCACTGCTGATGACGTCACATATTACATCACTCATGACATGGTCAGTGACATCACTCATGAAATCACTGATGACATCATCCTTGTGACAGAGTGACAGACCTCCTTTCACTGTAATGTAACCCATGAAAAACATATTGAAAAATATAAATTAAAACATTTTAAAAAATGGAGATACCCATACCAGTTACAACAACCAATTCAATAATTCCACCATTTATATATACATTTACACATTCATCAACAGTTCCATATAGTCACTCATACATATACTCACTCATCATATGTAGTGATACACCTATTCATCCTGTTACACACCGACAGTCATCAAAATGTTACTCACACATATACTCACATATGCAAATAAACATCCATTTATTTGCATATACAAGTATACACACACTACAACCTTACTTCTAAGGAAACTTACACATACTTACTCTCTTAAACAATCACTTATAGAAACACATACTTATTTAAACAGGAACTCTTACAATCTCTCACTCTCTCATATACTCGCTTATATACATCAATACTCACATATACTAGATAAAAACATATCTTGTTACTGATAAAGACAATAGTGAGATATTCATTCACTCACTAACACACACATATACACACTCATCCACCCATACAGTCCTGCACATATGCTGTCTTCTAAACACATACAAACAGTGAGTCAGTCACCAACCCATGCAGCCACTTGTACACAAAGTGAAACCCTGATACATATATTACAATATTTAAAAGTTACTTGCTAATATATATATACACTAAAATACACTTAATAAGGCAGTTAACCAATCAATTCTTTTAAAAAAAACATCCATTTACACACTTATTTAACCATTTATTCTTCCATCGTCCTTTACAAATACATATATAAAAAAAATATATTTTTCAGAAAGACACACATTCACTGATGTGAAACCTATGGTTTTTTTAGTGAATTTAATAGGTTTTTTAAATGCTAATTCCTAACTATAACTGGTGTGAAACATATGGTTTTTTCAGTGAATATATATATATATTTCAACATCACTCATGTGGGTGGATGCGGATGGGACAGCAGATGTCCAGTGCAGAATACCCACTTTGTTCAGATATGATGAGGATTGTTCGGGTTCTGGAAAGCCTGGTGTTTACCTTGCACTGTTATCTGCAGCCTACCAGAATACAGCATGGCATATCTGGCTTGCTGTTGCTTCTATTTCAGTGGTAGGTTCTCATGGCACACCTTTTGCACTGCCACAGTGAAATTCAGAAGTTCAGATCCTTTTTCTCCCTCATTACTCTCAAATGAAGGTGATGTGCAATTATGAGGCATGCATGTTTACCTAATGGGGTCTCGGTGCAAGAGTGTGATATACCTGTTGTACCACGAAGAGGCAAAAGAGGTTATCAGCTCGTAACACACCAACAGGCAGAATCTCCACATGCTTATCCGTATTATTATGTATGTTGTAATTCACATTGGATATGCACCGGTCCACTGTTGTCATCTTGTTTTCCTTCCTATCTATTTTACAGTCCATTAGATCTATTCTTCCTGCAAGTGAGTCAACCTTACTGTCAGTAGATTTTAGGTTGTTTTGCAATGACTTGAGTAGCCATTTCACGTCTTGTTCATCCTAATGCAAGGAGGGGGGGGCTGTGCGCTTCATGTTCCCCGCTAGGAAATCGGAAGCTATCAACTTCTGTGTACGAAATGTCTCAAAAGGCATTTTTGGATATTTGTTATCTTGCATGCCCATTGTGACTGCCCATTCCGTATGTCTTCCGTATGGTCTGTGGGGGTACATGCTTTCTAAAAGCCCTGCACTACAGCCTCCCTATCCAGGGTCATGCCTACTGGATAAACAATGGGGCCTTATCACCACCCCTTCAGTTGGCAGTAGTGGCTGCACTAATGTGAATCAGTTATTCATAAACTTCCAGCCATATTTATTTTATAGGACTAGAGGATTATGATGCACCCTTGCTTTTGTTGCTGTGTAGATCCCACCAACCAGGACACATGAACAGATGTATGGGTGAGTGGCTAAAGTGGTGGGGGCATCGAATGTGTCCTAGGGTACCAGGGTTCCTAGGGTGTCCAGGGTATATCACCCACTATTCCCTCTTTGGTTGAATTTAACCCTCCATCCCTGCTAGAAATAAAGGATCTCATCAAAGCCACTATGTCAGGTTCTCCTCTGGACCCCTGTCCACCGGCCATTATAAAATCATCCGCCGACGTGGTGGCCCCAATATTGGAAAATATTTTCAATACTACCTGTAAATCAGGGAACTACCCTCAAAGCTGGAAATCAGCTATAATAAAGCCACTTTTGAAGAAACCTACTCTTGATACCTCAGAACTAAAAAGCTATCGTCCGATAGCAGCATTGCCTTTCCCTGCTAAAATACTTGAAAAGGTAATAAATAAACAGCTAGCGAGCTACATTGACCAGAACAACATGCTTGACAACACCCAGTTTGGGTTCAGAGGAGGCCATGGCACGGAGACAGCGCTTATAAAGGCCTCTGAGGAGATCAGACAGATCATGGACCAGGGTGGCACGGCAGTCATAGTCATAGTCAATAACTTTATTCGGTTAAAAGCAAATAACCATAAAAGTAACAAACACAAAACAAAATACAATAGTACAGTAATTACAATAAATACTTCTCATGATTAGTAGTACAGTGAGGTAGATCGATAGGGAGTCTATAATGTTTCAAATTGGATTTGTTTCCTGAATTTAAAAACACTTTTTAAATAGTTTAAAATCACAGTAACAGTTAAAATCGTGTCCATTTTCTGTACTTCTAAAAAAGCTGGGCGACATCTGGTTAAATTCATATTTTTTAAAAAAGGGACTATAATTTTCCTACGAATAGCAGTATAAAATTTGCAGAAGAAAAGGATGTGTATATCAGATTGTTGCGATGTACCATCACATAAGCAGGTGGGCAAAATATGAATCCAAGAGTTCATACATGGAAAAGACACTAATCTAAAAAATATACAAAATCTAAAACGTGTTAAAAGAAAACGATCATAGTTAGTCATGGGCAGGGATAAATATGGCTGTACAGTATTAGTCTCACAGAGGGTAGGAAGGTGCGAGTGTACTGTGGATTTCAAGATTTCCACTCTCTTCCTCTTATCCAGCAAGTGGTCCAGGCAGATAGTTTTTAATAACTTCCTAGGAATAGTGTCCATTGAGGTTGGGTCCGAGAAATATGAATGTAGACCAATCTCGGTCAAAAAGTGCTTTACATAGCTCAACCATTCCATTCTGTCCGCATGGTCCAAACTGAGGGTGTCACGTAGCAGGGCACGATTCATAACGCACTCGTTAGTAGTCTATACCCTGTGCCACAGTAGGATAGGTTGGATTCTGATAATGTCCGTTATGTAGTGTTGGCCAAGTTCAGCGTGACAATTAAATGTGGCTGCACACTGTGGAACTGCTAGAACTCCCCTCAAAAATTTGTTCTCTACCAGCTGGATTTGGTCAACGTTTGCATATCCCCATAGACCTGAGCCATACATAGCCACAGACAGACATGTAGCTTTGTAAATGGTTAACATTTCTTTAATCGGCTTCCTGCCCAGTTTCCTAACAAAGTTCTGTAAAGCCATGATAGTTTTCATAAATAAACGGCAGTCCTGATTCTGCTGGATCTCTCAGCGGCCTTTGACACGGTCGATCATAACACTCTGATCGACCGTGTCACCGCCATGGGCATACAGGGCAAAGCTGTCGAACTCCTGGCTTCTTTTCTGTCGAACAGGGAGCATTCGGTAAAGATGGGAAGTTTCTATTCTCCGACCTTTATGTTGCCCTGTGGAGTCCCAGAGGGATCCTCGCTAAGTCCGACACTCTTTAACATCTATGTGTCGGACTTGGCGAGGGTCATCAAAACCTTTGGGATAGGAGTGACTTCGTATGCAGACGACACTCAACTGGTGCTGGCAGTGAAAAAAAACGGGAGTGAGGTCGCAGCCAACTTCCAGTCAGGCATGAGAGCAATTAGTCAATGGATGGATAGGAACTGCCTAAAACTAAACACTGATAAGACTGAGGTAATGGTGTTTGGAGATCTACAGCCATCTTGGTCTCCAACTTGGTGGCCTTCGGAGATGGGTAATCCACCTATCCCGGTTCCGAAGGTCAGAAATCTGGGAGTGTTGTTTGATAACAAATTAAACTTTACCAGTCACGCCAACGCAGTGGTATCTTCATCCTTTTTTACGCTTCGTAGGGTAAAAAAGTTGTTACCATTCCTTCCTCTGTCGGCTGGAAAAACCCTCATGTCCTCCTTGTTGTTGTCCAAGGTGGACTACTGTAATGGGCTTCTGTTGAATGCCCAGGAGCATGTTTTCAACAAACTACAAATGGTACAGAACGCAGCCGCACGAATTTTGACCAAAACCCCAAGGTTTGCTTCCATTTTCCCTATTATACACCAACTTCATTGGCTCCCGATCAGGCTCCTGATTAAAAAGAGAACTACATTTAAAGCTTTATGCATAACCTACAAAGCATTAAACAGCCTGGGACCTGAGTTTTTCAGGGAATCTCTGTGTAGATATGTCCCTAACAGAGTCTTAAGATCAGCCTCTTCTGCGGCTCTATGTATTCAACGGGTGAGAACGGTCACATGGGGAGACAGACGCTTCTTTGTGGCCGCATCTAAACTCTGGAACTCTTTGCCTACCCACATAAAAAGCAGTCCATCTTTGATGATTTTCAGAAAGAAACTGAAGACATGGCTATTTACTCAATAACTTACAGGGAGGGCCGCCTTTTTTTCTGCTAACTCAGCGCCGAGACACCCGTTGTTATATTTTTTGCGCTATACAAGTCTTAAAAATAAATAAATAAAATAAATTGGGTTCAAAAAGCAGAGTAAATTCCTTTTACTGTCTTGGGCCTAGACATTATGCTGTATGCAGTGTTTAGTCTTTTCCAAGGTTTGCATTATATGAAGGTATCTTAATGCCCTCATCGGTGCTTAGTGCACAAGACCAGGATTGATTGATCAATCTAAAGCCTATGGGCTACACTGCATCATGAAGCTACCGGCATCTAGGGCCGAATGGCATGCAACCACTTCTGGGCACCACCCTGTCCGACAAAACCTTACAAGCACCGCCCATCTGGGCCAGCCGCCTCCATATTTCCAGTCAGTCCCTTGTGGTACCTTGGACCCCATGTGGTCCACCCATCTCTGTGGCCGGGTGTAGGAGCAGATGAAGACACCTACTGGAAATCTCCCCAGATTGGCATCTGCAAAGTGCAGTCTACAATGCCCCTCAGGTTGCCAGCATATCTTCAATGATTATTTCCAGCCATACTGCCCCCTCCATGCAGGCTGATTCTGTTACTGCCCTCCACGAAGCCACGGAGCAATCATAAGTCTGACTTGAAATCGTTTCGGAAAGTGTTCACTTTTGGCATCAGCAGGAAGCAGGCAAATTCACATGTCCATTCCAGGTGTCCAAAAGCAATTATCACTATTGCTGTCCAAGGATTATTACCTCCAGAGCCCTACTACATTGCAAACATCTTGTAATCCGGTTCTGTGGCATCCCAAAGTATATTGTTACATTCAAAAGATACGGATGGAAACTTTATGAACATTGCCAAATATTTAGAGAACTCCAAAGCCACATTTTGTCATGAATGTTGACATTTAGATTGATATGGGCAGTTCAAGCAGGGGTGAGGGATGACATTTAGCTGCGAGCATTAACCACATTGCTTTTTACACAACTGTCTTACAAAAAGAGTAGATTTTCAAGCAGATGTTAAATACAACAACCTTATGGTCTGTGTAAGTCAAGGGGATTACATTTAGGATAGAAGTATAAAATGATGGAAAACATACTAAGGTCCTTATTACCATGGCGGTCGGATGAGCGTTCAGCCGCCATTGCAAAGGCAGGTATCTGTCTGACAAAGTGTCAGTGGTCCCACCTGCCCGAGTACGATAGGACCACCATGCAGATTGTTGTAAAATGTCTTTTCCTATAGCGGCTTCTGCTGTGGCCAGGAAAAGGGCTGCAGCACAAGCTGCTGTAGAAAAAAGGCACTTTGTGCCCATCCATGCATGGATGTGTCGGGGCACTTCGTGTCCCCCCAGGCCACTTAGCACTGTCTCACAGTGACATGCTTGGGGCATCCAAAGTATGTTTCCATCTGCCTTTACCTTTACATGGCTGCCGGACCTCCATGTAAAGGCTGATGGAAAGGGACATCCTATCCCTACAGCTCTGTCTGCGCAGGCACCACCCCAGTGTAGGGATAGGTTTCCGACCGCTGCCCTGATGAGTTCCTTGATCCTGTCTGAGGCAGGTGTCTTTCCTTCCGACCACTTTACTCTGACTGATGATATTGTAATCCAGTGGTAGGACCGCTGACCTGGATGTCGTGGGATGACCACTGATGGCCTGTCAGTGGCGGTCCCATCGACATCCAAATTAGGCCCTTAGTCTAACGTGTGACCCGAAGTGAGTAGGGTAAGTGGGGAGGAGCTCCAAACTAATTGCTATACATGAATTGACAAGGTTCTAGACATTCAAGTCCGTAGTATCATTGATGTGCAAATTAAAGTTACCTAATAATGTAGGATTATAATTGTTTAACAGACATGGAGATTATTTATAAAAGTGATGAAATAAAGTTATGAGAAGACCCTGGAGGCTGTACATTAACAAACGTTTGATTGTCTCCCCCCTAACGCCTCCTCCTCCTCCCATCCCTGTCTCCTCCCCTTCTTCCCTATACGTCCCTCATCCCCAGACTTCTCACATATTTTTCTTTCATTGTTAAATTTCTAAAATATATTTTGTTTTATTCTGCTTTACCATAGAGCTCACTGACGAGATGAAGTGCATTACTGCACTTTTAGCTCTTAAAGGCTTTGCCAAATTTATGCATGCTTGATCATACTGTTGGCCAACCCACGTGAAGATGATACTCTTGCGTGTTCATTGCACTTCATTGCATCTTGTTGTCATTTCATGAATACGCACTGCAAAACTTAATTAACATATAGATTCATCATCGGCATGTTTTGCGAGTCTGTAATAGCGATTATTAAGTAATCGCTATTACAGACTCGCAAAACGGGATTCATGTAGAATTCGCAATATTTATTGCGATTCCTACCGCTTGCTTATTTGCGATTAGCTAATTGCTAATCGCAAATAAGGAATAACTCCCTATTCATTCCTATGGGCCTAAAGGCCTATAGGAATGAATGGGAAGACATATCAATGTGCGAATCGCTATTAGCGATTCGCATTTTGAGTTTGCGATTTCAAGGGTGCAGGGGTGTCCAAAGGACACCCTGTTGCACCCCTGAAATGACATTGGATGCTGGTGTTACGCACACACATGTCCCAAGGACATGTGTGTGTAACATACAACTTAGAAAAATGCACTTGAGTGCATTTTTCTAAGTTTCCACTATTTACCACGAGGTTTGACTTCATGGCAAATAGCGGCCCCAGATTGCGAAATCGCAATTTGAAAATGGTTCATGCATTGCATATAAGGAATATGCAATCGCAATTTGAGAACTTGCAATTATTTGCGAATTCTTATATTGCGAGAGCATGAACCATTGATGAATCCCAAATGCAATTTTTGCGGGCGCACACGGCCGATTTATGCGATTCGCACCGTTTGCGCTCACAAAAATTCTTGATGAATCTACCTGTAAGTTTATATAAAATAAAGAAACATTTGAAAGCCAAACAAGCTGTAACCCTAACAGTGAGGATAAACATCCTGCTCTTTTAATAAGCTAATAAGCAATGTTTTGTATAAAGAAATTGTTAAAAATGAGATTTCTAGTTGGTTAAGGCTTGTGCCTAAGCCATGCAGAAATTACCACTCTTGTCAGGGCAAGGGAGTTAAGCGCTGAAGATAAACCCAGCTCACCCCTCAGCCAGGCAGAAACCACCACTCTAGTCATGGCAAGGGAGTTACACGCTAAAGATAACCCCTGCTCACCCCCTTGGCAGCTTGGCACGAGCAGTCAGGCTTATCCCAGAGGCAATGTGTAAAGCGTTTGTGCAACACACACACACCAGCAACACACTAGGCACACTCCAAAAGAAACTCCACTCAAGGTTATATATAAAAACAATAGCCTTTGTATTATCCAAAACACATTAGAATCACACATATACACTGTGCCAACTGGCACTGGGCAATATTCATAGGGATTATATACAAGACAGGGCCAATCACACTGTCAGACCCATCACAAGCACAAGTAGTAAAAATAAAACACTGCCAGTAACTACTGGCGAAATATTATACTCAGCAATATCACATTATTATTTGGGCATAATCATCTGCACAAACACATCATGCATGAACCTCATAAGCATAAATACATAATGTATAAATACCTTGGGGCACTCACAGTAGGCATAAACACAGTATGCATAAATACCATATGGCAATCACAGTAGGCATAAACACTATGCAACAATCATATTAGGTATCACCATCAAAAATGACATCAAGCCAACTGACCTTACAGTGGGGCTCAAATGCCCTTTTGTCTAGAATGTCAGGACGTAAACTGTGGGCCTTTCAAGTAGCCCTAGGGCTGCAAAAGCAAAGTGCGCAATGCGCTGGGGCAGAGGAGTGTATCTCGCTCCTTTATCTCAGGAAAAGAAAGAATGCTCCAAGTTGCAAAAATCAAAAGTGCCCCCCTGGTTGCAGCTGCCCGCTCTCTCTCCCGGTGCAGCAGGGGTGAATAAAATGAGCACTGGCACCACTGTGCCTGGGGGAACGCCACTCGGGGACTCTACTCACAAAATTGCCCCCAACATTACAGCTGCCCACTTTATCGGGGTGCAGATGTGGAAAACAGCACTGGCACTCACCAAGTGCCTTGCAGGTCCTGCTCGCAGGGCCTCTCTTCCTCAGGCACCAACTGTGTGCCCTTAAAGCCCGCACTCACTAGGCTATTTGCAGGCTTCTCTTCTCTTTGTCGGGGAGAACTCCTGCCATCCTCCGTTGGCGGCCAGGGAGGCTCCAGACGAGCCCCTCCTATTGGAGCTACTCTTGGCCAACTCCGCGGGGCTAATTTCGGCAACAACAGTGTGCCACGCAAGGCTCCACACTGGGGCCTCTTTCAGTGGGGAGGAGGCTCAGCGGCATCTCTCGTCCACACGCCAGGCTCTCCTCGATGGGAGCCCCGCCTTCAAACAGGCTGATACTACGTGACTTCCTCTCCGGCCGAGCCTCAGGCGAAGCTCCACCCACATCCAGGCTGTCTGCCTGGCTTCAGGAATGCCGCTCTCGGTGCGACGGTTCCTGGGATCCTGAAAATGCGGGGTGGGCTCCCGCTCAGGGGCACCCAACACAGAGGTGGGCTCCCACAAGTCAAATAACGTGAAATGCAGGATGGGCTCCTGCTCCTCTGGCAGGCAGCACAGGGGGAATCCCCTATGCCAGGATTCCCTCGCAGCCCAGCGCTGCACAACACATGTGCTCCTTCTTCACCTGGTCATGAGAAAAACTTAGCGCTTACGAGGGTCTAGGGCTCCAGAGCTTCCAGGAAGCACAGCCGGGCCCAGGCAGGCTAGCACACGGGGCCCTCCAGCAGCGAGGAAGTCCCTTGTGGCAGTTCCTTCTGGCACCCAGCAGCAGCACGTCACTCTTAAGCACGAGGAAAGCAAATGGTGTATACATTTTCATGGGCTCACAGCCCCAAAATGTATACACCATTTGCTTTGCCTGCCCTGGCATAGGGCTTGGGGGAACCATCCTGAACTGATCATGGGGGGTTTTGGAGCACTTTCTTGACAAGGTTCCTCTTCCCCTTTGTCAGGTAGGGGCTCAGTGATAAGGCACACCACAGGAGGGCAGAGCCAGCGTTTACCCAGGCAGGCACAGACCTATTAAGGGTCAGGGGACTACTCCTCCCACTACTCTGTTGGTGGTTTTCGGCCTCTGGGCATTCTAGCACTGTGGTCCAGTGTAAAGTGTGTGTGCTCTCTGTGATAAATGTGGTAAGATTGGTCTACACCTGTTTGGTCTATTTAATTTACCTGTCATTCCTTTGTAAAGTGGTATCTCATACCCAGAGTTAGTAAGTTAAATGCTCTTGGTGGGCTTTCAGCTCTGATTGCGCCACCCACCTTTCAAACCTGTCTCAGGCCTCCGCCATGGCAGGGCTTGTGCGCACAGTGTTACTGCCGCTGTGATATGGCACCTAAAGTGTGTGCCAGGTCCGTGGCCCCCTTTTACTACATGTCAGTCCCCCCTAAGGTAGGCCCTAGCTACCCCAATGGGCAGGGTGCACTGTAGGTAAAAGATAGGACATGTCCTGGTAGTGACAGACAGCCATTTTGGTTTCTCACTACTGTGGGGCTGCCCTCCCATAGGAATGCATTGGGGATTCCCTGATAAGTATTTCAGTGGTAATCCCTGATATGAGAGACTCAGAGTGGTCAAGTTTAGTATGTTTGAAGTAGTAATAATAAATGCTAGGCAATGGTGTGCACATATTTATTATAACTATTTAAGAAATGCCACTTTTAGAAGTTGGCCTTTCTGTGTGCTATGTGTCAGCCTGACTGATGTGAATTGCATGTCTGGCTTTTGAGTGACATGGGCTGGGAATTGTGTGTGGCTCCAGGAGGGGCAGGGTGAGTCAGCTCTAAGCTGAATGGGACATCTGTGTTGGGAGTAGTAAGAGGAGTATTCCCCTGTCTCTGAAAAGGACTGTGTCCAACCTGTACAATGCTGGCTCCACCCCCTGTGGTGTGTCTGATCACCTAGCCCACACCTGACAAAGGAGAAGAGGAGCTTGGAAAACAAAGTGCTCCAAACCCCCCTGAACCAGTTTCTGCTGGTTCCCCAAGCCCTGTGCTGGCACAGACAAAGGTGAAAAAGTGTATAAATACTGGGGCTGTGATCCCATGAAAAGGTTCTGTGTGGTGCTGTTTCTAACTAGGGGTGTGTGATGCTGCTGGGGCCCAGAAAGGAATGTCTTCCTTACGGTATCACAAATACTTAAGATTCAGTGAAGGTGATAGCTCACTATTGGAGTACCCTAGTACCTTTCTGACACTGGAGCGGCTGGTATGACTAACTTGGCTGACTCTGGTGCACACAGAACTATTGTCCAAAAGTGGAGTGGCAGCGTATGATTGCAGCCCCGATGAAACTGCTTAAGTTGTTATAGCAGTGAAACATGTCGGCACTGGCATTAGGTAATGGTATGCATGAATAGCTACCAGTCTTTTTAACACAAACAGCATATAATCACCTCCCTATAAATAAAGTTGGTTAAGGGAACTTTATGCTGTGTTTTTATGCACTTGTTTATGTTATGTGTTTGTCACTAGCAGATATTTCTGCTTTCCACTGTTTGTCACAACTTTTGTTGTTTGTTTTGGACACTTCTTTCCTTTCTTCTTATTTTCTTTGAGAAGCAAGTGACTACCGATGATGAGACAGGGGCTTGTCTGGAAATTACATACCAGTTACCCAGTTGGTGGTGTTTCCGTGAGGCGTCACTTGTTTCTCACACATTTTTTCTGTTAAGAATTGAGTCCAACACTATTGTGTGGACTGTTGCGACCAACTCATTTCGGTCACAATATTTGTTGTTCTGTGGCACTGTCGGGGAGAACAGGTTTGTCTTTTAACTTGGGCGGAGTACAGTGCATCATCTCCTTATAAATTGTATAAGAGAGCGATAGGTAGCAGTATATATTGACTGCCCCTTCTTTAGAGTCACTGACATGCTTTGACGCCTTTGGACTGGGTCTTTTGTTGTATTACAGCCAATTGAGATTAAACAGCACTGAATAAACTTTAAAGGTATCACCAATCAAACGTTGCTTTTATAGAAGTCTAATATCTCCTGAAAGGCTGGGCAGGATGCTGTAGAGGGCAATGGTGCTTTGGGTCAGACATTTCAAGACCAGGTTACAGCTGAAATCTTCAGTTTTGATGCAACAAATTCTGAGTGGGACAAAGAATGGAAAGGTGCCTGTAAGGAGACTTTGCCACTGGAGTAACTTTATCACCTTGTCCCAGTGTCTGGTTTTATCTATGCCCTTATTCACTTATTGAAGCTAAATCCAGCAGAGAGTAAGAATGAAAATTATTGCAGGGCATATATTAATGTGATTAGATACATTTACCATGAGGTGTGACGTAACATTTTTTTGGGCAAAAATCTCCTAGTAGGATTAACCTAAAAATGTGTATGCCAAGGTTTCATCTTTTACAGGTAGCCTTAGAACCTGGTCAGGTTCTTTCAGTGGTCCTGAGGCAGCCAAAATTTCCAGGTAGAAGTAACTGCATCCTATAGTCCTAACCAGGCAAGTAACTCACAGTACTGAACCTGCAGGTTTACATGAGTCTAAAATTACAATGAACAAGTTTATCATATCATTAACAACTAACTAAGTTAGAAACTGTGTTTGAACACACCCATGGTTAATTGGATACATTTTGTGAGTTGTAATCTTAATCATATTGTTTATGTGAGATTAACAGCAATCAGCACATATTCAATCATATGTATAGTGCCATTTCTCATGAGGATTCTTCCCATTGAGGACATTTTGTCAGGAGAAATTGGGGTTTACCTCATGAAGATCAACCCGGATCATGGTGAGAGTCACAAAGGTATACCACAAGGGATCAGTAGCTTAATGCAACCAAAGACAAAGAAACACAACGTTTTTCTCTCACCCTAGTGGTAGTTAATGCATAATGTACTGATAACGATTAGAGGCAGGAGATTAGAGTTAGGGGATGCTCACACTCCAGTACTTAGGTACAGTTAAAGATATTAATAGCTTTTAGTTTCAAAGGTCCAGTAGCCGTCAGTAAGACGTTCTTTGCAATTTATTATCATACATCAGGCGCCAGTTATAATAAGACATTTCTTATAAAATGTTAATAGTAAAAGCAAATTGCCACCCACACAACTAAGTTAAAATGTTTATTAACCCATGTTCTCGTTATTTTACTCTGTCCCCCACTCTTATCCGGGCCTCATTTTGAGGCTTTTTTAGCCACTGTGGATACACACTCCATATGCTCATATGTATTATATAGTTTGGCTTAGTCATAAAATGTGTGCACACAAATTCCTTTAAATTATACATATCAGTAGTGCAAATACAGTTATAATTGAACAGTTTCCTGTCACTAGGTATATGTCTTACTCTTTCTTTTCAGTACTCAAGGCCACTCAGGCCTAGCTGCCATCAGTATTGTATGTAAAGTTCGTATTTCTCACATATTCATATTCACAACTCCAAAGTCCTTTTGGTAAAGTGGAGTAATGTCCACAACTGTAAAGGTAATTAAAAAAGTAATAAATAAAGTGGCACTGTTTTATGATCCCCATGTTCATTTAGATATTAGCATATAGCTTCAAAAAAAATCTCCATTACAATATACACCCAAACCAATGGATAGTAAACATGTGCTATTACAGTTCCCTTAACCCATTATGTATTACCCTTGAATATAATCTTCTCAATGCCTTAAGAGTTTTAACAATTCAATCTACACTCTGAGCAGGGAAGGAGGCACTATATATTATATAGTAGGGACATCTCCCATCAAAATATAATTTTTGATTTAATACAAAGGTAAAAAATGCAAATATTACCTCTTTTTGCTTATGCAAGTATGAAATATCAAGAATTTGTTTCACAGATCATGGCTTGTTTAGTTCCATGTGCTAAGACAATAGTCAGTCTTCAGAATAAACAGTTTTCACTCTCTCCACATCTTGTCATTAATGGAGAGAAATCATATCTCACCATCACTGACATGTCTCTCTGAAACAAGCTATGGGTCGAAAGTAAGACTCAATGACCCATGCATACTGTTCTTAACAATCAACTGTTTTCTGTTTGTCTATTGTGAAAACCCCAAAATGCCTAACAGAAGCTTGGTGTTTACCTTCCACAACACACTCTGTGAATCAGGCTATATGTTAATATTTTGGGAAAAGTAACAGATGATAAAAGAATGGTGAATTAATCAAACATTCACACCCAGTCACAGGTCTGGGTTAAATCAATCGTTTTTTCGCACGCCATGTCATTCCAGTTTAGACACAGCCATATGCAAATCAGTCTTGACCTTGTTCCCCAGGGGAACAGTCCAGCCCAAACTGGCAGGCAAGTTCTTACCTAAACAAGAAAAAAAACATCATGGGACCGGTTTCAGGGTAACACCCCACATCAGCCAGGCTAGCTTGAATCTGGGGGCGTAGCGAGCACGTGACCCAGGTCTGGGCATACCCTTCCCACTTAGGGCAACAAATGGTAAAAGAACAGCTGATGGGCAGAATGCTGAATTAATCAAACGTTCACCTCCAGTCACATATCTGGGTTAAATCCATTGTTTTTTCCCATACCATTCCAGTTTAAACAAAGCCATATGCAAATCAGTCTTGGCCCTGGGCCGCATAGGAACAGTGCAGCCTGAACTGGCAAGCCAGGCCCTCCTTGGAACCGAAACAAACATACTGGGACCAGTTTATGGGGTAACAACCCTCATCAGCCATGAAGGCCAGGGTCAAGTCTGATTTTCATATGACTGGGCCTAAACTGGGGTGGCAAAGTGAGCTAAAGAATGATGGTGGATTCATCCCAGATCGGTGACTGGGCGTGAGTGTCTGAAAAGTTTCAGCACTCTGTCCATCATCTCCTTGTGTTTGCTGTGTTTGCCCTAGGTTGGCAGGGTATGCCCAGACGTGGGTCCCTTGCTCACTTTGCCACTGGATTCATGCTGGCCTGGCTGATGAAGGGTTTACCCTGAAACCGGACCCAGGGTGCTTGAAACCGTTCCAGGGAAGACCTGTCTTGGCAGTTTGGCTGGACCGTTCCCATGCGGAACAGGGTTAAATGATTTGCATATGCTGTGTTTGAACTAGGGTGGAGAAGTGACCTAAAGAATGATGATGGATTCAACCTAGATCTGTGACTGGGGGTTAGTGTCTGAAATGTTTTAGTGCTCTGTCCATCATCTCCTTGTGTTTGCTTTGTTCACCCTAAGTTGCCAGGATATGCCCAGACGTGGGTCCCTTCGTCACTTTGCCACTAAATTCAAGCTAGCCAGGCTGATGAGGGGTGTTTCCCTGAAACCGGTCCCAGGATGCTTGTTTCCAGTCCTGGGAAGACCTGGCTTGGCATTTGGGCTCGACTATTCCCATTAGGAACAGGGTCAAGACTGATTTGCATATAGCTGGGTCTGAACTGGGGTGGCGAAGTGAGCTAAAGAGCGATGATGGATTCAACCCAGATCCGTGACTGGGGGTGAGTGTCTGAAAGGTTTCAGTGCTCTGTCCATCATCTTCTTGCGTTTGCTTCATTCATATTTTGGGGTCAGAATGCTTTGAAAAAAAAACACTGCTTTACCTGAAACTCTCAATATTTGTACATATTTGCTTCAAACAGACATACTGTTATTCAGAAAAGAAATTAAAAACTTCTCATATGATAAATCTTTGATCTTCGTTACAGTTTACAATCCTATAGAATGATTTTCTGACGGGCCCTAAATCTGTCTGATTATGATAAGACTCACTTTAACATGGGGTCGTCATATGTATGCGTAGCATTTATCAGGAAAGGCAATGTAATAAAAAACATAGAGGGTAAAAAATCAAAACAAAAATCTGGGAAACAGCATTGCAATTTGGATTTTGAATGTTCACACCATCCTAATCTAGGAAAATTCCTGAATTGCTGGACCACATTCCATAGCTCCTGGGTTAGGGTCCATCTTATATTTTAGTTATTTCAAGTATCCATCAAGTTATCTCTTAGAAATTCATGAAAGATGACCTGAAAGGGTCTATTTAACAGATTGAAGCAGAGCACAGGAAAACTAATAAATGCAACATTTTGAAAGAAAAATATTGTTGCCACATGACCAGAATTTTAAATAGTCCTGATCCCTCCGATTTCAGAGCAGGTAGTAATTAAAAAAGGACGTTGAAGCGGGTCCCTATCGAGCTCTATATTTATGTCCCTAACTTTATTGGCAATACAGTTGATTTCTGAACAATCAACTAAAAAACATTAAGGTAACTGGTTGGCAAAGGTATGCCCCTGTCCAAGCAGAAGCCACAACCCTGGTCAGGGTAGGCTAAATAAGCACGAAAAAATAAACCTGTGCCCAACCTCTGGTAGCTTGGCACAGAGCAGACAGGCTTATCTAAAGAGCTAAAGTGTAAAGTATTTGTGCAACAGCCCTTCCCCACGCACACAGTAAAGCAATGAATAAACTACAAGAAAATACCCACAGATTTATAAAAAATAGGTTATTATATTCTAAACACACAAGACCAAAACAACAAAAATCCATTGTTTTTTTCCAGAGTTTTATATAGCACAAACTTGACCGGAAGGTATCAGAGCACTTTACATGAGCACCAGTCATGTTACACAAGGACACATTCATTTTTAGGTCTTGGCCTGATCCGGCGCATGCGCTGCTCTCGGCTAGGACATTTAGTAGCTCTGAGAAATGCTACTTTCCCAGCGATCAGCTTGCTAGAACGCGCACAAGAGCACGCGTGCACATGTGCGTTATAGCAAGCTGATCGCTGTTTTTGCAGGCACGCTTCACCCAGCAGCGCCATTACTAAGCAGTAATCGCAGCAGGACCTGCTCTCCTGTATGCATGCCTTTCATTTTTTTACATTGCTTTCCGTCACTTCTTTCTTTCTTCCTTTGCCAAGAGACCCTCGCGTCCACTCCTATCGCATTTCCGAAATTCTACCACCCAATTATATTTTGTCAGCTGTTCCTCCCTTTCCCCCTAGCTCCTCCTTGCCCTCTTTGCTCCTCCCAGCCTCTCCTTCACTTGTTTTCAGACCCGGTAGGGGGAAACTGCGCCTTCTTGTTGGAGCCGGTAACTGTTCTCTTCAGACAGCCGGGAGAGAAGCTTGTTAAATAATACAGTGTATTTTGAACACGACCTGATATACCACTGGAAGCCCGTTCGACAGACATACTACAGAAAGCGCAGTCAAAACCGCCAAGTGGTTGTTAGTTCTGTGATGGCCACTATTTAAACAGTAGCGCACAGCATTTTGGTACTTGTAGTTTTATTGGAAAATGTCATCCTGAAAATATTCGCCGAATTAAAAGCGGGGACTGGCTGAAGGTGTCACCCATGACATGGGGCCACTTGACGCCCGTGTTAAATTTCTCTACACTATGATTTTGCTCATGACTCACTCGCAGGGGGAAACGGTCTGCAATAGGTCAGCTCAACCCCTTGACTTTATCTCTTGGGCAGCGTGCCTCTGCAGAGACCCCGTCCTGTGTGCGCCTCAGGTCACTCTGCTGAGGGGTTCTGTCTGTTTATGATGAGGGACAGACAGCTCTGCACGGAACTCCGTCTCCAAGCCCGCGAAGCATTACATCAGGGTGACACACTTCACCCAAGGACCTCTTGAAGACTGGCTTTACAAGTCTGTTGATGCGTGCACCTATGTGTCTGTCCTGAGTCAAGTGTTATGACAGAGCTTTCCACTTCTCCCTGACATGTTATTTCAATTCTTTTAGGGAAAAAAGGCCAGAGCTGTAGTCCTTAAAATGTTTGCTGTCATGTTACACAAACACAATTACTTTTCCCAGAATCAGGGCCGCTATGACCTGAAGATTTCAGCAGAAAGCGCTCAACACAGAGAGCTATCTCACAGCTGGCCCAGTACCACCAGCTGTTTGGACCCCATCCTTAAAGCCGGTAACCATGTCCTTGTGCAGTTAACTTTGTATGTCCTCCCTCCAGCCCCGCTCGCCTCCAAACCCGTACCCACATATTTTGGGCTTTGCCGGAGTCTGCTGATCTTCCAACATTCCACAATCTGGGTTACCTTGTGTTACTTTCCAAAGGAGAAAGTTCTCACTTGGTTGCCTAAAAAGAGATTTCTGCCCATCCACGAAATGCAGAATGGCGGTTCAGAGATGTTATTGACAGCAGCCTGCTAAAGTTCAACAGTAAAACAAGCATCAGTGACGTTCTTGTGTCTATTATGCTTCTCCCTGTCGCTATGACTTTCACATTCTCCTCATAGTGCTGGGTCCCTGCTCCTCAGAGTTCATGCTGGTGACATGTTTCTTTGGATATCAGTGCAGCTTGAAAATGTGCATTTTCCATACGGATTGTGTTTTGTACCTTTGCAAGTATAGCACCCCACAGCCTATAGCGCTGTGGGACTGAAGACGCATCTGATGAGTGCTTTGAAGTGGGGTATAAGGTGATGTACAGATTCAATTACAGTTACCTCTCCTGTCACTGGCGTATCAGTCAAACTCCTGCAGGCCAGTTTAATAGATACATTGGTTTCTCTGAGTGCTGGCAAGCAGCAGGGCCAACGCTTCGGGAATCTTCAGGTGCCAGAAATTGACTCCATGTGTATTTGCAATTGCCTGCAGCAGGCAAAGGGTTGAGCATGTCATATGCTCTCCTCCGTCTTCCATGTGGACAGATTTGTATGCAGACTTTTTTGCAAGGGTACTTTGGAATGTTTTTTTCAGCGATAAACTTTTCTTTACTCTGCTTGGCTAAAGAGAGTGTTGATTCTTGTTTGTTACAGTGTGTGCAGAAAGGAACACCAAGCTGACAAAGATGTGTGTAAATGGTGCCGTGCTTGAAGTTAGACGTGCTGCTAGGAGCTACTTCTGCACGATTTGCAGTGCCACACAAGCCCAGTTCATATATTGTAGAGCTCTCTGCATTGCGTGGTGGTGTGTTCTTAAGAATGACGCCTGCCTCGCCATCTGTAGAAACTCTCTCCTTAGCACGAGGACCACTCTATGGTCGGCCACACGCGAGGCAAATGGTCTTGAGACGTCAGGGGCTGCTTGTTCTGCACATGTGTATGCAGAGTGTAGTAGGAAATGACGAGCATTATCAATGGTACAGCGGCGGACCATGCTAGGTACAGCGCCAACTGCACAATTTGAACACTCTGCTTTCTATCACTTCCTTGGGAGAGTCAAGCGTAACAAGCATTGGCATAGTCAATAGGTCTCGCTTTTCGCGATCTTATAAGTATTTAGTTATGCAGCACAATATCCTCGGTGCAACAACATCAATCGTTTGAATGGCTAAACACTTATAAGGTCCCAAAGGCGAAACCTATTGGCTATGCCAATGCTTGTTTTTGTTAGGAACAGGGAGATTAAGGGGTATATCAGCAAGGAACGGCGATGAATAACACAAAGCGTGCTTAGCGCTTTGTTATTCATCGCCGTCTATCTCTGGAATTTATCGCCCTGGTAGTCCGTTATCAACAGCGCGTTGCTCCAGGGCGATAAAAAATCCAGAGATAGTGGGGGAAATCGCCGTTTTCAGCGATGCTCCCTGCAAAAGGGCGATAACCTTGCTGATACGACCCTGTGGTTGTAGCAGCATAATCCACCCCCTATGTTAGGGATGGGTACGTCAGGATTTTAGCAGATGTTCGTTTTTGGAGAAAACAGCAGTTTTCTCCAAAAAATAACGTCTGCTAAAATGCTGGGGCAGCCGTGTAAATATTGTGAAGTGCACATCAGAGATATTTGCAAGGCTGTTCTGCCCAGTGACCCCACTTTGCATCTCATTAGGGATGCAAAGGGAGGCGTCGGAAAAGAGGTGCTAACATGCGATTATGCATGTCAGCATCCTCTTGTTAATAGGGCGATAGTTTTATCTCTGCTTTTTTGGCTTTTGAAGCCAAGAAAGCGGAGATAAAGCCCTTATTAATATGCCCCTAAGTGATTTGCCCAGAATCACAGGATGTTGAGCGTCATTGCCGAGACTTGAGCCTGGTTCCCCAGATTTAAGGTCCACCGCTCTTGCCATTAAGCCACATCATATTGAAGTTCAGATATTAATTTTGAAATAATTAATGCAGTAAAAGAGCTTAGAAGCAAGTAGCTCTAAAAGGTTACGTTAAGTTGTACTGGACCAGAACAAGGCCTCTGTTCGGGGTGACAACGATGGATTTCAATATGTGGAAATAATTTCCCTCTAAAAAAAAAAATCACTTTTTCAGGTTGCACATTTTCTAGGATGAAAGCGAAATGTAATATATTATGAGTGCCACTATCTGTTCCTGTTTTATTGTGCTTGTACAACTAACATGTATCCAACATTCGAAATGCATAATGTTGCTCCTCCCACTAGAGCTGCCAAATGTTGCCAGTCGATGACAGCAGGGTGCTCGTTGAGTTACAGCCAGTTTGCATAAAACCTCAGCCAACTGGCCCACTCCCCCTTCCTAGGAAATAGCGGGATTGATGGCGTACTAAAATCAGACACGAGTAGTTGCTGTAATCAGATGGCTACACCACAGAGTCGCTGTGAGAGCTCTGAGCGCTGCGCCATATCCCGCGGGGGATGAGGGCGCGCACAGCGGTGAGAAGAGGGCCAATCTGCAAAAAGCACATGGCGAGATAAAGAGAACCGCGAATGAAGACAGGGAGGCAGCGCGTGCAGAGCTGCAGCTACTGTTTGTAGTGACAGGCCCGTGGCCTAGCCCTCTCTGCTGGGCGGAGATTAATGGCGATACGCGGCACAACAGCCACGAGCGGATTAGTCGTGGGAGCTTATTATTAAAACTGCGCTCTCCCTGCAGCTGCGCTCCATCCTCGCCTTATCCACGCAATGATAACATTTCCAAGTCGAGCAGACATTAAGAGTTGTTTATTGCTTTTCCCTTAGTTAAGTCTCAACCCAAAAAAAACGTGAAATAGTGCTTCTGCCAGAATGAAAATTGATAAAACGAAAGACTTTCGTTAATCTTTGAAAGCTGCTGGAGGGGTGTTCTAGAAATCTGGTTACTTTTGTGCGGTAATGAGGATTATAATAGGAGACTTCAATTCAACTTTCCGCTTTTATAAAATCCTGCAGGTAATATTTCCTCTAATGAAGCCTAGCAAGGCACAAACCGTGTTCTCTCGACAAACTGCTAATGCCTTCCAGCCTTCCAGAGGTCTACCTCTTCCTTACGAAACAGGATTTTTTTTCTGATCGCTGGTCTGCGGATGGATGGCTTTAGGGATTTGCCTGAAATCACACAGCGCATTCCAATGGAACTTTCTACTCTTTGAGACCTAAACTCTAACTAGCTTTACATTGGTTGACGATTCCGACTATCTAGTTGCCCTCTGTACATCTCCTACCCTTGTACTTTTCAAAAATCACTCCATACATATCGGTTTTGTTCTCGGATATTTTTGCACACCGCAGTTCACATTGAATGAGCATAGGCTTCATTTTTGAAAGAAAACTTCTATTTGTATTTACAGCGTCAGGAATGGAGGTATTTTCCCTTTTCAAATGTGATATATGTCAACAAAAATTCTACGAGCACGGTGAAATTACCATACTTTCAAATCTGCTCGTTGGTATGGATTTATGGTGGGGATTCCTGGATGCGTCCATGAGCAAAATCAGGGAACACCCAGGAGCTTGCATGTTTCTGGGTATTCATCAATTATTGGGAGGTAGTGTTCTATTTTGAGAACAATTCCAAATGTACTAGATAAGGGAAGGAAAAAATGCCTTTTCAGTTTCCGACTTTATTACTGGTGGTGAAGGGTGATATATATGGATGATAATATTTTAGTAATTGAAGAAAATCCATTTGACGGGAGGGTTTGCACTTTTGTGTTTAATTTCTATATGCTGAAAAGTACACCTGTTACACTTCCATAGACAACGTCTGCTACTGGTTTAGGGTCCTAGGAATACTCAAGGAATTCTATGTGATTTCTGAAAAAGTTGCAATTTAAAAGTTGCAATTTACTCCGAGCAGAGGAGTAAGTTTAAAGCCAACAATAATTTATACTTGTGTATAAAAGCTGTACAAAAATATAAATAAACGAATGAAAAAACACAAAACGCCTTGGTAACAGTAGCGTAGCAAATGCGAGGATGCAATGGGTCCAGGTGTAAACAAGGAAAGTGGCTCCTTTGGCTGCTGGGGATAGTAAAATACAGAACTGCCGGGACCCGTTGCATCAAACCTGTTGCACTAATGGTAGCTACGCCCATGCTTAGTAAGTGTTGTATAGAGTCATCTATGCTGGCAAACATTAAGGTGCCTATTACAATGTCTGGCAGACTTGCATCTGCCGACAACGTCTTGGAAACGACCTGACCGCCTCATTAATATGCAACCGCACATGGGAGCATGTGTTACATCCGTAAACCGGCCGTAGTACATGCTCCCATAGGGACTTGTGAGGTAGTGTTAATCTCAAGGTGCCTGCAATGAGGTGCAGGGATTAACAGGGGAGTATCGTAGGTGCCCCCTTGGCCACCAACTGGAATCCGCAAAGGAAAGGGGGCCCTGCTAGGGGCTTCCAAACACGCTTTCTGAAAGGGTTTTCATGTCTAAAAGGCCGGCATGGAAACCCTCCTGTAAACCATGCATCATAATCCAGATGGTGTAAACCGCCATCCATTTGGATTATGAGTTGGTTCTGACTGGCCGACGGGCTCCTTGAACCCATCAGAAGCCAGCTGGAATGAACGGCTGGTTTCAATTCCGACCAGATGAATCAAAATCAGGTGGTCGGAATAGAAACCGACCATGTTGGTCGTAAGGCCTTAGATCTGATGTCGGTGGATTTACAACCAACATCATACTAGGCCCAAAAATGTCTATTGCAATGTTTATAGGAACATTCTTAAAAGTTCAAAGGGCGAGAAATTGGAAAATTATGAGAGAATGCAAAACTGGCACAGGCAAAGTGTCAGTCTTCACACTGAAGCAAACCAAATAAATTGTTTCATGAAGAATTAATTGTATTGACTTATATTTCTTTAATTGTTTCATGATCCTTCAAAACCTTACAAAGACAACACGTGCCTTACACTTGGTGCACACTGACACCTGCTGTACTGTCTGCTGTGCACAACACAGTCCCTCAATAGTTTCTCAAGAGTGTATTGTAGTATTTCATATGTTTTTCTTTGGTTTATAAACCTGTAATTTTGAAAGACCCTTCAATACAATTCGCCAAGGATGAAGCCCATGTTGAATACAACATTCCAAAAACTTATGCAGTGGGGGCTGGTGAACTTTTAAACTCGTTGGTGGAAAGACTTTTTTTGAATTGCATCAAGCGAGAAAACTAAGAGAGTAAGTCTGATTTCTTTTAGGGGATGTGGAGGCTTCCTCCTCAAGATAAAAAGTCAAGTGGTTCATTTAACAATTCCATTTTAACACAAATGTGATCAAACACCCAGGGTATTTGAAGGGGCACCAATGAAATATTCCAACAGTTTTGTGATGTGGCAGGCAAGCCTTATCATCCCTAGATGTGTTGCACCTTACCCTCTTCAAGAATATGTTGAGAGAATGGCATCAAAACAGAGTAGATCATTTGTGATTTTAACCTTATGGCCCACTGCCTCTGGCTATACTGGTTGCTAAATTCCCTGAATCTGAGTTATAGACGCAGACCGCAGGCAGTCGTTTTGTCTATGTTTTAATGCCATCCTGGACACTACACTTGCCTTGTATTTTTATCCGATCCCAGTCCCAGAACTCATATTGCATGAATAAGTTTGCCAAAGAATATATCAGTTGGCTGTCTATCTTAGATTCTAACATTTCCTAACGTGAGTGTTATTGCTTAGGTACGTTTTGTGAAAGGCTTCTAGTTTCCAACCTACAGTGTATTTTCACCATAGAGAAATGATATTCTAAGTTGTGGTCAGCACCAAGGAGCAATATTTCTTTTCTTCTGGATTGGTGGAACAACACTACAGTGGCCTTCAATTACATCAGAAAGTGTCAATTCCTCTCTGTTATGCTAGGTGAGATTGCCAGCCTCTTGTCTAATGGGATGTGAAGTCAGTGATAGAGGATGATGCCATTACCCTGTTATAAACAAAACACTTTGTGGTAGCAAATACAACTCATGATGTCCCCATGAAAAAGGTTTATTCTTAGACAGACACCTACTTGCTTGTCCCAGACACTTCTCTTGCAACAGCCATAACCATCAGGCAAGAATACAGAATTTAATGACGATCCGAAATGATGAAGTGGCACAAGTACAGCAGTGGTGTGATGCAAAATTATGTAGTCCCTCCTGCAGAATCTGGCATGGAACCACAACGGCTCCCCTATCTCACATAGATTCACAGCCCTGAAATGGGGCCCCTGATGTGTAGCCCCCCCCCAATGCCAAAAGGCAGAAGGGTCCCTTTGTTATAATTTTAATCTGACACACAATGTGGAATTTGCAGGGTAAATTTGAGACAACAGAATACAATATAGTAAATGTGCATAACAAATTATAAACATTAGTAAATTAACATAAATAATTATACAACCGATTAGGGGACCATGACAAATTACAAACTATCATATTGTTTCTCCTTAATAATTAAATTTCCCTTCGCCCTCGGCCCGCTGAACCGAAGAGATAGGGTTCCTAGCGCTGGGATACCTCTGGGTGACTACGTGCTCTACAAAAATAAATAATAATAATAATAATAATAATAATAATAATAATAATAATAAATGAAGTAACAAATTATGGAGACAAATAGAATTCCCAAGATTTAAATACATGGATGAGACTCATAAGGGAAAAAGGCGAGAAAAGGCGAGAAAGAAAGAAAGCAAATGTGAAGGAAATCATGCTATGTCAAAATAATTAGGCTTTGATGATACACTACTACAAGAAGACTGAAGACTTTGAAAACGACTATTTCCTCTGATAGCTTACACTACTCATCCAAATGATGATCGCACTCCCCTGATAGTTTCAAGTGCATAACTGATGTACTTAATGCTTCAGCTTCAATAAATGCACTATCACCCTGGCCCGAGGAAACCAGTGTTCTTTTCTATGTATACATTTTGTTCACACCTGGAGAATTGACGCCTAATTGTTTTTCTGAAAATTCATCATAATTACTATTGAACGGTGCTACTCACTTCAACTCCACCATAACATATTACCTTACTTACCAGAACTTTGGGGCATATTACCAAGCAATAGCGATATTTATCGCTATTGCTTGGTTAGAGACAAAGATTTACCGCTGAGCTGCGGCGATTTTTACCGCAAATAAACCTTGGTATTACCAAGGTTTATTGCAAATACGATAAAAATCGCTGCAATGCATGAATATCGCTGAAAAGTCAGCGATATTCATTCATTACCGAGCTAATGCTCTTAGCCATGTTATCCACCTCCCATTGGATAACATGGCTAAGAACTGCTCAGGGCAGGTGTTAGCTTTTGGATATATTCGCGCTTAGAGCGAATATCTCCAAAAGTTGATAATAGGAGATAGCGGTGTTAGCAACTGTTTTCAGTCGCTAACATCTTGGCACGCCCACTTTGCATGTCATTAGTGATAAACATCACTGACATGCAAAGTGGGGCCCAAGATGGTCGCTATCTCCTACTAGCTGTCGCTAACTGGTGTTAGCGACAGCTAGGTAATAGGGAGATACTTTTATCTCCGCTTTCTTGGCTTTTAAAGCCAAAAAAAAGCGGAGATAAACCCCCTTGATAATATGCCCCCTTGTTCCTGCCTTTACAAAAATAAAAGCATACTATTACTACTACCATTTTTCTCCACACTACATAGCATGTTCCATCTAGCTTTGGTGCTGTCTCCTGAAACCTAGGGCCTGATTTAAGGTTTGGCGGACAGTACTCAACTGTCATGGTGACAGAGTACATTTCCTATGTCACCCTCATGGAATATCAGCCACATTTAGAGATTACCACCAGCCCAGCAGTTATCTCTGCAAATTGTGAAAAAACGCTGTCATATACGTTCCTTTCAAAGCAGATGTGTGTGGGTGGCAGCTGTCAGTTTTGATGGTTATTTACCAAACATTTCCAAAGTTTTTGTTTTTCAGAAATAAACTTCCACAGGAGGAGTTTGTTTCCGAAAAAGAAAAGCCCAATGGCCCCCATAACCTGGAAGATTTCTCCCAGAGTGTGAGGTTCAATGTGGTTTTTGTCTGGCCCTCACTTTCAGGTTTTTAGTGGTAGTGACAGACAGAAAAAAGAGACATTATATAATCCACCAGAAAAAAGGCAGACAGTGTAATGTCCTTCCTCTGCCTGCCCCTACTCCATTTGGCCACCAGAGGAAGTTTTCCTTCAATGAAGCTAACAGGGGGTCATCAACAGAAAACCCAAGTTCTGCCCATCTTTAAATGAGGCAGGCAGACTGAGGATTTGGCTGGCAGGGTACCGCATTTGCAATGGAGCCACCACCTGCCAACCTATAAATCAGGCCCTTCATCTAGTTTTTCTTTCCAATCTCTCTTTCCACCCTACAAGGATTTAAGTCTGAACTTGGTTTGTCTATTTAAAGTAGCATAAAAGGAGAAACCTTAATGGAAGTTTATGTCGTGTAATGATATTGCAGTAAAAATATATTTTAGCTGTTCTTTTACACCCATTTTGAATGCCACAGCTAACTGTACACAATCTCCCAATACTGTATTAGGCTGTTCTTGTTCTACTAGTAAATTCATGTATGGAGATACTAAAGCCCCCCTTTAGTAAACAGTGCCTTGTTTTCCCAAAATCTATGGCACATTACCTGAAATCAATTGACCACCATTGTCTGTGGTAATAAAACTTGGAGTTTCCTCTTCGAAAAATAATGTTTTGAAAAATAATACTACATCTGTGGTTGGATACAAAGTCCACTCCATTGGAAGCTGTTTAGAAAATATATGTTAAAAATGATTAAGTACTTTCTGTGTGCTCTAATTAATAGTTCCATAAGGCTCACAAAGTTCAATGCAAAATCAAGCTCTGGCTCAAGGAGCCGATGTGTATTTAGGTGTATGACCTGCCACTCCATCAGGGGGACAGAGTAAAATACTGTGTACCCGTGATGGAGGAACCACGCAACAAATTTATGAATGATCGCCAAGCAGGCGCTCATTTATAAAAACATTGCCAAGAACCACAGTCACAGTGGTTCCTGGCAATGCATATTACCCTGTGCAGTGGGGCTGCATCAGCAGGACACAACCCTGTAGCACAGAGTATTTGGTTTTCTACACAAAAAGAAAGTCCCGAAACAGGATTTTCATTTTGTAAGAAACAATATAATGCTGTCCTTGCCATTGGAGTCTACTCCCATGTTGGGGAGAGCATTACAATGTTTGTACTGTTCCGTACCACCAGGTTTTACATGGCGGTAAGGAACAGTAAAAATTGACTATATATCCACCCATCCAAATTGGGAGGGTGGACATTTAGCCAATCTCTGCGAGCTCTTACTCCAGAGGGCTGTAGGACACGTTAAGCTATGGCGGAGACAGAGTAGTATCTGCCATTGCCAAATTGAAGGTTTGCCTAAATTTAAATTAGGTGGGCAAACCTTCATGTTGGTGGTTTGTATACTCCAATGCGGTTACACCACTACATAAATCACCACTTAAAGTGTCTTTAACCCCTTCGCTGCGGCGGCTATTCCGCCGCAGTGCTAAGGGGGAGGCGGGGCCGCACGGCGCTCCCGTACTCCTGATGGAACTGCTCCGTCACGGCCCGCGGGTGAGCTGTGCTTGTGACGGAACTGTTCCGTCACGGCCCGCCCAGTCTTTAGAACATCAGCGCAGGCGCGGGCCGTGACAGAACCGTTCCGTCACCAGCACAGCCCACCCGAGGCTCGTGACGGAACGAGCATGGGAGGGGTTAAACAGTTATCTGAACTCTGACAAAACTAACAAGGAGTAGCATGTCTGGAGACATCATCAGACATATAAGGCCACGAAAAATATTAATTTATTTTATTTTTGGTTCATATTTCTACCATGATTCGCTTGAGGGCATTCCAAATAATTGTCTCTCTTATTGAACATAGAGAAACACAATTGTCTTCCCTTAACCGAACTGTGGGGCATATTAGCAAGGGCGGTATCGCGCACTTTAGCGGCACTTTTTGCCGCTAAAGCAAATGTACTAGTGCTTTCAATGTAGGTACAGAGCTGAAAGTGTCTTTTGCTTAAGGAGCTCAAAGTAATAATGTTATATTACATTCACAAGTGGAGTCATAATTGGTAGAACCTTTAAACTGCCCAAGCATATCAGTGTAGGATCAAACCTGGTCAACACGAGGAATTACCCTATTGGTAATTTCTAAACATCCTTAGTAAAGTGCGTTGTGCTTGGGAGCCTACCCTCAGCAGGATGTTTATCTAATTCTTTTTGGTCTGAGGCTCTATTGATTGTGAGGAATGACTGAATGTGTAATTATGCTGTTGTTTTCTATTACTGTGCAACTACTAAACAAAAAAATGTGGGTAGTACTCTAACACATTTAAAGTATTCTTTTCTAATTGTGTAGCAAACGTTTTGTTGTGATGAATGAATTGTAGCCAAGGAGTATCTTTGAAGATTATTTATTAGTCTTAGTTGTAGAATGGTATCCAAGTACCACAGACCCACCAGGAGTAGCCTGCCTGCTGCTCAGACCATACTGCAACTTTCACACCTCACCACACAGGCACCCACGCATTCCATTCGTCCTCACCACACCTACATTCCACACAGAACAATCATAGTCGCTAAGCAGCTCGGACCCAATGTAATGGAGAAGTTGCATGAATACATAAGCAAGATATAACACATTCTCCCGCTTTAGAAAGAAAGTAAAATATAAGAGACTAGATGGAAACAACTATTCACATATATATACAGATAAAGGGATATTTGTTCAATACACACGGATACAAGGTAGAACAAAACATCTTGTGAAGAACTAAGCAATAAAGAAAGCAGAGAAGATGCATTATATAAATGGATAAAAATGTAGAGAACGAAACTGGCGAAACAATATTGTCTTGAACATCACATCACATGTAACTAGAGAGCAGACTAAACTTCATGTGGGGAACAGAATCAGTCAAAAACACGTGAACACACAGAAGAAGTGGGTGTGAAACACCCAACCAAACATCCCAACAAAGGGCAACCTATGTAACGTGTACCCACAGGTGACATGATACCCCAAAACACCATCCATAATATAAGGGCATGAAGTGAAACATGTAGACACGGGTAAACTGCACCTATACAGAGGTTCCTCATGTAAGGGCGTGGAACGCAAACTGTAGGAATGGAAGTAGCACCCATTAAGACACCCCTCACTAGTGCCCTTTGGATGCTAACATTTAACCTTGAACTCTTTCTTCTTTTTACAAATAAGCATTTTTAATTAATTGGAAACAATTTTTTTAATTAAAGTTATTATCATTAAAAAACCTGAATTTTCTCCTCTCACTTCGTCCTCATTGAGTGTCTTTATAGTGACTCAATTCAGACACTCTGCTGGCTAAATTAACTGCTTCAGTTAATGTGGGATTCCAGTATTATAATAACTGCTCCCGATTTCTTTTCTTGAACAATGTACAAATATTGAATCCCTAATATTAAGCTCTACAATATGAAATTCACATTTAGCCCATATTATATGTAAAGCTGCCACATATGCCTTGATAGGTTCATTACTCATCTGATGTTTTGTATGGAAATACTGTCTATCCATAATAATGTGTGGTTCCCCTGTAAAATGTAATTTCAACCGTTCAAGACCTAAATTCATCATATTCCCCTGCACATGGTTCCCCTAGTTGTAAAACAGCTGATAAATGGTAAAATATTCCCTGACCTTGGGGACACAGCAGATTGAGTGAAAGTGCCTTTGTTCAGGGATGAACTGTTTTAGCAACAATGGCTAACATATAATTATTTAAAAAAGTCCCAAGCATTTGTCAAATTTAATCAGGTTCTTGCATAAAATGTGTGAGGTGATTTACACATTACGTTTTGCAAACAATGTTTAATGTTCCAATCAACAACTAAAAGAACGGGATAATTTGGAATGAATATATGGGGAATAAACATGCTAATGTTGTGTTATTATAAGGTTGTGAACTAATAAGGAGACAAAAACATTAACAATTATATGAACTTAATGCAGAGAAAGACCCAATCTGCTTCACTGTTTCACCAAATGTTAAAAGAAACAAAACACTTAACGAATACTTATCACAGAATGGCAATACCATTGAGTACAAGTAATTTCAACAGAAACAAAAAGGCATCGCGCATGTACACTGGGGCACAGTAGTTTTCTGTATATCCACATACATGCGGGCTTATCTGTCAGTGTGTGTGAATAAATTGCATAGAATGTACCAGTGCTCAAAGTAAGCCAGTCTTAATGCAATGTAAAATCAATGAAGGCAACACCCTTCATTATGAAAGGAATACCCACACAGTGATCCACACCAGATGGAGCTCTGGATTATCTAAGTGAGACAAGCAAAACGTACACTGTGAGGTATACAGAAGAGTAAATCCTCAGACCAGGCTGATTTAGGACACTAGGACACCTGTAGCTAATACTTTGAAAATGAGGATGGCTGAAGGTGCAGCAGTGAACTTTCCCATATCACTGACAATGTGGAGTCGTATAAAACTTGAGAAGGCCCCTGGAATATGACGTTTATCGGCAGACAGAATCCAACCCAGCTTTTGCGCGACTTTTTCTTACAAAAAAAATAACTTGTAGGCAGGAATACACATTTTTGATGACGGTGTTACATAAGTGCATAAGAAAGAAGTCAATTTAAGCTGACATAGAACCGCACGAGGAAGGTAAAAATACTAAATAACTATTACTAATTATGCAAAATTTTATGAGAACACAACATATTATGGAATGCTATATGCCTTCATGATCTGTGTACAAAATTATGCTATACATGAGAGTATTACAGTATGCATGGCATCAAAAGCCGACAAGAGATTGTCTTTTGACCAATGAAATTTGCATTCTTTAGTGAACAATTTCCTCTATTGTGTCCTTTGCATGTAAAGTTTATTAAACTGAAATAGTAAGTGTAGGAAAGTAGGTTTCTACACATTTAGCCCACTATTTTCTGTGTTTTTAAACTACCCATTGTTAGAAATGGGAGTCTCTAGTTGGCAGTGGCTTACACCTTGTACAAGTAGGGACCCTTATTCTAGTCAGGGTAAGGTGATTACACAGCTAAGATAACCTTTGTTCACCCCTTAGTAGCTTGGCACAAGCAGTCAGGCTTATCTCAGAAGCAATGTGTACAGCATTTGTACATTAAGACACAGTAACACAGTGAAAACACTACAAATGAACAATGCACCAGTTTAGAAAAATAGCCAATCTTTATCTGAATAAAACAAGACCAGAACAACACAAATCCAACATACACAAGCAAATATATAATTTAAAAAAGGTTCAACATAGTTCAGTTCATGGAAAACTATGGAAGCATCACTTTTGTAGTGTAAAGTACCTGGGATGCATCATGATCAAAAGACGAAAAGAGGCACAGGGGATATGAGGCACCAAAAACACAGCGATGCGCCAATTCTTACTCTCAGGGGAGGTGATGTGTCAATTCCTTACTGTCAGAGAAGGTGATCCTTCAATTCCTTGTTGCAGTGCAGAGGAGGTGATGCAACAATTCCTTGATGTCAGGGGGGTTGATACGTCAGTTCCCTTCTGCAAGAGGATGTGATGCATCGGATTTTGGACACGCGGCCCCGGTTCTTTACTGCTGGACAATGCCGATGAAGTCTTGGCGCACAGGTACGATGCGTGGACAATCCAGGCATGATTGGGGTGATGTGGCAGCAGTAAAACAGATGCTGCATGGAAAGGGGCGACCACTCGGTCCCCCCGAACGTATGGTAGGGGGCCCGGATCCTCCCGGGAAACCATTTTGGGCGGGGGCGTGTCACGGCTGGTATGCCCGAAGTGGCGTAGCCAGGGCGCGCCTTTTCCCGCCCAAGAGGGGTTGTCCTAGACACCTACATCACCGGCCACGCCCAAGAAGCGTATCGGAGGAGGGTACACGCCTTCCCGGAGAAGAATAAAGAGAGCGGGAATCCGAAGAAGCATCCTCTTGTTCCTGTGCTTGGAAGCTGCACCCACTCGTTGCACGTGAACCCTCGACGGAACAAGGAGCAATTTTGAGAACTTGTAATTCTTGTGTTTCTCTTTCAGCGACTTCGAGGCTCAGAGTTCAGGACCGTGTCGATCAACGTAGATCGGATCCTCGATAAGAATGCCGGGCAAGAAAGCAGGAAAAAAGTCCGGAACCGAACAGATGCTTCGCATGCTGGTAAGAGATATGGCGAACATGAAAAAGCAGATGGCGGCGATGAACAATCCGGGTAGACCAAAAAAGGTAATAGGCCCGGCTTTGCCGAAGGTGGTCCCCGAGGGTAGGGGGAAGCGGGTTGGAATAGGGAGGCGGGGGGTGAAGCCCCGGTCCCTGAGTTACCCCCGGCGAGCCCGGTTGTCCCAGTCGAGGCCCCGGGACCGATTCCAGACGCGGGTCAACCGATTCCGGTTGTTGTTACGCCCGCCGGGGAGGAGGACATGCCTCCGGAATTAGCCGCCCAGTTGGCCGCTTGGCTTGGAAAAAAGACGGGGGGTGCTCCGGCACCAGCAGACACGGCCGAGGAGGCCAAGTTACTAATGTAGCAGTTGCGGCAGTCGCGAGAGGCCGCAAAGACGAATGTTCCTTTTGTTCCCCCACAGGTGATCACGGAAGGACCGGCAGCTGGTGTCAAAGCAGCAGCGGGAACAGCACCGGAGCCGGGTAAGCAAGCATTGCCGATGGCAAGGGAGGGGTCTTTGCCCTCAAGACGGGAGAAGGTGGTCCAACATATACCGTTGGCCACTAAAGAATTGATATGGGCTGATAAGTATGTGAACATGTTTTCCCTGCTGACTGACCATCGAGAGATGGAGTATGTTCAGACACAAAAGGAGTTGTGGCACCCGAGTGTATGGCGAGCCAAAATGGCGGGATTTAGGGTGGATGAGACAATCTCGAATTGGGCCAGGGCCTTTGCAATGTTTTCTGCGATTATTGGGGAACGTAAGCCCGAGGTTTTGTCCGAATTATCCTGCTACCAGGCACGAATAATGGATTTTTATGATACATATGAGGGTGATGAGTGGATGGGGTACGATATGAAGTTTCGTAAGGCCAAAGAGCACGATTCATCTCTGACGTGGGATTGTCTCGACTCTATTTCTTGGCAGAAGCAGCTCCTGCCGGGCGCGACAAAGTCGTCCTCGCTCGGCGGGAGAGGGTCGGGACCTTCCCGCCAGCAGCCTGCGGCGCCCTTTCGAGCGAGCCCCACGGGCGATCATCAAACAAGGAACGGTGGAAACGGGGGTAGGAAAGGGGTCTGTTGGAATTTTAACAGAGGCAATTGCACTAGACCACAAGGGACATGTAAGTTCAGACATGCGTGTGCAGGTTACGGAAACTCTTCACATCCCGAGAGCTCATGCCGAGCCAAGAATGGTGATACAGGGGGTTGAGGAGGGGCTAAACAGGTCTGAGCAAGACCATCGGATACCGCTACCTACCCCTATTGATATCATGGCAATGATCCCCTGGCTAAATGAATACCCTGATCATGTCTCCGCTGGGGTGTTGAGGAACGGCTTCCCATACGGTTTCCACATCCCGGCGGGGGATTTTCGGGGGGAACCACTTTGTGAAAACCAATTGTCGGTTCAGCATAACCCAGCGGTGGTCGAAAGGAAGATTGCAAAAGAGGTTGCCCTAGGCCGGGTAGTTGGCCCATGTAGACACCCGCCAGTAACTAATTTCATCTGTTCCCCGTTAGGAGTGGTTCCCAAGAAGGACCCAGGGGAATTTAGGTTGATCCATAACTTGTCCGCTCCAAGGGGCCTCTCGGTGAATGATGCGATTGACCCGGGAGTTTGTTCGGTGCGGTAAACATCTTTCGACGATGCCGTCACCATGTTGAATCGCCTGGGGCCCGGAGCCCTGATGGCAAAGTCAGATATCGAGTCGGCGTTCCGGTTGCTCCCGGTACACCCACGGGATCAGCGTCTGTTAGGCTTTGTGTTCCAGGGACGTTACTACATGGATAGATGTATGCCAATGGGTTGCTCCATCTCTTGTGCTTATTTTGAGAAATTCAGCTGTTTTTTGGAATGGGCATTTATCAGGGCCACTGGCCATAGCCATGTTATGCATTACTTGGATGATTTTTTGTTCTTGGGGGCAGCCGGTGACACAAAATGTGCACAGGCGCTACAGGAATTTTGCACTCTCATGAAGAGGTTCGGGGTGCCATTGGCACCGGGTAAGACGGTAGGACCATCTACTTCACACGAGTTTCGGGGAATTGAGCTCGATTCAGTGGAAGGATGTTTCCGGCTACCTATGGAGAAAGTTACGAAGTTCAGGGCTTCCTTGGAACTATGCATTAGCAAAGAGAAGGTTACCCTACATCAATTGTAACAGGCGGTGGGCCAGCTTAACTTTGCCTCAAGGGTGATACCAATGGCCCGCCCCTTTTCCCGCTCGATTGCACAAGCCATGGTTGGTCTCAAGGAAGGACACCACCGCACGAGACTGTCTGCAGAGGTTCGCCAGGATATGCGCATCTGGTTGGCATTTCTGGCGGATTTCAACGGTCGAGTGGTGTGGAACAAGCCACCTGCGTCCTCGGACGAGCTGGGTTTGTGGACCGACTCGGCTGGGAGCGTGGGATTTGGCGCCATCTTTGGTAATCGATGGTCGGCGCTAACATGGCCGACGTGGTGGCACACCAGCGGTCTCACAGGTAACATTGGGTTTCTCGAGTTATTCCCCATATTGGTGGCTCTGAAGGCATGGCCGGAGGAGTTCCGAGATCGCTCGGTTGTGTTTTGGTCTGACAATATGACTGTCGTTGAATGTATAAATAATCAGGCAGCACGCTGCAAATGGATACTGAGATTGCTTAAGGAAATTGTACTACTTTGCATGAGACTGAACGTAAAATTCAGGGCGAAGCATGTGCCAGGTGTATTGAACCACGCGGCTGATGCGCTCTCTCGTTCACACATGCAGGCTTTCAGGGGTTATCTACCTTCCGCGGACCTAGTGGCGGCACCATTCCCCGAAGCACTCTGGCTACTCGGTGCCCCGGATTACAAGACCTCGTGGCAGCAAGCTTAGCTCCCAGGACAAGGAAGGCATACGAAGGAGCGTTTCGTTCCTATTGTGCATTTTTGGGTCCGGCTGGGGGGGAATATTGGGGGCAGGAGGATTATGTCCTGAAGTTTCTAGTAGCACTGCACAGTGCAGGCCGATCAGTGGCAACGGCCAATAGACACCGGGCCGCCATTTCATTCATGGCGCAGGCGCATGGCATCAAGGACCCGACATCGTCCTTTTTAGTGAGGAAAGCACTTCGGGGTTGGCAATGCCTCGAGGGTCGTAGAGTCGACGAGAGGTACCCGATTGGGTTAGAAAGGTTGTCTCTCCTGATAGCAATACTCCCCACGACATGCTCCTTCCAGTTCGAGGCAGTGCTGTTCCGGGCCGCTTTCCCATTAGCGTTCCATGGGGCGATGCAGGTTAGCGAGCTGGTGGCTAGAAATAAGAACGATGTGGAAGGAGGGCTGGGTCAGGACTGCATTCTGATTAAGGGTGACTCAATGGTGATCACAATAACCAGGTCCAAGACCGACCAGAGTGCTATGGGTGACAGTATTATTGTCCAGCGCATGCGAGGGTCCCCCTTGTGCCCGGTAAGGTGTGTGGAGGAGTATTTGGCACAAAGAGGGAAAACATGGGGGGGAAGCTTGCTGAGACACATCGACGCCACCCCACTGACGTTGTTTCAGTTCCAGAGGGTGTTAGCAATGGCAATCGCAGCAGCGGGCTTGGACCCAGGTGATTTTGGGACCCATTCTTTTAGGATAGGGGCTGCAACGGAGGCTACAGCCAGGGGTCAGAGTGTTGAGAAGGTGAAACAACTGGGACGATGGTCCTCAAACTGTTATAAGAGGTATGTGCGGTTGCACATGTTGTAAAGTCATTTGCATGCACTCACGCCTCCTGTCTTCTGTTTGGTTTACAGTTTCGCGAGCAGGCTATGCGGGGCGGACTGGGCAGTCGACCCGGCACCTGGGGAGCAGCGGTCTGAGATCACCGGCTGAGGAAAAAGTGGTGTGGGTCGTAGGCCACTCATACGTGAGGCGGGCCGGGGACGTATTCAAAGCAGGTG
The DNA here is from genome assembly GCF_964263255.1 of Lissotriton vulgaris. Classification (NCBI taxonomy): domain Eukaryota; kingdom Metazoa; phylum Chordata; class Amphibia; order Caudata; family Salamandridae; genus Lissotriton; species Lissotriton vulgaris. Next base: position 1,650,653,493 of record NC_141689.1, read on the forward strand.
ACGTGACTCACGCAGCTGGGGAATACGGGTACAGGGTGACCTTCCACGGAAGGGGCGGGCTCTGTATTGACCAGTTTGAATCTTTTGTTGAGGGTCTGTTAGGGCGGCAGAGGTCACCGCCATCTATACTCATAGTACACCTTGGGGGCAATGACTTGGTGACACTCGGGAAGTGAGTATTACTCGAGCGAGTTTTATCTACTGTTAGCTGGCTGGCGAGGAGAATCCCGGGGTGCACTATAGGGTGGTCCCACATGATTCCCATGAAGGTATGGCGAGGGGGTCTCTCTGTGTCAGCATTGAACCATTCAGTTAAAAAAGTCAATAATAAACTCAGTAGGTTATTTCGCTCGGCGCAATTGCACTGTATTCCGCACGGATGTATTAGGGGGGATAGCATGTATCTCGAGGATGGTGTCCATTTGTCCCGGGAGGGGAATGTCTTACTCATAGGAGACTTCGTAGCATGGCTAAAGGGTTTGAATAAACATGACCTTTAATAGGAGTTTGTGGGGGGGCCGGATAGCCGGTCAACTATCCGGCCTGTGGCGGTAAGGTCATGATCGGTGAGCAGTAATTTCAAGGTCCCTAGAGGGGGGGCGCCACCCAATATGGATGGGAGCGCCGGGGGAGGCGGCCATTGGCCCCTCACACGGGGAGGCGGCACCCACTAAGTATGGGTCGCCTAAGGGAAGACGGTCATAGGCCTCTTCCAGGGGAGGAGGCGGCTAGATGCCCCTCCTACGAATTTCCTGGGGCCCGGATATCCGCGACGGCGGATATGGTAGACAGTGTGGGGTGGGAGGGGGGTCCACGCTACCTTCTTACGGACACCTCACACGAGTCCTCGGACGACCCTTAAGATGGCGTCGAGTTAAAATAGGGGGCCCCGCAAGACAAGGGAAATTGGAGTTGGCACAGAGGTACAGTCCTCTGCGCGCCCGCCCTCACACCGTGAGGGGGAGAGTTCTGGTAGTAGGGATCTGACACCGGTTGCGACCTTGCCGTTGGCCCGTAATGTTAGGATGTACAATTTTAATTTAGAAAGTATGCATTTGCAGGATGTTAGACTCGGCTAGGAAATCCTCTGTACTAGAGATTTGTTAAGGATAGCCAAAGAACATGTCTTCATCGAAATGTAATAAATGAAATTTGTACATGATATGAAACTGTTAATTTAATGTTTTTAATTTTGTTTCATATTTTAATAAATACGGCCGGGAGGGTAACTCCCTCCCGCCTTCCAAAAGTTCAGAACTGCGTCCGTCTTCCCATCCTTGGGGATTGTGTTGGGAGGGGGTGACAGGCATCCCGGCCATATTGATTCTTCCAGCCCCAGCAGATGATGTGCCAAATCTTCAGCCACACAGCATGGCCTGGGTTGGATTCAGAGTGGGTGCCTCGGATGTTGGAGACAGAGTACTCAGGACTCGACCTGCGGCGATCTTGGAGCAGGCGCTGCATTGATTCTTTGGCTACACTGTGGCGATGCATTGGTTTTTCAACCGCCCACCAAGTTTCTAGCTGCACCATGTTTAAGGGTAATATCCTGTCCCTGCTGCCAAGCATTCCCTTGCTTTTAAATTGAGATTTATCAGACACATACAGCGGAGATAAACTAGAATGACAACCTCCTCTTTTTACACCTGCCATTTTGGATTTTTACGTTCACTCCAGTATTGGAAAATCTTTTTCCTCATCCTTGCACATGCCACCCTGTACTATTATACACAGGGGAAGTCCCACAAAGTACTGGAATGTCAACATCTTCTTGGGTGCGCACGCCATCTTGGTGAAGCAACATCATGGAGTACCTATGCATCTTGATCATCATTGCATCTATTGGTGATTTCTAACATTGGACTGCAGTGCTTACTAAAAAAAGTTAGAATGGCAACCCAAAGGAGCATCACCAAGCACTAAAGTTCTTGACCGTCTATGCACCTATCAATGATTCCCCACCACTGCGCACATACACACAGACACACATGCACACATGTATATTTATATGTACTCACAGAAAAAAACATAGGTTTCATCGGTTTTATAGTTAGCTGAACATTTCACTTGTACAAAACCATAGAAATGACTCCGTAATAGTTAGTTCTGCTAACTATAACAAACGCGCCCGCAATGCACTGCTGATGATGTCACATATTACATCGTTCATGACATGGTCAGTGACATCACTGATGACATCTCAAATGACATCACTGATGACATCATCCAGTGAATGAGGTTTAGTTTGAAATTTAAATATGTACTATATATATATATATACCAATGTGCATTGAAGAGTGAGTGGATATATAACGGTCTGGATGGAGGATTTAGTAGCTGCCTGTATTAGTGAGTAATTAAAAGTGTCTCACTTAATACATGGATTAGTAACTGAACAATGTGAATGTGTGTATCACTGTCTCTGTTGTTGTATAACATGCTGCATCAGTTGGTCACTAACTGCATGAGTCTGTATATTAGTTATTGATTAGTTGTGTGAATGGTTGATTGACTAGGTGTATAGGTTTAGGCGTGCATGTGGAAACAGTTGTTTGGGTGACTGAGTGTATTTATTTGTGTGTTGGTGAGCGAATATATGTTTTAGTTGTACATCTTCAACAAAGTAAAAAAATGAAAGGCTTTGTATGTGAGAGTTGATGTATATAAACAAGTATATGTAAGATTCAGTGAATTTGAGAGTAACTATATGAATGAGTGTATAATTGTAATGGTGATTTTTTAACATATTAACTATGAGTTACTATGTGTTTGAATAAATGAGGTGTGTGTATAATTGTGTAAGTGAGTAAATGTAGTGTGATAAATTTTTTTCATAAGTGAGTAGGATGACTGCATAACTGAATAAGATGACTGCTTATGTGTCAATGTATATATATGTGTATAAGTGCATTTGATAGTGTTCTATTAATTAGTGAGTGCATGTATACGTGATTCTGTTGTTGAATGGGTAGTTGTGTGTGTAGACTTAGGAATCAGTGAGTGGGTATGTAGTAACTGGTTTTGGCGTGTCAATGGTTTCTAATATGGTACTCTGTATTTTACAGTGAGTGATGAAAGGTTATATTAGTGTATGAAGAGAGGGGAACAGATTGTCACGTGGATGATATCATCAGTGATGTCATCATTGATGTCACTGACCATGTCATGAATGATGTAATATGTGACATCATCAACAGCGCATTGGGGGTGCGCGAGTTATAGTTAGCAGAACCTATTATAACAGAAGAATTTCTATGGTTTTGTATGAGTGAAATGTCCAGCTAACTATAACACCCATGAAACCTATGTTTATTTCTGTGAATTTCAAAGGATTTTAAATGCTGATTTCTTACCATAACGTCTCTAAAACCTATCGTTTTTGCAGTGAATTGTAAAGGTTTTTTAAATACTAACTTTTAAGTGTAATAGTAGTTATACCTATTTTTTTGTACTGATTTTCTACAGTATTTTAACTGTTTATTCATAAATATTTCATTCATTAAATTACATTATATATTTTTCTGAAAATTGCAAAACAAATAAAAAAAATCAAACTGAAATATTGTTTAATTTTTTTGTTTAATTTTTTTCTTTTAATATATTTGTTATTTTCTCTTATAACATTTTTTTTCTGAGTCATGCACCCAAAGCGTACACATCACTGTGGATGTGCGGATTCTAGCCGCCATTTTAGAAAAGTCATGAAGGATCTGCGTTCGTGTGCGGCAGCTGCGTGTTTTTCAGTTACATCACATACATTTAATTTTACGTGATGCACGCTTGGTATGCGACCAGTCCGCGACTACCGCTCCTGTGCATTCACAACAAATGCGCATTACGGTATGCAACGCTTGACTCCAGTGGCATGGAGAGCACAGGACCCATGTCTGGGAGACTTATTTGTTATGAAGTTTCCTAATTTCCTCATTTACTACATTCTCCTTAGTAGGAAATACTTTCAGTTTTTTTACTTTGGTTCCATCAAGAAAGCATTCAGATGTGTCACACATTTGCCATAAATTCTGAATGTTAGCACTCTAGTTACTCATTAGATCACTGTAGTAAAGCTACTGATCACCAGGGAAGTCTGCTGCTGGTATTCAAAGTGCATGTTTCAGTCTGCATGTTAGAATTTTTTAATGAAATAGAAGAGGATTTGAGAAGTCAATATGTGCCCTAATTTTTCTTTCTGCAGCACTAATCATAATTTCTATGGCAAAATTAAGCCCCTCATTTTGACCCTTTGCAAATGAAATGTTTTAAGTGTTATGGCTTTATTCCAATAAAGATGGTTTCAGGTGTTCCATACTTTTGTCACAAGTAAGACTGATAGCGCTCTAGTTGTTCTTTAGAACACTCCGGGACATTTTGTTATTGGGCTATGCTTGAGCTACATCTGGGTGATATGTGTGCTACATTTGGGATCTTTTGTCTCTGGTGGCAATCCTGGGAGACTTATTTGTTATGAAGATTCCTAATTTCCTCATTTACTACATTCTCCTTAGTAGGAAATACTTTCAGTGTTTTACTTTGATTCCATCAAGAAGGCATTCAGATGTGTCACACATTTGCCATAAATTCTGAATGTTAGCACTCTAGTTGCTCATTAGATCACTGTAGTAAAACTACTGCTCACCAGGGAAGTCTGCTGCTGGTATTGAAAGTAAATGTTTCAGTCTGCATGTCAGAATTTTTTTTAATGAAATAGAAGAGGATTTGAGAAGCCACTCAAAATGTGCCATAATTCTTCTTTCTGCAGCATTAATCATACTTTCTGTGGCAAAATGAACGCTCTCATTTTGTTCCTTTATAAATTAAATGTTTTAACAGTTACCACTTTATTCCAATCAAGATGGCGTGATGTGTGCTATACTTTTGTCATTAGTAAGGCTGTTAGCACTCTAGTTGTTCTTTAGAACACTTTGAGAAGCTGCAGTGGAACACAAAGGAATCAACTGACGGTCTCTTCCCTTGTTGGGTGTACATGTTTTACTGAGAATGTCAGACTTCATTCTCACATGACTGAGAAAGATAATGTGGATTTACTGAAAATATGCTCCCAGTTTAGCTTATAGATCACCTTGCAAACCTCTGTGGGAAAGCATGAAAAAATAGTTTTTTCTCAAACATGATTCATGATATCCCAGCAGAAGGCTTTTTCACATGTTAAAATCACCGTAGAACACACCACAATTCCTAAAATGAGTAAGGTACCATCAAGAAATGATTTACAATGTAACTAAAGTTTTAAAACCTTCTATTAACTGCAATGCTTTTTAACGCAGTGCTATCATGTATATTGGTCCCAAGATGGTTGCCAACACTTCTAGGATGAAGTGCTGACAGCCATCAGATGTCACGATGAGATATGTCATTAGGCTATATATATATATATATATATTACCTACTGGCTATCGCCAGTAGGTATATATAGTTAGGATTAATTCCCTATGGGATTTTTGAAAATTCTATGTCTAATAACTTTGGCGTTTGTGGACGGAATCGGCTGAAATTTTCAGGAAAATGGCACATTTTGATTCTGAGCAGCCCCTGAAAATTTGGGGGGGTTTCGTCAAGGGGGGGCCGAGAAAAAAGGGGGGTCCCAAAACGCGTTTTTTACATTGAGTTTTCCATAGGGCGGTTGGACTCACTTTTAGCTCGAACGGCTGAATGGATTTGCACGAAACTTGGCAAAATTGTAGGGACTGTTAGCCCGATGTGCCTTTGCTAGGTCTCAATATATGTGCTTCAGTGGATTTTGAGAAATTAACGTTTAAATCAAGATATATATCTGTAACAGCGCTCCGGGCAGCGATCCGACCCGCTTACTTTTCGCGTTTCGGAACTTTGCGCGCAGAAAGCTGATTGGCTCTCCGGTGTCTGTCAACATTCTAAACAGTCCGGAGCGGCCGCCATCTTGTCTCTCGGTAGGATCGAGAGAGAAGAAGAGGTGAAAAACGAAGGGGGAATTTAATGAAAGGGGGCAAGGTATCCCCCTCTTGACCCCCTAGGAATGTTGTTGGGGTTATTAAAGGGTCCCGTGGGGAAAAGAAAAAAAAAATGATTTTTCACGGTAGAAGCGCTTCACGGGCCGCGAACTGGGCCGCAAACTGGTAGCGAAACGGGAATTCGCCATTTTGTGCTTCGTTAATTAAATTACTAGGTATAAGGGGGTGCGGGAGACGTATCCTAATCCCCTATGTTTCCTGAGGGTGGCTGAGGAGGCTGATATATGTTGATACATCTCTTCCAGCGGCTGTGCGTGAGCTTTTTTTTTTTTGCTGCGTGACAGTCCGGAGCGGCCGCCATCTTGTCTCTCGGTAGGATCGAGAGAGAAGAAGAGGTGAAAAACGAAGGGGGAATTTAATGAAAGGGGGCAAGGTATCCCCCTCTTGACCCCCTAGGAATGTTGTTGGGGTTATTAAAGGGTCCCGTGGGGAAAAGAAAAAAAAATGATTTTTCACGGTAGAAGCGCTTCACGGGCCGCGAACTGGGCCGCGAACTGGGCCGCAAACTGGTAGCGAAACGGGAATTCGCCATTTTGTGCTTCGGTAATTAAATTACTAGGTATAAGGGGGTGCGGGAGACGTATCCTAATCCCCTATGTTTCCTGAGGGTGGCTGAGGAGGCTGATATATGTTGATACATCTCTTCCAGGGGCTGCGCCATCTTGCCTTTTTTCCAATGCCACAATTTTGTCGTGCACGGCAGCCATTTTAGATGCCAGGCTGGTCCCAGGCTATCACCTACCCTTGCGGATGTAGTTTATGGCCCCAGCTGTAGAGAATTCAGACATGCCAACCCTCCCGATTCAGGCGTGTGACTACTGATTTCAGTGCTAGTCTCCCGCCTCCCGATTTCTGCAAGCAAAAACCCGGGGGCATATTACGAACAACTAGCGATAATTTTTGTCTCTAACTTGTTTAGAGACAAAAATTATCGCCGCACATCGGCGATTTTTATCGCAGATAAACCTTGCTATTATCGCAGAAAAGTCAGCGATATTCATGTATTATCGAGCAAATGCTCTTAGCCATGTTATCCACCTCCCATTGGATAACATGGCTAAGAACTGCTCAGGGCAGGTGTTAGATTTTGGAGATATTCGCGCTTAGCGCGAATATCTCCAAAAGTTGGTAATAGGAGAAAGCGATGTTAGGGACTGTTTCCAGTCGCTAACATCTTGGCACGCCACTTTGCATGTTATTAGTGATAAGTATCACTGACATGCAAAGCGGGGCCCAAGATGGTCGCTATCTCCTTTTAGCTGTCACTAACTGGTGTTAGCGACAGCTTGGTAATAGGGAGATAATTTTATCTCCGCTTTCATGGCTTTTAAAGCCAAAAAAGCGGAGATAAACCCCCTTGATAATATGCCCCACGATTCCTTGGGGGTTTCAGCTGACAGGGCTTGGTATTGTGTTACATGGTAATTTTTCCAGGAAACGTCAGAGGGTCGATGCAGGGGTTCTAGAAGAGGTGATAAACCATTTAAGCCTCATGAACAAGCGCATGGTCTTTTAAAGATTTGTGAAGTACTCGGGGCGGCGGTGTGTGTGTGCCCTCTTTCAGGAGCGGGCGGGGGGGCACTGCCAGCAACTTGCCAGGTCAGGTAGTGTTCAACATGTGCATCACCCTTTCTCTGCCTGCTATTGCGCTCCATGCTTCGGAAAGGTAAGAAAAAGAACGTGCATTTGAGTTTGAAATGTCCGATCCTGCAGCAGCACACTTCCAAAGCCCACACATGACAATAACCCGATTCAAGGCCCTATTCACCCGTTTTAAAAAAATATAGATAACACTCCAACAAAGTAAGATTATAAAACTTTATTAACTTTTAACTATAATGAACGGAACAAAAACTAAAAACATTTAAACATTTTTCAACTCAAAAAGCAACAATGGTTAGAAGCTGTCTTTTGTGCGAATAGTCCCAAGGCAGCACAACGTGCAGAGTTCTGGACGGCACCCAGGTGATGTCGCCTGGGTGCCGCACTGGTTTTGGGATCCTACAATGCAGCACAGAAAAACAGCGTGGGGCGTCCCGGGTGGTGCGGGGGGAGGCCTCGTCAGTAGCGGTCTGTTGTGCGAATAGTCCCAAGGCAGCAGAACGCGTTGAGATGTTGATGGGACTGTGTCCAGTGTCCCATGGCTGACACAACATGTACGACAGGCACCCAGGTGATGTCCAGTAAACTGCCGCACTGGTTTTGGTATCCTACAATGCTGCTCCGAAAATTGGCGTGCGGCGGCCCGGGTGGGGGGGGGCGTGGGGGAGGCGGCGTGAACGGGCCTCCCCAGGTGGCGGCCATCTAGCTGAGTTGCGCCCGCTCTTGCGGCTACAGCGTCTCGCTCACCATGTTGTTGAGTTGCTCCCACTCTTGCAGTGCAGCGATAGGCGGCTGCCACATGGCTCTTAAAATGGCGGACGGCTCCTCGGTTTTGGGCCTGGTCCACTGAAATGGCCCTGGGACACCTTGGAACTCGGACGCTTGCCTGTTAGGGCTTGGGCTCCATTCTCGAAAAGCGTCCCCTCAGCCGTGAAGATTCTACAAAAGTCTTGGGGGCCCCCGACTCCCGCAGGCTTCCGGTGGGGAGCGGCTGCCATGATTGCTCGCGGAATGACCACGACGGAGCCACGAGATGGTGGTGCTCTCATGCTGACGCCAGCTTCAGTCTGAATGATCCAGAAACAAGGTGGGGCTTTCATCGTTTGGGATAAAAAAATGTTCTAAACCAATGAAAAGTGTTATTTTTAGGTCATATGACCAAGACTTCCATCTTTAGGAAACCAAAAGTAAAATGAACCAATGAAAAGTTTTATAAACAAGTCACATGACCTGTTATGCGGCATAGGGCTACAAAAAGCGTAGAAAATCCGTTGGCACGTGAGGCGGCGTCAGTAGCGGACCGATGTGCGAATAGGCCGAAGGCAGCACAACGCGCCGAGATCCGGATGGCACCGAGGTGGTGTCCAGCAAATTGCCGCACTGGTGTGGCCATCCTACAATGCTGCGCCGAAAGACGGCGTGTCCAGCTGAGTTGCGGTCACTGTTGCGGTACAGTGACTCGAACGCGCCGAGATCCGGATGGCACCGAGGTGGTGTCCAGCAAATTGCCGCACTGGTGTGGCCATCCTACAATGCTGCGCCGAAAGATGGAGTGTCCAGCTGAGTTGCGGTCACTCTTGCGGTACAGAGAGTCGAACGCGCCGAGATCTGGATGGCCCCGATGTTGTGTCCAGCAAGTTGCCGCACTGGTGTGGCCATCCTACAATGCTGCGCCGAAAGTCGGCGTGGGGTGCCCCGTTGGCTTATGAGGTGATGTCAGTAGTGGACCGATGTGTGAATAGGTCGGAACCAGCACAAGGCGCCAAGATCCGAATGGCAAGTCCTGGATGTTGAGTGCCTCAGTTGAGAGTTCTGAGCAGTGCTTGTAAGACTGTCTGAAGCTTATTTGCACCTGCTGCAGCTTCACTATTGCCCTGGTGTGGCCAAAGGTCGCACATGACATAGGCGGCCGGCTCCCGAGGTCCGGCGGAACTTTTTTCCTTTTCCTTTCTGCTTCTTTTCCTACAATCCGTTTCATCTGAAGACACGACCAGGTCCCTGAATGTGTGCAGGGGGACGCTATTGATTGAATGAAAATGGCGGCTTGACACAAAGCTGACTCAAGCGTTACTGTTGATGCTATACAGACAAAAATTGGTTTTCAGTTTGTACATTCTTCAGGTTTTTTTTTTCCATCCAAGTCTGATTGAGAGTTTGTAGAAAAATGGCTTCAGATTTTCCACATACTACTCTTCAACATTCTTCCTAAATGTAACAATGTGAAACTCACTAGGAGAACGGCTGTTTCTGTTTCCTTTCAAAATGCTGCCAACAATATTTTCTGAATGGAAGACACCATCTTGTAGCATAAAGGGCCGAAAGGGGTTCTGGTCTGGCCGATGGTTGGTGGAGACATTTTGACTATATCTTGGACCTGCCCGGCCTCGCCCAAAATGGCGCCGGTATAAATGGGACTCTTAACTCCTTGCCCGCAAATGTATATCTAGAATATGTTATTGTAAGTGGCCCTGTCGTATTTTAATTACAAAATGTACGTCCACCGATTCCGCAACTGTTAGACACCTTTGTTCTTGCAACCTAATGGCCCGCTCGTTACGTTCTTCTACAGTGTAAATGTCTCCTCATCATATACGATTTCAGTTTGCTCCGTGGCCGGCCCACGTGGTTATAGGCCCGTATTTGTATACTGACATTTTCACAATAAAGGTTTTTAAAACAAAACACTGTAGTAGTATTTACATTGGTAAAGTTTTTACTTTTAGTCACTGTTTTCGAATCAGTAAAAGGCAAGTGAAATAAAGCAGTCCAATTACATGACGGATAAAAGGTATAATATGTAGGAACGCAGTAAAGATAAATGGTCAAGGGCAGTTGTGTTTTTCATGTCTGCAACATAAAGTGATCGATAAGAATCTGATAATCAGGCGTATCGGCGACTAAGACAGCAGGCCGAATCTCTTTTACTCAACGGCTCCGTCATGGAAGGAAGAAACGCCCTTTTTCTCGAAAAAGAAATATATTTTACTTGCAAGACAGTTGTAAATTTTCCGGGAAAGTACATTAGCCTGGAATATTATAACATATGTTTGAAAAAAAAATATTGTTCGAAAACAATAAAAAGCGTAATTTTTAGGTCATATGATCAAGCTTTTCATCATTAAATTAACAAAAGTAAAATGAACCTATGAAAAGTTTTATTAACAAGTCACATGACCTGTTATGCTTACGTTACGCGCTGCGCGCCGCGCCTCGGATCACTTCCGGGTGCGCTAACGCAGCGTGTCATATAACGCATTACGCGACAACGTAGGTCAAGAATATAGTCAAAATGTCTCCACCAACCAGCGTTCGGAACACAACCCCTTTCAGCAGTCCAAAAAGTTCTGTTAAATGACAACAGAGGGGACAGGCAACAAGAACCATCAGTCAAAGAGGGGAGGGCAAGTTCTTCTCTTCCGGGTCATGTTGGGGCGCTACCGGAACTGATCGAATTGGTAGTCTACAGTGTTTCTGGATGTTTCAGACTAAAGCTGGCGTCAGCATGAGACCACTACCATCTCGTAGCTCCGTCGTGGCCATTCCACGAGCAATCATGGCAGCCGCTCCCCACCAGAAGCTTGCGGGAGTCGGAGGCCCCCAAGACTTTTGTAGAATCTTCACGGCTGAGGGGACGCTTTTCGAGAATGGGACCCAAGCCCTATCAGGGAAGCGTCCGAGTTCAAAGGTGTCCCAGGGCCATTTTAGTGGACCAGGCCCAAAACCGAAGAGCCGGCCGCCATTTTGAGAGTCCTGTGGCAGCCGCCTATCGCTGCACCGCAAGAGCGGGAGCAACTCAACTACATGATGAGCGAGACGCTGTAGTCGCAAGAGCGGGCGGTAAACAGCTGAATGGCGGAAGAGGCACAGTGTAGCAAAAGCGGGCGGAATGGCAACTGAAACGGTAAAGGGGCGCCCCACTACAGCGTGTCTTCAGGTCAAACGGATTGTGGGACAAGGTTCAGAATTGAAGAGTCATCAAAAGGCAAAAAGTTCTGCCGGACCCCGGGAGCCGGCCGCCTATGTCGGGGGCGATCTCAGGCTACACCAGTGCTATAAGACTTGGGGAGGGTGTCGGAGCCAAGCGTCTTCTCCGAGTCCATGGCCATCACACCGCCCCTCAGGGGCCTCCGTCAAGCTGTTTAGGAAGGTAACATATCACATTGTTTTCTAATGCAGTCAGGTCCACAAACGACAATCACTTACTTTGAGAATAGTGAAGCTGCAGTAGGTGGAAATAAGCTTCAGACAGTGTTACAAGCACTGCTCAGAACTCTTAACTTTGGCACCCAACATCCAGAACTTATGCCATTTGAGAATGGCAGTGACATCGAAGCAACTCAGGGACCAAAACCATTAACGTACTTTCACGTATGAAAATCTTACTTGGGGAGGGGGCAGGAGCGAAGCGCCCCCTCCCAGTCAGCGCCACCACACCGTATGTTGAAAATTTGAAGCCATCGTTCTACAAAGTCAACCAAACTTGGATTGAAAAATCTAGAAAAATGTACAAACTGAAAACCAGTTTTGGTCTGCATAGCATCAGTAGCAACGCTTGAGTCAGCTTTGTGTCAAGCCGCCATTTTGATTCAACAAAGCACAGGCATTGAAAAAGGCTCAAACTCAGAACTCTGAACTATGGCACCCAACATCCAGGAGGTTGCCATCCGGATCTTGGAGCCTTGTGCTGCTTTCGACCTATTCACACATCGGTCCACTACTGACATCATCTTATAAACCAACGTTATGTAAATAGTTTTTTAATAAAATGTTTTACCCTGTTTCTTTGCTGGTGTGTTGTCTATATTTTTAATATTTGCATAGGGTTTGTCGTTATTTTGTGCGGGATGGGTGATGGAGCCGAGCTGTCTTGCAGCCCTCATGGTGTGGAGCTCAGTTCATCTCACTATTTTCGTATTTCTCATGAAGGGTTGTTCCTAATATTTCTATTTTAGCGAGGTCAAAAAGAGATCCAATTAGTGGCCTACTGATTTTGCTCGATTACTTTTATTTTTTTACACGATTTTTCACTATCTGCAAAGACTAAACAGAGTATTGCGACTTAGTGCTTGTTTGTAAATAGAGAATGATCCAAAGAGAACCAATTCTAAAACAGTAAATGCTTGGACAACAATCAATCAAATGGAGAGACAAGCAGGCACGACGGATTACAACGGGGGTAAAGGCCTGCGTTAACTACCCTTCAGTATCTGCAAAGAGAGAGTACTACTAAGACAAAAGAGGGGAGGGGGGGGTGCAGCGTTCAAAGCACATCAGCGTGCATAAATACGAAAATGTTTTTATCTATCACGTACTTGACATTTTAAAGCTTTTCATATTTGCTATTAAAAAACCAATGAAATTCACAGAAAAAACCATAGGTTATAGTGGATATATAGTTAGGAATTTGCATTTACAAAACCTTGAAAATTCAATGAAAAAACCATTGGTTTTAGGCCATATATAGTTAGGGATTTGCATTTACAAAACCTTATTTTACTCGCATAAAACCATTGAAATTCCATATATAGTTATAAGCGCTAACTATATATCGCGCACCCGCAATCCACTGCTGATGATGTCACATATTACATCATTCATGACATGGTTAGTGACATCACTGATGACATCACTGATGACATCTCAAATGACATCACTGATGACATCACTGAAAACATCTCATTTGACATGACTGATAACATCACTGATGATATCATTCATGTGATAATACGATGAACCTCTTCAGACTCTAATATAACCTTAGATACAATCAGTGTAAACAGACACTCACAGACTGTCACTCATCCATGGAGTTACTCACACACCTAGTCAGTCATGCAAAGAATCAATCACACCTCCATTTCCTCAACTATATAGTTATACACACCTTACTTATTCAAACATATTCTAACACATATTTACTCTCTTATACAATCACTGATACAAGTTCACAATGATCCATACAGCCACTCACACATTCACTGGCTCTTATGCACAGTTATTTATATATGTCAACTCTCACATGTACTGTGTTTTACATATGTACTTACTTTGACATGTAGCACTGAGATATCCATTCACTCACCAATACACTCATGCACACAGTCAACCGCCCATACAGCTGTTTCCACATGCACTTTTGAAACCATACATCTAGTGAATCAACTGCTCACACATCTATGCACAGAGTCACACACCTCCCAGCCACCCACACACACACTCAGTATCCCATACAAATACTTGGGCAACCAATCAATAACCCATATAGTTACTCATATAGCTACTGATCAACACATTTGGAATAACTTTGGCGCCGGTTGACGAATCTGCCTGAAAATTTCCTCAAAATGGCTTTGCGGCGTTCCGGTCCTTCCCTGAAAGTTTGGGGGGATTCGTCAAGCGGGGGCCGAGATAAAAGGGGGGTCCCAAAACGCGTTTTCCCCATGTTAATTTCCATAGGGCGGTCGATTTCACTTTTAGCCCGAACGGCTGAATGGATTTCCACCAAACTTGGCAAAATTGTAGGGACTGGTAGCCCGATGTGCCTTTGCTATGTCTCAAGATATGTGCTCCAGTGGATTTTGAGTAATTAAGGTTCAAAAAAATATATATATCTATAGCCGCGCTCCGGTACGCGCACCGGTACGCGCACCGGGCGCTTACCGCGACTTGCGCGCAGAAAGCTGATTGGCTCTGGGGTGTCTGTAAACATTCTAAACAGTCCGGAGCGGCCGCCATCTTGTGTCTCGGTAGGATCGAGACACGAGAGGTGGCCAAAACAAAGAGGGAAATGACCATAAGGGGGCAGAGTAGACCCCCCTTGACCCCCTAGGTTTGATGTGGGGGCCATAAAAGGGCCCCGCGGAGCAAAAAAAAAATTAAAAAAAATTTTGATTTTCGCGGGGTGAGCGCCCGGTACGCGCACCGGTACGCGCACCGGTAAGCGTACCGGGGAGAGTACCATGGGGAAAAAGAATGACAGTTTTAAAAGTAGCTGTTTAAAAAAAAAAATGTTTTGTTGTTTTTTTTTATACATACACATACATATATATATAAATGCATATGCATATATATATATGCATATATGTGTATATGTGTGCGTGTAGAGAGAGGTAGAGAGGTAGAGGTGTAGAGGTAGAGAGGTAGAGAGGTAGCGGTAGAGAGGTAGAGATTAGTAGAGAGAGAAGAAGAGAGAGGTAGAGAGGTAGAGAGTAGAGAGTGAGTAATAGAGAGTAGAGAGTGAGTAGTAGAGAGTAGTAGAGAGCAGTAGAGAGAGTAGCAGAGAGTGAGTAGTAGAGAGTAGTAGAGTGAATAGTAGAGTGAGTAGTAGAGAGTAGTAGAGAGTGAGTAGTAGAGAGTGAGTAGTAGACAGTAGTAGAGAGTAAGTAGTAGAGTGAGTAGTAGAGAGCAGTAGAAAGTGAGTAGTAGAGAGTAGTAAAGAGTGAGTAGTAGAGAGTGAGTAGTAGAGAGTGAGTAGTAGAGAGTAGTAGAGAATGAGTAGCAGAGAGAATAGTAGTGAGTAGTAGAGAGTGAGTAGTAGAGTGAGTAGTAGAGACTAGTAGAGAGAGAGTAGTAGAGAGTGAGTAGTAGACAGTAGTAGAGAGTGAAAAGTAGAGAGTGAGTAGTAGAGAGTAGTAGTGAGTAGTAACGAGTGAGTAGTAGAGAGAGAGTAGTAGAGAGTGAGTAGTAGAGAGTAGTAGATAGTGAGTAGTAGGGAGTAGTGAGTAGCGAGTAGTAGGGAGTGAGTAGTAGAGAGAGAGTAGTAGAGAGTAGTAGAGTAGTAGAGAATGAGTAGTAGACAGTGAGTATTTGAGAGTAGTGGAGTAGGAGAGAGTAAGTAGTAGAGAGTAGTGGAGAATATTCCAAAGTTTGGCACAGCACCACTTTCACAATGAGTCCAATCAAATCATATCACTTAGAGTCCTTATTGAAGCGCTGAATCTTGGTGTATATTCAAATGCTTTTATTTTCCTTAAGTTTATGTACCACAGCCAGCCGAAAGGTTTCGTTCTGTACAACAGAACTTCTTCAGGGCGTTCTTATTTCCTTCAAGTTATGTCGGTATCCAGTTGTCATATAACTAGATATTTCTTCCAAATGTTAGACGAGACATAAGTATATTCTTATTCAAAGTGACTAGGTATCAATTTTACCCACACAATTCGGGCAGACTTGAGTAATTTATAGCATCCTCAAAGTCAGTCTTTCAAAAATTCCAAAGTATAGGACATGATAATCCAAATCCAAATGTTTCTCAAGAAAAGTAATTTACAATCGTTCGGAATATCGGTGTTTGGGCAGATATGATCCAGGGACCCCCAGTATGCAAGGGGAATTAGTCCCCCCTCTACAAACGCGCCAGTGGCGTGCATTGCAGAGAGGTGTAACAAGGGTGTGGCCTCATTACACTTCTCTGCAATGCAGCTCCCTCGCGCATACTGGAGGCTCCTGGTGGACCAGTTGACCCCAGGGACCCCCAGTATGCAAGGGGAATTAGTTCCCCCTCTGCAAACGCGGCAGTGGGCTGCGTTGCAGAGAGGTGTAACAAGGGGCATAGTCTCATTACACCTCTGCAATGCAGCCCCTGGCGCATACTGGAGGTTCCAGGTGGGCTAATTGGCCCCCAGGGGCCCCCAGTATGTAAGGGGAATTAGTTCCCCCTCTTCAAACATGCACAGGGGCTGCGTTGCAGAGAGGTGTAAAAAGGGTTGTGGCTTCATTACACCTCTCTGCAATGCAGTCCCCTGGCGCATACTGGAGATTCCTGGTGGGCTTTCAGGTGTTATATAGTTAGGAATTAGCATTAAAAAAACCTTTGAAATTCACTGAAAAAACCATAGGTTTCACACCAGTTATAGTTAGGAATTAGCATTTAAAAAACCTTTGAAATTCACTGAAAAAACCATAGGTTTCACACCAGTTATAGTTAGGAATTAGCATTTAAAAAACCTATTAAATTCACTGAAAAAACCATAGGTTTCACACCAGTTATAGTTAGCTGGAAATTTTACTGACATAAAACCATTGAAATTCCCACGTTATAGTTAGTTGGACTCACTATAACTTGCGCGCCTGTAATGCACTGCTGATGACGTCACATATTACATCACTCATGACATGGTCAGTGACATCACTCATGACATCACTGATGACACCATCCTTGTGACAGAGTGACAGACCTATTTTCAGTGTAATGTAACGCTTGAAACACATATTCAAAAATAGAAACAAACATTTTGAAAAAAATGGAGATACCCAAACCAGTAACAACAACCAATTCAGTAATTCCACCATCTATATACACATCCACTCATTCACCAACAGTTCTATATAGTCACTCATATATATACTCACTCATCATATGTAGTGATACACCTATACATCCTGTTACACATCAGCAGTCATCCAAAAGTTACTCACACACATACTCACACATGCAAATAAACTATTGAACATCCATTTATTTGCATATACATTTATACACACACTACCACCTTACTTCTAAGGAAACTTACCCATACTTACTCTCTTAAACAATCACTTATAGAAACACATACTTATTTAAACAGGAACTCCTACAATCTCTCACTATATATACTATACTCACTTATATACATCAATACTCACATATACTAGATTAAAACATATGTCGTTACTAATGAAGACACTAGTGAGACAGTCATTCACTCACTAACACACAGATATACACACTCATCCACCCATACAGTCCTGCACATATGCTGTCTTCAAAACACATACAAACAGTGAGTCAGTCACCAACCCCTGCAGCCACTTATACACAAAGAGAAACACTGATACAAACATTTAAATATTTAAACAATACTCGCTAATATATGTATTCACTAAGATACACGTAATAAGCCAGTTACCCAACCACTTTTTTTTTAAAAAAACATCCATTTACACACTTATTTAAACATTTATTCTTCCATCGACCTTTACAAATACATATATAAAACAAATTTATTTTTCAGAAAGACACACATTCACTGGATGGTGTCATCAGTGATGTCATGAGTGATGTCACTGACCATGTCATGAGTGATGTAATATGTGACGTCATCAGCAGTGCATTACAGGCGCGCAAGTTATAGTGAGTCCAACTAACTATAACGTGGGATTTCAATGGTTTTATGTCAGTAAAATTTCCAGCTAACTATAACTGGTGTGAAACCTATGGTTTTTTCAGTGAATATTATATATATATATATATATATATATATATATATATATATATATATATATATATATATGTATATATATATATATGCACCTTGGTCCCTAACATCTATCCTGCGGCATTCTGGGACTGGTAGTTCCGCGCCACACTTGGAACTACTCACAGGTGCGAGGACTTCAGCAGAAGGGCGGAGCTGACGTGCTCTAACAAGCATATCTGAGAGGAACTCACATACAGCGTGGTGCTTCATCTACGGGACGCTTTGGGCGCTGAGGAAGGCAGTTATGCTGCCGAAATGCATTCGCAAGGTTACCAATAAAGAGGCGTCTCCTACCTGGTCCTCCTGGGAATCTGTCTCTTCTTTTCTTGGGAAGGAGGTTTTGTGCATCAATTCAGCGCCACCCAGGGGCGCTTCACAGAGACCCCCATCGCGCTATGGGGAAACCAGCCTCACTGGGACTTTGGACTCTTGCAGTTCGTGTATGTTGCCAGCGTTTGCTGGACAGGCTGGGAACCCGCCATTGAAGCCAAGGAGGAGTGTGAGCAGTTTTGGGGTTATTAATCCCATGCCGGGTAGGGCTCACTGTGGCTCGTCCCCTGCTTTACGGACTCTCAGGTCGATGTGGTTGCAGTGGTCAAGGGGGACCGGAGGAGGCACTCACTAGTTGGAACCTCCAAAGCAAGACGGACATTCAGTTTCCTAAGACATCACGCTTTTCCCCTGTCAGCCCGCAATGACTTTGTACATTCCAGTCATTCCCCTGCACCTTGGTCCCTAACATCTATCCTGTGGCATTCTGGGACTGGTAGTTCCGCGCCACACTTGGAACTACTCACAGGTGCGAGGACTTCAGCAGAAGGGCGGAGCTGACTTGCTCTAACAAGCATATCTGAGAGGAACTCACATACAGCATGGTGCTTCATCTATGGCACGCTTTGGGCGCTGAGGAAGGCAGTTATGCTGCCGAAATGCATTCGCAAGGTTACCAATAAAGAGGCGTCTCCTACCTGGTCCTCCTGGGAATCTGTCTCTTCTTTTCTTGGGAAGGAGGTTTTGTGCATCAATTCAGCGCCACCCAGGGGCGCTTCACAGAGACCCCCATCGCGCTATGGGGAAACCAGCCTCACTGGGACTTTGGACTCTTGCAGTTCGTGTATGTTGCCAGCGTTTGCTGGACAGGCTGGGAACCCGCCATTGAAGCCAAGGAGGAGTGTGAGCAGTTTTGGGGTTATTAATCCCATGCCGGGTAGGGCTCACTGTGGCTCGTCCCCTGCTTTACGGACTCTCAGGTCGATGTGGTTGCGGTGGTCAAGGGGGACCGGAGGAGGCACTCACTAGTTGGAAACTCCAAAGCAAGATGGACATTCAGTTTCCTAAGACATCACGCTTTTCCCCTGTCAGCCCGCAATGACTTTGTACATTCCAGTCATTCCCCTGCACCTTGGTCCCTAACATCTATCCTGCGGCATTCTGGGACTGGTAGTTCCGCGCCACACTTGGAACTACTCACAGGTGCGAGGACTTCAGCAGAAGGGCGGAGCTGACGTGCTCTAACAAGCATATCTGAGAGGAACTCACATACAGCGTGGTGCTTCATCTATGGGACGCTTTGGGCGCTGAGGAAGGCAGTTATGCTGCCGAAATGCATTCGCAAGGTTACCAATAAAGAGGCGTCTCCTACCTGGTCCTCCTGGGAATCTGTCTCTTCTTTTCTTGGGAAGGAGGTTTTGTGCATCAATTCAGCGCCACCCAGGGGCGCTTCACAGAGACCCCCATCGCGCTATGGGGAAACCAGCCTCACTGGGACTTTGGACTCTTGCAGTTCGTGTATGTTGCCAGCGTTTGCTGGACAGGCTGGGAACCCGCCATTGAAGCCAAGGAGGAGTGTGAGCAGTTTTGGGGTTATTAATCCCATGCCGGGTAGGGCTCACTGTGGCTCGTCCCCTGCTTTACGGACTCTCAGGTCGATGTGGTTGCGGTGGTCAAGGGGGACCGGAGGAGGCACTCACTAGTTGGAAACTCCAAAGCAAGACGGACATTCAGTTTCCTAAGACATCACGCTTTTCCCCTGTCAGCCCGCAATGACTTTGTACATTCCAGTCATTCCCCTGCACCTTGGTCCCTAACATCTATCCTGCGGCATTCTGGGACTGGTAGTTCCGCGCCACACTTGGAACTACTCACAGGTGCGAGGACTTCAGCAGAAGGGCGGAGCTGACGTGCTCTAACAAGCATATCTGAGAGGAACTCACATACAGCGTGGTGCTTCATCTACGGGACGCTTTGGGCGCTGAGGAAGGCAGTTATGCTGCCGAAATGCATTCGCAAGGTTACCAATAAAGAGGCGTCTCCTACCTGGTCCTCCTGGGAATCTGTCTCTTCTTTTCCAGGGAAGGAGGTTTTGTGCATCAATTTAGCGCCACCCAGGGGCGCTTCACAGAGACCCCCATCGCGCTATGGGGAAACCAGCCTCACTGGGACTTTGGACTCTTGCAGTTCGTGTATGTTGCCAGCGTTTGCTGGACAGGCTGGGAACCCGCCATTGAAGCCAAGGAGGAGTGTGAGCAGTTTTGGGGTTATTAATCCCATGCCGGGTAGGGCTCACTGTGGCTCGTCCCCTGCTTTACGGACTCTCAGGTCGATGTGGTTGCGGTGGTCAAGGGGGACCGGAGGAGGCACTCACTAGTTGGAAACTCCAAAGCAAGACGGACATTCAGTTTCCTAAGACATCACGCTTTTCCCCTGTCAGCCCGCAATGACTTTGTACATTCCAGTCATTCCCCTGCACCTTGGTCCCTAACATCTATCCTGCGGCATTCTGGGACTGGTAGTTCCGCGCCACACTTGGAACTACTCACAGGTGCGAGGACTTCAGCAGAAGGGCGGAGCTGACGTGCTCTAACAAGCATATCTGAGAGGAACTCACATACAGCGTGGTGCTTCATCTACGGGACGCTTTGGGCGCTGAGGAAGGCAGTTATGCTGCCGAAATGCATTCGCAAGGTTACCAATAAAGAGGCGTCTCCTACCTGGTCCTCCTGGGAATCTGTCTCTTCTTTTCCAGGGAAGGAGGTTTTGTGCATCAATTTAGCGCCACCCAGGGGCGCTTCACAGAGACCCCCATCGCGCTATGGGGAAACCAGCCTCACTGGGACTTTGGACTCTTGCAGTTCGTGTATGTTGCCAGCGTTTGCTGGACAGGCTGGGAACCCGCCATTGAAGCCAAGGAGTAGTGTGAGCAGTTTTGGGGTTATTAATCCCATGCCGGGTAGGGCTCACTGTGGCTCGTCCCCTGCTTTACGGACTCTCAGGTCGATGTGGTTGCGGTGGTCAAGGGGGACCGGAGGAGGCACTCACTAGTTGGAAACTCCAAAGCAAGACGGACATTCAGTTTCCTAAGACATCACGCTTTTCCCCTGTCAGCCCGCAATGACTTTGTACATTCCAGTCATTCCCCTGCACCTTGGTCCCTAACATCTATCCTGCGGCATTCTGGGACTGGTAGTTCCGCGCCACACTTGGAACTACTCACAGGTGCGAGGACTTCAGCAGAAGGGCGGAGCTGACGTGCTCTAACAAGCATATCTGAGAGGAACTCACATACAGCGTGGTGCTTCATCTACAGGACGCTTTGGGCGCTGAGGAAGGCAGTTATGCTGCCGAAATGCATTCGCAAGGTTACCAATAAAGAGGCGTCTCCTACCTGGTCCTCCTGGGAATCTGTCTCTTCTTTTCTTGGGAAGGAGGTTTTGTATATATATATATATATATATATATATATATATATATATATATATATATATATATATATATACGCTGACCCTCCCACAGCACACCTCACAAGCCAGCACTCCCCAGGAGAAGAACGGACACCAAATCCGATAATGGATGCAGCAGAGTTTTTTTATTTATTTCATTTTCAGTGTGTCAAGGGTGCCGCGATCTGACGCGTTTCGGTGACCCTGTCGCCTTGCTCACCAGATGAAAGTGTTTGAAAGTGCCTAACATTTAAATTGTGAACTACCAATCAAAGCACTTTTTACCAAATATCATGTGACCATGAGTCATAGCTATTGGCATAGAAAACAGACTTAATCATAGTCGACTTCCCTATGGTAATGTTCGCAATGTGGATAATGTCTGTATAAATACAATAACATTGCAGAAGAAATGTTTTGGGGAAAAAACAAAACAATATTTTCGTATCATTGCCCCAATTAATATCTAAAACAATAAATGTTATGATCATTATTAAAAGCATAACAATACATTGCAATGAAAAGCTTTTTTTCTTATAACTGCTTATTACATTTTTGTTTACATCCCAACCATATCTGTAACAATTTCATAATGCTTTGCCTTCAAGCTATTTAGTCACATGTATAAAAATCATGTGAAATAGTATCCATACTATTAAAAGTGCCATTGTGCTGAAAAAAGTGCAATAAGTGAATAAAGTGCATAAATATGAATAAAGTTTTGGGGAATGCCAGCCGGCAACCCCTTTCAGGGGAGAGAATCAGCGTTACTTGTTAGATTGTTACTTCATTTTAAGAAACAATTGCCAGCAGACTGAACGTGAAAGATTGCACCGTCCCAACAATGGAAGGAGAGGCAGCGCGGCAACCAGGAACTGTGCCAATGCCGTGCAGCGCAGCAGTTGTGAGTTAATATACCGGAATGACATTTGGGGGCCCACTGGAGGGTTTTTTAATGCTTCAATATTGCTCAAACAATGAATATTCACAAAAGGAACTCATTGCAAGTAATGACTTTATTAAATTGGACTCAAAATCCCAGCATGCAAATAGCACTGAGCATGACCCACTGGGGGTAACTGCATGTATTTAAATGAACGAACTTGGAGCACCTGAGTGATTATGCAGAGCAGCCCAGGAAGAAGAGGCTGTGTCCTCGAAACGCGTAGGCTGAAGAAATGCAATTTTACTCTGAATGAAATCCCGGTTTCTTGTGAATAAAAGCCTGTTGGTGACAGCTGCTGTGTGTGCATCTTTAAGCTTTCCGGCCTTTGGACAAAATATATATATATATATATATATATATATATATATATATATATATATATATATATATATATATATATATATATATCAAGATAATCCCGACCGCCTCTCGCTGCAATCATGAACGGGCGCAGACCTCCTCTCCACAGATGATTTAATTAGAAATCATGAACGCCATTACACCGATAAAGTGTCAGCAGTGCAGAAATGTATTCTGTTAGTGTCAGAGCAAGTTCCCCTCCCTGACGCGTTTCGCTCCGCAGACGAAGCTTGGTCACATGACGCGTCAGGAGTAGGCAGAGCAATTTATGGGAAGTAAAAGCTCATGCGCCTAAAGAAACAGGACGCAAGGGTGAACAAAGATACAAAGCAAGCATCAAAGCAAATATTTAGAACAAATTCAATGGCGAGATGACACAAGAAAATAAATTATAGCATAGTGCTCAAGAATATACAAGTGGATCAATCATATACAATCATAAATTATATATCTGAATCTATTAATAATATTGCATGGAAATGCTTAATGAAGCATTGAAACATTATTAGCGATAAAGTGCTAAAGTGCTAAAGCACTGCTGCATATAATATTGCACATATTAATGATATGATCAAATCAACTGCAAGTGCATGAAAGATTGTAATGAAATACACAACTCCCTTTCAATTTCTAATCTTACTTGTTCATCTATATCATGCCTATTTCTCAATGCTTGGTTGTATAAATGGCAAGTGCCAAAAAACGTGAAAGAAAAATTATATTATAAATAAATAATATATAAAAATTCAGACGGCTGAAAACCCTTTTAGAACCTGTGACATGACATTTGCTGTATTACATAAAGTAACATCATGGTTGCAAATTCATTATTCAATTCATTTTCAAACACACAATGTTAACCTCAAAGACAGATGATTCAATAGATTAACGCATTTATAAAAAATGGTGTAATTCATCAAAAGCATTCAAACCATTAGGTGATATTGTATCAAGCAACAGAATAAAATATGCTTCCCTTTGCCTAAGTAGTCTTTCACAGTCGCCACTGCGTCCAGGATTGGAGACTGAGCACAATAAGGTGTACTTCAGATCTTTTAGCTTTTTATCATGTACTGCCTTAAAGTGGCGAGCCACCGGGTAATTCATGTCAGAGTTCACTATTGCTCGTATATGCTGCAGGATACGCTGATTAGCTGGCAGCTTTGTGCTCCCAATATAAGAAAGTGAGCATTTGCAGGTAAGTTGGTAGATAACAAAATCGCTGCGAAAAGTAAGATGTTAATTTATTTGTATAGGTTTCTCACTGAAAGCTGATGTATAATGGGTGCCATTGACAGCAAAAGTGCACGCCCGGCACTATGTGCATCTGAAAAAAACGGCTTTGGTGAACCAGGAAGTTTTAGGGGGGCGCTCAGGTTGTGTTTTGTCCAGAACATCTTTCATGGACGGGGCCCTCCTGAAAGTAATAGCTGGTGACTTGGGTAACATGGGGCCTAGGATAACATCCGTTAACACAATCGGCCACTCTGTCTTGATAATTCTTCTTAATTTGCGCATCTGGGAACAAAAGGCGGTGATGAATCGAACAGATCCCCCGGCGAGGGATTCTGAGATTGTATTAGATCTCAGGGTCAAAAGTTCGTCCCTCAGGCGTCTTAATGCTTTCGAGAGGGCGCGGTTTAAAAGATCTTGTTTGTACCCGCGCCGCAAGAATCTTTGCATAGAGTCAGCCAGACATTGGTTGGTTGTCTCAGAATTGCTGCAGATTCTTTTAATGCGAATAAATTCGCCTAGCGGAATGCTATTAATCGTGTGTGGAGGGTGGGCACTGCGGGCATGAAGGATGGAATTTCCTGCAGTGCTTTTTCTGTGTAATTTAGTATGGATCTGACCCTGATCAATGTACACTTGGACATCTAAGAATTATGCAGAGTTGGATGTTATATTAGCAGTGAATTTAAGGTTCCTGTTATTGTTGTTGATGTCGTTGACTAAGAGTGCTGCCTGTTCGTGTGTTCCATTCCAGATGATAAAAATATCATCTATAAACCTCCAATAATAGTTAAGATGTTGAAGCCAATGACCGTGGGTCCCACGAAGAACGTGCTCCTCCCACCAGCCAACATGAAGGCATGAATAACTGGGGAGAAGCACGAACCCATGGCAACACCCCGCTCTTGTGGTAGATATCTCTGTCAAATTGGAAATAGTTGTTGAATAGACAAATACGTATCATATCCAACAACATGGAATTATGTTCTCTCAGAATTGCCTCTCTTTTGTCAAGGAAATACTGGACAGCTTCCAAACCATGCAGATGATTAATGCTGGTGTAAAGTGACTCGATGTCCATAACCAGGAAACAAAAATCAGAACACCAAGTGACTTGACTAATTTTAACTAAAAAATCAGTGGTATCTTTGAGGTAAGAAGGAAGTGAGGTCATGTGGGATTGGAGGAAAAAGTCCACGTATTTAGAGAGATTTTCATTAATGCTACCTTGTGCAGAAATAATAGGACGACCTGGGACTGGGAAGGTACATTTGTGAATTTTGGGTAAAAGATAGAAAAGAGGGGTGATGGGATGTGTTACACTTAAGAATTTGGTTTCTTCTTTAGTAAGAAGACCCTGCCTTTGCCAATGGCTGATGTTTTTTTGGTGTTATCATAAGTTTTTAACATGACAAATTTGGTAGTTTTGGTGTAACAGAGGGGGTCTCCTAACAGGCGAGCTGCCTCCTGAAGATAATCAGATTTAGCCCACAAAACAGTGTTACCCCCCTTGTCCGCATTCTTAACTATCACATTAGTATTGCCTTGTATTTTCTTAATGAGCATTGTATATTGTAAATTGTTGAAGTCCATTTGTTTTTTCCTTCCTAAAACAGTTCTGTTCAAAGTCTTTAATTCAGTGATGACTCTGTCACTGAATACATCCAGGGCGTCTTTAGGCATTAAAGGTAAAAACGTGGATTTTCCCCGAAATGGATTTGGTGATGTTTTATTAACTGCAATGACCTGACTGACTGTGGGAGATTGTTGAGAACTGTCCTCATAGGCTAATGAGATCAAAGTTCGAAGACCTCCTAGATTCTTAACCCGCAATGGCTGTTGCTCAGATGTCTCAACGGGCGTTTCAGTGTCTTTATTCGATCTTTCAGGATGAATTAGAAAATATTTCATCAGTTTGATTTTTCTAATAAATGTAAAAACATTGATGCGTGACTGAGTGTATGAAAAGTCATTAGGAGGACAGTAAGAAAGACCTAGAGAAAGAAGTTGTTCCTCCGCCTTTGAAAGTACCAAGTCAGTCAGATTAATTACAGTATTGTCTTGAGTAGTGGTTATTAGTTCCAATTCCTGCGAGTGTTGCCTCGTCCTCTACCGCGCTTTGGTATTGCGCCTCCTACTGCAGCATTTTTGCCTGCCGCTTTGCCTGCTGGTTGAGGAATGTTCCGTGAGCGCAGAGAGTACCTCCGGTCCTCGCTGACAAAATTTAGCTCGTCCACCAATGTAAAATTATTTAAATCAGTGGGACCCACAGTAGTAGTTGTTAGACTCTCTTCTGACCCACTATAGGATGCGACTGATAAATTGTCTTCATTAGTGGGGGCAGAATTTGTATTTGCCGTTTGATCAACTGTTGTGCCAGGTTTTTGTCGGACCGACATTGCTTTGATTTTATATGAGTCGTATTTCCTCTCAAAGGTGAAAATGCGCCCAGTCGCATAATCATGCTGATCTCGTGCAAACTTTTAAATCTTTTCGCTCTTGGATGGTTTGTTCCAACTTGGTCAGTCTCTGGTCAATTTCTTTGCGATTTTTGTTCAATTCGGTTTCACCTGTGGCTTCCAATAACCCATTCACCTGATCTATTTCAATCAGTACAGCTTCTCTGACTGATTGGGCATATTCGATTAAAATATGTAACATATTTTTGGAAGATTGCAGGTTATTTTCCGCCCATTCTTGTAGCATCTTTGGGTCAGGGTTTTCGTAGGTTGGAACAATTAACACTCTTAACCCCCTTGGGACGCGGTTTGCGTCAAGATATTTTTCAAGGGACTTCTTTTCCCACCATTTTGATAACTCACTACGGAGTAGTTTCTCTAATGTTTTTAACAAATCCCTCACATTGCTGTTAGTCGGAGTAGTACGACTTTCATGTGATGTTGTTGTAATGCTGACTGGTAGGTTCTCATAAAGGGCTTCCGCTGCTGTTTCCCTACTCCTGCATTATGAAGGGGGGTTAGAACCCAAGCAGTCAAGGGGACCTGGGCGTCAAGTAGTAAATGTATAGAGGGGTCCCCGTGGGAAATTATTTCTACACAAGCAATACAAATTCAAAGGAAAATAAAGTGGTACTCAAAAGACAAGGCTGTTGTCATTTATTCAACAACAACAATATAGAAACGGTTCAAAGCAATATTTATAGTCATTAATAGATGTGAACGAGAAATCTGGAATTTGAAGAGGCCCCAGAGGGGGAAGGGGAGAGGGGGGGGTGTGCTCAAAGGTAGTGTAAAAGATTATAAAGATAGTACACAAGTTTAAGCATACTGTACATATACACAATCAACAAGGAAATACAAATTATTCCAAAAAGAACCAAAACAGCCTACATCAATTAAGGCAAGTATTAGGCAAATGTTTCAAAAAGGTGGGGCATTCCACGGTCACGTGTACAAATCAATCAAGTACTGGAAAGGTGCCGGATGTCCCAAGGGAAAGAGGTGTCGACGTTTCGACCCCTATTAATAGGATCAATTTATTCCTTTGCCGGGGTCTTCATCAGGACCGTAGTAGGAGGGGAAGGGACGAGTAGGGGCCGTCCTATCTGAAAGATTGAAAACCTGTGTCAGAAATTGGAATGTTAATTAATGAAAACCACGCAGTCTTAGTACTGTCCACCAGAGGGGTGATTTAGTTAAAAACAGAATGAGGCCATGGAGTCCGAGTCAAGGGACCTCAGAACAGAAGGACCAAAAGCTGATTATGCGATTAATCCATAAACAAGCTTGTGAAATTGAATCGCTACAACAGGGATACATTAGCCAGGGGTTATAGGTGTCCACTCAGAATGGGGGACCCATTGGCAGTGCATGTAGTGCTCAGGTGAGCTCTTCATCGCAAGTGGGCATTGAGTTAGGGGGTATAAAATACATTAATTAAGTTCAGGGGCACATTAGCCTGACATGAAAACAGTGAGCAGTTACCTGTAGTTGCAAAAAAACTCTCGAAAGTTCAAATCGGGGCTGCCTGTTTTAGACAAATATACTGCTGGGCAAGTCTAAATAAAACAATGAACTTTATATTAGTCAGATTAACCCCAAAGAGAGCTTATTTGGATTAAGCCGGTCCCAGAAAAGTGGGGGGGGGGTTTTACCTCAGTATATAGTACTGCGAGATTGCAGACAAATTAGGGCGCTGTGCTGTAATCAGTTGGCTGTGAAAGAAAATATAAACACATTGGTTTGACATCAACGCGATGCGGAAGTCTAACATGCAGACTCTGCATTGACGTGTAATCATACCTTGATCTGAACTGTACTGCACCTGGGGGACAGAGGAAATTAATCGGGTCCGTACAGTGCCGCCCGCAGTGAATGGCTGAGCGCTGGCTTACACGATCGGCTCCGGGTGGTTGCAATGAGAACCCTAAAGTAATCATGAGGGCTCATGAGTATCTCGGTATTAGTTCAATGCACAGTCAAATGAGACGTAATCGGGGGGAGTTTTACACTTACTTCAGAATGCCATGGTCTGATCCGTAGTGTGCCTGGCGGACAGAAGAAATTAATCGGGTCCGTGCAGTGTCGCTCGCATTGGGGAGCTGGGCGCTGGTTTAAACGATCGGCTCCGGGGGATCACAATCGGAACCTACAGGAATCATGAGGGATCATGAGTGTCTCGGTATTAATCCGTTACACAGCCAAGAAGGACGTAATCGAGGGGTTTTAGACTTACTTCGAAAAACGGAGCGCGAGGCAGCAGAGTCTCTTGCTGCAGACGTGTCTCCGTACACAGTCCACCACTGAACGAAGCAGCTGGGCTTCTCGCGTTGAAACCCGGGCTCCGCTAACCACTACGCGGAGTTAGGGGGCGGGACTAGCGGTGTGACGTGGATCGATAAACATAAAGGAAAGGCTCGGGTGGGACCCTTAGTGGCTTGTGATTAGAAAGCAGCCCTTATCTCAAGAGATTGACATATTGTAGTTCATTGCATGTAAAACATTTGGGCGAATCAGGATACAGTTACACATTCGGATCAGGAAGTTTATCCAAGAGATAAGAGACTCGCGCACAGCCCTTGCAAAGGAGTGAAGGCGAGCGAACACAGTGATCATTCAGTTGAGAGGATCTCAAAAAGACACTCCATGTAAAACATATTTGATAAAAAATATTTTTATAGAAAAAACTCGTGCACCTGTCTCGCAGGATAGTGTAAACGAGTTGTCTGCATGTGTACCATATAGTGAAATTGAGGATAACCCCTAGGGTATCTGAAGGGTGTCAGTGTGGCTTATGTATGTTAGTCAATCATTATAGCTTATCTATATTAGTAAATCAGTAGAAATTCTAGAGAAGAAGTAAGATTACATCATGTGGACGCTCCTTATGTTGTGGTTTGTATGGTAATGAGTTAGTGATTCATCTCAGGGCGGCCAACTGAGCAAAGCTGCCGTCCTGTTCATTAAGGCCATTTTAACTGCTCACTGTTTTCATGTCAGGCTAATGTGCCCCTGAACTTAATTAATGTATTTTATACCCCCTAACTCAATGCCCACTTGCGATGAAGAGCTCACCTGAGCACTACATGCACTGCCAATGGGTCCCCCATTCTGAGTGGACACCTATAACCCCTGGCTAATGTATCCCTGTTGTAGCGATTCAATTTCACAAGCTTGTTTATGGATTAATCGCATAATCAACCTTTGGGTCCTTCTGTTCTGAGGTCCCTTGACCCGGACTCCATGGCCTCATTCTGTTTTTAACTAAATCACCCCTCTGGTGGACAGTACTAAGACTGCGTGGTTTTCATTAATTAACATTCCAATTTCTGACACAGGTTTTCAATCTTTCAGATAGGACGGCCCCTACTCGTCCCTTCCCCTCCTACTACGGTCCTGATGAAGACCCCGGCAAAGGAATAAATTGATCCTATTAATAGGGGTCGAAACGTCGACACCTCTTTCCCTTGGGACATCCGGCACCTTTCCAGTACTTGATTGATTTGTACACGTGACCGTGGAATGCCCCACCTTTTTGAAACATTTGCCTAATACTTGCCTTAATTGATGTAGGCTGTTTTGGTTCTTTTTGGAATAATTTGTATTTCCTTGTTGATTGTGTATATGTACAGTATGCTTAAACTTGTGTACTATCTTTATAATCTTTTACACTACCTTTGAGCACACCCCCCCCTCTCCCCTTCCCCCTCTGGGGCCTCTTCAAATTCCAGATTTCTCGTTCACATCTATTAATGACTATAAATATTGCTTTGAACCGTTTCTATATTGTTGTTGTTGAATAAATGACAACAGCCTTGTCTTTTGAGTACCACTTTATTTTCCTTTGAATTTGTATTGCTTGTGTAGAAATAATTTCCCACGGTTTCCCTACTCCTGAGCACGTCGCTGGAGATCATGTTACAACAAAAGTAAACGGCTCTTGTCAGTAATTTCGCCGACAGACTGAATGGCTTCGTTGTACCGAATAAATGTCTTTAGGAGATTTCCCAAATCCCGCTTTGAATTCCGTAGATGATAGTCAAAAACATGCACCAGGTGCCCTACCGGACTTCGCCTCAAGGATCCAAGGAGGTCAGCCGACCTCTCCGGCTCCGAAGCACCTCGCCGGGCCAGGACACCGATGACAATGAAATTGAGCAGGTTCTCGAACTGCGGGGGCACAGCAAACAAAACTCTTCCTAGTTGAAGTTGAAACACCGGAGCGTTGCTGGTTGTAGAGAACGCTGTGCCTCAAAGGATGGGAGGGTCCACGAAACCTGAAGCAACCAAATCCCGGCAATGGAAATCAAGAGAATCCCAACCGCCTCTCGCTGCGGTCATGAACGGGCGCAAACCTCCTCTCCACAGATGATTTAATTAGAAATCATGAACGCCATTACACCAATAAAGTGTCAGCAGTGCAGAAATGTATTCTGTTAGTGTCAGAGCAAGTGCCCTCCCTGACGCGTTTCGCTCCGCAGACGGAGCTTGGTCACATGACGTGTCAGGAGTAGGCAGAGCAATTTATGGAAAGTAAACCCCATGCGCCTAAAGAAACAGGACGCAAGGTTGAACAAAGATACAAAGCAAGCATCAAAGCAAATATTTAGAACAAATTCAATGGCGAGATGTCATATATATATACATATACACTGAAAACAGCGTTTAGAAGCTGTAAATTCTTTCTTGAAGGAAAGATCAATAAACGTTCTGAAACATTCTGCCATGTTGATTGAGATGTTGATCTTCTGCTTGACACATAATATTTTCCTCTTCCAAGGCAATCTCTACCTACAGCAACAGGGGACGGCAATGGGAACATCTTTTGCCCCCACATATGCAAATCTACTGATGACCATCTGGGAAAAAGAGGTTCTATTGGAAGAGAACAAGAAACATCAGAAGATAAAAAGATGGTATCGATATATCGACGACCTCTTCGTAATTTGGGACGGAAATGAGACAGAGCTACAGACCTTCATAGACTCTCTAGAAAACAATTGGTACAATTTACATTTCACTTCAACCATCAGCGACATCAGTGTGATTTACTTGGATGTAGAAGTTTAAATATGCAACAATAAACTATGCACTAAAATGTACCGCAAACCCACATCCTGCAACAGCATCCTCCATGCCAACAGCGGTCATCCTCCTAAATTAAAATGGAGTATACCATATGGAGAAATGCTAAGGGCTAAAAGGAACTGCTCTGAAGAAAAAGATTTGAATGTGGAAATAGAAAGAATGCTTGGCCATTTCCTCTCTAGAGGATACCCATTGGAAGTCCTGATGACAGCAAAATCTCGCATGCATCTAAAGGATAGAGCGGATCTCTTGATCTCTCGGAAAGAACAAACAAAAATAACGGGAGGTCAAAAAATCCAGAGAAAAGAAAATTGGAGGAGTCAGAGAACCAAACACGTCTCATTATGGACTTTAACAACCAGAGTCAGAACCTTAAGAGGGTGATAAAAAAAAATTGGGAAATTCTCCTGCTGGATTAAACTCTAAAGGAACATTTAACAGCTTACCCATGTATCACATACAGGAAAACAGTGTCTTTAGGAGATATTTTGACAAAAAGTCATTTTGAGATGAAGCCGAAGGAGAAAACAGCTTGGCTGAATACACCAGGGTTCTGGAAGTGTGTAAAATGCAAAGCCTGCGAGCATGGACAGAACATCAAAGAATACACACTCCAGAGTGGCAAAACTGAAAAGATCACAGACCACATCACATGCGATTCCAAATTTGTAATTTACAGACTTAAATGCCCGTGTGGAAGAGACTATATCGGGAGCACAATCAACAAATTGAAACTGCAAATCCTGCAACACCTGCGTGCGATCAAAAACAACGATCCGAATTATCCCATGGCGAAACATTTCAATGAACAACACCAAGCAGACTGTAGTAAACTAATATACTCAGGTCTAAAAATCGCCAAGATATCTGAGAGAGGATGAGATCGCACAATGAAGTTAAGAAAGATGGAGAGCAGGATGATTCTCGGCATGGGAACGGAATTCCCACACGGACATAACTTGGACGCAGAGCTTTATGTACATCTGGAAAAGTAATTAAATGAATGTGATCAATGAACAAACTCAAAAAATCCAACCTCTCATTCTGCATTGTATGGACATGATCTCATAAGGAGTAACATAACTACAAACCCTAGTAGATACAGATACCCAAAGAAGGAAATAGCCGAACTCAAGGGAGCGAATTGATTCACACAGTTACAATATAGGGCTAGCAAGGCATAAAGAAAATAGGTAAAATGCACCTTTTTGGATGTGACCATCTCGTATGCAGAGACAGACTCACTGAGCCTGAAAAAGGATATCATTCCCAAGGGAGGATAAATCTACTTTAGAACATGAATTATGGTTGAAAAAAGTTAACAAAATAAATATAAAAAAACAAGATATGAAAAAGAAATATCAATTGATAACTCTCTTCGGATATTTGCACATAATGAACTGATCAATCACTGTAATTACCAAAAGCCTTAACACCAAATGAACTCTTGCCCCTCCTTAGCAACTTTTGTAGAAAAAATGTACTTTACGGACAATTGTGACAGAGAGAATCAACTATCTCTTTAATATGATTTTCAGAAATGAACGCTTGATGAAGAACTCTTAAAATTAACTTTGGAATATGTATAAAATGTGCACCTTGGTCAACGCAAACTCTCATTTTGAATGTGAAAAGTATAATCTTACTTGGTACTTCACATGATGCACACCACACTTTAGAAATTCATTGTTATGTCAGTACTTTACTGAAAACTCTGAGCTGAATAGACACAAGGTGTAAAAATGGCGACCATAATGTGCCGTGAGTTCATACTCAGAATTGGTAGTCTAGTTGTTTTTAAAGGGTATAGAAACTAACAAGGGTACTAAACACAGAGCACAACATAAATTCTCTAGACACAAGGGATTCTATGGTCCAGTTGAAGACTAAGTATAGTCGAAACGCGTAGGCCGCCCTGTTGCTAATGCACATGGTGTTTGTGTATTAATAAAGAAACTTGAACTTAGCTGCTGTGGTGCCGTGACTTCTGTGGTGACAACGTGAGCCCAGGGGATCCGAGGTGATATATACAAATATATATATATACATGTGAACAAGGGTTACAAAGCCCGAAATGCGTCATGGTTGGGTGATCAAGGAAAAAAACTTGAAAATAAATAACTTACCTGAAAGCTGTGGTCTGTCTCCTGCTTCTCCGGTCCGGCCGGATCGGAGGTGGTGTTACGGAGTTACTCTTCAATACACATATATATATATATATATATATATATATATATATATATATATATATATATATATATATATATATATATATATATATATATATATATATATATATATATATATATATATATATATATATGTATGTATGTATGTATGTATATATATATATATATATATATATATATATATATACACTGTAAACAGTGTTTACGGAGCAAGATGGCGGCCGTGACCTCGGCCGTGTGAGCTGGCATTGTACTCTCCTGACCTGTGGAGGACCTCTGGCTAGCTGTGCCGACTGCCTCACCGCTTTCTGCATTTCGAAAATTGCATAATTAAAGCAAGCAGCTCTGTGCTTTATGGCTCTCACCTCCCGCCTGAATTTTCTCAGAGCCAGGCTCTCTCTAAAACTTCTGTGGATCCGGCGGACCATTCACTATACTGGTGCTCGTTTACTCGGTTCATTCTCCGGGGCGCATACAACGGGAATCACCTGCTGCCGTTTTCACCGTGATTCCTCAGCTTCAACGACGCCCTGCAGCATGCCGTCGAAATTGCATGCGAAAGCGGCCACCGCTGCTCTCAAGGCTCGTAGCGCTACCCGGAGCAATCAGGAAACTGGTGCGAAACTCCCGGCCCCTCTCACAGTGCAGAAGGTTCAGAAGGTGCGTTCGGTGCCGGCGCAGAAATCACCCTCTGCAAAGGGTCAGACACTGCCGGAGCTGTTTGATCGACTCGGCACAAAACCGAAGGCTTCAGCGCTAACTCTGGTTCCAGTCATCACTCCATTGTCAAATCTCACTCTGACTGAAAACTCTGCGGATGCCCAGCCCGGTAAGGAGGGGGTTAAAATAACTGTTACTGAGACTGTTACTGAGACTTTAATACTGACCTCACCCTCCGATCAGCAGCAGGCTTCTCCCTCAAATGATTCAGTTGACAATATTGTTTCATCATTGGTATCAGGTCAGATCCAGCATCCAGATTCTGACCCCTCTAACCCTCTTCACTCTTCTGCACAAGGCATTCTGGGTTATGTAGTCCCCCCCCTGAGTATGGCTCTATCTGCTTTAGAACTCCCTCTTGACCGCCCTTTAGATACAAGGGGGTCTGAAATTAGTGAGACTACCGATAAGCTCTACTCAGTCTCTGACCACTCAATTTCTGGTGGAGAGGAGGATGAGGATTTGGAGCAACAGTGGTCAGACTATGATAGTGATTCTGCTGATTGGCGTCTCAGTGACGCCACAAGGGATTCAGACGCCCCGACATTCACTGACAGAGTCCGCAAGCTCCCTGCTGTTAAACTATCTCTACAGCTTACTGAACAGGACTCGCAGAAATCAACTGAAGAGCCTTCAATAAATAACAAGGACATATCCCCCAGTACTGATGCTATTCCTGAAGAGGTCTCTCTAATAACAATATATCAAACCATCATGATGCATAGAGAGGCAACCAGGTTGGAGAATATGCGTACTCAAGGTGTATGTCGGAAAATGCAGAACTCCTTGCGACGAGTGATTAAAACCAGTGGGGAGACAACTGCAAGGCTTGCTGAAGCAGAGGAACGGATCTCTGCTCTCGAAGACTCTACACCAGTTCAGAGGGACTTGGCAATAGAGATAAAAGAACAGCGCAAGGACATTCTATTGAAACTCTCAGATCTTGAGAATCGCGCCAGAAGGAATAACCTTCGAATTCTGGGTATAGAGGAAAAAAAAGAGGGTGAAGATGTCCGACAGTTTGTAGTGGATCTTTTCACTGAAGCCTTCCCAGATGTCACTCAATGGGATTGGAACTTGGAGATACAGAGAGCCCATAGGTTCCCATTTAACATCCGAAAGCAATCCTCTGCTATTAATAATCCCTATCCTCGTGCGATTCTTGTTTGTTTCAATATTTTCCTTGCCCGAGAGCGCATATTTGATCTTGCCAGACCTAAAAAAAAACGATCTGCTAAGAATTCTCAGTTTTTTGTTCGTCCAGATTTTTGTTCAGAAACTGTTGATCGCCGCTGGCATCTGATATCAGCATTTCAGGCTAAAGGGGCCCAGGCCTTTTTGCCCTTCCCTGCAAAACTAAAAGTCATTGTTAAGGGCCAAACTAAGTTTTTTCTATCGGAGATACCTGCTAAGGAGTTTCTGGACTCAATATAGACTGACTTATGCAATGTTCATGTTTATCTAATGTCTTTCTGTGTTTTCGGAATCATGGCAGTCTAAAGCCTAGCTCTAAAGATGACCTAACTGATTTATGTAAAACTTGAATCTTTTTTTACTGGTGCTATTGGGTCATCACTATTTTCAAAACAGGGGTCTACCATGGGATCAGTAGAGTGTGGGGTACGCCTTCTCAACCATCGCAAGGACTACGGTCCTGATGCTCTGTTCGGGAGGTGTCGGGAGGGGGGTGTGGGGGGGTGGTCGGGAGGGCCTAGCTGGGGTGGGAGGGGGGGGTGGGGCGACTGGGGTTCTGCTGGTGGTAGGTGGTGGTGTTGACATTCTTTATTGTAATATATGGTCTGATTTTTCAAAATGCATTCAGCAGGATGATGCTAATTTTTTTTCTTCATTTCTCTCTGAAGTAATCTGTATTGATATCATCTCCTCTATAAAAGGTCCAATAGCTCCTCAAGGCTGGTTGCCCATGATTAAATTCAATGGCGAGTCCTAGTTTGATATGTGCAACGTGGAACGTTTGTGGATTAAATGATCCTAAGAAACGCAGGATCTTTCATAAAATGTTACAGGTGATGAAGGTAGATCTAATCTGCCTACAGGAAACCCATATAACTTGGAGTAGGCGTGGGCATCTGAGATTTTTAGGATACGATTTAGTGGCTTGTACTTGTCAAACATCCACGAACAGGGGTGTCGCTATTATTTTAAAAACTGGGATTGGGCGGGTTAAAAGGGTAAAGGAAGATAATTCAGGAAGGTGGCTAGTTGTAGAGTTATTGATTAATTGACGTTTGTTTTCTGTTTGTTCAATATATGCTTCTAATCTTGACGACCCTCAGGTGCTCAAAAATCTAAATGTGGAACTGGCTGGCCCCATCCAATGCTGTTCTGTGGCGATTTCAACATTAATATTCCCAGTTAGACTGATATCCTAATGCATAGCACCTATCTAGGGCGAAAGCCTCAAGTATATAAGGCCCTTCGAACACTTGTAATTGAACATGGTTTGATAGACCTTTGGCATTTTCATTACCCAGATAAAGAAAGCTATACTTTTTATTCTATACCCCACAATAAAATGGTTCGTATTGATTTTGTCTTTATTTCTGCCCAAGGGGCAGGTCTGGCTATGATAGAAACCCATCCTAGGACCATATCTGCGCATAATCCTATCATTTTTATTCTCTCATGGGAGCGACCTGTCAACCAAATTAGATCATGGACTTATGACAGGAAACTTCTCTTAGATCAACTCTATAAAGAACAATTTGCTCCTTGGATTTTAGAATTTTTTGAAATTAATACTGACACTGCCTCAGTTTGTATTGTCTGGGACACTTTCAAGGCTGCTCTGCGTGGCGAAACGAAGAGATTTGCTTCATATCGCTGGAAAACAGAACAGCAAGCAGTGAGAACTAGAATAGAAAATCTCCAACAAGCAGAGCGTGATCTCAGCACTAACATCCGTATGGGGCAAGATGTGGCAATTAGTCAGAAATTAGTTGCAATAGCAAAGTCTAACTTATTAGAACCCTTTTATAAAGATATCGCGGCCAAATACTATCAATTTCGAACGTCTATGTATGAATATGGTGAGAGCTCAGGTAAGGTCCTAGCAAAATGCCTACAACAAAGGGCAGTAGCCAGTAGCATTATTAGGGTCAGAGATGAATCAGGGGTCATCCAAGAAACTAATAGTGGTGTAATGAATGCTTTTGTTAATTTTTATTTGATTCTTTTACAGAGGAACCTAATATAACTCTGCAACAGCAAGCTACTCTGGATCAATTTTTTCAATCAATTGATACTCAGAAGGTTACTACTGAGCAGAATGAAATCCTGGCAGAACCTATAAGCTGGGAGGAAGTCGAATCTGCCATGAAATCTCTCTCTAATGGTAAAGCTGCTGGTCCTGACCTCATTCATCTAGAGTTTTACAAAACCTTTGCATATTTATTTAAGCAACAAATGCTCGAGGTCTTTAGGCTTGCCCAGGCTGGGTCTGTTCCTGATTCTTGGCGCCAGTCGACAGTTGTCCTTTTTAAAGAAAAGGGCAAAGATGGGCTTAGCCCTGCATCATATCGTCCGATAGCGCTAATCAATACAGATAGCAAAATCTACTCAAGGATATTAGCATGTCGGTTAGCCCACACTATTCTCCCTCTGGTATCCCTGCGTCAGCATGGGTTTATTCCTGGTAGGGACACGACCGATCATATTAGGCTCGTCATTGCCTTGCTAGACTGGGCCAAGGTCACAAATTCACCCCTCGGAGTGATCCTATTAGACGCCGAAAAGGCGTTCGACAGGGTCTCCTGAGGGTATTTATGGGCCGTTTTGCGTTGGAAGGGTTATACCTCTGAGTTTATTCAAGCTCTTCAAGCCCTTTATATATCTCCAACTGCAAAAATATGTATCTCAGGGAATGAATCTGATTATTTTTCTATTACCAGGGGTACTAGACAGGGATGTCCCTGTTCTCCTCTTCTTTTTGCTTTATTTATTGATCCTTTTCTTTCATTGATTGAAAAGTCTCGGACCATTTCTCCTATTATAGTTAATGGAACTCAATATAAGGCATTGGCTCACGCCGATGATATTGTTGTACTAACTGATAATGTCGCTGGATCATTCCCGGTACTAGAGGCTCTAGCAGCTCAATTCGGCTCAATTTCAGGGTATAAGCTCAATATAGCCAAGACCCAAATTGTCCAATCCGCGGCTACACCAATTTCTCATGTTCCTATAGTTACAGAGGCAACATACCTCGGTATCCGAATTACTGCTGATGTAGATCAGATTTTGGAAATAAATTATTCCTCTATCATTGATCTACTTCACAATAAGCTAGAGAGATTGGATCATCTCCATTTGTCATTATTTGGTCGCTGCAATATTTTGAAAATGTTTGTTCTCCCCAAATTCTTATATCTCTTTAGATCCATCCCACTCTTAATTTCTAAGTTAACTTTAACTAGAGCAGAGAGGATCTGTCAGCGTTTTTTATGGTCCTATCGGAAACCAAGAAGGGCTGCTAAGTGGACCTGCCTCCCACAGGACCGGGGCGGCTGGTCAGTCCCGAACTTAATATATTATTACTATGCAGCCATGATCCAGCATTTTTCCGTGCCTTTATTAGGAGATTCAGTTGAAATCAAGGCACATCTCTCACCTTCAATATATACAATAGCATTAGGTGATGCTACAAATGGAGTATTAACACGCATTCTCGAACCAAGCTACTTCAAAAAGACTAAATTTAAGCTATCCTAGGCCTTATTCACAATCTGGCAGAAAGTTCGCCGTCATTTTCATATTTCCAAATTCAATTACTATACTCCATTTAATGCTTCTGGTCTACTTCCATCAATATTTCAAGAGGGGGTGGCTGGCTCATGGATATCTGGCGGTTTGAAGGAAATTGGTGACTTAGCCCACTCTGGGCAAATGGCTTCATTTTCTTTTTTGAAGGAAAAGTTTCATTTGCAGTCTAACCATTTTTTTAAGTATTTGCAAATCAGAGGAGGCGCTAGGGGGCGCACAGCGGAATGGCTGCCTAGCTGTGCAGCTCCGCCGGGCGTATCAAAAAAGCTCCATTAATATGCGCTAACTCGGAGCGCCACAGGCCAACCGGCACACCATTCACCAGGGGAAAGTGTTATGCATACGAGGAACCCCGGAGTTTGCACCCTGCTGCGCTAGAGATGCGACACTGGCCGTGGACCCCAACGGACTCGGCGACCCAACATGGCGGACGGCGATCGTCTGAAGAATCTCGGCGACTGACCGCGCCGGTACCAGCGTGTGAGTGAACTCACATCAGACAATTGCCAAAAAACAGTGGTGTTCCCTCCGAGCGGGTGCCGCCCGCGGCGGATTGCTGGCGGGACCTGCGCAACCCTACGGAGGAGAGACATTGATCTTGCAGGTACGGTGCCGGAGGGTCACGGCGGGACGCTCCCTTTCATGCGGGCTTGACTGTCTCTCGCACAAATAACGCGCTCCGCGCTATACATGGACAAGCGCTGCCGGCGGCGTGGGGAGAGGATCGGAACTGGCCTGTTTCTGTGTTCTCTGGCAAAGAACAAGGGATCACGAAAAACGTACGCTAATGACATTGTTGACAGCGTTTCCCCCTCACACCTCCCCCCTGAACTGTTCCTACCTGCCGGCGGGAAGCACAATGACGGCGCCCATGCACACGTGGGATTGGGGTTCCCTGGCACACCAGTGGGCGGGCTGATTGCTGCCTTGCCACCCACTACATAACGAGGAATAAAAACGTCCTTTTTCTACCTGCATGGAAGTGGGAAATGCACGTGGGTTGTGCACCCTGCGCTAGGCTCCCTCACTGGAGGCTGACAACGACGCTATCTCACCAGCACGACAAAAAGGTCCCTACTGCAGAAACTGGATGCTCTTTCAATGGGTATATAAACGGCAAAAAACATTACCGACACAACCTGTGAGAACGGGGGGTGGTGGTGAACATCGCATGCCCGCACCAGTAATTGCTGGCGCTTATCTAGTGACAATCAACGACGCCTTGGTGTACCACGGCGACACCACCACCGCTTAACCACGGGACTCATTCCGACTGTGGGGTCTGATCTGTGCGTCACTTGGAGTGGCTAGAGAATAGGTGCCACATTCCCTCCTTACAGAGCAAGGCGCTACACGGCAAGCCGCAAAAGCAAACAACCCCCAGAGACAGCTAATTCAACACCCACAACATGGGCAAACCAGATAAACAACAGCCGAAACTAACGTTTGAGGCGCGAAAGACGCCCAAGAATCAGACTGGTGCTACGGGAGACGACCTGGAAACTGACTCTCAAGATGCTGGTGTCATGGAAACCATACTGAAATCCATACAAGCAAACCTGCAGGATATCAATAGCAAACTTGATCATTTGACGGGCCGAGTGGACAGCATGGCGGCTAAACTAGACAAACAGGGCGAACGCTTGGATACGACGGAAAACAGGATTTCGACGGTGGAAGACGAATCGCGCACCACGACGGCCAAATGTACAGGAATGGAGAAAGTACTAGAGGTGATCAAAGCCAGGGCCGAGGAGTTGGAAGCCAGATCGAGACGTAATAACATACGTATTTCGGGTCTTCCAGAATCAACCAACACTGGCCGAATGGAGACCTATGTGGAACAACTGTGCAAAGACCTGTTTGGCCCTGAAAATCTATCCTCAATATTCATTATTGAACGAGCGCACAGATCCTTGGCGCCAAAACCTAAACCGGGAGCCACACCTAGACCAATTGTGGCAAGAGTTCTGAACTATCGCGATAGGGACACAGTACTCAGACTGGCGAGGGAAAAAGGTGAGATTCACCATCAGGGAAACAAACTTGAATTTTTTCCAGACTTCACGTTCACTGTACAACAGGCACGCAAAGAGTTCAACGAGGCTAAAATCAAGCTCCGAGATCTGCAGATCTCGTATGCCATGCTATACCCAGCTCGCCTGCGGATCACATGGGAGGACAAGCCGATTTTCTTCTCGACCCCGAAAGCCGCAATGGATTTCATCAAAACAACGGCGGCCAAAGGTAAACGGTCCAATCGCAGAGACAGAAACACCGAGTCAGAGTGAAAGGTAAGACCTACTAGTGAACGCTGCGCTGTGTCTGCGCAGCTGAAGGACCTACGGGTGTAGGAGGGTAAAGCTGGATACCGCATGACCTACGGCTCCCAACCTGTGACTCTTCTCCATACAGGGTGTCATGTATGATGAGACAATGTTTGGGTATGGGTGCCATGTCAGAGAGACTCGCAGCTTGGTTAATTGGGGAGAAATGCAATGAGGGTAACATGGCAGCGGAACATAACAAACTATTAAAGCAGGAACTTGGTTATGCTGCCGTAATGTACCACTTATATGTACATGGGGGAAAGATGCCGTGCTCTCTGTCCAACACTGTAAGACTGTTCTGTATGCCTATGACTTCAATGATGCAAAATGGGAATGGTGTTGCTTCAGGGCCCAGGCGCTCTGTACACAGATCGTAGATTCGCCCACATCCTTTCACTAGGATGGATTAATGCGTCCTCGGTGGACCTCCACTAGGGCAGTCCCCGACAAGTTATGTTGTCAAACACAGTTCTGTGGGTACAATGGCTTCAGCAGAATTGGGTTGCTGGAGTGGGTGGGTATTGGGGAAGTTGGGGTTTGTTGATTTTTGAATTACCTGGGCGATCGAGATGCACTGCTGCACATCCAAGTGGGATGATTGTACACAGGTGGACATCCAAAATGCTATCACTGTGCAAGGTTGAGCTAACAATTGGGAAGAGGGTGAGTTACATATGGTACAACCAGTATGTGATGCTGTTCATATGAGTGTGAATAGCCTGAAATTACTAACATGGAATGTGAGGGGCCTTACCAATCCTAAAAAGGTCAGGCAAATTTTTGCATGTCTTGACAGGCACCACATAGACATAGCATTGCTTCAGGAGACTCACATGGACCCCAAATCACATAGACCAATTGGTACACGCTGGGCGGAATCAATCAACTCGGCGGCATACTCATCCTATTCCAGAGGGGTGATGACACTGGTCAAAAAGGGCACTAATTATAGAATAACACGTACAATTTCCGACACAAATGGCCGATATGTTATTGTGTCGGGAGTGTTGCGGGGCCAGGAGGTGACGATAGTGAATGTGTATGGTCCGAATGTTGACTCTCCGGGGTTTTTTCAGGACTTATGGGATCACCTGCTGGAATTTACTGATACGACTATACTCTGGGGAGGGGACTTTAATGTGGCATTACAGGACGCTGTGGATCGCTCTGCCGCTTCCATGGAACCACACAAGAAAGCCAGGGAAAAGCTGGGAGATATATTAGTAGAACTTGCACTCAAGGACATCTGGAGGGTCAAGCACCCGTCGACACCGGGTGCGACACATGTAAACATGGCTCACGGTAGCTGGTCGAGGATAGACTATTGGCTGGGGACAGATAATGTGGTGTTATGGACTACACAGATAGTAAATCACCCGCGTACATTGTCCGATCACAATCCAGTAGAACTTACTCTGCAGGTCCCACACTACACTCCCCCTCCATTCAGTTGGCGATTCCGCGCACAGGCGCTGTTAGACCCCCTGTACGTGACTACCATAACGAAAGCAATAAAGGAGTACTTCCAGTTGAATGAAAACTCAGTTGACGACCCATGCATTCTTTGGGAGGCATTCAAGGCGACGCTCAGGGGCACTTGCATTAGCACTACAGCTGGGATACTCAAAGACATACGGGCGCAAATAACTAGGCTTGAACGTGAGGTGTCTGCCCTAGAGGGGGAATATGCACACACAGGTAATGTGGAACTATTGGGGAAAATTAAGCTTGTCCTCATAGAACATCAAAAATTTGCGGAAGACGAACTGAAATATGTGAACAAGCGACCACTAGCTAGGCGGTTCGGGGAGGGTGGGAGACCTGGCAGACTGTTGGCGAGGAAAATATGTAAGGGACGAGAGCCGCAACTAATCACACAAGTGCATGACAGAGACGGCAAATTATGTACACAGCCTGCGGGAATTCTGGACAGCTTTGTCCGTAATTATGCCGACTTGTACACTTCCCGTCAACCGGCTCCGCCACAGGAAACGCGCGACTACCTTGAGGACATAGCAATAGCGTGGTTGTCCGACAACCAGCGTGAATACTTGGCACAACCAATTACAGT
The DNA here is from genome assembly GCF_964263255.1 of Lissotriton vulgaris. Lineage (NCBI taxonomy): Eukaryota > Metazoa > Chordata > Amphibia > Caudata > Salamandridae > Lissotriton > Lissotriton vulgaris. Next base: position 1,650,697,238 of record NC_141689.1, read on the forward strand.
AGAAGAGGTGACCGCCATTATACACGCATTACCAAACGGGAAAGCTCCAGGGCCGGATGGCTATACCTGTGAATTCTATAAAGCCTTTGTTGATATCCTTGCCCCCCGCTTGGTTGAGATGTATGGTGCGGCCTGTGATCAGAAGACTCTACCGCCATCGCTGCGCGAGGCGGTGATCATCGCTCTCCTAAAGCCTGATAAACAGCCAGAACACTGCGAATCGTACCGTCCCCTGTCCCTTCTGAATGCGGACTCTAAAATCTTAGCGAAACTCTTAGCTGAACGCTTACAGCCCCTGATGACGAACCTAGTACTCCCAGATCAGGCAGGATTCATCCCTACACGAGCCACATCCCATAATACGAGAACGCTATTTGCACTATCTCACTACCTCCGCCCCCAGACCAAAGCGGCAGCCGTCATGCTGGACGCAGCCAAAGCTTTCGACTCCATCGAATGGTCGTACATACACACAATACTGCAGAGAATGGGGTTCCCGGCAAGGTATATCTCCTGGGTGTCTCTGCTGTACACGAGACCGGTAGCTAGAATAAGGATAAATGGATACATATCGGCGCCTTTTAATATTGCTAGAGGGACTAGACAGGGGTGTCCATTATCGCCTTTAATATCCGCCCTGGCCCTGGAACCACTCGCGTGCATAATCAGGCAGACGCATAACCACTCAGCCTTACATTTCCCCGGGAGGCCCCTTCATATTTCACTGTACGCGGATGACATGCTTCTCTACGTGCGAGACCCCGAACAGAACCTTAGTCCATTATTACGTGAATATGTGAAATTTGGTCGCCATTCTGGGTTACAAATTAACTGGGAAAAGTCATTAATCATCCCACTCACTGATTCCACCACTCCATATTCACCTGACTTCCCCCTAGACTGGCAGTCTGACCCCTCGCGTTACCTGGGCATATGGTACAGCCGGGACCCTGAAGAAGTGATCAGGATGAACTATGGGAGGGTGCTCACAGAATTAGAGGGTAAAGTAGAGAGATGGATACAGCTGCCGCTGTCCCTAGCAGACAGAATTGCGATAGTTAAGATGAATGTCCTTCCGAAGTTTCTGTATTTATTCAATAATATACCAATCACACCGCCTAAAGCAGTATTCACCCACATAACATCGCTGGTGCTTAAACTTATATGGGCGGGCAAACAGGCGCGCATAGACCTGCGTACATTAACATTGCCCTATGAAAAAGGTGGATTTTGTGTACCCGACTTTCGGCTCTACTATCTGTGCGCGCAGGCCCAATACGCGGCACATTGGTATCATACCACCCCATATCTCACACACACAGCGGTGGAAGAGGGGGACGCAGCACCGATTCCACTGAATGCAATAGTAACGCATAAACGACCGCCGCTGCACTCAAAAGATATTAACACAATTGATACCACGGCTCACGCATGGAGAACACTTGGCAGGATGGCTCACAAGCTTCCACTGTATGCCCCGGCGCTCCCACTACATTTCCACCCAAACATATCGGTGACCAATGAGAAAGTTGGAATGGACATACTGAAACATATAGGAATAGACTCATTTGGGGATCTATACCACGAGGGGACATTTCGCAAAACAGACGATCTGACCTATGTCAGCAACCCAACCTTACTTTTCAGATTCACACACTTTAGACTACAGAGGGCGATCCAGGAACTGTACCCAAACTACCCAGAAGAACCACCAACCTTGCAATTACTGCAATTTATAATCACTTCATCGAATACCTCCCACTTGGTCTCTAGATTATACAGGATGGCACAAAGCGAACTCCCACACAACAGTGATAGGGCCCTGCAAAGATGGAACGACTCACTACCGGAAGCACTAACAGAGCGTGAATGGTCTATTGCCTGCACACTCCTAAAACTCCTCACTTCAAATGGAAACCTGCGCATTACACACCTTAAATACCTACACCAAACATACCATACACCATATAGGTTGCATGAATATGGGTTACGAGAAGATGCCAGGTGCAGACGTTGTGGATGTGACGGGGCGGATTTCGTCCATTTAGCCTGGTATTGCCCAAAGATAAACGCATACTGGGATACGATAACGACCACTCTGAGTAAAATGGTGGGGATCGAGGTAGAGTGTACTATAAAAAACTGTCTATTGGGTCTGGTGCCAAATGTTAAAGCAGGGAGGCGGAAGTTCTGTGCCATAGCGCTCTTGATTGCTAAAAGACAGGTCTCCAGGTTCTGGGAAGGGAAAAAGGTCCCGAATGCTAAAGCATGGCTGACAGATCTGACGTATTGTAGGGACATGCTGCTCACGTACGAAGAGGAATTGCCCAGAAGGTCGCGACCAAAGAATTTTTGGTGTTATTTGACAGACTTTCTCCTGACCCTAGAGGGAGACGAAATGGAGGACTAGATAGGTATTGCCTTACGTGACTTGCCTTTCAAACAATTGATCTAATATGTTATCTACACTGCTCAATGATTTAGCCCTGTATTTATCGCACATTCACCATGCCACACACGGAGGATGTCAGAGTGTAGAATTGCCCGGGGGTTCCTAGGTTTATTGTTTTTGAATGTTCTACAAAAAGGGGCTTAAAACCCACAAAAATGAAGTTGCATGTAAAGTAGCAGTCAGTTGGCACCGCACACATACGATACATAACTACTGTATTGCTGCAGATACGCCACTGGACCCCCGGGTTGCCAGATGTAAGGCTGTGTTGTTTACTGATACTACGATTTTACAGAACGCGGCCGGCCTCAGGGTTGTAGGCCTAAGGCTGTGTCAACTGTACCTGAACCACGACAATAAAGACTTTGTTGAACTTCAAAAAAAAAAAAAAAATATTTGCAAATCAGAAGTTTTTTTGACAAAAACCTCCCCCTACATCCAATAATGTTTGACAAAATTCTAATAGTAGAACTAGTGCGAAAAAAAGCCAGATTAGGGAATCTATATCAGGCTTTTTTAACTCAACTCCCAGACGACCTAGCCGATCAGAACAGCAAATGGGCGATTAAATTTGGAGTGTCTTCTGTAGATTTAAAATTCCCGTTGGCTTTAGCCAGGTCTGTTTTGGTTTCAGGTACGTTTCGTACCCAAAGTTACATGTCTATGTTTAATCTTTACTATACTCCTGCTAAACTTGTTAGATGGGGAGCTGTTACTGGGGGCAAAGGTTCTTTCTGTGCAAGATGTAAACTTTCTTCTGCAGATTGTGTTCATATGTTTTATGCCTGTCCGGAGTTATCTATTTTCATTACTCAAGTCGAAACGTTTCTCACTTTGATAACTCAAACCCCTGTCAAAATTTCTGCGGAAATGATAATTACTGGATATGAACATTCAATGGCCACTCATAGAACAAGGTATCTTCACGCTTTTCTATTTATTGCTATGGCCATGTTAAGACTTTGCATTACATCACTTTGGATAAATCCTGAATCCCCCACCTTTTCTCACTGGAAGACCAGGATGTTGGCATGGTTCAAATTAGAGACTGCTGTTCAGACGTTTAGAGGAAGGAAAAAACGCCTAACTGCTGCTAAGAACTGGGCACCATTTGAGGAGTGGTTGGCAAAGTAATAATGTATTATCTATTTTTTTTTTACACTGTATAATTTCAGATGTATAACTTGCTCAGACCTGTGTTTGTATCTGCTTAATCCATTTCTCAACACCACGGGACAAAAAAAAAATAAAAAATAAAATAAAAAGTAAACAGTGTTTACAACAAATCTTTTACCCCGCAGGGAATCACAATGCGGTTGTTACAACGACGGCGTTGTGATTCCGCATACCATTACTCCACAAGTCGGAACAACGACTTGCGGAGGGTGGTAGGTGTTGGATTTAAAATCCAACACCTTCCACAGTGTCCGCACAGACTGGAGTTGGAATAGTAAATTATACTATTCCAATTTCCAGTGCCCTCCCCCTCCGCAAGTCGTTGTTACGTGGAATCGCAATGCGGTCGTTGTAACAACTGCGTTGTGATTCCCGGCGGGGTAAAAGAATGCGGGATTTAAAGGTATATTAAAAATATATATATATATATACATATACATATATATATATATATATAGTTTACATTACGGGGTTAAAAAGGTCTCAGCTCAATGTGTGTGTGATTCGAACAGCAGAGTTTTAATACAATTTATTGTACTTTCATTTATTGTTTTACACATGGAGGGCTTTATTTTTCTGAGAGATTGGCGCTTTTAAAAAACCCATAGCAGGCTGACCATTTATTCTTCCTGTGTGCACATGCAGACACGTTTTACGTTAACTCCATGACGAATGCAGGCTGAGGATGCATTATGCTGAGAGATGCTTTACAGTTTGTTACACTATGCAGTTTATTTATTAATATCAGGTAATTACTTGTTTTACCAGCCGAATTTTCTGTTATTTTCTTTGGACAATGTCTATATAGTATAACGGGTTTGTTTCAGGGCATGGCCAAAACGTAAAAGTATTTCCTTTATGTTCATGTGTGCCTTTAGAGGGAAGAGCTAAATATACTCATGTGTATTTGGCGCCAATTAGATTGAAAAAGGCTTCTGCGAAGCCGAAACGCGTCTCTCTTGTTGCGGGGTCGAGGGGGACCCGAGGAAATAAAAAAGCCATATTCATGCAGCCTCGAGTACGTGCCTTCTTCTTTGTTGAAGTTGGAGTGTTGGTTCGATATATATATATATATATATATATATATATATATATATATATATATATATATATATATATATATATATATATATATATATATATATATATATATATATATATATATATATTTGACTGGATCCCACCAAATAGAATCTGCAGGTGCATGACTTAGAACTACTGAAGGACATGTATCAATTGGAAACGGCAGATGAAAATGAAAGAAATGAGCATGTTGTCCTACAAGCCTTTGGGGTAAGAGGCGAGCGTGTCAAACATAGTGGCCTAAAATTAAAGACTAAATTTAATCCCAATGTCCCATTTGACAACATAGAAGCGTACAACCAAGCAGTGACCAATGAATTGAAACGAACCAGAATGAACTTTAAGAATTCCAAATGGGACAACCTAACGAAAGAACAGAGAACTGCATTAAAAGCATTAGAAGAGGATGGTTCTATTATAATCAAGCCCTCCGACAAGGGGGGCAACGTAGTAATAATGAACTATAAAGACTACAAAGAAGAAGCCATGAGACAGCTGAGTGACTCTTCATGCTATGAACTTATTAATTGGGAGAGGTACAGACGCACCATCAAGGAATATCACACACTACTTGGGGACTGGTATCATACTGGTCTACTAGACACTGATGAATATAAATTCCTAAAGACAGAAAATCCACACATCCCCTGTATATACTTCCTCCCCAAGATCCATAAGGACCCCACTAGACCACCAGGGCGTCCTATCGTATCATCCATCATTGTTGGAGAACACATCCATATTCTTAGACTTATACCTGAATGAATATGTTCGGAATCTTAACTCATTTTGCAAAGACAGCACAGACTTTCTTAGGAGACTGCATGATGTGAAATGGGAGGAGGGATATTATATGATCAGCATGGATCTGTGTTCTCTGTACACTTGTATTAATCAAGTGAAGGGTGTGGAAACATGTATGCATTATTTGAGGAGTCGTCACGTGGATTGTTGGAGGCATAATGCCATGCTTCAAAAAATGATGTTATTTTGTCTCCAGGAGAATATCTTCCTGTTTGAGAAGGCGGTATACCGGCAACTCTCCGGGACCGCAATGGGGACTTGTTTTGCCCCCAGCCTAGCGAATCTTTTCCTAGGCTGGTGGGAGGAACAGGTCATCTGGGCGGAAGGGTCCGAGATGTACACTGGCCACATTCTTATGTGGGTCAGGTACATCGACGACCAGTTTTTAATCTGGAATGGCCCTGAGATACTAGCGAGACAGTACATCAGTCACCTAGGAAACAATAACCTTAATCTAAAGTTCACATATGTAATTAGTAATTCATATTGTGAATTTCTGGATGTGGCAGTTGAGATAAAAAATGGTGATTTGACCACACGCCTTTTCCGGAAGACTACAGCCGGAAACGCGGTCCTACATGCGGCGAGCCACCATCCGGCTCCCCTTAAGAGAAGCATCCCCTACGGGGAGTTGCTGAGGGCCCGCCGCAATTGCAGCACCGACGTAGATTTCCACAATGAACAGAAGGCCATGATGGAACGCTTCACCCAAAGGGGATATAGCGATGAGGTATTAAACAGTGCTCAGACCAAAGTTCAGGGATTGAAACATGAAGAAGTCCTATTTAGTACATCTAAGAGTGACTTCAAAAGGAAAGCGATGGAAAATAATACCCAACCCAATGCACCCCGAATGATAACTAACTACAGTAGGGGAGCCTGGGCTTTGGAAAGAATAATGCGAGCCAAGTGACATCTGACCCTATTGTAGGAGGACTAGTGGGTAATAGACCTCAGATAACATATCGACGGGCACGATCCCTGAAAGATAGATTGGTTCACAGCTATCCCGGGGAAGATAAAAGCATAAAATGGCCCCCAATTCCCAATGGTTTCACTACATGTGGTAGTTGCAAGTGTGATCGCAATGGCAAGTCATGTAAAAATTACAAAACAGGTTCCGGTCAAACACGTACTATCAATCAACCTATCAATTGCAACACCGATTTCACTGTCTACGTACTGGAGTGCCCGTGTGGGCTCCAGTACGTGGGCAGCACTAAACATCCTTTAAAAACTAGGATTTTGCAGCACCTCCGTGCCATCTCTAACAAAGATCATAATTACCCCATGGCCCGCCATTATGAAGAAACACATGGTAGTAATAACGGCAGCCTGAGATTCTATGGAATAGATAGGATACCTAGAACCATTAGAGGTGGGGACCGCGAAACACAGTTGAGGATGAGAGAGTCTAAAAAAATCATTGACATGGAGAGTAAGGCCCCAAAAGGTCTGAATTATGGGGAGGAATTGGCATCCCATATAGGCTCCCAGAACTAACCAGGGCAGAGCAGAAGTATACCCGCGGTTTGATGAATGGTTTGTGCGTTACACTTTTTTCACATTTTATTGAATAAATTCTCCTATGTCTATGTATGCAAAAGATAATTAGTGGGGTAGGCACAGCCTTAATGAGTAGTAGACTGTATCCTGATGTTCCCACTGTTTGAACTGCAATGTTTTCAAATATAGGAGCTCGACACCATACTCTAGATAATGAATGTAATTTGAGTTGGTTGTTATGTATAATTTTATTTCATTATTTATTTGTCACAGTAATAACACATTCACCTGGATTGACATATCTCACCTTACACTCATCCTGAATAAGTGAGCACTCACACCTTGACCTTACCACCGATCACCCTCCTGCAAGTCGTACATGATGGTCAAATTACGAGGGGAGCTCTCCTCTACTGTCATAGTCCAGTCCCATGGCCCTATCCCGCATCAAAATCAGGGAGCTCCCTTAAAATAATTTCGGGACTACAGTCCCGTTCCGCAGTATCTATCTAAACTACAACTCCCAAGATACTTAGCGGTCGCCCGTCATTCCTCGGTTGGTGATTGGCCAATGCCGGCACCGCGTCACGATGGTATTATTAATAATATTCACATTGACGGGCGAACTTGACCGATGCGGGGTACACTAAACATTAGAATTCCTACTGGGAATCTCTTCCATGGGGCGGCTTAAAAGTCAACTATACATGACGATCATTAACATTTTTTGCCAGCGAGGTTACCGAATACAGCCAACTTCGTATACCACACGCACTCACCTAATTGAGAAGCACTTTATATATATTGAATGTCATAATACGGACATAGTGCTATAGAAGAATTTTTTGAAGCGGAATGAGTTCTTCATCAACTATGAGTATTTTCTCTATGTCTATTGTGTATCGAAACTGTTGTGGGACTATAAGTTTGGCAAAACACAAAATGGTGGTTACTTGATAAAGGCTTACGCCGAAACGCGTCGTCTTTGGTTAACGAGTGCACAATAAAGGGTTTGTGCAAGAATTCCTGGTGTGCCGTCTCTGTTTCCTTCTATTTGGTGGGATCCAGTACCTGCATACATTGAGGTAGCGGCTGCTACTACCGACGGCATCAACGTTGGCTGGTCGAGGGCCGTTCAAGCAGCAGAGTGAACGTGATATATATATATATATATATATATATATATATATATATATATACATACATACATACATACATACATGTTCTAGTGCCCGCATGCTTCCCACTGAGCTGTGTTTTATTTGTCATACATGCCTCACATATCAATTTTGTCTGCTTTACTGCTAACATTGCCACTTTGATAATTGCATTGGGCACTATATATAAGTAGGCTGTATCTTACCTGCATTTATGTTTATGAAGAGCCTCAGGCAATGTGAGCATGTTGCATTTAAGCTGTAATGGGAATCCACACACTATAGTATGTTTTCCATGTTTACTAATTGGGTCAGTGGGATGGGCTATTTAAATAATTAGTTATGCACTGCCAAACTTGATTGACAAAGGCCTCTTGAAGGCTGAAACGCGTCTCTTCTCGTGCTCGTGATTGAGGGCGTCCTGCACTAAGAAATAAATGCTGATTCCAATGCCACTTCGTGTCCGTGCCTGCTTTTCCATGGAACTTCTGTGGGAGTTAGGTGTTTTGGTTCATATATATATATATATATATATATATATATATATATATATATATATATATATATATATATATGTATATCAGCAGAAACTCCACAAAACCACCTCCAATCCAGCAGGACCAGCGAAGCAGGAGACAGACCACAGCTTTTTCCAGGTAGGTATTTATTTTATCGATTTTTCATAAGCAACCAACCACGACGCGTTTCGGGCTTTACAGCCCTTGTTCACATGCAGAGTATGGCAAACTTTCTAGTGCTTTTAAAGTGACTACGTGTCCCGCCCAACACCCTTCTTCCTGAATGGTCATGTGACCCAAATGATACAGAAAACAGACTATTTCCGTGAAAGTATGTGGATGCTCATATCTCAGATTAAATTCCTGAAAATAACGTATTGTCTGGATAAATCCAGTGAATCGCAATCACAGGCAATACAACAAATATGCATTTTCAAATTGATAATGTATGAGTCTGTTTCCATAATTTAAAAGTATCAAAAAATTAAAAGAGTCAAACTATGTTGGAGAAGAAGGTTGGACAGTGCTAAAGTGCTAACAACCAGAAAAGCTAGGTCAACCCTGCCTAGTGTGCAAAGAGGCTAAAGATAAAGTGCAACCTGCATATTCTAAAACCAGGAAAAAATTCATTACAATGTCTACTTAGTAGTATGCACTATAAAAATCCTGTAAGTTATCCGACATAAAATCAGGAGCTCCGGTTATGTATAAAATGCAATTGTAAAAAACATTGTTACATCATGATTTTGTTTTTCCTAAAAGAATATTGCAGTTAGTGTATAAATAATTTAAATAGTGATAAAATGATGTAAAAAAGAGGGAAAGGTACATAAACCATTGATCTAAAATGGTAGGAGGTGTGCATCTCAAAAACGTATTTGCTCAACATTAATATATGCATAAAAGAGAATTCATAGTATCATGCATATAAAAAATACAAAGCAGTATTGATTATCAATCCTGATAGACAACAGGGAACCTGACTATCTATTCATTATCATAAATAGTGGTACAAGAATATAAATATATATAGATATATCTGTGTATACACAACATTTCCGTCATATAGTCAGATGAGCAACAGGGAACCTGACTACTCAAAGAAATAGAGAGGTATGTGAAACCTAAACAGATTAGGATTCCATACTATAATTCACAGTGGGAATGCTATTGGAAGAGGGTCAAACGGTTCCCCTGAGAGTAGACAAGATATTTACAAAAAATTGTAAAAATCTTCAGTGTTGTTAAGACCATTCGGCCATTTGCTATCGTACTCCAGGATAAAACATGTTTCAAGTTGTCGTAGTAACAACTCTCTGTTACCTCCTCTTCGTAAGGGCAATACTGATCCTACCACATAGTATCTGAGGCAATTAAGATCCTTGTGATGCCTAGCTGCAAAATGGCGAGCTACAGGGTAGGAAGGGTCAGAGTGTAGTATTGCTCTAAGATGTTGTAAGATTCTGACATGCACCTGGGCTTTAGTGCTACCGATGTAATGTAGACCACAGGTGCACGTCAGAACATAGACTGCGAAGTCAGTTTTGCAGTCATAGCATCCCTTTATTGGATTCTCAGTGGGGCTGAATGGTGTACAATAATAAAAATATATATATATAAAAAAACACCTCTTTGGTTGCATACCACTAATGGCTTTAGGCGCTGTACCTCTTGTCGAGCATGCAAATTTGGGTGTAATAAGACTAGTTATCGTGCACCTTTTCAGACGTCTCCTGTCCCGATCAGAGGCAGCTACAACTGCTAAGCCGATTGTGCGGTTTACGTTTTGACGTGCACTTGCGGGCTAAACTACATTGGTCCATCAAGGCAATATTACAGAACGACCCTGCTTACCCTGTGGCCAGGCACTTTGCTAACTGTCATGGCAAGGACATTAATTGTCTATCGTATTATGTTGTCAGTGCCATTCCAAAGTCAAAGAGGGGTGGCAATTGAGAGCATCAACTTAGGCACCTTGAAACAAAATTTATATTAGAGTTTGACAGTAAATGGCCGTAGGGATTAAACAATTCAGAAGACATGCATACTTTTCTGTAATCATATAATGTTGCCTAGTGTATTTAAAGAAACTTTTGTTACAAATCGGTTGTTCTGCCAAATTCTCCTATAACATAATATATGTATCAAGATTTCCATATAGTGAGTCAAGACCATTTCTATACCTCACCTTGATTATTGTTTTTACAATGTACTGGTTTTTAGCAACATAGTAATTTTTGAGTAATTTTATCAATTTTAATATTTTACCCGGATGGAGTATTTTATTATTGATGAATTATAATACATGCCTGCTATTAATTAATTATGTATATTGTATTTTATAATATTAATCAAGGTTTTATTGTATTTAATATTGCACTGCACTTCTTTATGCCAATTTGCACACAACTGTTTTTTGCACTGTCTTGTTAGTCCTTACTGTAGGATTTGTTTGCACTAAGCACTTCCACTAAGTACTTTGGTTGCTTGGATTTATCCGGTTATTTTTTACAATGCACAAGGTCAGCGCAGAAATGAGCTATTACACTATAACATTGATACAATATGGATTTATCCAGATAGTAATCTTTGTGCATTTCATGCACTATTTATTATTTATTGTATCTTAACAATTAGTTTTGTGAAAAATCGCTATAATTTTGAAATTAATGTTGTGTGCGAAATACACAAGCATTTAGAATTTTAAATAATTTAAATAGCGTTTAAGCATGTATTTGTGTCAGGTATAGAAGAAATTCTGTGCACATCATGTTAACATAGTCTTTTTTCACTGCCATTTGATCTTGTGAATGCTATTCTAATGCAACCCCGGTGTGCACTTTCAACACATGTATATAAAGAAAAAAATGGCGCAGTTTAAGCTGAATGTGATCAAGGGCTGCATAGCCCGAAACGCGTCGTCGTGAGGGTTGATAAATAAAATATTTCTTGCCTGAAAACTTTGCTGCAGAGGCCTGAGTTTCCTTCCTCGCCAGGGGCTTTCTGGAAGTGGTTGGGATTTTCATCGTATATATATATATATATATATATATATATATATATATATATATATATATATATATATATATATATATATATATATATATATATATATATATATATATATATATATATATATATATATATATGTATGTATGTATGTATGTATGTATGTATATATATATATATATATATATATATATATATATATATATATATATATATATATATATATATATATATATATATATATATATATATATATATACATTCTTCCTTCCTTACTTCCTCCTCTGCATTTCCAGTTTTTGGAACTGTTGCAAGTCAATTGTTGTCAGTGGCAGGCACACTTACTATTTTCTACCACTTGCCTTTCTGCACAATTTCGATCATCAGTTTTTTGCCTACTGTTTCTATAGTGAACAAGCAAACCTACGAGTTCCTCTTCAGTGTCAAGCACACTTTTTAATTTCTTCAGCATGTTTATGGAATATCTTTGAGCAGTTAGATCGTCTTTACACGTACATTTTTTAAACAAAAACAACAAATAGGTGAAAATCTAGACACCTATATCACAGCTCTACATAAACTCATCTGTAAGTGTCAGTTTGATAACTTTACTGATTAGCTGATTAGTGACCAGTTTGTTAGCCATTGTAATGATGAGCAAGATAATCACAAGTTGTTATCTATGGGCAATCTCTCTCTGGAAGAAACATAAAAAATAGCAAAGAGTTTGGACATTTCTTGGATTTCTGTCAAAGAATTAGAGAACAACTCTATAGGGAGAGTCAATGTTGTTAAATCTAGCAAATCTTCTCTTGAAATGTTCTGATATTCCCAAAAACGTAGTGATAACAAACAGTCTGTTTTTGAAATAGCTGCAACTCCAACTAATATGTGTTACTGCTCTGGGAATGCTCCACATGTTTAGAATGGTAAAGCATGTTCAGCAAAAATGTAATCTGTAATTAGTAAAAGAAATTAGGTAATTTTGCTGTGGTTTGTCAGAAGGCCAAAAATTCTGCAAAGTCTGTTGCATTTGTGAAGGACTTCGATGGTGATGCAGACTCTGATATGAAGGTTTATATGATCTGGTACTTACTGTTGGGGATGAAGATACGTTTTGATGGTACTACAAGCCAAAGAAACGCAGTCCCATTTCTGGAGAACTCTCATGTTGTATTGATCCTATTGTGGACATTCATATGGGGAATACAATATTAAAATGTTGGTGGATTCAGGGGCAAAAGTCACAATGATTACCCAACATTTGTTCAAACTCCTGTGACCCCCTGCGAGTCACAGGAGTTTGTTTTCTGATGCGGAGCAAACAATTGAGCTGTTCGAGTACATAGAGGATGTACTTAAATTGAAGGGAAGGTGAATAGAAGGAAAAACCTATGTAGTGGTCAAAGGTTTTGGATGGTGTAACCAGTGTTTATTTGGAATGGCTCTTAAGCCTAGTGCTAAAGACACGTACGGGTAGTTGATTGTGATGATGTTGCAATTGAATGGAGCTGTAAATTTCCTGAAGTTTTTACTGAAATCCTTGGTAAAACCAAAGGATTCAAGCACAAGATCAAAGTCAAAGATGGAACCATTTCTGTCAAGCATAAATGTAAATGTGTGTGTCTTGTAAAGCACACTGCTACCCAGAGGCGTCCTGGCGCTATAGACCGCTGGGGAACCCGTCCTGGCTTTCCCTGTGAGATGTTCCCTCCTGGGAATCTCCAAGGTGAAACCAGGCATCCCTAGCGTTTGTGGGGGGCCGTTGTGGAGATGAGGCAAGCTAATGCCCAGAGTTGCAGAGTGTGATCCCTGGTTAGAGTAGGCACTGAGGCGAGAATTATCGAGTCCGCTGACCCTGGTTCACGACCCTGCCGCGTCGGGAATTGAACCCTGGTCCCGGGCCGTCCTCTGCTTCCGGGTCTGCCGCCTCTAACCAGTGAGCCACACCACTGCATGGGGCACTGTGCACTGTTCAGAGTTAGGGATGATTTAGAGAAAAATCTTAAAATGTTGTGCCGTGTGGGCCCGATTCACAGAATTAACTAAGACAAAATCCTAAACTTACTACTTTTGGTAATCACAGAATGCACTTACTACTTTTGGTATTCACAGAACGATTTATGACTATTAACTTTACGTCCACACTCGGGTAAGAGATTCCGACCCTGAGGCAGAGATTTCAGCCCATTGGTGGGACTTCCGGCCCGTAGATGGGACTTCCGGCCTGTAGATGGGACTTCCGGCCCGTAGGTTGGACTTCCGGTCCGGAGGTGGAGATTCCGGCCAGTGGCGGAGATTTAGCCATGGTAAGTTTAATATTTTTCACAGTGCAGGGAGTGAGAATGTTCGGGCTGGTTTTCTTTCCCATTTTCCATAACATCTCAATTGAGATTATCTATCAGAACACTGTGCATTGTAATACTACTAAACTGAGAAAAATCCTAATTTTAAGTCTTTCGGTATTCACAGAAGGCATTTAGGAGTCCTAAAGTTAGGAGTCCTAACTTTACTACTACTAAATTGCGAAAAACCCTAATTTTAAGACTTTCGGTATTCACAGAAGGCATTTAGGAGTCCTAAAGTTAGGAGTCCTAACTTTACTACTACTAAATTGCGAAAAATCCTAATTTTAACACTTTCGGTGTTCACAGAAGGCATTTAGGAGTCCTAAAGTTAGGACTCCTAACTTCTGTGAATACCGAAATGAGTAAGTGCCCTCTGTGAATACCAAAATAAGTAAGTGCCTTCTGTGAATATCAAAATGGTGGTAAGTTTAGGATTTTGTCTTAAGTTAGTTCTGTGAATCGGGCCCACAGGGTCAGAAAGCATGCTTTGTGTCATTTGGTGTAAATACATTCAGTAGTTTTAGAGATATTTAAGTTTAAAAAAAATATAAATGTCTTGGAACACATGTCCTTGCAGTGGACTTTGCGGATCCTACTGAAGTTTGATTGGCTGACAACACTTCAACTAGGAAGTGTTGGCAGCCATCCTGGGACTCAGCTTGAAGCCAAGTCCCAAAAAAAAGTAAAAAATATAGAAAAGAATGTAGGGTAGGAATACCTTTACCCCCCAAGATATGGTGGGGGATCCACAGGGACACCACTGGGGTATAAAAGAATATTTGTATTGAATTTTGCTGTACATTCCCGGGTGGACCAGCGGATCTGTGGAAATATTTTTTAAAATAGCCAGCAGGTGTTTTTATGAAGCCCCTGGGTGGGCCAAATCCCAGAAGCAGTTTTTATAATAATGCAGTGGTGCCCAAGCAGCACCCCCATGAACCCGGGGACCGCTAACTCCCTGGGACAAGCACAGTACCGTTGGGGGCCCGTGGGGTCCCCTACAGACTCAGGGACTGCCAACTCCCGGGGGTAAGTACCATTGTAATTTGGGGCTCAAATAATATAATGGAGGGGGGGCCCTAGTCCCGGAAACCCCTACCTCCCTGGGGAAAAATCAAACAGAAAAGGTGGGCCACACGGTCCCCTTCATGAGCCATATATGGCCCTGGGGACCGACACTACCCCAGGTCTAGTTACTGCTATGTTCCGTGTGCCCACCCAAGGACATTGCCGTTTGCTATGGCTTTGCTGGAGCTTTCCTGGTCTCACCAAGCCATAGCACAGTTTTGTATGCTTGGCTCTTGCTTACTCAAAGCCGAGCACATTTGCTTTGACACAGAGGGAGCTACATGTTACCAGCTCCCTCTGTGTCAAAGCAATGTTGGCTCCTACAGGAGGTGTGGTACTGGCAGGGACTGCGGGGCCTTGAGGTTGTCCCCATGGTCTCCATCATTAAAGTGTGGATGCATCAGAGACTGAGCCCCGGTGGATGGGATCCCCAGGGCTAAAATTGGCCCCAGAAGGAGACTGCTCAGCACCTCCCGTTAAATGTTTGACATTTTTGGGAGATAAAAAGGCCAGGCCCCAGGGGATGGGGTCTCTGGAGCCAAACATGACCTCTCTCCCTTTCAATTAGTAAAAAAAGTTTTTTTTAAAGGCTAGGCCCGGGGATGGGTGGTGGTCCCAGTGCCAAAATTAGCCCAGGGAAGGGGGGGCCCTTTCTAAAATACATCAAATGTAAAATTGAAATATTTAAAAAATGACAAGTAGGTAGAGGCCCCATCCCCTTTGTTTTCCACTCATTTTACCTCCAGTATGTCCAAAACAGCAGGATTACTGGATGTAACAGGAGGGCTTTTTGGCCCCCAAGGACCCTATGGAGACCCTTTTTTCTGTGTTTTTTTTTAATGGAGGGCTGATTACGGCCACGGAGACCCCATCCTCTGGGGCCAGGCTTCTACTGTGGTGCACTGGTCCCACCCAGGGCACCCACTCTTATTTGTTGGAGACCCTTGGGGAGCCCCAAGGCCTCCATAGTCCCAGCCAGCACCCCCGCATTCTGCGGGAGCTGGCATTGCTTTTGGAGAGAGGGGACTGCTGTTCCCTCTCTCCAAAAGCAATTCTTTACATGTTCTCACTTATTCAAAGCAGAGCACCATTTGGCCACCCTCTGACATTGCTGGAGCCAGCCCTGGGTGATGGGTGTCCGTAGGGCAACACATGGCTCCAAGAGGAATTGTCATTGGTGATGTCATCAGTGATGTCCCTGACCATGTCATGAAGGATGTAATATGTGAGTTCATAAGCAGTGCATTGCGAGGGCGTAAGTTATAGTTATCACAAGTAACTATAAGTGCTGATATTTACTTGTTTTTTACAAGGGGAATCTGAGTCTAACTATAATGTACCTGTAACCTTTGGTATTTTCTGAGATTTTCCAAGGTTTTTCAAAATGTATTTCCTAACTATAACATCACTGTAACGTTTGTTTTTTTAAGTGAATTGCCATGCTTATTAACTGGTCGGAGAAAGGGGCGGGGCTTCAGGCCGGATCTCAGCAAGTGCACTTAGTAGGACTTACTGGAGGTAACAGGAGGGTTTGTTGGTCCACAAGGATCCTTAGCATACAATCCCCCAACCAGTATTGCACCAGGAGGCATGTTTGCAGGTTGGTGGAGAAATGGGGCATAGCCTCCAAAGTACTCACACCAATCGCGCTCTGCAGAACTTACTGGGGAGAGCAGGAGGGTTAGTTGGACCCTAAGGACCCACAATAGCCAAGGGGGCTTCATCGCCTTTCTAGTAGTGCACCAGGAGGAGAATTTACAGAGTGGTGGAGAAAGGGGTGTGGCCTCCAACAACCTTTCAGCAATCCTGCTGTGTAGGACTTATTGGAGGCAACAGGAGGGTAAATTAGCCTCCAAGGACCCTCTGGACCCAAAGGAACTTAATTCCCAAAAGCACCAGGAGACAAGTTTGCAGAGCGGTGGGGCAGGGAGGCAGCCCTCCAGTGACTTGCAGGTCTTTTTTGCGCCAGAATCCCCATCTCCCAGTGCCAGGCCTATTATAAAAAGGAGAAGGGCACAGGTTTTGTTCTGGTTGCCATGGTGAGTACAGTGATTTCTTCTGGCCCCCCAAAAAAGTAGTCCGTTATTTCAAACATTTTGTACAAACCTGCTCAACAAATCTTAAACATTTGATAGAAGATACAGGCGTGCCTGCCATTTTGGACAGATGTAGTGTACAAAGGAGGGGGGGAGGAGGAGAGGGGGGTAACAGTTTCCCAAATGCTGAGCAAGGGAAAACTGCTGAGATTTATCCCAGCTGTACTCCCTCAAGCACTTGCCCAACAAATCTTACATCTTTGGTTTGGAATGTGGCTGGGATCACCAAACTTTTAGCTGATCCTGAGTGGGGCTCTTTTGTGGATTCCAACAATATAATACTTTTTCAGGAAACATGGAGTTTGCACCCCCATATAGGAACAGGTTCTCTACCTAAGGTCTGAATGCTACTAAGAAAGAGAAGGGGAGGCCATCGGGAGGCTTGGCAATTTGAGTCAGAAATGCTTTAGGCCTAAAAAAATAAATATGTTCACATAGACTCCCTTGATATACAAGCCTTAGATCTAAATACATGTGGTGATTTAAACCTCAGGATCTTTAATGTGTATAATAGAGTTGATCGGGGTTCCGATGATACCAATACTATTAGAATCTTAGACCAGGTATTATCTGAATCCGATGACTGTGTGGGAGCCCTGGTAGCAGGGGACCTAAACTGTACATTTGAGCCCTTAACTATGATTCCTAGAGACCTGACCGAAGATTGGGATAAGGTCTGGCAGGTCCCCAGGTAGATCTTTCCCCAGTCAGGTGGTCTAATAGAGGTAGCCAGGTGTTGGCCCTCTCGTTACAGCATGACCTGAGAGCCACCACCGGGAGAACAAAGTCAGCCCCGAAAGTGGAGGTAACATATAATAGGCGTTAGCAGTAGGATTGATTATTGCTTGGTTGCACTTGGTCTATTGCCCCTAGTACATGACCTGGTAGTGGTCAATCGCCTAGACAGCGATCACAATGCCTTGACCCTGTCCCTAATGAATCCAGGTAGCAGCTATTTATTTTATTTATTTATTTATTTAAAACATTTATATAGCGCATCTGTCACCTGGCAGGTATCCTGGCGCTGAGAGATTACTCCTAAAATGAAAAGAGACGGGAGACTGGGTAGGGGTTGTGAGGGATTTAGGGGAAGAGCCAAGTTTTAATCCGCTTTCTGAATGGAAGGAGTTGTGAAATTTGGCGGATGTCGACCGGCAAACTATTCCAGAGTTTAGCGGCGGCCACTCTGAAGGATCTTCCCCCAGTCCTTATATTGTTGAATCTGGGTACCCTTACAAGGCAGGCTGAAGCGGATCGGAGAGTTCTGGTGGGGGTGTACCAGGAAAACATTTTTTGTAGGGATCTGGGGCCAGTTCCGTGTAGTGCTTTGAAGACGAGGCAGAGTGCTTTAAAGGCTATTCGCTGCTTCAAAGGGAGCCAGTGTAGCTCGGCTAAGGCTGCTGTGGCCGAGGATCTCCTGGTCCATCCGAGGGCTAGTTTGGCTGCGGCCGACTGGACTCTTTGGAGTCTGTCCAGTAGCACAGCTGGGGACTCGAGCAGAAGTGCATTGCAATAGTCGAGGCGACTAAGGATAGTGCACCTGACTATTAGTGCTCGAGCCTGTGCAGGGAGTAGTGGCATGATTTTGCGTAAAGAGCGCAGTAGGGCCGAGCAGGTGGAGACAGTTTTGGTTACTTGCGTTTCCATGCTGAGTTTGTTGTTTAGCATAACACCCAGATTGCGGACACTAGTGACCGGCTGTGGTTTTTCTGGGGTTTCCGGGGGCCAGAATTCCGTGGGGCATAGGCGAGGAATCCGGCTCCCAGTGCAGAACAGTACCTCGGTCTTGGAGGAATTGAATTGCAGGGAATTATTGTGCAGCCAGCCGGCTGTGTCTCTTAAGCAGTCGTGGAATGATTCCATGGGAATTGAGTCTTCCCCCTCCCAGGAGAGGATAAGCTGGGTGTCGTCCGCGTAATTTATAGTTTTCAGTCTGTGGGATTTAATCAGGGTGACTAGTGGTTTCAGATAAACATTAAAAAGGATCGGGCTGATGGACGAACCCTGGGGCACCCCGTGAGGTACTGGGGAAAAGGCGGATTGAAAAGGGGGGAGGGACACCGCCTGTTTCCTATCTCGCAGGTATGAGTGGAACCAGAGCAAGGCGGTGCCGTCGACCCCTGCCTCTCTGAGCCTCTTTAGCAGAATCACATGGTTAACCGTATCGAATGCGGCAGACAGGTTCAATAAGATCAAGGCCACTGCGTGGCCCCTGTCTGCTCGCATACGAAGTTCTTCCATGGCTGTAAGCACAGCCGTTTCGGTACCATGGGCTGGGCGAAATCCGAATTGGAAGTCGTCCAGAATGTGATTCTGCTCTAGATGTGTCGACAGACAGGAGCTAACCCAGCGTTCCACAACTTTCGCCGGAAAGGGAAGGAGTGATATAGGCCGAAAGTTAGATAGACACTCGGGGTTCAATGAGGGTTTCTTTAGCAGCGGGGTGATGAGTGCTTGCTTCCAGGGGGTAGGGACCAATCCACAACACAGGGATTGGTTGCAGATCCTACGGAGGGTGCGGAAGAGTTCAGTTCCACACGCTTTCCATGTTTTTGGTGGCAACGGGTCAAGGGGGGACCCAGAGGTGATTCCACGTGCCATTCTCTCGAAGTCTGCTTCCGAGATAGGGGGGAAAGTCAGCAGACATTCCCTGGGTAGGAGTCTTGGGCTCAACGGATCAAGGTAAGTCGTGGCTGCCCCGGGGGAGTTGAGATTATCTTGCGAAGGGTGAATGGTAAGATTGTGGATGATGGTCTCAATTTTGTCCTTAACCCCTTCCATGCTGATGACAGAACGGTTCCGTCATCAGCATCGGCTGAGCTGTGCTGATGACGGAACCGTTCCGTCATGACTCCGCCCGCGCAAGACGGAGTCAGCACAGGCGGAAAATACGCCCCGCACGGAAGGGGTTAAAGAACTGTGCGAGATCATCACAGAGGGTCTGTGTGGGGGGATGGGTTTTTTGGCACAGTCGGGTGGATAAGGTTGTCGAGGATCTGGAAGATGCTTTTGGAGCTGTTTGCGGCATTGACTATGGTGGAGCAGTAGTAGGTGGATTTGCTCTCAGCGATAGCAGATTTATACTCCAGGAGCTTGTTTTTCCAGATAATTTTGTTTGTGTCGCAATAGCCTTGTCTCCACTTCCTCTCAGCCTGTTTACAGGCTAGTTTGAGGGTTTTCAGGGAGTCATTATACCATGGGGCAGAGGCTCTGCCTTTAGGTTTGCATTTTTTTAATGGAGCTATGTAATCCGTAGTGGATAATATCCTTGTGCAGAAGGCTCTGTAGTTGTCTTCAACCGAGTTGATAGGGGAGAAGCTGTCATCCACGTTAAAAACTGCGGTGGTAGAGCTCAGTTTTTCCAGAGCTTTCCAGTCTCTGTACATAAATTCTGGGAGGGCGCTATGATTCGGTGTTCTAGTTTTTGTGCTGGTAATGTAGAATTTAATAAGAGCGTGATCTGTCCAGCTCATGGGCAGAATGACGTTCAGATGTATTAGTTCAGAACTGGAAAAGATGAGGTCAAGTTGATGACCTGCTGAGTGGGTAGGTTGCTTAACCAGTTGGTAGAGTCCCACGCTTTCGCAAGAGAGGAGGAGGTTTTCTAGACCAGTGTCTAGACTACCGTTTGGCCAGAGGTTGAAGTCTCCTAGGATGATTAGTTTATTGTGAGAGGTTGCCATGTTCGTAAAGGTGGTGAGTAGCGCTTGCTGTTGTTGGGAGGTGAAAGTCCCTGGCGGACGGTAGCAGATAATTGCCGTAAAAATACCTCCGGAGTGGCAGTTTATGGAGAGGCCGAGGATCTCGGTCCCAGGGACTGAGTCCATGTCTATGGTGTTAATGTGCCAGGAGGCTCTGTAGATAATACCTACTCCACCACCACGGCCTTTGGGTCTGGGAAGGTGCAAAATGTTAAAGTCCTGAGGACATGCCCATGCTAATTCAATGTCACAATCTGCGTGAGTCCACGTTTCGGTTAAGAAGAGGACATCCAGGTGATGAGATTCGATAAGGAGATGAATTTCGTTAGCATGCTTTGGCAGTGATCTGATATTCAGAAGGCCTCCCAGGAGCAAACCCTTATATGCGAAGTCCTGCAATGGAAAGGCGGAGTCAGAAAAGATGGGCTGACCTTCGTGTGCGAATTCTCGTACGTTGAGCAGGGTTTCACGAGTGTAGCGTGGGGTTTGCGAACAAATTTGAGCAGAGTTGTCTGCGCTAGTCGCGTCCTCGTCGCGGACGAGCGCAGACGAGCTTGCCTTAAGCGCGCCTTCGGCGCGCAATCGTCGCGCCCGCTGCGCTTCCGGCATGGATTCATGCTTTATAGTGGGTGCTCTGGGCGTCGGAGGGGGGGTGTGGCAAACAGAGGTGGGCGTGGCTCGTGGCTCCCTCGAGCAGGCAATGGCGACAGAAGCGAGCGGTTTGGCCGTAAACAGCAATTAGATCTGCTGCTCGGCGTGGATTGAGGTAGGTGCCAGGGGGTGGTGCAATATCCTGAAGCAGGTTGTTGGGGGAAAACTGACCTGTGAGTCCTTTCCATAACGAATAACACAAGATCTATTAGAAGGAACAGGGTGGAGACTCATCCCGAGGCACTCAAACCAGTGAAACGCTTAGTGCACCAGACTTTGGAACAACTGTCCAAATAACCCAATGTTAGGTTAATCAGAATATTTGTCTACCAGTCATGAAACTATTTTTAATGAAATTAGGCACTTATTGGACAAGCCATATAGGGGGCAGAAACAGGAATATAGGCAGATCCAGGCAGTATGGTATCCAAGGCAGTATGGTACAATCAGGACAGCAGGAAAGCTAAAGCCAACCTTGTCCGGGCAGCAAAATCTAATGCCCACCCAGATCTGATAATTTGCAGACGAAATTACAAGAAAGCGTTAGTCAGCCAGGAAGGCTTTGGACCACCCTCCAAAGGGCATCCCTAGCCAAGGATTCTAAATTCTTTTGCAAACAGGCTACCTACTGGCTAACTGGTAGGGAACAGAAGTCAGAGTTTACAGTCTAGCCTGAGGATTGGGTGATTCTTTTTGGGGTGCTTTATGCACAAGGTGATTGTGAGTTGGAGGCACCACTAGGTGAAAGAGGGAAAACCTAGGATGAAGCTGTGGAGGCCCTTTTGTTCTTCATTGAAGAAACCGAGTGGCAATCGGCTCTAGTACAGCCGCCAAAGCCCCAGGACCCGATCGCATGCCAAATGATCTGTACAAAGAGTTCTTAAGTGTCTGGGGCACCTGTATTAATATGATCACAAATGCCATAACAGCAGGTATTGATATTCCTCTGTCATGGAACATAGTGAAAATTATTCAAATTTTTAAGAAGGGCAACAGAGTTAATCCAGCCAACTATATGCCTATAAGATTAATTGATTCATTGCAAAAAATCTTCTGCAAACCAGTGTTGTGACGAGTCCAGGATTGGATCTCAGACCACCATATTCTGAGCGACTTCCAAGCTGGCTTCCTTGCGAATATTAGCACGTTGGACCAGTTTTTTTGTATTTACGTATCTAATGGAGGGAGGTAAGTTTTAGAGGTGGCAACCTGTATGTGGCCTTTGTGGACTTACGTACAGCATTTGATTTGGTCCCGCACATAAAGCTGTGGAGAGTGTTGGTCGAAATGGGGTTGCCACGTAATCTATTAGAAATCCTAATATGCCTACACTCCTCAAAAACTGCACAAGTTAGATGGGGGACAATACCCAGTTTACTGAGCAATTCCCTTTCACCTGTGGAGTGAGTGAAAGGATGCATTTTAGCGCATACGCTTTCCTCCCTCTTTATCAATGGTGTGATTGGTTAATTGGCCATGGATGAATGTGATGCCCCAATGGTGGAGGAGCGAAGAGTTCCAGCTCTACTCCTCACGGATGACACCCTTTTAATTTCCAAATCCCCCCTTGCCTGCAGCAGGCAAAAACAAAATATATGATATTCTCGAAGGGGAACTCCAACCCACCCAAGAGACAATTGTATGTAGGAGAATGTTAACAACAAACAAAATATGAAGGAGGGCCCAAGGGGAATCTGTGTTTATAGACCTGCTTGTATCTTGTCCCCCAACTAAACAATATATTAACACATGGAAGATATCAAGGGTCGTTTCTAATCTTAACAGTGGTCGGTACCTATTTGTGGTATCCAGAATCACACATACCAAGAGGTTATCTAGGAGGTTACAGAGGAGAGAAAAATGAAAATTCAAAGATAGAGGAAAAATATACCCATCAGCCCACACAATGGCGGAACTTCATCATCTGGGTTGTTGTGGAGAGTTGGTATCCGCTAAGCACTTCCTCAGGGAAATTCCTGAGGATAGCTAGTATCGGATCCACAGGTTAGACCATCAACCAAAAGATGAGAGTTGTTAGGCTGTAAGGGCAAGTTGCAGTGCTCAAAAGTGTGAAGAGTGTGAACGAATATAGTGGTGATATAAAAATACCTGTTTTGATGTCTCTGAAAACTTTATTGGATACGACCATCTGTTAAGATTAGAAAAGACCCTTGATATCTTCCGTGTGTTAATATATGTAGGAGAATGTTCCCTTGAGCACGTTTTTGCATTTGATTATTTTGGTATTCACTTAACCCCAAATTTAAGTTGGGCACCACAAATCGAAAAGACACAAGCATACTTAAGCCAACAAATCACACATCCAGGTAAGCTACACAAAAAAACAGTGTCCAGGAAAGTGGGTCCAGCCCTAGAGGTTCATGATAGTAAAATACTGGGGGGAACCCTCTATGGGGCTGAACTGTGGGGTATAGGAAATGTTAACTCCCTTGTCTTAGTATAAAACAGGTTCATTCAATCAATGCTAAATCTTCCGATTGGCACGCCCCTGGTCCCCACATTCCTGGATCTGGACCAGAAAATGCTTCAGAATAAGATGGGCTAAAAGTAGCTAATGTACTGGCACCGCCTGTGGTCAGTAAATGAGCTTACACCACATAGAGCAGAGACGATAGATCTCCTAAAGCGATCCCAGGTTAACTCCATCCCATGGTTTAGCTGTTTGAAGAATCTACTGAAGAGTATTGGGATGGAGGAATACTGGAATTCCCCAGAAAAACGTGTCCTTATTGCAAAGTGCAAAGTCAAAAAGATCTACTGTGTCGGCATTATGGAGAAGGAGGTGGCCAAATGGGTAGACACTTTGACCCAAGAATTTACTCATTTTAAATTTGCTCCTTTTTATGAAGAAGCTATCAATGAAATTGTCCCACCTCTGGCAAGGAAATTATGTATACAATACCGTTTTAAAACCTTTTCACCTAAATTATTCTGCAAAAAGTGGTGTAGCAATGTGTCTGTAGACGACCAGTGTCCGGCATATAATGCTTGTTCAGAATCAACAGTCCACCTGCTCTTTTATTGCCACCACTACAATAATATGAGAACCACGTGGATTGTGCCTTTATGCAGACTGGTCAGACAGAGACACTATTTGGAGGCTATGAGACTATTAGCCACGGATACACATAGGGTAGTGGTATTTGGTCTGGCCAGATTCTGGTATGCACTATGGATCAAATGCTCAAATGTATTACATAGTCTTTTAAATCATTGTATGTTAAAACTGGGGCTTTTTGTATCGACTTTTAACTCAGCTTATTTTTTATATAATGCTGCATTTTGCATTTTGTATATTTTTAACCATTGTTGCATATTGTATTTTGGATGCTGTATTTATTGCTTGTACTACTTTTATAGCATCTTGCACTGTATAAGATCTTTGCGATTGAAAATAAAGTATTTGGTGATGATAGTTTTGAGGTAGGAGACAAAGGAAAAGTTGCTTTGAACATTGGAGAATTTGAAAGCATGAAATGGGTGAGCTTTTTTCGGTTGCATGATGGTCTTTGTGTGGTAGACAGATGCAAGTCTGATAAGATGAATAGTATGATTAGGAGTCCAGGAGAATGGTGGTTTATGATCAGGAGAGGAAGCAGCACATAACTCACGTGGAGCTAACAGCAGGATTGCATGCTTTGAAAGGTTTCAAGAATCTTTTGAAGGGAAATGCAGTGCTGATGAGAATGCACAAAGTGTTTGTCAGCAGTAGTATATATACATTGATTATGGGGAAGCAGGTCCTATCTCTCATAAGAATTGGTAAAGGGACCTCAGGTGTTTTGTTTAAAACTCAAGATAAATCTGAGGGCAGAGGACTTTCCTGAACAAGAGAATGTTATTGTACATTGGATTTTGGATTCCAGATCCGGGTAGCGGCAGGAGTGGATGCATTCCAACAAAGTTGTTTGGGGACTCTAGCTTATGGGTTCCACCTGTTGAGATAATTCAGAGGGCTCCACTGAAGGTGAGGAGAGAGAAATGTCAAGTGTCGTTGGTGATGCCATTTTGAGTGTCTCAAGCTTTGTTTCCACCAGTTATGAAGTTGGCTTGAAAATTTCATTTTCTAATTCCAGCCAGATTATGATTTATTAAAGAATGGGGATAGAGACGAGCATCCTTTGATAATGTGAAGGTATTGAACGTTCTTGTATAGAAAGTATCGAGAGATCTGCTTGACAGACAGGTCAAGCCTTCCTGTCAACATTTAAGACCTAGGGCTCCAGTGTAGCACCATAGACCCGCACACTCTGGCAATATGGTGACTTTGGTGAATTAATTGAGTGTATCTGTTTCATGCTGTGCCAGTCACCAGAACTGGGCATCACATGAGCACTTTTAGACTCCTGGAAGCCTGTATCCAAGCAGTTTGAAGTTGTCAATCTTGACTGCCATCGCATTTCAAAAACATTGACAAAATAAAACACTATAGGCCAGATTCTCTAAAAATAAGTTATAAGAGCTTAACAAGGTGACATACATGAATATTAAGTTATCTGACTCCAATATTCACTTCAGGCAGTGTTCAGCTACCTGCCAGGTCCCTAAGCCTGGTACAGAAGGCATTACTCCACCCATCCAGATGCTGCTTAGTTCTTTGCATATTGAAAGAGGAAATGTTGTGTTGACCAGAGACCAAAAGTGTACTATTTGCTCCAGTTTACCTACCTCTTGTTGTCAGCATAGCTGATAGTGGGTCAAAATGTAAGTACAACGTCGGTTCACCGATAGCTATATGCATAAGAAGTTGTAGAGGTGGGCGTAACTGGAATAATTCTTGCTAATGAAATTACTCAAAATTACCTCACAGTTACTCATAATTATGTGTAATTAAGTGAGAAGTATAATCCAGCATAACACGCTATTTTCTTAGTGTAAAATGCACCCTTCCATCCAAATTGGGACAGAGGATGTGTTTTGCGCCAAGAAAATAGCTCTAAATGATGCCGGACATGAACAGCAGTAGCCAGCAGCCACTCGTACTCTCATAGTTCATTGTTAATGTGCTCATTTGTTATGATTTTTGCCCCAAATTACTCTTAATAATTCAAGGTAGCATAATCACGTAATTTCAGTAATTTCGCATCACAAAAGTAATACGTAATAACTGAAACTACTCTATTTATTCCAGTGTAATTTACATTTCTACCAGGCCTACTTACAAGTAAGTGTTGTTGTGTTGCACATCATTATAGAAAGAAATATGCTCAATGTTATGTATAGTACCTCGTACTGTCTTCAAAATCCCACTTTTTCATTTGGGCACTCCACACCCATTTTCCCTTCGCTCACTTTTACTTTCTGTCCTTCTTTGGCCTTGCACATAAGCACCCCACTCCTCTCTGATTTGCTTCTTTTTTTGTATTACTTTGCCTCCTTCTAGCAAGCTGGGGTGTAGCCACCATTAGAACAGCAGGTCCAGTGACACCAGGTCCCCGAGGGCCTTATTGAACACTAAAAATCACTGTATTTTACTACTGCAACAGCAATCAAAGGGGCCAATCCTTGTTTGCACCAGTACCCATGGCATTGTTGCTACACTACTGCTCACAAGCACTTGCTCACTTCTGATTCACAATCATAATAAACCTGATGCAGTTTTCTTTTGTTTATTATTTTTATATCTCACACTGTTCAGTGCTTTCACACCGGTGATGTAAAAAGTTGATGTAGTAAAACACAACTTTGTGCTGCACCACTTTTTATAGATGTTCTAGACTTATGCTATATTCACTCAAGAATGCTATTCGTGTGATGGTCGAAAAGAAAGTAAACCCATGGCTGATGTCATTCATCAGGTGAAAAAGAACAAGGCTGGTGGTAAAACAACCAGCGTCAGTATCCAACGTATAAATCAAAAACAGAAAAATACTAAGCAAGAAAAATGTCAAAGAATGAACATGAGTTAGGTGTGGTAAAAAGCCTTCCCATAAGGGAATCACAAATGTTAATTTTAGCCGTATCTATAATTGAAAACTGTGCCATCCTCCATTCACAGCAACTCCTCGGGCTCACTAGCTTGCTGGCAAGGCTCAGCAAGTGATGGCAGGTTCATGGAGGCTCTATCGATCCCTGAAAATAGGACAGTGTTAGTATATTGTGGTATTCTTGAAATGTCGTGAAACTTGGCCACCCTAGCTTCTCCTTTAAACGTCATTTGTTGTTGCCTGGTGGACTGCAGAGGGATGGAGTAGCTGCACTCTCTCTGCTGTCCCGGACTTTTTGCTGGGGACTGTCTATTGGCAATTCGGCGTCCTCTGTTTTTCCTAGCCAGCATTTGGATTTCTTCAGTACATGTGGGGTGCAGACACAGACTGCCCTGTGCTGTTTTATCTCCTTGCGTGATTCTTTTACAGAATGTGTCACTTTGGTAGACGTCTCCGATGGATGATTGCGGGTGGCAGTGCTTCAGTGCCCAACCCTCTTCACTTTTTTCCTGGCTAACAAGCTGCACCACTGATAGCAGGACATCCTAGAGCTGACCCTTTTGGCTGCACAAGTCTCCCTTTTAATCTTCAGCTTATGCACTATCGGTCAGTGTGATCCTGTGCAGGCAGAGATCTGTCTGACAACCTTCGTGCAGTTAGTGTCAAGTAATATTTGAGTTAAAAACCAGTGAATGACCTTGCAAGAATACATTTATCAAGATGATGTAATTTTGGTTCTCAGGTTCGAGGACAACCATAGTGTTGATTATGGGGCAGATTTATGACGGACTTGCGCCACGTTTACGCCGCTGTTGCGTGACACAACGGCGCGGAAACGTGGCGCATCCCTGTGCCCTATTTACAACGTGACGCATCTAGGCAGGTGCGTCACGTTGTAAAGCCCGGCGCCACATGAAACCTGCGTCAGGTTTCATGTGGGCGTTCTGTCGCCGAGTGGGCGTTCCCTCGTAGGAAAGCCCCGTAAAACTGACGCAGTGAAATCTACAAGATTTCACTGAGTCAGTTTTACAAGGCTGCTGCGTCAAATCCTTACGCCTGCTTGAAGCAGGCGTAAGGAGTGACGCACCACGTTATGTATGGGTGGCCTCTGTACATAGCAGGAGTTGTGTCGCACTTGCGACGCTACTCCAGCAATGCGCCGCCCGTACACCACAAGATGCGTCACGCATCTGCCCTTCCTTGCACCATGTTTCGCCCCATTGTAAATGCGGCGCATCTGTGGTGCCGCAAGGAGGGAATTGCGTGACGCATCAGTTCTGGCGCATCCCTGCTGATTTGCAGAGATGCGCCAGAACTCATAAATCTGCCCCTCTGTTTCTAGGCAGTCTATGCTGTGTAATTAAGGACTACAGAAGTGGGTGAGTAGTGGGAATACATTGGCTCACTCAAAAGAGTTTCTTTGGTTGATTTTTAAACAAAACATTTCTCACCTTGCTGCAGGATAGATGAGCACACATACACCAAACACACTGTCTCTTCTGATGTTAGAGATGTTAGTAAAGGTCCTCATATGACTGCCTTGGCTTAGTTCTTAAGTACCAAAATCTGCTTGTAATGCCCAATTTTCGATGGCAATAATTTTCACTCCCAATAATTTTCGAATACAGGGTTCTCTCATTTCATCAGGTGCGATATTTACAGACTTAGACGCTGGTCCCTCAAATAGTATGCATAAGTATCCGTGGACTATGGGTGGCTCTCCTTCACAGGCTCCACAGCTACACTACACTATTCTTGTTTTCTGGTCAATTTTCATTATATCAAGAGTGAATAATTATTGCCTCTTGATGCAATATAAAATAAAATGCAGACCCGCTTTGGGTCTGGCATCAAACTGAGGCAGCGAGTGACATTGTCCGACTCCTGACGTAGGTGCATGAATGTGCCTGAGCCAGCCCTCAGAGGGATTGTTCATGGCTCGTGAAATACTAGCACTTTGAGAATGTATGTGTGACTATGTTTGTGAGCTAGAGTGAGAGAGATTCAGTGAAGGAATATGTCAGAGTGACTGAGAGTGAGTGACAGTAAGAGGGAGTATGTGTGAAAATGAATGTGAGTGAGTGAGGGATAATGACTGTGTGTGTAACTGAGGGTTACTGTGGGTTAGACTGAGCCTTGAGCCAGTCATAGTAAGGCTAAGTAATTCAGAATGAGTGAGAATAATTGGGTCTCTGTGAAACAGAGTGGGTTAGAGTAGAATGTGTGAATTAGTGAGACCCAGTGAGACTAGGTCAGAGTGAGAGTCAACTTAGTGCAAGCAAGAATGAGAGAACCCTTCATGAAGAAGCTCATTGGAATTTGAGCAGTGGGTTACGCCTCACAACTTTTAAAGGTCACCAGCCACCACTGCTCAGCAGCCTCACATTTGCCCGTCAACAGTTCATATTTTTGTGGACTGGTACCCAGCTTTCCTCATCAGACATTTACTGAGAGCAAGGGATGGAAAAACATAGTGGATAGACGGAGCAAGAGAAAGACGGAAAACATGTTATAAAGAGAGTAAAAAGGAACCTGTAAGAGTGAGATAAAGGGTCAGGGAGTACCTACTCATGGATTAAAGAGGCCCAGGGAGGGTTCAGCACTACTCAGCCTTGGTACTGGGCATGCCAACATCTGCTGTGGGCTTCTGAACTGAGCTTTAGGCACCGGCACTCATCCTTTTACAAATTTGGCACTGCTCCTGAAATCACTGGAAGCTACACAAAGTTAACAGTTCACCTAGAGTCCATTATAATTTCTGTGTGTGCTGTCCTACCACCACCTCAAATTCTAAATAGCCCCCTGAGAAGAAGACAGGACTTTGCGTTGAAACAAAGCAATTAAAGTACATCCAGCTACTGTATGGAAAGGTCCATTTTTTTCCTAATCCCTGGAGATAAGATTTCCCCACCAGGCAATGATTAATTTGCTTTTTGATTAGCACAAATACTTCCACTGCCCACAAGATGCTGAATTATACAGACAAGGAATACCTTCTGTTACTCTGTGTGCGTAAAAACAGATGACAATTTATCTTTCACTGCCTGCATCCTATAGACTAAAGGCCTTATTTATAGTTGGGTGGGCCATGAAATCACCAAACTCGCATTTACCCCTGCTGCTTTTTTAGTCAAGACAACTGCTAGATTTAAGATGGAGGAGCCACAGCTGGCTCTCCTGTCATACAATCTTAAACTAGAAGTCTATTTGCAAATGGGGCTCCAGATCACAGTACCTCACTCTGTTTTTAGATGGCTACTACCAACACTTTCCTCTGTCCAAGTCTACCATGCAAAGCATGGCCAACCCAACCAGAAAAAAAAAGCAATGGCCTTTACTGGTAAAAAGCCATATTTATTTGATTTGTCTACCCAAACACCTTCTTTGAGAGTTTATTTTAGGAAACCCCCCAAAATTAATATGCACCTTGAGTGCATCCATCGCACTAACTCTTGCGAATGCACCAAAGGAACAGAGATCCAAGCAGGCAAACATCTCTAAATGTGATGATGGTTATCCACCAAGTGGCTGGGGCCAGGACTTCCACTGACCTCGTAGGCTGACGGAACACCCACTATGGTCTAAATGGAAGTAATGTACATTTTTAATTACGTAATAATCCCCTGAGGGTTTCTGAAACACATCTGCATGGATGCAAAATGTTCGAAATAGGGCACATTGTAAAGCAGTTCTTGTATCCGACAGCAAACATGGGTGGAGGCAATCAGGAGCCTACCTTGACCCTTGACTATTTTCAAGTTTAAAATGTCTGCAGAGAGAGTAAATATTATTTGCATGTCAGTTTTAAAGTTCACCCAGGCACTGGATCCTCAAATTTGGCATAGTCATCTAGGGGCTCATTTATGAGCCCTTGCGTCATTTTTGCACCAGCAGTGTAAAAAATGTGCCTTTTTGCGCCACATTTACAAAGTGACGCATCTTGGTAGATGCTTCACTTTGTAAACCCCTGCGCTACATTATTCCTGCTCCAGGTATAATGGGGCAGATTTATGTCGGACTTGCGCCGCCGTTGCGTCACGCAACGGCGGCGTAAACGTGGCGCATTCCTTTGACCCATTTACAACGTGACGCATCTAGGCAGATGCGTCATGTTGTAAAGCCCTGCGCCACAAGTGGGCGTTCCAGCGCAGGGTGGGCGTTCTGGGGCAGGTGCGCCTCGCAAAAGTGGCTGAGTGAAATCTACAAGATTTCACTCAGTCACTTTTAGGCCAATGCTGCGTCAAAACCCTGCGCCTGCTTGAAGCAGGCGTAAGGCTTGACGCAGCATTGGACAGATAGGGCACCCCGAGCCTTGCTGGAGCTGCGTCGCACTTGCATAGTATGCAGGGGGGGTGTTCCCACGCAAGAAAGGGTCATAGAAGTGACGCAGTGAAATCTACCAGATTTCACTGCGCCATTTCTAGGACTCAAATGCGTCAAAATCTTACGCCTGCCTTACAGCAGGCGTAAGACTGACACAAGCCCTTTCACATGGGGCTTGCCCCATGTGAAAGGACACATTGCTGGAGTTGCATCACTTTTGTGACACACCCAAGCAATGCGTCACTTTTGCGCTTACAGATACATCAGAAATACTGACGAATCTGTAACTCCTTGCAACATGATGCGTCATACATTAAATATGACGCATCGGGTATGTCGCAAGGAGCGCGCACTGAGAAGTGACACATCGCTGCTTTCACGCAGCAATGCGTCATTTCTCATAAATGAGACCCCTAGTTCGTAACCTCTCATTGACCCTTTGAGACTATATGGCTCGGTAGATAGTTACACAAAGAAACAATACTTTATAAGTCACCTGGATTTGTGTGCGTCGGTGGTGGGGGACACACTGTATTTATAAATGAATTGATTTAATGTAGATTCCATTGGAATGTTTTCTGTTTTTCCCTTGCAGATGTGCTAGCAAATGGTTATACTAATAGTCTGCAATCAGGAAGTACTTGATACCAATCTCAAACACTATATCTTACTAAGACATTTATATTCTGTTTTAATGGTTTTTTTCATATTCGAAGTTTGTTCATGTAACTGCAAAGATTTATCATCTGAGATGTGATCTTTTTCATTATCCATAAAGGCCATATTGATCATTATGCAGCTTGGCATCACTTTCTTTAGTCTAATATACGAATCCTTGCTTATTAAAATAATAAATCACACATATGAAACGGGAGAGAGCACGGCTACACATTTTCATAAACATTTCTTCTGCGCCAATGACCATTCCTTTTGGTCTTTGGCAATTTTCATAAAGAGTACTAATGAAAAATAAGTGAAATAACAAGGGTGATTAAGCAACTGGTTACAGTGACCAGTTTATTGAAATCTGATTTTGTTAACGTGTGCTAGATTGCAGATCGGGAAAATAATTTTGAGAATGTAGATATTAGTTTATATTACTTTAAAAAGTGGAGCATGATATTGAATTAAAGTATTGCTGCACGTTCTGTGAAACAACCGAAACACTTTTGGATTTCAAACTATAACCATGTTGTGAGACTAAACGGTGCATTTCTTGAAATTCAAGGAATTTTCTTGTTGGCTTGCAGAAATAAAACCTATCAAGTCAATTTCAGCCCTGTTATGTTTGTACTTCAATATTCATTTTGTAACTGGTATTTTCAGCCAAGTTACTTTGCCATATTACAACAGAGGTGTTCGCTTGAAAATCGGTCTCTCCCAAAATGCAACCTACACTAAAGCGATTCATGGAACTGATTGTTGAAGCCAGGCTACCACATACTTAGGAGTGAACATGTACTAACTTGATTCCCTAGTATGCAAAAAGGCATCACAATTGATATCACCAGGGAGAGAACAACATGTAGAAGGCACAACAATCAATTAAAAAGTACAAAATTTTGTTTTTTTATTAAGTATATATACTCCGAATAAAAACATTCAAATACAAATACAAATACATTCAACCTATTCTAATCATAAAAAACAATAATCGACATACAAGGTAAAATTGTCAATAACACAATTAATTGTAAGTTCATAAAACAGTGGCAAACAAATGTAATCTTCGACGCGCGTTTCGGCGTATTAACAAGAACGCCTTCTTCAGGAGCCACATATAAAATCTGAAAGACATATATGAAGCAAATTAAAATCATCATTAAGAAAGACCTACTCGCCTTTCAACAACACTTATTGCATATACATCACAATATTATAACCTGCCTTACATATTGAAGAGACTCCCTACTAGTGTAGCCGAACTATAGAGCTACAAAAGGTACAAACTATAATTTATTATATTTGAGCAGTGGTGTAATTATACATGTCAAGGTCTTATAAGATGGTAGGACCTTTAACTCAATTCTATTGTCTAATGTAAGTAATGGTACTTGAGGGGCATGGTATTCAAGGCCGGATATCTAAAACAATATCTAGGCACAAAACCAGGGTGTCGTTATTGCAAATAAACATATATATCCTAGGGGACACTACTAACAGGCACCCTGGTTGATGTGGAAGAATGCTATCTTTATTCTAATCATTCAGAGTTCTTGGTGTTTACTAAGTATTCTCAAGGATGTTATTATTTCGAGCATGATTATTGACACACAGTCCTTACCACAAAGTTGAAAATACTACGTAGTTTCAAATGATGGCTGGAACACAGGAAAATGCTCCGTTCCTAATCGTGTGGACGGATGTGGGGTTTAGTTCCTTTTGGTTATACTAAACCATCCAACCAAAATGCTAAACAGCAAAGATGGATAAACATTAAATACCTGTCTAATATTCAATGGAAAGCATCTATATATAAGAAGCAGTTGTTTCAAGCTTTGGATGTGAAAATCTTACCTAATGTTGGTCAATTCAGTGTATGAAGGAAAATGTTTAAAACGGCAACCAATCGGTGTCAGTGCTGTAAATGAAAAGGGATATAAAGGAGTGACCAAACGATAACTTAAGCACACGTGGTAACTGGATGACCACCACAGTATCATGGCTGAATGTGTGCAGAATCTTACCTAAAGCATACAACCATTTATACAGCAGAACGGCTCTTCATTGATATGACGCTCGTTGCTTTTGTGAATTTCTTTAAAACTGCGGACATGAAATTAAAACGGGTCTGCAGTTAGTATCTTGTTTTGATAGACAAAATCAGACTAGGATATCTAAAAGAGAGCTCGACGAAAATACTATAAACGGAGATGCTAAAGCGCTATCTAAACATGGGACTTCCTGCTTATAATCAGGCATCAAAAATTGCTCATAAATGAACAGATCTGGACATCCGAACAATTAAACGGTATAACTGGTATAGACGAGGGTGATAAAATACTACCTCAGCTGCAAAGATCTAACTATTATCAAGGCATGGTGGGTGCTTGTCAATATATTGCGCGTATCCCTTAACTGATTAAATAAAACGACGGGCGTAAAGTACAAAATGTCACAACCCCGAGATGAAGTGGGAGAAATAACAAGAATGGGTGCGGTGTTCAGACTGAAATAGTCTCTAGCTCTAATTTATGTGGTAGAGATAAGTGTCGGGCTTACCGAAAAATAGTCGGCTCGGTTGATAAATGTACACGGGAACGCGGTTAATAAAGCTGCTCCCTCAGCGGTATCTTTAAAGCTGAGTGAAAAATAATAAAGAGCTGGGGTTAGGGTAGGAACGGGAAGGTGTACCTTAGTTGCAAGGTCTGCAACATGATAGCAGTGGGGAGGGAGAGACCGTTCACTTACCGAAAGCTGTCTTGGATGTAGCGATAACATCAACCTGCGGGCGTTCCGATCCGTGGATTCCTGGCGTCCCGCAGCCGTTGGAAATGATAATCAATTAGCGGGTAATCCTAGCTTTCCTTAAGTAGGCATGGCATACTTGTTCCTTATTCCAATTGGATAGCTGTGATCACTACCACATGCCGGAAAATTCCGGTTTAGTTAATGTAGAGGGAGGACTGCACGGCGCGTTTAGATGGAGGACTGCACAGCGCTTTTAAATGGCTCACTTTAAATGAACACAAGATAGGGGACTGAACAACGCGAGTATAATGCGATGCATTCATACGCGCTACATAATAGCAGTCTATGTGTACAAAGATACAGTCCTTGTTATTTTCGTCTAACTTGATTCCCTCTCAGACGAGATCCTTGAACCACGATTAGTGGCCATGTACAAACCGCCCTGTACCTGAGAACTTCAAAATCTGGTCAAGTTACAAAGGGGAAATATCTGTCTTATAAAGATATATAATTGAACATCTCTACAAATAACCCATAAACCGTCTGCTACTCTTGTCTTGGTGAGAGACACTTAACCTGACCTATACCGAGTAAGAAATTATCAAATTGTATTCTCAATTATAACACACATGAAGCAACACTGAAATTCAACTTTTTAAAAATCCTGCCTGGCTGGCATTGGTCCCCAAACAAACTGAAGAGATATTAGTTGTGATTACTTGCACTGGAGATGATTCTGGGTTTAGTACCCAAACTGGACTTCATGTCACCCACACCACACTAAATTCAGCATTTTCTACTGCCAAGCACTGAGCATAAGATGCATATGCAGCATTGAGGACACCTGTAAAGACCATCTACAGGAGCTTGCAAGATTATTTGAAAGCCTGGACTATCCTCTGCATATCATACACCAACAAATTGACAAGTCGTTGCAGTTACTCAGAGATGCACTTATGTTGAGTACCAGCATCAGAAACAAAAGTGCCAGAATTCCATTTGTGGTTGACTATCATCGATCATCTCCCAACTACGGAAATATAAGGCAAAAAATATTTCGCCTACTGTTCCTGTGCAAAACATTTTTAAAAAGTGCCAGTCATTGATTACCACAGAGCTACCAATTTATGATATCTTATTGTGAGAGCTGACCTCAAGCAAGCTGCAGAAAATGCAGGCGTTCATTGCTGTGACTCTAAAAGATATATCACACATGAATACCTTTTACAAACATCATCAGTAACTAGACCTATTATGACAGGGAGCTATGGAATAGGACAGCATCTTACATGTTGCTCAACATGCATTGTTTATGTGATTCAGTAGCAACACCAAAGCTGGAAAAAACAATGTGTAGGCCACACAGTGAATGACTTCTGTACATGGGTCAAGAACCACAAAACAAGAAACTTGACCAGCCGTTAGCCAATCGTTTTTGTCTTGTGGATCATTTACTATCAGATTTGAAAAAAGGGAGAATGACAGGACTCCAAGTGAAAACCTCCAAATGGAATCTTCACTTATGATGCTTTTGAATATCCTCACAATCAAGGGAAGGGAAAAAGAAATTAGGTTAATTCAGCTTCCTTAGGCTAGAGCAAAGAAATACATTTAAAGGGAATGAACCACTTGACCTGTGCTACCAGGGTCTATGATAACGCGTGGGGATCCTTGCTAGTAAAAACCCTCATATGCGAACACTAGTCTCAAGCGGTATATCTTGATTCTCCGCTTTTAGTGTCGCAACAGCATTATCATTGGGTCTTTTACTTTGTATGTTATACTGACCTCCAGATGGAGGAAGACTGACTTGATTGACAGTAGTGGTCAGGGATAAACAGGGAGGGCGTCTTGGTGTTCCAGTGAATGTGGTTTAAAATTCCTTATACCTAGTCTCAAATGTTTTTTTCTGTAGAGCATAGGTATAGGACAATAAAAACAGAGGTGTGCGTGTCAAGGCCTAGTTACTAGCCTTCTGCACGTGTGAAAAAAAGGAGGTTGAAGCATGTTGACCCCTTTAAAACTACAATAAATAATTGGAAACGTAACTTAAAGATAACAATACAATAAAGAACTAGAAACATGACTTTAATAAAACAATCTAATAAACAAAATGTGATGTGGACTCCAATAGACATATGGTAAGTAATCTGCAAAACAAAAAAGAAAATTAGTGTTTAAAATTAGATCGATGTGACTAAGTAAGGTCAAACATTACAAGTCAAGGTAACACTAGGATTTTACGTGTGCAGTGTGCCTGGTACATTTCACTTGTGTTATAAGCCCGCGTTGAAGCGGTGTCTGTATGGAAGTGCCTACTGCGTCAGATTTAAAAACAGATCAACATAGTCTTTAAAATGATTCAGAGATGAGACAGAATTAGGTGAGAGATCAAGTCATTATGCAGGACAATATCCTTTAGGGCTTATTTACAAGAGTTTTGCGCCACTTTTGTGTTACGTTTTGTATGTTGAAAGTGACGCAAAAGTGGTGCAAGGGGCTTGTAAATAAGCCATTTTATTTGTAATGCATTTAATCTGAGCTATTGTATATCTAGGATGCTCTGCTTACCTTGTGTAAACACTGTGGCCAGCAGAATGCACAACTTCAACTTAGATTTGGATCTACACGTCAGAGTAGACAGCAGCGTCCATAACTTTAAAAGAGAAAGAGAAATGATGTGAGAGAGAGTGAGAAAGAGAAAGAGAGAAAAAACGACATTAAAACATGGGAGAGAGAAAGTTAAAAATGGAGCTGTTAATACTGGAGAAAATATTTGTAGCTCACCTTTTGCCTCTGTTGTGTGTCTAAGCACGTGCTGGTTCATAGTGCACCCTCCAGTTTAGTGATCTGAAAGATAGAATATAGACTTTGTAATAGCATAGTGCATACAACTGCACACGTGTATTTTCGCTTTATTTATTTGTATACTCAGGATAATGTATTTTTTTTTAACGTCCTCTGTAAGGGGGTGTTTGTGCGCTGTTTTTCTTTCAAAGTAGTATGTTACATACACTCCCACTGCATAGCGGTGAGTTCTCGATATTGCAGGGCAGATTTACAAGCTCCTTGCACCACCAGTGCGTCACTTTTTGTGACATACTGATGGCACAGGGGACTCCTTTATATTTATGAGAGGAAAAGCCACCCTGCGTGACTTTTCCTCTCCTTGTAAATATGGCCCCTTCACACGCAGCACTTTGAGGTGAAGGGGCGTTTCATGGGTGTTGCTGTGAGTGTTCCCATGCAACACCCATGGAACAAGACACATTGTCCAGATTTACTAGAAATCGTAAATCTGGAGATGCATCTGAATGCGACGTCACCCTAGAGGTGGCGTAGCAAGGCGCAATGAGGACAAATGTTTTCATTTCTCCTCGTTTTTTTTCCTGTTTCAATCCGTGCTGCATTCTACGCACACATTAAAAGAGGAAAAATGCCTTTAGTGATTGTTTAAGTGCAGGAAGGTGCCTCTTCCTACACAAAAGCAATCTCCCCTTGGCACCATGGTACAAGGGTGCCTGCGCCGGCGCATGGCAACTGTTTGTGCGCCAGTGGAGGGGAGAGCACAGGAATGCGACATATTCTTGTAAATATGTCACATTTGTACGCTCTGAAATTGCCGTAGCGTGGTACAGCCAAAGGGCTAACCGTGCCACGCTGCGATACTTTCTAGTAGACCTGCCCCTGCGTACCTAGACTGTTGCATCTCATTGACTCGCAGAGTCTGGAGGTGAGTGTTTTTCTTCAGAAGTCAGAGGCAAATTTACAAGCTCCTTGCGCTACTTTTCCCATGTTAAAAGTGACACAAAAGTGGCGCAAGAAGCTTGTAGATCTGTTCGTCAGACTGTTGTAACCTATCTATTCTCACTGCTTGGAGGTAATTGTATATTTCTACGTAGTGAATGTGCAGGACACTACCCATGCTTTCCTTTCACAGATAACTTATTATTATTTCGGAAACAAGCTTTTTTGCTCACCTAGTGCCATTGGCGTGATTGAAGGAGGGTGCACTATGTGTCAAAGCAAGCTTCACTGTGGCCAACCCACTTCACTACTTGAACGCAGCTAAGGTTGTGCACAGCAGAGTGGACAGCAGCGACCATAACTTTAAAAGAGAAAGAGGAACGATGTGAGAGAAAGTGAGAAAGAGAAAGAGAGAAAAAACGACATTAAAACGTGGGAGAGAGAAAGTTATAGATGGAACAGTTAATACTGGAGAAAATACTCGTAGCTCACCTTTTGCCTCCATTGTGTCCAAGCACATGGTAGTTCATAGTGATGGAGCAAGTATTCGCCCGTAATGTGACTTGCTTGTATTCAGTCCTCTCGACATAACGTTAATACACTAATCAACATGTTTGTCCTATTGATATTGCATTACATGACATCTAAGTGAAGCTTGCATATGTGCTTTTACTAACGATAATCCACTTGCACTAATATGGCCGCTGCTACGCGGGATTTCTTACTGCGCATGCGTCTGTCACACTCACGTTACATGAGGTACTCTCTGCTTTTGGATGGAATCTTTTGCTTCTGCGCACAAGAACTAAGATGGCTGCACTATGTCCTCACATGCAAGAAGCTTGCACTGCTGCTTTTGCCAAGCTGTTTGTTCTGCTTAACTCTAACGCAATAGTTTAACCCCTTCCGTGCTCATGACGAGCTCAGCTCATCATGAGGTATACCTCTAGGGTGCTCATGACGAGTGGAGCTCGTCATGACCACACCCATTTACTTTAAGGTCCAGCACAGTTGAAGAATCTGCCAAGCAGCCAAGGTGTTAATGTAAAATAATGGGAATAGCGTAGAGATAAGTGGTATACAGTACATTCAATTATTCTGTGTTCTGAAACTGTTTCTTTTCAATTGTTTCATGTAACGATAATCTTGGGCCTGGGAGGTGTTATTACTCCATTTTGAAACCCACTGCATTCCATATTGAAACCTTTGAGCCTGCGCACCAGAGTCTGAAAACCATCATGTCTTGGCATTGAATGAATGCCAGGGACAGTCTTGACCAAGATGCGCCTGGGAACTTCAACTCCTGACCCCTGTGAAGGAAGCTGATCTAAAATATGAACTAAAATGTAACCAATATTGGAACATCCATTGTTGGGTGGTATAAAGATGCATTGGAAAATTAAATTTGTTGGGCGGGAATGTTAATAGAATATTCAGAAGTAAAAGTTTCATTTTAGTATGGTGTGATGATCGCTCCCCGTCTCTTGCCCGATCAAAATTGGAGATCCTTACACTTGCAACACTGGGGGTGGTTCACTGACCTAGTGAACAGTATAACTAGGGTAGGCTTAGCTAGTTAATTTGTCTGACTTGTCCGAATAGCTGACCTGCACTGACCCAACGCACTCAATAGGTGATCGGGGGCAGAGGTGCTGGCGGAGCCCTCTGTCAGAAGGTTCGAAACCCAGATTGGTGTTTAAGAGCTGAAGTGCTGGCGAGATCGATAACACTTACCGGGTTCTGGCTGTTAGCTGCAGAGAGGGAGTAACGCAGGCGTTGCAACTTTAACTGTGGGTGCTGGTCTTAGCCCTTGGTGGTCCTGTCCTGATCCAAGTTGGCTTTACCTGTCCTGATTCTGATCTGCACCTGCTTGCCTTTATGGTTTTGTACTTTCGGGGTTCTGTCATTTAAACTGACCCGTGGCCAGGGTTAGTTCTTCACACCATTCTAGATAAATATTCAATGTGGGTATGTCATTGCATCTGTGCATTAGATTGGATTTGAGTGGCTAGGCATGTGACCAGACTGTTGAACTGTCACGGTTGCTCTCCTAAGTAAAACAGCTTGTTAACTTTTAACTTTTATGGGTTTGTGTGTTTTTTAACTGACTGCACGACTTTTTTAATCATCTTCTTAAGGTGCTTTCACCTAGGTTACCGGCGGTGTTTATAGCGCCCGTTACCTTCTGGCTCTCCCACTGTCCTTGATTGGCAAGGCCCATCCGTGCGAGCAGACCTGCCATCTTTCACTTTAGCAGTCTAGTTCTCCCAGGCCCTACCAGGATATAAGTTGATGCTGTCACGGGCGCGCCGGCTGTGTACCAAAGGCACGCCAAAGGCTAGCCTGTCTGCGCCCGTCCGTGCTAAGGAGGGGCTCAGCGCCAGCCATGCTGCTGTTCCTTTGGCCGAGAAAAGTCAAATAGGTAAAAATGTTTGCAGCTTGGTCAATTATTCTTCTGCTGGACTCCGTTAAATAGACACAATAAGTCAGGGGAGAGGTGGGCTTTGTTTTGCTGATTCTGCTGCACCCTGATCTGACTTTCTGGAACAGAATCTTATACCATGCGGGCAGCTTAATGTGAGGTCACTGGTGAAGCATAAGACAGAAATCCAGCTGCTACTGGAAACTCACGACTTGGAAATTTTATTTATGACCGAGACCTGGACTCTTCCCGATTGTAAGGTTGATCTCGGCTTTACTTGCCCTTCCGGTTGAGAGGCAGGGGTGGTGGGGTTGGACTAATTTATAAGGATTCTCTGAACTTAGCCATTCTAGATATTGATGAGATGATGGGGTTTGAGCTCCTTGGATTTTCTATGAAAAACACTCAGGGACAGACCTTACCAAGAATGATCTGTTATACATGACCTGGTGCTTTTAGTGT
Organism: Lissotriton vulgaris; assembly: GCF_964263255.1. Taxonomy (NCBI): domain Eukaryota; kingdom Metazoa; phylum Chordata; class Amphibia; order Caudata; family Salamandridae; genus Lissotriton; species Lissotriton vulgaris. The sequence continues at coordinate 1,650,739,120 of NC_141689.1, forward strand.
GTAGCAACAGCAATTGCTGCTAGAGATCTTGACTAATATGATCACGACTCACCGTAGACTGTTGATCCTAGGTGATTTTAATCTCTGGTTTAATGGTACAATGGATGCTGGTTTGACTAATATTCTTCAATCTTGTTCAATGGGTGTCCGAGGCCACCCACACTGGTGGACACACACTTGATCTTATTTTTTCAGAGGTAAACCTTCTATCTATGGGAGAAATTCTTCCCATGGACTGGACTGACCATTTCTTGATTAAATTCTGTGTTAATGATGCTGTTCAAGTCAGTCATGGCACTAAATCTGTGGGTGGTTATGTAGGCAGAGATTGGAAAGCTTTGAAGCGTAAAAAGGGGCCCAACCAGATATTTCAGATACAGGATGTTTCTTTTCCGGAGGTGCATGTGGAAGAGAACTACTCCGTCCTCTGTGGAAAAATTACTTCAGTCTTGGATAGCCTAGCTCCTTTAAAAAAGCATTAGTAAGGGCAGACCCTCGGCCCGTGGTTTAATAAAAATCTAAAACATCTAAAATGTGAATGTATGAATGCAGAGAGGATGTGGAGGCATAAGGATCAGGTTGAAGATAAAATCACCTGGAGAACAAAGATGACGATCTATAGGAAAGCAATTAATAGTACTATGGCAGAGTTTTTTTCTGCTCTGATACTAAAGGCCCCCAACAGCTCAAAAAGCATTTTTAATATTGTCAATAGCCTGACCAGTCCTGACTGTGCTCAAAATATAACACCCCCCCTCCCAGACACTTTGTGATAATTTTTTTTCACGATAAAGTGAATAATATTATTATGGAGTTAGGAAATACTTCTGTCCGTACCGAAACAGGAAGTACGCCCAGCTCAGTAAAAGAGGATCATTTAGCAACCAGCTTAGTGATCACTGGAATCAGCTCTGAAGGTGGAAGAGCTTATCAGCTACCTGTTTTTCCTCCGTTGGACATGAAAGACTTCCATAGCCTTGCAATGGCTATTTCCTCTGGATCCATGTTAGACCCTCTACCCTATAAAATGTGGAGAGAATTTGAGGAGGAGCTCTTTCCCACTCTCCGTCAGATCTGTAACCAGTCCTTAACTAACGACTGGCTCCATCACAAACAAGCCCTGGTGACCCCACTGCTAAAAAAACCTACCCTCGACCCGGAATGTGCCATAAACTATAGGCCCATTTCTCTTTTGCCCTTTCCTGCAAAGGTTGTGGAGCGAGCTGTGAGTCGTACACTTTCGAAATACCTGGAACAACACAATCTCCTGGAAGATGTTTAGTTCGGGTTTCGGCCAGCTCATGGCACTAAAACGGCTTTGGTGACCGCGCTAGATGATCTTCGGATGCGGGCGGACAGGGGTCAGGCAGCGGTACTTGTACTTCTTGACCTGTATGCCGCATTCGACACGGTCAACCATCATACCCTGCTGGGCAGACTGCAAGAGCTGGGAGTCACGGGTCAGGCTTTAAAATGGCTCCAGAGACGCATCGGGAGACCGGCGGATCTTTGAAAACCGAGCGGGGCAGACTACATTGCCCAGAAACCCCTCGAGAGGCTGGCAGCAGCAGCAGCCCCTCCCACTTGACACCTGGGGTAATATCAATGCCTCGCCCCTCCCGCTTCACGGGAGGCGCATCGGGAGACCGGCAGATCTTTGAAAACTGAGTGGGGGCAGACTACATAGCCCGGAAATCCCTTGAGAGGCCGGCAGCAACAGCAGCCCCTCCCACTTGACATCGGGAGGGATATCATCAACTGAGGTTGCCTGTCCCGCGGAACGTGTGCGGGCGCACTCCGGGCTAAGCCCGGGCAAAGGGCGGGCCGTCTGTGGCCGTCCGGGGCAGGGCTGGGCCATCCCCCCTTTATTTTGTCACTCAAGGTACTGTGCATGCATTGCTTGCTTTCCCAGACACATTTGTTATACTAATGGGGAAAAGGAAATCCACTGAGGACGCTAATGAGACAGCGGGTGAGGTAGCAAAGTGTGGGAAAAAAGCAAAAAGGTCAAAGGTCAAGCACCAGAAAAAGCGTTTGATACACACGGGCAGCAATTGTGTTATGGACCGGATTGACAGTCTGGTGCAAGACTGTGAGGACCTGTTAATCTCTAACCCGGACATACATGAGACTGTTTTAGAGGGTGGGAAAAATGCGCCTATCAGTGTAGGAAAGACCCTAAGGAGGGGTACAGTGATCATCCCAGAAATGTTTATGAATAAACCTGGTACAGGGAGTGCGATCAAACCTGTGACTTGTGAGGAGGGGGGTCTTAATCCAGACCTACAACAGTCCCAATCAGCACCTGTTTGTGGCCCCGATGATATAAGCACTTTGCCTTGCAGTAACAGGTTCTCAATATTGGCCCAAATAGAAAATCAGAATCCCAAAACCAGTTCAGAGGGACTTATGACAGTTGCTTCTCTAAGTAAAGATATACTCCATGTGCCTGGACTTCCTGAGGTTCAACGGCAAGTGGAGGCACATGACAACCCATTGGCCAAAGTTGTAAAGCACTTATGTGATCTGGTTGAAGGAATGTAGGCCAAATTGAGTGGTTAACAGATATGGTAAATTCCTTAAGGGCAGACTCAGGTTCTGGATATTGTCAACAAAGTCTTGTAACGATTCAATCCTCTGGTCCAAATAGATCGCAGGTGGGCGATCGTACTAATCCTATTCCTACCACCAAAACACCCTCCGGTGTTCTTCAATTTCAAAGCACCCCCTTTGGTGAAATGGTTAAGTCAGGTAGAGGAGTCTCCCATACTAATCGCAAATGTAAAGGGAGTGGGGTAATGATCCCAGGAAACAAGCTAGTAGGAAAAGTGGGTGGTGTTTATACTCCTACAGTGAGACCTGGTGATCAGAAATTAGCAAGATGCCAACAGACAACTAAAGCGGATCCACCTAGTACGTTTGTTGCTCATTGTAATTCCAACTTAAATAAGCCATCTATGGTGTACCTGGTCAACACACCCAAGTTGAGTTTCGGTAGAAACTCGAATCCACTGAATCTTTGATTAACAAAGCTATCCATTGGATTAGGTATGTCAGAGGCTGTAGGTCTGTCATTAGGGAGGATATTAGCAGTGCTGAAAGGCTTAGCTTTTCGGGGGACACTTATGACTGTATTGGACTAACCTTCAAAAATCCTAAGTTGGTGGGAGATTTAATCAACCTTGAATACAGAACATGTTCCCCGGTTTCCTCAAGGATCCAACTGAAACCTACTCTTCTAACGGACTTGGCTGACCAAAATTCAAAAGGGCATTTGTGGCCAACCCCGGGGGGAGCTCTAGCATGGATCAAAATGATTGACTATTGACAGAAGCTGCACACGTGGAAGACAGAGTTGTAGTTAACATTGAAAAGTTTCCCCCAGGCCCAAGTCGGACAGTAGTAAACAAGGGGCCCCCTGTATTAAGTCCCCCAGCCAGGGCCACCTATGTAGGGACCAGGATCCTCAGCTGGAACATCGCTGGGCTCAACACCAAGGCAAAAGATCCAAAGTGGAGGGCCTGTCTCGCTGAGTGTGATATCATCGGGCTCCAGGAAACCTGGGACATCAAAAATACTTTCCTTTTGGATGGGTATGCAGCATTCTGGTCACCAGCAGTTGCTTCCCCTATGGGGAGGGCCAAGGGAGGGCTTTTAACCCTTATCTCACTAAGAATTGAGGGCATCTACACCAAGGTAGAGACAGGTACACCTTACTGTCTGGCTGTCCTAATTTCAACAAAGCTCGCTGGTATTTGGCTGATAGTCAATTTTTATAATTCCTTTGATAAGGCCTTTTTTAATGAACACTTAGTCTATATGAATTTTTGGAACTGTATAGAAAACATAATGCAAACTGTTATTCGGTTATGGTGTTGGGTGATTTTAATATTCATTGCTGTAATAAAAATTGCTTTGTTCAGGATAGCTTAGGACCGGCTGACCAAGAGAACATACATTTCGACATTCCCTACAGGGTTCCTATTTAGAAGAATTGGTGGTAGAAAATGATCTGATTTACCCAAAACAAGCCAAGGGGGAAGTCCCTACCTTTAGAGGCAAGGGCCTTGGATCAATTATTGACTACATTTGTGTCAGCTCCGCTGTAGCTAGCAGGGTAAGTCAGTATAGTGTCTCCTGGTCTATCTTTAGTGATCACAACCCGGTAATATTGACCTTGGTAGATGATCTCAAGAAAAAAGAAAAATCTAACACAACAGTTGGTATGTTAGACATTAGACCTACTGATCAAGCTCGGCGATTGAAATGGTGTCGGGTGGTTCCCCATGAGTTTCATGACAACTTACTGTTTAAAGTTGGTCATGAAATGTCTATCTGTTTAACAGATCGGAAAGTGGATGAGGAGGTCCTGGTGGCCTTTACTAAAATTTGTACCCAGATTATTAGAGATCTTAAAACGTTAGGTAAGGGCCTGAAAAGGACTGGGGAGAAATGGTTTGACCACAATTGTTCATCAGACCACCGGAAGCTGATGGTAGCACTAAAATCCACGCCCCCCAATAAAGTGGAGATAGCCACCCTCAGGAAATCATATAAAATGTCACTTTGGAATCGGAAAAAAGAAATTAGGGAGGATGCTAGGAATGATCTCTTATCTATTGACGTGGTTAATAATAGCGCCAAATTCTGGGCAGTGGTTAATAGGCCCTTTTTCCAGGATACCAGTAATGGTGAGCTTGACTGTGGCATACAGGAAGAATGTTGGCACAGTCATTGTAAGCAGGTTTATGATGGGGAAGGGAAGCCCGTAAACTTAGATCTAAATATCGAAGAATAACGAAGAATACACTCTTTCCTTCACAGAGCTAGAGGTATCAGAAGCAATAACCCAAATGACAAGTAACAAGGCCCCGGGACCAGACGGAGTGCTGGCTGACCTTTTTAAATCAGATATCAAGACATGGACAAAGATACTGTATAATGTCTTTGTCAATGCCTGTCAATTGGGCCTGCCACCCACATGGGCAAAATACGTCATAGTACCAATTTTCAAGAAAGGCAATAGAGTGGACCCAAGTTGTTATCGTCCGATATCACTTATTGATTCTTCTGTAAAGTTTCTAGGAAGGGTGGTGCTAACCCAACTAACAAGATGGTTGGAGGAGACGGGAACACTTTCCGTAGCGCAGTATGGCTTTAGAAAAGGGATGGGCACGATAGATCAATGCTAAACCTGCAGTTATTAATAGGGAAATATACAGTGGCGAAGAATGGCACAATTTTTCTGGGTTTTATGGACCTGTCTTCGGCCTTCGACCGAGTGAACAGGTCAAAACTGTGGTCCATTCTACTGACTCTAGGAGTAGATAGAAACATCGTCCACTTTTTAGCGGACTTGCATAGGGACTTATCCGCCATTGTGAGGTATGATCAGCAGGGTAATTGTACTGATGGAATACCCATTGCAAATGGTGTTAGGCAGGGGTGCATCCTGGTGCCACTGCTCTTTACACTGTATATTAATAATTTAGATTCCACCTTAACTGCCTCTTGCAAAGATAATCCATGTGCAGGGAAACGCATGATCCCCACACTGCTATATGCGGATGATGCCGCACTTTTAGCCAGAACGGCGGTAGGACTCCAGCTACTTTTAAACTCCTTTGCAGTTTTTATGAGATCACTGGATTTGAGTGTAAACTTCTCTAAATCACACGTAATGGCCATTGGAAAGAGATCTCCAAAAGTTAAAACTTTTTATTGTGAGAGGAATATACTTACCAGGGTTTCGAAGTTCCCTTATCTTGGAGTCTTATTTGATGACCAGGGCACATGGGGAACCCAAATTTTAGCAACAAAAAAAAGTCCTAATCAGAGCCACATCGGCTGTCCTAGGTTTTGCTAGGAAATTAGGAGCGAGGCCAATGAAGGCCCTCTTTCAAATATACAGAGCTAAGTGTATATCGCTCGCAATGTATGGGGCTGACTTGTGGGGTATTAAAAACGTGAAGGCCATTCAGACGGCTGAAGATAGGTTTCTTAAGAACATTCTATCAGTCCCGTAATCAACAGCCAAATACATCGTTCATCAGGAATGTGGAATTGGCTTTGTTGAAGACGATATCGCAGTGGCACTACTGCTGAAACGAATAGGGACCTGGCTAAACCCTGATTTAGAGTTAAATTATGACATCCTGAAAGACTGTATGGCACTTGATCAAGGGCATTGTATCCCCTGGCTTAAATATGTTAAGAAGTTGTCAGATAAGCTGGGTAGACCAGAACTATATAACTCGCCGGAAAAATTACTAAGGGGAGATATAAAATGGTCGAAGGAAACACACCTGCATATAGTTACCATGGCCAGAGACGAGAGAGAGTTGGAAAAGGTAATAGTAAGGGCTCATCAGTTGCGGAAAACTACATTGTCCATGGAACCATATTTTGGTATTGTCACAAATCCTAATCACCGATTTTTATTGATTAGATTTAGACTAAATCAACTTCATTTCCTTCTCGGTGATCAGTTAGGCTGGAAGAGGGTTGAAGACCTTGGGGCTTGTACCTGTGACAATTTCTCTATGCAGGATATTATGCATTTTATGTTTTTCTGTGAGTACCTTAATGACATCAGGAAGAGTTTTATTTCCCCAATTCTAGCTAATAAAGGCTTTATGCAAGTCAGGCCAGCCTTACTCTATCTTCAAATGTTGACAAATGTATGGGAAATCCAATTTTCTGGCCGCAGCTGTAAGAATCCTAAGCAAAATAACATAACATCATAAATCTATGTATGTATCTCATCGCTATGTTAAGATGTAATCAACACAAATTGCTTTCCATTGCTTTTTATATGTATATATCTGAGTATTAATTATTTATTGTATATCATGGTTTTATATTTGGTGACATTAATTGTCTTTTAGTATGCTTTTATGGTTTGTACAGTAACCGAATAAAGTAAATTTGACTGACTGACTGGCTGGCTCCGGTCCTTTCTGTTGGACAGACAGAAAGCAGTATCGATTCCACCGTATCAATCTGCCTTTTCCAACATCCCGCATGGAGTTCCACAGTGTTCGGCCATCAGCCCCATACTTTTTAACATCTACATGAAACCCCTGATTGCAGTCATTAAACAATATAACATGAATATTGTCAACTATGCTGATTACACTCAGTTGATCCTTTCCTTGGAGGGCGAGCAATCAACCTCTTTAGAGGAGTTTCATAGCTGCCTGCGAGACACGGCCGTATGGTTGAGGGCTAACTCGCTGCAATTCAACACATCTAAGACGGAGGTGCTTTACTGCACCACGCAAAACATTCCTCTCTTGTTGCCTAACAACTTCTGGCCTTCTGAGACTCCTAATTTGGTTCGCCCTGTGCAGACTGTTCGCAATATGGGGGTTAGGATCGACAATAAACTAACTATGGAGGCGCAAGTGACTAAAACAGTGGGCTGTTGTTTGTCCATTATTAGATCTTTGTGTAAGATCCTCCCCTTGCTCCCACCCTCAGTACGTACACTAGTCACACACAGTACCATCCTCAGCAGACTCGACTATTGTAACGCTCTGCTGCTTGAGTCTCCTAGATTTCTTTTGGATAGGCTGCAAAGAGTTCAAGCATCAGCTGCAAAACTTGCACTTTGTTGGCCGAGGGGGTCGTCATCCTCTCAGGCACTGGCAGAGTTTCACTGGTTACCAATGAAACAGCGTATCCAGTTTAAGTTGTAGAAAGCTCTACATGGAGTGGGTCCCGCCTCACTACAGAATACATTTAACTGGTATGCTCCCACTAGACATCTGTGCTCGGTAGGAGCAAAATTGGTAAAGATACCCAGATTTTAAAAAGTTAGATCAGGAAGTAGATCCTTTGAGGTTGCAGCTGCAAAACTATGGAACAGGCTTCCGCTGGAACTTAGGCAGATCAGTGAACCCCTACCCTTTAGAAGGAGATTGAAAACTTGGCTATTTCCCAAACTATAGCTGAAGGATCAGTAGCATTTTTGCTATAACTGTATGACTTTTCACTCCCTATCCATAGCGCCAGGATGCCTGTTCAGGTGACAGTACGCTCTATAAATTCAATAAATAAAAAAATGTGTTTCCTTCTCTCTTCCCCACCTTAATGTCAAAAGCGTAAAGGCTGCTTTATAAAAAACGCTGCATATTTTCATTCTAATCGTTATTTTTTTAATTGAGAATTTTCTATTGTACAATGCTTGGATTATGACATTTTAAAGATTTTAGATAAAGAGTTTAAACCTCTCCCGAGTTGTGGTTATTTTATGAGTGCAAATGTTCTTATTCTACCTATTATTCTAACACCTTTGATACCATTAGGACTTTAGGTACTGATGACGAAGATTGGTAAGACAATGGCATAGGTCCTAAATTAAATTTATAAATCACTGCTTAGAGTAAGTGACAGCTTACCTGATTAAATCTCATCATAAGTGGTTTTGGGCCTAGGTGAGTATGGTAATCTAAGTCGGTGACCTGCGCGCTCTATCAGTATTTCTTTTGGTATCAGCAAGATGGTTAGGGTTTAGTTGAGATAGGTAGTTAGTTGTAGTTAGTTGGTTAATGAAAAATATTTTTACATATTCGAGATTGTTTTATTGATTGTATTGATTTATGTATTAAACAAAATTGTTCGTACCTGTTATATGTTTTGTCTGTAATCCCCGGGGGCAGAATAGCGGGTGGTAAATGGAAGCCACACTGCAGTGAGGTCACTTACCTGTAGGAAATAAGTGCATGGTTAAGTAAAACCGGAAGCACTATTTAGGGATTTTTCTGTATGTGTGAATAAATGATAGCAAAGAGTTCGCTAGCAAAACTTTTTGTGTGATATCACCTAAAAAGGGTCACACGGAAGGAGTAGCAGGTTCTTCTGAGCTTGATTGATAGCAAAGGGGTAGCTGGTGAAACTGTGGCCTTAGTATATCCCAGAAGGGATAAGTCTGAAGGAATAGCAGGTTCTCTAAGCGTTGCGTGAAGGGTAAACGGAAGGGCTCTACTCGTAGTATATGAAGAGTAAGCGGAAGGTATTTACTCGTAAGTGAAAATGTATCTTTCCTCTGATTTTGGTACTCAGGTACAGTGGCAAATGTTTTTACGTTGTTGAATAATAAAATCTGCAATGAAAATTAAAGAAATTAAGTTTTCGTATTACCTTGCAAAGGAGGGAGTCAGTCGCGGAGCTGCACTGACGTCATTCAGAGCCGCGCTAGTATTGGTTGAGACAGCCGGCGTGTAGCTGAGGTAATAATTGTAAAGGAGGGCTGAGCACAGGAGTGTGAGCACTAGTCTCACGAGAAAAGCCGTTAAACTATTAGTTGAATTTATTTGAATTTTAAATTTTGATTGGTCACTGAAAAATAAAAGACGCGCTTGTATTGGAAGTAATTTGTAAACAAATTGAGAGTTTTCCTAAAGATTTGTGTTTAAATTATATGTGGCACATAGGTCCAATTGTAGGAGGTAGACCCAATAGGAAATATCTAGTGTTTGCACAAGAACAGTATATAAGAGGAAGACCTTATATCATGTACGGAGAGAAAAGAAAAATGTCCCTTGAAATATTTCCAGAGATGGATGTATTGATCCTAGAACAGCTGATGAGTAAAATTAAATCTGGCTCCCCAGCTGACCCGTGCCCACCTGAGATCTTCCGTGTTGCGCGCCCCTTGCTGGAGGAACGTATCATCTTCCTCCTCAACAGATCGCTAGATACGGGGTACTTACCGGCTGAGCTTAAGGAGGTGCGTGTAAGACCTCTATTGAAAAAGTCTGGATCAGATCCTGCGGTGTTAAAGAATTACAGACCTATTTCCCAGTTGCCCTTCCTCTCAAAAGTTCTTGAGCAGCATATATTAAAGTCCCTGTCCCTCTATCTGGAAACTCATCATCTACTCCACGAGCGACAGGCAGGTTTCCGTGCTCATCACAGCACCGAGTTGGTGATGCTATCGGTGTTGGATGAACTAAGAGGCATGGCTGACTGCAAGAAACCGAGCGCCCTGATTTTGCTGGACTTATCAGCGGCGTTCGATACTGTCAGCCATGCCTTGCTTTTGGATAGACTGAAGGACTTTGGGATTAAGGGCCAGGCCTTTCAATGGTTGCAATCATTCCTTACAGGAAGGACCCAAAAGATACAACTGGGGGACGAAACATCTGAGATGGGGATTTTAGGGTGCGGGGTGCCACAGGGGTCCGCCCTGTCCCCGCTTCTATTTAATTTCTACCTGCAACCATTGATTGCTTCTCTGGCCACTATGGGCTGTAAAGTCTATAACTACGCGGACGACACGCAACTGCTGCTAAGTGTCGATGACACCACGGCCGCACAACTCCAAGCTCAGAACATCTTGCGGTTCACAGTGCAATGGATGACGGATAACCTGCTAAAAATCAACCCTGACAAGACTGAGGTACTAGTGATTCCATCCACTGCCTCACCTTGGTGTGATCTCTATTGGCCCACAGAGTTGGGCCCGGCTCCAAAACCAAGCTCATCTGTAAAGAGCCTGGGGATCAAACTGGATGATGATCTGTCAATGGCCCCTCAGATCTCTGCGGTTGTGGGAAGTTGCACAAACATCATTAGGCAACTGGGGAAGCTAACTCCTGTCCTCTCACAATCCATGATGCGATCAATAGTAGCGGCCACCATCATCTCCAGAATTGATTACGGTAATGCCCTTTACCTTGGCTTACCTAAAACTCTGACCAGTAGACTTCAGGTCATAATGAATGACGCTGCCCGGTTGATCTTCATATTACCGAGGAGATCTAAAGCCACTCCCCTACTACAAAGTTTGCACTGGCTCCCCATTAAAGAAAGAGTGGAATTTAAGAACTTATGCACGGCCCATAGGGCAATCTATGGCAAAGCCCCAACTTACATCAAAGATCGTCTGCAACTTTATTGCCCTATGAGAACACTTCGATCCTCAGACTCCCAATTACTGGTCTGTCCTCGCTACAGGCTAGTGACCAAGGGAGGGAGAGCCTTTTCAGTGCTAGTCCCTCAGTTATGGAACAGGTTGCCGGAGGCACTGCGTCGGGAAGGGAATCTACTACGATTCAGGAAGAGCCTAAAAACATTCCTGTTCAGCAAAAGCATGAGCACAGTATAATCCAGCTTCCATCTTGCTAAGTTATTGTTTACTACCATCTTTCCTGGCGCTTAGAGGCCTGCAGGTGATTAGGCGCGAAATAAAATCTCATTAACAATAACAATAACAAGAAAAATGTCATTCAATAAAGGAATTAAGAATTATTTCAAGAAAGATAAAGAAATTAAAACAAGAGAAGGAATTATTATTTACCACCAAATACGCCAGCATCATACATGATGGTCAAAAGGGGCTATCACACTTGTGTGTGGTTAGAACATTGGATGGAGTACACAACAGATGATCGTGTTTTAGCATTTCCAGAAAACGGTATGTTTAATGGTAGAGTTTTGTACAATTTAAGAACTTGCATGAATGAATTAGATCCCAGACCTAGATTAACACAGTATGAGGCATTGGAGGAATGGGAAACTGAGGATTTTGAGAGAGATAGACCCAGAAGTAACAGGAATTGGAGAAAGTTTTATTCCCGATTATCAAAAGAGACAAGAGACAACCAAATGAAACAATGGAGACAGTCCATGTTAGTGGAAGGATTATATCCTGCATTAACTTTAGAAGAACCCACCGGAAGTAAAAGGACTGAAAAACCAAAACATTTAATGATTAGTGGTGAATCGGATGATGCTTATTTGGAGGATTTATTAATGAAAAATCCACCACCTTATGTTGAGGAGCCAAGCACAGTTAATCCAAATGCTCCGTTAGTGAAACCACCTTTGATTCCGCAAGTGGTACATGAGACTTCATTAGAAAAAGTACTACAAGACAGGGAAAGAGAAGCATTAAATAAACAAAGAAGTGAGTTGAGTCAGAACATTTCTCAATTAAATACATGTCCTGAAGCTCTAACAATTCGGGTAACTATAGGCCCAGTTGTTCCTTTGTAGGGAGATAAGCAGGCTAGTCCTAAAACTCCTGTTCTGACTACACCTGTAGTTCAGCCAAGAAAAGAAGCCTTCATAGTTGATGATCAAGTGAGTGAATGTGAGTTAGTGATTTTCCTGATGGATTCACCAATTAGAGAACCAGTGAGGAACTCAGTCAGGAAAAACACTCCTGTAAATTCTAGAGAAGTACAAATGGAGACATCCTCGGGTACAAGAAGTGCCACAGTAGTCACCTCAGAAGAAATAGAGAGATGGGCATGAGTAATAGAGAAACCAAAGTCACAGCCAAAAGTATTGGATATATTTAAATTAAGAGTCGAATTAGAAGAAATGATGGCTGGAAATGTGAGATGGAACAGATTAAATACATTCAGTGAAGATGAATTGTTGTTCATATGAAAAAGTATTTACTAGAAATACAAGAGTGTTTCATGAAAATTCCATGGATATGGCAGCTAATATGGGAATTAACATTGGCAAATCTAAAGTGTTACAGAAACCATATCGAGCTGAATTTTCTGACAAATATTTAGAAAACATGAATGTGTCAGGTAGAAAGGTACAGATCAGGGAGCTTATGACATTATTGCAAAAATGGGGTGACATAGAAAAATGCAAAAGTAGGTGGGCAAAGAAAAAAGAAGAGGCCCGATCAAAACAAACTGCATCCGAATATGTGTTAAAAGAAGCAGACAAGGTGTATATATTATTTCCCATGAGAAAGGTACCAGGTGGAGGTTATGTACATGTTCCATGGTCCCGACAAGATATTTTGTCATTCACAAATAATTTCCCAAAACTTCGGGAGAAGCCTGAGGAGTGATACAGACAAGTTGAGAGATTTGTGAAGTTTTCGAAATGTCTTTTAAAAGATTTAGATGGATTATTTGACATTGTTCTTCCTGTAGATTTGTGGCACTTTTAAAGAAATGCATAGATTTGTTGTGTGTGATTTAAGTCCAGTGAACCTGTTAGGCAGAGACTTGTTGTGCAAAATGAATTGATCTTTTGCACTCCAAGTGATGTTGAAATTAAAACTCCAGATGAAGACGGAATCTATAAATTAATGTTAGCAAAACAAGAAATAGAAAATAAAAAGCTAACTTTAAAAGACCTACCAGAAGAATTACAACAGACTGTAACTCCTAATGTATGGAATTTTTACCTGAAAAGATGCAGGATTAATGGCAAATGTTGATCCAATAAAAGTGACAGTAAAAGAAGGTGCAGTTTACCCAAATACCCGACAGTACAAAATGAGCCCAGAAATAAAAGCAGGTGTTGCAGCAGAAATAGAGCATTTGGTTGAAGCAGGCATTTTACAAGAAATAATGAGCAGTCCATGTAACTCGCCCATAATTGGCATAAAGAAGCCAAGTGGGAAGTATAGGGTCATACAGGACCTCCGAAAAATCAATAAAATTGTTGTCTCATGCTGTCCAGTTGTTCCAAATCCTGCAGTAATTCTATATCAGATACCGTGGGTAGCTGGATGGTTCAACCGTAAGAGATTTGTGTCACGCATTTTCTCAATTCCATTGCACTCAGATACCAAATTTCATTTTTCTTTTGAATTCGACAGGCATGTGTACGTCTGGAACCGCGTTCCTCAGGGGTACAGAGAGTCCATCGATTTTTAATCAGATTTTGAAAAAGTGCCTTGAGTCTTTGGTGCTGCCCGGACAGTCAGTCCTGGTCCAGTATATATATAGACGACCTATTGGTGCAGTCTAAAAATCGAAATGACTGTGGGCCATATGTAGGTAAATGGCATTTACCGAATCGTAAATACCGAATTTTACCGATTCGGTATTTACAATTCGGTAAATGCCATGTAGGTAATAATTCTTTAAATATTACCGAATCGGTAATATTCGGCAATTACGGAATCGGTATTTACCGATTCGGTAATTGCCATTGATTCCTATGGGCCTTGAGGCCCATAGGAATCAATGGCAATTACGGAATCGGTAAATACCGATTCGGTAATTTTACTGATTTGTTAAGGGGGACAGGGTGTCACTTTGACACCCTGTTGCACCCCTGATTTTGGCTTGTGTGCAATGTGACACACCTACATGCCCTTAGGGTATGTATGTGTGCCACATGGCACAGGTGTACATGCACAGATGTGCATGTACACAGAAATTCGTTATTTACCATGCCATTGTATTTCATGGTAAATAACGAATTTCTAAGGGCCTGTGGCACTGTTTCCAGTGCCACCTACATCCCAAATTTCCGATTCTGTACATTTACCGATTTGGTAAAATTACTGATTCAGTAAATATACAGAATCGGTAATTTTCAGGCCCCCTACATCTGGAATTACAAATACCGGTCAGTAACGGCCGAAATCGGCCGTTACCGACCGGTATTTTGCCACCTACATATGGCCCTGTGTTGTTGATACCATTACCTTGCTGAATCATTTGGGTGAAGGAGGGCATAAAGTGTCACCTGAGAAATTACAATTTTGTACCACGTCAGTGAAATATCTGGGGCACCAGAGAGAAAGAGGGGTCAGAAGAGTCACCTCAGAGAGGATCAGAATAATCAAAAACATGAATTTACCTCAAACTCAGAAAGAGATCAGAATGTTTCTTGAAGTTGTAGGTTATTGCAGGCAATTGATTGTGGGATTTGCAATCCTAGCAAAACCATCGGTACAAATGACAAAGAAAAGAGCAAAAGACCCAGTAGAATGGGATGACGAAAGCATGACTGCTTTCTTGAAATTACAAGAATGTCTGTGTACAGCTCCAGCATTAGGGATGCCTGACTATTCAAAAGATTTTGCACTATTCTGTGATACACAAGATAATTGTGCACTTTCAGTTCTGACCCATAACACACGGTCTAATGAGACGTCCTGTGGCATATTTTTCTTCCACACTAGACCCAGTGGCATCTGCATTGCCAGGATGCCTGAAAGCAGTAGCTGCAACCTGCATGAGCCTTGAGCAGTCAGTCCATTATTATGGGACATCCAGTGACAGCGTATGTTTCGCATGCAGTTGTGATTTTGTTAACAAGGACCAAGACTTAGTACCTCACTCCGAGTCTGCTGACTAAGTATGAGCGAATTATTCCAGTACAATATGTAATATTCTGAACCCAGCAACACTGCTACCTGATTCACACTTTGCAGAAGTGAAGGGAGAAGTCGAACATGATTGTATCGACCTGACTGAATACAGTACAAAACCACGTCCTGACATAAGAGAAGAGCCATTAATTGATTCTGAATATGAGCTATTTGTAGATGGCTCATGCATGAGACATGAGGAAGGAGGTTTGAGTGCTGTCTAAGCAGTGTGCACGTTGAGGGGTCCAGTTGAAGCATCCTATTTACCTGGAGTCAAGTCTGCACAAGTAACCAAATTGGTTGCATTAACAAAAGCCTGCAAATTTGGAAAAAATTGGAAAGCAACCATTTATACTGAAAGCCAGTATGGTTTCGGGGTTGTGCACGACTTTGGCCAATTATGGATGTAAAGGGAGTTTCTGACTTCTTCAGGTACTCCTATTAAAAATGGTCATTATGTAAAAGACTTGCTTGAAGCAATCCAATTGCCAAAAGAAGTTGCTGTGGTCAAGTGTGCTGCTCACCAATCTGGAAATGACAAAGTGACTCCTGGTAACCAATATGCTGACCAGTTAGCCCAACATTGTGCAAAATTTAAAATTGAAGTGGGTGGAAACAGCTGCCAACTTATGTTGCTTGAAGGTGTGAGAACGTGGAAAGAAGTGAGAGAATTGCAAAATGAAGCAGAACCAAAAGAAAAGGAAGAGTAGAGGAAGATAGGTTGTCAGAGAAGGGTTTAAGATGGTGTCATTGTTTACCTTGAATGTAGGCCTGTGTTACCGGACTGTATTCTTGCTCCTATGGCTAGGATGTTCCACGGAGATTCTCATTTGGGAAGAGATGCCATGATACGTTTGTTTAGACAGTCATGGTTCAATGCGAAATTCAGGAACGTAGCAGAAGCACTTTGCCATAGATGTTTAATTTGTCAACAAATGAATCCTGGAAAGAAAACTGTAGTGTTACCAGGAAAGATTGGTAAGACAATGGTATTGGTCCTAAATGAAATTCATAAATCACTGATTAGAGTAAGTGCACAGGTTACCTGAATAAATCTCATCATAAGTTGTTTATGGGCCCAGGTGAGTATGGTAATCTGAGTCGGGTGACCTGCGCGCTCTATCAATAGTGCACCCTCCAATTTAGTGATCTGAAAGATAGCATAAAGAGTTAGTAATAGTATAGTCCCACTTTCTCCTTTGACTGATGACTTGTCGTTGTTTCGGAAACAAGCTTCTTTGCTCACCTTGTGCCATTGGCGTGATTTCTCGGTAGTTGTTACGATGGCCACGCATCATCGCAGTATCCTGGAACATTGAGTTTTAGAAGTGTTGTGGGGACGCCAATTTGTGAAACAAAACCTGTAAGATAAAAAGGAAGTTAACATTGTGTGTAATTTTTTATCAAAGGAGAGAGGAAGTGACAGAGGGACTGCAAAGAATATTTGCAGCTCAACTTTCTGTCACCAGTGTGTTTTTGATCACGTGCTAGGACATAATGCACCCTGAAGCTGTACATCTAAAAGATAGTAAAAAAAAGATGTTATGATTGGTAATTGTTACTATCTTAACGTGGAGTTGGATAACATCGCCCTTTCACACACGTTCCTTCTCACATTTATAAGAACTATTTGTATAGTTTATATTCTGGACGATTAAGCAATTATAAAAATGTTCCTACTATTGGAAAAAAATATATACATGTAATTTGATGCACTATATAGAACTGCGTTTTTCTAAATCGCTGAGTTGCTATTTTGTATCCAATCTGCTACAGCCCTTCGACTCCCTCTGATGCTTACCCAGGCCTCACTGCTCACCTTTTCGTGGATAGGACACCTTCTACATCGTGCAGTCCCGCTCTGCCACTAAGAAGTCTCACATATGGTGCTGAGTCTTGATATCTCTATGTCTAACGAAATACTCGTTCTCCCATGATCATCATCGCAGGTTCTTCACTCGCTCAGTGCTTCGGGTACCACTAACTCAGTGACCAAAGAGGCCATGCGTGGTAGTGGGCCCCTTTGTTCGGTAGTTTAGGCCTACATGAAGCGTGCAAACCACCAGGACGGGCCATCACAGCGCTTGCGATGGGAGCACCTCTAAAATGGTGAACAGCATGTGCGCCCCGTCTTTTTTATAGGTAGGCTCACGTGTGTAGTGACGTATGTGCTGGATGGGTGTGGTGTATACCAGCCCTGAGGGAGTGTGAGTGCCGATCTATCAACTAGACCTGGAACTAAGAAATCACTACAATGTAAATCTGGGCCATGTAGTGTTGTTGTGTTTTCCTGGTAGCGTAAGCGGAGTGGGCTGTACTAACGTATTCAGCCTCGATTAATTCACCACCACCCTTTTAAATGTTGGGAGGGGGGCCGCTCAGCTCCGGGACACTGCAGGAGCTGGCCCTGGGGCGTGGCAGTTTCCAGGGCCTTCGAGGGCTCTAGACATAGGGACATGCAGTCTGCCTCACACAATACACTAAAAAAAGAAGAGAAAGTGGTGAGAGATGATTTGTGACGTGTTTAGGCTTGAGAGCCTGGATAATCATTAAATGGGGTCTGGCAGTGAAGTGCGTAGTTATTCTGGAAGAAGTCTTTTGGGGGTCTTGCAAAAGTAAGTCATCTTTAATAATTGCCTCTCTCTGTGTGTACTTGCAAGGTTATCTGATTTGCTTGCATGTTAAAAAAAGATACTTTCAACACCTCTTTTTGATTGGTTGTGAAGCATTGTAAGAAGATGTATTAGCGACCAATCCCTTTCTTGCGCTGATTTTGAAAAACATTTTATTGGCTGTTGTGTGGTTGCAAGTGCCTTTCTCATGGTAATTTTGATTGGCTTTTTTTTCTATGTGACGTTATGATACACTCACCATGTATGTAGCCCATTTTGTGACGCACTTTATTTTACAATGCGTTTCAAAAACTTATTTTGGTAGGGTGTTTTTAACTTAAAGTGTGTAGTCTGCTTACGAGTTTGTTGACTGTAAAGGTATTTAAAAATATGCACAAGTTTTCAAAATATTTTTATTGAGTCTTTTACATTCATCATACGGGTGAAATGCAAATTTTTAATTTTCATTCGTTGGTATCACACGTTTCTTTTATTTTATCAAAAGCAGTTGTTTATTAAGTTTACATTATATAAGTGTTGCCCAATAATTTTTTTTAAATGTTTGGGCTTTTTTTGCTTTCAGATAAAGTAGAATAGAAGTGCTAAGACAAACACCCATCACTCCTTCCACTTTTAAGTCACGTTTTTGTTGCAGTAAAAAGAAAAGGAAAATAAATGTATCGATTTATCTGAACATCCATAATGAAATATTTTCGAGCGGTAATTATTTACTGAAGCTCTTTTCTCTGGGAGGTGAAAAAGTTTGATTTTCTTGGTGACGGGTCATAAACTCCTCTGAGATCATAACTGTGAGAATTATAATATATATATATATATATTTTCACAGCATATGATCGCAAGGGGGGAAGAAACTGAAAACCAAAAGCCGGTGACGTTGCTTATATATCTTAACTCTTTGTGCTGACGTATCATGAACTCCACTGAGATCAGTATAAATGTTAATGTTATAATATGCATATTAACAGTATATGATCTCTAGTGGGAAACACAATAACAACTGGAAGATGGTGAAGTTGATTGTAAATGTTTAGGGTTTGCGCCTACGGGTCACCAACACCTCTCAAGCGAAGTACAGTGTAAACATTATAATATAGAAAGTCACAATACATAAGCTGAAAGGAGCCAGAAAAGCAGCAATGTTTGTTGTAATCTATCTGTTTCTGAAAACAAGCTGCTGACATTACAGAGAAAAAGCAAAAAACATGCAATAACATTTTTTTCTAGATATAAATGTTTAAATCTTGACAAATATCCACAAATTATAACTAAGTACTATGCCTATGCCATATTGAAACAACTTACACCTCGGGAATATATTTGTTGACGCAAAAGAAGAATCCGATGCTAGAAAAGGGAACCAGCATCACAGATTTGAGGTTTTGTATATTACGAATTTGTTCGTACTCAGCCTCCATTTTGAGATCGCCGCCATTTTGTGTTGCCCTCACTCAGGCAGCTCGGCGAACGCAATTTTTTTTTCGTTTCTGCTTTACGCGTCAGGTGGCTTCCTCGCCTATGTTTACTAACGAGTGTCAGGGTCTGGCCGAGTACACTAATTCCTGTCTGAGCTGAATAATCCCCGTCCGGACTACATGTCATTTCACACTATTGTTTCCTTTAAGTTATCTTATCTGTTGTCCTTCGCTGCACATCTCATGGATTCTCCTGTTTCTTGACTGTCCTTCTACGATACACAGCTGTGTTTTTCTCTGCTAGTAAACCGAATTGTGTGGATTTACTTGTGATTTGCTTATGGGGTCGAGTGACAAACATACTCGGGAACTCGAGTTGTTTTTGACTTAAAGTATTGTCTATAACATTTGCCTATAGCTCATGCTCGTGTGTGATTGCCTTTTTGCATTGTGCTGTATGATATATAAACCTGTGCGCCACAGAGTGAAGTGGCAGTCTCTTTTGAACCTTGTTGTATTGACGACTTCTAAGACCACTGTACTACCTGCAGCTAATAAATACCATCGTCTACGCCAGACGAAGAGTCTGTGTCTCTGTTTTGACAAGGCAGGTGAATCCCGGGGATTTAGGCGTACCCTGTGCCACGGGCCTTAGGGCTGCAGTTCTCCAACTGGCGCCCAACGTGGGGCAACTTCAGCGGTAGCGGTTGAGCCCGAGGGTCGTGAGGAGCCCTGCAGGAAAACTCCAGAGGAAGCGCACCACGTAATCGACCCCTGCATGTAGGAAGTGGACCGAAGGTCTTTGACGGCGCGGCTACTCCTCTCCGACGGCTGCTGACGACTGCTGCCCTGACTGTCGCCCTGCCTTGGACCCTTCTGAAGTTTTGGTAGAGCGAGACGATAGACGGACCTTCGCTGGCGCAGAACGATTTTTTGTTAAGTATTTGGTGTGTTGCTCCCACAGACCTTTGTTTTGTTTTTATTCTTAGTCTTTGTTCAGTCATTGCAATAACTGAAGCCAAGGGGTAAATACGATTGTACTGTTCCACTGATTTATACCCTTTGTTGTTTGTGATCAGTCTAGAGAAGTGACAATGCCTGGGCTGAGTAAGTTCAAAAGATTTTGTTGTTTGGGTTTTACAAGGGATTCCCAATTGGAGGAGTCATGCCCGATTCCTCCGGTTGGAACTCCGACTTATGAGCTCTATTCGAAACATGGCATTGGTCCCATTACCTTTAACGAGACATGGGTCCGATATACGAAAAATAGTGGAGTTTTGAGTTGGCCACAGAATGGTAGCTTTTATCCTGCAATATTGGATAATTTGGAAACAATTTTGTTCAGAAGAAAAGCCCGGCCGGCTATGTTTGACTCCTTTGGCCTCTGGCGTAAAGAAGCCAAACAGAAAGAAATTAAACAAGCGAAAAGGGATAAGAAAGCGCGAGACTTGTCAGTCCTTCAGGCTGCCCAGCAGTTTAAAGATAACGAAGTAGATGATGCGAAAGAGATATCAGAGAGACAACATCGTATGGCGCTAGATAGATGCTATCCGATGTTGCCTACTTCCTCTTCTGATAAAAGTAAGGAATTAGAATAAGATCCCCTAATGACTTGCTTATTGAATTCACCCCCGCCCTATGTTCAGAATGCGACTGCACCTCCGTTAACCCCTCCTGTTGCTCAACAAGTGGTTGCTCTATTACCGATTGTGCAGCAACCAGTTCAGCCCCTTAATGCTTCCTAGTCTACTTCTGCTTTGCCTTCACAGCTTGTACATCAGCCCCCGCCTTCTCCCGCTCCTATTCTTCGACATGCTGCGTCTCAGTCTCCATTGCCTTCTACATCTGTAATACCCCCTATTCTTTCGAGGGATTCCCCTGTTTCACAGAGGAGGATAGCAGATGCTGTTACAAATTTTTTCTCTCCTTTTGTTAGGTCCTTGAAAATGTCTCCAGCTTTTTTTAGACGACAATATCGTTGTCAGCTTCCTTTTGCGGATGAGAAAATAGCTCTGGGTTCTCTCGCTCGCAAATGGATTGAGCATGAGCCAGAATATAGTACAGATGATATTATGAGTTGTTTTCATCAATGGGGGGAGCCCACGCAGAGATACGTTTTCAATATCATGTGTCAAACTCTTATCAAAGGTTGGGAAGATATGGAGTTAGATACAGTCCCTTCGGACCTTCTGAAATTACAAGGTGATTTTGATAAAGGTTTTATTGTAGGAGACCGAGTTGAGGAAGCGGTCACTAGACTCATTGCATTTCGAACAATGTTTCTATCCCTGTCCTTTTCCGAGGTTGATCCAGTTAACAAAAAGGGTAGTAAGAATTATCCAATGCGTGAAGTCCCTCCAGTATGGAGAGACGCGGTGGTTGGTCCACCTGCTGTCCCTGCTCATTTCCAGCGTATATGGGTTCACGAACCCTGGAAGCGGTCTGAAGTATTGGCGCTTAAACAAACTCTTCCCGATCCCCGTAAAAATCTTGCAGGATATTACAAAGAATTGTCCCAAACAGTTGATGCTTGTATTATGAATTTGGCCGACATTGATATGTTATTTGGGAATGTTGTTCCGCAAGGTATATGGGCACGGATTCGTAGGGAAGATCATTTGGCTGAATTAGGTGGTGATTGGGCTGCTATTAGAGCTGCAGATGCGAATCAGGTGGGTGGTGCAAAACCCGAGGATTTGATTACGGCTCTTCCAGGTAGAATAATTGAGTTAATGAAGGCAATGATACCGGCGGTGCGAGTAATTTGGGATAAGTTGGCAGCGTGTAAGCAAAAGAAAGATGAAAGTGTTTAGGATTTTTTCACCCGTTTCGAAGAAACGTTTATAGACCATAGCGGTCAGGATTTGAGTGTAGAGGGTGGCCAGCGATTGTTTGTGGACAAGTTTGTATATAATTTACTCCCCAAATTATCGAATAAACTGAAGGGTTTGGAAAGTGCATGGGCTGTCTCTTCTCCTGCCAAAATATTGGCTACTGCACAGTATTATGAGAATAGGGATAATGAGGAGAAGGAGAAGCAAGAGAAGAAAAATAAGGATTTGAAAACTAAAGTTCTTTTACAGCAAGCGTATCAGCCTCATTTGAATCAGCATCAGCAAAACACTCAGTTTCAGCAACCTCCACAGTTCCAGAGATTGTTGCAAAGACCTGAGTATTTTACGCCGAGACCTTCATTAGGTCCTAATCAATGTGCATATTGTAGGGAGGAAGGACATTTTAAAAGCAATTGTCCAGTCCTGTTACAGCGTAATAATGGGATGTCTGCTTCTCGAGGTCGTGGTAATTTTCAGACGGGACGAGATACGCCCTCTCAGGAGCAGCGTTCTCATGTCCCATCTACATCGAACTACTTTGACCAGCAGGCAGTTCCGTCTAGGCAGTATTACAACGATGATTATTATATTAAAGAAGGGGCTGACAATTTTCAGACTAAATAGGACAGCCAAGGACGAAGTGAGGGAGTTGTGTCGATTCCAGTAGATCAAGATGGGAAAGATGTCACTGTTAATACAATGGGTGTCTCAGAACCGTTTCTTTTGGATACTGGTGCAATGAGAAGTTTGATTATTCATTCTAAACTCCATGGGGCCCCTTTGTCTGGCTTAATAAATACTTCTGTGGGATTTTCTGGTGCTCCAGTTTGTAATCCGGTTTCTTGCCACCTGCCTGTTTCGATTGGTCCTTATGATTTGGAAGCTCCGCTGATATTGACAACTGGTTGTAATGAGAAATTATTGGGCTTAGATTTACTAAAAAGGTTGCATGCGACATTGTATTGTTCCCCTTCTAGTATGTATCTCACGTTGGAAAAAACGATTAATGTCCCCTATGTATTTATCTCGGGACAAGTTTCCACCTGAGTTAAGTTTCCTCCCAGAAAGTCTTTGGGCCATGGGTCCGAATGATGTGGGTCGTCTTGCAATCCCACCGTATGTCGTCACAATTAAGGATAATGTTCGAATGCCACGCATTCCTCAATATTGTATCTCTAGTGATGGAGAGAGAGCATTATTAGCCATTGTAGATGACTTCATTCAGAAAGGTGTGGTCGAAGAGACTAGAGGCAATTTCTGTAATAGCCCTGTTCTTCCGATACTTAAAAGGACGGATCCTTCACAGCCTCCTGTCTATAGATTCGTTATTGATTTAAGGGAAGTCAACAAAATAGTAGTACCACAGTTCCCTGTTGTTCCGACATTACAGCCTTATTGACGATGATTCCTGCTTTGGCAGCTTGGTTTTCAGTGATCGACCTTAAGAATGCTTTCTTTAGCATTCCCATTGCTGAGGAAAGTAGGGATATTTTTGGTTTCTCTTTAGGTGCCCGAAGTTTTCGCTTCAAGAGAGCTCCTCAAGGCTATTGTAAAAGTCCCTTTATCTACAGTAAAGCTCTTAAATGTCAACTTGATACTTTTCCCTTGCCTCCAGGTGCTACGCTTGTTCAGTATGTGGATGATTTGCTTGTGGCTGCTGATACGGAAGATGTGTGTAGGAGTGTGACTGTGGCTTTGTTGCATCATTTGGCTGTTTTGAATCATAAAGTATCGCCCTCCAAGTTACAGTATGTCCGACAAGAAGTGACCTATCTAGGTCATCTCTTGTCGAAGGAGGGAAGGCGATTGAGCCCAGAACATATCCATGCTATTTCACAGATGTCTGAACCCACCACACAGAGAGAAGTGCGTGACTTTTTGGGTATTACTTCCTACTGTAGACAATGGATTCCCAATTTTTCCCTCTTGGCGAAACCATTGGTGGCATTAACGCTGAAAGATACGCCCCATCCGCTTCCTTGGACGGATGAATGTCAGAAAAGTTTTGTTGATCTACGTACTGCCTTGTGTTCCGCTCCAGTGTTGGGTACCCCAGATTATAGTAAGATCTTTACACTGTACGTTCATGAGAGAGAAGGTTGCGCGTTGTCAGTCTAGGCACAGCAATTCGGAGATAAGCAAAGGCCATGTGCCTATTTCTCCGCTACATTAGACCCAGTAGCTAAAGCTTTGCCCAGTTGTCTTAGAGCTACAGCAGCTGCCGCAATTTCTATTAGACAGTCTGCTGGATTAGTATTGGATAACACACTCATTGTTATGGTTCCTCATGCAGTGGATACTTTGGTAAATAGAACCAAGACGCAGCATCTCACGAGTGCTCGTTTGTCTGGTTACGAGCTGACACTTCTAGCGAGCTATGTTCATATCAAAAGATGTAACATGTTAAATCCAGCTACACTATTGCCACTCCCAGATGAGAAAGATGATCAGGAAAAGCATGATTGTTTTCTTCAAACAGAAGAAGAGATGAAGGGGATGATCGATTTAAAGGACACTCCGCTCAAGGACCCGGACGGGATCCTATGGGTGGACCGTTCTTTTTTTAAACTTCCAAATGGAGAAACCACTTCTGCCTATGCTGTTACCACCTTATGCACTATTGTTGAGACGGCACGTATTGGACATAATTCAGCCCAAGCAGCTGAATTGATAGCTTTGACTAGAGCATGTGTACTGTCGAAGGGAAAGAGAGTGAATGAGTATACAGATAGTCAGTATGCGTTCGGTGTTGCGCCTAGTTTTGGAACGTTATGGAGCGAGAGAGGATTTTTCACCTCTAATGGGACAAATATTCAGCATGGTCAGTTGGTAACTGATCTTCTTGAGTCACTTACTTTGCCAGCACAGATAGCGATCATAAAATGCAGCGCACATAAGAAAATCACAGATGATGTGGGTCGTGGAAATGCTTTTGCAGATCAGAAAGCGAAAACTACAGCTAGAAACACCACTAGTCAAATGTATGTGGCAGGCCCCGCAAATTGGGTGAGCGAAATTGGAATGTGTGAAGATACGATTGAGAGTGTGAAAACGATTCAGGGAGAAGCTACTGAGAAAGAATTGAGCATGTGGAAAGAAAGGACAGGAATGTTAGATCCAACGGGTTGTTGGACAGAGTGGTCGGAACATCAGCGATGGTTGTTACCGGACGCTTATGTGTTGCCGGTCGTGACTATGGCTCATGGCCCAGCTCATATTAGTGCAAAAGGCATATGCAAGCTTTTGGCTCCGGTATGGCAGAATGAAGGAATTCCAAAATGTGCAGAAAATGTGGTTAAACATTGCATTGTTTGCTTAATGCATAACCCAGGAAAAGGAACTCCAGCAGGCCATTTTGCTCCCCCGTCATATCCCTTTGAGGTGTTGCAGATCGATTACATTCATATGGATCGCTGTAACAACCTCAAGTATGTTCTGGTGGTGGTGTGTGCCTTTTCCCGCTGGATAGAGGCCTACCCCATGAAAGATAACACTGCTTTGTCAACTGCTAAAGTGCTAATCAAGGAATTTTTTCCTAGATTTGGTTTGCCGCGCATTGTCTGGAGTGACAATGGAAGTGAATTTGTGGGCCAGATTATGCAGAAAGTGTGTTCTGGTCTTGGTATTAGACAAAAGTTCCATGCGGCAAACCATCCACAGTCAGCGGGTTTGGTCGAGTGTTACAATGGTACGCTCAAGCTTAAGCTGGCGAAGATTCAAGCCAGTACAGGTCTTGCTTGGCCTGATGCTCTGCCCCTAGCTCTTTTGTCAACCAGAACTACTGTACACTCTCGTATGGGACTTAGCCCATATGAGGTGGTATTTGGACGTCAAGCAAATGTTTAGGGTGTCCCTCGTCCCAAAAGATACTCAGATATACCATATCCTCTGTTAATTGATTATCTGCACGATTTGACTACTAAATTGAGTGTTATTCGTCAACAGGTACAAAGTGTTCTGCCAGAGGCCTCCACAGACCCAGGTCACACCATCGTTCCCGGCGACTTGCTCTGTGTGAAGAACTTTTAACGGACCAAGAATTTGGAGCCTCGGTGGTCCCCACCTACGCAGGTGGTGCTCGCTACTCGCACGGCTGTCAAGGTGGTGGGAAAGCGCAATTGGGTGCATGGAGTGCACTGCAAAAAGGTGCCACTTCCATTACCCTTTGACCAGTGGACTCGTAGTGGTGTAAGAGAATTAGACACTGCAGCTGTTCCTTGTTTTGTCCCGTTCAGTGATGCTCAGATTTATGGGACTCTGTCTGAAAAAGCGGATGACGATATTCTTCAAGCTGCTGTGCCTGTACATCGCCGAGTAGACACCACCACCCCAGAAATACTGTTTAAAGATCAGACCGTGCCGAGCAAAACATGCTACAATTTAAGGCCAAGACCCAACGAACTGAACTCTTGAACACTTTTTATTAATTAAAGACATTCTTTTGTTCTTTTTGCTTTTTTGTATAATATTAGTATTAGATGTGCCATCTGTCTCCGTCGCAGGGTCACGGTAGGAGACTCAGACTGTAACCTGATTTTGTTCTTTAGTAAACGGCTAGTGCCTCAGGTATAAAGAAGTGATTAGCTGAGTGATTGGAGAAGAGTGCTGTGAGCGACATTTTTTTTTAGATAAAGATGGATGGTACAATAATTATAGGTAGGGAAAATAGGAAGCAAGAAATGAGAGTAAAATATTGTAAACTATTACGTAGCCGATTTGGCGTAGCATTGTGTTTTCTTATGTTTTTGTTTATTTTATTAGCCTGCACAGGATGGATTGTTCATATCTTACAATCAAAAAATGTTGCTAATACTACGACTTCTTTGCCTTCTCGACTTTCTGTCTTCTCACTCAAAATGCATACTTTACCCCCACAGGAACAGATAAGGAGAGCCGAGTATGTGAATAATATGTTTATTCAATTGTTACACCAACATCAGTTGGCCATTAATATGACTGATTGTTGGGTTTGCGGACTCATGCCACATAATACACAAAAGGGAATGCCATATCTGGTGCTTCATTTTTCATACGAAGGTTCAGCTTGGGCCTATTTGACAATGTTTTCGGCCGCATACCACAACAGACTTAGAAGCCCTGTGAGAACTCCTGGGAATGGATTAGATTTTAGTCATAGTTCTTTGCTAAAAAGCATAGTGGTAATGGCCAAGATTGTAGAGAAGGGTAAGATTCCATTGGATGAAAAGAAGGCTTATGATGGATGGAATGTCACCCACTATGTCTCCATTCTCAGCGATAAAACTAGAAAAGGCGAGTCTTCCACAGTGTGGACTGTGCCCCATAAAGGAAATCTTTGTCTCTAGATTACCAGTAAGAAAATTGATGATATCCAGAAATGTACATATACATATGTTGTTTCATCTCTTTATTTCCCTCCGCTAGTTTGATCTCAAGTAACATACTTTGTTTGTAATGATCGAGCCTACACTTGGTTACCTTCTAACTTTTCTGAAACTTGTTACATAGCTTCTCTTCTGCCCCCTACTTATACGGCTTTGTCAGACCATCACAGAGTTAGACATAGCAGAGGCGTATTCGATGCCAAAGACACGGCAGAGCAAGAGGGAGGAGATTTCCTTAAGGGATTCCTTCCCTTTTGGGGTCCAATGGTTAACAGAAGACACATTAGGCAATTGGTTAGAGTGGTTGAGACCACTATTAATGTTACCGCAGGTGCGATAGGTAACATTACAGCAGAGCTTCAAGCGGACCGTCTTATGACGCTTCAGAACAGAATTGCGCTAGACGTGATTCTAGCAGATCGAGGAGGTGTCTGTAGATTGATCGGATCCAGTTGCTGCATTTATATTCCAGATGACTCTCCAGCAGTGTACCAGGCCATTTCCAAATTGCAAACAGTCTCCGAGTCGATACATCAGGATGAAGGAGATTGGTCTTTTATGGGATGGTTTTGGGGAATAATGTCAACTTGGAGATGGAAAATCTTAATGTTCCTTGGAGCAATTCTAGCTGTCATATTCTCTTGTTGCTTGTGTGTTCAGTGTGGTCCTGCAGTGTGTGGCCTGTTGGCTACCTTGTGCGTTCCACGATCTGCTGCTCAGAAGACAGAGAATATTAGAAGGAAGGTGCAGCAAGAACTTGAAGATTTCATGAATATTAGTATTGACTCTGACTCAGATTAGCATAAGTTGGTTTGATTTGCCTGAATAATAGCAAAAGGAGGGTCTGAGGTTTTGTAAATTACGAATTCGTTCGTACTCAGCCTCCATTTTGAGATCGCCGCCATTTTGTGTTGCCCTCACTCAGGCAGCTTGGCGAACGCAATGTTTTTTTTTCGTTTCTGCTTTACGTGTCAGGTGGCTTCCTCGCCTATGTTTACTAACGAGTGTCAGGGACTGGCCGAGTACACTAATTCCTGTCTGAGCTGAATAATCCCTGTCCGGACTACATGTCATTTTACACTATTTTTTCCTTTAAGTTATCTTATCTGTTGTCCTTCGCTGCACATCTCATGCATTCTCCTGTTTCTTGACTGTCCTTCTACGATACACAGCTGTGTTTTTCTCTGCTAGTAAACCAAATTGTGTGCATTCAATTGTGATTTGCTTAAGGGGTCGAGTGACAAACATACTCGGGAACTCGAGTTGTTTTTGACTTAAAGTATTGTCTATAACGTTTGCCTATAGCTCATGCTCGTGTGTGATTGCCTTTTTGCATTGTGCTGTATGATATATAAACCTGTGCGCCACAGAGTGAAGTGGCAGTCTCTTTTGAACCTCGTTGTATTAACGACTTCTAAGACCACTGTACTAGCTGCAGCTAATAAATACCATCGTCTACGCCAGACGAAGAGTCCGTGTCTCTGTTTTGACAAGGCAGGTGAATCCCGGGGATTTAGGCGTACCCTGCGGCACCGGGCCTTAAGGCTGCAGTTCTCCAGATTGGAGACTCAGAAATAACTTGCGAAAACAAAACTAGGTGTGGTTTATATAGCTTTTGGTTCTTTAATAGTCTATGGAAGGAAGATTTGCTCTTTTTAACTATTTTACTTCTGCACGTGTTGTGAAAAGTTATAAACTGTGAAGCTAGAAAGGTTTTGATTTCCATAGTAACACGTATAAGGTCATTATTATCTACATATGTTACTCGGTAAACTGTGTTTTTTGCATTCTCATGATTAAAAACATCTAAATAGAAGACATTAAAAAGAATATTGTTTACAATAGAAGAAAAAAACTGATTAATATTTGTTATTACTATGCTTCTTAATAAAAAAAAATGCTAGCATATGTAAATCGTAAAGCTACCCTCGGAAAGGTGTGCTGGTGCTTGGGGCGTTGAAAAGATTAAGCAAGGTATTACTTACAGTGAGATAATGGTAGTCTAAGATGTCATAGTGTTTAAAATGGGACATGGCTTGAGAACCGGTCTCTGCAACTTACCTGTTTGGTATTGAATAGAAAGACATGCTTGGCTAGTAGAGACCAGGGATTTTCCAGATTAAAAGAGACCAAATTGCTCAACATGAAATACGTCACAGAGTGTGTTTTCAAATACGTTTTCATATTTAGAAGGACAGGATAAGTTACTGTGTGTAGCTTTTTTTCTCTATGTAAATATGTCCTCATCATACACAATACTTTGTGTTGAAGGGGAGTTCTAAAGATGTTGCTGTGAGTATTTTCGACTTATATAAGCAATGACTAATTTCTAATTATGTTAAAAGGTGAGTACTGGATAGGTCTTAAATGATTGATGTGTGTGAAAACACATGAAGTATTCGAAAACTAGTGTGAGAATGGTACCTAAATACACACTGATTCACAGTGTTATTCTAGACAAGCACAGTATCCTTTGAAGTTTACTAAAACACATTTACTAGTTTGGAAGGGGTAAGGTGAATAGACTTAGTCATTTTCCATAGTCATAAGCAGTGACTGGTTTTGAATTTTACGAAAACTTAATTACAGGATATGTTCATAAGCAATTATATTTATATAACCTTATGAAGTACTAAAACTCCAATGTTGGAATATTATTAGACAATAGAATTTACATAATATTTTTTTGGAGCCAAAATAGTTGATAAACCTACATTTGTATTATGTAGTAAGAAAACTGTTAAAGTGAAGTGTTTATGTTTTTGTGCAAGGACCTAGAACATAACAGATTTGTTATGGATAAAGAGGAGAATATGACTGAAGACACATTGAAAATGAGCAACAGTTCAATTGAAGTACAAAATCTATCTATAACAGGCAGTGAGACTGAATTAGAGGACATCAGTACTGCCGATATCACCTGTGATTTTGAAAATGAAAGCAGTGATGCTGATTTTTTAGAAGCACTGGATCACGTAGAACTACTGGAAGCTATAAATTTTGAAACGGCAAAGCAGCAGTATGATCTCAAAGAAGTACCAGATAAACTCCTTTTAGAAGCTGTATTAAAATATGAGATGTCTGAAGAATAAACCTTAGAAATTCACTGAAAAAAACCCATAGGTTTCAGCCACGTTATAGTTAAGAATTAGCATTTAAAAAACCTTAGAATTTCACTGAAAAAAACATAGGTTTCACACATGTTATAGTTAGCTGGACATTTCACTCATTAAAAACCATTGAAATTCCCCCGTTAGAGTTAGTTCAGCTAACTGTAACTCGCGCGCCCGCAATCCACTGTTGATGATGTCACATATTACATCATTCATGACATGGTCAGTGACATCACTGATGACATCACTGATGACATCTCAAATGACATTACCCTGTCATTGCAAACTGCTTTCCTATTAGGTAGAGAGAGCAGGAAACCTGCTCTCTCTTCCAAATAGGAAAGCAGGGGGCATATTACCAACAACTAGCGATCATTTTTGTCTCTAACTTGTTTAGAGACAAAAGTTATCGCCGCACATCGGCGATTTTTATCGCAGATAAACCTTGCTATTAACAAGGTTTATCGCAAATGCGATAAAAAACGGCCGCAATGCATGAATATCACTGAAAAGTCAGCGATATTCATGCATTATCGAGCAAATGCTCTTAGCCATGTTATCCACCTCCCATTGGATAACATGGCTAAGAACTGCTCAGGGCAGGTGTTAGCTTTTGGAGATATTCGCGCTTAGCGCGAATATCTCCAAAAGTTAGTAATAGGAGATAGCGATGTTAGGGACTGTTTCCAGTCGCTAACATCTTGGCACGCCCACTTTGCATGTCATTAGTGATAAATATCACTGACATGCAAAGCGGGGTCCAAGATGGTCGCTATCTCCTTTTAGCTGTCACTAACTGGTGTTAGCGACAGCTTGGTAATAGGGAGATAATTTTATCTCCGCTTTCTTGGCTTTTAAAGCCAAAAAATCGGAGATAAACCCCCTTGATAATATGCCCCCAGATTCCTTTTCCACAGGGGGAGCAGCATGTTAGCTGCTCCCCATGTGGAAAAGCAATGCCGGTTCCCACAGGATGCAGGGAGCTGTCTGGGACCGTGGGGGGATAGGGGACCCCCCAAGGCCCCCAACGAAGAGGGCAGCCCCGGGGGATGGGGTCCCCAGGGCTAGTAGTGGACCGGGATGGGGGCCACATGGCCCCCCTCCCCAAAAAAAACATTTAAAAAAAAGAAACGGCCCTGGGGGATGGGATCCCCAGGGCCAGAACTGGCCACAGGAGGGGGGCAAGGCAGCCCTCCTCCAAAATATTTTTTTTTTTAAAAAGGGCCATGCCCCGGGGGATTGTTCCCTGGAGCAAATTATGGCTTCCAGAGGGGGGGCACGCAGCACCTTTTGATTTTTTTTAAATTAAAAATTGGGGACAGGCCCTGGGGATGGGGTCCCCAGGGCCAGAACTGGCCACAGGAGGGGGGCAAAGCAACACCCCTCCAAAATAATTTTTTTTGAAAAAGGGCCATGCCACGGGGGATGGAGTCCCCGGAGCAAATTATGGCCTCCAGAGGGGGGCCACACGGCCCCTTCCTGATTTTTTTTTAATTAAAAATTGGGGGCAGGCCTGGGGATGGGGTCCCCAGGGCCAATAAATTAGAAAAGAAAGGGGGGCTACAAAGCCCCCTTCTTTTTAAAAAAACGGGATCGGGCCGGAGGCCACCCCTCTCCTTGCACCCCTCTGCAAACGCTCCCCCTGGCGTGTTTGCAGAGGGGGAACAAATTCCCCTTGAAAACTGGGGGTCCTTGGGGGCAAACTAGCCCACTGGTAACTTCCAGTATGCGTCAGGGGGCTCCGTTGCACAGAGGTGTTCTGAGGCGAAGCCCCTTTTTACACCTCTCTGCAACGCAGCTCTGTGGTGCTTACTGGCGGTACCTGGTGGGCTAGTTGGCCGCCAGGGGACCTCAGGATTCAAGGGGACTTAATCCCCTAAATTAAAATGTGCCACAGGGTGCGTTTGCACAGTGGTGTAGGTAGGGGCGGGGCTTGAGGTGATATGTGTGCAAACACGCCCTGTGGCGAGTTTTAAGTTGGGATTTTTTTTTTATAATGTTTTTTCTTTTTTTTTTACTGTAAAACATAGCCCTTGAGAACAAAATGCACAAAAGGTGTGCAATGAATGTTATAAAAGAAAAGAAGTAGCACTCGTGAGTTTTCAACCTGAGCAGGGATTGTCTATACACCCATGCTAAAATCGACTTACATTTTGCAAACTCCAAGCCTGTTGCTGGTGAATCGGAATACACTTAAGGAGCTGAAGAGGTGCCCTGATGTGCGTCGTCTGGTGCAGGTGTTGCTTGCTGGTTCCTCTCACGCTCTTTCAAAGCATACATAAAGTGTTTTTGTGGATATTCTCCAGGGGCTGCCACATGCTTCAAGTACCACAAGACTGCTCCTTGACAGTCCCTCTTGAAAATTACTTTTGGCAAAGATTGCACTTCACCTGGCATGATCCTAAATAAAGCTGCATAGTGGAAACTGTCATGTATATATAACAGTCTTGCATACAGCCAGCTACTTCCACCAGCTGAGCATGCTCCATATTGCGGTATTATATCAGAATAATCAATTAACAAAGTGCTTCTTGGTATCTTGAAAGAAGCAATTGCATTAAAACGTGCTTAATGTCCTATAAAAATTCACACTTCCTCATAGACCCATGGTGTTAAGTGAGCAAATATACAAGTATTAAGAATGTTGTTGAAAACTTATTTTGTTTAACCCTGGGCAGAGTTTGGGGAGTTGCACTATGCGAAGTTACTCAAAGAGCAAAAAAAACTTTGTTGCACTACGCGGTGGAGTACGTTAGAAAAATGCAGTTTGCAGTGATTGCACAGTGCAGGATGCTTGTCCGCACTGTGCAATCATTGCGAACAGCACCATGCACAGTGCAATCTTACCGTTTTCGACGCTCGAGTAGATTTTTACTTGAGCTGCAGCCTTCTCATCACGAACAGGCAGTTTCTCAATGCGAGCGGTCGCAAGCATACGAGACCACTCGCAATGAGAAATCTGACTCCCTCGTTGAAAAATCTCGCTGGGAGGTTTATTTTCCGCGCTTGCCAACTTGATGTTGGCGATGGCGAACAAGGTAAAGTCCCGCCGGGAGGTGTATTTTCCTTGCTCGCACTCACTAGCTTGATGTTGGTGAACGAGAGAGAGGAAAAACTCTGCTCCGCTGCGTGAAGCTGAGTTTTTCGGAACTCTGCGAGTGCGAAAAACTCTGCAAACTCTGCGAGCGGGGCGAAGTTTACTGCCAAGGGTTAATTTTGTTATAAACCATATTGTAAACGTACAATCCTGACTAAATTCCTTTTTTAAGTTTTAAAATAGAATTATATTGGAATAAGTATGGAATTCTAGTACAAAAAGAAACAAAATACTCACTAAGCATATCATGACAAATTCGAAATACATAACATCATGAGAAACAAACATATTAATTATATGACAATATCAAAACATTCTATAATAGGATCTAAAAGGCATAAACCAAATGTTATTAATAAAGAAAAATTCATGGAGGTTTAGGCACTTCTTCAATTCTAGGTTTGTTTATCTGTGATTAATGGGCAGAATTATTTAAAAAAGAAGTTATGGGTAGCCATAAGAGATCTCTTTTAAAAGCAAGTGCAACTGGATACACATAGGCTCTATCAAGCCTGTGATTACAACAAACTCCATACCACCATGCTTGAAAGGATATCTGAGAAGTAACTTTGCACGATTTCATAATTTGTTGAAAAGCAACAGCGAGAAGTACATTTATTATATAAAATTCTTTGGAGTGGGATGACCAATAGGTAGTATTGCCTAGATTTGTTTTTTTTTTCAATGGGACTTGTGTGTTAAAAATAGTATTTATCTGTTACCAGACCCTCAACCAAAATTCATCAATAGGTGGACATTTAATTAGCATGTGTTTAAGATCTGCTGAGGGTTGAGAACAAGACCAACAATTAAAAGGGACAGCAGAATCTATTTTATGTAATGTAACACAAATGATCAAGAGGCGGTTATAAATAAGAAGCAATGTTTGAGTTGCTCTAGAAGATTTCCTTATCGTAACCCAAATACTATTCCAAATTTAAATGAGAATAGTAGTTTGTAAATTGTGTTCCCAAAGATTCTCTATCTCTGCTTTATCTCTATTGTCAGGAACAAGTGTGAGATGCTTATATAATTGGGATGCAGAAGGCAATATATCCAATCAATCAATCAATAATTCAGGTGTCTGTTGAGCGCAACTACTCACCCGTAAGAGCCAGTTGTTGAGGTTTCTCGCAAAGATATGGAGCAATGTTGTCTGTCTGAGGTTAGCAGAAGGGCAATCCAGGCTCTGGTCACGAGGAAGGAGAAGGAATGGCCTCCAGATCTGGTCTTTCTGGTGTGGGAGACCATGGTGTAGGAGAGCTGGGCTGATCGTAGGGTCCTTTGGGGTGTGTGGAATATGAGTCGGCTGTTTAGGTATGCTGGTCTGGTGTCATGGAGGGCCTTGTGTCCGTGGGTGAGTGTGGTAAGGACAGGGAGTTTGCCGCGGTAGAAGACCGGAAGTGGAACCCGTCAGACAGAGATGCCCATGACTGCCCGAAAGTAGCTGCCGGTCTAGTTGTTCGCGGGGTCATGCAGGCGGGAAAATCAAGGAAGGACAATATATGCACGGCCCAGACAGAGTCCCAGCGGCGTCTTCAGGAAGCAATTCCATGGTGCCTGGAGGAAGACGAGGATCCCAGCAGTTCAGGAGAGGAGCAGCGTCCAGGGGAGCCGGCAGTTCAGGAGAGGAGCAGCGTCCAGAGGAGCCCAGCAGTCCCGGAGAGGAGCAGCATCCGGAGGAGCCCAGCAGTCCCGGAGAGGAGCAGCGTCCAGAGGAGCCCAGCAGTCCCAGAGAGGAGCAGCGTCTGGAGGAGCCTAGCAGTCCCGGAGAGGAGCAGTGTCCGGAGGAGCCCAGCAGTCCAGGAGAGGAGCAGAGCCCGGAGGAGCACAGCAGTCCCGGAGGAGGTGTGGACCGGAACCCGAGGGAGTACACCCCAAGGTTGTACAAGGTGCTTACGCCCGGCGGTCCCAGGAAGGGAGAACACGCCCCGGGTCCAGACACCATGGCCCTGTGGACGGGCCATGGCCAAGGCAAGTACCATTGAGGGGTGCCTTCCAGTGGGGTTGGTCGGCGTGATAAGTGGTAGACTCACGCCGGCCTCCTTCCTCCACATTCCCTCCCTTCCATAGTATCCCCACTGCCTATGGTGACGGTAGCACATATCAGTTGAAGAGGATCAGTGTGACTAATCCCGATCCCTTTCTTTCTTTTCCTTCCGGGGAGAGCCAACGGGGGAACAGACCAGCGCCAGAGCAAGGCGGTACCCCACGAAGCAGACCAGCCACCCCGGGAAGCGTCTGACACTTCGCCTGTTCTTGTTCTTGTTTTTTTTTCTTTACCTGTGAACAGAAAGAGATTTATCCATAACCTGAAAAACGTTCCCTAATAAAGACGCTCCAAACAAACGCCCTGAATGACCAGTGCCTCATTGTACCGGCCACTCGGACATTCTTACAGTGGGATTCTTGAAGGTAAGTCTAGCCTCGATGGGGAGGGAGTGGAGTGTGTGCAGGTGCTGGGAGATGTGGCAGTGTCTTGGCAGATTGAGGACGAGACTTGCAATGGCATTCTGGATGTTTTGTAGCTTGCAGGTGAGGTTTTTGTTTATTCCGGCGTAGAGTGCGTTCCCGTAGTCAAGTCTGCTGATGAGGGCATGAGTGACGGTCTTTCTGTGCTCGAGGGGGATCCATTTTAAAGTTCTTATGTATGAGGCAGAGTGTGTGGAAGCAGGAGGATGTAAGGAGAATTTGAGCGTGGAGTCCAGGATGATTCAAAGGTTGCAAGCGTGGTCCGTGGGTGTGGGTGGACTTCTGAGTGCGGGCCACCAGGTGTCAATCCAGGCATCGGGGGTTGGGCCCATGATGAGTACTTCTGTTTTATCGGTGTTGAGTTGTAGGCAGCCACTTTTCATCCATTTGGCAACGGCTTCCATGCCTTTTTGAAAGTTGTATCTGGCATTGTTGGGTTCATTGGATAAGGAGAGGATAAGTTGGGTGTTGCGTATGATGACACAATGTTGAGTCCGCAGGTTCTGAAGATGGGGTGAGCAGAGCCATGTTGATGTTGAAGAGCGTGGGCTGAGGAATGACCCCTTAGGGACTCCGCAGTTGGTTAGTGTAGGGTCCGAGAGGAAAGGGGGAGTCTGGCCCACTGAGTTCTGCCATAGAGGCTAATTCATGAATAGGAGGAGGAGGTGAAGAAGAGGATACATGATCAAGAGAGTTTGTTATAGAAGGATTGAGTTGCCAAAGCAAGCAACCGGTATTTGTCTACATACGAATTTGATAGGGAAAAAAGTGACTGCACTACAAGAAATGGCAAGCTGGTACCATCTTGAAAAAAACTGATGAACCCATTTAAAACCTCTAGAGTACCAATCTTTCCAGTAAATTATTCTATTATTTATTTTAATAGAATCTATCTCCCAGCTCTCAATCAATCATGCCAACATCATGATCATTGGAGACTTCAACTATTGGCCATCTGACACCCACGAAAGCCATCTTTCTATTGAGTTTACTGACCTGTTAGCAGGCATGAATTTCCACCAGCACATTAATACCCCTACTCACTGTAAAGGTCACATCTTGGATCAAGTTTGGACATCCAACCTTGATATCTCCCCTCCCTCCGTACTTCTCTGTTCCTGGTCCGACCATTATTCTATTTCCTTTTCTCTTTGTTTTTACACTCCCCGCCCCCCTCCTCTTATTAATAACCTATCTGCTCGCAATTGGAAGAAAGCCAACATAACCGATTTCCATGCCCTATTGGCTTCCTCCGTTCCAGCACCTGCGATTTCGGTCGCCGACCAGGCTGCCCTCCTTGAAGAATGGCTGTCATCTGCCTGTGACAAAGTTGCTCCCTACAAAACCATCAAAGCTAAGCGTCCCCACGACGCTCAACGGTGGTTTTCTGATCAGCTTAAGGCTGATAAACTTGCTCTTCGGCAGGCAGAGCGCCGTTGGAGACGCAACTATGATCCTCAGCTTAAACTGGTTTATGTAGACGCCCTGAACACCTACAAAAAAGCTATTCTATCTGCCAAAACTGC
Source organism: Lissotriton vulgaris (assembly GCF_964263255.1). Taxonomy (NCBI): domain Eukaryota; kingdom Metazoa; phylum Chordata; class Amphibia; order Caudata; family Salamandridae; genus Lissotriton; species Lissotriton vulgaris. The sequence continues at coordinate 1,650,776,661 of NC_141689.1, forward strand.
CTATTTCTCCCAAAAAATCTTGGATTCTAACACGAAAGCCAAAGACATTTTTTCTATTGTTAATGAGCTTTCCCTGCCTGACAGGATTACACCCCAACCCCAACCAACCCAAACCTTGTGCGACTCTCTGAATTCTTACTTCATAGACAAAATAACCACTATCAAAGACAGCATCCCTCCCCCCTCATCACCTCTTCCGTTACCTCTTCCCCCATGAATCCTAGCCGTTTGACTCAGTTCCCACCAATCTCTCAAAATGATTTCTCCTCGCTCCTTCTCAAGGTTAGCTCAGGCTCGCCTAATGACTGCTGCCCCCCTCAGATCCTTAGAGAGGCTTTCCTGGCATGCCCTGGCCCCCCATTAGCCTTGCTTAATAACTCTCTCGCTACTGGGGAGGTCCCTCGTTCTTTCAAACAAGCAGCTGTCATACCCATCCTTAAAAAAACTAATGCTGACCCTACCATTCTAAGTAATTATCGTCCCATTTCTCTCCTCCCCTACTTGGGCAAAATTCTGGAGACCTACGTTACCCGCTGCTTGAGTACCTTCATCGAGAATTCCTCCTTCCTGGATGCCCAACAAGCTGGCTTCAGACCCCTCCACTCCACCGAGGCGGTCATAGTGGCCGTCATGGATTCCCTGAGGAAAGGTGCCAACAAAAACATCTCTCAGGCCCTTGTCTTCCTGGACCTGTCGGCTGCTTTTGACACGGTCGATCATACTATTTTGATCGACCGTGTCAACAACGCCGGCATCCAGGGGGTGGCCCTCGACTGGCTCCGATCTCTTCTGAGCCATAGGCCTCAAGCAGTTCACTTATCTACCTTTTCTGCGCCCTACTCTTCTCTTACCTGCGGGGTCCCTCAGGGCTCCGCGCTCTCACCCTTACTGTTTAATTTGTACCTACAGCCCCTCCTTGCTTCCCTCTGTAATACCCCGGTCACTATTTTCAACTACGCAGACGATCTTCAGTTAATTTTTCCCATTGATCCTCTTCCTTCCTCCCGTTCCAACTTTCAATCCACTATGCTCCATATTGCAGAGTGGATGCTCCACAGCCAGTTGAAACTGAACCCCACAAAAACGGAGCTGGTACTTGTAGGGGCTCCACTAATCCGTGGAATTCCACCTTTTGGCCCTCTTCCCTGGGGACTCCACCTAGCCCGGTCAGCACTGTGAAGAGTCTGGGGGTGGTCATCTCTGAGGACCTCTCTATGCGGCCTCAAATCAACGCAGTCACCTCATCCTGTTTTTTCCATCTAAGGTGGATTCGTAAAATCAGCAGGTTCCTTACTAGAGATGCCCTTATTCTAGTCATCCTAGCACTGATCACTTCCAGACTCGACTATGCCAACACGTTGTATGCCAGAGTTCCATCAATCCATCTCCACCGGCTACAACTTGTCCAGAACCAGGCAGCCCGCCTGATTTTCCGCCAGCCAAAACATCAGCATGTCACCCCTCTTCTGCGTAGCCTTCACTGGCTCCCCATCACTAAACGCTGCATCTTTAAACTGGGCTGCATTACTTTCAAAGCCCTATCTGAGCTAGCCCATGTATTCATTTCTTCTTGCCTGACACGGTATGTTCTTCACAGAGACCTCCGCTCTGCAACTCTTAATCTCCTTGTCATTCCCAAAACCAGACGGAAAAAGCATGGTGGTCTGAGTTTCTCTGCCATGGCCCCCACCACCTGGAATTCCCTCCCAACTGCACTCCGTCTCTATCCCAGCTACGATCACTTTCGCAGACTGTTAAAGACCTTCTTGTTTCAGTCTGCACTTGAGTAACTCCTCCACCCCAGCTGCCGTTATGTCAAGAGCGCCATGAAACCGTTGATGAACGTGCGCGGTATAAATATTTTTAACGTAACGTAACGTAGAAGTATTGTACCAAATTGATGAGTTTAAAAATTGATCTTTAGGAGTTTTATAAGAAATACAATTAGAAGATAGAATGTTGCATGTATTCTTAAAAATCGGAAGAGATAGGGATAAGGGTCTAGGAGAAAAATCAATCTTTTGTAGTAAAAGAGATGTTTGTACAAGGCAAAAGGTTAAGTGATAGTTATGGAAATCTGTAAAAATATCTCCCCCCCCACATGTTTTGTTTTTTTTAAGTTTAAGAAGCAACATCCTGGGTTTTTTATTATTCCAAAAGAACTTAGATACAATGGACTTTTTATATTGAGATTGGGGAATACAAACAGGCATGTTTTAAAGATAGAACAATAAAATAGCTACTAGCATAATTTTGATAGTGTTGTGGCAACCCCACCAATATAATATCAAAGGATTCCAACAAGGTGTATGTGCAAGAAGGACTGTGAGCAATGTTTTAAAATTTGAAGCTATAGTATCTATAATGGTATAAGAGAACCACAGACCAAGATATTTAATCTTCTATGTATTCCAAAAAAAAGGAGGGCGACCTGAAATCAGCATGAAAACATAATTATATAGGGGGAGAATTTCACACTTGTCTGCATTTTATTTATAGCCTCAGATTGATGCAAAGTTATCTACTTCTAATAAAAAAGCTGATGAGGATGTTTGTGGATGAGAGATAAAAAGCAGAATATCGTCAGCATAAACAGAAATTTTAAGCTGAGTATCCCCATGTGTGAAACTTTCGATTTTTGGGTTACAATGAATCTTTATTAAAAAAGATTCCAAAGCAAGGATAAATAATAAAGGGGAGAGCGGACAACCTTGTCGAACACCTCTATGAAGAGGTAAAAATGGAGACATAGGCAATTAACTAAAATAGATGTCTTGGGAGAAGAATATAGTAAAGAAACATCATTATTAAATTTAGAACCAAAACCAAACAAAGAAAGCATAGAGAAGATAAAAGACCAACTTACTCTGTCAAACGCTTTTTCGGCACACATAGAGACAGCTGCCAAAGAAGAATTATATGATTTGGATTTACTAATCACATTACAAAATAGTCATGTATTACCTGAAAGATGCCTACCTTTAATAAAACCACATTGTTCTTTCACAATCAATTAGGGTAATAACTTATCCAAACGAAGAGCTAATATTTTTACATAGATGTTATAATCTAAGTTAAGTAGAGAAGCAGGGCGATCATTTTTACACAATCTTTGATCCTTATTATCTTAGGGAAGAAGACATATCAGCGCCATGTGAGAGGATATAAAATAAAGGAAAAGTTGGTGTAATTTGGGCAAAAAAGTGATGAAAAATATGCTATCAGGTCGAGGAGCTTTGCCACGTTTAATAAAACGAATAGCGTAAGAAATATACTGGATTAGAATATGCTCTTTCAATATGGAACTATCAATGTCATGGTGTGAAGGTGAAGGGGTGGATGTTAAATAATGATGAGGATCTTGGGGATCAGACTGAGACTCTGGGGTATACAGGGCCTGATAAAATATTGTAAATTCCAAAAGTAGTATATCAGTATGAGGTTAAAATAGAATCAATTTTTGTACATTGTTTCTTGATTTTAAGATAAGTGGCAAGAAGTTTCCCGGCTTTATTTTGACCTCCATAATATTTTGCACTGAATTTGAGTAGATAAGATTTGGAATTTTCAGTTGAAAGTGTATTAAACTCAAAAGGCCCATAGGAATAAATGGGGAGTATTCCTTATTTGCGATTAGCAATTTGCTAATCGCAAATAAGATAGCGATTTGAAGGGTGCCAGGGGTGTCCAAAGGACACCCTGTAGCACCCCTCAAATGAAATTTTACACAGGTGTTGCACACACACATGTCCAAAGGACATGTGTGTGTGTGTAGCATGCAACTCAGAAAAATGCATTTAAATGCATTTTTCTGAGTTTTCGCAATTTAGAACGAGGTCTGACCTCGCGGTAAATTGCGGCTAGAAATTGCGAATTCGCAAAATTAAATTGAATGATGAATTGCATGTAAGGAATCTCAAATAGAGATTCCTTAAATGTAATTCCTCGCAAAATTGTGAGATCGCAATTAGCGATTTTTACATTTGGGATGCTGAATCCCAAATGCAAAAATCGCTCTCGCAAAGGGCCAGATTCTCAGAATCTGGCCCTTTGCGAGCACTATTTTCTGTGATGAATCGGGCGGTTTGTGTGTAAGATGAAAAGGCAGTGTTAAACAAATGCTTTGTCACAGTACAGGTTAATTTGTGAAAACTAAACTAGGTTATGCCTACACACATGTTTTACGTTCATTTGTGATTGTGTCATTCAGTACATACTAATTAAGTTAAAGCATTAGCAGCCTGATTCATGATGTAAAATTGCGCCCGTAGTAGCGACAGTAGCGATAGTAGCGACTGCTGGGGGGGATATCCCAGCCCACCATGTCACGCTGCCTCCACACTTTTGTTAATTAAACAACAGGGGGTGGTGATGGACAGAGTTTCTGAATTAAGCAGAATACTCTCACCCAGTCAAGAGATCAGGGCTTAATGCAACACCGTTTTTTAGCTCACTGCACCATCCCAGCTCAGAACCTGGCTATATGCAAATTAGTCTGTCCCTGGCCCAGTGTATCATGGGAACAGGGCAAACCAAACTACCAAGCCAATTCTTTCACTGGGAAGGAAACAAGCTACCGGGGACCGGTTTCTGGCTCGGCCCGGCTTGCTTGAATCCTGATGGTGCAATGAGCTAGGGACTCACGTCTGAGTATACCCTTCCACGCTTATGGTGGACAAAATAATTAAACAACAGGGGGTGGTGATGGACAGAGTTTCTGAATTAAGCAGAATACTCTCACCCAGTCAAGAGATCAGGGCTTAATCCAACACCGTTTTTTAGCTCACTGCACCATCCCAGCTCAGAACCTGGCTATATGCAAATTAGTCTGTCCCTGGCCCAGTGTATCATGGGAACAGGGCAAACCAAACTACCAAGCCAATTCTTACACTGGGAAAAGAACAAGCTACCGGGGACCGGTTTCTGGCATTTCAGCAGTCTTCGGCCCGGCTTGCTTGAATCCTGATGGTGCAATGAGCTAGGGACTCACGTCTGAGTATACCCTTCCACGCTTATGGTGGACAAAATAATTAAACAACAGGGGGTGGTGATGGACAGAGTTTCTGAATTAAGCAGAATACTCTCACCCAGTCAAGAGATCAGGGCTTAATCCAACACCGTTTTTTAGCTCACTGCACCATCCCAGCTCAGAACCTGGCTATATGCAAATTAGTCTGTCCCTGGCCCAGTGTATCATGGGAACAGGGCAAACCAAACTACCAAGCCAATTCTTTCACTGGGAAGGAAACAAGCTACCGGGGACCGGTTTCTGGCATTTCAGCCGTCTTCGGCCCGGCTTGCTTGAATCCTGATGGTGCAATGAGCTAGTCCGGTCCTCGGATGCTTGATTCCGTTCTGGGAAGGACATGGCTTTTGTAGTTCGGACTGGACTGTTCCCATGGGGCAGAGGGTCAGAGCTGATTTGCATATCGCCATTGTCTAACTCAGGGTGGTGTGGAGTGCAAAAAAACGATGGATTTGGGCCCAGATCTTTGGACTGGGGTGAATGTGTGACATTGATCCACATTCTGTCCATCACTTGTTTTGTTTGCAATTGCTGCCATAAGTGCGCTGGGGATGCTCAGACGTGGGTCCCAGGCACTCCACACCACTGGAGTCAAGCTAGCCGGGCTGATGAGAGGTGTTACCTCGAAACCGGTCCGGTCCTCGGATGCTTGATTCCATTCTGGGAAGGACATGGCTTTTGTAGTTCGGACTGGACTGTTCCCATGGGGCACAGGGTCAGAGCTGATTTGCAAATCGCCATTGTCTAACCCAGGGTGGTGTGGAGTGCAAAAAAACGATGGATTTGGGCCCAGATCTTTGGACTTGGGTGAATGTGTGACATTGATCCACATTCTGTCCATCACTTGTTTTGTTTGCAATTGCCACCATAAGTGCACTGGGGATGCTCAGACGTGGGTCCCAGGCACTCCACACCACTGGAGTCAAGCTAGCTGGGCTGATGAGAGGTGTTACCTCGAAACCGGTCCGGTCCTCGGATGCTTGATTCCGTTCTGGGAAGGACATGGCTTTTGTAGTTCGGACTGGACTGTTCCCATGGGGCACAGGGTCAGAGCTGATTTGCATATCGCCATTGTCTAACCCAGGGTGGTGTGGAGTGCAAAAAAACGATGGATTTGGGCCCAGATCTTTGGACTGGGGTGAATGTGTGACATTGATCCACATTCTGTCCATCACTTGTTTTGTTTGCAATTGCCGCCATAAGTGCGCTGGGGATGCTCAGACGTGGGTCCCAGGCACTCCACACCACTGGAGTCAAGCTAGCCGGGCTGATGAGAGGTGTTACCTCGAAACTGGTCCGGTCCTCGGATGCTTGATTCCGTTCTGAAGGACATGGCTTTTGTAGTTCGGACTGGACTGTTCCCATGGGGCACAGGGTCAGAGCTGATTTGCATATCGCCATTGTCTAACCCAGGGTGGTGTGGAGTGCAAAAAAATGATGGATTTGGGCCCAGATCTTTGGACTGGGGTGAATGTGTGACATTGATCCACATTCTGTCCATCACTTGTTTTGTTTGCAATTGCCACCATAAGTGCGCTGGGGATGCTCAGACGTGGGTCCCAGGCACTCCACACCACTGGAGTCAAGCTAGCCGGGCTGATGAGAGGTGTTACCTCGAAACCGGTCCGGTCCTCGGATGCTTGATTCCGTTCTGGGAAGGACATGGCTTTTGGAGTTCGGACTGGACTGTTCCCATGGGGCACAGGGGCAGAGCTGATTTGCATATCACCATTGTCTAACCCAGGGTGGTGTGGAGTGCAAAAAAACGATGGATTTCGGCCCGGATCTTTGGACTGGGGTGAATGTGTGACATTGATCCACATTCTGTCCATCACTTGTTTTGTTTGCAATCCACACTTTTGTTGACGCCATGCTCACCCAGCTACACCGTCACATCAAATTTCCCACCAGCCAACAGGAATTGGACTTGACCAAGCTACAATTCTACAATGTAGCCCATTTTCCACATGTACTCGGATGCATAGACTGTACCCACGTCGCCATCTGCCCACCAGCTGCCACGGAGTATATGTTCCGCAATAGAAAGTCCTACCACTCCCTCAAAATACAGATGGTCTGCAATGCTAAGACATACATCACTGACATTGTCGCCCAGTACCCAGGGAGTAGCCATGACTCCTTCATATTCCGGCACAGCGGCCTCCACACACGACTGGTCAGGGGAGAGTTTGGGGAAGGACACCTACTTGGTAAGTACACTTTGTCGACAATGTCACATTGCTATGAAGTAACAGCGCAGCACAGGCAATCACCATCTGCTCCTCTCATTCAGGTGACAGTGGCTACGCCCTCCGTGAATACCTCCTGACCCCATACCTCAACCCTGCTACACCACAGCAACGGCGCTACAATATTGCACACATACGGACAAGGAATTGCATAGAAAGGACATTTGGCCTGCTCAAGAGCAGGTTCCGCATACTGCACAAGACAGGTGGGGCCATGTATTACAGTCCTGCAGTGTGCTGCCGCATTGTGGCTGTCTGCGCAATACTACATAACATTGCAACCAAGCGCCAGATACCTGTCGACATCTCTGGCAGTGAATCTGAAGGGGACAACCGGCCACCTGCACATGCGCGCCATGCACGTGGGGAGAACCCAGCTGAAGGCCACAGAGGTCGCAACCACATCACAGTGAACAGTTTCTAGTGCACCCTCTTCCCTCACCCCACAAATCACTAATGCATGCAAAATGTAATAATGACACAACGCTAATGTGTGCTGCAAAATAAATATATTTGTTTCAATCACAAAAATGGTACCAGTTCAACTATCTTCTACTAACAGTATTACTGCATACTGCTGTGTCAAAGGACAGGGCAGGCTTATAGTCAGCCTGTGCCTGTAATTGTCAAATGTACTCAAGTGCGCCTCCTGCGCGTTCCACCCAAGCGCCTCTGAGGCGCATCCTCTTCCGGGGCACCTGGACCTGGCGTGGGCCTGGTGCTGCGCCTGAGTGGCGGGACTTGTGAGGCAGAGTGGCTGCTGATGCTGGATGCCCCCTCACTGACATCATCACTCCCAACAGTGGCAGGTAGAGCAGGAGGGTGTAGTGCTGTAACCGCCGTGGTCAGGTGCTCCAGGACCCTGGCCATGTCCTCACAGCACTGGATAAGTTGGTTCTGCTGTGCTAGGGACCGCCGCGACAACAGTGAAGTTACATTGGCTGCAACATAATTGGACCTGCTGTAGGCGGCCAGCCGGCTCGTGAGCTGATGGTGGCGCCGGCGTGCTGCACTGCACTGAGTAGTCATCGCTGCAGTGTTGGTCTCCATGGCTGCAGTCATGCGGGCCATTCCCTCCCCCACACCTGCCATGGCTGCAGTCATGTTGTCCATGCGGTCCCCCACACCTGCCATGGCAGCCGTCATGCGGTCCATGCGGTCACCCACTCCGGCCACATTGCGCCCAATCTTGTGGAGCTGGAGCTGAATGGCACCTTGCTGCCGTGCCTGATGCTGATGGATACGCAGCATGCGTCTTTCGACACTCATACACGCCAGCCCCTGTCCATTGCCCCTCCTGCTGATTGCTGCAGTGGTGTGCTGGCGAGACCTGCCACGCCTGCTCTGCAGGCCTGACACTGTGGCTGGCCGCTGTGTTGCCGCTGTCGCGGGCACAGATGTTGTAGCACCAGCTGCTGGTGGTGTCACTGCAGGCGTTGCTGGTGCGGCAGGGACTGGAGGGACAATAGTCACGGGCCTGGCTGTGGCTGTAGGTGGTGCGCCAGACGCAGGGGGCACAATAGTCACGGGCCTGGCTGTGGCAGTAGGTGGTGCGCCAGACGCAGGGGGCACAATAGTCGCGGGCCTGGCTGTGGCTGTAGGTGGTGCGCCAGACGCAAGGGGCACACTGCTGGTGGACCTGGCTGTTGGTGTTGTTGCAGCGGCAGGGGCTGGTGCCTGTGTTTGTGGTGGCACCTCCTCCTCCTGGGCCTCCTCATCAATTAGAAGCCTTTTGCTGTCGCTGCTTTTGGCGCCACCTTTGAGGGTAAGTGGACGATTATTAGTTGCATGTATCTGTCAGACGTGCAGTTGCTACATGCATGCTGGGTGACATTCCCTGAATGGCAGTGGCTTTGCGTACTTTGGAACCTGTCTGGCTGCATTGTGGTACTACTACATTGTGGCCACACTACATCTCCCACAATGCTTCAGGGCATTCCCTGATGTGCAACAATGGCATGACTATGGGACATTATGGGAGCCTATTTGGTCATGGACATTCATAGGGGACAGGGTCGCAGTCGCATGCCACTTGCCTTGGGTGTCTTGGGTGGGGCGGGATGAGTCCAGACGTGTGAAGCCAATGCACGCCTCCCTCTCAAGGGTGTCTTCCACCTGGTCCTCCAAGGCTGTGTTAGCAGGGACTGTAGGTCCGCCACCTCCAGTGCCCGATGCCTCTCCAAGGCGCTCCGCCACCTTCTCTTTGGCACGACCTCGGCGGTCGTACCATCTTTTTTTAAGTTCGTCTAGTGACCTATCGGCCACACCCACGGAGTTGACGGTGGAGGCTATTCCCTGGCAGATCCTCCTTTTTTCTTGCTCCGGGACCCTCCTGGAGTCTTTGCCAAAGAGTTTGGCGTGGTTGGCCACCATCCCTTCAATCAAATGTTCGAGCTCCTGCTCTGAAAATGTCAGCTTCCTCTTCCGCCCTGTGGTGTTGCTGGGGCCAGGAACAGGTTCCTCTGACATGGCAGCAATGTTGTTGCAGAGTACAAATCACCAGAATAGCAGCAGCTCTCCCACTTGCTTCCTCGAGGTCTGCCTCACTGTGGTGAATGGGGGTGGGAACTGGCTGCTTCCTGGTTGTGATGTCATCACTGTGGTTGAAATGCGACTTCCCGTTTTCCTGATCTCGCGATTTGCCGATCTCGCAATTAGCGATATCGCAAATAGCGATATCGCTATTTGCGAGATCGCAATCCCGACGCGGGTAGCCGGAAATAGCGATTTTTCTGCGATTATCGTTAATCGCAAACGGAATTTGCGCCCGCGCGCGAATCGCATTTTTTTATCGCTAATCTTCATGAATTCAGATTTGCGATTTCTCAATAGCGAATCGCAATTTATCGCTAAATGAGAATCGCAAATCCCGTTCTTCATGAATCAGGCTGTGATCGGATTTTATTCATGACAAATGTATTTTTGTAGTGAAATCTACAGCAAAGACAAGTGTTCTCAGGTCCATTTTCATGCCAATCCTAAACATGTTCTAAATAGCACAATCTGAGAAACAACTGAGGGGAATATTCACAAGCCCCTATCGCCACGAGAATGTCACTTTTTATGATGTTCCTGTGGCCATAGTGGCTTCGCCTTATTTGCAAGCAGGGTTTTAAGCCATTTAATGTCGCTTAACGCTGCCTTGTAAATAAGGCCCCCTTTCACGCTATGCTTAGTGTGAAAGGTGAGGGCAAGGGATGTTGCTGTGGGCGTTACACCGCAACACCCATTGATTCTGACACTGCACTCTATTTACAAGGGAGGCTTAAATAGGAGGCAGCTCCAGAATTAAGACGAGGAAAAACCTGGTCTTACCCTGGCGCCCCGAGGAGAAATGTTTCATTTCGCCTCTTTTTTGCTGTTTTCGTGTGTGCTGTGTTGTGCAGATCACATAAAAACAAAAAAAAGCCAATGATTGTTTTTGTACAGGAAGGGCCCCCTTTTTACACATAAACAGTCCTTTTTTTAAATGCCGTTTTGCAACTTCTATGTGTGCTGCATTAAGCAGCACACCTAGAAGTTACAAAATGGCATTTATGTGCAGGAAGGGGGTCCTTCCTGCGCATTGACAATCTTCCCCTGCACACAGACTCCCTTGCACTATGGTTGAAGGGTGCCTGCATTGGCGCTAGGCTGCTAAGTGTAGCACCAGTGCAGGGCTGCACCATATTCTTCTAAATATGTTGCAGCCCTGCGTTTCTGAAGTGGCAGAGCGCAGCTTTGAGCCAACAAGGCTAACGCTGTGCTCCGCCACTTCACTTATAAATATGCCCTTGAGTTCCTGATTAAGAATTTGTCACTAATTTAAATCCTTACAATTCTAGAGGAAGTACCAAACCAATAAAAGAATCCACCAGTGGCATTTCCTCCACCACATTACAGGACATTTAACGCATCCTCCTGTGGATTTTTCTTTACCATCCAGCTGCAAATCAGGCCCTTACTGTATTTTGTTTCCAGTCTAAGGGCCAGATGTACGACCATTCCAAATTGCGTCTAGCAATTTGCGCTCAATTACCAGCCACAAAATGCGAGTCTCAATTTGGAATGTATAACAGTGTCTGAGACACTGATTATGATTCCCAATGGGGTCGCAAAATGCGAGGCTCATGTATATTAATGAGCCACTCACAATTTGCGACCCTATTGGGAGTGGCTGGTCCACCCAGGGATGGGGGCCTGCTGGGCTCAGCAGAACTCCATGTCTGAGACTGATTTTCAATAAAGGTGTTTTTTTTAAATGGAGCCCGTTTCCCTTGAAAGAAAATGGGATGCATTTTAAAAAAACTTTTTCGTTTCATTCTTCAAGGGCAGGCAGTGGTCCTTGGGACCACTGCCTGCCCTTGAAAAATATATTTGGAGCCAGTCACAAAGGGGAAGAGGTCCACTGGGGACCCCTCCCCATTTTTGACTCCATTTACCATCCTCTTGAGGAGGGCGGTAATTTGCCAGTTTTTGCGACTCAATTGCGGTTGCAAACATTTTTACATAGGCTAGAGACTCGCTACTAGAAAGGGATGCCCTTGGCTGGCCCCTTCCTAGTAGCAACTCACAATTCCTAATTAGCGAGTTGCAAATAAATTGGGACTCACTAGTTAGGAATTGTACATGGCCCTGTAACATTTTGCATGCGCAAACGGGTCTCAAACCTGTTTGCGCATGCAATTTAGAATCATACATATGGCCCTAACAGAGCAAAAGAGAACCACGCGGGGCAAATTTAAAAAAGCTATACATCACTGTAGCGGCTTCTTTAGGCTTGACACTGTCGTTTTCAGAGAAATTTCATACAATATGCAATACAAGTTCGAAGCAAAGATGACTATTTTCCGACAAACAGTTTTAAATGTATTACTGGAAATGTGTTTCTCTTCCGCATCACAAATAATTCATTGGCAAATATTTGTCTTGTCCATTTAGTTAGATACATTATTAAATGATGTCCTGCTTTGCCTTTCATGCTGTATTGGAATATATCCTCCAGTAGGGAAACCAAGCTGTCGTTTAAGAACTGAAATGCAAAATCAAGTGTACTCTAACTTTCTGTAATGGAAATGGTTAGACTCCCAGGAGCTTGAGCTATGTAAAATGGCAATTCGACACCTTTCTAGTTCTTTTTTATGTATTTTCCCCACATTCAATGACACCACGTTCTTTTGTGTTTAGGTTGTCCTTTCTCTGTGCTATCGCCACTCTGAACCAATTAGAATGAAAGTGTTATCTGTACAGAAAAAAACAGCATGGTGAAGACTATTTGTTGTCAAATTATTTCTCTCTGAAAAAGTCTTCACCATGCTGTTTTTTTCCGTACTGATAACACGCTCATTCTAATTGGTTGAGAGGGTTTGCCCATTAGAGAAAAAGTAATTTTTGTGATTTCTATCTGAAATAAAATGTGTAGAACCCGACAGGAAATCCCTGGTGCAATGCCAAAAGCAAAGTAAATAGGGTGATTCGCACTGCTTTGCTTCGAGACATTCCACGGACGGCTGAAGACAAGATCAATACTAAGTAGAAGACAGGAGGGTGTAGACATAGAGTCAAAGAGATATAGTTAGAGAAAAGTGGAGGGACGGTGGTGGAAAGGATGAGAGAGCAGAAGAAAAATTGAGGGGCATATTCACAAGGAGGAATCGCGGAATTAACTGCACTTTATCGCAGCCAAAGTCGTGATAAATTTACCCCCATTCACAAGCAGTTGCTAACAGCCCACAGCACCACTTTTCCTGCGATAGCATCCGCAAAAAACATCGCCACAGAGGACAAAAGCAACTTGCTGATGAGATGCAGAGTAGGCGTTCCCATGCAAAAAAGCCATAACAACACCTCACCTCAACATTCACAACGATCAGACAGATCAGCGATGAGAACACAAAACACGAGATAAGGCCCGTTAGCAGCAGGAACTGTACACCTGCTCTGACCTGGTGTAAAGTCGAACAGCAGACTGCACCACAATAGGGAGCACAGACTAGGGCGTCATCGGAAGGGCAACAGATGCCATGGAGCAACTGATTATGCAGCACGCACACCCAAGAGGGCCACAACACCCTCCTCCATCACCCCCAGGACCACCCCCTGGCACAGACATGCCACATGAACTACACCCAAACATGTTTGAAATATTCCGCCTGATGTCGCACAATCAAAACTGGTGACATGCATGTTATCACAGATATGAGCATCACACATTCACTTTCGAAAAAAAAAATTGAAACCTTATTGAAACAACACAGAAACCAAATGAAGACATATGGCAGCTCCCTTCAACACAATCCGTAGGTCACAGCCTGCAAGACAAAAAAGTGATGAGAAGGTGTGTTCTGTGCACATGAAAAGACAGAGATAGAGAAGAATAGAGGGGGAGGGAGAGAGAGAGAGAGAGAGAGAAGAAGAGAGGGGGAGAGACAGAGGGAAGAAGAGAAAGAGAGAGAAGAAGAGAGGGAGAGAGAGAGAGAGAAGAATAGAGTGGGCGAGAGAGAGAGGGAGAGAAGAAGAGCGAGAGAGAGAGAGAGAGAAAGAGAGAAGAAGAGATGGGAAGGGAGAGAGAGAGAGAAGAGAGGGGGAGAGAAAGAGAGAGAGAGCCGACCCAGCGCACCCAGGACACACTGCTGCCACTGGTGTGTCTTCAACCATTTGCCGGTAAGTATGGCAGCACACCAGGTCACACATCTGAGACAGAACCATCATCTGAAACAGAGTCCAGGGACATGATTGGCACCGTATACATACAGGCACACGCAGCCAGTGGCATCCTAGGCCCCCCGCCACCCATCGGAGCATGCCCGCCCATGCACACCCGTGCAACACTGCTCACCTTCCGACACCTGCGTGTAGACTGCAGGTCCCACCAAGTGCCGCTGCAAGCCACACATCCGGGGTCCACAGACATGGCACCCTCCAAACCATGCAGCCACATTGCGCAGGCCACCAGGTCACACGTCTGGTGCTGGGACTTGATCACACAATGGCATAGAACATACCAGGGCACCCGGAAACATCGCACCCTGCACAGCCACTCAGCCCAATGGGTACCACTAACTCTGTGACCCTGGGAGCAAGGCCACGTGGCAGTAGGGCCACGCAGGCCACTGGAGCGGCCTACACTGTGGTTCAGCTAGGCACACAAATCCTGAGCAGTCCGTACCGCCAGGACGAGTGATCATCGCAGGCTGCACACCCACTCAGCAGCTCAAGGTGCCAATGACTCAGTGCACCCTAAGTCACCGTCCCATGGCGGGGTGCCTGTGCTGGCCACAATGCAGCATCTGCCACAAACCCTGTCCAACCCCAGTCAGTGTCCCGTGGTGGGGTGCCTGTGCCAGCCGCAATGCAGCATCTGCCACAAACCCTGTCCACCTCAGTCAGCGTCCCGAGGCGGGATGCCTGTGCCAGCCACAATGCAGCATCTGGCACAAACCCTGTCCAACCCCAGTCTGCGTCCCATGGCAGTCACGTGTAGGCCTCAAGGCCTCGGGTCCGTCATCCAGTCCCCAGTGGCAGAGGGGTATGTGACATTGTTGGCCCCTTATATTTGCGGGTCACATGGCCTGTGATGCCTGTGCCGGGTGGGTGTGGTGTGCATGCAAACCTGCCCTCAGGGAGTGGCTGTGACATGCTGACAAGTAGACCAGTGACCTGCACACCACCGGTGAGTACGCCTGAGATGGGTAGCAATGAGGCCTTCCCCAGGAGCGTGAGCATAGTGGTCTGGCCTGCCGTATGCCAGAACAGTGCAGGGCTTGCAAAAATGACTCTTGGGCAATGGCCATCGATCAGTCCATGTTTGGACAAGAAAGTGGCTTGTGCGTGTGTCCCTGTTGTGTTGTCCAAGGGGACTGTGACCTACTTTGACATGTAGAGCCCTCTAACTGGCATCCCTCAGGATGAGCATCATTGACGCAAGGGAAATTACTGTCCCAACATTCATCCACACATATATACATGAATGATGAGAGACATAACACAGCAGTGCGTCACTGGATGCTTATTGCACATCCAGTGCTGTTTCTCAGCTGGAGCAGTACAGGGCACTGCTGAATACACCACACTATATGGGCCCGTGGTGGGCCAGCCAGAGTCCATCCATGGAAGACAAGTACTGCGCAAGAGGAGGAGTGCAGTCCGCAGTCCGGTAGCCGTGTCATTGGTCATCAAACTGGATGTGGCGGTCCATGTCGTTTTCCAAGGTGAGTGCATCTGAGTAAATCGGGGGTCAGTGGAAGGTCATGAGGCCATGTACGGGACCAGGCAGGAACAGGCCAGGTGGCGGGAATGAATGCTACTGAGCCCTTCTAATCACAGGCCCATCCACATCCTCGTCCCCGGATATGTACCCTGGCCCACCTGTGGGTATTGCTGTACTGACTGCGGCACTGTGTGGCACTGTCACTTCAGGTGCCGGAGGTGGTCTACATGCTATACTGTGCGGCACTGTCACCTCAGGTGCTGGAGGTAGTCTATCTGCCACACTGTGTGGCACTGTCACCTCAAGTGCCGGAGGTGGTCTATCGGCCACACTGTGTGCCACTGACACTTCAGGGGCCGGAGGTGGATTGTCGTACGCACTGTGTGCCACTGACACCTCAGATGCCGGAGTGGTTGGCCTGCCGCACAGGGAGGCATAGCCACACCAGGGGGCGGAGATGTGGATGGTGTGGGGCAGCAGTATTCAACATCACCACACCTTGTGGCAGCAATGCAGGGCATGGTAGATCCCTTCGATATTCCGCTGATGTTCAGCGGTGGCTTCCATCCTTTTCACCTCTATCCGCACCCTGTCCTCCATGAGCCTCCGCATCTGTGCCAGCTCACAGCTGGTATTGCTGAAGCCACTCTGAGAAGACATGTGTTCTTCTCTCCACGTCATGACTCCAGCGATGTCAGTCAGGCCTCATTGGAGACCATGGAGCAGGGCTACACACCCAAGGATGGCGTCAGGTTTGGTAGCCATGAGGTCGAACCCCACCCTCACCTGCTCTGCAGTCTCCCTCTGGCCCTCCAGCACACGGAGTTGAAAGGCCATGTGTTGTTCCTGTGGGTCTTGGGGGGTTGCGAGGGCTGTGGGCGCCTTCTGCTGGTTGCTTTGGGTGGTGGATGGGGTCTCCTCAATGCAGCTGGCCTGCCCTAATCCTGGAAGTGAGTTTCGGATGAGGTCAATGATGTCTTGGATGGCTTGTGTGTCAATGCTGGTGTTGTCCTCCTCATCATCATTGAAGAGTGGCTGGGACTGCTCTGCAGGAGGTGTTGACTGTATCCCTGGGATGTGAAGGGGCGATGGTGTATTACAATGCGTCCACATGTATGTAGCTGCATGGTACATGTTGACATTCAGACAACATGGCATTGTGCATTGTGTCAGTCTGTAGATCTGGGCTAGGACCCAGAGTCATTGTGGGTGTGCACTGTGATGTACTTTGTTGTGCATGTGTGCCATTGTGCCCATCTCCACCCGTCCCACCAGTACCTAATGGTTACTCACCCTGTTGCAGTTGTGTTATGTCCTGTCGAGCAGTGTCTGATCCCCCAACTCCAGTCACAGTCTCCACACGGATGACTGTCGACACCAACTCCTCCATATCATCCAGCTTGAGCTGTGGCGCTGGGCCCCCACCTCCAGTCTGCGTTGCTGCCTTCCGGTTGGCAGAGAGTTTCTACTTGGTCCGCAGCTTGATGTCATTACATCGCCTCTTGACCACATGCATTGTTCTCTAGTGCTTCCCGACGGCATTCACATTGTCAATGATGTCTGAACTTCAACTTCCTCTTCGTCTTGTCCTTGCACTTCCCTGTCCCCGAAGTCCGGGTGCGTGTGGGGTTACGCTTGTCCTCTGCGCCTGCTCCGGCAGCCTTGATGGTGCTAGGGTGTTGGTCAGTTTGTGTTTGTGTGTTTTTCCTACTTTTATGTTGGTTTTTCCCGCCTGCCAGGTGTGTGTTGCAGGCCTGGCGCTGCTTATCGCTAGTTTCCTCATCACGCTTTGGCCCAACGCAGGTTTTTTGGTGTTGTGGTTTCTGTTTCAGTCGCCACCAAGGTGGTTTTATCGCGGACGCGGTTTCGGCAGTCTATCGCATGCTGCCGCCGTGTTGTGAATTTCACGTTGTCACAGGGTTATTTTCCCGCAATGGGCTGCGGTGGTGAAAGTTGCACTACGCTACTCTTGTGGTAGTTATCATATGTTCTTGTGAATTAATTTTCAACTTTGCCATGAATTCAGGTGGCTTGCAACAATACAGGGTGATTAAATAATTAATCAAAGCTTTTTTTCTTACTCACCACACGGAGTTCCACAGCCTTTGTTTTTGTTCTTCAAATACTTTACATCAATGTATTTCATTAATTTGCAACTTTAAAGGAACCACCATAGCTATAAAAACAGGAAAAATATGAATGATAAAACAGGAAAAATATGAATGATAAGTAGAGGAAAATTGTTCAAACTGCACAGTTTCCATTATGATGGATGAGTGAATATTCAAATGTTCATGTGCCAAGTGCCACCTCAATCTGCACACATTTGAAATTTGAAAAACATTTCTAAATGTATCCTTTAGCACATGCAAAAGTAATACTAATACTACAAATAGCAAAAAAAATCTGTATTATCATACAATAATTGTGCACTGAGAACATGCTTTCCTCCTACACTCGCCCCTAGCTGCACTCCAAACTCCACCTTTATTCCATAGATCAATTTGGTGAGTACCTGCCCTTTTTTTCCCATTTAAAGCATTGACCATTTCTTAATGTCTAGTATATAACTAAGCAGAAAACATAAACAATTTCCCATTCTCCAGAGTCGAGATATTGAATGCAAGGTCTAATGAACCCAACCACATTTGCTGCCTTCCATCTCTAATATTGCCTGCTATGTCCGTAAGTTACTCGTTATTTCTTTGCATTTGTGTTCAGTTTGAGGTGATTCAAGTCCCAGTGCCCTCTAACATTGTGTAGCTGATGTTTCCTAGTGACACCCATGGTGTTTCCTAAGACTTTAGAGATACTCAATTAGTCCCCCAACCTATAGCCCTGAGAAGTAGCCCCTTCACTCCTGTGCCGACATTGCAATTGGTGTAAACATTTAATTGTTTGTGGGGCATAGTAGCTGTAAATAGGGCTCTTGAATTGTCTCTCCATAGAAAGTGATTGCGGTGACCTATATTAAATCGTAACAATTCATGTTTTTGAATATGAATGTTGATGTTCGTTTACATTAGGTTCATGGTTTTTGCAATAATAGTCATAAACATTGGAACATTTTAGGAGAGGTTGTTCGATATGACCTTCAGTGTACCTGCTGTTAGGGTTAAACTGGCTTGATTACAAATGCCATATTAGAAAAAATCGGTCGGTACAAAAGGAAGATGGTTGCTTTCATGAAGAAAGAAGGCCAGTAAAAAGTCTCATTTCATCTCATTTATTTATTTGAAAAGTTTTATAAAGCACGAACATGACTGTTGCGGGTATCAGAGCGATGTACAAAGTGGCAACAGCACGAATGAAACCAGCACAAAGGAACACACGAAAGAGATAAGTCAACACATTGTCAAAGAAAAGGGGGTAAACAATCTAGGTCCGGGGCCGGGTAATCGGCCCAGCTAGTACAGTTTCTGTTGGGCCCTAGAGGGAAATAACAATTTAACAGACAAGCGTAACATAAATCGAAACAACAAAGAAAATAAGTATCAAATCTGTAGACAGGGGAGCTTGAGAAGGAGTATAGGTTGATGATGTTAGTGATCACTCAGGAATTGCCATTCGGGATATGTTTCATGAAAGATGCAGTGGAAGGATTGGCTCTGATCTCTGGAGGAAGAGCGCTCCAAATTCTAGGAGCAAGACCGGAGAAGGCACGATTGTAAGTTCTTTTCTTTTTGAATTTGGAAGGTTTCAAAAGTAAGGTGGACGTACCACTTAAGTTCCGATAAGACACTGAAAGTACAAGCTTGTTTGCCTAATAAGCCGGAGAGTTGTAATGTAAGGATTTATGCGTTAGGCAAGCTATCTTAAAACGTATCCTAGCTTCAATAGACAGCCAATTAAGTTGTATAGTTCAGGGGTAATGTGATTGTGTTTTTTAGAGCTTGTGATGAGCCTGGCCAGTGCGAGGAGAGAGGATCTGAGCAGGGCCAAGCTCATTTTGGGAAGCGTTGCAAGGGTCACCAAAACATATTCCAGTTGCGAGATAACCAAGGATTTTACTGCAGGCCGGATGTCTTCAGGTGGAAGGAAAGGCTTGATTTTCTTAAGGGTGTTAAGTTGAAATTTTGCTCCCCTAATAGTAGCACTGATGTGAGACTCCTTATTTAGGTATTTGTCCAAGGTAATGCCTAACGATTTAGCAGAGTCAACCACATGAGGGGTGTAGTTAAGAGCTGTGAGCCAGTCCAGGGTAGGTGCAGAGTGGTAGTGGTGGGGGGGGGGAGTCAAAAGGAATTCAGTTTTGACAGTATTTAACAAAAGATAGTTCTGGGCTAACCATTGTTGAGTTTGTGAGAGAGAATCATTTGAGGCTTTTATGTCACCTGGAGAGGAGATCTTCAAGTACAGTTGTGTGTCTACCTTACTGCCTTCGTTTTCTCACAGTCTCCCTGATTGGAGTACATAAAGCTTCCTCCAAAGAGAAAAAAACTGTCTCTCTTGGCCAGACATCAAGTTATATTATTTGTCAATTCAAATTGCTGTCCAGCAAATATTTCTTAGTGTCTGATAATGCTTTACTTTTTTCCTTTTCTCCTCCTGAGATCATCATGTGATAACAGGATCACCCAGTTCCCTTCAACAAAAAGTGAGAGCCAGGAAAATCTCTGAGCACCTGCATCCCTGAACCTTAAAGCAATCCGACGTTTGCCCTCAGACAGCAGCAAAATCGTCTCAAATTCAGAAGCATGCTTTTCCAGATACTTTGACTTAACCTCTTGGCATTTGGCTTAAACAGAGTGTGATTTCTTGTCTGCTCCCTTTGACAGAAGTAAATTGTGTCTCTGAGAATTCCAGGTAGAGTATTCTTGGGCAGTCGTAAGGCACTGTGACCAAGTTGTTTCGACTGGGGTCTTTCACTTCTGGTGTTCCGCCACCATATTTCAGACCCACAAACTGAGAATTAAATACCTTGTTTTCCACTTAATTGTCAGGATAGAGAGGCAAAGCAGTAAAAGTCATAAAAATGAGGGTTTCTATGGACCAGAACCTCAGAAGTCAGAAAAATAACAAACTTCTCCCGGCCGTGCTTTTTCTTTGAAAAAGTAAAACTATTTTGTTACGAGCAAAACTAAATGGTAAGTAAAAATGATAACTATATACAGGCTGGCAGGTAGGAATACCAATGGGGAGACTCTTGAAGGGGCTTACAAGTGCAGATGCTGCACAACAATGCCTCTCAAACCATGGATAAATAAATATTTTGACAGCAGAAATCCCCTGACGTCTTATCCGAGTCAGTTCAATTAATGAACTCTACTTACTTGTATGATTCTTGTCAAAATGTACTAGTGTTTTCCTATTTTTGTAAAGACATTCAAAGTATACAACTAGAATGGGTTACTCATATGCCGTAGAGATTGTCTGTATCAAACATTTAGTCTATAAAAGGCACACTCGAATTAGCACAATGTCATATTTACAAACAGAACAGAAAAATAAATTGATACATTGTTAAAGACGCAACATGACTCTAATTCAACAACTTAATCTGCTACATTTAAGAGCAGCACATGAAAAAAAGTAATTATTTCATTCAAAACAATAAACATACGAGACATTACATACATGTCAACAACACATCAACCTGGATATACAAATTATCCTATGGACTGAACCAATTATTCTACATAATAAATCTTTTATGCCCTACTGTATTTTTATATCAGGACCTATCTGCTTAATGTATGGTCCAAAGGAGGACAGGGTGCAGATATGGTTCTTCTCATCTATGCCATCTTGATTAAGCTTATACATTCAGTCCTTTAATGCGGCGTTTAAAGGTACTCACTCTTGGCCTCAGGAAAGATTGTGCTGTCACGTTTTGACCTTCACGTTGGGACCAGGAACTGTTTTTGAAGGAAGGTCTTCCTCAGGGCGGGGAAACCTTTTGTAGGACAATGTAATTCCATAATATAGAACAAGGGAGTGTTATTCTAGTAAAGCTGCTACAAGTGGGCTGTACTAATTTATGTTATTGTTCCAATGTAACTATACTAATTTGCCCCAATTGTTCATGGGCAAAGGACAGTGTGGTGGTGAGCCTCAGCAAGGCCTACCAGTGCAAGGGAGTCGCCCTTCTCTGCACAGAGTCCACAGACCAATAGGAAGAAGTTGGCACAGAAACTGAAATAGAAAAGACAGAGTTTATTAAACCTCATGAGGTGGAACTACATTTATACAACACCCTTCGGCAATGTATGAAGTAGCACACTGACTAGAAGGAGCTTGGTCCTTTTATACCCACACAGGGGCTCAAATGAAGGCGGTACAAGTAACAAATGCTGGTTTCAAATGCCTACAAGGTCATACAGAGAGTGTGCTGGCAACAAGTAGGAGGGACTGACAGTTAGCTAATTCTGGTGGACACATCCTGACAGTTACAAGTTGAGGACAGCTGCAAGCTCAACTGAGCATGTGCAAAGCAGAAGAGGCTAAATATATCTCGTCTCTAGCCAGCTTTCATGAGCAGTTGACAGGAAGGCAGGACAGAGCACATTGGGAGCACATGGCAAACAAACTGGCTGCCAGAAATACAAAATGGATTCCACACAACGGACAAGATAGTCTCTAAATACAAGATGTCGTCTGCTAATGCTTAACCTAATCGCTGTTAAATTACAACAGATGACCCTTTCAGCATTAGCTGAAGACATTCGTTTATCTAGGGTAATCTAGATATGCATCCTGTACATTGATGTTCATCATCTCAGTAATTTCATTTTTTAACATGTGTTGTGCTTTTATGTTTGCAGTATTTCCTTTGGCAGGTGTACAAGCAGTGATGCACATGGAGCAAAGCATAGGACCACGTTGTATACAAGTACAGCATGTAAATAGTATCACCAGTAGTATACATAGAATAATCAGTAGCTTCCAGCCCCAAGTAGCAAAGAGTGTCCAGATCCAATTTGAAAATGTCCATGTACCACTCTCTGTGTGACTTTCTGCAGCAATCTTATGCAGTTTTGAGATTGCATCATATACTTAAGGTGAGTGATCCGGTATAAACACACAGCAACTGCTACCGATGATGCGACATGCACCACCTCGATCAGCTAAAATCACATCAAGCACCATCCTATTTTGGAGTGTTACAATCCTTGGAATTTGTAGTTCCTCTGTAATGTTCCAAAGTGCCATAGCTGTTTGATTGGTGACAGCTTCCAAAACACGAGTCAATCGCCTGATCTTTCTACAATTCAATGCAGCACCCACAAAAAAGAAGAAACCCAAATTGAAATTGACATATTGTTGCAAAGTGGTATCTGTCTGGTCAACTTCATCTACACTTATTGTTTGTTTGTATCTATTCTTGTAAATATCATTATACAACTTTAAAATCAGGTGATATGATGGAGGGGCCAAGAACACAGGTGGTAAGAAAAATAAAATGATATGTAACATACCCCGGACCACCCAACAGGCATATGATAGTATTCTTTATTACCACATACAAAATACGAATTATGCGAAGACATAAAACTACGTTTGTTAGCTCCTTCAATAATCAATGTCAAAATACATTCACTCCGTCCTACTGGAATTCTCCCAACACTACTTATACACAGTTCTGCTTTAGCTGTGGTCAAAGAAATTACAAAAGGTCCATTGTCTTTAATGTTCCTGATATTCGTGAAGACATATGGTGTCGAAATATTGTCTGGTTGGTACTCTTCCCATTCCCATTTAGTCACTTTAGCTTGAGGATAACCATCTATATCTTGATAGCATACTTCATTCAGGCGAAAGATAATTCCTCCTACTGAAGGCTTTCCAAAAGCAAACAAAAGAGCATACCAAGCTTGACATGAACCATTGTGGGAAAACAGTAGAGGAATAAAAGGTGTTCCTCCTTTCTTTTGGTGTGCAGGTATCATTCCACACACTTGGTAGTATTCGTGGCATTGTGTGTATGATGCAACATCTGGATGAATGTGTTATTTAGGTAGGATTGTTGATGCTTCTGCTCGTGATAGGGAAGTGTAAAATATTTATGTTCCACTGAAGCTGGAGTAGTGGCAACAAGAAGCTGTCGAGCAGGAGCCACTTTCTCAACAAAGGTGATTATCGCCATAACCACCAGAGCAACAACAAACCCTACATCACAAATGATTATTTTGTTATTCATTTCAGCAACACCGAAAATTGATCTTCCTAAAAACTCGATGAAAACAATTGTTGGAGCTCTTATCCCTTGGGCAGCCGCTGATTTCTTCACCACGAGCCAAGACGGGTGTCACTACACTAACGCAGGGCTGATCCCCCCTTGCCACATAGCCTCTCCCTTTCACTAACCCAGGGCGGTAGCTCAGCCAGTCTTTTTCAATACTGCAGATTCTTTCCACGGTCTCAAGTGGTATCGCGATGCTCCAGGAATCATGTGGTCTGGGAAAACTTTCGCAGATTTGTCAGATGAGATAGCTTGACCTTTCTCCGTCTCCAGAATCTCTCAATGGTCAGTCAGCAGAGCAGGTTCCACCAAGGCAGGCAACACACGCTTACAGTGTGTGCTGTGGACCAAGTTCTTCTTGTTTGTCACTCGAATTGCTGTCCTTGTAGTCAGGAGCACCTGCTCCGGACCTCGCCAACCCGGTTCCAGGCTGTTCGATCTGTCTAAGACCTTGACCATCACATACTGCCAGGATGGAGTTCGTGGGCCTCACCTGTAAATCTGTCAGGAAGCGCTTCTCAAAACCTGTTGATGAATAGAGATCAAACTGTCCGTTAACTGTGCCAAATTATCATTCATCAGAACACAAGGAACATCATGTATGGGGCGTGGCTTAGGAACTCACCAAATATTTATTGGTCTCCCAAACACCACTTCGTACGGGGTGAGACCAGATCCTGAATGTGGCACCGATCTTCTGGATAATAATGCCAAGGGTAATGCATCTGGCCACTTTAAAGACGTGGAAGCCAGTATTTTCGCTAACTTCAATTTTAAAGTAGCATTGTATCTTTCTACTAATCCTACTGATTGCGGGTGGAAGACTGTATGGAACTTCTGTTTGATCCCTAATCCTTTCAGGACATACTCAACAACTTGCCCAATAAAATGAGGTCCGTTGTCACTCCACAAAAGCTTACAAACACTGTGTCTAGGAAAAAACTCCTTTAGAAGCACCTTTGCTGAGGTGAGAGTAGTATTATCCTTTGTAGGGTATGCCTCTATCCATTTACTGAAGGCACATACAACCACTAGGACATATTTTAGATTATTGCAGCGTTCAAGTTGGATGTAATCCATCTGCAAGACTTCAAAAGGTGCGGTTGGTGTAGCAAACCCTCTTGTAGGAGTCTGTGTCCCTTTTCCAGGATTATACTGCCAATAGATCAAACAGGACTGTACCACTCTGCTAGCAATTTCAGGATGCTCCCAAACTTGTGGAAGCAATTTAGTTATTGCTAGTGCTCCAACATGTGCCAGCCCATGTGCCATTTGAACCATAGGTTGTAAATAGGCTGCAGGCAATTTCCACTTATTCATTTCTTTGTTACGCCAACAACCCTCATCGTCTAACATTTCTTCTTTATGACATTGCTCAAGCTCTTCCACAGAGGCAGATCTCTGTATATCCAATACTTCCTCTCTAGCGTCATGCCAACGCTCAGCTTGAGACTTCACTACGTACATGGAAGTAGTGTTTAGCTGCATTGCAGTTTCACGAGCTACGCGATCTGCAAAGGCATTGCCTTGTCCTATTTTGTCAATGATTTTCTTTTGTGCGCTACACTTCATAATAGCTCTATGTACGACAGGGGAAACCCATTAAACCAAACGGTACCTGGGTAATATAGACTCAAATAAAGAAATTGGTACCTCGGTATACAATATGTATTCTATTTTGCAATCATAAGGAATAAAAATGAAGTACTCCCTATATTAGTGTTTGTATCACTATCACCACACTAAAGTTTATATTATCTCTTTTGTGTTAGTCTCCTATCTCATCATGACCCATGGACACATTGACTGTTGTTATTGAGTACTTTTTATTTTTTCTTTTCTTCTTTCTGTCAAATAAACAAGTTTATATATCTCTCATTTTTCATTTTCAAAACACATTTGTATATATACACATTTTTTACATATATACAATAGAATATAAGCCCTTCGTTTCCAATTAGGATGTCACATCAAATCGTTAAACAGACATTCCTATTGAGATCAAGCAGATTCAAGTGAGGAAAACAATTAGGTCGAACCAATTTAAACCCAATGTCTTAAAGATCCCTCAACACACTATTCAAATTAATCAAACTTATTTATATGTATCTGCTGTCTCTTATATAGTCGACGCGTTTCAGCCAATCAATTTTGGCCTCTTCAGGACTAGGGCTATTCACAATCCATCTGTACAAAAAACAATTAAAAAAGAAGGAAAACAGACATCATTTTTAGGGGTCTTTAAATTAATATCAAAAAGTACCTATCTACATATTTACAAATGGAAATTT
Organism: Lissotriton vulgaris; assembly: GCF_964263255.1. Taxonomy (NCBI): domain Eukaryota; kingdom Metazoa; phylum Chordata; class Amphibia; order Caudata; family Salamandridae; genus Lissotriton; species Lissotriton vulgaris. The sequence continues at coordinate 1,650,802,597 of NC_141689.1, forward strand.
CATCCAACATAGTTTATAAAATAATCTTTCTGTGAGCGGACTGACCCTAGTAATCTACTATATATTTAGTACCTTTTCAAATTAAATAAACTAAACTAGTCAGAACAAAGTATGTTATCCTGAATAGAAATATTGACGTTTCTTAGAAAAATTAGACTTCAAGCCTTTTTTCTAGAAAGAGAAACTAATGAAACAGTAAACATCAGTGGTTTGAAAAATAAATCTAAATTCCTGCCAGAGAGTGTATTACTACCACCTGATATTTCAGTATTTGAAGATGTAGTTTTGCGTGAACTGGACGAACTGCATTCTAAAAAAATCTTTTATAATACAAACTGCAGTAGGATGGAGAAAATAGCACTAAAAAATCTATCAGACAACGCAAGTTTAATTATAAAACCCGCGGACAAGGGAGGTGGAATTGTGTTATGGGACGTGAAAAAATATGACCAAGAAGTAAATAGACAGTTGTCCAACAGGATACATTATAGAAAACTAGAGATCAATCCTTCAGTAGGACTAAAAGAAAAAATATTTAATATCACTAAAGAAGGCTTAGACCTAGGTTGGCTGTGTAAAAAAGAATTTGACTTTCTAAACACAGAAGACAGTAAAATACCAAACATTTATGTACTGCCCAAAGTACACAAGTCAACAATAGACCCCCCGGGAAGACCTATAGTGTCGGCGTGTGGGTCCCTATTAGAACCTTTGGCTAAATACACAGACTTTTTCCTGATTCCGATTGTCAAACAAACTAAATCTTACATAAGAGACACTATGGATTTTATATCCAAAATTGAAAAATTACCCTTCAATGAAGAAACTCAATTGCTAGTGTCATTTGACATAGAATCGTTATATACGAATATACCGCAGGATGAGGCAATAGCAGTAATGACAAATGTATTAAATGCTAGAGAGAGACCACACCAAGTCCCTTCTGAATTTATTGTATCTTTGGCGACTATCTGCTTAAAGAACAACTTCTTTAACTTTAAAGGTCAACTCTATTTACAAACGTCAGGAGTGGCTATGGGGTGCAGCTTTTCACCAGAAATAGCAAACCTTGTGATGGCCGAATTTGAAAAGAAATTAATTTACAGTGATACCAACCCCTTCAAAAATTGTATAAAAATTTGGTGTCGCTTTATAGACGACATTTTTTTAATTTGGGAGGGAAACACCACCATGCTGTACGATTTTCATAACTGGCTCAATTCCCGTACAGTGGAGTTTAATTTCACCATGTCATACCATCAAAAAAAGTTAAATTTTTTAGATGTATATGTACATTGTAACGATGGAGAACTACAAGTAAGCCTATACACTAAAACGACAGACCGTAATACATTATTACACTTTTCCAGCTGCCACCCAAGAACCCTAAAAGAAAACTTGCCATATGGCCAGTTCTTAAGGATAAAAAGAAACTCCAGTAAAAAAGAAGATTATTTTTTGAGTGCAGAAATCCTAAAAGAAAAATTAATCAACAGAGGTTACCCAAAGAGGTTAGTGAAAAACGCTCTCAAAAGAGCGTGGTTTACTCCAAGAGAAAATTTACTAACACCAAAAACAACGGTAAAAGAATCTCCATTGACATGCGTCTTGACCTTTGACCCAAAAGCTCATAAAATTAAAAAGATTGTCCAAAAACACTGGAAAATCATAGAACATCTAGGAATCCAAAAACCTCTATTTGCTTTTAAAAAAGGCAAAAATATAAGACAAATGCTGGTGAGAGCTGAGAGAAAAGAGGACAAAAAAATAACAGATCTGAGAGGAATGTTAAATTTGCCCCCTATAATAGGCCATTATAGGTGTTTGAATTGTGTAGCTTGTAATTTAACATCTGATTCAAAAGAAATAGAGATCAATGGATCAATACATCAACAAAAGAGTTTTTCTAATTGCAATACAAAGAATGCAATTTATTGTATTACTTGTCCGTGCAAAAAAACATACATTGGGCAAACTACCCAGCTGGTCAAGAAACGCATTCTGCAACATAAATCACGTATCAAATGCAAAACTTCAGGGGCTCCTTTAGTACAACATTTTGAAACGTATCAGCACTCAGAGGAGGATATAACTTGGTCAGTATTATGTGTACTAGATAAAACCAAACCAGAAGAACTCGAATCTAAACTAAATAGATTAGAAGCAAGATTAATCGAAAAATACAAAACAGCAACCACGGGGCTGAATGAAAAAGATGAAATCTGGTCTTTATTGTAAAATTGTGTGAAATTTGAATGTAACAATCTGTAAATTTGTTCCTTGATATGACATGTAACGGATAATGTAAAATTATCAATGTCAACAGTGTTTAGATTGTGAGGAGCGACTGACCTTGTATTTAAGCATACTAACTATTTTTCAGATTATATCATTAGAGACAATTTAAAGTATTATTCGATTTAGAAATAAAGATGGCACTCACAATTTGGTCTATACATGAACCTGTTGGGAATATAACTCTGAAATGGTCCCTCATTTGTGTCAAGATAGATAAACAGGAAGGAGCAAAAGTCCCCTTTCAGTTTCCATATAAACCACTCTGGAAAGGAGAGTCCCTCCTTAGTGTCGCCCAATTAAAGAGGGAGTCGCGAATCAACACTGCAGAGAGACGACCGGTTAGGAAAGTGAGAAAGTCGCCACTAAACGTAAGTGTTGTGAGCCTGCTTAGATAGTTTACAAATGCGATATGCCTAGAACGCGGTCCTGACGAAAGCGGGTCATGTTTGTATATTCCAGACCTCGGAGTGAGAAGAATGCGCAAGGCGGAGGTCCCCACGCGGGATTAATACGAAACAATTTAGTAACGCTTGAAACGCCAGCAGAGTAAGTTATTTTCCGCTCGCGTTTACACACCTTAGTTGGAAGAATGAGTCACACTATTGGTTTATTTATAGTGGTCTCTTTTCCATAGAGTCTGCAGGCTTGAGGTTGATCGACCTAACAATACCGCCATTTTCCGGATTTACATGCGAGCAGAGAGTGGACTGTACACAGAAAAATGAGTCCATGAAAAAATAGTGAAAGTTGTTCCATTCTAAATACCCGGTAAACACTAATTCATTTTAATAATGCTATTTAGATTAACCGGACTTGGCAAAATATATGTGACCAATAATTAAAGAGAGTGTCCACAAAAACTAACTCAGGATAACATACTTTGTTCTGACTAGTTTAGTTTATTTAATTTGAAAAGGTACTAAATATATAGTAGATTACTAGGGTCAGTCCGCTCACAGAAAGATTATTTTATAAACTATGTTGGATGAAATTTCCATTTGTAAATATGTAGATAGGTACTTTTTGATATTAATTTAAAGACCCCTAAAAATGATGTCTGTTTTCCTTCTTTTTTAATTGTTTTTTGTACAGATGGATTGTGAATAGCCCTAGTCCTGAAGAGGCCAAAATTGATTGGCTGAAACGCGTCGACTATATAAGAGACAGCAGATACATATAAATAAGTTTGATTAATTTGAATAGTGTGTTGAGGGATCTTTAAGACATTGGGTTTAAATTGGTTCGACCTAATTGTTTTCCTCACTTGAATCTGCTTGATCTCAATAGGAATGTCTGTTTAACGATTTGATGTGACATCCTAATTGGAAACGAAGGGCTTATATTCTATTGTATATATGTAAAAAATGTGTATATATACAAATGTGTTTTGAAAATGAAAAATGAGAGATATATAAACTTGTTTATTTGACAGAAAGAAGAAAAGAAAAAATAAAAAGTACTCAATAACAACAGTCAATGTGTCCATGGGTCATGATGAGATAGGAGACTAACACAAAAGAGATAATATAAACTTTAGTGTGGTGATAGTGATACAAACACTAATATAGGGAGTACTTCATTTTTATTCCTTATGATTGCAAAATAGAATACATATTGTATACCGAGGTACCAATTTCTTTATTTGACACTTCATAATAGCAACTTTCTTTGGGTATGTAATTACAGTCAAGAGATTATGTACTAATTCTCCGTGCATTATCTGCATCCCGTGGGATGTAATATAGCCTCTTTCCTTCCAGAGTAGGCCAAAATCATGAACCACTCCAAAAGCATAGGTCTATCTGTGTAAATGTTCACACACAAGTCAGTGCTAAGTTCACACGCTCATGTCAAAGCTATTAGTTCAGCTGCTTGAGCTGATTTCTGAGGTATGCGAGCTGTTTCCACTACTGTCTCAAGCGTGGTGATTGCATAAGCAGCTGAGGTCGTGCCATCTGGTAACTTCAGACAGGACCCATCAACCCACAGTTCCCCATCTACATCTGGAAGGGGCGTATCTTGCAAATCGATGCAACCCTTTGTCTTTTCCTCAGTAAGGAATATACAATTGTGAGGTTCCTTTGACTGGGACTGAGTCACAGGATATTGCAACATAGTGGCTGGGTTCAGTGTCGCGCACCTCTTCAAGGTAATATGAGGTGCTAACAGTGTCAATTCGTATCCTGTCAGGCGAGCACTAGTTAAGTTTCGTGTCTTGATCTGATTCAAAAGGGTATCTACTGCAAGGGGTACTAGCACCAACAGTTTGTGTGACAAAAATATCCCTTCCCTCTGACGTATAGACACAGCTGTCGCTGCAACTGAACGGAATCATCCAGGCAACGCATGAGCAACAGGATCAAGAACTACAGAAAAATATGCACAGGGACGCTGATTATCACCATGTGTCTGTACTAAAACTGACAATGCACATCCATCTTTCTCGTGTACTTAGAGTGTAAAAGCCTTTGTGTAATCTGGTGTGCCTAACACTGGTGCAGAACAAAGACCTTGTCTTAACTGACGAAAAGCATTTTGGCATTCATCTGTCCATGGAAGGGGGATCGGAGTATTTTTTGTCAAAAGCGCTAGCAGGGGTTTAACCATGTGTGAAAAGCCCAATATCCATTGCCTACAAAACGAAGTCAAACCAATGAATGCACGGACATCTTTCTGTGTGGAAGGTACTGGGGTGTCTAAAATTGCTTGAATGCGATATAATGCCAATGCACTGCCTTCCTTAGACAGAAGGTGACCTAAGTAGGTTACCTTCGGTCTACAATATTGCAATTTCTTTCGTGATACTTTATGATGGTGTGTAGCAAGAAAAGAAAGCAAAGACAAAGTACATTTTTCACACTGCTCAGGCGTATCAGCTGCCAACAAGATGTCATCGACATATTGTATGAGAGCCACTCCTTCAGATATAGTAAAGGAATCAAGCTGTCTCTTCAATGCTTGACTGTAAATACTAGGACTCTCAGTATAGCCTTGAGGAACTCTACAAAATGTATACGATCGGTTATTCAAAGTGAACCCGAACAAATATCAGCTATCAGGATGAATAGGGATCGAAAAGAAAGCGTTCTTCAAGTCTATAACAGAGAATGAAGTTGCTGTCGGAGAAAGTAGTGTTGTTATGTCAGAAACCACAGAGTACTGCAGTACTACAATCTTGTTGACTTCTCTTAAATCAATGATGAATCTATAAATCTTAGTGTCAGTATCTTTTTTCAAAATGGGAAGAATCGGGCTATTGCAAACATTGTAAGGAACTTCTTCCACAACCCCCACTTTAATCAAGTCATGTACCATGCGTGTGAGTGCTTCTTCTCCTTCTCGAGAAATCTTATACTGAGGCAGTCTTGGCAATGAAGCACCCTCCTTGACACTAATATCCACTGGTGGAATAACCATTTGCCCTACATTGGTGTCTGAAGTAGCCCACAAAGTACTAGGGAGTGAGGCTAGTGCAATGTCCTCTTTAACAATACAAGATCTCTCAATCACAGGGTAGTTGTCATTCAAAATAACCCGTACTCCTTCCGGAGAACATCGTATCGTAGCCCTAAAATATTTAAGCATATCAAGACCCACAATATTGTCTGGTGTGTTTGGAGAAAGCAAAAATGGACATGGAGCAGTAAACTTATCAACATGGAATGCGAGTTGTTGTGACAATGGGCTAAGGGAAGGTGTTCCATCGAAAACTATCGATGTAATGGTTAATCCAGACAGGGGAGCCCATGGAACCAATTGTTTAGACAAGGCGCTACAAGTAGCTCCTGTATCAACCAGAAACTGATCAGTAGAACACAAAACATGTGCTGTAACATAGGGACCCTTCTGATCTACTGGAACTTCAACTGATTCCTTACCCCATCCTAGGCAATCTTATGCATAAGCAGAATCTTGAAAATCAGAGGGCACATAGTCGGATATTTGATATTGATCCCTTCTATCAAAAGTGTTAAACCCATCCTGCCCACTTGTATTAGCATCAAACCTAGCGCAATCATTTGTGCTTCCTCTAGGCCCTGAATATCCTGAGCGATTTATCATTTGTCCCCGACCACGTGGACACTGCTGAGCACGCAGCACTGGACAATGTCCAAATTTCTTGCAGTACGCACACTGATCAACTGATAAATTCGAACGAGTATAAGAAGGAAAAGACAAACCATAAGATCCACGTCCGCCTCTATCATTACCTCTAGAAGGTGGGCCATAAGCTTGAGCTAACATAACCTTTGTTTTCAACTCTTTAGACTTTTTATCCTCATTATTTTTAGCTTCTAATTCTTGTCGCTCATATTACTGAGCCAAAATTAGAAGGGAAACCGGAGAAGAGGTAGTCCATGGACTGTCACTGGCCTTCAGGCGACTAGCTATTCCTGGCAAAAGGTTTGCGACATATTTATCGACAAACAGATGCCTACCCGTGTCGTCTGTCAATGACTGGCCACTAAAATCGTGGAATGCCTCTTCAAAAGCGTGCAAAGAAATCTGAAACCTATTCATCTGCCTTTTGCTTACACAACGCTAATATAGTCCAATCTATCTTTTTAGGGGGAATAATTGTCTTTAGCTTAACTAACATAGCTGCCGGAAGATTTAAATTTAACTGACACGGTTTCTGTGCAGGTTCTCTATCTTCATCTTACTGCTCTAAATCTTTTCATAATGCTCCAAATGTTGCACGATCGTCAATTTTACGCACAGTTCTCCACATATCAGGCGGTAATATTACTCCAAAAAACAAATCAATATCAGGCAAAGTCATAGTACAAGAACTAATTGCACCCTCACCTTCCTCATAAAAGGCTGCTGGATTCTTTCGCGAATCAGGCAATGCATTTTTAAGGGCCATATCATCTACTCTATTCCAAGGAGTGTAAACCCAATTATAAATAAAATAACCTTTAGCATCTGTAGAAGTCTTACCATCATTTGTACCCGTTCCTTTAGGAGGAACATATAAAGTCGCTGCTTCCCGCATGGGTTTCACATTACTTAATACATTCTTATCTGTTTCAAGAGTAGAAGTTCGTGCCATGCTGACGTGGGAAGTTTGTGCAGCTGCATTTGCTGCCTTTTTCTCCTCTCGCAAACGGGCTGCGTCAATACGCACTTTAACCAAGTGTCTGATCGTGTAATGCACCTGGGAATAGACAAAAAGACTGTCCCGTAATTGTTTACAATCAGCTGCTACATCATCGGGCTCCTTTTCTACCAAATGTTTCCTAAATCGTTCAATAGCCTCTGCAGCAAATACCTCAGTAAAATATATCTGCTCCCTTTCCTGCCAACTTTTTAGACTATCTAGAAGTTCAGAAGCAGCAGTAGTACTATGAACGGCTTTACGCGCAGCAGAACTAATCTGAGACGCACGTTCAGCAGATAACATTGAGCGAGTTTGTCTAGCTTTGTCCTGGTCTGTAGAAAAAGTCCTCCTCTGACTCATAAGGAGCAGAAGGAAGAGTATACGGAGGTGGACAACAATCTAATAAGAGAGAGTCATCTTGGGGTTTATTAAGAATAGGATAAAGAGGTCTTTTTTAAAAAGGCCATTTACCTGTAACTGACGCTCCTATCTTCTCTCTCTTCAATTTCTTTATTTTTCATTTCTAATGCTTTGGCATAAATACTCTTGCGCTGTTCTTTTTCAATCAAGGCTTGCTCACGCTTCATTAGCTCACGCACTTCTTTCTCCCTCATTTGTACACAGTCAAACTTACCTTGCCTAGCCTTTCGCTTAAACATCCGTTCCTCCGCATACTGAATCTTTTGCAAATCAAATGACCCATGCATAGGCCAACGCAACTCGGGATCTTTACTAGTATATTTATTCCATAACGTGCTGTACATTATAGAAGAAATACCTTACTTAACATACATTTCCCTATTAGGTGTCCCCTCCGGGGGGGGCGGTTGTGCTTCGTCGAGTTTCAAACTGGTACCACTACAAAAGCAACACATCCTTCGAAGTGTGCTGGAAACAGGCATGCCAAAAATAGGGCAAAATATGCAGTATTATAATCAAAGAAGCGCTTAAAGTACTCTTCGTACGTTGCGCCGTTCAAACACAGTTAAATAGAGTTAAATCTCCTCATTACCTGCCTATATGAATTGCAATACATATATAATTGTCAAACAGATTTCAATATTGGCCAATCGTACAAACAAAGCCGCAGTAAGTGTTACTAAACTACCTTACCAATCAAAGGCGCCAAACCAACAGCAAGTTCCGCAGAACAGCTCTTACCAATCAAAGGGTGTCCAGGTTCCAACTGCCAAGTTCTCAAATCGACCAAATGGTCACTGCACGGCGAATCAACAGAAGAGATCTCAGTCGAGGACCGGCGCCACCTAAATGGTCAGATCAGAAATAAAGGAAAAACACTGTGGTTTCCAAGACTCGGGTTTCCTCAGGCAGAGATTGCGTCCAAAGCGAGATTCCAATCCTTCGTCGCGACCCGTCCTTCGGGCATCTGAGTCGCCGATGAGCCCCACGTTGGAAGCCCCAATTTGTGGTGGTGAGCCTCAGCAAGGCCTACCAGTGCAAGGGATTCGCCCTTCTCTGCACAGAGTCCTCAGACCAATAGGAAGAAGTTGGCACAGAAACTGGAATATTAAATACAGAGTTTATTAAACCTCATAAGGTGGAACTACATTCACACAACACCCTTCGGCAATGTATGAAGTAGCACACTGACTAGAAGGAGCTTGGTCCTTTTATACCCACACAGGGGCTCAAATGAAGGCGGTACAAATACAGAATGCTGGTTTCAAACACATACAAGGTCATACAGAGAGTGTGCTGGCAACAAGTGGGAGGAGATGACAGTTAGCTAATTCTGGTGGACACATCCTGACAGTTTCAAGTTGAGGACAGATGTAAGCTCAACTGAGCATGTGAAAAGCAGAAGAGGCTAACCATATCTCGTCTCTAGGCAGATTTCAAGAGCAGTTGACAGGAAGGTAGGACAGAGCACATGGCGAGCACATGGCAAAAAAAATGGCTGCCAAAAATACATAAGGGATTCCACACAACGGACAAGATAGTCTCTAAATACAAGATGTCTTCTGCTAATGCTTAACCTAATAGCTGCTAAATTACAACAACAGGGAACCAGTTAGGATGGCACTCTGTCCGTGAAGTGGGTTAGGTGTCTTCACGTTCTTTTTTCTTTTATGTCGCCTTTTTTCAGTATTTCTTGGGGTTAGATATGAGGAAGAAAAGTAAAATCAATCTAACTGAGAGAACCGAAAAAACGTCTCTATATTTACCATGCACAGGTTGTATATGCACTATTGATTGTACTTAAAACACGGTGCACTTAGTGGCAAGAGAGCAACTCAGGTGAAAGAAAGTTCTGAGGTTCCGTGACAATTGTAAGTGGTGTTTCCGACTCATACGAATATGGTCGAGTCTGGTATCTATGAACCGCAAATGACGAGTTTAGTAAGTGTGCGCAGTTTCGCTGTGCTGACTTAAACCGTTCGTTTGTTACGTGGGTTTCTCATCTGTACCCACGGGTTCCATCTTAGATACGGCATCCATTTTGTCTCTTGCCCTCAAGTAGTCAGCGAACGGACGCTGTCCGCTTCGCGACCCTGGGACTCCCAAGATATTTGCGGAAGACACATGTCCTTTGAAAGTGTCTTTATGACGAGGGGGTTGCTACTGTAAGGCAGGTGGCACCGCTTAAGGCTCATCTTGCCGCACGGGCTTATTGTCTCAGCCGTGCATCTCATTAGGCACGTCCCTTTGATGCCTGTATCTCGTGCTTCCCGACACCTCCCCTTTTACACCCTTTCCGATCTCCCCACTGTCTCCGTCTTCCTCTGCACCTGTCTTCGTTCCTGTTTCGATCTACTTGATTGCTGATTGGAATTTGCTAATGGTGGGAAGATGGGTTTTTACAGTTGGGAACCGCCAAATGTTTCCGCAGTTATGTTCCGGACCTTATGTGTTTCAAAGTGATCAAAGCGACCCCTCTGGGAGCTCGATGTGGGAACTGAGTTGTAAACCTTTGTGTTTAATGTTAGCCTATGGGTAAAAACTGTATAAAAGGAGCGATCCACATAACCAATTTGAAGCAGTCTCCCCGAACTACACTCGATGTACTTCCTGTGACTTCTGTGTTCCCTGCAGTAAATAAACCTTGACTCTTTGACGCCGAAGGAAGTGTCCCGTGTCTCTGTGACTTGTACGCCGGAACAGGTTACCCACGAAGGTTTCAGGTGTTGTGCCCTGGCACCGCTGGGTCCAAAAGAACCCAGTCCTTCAGTTGGCGCCCAACGTGGGGCTGCATCAGTGGTACCGGTCCAAGCCCGACGATCGTGAGGAACTTCGTGTGAAATCTCCGAGGGAAGGTGCACCCCGCTTCATCGATCCTGTTGTCGAAATAAGTGGCCCGAAGACTTTTCCCGCGAAGATTCCCGCCTCCTGACGGCTGCGACGGACTGCTGCCCTGACTGTAGACCTGTTTTGGCGCCTGGCGTAGACCTTGGTATAGCGAGACGATTGACGGGCCTTCCTGAGGACGCCATTGATCTTTGAGTTAAGTATTTGTGGGTCGCTCCCAGAGTCCTTGGTTTTAAACACTTTAGCGAGTGTTTTTGTTGTAGACACTTTAGCGAGTGTCTTTGTTGTAAACACTAGTGGCTTTGTTGTACACGCTGTGTGAGTGTTTTTGTCGGTGACACTTTGCTAGCGTACTTTGTTGTTGTATTTGTTTGACGACTGCAGCCGCCAAAGACCGAGGGTTTTGTTCTTGCTGGGACTTGGTAAATCCCGTAACCCTTGAAGTTTGTGAAACTCGGCTAGTGTGCAAGATGCCTGGTCGCAGTACTTTGTTCAGATGTTGTAGACCTTGTGGTGCGGATTCCCTGCTGGAGGACTCGTGTCCGATACCTCCGGTTGGAACTCCTACTTATGACTTATATAGCAAACATGGGCTAGGCCCGATTGCTTTTAACGATTATTGGATAAAATATACAAAGAAAGACGGCGATCTTCGTTGGCCACCTCACGGTAGCTTCGAAGCGTCGATCTTAGATAATTTGGAAATAAAGTTGTTCGAACGTAAATCTAGGCCGGCCATGTTTGATGCCTTTCGGTTGTGGCGCAAAGAAGCCCGACAGAAAGAAATCAGACAGAATAAACGTAGTGAGCGAGATAATGTTGCTACCATAGTGAAGAAAGCTGAGCAGTTTCAGCGTGATAAGGAGGAGAAGGATAAGGAAGTGTTTGAGAGGCTACAACGTATGACCATAGATAAATGCTATCCTGCTTTGCCTACGGAGTTGGATAAGAAGGAAGAGGCAGTTGAGGACCCTTTAATGTCCTATCTTATGAAGTCGCCACCTCCGTACGTACAGGGTACCGTAGCTCCTGTGGTCCCTGCCGTACCTGTTCTTCCACCTGTTATTCCTCCACCCGTTCCTCAACCTGCACCCGCTCTTCCGACTGTTCCTGCTCCTGTGCCTGTTTCTATTCCTACTGCTCCTCCGCTTCCACATACTCCCACTCACGCTACTGCTCCTGTGTTGTTAACCCCTGTTGTTGCTAACGTTTCTACTCCTCCTCTTGTTAGTCCTGTGTCTTATTCTTGTCCCTCTACTCGTAATCGTAATTCTCCCATTGCGGCTAGTTTCTTTCAGTCGCTCGGACCTGTTTTTGGGTCCGCTGGTTCTGATGGTCCACCTCAGAGGCGTAGTCAGCTTCCTGGTAATAGGGAACGCGCTGCGCTATACAATATGGCGATGGGTTGGATAGACAATCCGCAGAGAAATCCACCCCGAGTTGTTCTTGAAACATTTAGTCAATTCAACATACCGACTCAGAGATATGTGTTTGACGAAATGTGTAAACTCTTACATGATCAGATAGCGGCCGTAGCGCCTGACGAGGTGCTGACCGCCCTGTCTAATCTTCGGCTTCAGTTCGCAACTGGACTGATAGTCGATACCAATGTCCGACGAGCTATTGAGCAGTTGCTGTCTTATCGCCTTGCTCCTATTCCTCACGCACTGTTTGTTGAGGATCTTGAACGCCAACAAGCTGAGTCTGGCCAATACCCTATGCGTGAAGTTCCGCCAGTTTGGGTACCAGCTGATAATACTAATGTTAATGCTCCAGTGGCAGCACATTTCCAGAGAGTATGGATACATCTCCCATGGAAACGATCGGAAGTGCTTCAGGTGAAGCAATCTTTGCCCGACCCTCGTAAAAATCCTGCTGGGTATTATAAGGAATTATCGCAGCTCGTAGATGCTACGGTAATGAATCTTGCCGATATCGACATGTTGTTTGGCAACGTCGTACCGCAGCCGGTATGGGCTAAGATTCGTCACCAAGATCACGCAAATGAATTAGGTGGTGATTGGGCTGCCATTACAGCGGCAGACGCTGGACAAGTGGCTGCTGCTAAACCCGATCAGTTGATTGAACTTCTTCCCCAGCGAATCATTACGTTAATGAAAACGCTTATGCCAGCTATGAGGGTAAATTGGGACAAGTTGTCAGCCTGTAAGCAGAAGAAAGATGAGAGTGTATCAGACTTCTTTACGAGGTTTGAGGAAGCATTTGTCGATCATAGTGGACAGGATATGGGTACTGAGGGTGGACAGAGGTTGTTTGTGGATAAATTCGTGTCGAACTTATTGCCCGACTTGTGCAATAAATTGAAGAATTCAGAAAGTGCATGGGCCGTTTCTACCTCAGCTCAGATACTGGCTACGGCACAATACTATGAAAATAGAGAGAAAGAAGAAAATGACCGAGCTGATAAAAAGACAAAAGAGCTGAAAACTAAAGTGTTGTTACAACAAGCGTATCCGCCGCGTTCTAATCAGAATGCGTCTCAGCAGAATAGATCACAGTCGCAATCGAATCGATCGCAGTCGCGTAACGATTCCTCTTTTCAAAGATCTTCGTTGGGGTACAATCAATGTGCTTATTGTAGACAGGAGGGACACATTAAATTCAATTGTCCCGCTTTGAACGAACGTATTAGTGGTAATTCGTCTAGAGGAGGCCGTGGTGGTTCACAGAATGCATCACGTGGTAGAGGTCGTGGTGCTCAGAACGACCGTTCTGACAACTCGTCAAATTCTAATAATTGTTTCGATCAGCGTGGATCATCGCAAGGACGATCTGCGCAGTACAATGTAGACGATTATTACGTCGATCAGGGGACTGACGACAGTAATTACTAGGACAGCCAAAGACAAGGAGAGGGAGTGGTATCAGTTCCGGTTGATCAGAGAGGGCCTTACGTCGCAGTTGCTACATTGGGCGTCGTTGAGCCTTTTCTGTTGGACACTGGTGCGGCGAAAAGTTCCATCATGCATTCGAAACTCCCTGGCGCACCTTTGTCTGGCTTAACAAATGTATCCGTTGGATTCTCTGGCGCCCCCGTTAGCAATCCAGTTTCGCGCCCTTTGTCCCTTCAAATTGGGCCTCGTGAGCTTGAAGCTCCGTTGATTTTGACCACTGGTTGTGGCGAAAATCTTTTGGGTCTGGATTTGCTTAAACGTTTGTATGCGACTTTGTATTGTTCTCCTGCGGGTGTAAAGATTACGTTAGGAGAGAGGGTAGTCTCTCCCATGTATTTGTCTCTCGATAAGCTTCCACCGGAATTGGATTCTCTTCCTGCGTCTTTGTGGGCGACAGGTCCAAATGATGTGGGCCTACTTGATATCTCCCCTTATGTTGTTCAGTTGAAATCGAATGTACGATTGCCACGTATTCCCCAATACCGTATCTCCCTTGATGGTGAACGAGCTTTGTTAGCGATCATCTATGATTTGATCGAGAAAGATGTTATTGAGGAGACTCGGGGAAACGTGTGCAATAGCCCTGTACTGCCCATTCTTAAACGTACTGATCCTACCAAACCGCCTGTTTATCGTTTTGTTATCGATTTACGGGAGGTAAATAAAATTGTGGTTCCTCAATTCCCTGTTGTGCCTGACATCACGGCGCTACTGACTCTGATTCCAGCTACTGCATCATGGTTTTCGGTGATTGACTTGAAAAATGCGTTTTTCAGCATCCCGATTGCCGAAGAGAGTAGGGACCTTTTCGGTTTCTCTCTTGGTGGACGTAGCTTCCGGTTTAAACGCGCTCCTCAAGGCTACTGTGAAAGTCCATCGATTTACAGTCAAGCCTTGAAGGGACAACTGGATGCGTTTCGGTTGCCGGTTGGTGCGGCCTTAATCCAATATGTCGACGACTTATTGGTGGCTGCTGATACTCAGGACATTTGCAAAATTGCTACGGTGTCGTTGCTGCAACATCTCTGTGAGTTAAATCACAAGGTGTCACCTTCTAAACTCCAATATTGTTGTCAAGAAGTAACCTATCTAGGTCACTTATTGTCAAAGGAGGGAAGGAGATTGACCCCAGAGAGAATTGCAGCGATTGCGCGAATGGCTGTGCCACAAACCCAAAGAGATGTACGTGCCTTTCTAGGTATCACATCGTACTGCAGGCAATGGATTCCTAATTTTTCATTGCTAGCGAAACCATTGGTGGCTCTTACGTGCAAGGATGTTTCAACTCCTTTACCATGGACGGAAGAATGTCAGAAAAGTTTTTCTGAATTACGTGATTCATTGTGTTCGGCTCCTGTGTTAGGTACCCCTGATTACAGCAAACCGTTCACGTTATATGTTCACGAGAGAGAAGGTTGTGCGTTGAGTGTATTAACGCAACCTTTTGGTGGTAAGCAACGTCCATGTGCATATTTTTCCTCGACCTTAGACCCAGTAGCTAGAGCATTGCCGAGTTGTTTGAGAGCAACTGCGGCAGCTGCGGTCTCCATCCGACAATCAGCAGGATTGGTCATGGATAATATGCTCACGGTGATGGTTCCGCATGCAGTCGACACTCTTTTGAATCGTACGAAAACTCAGCACTTGACGAGTGCGAGGTTGTCTGGGTACGAATTGACGCTCTTGGCAAGCCACATTCAAATAAAACGTTGTAATGTCCTAAATCCGGCAACTTTGTTACCAATTAGTGCAGAGTCAGATGAAGTAACAGAACATGACTGCTATCTGCGTACAGAAGAGGAAACAAAAGGTCGAGTGGACCTTAAAAACACCCCATTGGAAGACCCTGACGGCACTTTGTATGTGGATGGGTCATGTTTTAAATTGCCGAATGGTGATGTGACTACTGCTTATGCTGTTGTGACGTTGAATACTGTTGTTGAGACTGCGAGATTGAATCAGAATTCTGCCCAAGCTGCAGAGCTGATTGCTCTTACTAGAGCATGTGTATTAGCGAAAGGTAAGCGTGTGAATGTGTACACCGATAGCCAGTACGCTTTCGGTGTAGCGCATAGCTTTGGACGATTGTGGCGAGAGCGTGGTTTCTTCACGTCACACGGCACGAAAATACAGCATGGCCAGCTTGTGAATGATCTTTTGGATGCATTGACTTTGCCTGCTCAAGTTGCGATTGTTAAGTGTAGTGCGCATCGTAAAGTGACGGATGATGTTGGTCGTGGTAACGCGTTTGCAGATGAGATTGCTAAGGAGACTGCCCGGAACCTTAGCACTCGAATGTATGTGACGAGTTCGGTTAGGTGGCCTACAGAATCGAGTATGTGTGAGAATACTATAGAGAGCGTGAAAGCAATTCAGAATGAGGCCACCGATACGGAAAAGACGAAGTGGAAAGAAAGTACGGGAAAGTTGGATGCGAATGGTTGTTGGATTGATTTGTCAGATAAGAAAAGATGGATGTTGCCTGATGCGTATGTGCTGGCCGTTGTGACAATGGCACATGGGTTAGCACATATTAGCGCGAAAGGTATTTGCAAGTTGTTGGATGATGTGTGGAAGAATGATGGCATTACAAAGTGTGCTGAACGTCTGGTGAAGAATTGTATGGTGTGTATAATGTACAATCCTGGCAAAGGAACCCCAACTCCCCCTGGCAGTTTTGCTCCTCCTTCGTATCCCTTTGAGGTGATCCAATTGGACTTCATCCATATGGAGCGATGCAATAACTTGAAATATGTTTTGGTTGTGGTTTGCGCATTCTCCCGATGGATTGAGGCCTATCCCCTCAAAGACAATACTGCTTTGTCTACTGCGAAAATCCTACTGAAGGAATACTTTCCTCGGTATGGAATGCCTAGAGTCGTGTGGTCAGATAATGGAAGCGAGTTTGTTGGAAGTGTGATGAAGAGTGTGTGTAAGGGCCTTGGAATTAATCAGAAATTCCATAGCGCCAATCATCCCCAGTCAGCTGGATTGGTTGAAGGGTACAATGGCACCCTTAAACTAAAGCTAGCGAAGATTCAGGCTACGACTGGACTTTCGTGGCCTGACGCTTTGCCTCTAGCATTACTGTCAACTAGGGCGACTGTACACTCCCGAATAGGGCTTAGCCCCTATGAAATAGTGTTTGGTCGTCCTGCAAATGTGTGGGGGGTTCCTAGGCCAGGAATATTCGTTGATCTTGAGTATCCGATGTTGATTGACTACTTACATGACTTGACTGCTAAACTGAGGTTAATTCATCAACAGGTTTACGACGCCTTGCCGACGCAGACGGAGGGTCCAGGCCACCAGCTCCAGCCCGGTGATTGGGTAGTTACCCGTAACTTCTCACGCAAGAAGAATCTGGACCCCCGCTTTGTTGGACCTTACCAGGTGCTCCTGGCCACGAGGACTGCCGTTCGTCTTGAAGGGCGGAAGAATTGGGTACATGCTACCCATTGTAAGAGAGTCCCTATTCCATTGCCGGCAGACCCGTGGGTAAGGAAAGGCATTGCGTCAACAGAAACAGAAACATCGCCGGCGGTTGTGCCTTTTAGTGACGCACATCTTGTTGGAGAACCCTCAGCGCAGCAGAAAGCCATTGTTGGAACATTGTCAGCAAAAGACTCAAGACCAAATCAACAAACTGATCAGCAGGACGTTGTCTCTTCAACGGATCCTTTGTTTGACGAGCAGACACGTCCCGGGAAACATCGATATTCTTTGCGTTCTCGCATTAAGGACTAATAAAATTTCTTGCTTTGCTGAAATTGATAACTGCAATATCTTCGTTTCCCATGATCAACTTTGAACATTCGTATTGTTGAAATTTGTTTTGTATATATATCAAGCTTCTTCCTTGTATCTTTTTTTCCTTCCACAGCAGAGAATTATTGTGCTAAATAAATACATATTGTGTATTGAGGGCCGTAGGGTCGCGCGCGTACTTCCTTCTGGACAGTAGGTCTTGACGCTAGGTTGAAGGCCGTCGGTTCCTAGGAACTCCTGGGGATTGACTATTGCTGCACAGAACGAAGTGCGTCAAGAGACGTTGCGGACGGTCGTAGGGAAATGGCATTTTCGAAGCTGAACGATTTGGAAGGAGCTCAGGCGTACAGAGTCAAACTGCAGAAACTCAGTCGTACTAAATGTGTTGCATTCCAATTGTTTGTATTGTTTTTAACTGCTTCTGCATTTTTGGCGGGTGGGGTGTATTACACTATGTCTCACTTCTTACTTGCTACCCCTACTCCTACTCCTTACCCTAACCTTACTTTTACTACTACTACTGCTTCTCCCCATTCCTTTCATATTTTACCGGAACACGAACAGGCTAGACGTGTAGAATTCCGCAACAATTCCTTTATCCAGCTCCTCCACCAGCATCAGTTAGTGGTTAACACTACTAATTGTTGGGTGTGTGGGTTGATGCCACATACTACGGGTAAGGGAATTCCATATCTGGTGTTACCGTATAGTTCCCAAGGGTCAGCTCGAGCATTCCAAACAATGCTTCGAAGCGCACTGGGTTTCCACCCCACTCCAGAACAACGTTCCCCCAACTCTGGTCCTACCTCGTATCAGTGGGTGCTGTCGATGGCAATAGAGGATATGGAAGATGAGATCTATGATGCTTTTCTCATCCCTAAAGAAGAGGTACAAGCCTATAGGGTCCTGAGTAGAGGGGAATATAGTATGTTCACCAATGAAAAGCAGCTTAAACGCTCGCCTCCAATATGGGTCGTACCCCACACTGGTAATCTTTGTCTCGTGGGTCGTGGTTTGCAAGCCTCCCTTGGAGTAAGTGCTTGCACTGAAAGTTACCTTCTGCCAATGTCCCCGACCCCTGTGTTTCTGGCTGCCAAGGGTACGTACTTCATCTGTCATGATCGTGCATACACATGGTTGCCCGTAGACTTCATGGGCTCATGTTTTGTTGCAAATTTGTTGCCTCCAACGTTCACTGTAGATGCCGATTACCATAAGACTAGAGTTGTACGAGGCGTAATTAGCGAAGAGGATACTGCCGGTCAAGAGGCAGGAGACTTTTTCAAGGGTTTCCTCCCGTTTTGGGGACCTATGGTTAATAGTAGGAACCTGAGACATTTGACTCGAGTGGTAGAATCGACAGCTAATGTTACGGCTAGTGCCCTTGGTAATATCACCACAGAACTTCAGGCGGAGAGACTTATGACGTTGCAAAACCGCATGGTTTTGGATGTCGTTTTGGCAGATCGCGGGGTATGTAAAGTGATCCACTCGAGCTGTTGCATTTTCATTCCAGATAATGCTCCTACTGTCTATCAAGCCATCTCGAAGTTGCACAAGATCTCCGAATCCATACACGTGGATGTAGGGGATTGGACGCTACTTGGTTGGTTTTGGGGCCTGATGTCGACGTGGGGTTGGAAGATTCTGATGATCATCGGAGTTGTGGTAGTGTTCCTGTTCACGTGTTGCCTTTGTGTGCAGTGTGGTCCTGCCTTATGTGGCCTCTGTGCTACAACGTGTATGAGACAACCACCTGTTACCAAGGGGACTCGGTTGGACAGAGTTATGCTACAACGACATCTTGATGGTCTGATGAATATCGAATATGATTCCGACTAGTGCTTGCCTACATGAGGGCAAAAGGAGCGTCTGAGGTTCCGTGACAATTGTAAGTGGTGTTTCCGACTCATACGAATATGGTCGAGTCTGGTATCTATGAACCGCAAATGACGAGTTTAGTAAGTGTGCGCAGTTTCGCTGTGCTGACTTAAACCGTTCGTTTGTTACGTGGGTTTCTCATCTGTACCCACGGGTTCCATCTTAGATACGGCATCCATTTTGTCTCTTGCCCTCAAGTAGTCAGCGAACGGACGCTGTCCGCTTCGCGACCCTGGGACTCCCAAGATATTTGCGGAAGACACATGTCCTTTGAAAGTGTCTTTATGACGAGGGGGTTGCTACTGTAAGGCAGGTGGCACCGCTTAAGGCTCATCTTGCCGCACGGGCTTATTGTCTCAGCCGTGCATCTCATTAGGCACGTCCCTTTGATGCCTGTATCTCGTGCTTCCCGACACCTCCCCTTTTACACCCTTTCCGATCTCCCCACTGTCTCCGTCTTCCTCTGCACCTGTCTTCGTTCCTGTTTCGATCTACTTGATTGCTGATTGGAATTTGCTAATGGTGGGAAGATGGGTTTTTACAGTTGGGAACCGCCAAATGTTTCCGCAGTTATGTTCCGGACCTTATGTGTTTCAAAGTGATCAAAGCGACCCCTCTGGGAGCTCGATGTGGGAACTGAGTTGTAAACCTTTGTGTTTAATGTTAGCCTATGGGTAAAAACTGTATAAAAGGAGCGATCCACATAACCAATTTGAAGCAGTCTCCCCGAACTACACTCGATGTACTTCCTGTGACTTCTGTGTTCCCTGCAGTAAATAAACCTTGACTCTTTGACGCCGAAGGAAGTGTCCCGTGTCTCTGTGACTTGTACGCCGGAACAGGTTACCCACGAAGGTTTCAGGTGTTGTGCCCTGGCACCGCTGGGTCCAAAAGAACCCAGTCCTTCAGTTCTTGTTTATATATCGGATTTGTTTTGTGGTGGGATGATGTTAAAGTGTCCTAAGTCATCATCATGCATTGTAGTGCTATGATCAAGTTCATTCCGTGACACAAAGCATGCTGTGCCCTTGTGGGAATTATTTAGAAGGAACGCCTGTGTTTCCTCGGCCACGATAACAGGGGAATCGGTGCAGCCACTGCGCATTTACCTTTCTGAGTTTCAAAATTGCTCTGGAATTCTCCAGAATTTATTCGGCGTCTCTGATGCTCGGTGGCTTCCTTTCGGTCTGGCGTCTTCGCTGGGATCTTTTCTTTGGATAGGGTGTACGTTGTGACGTAATCCTTACGTCTTCGAATATCGCCTGGCTTGTGCCTGACTTCCTGATACCGGGTTTGTTTCAGGGTAGTCAAGGCAACTGTGAATAAATGTCCTTGTTAAGGGGAAACAGGTTTGTTTCCAGTGTAGCGTTCTGTCAGAATTCGCCTCTTTCCAACGTTGTGTGGTGGTGTCAGGGCCTGTCCTAGGATTTGTGGGGCCCCGGGCAGGGTAGGAACATGCAAGGACCCTCTAATTTGCATAAGATGTAATGTCACAGGAAGTGACGTCATAGCAAGTGTCAACTGGCCATTCATTTTCTGGCACTGTTAAAGCAGCTATGCAAGAAGCTACTTCTCTAATGTGGATATCACTGAAATGGGTACAAATACAAGTATTAGCTATAATACAATAAATGAACATATTTTAAAGCTCTAATATGTGGAAATACAACATGTCAAACTGGGTTGAAAAGCTAGGCCTTTATCTTTCCAATACTGATGTTTCCAGATAAGTGCATGAATAAAAGTGTAAAACAGATTGCCTCATAGATATTCAGTGGGTCTTCAGGTGACTCCTCTGTACTCCAGTTGCACCTGTGAAGTTCAGGGTTAAGGCATTTGGTTTTAACAGGCATGGTCATCAACACAAAGCTTTACATGCTAACTTCACTGCTCATCTCTCCCCAGCCTCAACTTTCTTTTACTGGTTCTGCCCCATTTACATCTTCTCTCCATTTTCATCCTTCTAAACACTAATCTTTTCACACTGATTTTGCACCTCTTACACCACCTATTTCCATTCATGCTCTTCTCTAATTCATCTCCTTTTGTACTACTCTTATTCTCGTCACCTCTTCAAACCATATTTTGTGGATTTTGCCCCTCTTAAATCAATCTCACTGCAATCACCAGCTTTGTTGCTTCTCTTTCTTGTTATGTCCCTCTTATATCCACCTTTTTCCTCCATGCTGTATGTCTCATCTCTCCCCATGCCTCTTACTTTTCTCATTGATTCTGGCATTCTACGCCCACCTCTCACCATTCCCTCTCTCTTCTCTGTGTAAGGTGTCTTGATTGTTCCGTCTTTCTTACATCTACCTGCCCCATCCATGTACTTCCCTTCACCTCTCAGTTCTTCCTCCACCCTCCTAATGCTTTTTTGCTGGTCTGTCCATTAACACCCACCTCTCTGCTTTTAACCCCTTGCCTTTTACATTGTCTCCATGTTTCTTCCTCTCTTACATCCGCATCTCCCTTCCATACTCTACACTTCACTTTATCTCTGGTACGGTCTCTTAACTTTCTCACTAATTATGCCTCTATTACACCCACCACAGACTCTAGCCTTCTCTCACTGGTTCTACCTCTCTATAATATACCTCTCCCCTGCCTCTCTCCCACAGCCTCTTACTTGCTCTTTGTTGCCCTACCCTCTTACATACATCACTCACCATTCCCTCTCCATGACACTTAAGTTCTCCTGATGGTCTGCTTCTCTTATATCTACCTCTCCCATCCAAGCACTGCCTTTTCACCTTTCATCTTTCTCTCCATCCTCAACTGTGTTCACTGGTTCTGTCCTGTTTATGTCCACCTCTCCCCTCCATGCTCTACTCTTCATGTTTTATCTCTCTCTCACCTCTACCCTCCATTCTCTGTTTTTGCCGCTGTAGCTTCCACTTCCCCCCTACATGCGCAGCTATTCACCCGCTGCTTACCTTGCTTCACCTCTTGTGCTGGGACACAGTACAGGCCACTGCAGCACAGATTGACCCACAACACTTCAGGGGCCCCCAACCCATCAGGGGTCTCACATTCAGCCCAGGGCCAATGAATATCTGTGAATATCCTCCCACTCTCCCAAAGCATCTTACCTTTCATTTTTGCATGCTATTCCTTGTACCTAACCAAGACTTTTCCCTTCTCCCATTGATTCTTCCATTATTTATTTATTTCATACATACACATCACTCCTTTCCCATCTCCCTTTCCTTAAGCGTCTTGTTCTTTATAGCTGTTTTGCCCCTTTTGTTCAGCACTCCCCTCTATGATGTATTCTATCATCTCCTCCACCTCTTCCCTTCTTTTATTTATCTTACTTCTTTTAGATGTACCTCACCTTCGATACTTCTATTAAAAGTAAAGGAGAACACCAGACCTACAGATGCACCCAGGAACATGGGAATTAAGGATTTCAGATGTGAACAAACATGATGCCAGGGAGTAATGCAACCTTTGCAGATGTATAAAACAAGGCATGTTGTGTGGGTGGCTTGAGGGGTTACATAACTTGGGTGTATCTTGGAGGGTTTATTCACTCCAGGTGGTAAGGATGGATGTGGGGTCTCCCCTCTGTCCCTCCCCCATCTGAATGTTATCATCTCTATTCTTTTACACACCCAATTGTTCATTTTTTCTTCGCTTCATGTAAATTACATGAAAGTAAAAATCAACAAGCGCTTATACTCGAATGGAGTTACTACTTATGTTTAACTGTTTTTGTTACTTTTGAATGTACATGCTTGGTTGGAGAAAAAAACCAATAAAATGTAACTGTTAAAAAAAGAAAAATAATAACCTTTTTCTCCGTACTCTGCTCTTCTCCCTTTCCCGTCATTGAAAGTGAGCGGCACCCATCGTGACCTTAGGTCACTTGTTTGTGTTTTGTGAGCCCTGCAGGATGCTCTGCTTTACATTCATGCAGGGGCAGGGCTCACTTCACACCTTAAGCCAAGCATCCGCCGTTATCATGCAGATGCAGCGATTAAGAGAAGAGAAAGAAGTGCTTGCAAAGGACGGCCAGAAACCCTGCCCTGCTCAGTCTGCGGCAGCAGAAAGGGATGCAGGAGTCACATTACTCTTTCAGCCCAGGGCAGCAGGGCACAGGTGAGGGGGCCCTTGGGATTTGCACGCTGTACGATGGCTGCAAACGCCAAGGGAGTGGGCTGTCCATCTGGATTTCGTACAAGGGCACATTTTTAAAAGGATGATGGACTCGTGGGGGGCCCCGTCACAGTTAGAAGGTCACGGGGCCCTGGGCAGCTGCCCATACTGCCCATGCCTGGCGCCGGCCCTGGGTGGTGTAACTGAAGTTTTGAAGTTGGCATACCACATAACTATAGTGGGAACGCTTGACTTGTTATGAGTGTTGCTGCCCTTACATGCGGTCACGGATGGGCTAGTGTAAGCACATTTAATCCTTTTTTTTTTTTTTAATTTTTTTATTAAAGTATTTTGCAGTTATATACAAGGCACGGCATCATTAATACAGAAAGAGCGATGGAAAAAAGTATATACATAACATTAAAAACTAATCAATAAATCATCAACAGGCGAGGTAAATATTACATCAAACAAATTATAACACAGAAATAATATATAAATTGGGGCATAGTGTACTTTCATGTTGTGTGCTATGAATATTATAATTGCACCGAGTTATTATTCCTTATCTTTAGACAAGCCTGCATTTCCAACAGTTATTCCTCCCTCCATCGTGTTATGGGATCCCATATTATATTACCTAATTTCCTTCCTCTTTTTCCCTTCCTTGCATATATCTCTTTCTCCATTTTATATATTATTAGTAACTTAGCCAACCATTTGTGAAAAGTAGGTGGTACAGGATCTATCCATGCAGAGGCTATACATAATCTCATGATAGACATAGCGACAAACAAGAATTCCCTCCCCGTACATCTTCAACATTAACTCCTAGTAAGATAGTTCCAGGGGTTAATACAATTTCGCTTTCTAGGATTTTGTTTATAAAGCATTCGATTTCTTTTTTCAATAAATCTAAACGGGGGCATAGAGCAAATACATGTTGCAAATCAGCATCCGAGCTTCCACACCTATAGCACGTGATGCCCACTAAACCTCCCCATTGTGCTATTTTAGCCGGTGTATAATACAAATGATAAAGTGTTTTATAGTGTTGAGCTTGTAATGGTGCTGAACATAGTAATGAATTCCCCTTTTCTAGGGCGATACCAAAACTTTCAGAGCTGATTTTGAGATTATCCTTCCATTTTTCACTCCATTTTTGGTGATCATCTTGTTTTACTTTAATCAATTCAGCATATAATCTTTTAATCGTGCAATCCTGCCCCCTTTGAATAATTTCCATAATAGCGTTACGCCTATATCCCAGAGCGCCACCTTCTTTTTTCAGGAGAAAACTCCTAACTTGGAGATATTTGAAAAATTGTCTAGTTTCTAGGTTGAATCTGTCTTGTAAATCTTTAAATTGGAGAACACCCTGATCCCCCTTTATATCTCCAATAGTTCTGATTCCCCTGTTTTCCCACTCTACAATTATAGGTCCCGAAAAAATATCTTGTGGGAGGGTGTGATTGTGTAACAATCTTGTATATGAATTATATTTTCCTAGACCAATTTTTTTCGCAAAACTTTTCCAAATTTCAAATGCTGCTATTATTGTCTTAAACTTTGTCTTCTTATAGTAACTAGCCTCTGTAAATTTCAGGAGAACATCCTTCACTTCCATTCCCAAAGTTAATCCATAGATTGCTAATGATCCAAATTTACTCCACTCCTCTGCTCCATGACACTGTTCACCTCCCATTAAACCAGTCATGTTCTGTAAATCCGCCGCCAAATAATATGATTTTAAATCTGGGACTCCCCAGCCTCCCCTTTCTCTCGGCAATGTCATATATCTAAGGGCCCTTCTCGTTTTCCCTTTTGCCCAAATTAATCTATTTAGTATACTCTCAAGTTTTTTAAATATTTTACTATCAAAAAATAGCGGTATTGCCCTAAAAAGATACAAAAATTTCGGGAGAATAATCATTTTTACTATGTTAGACCTTCCCACTATTGACAGATGCAAATTATCCCATCTATCCAAATCTTTCTCCACTTTCTTGATTAAAGGGGTAATATTCCTTTCCACTAAGATTTCCAGATCTGACATTATGATAACCCCTAGGTACATGCCTTCTTGTACCACTCGGTTGTCTAAACATGGGGTATATGAATTTTTTATTATCTGGGTTTTTGATGTATTTAGTTTATATCCCGATATCTTTCCAAATTTCAGTGCCTCAAGTTCAAGATGCTCTATGGTTTCAGATGGGTTTGGAGAGATAACAGCAATGTCATCTGCATAGGCTAATATTTTACACTGCCCGATGATTGTTGTTACCGGAATTATCATCTCAGATGCCTCTATTCTAGGTATGAGTGGGTCCAAGTATATAGCGAACAATAAAGGTGAGCAAGGGCACCCCTGTCTAGTCCCTCTTTTTATATGGAATTGACCTGTGTTTCCGCCATTCACACGCTACTGGTTCTAAGTAGAGAGTTTGTAGAGCTTTGATAAAGCCTTGTTTAATTCCTGTTCTAGCTAAAGCATACCAAAGGTAGCCCCAGGAGACCCGATCAAATGCTTTTTCTGCATCAAGTAACATAACTGGAATCGGGTCTCCGGTGACTGACGAAACATCAAATAGCGTTATTGCTTTCCGTATGTGGTGTGTGGTTCCTCTCCCTGGTATAAAACCGTGTTGGCAACTACTGACAATTTTATCTATAACTTTTGCCAGCCTTGATGCCAAGGCTTTAGAAAAGACTTTTACGTCTGCATTGAGTAGAGTTATAGGTCTATACGAACCTGGTTCTTCCGGATTTTTACCTTTTTTTAATATTACAACCACCTCAGCGCCCCCCCATGATTTAGGTAATGTTTTGCCCAGCTGTGCCCCTTGCATCACCCTTATTATTTCTTCTTTCAAACAATCCCAAAATACTTTGTAAAATTCTATAGGTATCTGATCAGGACCTGCTGCTTTACCAGAGGGTAGGTTCCATATTGCCTCCTTAATTTCTTCTAACTGCAGCTCTCCCTCTAACCCTTCTGCTTCCTCTTCCTCTATTAGATCTATAGGAGTCTCTCGGAGATACTCCATCATTTCATCCTTATCTTTTAGAGGATCATGACCCTGTAGTTCATCGTCGTATAACTTCTCGTAAAATATCCTAAAGACTTCTCTTATTTTATCCGACTCCGAATGAACCGTTCCCGAGGTGTCCCTAATTTCCCTCACTATGCCTGCAGCTTCTTGTTGCCTTGTTCGTGTAGCCAGTATCCTGCCAACCGACTCGCTCAACTCATAGCACTTCTCTCTTTTGGTATTATAAAGTTTTGCTGCTTTACTAGCAATTTCACCCTCTGCCTCTCCTTTAGCTTTGACTAGCTCTACCCAAGCTTTTTCCAAATCCCGCCCCGACACCACGCTATTTTCTAATCTTTCTTCTGCCATCAAAACCTTCAGGGCTAATTCTGAGTTCCTCAACTGGGTTTGTTTCCTTTTATAAGAATTATAACTCTTTGTTTCCCCTCTTACTCCAGCTTTAAAAGTATCCCAAACCACTCCCATTTCTGCTGTATCTCTATTAAAGGAAAAAAAATCAATAATCCATTTATTCATGTGTTCTATATACTTTTCATCTTTCAATAACTCTCTTTCAAAGGTCCAGTTTGTTTGCTGTCTAGTACTTGTTTTTGTTATTATAGTGAGTACTAGAGGGTTATGATCGCTAAGAATCCGTGGCAGCCTTTCAATTTTTGCATTGGAAATAATAATACTTGAAATAAAAAAATAATCTAATCTTGCACATGTTTGATGCGGAGCAGAATAGTATGTATAACCTTTATTATCCATTCTCTTTTTCCCCCATACATCTGAGAGAGCATTGTTTAACACCAGGCTGTGTAGTGCCTGAAATACTTTTTTTTTCCTGCCGTTATACTTTCCAAAAGAACCCAGTCCTAATCCATCTGCTCCATTAATATTGAAGTCTCCTCCCAGTATAATTTTTGGTGCCCATGTTGCTAATTCAACATCTAGAAATTGAAAGATATCAGGGTCGTCCTCTGTTGAACCATATACATTTACCAACGTTACCCACTCTCCATCAATAAAACACTCAACCATAGCCCATCTTCCCCATTTGTCTTGTGCTTTCTTTCTGGTTAGAATATTATTATTCCTAGCAAAAATAGCTACCCCTCTTTTTTTAACCCCTTGACTTGAGTGAACTAGCACCTTAAATCCTAACTGCGACAGAGCATAAGCTTGTGATGTCATAATGTGAGTTTCCTGAATGTATGCAAAATCCAGATTCATTTGTTTCAACATTAATGCTATTTTCGCTCTTTTTTGGGGATCATTTAGCCCACAGACATTCCAAGTTACAACTCTAACCCCCATTATCCTCATTCTCAAATCTCCTTTCCCTCCTACTCTCTCTTCTGTAAATTAACCATTTAGTGATCCAAAGTTTCATTATCACTAACTTAGCATTGCTTATTACATTGCATCCTTTACTTTTTCTCAACCCCACCTGTTCCCTTTGACTAGGAAATATTTTTTTTAAGCTCCATCTCTCTGTTTTTTTTCGTGCCGTGCCCTGTTCCCCCTGTGCTTCCCACCCCGCACCCCCTTCTCTTTCCCCTCCCTCCCCACCCTTTCCCTTACTGGCAAATAGGTCAATCCTGACCTATATGTGACAGCCGCGCCCTCCCAGGGGAGTTTGCCCCAGCCACTCTCCATGCTACAACGCTTTGAGAATATAATCACATTTACTCAAAAAAAAAGGACAGGACAAGAAAGGCTCAGTTATCTCTTTGTGATAGAAGCCACTTGTTTTATACTCTCTGTGCGATCCGACTGTCCATTTCGGTCCCTATGTCTTCTTTCTTCTCGAAGATACGTCAGGTATTCTTCGGCAACAATTTCGGAAAAAAAGATTCTAAACTGCCCATTGAGGCCCACTTTGAGGCGAGAAGGAAACAGCAGGTAGACTTCGCAGCCTAAGTTCTGAAATGGGACTATAAGTTGCCGCAACCGCCATCTTCTCTCGACTGTTGTATGACAAAAGTCAGGACGGGCAAAGAAAGTGATATCTTTAAAAGTGCGTTTCTTCGTAGGCTTAGCTTTCATTATCACTTCCTCCCTTAGCAAATAGTTTCCTACATAAACAAGAATTGCCCTCGATCTTGCTCCCGCATTACCTTTTTTCTGTACGAGAGGGAAACGGTGCGCTCGTTGCACTTCCTTATCCCAGTCCCATACACCCATCTCTGGGAACGCACCTTTCAATAGTTCTACAACGAAGGCTCTTGTGTCTCCCCCTTCTTTACCTTCTTCCACTCCTAACAGTCTTATATTATTTCTCCTCTGGCGATTTTCAAAATCTTCCAGCTTCCATAGTATATCAGATTCAGTTTTCCCCTGGGTCTGCCTGAATTCCTGGATTTCTGCCAACTCATCCTCCATTTTGCCAGTTCTCTGTTCTACCTCTGAGAGTCTACCTGTTACTTCAGAGTACATGTCCTGTAAGTTATGGAGAGATTTCTGTATTTTTTTATTAGCCCGTTTGGCTCTTTGGCTTTCCTGTCGTGCTTCTATTTGTATTTGTTTCATTGTAGCGAGTAAGATGTCAAATTTATCCTTATGCGGGTCAACTTGGGCCTCCTCAAGTATGTTAGATATTTCTTTTTGCGGCATCATTCCCTTCTTACTCCTGCTCTTACTCTTACTCTTGTTATTGCTTACTGGAATTCTTCCTCGAGATTTACCCCTGACCTTATGGGTTTTACCTTTAGTTTTAGATTTCAAATTACTTTCTTCTTTCGTTTAATTTAATCCTGTTGATATTGACATATACATGTAAATGCCTTTAGGAATCCGTTTTCAGTAGTACCCATGCGCAGAATAATTTTTGCTTTGAATCTGGAGAGGAGGGTGTCTGAACTCCTGCCGGAAACGTGTTTGAGGACTGTCCATTTAATGTCCTGTTGACCATGTCCTTTGTCCACGCAGTGTTGGACTTTAGGTGCATTTGGTACTTTGCATTTTATTTGAGATCTATGTTGGGTAATTCTCCTTTTGATCACTTGTGTAGTTATCCAATGTATGCCAATTAACATGGACAGACAACATGAAATAGAAAAATGTCAGTAAATTGTTACAAGAATCATACAAGTAAGTAGAGTTCATTAATTGAACAGACTTGGAGATGACATCAGAGGATTTTCGCTGTTGAAATATCCATGGTTTGAGAGCCATTGTTGTGTTGCAATTTAGCACAACAAGGAAAGGTCACAGTCAACTAACAACCTCCTGAATGTATCCTATCATTTTTGGAGAGTTAAACTTTATGGATCAATGCTATTTATTAGGGTTAAACAGGCGCTAAGGCACATACACAGCTGGCCACCTACAGAACACGGGTCAGCAGTGTCATGTAAATATATGAAAAGAATTGAACCCAATATTAACCCATGAAACTTCCCTTGCCACTTATCACTCATGTAAAGCAAAAATGCACAGTTAGGCGCTTGCCACCTAATATTCCGCCCGGGGCTACTGGCAGAATCTGACCTGAGCTTGCCACCCAAGTCCTTGGCATTAGAGTCCATCTCAGAGGATGGAAGGGATGATGGGATCAAATGTAGCAGCTTAAGGTATGTCAGAACCGTCAACTCAATGAATTCAGAAGACAGAATGTTAATTAAGGGCGTCCACAGCTCTTGGTAGATGTATGTTTCAGCTCTCCTGCAAGAGGCCATTTTTCCATTCCCAAAATGTACTATCATTTATGCAATCAAGTCATACAATTGGGGAGTCTATCAGAGTCCCATAATAAAAGTATTTCCTGATGAGCTGCGCCTAGAGCTAGGGTAATCTGATGTCTTCTCATTGATCTCAAAGGATATGTCAAGGATATAGAAAGAAAGCCTTAGTTTGGGGTATGCAGGGAACCTCATGGGATCTGTATTAAAAGCCCTGTCTATATTGTGAAGTATGCTATCCCAGCTTTGGACAGTTCCAGAGTAGGTGCAATAAGGTGCCCATCCTTCCCCAGCCCCTCCAGCATTCTCCTGTTCGCTCTGAACACCATTTCTGGACACAGCCAGGAGTTAGGTACCAATATGAATTTATTTTGTATGCCACTTCCATACTGGCATTTCTGTGCGGCATTTGCCATGCTCAATAATAGGTATCTTCGCATTCTTTGGGTGTTAGTGCCTGGTGAGCGCCTTCTCCCATCTTTGCTATCCTGCCATTTAGTCTTATATGGGCACTTGGCCCAATAGCACATAACTCTTCACAATGAGACGTCTATCATCTCTCTTGAGGACTAACCATCTCTCAAAATGCATAATCAATTTCTTTCAAACACCAAGGCCTTTCAGCATATTATCCATTGGGTTTATTAATACTCATATCTTGTGGTATAATGACATGTGTTTCGGTATAGACTCACAATCCTTCTTCAGGGCGCTAACCACCACCACTGATGGAGTAGCCAGTGGAGTATCATGAGGGAAATCTACAAATACAAAAGAATATCATCAACTATAACTAACTATGCATATATCCTGACTCTATTGGACACTATGTCCAAAATAAATAAAGATACAAATGAAACAAATATAAAAAATGTGGAGTACAGAAGAAATAAAATAGAAAGAACCTTATAGCCCATTTCTGCAGTGCTCCAAAGTTCCAGAAAAAAAGATTGTGGCAGAAAGATAATCTCCATGCAGGCATACATGGACACTTTTGGTCTAATCCCTGTAGCAAAAGGAGCTAGGATCCATGAAGAGTGGTTCCCCAGGGGGCCCAGCCCCAATGAGATTTCTGAAACAGGTGACATCTGTGGTTGCGGCCCCCATTGCGAACCTGATTAATACATCCCTTACCCAGGGTGTGGTGCCGCCGAGCTGGAAAATAGCTGTTGTAAAGGCTCTCCTGAAGAAACCCAATCTGGATTCCTCAGATTTGGCAAACTTCAGGCCCATTTCTCTGCTGCCAGGTCTTGGTAAGATCGCAGAAAGACTGGTCAACCATCAACTGTCTGTCTTCCTGGAATCCATCGGCCTGCTGCAAGAGTCACAAACGGGCTTTCGGCCATGGCAGGGCACAGACACCGCCCTATTGGCAGTCGTTGAGGAAGCAAGGAGCATTTTGGATTCAGGAGGGTCAGTGGCAGTGATCCTCCTGGACCTCAGTGCTGCCTTTGACACTGTAAACCACCAAGTGTTGATCCAACGGCTGTCCAATGCGGGGGTCACAGGAGTGGCGTTGCAATGGCTTAGGTCATTTCTGTGTGGTCGTACCTATCAGGTCTGGGAAGGCAGCAAGAAGTCTACATCTATCCCCCCCCAGTGCGGTGTGCCACAGGGCTCTTCGTTGAGCCCTACGTTGTTTAACGTTTATATGGCCCCCCTGGAGGATGTGGTTGCCCCTTTTGGGATAAAAATTGTCAGCTATGCTGACGATACCCAGCTGGTGGTTGCATTATCCCAACTGGAGAAGAACCCAGACTCGCTGCGCCTATGCATGACCAATGTACACACTTGGATGTGTGAATCGTCACTCAAACTAAACGGTTCTAAGACCGAGATAATGCTGTTAGGGCACTAGACTCCCTCTCTTCCCTCGACCGTTTGGCCCAGCTGCCTGGGTGAGCTCCCCAGCCCCAAGCAGGAGATCAAGAGTTTGGGAGTATGGTTGGAGCAAGATCTTTCTTTTAAGACCCAGGCTAAGAAAACAGCGGGGATTTGTTTTGGGCTTCTTTGCTCAGCCCGTAAAGTCTTGCCTCTCCTCCCTTTTCAATCGAGGAGGTTACTCATCCAGGGGCTAATTATCTCTAGGCTCGATTACTGCAATGCCATATTCCTTGGCGCCCCGGAAGCCATGCTCAGCAAGCTGCAGCAGGTGCAAAATGCTGGGCCAGGATGCTGACTAACGCGCCAAGGAGGCAATCAGCTAAGCCCGCCTTGAAAACATTGCATTGGCTCCCGGTGCGAGAGAGGGTTAAGTTTAAAGCTCTCTGTACTGCCCATAAGATCCTTCAAGGGAAAGGACCCCCTCCCTAAGGAAGTTAGTGGTGCCCTATAAAGCGAACAGAGCTCTTCGCTCTGATCAGAAACTTCTGCTTCAGGTCCCCAGAGTTCATAAGGCCCGCACTGGCGGCAGAAGATTTTTGGTGCATACAGCCACCCTCTGGAATGCGCTCCCACTGAAAATGCGTCTCGAGACATGCACTCTTCGTTTTCGGAGGCTTCTGAAAACACATCTCTTCTCGTCTTAAGATGTTGGATTTGGCTTTGCAACGGGTTGACGGATACCTTGACAAGCGCTGGGATGCCCAAGGGTAACCACGCGCTATATAAGACTCATAATAAAATAAATAAATAAATAAATACATGATCGTCATATAGAGTCATGCCTACTCAAAATGATATATACTGACTACTGGGTGCCCTATATCCCCAAAAGAGAGGGTGTCCTCTCCAACGGATGCAGAGGTGTCTCTTTTAAAGACTAGATACCTAGCTGCTGGCTGGTCACCATATATAGGAGCAGGGTTCCTCTCTGGAGTCTTATATGTGAATGATGTAAGCAACACGCTCGATAGCACCCTCCAACTAATGTATTAAAAACATATACAGAAAAATAGATTAAATATAAGAAGAAGAACTCAGCTGGTGTCAGCCAAAGAATGATACATAAGTACTGAGAATTCAGAGAAAATGTGAATACCTTCATACACAAAAGATGACAATGCCGTTGTCGAGAAACTTAAAGGCGGAATAGGTCATTTGTGGATCTGTCGGAAAGGATACCCAAGGGCAGAGCATCAATTTGCATGTTTTTTTTATATAAACCTTAATAACCGATCATCTGAAAAACAATATGATGATAAAGATGAATTAATCCGTAGCCTACAATTAATAAATAGATGGACCTTCTCACATAATTGCCAAAACTGCCAGTTAAGTGGCCAGAACAGCGCTAAGCCAAACAAGCACAATGTCAAAACGGGCTTGTCAACAAGCAAGACGCTGATACATAGATGGCCTATAACCGTCTGAGCTGAGACGCAGAGTCATCGTTCAGAAAAGAGCAAGCTCGGAAAAATCCAGTGATAAAAATAAATGGGCACCCACCACTAACAGGAGAATTTGTTTTGAGACACCTACCTCTCAGGTTTCAAAGGTAGTATTCCACAATATTCTATCAGGGGATCGTAGCTTCCACCATGTTCAAATCACCCATTTGAAACCTGACTTCACAGAATATAAGTTCAGTTTCTCCCATAAGGCTGCAGGTAATCAGGTGGCTCATCTAACACTTGAGAGACCTTCGATCTAGAGATTGGGCTCCAGTGGTGGCCATATTGGAGAGAGTAGGAAAAACTGAAACGTATATGAAAAGAAATCTCCGCTCAAAATTTAGTAGAAAGCTAGATATTTACCCAGAATACACACTTTTATGATTTGCTGTAAACTCATTCAGCCAATGTAGAGAAATTAAGCTTCAACATTTATAAATATCCAGCCACGTGGTACTACACAGGGAGTATCAAGTGAGTACCAAGGTACGAAAAGGCAAATGAAGCATACTTATTGCATTGATCTGTGGGAACAGAGACCAGTCCCATGAGTCTTAGGGCTGTGAGTGGTCAGTTGCAATAGGTAGGGAAATGATGGAGCTGCAATTTTAGGACTCAAGCACTCGGTAACCATGTCCTATAAAAAAAACATATAAGTAGAAGAGGAGGAGAGCCCTGAAACACAGCTCATGTGTAGGTGGAATCTGAGGCACCCTCCTTTAGGGTCAAAGTAAAAAAAATAATTTGTGTCACTGCAACTTGCTGTACCCTTATGGTACTCAGCGCATTCATTTGTGGGAGTGCCACAACATTTCTCCAAAATTACTGCTAAATTACTGCAAGATTACCATGAGATTACTGTGGGGCAAAAAAAAAAGTTGGATGGGTTGTTGGTGGGCTATTGTGTGACAGTGGGGGGGTTGGCTTGCAAATGATGTTGACCACCAACAAGGGGTTTATGTCTAGGATTGGCTGTTCAATAAGGTTGGGCCCAGGGCCTGGGCACAGGGCCTGGCCACAGGCCACCAACAAACCCTGCATGGAAAAAGGCTATACTTGGCTTTCTCAGGTCCTTGGACTTGCTACTTTATGGACATGTACGAATACAAAGGTTGGGTAACCAGGCATCTGGGAGTAGAGCACCAAGCTACAAGTCCTGTTAATCATTCTTTACATGAGATAGATTAATGGCAAATATTTCCCATTTTCCTTTTACTCCCTCTTGTCTATCCCACATTTACTAACAATACATATATAGAGGCCCTGAATATGATTTTGGTTGGAATTGCCTCTGGCTGACATCGCAGATTCAGGACCGGACGAACTCCGGTCGGCAGTCCTGACCCCAGTATTGCAATGAGGCCGTACCTGGTGCGGTTTCATACTTCCATTTCTCTATAGGACTCTGTACGCAAGGCCATAAACCGGGCGTAGCACAAGCTCCCATAGAGAAATGGGAGATTCTGTTAATCCCAGCACTGCATAACAGGCACCTCAAAGTAGCTTTCCAACTGGCTTTTCATGTGAGAAAGCCCGACTTGGAAAGCCCATCAGAAACCTGAGCATAATCGCAATGACAGAAATGCTGTCGTACAGGTATTATGTGCCGGGCGGAAGCAAGCTGGATTGACTGGCTGGTTTCACTTTCAACCGCCTAGATTGAAATTAGATGGTTGGAATCGAAACCTTTGAGCCCTGATTATGATGTCGGCCGGAGTTGCCTCCGACCAACATCATTACGGATTTGGGACCGACAGACCTCCAGCCGGTGGACCTGACCGCAGTATTACAATGCAATTGCACCTCCCATTTCTCTATGGGAGCTTGTGCTGTGGCCGTAAACCGGCCGTAGCACAAGCTCCCATAGAGAATTGGGATATTCTGTTAATCGCTGCACAGCATGGCAGGCACCTCGAGGTGCTTGCCACATGGTGCAGGAATTAACAGGCGGTCTCAGGGAGAAGGGGGGCCTCAGCTTCCAAAGTCACTTTCCTGAAGGCTGTCCATGTCGGAAACCAACATTGTAATCTTGACAGTGGAAATGTCGTTGTATAGAGATTATGTGCCACCTTTGACTGGCCCATGGGCTCCTTGAGCCCGTCGGAAGCCATACGGAATGACCAGCTGGTTCCACTTCTGACCACCTAGATTGAAATTATGCAATCAAAATTGAAACCTTTGATGTCAAAATCAGGCCCAGAGTGTAGATATTTCTGACAGAGAAAAGACAGCAGAAGCAGTGGCTCGGATCTCCAGCTGTAGATTTTTTAATAGCATTTTGCAGTGTGTGAGTGTTCCTACTGTCATACTACTTTACGAACTACAAAATTATGTTTATTAATTGGGCCCTGTAAAAGCTGCCAAACTTGCTTTGAATTGCTGGCAAAAATAGCAAACTGTGGTACACCTTTAAAGGGGACTTGCCCTTGCCAAAGTATAAATTTCAAATCTAACCAGATAATCTTAATCATGTCGTAAGTCAGACACATGCTTAGATTCATTTTGCAATTCACTCACATGGCAAACTGTTCATACCTCTTTGTACATCATCATTTTTTACCATTTCAATCAGTTGTAATATCTCTCTTTCACATGCCATTTATCATTATTTTGTTTTCAGTTATACCTTCGTTTAGGAAGTCACGAGACATGCATCTTGCTAATTCAAAGCTAATCACTGAAAGAACAGTGTTTCAACCTCTTTACTCCTTCACTGCCAGTCGGTGTTGAACATTTTAATACCTACATAGCAAGCAGTTTTCTATGACTTTTTTCCGTTAGAAGGAGGACAGAAATCTCTGACTCTACTCTGACAAAATAAGCCACATAATGGCTCCTAATAGCAATGCATGCAAGTTTTTCCAGATGAAAGAGTACAGTCTTCAATCAATGTGATACGAAGTAAATGCTTTAAAGAAAATTATTTTGAAATCTGGAGTATTTTCCCAGGCCCAGGTGAAATTGCGTAAAAGTGGTTTCTATTCATAGCTAGGTCTGCACATGCAAACTCTACCTATACCTACACAGTGCCAAACAGCCTCTTGCAACTACTCACTGTGGGGACATACTAACATGTAGGACTTTCATACTTAGAGCACCCACCTTTTTGCACTTACTAGGTACACCACACTTTAGGGCTCACTTAGCTAATATATTAAAGTAGATTGTCCTCCATAGCAAAGCATTTTTCTCTGTAATGAGACACTGTATTGCTTTTAAACTGCAGTCCAATAGTCCTCTATGGAGTTGTCTACTTTCGTCATATATATGGTGGTGTAAACGTACACTGAAGCACATGATATTTAACATTCACATAACTGGTCCATTTAATGTGCTAACTTACCATGGCATGGTTAAAGAAATCAATTACATACAATCTGTTTAACCCTTTCCGCGCTGCGCGAAGTTTCGCGCCGTGCGGACGGTTTATTCCGTGGGCAGTCTTCGGACGGCGCTCGCCTGTACTCCGCACACGCCCACCATGACGTCGGATGGCCGGGGGCCATCTGACGTATGCAAGTGGTTAAAAGTGCAGTTTTAGGACATGTGCACTTTGGTACTGAATGGCAGTGTCTCAGTACAGAGTCATATGATAAAACCAGCAAAAAATAGTGTCCCTAAGAGGCGAAAATCAAGGGATAACATGTAGGAAATCCACATTTGTATTGAAATGTAATAATCCTTGCCACATACCGATAAGACTCCTAACTATCTTTCAGCATTCAACAGATGATGTGCTTTTTTTCGGTCCCTCCCCAGCCCCACTAGTGAGCAGACATACACTAATACGATGGCCAGCAATAGAGATGGGAAAGGAGATGAGATTGAGAGAGACAAAATAGTCACAGATCTCCACCTCTGCTGCCTCGTCACTTGGCTGGTCAATCATGTCTGTGGAATGTGGTGAAAACCTATGTAGGGGAGTGACTTAGTATATGGTGCTCACTTATTTAAGTGTAGCACACTGCACCAATCTACACAACCTTATGTTGATTTTAGTGGTCTTAGACAACATTACAAAGCTCTCTAAGTGGTAGCTGTTGAGAGCAGCCTTCAGGCTTAGTCCAGAAGGAGAGTAAAGCAGCTTGTTTTACTAGTGCTTAATCTTATAGTGTAGGTTAAGTAAAAAAGAACCACAGAGTGTAGTTATTTAAATATGTACGTATTATGAACACTAATACATTGCAATATCTCCTACCCAGAGATATAACACAATACACACAAATAATTTGGAAATAGTACACTCAAGTAGCAAAATTGCACAGTGGTCTCCAGGGGGAGACCAAACCGTATACTAAAATAGTGGAATGCGAACCACGACATAAGTCTAGACTGGATCCAGAAGATGTAGAACAGTCGGGGACCTAAGGAACCACCCATGGTGAGTATCTAGGAACTCCCATGCGGCTGTGTGCATTGTGGCAACACGACGGCGTACTCAATGCAAGCCAATGGGTAAGTTGCAGTTGCAGTTTTAAAGAACAACCCTTCCCAGTGGACCCTGGAGAAATCCAGTGGGAGTAGGAAGTATGAGGAGTCACCTCACCTGTGGATACCCCAGTAACCAGGACACCTACACCAAGGAAGCCAGATGTATAGGTGCGAAGTGACGTCGGTACCGGCCATAGACCACAATGGAGGTCTTCAGAAAAGATGCAGCTAGTGAGAAAGATGAAAGAGTACAGTGGAACCCAAGGGTGTATTCTAAATTAGAGGTGCCTGCAAGCAGGGCGGACAGAGTCTATGGCACCCAGGAGTGACCAGGATGCACAGAGGACGAATGACCACCATGTCGGAGGATGCACGAGAATTGATGGTGCCCCTGAAGTTGCAGCTGTTCAGACCAGGCCTTAATGTGGAAGACCAGGAGCTGTTCACAAGCTGCCCACATTGGATG
Organism: Lissotriton vulgaris; assembly: GCF_964263255.1. Classification (NCBI taxonomy): domain Eukaryota; kingdom Metazoa; phylum Chordata; class Amphibia; order Caudata; family Salamandridae; genus Lissotriton; species Lissotriton vulgaris. The sequence goes on from NC_141689.1 coordinate 1,650,840,881, forward strand.
TGGAGCCAATGGGTCAGTGTCTGGCAGGGGCAACCAAAAGCCTTGGCAACAGCAACCAATGCAGTCTTAGAAAAAGGTGCAGAGTAGGGATCAGCAAGGTCCAAGGGACTCACCATGAACAGGTAAGTCAGACCAGGCCCCTAGCAAGCAGGAGAGCCCACTGGAACCAAAGAAGACCCTCAGGAGGCCCTAAAGGCCAGAGGAACAGGAGTCACAAAAGGACCTTTAGCAGCTCACCAAAGGATGAAGGCCCACGGTCCAGAGCATGCGATGCAGGCAAAGATCTTAGCTGCAGGAGATGCTTGAGGCTGGAGCTTCTTGGAGTCCGAAGATCTCTGGAAGAGAGAGTCAACAAACCTTGGCAACATCAAATCGACGCAGAGCCCAGGGGTACTGCTCCAGCGGTTCCGACAAGGGATATTGACTGCAAACTTGCTGTGGAGACACAGCAGACCTCTAGAGAGTTGTATAACCACCATCTGTGTTGCTGAACCTTTTGGAGTTTATTGGAGCTCAAGACCAGCAGAGTGGCAGCTTCATTGCTGTGCCTGCAGATGCAGGGGAGTGACTCCATCACTTCAAGGGAGATTCCTGTGGGTGTCTTGGATGTCCGCAGGCCTTGTGAAGAACCTGAATGAAGCACAGACACAGGTGCTGCAAAAGACTTGCAGGACCACAAGACCAGGAACATCAGGAGTCTTCGCAGTTGTGGTCTCAGTTCCTAAAGCAAAGTCCAGCGTAGTCCAAAGTGCCAAGACGGTTGAAGTTGAAGTGATTTCGGATCTGATTGGTGTCCGATGATGAATCTAGGGACCCACCAACAGGTACGCCCTTAAGTATTATAAGGAAAGGGTTGGGGCAATTCAGGGGTCCCTCCCAGAGGAGGGGCTGAACAGTGGGGAGGATACTCCCATGTCTTTTGTCCAGTTTCGCACCAGAGCAGGAGCCAATGGCCCCCTGAACTGGTTTCAACCGGAGTATGCAAGGAGGGCACCAAATGTGCCCTACAAAGCAGTCTAGTGGCACCGGCAAGCACTCCCAACCCTTCCCAATACAATAAATCCTGTCTGGGAGGTGGTCACAACTCCGTGTGACAGGAAACCTATTGTCTTGCCTTCCCCTGCTCGAGTTTGGCTCAGCAGCATGAGGGCAGTGTGGTTCTGTGGTTCGAGGGTCTGTGGTTCCGTGATTCTGAACCCGCTAAATGAAGGTCGTCGGATATAGCCGATTTTGGTGTCAGCGGACCGCAAATGACAAGTGCGGCATATATGAGTGTTCTTGTCATAATCGATCAATGAGAACACTTTATATTCATGGATTTCGTTCGAACCCTTGGGTTCCATTTTGTGTGCGGCAGCCATTTTGTGTGGTTGCCCTCACATAGGCCGATGACTACGGCCGAGCGAGTCTTTGGGACACGTACACCTTTAGCTGACTTTTGAGTGACCTGGCCGAACTGACTCCCTTGCCCGAGGCTGACCTCGTTGAGCCAGTTCATTGTTAAGCAGCTGGTCAGATAAAGATCAAAGAGTAGGACATTGCAGATTTTATGGTACATGCACACACCCTTCTATCTTGCTTGTCATCTGCTTCTGTTCTTTCCTTTATGGCTTAATCATTGATATGGGTTGAGGTCTTTATGATGGGTTCGTCCGGCCTGTTCGAGCAAGAATGTTGGATTTTGCCTAGTCATTTCTGGTGGGCTGGACAATGGAAAGTGGGATTGTTGTCATGCGATATGTCTGAGATGTCACTGTTCTATTGGTCAGTTTGTATGTAATTGATGCTAGCCAGGAATGTGATTTTTAGCATAAAAGACGATGCTCCGCTCAATGAATTTGTGCAGTCTCTAGCGAACCACCCATGTTGTGCTTTGTAGACCTCTGTTCCTGGTTGCAGCCAATAAATTTGGTCTTTGACGTCACCAAGAAGTGTCCCGTGTCTCTGTTTGCCAAGACAGGTGAACTTGAAAACATCAGGCGTTTTCCCTGGCGCCGCTGGGTTCTAAAACCCGGTTCTTCAGCAGAATCTTAGCTCTGGTAGGCAGAAGCCATAATTTGCTGTCCAGTTCTAGAACACTGGTACTGGGAACACTAAGGGCCTCCCAGATGAGCTTTCCAGTGTATGGAATCATACCCCAACACCGTTTACGGTGTTGGGGTATGATTCCAACATGTCTGATATCAAACACGACAGGGTTCGTTACAGGAAGTTTAGAGCTAGCCATCACTTAACGACATATGGCCGCTCTATGAATCGCAATGGCTGATGCACTTACAAACTGAGAGAATGGGCTCCGAGGGCTGTAGGGGAGTTCTGCTCATGCAGGGGCACCCTCACACCTATAAACGAGCACCCGTCCTTCAGAATTTAAAGGCCTGCCTTAGGGATGACTTATAGGTTTTTAGTGCAGTGACCTCAGATATAAGGAAACTTATATCTGTTGTATCATAAGTGGTGATAGCACCAGCATACACAGGCTGAGATGGCAGGTCTGTAGTCACAATTTTAACAGTCTCTCATGGGTGGCATAATATATGCTTCAGCTCATGGGAGACTTCGGGTGTACCTATGCCCTGGGTACTTTAGTACCATATACTAGGGACTTGCAAAGGGTACACCAGTAGCCAATACAGAGTGTACCTAAGTACTCACCATGTCCAATTTAAGGAAGAAGCACAGATACTAGGGTCCTAATTAACAGTATCCCAGTCAGACTAGTCAGTAAGACATAGCAACACCAGCAAAAAGTGCGGGTGACCATGAAAGCAGACCCTACTTTCCCACACCCTACAAGGCAAAAGGTGTCTTGGTGTCTTCTCGTTCACATAATAAAGCATAAATTCAAATGTGAATGAGTATATGTGGACATTTTGGATGTATATCCAACTCTCTGTACTAAAGCATGTGTTTGGCAATTCCTGCAAATGAAAGATACAAATATTTAGCATCTCAAATATAGATGTGTATTAATACTTTTCCCTGTGTTTTAGATAACAACTTCACGCTCCTCCACTATAAATTCTTTGGTGAAAGATGAGTAGTGGTTTCTATGACATTTCTGTAGAAATTAAAAACAACCATTACCATTAATAGCTTTTTGTTCCCTATTCTTGGCAATAGTACATGCTCAATGAAACTCAAATACATTATGGAATACAGTCACAATTACAAATTTAATGATCCACATCCAGCCTTCTCTCTGCATCACTGGGTAGCCTGGTAAATAACCTCACCCTACACCCACAGGACAGTGTATTGCAGTGTATTTAAAAGGCAGAACACATACTTTTAAGTTTTACATTTCTTGGTAGTGAAAAACTCCCAATTTAGTTTTTTCACTACTGTAAGACTTATCTTCCCCATAGGATAACATTGGGATTACCCTACTACACCTTTCAAGTGTAATTCCTAATTGTGAAGGGATAGACTTTGCAAGCATCGTGTCACTGGATACAGTTTAAAATCACAACTTATGGTGAAGATTGATTTTAAAATACAGTTTAGCTAATGTTACTTTTAGAAAATTGTCATTTATTCACTGTGTCCTTTTAGTGTCTGCTACCTGTCTCTGTTCAGTTTGGATAGAGATGGGCGTTTTGTGTTCCCTCTAGACAGCCACACACAAAGGAGGGGTAGGTGTGACTGAGTAGCCATCTGCTTCCATCTTGAGCGGGATGGGAGGGAGGAGCTGACACTTATACCTGAATTGGCTATGTCAGTCACAAGTGTGTTTCTCTGAGACTAAGCTACTCAGGATCAGTGTGTTGCTCATAAATGGTCCACCCCTTGATATCAGCAATTCCACAATAAAGTGAAGGGGCAGACGTTTGGAGAGATTTAGTGGGGGAAAGGGATTAGGGACGATAACAGCAAAGAGGGAGACCTGCACGAAAAAAACAAGAATTTACTGTTTCCTTAACTACCAACACATAACTCTCTTAGAATTAGTTATAAACCTTGGATATAGAGATAACCAAAAAAACACAACCACTAAATGAATCACCATTAATCCTCCATTAATCCTCCGTGGAATCAATGTCCAGATATTGATCAAAGAAAAAGTCAAAGAAAGCAATGTCTTATTATAAGTATGATTTTAGTGTCAAAATTAATTTCTCCAGATATATATCATTCCATTAAGATCAGGCCAATACACGTATCTCACTGATAAGTGAGAAGGGCACTCCTCTTCCTTTTTGTTTCCTGAAATATTCGAAACAATAAAGAATTCATTTTATTGAAATGTAACAAGAGTAATTTAAGAAATACAGAAAATGTACAATGCTTGCAAAACTGAAAACCTCAGACTGACAAGAAACTGACTTTCAAAATGTGTTATTTGTGGTAAAAAAAATATTAATGAATAGAACACTTATCTGAAAGTAAGTCTTGGATGCTCCTTTGAAAAAAACCTGCTATTGCTAATGTTTCTGAACAGCTCCTTGCAGTTCCAAAAACACACTAGAAACAAACTCCAAATCCAATTTGTGCTCCTCAGGATGAACAGTGGTAAGTTTCTTATTGTCTTTCAAATGAAGCCAGACGTTTCCTATACAGAAACCCAGATGCCGCAATCCCCAAGGAGACTTTCCTGAAATCTCTGTCTTGCAAGCAGCAAAGCACAGAGCCTAAAATAGCAGCTCTTCTCGAACCTCAGCAGCAGCTGTTGAACTATACTTCTTTCAGCACTTTCTTAAAACAAAATCCGGCAACCAGCAGGTGTCCTATTTTAATTACACACGATGGCTGCTGTGCTAGGCCTCCATTTATAGCCCATTTATAGCCCTCACAGCTGAAAACATCTAGCCCAACTGCCTCATGGGAATCGTAGTTTGCCTACGAATACTAAATAACAAAGCAACAGTCCTGAAACAAATTTACTTGCATTAAGTTTGGGATCTTTTCTTTTTGTATTCAGAGGAACCTGTCCTCTGATCTATTTATAAGCACCCCAAAGATTCTTAAGTCTGTCACTTCCTGACAGTGTCCTGTCCCCGCAAAAAGAGCTGCATACCCCCCATAGTGAGTCTGGAGCCAGGGCAACAGGAAGAGTGGAACTTTGTGCACTTCAAAGCTTTCTTTGAAGGCTCAGCCACTTCAAAGGCACAACTGGGTATAAGTACAGGACCCACGACACAACATTTGAGTAACCTTCTGGACCTTTCACAACTCTGCTAGGAAGAAGAGGGTCTGTGGTTCTGCTCAAGGAACGCCAGCCTGCTTGAACTGCTATTTGCTGAACTCTTACTTGCTTTGTTGCCCTGCTGTCTGCTGCTCTCTCTCTGCCTTAGTGAGAATGACTGGACCTGCATCAGTTGAACCCAGAGTTTCAAGGGATTGCTTGCCTGCCCCCATTTGCCTAAGTCTTAGGGACACACAGGACATAACACCATCCTGTTTCAACCCATGGGCTCATCTGCTTGTGCATCTGTCTTGACCGGTGGTGCCAACTCAGGCCTGGACTCTGGAAGTGGACCTAGGGCTTTGCTCCAGTGGAACTGACACATCCTGTGCTGCATGAAAAGAATCAACTCACCACCGCTGTTGTGGGGATCATACAGCACACTGCACTCGGAACTGCTGCTTCAGAATTAAAGGATCACCACCACTGCATGGACAAGATCAATGCATCACCTCTAGAGCATGGAGAGACCCAGTAAATAATCTTTGGAACCGCTGTACCTCAAGCTCCACGCTTTGCTCACAGAACCATTTCATCACCACTGTTGCATAGAGAAATACGGATCATTACCCCAACTGCTTGATGAATCACAGAAGCATCTCACTGTTGCTACTAGGATCAAGGTACTTCTACTTAGCGGGTCCTGCTTGAGTCTTGTATCCGGGACACGCTCCATAGTGGTTGGCCTGAACTCATGACTTTGTCCCTGTCAAGCGCGACCAAACAACTCTTTAGATGCTACTTGCTTCTCCGCACTATTTCTGCATTTAATCTTTAAAAACTCATATTTTAACTACTACTTATTGTATTTTTGCTGTTTTGGTCTTTTTTTTCAAAATACAATTAAGCTCTGTTTTTCTAACCTGGTTACATATTGCCTGTTAAATTAAGCCTGGCTGATCTGTGCTAAGTTACAAGAGGGTGAGCAACGGATAATTTAGGTGGTGTAGTGGCTTACCCTGCTGAGTATTGTGGTTCCTGCTTGAACAGGGTGCATACCTCTGCCACACAGAGATCCAATTACGAACAGTAACCATATATCAAGAATCAACGGCCACATTTCGGAAATCTGGCCAGGAAGTAACAAAACCCCCAAACTGTTCAAAAAGATAGACAGGCAAATTATGTTCAAAGGTGCCGTAATCTAAATGTACTCACTGGACGCCTTCACCACCAGCAGCTGCAGAGTAACATCCAAGGCCGGGAGGAGGCTCAGCTCATCCAAGCCAGGTGCAAGCCAGAACAACCAGCATGGTGTGGCAGAAAATGGTAAGTGGCAAGCAGAGGAAGGAGACACCTACAACTGCCACCACCAGCCGAGTTGCAGCAGCTGCGGGAGCCTACAGGGAACACAATCCAGGGGCAGGCACGTAAAACAGAGGAGCCACTGGGCATGAGTGTGCCTGGGCCATGGACTGCAAACTGCTCCCTCGTTTACTTGCTGCGCTGCAAAGTCCACTGTGCAGTCCAACAGCATGGAACGCGTAGTGTGGACGAAAGGGGAGAAGATCTGCTGATTGCCTCACTCCTAAGCTAATGATATACTTTTGTGTGGTCGGTGTAATTATGATAATAAACAACCTACTAGGTTCCTAGTCGTGGCTGAAATACAGAATGACAAAAAAAGTGATGCTTGACTGCCACCATCAATCTCAGCCATTTGTGATTTCCTGAGCTTCATTGCAGTCCTTTGCTTTTGTGCTCACTGTGCCAAGCCAGACAGGGTGCAACTGAATGGCAATTCGTCTTGGTCCTGCATTGGTAGCAAATGTACAGCCAACACGCCAGAATAGATCACCTCTGAATGATAAAACACCATCCCCAGGCAGGTTGGAGACATGCAAGGCTTCATCAGTGAGATGTAGTTGTAGTTATAAGGCGCAGTGAGCTATGGGAAGCATTCCTGAACATACCGGGTGCAATTCGGGCATTACATTGAGAGAAATAAAAAAGTGATGGGAGGAATGCTTGAATTATTCTTAATCACAAGAAGGGTTAAAACACAACGATTTGCAAGAAGTACAATTGGTCTGTTCCTTCCTCTACAGAGAAATTTTGCTTTTAAACACCATAGATAGGATTGTCATGGAATATGATCACTGCACTGCACTTATCTCAAAACTGGCTTGAGTTAGAAAATGTGCTTGCATCAAAGCTACCCCTAACCTGGCACAAACTTTAAATACATGAATTTCATAAACGTTTGTTTTGTTCTGCTTCACATAAATGTAAACGAAATAAATCTGAATCTAATCTAATCATTGATAGATCTATGTTTTGACTCTTGGCAGGTAAAACTGGTAAAGCTGGTACACCTGCTGGACTTTACTTGAAAAGTTTATATCAGGGAGACGAAGAAATCCATGTTGCTAACCTCATCTACGAGGAGAGTTTAGTTTCTTTTGAAATTAGCAAATTGCCTCTAAACCTGTACAATTTCGGACACAGGTATAGTGAAATTCCATGGTGAGCATTACAACACCATACTGGAGGAATTATCTTGCAGTTCTGCCATTAATAAAGTATATTCAACTAATATTGCCACACTTTATCTCTATGCTCCAAGGTCCTTTCTGTTTTCTATAACATACCACTATTGGGCTAAAATCAAGACATAAATGCATACGAAAAACAGAGACAATATTTTGCCTTTTTTCATCATGAGTTTGTCAGAGTGGTACCAGCTAAAGGGGATTGGGGGAATTGAGATATTCCGAAACTACAAGCAATTCTTGATTCCAGACCGGGTAATCCCAGATCCAGAAATACAGGAGCTGCTTTGAGTGACTTAATAATCTTCATCACTGAAACTGTGGAAACGGGCTGAAGGCAGAGGTACCAGTATTTCACACTCTTGCACCACAGGAAGAGCTGAAACTACTCTCAGCATAACCCTATCCTGTAGTGTGCTCCCCACAACTTCTAACGCTGCCACACAGCCCCCTGTACTCCTTCGGATGCCATTTCCCGCACACTACAATCAAGTGGTAAATGGCAGTGATAAGGGCCGGTTATTAGCCCCAGAATTGGGAATCATATGCAGGCAAAAAAAAAATTGCATTCCGGGGATTTTATGTTATTCCCAATTCAGTAGTCAATAATTTTAATGCCTATTATTTGGCGTGAGTTTATCGCCTAGAAAAAGAGATTCCAAACTAGGTAACTCAACACCAAATAATAGCCTACTTGTTTTGACACTTATTTGTGCGATGCGGATCCAGAAAATTCCTTATAATGATGATGAGACTTCTTCTCCCAACTTCATACTTGTCTTTTTGATTTATGGGAATTGGCCCCTATCCAGGTTTTCTTGAGCGTCTGCACCTGTGAAAATGATTCCCTTGAAGGTGTTGTTGATTTCCTCTTGTCTTATCCACATCTGAAGAAACTGGATCGTCACACTTTCTAAACCCCATAGTTTCAAAAAATGTTTAAACTTCCATTTGACTATGCAAGGAGGCACTCCAAGACTTTGCCAGTTTTCTGATGAGGCAATTCAGCTATGGAATTTGAAACGTCTTCGCTTCTATTTTTTTGACCACTGGATGTATAAAATATGTATAGACAAGAAATCTGATCATTATTTACTAGAATGACACTGCGCTAAAAGGGTATGTTACAACACACCAAGATTTCTGCGATTTCTTTTTTTTTAGTGTACATCAAAATGTTTACTTAAATGTTAAGGCTTACAAGAGTCTTTACTCTTCGCATGATTTTATCAATCTCTTATTACTGAAGAGTGGTATAGAGGAGTGTTGTGTATACATATATGTGTTAGTCTCAGGTAGCGGCATTTATTGATTACAAATGTTGACCTCTACATTAATCAATGATTAAAGTAAATTCTTGAGCGTATACTCCTGACGACCAGTATTCTGTATGATATAACAAAACACTCTGAATGGTATTGCTTCTTCCCTTGTTATTTGGGCAGCCCACTAACTGTTAGTGGATTTACTTCCTTAAAGGTGCAACTTCACCTGGTAGCTGCTGCTTACTCAATTGCTGATGCTGAACCTCTGGTCAGGAGTTCGAGGCCCTCCTCTACCCACAAGCTCCTTCATGCACCTCATCCCTGGTGGTCTAGTGGCAGAGAATATCTGCTCTGCTGCTAGAGCTGTCCCTCTGTCTCTGTTATCTTGCTTTTTCACGTTTTTTGCCTTTATTTCTGCTCTTTTCTTATTCGGCCTTTATTCTGTCTTTTCTTTTGCCTTTTTAATTCATTTTTCGCTGCCCTTGCCCCTGCTGTTTCAATCCCCTGCGGCCTGCCCCCTCCAGTGACCCTTCCCGTTTGTGTGTTTTCCCACTTCCCAGCTGTCGAGTCTCCCATAACACTACTTGATGACGGCCACTGTGTGGTGAAAGTGCATTCCACTAACCTTTAGTGGACTAGCCCCCTTTACAACGCAGCACCTCCTGGTAGCTGCTGCTGCCCCTTTTGCTGCTGCTGACCTGCTGGTCAGGAGTTCGAGGCCCTCCACCATCTACAGACTCCTGCAAGTGGATACTCCCTGGCAGTGGCGTAACGAAAGTCGTAGGGGCCCACCTGCAAGGTGCACAGTGGGGCCCCACTCTGGATTTAATCCGGAGCTCTCTGGCATGAGTACAGTGCTGAGGGGGCCCCCTCCAGCACATGGGCCCCCGCACTGCGGGGGATGCGGGGGCCTGTGTTACGCCCATGCTCCCTGGTGGTCTAGTGGGAGAGTATTTCTGCTCTTCTGCTAGAGATGCCCCTTTGTCTCTGTTTTCTTCTTTTTTCTCAATTTTTTGCTGCCCTCACCCCTGCCACTGTGATCCCCCGCGGCTTGCCCAGTGACCCACCCGCTCCTGTGGTTTCCCACATCCCAGATGTCCAGCCCCCGGCAGCACTACTTAATGTGCCCCAAAGAAAAGCCTGTCTCTGCCAGTCTGCACCTAAGCAGTGCCCCGCAACAGGGACCTTAGTTCTCGGACCTTTCACTGCTATGACGCCAGCACCCCCGTTGCCGTCAACTCAGGACACCATGCCTCCTGCCACCTTGCGTCACCCAAAGGAGACTGAGGGACCCCTTACCTGCTGAAACTGTAGACGACCCTCACTCATGACAACGCAGCAGCTCATTCAGCCGACCAACAGCACACCCGACCAGCTCACCTGCATCCTCCTTAACCTGCGATCCCTTCACAAACACGCCACAGAAATCCCGGACCTCCTTGACGCCGACTCTCCCGACATCATCTTCTTCAAGGAAACCTGGACCAACTGCTGTTCTGGACTGGACATCACAATCCCCAATGGCTACAAAATCACCCGCAAGGATTGCAGTGACTGACGAGCAGGAGACATCGTCCACAAGAACACCCTCCGCATGACCGTGCACTCAAATAACCCAGAGACAACCATAGCCACCTCCACTTCCAGATCCAGACCAACCCCAACACTTCCCTACGCAGCACCCTCGCCTACAGACCCCTCCACCCCGCGTAGTCCTCATTGCACCCCAGGCTCTCATATCCGCTGATTACATCCTACTCAAAGACCTCAACTTCCACCTGGAAAACCCCAGTGACCAGAACACTGCATACCTACTGGGGAACCTCACCAACATTAGACTCAGGCAGCTAGTTACCATAACAATCCACACAGTTGGACACATGATCGTCCCTGTTCCCAGGGGAAACTTCACCTACAGCCACACCACCAAACTCCTCTGGACCGACCACCACTGTGTACATCTCACCTTTGCAATGCCCACAGCACGCCACCGCCTTCATTGCTTCCCCGTTGAAGTTGGAACAAGGCCACCAAAGAACATTTCATTGACTTCCTCAGCACAACCACTCCAGCAACACCAACAGACGCCAATACCGCAGCGTGTAACCATCACAGATGGATCTCCAACTGCGCCAATACTCTGGCAGCCCTCAAGAAGACACCAGGCAAGCAACACTCCACGAGTCCAGGCGCACCTTCAGACAACTTGAGAAGAGATGGAGGAACAACAAAACCCCAGAAACCCATGCAACCTTTCAATCTACCATCAATGCACACCACCTTCCCCTCAAAACCACAAAGAAAATGGCCCTCCAAGACAGAATCAATGCCAACGCACACAACAGCAAAAAACTCCTTGCCATCATCAAGGAGTTCGCCAGGCCCAACAGCATGACCACCGACGTCACACACTCCCAAGACCTCTGCAACAATTTCAACACCTTCTTCTACCACAAGATCTACGACAGCTTTGACATCAAAGACCCTGTGACTATGCGCGCAACCACTGCACGCAACCATGCCGCAACAAAGAAATTATGCGCAACTGCACTCTGCTCACCACAGACGACACACTCCAGATTATGAAGAGCATCCACTCAGGAGCCACATCGGATACCTGCCCATATCTTCCATAGAGCAGCCATCTCCATCCCCCCCAGATTGGCCGCACTATCAACGGTCTATAAAACTGCACGACAACTGGAAATATGCCAAGACCAACCCCCTCCTGAAGAAATTGTCTGCCGACCCAACAGAGCTCAAGAACTTCAGATCCATCTCCCTCCTTGCCATTCCAGCCAAGGTCATCTAGAAGGTCATCAACGCCCAACTAGCCAAGTTCATTGAATAGAACCACATATTGGACGTCTCCCAATCCAACTTCTGAAGCAACCACAGCACAAAGACCACACTCCTCTCTGCCACCAATGACATCTGCTCCCCCCTCAACCGGGGCTAAACCACAGCCCCCATCATACTGGACCTCTCAGCTACCTTTGACACCATATCCCACAGCAAAATAATAACGAGACTCTGTGACAAGGCACTTGACTGGAACCAATCCTTCCAGACTGGCAGAACATAGCGAGTCAGAGTACCCCCTTCCTCTCAGAACCACCTATAGAGATCAGCTGTGGAGTGCCCCAGGGCTCCCCCTGAGCCCAAGCCTCTTCAAATGTGTACATGCCCCCCTCACAGCCATCATCAGAAGCCATAAACTCAACATCATCTCCTTTACAGACAACACCCAGCTGATCATCTCCCTCACCAAGTACCACAAAGCCACCAACTTTCATAATGGAATGAAGGACGTTGTTACCTGAATGAAAGATAACTGCCTCATGCTCAACTCAGAAACAATCAAAGTATTCATCCTGAGAGCCACCCCTCATCCTGGGGCAACTCCTGGTGGCCCACTGCTCTTGGAACCCCTCCCACCCCTACGGACCACGCACATAACCTCAGCATCATACTTGACTCCACGCTCACAATGAACAGTCAAATCAACGCAGTATCCTCACTCTTCTTCCACAAGCTCCACACAGAAATCAGAAATTCAGTCACCCATGCATTCATCACCAGCAGACTTGTCTACGGCAACACACTCTACACCAGCGTCACCCAGAAACAGCTCAGGAACTACAGAACATCCAAAACACCCAAAACACTGCAGTCAGACTTATCCTTGACACACCCCGCCACAGCCACATGACACAATTTCTCCTTTGACTCCACTGACTCCCCATCAACAAGCCGACCACCATCGAGCTCCTCACTCACACCTTCATGGCTCTACACGATGCAGGACCAGAATATCTGAACCACTGCCTCATGATGCGTTGGCTTGGCATCTGAAAAAAGAAGATGCTCTGCAGAGATGGAAAGACTTGTTTCAGGATGGTAAACTCTTGCCTTGGGGCTTTTGCCAACAACTGTGGGGTCAGGTCTTCTCGAGATACAAGTACTTACAGATTCAGAGTTGGGCAAATGATTCGGAAAATGTAATTGGGACTCAGAACGATTTCGAGTTGAAGCTTAGAATAGCGATTTTTAAGAAGGAATTGGCTGTATGGTATTGGATGATACTGGAAATGGAAGATGGACCATTTGTTCTACCGGAGGCCCTGTGGATGGATAGCTTGCCAAATATCGCGACAGAGAACCAATGGCAAGTAACAATGTCTATGCTCTACAGTATTGTTAAACCTGCAAATTTTAGGCGAAATCTTTTGTTTACTATCCACAGGACATATTGGTCCCCTCGTAGATTATCCAAATTTAAAGCCGGCAGAGTTGTGGGGTGTCCGAAATGCATGGCCCCAAATGTGGATGACCTTCATATGTTCGTTTCTTATCCAAACATAAGGCAATTCTGGCTGGATGTAAGTAATTGTCTGTCCAAATCTCTGAATCTGCGCATTGAGGTAAGCCCGGAATTAATTATAACAGGAAGATATGATTTAGAAAATAAAAGCATGAATAATAATGTTAGACTTACCTTTTATGCTATGTTGCTAGCTCGTAGAGAGATATGCAAGTTATGGGTCTCACCGCTTAGTCCTAATTTAATGGATTGGATCTTAGCCATGAGGTATATGGCTAAGTTCGATATTTTGGATAAAACTAAGAGAAATCTAGGATTTTGGGTACCCTTCCTTATATGTTTTGGTGGAATAACACTGACTATGATTTCCGATGATTAAGCCCGTGCCTATCTCGCTGGTATTTATTTTATGGGATTCTAGGACGAAAACAGAGTAAGAGGAAGACACACTTGATGAGTTAGATGGCCAAGAAGGATCGCTTAAAGAATGGCCTGACTTAAAATAGGTGGAGTTTACGCCTCACTATTCTAACCAGCTTATGAGAAAAAAAAAAACCAGTGGTGTATTAAGATAGAAGTTATGGGTGGCGAGTGGGCAAATGAGGAAAAAAAAAAAACACACTCTACACCAGCGTCACCCAGAAACCGCTCAGGAACTACAGAACATCCAAAACACTGCAGTCAGACTTATCCTTGACACACCCCGCCACAGCCACATGACACAATTCCTCCTCTGACTCCACTGGCTCCCCATCAACAAGCCGACCACCATCGAGCTCCTCACTCACACCTTCATGGCTCTCCACGATGCAGGACCAGAATATCTGAACCACTGCCTCATGTCCCACACACACACCTGCCAGACAACTCTGCTCTGCCCATCTCGCCCTGGCCTCCGCCCCACAGATCAACAAGACTAGAACTGGAGGAAGATCCTTCTCCTACCAAGCTACCAATACCTGGATCACCCTGCCCCCCCCCCCCCCACACTTAGGTAATTTGCATCGTTGACCCTGATACTGATACTCCACTACCATATACTCACCTGGGCACATAAACGTCACAAACGTGGATAAGCCGCTGGATATTTAATATTTTCACAACATGCCTAGAATTAGTTCATTAAATACCTTAATTTAATTTCCAACAAACCCTTCGCAGACCAACAAGTTCTTTCCTCTGGTCGATGGACTACTAGTTGAAACTAGTTGATGGCAATATTTAACATTAACTAACTTTTCTTTACTTTAAGTAAATCACCACAGACTCAAGAAGTTTTTCCAAACTTTATCTAAAATTGTAGGTGCCTGTGAACAGTCTCAATACAGTGCAGTCACCATCATTCGTAGGAGAGAAAATTCATTCAAATAAACACAATGCATTTATCTCTGACCCAAACAATAATCAATGCCGGAAAGGGAGAGGACAGAGAAAAAAGATCAAATACATATACGATTAACTGAAATTTATAGATACCAAGGATGCTTTGGAAAACCAGACCCATGGCCAAAGGACTGGTGGGGGTCCCCTGAGAAAGGTTCACGAGACAAAGACTTCAGGACAGGATAGTTACCCTCTCTAAGATACGGACGGTTAAGCGGCACCCCTCTCTGACACTCTCTTCCTCCTCGAGATTCTTCCACAATCTTCAGATCTAACCAAATTATTAAGGATAGAAAGCTCTTCTTCTACAATCGATTCATCATCAGTTACACAGCATCAGCTTCTCTCCCCAGCATTCAGTATGTAATCTCAGCAAAACGTCATCTGACAGCATTCAGTTCTCTGCTCAGAAAGACCCCATCTCTTGTTCTGACTAACTAACTAAATCTTCTTAATTATACCTTTTGTTTTTCATGTTCCACCCATTAATGTTTCAATATCTGAAAATACGAAATTTAATTAGTACGGCGAAGGGAGGTCTTCACCACACCATGCTTACATGTCCCAAAATTCAGTCAGACTATTGTTTGCAAACCCAACCCCTTACTTTTTCATTCATACATTTTATTCCCATCCACTCCATGTGTCCATGTGGTAACATTTAAAACATTAAAATCAATAGAACATTTCAGTGCTGAACTCTTCACCATCCATTCCCAGGCTGTGGCACTCGATTTTGGCTTCCGTTCAACTGTTCTGTCATTGACCTTCATGTCTTCATCTAGTGGTCATGCGCAGACTTCACGTGATTCAGCTCATTCAGTTAAGCGAGAAAGACCCAAATACACACTAGTGATAAATTTCAAAAGACAGATGTTAATTTCTCAAAGTAAGTGTTTGCACTGTATACCACCCACCTCTACTCTATCCCATTTCATGTATTAGACTTATCCCCGCATTAGCATTAGTAAAATAGCATGCTCTAATTTCAGCTAAGCAGGTGCCATGCATATGAGTCTTCAAGGCGCCATGTTAGTAGCTTTTGTTCATGTACTACAATTTCCCTCCAAGCGTTACTCGCCATACTTACGTAGATGT
Organism: Lissotriton vulgaris; assembly: GCF_964263255.1. NCBI lineage: Eukaryota > Metazoa > Chordata > Amphibia > Caudata > Salamandridae > Lissotriton > Lissotriton vulgaris. The sequence goes on from NC_141689.1 coordinate 1,650,856,628, forward strand.
AATTCACGCATGCGCAAAACAGATTTCCTGATTAAAGCGGTATTAGTCCTTCTTCAATGTTATCTTTGTTAATAAATCCATAAGCAAGCTTCGCTAATCCAAAAGTGTTTGCGTAAAATGTGTATCAATATCCACAAAACTCTGTTAGGAACTTGTTAATGAGTTAAGCGAGCGGATCACATCCGAGCAAGTCTCTGTTCTCTGAATCCTTGCTCCATCAACTCAATTCAGGAAAGACCTCAAGACCTGGATCTTTGCATTAACGTTCACACCCAGATAAATAAGCAGTCCTTCTTTCAGCGCCTTGAGACTCTCATAGGTGAGTAGCCATGCTATGCCAACCCTTGATTGATGAATTGATTGATTGTTTGATTGATTTAATAAATCACTTTTCATATCGTTGTACCGCGACTGGACTTTTTGCCATTATTGTATTGTCTAGGCATATTTTCATATACTTTATATCAATTTTACCCCAAATAAACTATTCTATTGAGTAATCACTGTACAGACTTATATTTTAAAAGTAAAATAAATTGCACCATCACGTCTCATTTTCTCACTAGTCATAGAGGCATTGTCGGCATGCCTCTGAGAGGCCTCAGGCCTTACTTTTTTCAGGACTAGAGAACACAGATCATTGCTGTTCTCAGATGACATTTATTTGGTCCTGATGAACCTGGGCATGTCACTCCTAAAGCTCCACACAAACCTAAAGTGGTTCCAACAAGCACCTGGCTTTAAAATCAACTTGAGTAAATCAGAAATGTTTAATTTCACTGTTGAAAATTGGGTCTCTAGTTGGCTGAGGTTTGCATCCTGTTCAAGTAGGGACCACAATCCTAGAGCAGTCAGGCTTCTTTCAAGAGGCAATGTGTAAAGTATTTGTGCTCTTTAATAACAGTAACACAGTACAAATTACCACAAAAAGGTTCCACAATAAAGATAGCATATTTATCTGAGTAAAACCAGACCAAAACAACAAAAATCTAATAAGTAGAACTTGAGATATGATTTTTTAAAGAATAAACCACAATATAGTGTTTAAAAGTCAAAAGCGCGTAGGTGTTACTTGTGGTCACACTAGGCTGGGGTAATTTCAAAGTTTCATGCCGACCATGATGGAGCAACAAAGAAACAATGTCCTGAGAGGTAAGGATATGTAGACAATTAAAGCATGCATGCACATAGCATTACTTGTAAAGAAAGAAGGAGAATATTCGTTGGTATGACAAAAGTTAGTTAATCATCTTTATATTATAACATTAGTTTCATGGTCAGATGTTATACAGTTAGAGACAGCACTGCATAAATTGAATTGATGACAACCATATAAAACTTGGTGCATAAAAGTGTACAAAGTCAAGGTGGCGACGCAAGTGAAAAGTGAACAGCGTGGTCGGCGCACTGTGAATAAGGTGCAGATAATTTACAGTGAGTGGCTCGAAGGCGCATGTGACAACGTGATATCACAGTAGGCAGAGGTTCTTTCAAGTAAATGTAGAGCCACAACGGAGGAGTGCACCTGTTATTTAGGCTGTTAGGTCGACGGCGTTTCGATCCACATTAGTTTGGATCGTCATCAGGACTTTGTTGTCTGAGTTGGGGCGTGCTGTAAGGAAAGGAAAGAGGTTAGGGGTGAGGTCCTGGGAATTAGGAAGGGAAAACCATGTCAGGGGAGGCTATTGGGTACCTGGATGGATCCCTATTTAGCAAGCTTCCACGAATAGGAGGGGCAGTCTGTGGCAACTGGTGCAGGCCAAGTTAAGAATCGCCTGTAGACTGCATGTGGGACACGCCCAGTGCCCGCCCCCTCCTCCCATTCGAACCCCGCCCAGACGCGGAAGTAAAAACTTCCACTCCTTGCCGCCACCGGCTTTCCGACGCTTGCGGTTCATTCATGCTCCAGCACGGCGATTCATTCAGGTATGGGCTCCCGCTACCTCCAAAGCCCATGCTTTCCGACCAAAATGACGATCTGATTCTAAATGCCCCCCTCTTTACCTTTCCACAGCAAATGTGTTAAAACACGGCTGATTCAACACGGCCGATCCAGGCACAGATTACTCAAGGTACGTGGCGATTAGGTCCTCTAGCCCCCGTATTACTGCCTAACAGTATAGCCCCCAACCAGCATCTTGCTGATATCAGAAGGCTAGACCCACACAAGCATAGCACGCCAGTCTCCATCTAAACAGTGCTCCTTTGATTCTTTCTTGTCTCCCCAGTGCCCACATGCAGTCTACAGACGATTCTTAACTTGGGGTTTGGAGATAGCGGGAGCCCATACCCAAATGAATCGCCGTGCTGGAGCATGAATGAACCGCAAGCGTCGGAAAGCCGGTGGCGGCGATGAACCCCATTTCCCTTGAGTTTAGTTTAGGGGTACCTCTCCTATTTTTACCTATCAATTCAATTTATGCAGTGCTGTCTCTAACTGTATAACATCCGACCATGAAACTAATGTTATAATATAAAGATGATTAACTATCTTTTGTCATACCAACGAATATTCTCCTTCTTCCTTTACAAGTAATGCTATGTGCATGCATGCTTTAATTGTCTACATATCCTTACCTCTCAGGACATTGTTTCTTTGTTGCACCTTACCTACCCAGTCCTGAATTGGTATATGGGTTACACTCCTGTAAATCTTACAAGACCATGATGGAGTGCAGGCCAGCTACAGGACCCACATGGGGCGAGCTGATAAAGTACCTTGTATAGAGTGTCAGTGTTAAAGACTAGTTATGTCGGCTCCGATTCATGCAGTCGAGTGTCACCCTCCACGACGCAGGTGCTGTGTCATCATCGAGCCTCGCAGTGGGGACCTCAGGTTGTTGCAGCATCTTTATCGGACCTAGCAGTTGTAATTGAGTGGTGCAGGTATGTCATCATATCGGTATTGGGTCGGCGTCGAAGTGCACTGACTTCAAATGGATAGTTTCTGGGCACCGGATGGCATTGTCCACCAAGACCAAAACAAATCAGTTTCCCATGACTGTCTTTGGTACCAGGGGCCCAACAATGTTGATGCCGACCCGCACTAAAGGGGTACTAATGACTGGAAAAGGTAGCAGGGGGACTTTGCACTTCCCCCCTGACTTGCCACTCACCTGGCAGGTAGAAAAGAACCTACAAAAGCCATCTGAGGCCTTCCTTCTTTGAGGCAAATAAAAGTGGGTGACAAGCCTGTCAAAGGTCTTGTCTTCCCACGAATGACCTGCCAGTGGCACATCATTAATCAGACCCAGTAGGAAGGTCCTAAAGCGCTAGAGTACCACCAACACATATGTTGCACCAGGTTCAGGAGCCTTAGACTCACTATACAATAGACCATTCTCCCAATAAATCAAACACTGGCCGGTGGCATCACCAGCTGCCTGGGCCTCAGCCTGCTGCTGAAGACCCACAAGAGTAAGGCAATCCTTCTGGGCTATTTCACAACTCTTCCCTGGAGGAAACTCCTTCCTGCTGCCAGTTGGTCAGCTTAAGGCAGGTTCTCCAGTTCAGCTACACCTACCCCTGTAGTTACCGGAGCGTCCCCCTAAGGATCAGCCTCCTCCCAGAGTGTGGCCATTCTCTTTTAGGCAGGTACCTGGGCCATTCTTCCAGGATACAGGTCCTCTTAACTACTCTGTTGGGGTGCTGTGGACCGTGTGTTCATGCACACCCACTCGGGCAAGCCCAACATCTCCAAGTTTGAAATGAGCTCTACCTCCTTCCAGATGGTAAAACCCATGTTGTTGCCCAGTTGACAATCCACAGGCATGGATGGACCCACAGTTACCTTAGCAGACCTGACAGACACCCTCCCCACTCAAAGGGAACCAGAGTCACTGGGCAGTGGCTCCCACGGTTGTCAGCAGCAACAACTTGGTGGAACATATTTGTGATTATCTGCTCTGATGACACCATATGGCACCTGACAGTGGTCTTGCTGTCTCCTGTGTCTCTTAGAGCCTCCACCCTCTGCCCATTGATGGACACGCACTGACTGTACTTCTTGGTATTGTCAGGCATGTGGGTTCTCTGTACCATCTCTCAATCACTGAGGGGCACTAGTGTCAATTCTACAGTTCTCCCAAAACTATATGGGGCAATGTCCTCCCAAAGCGCTACACTAGCCAGCACCATTTACTGTCAACCAGTGGGGGCTGTGCCAGATCTGAACACTTGGTATCCCCTTTGTAGTGATCTTTTTGCTGACACTCATAACACTTCACAGGAGTCTTCCCTGCAGTCTTACTCTCAGGGAACCATTTATTTTTCTTCTTATGCAACCAATCAATCAATCAGGGTTTTATAAAGTACGCTACTCACCTGTGAGGGTCTCAAGGTGCTGAGGGTGGAGGGGTGCAGCCCCAAATGTATGTATTGCGTATTTGTATAGCGCTAAACTGTCACCCAATGGTTATCCTGGCGCTTAGACTCTTTAAGACCATACGCGATGTTACGCTGCCACAATGTTTACATTTTCCTAGGAAAAAGATACGTTTTTAATCCTTTTTTAAAAGAGGAGAATTCCCCAACGCTTCTAAGAGACAAAGGTAAGGAATTCCACAGTTTGGCTGCAGTGAATCCAAAAGAGCGTCCGCCCATCCGGATCCTCAAAATCTTGGGAACTACCACCAGGTATGCCGACGAGGATCGCAGAGGTCTGGCTGGCGTACACCAGGAGAACAGCTCCTGCAGCGGAACTGGCCCCTGACCATGGAGGGCCCTAAAAACTAAGCATGATGCTTTGAAATAGATGCGCTGGTGGATTGGTAACCAATGAAGGTCCATGAGCGCCAACGAAGAGGAGTCAGGTCGCAGCCGAGAGAGAGCTAGCTTGGCAGCCATATTCTGTATTCGCTGCAGCTTACCAATCAGGATATCAGGCGCACCCAGAAGTAGTGCGTTGCAGTAATCAAGCCTGCTTAAGATAATACTACGCACTACCTCTGGTCGGGCACGGGCCGGAAGCATAGGAAGGATCTTGTGTAGCGTGCGAAGCAGCATTATACAAGAAGCCACTGTTTTATTCACGAACGCATCCAACTGTAAGTTAGATCCAAACATGACAGCCAGATTCCAAACAGAATCTGCCGTCACAGAAGTACCCTGGGAAGAGGTAGGCCAGAAGTCCGTCGGCAGAGGCCGTTGGGTGCGGTCCGTGGAACAATGCAATACCTCAGTTTTTGAGCTATTGAATTGCAAGGAGTTCTGACGCAGCCATTACGCAGTGGCCGTCATGCAGCAGTGGAAGGTCTCCTGAGACACAGCATCACTACCCTCAAGAGAGAAGATAAGCTGCGTGTCATCAGCGTAATTGATGACCGCAATACCAAAGGACCTAATCAGCCTGACCAAGGGACGGACATACAGATTAAATAAGATGGGGCTGATGGCCGACCCTTGGGGTACACCCTGTCCTACTCTCTTGATGGCAGATCTGTAAGGCGGCAAGGCTACCACCTGGTGTCTGTCACCAAGATAGGAGACCAGCCAGTCCTGAGCCAGGCCGGCCACCCCAATTTCCTCTAGTCTGCTGACCAAGATGGCATGACTGACTGTATCGAACGAGGCCGACATATCGAGCAGCACTAAAAAGGCTGCCCGACCAGAGTCGACTCGCGAACGTAGGTCGTCCAGAGTAACCACCAGTGCGGACTCAGTGCCATGAGCTGGCCTGAAGCCAAACTGAGCCACATCTAGGCAGGTATTAGTCTCCATGAAGCTGGACAGGTGTTTAGAGACCAGTTTCTCCAAGATCTTAATAGGAAAAGGAAGCAACGAAATAGACCTATAGTTCGCCGCAAAGGTGGGATCCAGCGTTGCCTTCTTTAAAAGAGGAGACTGGCAGCAGATGGACTAGAGAGGGGGAAAGAGCTCTTCCTGAAACATTTTCCAGAATTTATGGGATAGCGGGTCCAGGGGAGAACCTGACGACACACCGTTGTCAAAGAACCAGGACTTGAGGCTCTTCCTGAAGGTGTGCAGAGTGGGTGAGCGCCTGATGTTGACTGGGTGCTCATTCCAGGTCTTTGTTGCGACGTAGGAGAAGGCTCTTCCCCCTGCTCTGGTTCTGCAGATGCATGAGGTCTATGCCAGGGAGAGTTCGGCAAAGTGGAGGTTCCTTTTGGGTACTTGTACATAGACTCTCTCGTTGAAGTGTTTGGGTCTGATATTGTGGAGGGATTTGTAGGTGAGGGTGACTAGCTTGAAGGTTAATCTCTTCTCGACGGGGAGCCAGTAGAGGTCATGTAGGTGCAGGGTCATGTGCTCATGTCGTAGGTTTCAGAGGAAGACTCTGGCTGCAATGTTCTGGATGGTTTGGAGATTGTGTAGCAGGGTTCTGTTGATTCCGGCGTAGAGGGTGTTGCCGTAGTCCAGTCTGCTGGTTGTGAGTGTGTGGGTGATGGTCTTTCTGCATTCGGGGGGATCCACTTGAAGGTCTTGCTGAGGATGCGGAGGGAATTGAAGCAAGTGGAGGTGACGGCATTGATCTGGTGGGTCAAGGTGAGGGAGGAGTCTAGGATGATGCTGAGGATTTGGGCGTGGTCTGATGGAGTGGGTGGGTTTCTGAGGGCGGAAGGCCACCAGGTGTTGTCCCAGGCGGTGCAGGAGGGTCCGAGGACAAGGACCTCTGTCTTCTTTGAGTTGAGCTTCAGGCATCTGTTGTTCATCCAGGCTGCAATGTCCTTCATTCCTTCCTGGAAGAAGAGTCTGGTGTCTTCGGGTCTCTTTGTGAGAAAGAGGATGAGCTTGTGTCGTTGGCATAGGATACTATGCTGAGCCCAGGCTGTATGGTGACGGCGGTGAGGGGAGCCATGCAGATGTTGAAGAGCGTGGGGCTGAGTGAGGATCCTTGGGGTTCTCCACAGTGGATTTCTGTAGCTTCAGAGAGGATGGGTGGGAGTCTGATCCTTTGGGTTCTGCCAGAGAGTAAGGAGCGGATCCAGTCGAGGACAGTTCCTCATATACCAGCGTTGTGGTGTCTGGGTGCGAGAGTGCGGTGTGAGATGGTGTTGAAGGCTGCAGAGAGGTCCAGTAGGATGAGGGTTGCAGTGTGGCTCTGAATCAGTAGCATGCGGATGTCATCGGTGGCGGCAAGGAGGGCGGTCTCAGTGCTGTGGTTGCTACAAAATCCAGACTGGGAGGAGTCGAGGATGGCGTTCTCTTTGATTCGGACTTGTATAAAGAGAACAGCCACAGCACCAGGTATTATTCTCAGGAGCACCTGGTAAAGGGTCCCTGGACTCGTGCCTGCTATATTTTAAATCAGCATTGCTTTATTTGCGCCGCTTTTAACTTTAAGCACACTTGATCTTTCTGCTCACCTGTTTCCCTGTGCACTCGCATATTCACCAGTCCACCGCTGGAAGTTCAGTTTGTGTGGATGGAAGGCATTGCACATACCGGAAGTGAGAAATCTTCCTCGCACCGCAGGTCAGCAGCCCAGCAGCTGATACCTGCCCTTTAAAAATGGATGACTCTCACAACGCACAGCGGACGCGCACAGCGGGTGCACCGCTGGCACGCCGAAGGCGTGCCAAATGCAGTCATGTCTGCGCCCGTCCGCGCCTGGACCGGGCCCAGGGCCAGGAATCCTGGCTCTAATACACCAGCAGTACCCGATATCAGGATAAAATATTCCAGCAACAAGCTAAAGGAGATTCACCTTGCGACCAAATTACATTCTTATCTCGATCTACACACCTGCACATTAGATACTCACTCCCTTTTCAGCTGCTCCAATTGTTCTCCCAATCTGGATACTCACACTAAACCAGTATCATCGCAGATGTATCCCCTACAAATAACTCACTAACATACACATTCAGCTCTTATAAATTTATGCTCCCTTCCCAAACATTCATATGAAGGACATCTAACATGGGCTTCAATTGGAATTTCATAGAGCATATTGTCAAGCCCATTATCGCCGTTTTAGCGGCAGTTTTCTGCCGCTAAAACAGTGATAATTGAATCGCCTGTCTTGATAATATGCCCCTGAGTACCTTAACGAATTATTGCGACAAAAATCAAGCCTCCCATTTGAACCCATGAGCAATTAGCATAGCCTGATCAGAGTGAATATGATTTCATAGTGCAGTACAGGCGCACTATTTAATTCATATCATGGTTTTTGACCTCTGGTTGTCCACAAAATACAAAATTGAAGTCCAGCACTTGTACAAATTGGAACGGTGTCAAGGTGATGCCCCAGAGTGAGAATTTAATCCATATGAAATGCAGTGTGCCTAATAATTGTACTTCAAGAACACCATATTATTTTGCACCTGGTACTAAAAGCAATTACCATTTAAAGGTGAGCATATACATTTGTTTCCGAATCTTTTAAAAGGTTGTAAAACACAAATGCAGAAACTATTCGCTTCCATATTAAACTTACTTATGAGTTCTCCAGAGATATATAGGTCTAGTACAATAATATTCAGAAACAACTTACTCGTTCTGTTTCCAGTATACACCTTCTTAAACCGTTAGTACAAATGTATACAACAATTGCAGCTAAAACGGACCTACCCGGTTCGGGACTTTAAATCACAGACAAGATTGAAATGAGCAATATGTATTCATTACTGTAGGTGAACGTTCCTTGAGGTCAATGTGCATACACACTCTCTCTCTCTCTCCTATTATAGTTAATCTGCAGTAATGAAATGCAGACATTTTATGCACTTACCATATATATAGTTGATCAAATATGAAATATTGTCTTAAACTACCTAATCAGTCTTAATAGAATTGTTATACTGTTATAAATATATATAATCCTTCCTCCTTGCATTTGAAAAGAAATTCATATATTTGCTCTGCGGTTGCGTCACCTTTGTTCCTTAGCCGTGATGCAAAATGCTAGTATTTACAAAACCACTCAAGGGGCAATTTGTACCACTTTGCGTGGCTCTGTAAAGAAATGTATCTCAAAGCAGCAGTTTGAGCTGCATTGTGTTACATTTCATCGTGGAAGGCATTCCATGGGTGGAGCATGGACGTTCCCGTTCCCATTTGACAAAATCCAAGATTTACAGAGGTTTGCAAACCTGAGATTGCGTGAAATCGCTATGCTCCCATCTGATAGTTTTACATGGAAAAAAGTATTTTTCCGCCTCACTATTTCCTCTTTATATATGGGCTGTATTGTACAGCCTATGTAGAAGGAGATTATTGGGTCACAATTGTTTTTATGCATGACGGTACCCCTTCCTGCAATAAAACAATTTGCCTTGTACCACCGTGCAAGGGTGTCTGCGATTGGCACTAGGCTGCCTGAAGTACACCAGCACCATAAGAGAGCAGACATGCCCCGGTTACTTACCGGTAATCTTCATTACTCCGAGTATAGTCTTCCTCGCCACATGAGTTCCCTCCCCCCCTCCCTGTCTGGCTATCGGCTTCATTGTTTGCTTGGTAGTTCAGGCTGTTGGTTGGGCCGGCCCGCCTCTTATAGAGGTCAGGTGTGACTGGTCGGCCATGTTGGGAGGGTGTGGGAGGCTTTTTTTACTTTGGAGGGTTCTGTCGTGGAGCTGAAGCTCACTATGTAAGTCATGTGGCGAGGAAGACTAACGAGGAGGTAATGGGCCATTAGGAGCACTTGTATTATACAATTGTGAGGCCACAACATTTTTTGCATAACTGTAGATTAACCACATTTGCCACAAACTCTATCATCTGCTGCATAATCTGCAGATTTCAAGAAAGAAAATTGTTACTAGCTCAAACGGTTCAAAGGCTAATACAACTGCTGCAACAGGTGTTGCCACAGAGTGGAAGGCCATTTGCAGATGTTGACTGGTCACCTTTCTGTTGCTTTAGCTGTATTTTAGTGTTAAATTGGTACTAATAAGGTGCAACCAATGCTCAGAGTTAACAGTTTTAAATTGGCAAATGTATGAAGTAATAATATCACAAACTGTGCTGCATTAAGCTGCATAATTAGCTTTTTCTCGCCTCATAATTTACTCAACCCAAAACACATAATTTAGCCCTCCCCTGCCACAAAAACCCAGTGGCTCTGATCTCCGTGCATAGGGCGCGTTTACTGATTTCTCCCTTTTATGCAATGCAGCGCAGCAAGTGCCACTGCATTGCATGAAAGGTTAGTAAATGTGTCCCTTTGTATTTTGACAAGCTATGTTGTGTTTATAGCAGTATTCGTTGCCATTAGTACGCATTGCTTTTTCCCAGTTAAAAAAATCTTCTGAAGGATATATCTCTGACATTGTTTGTCATCCCAAAATATCTTTTGTGGACTAATTAATTAGTATGTCTCTCCTAACCGCTGATATGAATGCAGATTCTGGGATTTCATTTTCTGAATTGGTGGTGGGCCTCTTGGTAATTGTCTTCTATAAAAGCAGAAAACACTGCTGTTTCTAGTTATTGTTTAGTTTCACTTTGTGTGCTCCTTTCAAACCAAATATTTGGGGTTTTTAATAAACGTTTGCCAAAGGGCAAGGAAATGTCACAAGCATATGGTAGGGTGGCCAGATTTTGAAAGGGAAAAACCGGGGCAGGTGAGTCATGAATGTAGTTCTAAAGCATTTCATGTTACTTTTATGTCTGGCCTGACCAGTTTTTTTTTTGACTTGGCTGTATATTTTTGACGCCGTTATCGAATACTCACAAAGTTTTTTTTTAAAAACTGTGCCATGGGTTTTATTGTTTATGGAAAGTTTTCCGTTGAGCGGGTACATAGAAAAAGCAGGGATGAGGTGAGAAATGTGTGTTTCCCGTGTTAATTTCCATAGATCCTTTAGACATGACTATAGCTGAAACTGCTGGATGGAGTTTCACGAAATTTGGCAGAAAGGTAGGTCTTGGTTTAGAAAATTACTTTTACTTATTTGGTTCTTATTCTTAGTCTTTGAGATATAAACTGAAATCCACATTTGTATATCTAGGGACACTAGATATGTATATCTGATCGGCTGCCAACACTTCGACCAGGAAGTACTGGCAGTCACCTTGGGACTCGGCCTGAGTTGAGTTCCAAGATAAACATAAAAATTAAAGTCAAGGGAGCAGCGTAGGAATGCCCTGAGGCCCTTAGCCTACTACTGGGGTCCCACAGCGACTCAGCCAGGGCCAAACAGCATTATTTTAAAATAGTTATTTTGAGGCAAAGATTGTGACAGATTTGTGAATTTGGAGCCAAACAAAAAACAACCACAGTCTCCTGTGTTTGTTTTCACTTTAGCCCCTGGGTAGGCCTGGTCCCGTTGGCATACCAGTATTGAATAAGAAGAAGGGGTGCTCACAGGCCCCACTGCTTGTTCTCCTCCTAGCCCCGGGAACCCCCACCTCCATGGGGCTATATTTTAATTTAGAAGGCGGGCCGTGCAGACCCCTCCATTGGGCTTCTTGAGCCTACGGCACAACCACCTCCCCGGCACTTTTCATCAGTAGTGGCGGGGGCCACATGCACACCATCCTGGGGCTTTAATATGACTTGGGAACCATCAACTCCCTCGGGCCAAATAAATAAAGATGCGAGGGCCGGCAGACACCCCCTCCCCATGGCCAAATTCTATTTAAAACTGAGGGGACCATATAATGCCCTGGGGACTACCAAATCCCCCGGGACGGCCAGTAGAAACTGAAGGAGGGGGCCTTCTGGATCCATTATTGGCCCTGGGGACAGCCATTCCCCAGGGTGACTTCTGATATCAATAGCAGTTTGTTTTGCGGGAGCTGTGACAGCTCCTACCAAGCGAGAGCAAACACTAACCTTGCTTCCAGCAAGAGGGATCTGTCAAACAACTCCTGATTGCTGGAAGCAGAGTTTTTATCTATTTCCCTGCCTGTTGGCATGAGGGCAGGGAAAACAGATGACAGAATTGTTCCCACATGCAAGAAACAGCATTTTTAGCTGCTTCATATGTGTGGAAGCAATGTCGGCTCCAGCTGGAGGCGGCAAGATGACAGGTACCGTGGGGGATTGAGGCTCCAACGTGATACCCAACAATGGTCACTGGGTGCCCTGGGTGGCCTCCAGGGCACCCAGGAGCAAGAAGCCAGGCTCCAGGGGATGGGGCCCCCGGGGGAAAAATTGGCCTGGGGAATTTTGGATATTCCTAGGGAGATGAAGTCCCTGGGCCAAAACTGACCTGGGGAGATGGGCCATGTGGCCCCATTTAACTTTTGACTAGGCCAGGGTTGCCCTAATGCTTAATTCACAGAAATGTAACCTCAATAGGAAGCACATACGTATATAAACATAGCAGTTGCCCCAATTAAAGCACCACTTCTGTAAAGAAGATATGGACCATGACTTCCTGGGCTTGAAGAAGGCAGAGCAAGTGTGTTCTCTCAGCAATCCCATGTTAAAAGACGAGCTGAAATGCTTCCTGGTGGTGAATGCATTGTTGATCTATTGGAGTGTGATGGAGCAGGCTGAAGAGCAAAATTTTGTTCTAACCTTTGAAGTTAATCTCCCATAATGAATAACTTAACTAATATGCATGTGGTGAAATTATTAATCAACTTAGTTTAAAACTGCAATTATCAGTACACGCGGGATAAACTAATGTGCTTTATGTTGCAAACGCAAAGAAGAAAATAATAAACTAACCTCGTCTATTGTCTTTGTCAGTATTAAATGCAGCTGTTTAACTAATGGCATGTGCTTATTATGTGTGCTTATGTTATATCTTTTTGTGACAAAAGCTCATGGAGTTCACGCAGTTCCTGAAGGAAAAGTAAATATACTGCTGCATATATGTGCTTCTGCTAGGTAGCATAATTAACCCTGTTAATTATTAGAAGGGGGGAGGGTGACAGAATGGGTCTCAATTCTTTAATGAATTGATGTCTTATGTTTTTTTAATAATAGTTTCCGAATTGAGGCCTAAAAGGTGGCCTAGAAAATATGGCTGAAAGCACGGCAGACGTGAAACCTTGTCCAGAGTGAAGTATTGGCACGTACGCATCTGTGAGGATTTTTGCTGCTCTGACATTATTAATTGAAAAACAGTTTCTTGGTCAATTTAAACGTACACAAGAAGAATAAGCTTCAAGGACAGGATTCGTGAAAGTCTGCCAAGGTCAGGAAGTAAAAAGTACAGAACTCGAAGAAAAAAGTTACTCTTTCGAGGAAGCCAAATGTTATGGAAGAAAAAGAAAATAGGGCTTATGTGAAGCCCGGATTTGCTAAATTCAGAGATGACCTAACAGTGGACTGACATGGGTCAGCCAAGGAGAAGCCTGGATTCCATTGAAAGAATGTGAAATGTAGAAGTTTAGCTAGAGAAAAGGTATAAAACCTGACACTTGGGTCGGGGAACAACGCTTGCTTCCCGATTCCTGAATGACGTGCTGTTGGACTTTTGGCGCACGTAAGGACAGCAGACTTTAAATGATATTTTCCTTTTCAGGTGAAGCGAGAAATAGACAGGGAAATAGATTTAGGGTATGGAAACTGTTATTTGCTAATATTTCATGATTCTGAACTTGCTTAAATAATGTCAGTTTATTAATTATTTTCCTAATAAAATGCTGCTTTCTTATTTGCTTATAAAATAAAGGTTCTAAAATGTAAATACTCTTTCTTTATGGAGAATAAAGTAAATAAAAATTAGATTTGAAAAAGACAAGCTGGTCTTGTTTAATCATGGTCCAGTTACTATCAGTTGATCCAATCGCCTAATGTGGTTTGATTTAACAAATGACAAATGTTAAAATCCATGGTAAAAGGTGATAAACTGCAGATGTATATAGAATTGTAAATATTATGTGAATAGATCTTAAATCATACCACTAGATTCAGTTGCTCAAAAATTGTCTCATTTGTGTTATGGGCCTGTTTAAGTGTTTCATAATTAATGATGAGTATTGAGGTGATAGATAGTATTTGTGAGACAGTTTTTCAATAGGAGCGCTGGATCAATTTCTTGGTAGCAGAGTTACTATGGTAACTGACATGTTACATGGTAATACATAGGATACATGTCTAAAACATGCTAAGTTTGTTCAGTTGTTACATGTAGTCGAAAGGATTTTTCCAGCAGTGTGAAAATTCCTAGTTGTGCCGGCATGAGTAGTGTGACAGGTGAAGTTACACAGTGCATTTGTTCTGTTTCAAAATAGTGGTATCGCCGTATATCACAAGTGTTGTGGACGTACAGCACAAGTTTAGGGATTTTAGGTGTGTAAGGTAGAATGTATAGCGAAGATTGTCTATGAAATCGTAGCTTTCGAGTATAGGGACTTCTGTCCTGTTTTAAAACTCACTGTGAAAAGAGTAGTAGAATTTATCTAAGCTTGAGTGAAGGGTAAGGAAATGTCGTCTATCTTACTGGCGAGTGAGTATTTCTGTAAGTGGGTTAAAGTCCTACTAAAGATTTATGTATGAATGGTTAGGGATTTTTCCGTATGAATGTGTGTAAATGAATGGGTAAAGTAGCCTTACTTTATTGACAAATTTAAATATTCTGTGAAAATAGCTTCGTCTATTTCATGCGAAAGAATACTTGATTGTTTGAAAAGACTATCACTTTATTTAGCGAAACAGACAAATGGTTTGTTTTTGTGGTGTTACTAACTGAATTCTATTGAAAGGTTTGTAAATATGGCACAGTGAACATTTTTTGTAAAGGAGGTGTCAGTGTAAGGAGCGAAGGCAGAAACAGAAGCTTCAGCGGTAGCATACGTCACACAAGTTGCGCTGTGATTGGCTAACATATGTCACAGTATTCGCGCACAGATTGGTTCACGTGACAAAACGAGCTTACAGCTGATTGGCTTATTCTAAAAAGCAGTATTTCTATAGGTTGAGCAGAACAGTGACGTAGCTTAACCTGATTAGTTAGTTAGTGAGGTTCGCGCACAGATTGGTTGGTGTGGTGAAATAACAAGGAAGTTGTATCGATCTTTACCAAAGCAAGGAAAATTTGTTTAAAAGACGTGGATTATTATTATTTGAAAGGGAAAAAGAAACCTTCATGGTTTCAGAAGTTGAAAAATAAAATTAAACCTGACAAGAAAATTTCAACGCGAAACGGAAGATTAATTCATAAATACAAAACACCTGCAGCCTATATGTTAGGTGAATATGGTTACCATACTTGTCTTTGGATTGAGAATTGGATGAAATATACTGAAAATGATGGTATATTAGCATGGCCAGAAGATGGATCATTTAACATTGCGGTTTTGAGAAACTTAAGAGAAAGGATGATGGAACTTGTACCAAAGCCTAGACCTACTCAATTTGAAGCTTCGGTTGAATGGGAGGATGAAATGTTTGAATTAGAACAAGAAAGTAGGGGAATATCAAAAGGAACAGGATTAGGTCTCGATAGGGAAACACATCAGGATAGAATGCATCGATGGAGAAAAGCAGACAAGTGTGATGGTTTGTATCCAGTGAGTCTAATTGATGACGCAACTGGTAAAAAATGTTCCCAAAAGAAAAAACATGTTAGAGAGGAGAGTGATTCAGAAGATGCGGTATTAGAAGAAATTTATACCAGAAAACCACCACCTTCTCAACCAGTTTGCACACTTCTCCAAGTGCCCCTCCAAGAGAAATAATTAATGAGACATCTCCCGAAACAAATCCGAATTATAAGAGAACATCTGAAAGAGTGGAGACATCTCCAGAGACAAATCAGAGCAACAGAAAAACACCTGAGAGAGTAGAAACGGGATGTAATTCAAATATATCAGGAGAAAATAGTAATTTTACTGAAACTCCAGTTCCTAAAGAAATGAAACCCCGAGAAATGGAAATAGAACAGAAAGGCATGAGGGATTGCCAGATACATCAGAATACATTCGTTCTGCGAATTAATTAATACAGCAGTTAACTAAAAGCATGGAAGCAGTACAGTGCCTGTAACAATAGGACCTGTTCTCCCAGTGTTTGATCAAAAGGAAATTAGACATTCAGCTTTAACTGTTCCATTAAATTCAGAAATACAGAAAGTGACTGAAAACTTTTATTCAGATTTAACCGAAATACATCGAGAAAAAATTATGATGCCAGATTTAACTTTTAATCAAAGTTTGTCATGTAAAACCCCAACAGGTGCAGATTCTGATTCTGGATCTCCGGTAAAAAGTTTAAGTAAAATAGGTTTAACGCAAACCCCAGAATGTAAATTACTTGATGTTGCAAAATTGAAAGCAGACATAGAAGAATTAATAATTGGAATTATTCATTATTTGCAAAAGCATAACATTGAAAACAAAAAACAGATATGACCAATTAGAGGAAATGGCTTTTGAATTAGAAATAGATTTAAGGAAGCAGAAGAGTTTGCAGAAAAATTATAGAGTGGATTTCTCTGAAAAAGACATTCAAAATCTGAATACTGCTGGAAGAATAACTCATATAAAAGATTTAATTGTGATTCTGAGAAATTGGGGTGAATTAAGTAAATGGAGAGCAAAATGGGCAAAGAAAAAGATGAAGACACAAGAAGTTTAGCTTTTTCCTATCAAAGAAAAGGAGAAAGTGGCAAATGAATTTCCAATAAGAGAAATAGCAGGAGGTGGCTATGTGCATGTTCCTTGGACAAGGCAGGACATTTTAATGTTTACAATTGATTTTCCCCGATTAAGAGAAAAACCTGTAGAATGGTATCGACAGGTGGACAGATTTGTGAAGGTTTCAAAAGTCCTGTGGGTTGATCTTGATGGATTCTTTGGCATAGTTGTCCCATCAGATCTTTGGACAGAATGTAAAATTTCTTTAGATTGGCCTAGAGAAGAACCCTCTTGAAATAAGGTAACAGGTGCCCCTTTGCCAGATGTAATGAAAATGTATGATAAAGTAATTGTAATTTTGAAAAACAAAATTCCCCCAAAAGAGGTGGATTGGGTTAAAATAGACAGAACAACACAAGAGCCAAAAGAATCAGTACATTCATTCTATGAAAGATTACTGCTGGTATTTAAATAATACAGTGGTTATGAGCATCTACGTGAAAAGGACATGAGCCATTTTATATACAGATTTGTATATGGCTTAAGACCTGAATTGGTGAAATGATAAGATCTGGAGTTGTTGGCTGGCAGTCACTCACAGTGGATGATATTTTGAGAAAGGCAAAATACTGTAATGATGAATTAGATGCAAAACAAAAGAATCTGAAAGAAAAAGCTATGTGGGCACAGGTAAAAGTGGCTGAACAGCAAATAGCAACTTTAAACAAAAATGTTGATCAGAATCAAGGGAAATTCAACGGTAATTATAATAAACCAAAATTGATGGGAAACATTGAAGAGTTAAAAAAGAAACTCCCATGTTTTAATTGTGGCAAAATTGGACACTGGAAGCGCGTGTGTAAGAATCCGCCCAGAAATTTTGTAAATAATACATCATTAAATCCACAGATGCAGAATGAGATGAATGAGCAGCAACAGCTACAGCAACACATAGTGAATCAGCAAAGTCAGATACCACAACCGCTACTTCCAAACTGTGTAAATGTGCAGCGATACAATACAGAAACAGGATTCTGCGGAGGTGAACAGGTAAACAGATCACCGAGAGTGAATGTGTCAAATGTGTCTCAACAATTTTGGACGAAAGAAGATGGGGGGGAATGAATCTGAGGATTACTTCTGACGGTGCCTGAGAGAGGAGGAAGAGTGTGTGCTTGGAGCTACTCTTGAGTTAGATCAATCTGGTCTATTTGTGAAGGGTAAAGTGAATGATGTAGAAATTACTTTCCTATTGGATACATGTGCTACCCGTTCTACTGTTAGATCAGTGGAAATAGAAAAGCTGCCTCTCCCTGGTGAAAAGATCCAAGTAGTAGGTGTAGCTAATCAGCAAATTAAAACAGATCTAACTGAACCAGTTGAAGTTGAGATAGGTGCATTTAAGGACATGCATAGATTTGTAGTTTGTGATAGCAGTCCTGTAAATCTATTAGGTTGGGATATCCTCAGCAAGATGAATTGCGCACTATATTGCTCACCTGGTGGTATAGAGCTTCAAACTCCAGAAGAGAATGGACTTTACAAATTAACAATGTCAATGGTTGAGGCAGAAGAAAGTAAATTATTTCCTGTGTTTGATAAAAATAATTTGCCTGAAGAATTAAAAGACACAGTAAATATACAAATTTGGATTTCACTGGAGATGAAATGGGTTTGATGAAAAACGTAGATTGAGTACAAATTACATTAAAACAAGGAGCAGATTACTCAAACATTCCTCAGTATGAAATGAAACCAGAAGTGATTGAAGGTGTTACTCCTGTAATAGACAAATTCATAAAACAAGAAGTTCTAAGAGAAATCGAGAGTAGCCCATGTAACTCACCGATTATGGGAATTAAAAAGCCAAACAGAACTTTCAGAATTGTTCAGGACCTGAGAAAAGTAAACAAAATTGTTGTCCCATGTTGCCCAGTTGTACCAAATCCAGCGGTGATATTGTATCAGATTCCGCATGATGCCTAATCGGATACAGGTATTGATTTATGCAATGCATTCTTTACTGTTCCATTGCATTCAGAAAGCCAACAAATGTTTGTGTTCCAGTTCAAAGAGCGTATATTAGCATGGTTTAGAATCCCACAAGGGTACACTGAGAGTCCATCCATTTTTAACCAATTGCTCAAGAAATCTCTGGAAAATCTAGAATTACCTGGAAATTCTACGTTAGTGCAGTATATTGATGATCTCCTTGTAGCTGCAAAAACAAGAGATAACTGCGTAACAGACACCATTACTTTTTTAAATCATCTGCCAGATGAGGGACATAAAGTGTCACCTGCAAAATTACAGTATTGCAAACAAGAAGTAAACTATCTTGGTCACAGAATTGAAAAGGGAATCAGACAAGTGATAACAGAAAGAAAAAAAATGATTCAAGCAATGCAACCTCCAAAAACAAAGAGACAGGTTAGAATGCTTCTAGGAATGGTAGGTTATTGTCGCCAATGGATCAGTGGATTTTCAGTAATTGCAAAACCACTGCAGAGACTGACAAAAGCAGATATAAAAGACCCAATTAAATTAACAAAAACTGAATTAGAAGCTTTTGAACAGTTAAAGAAAAGTTTGTGTGAAGCTCCAGCTTTGGGAATGCCTGATTATGAAAAAGAGTTTGAGCTGTATTGCAGTGAAAGAGAAGGATGTGCATTATCAGTTCAGATTCAAAGACATGGAAGACTGAGAAAGCCAATAGCATATTTCTCAGCTGTTCTTGACCCTGTTGCAAAAGCATTACCAGGTTGCTTAAAAGCACTGGCTGCAACAAGTGTGAGTATGGAACAAAGTGAAGGAATAATAATGGGATTTCCAGTGAAAGTTTATGTGCCACATTCAGTTGAGATTCTCCTCACTAGAAGCAAAACACAGCATTTGACAAACAACAGGTTGACAAAATAAGAAAAGATTATTCTTGGTTCAGATAATGTCTCGATTTTGAGATGTGTGAATTTAAATCCTTCCACATTGTTACCTGACACTACTGAAACAGAAGTCAGAGATGAGGTTGATCATGAATGCCTGGATGTATTAGAATATTGTACAGAACCAAGGCCGGATATTAAAGATGTCCCGTTGCCTGAATCAGACTTAGTTTTGTTTGTTGATGGTTCATGCTTAAGAACAGATGATGGTGTTCTGTGTGCAGCATACTCAGTGTGCACTGTTGCAGATGTAATGAAGCCTCCAGTCTCAAAGGAATTCGTTCAGCTCAAGTGGCAGAATAATTGCTTTGATTGGTGCATGTGAATTGGGAAAAGATCAGAAGATTACCATAGTGACTGATTGTCAGTTTGGTTATGGTGTAGTCCATGACTATGGCCAGCTTTGGCCTCAAAGAGGTTATTTAACTTCTGCGGGATCACCAATAAGAAATGCTCAGTTAATTAAAAGACTAATTGACGGAATTCAGCTACAAGAAAAAATTGCTGTAGTGAAATGCACAGCTCACAAAAAGGGAGAGGACTATATAACTTTGGGAAATGCATATGTTGATGCAATTGCAAAATTTTGCGCAAAACAAAATGTGTCTGTAAATCGGGAAAAAAATAATGAACATGTTTTGAACTCACTTATGCTAATATCTGTAGTTTAAACTTGGCAAGGAGTAAAACAGTTACAAGATGAGGCAAGTGATGAGGAAAAATACACATGGCTAAAAGCAGGTTGCAGGCAAAGAGAGGAAGATGAGATCTGGGTTTACAAAGATGACAGACCAGTAATGCCAGACGGCATGATTACTGACATGGCACGCATGTACCATGGTCCAGGACATATTGGAAGAGACTCTATGATTAGATTATTTAGGCAAACTTGATACAATCCAAAATTCAGAATAATTGCAGCTTCTTTTTGCCAGAGATGTCTTATCTGCCAACAGATTAACCCAAACAGAAAAACTGTTGTAAGCATGGGAACCATAGGACAGGAGGGTGGTCCATTTACCAGAATACAGATTGATTTTTTTGAAATGCCACGTCACAACAGACTAAGATATGTTTTGGTAATAATCTGTTTGTTTACGAGATGGGTGGAAGCATTTCTAACATGTCACAATGATTCAATTACTGTGGCAAAATTGCTTTTGAGAGACCTCATACCAAGGCATCGTTTTCCAGTGTCGATTGAGACAGATCGCGGCACACATTTTGAAAACAGATTGCTAAAACTGATTTGTGAAGCAGTAGGAATTAAGCATAAATTGCATTGTGCCTACAGACCAGAAGCATCAGGTGTTCTTGAGCAAGTGAATGGTACAATAAAAAACAGGATAGCTAAGATGTGTTTAGCAACAGGAATGAAGTGGACAGATGCACTTCCACTTGTTTTGATGACTTTGAGAAGCATTCCAGATAGAAAAACTGGTTTGAGCCCCCATTAGATACTTATGGGAAGGGTCATGAGACAAGCATTTGTTCCAGTTGATAAACTACTGAGCATAAATGATAGCACCATTATTGATTACTGAAAACATCTATCTGACGTGGTGACTTATGTGTTCCACCAGGTAGGAACTGAAGTACTTTCAAAAGAGAAAGAACAAGCTCATGATCTGTTGCCAGGAGACTAGGTTAGGACAAAGGTACAGAGAAGGAAGCATTTCCTGGTACCAAGATGGCAAAAGGCAAGACAGGTGATAATGGTCACAACAAATGCAATAAAGTGTAAGGGACTGAAAAGATGGATTCATGCTAGTTGTACCATACGTGTCCCTCCACCTGAAAATCCTGGCGTTGAAGGTGATACAACAGCTGATTCAGATTCAGAAGAAGAATCTGAAAGAAATCCAGATTCTGAAGATCGACAAGAGAGTCGCGATCTGGAAGATTCAAATGCGAATGAGGCATTGAATGAAAAAAATGAAGAAGTTGTGATACAAGATTCTGAAGAAGAAAATTATAATTATCTTCTAGATCAAGTAGCAGAAGAGCAAACCGAACAAGAAGTGATTCAAGATTAAGATCAGGAGAGTATTGAAAAGCAGATTGGAAACTTTGGAAGAAGGAACGAAAATTCTGAAACTGGTGGACTGGAAATAATTGAAGAAGAAGAAGAAGAAATTCCAAGTACCAGCTATAAGGATGCTGTTCCTAACAAAGTGAAACTGCCGAGTAAAGAAGTACCTGAATCTGAAGAAGAATCCGATACAGAAAAACTGATAATTAATGAATCAGTCGTTAACACAGAAAGTGAAACAGATGACAGTGGAGATGAATCAAAAGAGAAAAGATCAAGGAAAAGAGCTTGGAGAGTGGAATATAATTTGACAGAGCCAAAAAGGAGGTTAACAAGAAAAAAAGACAATTGGCCAAGTGAAA
The DNA here is from genome assembly GCF_964263255.1 of Lissotriton vulgaris. Classification (NCBI taxonomy): domain Eukaryota; kingdom Metazoa; phylum Chordata; class Amphibia; order Caudata; family Salamandridae; genus Lissotriton; species Lissotriton vulgaris. Next base: position 1,650,878,407 of record NC_141689.1, read on the forward strand.
ATGAAGGCCTAAAATTCAAATTAGTGAATAAAGCAAAAGAGCAGGTGAATGAGATTACAAGTCAAAAAGAAGAAGACTTGAATAAGAAAAAGCAAACAGGAAAAAGAATAGAAGTGATCAGTAGCAGGCCAAAGAGAACAGTAAAACCAAATCAGAAGTCTAAGTCTCCTGAGTGGAGCTACATAATAATCCCACCAGTGGTAGAAGTAAAAAATAGTTGATTCAGATGATGAAAGTGATAATGATTGATTTCATTCTTTAAGGTGACACAAGGTTGAAAAAATTGTGTCAGTAGACACTAGGTCGAAGAAATTGTGTTAGCTGAAAAACACATTTGATGTAAGACATAAGGTCGAAGAAAATCTGTAAGAAAACAAAGTTTTCTGATAAAAGAAAGAGGGGAGTATATTTAGTGATTTTTCAATTTTTAATTTAATTTTTATTTTTATTTTTAGTAAAGATGCCTTCCTATAATAATAATTCGAGATGCTCAATTCTCAGAAGATGTTGCAAATTGTCTTTAATTTGTGTAATTTTGATAATTTTAGTTTGGTTAATTTTAGCTGTCATTTTCCCTTTTGGAAGAGATAAAGAGATGTATAGAGCTAAGATGACTAGTAAAGTTGTGGTCAATCATGACAAAATTGATGACCCTAATAAGATTATTGTACATAAACCAGAGAATCATCAAGATAGATCTGTGGGAGAATTTTCTAGAAATACTTTTTCAAGACTTTTATCTAAATATGTTAAGGTGATGAACGCAAAAGATTGCTATGTTTGTGTGAAATTACCAACTTCTGTGTCAGAAGGCGTTACTTATAATATGCTTCCTATTACTTATGGTATAACCTGTAGTGTGATAGCTAGTTTGTTTTATAAAACTGGACGTCTGGAATATTATTTTTCAGACTTTGATGAGATGTTTGCAAATTTATAAATTGTAGAAAGCTTGAATAAAGTGAAATATGCTAAACAGATGAGGGAATAATTTTTCCTAGTGAACTTACATATGAGTATGCTTTTAAAAATAATCTAACATGTAAATTGAGAACAGAAGAGAAATGTTTTTAAATATAGTGGAAGAGAGGAGGGCAATTTATAAGCAAAACGAAATGACGAAATAAGACAAAGTCTAAATTTTGGCAGATGGAAGATGAAAAGCTTAATGGTAAAAATGTAAATGTCGCAATTCACATAGATAAACCTGTTAATGGAAAAATTTGTATAAGAAGAGATACTACCCAATTTGATCATTATTTTGTAGGTGCAAGTCAATGTGAAGATACTTATCATATTGCAGGGGGTTGGGGATTTGAAGAAGGCAAAGATCCAATTTTTCCTGGAATTTATTTTATCTGTGGAGATAAAGCTTATTACAATCTCCCGAACCACTGGTATGGGACATGTTTTGTAGGTTTAGTTTTTCCCAAAACTTTTCATGTAGATAGAAATGCAAAAGGTTCCTTTGAAATTGGTAATCACTTGAGTAGATTTAGAAGGGAAAGCTTTTCAGAAATATTAGGAGATATATTTGGTGCATTAATACCTATGGTAGAAATAACCCTGAATGCAAACAAAATTAGAAAAATATCCACAATTGTTGATAGATTGTCAACAGACACTGCAGGTGGATTTCAATTAGTAGACACAGAACTTGTTGCCATGAGATCCATGGTAACTCAGAATCGTCTTGCATTAAACATTCTGCTAGCAAAAGAAGGTGGAGTAAGTGGGATATTACATGTTCAACATTGCTGCACATATGGAAAGGGGCGACCACTCGGTCCCCCCGAACGTATGGCGGAGTGCCTCGATCCCCCCGGGAAGCCATTTTTTGGCGGGAGGCGCGTCTCGGCTGGTATGCCCAAAGCGGCGTGGCCGGGGCGCGCTTGTTCCCGCCCTAGAGTGGGCTGGCCTAGACACTGACGTAGCCAGCCCCGCCCCCGGGACGGGCAGGGGCGGGTTTACGCCCGCCCTGAAGACGGATAAAAAGAGACGCAAGACCAGAAGACGTCCTCTTGTTCTTGTGCTCCGAAGCTGCACCTCCTCGCTACACAAGAGGTCACCGCCGTCCATAGTCATAGTACATTTGGGGGGCAATGACTTAGTCACCACCGGTAGACGACTTCTCCTGGAGGCTATGCTTTCCACGGTAAGTTGGTTAGCAAGGAGAGTTCCGGGGTGTATAATTGCGTGGTCTCATATGATCCCACGAAAAGTGTGGCGGGGGGCTATCTCGATCCCTGCTTTGAATCATTCCGTTAAGAAATTGAATAACAAAGTGAGTAGGTTGTTCCGTTCCAAGACATTGCATTCGATCTCGCATAGTTGTATTAATGATGACAGTATGTATTTGGGGGATGGTGTGCATTTGTCGAGGGTGGGCAATGAGTTACTCATAGGAGACTTCCTAGCTTGGTTAAAATCGTTAAAACATGACCTTTAGGTAGGAGTTTGGTGGGGGGTCCGGATAGCCGGTCAACTATCCGGACCTGTGGCGGTAAGGTCATGATCGGTGAGCACTAATTGGTAGATCCCTATGAGTGGGCGTCACCCAACACGGATGGGAGCGCTCGGGAGAGGTGGCCATTGGCCCCTCAATGGGGAGGCGGTCCCGTCTAAGGGCGGGTCGCCGGAAGTTAAGGAAAGGCGGTCAAGGCCCCTTCCTGTGTAGGAGGGGTTACAGCCCCCTCCTGGGGAATTTCCCGGGGCCAGTGTCATCTGCGACGGCAGAGACGGTAAGTTGTGTGGGGTGGGGGGAGGTCCACGATACCTTCTAGATACCACACACAAGTGTTCGAACGACCTTTAAATGGCGTCGAGTCTTAAGTGCCCCCGTCAAGTCAAGGGAAATTGTTTGTAGTTGCACTTGAGGTAAGCCTCTGTGCTGTCGCCCTTCCCAAGTGGGAGGGGTAAGTCTGGTTAGGGATCTTGACACCGGTTATGACCTTGCCGTTGGCCCTTAAACGTTAGGATGTACAATTTCAGTGTTTATAGAGAATGTTTTTGTAGGATGCTAGTTCGGCTAGGAGAACCTCTGTATTAGAGAATGCCAAACATCGCAATGTGATAATGAAATTGTACATAACATGAAACGTTTAAATGTTTAATTTTTTGTTTTAATAAATACGGCCGCGGGAGGGTCACTCCCTCCCACATCCAAAAACTTTAAAGAACTGTTTCCGGTTTCCCTACTTTCGGGATCGTGTTGAGAGGGGGTGGCGGGTATCTCAGCCATATGGAAAGGGGCGACCACTCGGTCCCCCCGAACGTATGGCGGAGTGCCTCGATCCCCCCGGGAAGCCATTTTTTGGCGGGAGGCGCGTCTCGGCTGGTATGCCCAAAGCGGCGTGGCCGGGGCGCGCTTGTTCCCGCCCTAGAGTGGGCTGGCCTAGACACTGACGTAGCCAGCCCCGCCCCCGGGACGGGCAGGGGCGGGTTTACGCCCGCCCTGAAGACGGATAAAAAGAGACGCAAGACCAGAAGACGTCCTCTTGTTCTTGTGCTCCGAAGCTGCACCTCCTCGCTACACGTGAGCTCGGGACAGAACGAAGAGCCAATTTTGACCCACCCACCAGCCCCTGAGGACAGCAAGTTGTTGTGCAATAAAGTGAAGTTTATAAGTATGTTTTGCTGTTTTCGTTTACAGGTTATGAAAGTAGCAGTTTTGTTGTTGATCATAATAAAGTTTAGTGAATACCGTTTAGGTTGTTACGATTAAGATGACTTGATGTATTGTTGCATTAAACATGATCTTTCGGTCGTAGCGACCAGTGTTTTCATAGGTTCGAATGAGAATTGTCGTATTTATTTTTGGTAGGCGGTAAGGTCATGATCGGTGAGCACTAATTGGTAGATCCCTATGAGTGGGCGTCACCCAACACGGATGGGAGCGCTCGGGAGAGGTGGCCATTGGCCCCTCAATGGGGAGGCGGTCCCGTCTAAGGGCGGGTCGCCGGAAGTTAAGGAAAGGCGGTCAAGGCCCCTTCCTGTGTAGGAGGGGTTACAGCCCCCTCCTGGGGAATTTCCCGGGGCCAGTGTCATCTGCGACGGCAGAGACGGTAAGTTGTGTGGGGTGGGGGGAGGTCCACGATACCTTCTAGATACCACACACAAGTGTTCGAACGACCTTTAAATGGCGTCGAGTCTTAAGTGCCCCCGTCAAGTCAAGGGAAATTGTTTGTAGTTGCACTTGAGGTAAGCCTCTGTGCTGTCGCCCTTCCCAAGTGGGAGGGGTAAGTCTGGTTAGGGATCTTGACACCGGTTATGACCTTGCCGTTGGCCCTTAAACGTTAGGATGTACAATTTCAGTGTTTATAGAGAATGTTTTTGTAGGATGCTAGTTCGGCTAGGAGAACCTCTGTATTAGAGAATGCCAAACATCGCAATGTGATAATGAAATTGTACATAACATGAAACGTTTAAATGTTTAATTTTTTGTTTTAATAAATACGGCCGCGGGAGGGTCACTCCCTCCCACATCCAAAAACTTTAAAGAACTGTTTCCGGTTTCCCTACTTTCGGGATCGTGTTGAGAGGGGGTGGCGGGTATCTCAGCCATATATACCTGATAAGAGTCAGAACATAGAAATGTATATTAAGAATATTACAGAGTTACAAGTGAAATAGTACCCATAGAAGATGAAAGTTTTACAGAACGCTTGGGTAAAAGATTTGCAACAATTAAGCGCTGGTTTCAAGAGATTGGTAGTTCAATTATAGGTAAAATAGTTTTCCCTTTAATAGTCATAGCTATAATAACACTTTTGTTTAAAATAAGTTGCATGATACACAAGAGAAGAAAACACTTAATAGAAAAGAAAAGGATTTACAATCTCAGAAAAGAGAAAGAAGAAGAGATAGAATTAGAACAGTTTCGGAGAACTCAATATGAAAAATGCAGAAAAACAGATGAATCTAAAGTTTTGAAATACTAATATTAAGAAAGTCCAAAACATGTTCAAGGGTTGAAAATTTATAAAATGTTGGGTATTGTTTGGTGATTTTGAAATCACCAGATGAGGGAGTTGATGGAACAGGCTGAAGAGCAAAATTCCTGTGAAGTTAATCTCCCATAATGAATAACTTAACTAATAAGCAAGTGGTGAAATTATTAAGCAACTTAGTTTAAAAATGCAATTATCAGTACACACGGGATAAACTAATGTGCTATATGTTGCAAACGCAAAGAAGAAAATAATAAACTAACCTTGTCTATTGTCTTTGCCAGTATTAAATGCGGCTGTTTAACTAATGGCATGTGCTCATTATGTGTGCTTATGTTATGTCTTTCTGTGATAAAAGTTCATGGAGTTCGCGCAGTTCCTGAAGGAAAAGTAAATATACTGCTGCATATATGTGCTTCTGCTAGGTAACATAATTAACCCTGTTAATTATTAGAAAGGGGGCGGGTAACAGAATGGGTCTCAATTCTTTAATTAATTGATATCTTGTGTTTGTTTAATAGTAGTTTCCGAAGTGAGGCCTAAAAGGTGGCCAAGGAAATATGGCTGACAGCACGGCAGATGTGAAACCTTGTCCAAAGTGAAGTATTGGCACGTACGCAGCTGTGAGGATTTTTGCTGCTCTGACATTATTAATTGAAAAACAGTTTCTTGGTCAAGTTAAACGTACACAAGAAGAATAAGCTTCAAGGACAGGAATTGTGAAAGTCTGCCAAGGTTAGGAAGTAAAAAGTACAGAACTCGAAGAAAAAAGTTACTCTTTTGAGGAAGCCAAATGTCGTGGAAGAAAAAGACAATAGGGCTTATGTGAAGCCCGGATTTGCAAAATTCAGAGATGACCTAACAGTGGACTGACATGGGTCAGCCAATGAGAAGCCTGGATTCAATTGAAAGAATGTGAAATGTAGAAAGTTTAGCTAGAGAAAAAGGTATAAAACCTGACACTTGGGTCGGGGAAAAACGCTTGCTTCCCGATTCCTGAATGACGTGCTGTTGGACTATTGGCGCACGTAAGGACAGCAGACTTTAAATGATATTTTCCTTTTCAGGTGAAGAGAGAAATAGACAGGGAAATAGAATTTGGGTATGGAAACTGTTATTTGCTAATATTTCATGATTCTGAACTTGCTTAAATATTGTCAGTTTATTAATTCTTTTCCTAATAAAATGCTGCTTTCTTATTTACTTATAAAATAAAGATTCTAAAACGTAAATGCTCTTACTTTATGGAGAATAAAGTAAATGAAAATTAGATTTGAAAAAGACAAGATGGTCTTGATTATTTATGGTCCAGTTACTATCAGTTGATCCAATCGCCTAATGTGGTTTGATTTAACAAATGACAAATGTTAAAGTCCATGGTAAAAGATGATAAACCGCAGATTTATATAGAATTGTAAATATTATGTGAATAGATCTTAAATCATACCACTAGATTCAGTTGCTCAAAATGGTCTCATTTGTGTTATGGGCCTGTTTAAGTGTTTCATAATTAATGGTGAGTATTAAGGTGATAGATAGTATTTGTGAGACAGTTTTTCAATAGGAGCCCTGGGTCAAGTGCAATCTGTAGTGACTGGGACTAGCAGGTTCTTTCTCGTCCTTACCTGGTGAGAGTCGAGTCCATGGTTCTCGATTTAAATTGCTACAAGTATTCAAATGTGGAAACTCATTTGAAAGCTTTGCCCGTATGGCCCGCCCACCTTAGTAGTATGCACCAGACTTCCTGCCTTTTTCCGGGATGATGACAGCTTAAGAAGAGTACCCCCAGCATGTTTATTGCCAATTTTAGTGGCACATTCATGATGCCGAGGAATATGTGGACATCTCCACCAAAGACAGAAGCACTTACTCACAGACTGACCCACACACTCATAGAGGCACTTGTAAACCTACTCAGACACTCTCACACCTACTCTCAGACACTCACTCAGACATCCATGCACCCACTTAGACACTCACACACCTACTCATAGACCTATTCACGCACCTACTCATACACCCAGTGAGACAATTATAAAGCCACGTCCAGACCTAATCAGACACTCACACACTCACTCACATTCCTATTGAGACACTCACACACTCACTCACTTAGACATTCATGTACTCAGTCACACATTCACTCTGAACAGTTCCAGGTTACAGTTAGGAAATACAATTATAAAAAACTAAGAAATTCACACAAAAAAGAGTTACAGGGATGTTAAAACTGAGAAATAACATTAAAAAGCTGTATAAATTCACTAACAAAAACCAAAGGTTTAAGAGACGTTATAGTTAACAAATACCATTTAAAATAAACTGTATACTAAGGGGGTGATTACAATGGTGTAACGATCGCCACCGCAGTGCCGGAGGTGGCAACCATGACGCCATCGTAACCTGAATTACCATCTGCCATATTACGATAGAGGTGGGTATTGCGGCGGACGTAAAGTCTGTATGCCGCTTTCCCGCCAGTTGGCAATCATTACGATTGCCAGCCCGGCGGAGCTGGGCTCCATATATGGTGGCGTGCCTAGCAGGCACCGCCATCCATATTATGATGTTTGGGATTTATGACCTTTACATGGTGGCGATGCCGCCATGGAAAGGCTGGCGGGGACTTGCTTTGGGGGCCCGTTGCGGGCCCCCGGGAGGTTGTGGGGTGCACTCGGGGGGTAGCTATGATACCCCCCTACATGTCCATGCACAAGGTGGCAGGCACCACGCTGCGCCTGCCACATTGTCCTTGGAAATGCACAACATGGCATTTTACCATTGCTGTGGGTGCAACAGCCAGGAGGAATCCCCGCAAAGTTAAAATGCCAGATGCAACTGCCGCGGTGACGGTCGCATCATGATCAGGGGTGCAGGACGGCTGCATGACAGGCGGGCGGTTTCGCTCCGACTCAGGTTTGCACTGCATACTAACAGGCCCTAAGATGCTGCAAAAGTTATATTAGTTACTACGGTGTACTTTTAATGAATGATACTACTTTTAACATATATTACGTGATATATTATGTGAGTGACTGTGTGAATGTGTGCATCTGTGTGAGTGCATGTCTGGTTGGCTGTATGGGTGTTTGAGTGGCTTTATTGGTGTATAAGTGGGTGTGTGTGTAGGTGAGTGAGTTGACGTGTGAGTGGCTGTATGGGTGGGTGAATGGGTGTGTGAGTAAATGTATGGTTGAGTGAGTGGGTGGTTCTAACTTACACTTACATAGCACCCTGCTAATAGGGCTATCTATCTAGGGTTTACGTTAGGGGTGACCTAAATGTAGTAAAAAGGGAGTTTAACGCTTTGCAGTCATTTTTAATGCCAAGTCAATGTAGCAGTAGATTGTGCATGCAGGCACTGCAGTGGCAGGTATGAGACAGGTTTGAGAGGCTACTTCTATGAGTGGTGTAATCTGTGCTGTAGGCCCATTAGTAGCATTTACTTTACAGGCCCTGGGTACATGATATACCACTTCATAGGGGACTTACAAGAAAATGAAATATGCCAAACAGGTGTAAACCAGGCACGCTATGTGTTAAGGGTGAGAGCACATGTACTTTAGCATTGATCTGCAGTGGTGAAGAGTCCAAAGTCCTAATGCCAAAAAAGAGGCCAGAAACGTAGGAGGAAGAAGGCTAAAAGCTTGGGGATAACCGTACAAAAAGGGCCAGGCCGAACAACTCTCTGCCAAAACTCCAAGATGTGGGGATCCTGCTCTTCTGGGTCTGAGCTATGGGGACACCCCTGAGGTGTGTCCAGAATGATGACCCACCCTTCTGGAAAAACAATTCTGCAGTGGGTGTTTCCCCTCTGGAAGAAATGCCGGCCTGTCTACCAGCACAAAGAAGTTTGCAAGCTAAGTTGTGACCTATGTATGCCTATCAGAAGTGACAGCCTTTTTGAAGCTGGGCCACCTGTGGCCATAGCACTCTGGCTATCTTGTCAGGAGGAGATCCCTCCTGATCTCAGTAGCAGGCATTTAGTTCCCCTTTCCTGAAAGCCATTCACAGTTTGTGGCAGGAGTGCGGCAAACTGTCTTGGATTGACAATGACTGCAATACCTTTCAAAAGTTACCTTTATAGTAAAACTTCCTATTAATCCAATTATACCATTGTGTTGAGTTTTATGTAATAAATAACCCTGGGCGAAGGACTTCGCATCGCCCACGAAGTGGGCGTAGTGTTGCCTACTTCGCCCTTTGCAAAGTAGGTGAAGCAGGCAACACGACGCCCACTACTTGGGCATAGCGAAGTTACCGGCCACCCGCCTCCCCCCCGCCCTCCTGAACATACCTAATTTAGTAAATGGGCACATAAAAAATAAATAAATGGCACTTACCTTGTCCGCGCCGTTCCGGGGCTCCCTCTGCTCATTCAGGCCGCCGTCTTGATAACCAAAGCACATGCACGACCGCCCGCATCTCTTATGTGCTCATTTACAAAAATTAGGTATGTAGGAGAGGGGGGCATGCGGCGCGTAGTGGGGTTACGTGAAGTGCGCAGGTGGGCGTAGTTTATCGCCCACTTTGCGTAGCTTTGCGCAGCCCCACTACGCACACTACGCCCAGGGTTAGTAATAATTAATTTGGTACAGAGGCAGAATATTGAGTAAAACATATTGAGCTGCACAAATATCAAGTCATTAGTATTGTGGTTCAGAAATATCAACAGCAAGAATAACCTAGTCAAGAATATTGACGAAAGGTGGGTAATATCGATTTTAAAAATATCGTTTACAAAAATATAGTTGTTAAAAATATCTTTTTTTAATAATGTTATGTAATTTATTACATATTTTATATGTATGTAATGTATTTTTTTGTATAACAATTGTTCGTATTTTAAATAAATGTGATACATTTTTAGTAGTTATTCATTTTGTTTTATTAGAATTTTAAGTTTTTAGTTCTGTAGCAGGTTTTGAGTTTATGAGAGAATAGGGTGGAAAGTAATTTAATTATATTAAGGGGCCGATTCTGATTCGGTAAAAACCCCTGCGAATACCCGTACGGAGCATATTTCCCATATGAATAGTACACCTTAAACTTCCCCGTATGTACGATGAAGTACGATCCAAACCCAAAGCAGATCTCGGTACGAATTGTACGAAAGACCATACGACTAGCATTCGCAACACGCAGTACGCGACCTCCGTACGGATTGAAGCAGCTTTTTACGACCCAGCAAGTACAACTCATCACATCAACACTCTGTATGACTCTTTTCATACGGGAGCCTAAAACGTCCGAAAAAGCAGATTTCGAGTCGAACCGCGTACGAAACGGACCCCCGGGTACGCGAGTACACCCCATGATTGCCGGGGTACGGTGCCTAGGGGTACGGTGCTTACGGGTATGGTGCATAGTGTACGGTGCTTGGGGGTACGGTGCATAGGTGTACTGTGCATAGGTTTATGGTGCATAGGTGTATGGTGCATAGGTGTACGGTGCGTACGGGTACGGTGCTTATGGGTAAGGTGCTTAGAGGTACGGTGCATAGGGTTACGGTGCTTAGGGGTACGGTGCATAGGTGTAGGGTGCATAGGTGTATGGTGCATAGGTGTACGGTGAGTAGGGGTACGGTGCTTAGGGTTACAGTGCATAGGTGTATGGTGTGTAGGGGTACGGTGCTTAGGGGGACGGTGCATAGGTGTAAGGTGTGTAGGGGTGCAGTGCTTAGGGGTATGGTGCGTGCCCCCATGATTGCAGGGGTACGGTGCATATGTGATTGTGTGATTCTCCGTACAAATTGCTCATATGACTTTTTCCGTATGAATCGGTCCGGATCGTACTTGTCGGGGCGTACAACAAGTTTACGATTCATACTGTTCACCGTGAGAGTCCGTATCGTACGGATTTTCCCTTGCTTTTCGTACGGTTCGCAAAGATTCGGACGTATTTTTTTCCTACAGATCGGATTTGTACGATTCGTACGGAAAGGGCTACGAATACGAATCGTCGTACGGATTAGTTTCCCGATTCGGAATCGACCCCTAAATGAATTGATTATTTTTTATTTATTCATATTTGTTTAATTGAGATATTATAGTGTTAAATCTCTAAATTAATGTATTATTTATTAAGTAATAGTTGGTTGTTGATTAGTTTTGGTAATTGTGTAAATAATTTTAGGTGTGTGCTTTGCTGTATATAAGTGTAAAGAGTGGGAAGTAATTTATTTTTAAAGTATTCATTAATAATTGGTTGGTATTTATTTCGGATAATTAAATGGTAGTTGTGTAATCAATTTTTAGTATGTGTTGTGGTGTTTGTAGGTGTAAAGAGTGGGAAGTAATTTATTTTTAAGCTATGAATTTATAAATGGTTGTTAATTAATTTTAATAAATTAAGTGATAATTAATTATGGTAATTGTGTGAGTAATTGTAGCTGTGTGTTGTGTTTATATTTGTAAAGGGTGGGAGGTAATTTATTTTTAATTGATGAATTATTAATTTGTTGTTAAATAATTTTATTTAATTAACTGGTAATTAATTATGGTAGCTCTGTAATTAATTTTAGGTGTGTGTGGTGGTGTTTAGAGGAGTAAAGGGTGGGAAGTAATTTGTGTTTAATTAATTAATATATAGTTAATTACTGTTAATTATTTGATAATTACTCTGGATAATTGTTTATTTTTGTGTGTGTTGCTTTTACTTTTAAAGTGGTAAAGGGTGGATATTAAATGCATTTTAATTATTTATTATTTGTTAACATTAACAGTTTTTATTTGAAGAAATAAGCATTTAATCGTGTTTTATTATTTTATAGTTTAATTTAGGTGTGTGTTGTAGATATAGTATTAAAGTGTGTGTAGTCAACTAATGTATATTATTTTTTCTTTTTATTAATACTTTTTTTAATTGATTATTAATTATGTTAATTATGGAAATAAATGTAATAACAAATGTTGAAGTGTTTTGATATTGGCTTGGTTGTATAGGATAGGAAATAAAATAAATACATTTAGGTTTTCATAAAAAAACATTACTTTTAAACATTTTCTAATTTAAGATAATTATTTTTTATAAATGTTTTTAGTACGTTATTTTATATGATATTGGTAGGATTTTGTTATATGTAAATAATATTATGATATGTGATCTTTTTATATGCTTAATATATATAATGTTTTATTTTTTTACATGTTGTTGTATGTTTATGATTCATATATATATAGAAATATATTTTACTGTTTGAGTGTGAATAGTAATTTTTATTTCTTCGCTATCCAACACTTTTCCTAATGTTGCACTCACTAGAGTGGGAATAGTGATTTTTACCTCTCCGCTATCTAGCACTTTCCCTACTGTTGCACTCCCTCGAGTGGGAATAGTACATTTTACCGCTTTGCTATCCAGCACTTTCCCTACTGTTGCACACACTGGAGTTGAATAGTAATTTTTAATTCTTCACTTGCCAGTACTTTCCCTACGGTTGCACTCACTGTAGTGGTAATAATTATTTCTTCCCCATCGCTATCCAACAGTTTCCCTACTGTTGCACTCACCGGAGTGGGAATAGTAATTTTACCCCTCCGCTATCCAACACTTTACTACTGTTGCGCTCTTTGGAGTGTGAATAGCAATTTTTACCCGAACGCTATCCAACACTTTCCCTACTGTTGCTCTCGCTGGATTGGGAATAGTACATTTTACAACTCCACTATCCAACACTTTTCCTACCATTGCACTCACTGGAGTTGGAAAAATAATTTTTACCCCTTCTCTATCTAACACTTTCCTTACTGTTGCACTCACTGGAGTGGGAATAGTAATTTTTAACTCTCTGCTATCCAAAACTTTCTATACTGTTGCACTCTTTTGAGTAGGAATAATAATATTTTCCCCTCCGCTATACAACACTTTCTTACTGTTGGTCTCACTGTAGTGGGCATAGTGATTTGTACCCTTCAGCTATCCAGAACTTTCCCTACTGTTGCACTCACTGGACTTGGAATAGTAATTGTTACCCCTTCGCTATCCAACACTTTCCATACTATTGCACTCACAGGAGTGGGAATACTAATTTTTACCCCTCAGCTATCCAGCACTTACACTACTTTTACAATTGCAGTAGTGGGAATAGTTATTTTTACCTCTTTCCTATCCAACACTTTCCCTACTGTTGCACTGATTGTATTGTGAAATTTATGTTTACATATTTTTCTAATAGTTTTTTTAATTTGCTGTAGATTTTTTTATATTTTAAATCATTAATATATATTAATAATGTTCATAATATTTTAAACTTTTACTATAAATTAAAAATAATAGTTTATTAAATGTTTTAAAGTAAATATATTTGTATACATTATTATGTGTGTGTGTTTATTTTTATTAAGTTTATTTGTTATATTTTATTAAAATGTATATTAAATGTATTTTATGTTGTTAATATTATATTTAATTTTGATATACATTATTTTATTTGATATTTGTATAAAAGTAAATATTTTATTAATTTTTTACATTGATATTTTTAGATAAATATTTTTTTATTGTCTGTTTAACCCCTTGCATGCTGCCATCAACCGTTGGCTGACGGCAGCACTACCTGCACATTTTGCAGAAGTGCCGCACTGGCGCGAAATCGCGGCCGCGGCTAAGGGGTTAAGTATGGGAGCCAATATTTTTGTTGTCTATATTTTTTACTCAATATTTTTGACATTGATGTTGTGTCAGTGAACCAATTAATTTGATACCTCAAAGTAGTATAGTTGGTGTTTTCAAACGGAAATTAGCACTTAGTGGTTAGGCTACTGTAACATCATGTTAGCCAATGGGACTACTGGCCTTGCTACTGTTAAAATGACAATTGTTTATTGTCAATATCAGGACATGTAAAACATAAAACAAACATCCAATATTTAGTAACTTTGCCTTATGGGCTACCAAAGCCTTCCCTGGGGTGACTTATCATTATCAAAAAGGATGGTTTCAACTTGGCAGGTTAATTTTGTCATGTCAGGCTGGCAGTTTAAATGCTGTCTGACTAAGCTGCAGTGTTAGACCTAGATCCATGTTTTCACTTTGTCGCTGCAGTGGTGGTACAATAAGTGCTGCAGTCCACTAGTGGAATTATTCTTACTGGCCCTGGGTACACTTTGGTAACATATACTGGATCATGTGCTAGGGACTTATAGGTAAGTTAAAATATGACAGTCAGGTATTAGTCAATTGCATATACACTTTGGTGGTCAGAGCATATTTAAAGGGGCCTGGTCAGCATGCCCTAGTGCACTACAAAGTCGAAAAGCCACCAGCAATAATCCAAATCTTTGGGGGACAATCATGCACAAGCGGGCACTTTCTTACATTGGACAATAGTGACACCTGTCTTTTTTTTTTACAGTACTTAGAAAAGACAAAAGTGTGTTATGAATTATTGTACATAAATGGGACATGATGCTCAAAAGAGGTTGGTCTCAATCGAGGCTGTGATAAGTCTTTCCCTTTGCACTGAGAAAGATGCTGAAAGTCCATGCTGTCCAAAAGGTCTGTTTGTAAAATGGAAAGCACTGAACTGTTTAATTAATTGACATGAATCTTGTGTACCTGAATCCCGAGATGGGTGTATGTTGTTCCAAGCAGTCCACTGGTCCACCATGTGCACCATTTGTAATGAGTTGCAAAACAATGACCATCCTATTAATATTAATGAGGTGGGAAGGTGGGAAGATGGCAAAATTTTGAGAACAGATACTTTGATCTGCAATAGATTTCAACATCCTGTGTAGCTTCGATGTTGAGGCTGTTGGCAGCAAAATGCAAAGCACAGCTATGTGGCCAGTCTCTTTGTGCTTATTCAATGTAAAAAGGTCTTCTTTGGAAGTTGGTATATTCTGCACTCGGGTTTTTTAATCTTGAAGATTTTCACAAATGTTGCATTTTTGTGTACTAGTCAGCAATGATTCGCAAAAGAGATTTGCCGCTGTTATAGTATTTTTACTCTCTGAAGAAGTAACCATTGCACAGACTTGCTAACTTTGCAATGTGACTCCTTACCCAAGTTGTTTTTCCTTTATATTTAATGTAATGAAAATTAGCTTTTTCAAAGTGATTTACATTGTCTTTACAAATGTGAAGTCTTTTGAATATCAGACCCTGAGATTCATTTTCTCAGAATTTATGCTCCTGTTATCCCCATGCTATAATACTCGTGGCTTAGGAGAATAACCTTAAAATTAATGAGCTGAATGGATCACTGACAAATCTCCAGAAACACAAATAACTTGTGGACAGAATATCATGTTAAAAATATCGAGGACCAAAATATAGAGAAGGTAAGTGCAGATAGGAAAGTATAGATGTACTATTCCCAACTTCACAGCTATGTACCATGTAGATATATATATATAACCTACTGGCGGTCACCAGTAGGTAGTTATAGTTAGGATCTACTTTCCATAGGAAATCCGCAACATTCTATTGGGAATAACTTTGGCGCCGGTGGACGAATCTTCGCGAATTTCTCAAAGTTCGTGGCCCGCTCCGCTCCACTCCTTCCCTGAAAATGTGGGGGGGATTGGTCAAGGGGGGCCGAGACAAAAGAGGGGTCCCAAAACATGTTTTCCCCATGTTAATTTCCATAGGGCGGTCGAACTCACTTTTAGCCCGAAAGGCGGAATGGATTTCCACCAAACTTGGCAAAATTGTAGGGACTGGTACCCCGATGTGCTTTTGCTATGTCTCAAGATATATGCTCCAGTGGTTTTTACGAAAATTAGCTTTGAAAAAATACATATTGGGCTACATTGGGCTATATATATGTTAGAGCCCAAATGTAGCTCAATGTAGCCCAATGTAGCCCAAAGATGGCCACCAGAGACAAAAAAAACAAATGTAGCCCAAATATCAGCCAGATGTAGCCCAACAATTTGCTATTAAAAAACCTATGAAATTCACTGAAAAAACCATAGGTTTCACACACTTTATAGTTAGGAATTAGCATTTAAAAAACCTTTGAAATTCACCGAAAAAACCATAGGTTTCACACACGTTATAGTTAGGAATTAGCATTTAAAAAACCTTTAAAATTCACTGAAAAAACCATAGGTTTCACACTAGTTATAGTTAGGAATTAGCATTTAAAAAACCTATTAAATTCACTGAAAAAAACATAGGTTTCACACCAGTTATAGTTAGCTGGAAATTTTACTGACATAAAACCATTGAAATTCCCACGTTATAGTTAGTTGGACTCACTATAACTTGCGCGCCTGCAATGCACTGCTGATCATGTCACATATTACATCACTCATGACATGGTCAGTGACATCACTCATGACATCACTGATGACACCATCCAGGGAATGTGTGTCTTTCTGAAAATTCAATATGTTTTATATTTTAGTTTCTATTTTTGAATATGTGTTTCAAGGGTTACATTAGGTGAAAAAGCCGGAATCTCTTTTCCAATGACCTGATCCGTTTTTAGGATATGCCAGCCTCTCGATAGATTTCAAGCCAGAGGGTATAACAAACTACTTCTGGAAAACACCCTAAAAAGAGTAGAAAGAATCCCCAGAGAGCAACTTCTAAAAGAACAAACGAAGAGTACAAAAGCAAGTCTGAACGAAGGGAAATTCAGACTGATAACTACTTTCTCAGAAGATTCCAATCATCTGAGAAATATCCTAAAGAGAAGCTGGCATATCCTAAAAACGGATCAGGTCATTGGAAAAGAGATTCCGGCTTTTCCTTTAATCACCTTTAGGAAAGGAAGGTCCATCAGGGATAAAATTGTACATAGTCATCTGCCAGACAGAACCACAACGACAGGCAGGATTAGGGACATGCCAGGATTCTATCCCTGCGGCAAATGCAAAGCCTGCGAAAGGAGCAAGAAAAGAACTACATATGAAATACCAGGGTCAGGACAGAGCAAGAGAATATCCAAATTTCTCACTTGCAATACCACCCATGTTGTCTACTGCCTAATGTGCCCATGTGGTTTGAAATACATAGGCAGCACAGTGAAAAATGTCAAGCTACGTGTACTAGAGCACCAACGTGCTATCATGAATAAGGACTTCAACTATCCCGTAGCTAAACATTTTGCTTTAAGACACAATAGCAACAGGGAACTGCTGCAATTTTTCGCGCTAGATCATATACCAGTGGACCCCAGGGGTGGAGACAGGTTGCGGAAATTAAGAAGACTCGAATCCCGCTACATAATAGACCTCCAGACAAAGGCCCCTCTGGGATTAAACAGGAATGAAGAATTAGCTTCCCACCTAGGAAAAGCATAAACTCTGTAATGAATTTATTACACCCCGTGAACTATGCCGATCCACGGCTGAATAACCCACATCACACACGATAGGCGAATATAACTCACACAAAATGTGACTAATTTCGTAAATAAGAAATGTCAAATACTCGTAATTTTGGTTGAAATGTATTTTACAGAGCCTTTCGTGAATGTTTTTTCTGAATGTAAAAGTAAAAGTAATGTACTAAGTGATATATCTATCACGGGGGTAAACGTCAGTCCTCTTTCTATGTATATGCAACAAGGCGTTGTAAAGGTTTTAAACCTGCTTCCTTCTGTGTCAATGGTAGACACTGACGAAGGAAAACCGAAACGCGTTTGTCTGCTGAGTGTGTTGAGTAAAACAAATCAAACACTTTCCCTGCGAGTGCCGTAATTTCTTTCTGGAATAACTGAGAGAGACGGAGCTGTTATATATATATATATATATATACCATCAAGTAACATATATGTGGTGTTATACATAGTAAAAATGTACTTACCTCTAGAGATTTACCTTCACAATATAATTGTCCTTGATAATCTTGACAGGTTATTTTGTCTACACAATATTTTGTAGCTTATATTTTGTCTGCACTCCTTGTTGAATAGCTGTAATGCAATGGAAGATAAGCTGTTTAACTGTAATGTTCTAAAAATCAATTTCTCTATTTGATTTTGAAAAAGCGTTTTTGTTTCAGTCAGTCTTTCATCCCTTCCCCTGTGCCTATATTTGTGTTGTGGGGAGAACTTCCTGAACCTTGAAGAGTCTGAAGTATTCAACATAGGTGGACAAGCCACTTTAATCCAGTGAAAGTTCTGTACCCTTACCCTGCTTTGAATCTGACAGGTATGAAAGATACTTAAAGGGTTGTACTACTGAATATCTATACAACAATATCAATGTGCAAGAATATTGATGACAGAATATTGAGGGACAATATATTGAAAGGTAAGTGCTTATACAGAAGTATAGATTTACTATTCCTGACTCCAAATCTACACGCTTTCAAGATATACGTAGGTTTATAATTGGGAAGTTAGGTATAGAAAATCTAGATTTCATTTTCTGTGGATATTGTGTTTTAATACTTTGTCCTCAATATCCATGCCAGTGATGTTGTGAGTGTGATATTCAGAGCGCTCACCTGCTTAAAGTGGTACAGTGATCTTTCTCAGAATGCTGTAGCCTTTTTACCACCCCAGGTAAATGTTCAACCTGAGAAAATATAGCAACTGTTTCAATACAGAGTTCAGGGAGCTCAAAACGTTTGTTCCTCGCTAAATGGTGTCACTTTAGGAAAAGAAGGGAATGTGAGTTGTGTGAGCACTACAAATGACAACAGTTAAAGTACAGATGTGCAGTATGGGAAAATGTATTTTATTCAAGAAAGAAGATGACTGGGAGTGAAGTAATTGCCTCAGATGACTCAGAACCTTTTTTGCATATGGTCACAGGAGTTTACAACTTTGAATCTTCTGAGTATGCAGTCCCCTTGAATCAAACTTCTGGGGCTTCTCACAATGCATTTAGTGCTGCTCGTTATGTTACAGATCGTGTGTTTTTAGTTGATTTGAACCCCCTCTTCGAATTAGAGAAACTACCCTATCAAAAAAGTTTAGCCGGGATGTAGTGATGGAAAGTTGTCTGGGAATGGAGGTCCATTACAATGTCGAATGGTGGGTAGCCCTGCTGTTCTGTTTTCGAGTCGGTGAAAATTTATTGGTAGGAAGCAACTACTAAGTCTATTTTCAAGAGATATGATTTTCACAATCCAACCTGTTATGTTTTGATTTCCCTTCCAATTATTTAGTCTAAAATAGAAATCCCTCATATGACTGCACAGTTAAGATAGGGGAAAAACTTGTTTTGCCATGGATAGTAGCCCAAAGTAACATGAACTAACGCTCTACATTGCTTCCCGCTACTTTGCGTTAAGTAGGAGTCTCATGGCTGATACATGGTTGTTCGCATGCAACCATCTATAGTTTTTAGTACAAAACACTGTGGGGCAGATTACCAAGCCCCTTGCGCCACTTTAGCGTCACTTTTAACATGGGAAAAGTGACACTAAAGTTGTGCAATGGGCTTGTAAATCTGCCCCTATATTCTGTCAATGATAGGCATGGCTTTGCACCAAATATTTATGCCCCCTTGAGGCAGGCGCAAAGTGCGTGAAAACTTTTATTTTTTTTAAACTTTTCTAGCAATGCCTCTGTGTTGCTCAGTACAGCACTCACATAAACAATATGAAAAGCTTTTACGTTAGTGTAAGCATTAATATTTTATACCTGAATGACACCTTTCCAGTACAAAACCTATGCTGGACTCGCCCCACATCTTTGCACTATGATGCTTGCATGGCACTATGTAGGAAGAAAGTGTACTTGTAGAACAGCAGCACCATAAGTTAGAATATAAGGCACTCTCCCGGTCTCTCCCTTCCACAGAACGTAGTACAGCAACTTTGTTTGCAGTACTACATCATGTAAAAATATGGTATATTTGTCCCAACGTGGACATGCACTTTTCCCTCACCTGCACAGTGTTTTGTCCACATGGACAATGTGTTCGATCAATGCCAAAGAAACACAGGTCATGGCAAAATAAGGAAAGAGCACGTAAAAATGAAATAAATAGGAAAGGTACATGAACAGCACCAGAAATTATACTGTCAGTTTAATGTACAAAAACAAATCTGATTGCAAAACGACCATGAGACGTGGTCAGTGGAACAGGGAAAATAGCATTATCTGATAGGCGCTGTACTATGCCACCTTTTGCAATGATAGGACATTTCTGCAAGGGACCTTACAGACAAGATTACTGATAGACCATCTCTGCTACACAACTAACAGTCCCAAAGATGGGAAGCAGAAGAGTCCTGTGTGAGGCTAAATTTACCCAGCCTGGGATGTTTATCCTTACTAATGAGGCATGGCTACATCGGAAGCTATTCTAACCTTTTTAGCTAAACCTTACCTAAATAATATACGTAGCATGAGGAAAATGGATGGAAATACGAAATATAGTTATTAAATAATAATTGTGAAATTATACATCGCAGAGTTAGCGTTCAATGTAAATTTCAGGTAGGTCCATAATTTCTTATGGAAAAGTGGTTATTTCCTGCTACTTAGTTGAGCGCCTGTGATAAATGCCTGGGACAAGTCACTCGGACATAATCCGACCTGGGAATGTTAACACAACAGTGGCCATCAATCCTCTTGAAAGATAATTTTCACAGCTAGCTTGAAAATATCTGTAATGTAATTCTGGATCTTGACTTACTGAAAACTCAAAAGGATATATTGATGTCATTTTCACTGCAACAATAAAGCTTGATTCTGCTATACACACCAATAACTCAACAAAATATTATTTTCTTTTTTTGCAACTCCTTTTATTGCAACTTTCCTGATATACAGCAAATTGACAATGACCGTATACCTTTGCAAAGACCAGTATATGATTAAGAACCATCGCTGTTTTTTTGTGTTTTTTTTTACAGAGAGAAGGCATCATGGTCTTTGGAGCCATCCCCAACATTGAACGCAAGGGACTATTTCAGAACAAAACTTTGTAAACCTGCCATTACTGGGAATGGACTTGAATGAAAAAACCTGTGATGTGTGTGGAGAAGTAGAAGGGCGAGGGTAAATGTGAAAATTTAAGGGCAAACAAGAATCTGAGGTGACCACAAGAGAATTATCAGATGAGACATCAGGGAAGGGAGTACAGTAGAATATGGTCGCCAGTAACTTGTACTCAACATAGCGAACAGTACTGTACAGCACACTTCCAAAGTGGTAAAAGCGTTAAACTATGCCTAAGCATAATATTTTGTACTGGAATGTTACTCTAGCATTTCAAAACCTATGCATGACATCATGTACACACCCTCCTACCAGTAGCGGCTCGTGGAGTGAGTGCCGCGGCGCGGTGGGGCCGTGGGTGGGAGGGGCAGGGTGGGTGTTAGTAAACTCTGGCTCACAGCCGACTGGAGTAATGTAAATAAATAAGACGAATTTCATTGCGTGCACTGAAATGCCAAAGAAGTTTCAGCAGACGCTCACAATGAAATTTGTTTTATTTATTTATTTGTGTACATTAATCCGGTCGGCCGTGAGCCGGAGTTTACTACCCCCCCGGCACTCCCTCCATGACCCACCACTGGTAGGTGCATTGGCGCAAGGCATCCTAAAGTGCTCCAGTACACAGTGAGGAAAAATACCCACATAGTGGAACACATCAACTTTATTTGCTGTACTGAGGTAGGTCAACACGTTTTAAGTCTGCCCTTAGACATTTTGACCTAATTTGCTGATGATCACATGCCTTATGTCATGCACTATTGTTCCTTGACACCACTCTGATTAGATGCACATTTTCTTCTTCAGATATATAATTGTCTCAAATAAGGCCAATGCTCCATGAGCCCTTCATCACGCATTGCCACAAAGGCGGATTTTCAATGTATATGGATGTAAACATCGCAATGGTCAGTGTGGGAGAGATCCACCAATGCCAGTGGGTACTAATGCCCACTGCGCCAGGAATATCATTCAGAATTGCCAGCTCTGCCTGAAATACAGAGCAGCTAGTTTTATCCTTGGCGGCCACAACTGCAGAGCAGAAATGGTCACGGTTTGAATGTTTTCATAAGATGTGCAGTAGGAGACAGTCCCGCTGGTTACGCCTGTAGCATGTAGAGGTCTGCATTAGGACATCTAATGTAATTTGTGGCATGTGCAGTACCAGTTTTGTATTATTTCAAAATATTTGAATATAAGCCCTGCCTTCCGAAGACCTTTGTCTTTATCTGCTAAAAGGGCACGTCTCCAGAAATTAATTCTCAATGACGGGTGTTCTGCTGATATCGCGTGTATCGGTTTCAGTTTATATATAATGACTCCAAACATGCCGGAAAATACCTCTTTTTGTTAATAACAGGCATTTGGATAAGAGAAAAGAGGTGACTCAGTAGTCACTGCAAATGTTTGCACAATAGAACTACGGAAGCAGTGGGTTAATCGGTGGTAGAGCCATGACTGATGACTGTTTAGGGCATATTTATCAAATTCATAAAGCAAATTCATCACAAAGAACAGAAAATTGTTTCAGTGTTTCTTCATAGAAGAGTAGTCCTACATTTGATCTACACGCAAAGCCCCATTCTCTCCACTGGACACAGCGGCCAACCCTGGCACCAGGCCCGGACTGGCAATGCCGGGCACCGGGCAATCCCCCGGTCGGCTGCCAGGGGTGGGGGCCGTTTTTTTGGCAGGGGGCCGGTTTTGTCGTTGGGGCCGTTTTTTTGTCCAGCGTGCGTACCGTGGTAGTCAATAAATAGAGAAGTTGAAGCTCAGACTGGAGACCTACTAGTAGTAGTCTGCCTGCGTCTCTCCTCGCTGCTCAGCGCTCCGTGCGGGGTCAGAAATAAAGCACATCATCAATAAATCTGTACTTTATTTTTCTCTACTAGTGCAAATGTAATCAATATCAATCGCGCAGCGCGCTGCGCAGATGGCTCCGCGTCTGCGCGGTCTCAGTTCAACCACCGTAGGGTGGGGAGGGGCGGCATTGGTGGTGACATGACATGCGCATTGGGGTTCGCGCGCGTGACCCGTGAGTCAGAGCATTCCAGACGAACTAAGCCAGCCAGAGATTTAGGCAAATTGCATGCATGCACCCCATAATTTAATTATTTGTAGTAGCCCCTGCCTGCGTGTCCCACTGTCCCTCCCTGATGCTTGTTGCTGCTGCCGACTGTCTGCAGACTGCCCCGGCCCGCCGATCGCAGGTGAGTGCATTTTTCCAAATTGCATTTTCATCATGGCATTGGCACTAGTCTGTAGGCCGGGCCGCGGCCTGGCCGGGATTAAAACATAAGGTATATTGGCGGCCTGCAGCCGGCAGGCACTTCCGTAGTACTGCAGTCAAGTGCATTGCTGTGAGGACGATGGGTTTTGCCAAGGATTTGTATTGGCCGAGACCACAGTTCTTCCTAATACAGGCCTGGGTGCTCGCCATCGTTGTGAAACTGAAGAACTCCAGCAAAACAGAGTAATTTTACTCCGCAATGATGGTTCAAATTTCAAGGTGTAAAGTGGACTCCCAGATATGACCCAGGCATGTTAGGTATTTTTGTGGAGCCCGGGTCAAGAAACTCTGAATATCTGGCTCTGTCTACTGGTATTAGCCACGTTAGTTGACTTGTTATTAATAAATTGAGTAAGTAGACTTACTTTAAAATCTATAAACAAATGTAGCACGGGCATGGGGCCCCGAAGAAGTATGGCCCCTTGGGGAATAATGGCACACCCTGCCCTCCCGTATAACATGCAACATGGCCCTTAGTAGCTTCCCTCCATGTACGGACACATTTGTTTGTGTGAATTTCAAATTACCCACAATTTCAGGTGATTTATAATTTGTACACCAGTTAAACATTTTGAAAATACGGGCCCATGTTCGTGGTGGAGAGGGCCGCTTCCATCAGTGGCAGTTGTGTGACCTCTCCTAACCAAACAGATACAGGCATTACATGGGCATGATCAGTTCTTCATCCTTCTGCCACACTGTGAGCCAATGTGCATCACACCTATTACGGTCTAAGGCAATAACCCTGTTTACGTGCCCATTCAGAGTTTGGCCTCTTTGCTGCAACAGATACACTTAGCTGCATTTGGGTGTCTATTACAATGACAACGTATGTTGCGTACATATGTGAAGATCATGAACTCACTTTGGGAAGACAGGTGCCGATGGCATTTGAAATAATGATCCGAGCACGGGGGTGGGGGTTGTATAAGAGTGTGTAGATGTCAAATGCCCATTCTCCCTGTTCTGTAGCGAGCACAACTTTTACAACGAGTACGAACGGGTGCAAGAGGCAGGCCTTTTTTTCTGATTCCGTATCTTATATGTTCTTTTCTGAATCTTAATTGCATACCAAGAAAACATTCGTGAATAGAGATGTGAGCTAAATACGGACTCCCCCATACACATCTCTGAACACACCCAGCCCCCGGTGCAAAGCATGTGCCTGAGAATGCTGGATAAATGGTGGCGCCAGGCCCCGGCTTTTTGGTGTAGCAGCCTCCGCTATGGGCTCACTAGCTGCAAGCTAACTAAATATGATCACAGGAGCTCACTGCTGTATCTATCAGGTACCGTAGTTGTGGGGGGAAGAGGGAAATCTTGCGAAAGCAACCTTGCAAAAAGGAATTTAGAAACACCTGGCCTCCTCACTGATTTCAAATAACACACGGCGGTGAAAGGCCTATGATGCAATCCTTCCCATATCCATGCGGACTTGTTGCTCGTAGCATTGGGACAGCAGATAAAAGGACTGTTTGAGAGGGGTTCTCTTCTCTATCATGATCAGACGGTAGGACCAGATTGTAATTTACAAACTTGTTTAAAATTACCTAGCACAGAGAGGCTCGAACCTCCCCTTTGCCTTTTTGGAATAGTGTGTTCTGTGATATTGTTAGCCATAAAGTAAAGAAAATACTGAACAAGAGGTTACAGTTTGAGAAAGTCAAAGCAATGGGCTTATGTTTCACCAAAAATCACTACTGGTTGGCTACTATAAAGGGGGATGTTCACCACATAGAAGTTGGAATACTCTGTGTTGCTATAATCATGCTGCATATTTTCTTCACCAGACTAGTGCATAATAAATAACTATAGATGCAGGCCTTGTGTGTATACTGACTTGGGGGTTGACAAATGGAACCGTACCTACAGATTCCTTGTTGGGTCTTTGGCAGGTGTTATTCCATGTTTCCTTACTGACCATGGCAGGGCCTTTGGTGATGTCTATGGTATCCTCACTGCAGGCTCGATAGACCCTAACCACAGGCCCTAAGGGTCCAAGAGAGTTGTTCATGGTGTGGCCAAAACCTTGGCATGCATAAGTGAGGCTCCAGAATCAGCCGAGGGCCACTATAACCCTTTCAAATTGAGCTCTGTCACCCTCTTTTCTAAATAAAAAAAGGCAACGTCCAGCTGGCAGTTAATTGGCATAGGTTTTCCCTATTCTTTCAGACGTTTGTTAAGCTCAACAGTTAAAAAGGAAGCCCAACTTACCTACAAATACCAGACTCAGTTAACACCTGGCTGTCTTAGTAACATTGGCCAATGTGTACCAATTTAAAGGAATAGGTATCTCTAAAATAGAGTCTCATAAAATAACTCTAGCTTTTATGTCCGACTGATCCCATTCCAGTTTTGTACCCACTGTGCTGCAAGTTCCCCGGCCACACTAGGCTCTGCAGCAAATCTCAGACTTCAAGGCGACCATGCTGCAGCTTTTACAGATGGTTTGGAACTCTCAGGTGCACCTTTGGGCCCCACAGATTCATCAGGAGCTTGAAGTTGGTTGGGTTTCTGGTGGCGGTTACTCCACCAAAACCAACGGACCCTGTACTTCCTTTCTATTTCATGGTGTTTAATGCTCTCTGATAATGCTCATTCAAGCCCAAGTGCCACCAGTGGTTTCAAAAGTAGAAACATCTGCTGAATTTGTGAGCGCCTTAAATGCAGAGTTCGGATGGCAAGGTCCGGACCGGCGCCAGAAAATGATCAGTTGGGCCTAATATGGGTCTCTTGGCGGCATGAGGAAATACAGCACCGTTTTCATGGTCATGGGATGTGAGGCTGTAGAGATGGACAGCTCTGCCAAAAAAGGCAAGGAAAAAACATAAGAAAAATATAATATACATTGAAAGGCATGGTCCGCTAGCTTAGGTGCTAACGTATTAATCGGTCGCCATTAGGAGCACATGTACGTTATACCTTGGTGTGCGATAAAACAATTCCTACATGTTTTTAATATTTGCAAAATCTGGCACCAATTAGCATGCTAGTGTAACACGGAGCATGAAAGTTAAAATACTTAGGTTAAAGCCTTTTACTCCAAAACGTTCTTAATGCTGCTAGGCTTTTATCTTAAAAACTAGACGTTCCTCCGTTTTATCATGAAATTCTGCATATGCATTGTCAACAGGCCACTAATAAACAAGCACTGGAAAAGCCAATATGTCTTGCCTATGCGAGAGCTATTTGCTTGGGCAATGTGTTTCAGCCATGCTGTATACCAGTGTGGCTACTGTTCAGCATGTCTAAAAGTTAGTGGTGTGGTGTAGCGTAGGGTAGAGTAGATTGGAGTGGGGTATATTGGGGTAGTGGCATAGGGTGGATTGTGGTAAAGTGGAGTGGGGAAGATTGGCGTAGTGTAGTGAGGCTAGAGTGAGGTAGAAGGGAGTGGGGTAGATTGTATTGGGGAGGCATTAGGTAGTTGGGTTGATCAGCGTGGTAGATTGTAGTGGGGTAGATTGGATTGGGGTGGATTGGGATGAAGTGGGATGGATTGGGATGAAGTGGGGTAGATTGGGAAGAGTGGGGTAGATTGGGAAGAGTGGGGTAGATTGGGAAGAGTGGGGTAGATTGGGAATTGTGGGGTTGATTAGGGTAGATGGGAGTGGAGTGGAGTGGGGTAGACTGGAGTGGGGTATACTAGAGGAGTTGGGTCAACTGGAGTAAAGTGGAGGGGGTAGATTGAAGTGGGGTATATTGTAGGGTAGATTGGGATGGAGTGGGGTAGATTGGGGAGGTGTGGGGTAGATTGGAGTGGGGTAGATTGGGATAGATTGTATTGCAGTGGAGTTGGATAGAGAGGCGTGTGGTGGATTGGGATGGGGTGAGGTAGATGGGAATGGGGTAGATTGGAGTAGGGTAGATAAGATTGGGGTGGTGTAGATTGAAGTGGGTGGAATTAGACGCAGTAGACTGGAGTAGTTTTTTTTAAAGCATGTTTTTATTTCAATTGGTACGAAATAAAGGCATAATAAGGCAATACAGATAATGCAAGGTATCCATGCCATTGCCATATCCAGTTCTGCATGCCCAATAAGGAGATGGCAGCAGTGTTTGGCAATTATATGTTATCATTGTAAACTTATCTCAATATAGATTGGAGTAGGTTAGTTTGAGGTGGAGAGGGTTAGGGTAGATTGGAGTGGGATGGCCAGGGCTTGACTAGTTGTATATTGTGCGTTACCTGGGCCTTGCCGGCCCTGACTCCCGAAGCCAAGACAGTGAAACACACAGACGAGCACAGAATGATTAAGCCACTCCGAGAGTCCGCCTACGCTAGCCCAACTCCTCTTCATGTCATAAACACAAAAGGCAGAGCTAGGGCAGTCACTTACCCCACAGCGGTTAGCACAGCACCCCTTCTTCCCTGGCTGTCGCCTGGATGTTGATGGCTGGGATCAAGATCTGCTCAAACTTCTAAGACACATGATGTGTATTAAAGTAAATTGCTGCTTCCTCATAGAGTCGCCTGTCTCTAAGCCGAAGTGTCACCTCACCCTAGGTTGCTTGTGAATGAAAGATTGGTCTAACCTTGGTGCCTGTCAATATTCTGAGATTATGTCCGTATTCCTCTGTATCTGTCCTGTAGATTTGTCTTTTTGTCGATCCTCTATGCCAGTCTTCCTTGTTTTTCTGCTATCTGTGTCTCTGTCTGTGTTCCCCTTTACCTGTCCTCACTCTATCTTCCTGTGTTTTTTCTTTGCCCTTTGTATAACTTCTTGTGTGATTGGAGGTAAAGCAGGCCTTCAGGCAGACCTACCTATTTGTGTGTCTTCCTGTGTATTGGTTATTCTTTCATTCCGGTCATAGATGCATCTGTCTTCTTTCCTATATGGTAATAGGACACCTCCTGCCAGTCTCTGGTTTGTTCAAAACACACAAACATTGTCATACTGGAAAACAGCAGGATTAGAAGAAACTGTGCCTTTCATCACTGTGCACTGTCCCAGCTGCCGTCAGTCAGACCTTGTTTCACCTCGACTGGACCCTCAGAGGTCACATCACACACATTCATTGGCAAGACAATGCCATTTTCAAGACCGCTGCCCCCAACCACCCCTGAGAAAGAGCTGTGTTGTAAACAGAACATTAAAGATGTTAGGACTGCACAGGAAAGAGATGGGTAGACAGGTCACATGGATCAAGCAAGAGACAGGCAGATGTGCAGAGGGCACAGTTGGCATCCCTGGTTTCTTCAAAGCATCTCTATTCTACTCCCACCTCCAACCACATATCTTGTGGGAGCTGCACTGCCTATGTCTATCCCTGTTTCAGCACCATCTTTAGGTACGTTTCTTTAGAAATCATTGGTCTCTCTTTAAAGAGCTTGGAAAAGGAGAACACTTTTATATTGGGTTGTCTCTCAGCTAGCTTGTGGAATCAAACTGTTATTTCTGGTGGTATTCTGGTTCTGGCAGCAAGGTATGAAAATATCCAGTTAAGTTGAGTTTTCTCGACTACTTTAGGACACATTTTTGACAACAAGCATTGATAAAGTCAGCAGGCCTAGCTTTAATGTGAAAACTCATGGAAACAGCATGTGTGCTTCAGGTACATAATGTGACTGGGTGGGTAACCTGGTGCTCTAAAATTCACAATTTTTGTCTCTCTTTTTCCAAAAGTAGTCGCCGGGCTCGCTCGCTGCGCTTGCTCGCTACACATCATGTAGGGCTGGTCTCACTTTTACTTTGTTCTCTCTGATTCACTACTCGTGTCTATTTTTGGTTGGTCTATTTTTGGTGCTCTCTGAAAGAATGTCTATGGGTACATGATCTGACTGGGTCGGGGTAACCGGGTGCTCTTTAGGGTCATCATCTACTATTTACATTGCTTTGAAAGTTCATACAATTGAATATGTAATGGAAAATGTGCTGTAAAATTGTCCATTTTGCTCTGTCTTTTTCCAACATTTTCTTGTGGGAGAACAGCCTCAAAGCCCATAGTAGTCGCCAGGCTCGCACGTTGAGCTCGCGCGCTACGTGCCGGATGGGGGCTGGTCTGGGAAAATTTGCCAGGGCTGCTTTCAGTTCCCAGTCCGGCCCTGCCTGGCACTGTGAATGCCATCCTCTTCACTGTTCCTTCTAACTTTTAAAGCCCTGCCTCTTTTCAGTAGCCTATGCTGTCAGTGCTTACAATACAATACGACTTCAAATGCTTCAGCCTTATTTCCATTTTATTGTTCTTTTTTTGGAGGGCCAGCAGCGATGCCTTGAGTGCATTCCTATATGTTTACAATCCTGCCCTCTTTGACGGTTCGCTATGTGAACTGTCTCCCCTTCCAGAGCGTCGAGGAAGAAAAAGCTCTTAAGAAATGGAGTGGCGCTGTTGTTCTCTTTGTATGGTGTCCTGCTTACTACAGTGAATGTCCCACCATCTTTCCTCGCCGCTGCCTTAAGGGAAACTCTTGTTCTTTGCATTGTGGGTCAGTCCGAAGTATGTTGATGAAGCAGTGAAAGGACCCGCCTCCTGCAATCAATATTGTCAGGGAGATCGGGTTCCATTTCTGTTTTAAGAGGTCACTGATGTGCTTCCTTTTACCAAACATAACAAAACACGTGTATTTGTAAAGCGCAGCATTACCCGTAGGTGTCCTGGCGCAGAATAACAGATGTTTATTGTTATCCAACTCAATGGTACTCATTTTATCGACCTCAGATGGATGAAGGGCTGAGTGGACCCGCCGGAATTTGAACCTGTGACCATGAGGTCGAACACAGGCCCCTGCAGTGACTGCTTTAGTCCACTGAGCCACCAGACCTCCATCCTACTCTTGCCACAACCTCTAACTCTTCTGTGGGGAGGGGTCTCTAATGCATACTTCCTAACAGTCTTTAAAACCCAGGGCAACGAATAGTATGTGCATGTTAAATAGGTTTGCTTCAGCTCTTTCGTCAAAGATAGGTTTTGTATTTTCCCACATTGTTTACCGTTTCATTTCTCCTCTGCTCTGTTCCTGTTCTCATCATTTTCAAAGCCTTTCTCCTCTGCTTTTCCTTCTGCCTTCTCATGTGTGTGGGGGCTGGTAAAATGCTTTACAGTAGGACGATCTTGAAGGATGGAGGAGCTATTCACAAATATCTGTGCACAATATCTAGCCAACAGAAACAGAAGGCAAAGGAGCAGTTTTAGAGTGAGCAAAACGTTTGGACATGCGCCCACAAGAAAGTTTCATTCATCAGAGCTGTTCACGATCTTGCCCAGTTGTGAATCTGTCCATGGATTGCACAAATATCCACCACAGATTTGTTTAAACTAATTTGCAAGCTGTGATTGCCATGTCTAGAAATGACACTCCACTCTATGCCAATGCCTTGGCCAACGGGCAGAGATTTACCATGTTCTCATCGCCCAGAAAGATGAGCGGGTACAGCTGCAGCATCTAATTTTTTTTCTGGCTACCATTACATTTGTTTATAGATCAAGTGTTATTTACAATACTTAGAAATTAGAGATTTGCTTTTATGTTATGATATCAATAGTTGTAAAGCACAAGTTATCAACGTTTCTTGATGCTGTAAAGGGAAGATACGTGCACCCAGTGAGCAGGTTGGCTGCAAGGTAAAACAAGCTGAAATTAATTTGTAGGGCTAAAAGTTTTCCAATTTATTGCAAAAAGATAATTATAGGATAGGGAATGGATCTCACGGAGGGTCTCTTTTGCAATAACAAGAGAAAAAGCCCTGTCCTCAAAAGAAACAAAGCAACTCTTTCTAATAGTAAACAGTTGAGCATAAATGACTGAAATTTAGATGCTGTAAAGAAATATTGCACGGCGTACCATTACCTGTGTCTTCAACTAAACGTTTTATCTCGATAGAGAGCTAATGGAAGTATCTCAACAGGTTTTTGATGTGATCGTTGCATCTGGATTAAGTGACACATCTGGCAACACCATTTTGCATGTCTAGTAAGCAAAGGTTGATAGATTGCTGTGATAACAAGACTATAACAAAAGGTGCAAACAACAGCAAGGAAATATTTGCCTTTCCCAAAGATTTCCCTGTGCATCCGGGCACATACGGCAGATTCACCTCCTTTAAGGGCTTTTGAAGTAAGCTCTCGAAATTCTTCTGTAACAAAATCACCTCCATACATAGCAACTTAACCGAGGCATATAACTGTCATGATTTAACTTTCCCTCACACCCAAAGAATGAACCCTGACCTCGTGGGCCATTATCACTACGTTTGAAACCACTGATCACATTAAGACCATCCACTCACAGGCCTCATCTGACCCTTGGCCCACCTTCGCTTTCACCAGATGATTCCTACCGATTAGCGAATCAATGACACCCATCCTCAACATTACTATTGACTCATCTGTAAACTCACCCGCAAAGATGTTCAGCTCATCTTCTTCAAAGCATACATGATCCCTCTGGACAATGTCATCCATGCACATGACATGAACATCCTCTCCGACGCTGAAGACACAAAACTGATAATGTTCCTCTTGAACAGGACCCCTCAACACAAGAAACAAATTAATCACCTACATGACTGATGTGACCTTCTGGAGGAAAAGCAAATGTCTCAAGCTCAATGGTGACAAGACAGAAGTAGTGATCTTCGGCAAGAACCTCCTGCCATGGGATGCCAACTGGTGACCAGCTAAACTCGAATCCACACCCTGCTCCCACCACATCAACCTCAGAAACATCATCAATGGCAAACTGGACATGACTGCACATGTGAACTCTGTCACTGTATCCTGCTACCACACCCTGAAGATGCAGAGAAGATATTCAAATGGCTCCCTTGCAAAACCAGAAAACCATGCCTCAAGGCCTTGTCAGCAGCAAAATGAACTGCTTGAACACCCTCTACGCCGGATTCACCAAGAATCTCATGAGGAGACTGCAAATCTTCCAGAACTTCGCAACCAGCATTATCCTCAACCTCCCACACAGAACTCCCACTGCACCACACCTCAGTGAGGAACACTGACTCCTGATAAACTAAGACACTAATTCGACCTCTTCACACATACATTTAAGGCACTACAAAACATAGGTCCCATATACCTGAAAAGTTGCATCTCCTTCCACTAACCACGCAGACACCTCTGATCCACACTACTCCTACTTGCTCACATCCCAGAAAAGTGACGTGAAGAAAATATTTCCTCAGTGTGCAGCCTTGTCATTAAGCAGTTTGAGCCAAAATATTGTAGATAGACTGAGGGTACCCATCATGGACCTCTCTAAAAACAGCCCTGCTAACTCTCTCCATTCAGATCTAAGCAAATTTTGTTGAATGATTCATCTCACTCTAACTTCAGCTTGAACTCAGCTAACACTGTCATTCTGGTTATGTTCCCCTACATAATTGGTGGCCTAACCATGGTATGAACCACATTTCTCTCACCATTGATAAACTCAATAGCTTTCCACAATCATTGTCCCAGCAATCAGACTGGCATCTACCATCTTCTGGGAGATAATAATACCTCAATTTTGGGATGCACAGGGCATGGTAATAATCAATTGATTATCTCAAATTCTAACATTTTCCTTGGAATCTTCAATCTTCATTGGAGGGCTAGCAACATAATAGTTAATTTGCTGAAAAAAGTAAATTCTGAAAATAGGCTTCTCCAACACTGCCACAAACACCCACATACAGTATGTTCTATACTTTACCTGATCTTTTATAACGTTTTTTGACTGGTTATTGATGACCCCATCCTCATGGATTAATCTCACCACTTACAGACCTCTTTCACATCAGAGTTTGCAGACTGTAAAACATTTGGCTAACCAAAACTGTATTTACTCCTTGCTAAGTAGGAGACTCATGAATCTTCCTCCTATTGGCCTTAACTGAGGTGCCTATGTCTCTACAGTCAACTATAAATTTGGCATAGGGGTCCTTCCTGAGGATTGTGCTTTTGTGAAATGTAAAAAAGTGAAATCCTCTGCTCTAAGGTTCTGGGTCATAAAAGGGCTATTAAAGGAATGAAGATCTCTAAGTAGGAAGGAGATTAAACACAGTCAATATTTCATGAACAACATTTTTTAATAGACACAATCTTTCATGTCAAAAGAAAGACAGCTCTGATACCTAGTAGCCAAGTGGAAGTACTGCGGTATCATCTCATGTATTGAGCAAACCCTAACAGGCATATTGACCAACATTTCTTTGTGAAGTATCTTTTAATTCAAAATGGCCACGCACATCTATTGTTTGCCTATCTAACGCTAAATGGTACACTAGCCTATGATCTCCATAATCTCCTTCAAGAAACCGATCATTATTTGATAATGGTGCCTATAATCAGCAGACCTCCTTTTGCCCTTTTTGCATTTACCTTCTGGCATGCATACCTGAGAGTCCATCACATACCTATTTCGATCCCCCTCTTCCTCTGATACCACACTGTTCTACATTATATTGTGGTACATGAAATCTAAATTTCTTACACAATTCTAGTACCATTCTACATATATCTGTCATCCTCTCTGTAACCAACTACATGCATATTGATTGAAAGTCCATGGCACATCAGTCTTTACATTTCAGTTCCCCTACTACAGTAAGCTATACTACTAAGGGCCTATGTTTTAAAGCAGACTGTCTGAGCTTCATTCATATCACCTTTGCACCTCCCAAGCTGAGACACCAAACTGCTTACAATCTCCATTAGCCCACTTATACAAAGCATTCTCTTCAGAAGATGGTCTTATTCCCAAGCTAGAAACTAAACTTAAACACTGTGCAACCTCTGAAATTCATTAACTTCAAAACCATCATTCACATCTGGACCATTGAACCTGGAATTTTCCTTATAAATTTGTTAGAACTGGGTGTCTCTAGTTGGCAGAGGTAGGTGCCACTGTCCAAATAGGGACCCTTGCTTCTAGTCAGGGTAAGCAGGAAACCCTCTGAGATAACCCCTGCTCACCCTCTAGGTAGCTAGGTATGAACAGTCAAGGCTAATCAGAAGGCAATGTGTAAAGTATTTGTACCAATACTCACAGTAACACAGTAAAACACCACAAACTCACTCCACAACAGTTCAGAAAAATAAAGGTATTTAATCTAAACTACACAAGACCAAAACAACAAAAATCCAACATACACATTTCAAGAATATGGTTGCAAAAGAGTTCTTTAGGTTGCAATAAAATAATCCACAGTTGCGTGAAAAGTTCACAGTTGCGTCACATTGAGTCAACAGTACCTTTAGTTGCGACAAAGTTCCAAAAGCAGAAGCCGGTGCGGTGGAAAACAAGCGATGCGTTGCCCCTGAGACCTTGGGGAGGCAATGCGACAACCCTGCTGAAGCGATGAATCTGGTATGTATGGGGAGGAAGGCCACTTGTAGGGATTCCAGTGCGTAGGTTCCGTTGGAAGATTGTTTTCGCAAAGGCTATATGCGACGATCTTGTAGGGGCTGTGACGATCTCCGGGGCGACGATGCGTGATTCAGCGGTGATCTCTCTCTTGCAGCTCCTCGATGCGATGATCTGCGATGATGTTTGCAGAGACGTGATGCGGTCCGCAAGTAAGCGGTGCGGCGTTCTCACCCAGCAATGACAGGCTCTGCGACGACAATCGCAGCAATGGTGATTTTCCCGCAATCGAAGGATGCCTCATCTTAGGCAGCAGCAACAGACTCTGCGACGATCTCGACCTTGGTAGCGGCGGGAATTTTTTCGCACTGTCGGGGATGCGCTCCGCAGCAAACGATGCAATAACTTTTCAGTTGCAAAAGTCTCTCAATCTTAGTTTCCAGCTTCCCAGCACAGGTACAATTTGCAGAGGCACCACAACTGGCCAAAGCGCTCTAGGAACGACAGAACTCTCTCAGCAGAGTTCAGGGAAGCTGGGGGTAAAGTCCTTTTGTTCCTGGGACTTCAAAAACAGGGAGCCAGCTCTTCTCAGGCCCTTGGAGATTCCTTCAAGACAGAGGACACAGCACAACAGCAAAGTCCTTCACCTCTCCTTGGCAGCAAAGCAACAGCAGGTCAGTCCAGCAGAGCAACAACAGGACTGTCTTCCTTCTTCAGATTCAGCTTTCTCCTTTGCAGAGGTTCCTTCTTGATTCCAGGATGATCTAATTTTCTGTTGTCAGGGGTCCTGTACTTATACCCCTAAAAGTCTTTGTTCTCTTTGTGCAAGTGTGCCCTGAGCCCGGTCTGAACCAGTTCTGGGTGTTCCTTGAGCACTTGTTTTTTCTGGCTTCTCCTTTCCTTTCAGAGTGAGGGGCAGGGTCGTCAGCCGCCCAGCAGGAGGTGGAGCCAGCATTGTGGAAGGTAGGCACAGCCCTATTCAGGCCCAGGTGCTAACTCCTCCCACCACTCAAGTTGCAAATGCAGTCATTCAGCCTAGGGCTGACTCAACCAGCCTCCTGGGGAATCCCCAGCCCCTGTCACTCTCAAATCAGACAGTCAATACACAAACAGGCCAAGGCACACAGAAAGGTCAGACAAGAGAACAGCAACTTTCTAAAAGTGCTGTTCTCAAACACAGGATTTAAAAACAACCTTTCCTAAAAGATGTGTTATTAAATTCTGAGTTCAGGGATACCAGACTTTTATGTCCCATCTTGTTCCTATGGGAAGATCTGCTGGTAGCCACTGTAGCCAGCATCCCCCATGATAGCCTATAGAGCAAGATAGTCTTGCAGCAGTGAAAAACGAAAAAAGCTGTAATTCATTACCAGAGCATGTCACCTTCACAAGTACATGTTCTACCTTTCACATACACTGCACCCTGCCCAAGGGGGTACCTTGGGCCTTCCATAGAGGTGACCAATGTGCACAAAAAGGGAAGGGTTAGGCCTGGTCAGTCGGGACTCTGACCAGAAGGACACGGCAGTTCACAGACTGCACACAGGCACTGCGGTGGCAGACCTGAGACACCATTTTATGGCTACTCATGTGGGTGGCTCAATCAGTGCTGCAGGCCCACTAGTAGCATTTGTCATCACCAGCCCTGGCACACCTAGTCTAACAAAAGTAAATCCATCGTCTTCTCTGTTACATACTTTTATTAATCATGTCAGGAAATATACACTACACTGAAGGCTTTGTAAGAATTCCCTAACCTGATTTCCAGGTCCAACAAGACAATATATATATATATATTCACTAAAAAATCAAAGGTTACAGGATGTTATAGTGAGGTTTAGCATTTACACACATAAAACCATGGAAATTCAGCAGTTACAGTTATACTTATCTCAAGAAACTATAAAGCTTGCGTTAACCGCTTAAGCGCTGCCGTCTGCCAACGGCCGACGGCAACGCTACCTCCCCAGTGCTGCGAACGACCGTTGGCCGAAGGTCCAGCGCTCGTTATTCGAATGTTCGACGCAGTAAAGGAGTTAGGGTAACTATAATTCGAACCTCTGCCAAACAAAGTATTCTTGCAAATGTTGCAGTGATATTAGCAATGATGTCATAGACTAATGTAACATGTGGGGTAATTAGCAGTGTATGACAAGGGCCAACCCCCTTTGCAGAGTACCTCACCCTGCCCACGGCCCGTGGCCAGCCCCTGTGGCCAACCTCCCAAAGGCGGCCAAACTGCAAACCTCCCCCGGGCCACTTTTGCCCTGCAGACCCCAGGGCCCAGCACATATTTTTGGGGGAGCGGGCACAGGGCCCACTCCCCAGGCTGCTTTTGGTCCCAGGGTTCCATGCCCAGGGGCCCAGCAACATATTTCAGGGGAGAAGGGCATGAGCCCCCCGCCTGATTTTTGGCCCTGGAACCCCATTCCCCGGGCCTGGTACCATATTTAATAGGAAGCAGAGGTACACTGCCCTTCTCCTTGAGTTGACTTTGGCCCCAGAGACTTCCATCCCCTGAGGCCCGGCACATTTTGTGGGGGAAAGGGGTATTTGTTTTCCTCATCCGGCTGTTTTTGGCCCCCGGGGACTCCATCAGGGGGGAGTCAGGGTAGGAGTCAGGGTGGGGGGGGGTCGGGAGATTTTCAGGGCTTGGGGTTCCAGTAGTTTTCAAGGCTGGTGGGGGGTTGGGGTAGTTTTTAGGGATGGTGGGAGGGTCAGAATAGTTGTTTTTAATTATGGGTTTTGGATGTTAGACTAAGGGCAGTGGAAGGTTTTGGGGTAGTTTTGGGGATAGTGCAAGGGTGGAGGGGGTTGGGTAGTGTATGTAAAGGGGCAGGGTTTTAGGCCCCAGGGCCTGGGGGATGGGTAGTTGTTAGTTTTTGGGGTTTAGGAGAGGACTGGGTAGTTTTTAGGGCTCAGGGTCAGTGTGTTTATTTTATTGGGCGTTAGTGTTTAGGCATAAGGGCAGTAGAAGGGATTGAGGTAGTTTTAGGGACATCCCTGGGGTGTGAAGGGCTCAGTGTGGGAAGGTTTTGGGCCTCAGGCTTGGGTGGCAGGTAGGGGGTTTGTAGCTTAGAGCAGGGAGACAGGGGTCAGAGTAGTGGCGACCTTAGCCAGAAATACCCCTTTAGCATTCATGCCTTTACCACGAAAGTGCATTGTTAAGGCATGCATGGTAAAAGAATGTATGGTTAAGACACATTCATGGTACAGGCTGCATGGTAGAGACATGCATGGTTTAGCCATGCATGCATGCCTCTATCATACAACCCTTTATGGGGGAGGCGGATACGCATGCCCCCTCCTCAGGCCAATTTCAGGATGGGGGAATTCATCTCCTGGCCCGGCCAGCAAATGGTGAGTAACCTGGTGCCCACCCCGGGTACCCACCAAGCTATATGCGGGGGCTGCCAGGAGCACTCCAAAGGCCCTGCTGCCCGAGCTGCCTCCCCTCCTCCTACATGTACCAGCATCACTCCCAAACCACAGAGAGCAGTTGAAATGCTGCTTCTGATGGGAGCAACCTTTTAATCTGTTTCCCTGCCTGCTTCACTGCGGGCAGGGAAACAGATGAAAAGTCCATTCCCAACAGGCAGGAGCATTTTTCATGCAAACAACCCTCCTGTTACCCCCAGTAAGTCCCACACAGCAGGATTGCTAAGAGGTCTTTGTGGCCACAACCCCTTTCTCGACCACTTAGCAAACGCGCCTCCTGGCACACTACAGGTTAGGAAATGAAGTCCTCCTGGATGCTGAGGGGCCTTGGAGGTAAAGAAGGCCTCCTGGTACATCCTGTAAGTCCTGTAAATGGGATGACTGAGAGCTGTTCGGAGACCCTACCCTCTTTCTCCAGCACTCTTCAAACATGATTCCTACTCAAAAAAACATATACTTTCAATGAAAGAAACAAAGATAACAGGGACATTAAAGTTAGGAATTAGCATTTAAAAACCCTTAGAAATTTACTGAAATAACAAAGGTTACAGGGATGTTATATAGTTAGCACAAGTTTCACTTGTAAAAAACCACTGAAATTCAGCAGTTATAGTCAGATGAGCTAACTATAACTAGCTCCCCCACAATGCACTGCTTATGACCTCACATATTACATCACTTATGACATGGTCCGTGAAACCACTTCTGACATTACTGATGACATCTCAAAATACATTATTGATGACATCATCCAGAAATTACTACCGCACCCACTCACACCCCATAGAACCTTTCATACACTTACTACACTCCCACACAACCATCCACAAACCTGTTCGCAGACCCATACCATTATTTACACACCCACTCACTGATTCAAATATCTACACACACATCCACTCACTCACCCATGCAGCCACTCATACACGCACTCACTCACTAATACATCCACTGACATATCCACTCATACACCCATACAGCCACTCACACAGTCATTCACCCATAGAGCGAGTCTCACACTTACTCATTCACTGATCCAGTCAATCACACAGCCACTTACTGTCCCATTAAGCTACACACACACCTGCTTACTTACTCATACAGATACTAACATGTACTCACTCACCTATATAGTCACTGACACAAGCCCACACTCACCCATACAGCTCTCACATTCCCTTACTCACCTATAGTCACTCATATACCCCATCACTCACATATACTGTCATTTACACAACTAGTTACTCACCCATATATCACTAACACATCCACTCACTCACCGACACAGCCATACACACACTCACCCATACAACCCTCACACACGCACTCACTAACACATACAGCCACTGACCCACCCACTCACTCATTCAAAAAGGAATTTACACACCGCATCACTCACCCACACAGTCACCCATACAGGTACTCAGACAACCAATAACTAACTCAAGTCAAGTCATAAGCTTTTATTCGATTTGAAAATACAAATCATACAAGCATAAACTTATAAAACAATTCATTACATTCAAAGTTATTCTAAAAGACAAAATTATTCAAATAGTCACCAAAATATTTCATAGGGGTGGGGAACATGTACTGACAGGAACTGGGCATCAAATACATGATTGAAGATAAGATAAAAAGCTAAAAGGTATGGGGATCATCCATGTACAGACAGGAATAAATATAACTATCACATATAGTGCTTATCCTGGCAGCTGTACATTTAATTGCAAAGTGTAATTAGAAAAAAGGACAAATAAGTACAGACAGGAAAGTGTAAAATTATAGCAGCACTGAACACTTCCTGGCAGCTGTACATATCAAAATAAAAGTAACAACAGAGTAACAAATATCCACGTTTTCTAATAATTATGATAATAAAAACATTTAAAAAGCTAAAAAGGCAAGGGGAGCATACATGTACAGACAGGAATAAAAGTAGTTATCGCACAAAGTGCTCTTCCTGGCAGCTGTACATTTACTTGATTACGAAATACTGTTAAAGGAACAAATAAGTACAGACAGGAGTATATGAAATTATGGCAATACAATACATTTCCTGGCAGCTCTACATTTCAGTATAAAAGTGGCAACAAAAAAGCAGATATCCACAGTCTCAAGGGATGATAGTAACGCTAGGGCAGTCTTAAAAGACCGTATATTATGTTTGATAAAAATGGGCTTTAGGTACCTTGTTCTTAAAAAGTGGTAAAATTTGCAAAAAAGTAGAAAATGACAGTAACTCTGACGTGAAATGTTGTCACATGGGCAGGGAGTTTCTGATTTGACTTTCTGTACTGGAAACGCAACAAGATGATGTACAATACCCAGCCTAACACGGGTTAAGACAAATTGGTGAGAGGGACGGGAAACAATTGAAAGGTAATCTTGAAACCCCGATGGTAAATTTAGTTCCTTATAGAACTTCACGGTGGCCAACTTGCCATACACCACATCTCGCACTTTCTTTTTATACTTTAGAAAAGTTTGTTTGATTTCTTTTTTGGGGATTTCAACCGCCAATTCGGGGTCAAGAAGAACATCAATTTCAAATAGAGTTTTATACCAGAAGTGGATGTATTTCAACCAAAGAATGCGTGATGAGAAGTCCAATCCTATACAATCAAGGATCATTTCTTGAGTGAATCGAGTCTCTGGCTTAGCCCAAATAGAGCGCCACAATAAGAGTGGACGAACGGCTGCTAAGTCAGAAATAAACTCGATCCCGACCTCATCATGGATTAGTTGGACAGAAGCAGAAGGGGGGACACATAACACTCTTTTTAAAAACTTGTTTTCATCTTTCTGTAAAGAAGTGCCATCAATGTGACCCCACACTCCCGCCCCATACAATGCAGAAGGGACACAGCGTATGTTGTATATATTAATCATATCTCAAATGCTTCTCGATCCGAGCTTGGAAGCAAATCGAAATATGCTGCTGGTGGTTCGCAACATTTTCATCCTGATATTATCAAGCTTGGGTTTCCATGACCCGTCGTTGGCATAGGTGATTCCCAAGTAGCAAAATGATTTGACGTGTATCATTTTGTCGCTATCTAGATAAAAACTAGACTTCAATTTGTTAGCTGACTGGCCACACAACATTACATAGGTCTTGGATTTGTTCACGCGGAGTCTCCTGTTTTGTATAAACAGCATAAAACTGTTGATGATGCGCTGTAAACCTATCTGAGTACGAGATAAAAGAACAGCGTCATCTGCATATAGTAAGATTGTGACAGGTTTGCCTCCAATCAGCGGAGCATCTGCTGGTATAGCGGCCAAAGTGCAGTCAATACAGTTGATAAAAAGGGAAAATAAAAGAGGGGCTAACACGCATCCCTGGCGGATGCCCCGTGAGACTTTAAAAAACGGTGTGCATTCACCTAGGGTGCCGTATCAAACTTTACAAGAAAGTTTCTCGTAGAGCCTTGCCAGAAAGTAAACTATTTCTTTCGGTGCCCCTGACTCCAGTAAAACCTGCCAAAGAATGACGTGATCAACTAAATCAAACGCGCTGCTCAAATCAGCCAAACATAAAAAAAGATTGCCCTTTTTAGCTACTGTATATTTGTTAATTAAAAGATCCAAATTTACACATTGCTCCAGTGTCCCCATGCCTTTCCTGAAGCCGTATTGCGCTTTAGTTAAAATATTCATATCTTCAGCCCAAGTTTCTAGTCTTTTAAGCAGGATTCTGCTCATGACCTTTACTGAGGCGTCCAACAAAGAAATGGGTCGATAATTGGAGGCCTCAGATTTGCTACCTTTTTTAAATAAGGGGATGAGAACCGATTGGCCCCAAGAAGGAGGGATATTACCTTCGGCTGCACAATTGAAAACCCTCACCAGAATAGGGGCCCACAGATTGGATTCAGCTTTTAATAAATCGATTCCCCCCCTTACTGTTAGCGAGTCCTTCTTGTCCCTCTTCTAGGGTTATCCCCAGGGGTACAGGTGTCCATGAGGACGATGCATCGGAAGGTAAGGTTAATGGTAACCCTTCTGGATTAAAGATATTGGTGAAGTGGGTAATCTACTCATCGCATGCTACATAAGAAGTGATTTCCGGAATGCCCTCAGTGTTTAAAAAGGGACTATTGACTGTTTCCCAATAGAGTTTTCAATTTTTAGTCTCAGCTGCTTCATTCAGCTTGTCCCAGGCTTCTCTCTGTAAGACCTTTTTCCTATTGAAAATAGCCATTTTGTAGTTAGCCCTCGATTGTTTGATTCTGTTGCTATCTCGGGGTTTGGACCCTAAGGCTTGCTTCAATTCCCGTAAGGCTACTGTACAGGAATTATCAAACCATCCCAATTTTACAGTTTTATTAGATGATGATTTCTTGCTAAAGATACCCTCAATAATAATATTGATATTAGTAAATTGTAATAACAAGAGTTCAGGATTGATGATGTTTTACAACTAACCAAGAACTCCCTTTGTTTGGCCGTAGAATTGGCCCCTGTCCATTTGATCCTCGGGCCATTTGGTCTGCTCGAAACTATATCGGTGGTACAGGTTTCTCCTGGCTCAAGTTTAGCACCCCTTCCGGGAAGGGTGACACAAATGCTATTATGGTCACTAAGACTTTCTTCTCTGACATTCAGGTTTAAGTAATCTCCGTTGCTAGAGAACAGGATGTGATCAATAAATGTCCCAGCTTCCCTCCCTGTAAAAGTGGGGCAGATGGCGTTCAGATTGTTTTTGTTACATTTTAGCAAGTAAAGATCTAGTTTAATTATCAATTTATTTAGAATGGAGCCGTATTGGCAATGTGGAAAATGAGGAAAATCCTCACACTTGCCCACACCCCCTCTAGGGTTATCCATTCCAAAACCACAATAATTCCCTGTTGATAGGTGGCATGGTTGCAGGTTAAAATCCCCGGCCCATAGGATGTCCGTCCTCTTATTTGAGATGCCCATGACCTTTACAATTTCTTTTTCCAAAGGTAACAAAATATTTCCTCTGGTGGCATCAAAGAGGTTGTTATAAAAATTAACAAGGATCAGTTCATTTCCCTTACCACATTCAATCCTCAGTACCTGGCTGTGAACTCCCACAGTCGTACTGCTTCTTACTTTATAATTACTCAGTCTATTGGATAGGAGTATCAAAAGGCCCCCCTTGGCCCTACCTGAGCGGGATTTGGTGGCGTTGCGGCAATAAGAAGAATAGCCTTCTATATTTATTTGCTCTTGGCTCCAGGTCTCTTGGAGGAGGACTATATCGAATCCTTCTCCTATGAACCTGGGCCAAAAAGGGGTGTTTAATTTCCCTGCAATTCCTGCAATATTCCAGGATATCAGGGTAAGATCGGCAAACTCAGTTGGGTTATTAGTAGAGTGCCCAGACTTGGTTGCCTGGGCTATTATCCTGGGATGCCCAATTGATAGCCTCCTGGTAGGGGACTGAATATTGGTGAAGTGGTGACTGGGGGGGGAGGGATAGGATGGGGGTGCCTTCCGGTGCAGAGACCATCTGTGAAACCACATGTCCGCTAAGAGATGTGGAAGCCACAGTAGGGACTGCTTGGGTACTGACAGGACCAGATTGCACACTTAAACCAGATCCGGACTGCCTATTAGCTGGCTGCCTATTAGCTGGTTGGATTGATGGTGGTGGGACATAATGTCAGTAAACCATCTCCAGGCAATCAAATCTGTTGGTTGTCTGGATACCTTGCCACCCGTTGCCCAAGAAATGGCTTTTATTGGGATACCAAGGGCGAGGTATCCATTCCCTGCCCCTGTTCTGTTGAATTTGCCATGGGTCTCCATAATTCCATGATTGTTCTTGGGGCATGGCCCAGTTTGGTGGTGGAATTGGATAGTGATAGTTA
This sequence comes from Lissotriton vulgaris, assembly GCF_964263255.1. Taxonomy (NCBI): domain Eukaryota; kingdom Metazoa; phylum Chordata; class Amphibia; order Caudata; family Salamandridae; genus Lissotriton; species Lissotriton vulgaris. The sequence goes on from NC_141689.1 coordinate 1,650,922,082, forward strand.
AATGTGGGAGGGTAGAAAAAGAAGAGTCGATGTGTGTCGATGCCCCCCTTTTTCTCCAGATCTGGCCATGAACAGATATGGTTCACAGTAGACGCATCCTCGCAAGTAACGATGACGCAATCCCCCTGAATGCTCTTGGGGCTCTTCCCCACCCAAGGTACCCTGCGTACTGATGATATTGTACTAGTGTTGGGGGGCTTCAATGGCCTATTAATACTAAGCCACTGGAGGATTTTGTTCCGGAGGGACCAGTGAGGTTCATCTGTTCCTTCTGTGAGTTCGGGTACTCCTGTTAAGATTACAGTAAATGGAGATGCCTCTGGGGCCAGATGAACTGGACGTTTGGATCTGGTCCCCCTCTTACCTTCTTGGGAGTTGGTTTTAGGGGGAGCCAGAGGTTTACTGTTGGATTGCTGTAAAGACACATTTGTTGTAATGTGATTAACATCAGTTGGCGTAACTAGAGGGGTAGGAGCAGGGGGAATTGGCTGGCTGGATAAAGATGTCTGGGGTAAGGATTTGGCTATGGACTTGGGTTTTGTGCAATTTACACAGGTATTTAAAGCAGATGATGTAGGGATTATGGACTCATTTGTTTTAGGCTGTACCTTGGATGTAACAGACGGTCTATCGGAGTTAACTGGGGGAACCCCCGGGCGGACCGCTGAAGATGCCCCCCCGGTTTGACAGTTCCTGCCCTAGGCTGACTAGGTGCTTTAGCAAGAAGTGTGGCAAGCTGTTTTTCAATTGCCATGATACTTTGTTCTAACGGCTGGAGGTGATGTTTGAGTAGGTCCCTGAATCTATCGAAAAGCTGGGAAGGATCACAAACCATCTGACCAGGGCCACCCTCCTGATCGTTAACCAAAATGGGACATTGTAAGTTAGGTAAAGCAGATGATACAAAATTAGTACTAGAGGGAGCATTCATAGTTGATGCTAATATTGAACCTTTCTTTTTCTTCGTTTTAGAGTGTTGGTTAACGTTAGTCCCGTTATTTAGGGGTACGGGCTGCTTGGGTACGGCACCTTCTCTCACCCCCATAAGCCGGGTTACTTGTGCAGAATCTTCAGCCACAATCTGCTCAAGGTCCGGGGTGATCTCAAGGTTCCTTGTCGTATCCAGTTCCAGTGACAGGTTCGTGGCCGATAAATCAACAGCATTAGGGATAGAATGTACTTGTGCTGCTGCAGTTCTAGACTGAATTAGAATTGGTATAGTAGCAGCCGTTGGGAGCGGGGTTAGAGCCGCTGCTATAAGGCCCATTGAAGATCTCCTAGCTATCGCAAGGTCCTGGGATACCCTGCGTTCTAGGATAGAAATATTTTGGGTAATGGCCTCAGTAGTAGTCAATATAAACTTATCGATGGGACCTGTGATCAGTGCAGTTCTGAGAGCAGTCTTACTTCTAGAGCCCCTAGTCGTAGACATTATAGTTGGATTATAAGCTTCAGGGACTAGTTCCAAAGATCACAAATAGCAAAGGAGAGTACCTTTAACAAGAGAAAGGAAGTCGGGAAGATGGAAACCAAGGGAGTAGGCCCAGCCCAGCCAGGATCAGTCTGGAACGGGCTGAAACGGGCCCGCCCTTGGCCCGGGCTGCGCCCGGCGTCCCGCGAGACGGGGGTGACGCTGTATTTGGGCGCCTCCTGGCGCGCAAATGTCGCGGCGTGTGCCGCTATGCCTGCTGGGTCTTGTGGTTTTCCTGGCCCTTCTACCGCTCTCCACATGGCGGCCAAACCCCTGTAGGCAAATGGAGTCGGGCGGCGGGAGGCGGGAGGGCTAGGAGCTGGTTTGGATTATTCCTCGTCAGGCAGGCAGCAGAATTCACCCGTGGATGCAGCAAGAGAAAAGTAAGGTGCAAAGCGTTCCCCCCCTCGACCGGGGTGACGCTGTATTTGGGCGCCTGCTGGCGCGCAAATGTCGCGGCATGTGCCGCTATGCCTGCTGGGTCTTGTGGTTTTCCTGGCCCTTCTACCGCTCTCCACACGGCGGCCAAACCCCTGTAGGCAAATGGAGTCGGGCGGCGGGAGGCGGGAGGCGGGAGGCGGGAGGGCTAGGAGCCGGTTTGGATTATTCCTCGTCAGGCAGGCAGCAGAATTCACCCGTGGATGCAGCAAGAGAAAAGTAAGGTGCAAAGCGTTCCCCCCCTCAACCGGGGTGACGCTGTATTTGGGCGCCTCCTGGCGCGCAAATGTCGCGGCGTGTGCCGCTATGCCTGCTGAGTCTTGTGGTTTTCCTGGCCCTTCTACCGCTCTCCACACGGCGGCCAAACCCCTGTAGGCAAATGGAGTCGGGCGGCGGGAGGCAGGAGGGCTAGGAGCCGGTTTGGATTATTCCTCGTCAGGCAGGCAGCAGAATTCACCCGTGGATGCAGCAAGAGAAAAGTAAGGTGCAAAGCGTTCCCCCCCTCGACCGGGGTGACGCTGTATTTGGGCGCCTCCTGGCGCGCAAATGTCGCGGCGTGTGCCGCTATGCCTGCTGGGTCTTGTGGTTTTCCTGGCCCTTCTACCGCTCTCCACACGGCGGCCAAACCCCTGTAGGCAAATGGAGTCGGGCGGCGGGAGGCGGGACGGCTAGGAGCCTGTTTGGATTATTCCTCGTCAGGCAGGCAGCAGAATTCACCCGTGGATGCAGCAAGAGAAAAGTAAGGTGCAAAGCGTTCCTAACTCATACAACCACTCATGTACCCACTCGCACAACCACACAGCCACTTAGACACTAACTAACTGATACCGACATTCACACAACCAGTCACTCACACATGCATTCACTCAGACTCCTAATCACTTACTTATACAGTCAGACCCCCCAGGATATTGTGGCATGGATTAGCAAATTTAGCAGCACAAATATGGAAATTTAGTGGCACAAATATGGAAATTTAGCAGCAATTTTTTGTTACTCATAATCATTCATTTTCAGCCTGAAATCAATTTAAACTGTTTTAGCAGAGTATTCCACTTTGAATTAGGCATGTTTAAAGTATCTGTAGCTCTACAGAAGCGCAGCTCCAGTCGTACCCTCATACAAGGGAGCTGTATTTTCCCCTGGGATGTTCTAGAACCAATGTATACACACCTACTGGGACACCGCTTCCTCCTGGATCCGTGAGGCAGGACACCTCTTCCTCCTGGTCAGGGGCCCTGCACTTATTATTTTACAAACTAAGCACCAGTACACCATATCAGTACTGAACCTGCAGTGGCTTATGATGAAATTCACCTGAGGGATGACTGTCTTGTTATTCCTATGACCCTAACGAACAAGTCCTCCAACCAACTCAAGCAGTGAGTGGTAAACACCAAAACAATATTGACAAACAGTGCTTGTTTTACACTAGTGGACTTCAAGATCAAAGCCATGGTGAGGGAATGTGTGGTTTACCAAGTTGCTGGTCTGCCAGACCCACTTGCCCTCCCCCTCAGAGAAGATATATCATACCATCTGTGGACCAGGTGAGTGCAAGTTTTGTCTGTCTTCCAGATTAGAGATATTTCCGAGTTATTGTTGATGACCACTCCAAATAACGTGAGTGATGCCCAAACTGTTCAGGCATGTGTTGGTGTTGAATAGGGGCAGCTCATTCATAAGAGCAAAGGGGCATCGACCCCGTACTGGGAGTCACAACCTCCCAGGCACATTATTTTCAAAATATAAATACTTTCTTTGTACCTCTATTCACTTTCCATCATTATGGTGCTGGTTATGTAACTCTCTTTCCCGGCTTGCCGTGGGTGGGTAGGACAACTGATGGTAACTGAACTGCGCATGTGAGATTGGCCGTGTTTTTGCTGTGGCCAACCTGACATATGCATTCATGTTTCTACATTTAATGCTACTATTCAGCTGTGTGAACAGAGACACGGAACCATCAGTGTTATATGGAGCTTCCTATTCGCATGTCCCAGCCAACCCTAGCGCTGCTCTTATGCATTTTAGTATTAAAACATGCATGTGAGCAGTGCTTGAATTGGCTAGGGTGTTTGGCCCTTATGTTTCCTGGGTTCAATAAGCACATTGTAACATTCATGCAGTGCGAGGCACGGGATTTGCTCTCAGGAGCATAGCTGTATCTGAGCGCCAATCAAGTTAAGAATTAAGGGGCATATTAGTTGCTGTGTTGCATATTGGCGTTTTGCCTCGTTAGCGCTTTATTAATTATTTCCCCACTGCTTTCAGTCCTGTTAGCGCGTTTGACTGTAGCGCTACGCCGTGCCCCCCCCCCGCCTCCATTTTGTTTGTTGTTGTCCTCGTGTGCCCGCCCCGCCTCCCAGCTGTGACGCCCTCGCCCCTCCCCCTCCACTATCCATTTATGACAGTAGCTCCCGCGCGCAGCGTTCACGCGCAGCGACCGCGCCCAATCCGCGCCGAAGGTGCGCCAAAGGTAAGCCCGTCTACGCCCGTCCGCGCCTGGACCGCGCCCAGCGCCAGACCCCCTGTCCCTCGCGCTCCCCAGCCCTCCCGCATTACCTATGATGCCGCCACCCTCCTAGCCCTTAACCCCGGCCGCTCCCCCAACTGCGTCCAAGCCGCTCCTGGACACACCCATGGACCTTTCTCCTGCTACTCCTGCAAATTTCGCGGCACCGACAACATCTCCGCTACGACCACACCTCAGATTCCCGACCCCAACCACCTACAATGCATCCTTCTCAACACCCGATCGGTGCACAGGCACGCCATTGACCTATGGAACCTACTAGACTCCTTCTCTCCAGACGTCGCCTTCCTAACAGAAACATGGATGAATGCTTCCTCCGCACCAGACATCACCATTGCCATCCCTGAAGACTATAAGATCACCCGCAAAGACCGTACCAGTCACACAGGAGGAGGAATCGCTATCGTCCATAAGAAATCAATCCGCATCTCAACTAGCTCTGACGCCAACCTCGCCAACTCCGAACACCTCCACTTCCAGATCCACATCGACCCCAAAACAACACTCAGAGGCACTCTCCTCTACAGACCACCAGGACCCCGCGCAAAATTCAGTGAAGACATCACGGACTTCATCTCTCCACACGCGCTCCCCTCCAAAGACTATATTCTTCTGGGAGACCTCAACTTTCACCTTGAAAAGATAAACGACCACAACACCGCCACCCTCGTGGACAACCTCGCCAACCTCAGACTTAAACAACTAGTCACTTCCCCCACCCACATCGCAGGTCACACACTCGACCCCATCTTCACATCCAGCAATCATGTCTCCTTCAGCCACACTACGGATCTCCTATGGACCGACCACAGCTGCGTTCACTTCACCTACAACAAGCCGAAACCCATCAACCACTCCCAACCTACCCTGCAAAGAAACTGGAACAAAATCACCACGGACCAAATCTCCGCATCGCTCCTTCGAAACCCCCCAGCCCTCTCTTCTAACGCCAACGAAGCCGCTGCCAACCTCACCCTATGGTTATCCAACACCGCCGACTCATTAGCCCCACTGAAAAAACGTCAAAGCAAACCTGGCAGCAAGAAAGCCTCATGGTTCAACGATGATCTCAAGAAGTCCAAGAAACTCTGCCGCTCCCTTGAAAAGGCCTGGAAAAAAGACCCAACCACCAGCACCAAGGACGCCTTCAAAAGCGCCACCCGAACTCACCACCAACTGATCCGAAAAGCCAAGAAAACAGCATTCAAGGATCGACTTGACAACAACGCCCACAACAGCAAGGAACTTTTCAACATCGTAAAGGAATTCTCCAATCCCTCGGCCAACTCCAACGACATCACCCCCTCTCAAACCCTCTGCGACTCCCTAGCCTCATTCTTCCACAACAAGATTGCAGACATCCACAACAGCTTTGACAACCAACCCGGAAACCAACCCACCCTACCATCTGCTGGACCATCTTCCCCCCGTGAACACCCTTAACGCCTGGAACCCAATCTCCACTGAGGACACCATCCGCCTGATGAACTCCATCCACTCAGGATCCCCCACAGACCCATGCCCTCACCACATCTTCAACAAAGCAGACTCCGTCATAGCACCGCACATCCGAGACGTCATCAACTGTTCCTTCATCTCCGCTACCTTCCCAGAAGACTGGAAACACGCTGAACTCACCGCCCTTCTGAAAAAACCAACAGCCGACCCCACCGAACTCAAAAATTACCGCCCCATCTCGCTTCTTCCATTCCCGGCCAAAGTCATCGAGAAAGCCGTCAACAACCAGCTCGCCGCCTTCCTCGAAGCCAACAAATCCCTCGACCCCTCACAATCTGGCTTCCGAGCAAAACACAGCACTGAGACCGCCCTCATCGCAGCAACAGACGACATTCGAACTCTACTGGACAATGGAGACACAGTCGCCCTCATCCTCCTCGACCTCTCTGCAGCATTCGATACAGTCTGCCACAGCACCCTTCTACAACGCCTCAATAACATCGGAATCCAAGGAGAAGCACTTGAATGGATCACCTCGTTCCTCACCGGAAGAACCCAGAGAGTCCGCCTTCCTCCATTCAAGTCCGAGACCTCTGAAGTCATCTGCGGCGTACCTCAAGGATCCTCACTCAGCCCCACCCTTTTCAACGTATACATGAGCCCCCTCGCGGCCATCGCACACCAACACAACCTCAACATCATCTCTTACGCGGACGACACTCAACTGATCCTTTCTCTCACCAATGACCCCAGCACCGCCAAAACTAACCTACACGAAGGAATGAAAGAAGTTGCCGAATGGATGAAACAAAGCCGTCTGAAACTGAACTCAGACAAAACAGAAGTCCTCATCTTAGGTACATCCCCCTCTGCTTGGGACGACTCCTGGTGGCCGGAAGCCCTCGGAAAAGCACCCATCCCGACAGACCATGCACGGAACCTTGGCGTCATCCTGGATTCTTCACTCTCAATGAACAGACAAGTCAGCGCCGTATCCTCTTCCTGCTTCAACATTCTTCGCATGCTCAGAAAAACATTTCGCTGGATCCCCTCCGAAACAAGGAAAACAGTCACCCACGCTCTGGTCACGAGCCGACTGGACTACGGAAACACCCTCTACGCAGGTACCACCGCCAAACTCCAGAAGATACTCCAACGAATCCAAAACGCCTCTGCCAGGCTCATATTAGACATCCCACGCAACGAACACATCTCTGGTCACCTTAAAGACCTCCACTGGCTACCCGTCAATAAAAGGATCACTTTCCGACTGCTTACCCACGCACACAAATCACTCTACGACATCGGACCAGATTGCCTCAACTCTCGACTATCCTTCTACACCCCCTCCCGCCAACTACGTTCTTCCAGCCAAGCCTTCGCCACTGTACCTCGCATCAACAAGACCACCATGGGAGGCAGATCCTTTTCTTACCTGGCTGCTAAAACATGGAACTCACTCCCCGCTTACCTTCGCCTCACCCAGAACCACCTAGCGTTCAGAAAGCAGCTTAAAACATGGATATTTGACAAATAATCCTCCTCCCCTTCCTAAGCGCCTTGAAACCCTCTGGGTATGCAGTGCGCTATACAAATTTCATGACTTGACTTGACTTGACTAGCAAGGGGGTTTATCTCTGCTTTTTTGGCTTTAAAAGCCAAGAAAGCGGAGATAAAATTATCACCCTATTAACTAGCTGTCGCTAACACCAGTTAGCGACAGCTAGTAGGAGATAGCGACCATCTTGGCCCCCACTTTGCATGTCAGAGAAATTTATCACTAATGACATGCAAAGTGGGCGTGCCAAGATGTTAGCGACTGGAAACAGTCGCTAACATCGCAATCTCCCATTTCCAACTTTTGGAGATATTCACGCTAAGCGCGAATATCTCCAAAAGCTAACACCTGCCCTGAGCAGTCCTTAGCCATGTTATCCAATGGGAGGTGGATAACATGGCTAAGAGCATTAGCTCGGTAATGCATGAATATCGCGGACTTTTCAGCGGTATTCATGCATTGCGGCCGTTTTTTATCACATTTGCGATAAACCTTGGTAATACCAAGGTTTATCTGCGATAAAAATCGCCGCAGGTCAGCGATAAATATTTGCCTCTAACCACGCAATAGCGATAATTATCGCTATTGCTTGGTAATAATATGCCCCTAAGACTTTCAAGTTACTGCGCCTAACCACTTTAAAAGTTATCAGCTACCACTGGGTGTCAATAGGAATGTTGTCAATAGGTCCACCCCTCTCTAATTCATGTAGTGTGACTAAGGCATCATTGTCACCTATGGTCAGGATGTAAGCCACATAGGCAAGGATACAGTTCAGACCATGGTGGGAAGCCGTGGTTGTTGTTGTGGACTGGACTTTACAGACATTGTGATTCCAAAGGCTCGTCAGCACTTAGCTGCTTTGGACATGGTCCGCCTATGTATCACAGAAGAAGACTATGGCAATAATGCACACAATTACAGAGAGTTTCATGTGTTTTCTTGGCATTTGGAGAAACCTGGGAGCACTGTCAAAGAATTATAAAGAATAAACACCATCACACGGCACATCTAGAAACATTTTATGGGAAGTATTTTTTACCATTCATCATCTTCAACAGGACAAAGTGATAAACCGGTTAGAGAGGGTAATAAGGGCAGAATAAACTTATGATCGACTGTCATTTTAACCAAGGCTCTTATTGATCCTTTTCCTAATTTCGTAATGTTCCTGAGACACAGAGAACAGTGGGTATGCTAATGGGGATCTGTAATTTACCATGTGAAATAGATCATGTAGCCTGCTTGTTTTCAGTATTAACTTTCAGGTGATCATTATTTTTTCCATCGGTGCTTAAATGTGACAGTGCAGAACCAGCACACGTGGTAGCAGATTTATCATGCAATCTGATGGACAATGAGGTTTTATTGATTGTACCCGTGTCTGATCAAAGACAGCAACATTGGCATATTGAGTAGGCAATGTATCCTGCTCCATTAGCTTGATAACTACTGACAGGTACAATTAAAAAATGGTCTGCACATGATTTGTATCTAACGTGGTAAAAAGCAATGAACTTCACAAAAGAGTCACATGGCCCCACGTTGAAGCCCGGTCTATGGTGGGATTATTTGTGGAGAGCCTCAGAATAATGTATGCAGTTGGGCATTTATTAAATGAAAACATATACGCTTTCATTGACCTTTCCTATTCTCTAACTAAATAATTCAGGAGGCTAGTGTGAAATTTCCAGGCAGAAATGCTGACCTGTAGAGGTCATGCATAAACTCTGGTTGTTACACTGCTATTCACTACAATACGTGGTACTATCTTTTATACAAAAACGTAGCAAAATGCCTGTTGGAGCCTATTGGGTTCAAACAGCTGCTCCTTCATTCTCTAAAGCCAGGCTCGGCCTACCTTTGGGGAGGGCCAGGCTGTGACTGCACACCCCTGTGGGGAGATACTTCCGGAGCTCCAGGGACCCTATCTGCCTCACAAATGGGCATCCACTTTGTTGAGCAAACTATGCACCAATCCTTAGATGGCATACAGTTAGAGAACCTACCGAGAGAAACTGCGCCTGTGTGCCCGTGTTTGTCCTATGGCTTAAGGCCAATAACAAAGTCGACTCCTCCTTTCCATGGGGTCACAACTCTATGCACTTAAAGAAAAAGCATTTTTCCTTTGTGCCATGGTAAAGTATGCGACTGTACAGTCCGTACTAATGTAAAGATAACAAAACATCTGAAACCCCTTCTGTATAGAAGCGCAGAAAACAGAAGCAAATATAAACTTCCTTTCTGGGGCACTTGGCGTATTTCACCACTAATTCACTCATTGTTGGCATTCATCCTCTGGAATCATGAGGTGTTTATATTGTTCTTCCTGTTTTCATTTTTCCAATTGGATTTCTTTTCTAATTGTGGTGTTTACAAATGCATACTAACAGCAGTTCACCTCTTCTGCTACCGAAGGGTTGATACCTATCCCTCTCGTATCTGTATTTTCATGAAAGATGGCATGGTGACTACTGAATTCTTAAACTATATCAAAATTGGGTTGAAGTTGCCTTCTGAACCTAATTCGTTTGCACCTTCCACCTTAATAGCTATATTGATGAAATGTAATACAACAACTGAATAAATAGGCACAGACAATGCCAACGGTTTCCTTTTGAGTATTCGAAGTTGTTTTAAAGTTTACAAATGCAAACTAAAGGTTGAAACTGGGTTGTTAAATGTGGGCAGCACCACATATATGTGTTGATTAAATCAAATGAAACAGTCCCCAACTTTTTAACAATTTAAAATTGCATGCAGTGACGCCCAACAGCCACAATAGGGATATGTTTGTCAGTACACTAAGGCCCGATTACTATGCAGCCCTTAGGGCCTGATTTAGATGTCCTGTTCCGACATGACTCATCCCGGGACGTTCCGACATGACTCATCATGGGACTGAATGACACCCAGTCGGCGGTCTCGACCTCCTCATTAGGATGCGACCGAACACTGTTCGGTTTCATTCCTATATTTCACTATGAGAGCATGCATTACAGCCATAAACCGGCCAACAACGCATGCTTATTTTGTGAATTAGGAGGTGCGGTTCATTCCTGCACCCCGTTGCAGGCAGTTCAAGGTGCTTGTCACAAGGTGCAGGGATCAGCAGGGGAGCACCATAAATGCCCCCTTGTCCTCCAACCAGAGGCTGTGCACCAAAGGGGGCCCTGCTGGAGGACCCCAACACACGCTCTTTGACATAGTTTCTGTTGGACAGGCCAGCATGGAAACCATGTCGGAAACTGTGCATTATAATCTCAAGGGCGGATAAGCAGACCCTTGAGATTACTTGCCGGCTTCTGACTGAGTACGGGCTCTCCCAGCCCGTCGGAAGCCAGCTGGAATGACCGGGTCGGTTTTCTTTCTGACAGCCTCCATCATAATGAGGAGGTCGAAAAGGAAACCAAGTGGCCCATTACGATGCGGTCTAGTCGGAGCCTCTAGAGGCCGCATTGTAATCTGACCCTAAGTTAAAAGTCCACAGGCCTTTCCAAGTACTGAAGTCCCAGCCACACTCGTTTAATTGAAGTAAATTGCGGTTCATAATTGCAAAATAGCGCCAGCTGTGGCCACCTGTATGTAGGGATAAAATATAGTTGGGCAAAAACTAGTATGTCATAAAGAAAATATTCAGCAATCAGGAGTAACCCACCCAATGACCATAATAAGTAAAATCTTTATTGGCTTATAGTAATAATGAGTTGCTACTTATGTGGTGCTTTGTTGACACTCTTGACTTTTGAATGAGCTGTAAATAGCAAGTGTTACTATGTTGCCATTTTATTATACTAATAGGAAACTATATTTTTAAAATATCAGAAAAGCTCAATGTAAGCGGTGGATGAGTTCCCACAAGGACAAAGGGTAAACTATTATGTAAACTGATTTGTGTGCAGGAAAATCAAAACACTGAAACCGGTCCCAGGATGCCTATTTCCGTTCCAAGGAGGATCTGGCCTGGCAATTTGGGCTGGATTATTCCCATGGGGAGCAGGTTGTAGACTGCTTTGCCAATGGCGGGGTCAAAACTGGGGTGGCAAGATGAGCAAAAGAATGATAGGTAACCCAGATCTCTTGATTAGGGGGGAGTGTTTGGAAAATTTCAGCACTTCGTGCATCTTCTTGTTGTGTTTGCTTTCCTCAGATCAGAGAACAATTCCTGTGAAGTCTGACATCAGCTCAGCTAGAGAAAAGTTGTGATCCAGATCATCAGTTCCAAAACAGGAGTTACTCTCTTCTGAACTGGGCATAAAATACATTTATTTCACTGACAGTAACCCTGCAGGGATGTTGACAAGGCTAAAACAGTCTGAAATGGAACACAGCACCTGTGCAAATCTAACAAATTTTCCCACACTTTCTGTAATATTTATAGTGCTATAATTCAATTTGTGTTTGTGAAATATTTACTGAAAAAATGTCTCCCAGCGTCCGGCTGTACATTATTGTTTACAGGGCCACCACTACAATGTCCATACCTGTAATACAGACATAACTCAATTCCACGCAACTTCATGATATACCCATTCCAAAAACAGACAACAGTTCCCTAACCAATACCACCTTAAATATTGATAAGATGATAGTATCCTCAAGGTCTTACTGGATTAATGGTTCACCAGAAAGATAGTCCTCCTAGACATGGAGTTCTGAATGGAGGTTGGGTGGCAGCTGGGACAGACCTTAAGGTGCTTCATGTCTCTTGCTTGTTTCAGGGAACCAGGAAAACTGCTCGAGATGTGGCTTTGAGATCATGCAAGACTAGCAAGATCTCAGCAGCTATCTGTTGTAACATGACTCTTAACTCCTGCTTGCCTCATTTTCCCTGCCAGGCAACCAGCAACCTGAAGGAAGGATGGGTCCACCACCATTTGTTTATTCTAAAATAAATTTGCACCAGAGAATCCTGGTTAGTATTAGAAACTGTGTGGCATATTTACAAGTTTATCGCCACAGGAACATCACTTTTTATGACGTTTCTGTGGTGATAAACCTTTCACCCTAACCACAAGCTGCCTTGTGAACAAGATCCTCGTTCATGCAGCACTTAGAGTGCAAGGGGTGGTGTGGTGGGTATTCGATCGCAACACCCATTGCTTTTTGACGCTGACCACAATTTACAAGGGTTGCGGAAATATGGGGCAGCGTCAAAATTAAGGAAAAAAACTGGTCTTAGCATAGCGAATTACAGAGAAATTATTAATTTTTCCTCCTTTATGCTGTTTCTTTGTGTTTTGCATTGTGCAGCAAACATAGAAACAGCAAATCGCCATGAATGATTGTTTACTTTCAGGAAGGTGTCCCTTCGTGCCCAAAAACAATCATTTAAAAAAATGCCTATTTGCAACTTCTATGTGTCCTGTGTGAAGAAAATCCTACCCTCAACGTAGGCACCACGTGCGTTGGCACTAAGCAGCTGAATTTACCGCCAGCGCTAGGGAAAATGTAGGGGTGCGCCATATCATTGTAAATAGAGTGCATCCCTGTGTTTTCAGTACGGTGGAGCGCGGCTTTAGAAATGTTGGCTCAACGCTGCGCTCCACCATTCTCTTGGAAATATGCCCCTTTTTTCTGCCAAGTCTTCTAGAATTACTTACTGTTTACCTGCATAACAAGCAACCAAGACCCACAGGTTAGTTATACATTGTAAGTTAACAAGGGGAAGGAATTTCAGCTACTAAAATTCAGGAAGAAATGTTTTTAAAAGGACGACAATACAGACTTAATTAGGGAACCCAACTTATCAAGAGAAGTTTGTAAATGTTGAATTAATGAAATGAGTTAAAGTATTTCATCATCTTTAATTAGACAATAAATCATTCCAATCACAGAGAAAATCATGCCAATAGAATGAATAGTGATCTGCACTTTGTGACTCAACTAAGGTTGTAATAAACAAACAAAGATTGTGTGCAGTCAAAGGAGAAGACATGCAGTTGGTATGCGATTGCAACTTTGGGCCTCATTTATGAGAAGTGGCGCATCGCTAGGTGAAAGCAGTGGTGCAACACTTCTCAGTGAGCCCTCCTTGCGACACCAATGATGCATCATATTTACATTTTGCCGCATCATGTTTCAAGGATTGACAGATACGTCAGTATTACTGACTTATCTGTTGGTGCAAAAGTGGCGCATTGCTGGAGTTCTCAGAAGCGTGACGCAACTCCAGCAATGCTCCTTTCACATGGGACAGGCCCAATGTGAAATGGCTTGCGTCACCCTTACGCCTCCCATGAGGCTGGCCTAAGGTTTTAACGCATTGGCGACCTAGAAGTGGCACAGCAAAATCTCATAGATTTCACTGCACCACTCCTAAGACCCTTTCTTTTACGGGGAGCGCCTACCCTGCATACATCATACCTGACGCTGGTATAATGTAGCACAGGGGTTTACAAAGTAAAGCATCTACCTTGTTGCGTCACTTCATAAATATGGCGCAACATGGCGCATTATTTACGCTGCCGTTGCATCACTAAAAGTGACGCAACAGCAGCTAAAACAGTGACGCAGGGACTCATAAATAGGCTCCTGAGGGGCAGAGTTACAAGACCATTGTGCCACTTTTGCATCACTTTTCCTATGTTAAAAGTGACGCAAAAGTGGCACAAGGGGATTGTGAATCTGCCCCTTAATGTTTAGGTATCAAAGTCAGGATGGCAACTGTTCTATATCAGAGAAAAAGGGCTGATGGAAGAGTTGTATTGGGGATACCTGTACATAAAAATGTTGTTTTTCTTTCTTTCGCAAATTATCTTTCTCCCTGAGGTGTATTTGACTGTTATATTATAATGAGCATTTTTTTTTTCAGCAAGGCATGTTGTCTGGTGAATTAAGTGGTGCTTATGTCACAGCATGTTTACGGCCCCAAAAATTATGGGCAATATTAGCAAGATGCTCTTTAGAAATTTCTCCGATTTAGCGGCAGGAAACTGCTGCTAAAGCGGCGATAATGGGCTTAATAATATGCGCTATAGAATTTCAATAGAAACCCAGGTCAGATGTGCAGGACATCTAACCCGGGCGTCTGTTAGAATTCTATAACGCATATTATCAAGCCTATTATCGCTGCTTTAGCGGCAGTTTCCTGTCGCTAAAACGAGGATAATTTCAATGAGCTTCTTGCTAATATGCCCCTATATTTGTCTGTAAAATGCCTTGGTCTGCTACTCTAGTTTGAATGTCTGCCTTCCTTTTATTTTTAATACCGCCGAGTATACTCTGCTATTCTTTTTGGCTTTTTCCTTTAATTGTTTACAGAATGACACATTTTATTTGACAATCTGCACCATTTAGCGTTGGGGCCCACCAGTAGGAGGGGGGGGACACTGACCACAGACACAGGCATGGTGAAATAAAGGCCGCTTTATTGGAATCAGGTGCACCCTGCCTATTCCCAACCTTGGCCTGCGCTGCACAAAACTATGTCTTACTAAATAGTGAACGCCTAACAACCCCCCCACCACCCCTAAATGGATCCCCAACATTGCAACTCATAACATCATATAACATCCCATCTGCAACCTACCCCCTGCCTGCAACTGCAAAAGACCTCAAGTCCCCCTCCGCCTACAACAAGCCAACCCAGGTCTCTTCCAATACCCCCACTACTCCCTTTGTAACTAGGAGAAGCGCCACTCGAAAGCCGCAGTAGCGTCTTTCGACCCCCCCACTAGGACTCCAGCCTCCTCAGGGTACCTACGCACTCCCAATGCCGCATCCAGTGCCTCTTTCAACTGAACTATGTATAGCTCCATCCCATCCGGTGAGAGATGAACTCCGTCTTCCAGAAAGAAATACATCGCCCCGTATCTAACCTCGGGATGCTCCATCCTGCCTATCCCCTCTCTAGCACAGAAATCCTTCATCTCCCGGTTGATCTTTCTCCTCGTCCTGTCAATAGCTCCCGGGTGCTCAGCTTCCCTCCAACATCCCTTGGGAATAAAATCTGACCAAATCAAATGACAACCTGACCATTGTCTCTTAATCTCCAACAAGTCTCGTTTCATCTGCTTGACCAGTGCCAAACCTTTACATTGCACTAGGTCATTTTCACCCAGATGTATCACTACCACATCCGGGCACACCCCCCCTGACCACAGTATTCAGCAAGGGCATCAACTCATGCCAACGCATTCAACTCTTTCCCCTCCAATGACATCTAAACAATCTGTCATCCAATTCCAAGTTGAGCGTCCGGTGCTTCTCCCATTCAGCCCTCTCAGCCTGTTTGACAAATGAGTGTCCCACCAAGTAAATGTTCAGAAGCGCCACCTCCGCCCTGCCACAGCACCTGAAAAGACACACATGTAAGAGGGCGGAGCACAAAGTTCAAACTGTCCCCTCTACCCCCCTCATTCTGACATATCGCCTGTAACAGTCTGATTTCCATCGCCTCAGCTGCTTGATCTCCTCCGTCCCCCACCCACACCGCGTGCCTCCATCGCCTCCCAAATTCTAAAAGAATGCGTCCCAAACGCCTTCGGGTCCTCACCCATATTCCGTAGGGCGTGCCACAGAACCCACAAAGCCTGAGCTGCCGTCACCCTGTCACCTCCTTTCCGACCAAAGACCTCGGCAGCCGACGCCCGTCGCCCCGCCGCCAGCCGGCGACCCCACATTGCCAGACACACCCCATCCCGACCACTCGGTCCCAAGACTACCAACGTCCCCACCCCCCTTTGATCCGTCTTTGAGCGTCACAAGCACACAGCCACTTACCGGGCTCGCATCTCCACATCCTCCCACTGTATACCCCGCCCCCCATTCACACCCACCAGCTCCGACACCCGAAAAGCTCCAAAAAACAGCCAGGACATGAGTGTGAAAACAACACCATCTCCTTCCCATTGCGACACACCGACGGCAGCGCAGCAATCAAATCCACCAGTAAAACCCCTGTGATCGGCCGACGCTGTGTCACGCCCGCTCCCCTCTCCCTCCCCCACCCTTCCAGTAAAGGAGTCCCCAACTCACCCACCGACGGGGGTACCCCCACCACAACTTCCCCATGAACGCAACCGCCGCCAACTTGCCTGCAATTGTGACCCGCAACAAACCTCTGTCCATCATGCTCAACATGAATCGCACCACCTGTTCCTCCCGCTGCCAGGGATCCCCCGCCTTACCGCACCAGAGAGCCGAAACTCCTCCCACGCCAGTGCATACGCCTTCCACGTGGACGCAGCCACCAGTGCCCTCACCAACTGAACGACCCGGTGTCTCCCACCGACCAGAGATCCCCCAGGATCGGCGTCTTGACCATCTCCGTGGCTGGCCCATGGAACTTTTGCCACTATGAACGAGACAAGGCATCCGCAATGTCATTGTTCACTCCTGGGACGTGGCGCGCATGAAACATAATGTAATTCTCCAAACAGCCCAGCACAAAAACTCTCATGAGCTGCAACACCTGGGGGTGCCGTGCCGACTGCCGGTTCACCAAATGTACCACCAACATGTTATCCACCCAGAACAACACCCGCTCGTGCGCCAACTCAGCCGCCCGCACTGTGACCGCCACCAACAACGGAAACAACTCCAGGAAGGCAATGCTCCTCCCCCCACTTGCCACCATGTCAGACATTGCTCCGTGCACCGTCTCCAGTCCCCATACAGGCCAAAACCGCTGACACCTGCCGCGTCAGAGTACAGCATCACGTCCCACTCTCAATCCTCCGACGGCGCCATCAGCACACCATTGAACCGTTCCAGGAAAACCCGCCACATCCGCAAATCCTCCTTCAACCCCGCTGAGAGACGCACGTGGTGGTGGGACAGCATTAAGCCTGACAGAGCCAGACCCAGCCGCCGACAGAAGGTACGACCCGCTCGCACTAAACGACATGCAAAGTTAAGGTGCCCCAGGAGAACCTGCACCTCCCGAACAAACACCTTCTGTTTTCCTAGCATGTCGCCCACCATCTCCAACTTCTTGTCCTCCGGCAGGCGTGCTTCCATGGCCGCTGAGTCGTGCTCTATACCGAGAAAGGACAACACCGTACTGGGACCGTGCGTCTTCTCTGGTGCCAGGGGAACCCCAAATTCCTCCATCATCCCTGCCAAACTGTCCAGCAACTGCTGGCAGTTCGTCGCACTGGGTCGCCCCACCAGGAAGAAGTCATCCAGGTAGTGCGTCACCATCTCAGAGCCTGTGCGTCTGGAAAAAGTCCACTGCAAAAAGGAACTGAAACGCTCAAAGAATGGGGAGGAGATAGAACACCCCATCGGCAGTGCTTTGTCCACAAAAAAGCCACAGTCAAACTGGATCCCCAGCAACTGGTGGTCTTCCGGGTGTACCGGGAGCAAGCGGAACGCCGACTTAATGTCACACTTCGCCATCATAACGTCCCGTCCCACCCCTGACACAAGCCGCCGCGCCACATCCACTGAGGAGTAGGACACCGACGCCAAGTCCGACGCGATGAAATCGTTGACTGACCCACCCACTGGCCATGATAAATGTTGAATCAGCCGGAATTGCCCTAGCTCCTTCTTGGCCACCACCCCTATCGGGGATATGCTCAATCCCGGCAGCGGCGGCTGCGCAAATGATTCTGCCATGTGGCCCTCCCTGACCTCCTTGAACAGCTTCTCCCTCACAATACCTCTGTGATCCTGTACTGATTTCAGATTGTCCGCCCAGCCCGCAATCCGTGGGCCCTCATAGCCCAGCCGAAAACTGTCCTGAAAAACACTCCGCAACATGGCCGCGTCATCCGCCTGCGGGTACGCTGCCAGCCATGGCTCCATCTGCAGCACTCTAACAGGTGTATGAGCCTTTTCCAAAAGCCCTAGACCCCCTGACTCCCTCCCCGCTCCCCACTCTGTGACCCCCCGCCCTGCACTCCGCCTTGGGCGGGCTGCTGAGCTGGAGGCTCCGTGACACCCCAGCAACATGCCACTGGGTGTCGCCGCTCGCACTTTGAGCACTCATGCCAGATACGGCACGCCTGCCGGCCACACGCCCCCTTATTGAAGTCCCAGCAGGCCCCGTTTGTGCTCTGACCATTGGGCTCACCCTGACCCACCCTTCCTCGGTTGGGGCGGGCCGAAAAGGGGGCAGGCGCGAGCGGCAAACCGCTGGCCATATAGACGGTGTGACCAAACTTGGCCCACCCAGCGTCTGCTGATAAAGATCAGAGTCCAGCTCACCTCACTTCGCCTCCGGGTCAGCTGCCATCCACGCCTGGAACTCCTCGTCATAATGGGACCAGGCGTACCCCCCGTTCTTCACCTGCGCCCTCCGCACTACGTCCATGTACTTCAATAGTGCGATAGACCAATTCGGGAATTTTTCACAATCCACGCTGGTGTATATTAGAAAAGCCGCTGACCAATTGTCTATTGTCAACGGGACCTTGAGGCGCTGCACCAACTCCTGCTCTTCCTTCTGGGACCCCTTCTTTATAGTCAGTTCCCTATGCAACAGCTTCAGAATGTCAATGTACTCCCCCTTTCAGATCTTCTCCCTTGTCGCCAGCAACAAGTATGGCCCCAGCGGCTTGGTCACCCCCATGTAGGGAAGTTTCCTCACCGGCACCACGCAACTCTCCTTGCTCCCCGCCGCGACCACCCCCGCCACCGAGCCTGCCGATGCTGCGCCAGCACATGGCCCAACCGCTTCCGCCGGTGCTACGCCATCCATACCCATCCCCATGTCCTTGACATACCGACCTTTCACCAGCCGTCCAACATCATCCCCCCATGTATCCGTCCCCACCAACACTTGCACACAGCGCCTCTTGCCCGCACCACTCCCCACTCCATCTCCAACCTTACCTGGCGTCAAGGTCGGCGTCCGAGCTGGATCCCGCCGCCTAACCAGTGGAGCTGAGGGGGCCGTCACCGTGGGCGCGTCCTGCTGTGTCCGTACCTGCAACACACTGCCAACAACATTACTAGATCCCCCCTCCCATATCTCCCCCTCCTCTTCAGACTCCCCATCCCCAGCCTCCTGTAGCCTCCGGCCGTTCCCACTGGACTCCAGCCGGCTCAACCCCGCCTTCTCTCTACACGCCTGCATCAGATCACCCAGATCCATGCACTCACCTCCTCCCGCCACTGAACTTGTACCAACAGTCAAAGAAAAAGGAGCTGCATGTATCCCCCCACCCTCAGCGGCGGATGTGACCTTTCGGGGGGGGGCTGGCGGGGACTCCTCCTGTCGCCGCTCAACGCCGTCCCATGCCATGTCCTACGTTGGAGCGCGATGGCCCGTACAAGGCACAAGTACCATCACCTCGGTGGAATGGAGCTGCATGCTGCTCACCCGAGCTCCTCGCCAACATGTCCTGCCAAGGAAAAAAGGTGGAGGCCAGCATACTGGGGAAAAAAGGCCCTTCGTCCCCCCCCCACGCGCCACTCCCATCCCACCCCGCTGACGATGAACCCCAGCCCAACTCTCTCTCTGCGCCTCCCGGCCCCCCCTCACCCCTCCCTCCTCCCCCTCACCCTCCCCTCCCCGCCCCCACCTCCTCCAAATCTGATTCTTCAATCAATAGGGGTGACCTAGCTCCCTCCGCCTCCAGGCCCACCCCCTCTACCCTCCCCTCCACCCTCCTGCTCCATCAGCAACCCAGCACCCCTCCTTTGGCCCTCCCTGACTCCTGCAGCCTGGACCCCATCCACCCCCCCTGGTGCTCCCCCCTGCCAACCTCCGGGGCCCCCGCCCCATCCACAGGGACCGCACCGCCGTCCTCCCACACCCTCCTGCCCTCCGCCCACAAACTGCAGCGCCGGGCGTCCCTTGGGGCCTCCCGCCCCCTTCGCACTCTTTGGCGCTTTACCGCGCCTCGCGGCCTTGCCCCAGCCGCCTCCCCCTCCCGCTTCCCTCCCTCCCCTCCCACCACTCAGGGCCCTCTACGGTCAAGACCGCAGAGGCCCACAAGCAATCACCGCTGCCGCGGCGCCGTTGGCAGCACGCCGTGGCCGCCTTACCTGGAGGTCGGGCCGCACCAGATCCATGCAGCCTGCCTCCCCTAGCAGCCTCAGAGCCTCCTGAACCCGGGGGTCACCTAGCGCCGCCATTTCTTCACCGCAAAGAGCCTTAGACCAATCGCTACTGCCTCCTGCCTGCCGCAACGCCACACCACGGCCCCAGACAACCGCAACAACCCGCAAAACCAGGTACAACAAGGCAAAAACAAGGCCCCCAACGTATTGACCCGGCTACTTTGTCACAATCCACAAAATGGTGGACAGTGACACGAGCATACAAGCTATAACCAACCCCCAGCCCAAAAACAGCCCAAAAATAGCCCAACTGCCCTCCCCCAGCCCAAAACAGCCCAACCGTCCTTCCTGTCCGTCCTGGGTCCCCCTCCCCTCCTACCGGCCACAAAAACCCCGTGGGGGAAAGCCTCCCGGTGGTCGGCTGCCCCCCAAATCCCCAATGTACCAGCTGACATCCTAACAACTTCTAGAATGTATCAATATTTTTTACCTTCGTCTTTTAAACAATACTTTCCTTGCAAAATCTTGCTTATGGCGAGTGTTTTAGATAGGACCTATTATTTTCCTACAAGAAAAACTGGTAGAGCACTTCTTTTTAATTGTTTAGAGTGCAGAAAGTCTGTTAATGCGGATAAAATGGAATTTATCAAATTAATAGGGTTTACTGAATCCAAAGGACTGTTCTTTTTATGTAATAGCTTTCGAAAATAATGCATGGTATTCTTTGCTAGTGGTCTAAAAGTATTTAATTTGCGTCCAAAGGGTACTCTCAAAAATGCTGTCAGAAATATAGGAATCCTAAAATTGGGAGTGATTCAGTTTTGGACTGTGGAGGCTGGAATCAATATTTTAAAAATCTAAATTGGAGTGAGTCAGAAATAAAGGAGGCACAGAGCCTAGCTCCGGTGATATTTGCATGATCTAAATGACATCTATTATTCACAAATTACAGGTAATTACTATATAGTGTGATCATTCATGTTGCGTTTTCTGTCATTAGTGTTGTACCTTAGCTCTCTTTTTTAACCATTCCGTCTTCTGTATATTCTCCGAACATTTTTCTGTGTTTTACAATGCAGTGTCATGGACAGATATATTGGACTGAACTATTAGGACCCAGAGGCATTACTTTTTATCATGCGTGAGCCCAGACCTTTTAATTTTTCTAAAATTATATGTATAACATACATGGGGTGGCTTTCCGCTAACCCTCTTTATCCATCAGTCTGTTATTGTGTCAGAACATGCATGAACAATGTGAGCATGTGGATCGATTACAACTACCTGAAGTTAAATGCCTCCAAAACTAAGGTCGTCCTCTTTTTAGTAAAAGCCCCGCATTTTGGACGCCAGAATGGTGGTCACCCGAATTAGATTAACTGCCTGAACCCTCAAATAACGTAAAAAATCTAAGCATCCTGATAAAGAAATGAAGTTCAAGGACCAAGGGCCAGATGTAGGTAATTCATTTTTACCGATTCTAAAATACCGAATTTTACCGAATCGGTATTTTAGAAAAGGTAAATGAGATGTAGGTAAAAAATCTGTAAAAAATACTGATTCGGTAAAATTCGTAATCCCCGAGTCGGTATTTTCCGAATCGGTATTTGCCGAATCAGCACATACCGATTCGGTAAATACCATTCATTCCTATGGGCCTGGATGCCCATGGGAATGAATGGGATTTACCGAATCGGTATTTCCCGAATCGGGAAATACCGAATCGGTAAATACCGAGTCTGGGATACAAAAAAGCAAGCAGTTGAGCCACCAATCAATCAGGTGCCTCCACCACGCCCCTCAGCCAACCAACAGAGCAAGCAACCAATCCTGTGCATCCACCCCACCCCACAACCAGGAAGTGGCCACACCTATGCAGGTGCTGAGTAACTGATCACCCAGGAGAGCAGTTAGACACTGACAGGCTGTTGTTTAGCTGAGCTGTGCAGGACTAAGAAATGGAATCCCAGGACACCCAGAGGGAAGGTGCAGAGAGGAAGAGGAAGATGAAGTTCAGCACAGGTGAACTCCAGGTGCTGTTGGAGGAGGTTGTTAAGCACTACCCCAAGATTTTTGGAAAGCAGTCTCTGCAGGTAGCAGAGGCTGTGAAGAGGAACACCTGGCTGGGGATTCAGTCCAAAGTAAATGCAATAGGAGTGACAACCAGGGAAGTGGACGATCTGAAGAAGAGATGGTACGATCTGAGGACCATAACCAAAAAGAAATTTAGAGGCCAATGCAACAGTGGTGGAAAAAACAGGGCATCTGCTCTCACGGACCTTGAAGAGCTCGTGGAGTCCACACTGGAGCCAGAGTGTGTTGTTGGAATTGGTGATGCAGACAGCTCAGCCCGAGCTGCATCAAAGTAAGGTAAGGGACATGTCCATCATACCCCACCCCCTGCCTGTCTCCCTCCCCTAATGTGACTGTGTGTTGAGCTACTCAAGTACAGGCTTTTGTATCCACCTGCAATGCATGATGGTAGTTGTAGTTGTAAGTATTCACATCAGAGCAGGCAACATGAAAGAATGTCAGCCATGCCACACAATACAAATAGAGAAAGGGGAGGACCAGGAAATAGTGCAAAATAAATGTGATTTATTATAGGAATACACAGTGAAAGCACCACTAAGCCACTGTTCATATCTGTCCACAGGAGAGACTTTGCGCACGACAATGCAGGAGAGGGAGAAAAGGCCACCCCAAAGGGAGAGGAGTGAGGAAGAAGCCAGGGATGCAGTGCCCAGCACAGCAACACCTCCAGCACCCTGCACACAAGCATCTCCCACAGCAGAGGCAGCCACCATGCAACTGCCATCATCTCCTCTGCTCTTTGACTCACCACAATATAAGCCTCAACAACTTGCCACACCAGCTGACTCAGAGGTGTCAGAAGTCTACAGGCCCAGGAGGCATGACGTTCTCCCGCAGAGAATCTTACAAACATCCTCTGATGAGGAAAGGGAGGGTGAGATACCAACAGAGTCAATGGCAGTAAATACAGCTGGTCTTCCATCCACTCTTGTCACTGTTACCGTAGGCACAAGATGCCTAATGGTCCGGGAGGCAGGCTTCACTGGCCATGATGATGGGGTCTTCTGTGGCCTCGAGACATCAATGGTCAAGGTGCAGCGCCTGCAGGCGAAATCAATCAGTGCAGTGCACAGACAAATGCGCTATATGAACAAAAACTTTGACACCATGAACCAGGGATAACATCAATGGCGGACAGCATGAGGGACATGGCCGATGGGGTCAGGGACATGTCACAGTGTGTGATGTCACTTTGTGAAGAACTACACGAGGACCGCGCCCAAAGGCTCAGGTAGAGGCAGTATATGCAACACCAGACAAGGGGCATGCACCGTCTGGCAACAGCGACTTCACTGCTGTGTCGCCGTTCTGTTGCTATGCAGGAAGGGCTGGTGCACTGCTGCACAGACCTAACAAGGGGGATGGGGCGGGTCACTACAGCAATGGAAGTGCTGCTGACTAACCAGTCAGCCACCACAGGAGGTGAAGTTTTAGGGGACACAGACAACACCAGTAGCAGGAGCAGTACCCCTATCCCAGAAATACAGAGGAGCAGCAAACGCCAGACTACAGGCGTTGGCACAGCAGACAATGATCATGCCCAACCACAGGCATCACGCAGTGCAGAGCATGGGCGCAGGCAGTAAGGCTGCCAAATTTGAGTGGACATGTGAGGGTGAGGTAACCCCTGTCCGCACAGTTGTGCTAGGCACACTTAGGATGTAAAAAAATATGTCTTCATACATTAACCGTAGTGCCAAATAAACTATGTTTACTGCATTTAAACCCTTGCTGTGTATCTCTACTTACTCAAAAGTAGTTTTGTGTGATCTCTGACCGTCTCTGTCTGCCATCTGTCGGTGTTGGTACTCCTACTGTGTTGGCTGCAGGCAGTGCCTGGTCATCGTCATGGTCTTCATAGTCGCTCAATTCCACCTCGGTGCCCTTCTTAGTAGCGAGGTTGTGCAACATGGCACAAGTTGCAATGATCTTACAGCAGATGAGTGGTGAGTACTGCCGTGCCCCTCCACTTTTGTGGAGGCAGCAGAACCTGCTCTTCAGAAGATCAAAGGTGCGCTCCACGATGTTCTGGGTTTATTTATGTGCAACATTGTATCGTCTCTGGCTGGGGGTCGTGGGGTTGAGGTAGGGTGTCAGGACGAAGGAACGGAGGGCATATGCACTATCCCCTAATGTGAAATAAAAAAAAATTACTCACAGGCACACAGTTACATATTTCTGCATTATCTATCAAGGGAGTGTCACACACTAATTTACCTAGTGGGTATCCTTCTCCGAATTCCCCTGCTGTAAGGCGGGTGTATATCACACTGTTTTGGAAGATGTAGGAGTCGTGAGTGCTTCCCGGGTACCTGGCCACTATGTCTGTGATCATGTACTCGGCATCACAGATTACTTGTACATTTATTGTGTGAGATGACTTCCGGTTCCTGTAAATGTGCTCAGTGGCAGCAGGTGGGCATATTGGGATGTGGGTCCCATCAATGCAGCCAATCACGTGTGGAAAATTTGCCATTAGGTAGAAGTCAGTCTTGGTCCTGAGCAGGTCCGCATCAGTGTCCGGGAAGCGTATGTAATGCTCCATTCTTTGCATCATGGCATCCAGAAACTTCCTGAAGAAACGGGACAGGCAGCTCTGGGACACCCCACCTACCGCTGCAACAACACTCTGGTAACTGCCAGATGCAAGCAGGTGTATGCTACACAGCTTTTATAAATCAATGTGGAAAGGATCACTGATCCTGCATAACCAAGGTCTGCAGGTGGATCAGTAGGTGTCTCCCAAATAAAAGACCCTCATACACGTGAGTCGTGTAGCGGTATATGATGTGTCCCCGCTTCTTGTAACACGTGTCCATGCGTAAAAGTACTTTTAACCTCACAAGATTAATGCGCTAGAATTCCTAAATAATTCCATAGCGACAGGCCTTAACCTTTTACCCGAATCCAGAAATATTAAAGTTGAACCTCTGGCTGTCCGGGTAGTTTAGAACACCTTTATAGCACTATTTCACTTATTCACCATCACTACTGTTTTAACCAATGGTACAACCTCCTGGCGGAGGGTGCAAACAAAAACTGACCCAAGGATTACGCACGGACACGTGTTACAAGAAGCGGGGACACATCATATACCGCTACACGACTCTGAAAAAGCACGTGTATGAGGGTCTTTTATTTGGGAGACACCTACCGATCCACCTGCAGACCTTGGTTATGCAGGACCAGTGATCCTTTCCACATTGATTTATAATTATTGAAAGGAGATTGAAAGGATCTCTACTCTCTCTCCCTCCACCAATTGATGATACGTATGCTACACAGCACCTGCACATGGGGTGGGATGGCATGCACCCTTGGTGTACGGTGCTCCAGGAGTGGGTGCAGGTCCCTAATCAGGTCCAGGATGGTTTGTGGGTGCAGCCTGTACCTTTGCAGGATCTCTGGCTCAGTCAGTTGGAAGAGTGTGATCCTCTGCCTGTAGACCTGCTCCTCCCTTCTCCATTCCCTCTCTCCTGCAGCCTGTAGCCATAGCCGCCTTGCTGTGATGTAGAATGCCGCCATTCTGGTAAATACCGACTCTTAAATACCGAATTTGAAGCAAATTCAGTATTTTAGGGGTCACCTACATCTCAAAAGTCTTATTTTTCCGTTTCGTATTCTCCGAATCGGTAAATTTACCGATTCAGAATGTTTACCGAATCAGAAAATTTACTGATTCGGAATATTTACCGACTCAGTATTTTTACTGACTCGCTACGACCGGTATTTGACTACCTACATCTGGCTCCAAGTATTTAAAATCACCTCAGCCTCATTTTGCTCCTTAAGGCTTATAAACAAGATTGAAAAATTCTTGCCTCCTGAAATTCTGAGAACAGTCATCCGTGCATTGGTTCTTACAAAGATCAACTACTGCAACAGCCACTATCTTACTCTTGCAGCGGGTCTCAAAAACATTGGGGTCACCCCACTTTAGGGAGAAACTTAAATGGTACACTCCCACAAGGATGCTTCACTCAAGCTCCCCCATGAACCTGACTATCACCCCATTTGGGAGATTCTACTGGGTTGCGAAGAGTTTTTTTCAGGGCCATGGCTGTGCTCTGGAACAGCCTTCCACTGGCATTAAATGCAGCTCCCTCCCTGCTTACTTTCAAAAAAGCCTTAACCACCTGACTTTTCACGCAGGAGTAGAAGGCACTACGCTCCTCAGTTAGACCCTCTTCTGAAATTTTGCTGTAGTTTTTCTCTTTCCTATAGCGCCAAGACGCCCATGGGCATAAGTTGCACTTTATAAATTATATTTATTGATTTATTCATATTGTGGTTTTCAATGAGTCAAGCCTGCAATTGCAGGCCGTTGTCTTCGCACTGGCACATATGGTGGTTTTAAATGTGAGTCCAGCCTGCTAATGAAGGCTAGTGTGTGTGCCATTGCACTTATGCTCAGGCTGCTTTGCCAAATTGGTTGGAGGTTTTTCAGTTTATTACAAAGTGATGGTAATGAATCCATGTCTACTGTTTCAGGTCAGTCCATTAAAAGACCATCATATAATGTGAAGTGGACATCAGGTAAATAGTGTGTGGCCGCAATTTCAGATTATTTTCTACCCCCTTGTAATGTTGAGGTTTAGAGATGTGAATAATTTATGTTTTCTGTTTGTTTTAGTGGTCAACAGTTCTGAGTCCTGAGGAGAACCCAAAAGGAAGGTTATAGGTTCTAAACACATTGACAAGTGTGCATAAAACAATTGGACCTTGAAATCAGGGTGGATGGGACCTAAAGTGAAGTAAACAATACTCCTGGTCTTAGACAGACCAGCAGTGTTAGGCTGTTTGTCCATTGACGAAGGAGTGTGTAGTTATTTGTACAATACATAATAAGTATTACCTCCTTTTGGGTAACCAAATTTGGAACTGACTTATTTGTTTGTTGCAATTTAAGGTTTGTTTGTGTTTATGTCGTTTTTGTGCAGTGATGTGAGGTGGGTGTAATCTATTATATATTTATTAGATATTCATACTGTTCTTTTGTGTGTGATAATTGCTACCAAAAAAGTGTTATGATTAATAATTTTAAAGAAAAAATGGTGTTCACTGTTTATGAATATAGTGGTCATGAAGGATATTAGGGTTGTGTAGAAGTAAAGTCAGTACTGGCATTTTTGAGGTGTTTGAACTTCTAGAAAGTGGGCATTTCCCCGCTCTGAAACTCATTGTGTGTCTTTTTTCGTTTTACTCAATCCCACACTGGGGTCTGGGAGGGCTCATCTGTGAGTTTCCCAGCAACAGCTATAAACCTTAGGCATGCAACTGGAATGACAGACCTCTGCCATTTGAGGGCTAGTTGGATGGATTGCTGGGAGATGTTTTGAAATTTGGCTTCTGGAGCCAGAACTTGGCCCCACTAAAGATTAGAATCTGCATTCCATGGCCTCATGGCAGAGAGGATTGAAATGTAGGGGAGACATCTATGGTTCAAAGGGAAACCCTCTGAACTAACCCCAACTTCAAAGACACACTACAGTATAAGTAGTGGTGCCATAGTTCAGCAGGGCAGAGATACACTTGTGGTGGCATGGGACTGGAGAACCTGGAACTGCGTGGTGCACACTGCCAGGGGATTCTGTTGTGCACTAGGAGGATTACTGCCATTGAAAGGGACCGTGTGGCCTTACAGAATACTGACTGGCCTGGGCTGACTACCTGCTGTTGTGTGACACCATGAAGTGTACTCTCCAAGGGCTTGTTGGCTTGCCCCCTGATTTTTTGTGGAGGTCTCAGGGACACCAAAGACCTCCTGTGAGTGATCCCCACCATCTACCTGTAGCCCCTGGAGAGCGATTCCCTCTTAAGTGCCCACATTGTCTTCTGAATCCCAACTGGTAGTACATGTGAGCTTGCTACTAAGAACTGTGCCTGGAGACCAGTTTGCCTTGTCTGGAGACCCAAAAGCATTCATCGCATCTAAGGAGTGGGGCTCTTGCTCTTTGGGAACCTTAATATGCATAAGCTTCTTGTTGGTGGTGAGCAGATTCACCGGTTGTAGGACCTTGCGTAGCCCACTTTGCCGATCGTGCCGCATCTCTCTTGTTCAACACGCCACCTGCATGCTCATTGCATGTGGTATCCAATTAACAGGTTGCAATCCTTGGATGTGAGGACGTAACCGTAGTGATGCTTCATCCTACCTCGTGTGACAGTGCTGAACTTGTGCCTGTGTGACTGAATTGCCTGGTGTGACCAGAAGTACCATGAACCATGCGTTGTGCTCATTTCCAGGGAGGTACATTATTTGCAACTCTTCATTGTGCATTACTAGTATTGTTTGATGCGACCCGTATCAACACACGCCAGACATTGGACCTCATTTTCAAGGAGGTACTAAGCTAGTAACTCTTTATTGTATGAGACCGGAATTGTCTGGTGTGGTTTGTATCACCTCACACCAGATGCTGTGCCCGAACTGGCTGGGTCCTACTCTGATCGACGTGTGGCTCTTTCTTCTGAGAGGCTCCCCTGCTACATTCCCTATTCATTCGCCCGGGCCCCAATGACATTGTGCTACAAGGTAATATTGCCCGACCGGGTCTTTGTATTCATAATGACTGGCGGGGCTGAAGGGATGCTTCTGAGAACTATCAGAATTAGCTCTAGAGATTGGGTGAGCCCCTGTGCTTCGGAAAACTGGGCTGGTGCTGGAAGGCCCCTTGTGGAACTCTTTTAAGTGACCAAGTATTGTCCTCAGCTTACTTCTGCTCAAAACCCTGTGGGTGAACTTCCAGAGTGGTGGACAACTACCATTTGATGACTGACTCCTAATTAGTCCTGCAACCTACCCCAACCATCTTACCTGGGACCCTGTCTAAGTGTGACTTCGGCCACAAGCAACCTAGTATCCTGGGGGAGGGCCGGTTATCTTCAATCCATGGGTATAGGGTAGTCTGGGGTGAGTTGGAGGGTGGAGGGAGCCTTGGACCATGGGGTCAGCAATGTGCTATCAATTGATCTGTCTGATATTCGTATTAAAGCTGAGTGAGTGTGTGTGTGTGTGGGAGTGACAATCTATGTAACCACCTGTGAGTAACGACACTGGCCTCCCTCAGAATACTGATCCCTCGTTCAAATTCCAATCCATTCAGGTTAAGGTAACCGGGTGGTAGGGAAAGGTATTCGGTATTACTTGCTGTAAGTAGACACACTCAAGATGAGTACCAGAGTCTCATTATTTCTTCTCTAAACTAGGGGCCAAAGTGGGAACGCCACCCAGTAGTCACACTTTCATCAAGGGTCAGTGTCTCCTTTCTGACCATTTTGACCCCCTCTGATGTTCAGAGATATTTGGCCAGAGGTTAGGGAATAGTATTTGTGAGTATGTATAGCAGTTGTACTGGAATACTATTTCCCCTATTCGAAAAAATACTCAACAGGTCCTATACTGTTTATAAAACATATTGAGCTTAAAATTCTTATTATTACATGCTAAAGATAAGATAACGTAAAATGAACCTTTTAAATATGTTACAGATGTACTCTCAATGTATTGAATGTGATAAATAGGGGGTACTCAGCATTCTGCACATTTATCACATTTTTAAGTTGCTAGGGCCCACATGCATCAAGCATTTTTGTAGTCGCAAACGGTGCGATTACTTAAAATCGGCCGTTTGCGAATGCAAAAGTGCTTTTTGGGATGCATGAAGCAATTTTAGAATTCGTAACATTGTTGCGAGTTCTAAAATTGCGGGTGCTTTTAAGAAGTCGCAGATGTGCGATTTCTTAAAAGCAATGCATCATTACTTTCACAAGTGCAAAGTCGCAATTAGGGTGCCAAATTTACCGAGTGGTTGAACCACACGGTAAATTTGGAAAAAGTGTTTAAAATGCTGCAAATGTTTTTTTTTCTACATTCATGTTTCACACACACATGTCCTTAGGACATGTGTGTGTGAAACATGATGCGAAAAATACATTTCAGGGGTGCATGGGGGGGTCCTTTGGACCCCCCCCTGCACCCATGAAATTTTCAAAGTGCCACTCGCAATTTGCTGATGCCTTCCCATTGAGTCCTATGGGCCTCTTGGCCCATAGGAATCAATAGGAATTCCGAAAATGCACTTAAGAATTCGGTATTCATTTGGGATTCGGTAAAAATTGCGATTTTTACCGAATCCCAAATGAATACCGAAAACAATGATGCATAGCATTTTGCACTTCTTAATTTGCGATTCCTTATTTTTCGCAAATTAGGAAGTGCAAAATGTAACAATGATGCATGTGGGCCTAGAGGAATTAGTCAGTTTCTTCTTGTCTTATTATGTATACTGATAAACTGCTCCTGAATGGAACTAGAGTCTGCCCTCTTCAACCACAGAAATTCCTACTGAGGCAAGCATGAAGTGGAAAGAAAATAATACAAGATTGTGGCACGTTATGCATTTGATCTTTACTTTGATTGCCTCAACATGCGTGGACGTTGGGCTTCTGAACTTTTCATAAGTTTGCAACGAATTAAGTTTAGATGTCTGGTCTGAATTAAGAAACTGTTATCATTCATTACATTTACATTCTAGAAAAGTTGTTGATCAAGCCACATTCAACAGCGAGAGGTGTGAATCTAAAGTAAAATAATAGAGGTATATGTACGAAAACTGTTCTGAAACAGGGAAGGAGACAAAACAACAGGTGCGTATCTTCACACCTAAACACCATTATGGTGTGTCTGTTTCTCTGATGAGCAACACGAGGGGTGTGTGGAAGGCAAAACAGTGTAAGAAATGTACACACAATTAGTTATTTTTAATTGAATGAATTTTAATTTGCTTGTGTGGCGGCACGCCAGTGTTTTTCATCACCACCTGGTAGTGTTTGAGAACTCGTGATTATTCTTAACAGGTAGAAAACACATACCTGTCGATAAAAATAAACTAAACACTGAATAAAAATAAATACTACAAATGCACGAGAAAGCAGGATGTGGTAGGAAAAATAACTAACTCATATGATCAATTGTGTTACTGGGTTTCAAAACCCAGTGATGTGCCCTGTTGTGACGCCTGGGCATGCTCACGTCCAAACCCTCATAATAATTTTTTATACAGTCCACATTTGGGTCCCTTTTCATCAACAAATGTTTGACTGCAACGATGCTGAGGTTTTATGATTCTCCGTGGTCCACTTCTGCAAATAGTTAAAAATGACAAGCTGATGTATTGCTTGATACAATTGTGCAATAATTGGGTTTCAGAACGCAGGGCGCAAAAAAAGAATATTTACTTTACCATAGCACCATCACTTTTGCAATAAGGTTGTCAAATAGTCATGCCATATGTTTATTGCTTATACCATTTGTTATCCCTGTTGCAAAGGGTAGGGCCAAGAAAAGTATACCTTCAAAAAATAAACAACATTTCCAATTCACATACATTATTTGGGTAGATTATCCAGAATATATTCAGGATTCCCACTAACCCAGAAAAACCCTGAAAGAAAATGTAAAAAACTATGGGCCAGATGTACTAAGGGCCATATGTTTCAAGCAAATTTGCATTGGCAAAGGCCGAAATTCGCAGAATTTCGTCCTTTGCGAATGCAAATTTGCTAAATGGTATGTATAAAGCAAACTCTGGTGCAAAACAAGGAATCGCAAAATTTGTGATTCCTTATTTTGCTATTGCATTTCAGGAATCGCAAATTTTGCGATTCCTTAAATGCAATGTATTAAGCAAAAAAAATTAGCAAAATATCCTTAAGGAATCGCAAATTACCACCAACTTCTAGTTGGTGGTAAATTGCGAATTCCTTGAAAATGCTAATTTTTGCATTTTTCAAAGTAGCATGTGATGCACAGACATGTCCTTAGGGCTTGTATGTGTGCCACATGTGCACCCATGCATATTTCAGGGGTGCAACAGGGTGTCTTTTGGACACCCCTGCACCCTTGAAATTATTCTCAATTTGCGATTAGCAAATTGCGAATAGCAAATTGAGAACAACTTCCCATTAATTCCTATGGGCCTCCTGTACCTTAGAAATGAATGGGAAAGTATTCCTTAATTGGGATTCAAAATTTGCTAATCGCAATTAAGGAATTTTAAGAAATTGCAAAAAAAATGCGATTTTGTACATACATACCTATTTGCGATTCTCAAATAGCGATTTCTGAAAAATCGCTATTTGAGAATCGCAAATCAGGTTGATGATACATATGGCCCTAAATCACATATTTGCAATTTCTTAATAGAGAATTTTAGTGGTTTGCTATTAGAAAATTGTAAACTGTGATGTACAGTGTTTTTGACACTGTTAGTGATTCGCAGTGGCTCACAAAATGGACCAGCCTCATCAATACTCATGAGGCAGGTTACAATTTGCGATCCATTGTGAATGGCTACAATCACAGGGATGGTGGTCTGCTGGGGTCAGCACATAACCATGTCTGTGATTGATTTTTAAATAAAGCAATACATTTTTTTCTAATGCATCCCGTTTTCCTTAAAGGAACATGGGATACATTTCAAAAACAAAAATGAAAAGCTCCCTTTTCATTTTTTAAGAGTAGGCAGTGGATCATGGGACCACTGCCTGCTCTAAAAAAAAGTTGGTCATTTGCAAATGGGTTACCACCAACTTGAAGTTTGCGGTAATTGCGAATGTTTTGAAACCTCGTTCCTGATCGCTAAACATTCATACATGCCAGTGCTATTCGGTATTAAGAAGGGACGCCCTAAATACACCCTTTCTTAATAACAAATCGAAAAAGCGAAATGTGATTCAGTAACAATTTACTGAGTCATATTTTGCCTTCTGTACATGGCAAAATGCATTTAACTGGTCGGAAATGGCCCGATGGGCCATTTTCAAGCGGTAAAATGCTTTGTACATCCGGACCCATATTGCACTGCCTGATGTTACCCTGTTAATGTATGCATGTGAAAGCAATGCACTTCTACACTTTCAGTGGTTTTGAACAAACACAATCTTAATGCAATACCCAAAGCACACAATTGAGTGATTGCCTACTCGCCAACTATCTTTCAGGATTTGAGAATAATTCCAAATGTTTTAAATTAGATTAGACAAGAGCGCGACCGATT
The DNA here is from genome assembly GCF_964263255.1 of Lissotriton vulgaris. Taxonomy (NCBI): domain Eukaryota; kingdom Metazoa; phylum Chordata; class Amphibia; order Caudata; family Salamandridae; genus Lissotriton; species Lissotriton vulgaris. The sequence goes on from NC_141689.1 coordinate 1,650,955,654, forward strand.
CAGATGAAGTCGAGTTTTGTGGGCTGTATGTGATTTGAAAAACTTTACTGAAACTTTTCCTGGAAATTTGACCTGACAGATGCTCCTGAGAGATGCAAATAGTATTAGTGCAGGGTTCCAACACTACAGTTTAGCATTGTAATAAATGGGATTCTGAAATCCCTCTGTAAATGCCTGTCTCTAACTTGTTTATAATCAGCAACTTAACAACTGTTATAGCTGGAAGCAGATAGGCAGCATATTGGATAAAAAACCCATTGCTATATATTAGGAGGATGTTACAAATCATCAATGAGTTCTGTGAACATGTACAGAAATGAGGCCAAAGTGAGGTACCATTTTTATCAGGAAACCTAAGGTAATACTGAATTGTAAAGCAACTGTTGTTACCTATTGACTTCCGATGCATTTCTGCCTTCCAAATGAAAGACAATGTGTAAAAAAGAAGACATTTTGAAAAATGACCTATAATTCTCATGCTAGTATGGGTACTCATAATTTTGGAAATGCTGACTCCATGCTGACCTGCAATAAAAGCAAAACATATTAGAGTCAGCATAATGTAAGTCAGACCTTCGCTGCTATGCCTCCCCCCCATGCTAAGCCTTTTTTAGGCCATTTGGGATAGTTTGCGCTTAGGATCATGTATATTTTTTAACACATAAGGTATTTAAGCCAAACTTGCATCTTTTTATTCCAACATCATTGGGATTCTAAAGGAACACAGGGTTTGTGGATTACACCGGATGAGGCCCAGAAATTAGCCAAAATACAGCTACATTTTGGTTTTTTTGGGGAAGAATAGGAAAAAAGTGCTGCAAATGAAAGCGTCTTTTTTTTCCTGCAAATGGTATCAAAAAAGGGTTTGAGGGGCTGATATCCCCACTTTCCCAGATTTCAGGTACAAGCAGACTTGTGTCAGAAAAGCAACATGTTTTACACAGTTTTGGCATTTTACTGAGATATAGCCTATTTTGTGCTATTTATTCGCGCAGTCAACCTTATTCCAGTCAATGGTAGAAATGAGTATTAAAACAAAAATGGATCCTAGAAAGCTATACATTTTAGGAAAGTAGACAAAATTCTAAATTCAGAAAGGGGCAATTTGTATAGATCCTTCAAGGTTTCTCCATAGAATATAGGAAAACTTGAAAATTACTTGAAGAAAACAGCCATTTGTGTCAACGTTTTCCCCTGTAACTTCTCCTAATTGTGACAGATGTTAGAAAGCAATATGCCATTACATCCACTGGACCTTTCTGGTTATGGAGATATATAGGATATATCTATAGGACTTGTAGGTTCACCAAGAACCCAACGAACCCAGAGCCAATAACTGAGCAGCGTCTTGCAATGGTTTTTCATTATGTACCGGGTATATAGCAATTAATTTGGGAAAATATGTACATGGAAAAATTGGTATGAAAGACACCTATATATTTTTGAAATTGGAACAAAATATAGAGTTTAGAAACAGTAGCTGTTTGCACATTTCCAAAATTATGAGTACCCATACTAGCATGAGAATTATAGGTCATTTTTCAAAATGTCTTCTTTTTTACACATTGTCTTTCATTTGGAAGGCAGAAATGCATCGGAAGTCAATAGGTAACAACAGTTGCTTTACAATTCAGTATTACCTTAGGTTTCCTGATAAAAATAGTACCTCACTTGACGGGGTAGGTCTAGTGCCAGTGACAGGAAACAGCCTAAAACGCAACGCGGACACACTTTATTTTGACAGTCTAAACTGACCCTTTTTTTGCAAAGTGCAGAGTTATACATTTTAAACCCTAGCTCGGCCGGTACCTAAGGAAACCTAGCAAACCTATATATTTTCCAAAACTAGACACCCAGGGGAATCAAGGATGGGGTGAATTGACTGGCTCCCACCAGGTTCTGTTACCCAGAATCCTCTGCAAACCTACAAATGTGTCAAAAAACACATTTCCCTCACATTTCTGTGGTGGAATGATCTGGAATCTGAGTGGATCCACAATATTCCACCCACCCCACGTTCCCCAAAGTCGTCCGAGACAAAAATGGTACCTCACTTGTGTGGGTAGGTCTAGTACCCGCAACAGGAAACGTCCAAAACGCAACGTGAACACACCACATTTTCACAGTGAAAACTGACACTTTTTTTGCAAAGTGCAAAGCTGTAGATTTTGAACCCTAGCTCTGCCGGCCCATAGGGAAACCTAGCAAACCTATACATTTTTTACAACAAGACACAAGAGGGAATCCAGGATGGGGTGACTTGACTGGCTCCCACCAGGTTATGTTACCCAGACTCCCTTGCAAACCAAAACAACACATTTCCCTCACATTTCTGTGGTGGAAAGTTATGGAATCTGCGTGGATCCACACAATTCCACCTACCCCGCATTCCCTAAAGTCTTCTGAAAAAATGGTACTTCACTTGTGTGGGTAGGCTTAGTGCTCGTGGCAGGAAACGGTCCAAAACACAACGTGGACACACCACATTTTCACAGTGCAAACTGACCCTTTCTTGCAAAGTGCCAAGCTGTAACCGTAACTCTGTAGGTGCCTAGGGAAACCTAGCAAACCTATACATTTTTAAAAACTATACACCCAGGGAAATCCAGGATGGCATGACTTGACTGGCTCTCCCAGGTTCTGTTACCCAGAATCCCATGCAAACCTAAAACATTGTCCAAAAAACACATTTTTCTCACATTTCTGTGGTGGAAAGTTCTAGAATCTACGTGGATCCACAAAATTCCACCAACCCAACATTCTAAGAAGAATGGCACCTCACTTGTTTGGGTAGGCCTAGTGGCTATGAAAGGAAATGGCCCAAAACGCAACGTGGACACACCACATTTTCACAGTGAAAACTGACCCTTTTTTGCAAAGTGCCAAGCTGTAGATTTTGAACCCTAGATTTGCTGGCACCTAGGGAAACCTAGTAAACTTATACATTTTTAAAAACTAGTCACCCAGGGAAATTTAGGATGGGGTGACTTGACTAGCTTCCACCAGGTTCCGTTACCAAGAAACCCATGCAAACCTAAAGATTTGTCCCCCAAAAAAATGTCCTCACACTTCTGTGGTGGAAAGTTCTGGAATCTGTGTGGATCCACAAAATTCCACCCACCCCACATTCCCCAAAGTCTTCCGAGAAAAATAGTACCTCACTTGTGTGGGAAGGCCTAGTGCCTGTAACGGCCCAAAATGCAATGTGGACATACCACATTTTCACAGTAAAAACAGACCCTTTTGTTGCAAAGTACCAAGCTGCAGATTTTGAACCCTAGCTCTGCCGGCACCTAGGGAAACCTAGCAAACCTATACATTTTTGAAAACTAGACACCAAGGGAAATCAAGGATGGGGTGACTTGACTGGTTCCTACCAGGTTATGTTGCCCAGAATCCCTTGCAATCCAAAAAAACACATTTCCCTCATATTTCTGTGGTTGAAAGTTCTGGAATTTGCATGGATCCACAAAATTCTACCCGCCCAACATTCCCTAAAGTCTCCCGAGACAAATAGTACCTCACTTGTGTGGGTAGGCCTAGTACTTGTGACCGGAAACAGTCAAAAACCCAACATGGACACGCCACATTTTCACAGAGCAATCTGACTCTTTTTTTGCAAAGTGCAAAGATGTAACCCTAGCTCTGCCGGTGCCTAGGGGAACCTAGCAAACCTATACATTTTTTAATACTATACACCCAGGGCATCCAGGATGGGGTGACTTGACAGGCTCCCTCAGGTTCTGTTATCCAGAATCCCTTGCAAACCTAATGTTTTGTCAAAAAACACATTTTCCTCACATTTCTGTGGTGGAAGGTTCTGGAATCTACGTGGATCCACAAAATACCACCCACCCCACATTTCCTAAAGATTTCTGAGAGAAAACGGTACCTGACTTGTGTAGGTAGGCCTAGTGCTCGTGTCACGAAACAGTCCAAAACGCAACATGAACACACCACATTTTCACAGTGAAAACTGACTCTTTTTGCAAAGTGCTAAGCTGTAGATTTTGTAATCTAGCTCTGCCGGCGCCTATGGAAAACTAGCAAACCTATACTTTTTGGAAAACTATACACCCAGGGGAATTCAGGATGGGGCGATTTGACTTATTCCCCCCAGGTTCTGTTACACAGAATCCCTTGCAAACCTAAAGATTTGTAAAAAAAAAACACATTTACCTCACATTTTTGTGGTGGAAAGTTCTGGAATCTGCAAGGATCAACTAAATTCCACACACCTCGCATTCCCTAAAGTCTTTCGAGAAAAATGGTACCTCACTTGTGTGGGTAGGCCTAGTGCTCACAACATGAAAAGGTCCAAAACACAACGTAGACACACCACATTTTCACAATGAAAACTGACCCTTTTTTTTAAAAGTGCCAAGCTGTAGATTTTGAACCCTAGCTCTGCCCGTGCCTAGGGAAACCTAGAAAACCTATACATTATTAAAAACTAAACACCCAGGGGAATCTAGGATGGGGTGACTTAACTGGCTCCCCTAGGTTCTGTTACCCAGAATCCGTTGCAAACCTAAAAATGTGACCCAAAAACTTTTTTTCCTCACATTTCTGTGGTGGAAAGTTCTGGAATCTGCATGGATCCACAAAATTTCACCCACACAGCATTCCCCAAAGTCTTATGAGAAAAATGGAACCTCCCTTGTTTGGGTAGGCCTAGTGCCCGTGACAGGAACTGCCCAAAACGCAACAAGGACACACCACATTTTGACAGTGAAAACCGATCCTTTTTTTGCAAAGTGCTAAGCTGTAGATTTTGAACCCTAGCTCTGCCGGCATCTAGGGAAAGCTAGCAATCCTATACATTTTTGCAAACTAGATGCCCAGGGGAATCCAGGATGGTGTGACTTCACTGGCTCCCACCAGGTTCTGTTACCCAGAATCCCTTGCAAGCCTAAAGATTTGTCCAAAAAACACATTTTCTTCACATTACTGTGGTGGAAAGTTCTGGAATCTGCATGGATCCACAACATTTTACCCACCCCGCATTCCCTATAGACGTCCGAGAAAACTGGTACCTCACTTGTGTGGGTGGGTCTAGTGTTTGCTGCAGGAAAACGGTCCAAAATGCAACGTTGACACACCACATTTTCACTGTGAAAACAGACCCTTTTTTTGCAAAGGTGCCAAGCTGTAGATTTTGAACCCTAGCTCTGCCGACACCTAGGGAAACCTAGCAAACCTATATATTTTTGGAAACAAGACACCCAGGGGTAACCAGGATGGAGTGACTTGCCTGGCTCCCACTGGTTCTGTTACCAAGAATCCTTTGCAAACCTAAACCTTTGTCCAAAAAAACACATTTTCCTCACATTTCTGTGGTGGAAAGTTCTGGAATCTGCGTGGATCCACAAATATCCACCCAACCCATGTTCCCCAAATTCCTCAGAGAAAAATGGTATCTCACTTGTATGGGTGTGTCAAGTACTTGCGACAGGCAGGGGCCTAAAACCTATTGAGGCGACATCAAAATTACCTATTGCAAAACAACCTGGTTTTGCAAGGGGGTTCCCATGAGTTTTTGGCCCCGAGATCGGCAGCCATCTAGGAAAACCTACCAAACTATACACCCGTGGGAGTCCATTGAGGTATGGTTTGCGCGGGTCCCTCAACATTTTCCTACCCAGAAACCCTGGCAAACCTAAAATGTAGCTGATAAATTCACTTTTTTCTCAAATTTCTGTGTGGGAAAGTTCTGGAATCTGTGTTGATCCGCAAATTTCCTCCCACCCAGCGTTCCCCCTGGTCTCCCAATAAAAATGGTACCTCACTTATGTGGGTAGGCATAATGGCTGCCACAGGAATGGCCCAAATCATACTGTGGAGACTTCAAAATTACCATTTACAAAACTACCTGGTTTTGGGGGGCACCTGGGGTTTTGGCCCCGGGCTCAGCTGCCATCTTGGGAAAGTACCCAACCCAAACCATTCTAAAAATAAGACACCTGGAGGAGACCAATGAGGTATGGCTTGCGTGGATCCCCCATCGTTTTCCCACCCAGAATGCCATGCAAACCTTAAATTTAGCTAAAAAAACACATTTTCCACATATTTTTGTGTGGAATCACTGTGCCAGCACAAATGTTCTACCCCACAGCGTTCCCCTGAGTCTCCCGAGTAAATTGATTCCTCACTTGCGTGGGTGGGGGAAAGGCCTGTGACTGGAACGTTTCTTTCAAGACATATTTTATATATGCATGAGAGATAAAAAAGTAAAGAAATTCTTAGTAAGTTTGCCGTATGATTTTTTCACACTAGTGAACTAACTGTGATTATAAGTGATGGAAATTGTTATATTGTGGCTCTGTGCTGAATATATGCAGGCCTTTAAGTGGACCGGGCATACCGGTGCTGAACACTGCTACCCCTTTCAGACACCCACCATTTTTTCATCCCACTTAAAGCCATGAATATACGCATATTAAAGGAATGGTACAATAAAAGTTTAGGAATTACACCTCTGTTTACTTTCCTTAACTTGCACACCCATTTTGAGCACCCAACAGTATTGTTTGTAAAAATTAAGTAATAGAGCTTTATCTAGTACGAAAATAGTAGTTATACTTTTATTGACAGGTTACCTCCTCACAGCCGCACTAATCCTTCTCGATCTCAGTGCGGCTTTCGACACTATCTCCCATAACATCCTCTTCAGATCACTGGCTGCCTTGGGTATTGGTGGCAATGCTCTTAAATGGTTGACATCTTTCTTAACTGATCGGACCTTTCAAATCTCACCTCGGTCCTCAATATCTAAAGCATACTCATCTCCTCACAGTGTGCCCCAGGGCTCGATTCTAAGCCCTCTCCTCTTCAATCTGTATGTCACTCCCTTGGCTCACATCACCGATCATGCAGGGCTCACGCTGTTCTCATATGCTGACAACTCACAGATTGTTTTCTCCCTATCAGAATCCGATCAAGCCTCCACCTCCCTCCTTCAGTTGGGTCTTAGGGAAATAGCCATCTGGATGAACCATAACCTACTCGAGCTGAATGGAGGGAAGACAGAGGTCTTCATCCTTGGGAAAAAGCAAGATCTGTGGAGTTCTAAGCATTGGCCAGCTGAACTGGGCCCCATTCCATCTCCATCTGAGCATGTTTGCACCCTCCTCTACAGACCACCTGGACCCCGCGCAAAATTCAGTGAAGACATCATGGACTTCATCACTCCACACGCGCTCCCCTCCAAAGAATACATCCTTCTGGGAGACCTCAACTTTCACCTTGAAAAGTTCAACGACCGCAACACCACCACCCTCCTGGACAACCTCGCCAACCTCGGACTTAAACAACTGGTCACCTCCCCCACCCACATCGCAGGTCACACACTCGACCCCATCTTCACCTCCAGCAATCATGTCTCCTTCAGCCACACTACGGATCTGCTCTGGACTGACCACAGCTGCGTTCACTTCACCTACAACAAGCCCAAACCCACCAACCACCTCCAACCAACTCTGCAAAGAAACTGGAACAAAATCACCACCGACCAGATCTCCTCATCGCTCCTTCTAAACACCCCAGCCCACTCCTCGGACCCAAACCTAGCCGCCGCAAACTTCACCGTATGGTTATCCAACACCGCCGACACCTTAGCACCACTGAAAAAACGTCAAAGCAAACTTGGCAACAAGAAGGCCTCGTGCTTCAACGATGATCTTAAGAAGTCCAAGAAACTCTGCCGCACCCTTGAAAAAGCGTGGAAAAAAGACCCAACCACCAGCACCAAGGACGCCTTCAAAACCGCCACCCGCACTCACCACCAACTAATCCGAAAGGCCAAGAAAACAGCATTCAAGGATCGACTTGACAACAACGCCCACAACAGCAAAGAACTTTTCAACATCGTCAAGGAGTTTTCCAATCCCTCGGCCAACTCCAACGACATCACCCCCTCTCAAGTCCTCTGCGACTCCCTAGCCTCATTGTTCCACAACAAGATTGCAGACATCCACAACAGCTTCGACAACCAACCTGGAACCCAACCCACCCAACCATATGCTGAACACTCTCCCCCCGCGAACACCCTTAACGACTGGAACCCAATCTCCACTGAAGACACCATCCGCCTGATGAACTCCATCCACTCAGGATCCCCCACAGACCCATGCCCTCACCACATCTTCAACAAAGCAGACTCCGTCATAGCACCACACCTCCGAGACGTCATCAACTGCTCCTTCAACTCCGCCACCTTTCCGGAACACTGGAAACACGCTGAACTCACCGCCCTTCTGAAAAAACCCACAGCGGACCCCACCGAACTCAAAAATTACCGCCCCATCTCGCTCCTTCCATTCCCGGCCAAAGTAATCGAGAAAGCGGTCAACAACCAGCTCGCCGCTTTTCTCGAAGCCAACAAATCCCTCGACTCCTCACAATCTGGCTTCCGAGCGAAACACAGCACTGAAACCGCCCTCATCGCAGCAACAGACGACATTCGAACTCTACTGGACAATGGAGACACAGTCACCCTCATCCTCCTCGACCTCTCTGCAGCATTCGACACAGTCTGCCACAGCACCCTTTTACATCGCCTCAGCAACATCGGAATACATGGAAAAGCACTTGAATGGATCACCTCGTTCCTCACCGGAAGAACCCAGAGAGTCCGCCTTCCACCATTCAAGTCCGAGGCCACCGAAGTCATCTGTGGCGTACCACAAGGATCCTCTCTCAGCCCCACCCTCTTCAACGTATACATGAGCCCCCTCGCGACCATCGCCCGCCAACACAACCTAAACATCATCTCTTACGCGGATGACACTCAACTGATCCTTTCTCTCACCAAGGACCCCAACACCGCCAAAACTAACCTACACGAAGGAATGAAAGAAGTTGCTGAATGGATGAAACACAGCCGTCTGAAACTGAACTCAGATAAAACAGAAGTCCTCATCCTAGGTACATCCCCCTCCGCATGGGACGACTCTTGGTGGCCGGAAGCCCTTGGAAAAGCACCCATCCCGACAGACCACGCACGGAACCTAGGCGTTATCCTGGATTCTTCACTTTCAATGAACAGACAAGTCAGCGCCGTATCCTCATCCTGCTTCTACATTCTTCGCATGCTCAAAAAAACATTTCGCTGGATCCCCACCAAAACCAGGAAAACAGTCACCCATGCTCTGGTCACGAGCCGACTGGACTACGGAAACACCCTCTACGCAGGCACTACCGCTAAACTTCAAAAGAAACTCCAACGAATCCAAAACGCCTCAGCCAGAATCATATTAGACATCCCACGCAACGAACACATCTCTGGTCACCTGAAGGACCTCCACTGGCTACCCGTCAATAAGAGAATCACTTTCCGACTGCTAACCCACGCACACAAATCACTCTACGACATCGGACCAGATTGCCTCAATTCAAGACTGTCCTTCTACACCCCCTCTCGCCAACTACGCTCCTCCAGCCAAGCCCTCGCCACTATACCTCACATCAACAAGACCACCATGGGAGGCAGATCCTTCTCCTACCTGGCTGCTAAAACATGGAACTCACTCCCCACTCACCTTCGCCTTACCCAGAACCACCTAGCTTTCAGAAAACAACTTAAAACGTGGATATTTGACAAGTAATCCCCCCCCCCCCTCCTTAGCGCCTTGAGACCCTCTGGGTATGTAGTGCGCTATATAAATTCTCTGACTTGACTTGACTTGACTATAGATAATGGGCTAACTATGCAAGTCCAAGGGAAGAAATTGGCCGCCACATGCTTTACGATTCTGCACTGGCTGAGAAAGATTCTTTGGATGTTGCCTGGGGACACCCAGAGGTCTGTGGTCAATGCCTTGGTGACCTGCCGGCTGGATTACGGTAACATACTCTACCTGGGGGCTGCCAAGGCAGTTACTCAACGCCTTCAAATGGTCCAGAATGCCGCAGCACGTCTACTTTGCGGCTGTAAAAGAGACAAACATATCTCAGGACGCCTCAGGGATCTTCACTGGCTCAGAGTGGAGAACCGTGTAAAGTTTAAAGCCCTGAGTCTTATGCACAAAATCAAAACAGGGAAAGCCCCCAGATATTTGCAAACTCTGGTAAAAATGTATTCTCCTACACGTACACTTTGTTCCTCCTCTCAAACTCTTTTCTGTGTGCCAAAGTACAGATTCTCAAGAATAGGCGGCAGGTCCTTTTCCTTCCTGGCTCCTAGACTCCCTTCCCATTGATATCCGCTCTGAAAGATGCTACAGTCGTTTCCATGAAGCCATTAAACCTGGCTGTTTAATCAGTAACCCTTGGCTTTCTGTGTCTTGAGGCTCTTGTTTCAGCTAGCGCTGGGAAACCCTTCTTGGGTAGCTGTCGCGCTCTATAAGCTTAATAAATAAATAAAATAAATAAATTCCTCTTGAAGCCAACACTGGAAATAGGCTGCAGCTCTCTCTCTACAAGATACCACCTTCATGCTCCATCTCCCCACATCACTGTCCCGCACCACATCACTGTCACTAACCTATCTCTTTGCAAGTGGATGGTCCAAACCACTCCCTATACTAGTAGTTTCGCAGCTGTTCCTCTTTGAGCTGGCACGCAGCTCTCGCTCTTCGAGCTGATGGGCCGCTGCTCTCCCTCTACGAGCCAGCCAGTTGGTTTGTAGCTCTTCCTCTACGAGCCAGTCTAACGGCTCGTAAGTCTCCCTTTGGGAATCACTAGTCAGCTCCCTGCTCTTCGCCTGTGAACCGTTGGGCCCTCAGTTGTACCTTTGCAAACTATCACTGGAAATATACTGCAGCTGTTGCTCTATGAGATATCTCCTTCACGTTCCCTCTCTCCACATTAATGTCCAACATGTATGCCTTTGCAAGCCAACAACCTGCATCTTTCCCTATAGCAGTAGGCCCGCAGCTGTTCCTGTGTGAACCGGCCCGGAGCTCTTCCACTTTGAGCCGACGGGGTGCATCTGTTCGTCTAGGAGCCAGCTAGTCGGCTCGGACCTCTTCCTCTATGAGCCAGCCTGCCGGCCCGGAGCTCCCCCTCTGCATACCATTGTTTGGCAAGCCAACCTGCAGTTGTATTTCTGCAAGCCAACACTGGAAATATAGTGCAGCTCTCTCTGTCTGTGAGATACCCCTTCAGGATCCCTTTCTCCACATCACTGTCCCGCAGCTATCCGTTTGGAAGCCAACGGCCCACACCTCTTCATATACCAGCTCGCCCGCAGCTGTTCTTCTACGAGCCGGTCTGCAGCACTCCCTGTGTGACCCGACGGGCCGCAGCTCTCCCTGTACGAGTCAGTAAGTGTGCTTGGAGCTCTTTTATACGAGCCAGCCTGCTGGCCTGCAGCTCTTTCTCTGCAAACTATTGGTGGGCTCGCACCTCTTCTTCTATAAGCTAGCCCGTCGGCTCTCAACTCTCCCTCTACAAACCACTAGTCAGCTCGCAGCTCTTTAAGTAGCTACATACTATTGGTAATCTGCTGTAAATACACAGTTAATACCTGTGTAGGGTAGGAATTGTGCTGTCAGTCCCATGCACTTTTCTAATCACCCATCCAGCATTATCTAGTTATCCTATCACTGCACCAAAACCTAAGTACTTATAATATCAACATGCAGTCTGTTTACATCACTGTAATCATTCCAGTTAGTAGTCATGTACTACTGTAGATACAATATTCTGTGCACTATGCATGCAGATGTCTAACCAGGGACATACTATTGATATAGTCTTGTAAATGCACATTTAGTATCTATGCATTGTAGGAATCCTCTTGTTAGTCCTGTGCACTTCTCCAATCAACCATCCAACACAATCTATTTATCCTATCACTTTGCGAATACCTAAGTATCTTTCACACTACTTATACACTACTACAATTATGCAGGTAGCACTGCTCCATTGCTGAAATCATTGATCTAGTTTCTTAGTATGTTTTTTATAGTTATATATGTGAATATGTATATATAATTATTTTAATTATATTAAATTGTTTTCAAAACTTTTCCTATTTTACAGATATTTTGCATAATTTTTAAGAAAGAGTAAAAATGACAAGAAAAGTGTAAAGAAAAAGAGAACACAGAAAAGAGGTGTATTTAAAACAAAAAGGAAAAGAGAAATTAGATCAACTACAACAGGGATCTTTAAAAAGAAGTGTTCTGGTAAGAGAAGTAAAGATTTTTGTTTTAAAATTGTAAACACAGTTTCTAATTTTAAAAATAAAAAAACAGACAGATACAACAAGGAAACAAAAGGAAAAGAAAAAATGTACAAAAAAGTCGAAAATTGAATTATCGAGAAAAGAATTATGTTGGAAGTAGGAAAAAACTATTTTCAGAAATTTGAAAAAGAATCTATAAAAGTAGAGTACGCCAAAATTTACTCAAAAATTTAAAATATATAAAAGGAGATCAGCATTTCACAGACAAAAAAGGAGATTCTAAGTGAAATTGTAAAAGCATTTGAATTGAAAAGAAAATTATTTATCTTAATTATAAAAAGATTGAAGACTTTAAAACAATAATACAGTGTATGAAGGACAAATGTATAAAGAAAAGAATTTTTGTAAAATATTTTCTTGGGAATGGAAGCATACTTCTAGTATGGAACCATATTTTTATGAATAAAGTTATTTCCAAGAAAATAGATTACTGCATTAAGTTGATACCTGTGGTCATTATTATGAAGTGAAAAATAACTTTCCAATAGAAAAAGAAAAGATAGTTCCTAGAAATGTTGAACAAGTAATAGCTGAGGAAGTTCAAGGGAGATATACCCAGGCTCCAGTGTTTACATGTGATTGTAGTGGTATTTGTAGTATACCTCAACAATCTATTGATATTTTACTAGATTAGAGAATATGGAAGAAAAACTGTGAAACAGAAGATAATACAAGGACTAGATCCTTGCAAAGTGAGATCATTTACGGGGTTGTAAAGTCATTCTCTGCCTTGTCTTTCTAGGAAAGTGTGTCAAAGTAATTTTTATCATTTAGGAATGTTAGCAGTACATCATTCTGAAATGCAAATGTTAGTTAGAAGATTATACTACGAGAAAAGTTCTGCAATATGTTTAAATGAAATTAATACAGCTCTTTTGCATGGTTCATTGTTGGATGTAAAAAAAGTTTGTGTTGATATAGAGTTACATTTCTTTGCTGGTCAAGAGAAGTGTTGAGAAAGTGAGAGTTTGATAAGTGTAGGTGTTGAAGAAGAGATGGAAGATAGAACGAATGTGAAGTTTGAAAAAGAAATAAAGTTTAAAGAAGTGTCTGGTGAAAATCCCAACTATGTTTGTTTTTGTTGTTGACATACTGTTTATAAAATTCAAAGTAGGAATATAGGTGTGTTTTCAAAAAGTGGAAACAAAAACAATGCTAAATGGAAAGAATTTGCTGCTTATCTGCTTGTGGAAGTTCGTTTTGAGTTAGGTACTGTACAATGTATTTGTAAATATTGTTACAATAAATTAAAAGAAAAGCAAATGCCAGCTGGAGCTGCCCATAATGACTTACAATTAGTATCTCTACCACCTGAACTTAAAGATTTAAATACATATGAGGCCACCCTCATTTAATCTGTGCAGCCTTTTCAGGCTATAATTCGTATGGAGCCTAAAACAGGTAAGCTGCCTCCAACAGATCTACAAAGAGGTTTAAAAGGAAAAGTTGTGTATTTACCTTTAGATTTAAAGAAACATGTTGGAACTGTGCGTGTAGAAAGACAGGATACTGATCCTGTAGTCATTCTTGTTAATGGTGTACCCACAAAGAGTCGGAAAATATGGCAAGAGTTAGTAGATGTGAGGAAAGTCCAAAAGGCTATATTATATCTAGTGCAAAACAATATTTTCTATAAAAGTGTAAACGTAGAAGAAGAAATGACTTTAGAAGATAAAACAGATATTTCAAGTGGACAAATAGAAAAAGGTGAGAATTCTAGAAAAGAAGAAATGTATGAACATTATACTATACACGCTTTACATTAGAAAGAACTGATAGGGGATACTATTGAATTGTTCCAGATTAAAAAAGCAAAAGGAACTCCCATGTGTGTGGGAAAAAAGTTTGGAAGCTCGTTGTTTTCCACAGCTGCTCCATACTGGAAGAGGTGGACGATATGATGAACTATCGGTTCAGATTCCAGTTTCAGAATATCGTACTTTATGACTCTACTCAGAAGAACCAAGATTTTGTCAGTGTATTCCATGTTACTTTCATCTTTTATTTGAGAGTGTTCTGTCTGCACTTCTATATGCAGTCAACAATATATTAAAATTTGGAACGCATCTTTCACATGTTTCTGCAAAGGAATTTATGGACAAAGTTGAAGAAAGAGACAAACATTTAGAATCACAGTCAATTAATTTGATGGCATGTCAACATGGCACTAATGAATATTGGTGTTGATGTCATGGGGAATTTAAATGTATGTTAAGAAACTTAGGAACTCCTACCTGGTTTGTTACACTTAGCTGTGCTGAATACGCACGGGATGATTTACTGGAGTTTCTACGAGAAGCTGATTCAAATATGGAAAATATTGAATTGAAGACACCTGGAGAATTGTGTTCCCTATATCCTGTAAATTTCTGCAGATATTTTAATCATAGATTTAAAGCTATGATGTCTTTCATCTGTAATAAAAAAAATCCTCCTATTGGCGAAGTTATTGAATTTTTTGGGAGAAAAGAATAGCAAGCTAGGAGTCAAGTCAAGTCAAGTCAAGAAATTTGTATAGCGCACTACATACCCAGAGGGTTTCAAGGCGCTTAGGAAGGGAAGGAAGATTATTTGTCAAATATCCATGTTTTGAGCTGCTTTCTGAACGCTAGGTGGTTCTGGGTGAGGCGAAGGTAAGCGGGGAGTGAGTTCCATGTTTTAGCAGCCAGGTAAGAAAAGGATCTGCCTCCCATGGTGGTCTTGTTGATGCGAGGTACAGTGGCGAGGGCTTGGCTGGAAGAACGTAGTTGGCGGGAGGGGGTGTAGAAGGATAGTCGGGAGTTGAGGCAATCTGGTCCGATGTCGTAGAGTGATTTGTGTGCGTGGGTAAGCAGTCGGAAAGTGATCCTTTTATTGACCGGTAGCCAGTGGAGGTCTTTAAGGTGACCAGAAATGTGTTCGTTGCGTGGGATGTCTAATATGAGCCTGGCTGAGGCGTTTTGGATTCGTTGGAGTTTCTTCTGGAGTTTAGCGGTGGTACCTGCGTAGAGGGTGTTTCCGTAGTCCAGTCGGCTCGTGACCAGAGCGTGGGTGACTGTTTTCCTTGTTTCGGAGGGGATCCAGCGAAATGTTTTTCTGAGCATGCGAAGAATGTTGAAGCAGGAAGAGGATACGGCGCTGACTTGTCTGTTCATTGAGAGTGAAGAATCCAGGATGACGCCAAGGTTCCGTGCGTGGTCTGTCGGGGTGGGTGCTTTTCCGAGGGCTTCCGGCCACCAGGAGTCGTCCCAAGCAGAGGGGGATG
Organism: Lissotriton vulgaris; assembly: GCF_964263255.1. Taxonomy (NCBI): domain Eukaryota; kingdom Metazoa; phylum Chordata; class Amphibia; order Caudata; family Salamandridae; genus Lissotriton; species Lissotriton vulgaris. The sequence continues at coordinate 1,650,971,088 of NC_141689.1, forward strand.
TTCCTAAGATGAGGACTTCTGTTTTATCTGAGTTCAGTTTCAGACGGCTGTCTTTCATCCATTCGGCTACTTCTTTCATTCCTTCGTGTAGGTTAGTTTTGGCGGTGCTGGGGTCATTGGTGAGAGAAAGGATCAGTTGAGTGTCGTCCGCGTAAGAGATGATGTTGAGGTTGTGTTGGCGTGCGATGGCCGCGAGGGGGCTCATGTATACGTTGAAAAGGGTGGGGCTGAGTGAGGATCCTTGAGGTACTCCGCAGATGAGTTCAGAGGCTTCGGACTTGAATGGAGGAAGGCGGACTCTCTGGGTTCTTCCGGTGAGGAACGAGGTGATCCATTCTAGTGCTTTTCCTTGGATTCCGATGTTATTGAGTCGGTGTAGAAGGGTGCTGTGGCAGACTGTATCGAATGCTGCAGAGAGGTCGAGGAGGATGAGGGCGACTGTGTCTCCATTGTCCAATAGAGTTCGAATATCGTCTGTTGCTGCGATGAGGGCGGTCTCAGTGCTGTGTTTTGCTCGGAATCCAGATTGTGAGGGGTCGAGGGATTTGTTGGCTTCGAGGAAGGCTGCGAGCTGGATTACATATGCTTTTAAGGATCAAGGATGCACCCAAATTTGGAACTGATTCGGGTGGGACTGTTTATCTTTTATTGAAGAGTATGTTACCTGTGCAATTCCGAAAACAGGAGGACAAAATATCTTAAGACAGGAAGTTTTACGGTTTCAGAGTGATCGATGTGGAAAATAGTGTTGATGGAAATATACGTCAAAGGATACATTTTACACAAAATGTCGATTCATCTTTCCACGTCCAGTCATTTCCAAAAGTCTTATGTCAGCAGTGAGGCATACTATCATTCGAAAATCACCCAAAATACTTATAATATAAAAAGAACAGAAGAATCGAAGTACATTGATGATTATAATCCAATGATTTTGAAGATGTGGAATGCAAATATGGACATACAATATGTTGCAGATAACTCAATTGCTATCACTCGCTATGTCATGTCATATATTACCAAGTCTGAGAAGACAGAATTGAAAGAAATTTGGGAGAAAATTTCACAGGAGAAGACACTTAGCAAACAATTGTACACATTCATCTTGAAGATGCTTTCACATTAGGAAATCGGATGCTACGAATGTTCGGATAGATTGAGATTTGCAATTTAATATTCGAAGTCAAGAAGAATCATCTGGATAAGTCTAGGCCTTGCTGCAGCACGAAATCGAGTTTTGAAAGAAATTGAATACTTATCACTGAATGAACTAGAATGAACTAGAAAGTAAAGATATTCTGATATCAAATACATTGAATACATACTATCCAAATAGAAGTCCATACCTGGAAAACATATGTCTACATGAAATACTACAACATTATAGTTTAAAAAAATGTTACAGAAAAAAGAAATGAAGAAAAATATGCTGTATTTGGATCTGAAGGATATTTGGTAAAGCATGCCAAAGGAAATTAGATTAATCACAGGAAATTAAGTTGTGATACTCCAGATAAGAGAGAGTTTTTCTATTAAGCTCTTCTGTAACACCTTAAAACCTTGGCGGACTGAAATTGAATTTCTTGAAGATTTTGACAGCTATGAAGATTCTTTCAATGCATGTAAAGATAGCATTGAATGTACAATTTTTCCAAATTATCTCCAAATGTTAAACGAAGAGATTTATCAAGAAAAAAAACGATTGCAGCTGAAATTGCTAGAGATAGTTCACAAGATAGTCAGAGTTCTACTCCACAAAGTCAAGATCCACTAGGAGAATACATGCTTAAAAATGAAGCAGCAATAGCAATGAGTTTAGTGAAAACGGTGATGCAGCAAGCACAACAGGACAATATTGATTTGAAAAATTTGGAGGAATGTCTGAATACTGAACAGAAAGAAATATACGACCAAGTTACACAACAGATACAACATGGATTACTGCATGAAAAGAATGATTGCTAATGTACATCATTTAGACCTATTCTTATGTACATCAGTGGACAAGCTGGATCAGGGAAAGGTTTCTTGATTAAATGTTTGTCAAGTTATCTACAGAAAACAACAGATATTTGTCTTGTGTTCTAACTGCGCCAACTGCGTTAGCAGCACACAACATTAAAGGGATTACTTTACATCGTCTACTTATTTTACCAGTAAAACATGAAAAGAAGTTGGAATACCACAAGCTATCTCGAAAAGCTTGTTTTGAAGTTTTCAGAGTACTGAAGAAAATGAAACTTCTGGTAATTGATGAAGTAAGCATGGTCTCAAACTTAATGCTTGTGTTTGTACATTTGAGGATGAAGCAGATTTTAAAAACAAATGATGATGTTTTATTTGGAGGAAAACATGTAATTGTATTTGCTGGTCTACTACAACTCACACCTGTGAAAGGCCAACTAGTTTTTAAAACCCTTCTTCATGAAGACACTTTGGGAAGTATTGGAAATATGAACATTTGAAGTTATTTTGAATATAAGGAACTTATCAAGGACTTGTGACAAGCAAATGATGAAGATTCTGGAAATATTCTTCAAAATATTAGAATTGGTGTCTTAAGAAAGGATGGTAAAAATGCTTTAGAAAGTCAGCTACTAAGGACTATATTTTGCTTTATGCCAACACTGAAAAAATGCTCTACATTCAATGAAGAACTGTTGAAACTGGTAAATGAAGCGATAATGAAAATGGTAGTTATTGATAAAATAGAACATGAAGGAGTAACTAGTCTTTTGTCAGAGAAATGACAGTTATAATTAGACTCTTTGGAAAAATCAATATCTAAGACTGCTGGTTTGGAAAAGACCTTATATGTATCTCTAAACTGCCGGGTAATATTACAGTGTAATTTAGATTTTGAGAAAGGATTAGTAAATGGAGAAATGGGAAAAGTTGTTGACTTTGCTAGCTATGAAAATAGAGATGGGATTGAATTTTTCAAAGAATACATTTGATCAGATTGAAGAGGTGAAACAGATTGGACGCTGTTCTATTAGTTTCTTGCTTGTAAAAGATTTGTATATTCGTAGAAAACAGTTTCCACTTTGCTTAGCTTATGCAGTGACTAATCACTAATCATAAATCTCAAGGTTTAAGTGTAGACAGTGTTTTGGTAAATATTGGAAGTTCTGTGTTTAAGGAGGATATAGCATATGTTGCATTGTCCGGATTGTATTTGATTGATTTTGATGTAGAAAAGGTTAGTGCAGATGTAAATTGTGTAAAAGACTACAATTGGTTAAGAAGTCTCCATGCTCCTAGTTTAGGTGAATATCCTATTTATGAAAAACATTAAATACATCCAAAATGGAAATATGATAAAGATTTTATTGAGGTTGCAAAGAAAAAAAAACATTAAATACATCCAAAATGGAAATATGATAAAGATTTTATTGAGGTTGCAAAGAAAAAAAGAATTTAAAAAGAATGATGAGTCTGGAAAGAAAATAGAAGTGAACACGGTTGCTCATATTGTAGGATGTCAGTTTGAAAATAGTTCAGGTATCAACTGCTACGCAAATGTAATCGTCAATGTGTTTTTTTTAGAAAATATACAACATGCAGTTATGGAAAAAAGAAAAAAAAGATTTTGTTTGTTGTTTCATTACATTTTAGAGAAGTTGAAAACTGATAAAACGAAAATCCATACTGCTTCTGATGTGCGGAATCTTCTGGATATTTGTTCTGGAACTTCACAATTTACACAGTATGTACAGCAAGATGCTCAGGAATTTCTGATGTTTATGGAAAGGGGCGACCACTCGGTCCCCCCGAACGTATGGTTGGGTGCCCCGATCCTCCCGGGAAACCATTTTGGGCGGGGGCGTGTAACGGCTGGTATGCCCGAAGCGGCGTAGCCGGGGCGCGCCTTTTCCCGCCCAGGAGGGGTTGTCCTAGACACCTACACCGATGACCACGCCCTGTAGGCGTACTGGAGGAGGGTACACGTCCTCCCGCAGAAGAATAAATTGAGCGGGAATCCGAAGAAGCGTCCTCTTGTTCCTGCGCTCTGAAGGCCGCACCCACTCGTTGCTCGTGAGCCCTCGACGGAACAAGCAGCAATTTTGAGAACTTGTATTTCTTGTGTTTCTCTTTCAGTTACTCGAAGGCGAAGAGTCCAGGACCTCGTTGATCGTCTAGGAGCGGATAATCGAAACCATGGCTGGCAAGAAAGGAAAGGGTTCCGAGACGGATAAAGTGCTACGCATGTTGGTGAACCGGATGGCTGGCATGGAGCGGAAACTCGGTCAAGTCCCATCGATCATTCGAGGTTTGGCGGAGGTCAAACAACAACTGGCTGCACTGAGCAATCCTGGTAACCCTAAGAAGGTAATAGGCCCGGCCTTGCCGGGAATCGTCCCAGAGGGTAGAGGGAAGCGGGTCAAGAGGAGGGCGGTTTCAGGGGAGGTTCCGGTCCCAGAGGTACCCCCGGCCACCCCTGTCACACCGGCAGACAACCCGGTACCAATCCCGGACGCGGGTCAACCGATCCTGGTAGTAATTACCCCCGCTAACGATGAAGATATGCCTCCTGAATTGGCCACCCAGTTGGCCGCATGGCTCAATAAAAAGGCAGGGGGTGCCAAGGCGCCCGGAGACACGGCCGAAGAGGCCAAGCTACTAATCCAGCAATTGCGGCAGTCGCGAGATGCCGCAAAGGCGAATATTCCTCTTGTTCCCCCACAGGTGACACTGGTAGGACCTGCAGTTGGTCTTGAGAAAACGGCGGGAACAACGACCGAACCGGGTAAGCTCGCTTTGCCAGTGGCGGGGGAGGGCTCATTACCCTCAAGGCGGGAGAGGGTGGCACAGCACATCCCTATGGCCACAAAAGAGTTAATATGGGGAGACAAGTATGTCAATATGTTTTCATTATTAACTGACCATCGCGAGATCGAGTATGCTAAAACCCAGAAAGATTTGTGGCACCCGAGCGTGTGGCGCACCAAGATGGCGGAAATCAGGGTGGATGAAACGATAGCGAATTGGGCGAAGGCCTTTGCAATCTTTACTGCAGTTATGGGGGAACGTAAACCCGAGGTGTTAACTGAACTGTCTTGCTATCAAACTCGTATTATGGATTTTTATGCAATGTATGAGGGAGAGGAATGGAAAGGTTATGACATGAAATTCCGAAAAGCGAAAGAATATGATGCCTCTCTGACATGGGACTGCCTCGACTCGGTCTCATGGCATAAGCAGCTCCTGCCGGGGGCGGCAGGTACATCCTCGCCGGGCGGGAGTGGGTCTGGGGCCTTCCGCCAAAAGCCCGTGGTGCCCTTTCGAGCAGGTGCCGGTATCGATCACCAGCCGAAAACCGGCGGGATTGGCGGCAAGCGGGGGGTCTGTTGGGGCTTCAATCGAGGCAACTGTAACAGACCGCAAGTAACATGTAGGTTCAAGCATGTGTGTGCGGGCTGTGGGAATTCCTCACACCCAGAGAGTTCATGTAGATCGAAAAATAACGGGGCGGGAGGAAAGGGAGGGTCCAAGCCGAGTAAGGTAGAACGTTGTGACCAATTGCCTACACCCGTTTATCTCATGGCTATGACTCCTTGGTTAAACAAATACCCTGATCATGTCTCCTCTGGGGTGTTGAGGAAGGGATTCTTGCATGGCTTCCACATCCTGGCGGGGGATTTTCGAGGGAACTCCTTTTGTAAAAACCAGTTATCGGCGCAACATAATCCAAGTGTGGTAGAGAGAAAAATTGCAAAGGAAGTCAGCTTAAGGCGAGTGGCAGGGACATTTCATCACCTACCGGTGGCGGATTTCATCTGTTCCCCGTTAGGGGTTGTCCCGAAGAAAGACCCAGGGGAGTTTAGACTTATTCATAATCTGTCGGCTCCAAGGGGTTCCTCGGTGAACGAGGCCATTGACCCAGAAGTCTGTTCGGTGCGGTACGCATCGTTCGATTGAGCCGTGGCCATGCTGAATCGCCCGGGCCCCGGGGCGCTGATGGCGAAATCAGATATCGAGTCGGCGTTCCGGTTGCTCCCGGTACACCCGCAGGATCAGCGTTTGCTGGGTTTTGCATTCCAAGGGAGTTATTACATGGATAAATGCATGCCTATGGGTTGCTCGATTTCTTGTGCCTATTTCGAAATGTTCAGTTGTTTTTTAGAGTGGGCATTTACCGAGGCCACAGGGCATAGGCATGTTATGCATTATCTCGACGACTTCCTGTTTTTGGGAGCAGCCGGCGACAAGAAATGTGCGCAGGCGCTGCACGACTTCTGCATCCTCATGAGGGAGTTTGGAGTCCCATTGGCACCAGGTAAGACGGTTGGGCCATCTACTTCACTGGAGTTTCTGGGAATTGAGCTCGATTCTGTGGAGGGATGTTTCCGTTTGCCGTTGGGAAAGGTGGCCAAATTTAGGGCTTCCTTGAAGCTATGCCTTGGTAAGGAGAAAGTGACCCTGCACCAGTTGCAGCAAACAGTGGGTCAGCTTAACTTTGCCTTGAGAGTGATACCGATGGCCCGCCCCTTCTCACGCTCTATTGCACAAGCTATGGTTGGTCTAAAAGAAGGACACCACCGTGCGAGACTGTCTGCAGAGGTTCGCCAGGATATGCGCATTTGGTTGGTATTTCTGGCGGACTTCAACGGTCGGGTAGTGTGGAACAAGCCGCCAGCGTCTTCAGATGAACTAGGTCTGTGGACTGACTCGGCAGGGAGCGTGGGATTTGGCGCCATTTTTGGTAATCGATGGTCGGCGCAAACATGGCCGGCGTGGTGGCACTCCAGCGGTCTCACAAGTAACATTGGGTTCCTGGAGCTATTCCCCATTTTGGTTGCTCTGATGGCATGGCCAGACAATTTCAGAGACCGCTCAGTGGTGTTTTGGTCTGATAATATGACTGTTGTCGAATGCATTAACCAACAAGCAGCACGCTGCAAGTGGATCTTGAGATTGTTGAAAGAGGTTGTGCTGCTTTGCATGAGACTGAATGTACAGTTCAGGGCGAAACATGTGCCGGGTGTACTGAATCATGCGGCTGATGCACTCTCTCGTTCACATATGCAGGCGTTCAGGGGTTATCTACCTACAGCGGACCTAGTGGCGGCACCATTCCCCGAAGCCCTTTGGCTAATCGATGCCCCGGAGTACAAGACCTAGTGGCAGCAAGCTTAGCCCCCAGGACAAGGAAGGCATATGAAGGAGCGTTTCGTTCCTATTGCACATTTTTGGGTCCGGCAGGGGATCAGAGCTGGGGTCAGGAGGAATCCTTCCTGGGGTTCCTGGTAGCACTGCACAGGGAGGGCCGATCAGTGGCAACGGCCAATAGGCATAGGGCGGCCATTTCATTCATGGCGCAGGTGCATGGCATAAAAGACCCAACGGGTTCCTTTTTGGAGAAAAAAGCCCTTCGCGGCTGGCAGCGCCTCGAGGGTTGCAAGCAAGATGAAAGGCGCCCGATTGGCTTACATAGGTTGTCCCTACTCATAGCGAAACTAGACGGAACATGCTCCTCCCAATACGAAGCAGTTCTGTTCCGGGCAGCTTTCGCATTAGCTTTCCACAGGGCTATGCGGGTGAGCGAACTGGTCGCAAGGAATAAGAAAGACGTTGAGGGAGGCTTGTGCAGGGATCACGTCCAAATTAGGGGTGATTCGATGGTGGTTACGATAGCCAGGTCCAAGACCGACCAAGGGGCTATGGGAAATAGTGTTGTTGTGCAGCGCGCGCGAGGGTCCCCCACGTGCCCGATAATGTGCATAGAGGAATACTTGGCACTGAGGGCGGCTACATGGGGGGGGAGTTTGCTGAGGCACAAGGATGGCACCCCACTGACAAGGTTTCAGTTCCAGAGGGTGTTAGCACTGACAATCGCTGCGGCGGGCATGGACCCGTGCGATTTTGGGACCCACTCCTTTAGGATAGGGGCTGCTACTGAGGCTACAGCCAGGGGTCAGAGTGCGGACGAAGTGAAACAGTTGGGGCGATGGTCCTCGAATTGCTTCAAAAGGTATGTGCGATTGCACATGTTGTAAAGAACAAGTGACATGCACTCACGCTTTTTGTCTTTTGTTTTAATTACAGTTTCGCGAGCCTGTCACGCGGGGCGGAATTTGCAGTCGACCCTGTACCAGGAGACCAGCGGTCATGGATCACCGTCTAGAGAGAGAGTGGTATGGGTCGTGGGCCACTCATACGTGAGGCGCGCCGAGGACGTATTCAAAGCAGGTGACGCGATTCGCGCAGCTGGGGAATACAGGTACAGAGTGGCCTTCCATGGGAAGGGCGGGCTCTGTTTTGACCAATTCGAGTCATTTGTTGAGGGTCTCTTAGGGCGGCAAAGGTCACCGCCATCTGTAGTCATAGTACACCTGGGGGGCAATGACTTGGTGGCACTGGGTAGAGGAGTGTTGTTTGAACAAGTTTTGTCTGCTGTTAGCTGGTTGGCGAAAAGAATCCCGGGGTGCACGATTGCCTGGTCCCTCATGATTCCCAGGAAGGTATGGCGGGGGGGCCTTTCGGTGTCAGCACTGAACCATTCAGTGAAGAGGGTGAACAATAAAATTGGTAGATTGTTTCGCTCTGCGCAGTTGCATAGCATTCCTCATGGGTGTATTCGGGGTGATCACATGTATCTGAATGATGGGGTTCACCTGTCCCGGGAGGGGAATGATTTACTCATAGGAGACTTCATAGCATGGCTAAGGGGTTTGAGGAAGCATGACCTTTAGGAGGAGTTGGGGGGGCCAGATAGTCGGTCAACTATCCGGCCTGTGGCGGTAAGGTCATGATCGGTGAGCAGTAATTTCAAGGTCCCTAGAGGGGGGCGCCACCCAGAATGGATGGGAGTGCCCAGGGGAGGTGGCCATTGGCCCCTCCCACGGGGAGGCGGCACCCACTAAGGATGGGTCGCCTAAGGGAAGACGGCCATAGGCCCCTCCCAGGGGAGGAGGCGGCTATATGTCCATCCTACTAATTTCGCGGGGGCCGGATATCCGCGACGGTGGATAGAGAGTGTGGGGATTGGGGGGAGTCCACGCTGTCCTTCCTACAGATACCTCACACGGGAACTCGGACGACCTTTAAGATGGCGTCGAGTGGAAAGGGGGCCCCCACCACGACAAGGGAAATTACAGTTGGCAATGAGGGTAGAGTCCTCTGCGCATGCGCCACTCACACCGTGAGGGCGAGAGTTTTGGTAGTAGGTATCTGACACCGGTTAAGACCTTGCCGTTGGCCCTTAATGCTAGGATGTACAATTTTAATTTAGAATGTATACATTTGCAGAATGTTAGACTCGGCTAGGAAACCTTTGTAGTAGAGATCTATTAAGGTTAGCCAAAGAACATGTCTTCATCGAAATGTAATAAATGTAAAATTGTACATGATTATGAAACTTTTATTTAACGTTTTAAATTTTGTTTCATATTTTAGTAGATACGGCCGGGAGGGTGACTCCCTCCCGCCTTCCAAAAGTTCAAGCCTGCGTCCGACTTCCCATCCTTGGGGATTGTGTTGGGAGGGGGTGACGGGCATCCCGGCCATATGCTCGCAGTATTATAAGAGGGAGGTATACAAATTGAAAATCTGTTTGGACTACATTACAGATGGGATCATAAATGTGACAGCTGTTCATTTTCATCTACTACTAAAATACACACTGAACGATTCATATATTTGACAATGCCAGATTTGAAAACAGTGTCTTTCAACAATTTAGTAATAGCAGCTAATCAACATATGGAATGTACTCAGTGAAAATCAGAAATGTTGTCAACATTATTTATACAAAGATGTAGACAATACATTATTTTAATGCTGCAACATTGTAGAACAGATGGAACAAAAGTGGAAACCAAAATATTTTTTTTGTGTGGGAGGTCAAGTTTCAGTTTCAGGAAAAACTTTTAAAACAGTGGCTATTGTTTTCCATGATGGAACTACTTAAACATCTGGACGCTATGCTGTATATTTAAAATGCAATCAAGGATGGACATTATGTAATGATGCACATTTAGAGTATGCATTTCGGTTGCCTATTGAATTAACAAATTCATATTTAATATTTTTGATGTCAAAATTTTGAGAAGATGTCAAGATGAAGTAATCAGTATATTTTGGATATATTCACAACAAATAATTTCACAAACATCTTTCGGCCTATTAGGAATTCAGAAGTTTATTTAGGATACCCTCAATGCAGATTTTTTCAGAAACATAATTTGGCCTTTTGGAAAGATGTTCAGAATTATGGTTTAAATAATTGATTCTGTTTTTTCATATTGCATTTTTAAAAATGTGTTCGAAAGAAGGTGCTCATATATGTAATCTTTGTGTTGTATACAATGTTAATAAGGATATTCATTTGTGAAAATGGAAATAGAGAATTGAGTTTTTGTAGTAGATATTTTCAAGATAGATGTGGTGTTTTTAACAATCGTATTGATTTTTTTTGCCCGTTGTCACCTGATGATCAAAATTGTCACTGTGTATGGTGACATTCAATAGATTCTGAAGACAGCAAAAAAATGGAAAAATTGAATATGGGATGTAATTGTATACTTACGTTGTGTTTTAAAAACAATAAAATTATATGTAATAACATGAATTTTGTTTTTTCCCTTTTACAGACCTTAATACTAAAGTTTAAAATATTTTAAATTTGCATTAAAAAAAGAAGTGAACATATATTTTGATATCTACTTGGAAACAGGTAAGAATAATTCACCCAGGTACTACCCTTGCAGTCTATCAAAGACACTGTTACTCCCTATGCCCATCTCTAGTCACGCAGCCAGTACTATATACTAATACAATCGGTCCACTAATACCCAAACACTTATAAATACACTATGCACTCTCTTTACAGCACAATAATCATCTAGTTACTTGTCACGTACTTATGTAATGGCCTAACTGCGAATATAATTACAGCTACAATATCCTGTACACTATCCATACAGACCTCTAACCACCTACATACTATTGATACACTCCTCTAAATATGCAGTTATTACCCATGCAGTGTAGGAATCATCCTGAGAGTCCGATGCATTTCTCCAATCACCCATCCAGGCAATATGTAAGCACTTATAAATTCACCATGCACTCTGGTTGCAGCACTGTAATTATTCCAGTTACTAGTCATGTACTTATGGAATGGAGTAGCTACTATAATTAATAGTAGCTTTCCAGGTGGATATACTTAGAAATTAGCATTTAAAAAACCTTTGAAATTCACTGAAAAAACCATGGGTTGCAGGGACATTATAGTTACAAATTAGCATTTAAAAAAACCTTTGAAATTCACTGATGTCATTTGAGATGTCATCAGTGATGTCATCAGTGATGTGACTGACCATGTCATGAATGATGTAATGTGAAATGATCAGCAGTGCATTGCGGAGGCATGAGTTATAGTTAGCTCAACAAATTATAACGGCGGAATTTCTATGGTTGTGTATGAGTGAAATGTCCAACTAACTATAACGTTCCTGAAACCTATGGTTTTTTCTGTGGATTTCAAAGGTTTTTTAAATGCTAATTTGTAACTATAACGTCCCTAAAACCTATGTTTTTTTCAGTGAATATGTATGTATATATATATATATATATATATATATATATATAATATATATATATATATATATATATATATATATATATATATATATATATATATATATATATATATATATATATATATATATATATATATATATATATATATATATATTACCTACTGGCGGTCGCCAGTAGGTAGTTATAGTTAGAATTTTTTTCAATGCAAAATCTCAAAATTCTATTGTGAATAACTTTGGTGCCGGTTGACGAATCTGCCTGACAATTTCCTCAAATTTGTCTCGCGGAGCTCCGGTCCTTCCTTGAAAGTTTAGGGGGGATTTGTCAAGCGGTGGCCGAGATGAAAGGGGGGTCCCAAAACGTGTTTTCTCCATGTTAATTTCCATAGGGCGGTCGAACTCACTTTTAGCCCGAACGGCTGAACGGATTTCCACCAAACTTGGCAAAATTGTAGGGACTGGTAGCCCGATGTGCCTTTGCTATGTCTCAAGATATGTGCTCCAGTGGTTTTTGAGTAATTTAGGTTGACGCGACTTGCGCACGGAAAGCTAATTGGCTCTCGGGTGTCTGTAAACATTCCAAACAGTCCGGAGCGGCCGCTATCTTGTGTCTCGGTAGGATAGAGACACAAGAGGTGGAAAAAAAAGGAGGGAAATGACCATAAGGTGGCAGGGTAGACCCCCCTGACTCCCTAAGTTTGATGTGGGGGCTATAAAAGGGCCCCGCGGTGCAACATTGTTTTTTTTTGATTTGCGCAGGGGGAGCGCCCGGTACCCGCACCAGGGAGTGGACCGGGGAGCGGCCCATGGGGAAAGAAGAATGACAGAGTTTTGAAAAAATTTAGCCTTTTTTATAAATTGGAGGTAGTTCTAAAAAGAACTGTTTTTTTTCTTCTTTTTGTTGTTTTATATTTTTTTGTGTTTTTGGAACATTTTGTACTTTTTTTTGGCTTTTATGAACTATTTTATATATTTTTTTGTTATTTTTATGGGGAGAAACGAAAAAACAGGGAATTGAAAATGGCTCAACTGGAGCAAAAAAAAAAGAAGAAAAAATTAGGGTTTTTTGGGACATTTTTGGTTGTCCCCAGCAAGGACGATGAGCTTTATGCTCAGTTCACCATAGGAGATGGTCTTACCACAATGGATACATCTTATACGGAAATCCGCAAACCGTGGCTGAATGCAAGGGATCGTCTAACTTGCCTCTGGTCCCGATGGAGTGGGTTGCTTTCTTTTGGAGGTGGTGCTTGAAAATTGGGGAGGGTTACTGGCCAGTTCCCTCATCTCTGCAGTAGAATAGTTCATCGGATGCCTGCGCTGCAAGTGGCGAATCATGGTGTTGTTTCCAAAAGAGTATTTTTTATTAGGGTTCCCCCTGGAAAGTTCCATGCCACAGATTAGGCAAGTCACCTTGGCCGCATTGACTTTTTTCTTGCCCTCTGGGATGCAAAAAAACGCCCATACAATGTGTGGTTTTGGCTGGTATGGGGTATTGTGTTCTTGCAGCCATCTTCTCCTCCCCTCCTCCTCCTCCTCCTCCTCCTCCTCCTCCTCTTGTTGACCACCAATGTAATCTTGCGGTGGTCCTCTTGGTGGTTGTGGTGGTGGTGCAGATGCTCCAGCTGCTGCTGCTATTGAAGCCATTTCAAAGTACAAAATATACCTCAAAGATTGCAAAACAGGTCTTCCTAAGTCAAAGGACAAAGTCAGAATAAGGAAAAAAGGTGGGGTCTTTTATCATTTGGAAAAAAAAAAGGCCTGAACCAATGAGAAGTGGTATTTTCAGGTCACAAGAACAGGGATTTCATCATTATGAAACCAAAACTGTTCTGCACCAATAAAAAGTGTTATTTTCAGGTCACATGACCGATGCGCTTACGCGGCGCGCCCCCGGCGCGTCGCGTAAGCGCGTCACATGTTTACGTTGCGCGATCGTATTCGCTCGAGTGCTTCCGGGTGCGCTTCACGTGGACGCGGCTACGCGATACGTCACAATGATGTTTTTGTTCACGGCAATAGCGCTAACGGGACGCTCTCCGGAGCGTGCCCTGGGGCGCTTCAAAAGACTACGCTTTCCGGGGCGCTCACCGGGGTGCGCCCCGGGAGCGCTCCAGGGTAAAATAGATAAATAAATAAAAAAAATATATACATTAAAAAAATTGTTTTAAATACAAATAAAATATAGGATTCATTCATTTTCAAAAATATTACATTTTATAGCTATAGACATTTGCTATTAACAAAATTTTGAAATTCAAAGAAAAAAACATAGGTTTGGGGCCTTATATATAGTTAGGAATTAGCATTTAAAAAACCTATGAAATTCACTGAAAAAACCTTAGGTTTTACACCAGTTATAGTTAGGAATTAGCATTTAAAAAACCTATGAAATTCACTGAAAAACCATAGGTTTCACACCAGTTATAGTTAGGAATTAGCATTTTTAAAAACCTATTAAATTCACTGAAAAAACCATAGGTTTCACACCAGTTATAGTTAGGTGGAAATTTTACTCGCATAAAACCATTGAAAATCCAACGTTATAGTTAGTTGGACTCACTATAACTTGCGTGCCTGCAATGCACTGCTGATGACGTCACATATTACATCACTCATGACATGGTCAGTGACATCACTCATGACATCACTGATAACACCATCCTTGTGACAGAGTGACAGACATCCTTTCAGTGTAATGTAACCATTGAAACACATATTAAAAAATAGAAACTAACATTTTCAAAAAAACGGAGATATACATACCAGTTACAACAACCAATTCAGTAATTCCACCATCTATATACACATCCACTTATTCACCAACAGTTATATATAGTCACTCATACATATACTCATTCATATACTCATTCATCATATGTAGTGATACACCTGTACATCCTGTTACACACGACAGTCATCCAAAAGTTACTCACACACATACTGACACATGCAAATAAACGATTGAAAATCCATTTATTTGCATATACAGCTATAGACACACACTACCACCTTACTTCTAAGGAAACTTACACATACTCACTCTCTTAAACAATCACTTATAGAAACACATACTTATTTAAACAGGAACTCTTACAATCTCTCACTCTCACATATACTCACTTATATACATCAATACTGACATATACTACATGAAAACATATGCAGTTACTGATAAAAACACTAGTCAGACAGTCATTTACTCACTAACACACACATATACACACTCATCCACCCATACAGTCCTGCACATATGCTGTCTTAAAAACACATACAAACAGTGAGTCAGTCATTGATGCATCTATGTGCTAAGTAATACCCCCACCAAACCATACAGACAGTCATACTGATACTAAAAAAACATCTAATAACCCATACGCACACATGTAGCTACTCACTAACCCATGCAGCCACTTATACACAAAGTGAAACACTGATACATATATTTAAATATTTAAACATTACTCGCTAATATATGTATTCACTAAGATACACTTAAGAAGCCAGTTAACCAATCAATTAAAAAAAAAAAACATCCATTGAGACACTTATTTAAAAATGTGTTCTTCCATCGACCTTTACAAATACATATGTAAAACATATTTATTTTACTGAAAGACACACATTCACTGGATGGTGTCATCAGTGATGTCATGAGTGATGTAATATGTGACGTCATCAGCAGTGCATTGCAGGCGCGCAAGTTATAGTGAGTCCAACTAACTATAACGTTGGAATTTCAATGGTTTTATGCGAGTAAAATTTCCAGCTAACTATAACTGGTGTGAAACCTATGGTTTTTTCAGTGAATATATATATATATATATATATATATTACAACACTTTCTCCCCCTTCAAGGAAACGATGAGCCGGAAACGTAACACGGTGCTTTCAAAGCATTTATTCAAGCAATTTTAGTCAATCCTGACGCGTTTCATTCCATCTTGGAACTTCTTCTGAGGTGAGCCCTGGCTAAAAGGAAACTGATTGTTAGTCCCCGCAAGTGTAGATCTGTAACCATTCTCGGCCCTCTAGTGGGCATCAACATGATAATATTTTACAGTACATGATGGTATGTGTGGTTTTCACAATTCAGTCCAAAACATTACAAACCCTCCAGTGGGCTGCCTTCAATATATATATATATATATATATATATTCACTGAAAAAACCATAGGTTATAGACCATATATAGTTAGGAATTAGCAGTTACAAAACCTTGAAAATTAACAGAAAAAACCATAGGTTATAGACCATATATAGTTAGGAATTAGCATTTACAAAACCTTATTTTACTCACACAAAACCATTGAAATTCGCATATATAGTTAGTTGCACTAACTATATATCGCGCACCCGCAATCCACTGCTGATCATGTCACATATTACATCATTCATGACATGGTCAGTGACATCACTGATGAATATCTCAAATGACATCACTGATGACATCACTGATGACATCTCATTTGACATTACTGTTCACATAACTATGGGCCCGATGTAGGTAGGGCGTTACCGATCGGTAACGGCCGAAAATACCGATTTTTGGCCCTTACCGATCGGTAAACAGCCATCCAGATGTAGGGAACCAAAAACAGAAATAATCGGACAGAAAACCGAATCGGAATGAGTACCGAATGGGAAAGAATCCGATACGTACATACCGATAATCGGATATGTAACGAATCGGAA
This sequence comes from Lissotriton vulgaris, assembly GCF_964263255.1. NCBI lineage: Eukaryota > Metazoa > Chordata > Amphibia > Caudata > Salamandridae > Lissotriton > Lissotriton vulgaris. Next base: position 1,650,987,330 of record NC_141689.1, read on the forward strand.
AAACACCGATTCGGATGCAAATACCGAATCGGTCCATGTACCGATTCGTTAGTGACACCGATTCGGAAAATCACCGATTCGGTCCAATTACCGAATCGTTAGTGACACCGAATCGGAAAATCACCGATTCGGTCCAATTACCGAATCGTTAGTGACACCGATTCGGAAAATCACCGATTCGGTCCAATTACCGAATCGTTAGTGACACCGAATCGGAAAATCACCGATTCGGTCCATGTACCGAATCGGTACAAATACCGATTCGGACATGAGCCGAATCGGAAAACATGCCGATTCGTATGAATCTCCGATCGGGAAATTCCCCGATTCCGACAGTTGGGGAGATGTAGGGAGGCACAGAAACACCGAAATTGGCTCAAAATCGGTAGAATTCACTCGGTATTTACCATGGATTGCAATCAGGTGGTAACCAACTCCAACCCATATAAACAGTCCCAAAATGCATTGCAACTTGCAGGATGGCAGCTTTCTATGTCATTGCGAGGCGGCTACGGCTACAGCAGGAAGGACAGAGGGAATGGCTAAGAAATGAACAGGTCTACAGACAGAGGATAACCCTGTTCATGCTCACTGAGGCTGAGATCCTACAGAGATACAGGCTGGACTCTGACACCATACTTGAGCTCATCAGGGACCTTAAGCCATACTTGGACCACCACACCCCAAGGGCACACGCCATCCCTGCGCACGTCCAGGTGCTATGCAGCCTACACCTGGTAGCGTCTGGCAGCTATCAAAGTGGAGTAGCAGCAGCAGGAGGGGTGAGCCAGAGCAGCCTGTCAAGGTTCTTCCACATATTCCTTGACGCCATGATAGACAGGATGGACCAATACATCTCATTCCCTGCAACCCACGCAGAACTACTACAAACTAAAGCTGACTTCTACCAGATGGCACAATTTCCCCAAATCATCGGTTGCATAGATGGCACGCATATTCCGATTTGCCCACCAGCGGACACCGAATACATATACCGCAATCGGAAATCTACACACACCATCAACGTGCAGGTGATCTGCAATGCCAAGTGCACCATCACAGACCTGGTAGCAAAATTTCCAGGAAGTACCCATGACTCCTATATATTCCAACAGAGCGGCATATATGCACGGCTGATGGCTGGCGAATTTGGAGAAGGATACCTCCTAGGTGAGACACATCATCAGACCCCCATAACACATAGTAGGTAGGTGTAATACATGTATGCATGTGTCTAATGTGACCCCTTTCTCTTCCAGGCGACAGTGCATATGCCCTCCGCTCATTCATACTCACCCCCTACCTCAACCCCTCCACACCCAGCCAAAGGAGGTATAACCGGGCCCACATACGCACTAGGAATGTTGTTGAACGGACCTTTGGCATCTGGAAAAGTAGATTCAGATGCCTGCACAAGAGTGGAGGTGCAAGGCAGTATACCCCCATCACCTGCTGCAAGATCATAGCTGTATGTGCAATGTTACACAACCTTGCGGTCAAGAAGGGCACTGAGGTGGAGTTGTCTGACTACGAGGACTATGACGACGACGAAGCTGTGCCACTGACACAGCCAGCTGGGGTGTGTACGCCAAGTGATGGCAGATACAGACGTGAGGAGATCACTGAGAACTATTTCTGACTGAGTACAGATGCAAAGACAGATAAATGTTGCTTGCAAAAAACAAATTTTAATAGTGATGCACCACAGTTACAGCACTGATGTGCATCAAAAAATGGAGTTTGTAAAATCAAATAAAGTCCAGGCTTCTGGTTGCCTCATCCCCCCTTGCCAGGCTATTTTTTTGCCCGCTTGCCAGACCCACTGGGGTGTCCCTCAGCCCCCTCCGAATGGCCAGCAGCATCAGCGGATCGCCTGGTGCTCCTCCGTGGCTCAGATGCAGCGCTGGCCGGGCTGCTGCGGCTGCTGCTGTCTCCAGCATCACCCAGGTCCAGGGCAGGATTGGAGGCGGTGTTTGATATTATCATGGCCTCCATGGCCGTGGTGATCCTGGCCATCCCCCTAGTGAGCTCAGCCGTATGCTGACTGAGCACAGATTCTTGGTTGGAGCTGCGATGGCACAGTTGTGCCGTCGCCGCTGCAAGCCGGGCCATGGCCCGGTTGAGCACCCGGGCATCCCGCCTGCGCGCCACCTCATGCTCCTCCTGTCTGGCAGATGAGTGGGTGATGGCAGTGGTCAGCCTGCCTAACCCTGCTGCCACCTCCTTGTTGCTGTCCACAACAGCCTGGAAACCCTTCACCAACTCTCCCATCTGCATGTTGTGCTGCAGGAGCTGGCGTTGGCAGGCCATGGTGGATTTTGCCTGTTGGCGCTGGATTTTAACCATCTGTCCCTCCAGGCCCAGGAACACACTGCCCTCCCGTGCTGGTGCAGCAGTGGTGGTGGTGGCACGGCGTCGGGCACTGCTGCTTCCGGCCTGCTGAGTGGGCTGGGGTGCCACTGGTGGGGGTGTGAAGCTGGCCGGTCCCTGAGCCCCTGCTCCCAGGACTGGTTGAACAGGTGGCAAGGCCACGGTTGTGCCAGGAGCTGGTGTAGGCGGAATGGTCTGCCTTGTAGGGGAGTTTTCTGGGGAGAATTGCAAGGGGGGTGTGCTGGCCAGTACTGGGGAGTGCACTGCTTGGAAGTCAATGACCAGGACTCCCTCCATTCCTAGCCCTGGGGTGTCTCCTTCCTCATCCTCCTCCTGGCCAGCCTGGCTGGTGCTCGGCCCTGCGACTGCAGTGTTGGACGTTGCTGCTCCCTCTGCTGTCACAGTTGTTCCGCCTGATGGGGCCCCTAGGTACAAAGAAGCATTTGTAAACTGAGTGCCGATGTATTACAGTTAGTACAATTATGGCATTCCACATGTCCTTGCATCTCCTTATACCGTGTCACACTGTTTCCTGTCTTGTGATTCTGCACTGACATATTTGTCTAACTTCTGCTGACTACATGTACCATGATGCTTGTCTCTTGTATGTTGGTGACAGTACAGTGCTGGTGTTTGCCTATGCATTGTGTCTAATGGGGAGGTGTCTGGTAGGGTGTGTCATGATGCGCATGCTTCTTACCTGTAGCTGTGGCTCTCGCAGAGCTGTCCAGGGTCCCGATTCCTACGATACTCTCCCTCTCGATGGTGCTGGAGACAATTTCCTCCAGCTCGGTGAGGGGTGGCGCCGGGTTGTTGCCTCCTCCAGTGTGTCCAGCCTGCCTTTGAATGTCAGCCAGCTTCCTCTTCGTGAGGCTGCGGATGTCGTAAAACCTTTTTTTCAGTTCCTCTGTGGACCTGGGGGTGACACCCGCAGCATTGACCTTCTGGGCGATGTCGGCCCAGATTCTCCTCTTGGTGCTGTCTGGCACGTTGAGGGACAGCTTGCCAAACAGCTGGCGGTGCACCCTCACCACCTCCTCAACCAGCACCTGAAGTTCGGTGGTGGTGAACTTGGGCTTCCTCTTCTGGGAGGACTTCTGGCTTCCTGACTGATCTGCCATTTTCTCCTGTTCAGTTTGCAACCTCCTTCTCCCACTGCTGCTAACTGTGTGTGTTGGGCTCAGGCAGGCTTTCCAGATACTTCTTAATTAGCTGCACCTGCCAGGGTTGCCACTCCCTGTTTGGGTGGGGGAGGGGGAGCCACCTCATTGGCTGAATCGCCTATTGCCGAATCGGCTTTTACCGATTCGGTAATATCCGAATCGGTAAAATCCGATTCGGTATTATCCGAATCGGTAAAAGCCGAATCGGTTCTTTCAATGCATTCCTATGGGCTTTTTCGCCATGGGTCTGTTTTCATGGCTACGAATCTATGATTGCCGAATCGGATTTTACCGAATCGGCTTTTACCGAATCGGTATTCGCCGAATCAGGAATATCCGAATCGGTGGTAGCCGATTCGGTGATTTCCGATTCGTTGTTGGCCGATTCGGTACTTTCCGATTCGGACCGAGCAGAATCGGAACGTACCGAATCTCATTACCGATGCCGACCGAATCGGTATTCATTCGGTGTTTTTTTCCTACATCTCGTTTTCCGATTTCAGAATACCGATTCGGCCCGCCTCGGTATTTTGAAATCGGAAAATCGCGTTTACCTACATCGGGCCCTATATGTGCTCCAGTGGATTTTGAGTAATTTAGGTTCAAAAAAAGATATATATCTGGGCGGAGCCTAACCACACATCTGATCTGATTGGCTGTCAGCACTTCATCCAAGAAGTGTTGGCAGCCATCTTGGGACCAATATACATGATAGCACCTCATTAAAAAGCATTGTAGTTAATAGAGGGTTTTAGGACTTTAGTTACATTATAAATCATTTGTTGATGGTACCATACTCGTTTTAGGAATTGTGGTGGGTTCTAAGGTGATTTTACCATGTGAAAAAACCTTCTGCTGTGATATCATGAATATTGTTTGAAAGAAAACTAATATCTCATGATTTTCCCACAGTGGTTTGGAAGGGGATCTATAAGCTAAACTGAAAGCATATTTTCTGTAAATTCACATTATCTTTCTCAGTCATGTGAAAATGAAGTCTGACATTCTCAGTAAAACATGTACATCCAACAAGGACAGAGACTGTCAGTTGATTCCTTTGTGTTCTACTGCAGCCTCCTAGAGTGTTCTAAAGAACAACTAGAGCGCTAACAGTCCTACTTATTACAAAGGTATGGCACACCTGAAGCCATCTTGATTGGAATAAAGTGGTAACTCTTAAAACATTTAATTTAAAAAGAAACAACATGAGGGGGTATATTTTGCCATAGAAAGTATGATTAGTGCTGCAGAATGAAAAATTAGGGCACATTTTGAGTGACTTCTCGAATCCTTTTCTATTTCATTAAAACATTCTGACATGCAGTCTCCCAAAATGGCCACCAGAGACAAAAGAGCCCAAATGTCGCCCAAATATCACCCAGATGTAGCCCAAGTATAGCCCAATGACAGAATGTCCCAGAGTGTTCTAAAGAACAACTTGAGCGCTAACAGTCCTACTTATTACAAAGGTATGGCACACCTGAAGCCATCTTGATTGGAATAAAGTGGTAACTCTTAAAACATTTAATTTAAAAAGAAACAACATGAGGGGGTATATTTTGCCATAGAAAGTATGATTAGTGCTGCAGAATGAAAAATTAGGGCACATTTTGAGTGACTTCTCAAATCCTTTTCTATTTCATTAAAACATTCTGACATGCAGTCTCCCAAAATGGCCACCAGAGACAAAAGAGCCCAAATGTAGCCCAAATATCACCCAGATGTAGCCCAAGTATAGCCCAATGACAGAATGTCCCAGAGTGTTCTAAAGAACAACTAGAGCGCTAACAGTCCTACTTATTACAAAGGTATAGCACACCTGGAGCCATCGTGATGGGAATAAAGTGGTAACTCTTAAAACATTTAATTTAAAAAGGAACAAAATGAGGGGGTATATTATGCAATAGAAGGTATTATTAGTGCTGCAGAAAGAAAAATTAGGGCACATTTTGAGTGACTTTTCAAATCCTCTTCTATTTCATTAAAAAATTCTGACATGCAGTCTCCCAAAATGGCCACCAGAGACAAAAGAGCCCAAATGTAGCCCAAATATCACCCAGATGTAGCCCAAGTATAGCCCAATGACAGAATGTCCCAGAGTGTTCTAAAGAACAACTAGAGCGCTAACAGTCCTACTTATTACAAAGGTATGGCACACCTGAAGCCATCTTGATTGGAATGAAGTGGTAAGTCTGAAAACACTCAATTTAAAAAGGAACAACATGAGGGGGTTAATTTTGCCATAGAAAGTATGATTAGTGCTTCAGAAAGAAAAATTAGGGATCATTTTGAGTGACTTCTCAAATCCTCTTCTATTTCATTAAAAAATTCTGACATACAGTCTCCGAAGATGGCCACCAGAGACAAAAGAGCCTAAATGTAGCCCAAATATCACCCAGATGTACCCCAAGTATAGCCCAATGACAGAATGTCCCAGAGTGTTCTAAAGAACAACTAGAGCGCTAACAGTCTTACTTATGACAAAAGTATGGCACACCAGAAGCCATCTTGATTGGAATGAAGTGGTAACTCTTAAAACATTTAATTTAAAAAGGAACAAAATGAGGGGGTATATTTTGCCATATGAATTATGATTAGTGCTGCAGAAAGAAAAATTAGGGCACATTTTGAGTGACTTCTCAAACCCTCTTCAATTTCATTAAAAAATTCTGACATACAGTCTCCGAAGATGGCCACCAGAGACAAAAGAGCCTAAATGTAGCCCAAATATCACCCAGATGTACCCCAAGTATAGCCCAATGACAGAATGTCCCAGAGTGTTCTAAAGAACAACTAGAGCGCTAACAGTCTTACTTATGACAAAAGTATGGCACACCAGAAGCCATCTTGATTGGAATGAAGTGGTAAGTCTGAAAACACTCAATTTAAAAAGGAACAACATGAGGGGGTTAATTTTGCCATAGAAAGTATGATTAGTGCTTCAGAAAGAAAAATTAGGGATCATTTTGAGTGACTTCTCAAATCCTCTTCTATTTCATTAAAAAAATTCTGACATGCAGACTGAAACATGCACTTTGAATACCAGCAGCAGACGTCCCTGGTGAGCAGTAGCTTTACTACTGTGATCTAATGTGCAACTAGAGTGCTAACATTCAGAATTTATGGCAAATGTGTGACACATCTGAATGCCTTCTTGATGGAACCAAAGTAAACAAGCATTGAAAATGCAATAGATCTCGCCCTCGTTTGAGTTAAAGCCATTCTCTTTGTAATGAGGTGGCTTTTTAGCTTTGCTTTTATTAGTGTTTTTTCAACTTTCATGTAAATAACATGCATCTGTATGCATATAAGTATATGTATGCATGCATTTATGTTTGTATTTATATAGATATACAGATGATATATGCTTATATATGTATGTATATATATATATTCACTGAAAAAACCATAGGTTATAGACCATATATAGTTTGGAATTAGCATTTACAAAACCTTGAAAATTCACTGAAAAAACCATAGGTTATAGACCATATATAGTTAGGAATTAGCATTTACAAAACCCTGAAAATTCACTGAAAAAACCATAGGTTATAAATCATATATAGTTAGGAATTCGCATTTACAAAACCTTATTTTACTGACACAAAACCATTGAAATTCCATATATAGTTAGTTGCACTAACTATATATCGCGCACCCGCAATCCACTGCTGATGATGTCACATTTTACATCATTCATGACATGGTCAGTGACATCACTGATGACATCACTGATGACATCTCAAATGACATCACTGATGACATCACTGATGACAACATCCAGTGACTGTATGTTTCTGTAAAGTTAAAATATGTCTTACATATTGAAGAATGAGTGGATGTATAAGTGTCTGGATGAAGGATTTAGTAGGTGCATGACTGACTGTATGAGTGAGTGATTAAATGTGTCTCACTGAGTGCATGGGTTAGTGACTAAACTGTCTTAATTTGTGCATCATTATGTCTGTTGTTCTGTAAACTGTTGCATGTGTTGATAAGTAGCTATATGAGTAACTATATGGGTTATTGATTGGTTGCCCAAGTATTTGTATGGGAGACTGAGTGTGTGTGTGGGTGGCTGGGAGGTGTATGACTCTGTGCATAGATGTGTGAGCAGTTGATTCACTAGATGTATGGTTTCAAAAGTGCATGTGGAAACAGCTGTATGGGCAGTTGACTGTGTGCATGAGTGTATTGGTGAGTGAATGGATATCTCAGTGCTACATGTCAAAGTAAGTACATATGTAAAACACAGTACATGTGAGAGTTGACATATATAAATAACTGTGCATAAGAGCCAGTGAATGTGTGAGTGGCTGTATGGATCATTGTGAACTTGTATCAGGGATTGTATAAGAGAGTAAATATGTGTTAGTATATGTTTGAATAAGTAAAGTTTGTATAACTGTATAGTTGAGGAAATGGAGGTGTGATTGATTCTTTGCATGACTGACTAGGTGTGTGAGTAACTCCATGGATGAGTGACTGTCTGTGAGTGTCTGTTTACACTGATTGTATCTAAGGTTATATTAGAGTCTGAAGAGGTTCATCGTATTATCACATGAATGATATCATCAGTGATGTGATCAGTAATGTCAAATGAGATGTCATCAGTGATGTCATCAGTGATGTCATTTGAGATGTCATCAGTGATGTCATTTGAGATGTCATCAGTGATGTCATCAGTGATGTCACTGACCATGTCATGAATGATGTAATATGTGACATCATCAGCAGTGGATTGCGGGTGCGCGATATATAGTTAGTGCAACTAACTATATATGGAATTTCAATGGTTTTGTGTGAGTAAAATAAGGTTTTGTAAATGCGAATTCCTAACTATATATGGTCTATAACCTATGGTTTTTTCAGTGAATATATATATATATATATATATATATATATATATATATATATATATATATATATATATATATATATATATATATATATATATATATATATATATATATATATATATATATATATATATATATATATATATATATAGCAAGATGTATTGAAGAATGAGTGGATTTACAAGTGCCTGAATGGATTATTTAGTACGTCCATGACTGACTGTATAAGTGAGTGATTGAACGTCTCTTACTGTATGCATGGGTTAGTGATAAACTGTGTGAAAGTCTGTATTAGTCTCTCAGCTGGTGTGTAAGCGGCTGCATTGGTTGGTGAGTAGCTACATGAGTGTCTATATGGGTTTATGATTTGTTGTCTTTGTGTCTGTATGGGTGCCTGAGTGTCTGTGTCTGTTTGACTGTGCATAGATGTCTGAGTGGGTGATTCACTGGTTGTATGGATTCAAAAGTGCATCTAGGAAGGGTTGTATGGGTGAGTTAGTTTGTGTATTGGTATGTTGGTGAGTGAATGAATGTCTCAGTGTATAAGTGTGAGTAACTACATATGTTTTAAGGCAGTATATATGAGTGAGTATATGTTGGAATATATAAATGACTATATGTGAGAGTAAGTTATCTGAAGAGTGTGTATATAAATGAGTGTCTGCTTATATCAGTTATTGTATAAGACAGTAAGTATGTGTTAGTATCAGCATAAATAAGTGATATGGTGTGTGTATAAATAACAGAGTTGGTGTGTATAACTGTATACATGAGTAAATTGGTCTGTGATTGATTCTTTGCATGACTAAGTAGGTGTGTGAGTAACTCTATGGATAAATAGCGGAGTGTTACTGTATGTATAGGTGTATGATTGCATATTATAGTAATGTATTGATGAGTACCTTCATGTATAAGTGACTGGATGTGTGTACAGACCTAGGAAATAGTGGGTGGTATATAGTATCTGGCATTGTTGTGTGTATGGTTTCAAAAATAGTAGTCTGTATTTTAGAGTGCGTGTATCAAATTTTCTATTAGGGCATCAGTATATGTTTTCACATGGATGATGTAATCAGTGATGGCGTCAGTGATGTCATTTGAGATGTCATCAGTGATGTCACTGACCATGTCATGAGTGATGTAATATGTGTTGCACTGGGTACGCCATTCCCTCTTTTTTTGCCTGAAAAGTATATGTAAATAACTTTAAACAGTATATGACAGCAAACGATAATCTAAAATATTTTAAACATTTATATATTTGTAACTGTAATAAACTTATATTATGAGAAATATATTTTCTCAAGATCACGTCGGGTGCGCCCTCCTTGCACGCTTGGTGCGTGATTGCCATGTGACCTTAAAAAAAGCATTTGATTGCTTCATAACATTTCCCATTGTAACAGTTGGACGACCCCACCCATTTTACTAATTCTCTCTACAGTGTTGATGAGAGACACCACTTCACCTTAAACAGCTTTTTGAAAAGTTTTTTTTCTGTGTACACATATCTTATACTACACACAACATGCAACCATCATCCAAGTGTGATGGCCATGTATCTGAAACGGGTACATCAAAAAACAAATGTTTGTTAAACAATGCCCTTGGTGTGTGTGTGTGCACATTATTGTGCTGCCTTTTAGCCTGGGTATTGGTGGCTCTGAGGAGCATCATCAGCCACGGGGAAAGTGAAGGAACATCCTAGATCACATGTGACAAACAGTAAACAGTAATGTGTAGATTTGTATTGCTGTACACTCTGTGTCAGGCTTTACCATTATAGTAGTGTGTTATATGTGAGACTTTCAGATTCATGTTTGACATACATTGCTTGACTGTAATGAGCGTTATCACTGTGTATGACATAGCCTCACTGCTGATCCTCCCTCCATTTGAGCACATTCACATGTGTACGCTTCACAATAGCAAAACTTTCAATAATACAGCACACCATTGACATGCATGTCTTCACGTATCCACAACCTTGACAACGACATGTGATGTTGCCATTCAATCTTTTCGAACAGCATCTCATTAGCGATAGTTGCCGCCCTCCCTCCCGATACATGCTACATTAATATAAATTGTGCATTCTGCGATGTCAAAACTGCAAAAGAAACACACATAACTACACTTCCTGGCCAGGCAGGAACTGAACAACACCCAGATCCCCAAAATATTTATTTACACTCCTACGCTGGCCTGGCATACGCATGCCCAGCCCACTTTGCATACGTGTAAATAGGATAACGATGACGCCACATGTCCTAGTTCTTCCACCCTGCTTCAAGTGATATGGCCGCATCCACCTCGCATATCACAATGCACAATAAAAAAAAGGGATCCATGAGCGGTACACCATACTTCCAATCGACACTGGTTCTAAATTGTGAACCCTACTGCCCATCCGTTTCTAAAGTGATCCGTGAGGTGTACACCATCCTGCAATCAACATTACAACTGAATTGTGAACACGACTGCCCGTAGTGTTTACACACACAACAATGACAGCAGGTGAGCCGTGGGGCCTGGGTGCACAGCGGCTCCAATTGAAAGCTGTGCTGCAGGAGGGGTGGGTTGCATCAGCCTGAGTGCGCAGGTGCGAACAAGCAAAGTTCCCTGCATAAAGATGTGATCTCTGACCTCATTCAGTTACATCTCTGTCTCATTTGAAAGACCTGCTGGTCCGTACTGTAGGCCTGAGCCAGCGGGCAGCGCTGCCCTACAGACACGTGGCATTGGATTTTAGGGGACTGTAGTGAGCTCATTGCTAAGTGTACATGCACACAGGCTTCCGCCACTGCATTACACATGCTCATTATGCTTCTAGCATGCGCTCTGTTCCTTTGTATGTGAATCCTTGGTATAACATAATATTATTTAACATAATATTATTGTCGTGCACTCCAACTCCTCTTTGAACCACGATTACCCTTCAAAATGAATGTTGCACTAGACAGGTGTTTTCTATTCAGCTTGAAAAAAACCTTTATTTACCTCCAGATTTTTCCACCATTAAATTATTTCTCCCTTTTCAGACACTGAATTAATTGACCGAAAATGGACGGAGTGGGTGCTCACCCTGTAATGATGCCCTTGGCATTCTGATGCCTTCCATTGTGGTATCAAGACAACGTCCCCGACCAGAGACCTGCTCTTCCACCCTACAAAAGTACCCCGACTTGGAGCTTGCACTGGCACCTCGTGGGACACACCGATGGTGGCAGGTGAGCAGTGAAGCCTCTGTCTGCAGGACCTACAATTGAGCACAGTGAGGGGGAAGGGGCTGGGGTGCATCAGCCTGGGTGTGCAAATGCAAACAAGCGTTGTGGCCGTCTGTAATGATGTAATCTCTGACCTCATTCAGTCACATTTCTGTTTCATTTTAATGACCTGCTGGACCATACTGTAGGCCTGAGCCAGCGGCCAGCGCTGCCCTAAAGACATGTGTTGAGCGCGGTGCTTTGGGAGGGATGGGGTACATCAGCCTGAATGCACAGGTGCGAACAAGCGATGTGCCTGTGTAATGATGTGATCTCTGACCTCATTCAGTCATATGTCTGTCTCATTTTAGGGACCTGATGGACTGTACTTTAGACCTGAGCCAGTGGGCAGCGCTGCCCTACAGACACGTGGCATTGGATTTTAGGGGACTGTAGTGAGCTCATTGCTAAGTGTACATGCACACAGGCTTCCGCCACTGCATTACACATGCACATTATGCTTCTAGCATGCGCTCTGTTCCTTTGTATGTGAATCCTTGGTATAACATAATATTATTTAACATAATATTATTGTCGTGCACTCCAACTCCTCTTTGAACCACGATTACCCTTCAAAATGAATGTTGCACTAGACAGGTGTTTTCTATTCAGCTTGAAAAAAACCTTTATTTACCTCCAGATTTTTCCACCATTAAATTATTTCTCCCTTTTCAGACACTGAATTAATTGACCGAAAATGGACGGAGTGGGTGCTCACCCTGTAATGATGCCCTTGGCATTCTGATGCCTTCCATTGTGGTATCAAGACAACGTCCCCGACCAGAGACCTGCTCTTCTACCCTACAAAAGTACCCCGACTTGGAGCTTGCACTGGCACCTCGTGGGACACACCGATGGTGGCAGGTGAGCAGTGAAGCCTCTGTCTGCAGGACCTACAATTGAGCACAGTGAGGGGGAAGGGGCTGGGGTGCATCAGCCTGGGTGCGCAAGTGCAAACAAGCGTTGTGGCCGTCTGTAATGATGTAATCTCTGACCTCATTCAGTCACATTTCTGTTTCATTTTAATGACCTGCTGGACCATACTGTAGGCCTGAGCCAGCGGCCAGCGCTGCCCTAAAGACATGTGTTGAGCGCGGTGCTTTGGGAGGGATGGGGTACATCAGCCTGAATGCACAGGTGCGAACAAGCGATGTGCCTGTGTAATGATGTGATCTCTGACCTCATTCAGTCATATGTCTGTCTCATTTTAGGGACCTGATGGACTCTACTTTAGACCTGAGCCAGTGGGCAGCGCTGCCCTACAGACACGTGGCATTGGATTTTAGGGGACTGTAGTGAGCTCATTGCTAAGTGTACATGCACACAGGCTTCCGCCACTGCATTACACATGCACATTATGCTTCTAGCATGCGCTCTGTTCCTTTGTATGTGAATCCTTGGTATAACATAATATTATTTAACATAATATTATTGTCGTGCACTCCAACTCCTCTTTGAACCACGATTACCCTTCAAAATGAATGTTGCACTAGACAGGTGTTTTCTATTCAGCTTGAAAAAAACCTTTATTTACCTCCAGATTTTTCCACCATTAAATTATTTCTCCCTTTTCAGACACTGAATTAATTGACCGAAAATGGACGGAGTGGGTGCTCACCCTGTAATGATGCCCTTGGCATTCTGATGCCTTCCATTGTGGTATCAAGACAACGTCCCCGACCAGAGACCTGCTCTTCTACCCTACAAAAGTACCCCGACTTGGAGCTTGCACTGGCACCTCGTGGGACACACCGATGGTGGCAGGTGAGCAGTGAAGCCTCTGTCTGCAGGACCTACAATTGAGCACAGTGAGGGGGAAGGGGCTGGGGTGCATCAGCCTGGGTGCGCAAGTGCAAACAAGCGTTGTGGCCGTCTGTAATGATGTAATCTCTGACCTCATTCAGTCACATTTCTGTTTCATTTTAATGACCTGCTGGACCATACTGTAGGCCTGAGCCAGCGGCCAGCGCTGCCCTAAAGACATGTGTTGAGCGCGGTGCTTTGGGAGGGATGGGGTACATCAGCCTGAATGCACAGGTGCGAACAAGCGATGTGCCTGTGTAATGATGTGATCTCTGACCTCATTCAGTCATATGTCTGTCTCATTTTAGGGACCTGATGGACTGTACTTTAGACCTGAGCCAGTGGGCAGCGCTGCCCTACAGACACGTGGGTTGGCTTTTAGGGCACTGTAGTGAGCTCATAACTAAGTGTACATGCACACAGGCTTCCACCACTGCATTACACGTGCACATTATGCTTCTAGCATGCACTCTGTTCCTTTATATGTGAACCTTGGTATAACATATTATTATTTAACCTAAAGTATTGTCGTGCACTCAAACTCCTCTTTGAACCACGATTACCACTAACAGTTGGTAGATCTTGCTTCAAAAACGAAGGATGCACTCAACTGGTGTTTTCTATTAGGCTTGAAATAAACCTTCATTTACCTCGAGACATTTCCACCATTAAATAATTTCTCCCTTTTCAGACACTGAATTCATTAAGCCAAAATGGGCTGAACGGGTGCTCACCCCATGATGATGCCCTCTGCATTCTGACGCCTTCCATCGTGGTATCAAAACACCATCCCCGACGGAGACCAGCTCTCCCACCCTACTGGTACCCAGGAGTCGAAGCTTGCACCGGCACTTCGTTGGACACACCGGTGGTGTCAGGTGGGCAGTAAAGCCTCTGTGTGCAGGACCTAAAAATGAGCACAGTGCAGGGGAAGGTGCTGGGTGCAGCACTCAGGGTGCACAAGTGCAGGCAAGAGATGTTCCCGTAGCAAATAATGTAATCTCTGGCCTCATTCATATGTTTCATTTTAAGGACTTGCTTGACCACACTCTTTCACGCGGACTCCAGTGTCCTAGACAAACGAGTGACGGGTAAACACTGAGGGACGGGTTCGGCAGGCCAACGCTCTGTCTCCTCCTCCCTCTGTTCTTTTCACTCTCCCTCCCCTTCTCCCTTCCACCCACTTCCCCTCCCTCCCATTCTCACTTTCTTCCTTTCATTCAGACTACCTTTCTTCTCCTCTTCCACATGGCACACATACTTATGTTTCATATTTGTCTTTCAGGGTTTGTACGCTGCTTCCGGAGGAGTCCCACCCACGTATTTCATGTTATACTGTTTTTTCTTCTAATAAACGTGCATTTCCATTTATTTGTGTTGTTTTAATAAAGATTATTTTTTTTCCAATAAATAAGTGAGGGCCAGATGCATCAAGCTAAAAACCTGTCGCAAAGAGGCAGATTCTCAGAATCTGACCCTTTGCGACTGGTATTTTTTGCATTTGGGATACATCATCCCAAATGCAAAAATCGTAAATAGAGAATTCGCTAAATTGCGATTGTTTGCATTTAAGGAATCTCAAATTGAGATTCCTTAAATGCAATGCATGAAAGTTTCTAAAATAGCGAATTCGCTATTAGGGCACGCAAATTACCACGAAGTACAACTTCATGGTAATTTGCAAAAACGTTGAAAAATGCACTTTTGTGCAGTTTTCAAAGTTTCATGTTGCGCACACAGATACCCTAAGGGCATGTGTGTGCGCAACATATGTGCAGAGATCAAATTCAGGGGTGCAACAGGGTGTCCTTTGGACACCCCTGCACCCCTGAACTCGCAATCTCAATTTGCGAATCGCTAATTGCGATTCGCAAATTGAGATTGTCTTCCCATTCATTCCTATGGGCCTCTAGGCCCATAGGAATGAATGGGGAGGTATTCATTAATTGTGACTCGCAAATTGCGAGTCGCAATTAAGGAATTCTAAGAAATCACTATTTTTGTAGTGATTGCTTGTTGCTTTCCATTTTGCTATTCCTTATTAGCGATTCCTTATTTTTCGCTAATAAGGAATCCCTGAATGGATGCTTGATGCATCTAGCCCTGAGTGTCTTCTTTTTCTGACAACACTTGTCTGTAGTTTATTGTGAAAATTGTCTGTTCATAGGAGATTATGAGGGAAAACATTTGTAATTTTGCGGTGCACCTATCAAATATAAACCAATAGGCTATTACGTAAATGAAGCCTGCGTAATTCTACAATTGCAAGGGTTCTATGCTTGTATCACTTTATAATACCATGAGGACTGCTGTGTGATTACAGAACCAATAAGGCACTGCCTAGGACGACTGAGGCTCTCCCTGCATACTTAAGTAAAGCCCCGGAGGGTGGTGATCCCCGGACTTCAGTTGGCCTTGAAGCACCCCGAACAATTAGTAAACAATACCCGGGAAGGTGGCAATCCCCTAGGCTATGAATCGTCTCTGTGCCCTTCTGCCTCTAATATACATGTGACATTAAGATCCCCAGTCCTACAGAGAACAAAACAAATGAACAAAAGTGTGCTTTGTAGACCAAGACCCTTCTCCTTGCCAAATTTGGGGTAATTCTGATCACCCATTCCTGTAGCCTTGTGTAAAGTTTCCCATGGAAATTAACTTGGAGAAAACACATTATGGGATCCCCCATTTTTCTCAGCCCCCCCCCCCCACTTATTAATCGTCCCCAAACTTTCAAAATAGGAGCTGATATGAACAAAGAATTTGTTTGGAGAATTTCTTGAAGATTTATCAAATAACGCCAAAGTTATAAGAAAAACGAAAAATGTTCTTCCTATGAAAACTAGGTCCTAATTATAACTACCTACTGGCGACCACCAGTAGGTAATATATCCATATTCACACATTCTTTTATAATTACTGTCAAAACTAAATCCAAAGTTTTGAAGGACAGAATCGACGCTGGTCGATGATATAACCAAATCCCAATTCTTCGTGGACGATATCATAGGGTACACTTTGTGGAACTCCCAATAGGCCCCTTAGGAAGTTGTTTTCCACTATTTGAATTAGGGCTTCAGGGCCATAACCTAAAACTCCACAGCCATAGCTGGCTATTCTGAAACACTTGGCTTTGAAACTTTCCAGGGCGGATTTTATATGGGTTCAAGCCGACAAGAGAAATTACCTATGGTAACATAGCTCTATTAAAAGCCACCGCAGATGCGTGAGAAAACCTGGAGAAACCAGAAAACCACTGAAGCACATAACAACCACAGGATCGCCCTGAAGGAATACCACCAGGGTGTAAGAGACATTGAACGAACCTTCATAAGAAACAAACTCCAGACAAATGTGACCAAGGCCTAGGAACTGTTCAGCATCAGACAGCAGTTCGCAAAACCTCCAGCAAAGCCAAGGACGTCACTCCTTCCCAGGAACTCTGCGACAAGTTCATCTCCCATGTCCATCTGAAGAGCAAGGCCTTTACGACAACTTCAGAAAACAGACGCTGAACGCCTCCCCCCTATGCCGCCATCCATCAAAACCTGGAATCCTGTCACTGTTGAACACATCACTGCGACCATGAAGAAAACCCACCTTCGAGCCCCTAAGAACCCTGCCCAATGCACTTAATCCACAGGGCCGCCGCCACCATCGCACCCGAACTAGGACAGACCATCAACACCTCTTTCAGGTCCGGCATCTTCCCAGATGACTTGAAGCAGCGGAGGTTAAACCCCTCCTCAGGAAGTCAACAGCCAACCCAACAGACCTGAAAAACTACCAGTTCATCTCTCTCTCCCCTTTGTGACCAAACTCACAGAGAGACCTGTAAACACATAACTGACCGCCTTCATCGAAGAGGACGCCTCCGAGTCTGGATTCCACAGCAAACAGAGCACCGAAACCGCCTTCCTCGCAGCCACCGATGACATGCACATGTTACTCGACCAGGGACACACTGCGACCCTCATTCTGCCAGACCTCTCCATAGCCTTTGACACCATCTCACATCGCACACTCACAGTTAGACTTCACGCCACAGGAATACAAGGAACCGCCCTTGACTGAATACATTCCTTTCTTTCCTGCCAAACCCAGAGGATCAGACTCCCTCCCTTCCTCTCTTAACCAACAGATATCAATTGTGGAGTACCCCAAGGATCATCGCTCAGCCCCACTCTCTTCAACATCTACATGGTCCCCATCGCCACCATCGGTGGACAGCATGGGCTCAGCATTGTATCCTATGCCGACAACACCCAGCTCATCCTCTCACTCATAAAAAAGCCCAAACACACCCAACTCTGTTTCCAGGAAGGAATGAAAAACATGGCAACCTGGATGAAAGAGAGCTGTCTGAAGATCAACTCAGAGAAGACCCAGGTCCTCATCCTCGGACCCTGCACCTCCGCCTGAGACAAGACCTGGTGGCCTTCCGTCCTTGGTAACCCACCCATCGCTAAAGACCAAGCCTGAAACCTCGGCATCATTCTCGACTCCACCGTCTCCACGAACCAGATAAATGACGTTGCCTTCACCAGTTTCAACTGCCTACGCATCCTCCACAAGACCTTCAAATGTATCCCCCCGACTGCAGAAGGACTGCCACCCACGCACTCATAACCAGCAGAATCAACTACGGCAATGCACTATATGCCGGATTTAACAGAACCCTCCTACAAAGACTCCAAATCATCCAGAACGCCACAGCCAGACTGATTCTGGGGACTCCGCGCCACGAACACATGACCCATCACCAACAAGACCTCCACTGGCTCCCCATGGAGAAGTGGGTAACATTCAAACTCCTCACCCACGCCTACAAATCCCTCAACAACATCAGGCCCAAATACCTCAACGAGAGAGTATCCTTCCACTTAACCAAGAGCAACCTCAGTTCCGCCGAACTCACTGTGGCAGAGGTCCCACGCATCCACAGTTACAGAACTGGCAGAAGAGCCATCTCCTACATCACGGCCAAGACCTGGAACGATCTCCCTGTGAACATCAGATGCTCCCGACCCTGCGCAAGTTCAGGAAGGACCTCAAGACCTGGCTCTTTGACTGATCCGGAGCAGCGCCCCCCGCCCAGCGCCTTGAGACCCTCACGGGTGAGTAGCATGCTTTATAAACCCCTGATTGATTGATTGATTGATTGAAGGTTATGAGTGAATGAAAATTAAAGCCAGAAACTAACTCAACCCCAAGATAATGAAGCTCATCCACTTGACTAATATGGTGACCATCTACTATAAGTTTCACTTACATTTTGCTGCATGCAAATTGTTTCTACCAAAATATTACTGTTGTAAAATTAGTGAGCTATTAAGCTCCTGCGAAGATGGGTCGGGCAAGTAACAGTGATGCTTTATTTAAGGAGAATTCTCCCTTTTTAACTATTTTTAGCCCCTTTAAATTACATTATGCATCACATTATGAAAGGATCTTGCCTTCCCTCACATTTTTAAACCATTGGTTTCTTACCTACATTTACATCTGAATGCTCATTTACTTCTGCCTTCTGTTCAGGAAAGGCTTTAAATTCAACAGACCCTATCAGTTCAGGAGTGCCTCACTTTTGTCTTAAATAAAAAAAAACAGTAGCACTCTATTTGTTCATTAAAACTATGTGGTAAAGCTTCAGTTGCTCCCTAGGGAAATAAATGACAGATTGCTGATAGTGTTGGTAGTACATGTTACAATCAGAATGTTTTACTGACATGGACGAGTAAGATTTTTGAAACCCACAATAAATGTGTCCTAATTTTAGATTTCTAGCGCACTAACCTTAAATTCTATGAAAAAAGAAGCCACTTATTTTGTTTATTTACTGCTTTAACCTCTGTAAGAAATGCTTTCAGATTTATAGTTTTTATTCCATCAAGATGGTGTTCAGATCTGCTACACTTTGTCATAAATACGGAGAAGCTTATTCACAAAGGTCAATATAAATATAGTTTTTTTCACTGAAAAAAACAAAGGTCAAAGTAAAGTTATAGTTAAGTCATGAACGCTTTGAACTCAAAGAAAACAGAAATTCACCAGATATAGTTGGCATAGCTAACTATAACTTGTGCCTCTGCCATGAACTGCTCATTTCCTCACATATTACATCACTCATGATATATTCTATGACATAATTTATGGCATCACTGATGACATCCAAAATGACATAATTGATGGCATCACTGATGTCATCATCCAATGAGTGTGTTAGGTTGTTTTATTGTTAACATAGAGGTAAGTAGCTACCATATTACTTTTTTACCTAATTTTGTACAGTCTGGGCCCAGCTAATTGGTGTAAGTGTTTACAAAACACACGTGCCTCTACTGCATCATAATTATGTGGAGGTATTGAACATATTATAAATCTTTATATTGTAGATAACAGTTGACAACTTGTGTCTGGTATGTTCTACACAAACACAAGTTTTGGGGTTCTGCAGAACAACTTTCCAACAGGGCAAAGATTCCACATGGTAGATACTACATATTGTAAGCAACCTTGCACTATTAAGTAAGTAAGTAAAAATGTATTTGATCATTTGAATGACCATAGCAAAGTAAAAACATCACAGTTCATAGTTAAGATCAGTTACATCATAAAAAGAATTAGGAAGGGAAAATAGCAGCCGATAAATTTAAAACCTGTTAAAACGCAATCCCTATAATGTTTCACAAGCAAAAGTGCATTATTTAGTATAATATTGATCGCAGTTTGTTTGCCTTTTTACAAATCCCTTGATTATCACAATTCATAATCACAATTTACTAGCTAGGCAGTTTTTCATAGTCTTCGCTCTCCTCCACCACGCATATAACCAAAATCTCGGGAGTGCAAAGACCAGCCATCTAGTTGACTCTTATTTAAAAATTCTCATTGTATCTGCTGGGCTTCGACATGACATCAGGCGCAAATTGGTGCAATCCAGTTGCTATGGAAGTCTGCATAAGCCGTACAATAAAAAGTAAAGTGGCTACTAGTCTCGCTGGCAGAGTGGCACATAGGACATGTCGAGAGGAGTGAGTCATGTCCCCTTTTACTCTTTACTGAATTTAGAGGCAGGGTACCATATCTGAATTGTAAAAACAACAATCTCGCCTGGGGTGGTTCAACCTCATCAAGAAACAGTTCAAAGCTATAGCTGGGTTTTATTTCGAGAAAGGCAAAGGTTGTTGTACCATGGGCATTCAGATTTAAAATTCACTGGTCATGGTAATCCCAGAACCTCTTTTTTAGTGTGGAGACCATCTCTTTCTTAATGGCTTCTGGGAAATCCCAGACAAAACCCATACTGAGTTTATAAAACCAACCTCTGATCCCTCCAAGCCATTTAACACGCCCGTTCATTTTGTGGAGATTAATTAGCTCCGTTAGGCAGCTTCTAAGAGGGACTTGAGAGTTGTTGACCCAGATACAGATCCAAATAATTAGTACCCTCAGGATCCCAAAATAGGCAATAGATCTAAGGCCAAGGTCCTGTCTCAAGGGTAACAGAGGGGTGTTCATTGGTAGATTTAAAATTATCCTGATGAACCTATTTTTTACAAGTCTAGACCTTTTACATTTTCTAGGCCCCAGAGTTCCGCTTCATAGAGCGCTGCACCTAGCCCTTTTGCTCTGTGGAGTTCTATCAATGGAAATGTTGGCCTGTATGGAGAATCTTTGACCCTCTTGTTTATTGCACTATCTATATGTTGGAGTGCTAGAGTGCTCTTTTCTATTTGGTCAGATCAGGCGAGACTTTCATTAATTCGAACCCCAAGATAGTCAAAGGATTTTACCCGCTCCAAGCTTTGGGAGTTGAGAAGCAGCTTTCCCTTTTGGTGCTTATAGGGGTTGAACACCAAATTTTTGGTCTTGCTACAATTGATTACAAGCCCCTAGAGCAGGGGTCTTCAAACTGTGGGGCCCGACCCCCAGGGGGGTCGTGGAGTGATAGAAAGTGGGTCCCACATTCCAGATCACACTTCTGTCTATTATTATTATTTCCAAAAAGGTGTCCTGGGGCTAATAACCATCTGCCAGTTGAATGGCAAATAAGAAACACACAGAAGGGGAAGGAGAACCAGCCAAATGGGTTAACCTACAGGGTATAAGGGCCAGGTGTTTATAGCTTCCTAAAGGATAATAGATTAATGGTGGAGCGAAGCAAAGGTAGGTGAAAGTTCCATAAATGTGCATACCGCACCAAACAGTGAGGCCGACTATTCATGTTTTTTTGAATTAGGGAACAACAATAAATTGTCAATGACCGAGAGGAGCCTACGGGTGTGCCCAGTGCAGAGAAATGAGAGGGTGAGAGTAGATGGGATGAGAGAGGACAGCATGGGAGTGAGAGAAATAGATTTAAGAGGTCAGGGATGAGGAGAAATGTGAAGTGCTGAAGAAGTGCAGAAACGCAAGAGGATAAGTGACTGTGCGCGAAAGGTGAGGGCACAGAGGAGGGATACTGTTAAATGGTGAGAGAAGCTAGCTGAGTGATGATCTGTGACATTAAAAGATAATTTGGTGCGACGTGGGTGAGGGACAACAGGGTTGAGGGAAGAGAGGGAGTACTGAGGTGGGTGCTGAGGTAATAGGGGAGAGGGACGTTGGTTCAAGAAGGTGTGGAAGAACAAAGACGAGATGTGAAAGATGAATGGTGGACTGGAGAGGTGTAAGATACAAGAAATTTGTAGGAAGAGACTTGAGGTGCTGAGGGGGGAGAGAGGTGATGTGTCCAGAGAGGCCGTGAGATAAATTCGAGAGAGGAGGGCAGTGAACAGACAGAATGGCAAGAGGTGATTCAACATGAAGTGAAAGGTTGAATGGGAAGAGTTCAGAAGTTGTAAAAAGGGGTGAAAGAAAATGGCTTTCAAAGTGAGAGAGGGATCCAGGGTTGGAAGAGGAGAGAGGGATGGAAGGGAGGGCGTGAGAGAAAAGTGGCATGGGTAAACTGCTTAACTCTGTATAAGGCTGCCCGGGTTTTAAGGGGCCCTTGCTGCTCCCGGCCTGTGCCAGGTGAGCTTCTAATGTGGCAGCACTTATTCCTGTGGAGTGGAAGGCCCTTCACAAAGGTTGACTAGACATATTTCTGTTGTTTATTGATGTATTTTCATTATACACTGGTACTGATGAGATGAAATCTTTCCTCAGTGTTACTCTGTGTAAAGAATGTCAAACTAATGAAGCAATACTGTCCCAAAATATGCGGCATCACATAGCATTATTTATTTTTTTCTTACCATACAATTTAGTCGAGCCTGCCGCATAATTTGGTCCTCACCTGCCTCATAATTCCAGTAGCTCTGCCTATAGGTTTAGAATTGTTTGTCAGGAGGAGGTCCTTACGCCTGAAATTTGTGACTGGGGGGGTCTCGCCATCCAAAAGTTTGAAGACCTCTGCCCTAGAGTTACAGGACCCCTCGAATCTATTGAGGAGGTTCTGGATTCCCCTTGGCATTTTTGCAATCAATAGGGTGTCATCCGCAAATAGCAAACAGGGAACAGTTCTACCTGCCATTTTAGGAGGATCTCTATCACAGTTAAAAAGCTCATCTATAACTCCATTCACCAAGAGTGTGAACAGAGTAGGGGCCAGGACCCATCCCTGGCAGACACCTTTTTGGATATTTACGGTGCCCGTTAGTCCACCATTCGAACTCCATCTAACCTTTGCAAAGTTGTTTACATGGAAATGGACCAAGATGTTAAGCAGTTATGGTGGTAGGCCCATGCCTCTCAGAACGGACAACAGTTGGGTTCTATTAATAGAATCAAAAGTTGTTTTTAGGTCCACGAACACAATATACAGGTGACCTCAATTTATGACCACTTCCTTCCAAATTATCATACGGAATCTGAGGACCTGATCCATTGTGCTCGTGGACTCCCTGAAGCCCGCCTGGAGGTCGGAGAGTATATGATTACTCTCCATCCACTGTTGGATTCTAATTAGTATAACCTTCCCAAAGATTTTTTGGGAGACATCAATGCAACTGATGTGTCTGTAGTTTTCAGGGGGGGCTTTTTCTCCTTTCTTAAAAATGGGGATGATTTTAGCGCCCCTCCAGGATAATGGGACCTCTCTCCCTTCCAGGATGGCGTTTAAGACTCTAGTTAATAATACCCCCAATATTTCAGGCTCATCTCTATACATATCCCCAGGCAGTTTGTCCAAACCAGGGGCATTCCCTTTCTGAATTGAATTTATGGCCAAAATAGTCTCCTCAGAAGTGATGGATGTATCCTCCACTAAGGGCAAAGAGAGCGGGGCTTCCAATTAACCTATTTTTGCTCCCCCCCCTGGGCTACGTACAAACTCCCAAAATATTCCTCTCAGATTTGGGGCTGCAAATGGAAACCATTTTCTATTTTCAGGCTACTAGAGCCTTTGGTCATTAAGTGCCAACATTTTTGACTATTCCTCATCTTTGAGGCTTCCACAAGAACTACATGCTCTTATGTTATCTGGGGATTTGGTCTTTACCGCCTTCATTAGAGTTTCCTTAGTCTTTCTGCATGATTGATTATACCATGGCTTGGTGTGCTTACATGGGAGGATATTATCATTTATTTTGCAAAAAAAGGGTTTTATGGCATCATTTAATTCCCTAAGAAAGCACAAAGTATCAGCCCTGTTCTCGTTTATTGGGGCTAGTTCCACTAGGGCTAGCCCTAACCTTTCGTACATTTTTGGGAGGGCTGTTTAATCTAAAAGAATCATCGGCCATTTAACACTTCTCTCATTGTTACTTGTGATCACTGGAGCGTTGTTTTGTGATATAGGGCCAAGGCAGTCCAGCATAGTAAACATAGTTAAAAATAGTGTGTTATGGTCACTATCATCCCTATCGATAACCACACACTGGCAGATGCATCAACGTAGCCTTTTGCTAATCCTAAATAGCGATTTTTAAGGAATCGCTATTTAGGAATAGCAAAAGTCTATGCATGTAGGAATCGCTATTAAAATAGCGATTCCAAAGCATTCCTTAATTGCTAGTCGCAATTAGGCCTACAGGCCCATAGGAATGAATTGGAGATTGCATGAGCAATTTGCGAGTACCAGTAGGTACTCGCAAATTGCTCATGCAATTTTATGGGTGCAAGGGTGTCAAAATGACACCCTGTTGCACCCCTGAAATTGATCTCTGCACATATGTTACACACACACATGCCCTAAGGGCATATGTGTGCGCAACATGAAACTTTGAAAAATGCACAAAAGTACTTTTTTCAAAGTTTTAGCAAATTACCATGAAGTTCAACTTCATGGTAATTTGCTACTCCTATTAGCGAATTCGCTATTTTTTTGACTTTCAGGCATTGCATTTAAGGAATCTCAATTTGGGATTCCTTAAATGCAATCCCAATTTAGGGAATCTCAATTTAGAGATTTCTTAAATTGCGATTTTTGCAGTTGGGATGATGCATCCCAAATGCAAAAATACCGGGGGCAAAGAGGCAGATTCTGAGAATCTGCCCATGTGCGACCAGTATTTACTTTGATGCATATGCCTGCATGTCTTTTATGTTTCCCCAAAGTCCAATATCGACTAAGAAGTAATCAATTCTGGATTTACATGCCCCTCTCTTAAAAGTACACCCGGCTCTCCTATCTGAGTCAGTCCTACCATTACATGCTCGTAACCCATGATCAATGATCCGAGAATTTACTTGTTGGGCTGCCCTGGTACACTTTTTTATTGGTGAAATTTCCAGTTTTGGGACTCCTCTTGCTTCGTCCCCCTCTTCAATGAGTTCCTGGATATAATCCACCGGCTCAAAGGTAATGTTTAAATCACCGGCAATTATTAGCCGGTGGCTCCCTCTTGCTAGATCGAGATGGTTCCCCAAGAGTGTCATTGTTTCAGAGGGCATAGGTGGAGTGCTCAACCGGTTGTATACATTCATGATCTTCAGGGGGACGCACCCCTTGGGGAGAGATATTTCCAACCCAAGTATTTCTTCCCAACCGAGGATGGAGCTTTTGTACCTTTGGTGAAGTGAAGTGTTCAGGAGCAGCAGCGGGGCCACGATCAGGTGGAGAACCACGCTCCTCCATTCTTCTAGTGGATTTCTGCACCACTACCACGCAACTTCTTGTGTTTCCCGCTTCACGGAAACACTCACAGCTGGGGGCTTGAGGACTGGGCAGAGAAGCGAACTACAGCGCCCATAATCCTTCAGGGCTTAGAGGCACGCCCACGCCACCCACAGGGGTACAAAATCAGACTGCACATCCCGCAGCGCGGGGAACTATTGTACCTTTGGTGAAGGGAAGTTTTCAGGAGCAGCACCGGAGTCACAATCAGGAAGAGAACCACGCTCCTCCATTCTTCCAGTGGATTTCTGCACCGCTACCACGCAACTTCTTGTGTTTCCCGCTTCGCGGGAAACACTCATAGCTGGGGGCTTGAGGACTGGGCAGAGAAGGGAACTACAGCGCCCATAATCCTTCTGGGCTTAGAGGCACGCCCACGCCACCCACAGGTGTACAAAATCGGACTGCGCATCCCGCAGCACGGGGAACTATTGTACCTTCTGGGCTTAGAGGCACGCCCACGCCACCCACAGGTATACAAAATCGGACTGCGCATCCCGCAGCGTGGGACGCATGCGGGACGAGCCCGGCAAAGCCCAGGCAAAGGGCGGGCCATCTGTGGCCCTCCGGGGCTGGCCAAGGCAGGGCTGGGCCACCCCTCTAAAGTCTAAAGTCTGGACATAAACAGGTATTAGGATATACTTATTGTATCCTGCACTATTTCAGTAGATCAGTTGTCGTGCAAGTTTTATAGTTAAGTGTGTTTTCCCATGCCAATGGCAACTCGATCTGGTAAGGGTATGAGGGTGGGGGGAGGCTGTGTAAGCGGCACAATGGACCAGTTCATCAATCGGGCGTTTTCAGTTATCGAGAAAGAGATTGCCATCACTGAGCGCCGCCTCTCACTTGAGCCCCTTAATCGAAAACGTTCCTCCCTTGTGCCCTTGGCACGGGCGGTTTCGCCTATACATATAGTTGAGCACCCTGATGTAGCTACTTCTAGTGTAGATCTGCCTAGATCAGAAGCTATAAGGGCTAGCCTGGATAGACTGAATGCCCTTGGGGAGTGCCTTGCCCTTAGTGTATCACGCCCCTACTGGTAATTGCATATCCTCTGAGGGTCCACCTGCACAATCCAAGGCAGCGGCTGTCAGTGGAGTTAGAGCAGCACCCATTAAAAGGAAAAGAGCCATAAGCTACCAAAGGGGTTGTTATCTTAAACCCCCTAAGAAGTTCAGGGGAAAATGTTCTAAGGAATGTGCGAAATCTATGATGCTGGGGGCGGTTGATAAGCAGATCACCTTTAGAACACAAGGGGCTTCTTCGACTGGTGGCCACACGATATGCGCCCCAAGCGAGCTGGAGAACGTAAACCCAAAGCCTATTCCTACTTCAGGCACTTTACCCCAGATACCCCCTATCGCCCAAATTGAGAAAAAAATTAAATCCCTGATACTCCCTGTACTTGAAAGGGTGAAAGTTTTGACGGAGAGACTGGATAGATTTGAGCAAGCCACTCTCGACAAATTCTTTTCACTCAAGTCCTTAATAAAGTCCTTAATTAAATTACATTCTAAAAACCGGGAGGGTGTGCTAGAGGCGAGTAAGGACCCCCAGGTGGACCTTACACTCTTAGGGGCGAGGGCACCAATAGCGACAGGGGAAGTCCCTGGGTCTAAAGTGTGTGCGAACACTGTTGTTCAAGGTGGACTTATTCGCACCAATGCTCAAATAAGCCCCAATTGCAACATGAACTTGGATAAAGGGTCCAAAGGTCCCCGACATGGTCTCTCTGCTCAGAGCATAGACATTACTACCACCGGGGGAGGAAGAGGGGGCAGAGATAGTAATCCACCTGTACCAACAAATATGTCCTTCACGGCTGAGAAGGGAGACACCAACCCTCCCCCATTAACCTACCTTCAGAATGTCAGACGTACGTAGTGGTACTCACTGGGTTCCCACAGCATAGGGCTGGCAAACAGGAATCATATAATGAGCTAAAAAAAAAACTATGTTTTGGCTAAACAAGAATAGACCCTTGCCTAGTTCATTTGACGGTCAGGTTCTTCATGTTAGACGGGTTAGTTGGGTTGGAAATAAGACTAAAGACACAACGGGTATTTGCATTCTGGTTAATTTCAGGGATGCTAGGGTTGCAAGGTATATCTGTAACCAACAGTCTGGCCTAGGTAATACAGAAATTGGCACACACGATCTTAGCTATTTTCAACTTCAACCAGCATTTCCCCGGAATACCAGCTACCAGCCCTGGGGTGGGACTGAAAGAGGGCTCCACCTCTATGACTTCCATTCCCATATGTCCTACATGTCAAATACAGGCCTAGGAGCCTACAGGATGGGGCTTGGCTGCTGACTTGGCGCTTACTCCCCTGACGAGAGGCTACCAGCTGCAGCCAACACGTTTGGGTGCAGTAAGTTGACTGAGTGCGGTGCATCACATGGGCCTCTATGTTATCCTGAGTACTATCCCTCTCCTATTATTAGCCCTACGAACAAGTCTGTACTTGTTTATTTCCAACCAGAGATTAACCGTTGGCCTGTCGAGCTGGAGGGCACGCCACTGGAGACCCGAACTGGGTCTAGCATGCTTGCCACACAGTCTCCATCTGAGCAAGTTAGAGCGAACAGCGATGTGAGGAACCTCAGTTGGAACATAGCGGGTATTTCCAGAAAATTAGATCTCCCAGACTGGAATACCCTTATTGAGTCCTTTGTGATTTGTACCTTCCAAGACACATCTTCCTGGAGTATGGAGCCTTGCCATAAGGTTGGTTATACCACGTATTTTGTTCCAGCAACTCCCCCCTTACAGGGAGAGGCCACCCCTTAGGAGACCTCCGTAAATGGGTCAGCATTTCTTTGGGCTGCCACATCAGGCACAGAGTAACTAATTCTCCTGACATATTAAGATTATCAGTTAGGGGGCCCCAGAGAGGGCGCACTTTGGAGATATTTAACATTTATGCAGAGGCTCCGAAGGTGTTTCCCCTTCTCCAACCATTACTGGGATTGAATATGAACTTAGTCAGTGTAGTCTTAGCATGTATGTCCTGGTTGCAGGGGACTTCAATTGTACTTTTGAGCCCCTTGCGGCAGAGGACATCTTGGGTATCTCTGATGAGGACGCCAGGAGGGGCATTCCATCTTTGACAATATCGCCCATAAAGAGGTGGTCCCAACGGGCCATCCAGCTTAACCCCTTAACTTTGGAATTTGGTCTAAGGGCAGTGAATAGCAGATCAACATTGGACCCTACTGGAGCCCACACGTTCAACAGGGTAGACCATTCGTGGAGGATAGATTATATCCTACTCGACTTCAAGCTCTGGAGTTTTATGCACGATATGGAAGTTCTGTCCACTACGGACAGCGACCGTAATCCGCTATCTTTGATCTTGCACTCCATGTGACCCGCAGGTACCCTCTGTTATACGATCAACCTCAGAAGTTTGCCCCTCAAACTGTGGGAGGCGTCTTAAATGGTGTAAGGTCGTCCTGGATGAGGAGAAGGTTCAGATCATAGGGGCACTTATGGATGCAGCCCTGTCCAAGATAGACACTACCACCTTGGGCCCCCCAGAGGTATACATACTTTTTTGTGACACCATTAATGCCCTCGGAAACCTATTTATAACACAGAGCAGGGGTCCCCCCATAAGGGAGCGTCAGAGTCCCAAGGGCAACCCGGGGTGGTATACCAAGAAATGTCGGCAGATGAAAACTGCACTTTTTAAAGCAGTCAAACTCAAGGGCCTTGAGTTGATCCGGGCTGCTAGGAAGTAATATACGCTCTCCATAGGTGAAGAAAGAAAAGATTGGGAGGACCAGTTCTGGGTTGACCTAAAGAAAGACAGTGCGGGGAGGGACTCTAGGGGTTTCTGGGATCTACTAAGGGCTAGGAACAGGCCTGCCAGCACCCTCATAACATGCAACATTACCGAACAAACATGGTTTGATCACTTTTGTCTTCTCTATACTACCAACCTGGATGACAGGCAGGGCCTGATTAATTTACCACCTATGGGCCCCATCGGGGTGAGCGAGCCTCTTTCCTTTACAGCTAAGGAAGTGGAAAATGTGATAAAATCCTTAGTTCCAAACAAAGCAGCAGGTCCAGACGGGATTCGGGGGTACTTGCTCCGCCTCAATTGTAAAGTATGGGAGAGGCTTATTTCATCTTTAGTTAACGCTACTTACTATGGTGCGGCAATCCCAGACTCTTGGAGGGGGGCTAAGGTCGTCCCGATCTTCAAAAAGGGGGGTCGGGACGACCCTGCCAACTATCGTCCTATAAGCCTAATCTACTGTACACAGAAGGTTGCAGGAAAGGTGGTTTAGGGAGAGTGCTCCAGTGGGCCGATGACAACAAAATCCTTTCAGATTTCCAAGCAGGCTTCAGGTAGGGCACTGGGACCATTGAGCAGGCATTTAGATTGCTGCTCATATACTGGAAGGTAGTCGCACTAGGCAAAGGCAGTCTTTATCTCGCTTTTATTGACCTAAAGACTGCCTTTGACCTGGTGCCCCGGGATCATCTGTGGGGGGTAATGTCCAACATGGGGATGCCCGCATATATCTTGTCTTTATTGGTGAAGTTCCATACTGGAAACTTTGCTCAGGTGAGGTGGGGCACCCAGGGCCAGAAGACTGCAAGAATGCCAGTGAATAGGGGTGTCCGCCAGGGATGCGTTCTTGCCCCTACTCTGTTCTCTCTTTATGTGAACGGAGTGGTGGAGCACCTCCTGAAAAATCCGTCTGATGCACTATCCCTGGTGGGCAAGAGAATACCAACTCTCCTATTCGCTAATGACACCCTCCTCCTCTCTAAATCCCCGGTGGGTTTACAGAGCCTTTTGGATAGTTTCCAGTCTTTTTGCACAAGTAGGGGGCTCAAAATGAACACTGACAAGACTAAATATCTGGTACTGAACCCCCCCAAAAAGCTAGGATGTCCACCTGTACTAAACCAGGTGCCCCTGGAAAGGGTCAAGGAATTTGATTACTTAGGCATCCGCTTATCTGACACGATGCAGTGGAACCCACATCTCCAGAAGATGTTGTTAAGCCACAAAAGGGCTGTGGGGGCACTTCTTAAAGAACAGCTCTTGTCCTCATGCAAACCCATTGCCCCTGTGATAGATATATACAAGGCGAGAGGAGTTAGCATCGATCAGTTATCTAGATCCGAGAACAAGTTCTTGAAGGATCTGATGGCTCTTCCTCAGAGTACCCGACTCTACCCCTGTTACTTGATACGGGGTGCCCTTCAATCCAAGATCAGGCACAGCTCCGTCCGCTATTACTTTGGGCCCGCCTGTGGAGTGCTCCCAAACTTGCCAATTATGCTGAAGGTTTATCAGAAGTATTGTCGATGCCTGGTTGGTCCAAAATTAGGTGGCTTAAGGACGTTAAATTCTTGCTTGGTGAGCTGGGGCTTGGGGATGCTTGGGTCTCTAGATCTGCTCCTCCTAAATCTGTCCTTAAGAATATATATTGGAGTTGGGTATCTAACAAAAGTAGCTCTGACCCCAAACATTGTAGAGCAACCATTGAGTTTCTTGGGTTTAAGGACGTGGCCTTCCGTGAACCCTACCTCGATATAATTTTAAAATCTACAGACAGGGCTCTGTATTTTAAGCTTAGAGTAGGCATGCTCCCAGTGGGTGAACTGACTGCACGCTGGAAAATCCCAGCCCAAGCCTCACACTTTTGCCTATTCTGTACGACTAGAGTGGAGTCTGTTGCCCACTTCCTATTTGAATGTCCAGCTTATAAATCCCCGAGTTCTAGGTGGTTAAAACTATTGTGTGGAAAGTTGGGCAGCAGACACCACATAGTCGCTCTGCAAATTTTGACTTCAGGCACCTGGACCTTGTATGTGTGCGGACTGTCAAAATTCTTAAGATGGGCAAGGTCGATAGGATCCAAAAGACTTAATGAAACTGTTTAATTATGGTCATTGTATTTAGACCTTCTTAATTATTTTATTGTTGCCATGTGCACTATTTTAGTTGATCTGCTAATGTATTTTATTTGTTATGGTTTTTAACCTGTTGTTTTTTGTAATGCTTTTAAAGATATGTTTTATCGAAATAAAGTCTATTGACTGACTGGCTTTTGATCTTCCCTATCAGGGAGTTTTTCACCCATATCAGTATGCCCCCTGCAGGGTGGCCCATTGGTCCTTTCTTTGCCTCGATACTAAAGGTGGTAAAATCTAGCTTACACACTTTCTATACAGCCCAGGTCTCCTGAAATAAGCATATGTGGTATTTATCAATGAAAGCACCCCATTCAGGATCATTGAGCTTGGAATTGATACCCGCCACATTCCAAGACAGAATTGTTAGGTCACTAGAATTTGCATTATTTATCTGGGGGTCTCTGTTGTTCAAATTTCTTTCCCCACCTTCAGGAAAAATGTTGGACTGGACAATTGTACTAGGACAGTTTAAGTTATTCTTTACCCGATCATTTGGTTGTGCCCCTTTTATTGCAAGGAGTCCCTTATCTTCACTTAAAATCTGTCTGGGAACTCCATTGAGTCAATCTAGGTCATCTAGGTTTGAGAGTGACTGATATCTATTTCTAAGTTCTAGAGCCCTGGGCCATCTGTTGATGGCTTCATGCAAGGGGCCATTCCTACTCGTCATCGGTCCCCCCTCCTTAGGTACTAAGTTCCTGTAAAAAAGGACCAGTGGCAGTAGTTTGGGGCCTTGTCCTGGGATTTGTTTTGCTAGTGTCGAACCCCGGTCACCCAGCCAATTTGCTAGTGATCGGGATCTGCAATTAATCAGAATACAATCTCCCTTGTGTTTTTTAGGCATAGGGCACACCCACCCAACCCTTATTACAAATAGAATGTCTCTAAAGTAGGCATTTGATAAGTCCACCTTCTGAGCTAACTAGTTTTCTTTGAGAGATGGGGTATTAGATAACACTAGTACATACGGGGAGCATTCAGGTGGGAGATGGAGTGTGATTTTGTTGTCGTCTCTAACTAGACTGGATTCCAGGTTGGCTAGCGGGGCTTTCCCTGCTGAAGCATTGCTTTCATCCCTCTCTCCTAGGGCAGCAGGTAATGGATTTTTTCCCCTTTCCCTTGTTGGGCAATCTAGCCGGTAGCCCGTTTCTGGGGCTTTCTTTGATGCAGGTACTATTTCCATTCTGGCACTAGAACCAGTGTGCAACTCCAGGTGACTTTTAATTTGATCCCTAGTTTCTGTTCTCTGTTTGCGAAGGTCATGCTGTATTAGTAAAGTATCTTCTGTGCCCATCTTCCTATTGAGCCCGGCCCTCTGTTCTCCGTCCAATCCTGCCCTAGTCCATGAAACTACATTTAACAACAGTTCAATGTCAGCCTCTAATTTTTCCAGTCTCGAAATTAGTGGGCAGAGGGTTCTTGCCAAAGATTTTTCTAAGAGGCATATTAACTTCTCAGGTGAGTTGGGAAGGGGAGACTCTACATTCTTTGGTTTATCAGTACACTTGATCCGTGTTTGGGGCCCATCCCCATAAACCACACTTAGGCCTTTACTGTTTTTCTTTGACCTGGTATGGGTAGAAGAGGATGGCTCAAGATTCTTGGCCTTTATCCTTTTTTTAAGGGCCATAATATTCTCTGAATGAGCAGGCACCTGTTCTGGGGTCTCCTGGCTGTGTGTTGGTTCCAGGTCCAATATAGGGAGTGATGGAGATTTGTTCAGTAATTCACTACCAGAGATGGCCTCTATTATGCTAAAAGTACCTCTTTCCGCTGGGGTGATATCAGTTCCACGGCCACCTTCTACTGATAGTCTTCTTTCCCCTGTTTGTATCTCCTTTTCTATCACCTTCATTGGTCGTAATAGATATCCATCTAGGGGCTGTGAGCATTGTGCCTCCTGGACCTCGATTCACCGTCATTTGGTAAAGTCTTGTGCAGCAGGTATGAGTCCAGAGCCCAAAGCCAAATGGTGTGCCCCCCCATCCCCTCCTGGCTCTGACAGGCGCGGACGGCCCGCCCTTGGCCCGGGCTTCGCCTGGGCAGCACCTGGGCAGCACCCAGGCACGCCTGTGTACTTCCCGGGCTGCAGGAGCCCTGCAGAGACTTTAAAGCGCCTCCTGGTGCAGAGAAATTAGGTAGCAAGTGTGCGCCCCTGGGGACTCTGGGAAGTGGAGTCCAGGCCACGTAGATCAACGTGGCAGCCCCCGTTGGCTGTTCTGCTACAAAGCAGCAACTGGTGTGCAGGGCAAAGGGCAAAGGTACGTTTTCTGGGACCCACGCTGCGGAAGCCCTGCAGAGAATTTAAAGCGCCTCCTGGCGCAGAGAAATGAGGCGGCAGGTGTGCGCCCCGGGGACTTTAAGATGTGGAGTCCCGGGCGCGTAGATCAACGTGGCAGCCCCCCGTGGGCTGTTCCACTACGAAGCAGCAACTGGCATGCAGGGCAAAGGTAAGTTTTCTGGGACCCGCGCTGCGGGAGCCCTGCAGAGAATTTAAAGCGCCTCCTGGTGCAGAGAAATGAGGCAGCAAGTGTGCGCCCCTGGGGACTCTGGGAAGGGGAGTCCCAGGCACATAGATCAACGTGGCAGCCCCCGTGGGCTGTTCTGCTACGAAGCAGCAACTGGCGTGCAGGCCAAAGGGCAAAGGTACATTTTCTGGGACCCGTGCTGCGTTAGCCCTGCAGAGAATTTAAAGCGCCTCCTGGCGCAGAGAAATGAGGCGGCAAGTGTGCGCCCCCGGGGACTCTGGGAAGTGGAGTCTTGGGCGCGTAGATCAACGTGACAGCCCCCCATGGGCTGTTCCGCTACGAAGCAGCAACTGGCATGCAGGGCAAAGGGCAAAGGTAAGTTTTCTGGGACCCTTGCACTATTAGATAGAATCATCTCAGAAATTCAATATCACATAGAAGACTGTGTGTACCAAGTACTTACCAAAGTAATGTGCTTATTTTGCTCCAGAAGTTGTAAAGTAGTTTTCACCACAGTATGAAGGCTGCAGGTAGTATAATCTTTAGCACCTTCAGACCTTGGTTATTTTAAGTGAATAATGTACTTTGACAAGTGTTACACAGAGTATACACTGGTCTCAGTAAACACTTTTAAATACTTTGTGGTGTATTTCTCATGAATGTTACACTGTCTGAAACACAGGCCTGGCCCAATGGTTGCCAACCCCTGTCATGTACTGCCAAAGGGCATGTGTGGCATGGGGTGTGTGGCTGTAGGGGATTGGCTGAAGGTCTTGGCCACAGGCTGTCTGAGGCAGAGGTTGTATTAATGTAAAGTAATTACAATTACTCAAATTAACTGAGAAAATCAAAGATTACATGAACATTATAGTTAGGAAAACGGATTAAAAATACCTTTGAAACTCACTGAAAAAACAAAGGTTATAGGGATGTTATAGTTAGGCTGACATTTCACTCGTACAAAACCAGAGAAATTTAGCAGATATAGCTAGCTGAGCTAGTGATAACTTACACCCCCGCAATGCACTGCTGATGACTTCGCAGATTATATCACACATGACATGGTCAGTGATGTCACTCTTAACATCAGTCATGACATCTCTAATGACATCACTGATGACATTTCAAATGACTTCACTGATGGCATCATCCTCAGAAACACTCACACACCCACTTTCATCCCCATGTAACATCTCATACACCCACAAACATGCAACCACTGACAGACCCATTCACAGCCCAATACGCACACTCATATGCCTACTCACTGATCTATAGAGCCACTCACACATCAATGCCCCATACAGCCACTAATGCAATCACTAACTTACATATACAGCCACTCGCACAGACATACAGAGGCTTACACACCCACTCATACAGCCACTCACACACTGAATCAGTCACCCATACAGCCACTCACATACCGACTCATGGAGTTACTCACACAGGAACTCACTCACTCATAGATTACCTAACACACATACTCACTCACCTACACAATCACAGAAAGGAGCACATACTATCCCATACAACCTCA
Organism: Lissotriton vulgaris; assembly: GCF_964263255.1. NCBI lineage: Eukaryota > Metazoa > Chordata > Amphibia > Caudata > Salamandridae > Lissotriton > Lissotriton vulgaris. The sequence goes on from NC_141689.1 coordinate 1,651,022,843, forward strand.
CTCACAGTCATTCACTCATCTATTCAGCCACTCATTCACTTACACATACAGCCACTCATATACCCACTCACTCACCCATACAGCCACTGAATCACCCATGCATGCACCCATACAGCCACTCATGTAGCCTCTCATTCACCCATACAGAAACGTGTGTACCTGCTCAGTCACCCATACAGATACTCATGCACCCTCTCATTCACCATTTGTAGCCACTGACACACCCACACACTCACCCATAAAGCCACTCATTCACCCTCTAAATTCACCCCTACAGTCACTTGCACACCCTCTCACTCACCCATAAAGATACTCACACAGCTACTCATCTACTCATGTAGACACTGACACACCCACTCGCTTGCCCATACAAAAACTCGCACACCCACTCACTCATATACATAGACTTTCACACACTCACTCACCCATAAATGCACTCCCACTCCCACTGCCATTTACCTTAGTATATATGTTTATCATTCAATAACTTCAAAAAAGCTCTCATACTCACTGGATGATGTAATCAGTGATGTAACTGAGCATCTCATGAGTGAAATAATATGTGAGTTCATAAGCAGTGTATTGCGGGTGCATAATTTATAGTTAGCTCACCTAACTATAACTGCAGGAATGTATTGGTTTTGTATGAGTGAAATCTGAGCCTAACTATAAATCCCCTGTAACCTTTGTTTTTTCAGTTAAGAAAATACATATATATCAAATCAATATATAGAGTGACATTGACATTATGCAATAAGGAAGCAGAGAACACTAGGTAAATCTCAAGTTTAGGTGGAGAACAGCTTCTGTGTAGAGTACCTTTCACCACCCTACAATACTTTAACTGTGCTCACCTCATATGTCTGCTTTTCCATCCAAGTGTCATCCAAGCCGACATAGAAAGATACAAAGTATTCTAGCCATTTCTACAGCCAAGTATTTAAACATAGAATTAGCACAGTGCCATCCATGCCGAGCTGTAAAATGACAAAAGCTTTTTTATCCCTCTAGGCACAGTATTACTGCTTTGAATTTATAATACAAACCAAGCCAACCTGAAATGAATAAAAGCAACCTCTGACACGTGATTCGTTATCATTATAGTTGTTCAAAGAGGTTTAGCTTTGTCCAGACACAAGGGAGCACCCAGTATATGTCAGAACAATGTCCTTTCAGGCATAAAGTGACACGTAAATTATGCAAAAAAGACACAGAGAACTCTGGGAAGTTCTCAAGTTTAGGTAGAGAGAGCAGCTTCTGGAAAGGGGCGACCAATCGGTCCCCCCGAACGTATGGCAGAGTACCACGATCCCCCCGGGAAGCCATCTTGGGCGGGAGGCGAGTCTCGGCTGGTATGCCCGAAGCGGCGTAGCCGGGCGCGCCTTTTCCCGCCCTCGAGTGGGTTGGCCTAGACACTAACGCGGCTGGCCACGCCCTTGGGGCAGGCAGGGGCGGGTTTACACCCGCCCTGAAGACGGATAAAAGGAGAAACAAGACCGGAAGGCATCCTCTTGTTCCTGTGCTCTGAAGCTGCACCTCCTCGCTGCACGTGAGCTCGAGACGGAACGGAATTTGCTCACCTCAAATGTCTGCTTTGGGCTAATTCACAAACTGCCACTGCAGTCGCAGTAGAAGCCTCACAGTCGAGACGGGGTCTCACACTCCTGATGGGACCTCCTTACAGCAGTTTTCCATTGCAGAGGTCCTGCCACAAGTGTGGGAGCCCTGCAATGACTGTGAGGCCTCCACTGCGACTGCGGAGGCCGATTGTGAATTAGGCCCATAGTATTTTGCCACTGGCTGCTCTTAAAAAATGAAACTGAAACATTTAATTTGTATTTTTTAAATGCATCCCATTCTCCTTTGAGGAAAATGGGCTTCTTTTAAAAATAAAACTGCTTTATTGAAAAAGCAGTCACTAGCATGGTGGTCTGCTGACCCCAACATGCCACCATCCCTGTGAGTGCCGGCCATTCCCAATGGGTTGCAAAATGCAACCTACTTCATGGATATTAATGAGGCAGGTCCTTTGTGACCCATTTGGGAATTGCACACAGTGTCTCAGAGACTGTTGTACATCAGTGTTTGCGACTCGCAATTTGAGTGTTGCAAACAATGCAAATTGCAAGTTGCAAACACTGAGGGTTGTACATCTGGCCCTAGGTCTTCTGTCCTACAAAAAGTTTTTAAAAACATTTGGGGGGGCAGGGATACTCTTAACCGCTAAGCCTGTGTGGGGGGGCAGTAGGAATTCAACCAAAAAATACATTTTATTGGATCGTGTCCATGGGTCTGATAAATTAAATGGCGGGCGACCACCCTTTCTAAAATATGTTCCTCATGGTTGACCATGGCTCGAGGGTTAGCACCTACAGATTCTTTTTGGATGGGGGTTCACAACCCCCTCCCTAAGCCTCTATGAGGGCTTGAGGACCCAATAACCCATGGCCATTTTCATATTTTGTAAATGGGGTGCACAGCCCCCTCCCTGAGCCTTTATGAGGCTACAGTGACCCTATTCCTTGGTTGGTAACTCACAGCCATTACTGTAGGCAAAGATCTAGCATCATTCTTGTTGAAAAGTTTTTCTAAATAAAGTCTTATTAACCCCTTGCATGCTGATGATGGCCCCCAGCCGTCATGCACTACGGTGCTAGTGTGCTGATGACGGCTGGGGGCTGTCATAAACCCGCCCACTCGCGATACTGCCGCACAGACGCAGAATCGCGGCCGCATGGAAGGGGTTAAATTTAACAAGTGATGATCTCATAAAAGCAGGCTTTTCCTTCATAGCTTTGTTAGAATCACTCATAGTAGTATGACATTTTACCAAGGGCCATATTTATTAAGCTGTTTTGTGATCGCAAACACTGCGAATCACAAAAAAACAGTGTTTGAGATCGCAAAACAGAGTCTCCCCATGTAAGAAGGGGATTCTGTGCGCAAATATGAGAATCGCAAATGTAGCGATTACCAAATTTGTGAGTCAAGAATTCTGTAAATAAATATGCGAACTCGCAATTTGCTAGAAGTCATTTGCACATTTCTCTAATAACCTGCTTGCAAATTGCAAATTTGCAAAATGAAATGCATTAAAAAATTGCAATTTTGCGAAATTCACAATTTTGCTCATCGCAATTACCACCAACTCAGAGCAGGTGGTAACCAAGTGCAACCCATATAAACAGGCCCGCAAAGCTACAAGGGGTTCCACAATGGCTGTGCTGTGCTGTATGTGATAGCCAGGAGGCTACAAATCAGAGCTGCCACACAGAAAAGGATCTTCAGAGAACGCATTAACCTGTTCCAGTACACAGAGGAGGAGGAGATCCATGTGAACTACAGGCTGGTCGCTGACAGCATCCTGGACTTAATAGAGGAGCTCAAACCCATACTAGAACACCCAACACGCAGGGCACACTCCATTCCCCCCCCAGTATACAGGTCCTGTGGTCACTGCACTTACTGGCATCAGATAGTTTCCAGGGGTGATAGCCACAGCAGGAGGGGTCCTACAGAGTGCACTGTCGTGCTTCTTCCACGCTTTCCTTGAAGCATTGGGACAGAGACTGCATCACCACATCCAATTCCCCAGCACACAATAGGCATTAGATCAGACCAAACAGGAGTTCTACTAGAAAGCCTAATTCCCCCACGTAATCAGCTGTGTAGATGGGACCCAAGTTGCACTATCCCCACCCTCGCAGAATGAGTATATGTTCAGGAACCGCAAGTCCTATCATTTCCTGAACATACAGGTAGTTTGCAATGGCAAACATAGCATCACTGACATAGGAGTGAAATACCCAGGCAGCACACACAACACATTCATGTTCCGCCACAGTAGAATAAACCGCCAACTCACAGATGGCAAGTTTGGTGAGGGATACCTGCTAGGTAAATACATGGCTTCCAAACACACAATCAGTAAAGGTCAGGAGTGTCTTGACAGTGTGTAACATAATTATTGTCACTCTGCAGGAGACAGTGTGTATGATGTACCTGACTGCATCCTGACTCCATACCTGAATCCAGCCACTGCAGGAGAGCGGAGGTATAACTGCGCCCACAGAGCCAGAGCCACACGCTGTACCATTAAGAGAACATTTGGAATCCTTAAGAGCCGTTTCTGTTGCTTCCATAAAAGTGGAGAAGCGCTACAGTATAGCCCTGAGAGATGCTGCAAAATCGTGGTCACCTCTGCAATGCTACACAACATGGGAAAGGCAGCCCAGTGTAGCTCACATATTTAGAGCCATCAGATGAGGAGGGACGAGCACCACGTCGCAGACCAGCAGGTGATGCCGGGGCAGCTGCGGGGCACCAGAGATGAGATAAGATCCCACAGAACTATTTCTAGTCGAGTAATGATGGTGCAATGCTAAAGATTGGTGCTAAACTGTGTTATTTATTTCCTTGGTTGCAGCTATATATATGTCACACAGCCTGACTTTATAACAATTGCTTGCATATGTTTGTGCCACAGTGCAAGGATGTCCGTCATCCAATCATTCAATATGTAATGTGTTGCTTCACACATTGCTGTATGCCCCTTAAGTGAAGTCATTTTACCTTCTGCAGGCACAGCCTGCTGCCCCGCTCAGGGTGCCCACTGCCCTCCATGGAGTCATCAGCTGGTCTCTACTGCCGCGCACTCCGACGTCTGTCCAGGTGGAATTGGTGGAGTGATGCTGCTCCTGCTGGACTGATCATCAGTATCCAAAGTGCTCAGTGGCCCTATGCCACCTGTGGCAGCTGCCTTCATCTGGCCCACTGCATGTGTGACCTCATCTAGGTCCCTGGAAAAGCCTGGCTCATGACAGTTGATTAGCCAGAATGCCCGGAGCGTAATCATTTAGCTCCTGAAAGCATACGCGAGCGAGCACGACTGAAGGGACTTCATCAACAAAAAGCTCGGCTGCCATTCCAACCTGGAAGCGGTTGCCCACATAATTCGAGGTGAAGCAAACATAGAGGAGTAAAAGTTTGCTGCCCCGTACTTTAAAGGTACGTCAAGGTGCCTTAATACCGTGATACACAAGGCTCACGCTTGCAAAAATAATACAAGTAACAGGCTCCTTTGTAGGCTTTTTTGTTATAGAGGCAAGTTGGCGTGATTCTTCTCACTGCGCTTGGCGGGCAGCAGAGCAGCTGTTAAGGCGCAAAAGATCATCCTTACTAATAAGCAGGGATTGGTTTCAACAAACGTAGCTAGAATGGTAGTTTTTGGTGTAATATCAGGATAGGCCGATTCATTGCGGTTTCTCCATCTGTTTCTTGTACAGATTTTCTAGCATACAGGCTCCCTGGCATCATTGCATGGCCCGTGTGGATAAGAGTATGTGTATTTAAAAAGACTTTTGAATATTTGGAGGCTGTGGACGTTCTCTAGGGCTTGTGATTAAGTGTTCCAATCAATTTGAGATTGCAGATCCAGAACAAAGTCCGCAATAGACAAATAGATTGGCTGATCTATTAAAAATAAACAAGGTAAGCTTGAGACCCCTGGTTGAAGCGACAGCGAGGGATAGGAGCATATATTATGACACAGAGAGTTATTTAGATTTTTTGATCTGTTCTTGTCATTACAGTTTTTTGGTCCTGGGGAGAACACCAGATAAACTGAATTTGTTCGAAACGCGTCAACCTGCTTTTTTTGACCTATTGAGTGGTTTGAATGATTGAAATTGTGTTTTGATGTCTATAAGAATTATGTAAATTTTGCACCGTAGGTCTTGTGATTTTTAACAAATGTGTCTATGGTGAACTTTAAACTGTCAATGTGATGTTGAGTGTGATTTGGTGAATGAGTGGTTTAGTTGTGTATAGTGTATTAATCAGAGTGTGAAAGTGTGCATGTAGTTTTATTTAGCTGGGTGGGAAGTGTTAGGATGTGAGACTTGTTGTGTAATGTACTTTATATTGTTTAAATTATGTAAAATATTGTAAAAAAATCCACTCAAATAAAACTATTGATTAACTAATTTTGAAAAATAAAAAATTGAAATTCAAAAAACCCAAATGGTCACGTCTGTTTAGGTCTAGGTGACTACATTGAAAATAAGATGAACTTTATCAGTACTGGCTTTTCTATTGTTTGGTCTTAGTGTGTGGCACTGCCTTACTGATTATGAGTCCAAACCCCGGTTGTTCTTCATTGCATCTGGTCCACGGCATGTGTGAACTACACCAGGCCCCTGGCCACAGCCTGGCTGATGACAGCTGATTAGCCAGAAACCGGTCCCAGGATGCTTGTTTCCGGTCCAGGGAAGACATGGCTTGGCAGTTCGGGCTGGACTGTTCCCATGAGGCACAGGGTCAGACTGATTTGCATATGGCCATATCTGAACTTAGGTGGTGGTGTGAGCTAAAGAATGATGATGGATTACACGCAGATCAGTTGACTGGGGGTGAGTGTTTGATTTACTCAAACGCTCCGTCCATCATCCCCTTTAGTATCGCTTTGTTCGCCCTATTTTAACAGGGTATGCCCAGATGTGGGTCCCTTGCTCACTTTGCCACTGGATTCAAGCTAGCCTGGCTGATTATGGCTGATTAGCCAGAAACCGGTCCCATGTTGCTTGTTTCTGGTCCAGGGAAGGCATGGATTGGCAGTTCGGGCGGGACTGTTCCCATGAGCCACAGGGACAGACTGATTTACAAATGGCCATGTCTGAACTGGGGTTATGGAGTGAGCTAAAGAATGATGATGGATTAAACCCAGATCAGTTGACTGGGGGTGAGAGTTTGTTTTGCTCAAACGCTCTGTCCATCATCCCCTTTGGTATCGCCCTGGCCACATCCTGGCAGCAATGGGCCATTTTATGCTGCATACTCACACACCGACGTTCCAGCAGGGACGTGGCAGTCGACAGGCGGTTCACAGCTGTGGTGTACAAGTCCAGCCGGCTGTGGAGACGCTGTCTCTCCCTGCACCTGGCTTCCCGGTCTCCCCTTATCTCTCTGCACAGTCGTTCCAGTGCACCTGTCATGCCCATTACACCACCCCTAATCTTAGTCATGTTGTGATTGTGTGTTGAGAACTGGCGCTGGATTGACTTCAATGCCTTCGCTTGCAGGGGCTGGACTTTGAGCAAGCTGCCTTCAAGCCCGGAGAACACTGTGTCTTCGCCAACAGAAGCAGTGCTGGAGGACGGCTGTGCCCTGCGTCTCAACTGACTCCCTTCACTGAGATGGACATGGGACTGTGATGTATGCTGTCCTGCATGCTGGCTCTGGACTGGCTGTGACTCTCCTGCTAAATCTGTTGGCCCTGCCTCCAGCAGTGGTGGCACTATGAGGCACCGTTCTCATGGCACAGGAATTGCTGGTCTGACTTCACCCTGCTCCTCATGCCCTGCCTCGTCCTCATTTTCGGATGTGTACTCCCCTTCTGCAATGGATTCCTGTGTTGCAGGTGGTGCTGTGAATGTAAATGTACACATTAATTCTTTGTACTGCCTCGCATTGGTAATGCAATACAGTTGACATATTTTGAGTACTAGTTGTCTATTTTTTGCCTTTCCTTTATAACTCACTGCTCCAGGTTTTGGTGCATGCGACTACATCTCCCATAATGCATTGCTGGGCGTGCTTGTGAAAATGTACTGGAGGTGCAATCATGTTTGGTGTCTGGGTGTTTCCTGTGTGTGTGAGTGGATTGGAGATGTCAAATAACCAAAAGGATTCTATCAAAAAAAGTGAAAAGGTGATAGTTTTTTTATTTTTAATATACTTATAAGTGGTACTAGGCTCTCTCTTAAAGATGGAAAGATGAGAGCACAATGTGCTTGTTAAAATACCCCTCACACACTAAAAAACCGTTAGTGTCATGCTTCATCATAGGGGTCTTCCCGCCCCTATAACGGGACGGGGCGTGCTACGACCAGACGGAATACGTGGGAGCACTTAGATTGTGACAGAGGCTATGTGTGGGTGCATAGGTATCAGTGAAAGTGTAGGGACCTAACACTAGTGAGTGTGGAAAAAGTGAAAAAAGTAGAAAAAGTTAAAAATTCCCTGGCTTAGTAGAAAAAAACAGATTTATTAGCTTCTCTAGCTGGGAACATTAAGAAGGGGTTGTGTGGTAGAGCATTAGCTTACTACCTAGTCGACATGTTTCGTAAGCAGTCCCCTACTGCTTACTCATCAGGACCAAATAACGATCCCTACTTATAGTACTCAGTTCTATCAAGTAATGCCTACTGTCCTACAAACAATCAGCAAAAATCGGCTGGCTGTTTGGCGCTTCGGGGCATGAGTTGGCCCAGGTGAAGCAATACAATTAGTATAAAAATGGACCTAATATGGTCTTTATCTCGGAGGAGCACGGGGGTAGGAACAATGATTTAGTTGGCTGCCGGACACAAAACCGCGCAGAATACCCCTCGCCTGCATACTCATGGGGCTTTGAAAAAATACTGAGATAAAGACCACATTAGGTCCATTTTTATACTAATTGTATTGCTTCACCTGGGCCAACTCATGCCCCGAAGCGCCAAACAGCCAGCCGATTTTTGCTGAATGTTTGTAGGACAGTAGGCATTACTTGATAGAACTGAGTACTATAAGTAGGGATCGTTATTTGGTCCTGATGAGTAAGCAGTAGGGGACTGCTTACGAAACATGTCGACTAGGTAGTAAGCTAATGCTCTACCACACAACCCCTTCTTAATGTTCCCAGCTAGAGAAGCTAATAAATCTGTTTTTTTCTACTAAGCCAGGGAATTTTTAACTTTTTCTACTTTTTTCACTTTTTCCACACTCACTAGTGTTAGGTCCCTACACTTTCACTGATATCTATGCACCCACACATAGCCTCTGTCACAATCTAAGTGCTCCCGCGTATTCAGTCTGGTCGTAGCACGCCCCGTCCCGTTATAGGGGCGGGAAGACCCCTATGATGAAGCATGACACTAACGGTTTTTTAGTGTGTGAGGGGTATTTTAACAAGCACATTGTGCTCTCATCTTTCCATCTTTAAGAGAGAGCCTAGTACCACTTATAAGTATAGAATCCTTTTGGTTATTTGAGTCCTGTTTTGGAGGGTGATTCTATCAGTACCTCTACGTTCCTCTTTTTGGTTTGGATGGATTGGAGATGTATCAGGGGAGTTATGGCATGCATCTTACCTTGTCTGGGCGTTCGGAGCTGTCCAGGTCAGCTACACCACTCACACTCTCGGGCTGAAGGGTGCCCTCCACCAACTCCGCCAGGGGTGTACAATATGTTGTAGTAGACGTCCCACCACCAGTCTTTTTTGCCTCAGCCAGTCTTGTTGCCACCTTCTCCTTGGACGTTTAACGCATGTCATACCCCCTTTTTCTGAGGTCTTCAACAGGGTGGTGGGTCACGCCAATCGCATTGACTTTCTCCTGTATGTCGTTCCATATCTTCCTTTTGCGTGCCTCTGGCACACGTAGGGATTTTTTCCCAAACAGGAGCTCATGGCTGATGACCATTTCCTGGATGAGGACCTCCTGCTCCCTCTCACTGAATTTCTGTTTCCTCTTTCTTACATTTTCCTCCTGCTGCTTCTCTGCCCCCTGTCAATCCATTTTTCCTTCTCTCAGTTGCAGAGCACAATACTCCACCTCTCCTCACAGCCTTTCACTCAGCTTCTGGCAATCAGGTGCAGCATGGGCAGTCCCACTTCCTGGTTGTGGTGTCATCATGCTGCACCTGAATTGATGATTCTCTATTTTGAGATTCCTTAATTGGGAATTCGCTATTAAGGAATCTCAATTTAGGTATTTGCATTATTATTCTGCAAATCTTTGAGAATCGCAAAGTGTTTCGATCTTTTATTTACATCGGGTTTTGCGAGTCTGAAAATGTGACTCGCTAAAAATCACTATTTGAGAATCGCAGAATCCATTTTTCCTACATATGGCCCCAAATCATTATCAATTTTTAAAATCACCACAGATAGATCCTATTCCTGCTAGGTGCCAGGTTCGATAAAGCTTTACTTAATGGATGAAAAGCTTGTAAATATTTTCTTGCATACCCTGTCACAAATCTCATAATCAGACCTCCAAAAGGCTTAATTAAGCACCCTCAGTGCTTTTTAGATGAACGGGTCAGTAGTACAAATAATACGCATCTTTTACCAAATTTTTTGAATATGCTACCAATCCCCTCTCCGGGTACAACAATATTTCCTTGGCAAGTGCAATTAGCAGTTCAGCTTTATTCAGATTATAGTTACAAACAGCTACTGCGTGCCTTATACATTTAAACACCTCAATATCTAAATAAATATGACTATTTTCCAGCATTTATACTAATAAGAAATATCTACACCAATTCCTTTAAGCTAACTCAGTAGTATTAATGTTTACCGCGTATTGCTGCTATTTCTATCAGTTGAGGTGTCTCAGTTCTTAACGTATGTAGATACCCAGGACAAACACAAAGTGAATTTATCCCACCACCTGGAATTGTTACACACTAAGCAAAGTGAGAAACCTATGAAACAATTAGTACCCATTATTAAATTGCAAACTGTTGTACCCTGTGTTTACGCCACTCAGCTGAATAGATACACTCTTTTTCAGAATCACATGGAGCACTTTGCATACTTTTGTACTGATGCTTTCACTGATGTTTTCATAGCTAGGGGTGGGCAGTTAACTCCACTACACCAGCGGAGTTTGCTGAGTTTTGCCAACCCAGAACTCCACTGGAAGCACGGAGTTTGGAAACAACTCAGATTTCGTCAAGTAGTGGAGTTTGCCTCCACTGCCCACACCAATTACACATTCACATCGATGGCCTGGAGCAGAGGAAAGCAGCTCCCTACAGTGAATCTCATCCTTGCACCAGTGACTTCACTCCCTCGCCTCACAGTGGAAGGGAGGCTCTGGGTGGGAGTTTGGCCATATTGACTCAGCCGTCTGCCTGGGCTGACACCCATTAAGCAGGTCACCATAACAAGTAAAAGAGGACTTCTGTTTCAATGATGTGTCTTGAGCGAATGCCTCCTAAATGTTTGAATTCCCTGATATTATAAAACCAAAAACACAAGGTATGAAGATGGACCTCAACCATGACTTAATGTATTATAACACACTACCAAGGTTTGCTCATTATTTTTAAACTGACAGTTTTTCATTCCCATTTAAAAAAAATATATATATATATATTTATGTATTATTTAGTGCTTTCTTCCTGTGGTTAATATTATTTTTGTGGTGAAATCAACTATCCTGTTTTGTATGTTTTTCTTTTGTTTCTCTTTAGTTTCCCCTTATTCTGAACTGACATTATGCTACACCAACATTGCAACTTTGGCAGTCGCATATCCCTCTTCTAATTCTTAATGAAAGATGTAAGAAGAAATAGTGACAGAAGGGTGCCTAGGCCCAAATACCTTGAATACTATTTGCCCGAGAGAAGAAATATATTTCTATTAAACAGAATTGTGGGCGTGGGTATTTTTCCAGAAAGGGAACAAGACTAGCACTTGGAAAAGTATGAGGGAGATCACAAATGTTAGTTTCTGTCAACATACTTTATAACATCACAAGGTGCATCCAATCGAAGGAAGAGATATGTTTGAGCATCCAATGATCAGGAGCCCGGTGAGAGTGATTGTATTCCGTTCTGCGCCTGTGTGTTTGCCTGATGTGTGACAGGCTGTACAATACTGTGGATCAGGCACAGAGCGGCTTGGAGAAGCCACCCCTACAGCAGGCCCTGCACTGCAGAACATGGGAACACCACTAATGTCTTGACAGCTGGGTCTTCGGAAATGTGAACCTCTACAGACACCAGGTAGAAAGGGGGCTTGGCTTCTGGGGCGTAGAACGAAGTGAGCAGTCCAACTGTGGATGCAGAGGGTTCTGTTTCAATTAGGGAGTATACTTGGCTCTGCAGAGAAAGAGCACAATGTGTCTTCTAGCTGGGAGTGGTTTCTTTCAAAGCGTTCATACAATTTGCATATATAATTTGATGTAGTTTAAAAAGAAGAGAGTCCTAAGTAGGATGGAGTGGAACTCTGCAGAATTCCACAGAGTTTTTGTGCAACTCCATAGAATTCTGTGTAGTGCAGCTCTGCGAACTCCACCCACCCCTACTCATAGCTTCAGAGATCAGATCTTATAAGTATTAGTTGTGATCTGGTAGCAGAGGGATCATAGAGAAATATCTGTCCCCTGAGACACAAGATTCAAGGCTTCAGGAACTGCAAGCTTCCAGCACATTTCAGTCATGTCACAAAAACACTCTCCCAGCCCCAAAAGTATAATAGCATTAAAGAAAAAGTGCAGATGCATGTAGAATCAGCTTCTGAGAGTAGTGACAAAATAGAAATACAGATTCAAGCATCACTTACTAGATGACAGCTCAACATGATGGCTCAAATCAACACAGTGTGCACCTCTTGCTTCCACATCCTATGCATGCTGCAAAAGATCTTCAAATGTTTGCCTCAGGACATCAGACGTACAATTACACAAGAATTTATCTCCACCAGGCTGGACTATGTCAACAGCCTCAATGTTGGAATCACCAAACAACTCCTACATAGACTCCAGGCCATCCAGAACACAGACAGAAGACTATTACTCAACCTCCCACACCATACCACACCCACAAAACACCTCAAAAGAGTAAGCTTCCCTAGCTCCACAGTCAGAAGTGCAGCCCATTTAAACTTCTCACGCACACATACAGAGCCCTACACAACACAGGACCAGAATACCTGAATAGCCGGATACATTTTCACCAACCCACAAGACACCTACACTCTGACTCCCTCTCACTCGAACACACAACTCACATCTGCAAAAGCAAAACTTGAAGTTGCTCTATCGCACCAAAGACATGGAACTACCTCCTTCAGCTCATCGGAGGCTCCTCAGATATTGAGTTCCGCAAGAAGCTGAAGACTTGGCTCTTCATATAAGCACCTTTGGGACCACCCATCTACACACCTTGCCTAGGCACTTGGATACCCTCTTGGGTGATTATTTTGCTATACAAATCAACATAACATAACGTAACATAAAAACAAACACATGCATATAAGTATTTACAGAAGAATGTTTTTATATAGAATAATAAATATTAGTGGAATATATTTAATTTCAATTATGCTACATTTATATATTAAAATATTTAAATGTACTACCTTAAACTTACAATGACTACTTTAACCTCTATTTATATTACAAAAATCTATATTTTTATACAATTTTGGATAATATTAGTGTCAACAGTTTTTTGTTTTGTAATATATTTGTACTTACCATTATAAGTATGGGATCATGATATGTGGTGAATTATATTTAACCACAATATTTTTGACAACCATATTGTTTACCACGATATTGTGCCAGTGAACTGATTCTCTGATTCTGGTGGTAGACCTGCAGCCAATTCCAGCTATTCAAAGTTTTGTACCCCGAATGAGAAATAGAGCCTCTCAGAATGGCATTGAGCAAAAATCTACCCAGAATTACCTCTCTGAGTGGAGTGCTACCACTCGTAATAACGGTCTTACTTCTCAATTTGTATGATCGGAAAGCCAAGGATTTGTGAGCTTAGCTTATTTGATTTTTGCTTTAACCCCTTTGCTGCTAGGCATTCCCCTCCACCATGCTAAGCCTTTTTGGGCTATTTGGAGTAGTTTGAGCTTAGACCCAGTTCGTTTTTGTCTACATAAGGTATCCACCCCAAATTTGCGCCTTCTTTTTCCAACACCCTGGTGATTCTATGGGTACCTAGGGTTTGTGGATGCACATGGAGGGGCCTGAGAAATTAGCTAAAATGCAGCTACAATTTGAGGTTCCTGGAAAAAAGTGGGGAAAAGTGCTGCAGAACAAAGCTACCGTTTTTCTTTCTGCAAATGGCTTCAATGAAGGGCTTGCAGTGCTAAAATCACCATCTTCCCAGCTTTCAGGAACAGGCATACTCATAATCAGAAAACCACATTTTTCAACATAGTTTGGGAATTTTACTGAGACATAGGCAATTTTTCTTATTTTTCTGCTTTCAACCTCCTTCCACTTATTGGTAGAAATGGGTGTGAAGCCTATGGTGGATTTTGGAAAGATATACATTTTTGAAAGGTGTACACAATTCAAAATTCAGCAAGGACTCATGTTTGCAGATCCTTCAAGGTGTTCCTATAGAAAAAACTGTTGAAATAAACAAATATTGAAATTGAGTAAAAATAAATGTCATTTGTGTCTACCCTTTCATCTGTAGCTTCTTCTAGCTTTGGCAGCTTTTCAAAAGCAATACAACATTACATCTGGTGAACCCTTATGGTTGCAGGGATAGGTTCTCTGATATGCCGAGGTACCCAGGGCCAATAACTGAGCTGCCCTTGTAGCAGTTTTTCATTGTGTAACGGGTAACAGCAGTTATTTGGGTAAAATATAAAGAGTGAAAAATGGGTATCAAGAAAAACTATGTATTTCTGAAATGGCTACACGATATGGAGCTTAGCAGCAGTGGTTATTTGCACATCTTTGAATGTGTGGGCGCCCACACTAGCATATGAATTACCGAGCATTTCTCCAAAGAACTTCTTCCTTACACACTGTCTTAAATTTGGAATGCGCAAATGCATAGAAAGACAATTGGTAATACCCCTTATTCTACTATTCTGTTTTCCCCTAAGTCTCCCAATACATATGGTACTTCACTTGTGTGGGTAGGTCTAGTGCCTGCTACAGGATATGGCCCAAAATGCAATTTGGACACATCACATTTTTCCACTCAAAATTACCCTTTTTTCGCAATGTGCCTAGCTGTGGATTTTGGGCCATGGCTCAACCGGCAATTGGGGAAATCTAGGAAACCTAGGAATCATGTACATTTTTTTAAACTAGACACCTACATATATCCAAAATGGGATGACTTGTGTGGCTCTCGTCAGGTTCTGTTACCCAGAATCCCTAGCAAACCCCCAAATATGTCTAAATAAATATTTTCCTCATATTTATGTGATGGAAAGTTCGGGAATCTGAGGGGAGTCACAAACTTCCACCCTTGTAGCATGTCCATGAGGTCTCCTGATAAAAGTGGTATCTAACTTGTGTGAGTAGGCCTTGTTCCCACAACAGAAAATGGCCCAAAACGCAACATGGACACATCACATTTTTCCACCGAAAACTGAGCCATGCTTTTTTATGTGGGTAGTTCTAGATTTTGGACCGTAGCTCAGCCAGCACCTATTTAAACCTAGCCAACTTGCACATTTCTGTAAACTAGAACATTAGGGGTTTCCAAGGTGGGCTTACTTGCGTGGCCTCACCTTTTTTATTTTTACCCAGAGTCCCTTGCAAACCTCGAACTTTGACTTAAAAACACACATTAATCTCACATTTCTGTGATGGAAAGTTTTGAAATCTGTGGGTATCAAACAATTCCATCAACTTGGTATTTCACAATATCTCCTGATACAAATGTTAACTCACTTATGTTGGTAGGCCTAGTGCCTTGACAGGAAACAGCCCAAAATGCAAAATGGATGCATTGCATTGCCTGATGGAAAAACAATGTGGTTTTTGTGATGTGGGTAGCTGTGAATTTTGAGCCCAAGCTCAGCCGTCATCTCGGGTAACCCATCAAACCAGCACATTTTTTGAAACTAGACACCCAGGAAAGTCCAGGGTTGGATCAATTGTGTGGCTTTTACCAGTTTTTTTTTTACTCAGAATCCTCTGCAAATCTCAAACTTTGTCTAAAAAAACACAATTTCCCTCCATTTATGTGAGGGAAAGTCCTGGTATCCTAAATCAGATACACATTTCCTAACATCAAGCATTCCCCCAGGTCTTTTGATAAACATTCTACCTTACTTGTGCAGGTGGGTCAAGTGCCCACAACAGGGAAGGTCCCAAAACATATTGTGGAGAAATCAAAATAGCCTATCACAAAATGCCCTGTTTTTGCAAGGGAAGAACCTGCGTTTTTTGGTACCGGGCTTGTCGGTCATCTAGCAGACATTTCTGAAAACTAGACACCCAGTGGAGTCCAGGGAGGGGTGGCTTGTGTGGATCCACCAAAACTTTATTGCACATAATCCATAGCAAACCTCAAATGTAGCTAAAAAGTCACATTTTCTTCACATTTCTGTTTGGAGTCACTACGCCAGCACAAATTTCCCACCACTCAGTATTCTCCTCAGTCTTCCAATAAAAATGATACCCAAGGGGCTGCTCCCTGACATATATATGTAATGTTCCTTGTGTCTAGTGGTTTCAGCCCCCTGTGGGGGCATATGGACTTAAAAATATGTCCTGTCTGCCCCCTGGGATGCAGAAAATGATTAAAACATTCCACAAATAAAGAGGAATGACCCTTGCCCAAGGGACCACTCCCGACATATAAAAAACTACAACCTCTGGTGTCTAATGGGCATCCACTTGCTCCTCCCCTTCAGATGGCAGATCAGCCTAAAAATGGCTCATCAGCCCTGGGCTGGAGCAGAATTCCTAAAATAAAAGTCCCCTAAAGGGAGAGACCTTTGCCTAAAGGGTTGTCCCCATTATCATCATAATAAAACATTCCCTGGCCTCTAGTGGGTTTCGACCCCCGGGGGCTGATTGACCCAAAAACAGTCACATCAGCCCCCAGTGGGGGTCAAAACATAGATAAAACAGACTCTTTTTTAAGGGGTCGCTAACCCAATCATTTGTGAAAATAACCCTGGTGGTCTAGTGGTGTGGATTCCTGTGCTACGAATACAGTCCCACCCACAATTGTGGAGCAGGAATCCACTCTGTAGAGACAGGGGAAAGTCAATTGGATTAGCTTTATTGTTTGATTGATAAAAATCATTACAATGGTGAACATGCATCATTAATAAAAACCTTATATCGGAAAATTGATAAAATATTTACACATAGTACAAGAGACTAGTGTTGTCTGGATCCTGTGTTTTCGCTTACATTGTTTTCTCTTAGTACTTAAAAAAAATATTAAGAATCTTCCCAAGACCATCAATTCATTCAGTTTGTACCGTCACAGTAAATTGAAAGATAAAATTCATCAATAAATAATTTAAAAACCTGGAAATGTATATTTGTTACCAGTAATAAAATATTAACTTCATTCAGACAATACAAATGTATAGGGAGCGATTAAGAAACAGTTGGGAGCCATGGTTAGTCCTTCTAATTTAACATCTGCTGAGACCACAGGACAATACCTTAGTCATTAAGAGTTAGTGACTAATACCACTGGTAGTGAAGTTCCATTTATATGGTAAAGTCCCAGCATATGATAATTTAGGTGTTAGGGATGCACAATAGGGCAAAATGATCAGTGTGAAAAAAAGGCCATAGTCAACTACTGTTAAATGGTGCGGAGGACTTAATCCTCCCTTTTGAGGTTAACCGTTGTTGACTTGCTGGTTCTCTCTAATTATAAATCTTCTTGCTGTTCTAGTCGCAGACTTGGTGAACCAGATGTTAAGCAGTGAGTTATCCGGGTTCATTAGTGCAAGGATAGCTTTTCGGCACCTGCAAATGCAAAGTTTATTCCATTCGCTCTTTAACAAGATCTTCCAGTCGTCGAGTACTGTAGGACAAAGACATACCACATGCTCAATTATTTCTTTGCTACTCCCACAACCCCTGCATATTACGTTGGTGTTTGCACATCGCCAACTTGGCAAGTGATACAAAAATGGCCATTCGCCCATTCTGAGGGCCATGAATCTTTTTTTCCACAGCACTGAGTAGGTACATGACAAATCGGGTGCCATGATCCCTGGCTTGAACCCTGATACAATTGTCCAGGCGTGTTTACATTGGGCTCTATCCGAGTGGAAGGACCAAAGGTGGACGTTCCTTTTGATGTGGATTTTGCCTGCCTGCTGCAATGGATTTGAGCTCCAGATTTCTTCTGTGTCCAGGAGATTTAGAGAGTCTTGTAGGTAACACCAGTATGATCATCCAAGTTGACCGGCAGAAATTTCCTGCCACAGACGGGCCTCCAGGCTTCCTTCTCTGGAGGTACGCAACTTATTGCACAGCCTGATGAATGCTCCAGCCCCTACTGCTTGATAGTCTTGGAGACCAAACTCAAGACGTATTTAAGCGGGGGTGAAGCTTTGGGAAGCCTCAACACGTGTTTGAATACTCTTGTTATTATTTTATTCACAAGGCTGTTGTCTTTCCTTGCATGATCTCCTGGCTGTAGGTGAGGAAGTTGATGATTTTTGCCTCATGACTGTTATGAGTGGGGTAAGACTTGGACCGGACAGTTCCCTAGCAAAAGTCTTAAAAGCCACCTGGATTGTCAAACCTTTAGCTTCTACCTCGTCTCTATGTTTAGAGAATGAGCCTCTTCTATCCATGTGGATCCCCAGGTACTTATATGAAATAGCGCTATCAACACTTTTACCGTTATATAACCAACCGCCACCTTAGTATTTTCTTAACCCAAAGGTAATTGCCCTTGTCTTTGTTAAGTTCAATTCCAGTTTGTTTTTGGTGGTATAAAAGGATAATTGATCAAGTAGTCTCTGCAAACCAATCCTAGTGTGGCTAAGCAGAACTAAGTCGTCCACGTACAATAGATTACTAACTCTTACCCCGGCGAGTTTTGGAGGATGAGAATTAACTTAGTCATTTGACTCCGACAAGTCTGAAATTAAAAGATTGAAAAGAAGGGACGATAAGACACAACCTTGTTTCACTCTGCAAGATGTCTGTATTTTCCTTTATGCGGATCCATGTGTTAGTGTGTAGAGCAATTATGGCTTGTAGAAGCATTGGTGGAATCGCCCATTTCTGCAGTTTGCACCATAGTAGTCTTCGGGGCACGCGGTCAAAGGCGGCCTTAAAGTCCACGAAACAGCTATGCATTAACATTCCTGAAGCAGCCACTTTATCTAACAGGACAGATATTGCAAGCAAATTTGTTATAGTGCCTGATTTTTGCACAAATCCTCTCTGGTTAAAGGGTATTAGATTTTTTTTTTGCCCAAGACGCCAGATCTTGAAGGAGTAGTTTGGCATAATATTTCGATTCTGCATCCAGTAGATTAATCATCCCATAATTTTTCAGGTCAGATCTCTTGCCACCTTTATTAATTGGATGTATGATGACGCCATGCAACGATTCTGGTAATACCGAATTGGTCCAGCAGTAAGAAAAAAGGGGTGCCAGTTGAGTGGCCCAGAATTCTGTATCTTGTTTAAACAGAGACTGTGGTAAATCATTTAGCCCCGGGGCTCCATCTGAGCGACCCTCAGGTATAATTCAAACAGGTTTTTCCATAATATTTCCCAATGTTGTAGGTGGGTGTTGGGGTACTTCTGCGGGCTGGAGCGAGGATTTAGTACCAGTTGCCGGTAGCATCCTTCTGTTTGATTCAACTTTTTTCTTTTGAGTCCCTATATCCGTTATGCCTAAGAGTTGGCAACAGTTGAGTTGTGGGGCCATAATCGGGGGTCTGGCCAGTGGACCAACTTCTTCTTCTTCTCGTTCCTCAAAATGGGTTACTAGATAGGATACCCATTCGGCTTTGGAGATATTAGTGCTACTTTTTCCTCCTTGCTTGTATATTTTGGAGTTAACGAGTGACCAGAAAGTTTTTGGTTTATGATTTCTACTTGTGAGTATCACTTTTAACCAAAACAGTTTGGAACATTTATTTTTCTCCAGGAATATTGCTTGTCGGAGTGCTTTTTGAGCTTGCTTATATTTATTAAATTTATGATCTTCCCCTAGGTGCCTATGTACTTGTCTTAACACACTGTTACGTATTGATTTTAATTTCTTAATTTCATCTGTTAATATTGCTGGTTGTATTTTTTTCAGTTTTTCGTACGAGAGAAGTTTTTAAGCAGTTTCCGGGAGAAGAGATCCCATGCTGTAATAGGCAAAGATTCGTTGGTACTCCTTGAGTCTTGCA
The DNA here is from genome assembly GCF_964263255.1 of Lissotriton vulgaris. Lineage (NCBI taxonomy): Eukaryota > Metazoa > Chordata > Amphibia > Caudata > Salamandridae > Lissotriton > Lissotriton vulgaris. The sequence continues at coordinate 1,651,042,725 of NC_141689.1, forward strand.
GGGCTTTACATTTGCTCATTGTTGCTGGTATAATTGGATCTGACAATTTCAACCTTTGAGATTTTCGGTGTAATTTCCTCCTGAAGTTTGGCTTGTCACAGCATGCTGTGCTAGGTGGAATGACATGGGGGTCACTTGAGGACGGTGATCGCTATCTCCTGGAGCAACTATGGTGTAATTCTCAATCAAGGGGAGGATTTCCTTGTTACAGAGGGTGTAGTCTAGAAAGGAGTGAATATGACCATTCGATCTTGTCCAGTTCGGTGGATTGTCCTTAGGGAAGCGACCCTTCAAAATTGTGTAGCCCAGGGCACTGAGTTGTAGCATCATATATTCACTGAGTTTGCTATGCTTGTTGCCGTTGGATTTTGTTTGTTCCAGAAGGTTTGGCCACAGTGCATCATACTCTTCGGGAAGTTCCTGGAAAAGGTTTGTATTATTGTCACCAGATACTAGACAAGCTGGTCTTTTGTAATTACTTTCTAAATTACACAAGATCTGAATTAGGTGGTTGAACTTTGGTTTTTTCTCCCTGATACTTTGTGAAATATAGACGTTATTCAGAATCAGTTGTTCAGTCTGTATCAGATCATCTATCCTTATGCCTGAGATCCAATCTTCCTCAAATGTCAATTGAGTAATATTAACGTTTAGCTTGGCTGAAATGTAGATTTAAAGACCACCGCTAGGTAGGCCAGATTTGTGCAGCCTCTGAGCAGGTGTTCTATATTCCAAATATCCTTCTATTGGAAGACTAACCAGGTACAGTGTTTCCTGCATTAATATAACCTCAAGATTTTTTTAAACTTTACTACGCCGGGGGATTGAAGTTTCAGGGTGAAGCCGTTGAAATTCTATGAGCATAATGAAAGACCGGGTAGAATACCATTTCAATTGTGATTTCCCCCTTCCAGGGCCGCTGGCAGCCAAGCCCAGTCAGACACCTTAATTTTGACCTCCTCTGTTTCAGGGCAGATGGCCCCTCCTAGGGATTGGCCTTCGGCTGATCTTAATATTGAGAAGGCTGGTGGTCCTGGTTTATCTAATGAAGCCTGGGTTTTTGCAAGAACCAATGGGTATCGTGTTTCAGCTTGTTGAACTGTTTTAATTCCCCATGTGTTAAATAGATCGGACTCTAGTTGTGCCTGCTCATTAATTACTACAGTTGAAAAGGTAATTAACCTTGGTTCGGTGAGTTGATTGCTTCCAATGGGTTTGAATTCAATCGAAATTATATTGTTGGACTCAATATGATGCAGCTCGGGGATGCTTTTAAAGAGTTTCAGAAGATATCATGTGGTCCTTGAGTGTGATATTCAGGGATAAATAACAATTTAGCTTTTAGATTTGTTATTGTGGAATCCTGGCCGTGGATCTTATGGTTGTTTTTACCTATTGGCTGGAGTAAATCGATTCTCCTTTGACTTTGATGTGATTGTTGCTTATGTCCCGCTTGTTCTCCTTGAGGTTGATGGTCCACTATATTGGGGGGATGTTTGCACGTTTGTATTATGTCCAGATTCTTGAATAGTGTTATCTGAAAATTCTCCTTGCATCTTAACCTATATTCATCTTCGTGCTGTTCTATGTTTTCCCTGTTTTTGTTTTCCCTTGGTGTATTTACCATGTTTATTGAAGCTGTCGGGTCTTCAGGTGCGGTCTTAACGGTGTGAGGTAATATTTCCGACTTGGTGACTCTTCCTGGCTCGTCTAAAATAAGAGCCTATGGAGGCTTTACAAAGACCTCACCCCTGGCCACAGATGGATCCTCATAGTTTTTACTGTGGGCGGGTGATAGTCTTGTCTTACTGGTTAACTCTGTGGTTAATTGTGAAAATTATTTTTGTAATGGAGAAAAAATACTATCAAAACTTGCAGAATTGATTGAGCCAAGTCTAGTGTTGTCCTTTTTGACGTAGGAGGGGTCGCTAGTCATATTTTGAGCCACTGTGCTGCGTTTATTGTGGTTTTTTTCTGTAATCTCTTCCTTTCCCTTTTGCTCAAATGTTGGTTTTGGAGGGGTTTATTTATTAGTCCCGTCCAAGAGTCGACGTCTCGGATGTCAGTATTTTGCTTTGTCTCAGTCTTAAACAATGTTTCTATTTTTGATGTGATGTTGTTCTTATTATTTGATTTGGTGGTTTGGAAAATGCCAAACGCCTTAGGTGCCACTTGGTTATCTGGAGGCGGTTCTACTACTAAGACGTCGGTCGGTCAGGTATCGGTTTTTGCAGATAAAACCCTGTTACCTTTGCTGTTTTTATTATGGTTTATGCTTTGATCTTTAACTTTCTGAGTGGTTACATTATTTGTATGTAAGCATGAGGATCTTGCAACCCTGATGGTAATTTCCTTATTTCTGTCAACACCAGGACAAGGAACTGGGGAAGTGTAGACAGGCTATCAATAATTGGCAAGCAGCAGCATATTGCTTGGGTCAAATTGACTTTAGATTGTGCTTTTGTGCTTAAGGCATTCAAGCCTTCCAATTTGTTGTCAATCCCTGCTGTATATACTGCTAGTGTATTTAGAAATTCAACTTGTAAATCGAGTTTATCTGAATAATAATGTAATGCAGATACTGTGGATTGTAGAGTTTGTAAAAGCTGGGGCCAGACGGCGGTGGATTCAAAAGCTGCTAAGTCGTGACCTTCAATCTCGTCTTGTTTTATTGGATTTTGTTTTGAAAAAGGATAAATCCAACAGGCAGTGATGCTTGGGCCCTCCTGACTTTACATCAGGTGATTCGTAATGGACCAAGATGGGAGGCGTCGTTGACGTTAGTGGTTTGATGTTATCCAGAGTAGTCCTAGTCCACTGTGCTGCTTGGGGGGTGGAATTTATTTTGTTTTAGGAGAGACCGAATTAACTTTCTGAGTGTTGGTTTCCTGCTGTAGGGGTGATCTGGGATTGAAGGGAGTGGCATCGCTTGAGATGGATATTGGCGATGAGCATTGATCCTTATTTGGTTGATGAACTTGTTGCAGAGGGGGAGACTTGTCTCCTGACCGAATAACTGATCTTAACCTATTTTTTCCTGGTGTAAAGGGTTTGTCCCTTATAGAGTGTCCATCTGGGGATGTGATGGTGACCTGATTATGAAGCTGTTCATGAATCAGGGCCTGCACTTTAATCTGAACTGGGTCTAAGTTGGGAAGAGTTTGAGGGGGCTGAACTGATGAGAGTGATGTTTCCTTGGGGTAGCTACTTCCCCTTCTTTGGAGTTTTGGCTTCCTTGTGAGGTAAAGGAACTAGCCTTTGCGCTTATTGATTGTGGGTTTTGGCCCCAATAGGCTCCAGCCAGACTCCACTCTATTTTTAGTTGGTGGATATAGGGTGCCAAGAGCGGGGGGAGCAGGAGAGCACTAACCTGTGCGGCTAGACCCTACTCGACCCCTCTCCTCAACCCCTCTGCTCTTCCAACACTGCCAGTGATCGCCAATTCTGCACTATCTCTGTCTGGGTGACTGATTACTAACTGTACAGGGGTCCTCTTCATCCTTTGCAAGTGGGTGCAGCAAGTTCAAAGCCACTCTCCCTCTTTCAATGAACTCAAGATGACTCAAGATGACTCGGCTCCATGTCGTTGTGCAGTAGTGCAGTAGTGGAGTAGTGCTGTATAAAGGGACCAAACTGCACCACCCGTCCTGCCTGCACGTCATATTGCAGGTGCAGATGATGCTTGTTGAAGAGAAGCCTGGAAAAGATGGCTGAAAAGAAGGCTGAGGGTAGCGTGGTGCGGAGGGGGGCCTTCCACTCAACTCTACCCGGGTGGAAAAACACAGCCTGAAAGTGGTGCACTTGTGACTGTCATCTACCAAAGCAGACACACTTGTGCCACAGGACAAGAATGTCTGAATTGTGGGGAGCATAGGTTTTGTGCTGGAAGCAGTCCCTTACTGTGCCACAACTATGCTTCAAGGCGGTTCCCACTTTGTAAGTGTGCTGAACAGTGCTGCACACATGCAAAGTAGGAAAAACAAGGGTGAGGTGAAGAACTTTGGCACAAATACCTGTCTACAATTCTTTGTAGATGGAGATTTGCATTAAAACCCACAGTAACGCTCATGCACCTCCCAATGCCCTATTGATGCAAGTTACCCTAGACAGAACATTTGCAGCTTTGATTCAAATCTTATCAAACTGTGATTTTCATTGTATTGTAAAGTCCACCAAAACACTTTGGGGATTATTTATGAGAGCCTTGCATCACCTTTGCGCCACATCACGTGGTACATATGTGACGCAGGGGTCTCATAAAGATTTATGAAGCCAGGCAAAGCAACGCTGCATGGTTTTGAGTGACCTCATAAATCATGAGTGTAGCAATGCAGTGCAAATTGATGCGTCGCCTTACTCCACGCCCAGGATGCCTTCCATGGACATTGTGGTCTGTTTTCACACGCAAAACCCATGGAATTTGATGCTGTCCCAGATTTACAAAAACATGTCAACCCGGGGAAGCGCCAAATTTGTTTGCCTCCTGCAGTGAGGCGTCACTTTTTGTGACGCACCAGCAGCGTAAAAAATGTACCTTGTTGCACCATATTTACAAAGTGACGCATCTAGGTAGATGCGTCACTTTGTAAACCCCTGCGCTACATTATACCTACGCCAGGTATAATGTATGCAGGGGGGCGTTCTGACGCAAGAAAGGGTCAAAGAAGTGACGCAGTGAAATCTATAAGATTTCACTGTGCCACTTCTAGGACACCAATGCGTAAATTTCTTACGTCTGCCTCACAGCAGACGTAAGACTGACGCAGGCCCTTCATTGCTGGGGTTGCGTCACTTTTGTGACACACTCCAGCAATGCATCATTTTTGTGCCATACAGATACGTCAGAAATACTGACGTATCTGTAACTCCTTGCGCCATGATGCGTCATACTGTAAATATGACGCATCATTGGTGTCACAAGGAGGGCGCAGTGAAAAGTGACGCATCGCTGTTTTCACGAAGCGATGCGTCACTTTTCATAAATGAGGCCCGGTGTATTCCTGTCCTTTTACTTGGGCGTAGGGTAGCGCAGCAAGCTTTCTTGCTGAGCAGCCACACCAACATGCCATAAATAAGGCCCTTTGTGTCTGGTTTGCTATAAAAAAAGTTGTGCAAAACTATTGTGTAAATATGGACCACAGTGTTTTATGAGGGGGGCAGCATTGTCACCCCCACATTAAATATATTAATATGTACACATTGAATACAATCTTATCTGTGATCGGTACATATTTTATTACACGCATAGTTTATAATTGATGACTGAAAATATCTGTGATGTGTGATAACTGATGTTTGGGTAGTTCCATCTTCTAAGGGATCTAAGACACACACGCAGACATGCACAAACAAAACTAACCTTATCGCCTAACACTCCCTGTGACTGACTGCACAACATACTCGTTAGTTTTTCATTTTCTTCATGCGTCTCCCAGGGTTTCGAGAAGAATCACATTTCAGAAACGTCAACACTTTCTAGGCACCGTTTCATGGGTCTGTGCTGCAGTCCGACACCCACGTATAGCCAAAGGCGAAATCAATGCTCGCAGACATGAGAGTCCTCCTTGCAATATCACGTTATTCACTGAAATGGAGAACGAACCTCTGCCATGGTTCATTTTCTGCGGAACTTGGGCAGCAGAAAATACCGACTTTCACGACTCCTCTGGTGAGACTTTCATCTTGAACTGGCTTTTTCCTCGCTGTAGAATTATGAAATCAATATAAATGATATTAGCTTTCATTATCTAGATCCCAAGGGGGTTCTCAAATCGAGAGGTGACTGCAGCACCGCACAGAAACGAAAAAGAAAAAATAGCTTCATCAAGCTTCATTGTTCTCGGTGCTAAAAACAAACCAAGTGTTGTGCCTTTACTTCGCAAATATAGACGACAAAGCTTAAAGAAACTCTCTGAATTAGGCAAAAGAGTAACAAAACAAAAAAACAGCCAGTCCTGATTTTAAAAGAATGCTGTTTTTGAAGTATTCGTGGCTGTTTCCTTTTTAGTGCGTTGTATATACTGATACCTCCCTCAAAATAAGAATAGTGATTTCACCTGTTTTGAGGTACAGCAAGGGACACATGAAATGACGCCCTGTGACGTAATTGGTCATGTACACATGCTGTGCCGGCGTACCAAGTGAAAAGAGTGCAAAGCACTTGCAAAGAAATTGTGCATTGCTAATATAGTAAATGCTTCTGATTTGAAAAATAAGTCAGAAGATTCTTTAAAAAACAGAATCTTATTACATGTAGCCTGACAGCACAGTTACCCATATGGTCAGCAGTTTCCAATAAACAGAAAGATATGCTTAGGTTCAGCCCCTTAAGTCTTTGGCTTATTTGGGTCCGACCCTTTCAGCAGTTGCTTTGAGACTATGTCAAACAGTCGTCTAAAAATAGCATTTATTTAACACTTGTGTTTTCCAATTACAGGTAATATCTATGCAAAGTAAGGTGTCATCAAATATTTGCATTGCAATTAAGACGTTTATGGAAAGTTGCAATATTGACTAATCACTTTATGCAAGCCATTAGATCATCAAGCTTGTGTATGCAAATGTTTAGGCTGAAGCCACGCTCTCTCAGCTATGTGATTGACATTTCAAGCAATTGCATCTGACTCTAGAGTGACTTCTACTAACAATGGGGTACTAGAGGTTCACAGAAAGTTTTCCAGGCTTTTGAATCTGACTCAAGAAGGAGCACTAGTAAAAACATGGGAAACTGCAGCATTGTGAAAGAATTTTGAAATTTTGACCATTTTGAATTCTTTCTGAATCGAGCATGACCGTCAGTAATGATTTGAGGAAGTGCAGGTATATATATATACGTGAACAAGGGCTTTTTAGCTTGAAACGCGTTGTGCAGGGTCGTAAAAATAAAGTAGACTTTGCCTAAAGTACTGTGGGGTCTGTGCCTCTTTCTTCGCCACACCGCCGCTGTGTGGGAGTCGGAAGTGGCGGGAGCAGTCAAGTTTGGATATATATATATATAAATAAATATTACCTACTGGCGGTCGCTAGTAGGTAGTTATAGTTAGGATTATTTTGTATAGGGAATTCGCAACATTCTATTGGGAATAACTTTGGCGCCTGTTGAGGAATCTGCCTGAAATTTTCCTCAAATTTGCCTCGCGGCGCTCCGCTCCTTCCCTGAAAGTTTGGGGGGGGATTCGTCAAGCGGGGGCCGAGATAAAAGGGGGGTCCCAAAACGTGTTTTCCCCATGTTAATTTCCATAGGGCGGTTGGACTCACTTTTAGCTCGAACGGCTGAATGGATTTCCACCAAACTTGCCAAAATTGTAGTGACTGGTAGCCCGATCTGCCTTTGCTATGTCTCAAGATATGTGCTTTGTCCACTATAAGTGTGGCAGGGTATACTCAGACATGAGTCCCTTTCTCACTGCACCATCAGGATTCAAGCAAGCCGGGCCGAAGACGGCTGAAATGCCAGAAACCGGTCCCCGGTAGCTTGTCTCCTTTCTGGTGAAGAATTGGCTTGGTAGTTTAGTCTGCCCTGTTCCCATGATGCACTGGGCCAAGGACAGACTGATTTGCATATAGCCAGGTTCTGAGCTGGGATGGTGCAGTGAGATAAATAACGGTGATGGATCAGGCCCTGATCTTTGGACTGGGTAAGAGTGGTCTGCTTAATTCAGACAGTCTGTTCATCACCACCCCCTTTTCTCAAGATATGTGCTCCAGTGGATTTTGTGTAATTTAGGTTAAAAAAAATATATATATCTATAAGCGTGCCCCGGTACGCGCACCGGGGCGCATACCAGCGCACTATGTGAGTTCGCGCGCGGAAAGCTGATTGGCTCTTGGGTGTCTGTCAACATTCCAAACCGTCCGGAGCGGCCGCCATCTTGTGTCTCGGTAGGATCGAGACACACGAGGTGGCAAAAACAAAGGGGGAAATGACCAAAAGGGTGCAGAGTAGACCACCCTCTAGGTTTGATGTGGGGGCCATAAAAGGGCCCGCGGGGCAAAAAAAAACGGGGAGCGTACCGGGGAACGTACCATGGGGAAAAAAGAATGACAGAGTTTTAAAAAAATGTAGCCTTTTTTTATAAATTGGAGGTAGTTCTAAAAAGAACTGTTTTTTTTCTTCTTTTTGTTTTATATTTTTTTATTGTTTTTTTGAACATTTTGTACTTTTTGTGGCTTTTATGAACAATTTTATATTTTTTTTGTTATTTTTATGGGGACAAACAAAAAACAGGTAATTGTAAACGGCTCACTGGAGCAAAAAAAATCAGGAAACAATTAAGGTTTTTTGGGACAAATGTGGTTGTCACCAGCACGGTTGTTGAGTTTAATGCTTTGCTCACCATAGGTAAGTGTTTTACCACAAAAAATACAAACGATTTTGTATTGTCCAAACTGGGTTTGTATGTTTGGGACCATCTCCCTTGTTTCTTGACCCGATGGAGTGGGTTGCTTTCTTTTGGAGGTGCTGGGAGAAGATTGGGGAGGGTTTCTGGTCATTTCTCGGACCTCTGCCGCAGCATAGTTGATAGGGTGCAGGCGTAGCATGTGGCAAATCATGATGTTATTGCCAAAAGAGTACTTTTTGTTAGGGTTCCCCCTGGAAAGTACAGTGCCACAGATTAAACAAGTAACCTTTGGCGCATTTACTTTCTTAAGGTCCTTTGGGATTGAAAAAAACTCACAGAGAATGTGCTCCTTTGGCTTATATGGGGTAGCAACTTCAGGCAGATACCTCCTCCTCTCCTCCTCCTCCTCCTCCTCCTCTTCTTTATCTCCACCACTTTGGTGTTGTGGTGGTCCTCTTGGTGGTGGTGGTGGTGGCTGAGATGCTCCTGCTGCCGCTGCTACTGTAGCCATTTCTGAGTACAAATAGGTAGTAATAGCTCTGGAAACAGGTCTTCTTCACTCAAAGTACAAAGTGAGAATGAGGAAAAAAGGTGGGGGCTTTCATCATTAGGAAAACAAAACTGTCCTGAACCAATGAAAAGTGTTATTTTCAGGTCACATGACCAGGGCTTTCATCATTTGGAAACCAAAACTGTCCTGAACCAATAAAAAGTGTTATTTTTAGGTCACATGACCCGACGCGCTCACGCTACGCACTCCGTAGCGTAAGCGCATCGGATGCTTACGTTGCGCGATCGTATGCGCTCAAGTGCTTCTGGGTGTGTTTACGCGATGCATATCACGCAGACGCGGCTACGCGATACGTCACAGTGATGTTTTAATTCGCGGAAAAAGCGCAAACGGGACTCTCACTGGTATGCGCCCTGGGGCGCGCCGCAAGACTGTGCTTACCGGTGCGCTCACCGGGATGCGCACCGGGAGCTCTACAGGGCAAAAAAATAAAAAAAACATGAACAATATACATAAAAAAATAGTATTACATAAATATACAATATAGGATTCATTATAAAAAATATTACATTTCATAGCTATAGAAATTTGCTATTAAAAAACCTTTGAAATTCACTGAAAACAAACAAAGGTTTGAGGCCCTATATATAGTTAGGAATTAGCATTTAAAAAACCTATGCAATTCACTGAAAAAACCATAGGTTTCACACCAGTTATAGTTAGGAATTAGCATTTAAAAAACCTATGAAATTCACTGAAAAAAACATAGGTTTCACACCAGTTGACACCATTCTTGTGACAGAGTGACAGACCTCCTTTCAGTGTAATGTAACCCTTGAAACACATATTCAAAAATAGAAACTAACATTTTCAAAAAAATGGAGATACCCATACCAGTTACAACTACCAATTCAGTAATTCCATTATCTATATACACATCCACTCATTCCCCAACAGTTCTATATAGTCACTCATACATATACTCACTCATCATATGTAGTGATACACCTATACATCCTGTTACACACCGACAGTCATCCAAAAGTTACTCACACACATACTCACACATGCAAATAAACTATTGAACATCTATTTATTTGCATATACAACTTTACACACACTACCACCTTACTTCTAAGGAAACTTACACATACTTACTCTCTTAAACAAACACTTATAAAAACACATACTTATTTAAACAGGAACTCTTACAATCTCTCACTCTCACATATACTCACTTATAAACATCAATACTCACATATACTAGATTTAAACATATGTCGTTACTGATAAAGACACTAGTGAGACAGTCATTCACTCACTAACACACACATATACACACTCATCCACCCTTACAATCCTACACATATGCTGTCTTCAAAACACATACAAACAGTGAGTCAGTCATTGATGCATCTATGTGCTAAGTAATACCCCCACCAAACCCTACAGACACTCATACTGATACTAAAAAAAACATCTAATAACCATATACACACACATGTAGGTACTCACCAACCCATGCAGCCACTTATACACAAAGTGAAACACTGATACATATATTTAAATATTTAAACATTACTCGCTAATATATGTAATCACTAAGATACACTTAATAAGCCAGTTAACCAATCAATTTTTTTTATAAAAACATCAATTTAGACACTTATTTAAACATTTATTCTTCCATCGACCTTTACATATACATATATAAAACATATTTATTTTTCGGAAGGACACACATTCACTGGATGGTGTCATCAATGATGTCATGAGTGTTGTCACTGACCATGTCATGATGAGTGATGTAATATGTGACGTCATCAGCAGTGCATTGCAGGCGCGCAAGTTATAGTGAGTCCAACTAACTATAACGTGGGAATTTCAATGGTTTTATGTCAGTAAAATTTCCAGCTAACTATAACTGGCCTGAAACCTATGGTTTTTTCAGTGAATTTAATAGGTTTTTTAAATGCTAATTCCTAACTATAACTGGTGTGAAACCTATGTTTTTTTCAGTGAATTTATTTGGTTTTTTAAATGCTAATTCCTAACTATAACTGGTGTGAAACCTATGGTTTTTTCAGTGAATTTCATAAATTTTTTAAATGCTAATTCCTAACTATATATAAGGCCTCAAACCTATGTTTTTTTCAGTGAATTTCAAAGTTTTGTTAATAGAAAATGTCTATAGCTATGAAATGTAATATTTTTGAAAATGAATGAACCCTATATTATATTTGTATTTAAAACAATTGTTTTAATGTATATATATATATATATTTTTTTGCCCTGGAGCGCTCCCGGGGCGCCCCCCGGTGAGCGCCCCGGAAAGCGTTGTCTTTTGAAGCGCCCCGGGTCGTGCACCGGAGGAGCGTCCCGTTAGCATCAATGCCGCGGCCGAAAACATCATTGTGACGTACCGCGTAGCCGCGTCCATGTGATATGCACGCGTAAACGCACCTGGAAGCACTCGAGCGCATACGATTGCGCAACGTAAGCATCCGACGCGCTTACACTGCTAACACTTAAAACATTTAATGTAAAAAAAGAAACAAAATAAGGGGGTTTATTTTGTCATAAAAATTATGATTAGTCCTGTAGAAAGAAAAACTAGGACATGTTTTAAGTGAGATCTCAAATATCTTCCTGTTATATTTCAACAGGTGCAGCCTGGAAGTTGATTCCTTTGTGTTCTACTGGAGCTTCCCAGAGTGGTCTAAAAAACAACTAGAGCGCTATCAGTCTTACTAATGACAAAAGTATGGCACATCTGAAGCCATCTTCATTGCAATGTACTGGCAACACTTAAAACATTTAATTTAAAACGGAATAAAATGAGGGGGTTCAATTTGTCCTAGAAATTATCGTTAGTGCTGTAGAAAGAAAGATTAGGACATGTTTTAAGTGAGATCTCAAATATCTTACTGTTATATTTCAACGGGAGTAGCCTGGCAGTTGATTCCTTTGTGTTCTACTGCAGCTTCCCAGAGTGTTCTAAAGAACAACTAGAGCGCTATCAGTCTTACTAATGACAAAAGTATGGCACACCTGAAGCCATCTTCATTGGAATGTACTGGCAACACTTAAAACATTTAATTTAAAAAGGAATAAAGTGAGGGGGTTCAATTTGTCCTAGAAATTATCGTTAGTGCTGTAGAAAGAAAGATTAGGACATGTTTTAAGTGAGATCTCAAATATCTTCCTGTTATATTTCAACAGGTGCAGCCTGGAAGTTTATTCCTTTGGGTTCCACTGCAGCTTCCCAGAGTGGTCTAAAAAACAACTAGAGCGCTATCAGTCTTACTAATGACAAAAGTATGGCACACCTGAAGCCATCTTCATTGGAATGTACTGGCAACACTTAAAACATTTAATTTAAAAAGGAATAAAATGAGGGGGTTCAATTTGTCCTAGAAATTATCGTGAGTGCTGTAGAAAGAAAGATTAGGACAAGTTTTAAGTGAGATCTCAAATATCTTCCTGTTATATTTTAACAGGTGCAGCCTGGAAGTTGATTCCTTTGTGTTCTACTGCAGCTTCCTAGAGTGGTCTAAAAAACAACTTGAGCGCTATCAGTCTTACTAATGACAAAAGTATGGCACACCTGAAGCCATCTTCATTGGAATGTACTGGCAACACTTAAAACATTTAATTAAAAATGGAATAAAATGAGGGGGTTCAATTTGTCCTAGAAATTATCGTGAGTGCTGTAGAAAGAAAGATTAGGACATGTTTTAAGTGAGATCTCAAATATCTTACTGTTATATTTCAACTGGAGCAGCCTGGCAGTTGATTCCTTTGTGTTCTACTGCAGCTTCCCAGAGTGTCCTAAAGAACAACTAGAGCGCTAGCAGTCTTCCTTATGACAAAATTATGGCACACCTGAAGCCATCTTGATTGGAATAAACTGGTAACACTTAAAACATTTTATTTAAAAAGGAACAAAATGAGAGGGTTCATTTTGTCATAGAAATTATGGTTAGTGTTGTAGAAAGAAAAATTAGGGCATGTTTTTAGAGAGATCTCAAATCCTCTTCAATTTAATTTGAAAATTCTGACATGCAGACTAAACAATCACTTTCAATACCAGCAGTAGACTTCCAGTTACATTCCCTGGTGAGCACTAACCCCTACACTACCCAATTACCACTGCCCTACCTTAAACCCTAAAAACACTACCCCCAGCACAACCCCCTACACTACACAAATACCACTGCATTACCCTAAACCCTAAGATACTACCCCCTACAGTACACAAACACCACTGCGCTTCCCTAAACCCTAAAAAACTACCCCCAGCATGACCCCCTATACTACTCAAACACCACTTGTCTACCCTAAACAGTAAAACACTACTGCAGCATGACCCCTTACACTACCCAAAAACATTTGCACTGCCCTAAACTCTAATACACTACCCCAGCACAACCCCCTACACCACAAAAACACCATTGTACTACCTAAACCCTAAACCTTTACCCTCAGCACGAACCCACAAACACTACACAAACACCACTGCACTACCCTAAACCCTAAATCTACCCCCAGCAAGACCCCCTACACTACCCAAACACCACTGCACCACCCTAAACCCCAAATCTACCCCCAGCATGACCCCCTATACTACCCAAACACCACTGCAGTACCCAAAACCCTAAAACACTACCCCAGCACAACCCCCTACACTACACGAACACCACTGCACTACCCTAAACTCTAAATCTACCCCCAGCACGACCCCTACACTACACAAACACCATTGCATGACCCTAAAACAATACCCCAGCACAACACCCTACACTACCCAACCACCACCACCCTAAACCCTAAATCTACCTCCAGCATGCCCCCTTACACTACCCAAACACCACTGCACTCCCTTAAACCCGAAAACACTACACCCAGCATGACCCCCTACACTATACAATCACCACTGCACTACCCTAAACCCTAAATCTACCCCCAGCAGGACCCCCTATACTACCCATTTACCACTGCACTACCCTAAACCCTAAAACACTACCGCAGCATGAACCCCTACACTACCCAAACACTTTTGCACTACCCTAAACCTTAAATCTACCCTAGCACGACCCCCTACGCTGCCCAAGCACCACTGCACTACCCTAAACTACAAATCTACCCCAGCACGACCCACTATACTACATAAACACCACTGCACTACCCTATCAATCAATCAATCAATCAATCAATCAAGGGCATTTGTATAGCGTGCTACTCACCCGGAAGGGTCTCAAGGCACTGGGGGGGAGGAGTCTGTTACTGCTCGAAGAGCCAGGTCTTGAGGAGCTTCCTGAAGGAGAGGTGATCCTGGGTCAGCCGGAGGTGGATCGGGAGGGAGTTCCATGTCTTGGCTGCAAGGTGGGAGAAGGATCTTCCCCCGGCGGTGGCTTTGCGGATGCATGGTCGGCGGCGAGGGCGAGCCTGGTCGATCGTAGCTGGCGGGTGGGTGCGTAGAAGGTCAGGCGGTTGTTGAGGTACTTGGGGCCCAAGTCGTGGAGGGCCTTGTGTGCGTGGGTGAGGAGCCTGAACGTGATCCTCTTGCTGATAGGGAGCCAGTGCAGGTCTCTCAGATGGCCGGAGATGTGGCTGTGTCGGGGGATGTCCAGGACGAGTCGTGCGGAGGCGTTCTGGATGTGCTGGAGTCTTTTTTGAAGTTTGGCTGTGTTTCCAGCGTAGAGGGCGTGTCCATAGTCCAGTCGGCTGGTTACGAGTGCCTGGGTGACCGTCTTCCTGGTTTCGGTGGGGATCCATTGGAAGATCTTACGGAGCATGCGCAGGGTGTTGAAGCATGATGATGAGACGGCGTTGACTTGTCTGGTCATCGAGAGGGATGAGTCCAGGATGAAGCCCAGGTTGCGTGCATGGTCCGTTGGTTTGGGGGTGGTGCCCAGGGCAAGGGGCCTCCAGGAGTCGTCCCAGGCGGAGGGCGATGATCCCAGGATGAGGACTTCCATATTGTCTGAGTTCAGTTTCAGGTGGCTGTTCTTCATCCATTCGGCGACGTCTTTCATCCCTTCATGTAGGCTGGTTCTGGCGGTTGCGGGGTCGTTGGTAAGGGAGAGGATTAGCTGGGTGTCGTCGGCGTAGGAGATGATGTTGAGGTTGTGTTTGCGTGCGATGGCTGCGACAGGGCTCATGTAGATGTTGAAGAGGGTTGGGCTGAGTGATGACCCTTGTGGTACGCCGCAGATGACTTCGGTGGCCTTGGATCTGAACGGGGGGAGGCGGACTCTCTGGGTTCTTCTGGCAAGGAACGAGATGATCCACTCCAGTGGCTTCTCTCGGATTCCGATGTTGCTGAGGCGCTGTACTACAGTGCGGTGGCAGACGGTGTTGAACGCTGCAGAGAGGTCAAGGAGGATGAGGGCCGCTGTTTCCCCGTTGTCAAGCAGGGATCTGATGTCGTCAGTGGTTGCGATGAGGGCGGTCTCGGTGCTGTGGTTGACTCGGGAACCGGACTGCGAAGGGTCAAGGGATCCGTTCGTCTTGATGAAGGCGGCAAGCTATGTGTTGACGGTCTTTTCGATGACTTTGGCAGGAAAAGGGAGGAGCGAGATGGGGCGGTAGTTTTGAGGTCGGTGGGGTCCGCTGTTGGTTTCTTCAGGAGGGCGCTGAGCTCGGCGTGCTTCCAGGTCTCCGGGAAGGTGGTGGTGTTGAAGGAGGTGTTGATGATGTCCCGGAGTTGGGGTGCAATGATGGAGTCGGCCTTATTGAAGACGTGGTGGGGGCAGGGGTCGGTTGGTGATCCGGAGTGGATGGTGTTCATCGTGCGGGTGGTGTCTTTGGTGTTGATCTGGGTCCAGGCGCAGGGGATGGTGGTGGGGGCGTTGGTTCCGTGGTTGGGTGCGTGGTTGGTGCGCCGAAGCGGTGGAAGAACGAGGCGAGTGAGTCGCAGAGGTCTTGCAAGGGAGTAATGTCGTTGTTTCCTGCGCTGGGGTTGGAGAGCTCTTTGACAATGCTGAAGAGTTACTTGCTGTTGTGAGCGTTGTTGTCCAGTCGTTCTTTGAATGCTGTCTTCTTGGTGGTGCGGATCAACTGGTGGTGTATGCGGGTGGCGTGCTTGAGGGCATGTTGTCCGTGGTCTGGTCGTGGCGCCAGGCTTTCTCGAGGGTGCAGCAGTTCTTCTTGGAGGTCTTGATTTCGTCGGTGAACCAGGGGGCTTTCTTGCTGCCCGGTCTGCTGGGAGGGTCTGCGCAGTTGGTGAGCCACTGTGTGAGGTTGCTGGCTGCTTCGTTGGGGTCCGTTGTGCTGGCGGGAGGGTTCTGGCAGAGGGAGGTGGTGTGCTGCTCGGCGGTGATCTTGTTCCAGCTCCTGCGAGGTCCCTGTTGCGGGTGGTGGTGGGTGGTGGTTTTTCTGAAGATGAAGTGGATGCACCTAAACCCTAAATCTACCCCAGCATGACCCCCAACACTACACAAACACCATTGCACTACCCTAATCCCTAAAACACATCTCCCAGCACAACCCCTACATTACACAAACACCACTGCACTTCCCTAAAACCTAAAACAATTACCCCCAGCACGACCCCCTACACTACACAAACACCACTGAACTGCCCTAAACCCTAAAACACTACCCCCAGCACGACCCCCTACACTACATAAACGCCAATGTACTGCCCTAAACCCTAAAACACTATTCCCTACACTACACAAACACCACTGCACTACCCTAAACCCTAAAACACTTCACCCAGCACAATGCCCTACACTACACAAACACCACAGCACTACCCTTATTCCTAAAACACTACCCCCAGCACTACCCCTACACTGCACAAACACCATTGTACTACCCTAAACCTTAAATCTACCCCCAGCACAACTCCCTACACTACCTAAACACCACTGCACTACCCTAATCCCTACAACAATACCCCCAGCATGACCCCTTACACTACTCAAACACCACTGCGGTACCCTATACCCTAAAACAATACCACCAACACAACCCTCTACACTACCCACACACCACTGCACAACAATAAACCCTAAAACACTACCCCCGGCATGACCCCCTACACTACCCAAAAACCACTACGCTACCCTTAACCCTAACACACTACCCCAGGCACGACCCCTACACTACACAAACACCATTGTGCTTCCCTAAACCCTAAAACACTACCCCTGCATGACCCCCTACATTACCCAAACACCACTGCGCTACCCCAAACCCTACAACACCACCCCCAGCATGACCCCCTACACTACCCAAACACCACAGTGCTACCCTAAAACTCTACCCCAGCACGACTATGCTATTCTGTTCTTTTACTTGTTATATACTACACAAGTGCAGCGTGGTCTGGGTATTGCCATCTCTCTCCTCTAGCATGTCAGTCCCCATCTGGAGTGGTACATTTAAATCATTGTAGATTCTCATAGATCCAATAGAGTGTTTTTAGATTATTCATTTATTCATAATTTTTGATATAGCACACTCAACCCTGAGGTATCAGCACGCTGTACATAAAACAAGAACTCCTCACTGCATCACTCCCAGCATGGGGCTTTGTTCATCTGAAATGTATAGGTCACTTTTTATGACGTCATCTTACCGAGACACCACCGCCTCGCGGCCGTGGCGTTTTCTCTCTATATAAAGTGACTGGCTGCTCGCATCTTCACTTATACCAGAACCCCATTAGGCGTCACGGACATCGCACACAGCAAGTAAGTTCCTCGGGTCAGCCCCCTCACAATTGCACCCCTTGACTTTGTTAGTATCTGTAATTATTGGTATTACTCCGAGTTAAGAGTCCCCGACATCATGTTGTTTAAATGTGCAAATCCTTCTGTGAAACTGTTTAAAGCTCCCAAAATATCTTAATCTTCCGCTGAACTCGCTCGGAGCCAGAGTTTCTTCCTGGCATATGTGTGTGCCTCACATTTTTAAGTCTGTATTTCCTTTGTGAAAACATACATTGTGCTTACGTAACTTTGGATGCACCTTTCAGTCCGTTTTTTACCCGTTGCAAGGCGCCACCCCCCTTCGGGGAATGGCGTCGTTAGTGGCAGCCAAAGGGCCGACCCAGAGTAGGTTCACTTCCGAGTCAGCCGACCCGGAAGTGGATATGGTGCAAGGACCAATAGGAACGGGGGGCGGCGGAGCGCCCCGGAAGTAGTCGTATGGTGCGAGGTATAACAGCCCGCGACCATCTTAGAGGCCCCCTCTTTGTCCGCTGACCGCCCAGGAGTCGGACTTGTTTATTAAAAATTAAGTTCACAGGTCAATTACTTCATTGACTCACCCATTTCTTTATTTATTAGTAAAATATTCCATCACAGTATTTAAGAATAAGCCAGATACAAGGGGTGGCTGGGGGGCAACCAACAGGTCACCCACTGTTAGCATTCAGCCCGTTAATGTTTGGTTCATCCTCAATGACCCTATCGCCATCCACAGGGATCACCTGGCACGTGCCAGCAGATATGAAAGAAAAGATACTCAGAGGTGAATATGTGGAGGTGTTCGACCTCCTTAATGCAGGGGTAGCGGCGGGAAAACCCAAAAGTGGGAAAGAGGGTGAATATAATCAAAAGAAGTCGTGGGTGGAGTGGTCCATGAAAAATTGGATCACGGGATTTGCTATTTATGCCGCAGTTATATTGGAAAAGTATCCTGTGCTGGGCCCTCAAATGATGAGCTATATATCCCTGATTCAGGGTGCGGCAGCTGAGTTTCCAGGCCAGGGGTGGTTAAAGTATGATAGAATGTTTAGACAGATGAAAGCTGTCCACCCAGGTATATCATGGGACCAGCGGGAGATCAATCTATGGCACACAGTGTTCTATTCCTCCCCCTCAGCGTCTAACACTGCTCCCCCTGCTCAGAATCAGTCCTTTCGGAGTGACAAAGGCGTCGGAGAGAAAAAACAGGCCTGCTGGCAGTTTAACAGAAATGAGTGTACCAGGGGGGTCTCGTGCAGGTTCAAACACTGCTGTTCGTATTGCGGTGGAACCTCCCATCCTGAAATCAGATGTTTTAAGAAAACTGGAAATCCCAAGGAACAGTCCAGCCATGTCACCCCAAAGGGAAAGCCACCTAAAACTTCCGACAAGGCTACCAACTCCCATTAAACGGCATGTCCTGACACTCCTCCTCAGTAAGTATGACAACCTCGAGGAGGCTCAATTCCTGCTTCATGGTTTTACGTTTGGCTTCCGTATCCCGTCTTCAGCCCCCCCTTCCAATGTCCCGCCCCGTAATCAAAACTCAGTGTTGCGAAATATGGAGGCAGCGCGAGACAAAATCATGAAGGAAGTATGCTTGGGACGGGTCGGGGCCCCTTTCAAAGATCCACCTACCCATAATCTGGTTTGCTCGCCGTTAGGATTAGTTCCGAAAAAAAAGGAAGGTAAATTCCGTCTGATTCATAATCTATCAAGCCCCCCAGGGTTATCTGTCAATGATAAGCTAGACCCAGACCTGTGCACGGTACGGTATACCAAGTTTGACACGGCCATTGAAAAATTGCAGGCACTGGGGGAAGGAGCATTAATGGCTAAAGCTGATATTGAGTCGGCTTTTAGGTTACTGCCTGTTCACCCAGAAGATACCAGGTTCTTGGGTTTCACTTTTGATGGTAACTACTTCGTAGACTTATGCATGCCTATGGGGTGTTCTATTGCCTGTGCAGTTTTCGAGACGTTTGCGAGGTTCTTGGAATGGGCAGTGGAGCAGTTCCTGACCTCAGACAAATCGCATGCAGTAGTCCACTACTTGGATGATTTTTTATTCATGGGTCCCGAGGGTTCCCAGTCTTGCAGGAAGGCCCTTCTGGGCTTCCAGCATTTGGCTGGGGCGCTGGGGGTGCCATTGGCGGTGGAAAAAACCGAAGGCCCGACTACATGTTTGACCTTTTTGGGCATTGAAATTGATACTACAACAGGTGTGTGCAGGTTGCCAAAGACTAAAGTAGATGCCTTCAAGGCCACAATTGATAGCTGTCTAGGAGCAAGGAAGGTAACCTTACACCAGTTACAAGTTCTTTTGGGTCAACTGAACTTTGCCCTGCGGGTCATACCAATGGGCAGGGCTTTCTCCAGGAGTATAGCGAGGGCAATGTCCGGGCTGCGGGCAAAGCACCACAGGGTGAGGCTTTCAGCCGAGTTGAGAGAGGACCTACTGATTTGGAAATGTTTTTTGCAGGATTTCAATGGCACAGTGTTGTGGCGGGCAGCCAGCACCTCAAATGCTGACCTTGAGCTATTCACTGATGCTGCAGGGAGTATTGGCTTTGGGGCGATCTTGGGCCCAAAATGGTGCATGCAGCATTGGCCAGACGAATGGATAGAGCGAGGTCTGACCCATAACATTTCTTTTCTAGAGTTGTTCCCCATAGTGGTAGCTTTGCACTTGTGGGGGGATATGCTCGCACACAGGCGCATTGTATTCTGGTCGGACAGCATGTCAGTAGTCATGGTGATTAATAACCAGAGAGCAACCTGCCCTTGGGTGCTCAGGCTATTGAAAGAGTTAGTATTGCAGTGCCTGAGCCACAATGTCCAATTCACTGCTAGACATGTTCCAGGTGTAGAGAACAAAGCGGCTGATGCATTGTCTCGTTTTAAGTTGACAGAATTCCGGGAGCATTGGCCGCAAGCGGAGACGACAATGACAGCCTTCCCAGCGGAGCTATCGAAGTTTGGTGCCCCACGGCTGCCGAGTTGATATCTGCATCCTTGGCCCCCAAGACTAAGAGTATGTATCAAAAGTCCTGGGAGTGTTATGCGGCATACTTGAGGGGAGCGGGCCTAGTGGACGCCTTTGTGCCTCAGAGCGTGTTAGGTTTCATAGTACAACAAAAAGAGAAAGGGAAATCAGTGGCATTCATGAAAAGACAGTTGTCGGCATTGGCATTCTATGCAGGGCTACAGGGAGTTTCTGACCCGACAAAGGATCAGAGGGTAAGAAGAGCAATGAGAGGTTGGGAACGCTTGACACCAGGGGAAAAAGATTCCAGAAGACCCATAGACGTAGGGAAGTTGGTTAAAATCTTGGAGGCACTGCCGTTCGTTTGTTTCCCTTTGAGTAAAGGGACTTGGTTACAATTGGGTAGAGTAGAGGGGGAGCCCTTCTGTCCAGTTAACCTACTGAGGGGATTCATCCAAGTCAGGCCTCAGGGAGCGGAGGATAGACTGTTAATTCACGAGAGTGGTCTACCTCTTACCAGGTTTCAGTTCACACGAGTAGTTAAAATGACCCTGGCAAGGATCGGAGTTGATCCTACCGACTTTACATCCTATTCTTTACGAATTGGAGCAGCGACAACAGCTGCTGGCTTAGGCCTGCCCGAACAGGTAATCAAGAGATTAGGTCACTGGAAATCAGCATGGTATGAACGTTATGTCCGCCCGCAATTAGTCTAGCAAATCTGTTTCACTAATTTTACGTCCCCTTCTGCTTAGATTCATTCTCATCGTATCTCTTAATGTTTACTATAGGTACCTCCCCTAAGAGAATCCAAATATGTTGGTGTGGCCACTCCTTCATTCGCAGGGCGGGGGCGCACTTCGAAAAGACTCTCAAAGACAGGGTGACCATGATGCAAGGTTGGGATCATCATTGGGTAGGCATAGGCGGGCAGCGCCTAGCGGACGTCCCGAGTGATGTTAAGGCGGCTTTGGCCAGAGGCATGCCTTATCCGGATGTATTCGTGTTGCACTGAGGAGGCAACGATATGATTCCGGGCGGTAGGAGAGGAGTGAAGGAGTCCCTGTTCTCTACTCTAGCAGCGGTCAAAAGCATTTTTTCGGAAGCCATAGTACTGTGGTCAGAAGTCATCCCGAGGCTCGTTTGGGTGCGGGGCGCACCTATGAAAGCAGTGAACAAATCTATTACAAGGTTGAACCAGTCGGTGGCGGAAATCCTCCAAAAATCTAGTATTAGAACTATTCGTCACAAGTTGATACAAACGACCAGGCCGGAGTTATACGCGGAGGATGGAGTGCACCTTTCTGAGGCGGGCACTGAGATATTCATAGAAACAGTCCTAGGGGCCATCTCTGAAGCTCTCGAGCGCAAGGGGGGAGGTCGAGTCTGCCAGTAAGCGCCTCGCCCTGTGGCGGGGTTCCGGACAAGAATACCACGGGAACTTCTTGTCTAGTGACAGTTTTACCTCTGAACAGGTTTGCTAAATCATTCTGGACTCTGGGCTGGCGGGAGAGTTGGGGCTGACCTGCTGGTGGCCTTGGCTCTTCAGCCCTACCCCGGAGGCCACTGGTTGCCCAAGTGGGGGCACATTACTCACCTGCGGCTCTGTTGACCGGAAGGGGGTTAACGTAAAGAGAGCAGGTGATCTGGGTTGCGGCCTGCTGGCGCAACCCTGAAGTCAAATCAAAGGCCCATTGGAGAATGGGCGGTAAATGAGTGTATATTGTATATAAGTGCAAGTTTATTCTTAAATACTGTGATGGAATATTTTACTAATAAATAAAGAAATGGGTGGGTCAATGAAGTAATTGACCTGTGAACTTAATTTTTTTAATAAGCAAGCACACTGCAGAAAATCAAGCAGGACTCCCGCGTTTGATGTTGAATTGGGGCCTCGTAAAGCATGCAGTGGGGAGGGGGGAGAATGCACTTTGTATGCCATCTATGCAAGGCGCCACCCCCCTTCGGGGAATGGCATCGTTAGTGGCAGCCAAAGGGCCGACCCAGAGTAGGTTCACTTCCGAGTCAGCCGACCCGGAAGTGGATATGGTGCAAGGACCAATAGGAAAGGGGGGCGGCGGAGCGCCCCGGAAGTAGTCGTATGGCGCGAGGTATAAAAGCCCGCGACCATCTTAGAGGCCCCCTCTTTGTCCGCTGACCGCCCAGGAGTCGGACGTCGCCTAGAGAAGACACCCACCCACCCATCCCTATAATAAGGATTTCAGGTAGGGCAGTAGCGGGGTTCCGGACAAGAATACCACGGGAACTTCTTGTCTAGTGATAGTTTTACCTCTGAACAGGTTTGCAAAATCATTCTGGACTCTGGGCTGGCGGGAGAGTTGGGGCTGACCTGCTGGTGGCCTTGGCTCTTCAGCCCTACCCCGGAGGCCGCTGGTTGCCCAAGTGGGGGCACATTACTCACCTGCAGCTCTGTTGACCGGAAGGGGGTTAACGTAAAGAGAGCAGGTGATCTGGGTTGCGGCCTGCTGGCGCAACCCTGAAGTCAAATCAAAGGCCCATTGGAGAATGGGCGGTAAATGAGTGTATATTGTATATAAGTGCAAGTTTATTCTTAAATACTGTGATGGAATATTTTACTAATAAATAAAGAAATGGGTGGGTCAATGAAGTAATTGACCTGTGAACTTAATTTTTAATAAACAAGCACACTGCAGAAAATCAAGCAGGACTCCCGCGTTTGATGTTGAATTGGGGCCTCGTAAAGCATGCAGTGGGGAGGGGGGAGAATGCACTTTGTATGCCATCTATTAGTTTTCCCTTTAAATCCACACATTATGTTCACGAAAATTTCCTGTCACACTTCTTGTTTTAGATACTGCCATCGTGCTTAAAGGGCCATCCATGCCCCTTTCCAAATAAATAACAGAAACCTGACTCATCACGCATTCAGGTAACGCCACAATCTGGACTGCACTCGATTGAAACATTTAATCACTCAGATATCAACACTGATGCATATCTTTTTTACCATCTATCCTACAGTTCCAAACTACTTAAACCGAAGGCGATGTTCACCTTGTCGGATAAGTATTTCACCAGGTAACTTGGCTGACCCTTTAACTCAATTGGTGAAGTTAAAAGTGCTTTTTTAACTAAAATCCATATTGGACTGCATAGAAGGTAGATAATGAATCGAAGCACCCTAGATACTCATAAGTCACACACGCAATTATCAAAATGTACTCTGTTGCCATTCATTTCCTTATATTCCAGGCAGCAGGTTCCTCACATTTTAAAGATTGCTAAAATAATGTTGACTGACTACATTCTTGCTGACAGTCAGTCATAGTGCGTTAAACAGTAAGGACAGCTAGTCGATTGTGACTGCCTTATCACAAGTCCATAAATAGGTAACCATAATTTAATTATGTTTAATTTATAGTACAATGGTAACTCAGTCAGTCACACATTCTGTGTGTTTCACTAAACCTTTATCATTTCAACCCAATTAAGGGTGGCAGAACCATCAAGTTGTAACTGATGCGACATCTGCAACTATTCACTTTGTGCATATCTTCGTGCAATTTTAGGTAAGGACCACTCTAGCATCGGGTCAGCATCATTAAGTGGGACACTACCTATTATGTGAAATCTATCATTTTTGGTATTTAGAGCTGCCTTTCCACCCCCTCTTGCCCCGACCCACCGCTTCACCTAGATTTTGAATCCATTTAAAATAATGTTCCTATGTTCACGTTAAATGTATCTGCATCCCTACACCTTTGGTTGTGGTGATTTGGACTGTTTTCTATTCCAGCACGAACCAGCTCCCTCTATTCCAGTCTCTGATCTTTTTATCCAGTATTTGTCAATTCATGCAGTGTACAGACGTGATGTTTTTGCTCATGCATATTATCCCTCCCCTTTTATTTTAGAAATCACAAGTGGTCTCCCGAAGAAGGTGTGTGTTACGCCGAAACGCGCGTAGAGATTCCTCATTTATCCACTTGGCTGTTGTTTTTTATAAATGTATAATCTTATTTGTGCTAATTGTTTTTAATTGTGTCAACCGTGTTGAAATCTTATGTATTAATTTGTTTATTGATGAATTATGTATATGTTCGTTTTATTTTAAAATATAATACTCTTTGTGAAATTTGTTAAATAAATTTGAAGTATATGAAATTGGTATATTAGCTTATTTGTCCTGTACACTGCCCCACTATACACCACAATTGTGTTCCTACTATCATTGTGTCTTTGTATCTCATATATCTTAGCAGGACCCTGAAGTTGCCTAGGTATTGCTATTTTGCATAAAACAAGAAAAGACATATTGTTTAATATACATAGAAATGAAAGGAAGTAACAACTATTTAACAATTGAACAAGAAAAAACAATAGCAGAGCAAACATAATTAGGGTGGATCCAGAATGGGCCGTGATAATTCAAGAAACTGAGTAAGGGTAGGGGAGTGGATGGAAGCGGGAAGAAGAGGATGTGAGGATAAATTGAATTAGGAATAGGGACGCAGAATGGGAGGACAGTTTGGGGTGGAGAGGAAAAAATATTAAAAAAAATAAAAGAGTGGGTAATTTGACATACTGGAAGTTAAGAACAATGAAAGAGAAGAAAGTGAAAGTATAAGCGACAAAGAGGGAAAGAGTTCAGAGGAAATTCTGTTCTGTTTGAGCACATTATGATGAGTGATTTTAGCAGTGTTTAGAGAGGAAAGATTTTTTTTTTTATACACAAAATGATTAAGGGCCATATGTATCAAACTCCCTTTTTGCGATTCCCAATTAGCGAATTATAGCAAATCGCAAATTGAGAATCGAGAAACAGTATTTAAATAAAAACTCACAAAAAAAACGATTCCGTAAAAATCGCTATTTCCATTGCGATTTGCCCAATAGTGATTCCTTAATAAAAAAATCGCAAAATAGCGAATTTGCAAATCTAAGAATCTGAAACTCAGGTGCAGCTTGATGACATCACAACCAGGAAGTGTGACTACCCATGCTGCACCTGAGTTTCAGAAGCACAGTGAGAGACTAGGAGTGGAGGCGAGGCATCACTGCAGTGCTACACTCAATAGCAGAAGCTGGAGACATGGCCAGCAAGGACAAGCAGCAGGGGGAGACACCCAGAAAAAGGAAAGACAAATTATCAGAAAGTGAACTGGAGGTCCTTATTTAGGAGATGGTTGTTAGCCATGAGCATCCCCTTGGCAAGAAGTCTCTGCATGTTCCTGAGACACGCAAGTGGAGGATATGGGCAGACATCCAGCTTAAAGTCAAAGTAATTCTCAATACCCACGAAGCGTTGAAGACCTCAGGAAGCACTGGTATGACATGCGCCAGCGCTCAAAGGAGAAGGTTGCTACCAGGTTGGAGCAGGCTTAGAAGACTGGTGGTGGGACCTTGCTGCCACTGCTTCAACGCCACTCGAGGAAATGATTGAGAGGACCCTGCTTCCGGAGAGTGCTATGGGCATGGCAGACCTGGACAGCTCCGACCCCCTGGAATGCAGACAAGGTAAGACGCATGGCATCACACCCCTGATACCTCCCTACTTCCCCAAAACACCCAGGAGAGACCCAGGGGCACAACAAAACTATAAGTCCCGTGCAGGTACACAAGCACACAGAGCAATGCATTATGGGAGATGTAGTCACATGCACCAAACAGTTGAGCATTGACACCCACTCAGTCTCAAACAGTATGTGCGCATCATGAATTCAAAATACAGACAGACAGGACCCATGTAACTCCAAACAGTGAAATTTAATGCATGACAAATGCAAGGCAGGACAGAAAATGAATCAATGCATTCACGTCCATAGCACCAGCAGAAACACAGGGAACAATCAGTAGAGGTGAGGATGAATCCCCCAACCCAGAGGCGACAGGGCAAGAGGAGAAGGAGGAGGAAATGGAGGAGGAGTGAAGCCCTTTTATCCCTCCAAAGCTCCAGCAGGTGGATTGCAGTGCCACCATTGCCCCTGCTGGAGGAGGAAGCCCAGGACACCAATGTCGATGTCCAACCAGTCCAGGGACAGTCAGAGCCACAACACCATGCTCGAGCACGTGCAGATGCAATACAGTGTTGGACTGAGGGCGGATCATGCTGCTAGGCGCAGGAAGATGCAGCGCCTAGACCTCTACACCAGGGCGCTCAACCGCCTTTCCTCTCTGCTGTCAAGGCACAGCATCAGAATACAGCATGAGGTGGCACACTGCAGACAGGATGTGGAAAGGGTCCTGGTACAGTTGACATGTGCTGTGGATCAGCTGCCACTACTGGCCCAGGAGTCCTCACTCAAACAGACAAGGACACCCAATCTGGCAGGAGCAGCATTACAACCCCGCCCCCACCGGACAGGCGCCGTAGTGTGCGTCACCGAGGGCTTCAGAGACAGGTGAAGAGGACACTGTGCACCCACAGCGAGGGGCTACAGGCCAACAGCGCCGCTGTTGAGGTGCTTTGACTTGGACATGGAGAAGGGTGTGTTGTAATTTGGCAGCGATGGGGTAAGCATTAGCAAAAGCCATCCTGTATTTAGAGGCTATCTTGTCCATTTTGTGGAATCCATTTTGTATTTCTGTCAGCCATTTTGTTTGCCATGTGCTACCATGTGCTCACCATGTGCTCTGTCCTACCTTCCTGTTAACTGCTCTTGAAATCTGCCTAGAGACGAGATAAATTTAGCCTTCTCTGCTCCGCACATGCTCAGTTGAGTTTGCAGCTATCCTTAGTCTGTAACTGTCTGGATATGTTCACCAGAATTAGCAACTGTTAACACCTCCCACTTGTTGACTGTGCATTTTCTGTTTGACCTTATATGTACCTAAAACCAGCATTTTGTACTTGTACCACCGTCATTTGAGCCCCTGTGTGGGTATAAAAGAACCAAGCTCCTTTCATTCAGGGTGCTACTTCATACATTACCGAAGGGTGCTATGTGAATGTGGGTCCACCTCATGAGGTTTAATAAACTCTGTAGTTTCTATTCCAGCTTCTGTGCCAACTTCTTTCTATTGGTCTGAGGACTCTGTGCAGCAAAAGTAGAACCCCTAGCACTGGTAGGCCTTGCTGAGGCCCACTACTACAAATTGGCACTCCAACGCGGGGCTCATCGGCGTCTCAGATGCCCGAAGGACGGTTTGAAACGAAGGATTGGAATCTCACTTTGGACACGATCGCTGCCTGAGGAGACCCAAGTCTTGGAAACCACAGCGTTTTTCCTTTCTTTCTGATATGACTATCCAGGTGTCGCCGGTCCTCGAGTGAGATCTCTTCTGTTGATTCGCCGTGCAGTGACCATTTGGTCGATTTGAGAACTTGGCAGTTGGAACCTGGACACCATTTGATTGGTAAGAGTCGTTCTGCGGCACTTGCTGTTGGTTTGTAATGCCTTGGATTGGTAAGGTAGTTTAGTAACACTTACTGCGGCTTATGATTTGTATGACTGGCCAGTATTCGTATTTGTGTGTATGTGCTATATATGAATTGCAATTTATATAGGCAGATAATGAGTAGATGTTTCTCTATTTGAATTTGTTTGAACGGCGCACCGTACGAAGAGTACCTTAAGCGCTACTTTGATTATAATACTGCACACTTTGCACTATTTTTGGCATGCCTGTTTCCAGCACACTTCGTAGGATGTGTTGCTTTTGTGGAGGTACCAGTTTGAGACTCGATGAAGCACAACCGGCCCCCCCGGAGGGGACGCCTAATGGGGACATGTATATTGAGTATGGTATTTCTTCCATAATGTACAGCATGTTATGGAATAAATACACTTGCAAGGATCCTGAGTTGTGTTGGCCTATGCATGGGTCATTTGATTTGCGAAAGATTCAGTATGTGGAACAATGTATGTTTAAGCGAAAGACTAGGCAAGCTATGTTTGTGTGCGAATGTGGAAGAAAGAAGTGTGTGAACGAATGAAGCGGGAGCAACCCTTAATTGAAAAAGAACAGTGAAAGAACATTTATGTGAAAGCATTAGAGTTAAAAAAAACAAGGAAACAAAAGAATTAAAAGAGAGAGAGGATAGGGAGCGCCATTTACAGGTAACTGCCAATAGTCTGTTAAGCAATCCCTTTATCCTATTCTTAATAAACCCCAAGATGATTTTTTGTTATTAGATCGTTCTCCACCTCCGTATATTCTTTCCTCTGCCCCTTATGAGTCAGATGAGGATTCTCATACAGAGCAGGAGAAAGGGCGAGAAACTCGTTCTATTCTGCCCGCCCAGGGTTCGTCTGAGCTCAGATCTGCTGCCTGAAAAGCTCTTCGAAGAACCGCCCCTGCTTCTGAACTTTTAGAGGAGATGAAAAATTGGCAGGAAAAGGAGCAAATATATTTCACCAAGGTATTTGCCGCAGAGGTCGTTGAGCGGTTTAGGAAATATTCTGATGAATTGGAGCCCGATGATGTAGCACAGGATTGTAAACAAATGCGTGATGGTCTGTTTGTCTTTTCTCAGGTGGCTGATACAATCAGGCGTTTGGTTAAATTACGTTTTGAGGCAGTCCGTTTGCGAGAGGAGAAAAAGGCAGCAGATGTAGCTGCACAAACATCTCAGACCGGCGTGGCACAAGCTTCTATCTTCGGAACAGATAAGACTATGATAATTAATGCGAAGCCTATGGGGGAAGCCGCACCTTTGTATGTTCCCCTTAAAGGAGCGGGTATGAGTGATGATAAGACTTCTATTGATGCAAAGGGTTTCTTTGTCTATAATTGGGTTTACAGTCCTTGTAATAGAGCGGATGTAAAAATGCATTGCCTGATCTGCGCAAAAATCCAGCAGCTTTTTATGAGGAAGTTGAGTGTGCTATTAACTCTTGTACCATGACGTTGCCTGATATTGTTTTGTTTTTCGGATTGATAATGCCGCCTGACATGTGGAGAACTGTGCGTAAAGTTGATGATTGTGCAACTTTTGGGGCATTATGGAAAGAGTTAGAACAAATGGATGTAGAGCTGGAGCCAGCACAGAAACCGTGTAAATTGATTTGAGATCTCCCTAGAACTATATTAGTTAAGTTAAAGACGATTATTCCCCTAAAAATGATAGATTGGACTGTATTAGCGTTGTGTAAGTAAAAGGCAGATGAATCGGTTTTAGATTTCTTTACACGCTTTGTGGAGGCGTTCCACGATTTTTGTGGCCAGTCATTGACAGATGACACGGGTAGGCATCTGTTTGTCGATAAATATGTCGCAAACCTTTTGCCAGGAATAGCTAGTCGCCTAAAGGCCATTGAGAGTTCATGGACTACCTCTTCTCCGGTTTCTCTTTTGACTGGCTCAGTATTATGAACACCAGGAATTAGAAGTGAAGGGTAATGAGGATAAAAAGACTAAAGAGTTGAAAACAAAGGTCATGTAGGCTCAGGCTTATGGTCCGCCTTCTAGAGGCAATGATAGAGGTGGGCGTGAATATTATGGTTTGTCCTTTCCTTCGTATACTCATTCAAATTTGTCTGTTGAAAAGTGTGCGTACTGCAAGAAATTTGGACATTGGATTTCTGATTGTCCAGTGCTGCGTGCTCAGCAGTGTCCACGTGGTCGGGGACAAATGAGAAGTCATTCAGAATCTTCAGGCCCTAGAGGAAGCATGAATGATCGCGCTAGGTTTGATGCTAATACACGTGGGCAGTATGGGTTTAACACTTTTGATAGAAGGAACCAATATCAAATGTCCAACTATGTGCCGTCTGATTTTCAAGATTCTGCTTATGCATAGGATTGCCTAGGATGGGGTAAGGAATCAGTTGAAGTTCCAGTAGATTAGAGGGGTCCCTATGTTACAGCGCATGTTTTGGGTTCTACTGATCAGTTTCTGGTTGATACAGGAGCCACCCGTAGCGCCTCATCTAAACAATTGGTTCCAAGGGCTCCCCTGTCTGGCTCAACCAATACATCGATAGGGTTCGATGGAATGTCTTCCCTTAGCCCATTGTCACAACCACTCACATTCCATGTTGATAAGTTCACTGCTCCATGTCCATTTTTGCTTTCCCCGAACACACCAGACAATATTGTTGGTCTTGATATGCTCAAGTATTTCAGGGCTACGATACGATGTTCTCCGGAAGGAGTATGGGCTATATTGAATGACAATTACCCCGTGATTGAGAGATCCTGCATTGTTAAAGAGGACTTTGCATTAGCTTCACTCCCTAGTACTTTGTGGGCTACTTCAGACACCGATGTAGAGCAAATGTTTATTCCGCCCGAACATATTAATGTCAAGGAGGGTGCTTCTTTGCCAAGACTGCCACAGTATAACATTTCTAGAGAAGGAGAAGAAGCACTTACACGCATTGTTCATGATTTGATTAAAGTCGGGGTTGTGGAAAAGTTCCTTACAATGTTTGCAATAGTCCTATTCTTCCTATTTTGAAAAAAGATACTGACACTAGGATTTACAGATTCATCATTCATTTGAGGGAAGTCAACAAGATTGTAGTACCGCAGTACCCTGTGGTTTCTGACATAACAACACTACTTATTTTGGTTCCCCCAACAGCGGCTACATTTTCTGTGATCGATTTGAAGAATGCTTTCCTCTCGATTCCTATTCATCCTGATAGCCGATATTTGTTCGGTTTCACTTTGAATAATCGATCATACAGATTTTGTAGAGTTCCTCAAGGGTACACTGAGAGTCTGAGTATGTATAGTCAAGCCTTAAAACGACAACTTGATTCCTTTATTTTGCCTGAAGGAGTGGCTCTCATACAATTTGTCGATGACATCTTGTTGGCAGCCAAAACGCCTGAACTATTTGAAGAGTGTACTTTGTCTTTGCTTTCTTTTCATTCTGCACACCATCATAAAGTGTCACGAAATAAATTGCAATATTGTAGACCGAAGGTAACCTACAATCTGCACTTACACCAGATTGTATACAAGCAATTTTAGACACACTAGTACCATTCACTAAGAAAGATGTCGGTGCATTCATTGGTCTGACCTCGTTTTGTAGGCAATGGATATTAGGGTTTTCTCACATTGTCAAACCCTTGCTAGCACTTTTAACGAAAGATACTCCAATGCCCCTTCCATGGGCAGATGAATGTGAGAATGCTTTTCGACAGTTTCATCAAGCTCTTTGTTCTGCACCAGTGTTAGGCACTCCAGATTTCACAAAGGTTTTTATACTCTATATACACGAGAAAGATAAGGGTGCATTATCAGATTTAGTACAGACACATGGTGATAAGCGGCGTCCCTGCGCATACTTTTCAGCTGTCCTTGATCCTGTTGCTTGTGCATTGCCTGGGTGTTTTCGTTCAGTTGCAGCTACAGCTGTGTCCATACGTCAGTGTGAAGGGATAGTTTTGTCACACAAACTGTTGGTGCTAGTACCCCAAGCAGTAGATGCCCTTTTGAATCAGCTTAAGACACAACACTTAACTAGTGCTCGTCCTACAGGATATGAATTGACTCTGTTAGCACCTCATATTACCTTGAAGTGATGCCCGACACAGAACCCAGCCACTTTGTTGCCATATCTTGTAACCAAGACTCAATCAAAAGAGCCTCACAATTGTATATTCCTTAATGAGGAACAGACAAAGGGTTGCGTTGATTTACAAGATACGCCCCTTCCAGATGTAGATGGGTAACTGTGGGTTGATGGGTCCTGTTTGAAGTTACCAGAAGCAATGACCTCAGCTGCATATGCAATTACGACACTTCAGACAGTAGTGGAAACAGCTGGCATACCTCGGAAGTCGGCTCAAGCACCTGAGCTAATAGCTTTGACACGAGCGTGTGAACTTAGCACTGACTTGTGCGTGAACATCTACACGGAAAGCTGCTATGCTTTTGGAGTGGTTCATGATTTTGGCCTACTCTGGAAGGAAAGAGGCTTTCTTATATCCCACGGGATACAGATAATGCATGGAGAATTAGTACATACTCTCTTGACTGCACTTACATACCCAAAGAAAATTTCTATTATGAAGTGTAGGGCACACCAGAAAATCATTGACAAAATAGGACAAGGCAATGCCTTTGCAGACCGCGTAGCTCGTGAGACTGCAAAGCAACTAGGCACTACTTCCATGTACGTAGTGAAGTCTCAGGCTGAGCGATGGCACGCTGATAGACAGGAAGTGTTAGATGGACAGAGATCAGCTTCTGTAGCAGAACTTGAGCAATGGGCCAAAGAAGGAATATTGGAAGATGAGGGTTGTTGGCGCAACAAAGACATGGCTACATGGAAATTGCCTGCAGCCTATTTACAACCTATGGTTCAAATGGCACATGGGCTGGCACATGTTGGAGCTCTAGCAATAACTAAATTGCTTACACAAGTTTGGGGGCATCCTGAAATTGCCAGCACAGCTAAAAGATTAGTACAGTCCTGTTAGATCTGTTTGGCAGTACAATCCTGGTAAATGGACACAGACTCCTACAGGAGGGTTTGCTATACCAACCGCACCTTTTGAAGTTTTGCAGATGGATTACATCCAACTTGAATGCTACAATAATCTGAAATACGTCCTAGTGGTGGTATGTGCCTTCAGTAAATGGATAGAAGCATACCGTACAAAGGATAATACTGCTCTCACCCCAGCGAAGGTGCTTCTAAAGGAGTTTTTCCCTAGATATGGTGTATGTAAACTTTTGTGGAGTGACCTCATTTTATAGGGCAAGTTGTTGATCATGTCCTGAAAGGATTAGGGATCAAGCAGAAATTCCATGCAGTCTTCTACCCGCAATCAGCAGGATTAGTGGAGAGGTACAACGCTACTTTGAAATTGAAGTTGCCGAAAATACTGGCTTCCACGTCTATGAAGTGGCAAGATGCCCTACCCTTGGCATTGTTGTCCATAAGATCAGTGCCACGTTCACGATCTGGCCTTACTCCATATGAAGTGGTCTTTGGGAGACCAATAAACATTTGGAGAGTTCCTAAGCCACGCTCCATACATGATGTTCCATGTGTTCTGATGAATGGTTATTTGGCACAGTTAACCAACAGTTTGATCTCTATTCATCAACAGGTTCGAGAAGCTCTTCCTGACAGATCTACAGGTGAGGCACATGAACTCCGTCCTGGCGACCACATGATCGTCAAGGTCTTCGACAGATCAAACAGTTTGGAACCGAGGTGGTGAGGACCGGAGAAGGTGCTCCTAGCAACAAGGACAGCAGTTTAAGTGACGAACAAGAACAACTGGGTCCATAGCACACACTGCAAACGTGTGTTGCCTGCTTTGGTGGAACCTGCTGTGTTGACCGACCATTGAGAGATTCTGGAGATGGAGAAAGGTCAAGCTATCTCACCTGACGAATCTGTGGGAAGCCTCCCGGACCACACGATCACTGGAGAATCCCGATATCAGCTGAGACCAAGGGAAGAATCCTACATGCACACCAAAGGAGGAATACCTTTTATTCCTATGCCGTTTTCCCATAATGGTTCGCGTCAAGCTTGGTATGCACTGTTTTTTTGCTTTTGGAACGCCTTCAGTAGGTGGGATTAACTTTCGTCTGAATAAAGTATGCTATCTAGATACAGATGGTTATCCTCAAGCTAAAGGGACTAAATGGGAATGGGAGGAGTTTCAACCTGACAATATTTCGACACCATATGTCTTTACGAACATGAGAAACATCAAGAAAAATTGACCTTTTGTAATTTCAGTAACAAGAGCTAAAGCAGATTTATGTATTAGTAGTGTTGGGAGAATTCCAGTGGGACGGAGTGAATGTATTTTGAGAATGAATATTGAAGGAGCTAATAATAGTAGTTTCACATCTTCGCACAATACTTTTTATTTTGTGGAAATAAGGGATACTATCAACTACCTGCTGAGTGGTCAGGGATCTGCTGTGTGTCTTTTCTGTTGCCACCTGTGTTTTTGACACCTGCGCCATACCAACTCGACTTCAAATTGTATAATGACATTTCCAAGACCAGATACAAATGAACAATAAAAACTGAGGAGGTTGATCAGACTGATACCACTTTGCAACAATATATTGATGTTAATTTGGGTTTGTTCTTCTTTGTGGCTGCTGCATTAAACAGTAGGAAAATAAGGAGACTCACTTGTGTTGTGGAAGCTGTTACCAATCAGACAGCAATGGCCTTTGGGAGCATTACAGAGGAACTGCAAATTGCAAGGATTGTAGCACTCCAAAACAGAATGGTGCTTGATTTGATTTTGGCTGATCGAGGTGGTGCATGTCGCATCATCGGTAGCAGTTGCTGGGTGTTTATACCAGATCACTCACCTTCAGTATACGACGTAATATCAAAACTGCATAAGATTGCTGCAGAGATTCACCCAGAGACTGGTACATAGACTTTTTTGACCTGTTCCTGGACACTATTTGCTACTTGGTGCTGGCTATTTTATGTATACTGTTGGCGATAATATTTACATGCTGTGCTTGTATACAATGTGGTCCTATGCTTTGCTCCATGTGCATGTACACCTGCCAAGAGAAATAGTGCAGAAATAAAAGAACAACAAATGCTAAATATTGAGATCATTGAGATTATGAGCATCAATGCACAGGTTGCATATCTAGATTACCCAGATGAACGACTGTCTTCAGCTAATGCTAAAAGGGTCATCTGTTGTAATTTGACAGTGATGGGGTTAGGACTATCAGAAGCCATACTGTATTTAGAGACTATCTTGTCCGTTTTGTGGAATCCATTTTGTATTCCCGTCAGCCATTTTGTTTGCCATGTGCTACCATGTGCTCACCATGTGCTCTGTCCTACCTTCCTGTTAACTGCTCTTGAAATCTGCCTAGAGATGAGATATATTTAACCTTTTCTGCTCCACACATGCTCAGTTGAGCTTGCAGCTGTCCTTAGTCTGTAACTGTCAGGATGTGTTCACCAGAATTAGCAACTGTTAACTCCTCCCACTTGTCGACTGTGCATTTTCTGTATGACCTTATATGTACCTAAAACCAGCATTGTGTACTTGTACCGCCTTCATTTGAGCCCCTGTGTGGGTATAAAAGGACAAAGCTCCTTCCATTCAGGGTGCTACTTCATATATTACTGAAGGGTGCTGTGTGAATGTGGTTCCACCTCATGAGGTTTAATAAACTCTGTAATTTCTATTCCAGCTTCTGTGTCAACTTCTTTCTAGTGGTCTGAGGACCTTGTGCAGAGAAGGTAGAACCCCTTACACTGGTAGGGCTTGCTGAGGCCCACTACTACAGGTGCATCAACCCAGTGTACACAGACACTTGGTCAACATTGTTCATTTGCACTGTGAATCTAACATGTGCTGGACAATACATTGTGTGCTACACATGGTGTGTGCCAATATATATCCTGTACTAAAGTACTTAAACACAGTTTTGTAATAGATAGTTAGCATTGTGTCATCTTTTCTTACCTAGAAATAGTTCTGTGTGATCTCATCTTTCCACTTGTGAGTCAACGGTGTATCCCACAGTGGCGGAAGAGGAAAGCATTGTGTGTGCTGCCTGGGTATTTTGCGACGATGTTGGTGATAATGTGCTTGGCGTTACATAACACTTGTATGTTAAGAAATGATAGGATTTTAGATTCCTGAACACATACTCGTTCTGGGAGGGGGGGTATGATGACATGGGTCCCATCTATGCATCCAATGATGTGGGGAAATTTGGCAATTTGATAGAACTCCTGCTTGATCTGGTCTAGTGCCTGTAGTGTGCTGGGGAAGTGGATGTGGTGATGCAGCCTCTGTACCATAGCATCAAGGAATGCGTGGTAAAAGCGCGACAATGCACTATGTGAGACTCCACCTACTGCGGCTATCACTCCCTGGAAGCTACCTGATGCCAAGAGGTGCAGTGAGCACAGGACCTGGATATGTGTGGGGATGGTGTGTGTCCTGCGTGTGGGGTGTACAAGTATAGGTTTGAGCTACGCTACTAATTCCAGGATGCTCTCTTCATCCTGTAGTTAGTATGGATCTACTCCTCAGTCCGCTGGAACAGGGTTATGCGCGCTCAAAAGATCCTTTCCTGGGGTCTCCTTCCCTGTGCAGCAGCTCTGAGTCGCAGCCTCCTGGCTATCACATACAGCCCAGCCATTGTTGAAAAAATCTGTTGCATTGTGGGCTTCTTTAAATAGTTCGCACCTGTTTACCACCTGCTCAGACTTGGTGGTAATTGCGATTCTCTAATTTGCGAATTTCGACAATTCTCAAATTGCCATTTTTTCATGCATTCCGGTTAGCGAAATCGCAAAATGCGAGCTCGGCAACTATGAGTTTTGTTATTGTTGTATCACATTTTGCGATTTCGCAAATAAATCGCAATGAAGTATGATTCACAAATTTGCTAATCGCGAATTTTGCGATTAGCAATATTGTGTACCGAATGTGTCTCTTACATAGCAAAGCAGTTTTTTGGCGATTCGCAGTGTTTGCAATTGCAAAACTGCTTCATACATATGGCCCTAAAGATTTAAACAGTCGAAGGGATTGTCTTCATAATAGATTCACAGCTCCGAAATTGGTTGTGTGACTGCTGTTTGTTTGTTGATTTGTCTGGTTCCCAGTGTCAGATTTTGTACACTAATCAAATTCAGTTTGGTGGAAGATGTTTTGTGTGTGGAAGTCAGATAAGCTGGTTTGTTCAGCTGCAACGTTTTTTTAATGATATAACAGCCAAATGAACATCTTCACTTTCGATATCTGGAAAAAACATTATGAGGATTTTCAATTAGGAAAAAAATGAATTTAAATTTACAAAAAAGAAATTAATGATTGTAAAGTACTTTGCTAATACACATTCATAATCAAATATTTTATATTGATGTCCCAAAAGTATTACAGACTGGGGACTTTGTGCATAGATTTACAATGGCCACTCACTGCGCAATATTATGCTGCGCACGTGGAATTTTTAATGGTTCGCCTATGGACATGTTTGCGCTAAAGAAATTAGATACTTGAAAGGTGGGATGAGTGCACAGCCTTATTTCTGTTATTGTTTTTTCAGTTTTGGGTGCTCCTTAGGTGGCGGCCAACGTCCCTGGGCGCCTAATTAATTAATCGGATCTGTGCTAAAGAAATACCATATACCTATATATTCCTTTCTGCCAACCAGTCTCCAGGCAAATCCTTAGTCAATAGACCCTATGTGTTCTCCTGCATCTCTTCCCTTCTATCTACCCTGATAAATTGGAAGCCTGTAGCTGTGTATATCCATGAATCTCACCTCGATGATTGATAAAAAGGAATTACTACCTGGAGATCTCAGCTTGTGTCGCAATGAATGTATATCATGCTGATACACAGGCTCGTGTTTTGCAATAGATCTGGATTGGTGGTGTTAATGATTGCTGCCTCCCTCCTACCCCCCAAAAAAGCAGGGCCGCAAAGGCATTACTGCAGACTATCCCAAAGCCCTTCTTTACTGTGGTGGAGAAAAGCTCTTGAATATTGATCTTGTGCTGCAATCAACATAAATTTAACATCAATGATAAAGGTAGACATTAACTTTGTAAGATGACAAAAAATCATGACATATTGTTAAGAGCCGTGTATAATCACATGCAAGGAGATTATCATTGTAAATTGAAATTGCCTACCCTGAACTTGGAATAATGTAATTTTGCAAGAGATGCCGTGAGATGCTTGACAGCGATTCATTGCGCTCTTAGACATCTTTAGAAAATAATCACATTACCCATTAAAGAAAAAGGAAGGTGAAACTAAGTCAAATGCAAATAAAGAATGTGTTTCTGCGAACACCGAAAACACAGTTCACTTCGTATCAGAATTAACTCTTTAATAAACACTGCTAGAATATTTAAGGTTGGGAAGTAAAACTAAAATAGGTAACAAAGTTTGCTTGGATTTGAGATGACAGTTGCTTTTCCAATCACCTCGCAGGTGAGACTTAGTGGGATAGAGAGAGAAATAAAAATTATTAGTGCTGCGCTTTTTTGCTGAATTTCATTATACCTTTCCCTGCTAATGATAACAACACTTGTTTTTTCTAGTGTGCCTCTCTGATAGCAGCCTCGCTATTTGCATACCACTCATTATGACTTAAAACATTCTCTTTGCATGCGTTGCTGTTGAAACATAAAGGCCAGGAATGTGATGTCAACCTTTCATGTCTGAAGGAAGTAAAAACACACTTCTAGGTTTGGACACCCTAAGTTTACGATCTCTTTTTTCACTTTTGCAGAGACTTTTTAATTCCTGCTGTCACACTTTGCTACTATGTTTCTGTCTTTCCCATTGCTACTTCTTTCGCTTTTACCTCACTTTCTGTCTTGGTAAATCCTGGTCCACAGAATAGAGTGCTGGTGGCCTTCACCTGAAATCACATTCACAAATTAGGAACTGGCACTAAGCCAGGAGCAAGGAGCAAGAAGCCAATTTACAAAAGTATCTCTCTCTCTCTCTCTCCCCCGACCCCCCCCCCCTCCACAGGAGATGGTAGGGCAAGGAACAAAGATAACTACTTGAGTGCTGCAGGCTGTATCACTCTGGTAATTTTGCTGGTGCTTGTCACCTAGCATTCAAGAAGTGTAACTTCAGAGTTTGCAATATTAGTTCGAGTGATGATGCTTCATGGTAGGATTACAAAATATTTATCTTTGTCCGGTTCTTCAGGACCAGCTCAGTGACTTCAGTCCATTTGAATACAGTGTCTGTGGAACTCCCATCAACCGGAAAAATGTCCACACACATCTAAATTAGATACCTTCAATGGGAACTCGGGGTCATATTATCAAGAAGGGGCGATACATTATCGCCACTTTTATCGGCAGAAAACTGCTGCTAAAGCGGCGATAATGGGCTTGATAATATGCCCTGGTGAATTCCCATTGAAGCCCAGGTTAACACCAGAACTTGGGCTTCTATGGGAATTCACAAGGGCATATTATCAAGCCCATTATCACTGCTTTAGCGGCAGTTTCCTGCCGATAAAAGCGGCGATAATGTATCACCTTTTCTTGATAATATGGCCCTCGGATCCTCACTGTTAAAGGAACCTCTGACTTCTAGCTACTTCAATAAAATACCGGTAGGCTCCGACAGTCCTCAGCAAATTAAATGTCACAATAGCACAACTGACACAGGTCTCTCTAACCCTCCCAGTAACACATCATTTACTTCAGTATCTTTCCAATTGGCCAGCAGCTCTTCTGACACAGACATCTCTTCCTTCATGAGTTCAGGCTCCCAGCAGTCAGACTTCCTCAGCAATGAAACATATGACCTAGCATTGGGTCTTAAAGACTTTTCCAGTATTTCATTTGTAATGATACCATATGCAATTCAAAATTAGTTCTTACTGGCTCAGCTCCCAATGCATCACAGTGTGTCATTGGGGAATCCTCTGAAATGTAATAAGTAGCAAAATAAGTCCGAACAAAGAGCTTCTAAAACCTTGCAATAAGGTGGTGAGACAATTGGGATTATTTGCTGGAGTCTGGGGTGAGCTCCTTGCGAAGTAAATATCCCCACTCCTAAAAGGTAAACATCATGATATCAGTGAGAAATCCTGAAACATAAATATGGTGGCTCAAAATGACAGGCTTCATTCAATGTGAGTGAAGTATGTTGGCAGCACCAAAGCAAAATGGTTAGTAAAAAAGCAGAGAGGGCATAGACCTTTAAATGTTATACTAATTTTATATGAATATATTTACCTGATATTCACATTTGTTTCCAATTTTAAAGCTGTTGGACCAATTCGCAATTTCTTGTCAGAGTATGTAAACGAATACTACAAGGAATATCATTACTCCAAAATGCCTTTATGAAGAGGCCCCTTGTAATAAAAACGAAACCAAATGGCAAGTATTGGTAAACGGAATTAGGAGTTACACATTTTTACAGAAAAAGCAAAGAGCATCCATAAAGTCCAATGGAGATGAAAATGTCAATGTTAATCTGTGTTCATTACCTTCAGCGGCCAAAACAGTTACCAGCAAACTTCTCGGCCTCACGCAAGCAAATAAGGAAGATGCAGGGCAGCAGCCTTGCAGTCTGGAACATTTGAATTGTAAGAGGAGATATTTTGGTGATTCCAGGAGGAGACAGAATTCTCTACCTTCTGCTTTACTGTCAAAACCAATATTCCAGTCCCACTTTCCCAGAGGTTTCAAATGTTCTTCCTGGACACACTTTCAGCTCCAAAACGTTCAAGAGGTCATCTGATGAGGTAACGCTACAAGTTCCAGGGGCAGACAGACTTAAATCTACCTCCTTCCTTAGGGGCACAGCCAAAAGACAAGTACCAACTTCGCCAGACTGTTCACAAAGTCTTCACTAGTTCAGGGATTTTTGAAGATGCTAAGTGATATTCAATCTGCTCGCGCTTTACTAGCCCATACTAGCCCATACTTGGGTGGTACTACTGATACAAGAGCATCACTCTCCTGGGGAAACAATGTTTACAATACTGTTGGTACAATCGAGCGCCATTACAACGCGGTCAGAACATCGACTGCGTTGTTACATGCATACCATTACAAAGCAAATCATTACAACGACTTGCTGTAGGGGGCTTTAGGTGTTGGATTTTAAATCCAAGACCTTCCAAGACCTTCCCTATTGTTGCACAGACTGGAGTTGGAATAGTAAATTATACTATTCCGAACTCCAGTGCCCCTCTACATCAAGTCATTGTAATGACTTGCGTTGTATTGGTATTGGTACGCATGGTAACAACGCGGTCGTTGTACTGACTGAATACGTAAATGCATGCAAAGTAAATTCATATATTTCTCTCTGGACCGGAGAAAAATCAACTGAAAATGTGCCTGTTCTTCTGCCAACTGAGAAAGGGGCACAACCCTGTCGTGGACTTCATCACTGTACACTCTAACCTCTAATAAAATCAAATATAAGGCACAATAGCCATTGTCTAATATGTTTACTTGAAACAACCACATCTTGCAGAGAAATAAAACAATTTGGGCAGTAATAGCTTACCTTTCCAAAACCATGAGACAATAGACTATTTTCTTATTTCAAATATTGGAAAGTGGATAATATTCCTTGTATGTTCCGAGTAGGTCTTATACCTTCTACACCAGAACTTTCCATGTCCGAAGAATTGACCCCTTCCCATTTACTCTGTTCTGAAAAACATTTCAAAGAATCCCTTCAGGATGTTAAAAAAAAATTGAGGATAATTATGTCATTCCCATTTCACAAGACACACCGTTTTAGAGTACTTAGCAACTATGTAACTTCTACCTTGTAAACTCAGTTACATCAATTGCATCAATTGCTCCTACTTTGAGGGACCTGGTA
The DNA here is from genome assembly GCF_964263255.1 of Lissotriton vulgaris. NCBI lineage: Eukaryota > Metazoa > Chordata > Amphibia > Caudata > Salamandridae > Lissotriton > Lissotriton vulgaris. The sequence continues at coordinate 1,651,084,511 of NC_141689.1, forward strand.
ACCATTATTTCAAAATTGAGTTCTAAATCTGGTGGCATAAGGGTTTATTGTCTTAGTATCTAATATGTTCAAATTTCTTTTGTTTCTTAATTTATTCTATTTTTAGAGAAAGGTTTTTTCCAGCCAATCAAAACAGATATCAAAGTACTTTTGCCTAACAGTTTGTATGTAATTTTAAAACTGACCAACCACAATATAATCATGGTTAATCAATGGAGTGAGGGAGTTTTTTCCAGCATCCCCTAAGAATTCTGACCTTGTGTCAGCACCACCCCAACACATTATAGAATTATGTTTTACTTTCTCAATATGTTTACTTTTAACAATTTTCTCATTATTCTGTCTCATTATTTCATCACCCATAACTGATATGTTTACTATCTACTTTCTTTCTATGCTTAATACTGTCAATTACCTCCAACTATCTAGAGCAACTGATTTTTGGACGTGTGAAGAATTATTGCATCTTTCTATAATCATCAATGTCTTAATGAAGGCAGGTCTGTATTTACTATTTACTTGTTGCTAGCCACACTAAACTTGAAATAGGAACCTTTGTAAGCTGATCTGATTTTTTTCTCCTAGATGGCTTCAGAACCATATTTGAACATGAAGCACTGTTTCCAAATGTTTTGACTAAAGCCTTTCATTAATTACTGCATATCACAATAATTATTATTCCATAACACATAGCTTGAAAGATCTTCTTTAAGTCTAAAGTGACTATTTTCCATCCAACCCTTGGAGAAGTCAAATCCATGGTTATTTCCTTGTATTAAAAATGTTGTTTACACATCTTTCTTACCATAACCCCTTCGGTATCCTTCTCTAGTGGACTGTGGTTGTTCAGATTAGTAACCTCAGCTACCATCTTTGAAATTTAAAAAAGTGTCCCAATTTTGGAGTTTGTTTCTACATTAATTTTGCTATTATTCCAACTAAATTCTGATCATTCAATTTTATCTGATCATTTTCTTGTGTTTTTTAAAAATATAACCGCTGGGATAGCCTGTCAGTTTGTCACTGACATTTGTGATAAAAGGGACTGTCCGGAATTTGTATTTGATTAATCTCCTCCTCATAATGGTCAGTTTAGCCCCATACTGGGTAGTCGAAATTCCACTTCAAATAATCTATGTTTCATGTAGGGTAACATTATCCAGTACTTGCCCTCAGCATTGTTGTGGTATTGGTTGAAGTTGACCATTGTTATCATTGACCTTATCTCATACTAACAATGTGTATTATTTTAACGTTTTATACAAAATATGTCAACATTGGAAAGCTTTAGTCCCAGGCAGGAAAGAGGAACCCACGTTGGAGGTATTCCTAGGGGGAACAAGGCGGCCAGCTAGGTAGACAGCCACGAGTCGCGCTCCACTGACCTCTGAAAATGGTTACCGCTGATACTGGTTGACCGTGGCTGGCGTTTGTTGTGGTGTTCCGTTTCCCTGTTTTCTCCAGGAGGCTTGCACGGTTTGTTTCACCCGTTTTCCTCGTGCTGCAAGCTCCTTGCGCCGGCTTCACTTGATTGGCCTGGAGAGCCACTGACAGCCTAAGGGTCCACGGCTGTGGTCTCGGGGTGGGGCTGTGTGACGTCACTCATTTGTGCTGTCCCCTTGTCATTGGATCAGCCCTGGTAGGGCAAGTAAACACTGTACACACTGTTCCCCAGCAAGAGCCCAGGGTGCCGGTTGGTCCTCATCAGAAGTGTGTGCTACTACACTGTGTATCGCGAAGAGTTGTTTCCTAGGTGAATACCATGACTCAAGTCAGTTAGAAGAGGCCTAGCCAAGGCCTGACTCGGTTACAAGGCCCAGTCCTATGGAGTTAGACTCTCAGCAGTATGGGGGAAAAACAGCATCTTAAGGGGGACCTCCCTGTGCAACATAAAAAGTTACCTAGTCCCCCTACTAGTTTAACTCTGGATATCGAGATTCTACTAGGAAAAAGGTATAAATGAAGATCTAGCACGTTTCTAGGGAAAGTGCTCCCCTCACAGCATGTGATACAACCCAGTCACCTTTTACCAACTGCACCAAATAAACGCAGATATACAAAGCTGTCGGCTACATCAGGGAAAGTGACTGCTATAAAGGAGAGAAATAATACGTTTATTCTGCCACCTGCAAGGGTGACTCCATCACTTAGGTCCAATCTTAAGCTTAACATGCAGAGTAGTAAGGAAATTGAAAAGCAGGGAGCAAGCATGTCAGCGATCTCTCCACCATTAGATCCGGTCATCACATTGTCAAGTAGATTCTCTTCCTACAGCGAAGTAATCCCCGCAGTGGGGGAAGGCTCTCAACATGAAGGTGACGCAAGAAGAGACGTAGCTTCAGAGGTGGCCCATGTGGAAACTCAAGGCACGGATCTAATTCAGGGGATGTTGACCCAGTCATCCCTGGAGATTAAGGGCTGCTTCTCCACGTCTGAAGTAAACAAAAAGAAGATACAGGATACATGCACTAGCCTAGAGGAAAACCTGTCTATTTTAGCACATCATATGGAGGAGCACAGAATACATTAGGGGAATTAAGATTGGACTTGAAGGGTAACACTCTAGAATTGATCAGGTTAAAAGATAGAGAAAAAGACCTTTCGGAAAGACTGGAGAGACTTGAAAATAAATAATATCAGGATTCTGGATAGGAGAGAAGGACTGGAAGGGGATAACATTAAGACCTTTACTATAGGGAGTCTAAAGCATTCCCACAGGCTGCCTCTGCATCAGTCTGGGAATCTGAGATTTAACGGGTTCACATGGATCCATTTAAATTGAATCCCGGATGGAAGAAACCCAGGAAAATGTTGGTATTTAATCAATCATATCTCCTTAAGAAACAACTACTTGGGCTGCTCTGAAGCTTAAGAATGCCCAAGCACAAGATGAATCTTTCAGAATAAGGTTGGACATCTCTTGCATCACAGAAGATAGAAGGTGGGAACTGGGCAAGCAGATGGATGCTCTAAGAGAACTTGGTGCTCAAGTCCAGTTAAGGTTCCCTGCTTTTCTGAAGGTGATGTCGGCCAATAATATGTATGGCCTTCTATGAGCTCTCCCTAGCGAGAGACACTAGGGCTGCGAGCACTTTTAGCTGGACTCTCTTGCTGGCACATTCACGGACAATACAGCATTTTTAAACTTGAAAATATAGCGTTTTTTATCTTCTGTACCTGGGGGCTCTAAATAGCATGTTTTAATTGGGGAATTCGTTAGGCACACTGACACCTGTTTACAAGCTGTACTGTACTTTCCCTGCCTCGCCCAGTTGTTTTATTTGAATAGTTGCTAGCGCCGGCGGGCGCCATCTTAGGTAGGGCTGGGGGTGCGCTCTAGTCGCGCCGCCCTCCCGCCCTCCCAGGTTATTTAGAGCTGCTCCTCAGCACTCTCGCTGCCTTCTCTGAGCTCTCCCTAGCGAGAGACACTAGGGCTGCGAGCACTTTTAGCTGGACTCTCTTGCTGGCACATTCACGGACAATACTGCATTTTTAAACTTGAAAATATAGCGTTTTTTATCTTCTGTACCTGGGGGCTCTAAATAGCATGTTTTAATTGGGGAATTCGTTAGGCACACTGACACCTGTTTACACGCTGTACTGTACCCTCCCTGCCTCGCCCAGTCGTTTTATTTGAATAGTTGTTAGCGCCGGCGGGCGCCATCTTAGGTAGGGCTGGGGGTGCGCTCTAGTCGCGCCGCCCTCCCGCCCTCCCAGGTTATTTAGAGCTGCTCCTCAGCACTCTCGCTGCCTTCTCTGAGCTCTCCCTAGCGAGAGACACTAGGGCTGCGAGCACTTTTAGCTGGACTCTCTTGCTGGCACATTCACGGACAATACTGCATTTTTAAACTTGAAAATATAGCGTTTTTTATCTTCTGTACCTGGGGGCTCTAAATAGCATGTTTTAATTGGGGAATTCGTTAGGCACACTGACACCTGTTTACACACTGTACTGTACCCTCCCTGCCTCGCCCAGTCGTTTTATTTGAATAGTTGCTAGCGCCGGCGGGCGCCATCTTAGGTAGGGCTGGGGGTGCGCTCTAGTCGCGCCGCCCTCCCGCCCTCCCAGGTTATTTAGAGCTGCTCCTCAGCACTCTCGCTGCCTTCTCTGAGCTCTCCCTAGCGAGAGACACTAGGGCTGCGAGCACTTTTAGCTGGACTCTCTTGCTGGCACATTCACGGACAATACTGCATTTTTAAACTTGAAAATATAGCGTTTTTTATCTTCTGTACCTGGGGGCTCTAAATAGCATGTTTTAATTGGGGAATTCGTTAGGCACACTGACACCTGTTTACCCGCTGTACTGTACCCTCCCTGCCTCGCCCAGTCGTTTTATTTGAATAGTTGCTAGCGCCGGCGGGCGCCATCTTAGGTAGGGCTGGGGGTGCGCTCTAGTCGCGCCGCCCTCCCACCCTCCTAACACTCTATAAAATGTGTATCCCGGCCAGACGGCGCAGCGGGCTGGCGCAGCGGGCGCACCGGATGCGCGCCGAAGCCGCGCCTAAGCCAAGCCCGTCTGCGCCCGTCCGCGCCTGGACACGGCCCAGGGCCCGAACCCCTGCCCCGACCAGCAGAATCTCTTGGAGCAGAAACAAACTTGTAAGTTACTCGCTCAATGTGTGCACTCCAGGACTCCACAGTATGAGAGCAGGGTTGAATGAAGGGTGCCGTCACTGCCAATTTCGTTTCCACACAGGGAAAGCAGATAGCAAGAATAGTAATTCTTCCTTGTCCTGTGGCCTCATTAACGTGAGATCGTTGAGTTGTCATAAATATGATGTTCATGAACTCCTCACTGATAAAAATCTTGACCTACTGTTCATGACAGAAACATGGCTTGATCCCAACTGTGACCCTGATATTATACAGGCCTTACCAGAGAACTATCAGATGGTCCGCCTGGACAGACCGAAAGGTAGAGGAGGTGGAATTGCGATCGCCTTTAAACAACATTGGGCCTGTAAACTTGAATCAATCTGTTTGGCAAGTTGTGAGGCGGGCTTTTTCACCATAACGATTGACGGTAATATAACTTTAAAAGGCTTGTTAGTCTACCGCCAACCAGGTCCTTTGTCCAGATTCAAAGGCAATCTGCTAGAGTGTATCACTGAAACAGCGCTAAGAAGTGATAAGTTTTTGCTGTTAGGTGACTTAAATACACATCTAGATGATCCACTAGACAAAGGAGCGATGGAGCTCTGTGAGGAATTGAATACCCTACAGCTAGAACTCAAGGGTCAGCTTCCCACACACAACCGTGGGCATCTGTTAGATCCCATATTTGCTAACTGGGAGGATGTCCAGGCTGCACCCCCCGAGCCCCTGCCTTGGACAGATCATTTCCTTGTCCCGTTTGTCATTCACCTGCCTAAATACAAAGCTCATGCCTCCGCCCCTCTCAATTACCCTCGTCGAAGGTGGGCAACATTCTCCTTGCCAGAGTTTAATAGGGCTCTCATGGCGGAAGGGCCCCCAGGAGGCCAGGATGTGACAACAGCAAACACATTGCTTAATGACCGCATCACAGCCGCCCTGGACTGTACAGCCCCATTGGGTCGGCCAAAAATAGGTGCCCACAGACAGACAACTGCTCCCTGGTTTGGGGAGGCACTGCGTCTTGCCAAAAGGGACTGTAAGCGGGCAGAGAGACAATGGAGAGTGGCATATGATGACTCAATGAAAGAGGTCTATCATATCAAGAGACGCATCTATCATAATAGAATCCGTATTGAGAAAGCTACATACTATGCAGAGAGAATCCAGAGAGCAGAAAATTCCACCAAGGAACTGTTTAGTATATATAAGTCTCTAGCCACCCCTAAAACTGCGAGTCTAGATAAAGATCTCTCAGTAGCAGCATGCAACCGCATCGCTACTTATTTTGGAGATAAAGTATCTAAAATCTATGCTGCTTTCCCCGAAATGCCTCATGCAGCGGAAGAGCCAATAGACCTAGCAGTAGAGGAAGACGATCGTAACCAGTTTCTTAACTTTATCACCCCTTCACCGGAAGAGCTAATTAAAATCTGTAGGTCTGTTAAATCTGGCTCCCCTCGAGATCCCGCACCCCCTAAAAGATTGAGTGACAGCTTGGAGACCTTGGAACCCTACATCAGGCATGTGCTAGATGTCTCCTTCCGATCCAGTTCAATACCTGAGGATTGGAAACAGGCTGTGGTGCTTCCCCTCCGCAAGAAGCCCAACATTAGCTTCGAGAATTTGGACAATTTGCGCCCCATCTCCTTGCTGCCTTATCTCTCCAAGGTAGCGGAGAAGGTGGCAAATAAACAGCTAATGACATATGTGGAGGAAGGCAACCATCTTCATCCTACCCAATTTGGGTTTCGGCCCCGTCATTCGACGGAGTCCGTCCTTCTGAGGGCTACTGAAGCCCTCAGGCAGGGTGCTGACGAGGGACAAACAATGGCGCTAATTTTATTAGACCTTAGCGCCGCGTTCGACACTGTGGCACATTCCATCTTGCTACAGTGTCTGGACAAGGTCGGGGTGAAAGGGGCGGCGTTGAAATGGATTTACTCATTTCTCACCGGCCGGGGTTTCCAAGTGAGGCAGGGTGAACACTACTCGGAGCGAATTCCTTTGGACCAGGGGGTGCCGCAGGGCTCGTCCCTGAGCCCAACACTCTTTAATCTTTATGTCGCTCCGATTGCCACCTTAGTAGAGAGTCACGGCCTCAGCTTGGTATCGTATGCCGACGACACGCAGTTGGTCATCTCCCTATCGTGTGCACCCGGTCTTTCGGCGGACATCTTCAGAGCATGCATGCAAGACCTGGCTGCCTGGATGTCCGCCAATTGCCTCAAGCTTAATGGGGGCAAGACCGAGGTGCTGATCGTGGGGGGCTGCCAGTCTGCGTGGACGTCGGCATGGTGGCCATCTTCCCTGGGCCCAACCCCCATTCCTTGCCAAAAAGCAAGGAATCTGGGCATTTGGTTTGATGCCGCCCTCACCTTTGGCCCGCAGATCAATCAGGTGGTAGGACAGTGCTTTGGGACCCTCAAAAGCCTCAGGAAGACGCTGAAGTTCTTGCCTGTGAGAGCCCGACAGACCTTGGTACATGCACTAGTCACATCAAGGATGGACTATGGCAACCTTCTCTATTTAGGAACCCTGGAGAAGAATCTCAGCCGCTTACAGGTCCTACAGAACGCTGCTGCACGATTGGTGCTTAGATTACCCAGAAGAGCTGCTTCTGCAGCGGCTCTCCGGTCCTTGCACTGGCTTCCGGTCAGAAGCAGGGTAGAATTTAAAGCACTTTGCACGTGCCATCGGATCATTCATGGGAAATCCCCTCTTCCTCTACAAGGACTCTTGACACCTTATGAGCCTCCTCGCTCTCTAAGATCTTCTGGCTCTGGACTCCTGGCTGTCCCTAAGGTATCCAGAGCTCGGATGGGGGGTAGATCTTTCAGATACCTTGCAGCCGCCAGATGGAACAAGCTGCCCATGGCGCTACGACTAGAGCCATCTGAGTCAATTTTTAGAGCTAAGCTCAAAACTGCTCTATTCGCCTAGTAGGTGTGCCGTTTTGCATGGTCCAGGAATAAAGTAGCTCCTCAGCGCGGGGACACGCCGTTGTTGCGTCACCATGCGCTTTACAAAACCCCCAAAATAGAAATAGAAATAGAAATAATTGTAGATCACCTGAAGAAGTGGATAGTTTTCCGGCACTCAGCAAACCTGCAGCTAGTTGAAGAGATACACACTGTTAAGGAAGGGAGCTCAGCTTTTTCTTTTTATTTGTTATTTTTCTTTCAGAGGTTAGTGGGCCATGGCTCAAACGGGCAATAATTAATCACCAATGAATGATTTGGGAGGGTTCCAAAGAGTGGGGTGAGAGGGAAGGGGGTGTTGCACGTGTGTGGGTGGGAGCATTGGGATTTTTTTTTTTTAATCTGTAAAAGTGACCTCATGTGACTTAACAATTGCCTTTAGGTGTAGTTTGGGATGGATTCAGGAATATGATGAAGGGTAGATCTAGTCTAGGGGGTGGGCGCCTTGAAGGTCTATGCTGGAACGTGAATGGTCTGATGGTTAAGAGAAGGCAGTGCCTGGTCTTGCAACACCTAAGGATAACCTGTCTAGGATTCTCATGCTCCAGTAGACACACCTGCTCTACTCAGAATGCAAGGCATTGTTCAGTAAGCAAAGATGGGTTGATAGGATTATAGCTTCTGACCAACAATGTTGCTCAAAAGTGGTGGTCATAATCTTTAAAAAAAAACAGGAGTGGAGCTTATTAAGACACAGGCTGACGGCAGAGGACGGTGGGTAATAGCAGAGGTAAGATGTCAGGGTGCTAGATACACATTAGCTAATTATATGGTCCTAATGAAGATGATACTTCCCCCTTAAATAATCTTTGTCTAGCCTTGGTAGATTTTGAAGCCCCCTTGATATTAGGTGATGAGTTTAATGTCCTCCTGAATAATAAGATAGACAGATCCTCCCCTAGACCCCAGATCACGGCACCATGAATTAAAGCCTATTTATCTGTAATGCTAAAATAAATTATCTGTGTGATGTTTGGCGGAAAAAATGGGTGAGGCGAGGGAGTATTCTTTCTATAGTAAATACACCGGCCATTACTCCAGAATTCATTATATTTTTATCGAACTTCCAGAATTAGAGATAGTAAGGTCAATAAAATATTTATCTATTCACATTTTGGATCATGGGGCGATAGCCTAAAAGCTAAAACTTCCTTCGGAGTCCATTCTGAGTAGGTGGACCCTGAATAGGAGACTTCTCTTGCAGCCTTTAATCCCTGACATGATAATAGGGAAACAGCCATATATTCTGTTAGCATAACCTGGATTCGGCTCCTATATATGTAGTCTGGGATGCCTTTAAGGCTTGGTTGAGAGGGACTTTAATGGGTGCTGCCGGGCCTGGGTCAGATTGGGAACAAAGGAGATGGTTGATCTAGGGGAACAACTAGCAGTGGCAGAGACAGCTTTAAAGGCTGGACAGGCGACTGATGGGGAGAAAGAATCTCTAATAGCAAAGGTCGAGGGTCTGCAGTTGAAGCTTAGACTGAAAACTGAGGAAACCGTGCTCCAGAAGTGGGAGGTAAGCAAAATGAGGGATTTTGATCAGGGCAAGAATTGTGGCAAACTTCTCGCCATGAAGAGTAGATTGGATAGATTTTGTAACTACATTAGCAAGATTAAAGTTGGTAGCCAATTTATAGAGGTTAAAAGGGATATTGAGCAGACATTTGTGGAATTTTTTCAAGGCTTATATTGTGAGGATTTACTGGTTGAGGAAGATGTCATAGATCCGTGGCTTTCTGAGAAAGAGCTTCCAATCTTAAATCTGGATAGCCAAAAAACCCTAACCTAAGTTATTGTAGGGAGTGAAATACACGCCATCCTTAATAAAGCCAAGAAAGGGAAAGCGGCAGGAGCCGACGCAATTCCAATTGAGGTTTATATGTTAATAATTGATCAAATGATCCCGATCTGGCTAAAATTGTTTAATGAAATCCTTTTAGGCATTTCCTCCTTGCCAGATTCGTGGAGTGAGGCTGTCATTACCTTGATTCTGAAGCCCGGGAAGGACTCAACCAAATGCCAGTCTTAATGACCATTATCATTATTAAACTGTGATTATAGGATATTTGCAGCGATTCTGAAAGCTTGACTTAGCAGGATAGTGGGGTTGATAATTCATGAAGATCAAAAGGGTTTCTTCCCGGGCAGACAGATTCTGGACTGGTTTATTCCCTAATTGGATCGCGTGATTTGGCCACCACGCTGGGTGTACCTCTCTCAATTATCACTGTTGATGCATCAAAAGCCTTTGATCGAGTTAACTGACACTATTTAAAAAGGACATTGAAGGCTTTTGGTTTTGGCAACTTGTTCAGAGAAGTCCTTAAGAAAATATATAAAGTTCCCAAGGCCCAGATATTGGTTAATGGCAATCTTACCGCAGTGGTCACAATTCAGTGTGGTATGAGGCAGGGGTGCCCATTATCCCCCAATCCTTTTGATTTGTATATAGAGCTTCTGGCTCAAAGTCTAAGGCAGAATGATAAGAATGCCCCTTTCATATCTAATGGGTTCACTAGATAGGGAGCATTTTATGCAGACGACCTGATTTTATTGTTATCTAACGTCAATTCTACCCTATCCGAGTTACTGGCTGAAGTCCAAGTTTTGGAAAAATGTTGGGCTATGAAGTTATTAGCGATAAGACAGAGATCATGGCCTGGAACATGTCAGCTCAGGGAGCGAGGCTCTCCAAGCAAATAAGATACCTGGGAGTAACTATAACTCAAGATCTAAGAAGTATTCTTAAAAATATTTGGAAAAAGTTTCAAGAGAGGTGGAGGTTTTATTGAAGAGGTGCCAGAGTACGCTTTTATCTCATTATGGGAGGGTCAATCTGATTAAAATGTGTGTACTCCCTAAATACGCTTACCTTTTTAACAACATCCCCTTGAAATTTGATAAAGGTGAATTACTTAAAATACAGGGCAAGATCTCCTCTTTTACCTGGGCAGCTAAAGGGATCAGGTTGTCCTCTAAGAAACTAAGATGGAAATTGTAACACAGAGGTATGGGACTACCAGATCTTCAGTCAACTAAAGAATTGTAGGATGCGACTTCTCAGGCCAGCGAATTTCTTAATCGGTAACCTGTTTAAAGCTATGCTGTTGGACTTAAATGAGGTAGGCTTCATGTACAAATTTGGCGCTCCTAAAATATTTTCAAAAGTCAGCCTGAAGACATTGCATATGGTGGGCAAACTTGGGTCGTATTGTCGGATCTGTTTGGGATTGCCCTATTACAGTGAATGGGCTCCAGTTTGGGATTCTCCAGGACCTCCAGATTGTCTCTTAGATGCTTTAGTTCAACCATTAAAAGAGGAGGGGGTTACACACTGGAGGGACATTGTGGACAGTAATAAATGTTTCTCCTTGGATTTCTGGAGCAACCTTACTAGTGGAGCTCTATCTAGATTTAACCCCTTCGATGCATGTGACAAGGTCAACTCGTCATGGGTGTTACCTGCGCTGTGCGTTTGACGAGTTGACCTTGTCACAAAACAAGGGATTTTTACAATTGCAGCTCAGCACGGGAATTTGCTGTAGCAATGATGCGGTTAAGTACTACCAAATGTAATCTTGGCGTAAGAGTCAATATTGGTCCTTTTTTGAGGACAATTCCATGGAAAATGAATTACAAGATCCGACTGTGAAAAAGAAGGAAGTAGGACAGTGGTATCACCATCTTCTTGCTGCAGCGAACAGGAAGAAGGATCATCCATACCTGGTCTGGGAGAGGTGCTTGCTGAGCGGAGTGCTGAAAAATCTTTGGCAATTATCCCTAGACTTAGTATACCCAATGATCAAATCTGCAGCACTTAGGAGAAATCACTTTTTTACACTCCATAGGATATTTTGGTCCCCACTCAAACTCTCCAAATTGAAGGGCAATGGAGAAGCATGGTGTGTGAGATGTTGTGCCCTGAAGGCGGATGACATACACATATTCATGTCCTGCCCCGCAATTAAAAAATGTTGGGGCAATGTGGGTAAGACCTAGTCCGATGTTCTGGGTATGGAGATTGAGGTAAGCCCTTTTCTGATAATTTTTTGGGATTGTATTGAAGCCTGAAAGGACGCTGAGTTTCTCTGGGTTACAGAATAAATTGGTGTTTTACTTGGTCCTTTTAGCAGGGAGATTTGTAAGTTATGGAGCTAGGGGAGTGCCCCCACATGGAGAGCTTGGTGGAAGGAAGTAAGATACTTTAGAGACTTGGACCGAAAGGTTAATGAATCTCGATCCAGATCAGACATTGGGTTATTTTGGAATTTGATAGACCATTCAGATTATGATTACATTATTTTAGAGTGTCCAATGATTTTACCTGTTGGTCAGCTCATGATGTGTGGCGCTGCTGGGCTTCGCAAGAACCTCAGCTGAGACTGGACCCCATGATACGAGCAACAGGGGTGGACTAGACTGAGAGGTTGCTTCATGTACATAGGTCATATGAGGAAAAGAAAATAAAAATATAAAAAATTATAAAAAACATTGGAAAAGCTTCACCCTTAAAGAACACAAGCTTAGGTTTCCAACTCCACTCAATCTAGTGGAGGTAAACTCACTTTTTCTTGCAGAAATATCCTGCAGCTGGAAAAGTGTGAGTGGGGTCTGCAGTTTGTCTATCTAGTTATTCCCACTACCACACAGGAATGAACTTAGCCATAAGCAGCCACAGGAAAATGCTGAAGTGTCTGAGTCACATATATTCTCTACCTTAAAAGTTTTAGTGTAAGGATCAGGATTTTTTCAGTGGTCGGGGAAAGCAGCCACATACCAAGAAACTTAATAGCTCAAAGATGCTGGAGTGGGGCAATTAGTGGCCATCAATGAAAGTGGGGATAGATTCCCAATGCCATGCAAATGTCATTTGTTCAGTCATTCTCATGTGTATTTCTCGATGTACAAAGGCATCTTTATCAAATCTCTTTATTTGAGTGGTTACTCTGGGTTCCTCTGGACTGGGTGGCAGGTAATTTAATCATCTGAACAATTGGGGTATGCTTGATACCTTCCAATTATACATGCACTTCCTTACAAATGAGTTGACATATATGACATTTCAGTGGTCAACTATAATGTCTAGTCATTTGAACTAAAGAGAATAAAAGTCAAACTCATAATGTGGGGTAGCAGCAAAATTATCTCTACTCACATTGGAAACAAATCTGGAATATTAGGTGTAGAAAGAAATTGTAGAAACTAAAAAATGGGTGATGCTGATATCTTGGAATGTAGCCACACAAAGCCATGTTGAATTGCTTTGCTAGTCGGCTACCAGCATAACACATGGCTATACAGATTAGGCAGAGAATATGTGAGAACTTTATAATGACTTACCATTGTAGTTTCAGAAATTTCAGCCAAGCATAACCCCTAAAACTGTTCCGTAATGCTCAAGAAAGAGCACTGAACAGAAATAAAAAATGACAATCCTACCAGTGTGGAATAATGTGTATCCATCTGTTGAAGGAATATGGGTATGAATCCGTAGCAATGCCCTAAATCTAAGGACATAGAAGCTAGTTTAAGGGCTAATGGAAATAGCCTCTCCCAGAGCTCACATAGAAAAAAGCAGCCAAAGTCTTAACCAGGGGCACTTGTCTACTGTTGCACCTACTGTCGTGTGTTGGGATATATAGAAGACCCTGAGGAATGAGATAGCTGTGTCCACTTGAATGAATTACGCTTGCCACTAGTGATTGGTCATTACATTCTGGGCAAGCCATTTTATCTCTTAAAGCAATAGCTTGGATTTTAAGAAGGTTTTATGAATGTTTGGAGGCTTGGACCTCAGGAATGAAGGTATAGCATTGTTCTTACAGTTGCAGGGAATCCCAGCAAATAGAACTTTCTGACAGGTATTTAAAGAAGCAATTCTGAAGATATGGGATTTTGTTTAATCAGCCACTTTTTGAAAAAGTAAATGTGCTGCTATGAAATAATAACTGCTTTGAACAACACAATAACTTCTCAATCTGTTTTTAGAGAGATTCTCTGGGCAGGTATTTCTCGGTTGACTGTATTGCTTTCAACCTAGTGACTGGTTTTAAGAATCACGCTAAGCTGAAAATACTGTTATATTTTAGTAACAAAGATTGACCTTTGATATAAATTCACCCCAATTTGTCTTTTTTTACAGTTTACCCTTTTCATATTTAATACATATTATGGTATTGCCATTATTACACTTTGTTATTTTTACCTAAATTCAAAAGCGAAAATCTTTCTTATGTATGAACTAATTTTGGTGTTCTTTTTATATCTCTTAATGTACCAATTGCAATTTAGTTGGGAGAATCTTTGTTGGATCTGCCAAACTACCAGGGATAACTCCTAAAACATCAAACACACCTATATACTTATTAGAAACAATGTTACTTTCTATTTGTGGGGGCTCAGCCACTGCTCACATTAAGATCGTAGCAGCTCTCCTTGATAATATATTAATCTGGTGTACTACAATGGTAGCGTACATAAAGTTAAGAAGAACTGAGGGGCATATTATCAAGGGGGTTTATCTCTGCTTTTGGCTTTAAAAGCCAAGAAAGCAGAGATAAAATTATCTCCCTATTACCTAGCTGTCGCTAACACCAGTTAGCGTCAGCTAGTAGGAGATAGCGACCATCTTGGGCCCCACTTTGCATGTCAGAGAAATTTATCACTAATGACATGCAAAGTGGGCGTGCCAAGATGTTAGCGACTGGAAACAGTCGCTAACATGGCTATCTCCTATTACCAACTTTTGGAGATATTCGCGCTAAGCGCAAATATCACCAAAAGCTAAAACCTGCCCTGAGCAGTTCTTAGCCATGTTATCCAATGGGAGTTGGATAACATGGCTAAGAGCATTAGCTCGGTAATGCATGAATATCGCTGACTTTTCAGCGATATTCATGCATTGCGGCCGATTTTTATCGCATTTGTGATAAACCTTGGTAATACCAAGGTTTATCTGCGATAAAATCACCTCAGGTCGGCGATAAATTTTTGTCTCTAACCAAGCAATAGCGATAATTATCGCTATTGCTTGGTAATATGCCCCTGAATTTTTTAACTTTGACCAATACTATTCAGGCCTAATTTAACAAATACCTCCTTCTTAAGTGAACAGTTTGACAGCATAGGAGTGCATTGATTTGTGAAGAGTATGGCGTTCTGGGGGGCATTTATGATACGCGTGATGATTGAAAGGCAAGTGTACTGTTTACTGATCCTGGTGTTTGAATTTTCAAAAAATGTATGTTACGCGCAGTGGGGTAACAATAACCTGCATCCACTGTGGTGCAGAATAGGCCCCCTCAGGCCCTGTGCATGGGTGGCAGGCCCTGGCTTGAGAGCTCCTGACTGGATCCGGAGTATGGAGTCCCCCTACATTTACTTTAGAGGAGGCCCCCAGCAAGCTTGGATATGCCTCTGGTTACGGGCAGTCCTAATGTGGAACTTCAAAGTGGGGTTGCCCTTGATTTTTTCCATCAAACCCTATATGATGCAAAAAGTAGTGAATCTGCACCTGTAGATTTATGTCTACATGCAGGCTAGATTTACTACTTTTTCCTATTCACCAAAGTGCCCTGTGGTAGATTTGGAAACTTTTCCATGTGCATATTACCAGGCATACTAGTGGAGAGGTCAAGTGACTTTAAATAAAGTCTCATATACCATAGTGCGGAGTTCTCCAAAGCAGAGAAGTCCATACAGAGGAAATGTAGGCCTAAGTGCAAATGAACACTCTTTTTCTCATTGTGTGAAGACATTTGTACCATGGAGAAAAACTTTCACGTACACCCCACCAAATATGGGGATGATCCATTCCCCTTCTCACACTGCTAGGGAAAATATGCCATCCCTGTGCATCAGAAAATATCATCCTTTTCAAGAGTGTAAAAGTAGGTAAAGGAACCACACTGTTGAATGACCACTTCTCATTATTTGAGTGGGATTAACAAGTGAAGAAATCCCCACAATCGTGACACACATTTTGATGCTCAAAAATGAGTTTACTATTCATTCATAATGCCAGAGTTTTTAGCATTTCATTTATTCTGGCCATGTACTATTTTCTATTGATTATAAGAAATAATATACTCAGTATTATGCATAATATTTCTCTGTTTTCTAAACCTTTTTATTCTCTTTTTTATTATTCATCCTTTTTTCCTCATTCATTTTAATAGATTTTCGTAAATTTGTTTAGCACAATTTGTACATGTAGTTTCTTTAAGTATCGTCTTGTCTCTTGGGCCAAGCTATCAAAACTAAGCCAATCTTATATTCGATTATACCCATTTACCACTTTGGACTGGAATAATAGACATGCCCAGATATACTCGCTTAACACACCTTTGTATGTGATTGAACACTATGAATTGTTGTTCTGATCATCATAAAGTCTATTTCATATTTAAAATATGACCATACATTTTTTGCAAGGAAGATTTGCAATCATTCCAACCTCTATTAAGCGTTCTGCCAATTTACAGATTGCTTTGATGGTGAAAATAATGGACTATCATTTTTATCTTTTTTAGATACCAACACTGAATCCCTCACTCAAACACATGTGTTGTGTTAGGTGGCTTTGCCATAGTGTCCATTTGGTGCATGTAGTTTAGTTTTTTGAATTAGCTAACAGTGGGTGATTTTGCATTACCATGAACTTTAAGAAAATAGTTAAAAAAATATCAAGGCATTTAATTTCATAAAAAAAACATACTCTAGCATGGCAGAACAAAATGAATGTTATGCCAGTGACAAAAAAATCGGGCCAATATTTGAACAACTGTACTAATAAACATTGATCCACACAGGTGGTACCACAATGTAATGTACAACAACTGAGAGTAATATTTTGCAATGAATAGGTGTGAATTGCCCATATAGTACTCCTAGCTTACTCCTCAATTTCAGGAGTGCTACTTGCCTACTCTTAAGTTACTTCTGGGCACAATATACGAAGGTAAATCTGCATGTGAAGTCATGAGTTTTTTAAATCTATTGTCTATTTACATATAACTATTTTTTTAAGTAGGGACATCTGCTAAGCATGTATTGTATAATGTGACTTTGACAGTTTTTTCTGCCTATTTATATTATTTATATGTTTATTAATTTTAATATTTTTGTAAAGTGATGTATTTGGGTGTATGCAAAATTGAATTTGACTCCTTAATTTAGCTTTATTTTTTATTTCATGTGTTTTTCTTTTAAAATATTTAGCAATGTAGTGTACATGATTATCAGCAATGAGTGCAATAATATGACAGTGCTTTCCTCATATGTATTTTTACCTAGTTAGGACCGGGCTTTGTGCTGGCAGTGCTATTCCCTGCCTCCCTTTGTTTTATATGCAGTACCTGCGAATGGCCAGTAACGTGAATGGCTTAGTCTAAGGCTGATCTGTACTTGAATGGATGTGGGTGTACCTTTAGTGTAACTTAACTGAATTGCAACTTATTTACCCTTCTGTAGAACTCGTAACATACTTCTAGAATTCACAAGCACTAAAGTAGTACATCTTTGTGAATCAGGCCCATTGTGAATTTGGGCTAAGGTATAGGGCAGGCAAAGATGGAAAATTCTTGCAACTCCTAAGTGAATTGCACTTAGTGCTATGTGAAGAAGCATTACTGGAATACACATACTTACAAATACCTTTGTGATTTTGCCTTTTCCAGAGTAAATCAGGATTACTTGTGGTGTATTTATTGATTCCTCCTGAAATCCAGGGGTACTACAAAGTAAGGGCACAATGACACTTGTAATATGGCGGTACACTGTATTACAAATACTATCAGCCATAGGACATGTGTCTTATGGTGGAGGGGAATTATTCCATTTGCAAAAATGCAAATAAGAGCATACATCTTTTTCGAATGGGTTGAATCTATAGGGCATGCACCATAGTGAATTGCACTTAGTAGTACTTGCAGTACTACCTCAGGTACTCAAAAGGGCCTGGATTAGGCTCCATGTTATTCGAGCCAAACAGCTCAACTTACGTCAGAAAACACTGCTAATGGGAAATACTCTCAAAACCTGGTTAATGAGATTCTATCACACTGCATCGATTCAACCTGTTTCACATTGCATCGATTCAACCTGTTAACTATGATTTTGGGATTAAATAAAGTAGTACTTCTGTAGTACTCTTTAAGTACACTTACAATACTTTGGAAATCATCCCCCAACATATAAAATTGGAATATTAAATAAATATGTATATACAATTAGTGCAAATCAAAAGGACTATGCCCTCTTTGCATTATTTCGAGTAAGGAGTAGTATGTTTCAGCAGTGATTCCCAACGCTTTTAGGAGTGCGTAAATGAGTACTCATGTAGCAATTCCACACATATTTGTGAGTTTTAATGAATCACCTCCATAACTAATACACGTGACGTCACAGTATGGTATAAATTGCATTTGAAGATCCTGAGTGTAATATGCTATTCTTCACCATTGGGTGATGAAGGGGACGGCCCTCCCCTTAACGAAGGACATAGCTGGCAATAGAAACTCTGAAGTTATGGATATGCCAGATCATACATTGAAAAGCGACTTTGGCACTGTTTGGCAAACCTGCTTCAAAAAAATAATCATTCAGATATAATATAATATAATTCAATATCATGTCATGTCATATAATACCATACAATATAATATGTCATGTGATATAATATAATATAATATAATATAATATAATATAATATAATATAATATAATATAATATAATATGATATAATATACTATAATATAATATAATATAATATAATATAATATAATATAATATAATATAATAAATAATATAATATAATATAATATAATATAATATAATATAATATAATCCATATATTCGAATTTACTGCACTTGATACGTAATTTGTCTCATAAGATGCAGGTGGCAACAACAACAACAACAAAATAATGCTGCTAGACATGGTGCATCACAGCCGTTGCTCTTATTTAATTTTCCCTCTGCTTTGTCCCTCGGAATCCGCCCTTACACGGCCCCACAGCCCCACCACGGACAGCGGCTGGTGCAGCATAAGTTACATTTGCATACTGCATTTCCCAAATAATTTGCCCTTCCGTTGCTATGCATTGGTAGCAGCCCTGACATCTGTGAAGCACAACAGATTGGTTTGGTGGCTTTTAATATGATTCCAAAGCAGATATTTCACAGGAAACATGGGAATATTTCCAAACTTCACAATTCTCTGCAAAATATAAGGTGCATATTAGCAAGAACCTCGTTAAAATTATCGCCGTTTTAGCGGCAGGAAACTGCAGCTAAAACGGCGATAATGGGCTTGCTAATATTCGTTGTAGAATTCCAATAGAAGCCCAGGTTAGATGTGCAGGACATCTAACCTGGACTTCTATTGGAATTGTATGACGCATATTAGCAAGCCCATTATCGCTGTTTTAGCGGCAGGAAACTGCCGCTAAAATGGCGATAATTTTAACGAGGTTCTTGCTAATGGGCCCCCAAGTTTTTATGTCACTGCACATTGAGACAAAAAAGAGCAAAAAAATGACATTTAGTAGAAATGCAGTGTGAATAGATACAATGGCTTACACTGGCCGAAGTCTTGCATGGGTCACGCTGCCCACCCTCCTACTGACTTCCCTACCATATACTAATAATTTCGATATTATTCTCCGTGCATTATCAAATATGATTCATACCATGTTCGTTTTTTCACACCCCTTAGTTCTAAATGAAAGTATTTAACCGAAACTTGGATGGAAGGAGTTAAATCAATGCATTGAAATAAAATTCACCTAATACTCCTTTGAACCAAATATAGAGCTGTTTTCCTCGGTCCCGATATTGTAACATCCATTTTTGCGACGGAAAGAGCAGTGTTGTCTCATGTCAGCTACGTATTACTGTAGCAATAACAAGGACATTGACCTTTGCACCCCAGTACTGCAAGTGCAGCTATATACCTTTATGGGTACACTGGCTTTAAATAAAGTGTTCTGAACCTAATCTTGTATTCACTAGAATGACAGAAAAATATGTAATACGAAAGATGGATCAAAAATAGTTTAACAAAACAGTTACAAACTTACAGTGGCACCGAATGTAAGAACCATTCGGGTAGACCAGAAGCCCTCATATTTAAATCACCATCGTCTGTGGAAGAAAACAGTGTACTCGAGGCAAAATACAATATGGCTTCTGCATGAATCAAGGCAGCACATGTAATCCAATAACTATCACCACTGTGTTTTTTTCCCTCTTCCCGTTGGCACCTCATCATTCACTACCATGAATAAACATCACCCAGTTCCATTTATCATCCTCCATGTGTAATGCCCCTCGTGGTGTTTGCATCTCATCGGTTTTGCAGATGTAGCTGTCATTCTTGGAGTTTTTGTAGCGTTAGCTTTCGCCAGGGGCACTTATCAGTCGATGGTCATACACACGTGTCTCACAATCTCTTCCTTCAACGCTTTTCTATGATGTGTATCGAGTTCTCCTTTCCAAGAATCTAAAATTACATTTAAAGAACGTGTGAAGACATGCGGATGTGACACAGAGGCATTCCTTATTACACAGATAACTGCTTTCATTAAAGATAAACAGGATGCTTCATCGAATGCACTGCTTCCAATAATAAATATGGGGGCATATTATCAAGGGGGTTTATCTCCGCTTTTTTGCTTTAAAAGCCAAGAAAGCGGAGATAAAATTATCTCCCTATTACCTAGCTGTCGCTAACACCAGTTAGCGACAGCTAGCAGGAGATAGCGACCATCTTGGGCCCCACTTTGCATGTCAGTGATATTTATCACTAATGACATGCAAAGTGGGCGTGCCAAGATGTTAGCGACTGAAAACAGTCGCTAACATCGCTATCTCCTATTACCAACTTTTGGAGATATTCGCGCTAAGCGTGAATATCTCCAAAAGATAACACCTGCCCTGAGCAGTTCTTAGCCATGTTATCCAACGGGAGGTGGATAACATGGCTAAGAGCATTAGCTCGGTAATGCATGAATATCGCTGACTTTTCAGCGATATTCATGCATTGCGGCGATTTTTATCGCATTTGCGGTAAACCTTGGTAATACCAAGGTTTATTTGCGGTAAAAATCGCCTCAGCTCAGCGGTAAATTTTTGTATCTAACCAAGCAATAGCGATAATTATCGCTATTGCTTGGTAATATGCCCCATGGTTCCTAGGAAACGCAATGTCAAATGATGTCCAGCTGATAGACTAAGGGTAATATGTACAAAGAAGTGGCGGAGTGAGGCGTTAGCTGCCATGGCTTAACACCTCACTCCGCCACTTTAGAAACGCAGGGTTACACCATATTTACAAGGATATGGTGCAGCCTCGAGTTTCCCCCTGTGCTGGAGTTACATTTAGGAGCTTAGCGCACCATAGGGCAAGGGTGTCTGCGTGCAGGGGAAGATTGTTAATGTGTAGGAAAGTGTCCTTTCCTGCACATAATAGCAATCTTTAAATGCTGTTTGGCCACTCGTATGTGTGCTGCCTAATGCAGTATACATGGAAGTTACAAAATGTCAATTTTTATGTAAAGATTGTTTATGTGCAGGAAGGGACACCTTCCTGCACATAAACAATACAAGGCGTTTAGTTGTATCCATGTGTACTGCACAGAGCAGCACACGTGGAAAAAACTAAAACGAGGAGAAATAAAAGCATTTCTCCTCGTTTCACCAAGTTAACACCCCGCTCTTAATTCTGGCACTGTCTAATATTTATGTCACCCTTGTAAATTGGGGGCAGTGTCAAAATCAATGGGTGTTGCAGTGGAATGCCTAATACATCGCTGGATGCATAGTAATGCCCATGCTCCACCCATGTATTCCCTACCCAATGCAGTGTTAGGCAATTGCCTTGCATTGCTTTTTTTTTTCAAAGCCACGCAAGAGTACTCAAGGTGGCCATTGTCTGCCTTTATACATTTTTTACAAGCAGTGTGTGTCGAGCCTATGCCCAAAAAAGTAGTACATCACAACACAAAATGTTAGTACATTTAGGCCTAAATGTCTCTTTAATCCAATTTAAAGTACTCAATTTACCAAACTTAGAAATTATGGAAAGCTGTAACAGCATTGTCAGAATTTGAACACATTATTTTCACTTCCTTGTTTGTGCTGTGGATTTTTAACTTACAGAGCTCTGCCAATGGAATTATTTGAGTGGACACAGGTGCAAGGTTTAAAGTGCAAATGCCTTGCATAGGGGGTCTTTGACGCTCACATTTTGTTGGGTTTGTCATACAAAATTGGGGTGGATTTGCAAGATTAAGGTTGTGAATAACTGCTACAGAATATTTACCTTCCAATTGTTCTCTCTTTTGGTCCCTTCATCTTCTATTTGGTCCACACACAACAAACAGTTCGTTTTCTTTGTGTTACTCTAGAAGAACTTGCTTTTATGCAAATAAAGCCTTCTATTTGTGTCTATCACAATTGTGTTCATCATTTTTTATTTAGTGTACAATAATGTTTGCAGTGACATTAGAATGCAAGAATATGTGTGGGCAGTCTTGTTTTCAGGGCTTATTTTTTGTAGATTCCAGTTGTGTTTTCTTAGTGTTTTTCAAACCTTTTAAAATCAGTGCTAACCAGTGATATTCAGCTGCCTAACCCCCAGAAATAGACAGAAAGTTTGTTTTTCCAGTGATCACAAAATAGACTTATGTTAGACACCTCTAAGCATACAATGTCTCTTCACAGCACTCTCACTCACAGTTCATTACCCTCCCTCATATTTCAGTGCCACTCACACTCACTCTGTCAAAATCATGTGGTTTACAGGAATATTAACGGATTAAAAAAGTAAGAGTGCTATATTCTGATGTTTTAATAAACACATTCCTGACCAGAGTTTGGGATTCATTCACCTACTTCTTACTGAATAATATGACATTGTGGGGGTGGTAAAGCCTGACAGTAACTTAGTACCTTGGAAACCTTTAACATTTTGAATGACACCAGATTGATGTATAACCCTTCATTCTATGGCACATGAAACTTGATGAAGCATGCTCATCATTTCCTTTCTGCACTCTTCAGGTGCTGCTACTGTTGAGTATACATTCATAGCTGCCAATTGGCACATTGGCAAATGTCTCACTTTAAGTCAGTCCTTACCTTTTAACAGACATTGCATTACACTCTGGGACATGACATTTTGTTTTTAACATTGTAACGATGGGCTCAAAAACACCAGCATAAAAGCACAGTTGGGTAAAAAGCCAAGCTAAGCAGACAGTGTCGCACAAAAAATTAGACATCTTGCAGCTATGATTTCTTTTGATATGGGTACAGACATTTATAATGTTTTCACCACTGTCCCGTGTACATGGTGACAACACTCTTTTCACAGGTAGCTGTTGCTACACCTTGTATTAAATGCTTAATGCCTGGGGTGTTTAGCTGCAGACCTGCTATCAGTACTGACTTGTTAGCAAAGGGGGTTGATGTATCAAAGGGGTTTACAAACTCTATACTGGCCAGGATTCTTTTAAACCAGCCATTTCACCAAAAACTGAACCCTACCAAAATAACAAATATAATTTAAATATTCCCAGATTCTCTAAATTGTATTAAATAGTTATATCATGCATAAAAACATGCTTCTAAACCCTGCATCTTCAATCCAAGCACACAAAACTGAAAGAAACAAACGGAAGAAGAGACACTATTTTAGTGACTTTCCTAAACAACAAAATTCAGGCAGAATAACCTTAGACTAGCCTTCTTGATGCTACCTTGCATAACAAAATTACATTGTATTGGCTCCTTCAGCAGGAAATAAAAATGTTTCATTCTTTCTCACTTTCCTTTATTTGGGTGACAATTTAGTTTGTAGTTGTGCAGGTGTATATCAGTGTTTATATGTTTACACTGATGAGGGCTGCTTCAATTTCAACATAGTGTTCTTAGTTATTAGGGGTTTAAACCTAAAACAGGATGTGTTTGCTTCACCACACTATTATTCCTATCCCGAAGCAAAAATTAATCTCTAGCTTTAGTCAGACGATAGATTTTGAAACGTGTGTTTTTTACTACACTGATTTTTTTTACATACTTGTATTTTATAACCTTGAATATTACATTATTTTTACATAAATATATATATATATATATTCACTGAAAAAAACATAGGTTTCAGGCCTTATATAGTTAGGAATTAGCATTTAAAAAACCTTTAAAATTCACTCAAAAAACTATACGTTTTAGGGGTGTTATAGTTAGCTGGACATTTCACTCATACAAAACCATGAAATTGCTCCTATATAATTAGTTGTACTAACTTTATTTCGCGCACCCGCAATCCACTGCTGATGATGTCACATATAACATCATTCATGACATGGTCAGTGACATCTCTGATGACATCTCAAATGACATCACTGATGACATCAGTGATGACATCATCCACGTGACAATCACAAACACCTTTTCGTACACTAGAAAAATCTTTCATCACTCTTTGTAAAATACAGAGTATCATATTTGAATCCATTGTTACTGCAATACAAGTATCTAAAAACCCACTCAGTGATTCATAGATGTATACACACATCTAATCACTTACCTGTAGATTCACTCATACATGCTGTCAATGAACAATCGAACACTATCAAAATTACTTATACACCTAAATCGACATTACACACCAGCACACATCCTATTCACATATGAAGTTATCTTACTCACTTAGGCAAACAATGGATCATACTTACATATTTACCTAGCTACACACTTATACACTTATACAAACACAACTTCATCTATTCATTTAGATAATAAGTCATACTTAGTGAATTATAAAATCATTATTACAAGTATTAAGTTATCCACACAGTCACTCACACAATCATTGAGTCTTATGTATACTTATTTATATACAACAACTGACACATACACTGCCTTTTATTTTTCTAGTTTGTTGGACATGTACCATTGAGAAATATATTTGCTCATCACCACACCCATAAAGATATTCACTCACCCAAACAACTGTTAGAACATGTAGTTTTAACTTCATATATCTAGTGAATCAACTATTCACACATCTTTGGGCAGTCACACACCCCCCACCGAACCCCACACACACATTCACTCTCCCATACAAATACTCAGTTAACTAATCAATAACTAATATAGACTTTCACATAGCTAGTAATTAACTGGAGAACTAGTTAACACAACAACTGACAAAGTGATACAGATATTCAAACAGTTTTGTCACTATCCACTATATTTAGTGAGACACTATAAATTGGTCAAGTAAACAGTCAATTACACTGCTACTAAATCCTCCATCCAAATATTTATTTTTATATATCCACTCATTCTTCAATGCAAATTGCTATATAAATAATGCATATTTAAATAACAAAGCAAACCATATATTTCCTGATTTTGCCTCTAGCACACTGGAATCGAATCCCAAGAGACGATGCAGACCCAAATCGTGCTGAATTTCTTTATTTTTCAGTTACTCGCCCAACACCACCGCCATGACGCGTTTCGGTCCCCCTCGGACCTTCATCACATGACACATCACACGGGCAGATCAACACCATTTAAAGTGACAGTGCAGTTTCAAACATAATGGATATGGAGGAAAGACTCAGTTCCTGCGTAAATGCATTACTAACTGTGAAATACAGTGCATATAGGCTTACACATTTTGCATAAACATCCTGTGCAAAACTAGCTGATAAATACAGTACATATAAAGTGCAAAATGTGCCAGATTCATGTGCAAATTGCAATTTTGGTAAACATTCACAATAAATATTTACATAACCGAGTAAAAAACATCAATAAATAATTATATTCATTATTTATGATAAAAACATCCCATTACTAAAATCAACCAGGTAAAAGGAACTTTCTAAAATATATGCATGATTAAAAAATCTATTCTAAAAAGTCCTTTATGGCTGCATCAATAATGAGTGTATTCTAAGCACATGATAAAAATCTTGTTTAGCCACTAATCCACGCAGGAACATTGGAGTAATTATTCATAAGTATAGCCCAAGTGGGCATGCTCCTAATCATCCACAAGAAGAATATATATCAGAACAGTGTGTTCACACCCTAAAACCAAAATTAACCTAGTGAAAATAAGTGAAAGTATAAAATACTTAAAATTGATTCTTTTTGTGAGCGGCATAACGACTTATTCATTGTAGATGGACATAGGAAGATATATACAGATTTAAAACACACCATAATTCTCAGATATAGATTATAAAAACGTATAAAAATCTTCTGTTGAATTCAAACCATTCGGACTCTTAGTGTCCATCTCAAAAATGTATTTTGTTTCCAATCTTCTTAATCTAGCATTTCTATCCCCTCCGCGCCTCAGGGGTGGGATGCAGTCAACTACATAGTATTTCAACAGATCAGAGTTCTTAGCGTGAGCTGCTGAAAAATGGCGAGCCACAGGGTATGATTCATCCCCATTTTTAATAGCCCGTAGATGTTGTAGAACTCTCTTATGACACTGGGGTCTAGTGTTCCCTACATATTTCAATCCGCAGGGGCACTCCAATACATATATTGCATATTCTGTCTTGCACGTTTGGGCGGGTCTGGGGTGGGTGCCCTGTTCGATTTTGGCCGCCATCTTGGAGTGGGGTGAGTGGATTGAGGCGTCTCTACCTAACAGCGCTTTAGTGCGCATGAGCCGCCTGGGAACACCTATTTAAAGTTCCTCCCCTAGCGCAGCGGGATCACACAGCGGGCGTGTCCTCGCGTGGCCGGAGTCGTGCCAGAGTCCTGCCCATCTGCGTCCGTCCGCGCTAAGGACACGCTGGACGTCGCGGGATTCTGGTTAACAACTACTATTCCATCTTAGTGCCGCCATGCTGACATATTCGCGGGAGTGCCAGTTTGCTATCGGTCAGGTAAGTCGTAGTTGTACCCTTCCACCGGTACATCCATTGCGAGGCCCGTACCATTGCCCTTGTAATGGGTGGGCTCTTGACTCTCCGAGTCCTCTCCCTAGGATTAACTCCCCGGCGACCCGCCGCTCTACAGATTTCCCTTCCTCCTTGCGGATCCTGAACCTGAATGTCAGGTCAGCGCTGAAACATTATCAGAACATCTTTGACCTTATTGAGGAGGAAGCTCCGGACATATTTGCCATGACTGAAACCTGGCTTCAGGATGCGGATACTGCTATTTTAAATCTAGCCTGCCCACCCGGCTATTCTATGTACACCTTGAATAGATTGTCCAGAGGTGGGGGTATAGCTTTAGTAGTAAGGTCCACTTATTCCTGTGTCTGGAGTGCCCTAAATATCCCTGGGTGTGAAAGTGCCTTGTTCAAGGTCTCTGTCAGCCCTGAGTTTACGCTTTCCGGGATGGTCGTTTATCGTCCGCCCGGCAGCGATGTGGTGTTTAGAAATGCTTTCCCCGACATTGTTGGCCCTTTGGTCGCAGACTGTGCCAACTTCTCCATCATGGGTGATTTGAATCTGCATTTCGACACCCTCTCAGGCCTGACAGTGCGCTCCATCTCCTCTGACCTAGAGGCCTTTCAACTTCCCCAGTTGGTCTCCCAGCCCACCCTTTCGGGGGGGCATATTTTAGATCCCTTGTTTACCAATATGCCGGGGACTAAAATCACCTCTATTTTACCGGTGGAATGGACAGACCACTTCTTGGTGTCCATTCTTTGCCCTGTCTCAGCCACCCCCTCCATCTCCTCGGCTAGACAGGTACAGAAGAGGGCCTGGAAGAAACTTAGGTTAGAAGATTTTCATCTTCTTCTACTAGAGGAGCCGCTGGGTCCTTTGACGGATGTAGAAAAGGGGTATGACCTCTTCTGTTCCTGGATCACTAGGGCCTTGGACTCTCTGATACCCATTGTATCGACTAAAATCAACTCTAGAGAGTCGAGTCCCTGGTACGATGGCGCCCTTCGTGCCCTGAAGGGTGCCTGTAGACGGGCTGAGAGGGCCTGGAGGAAGACCTATGGGGCTGATTTAAAAGCTGAATATGCCAGGTCCGTTAAGCTCTACCATCGGGCTATCTGTCGAGCTCGAGCAGCTTTTTATGCCGCAGAATTCCGGAACAGTACTAATCCGTCAAAAGCCATTTTTAAGGCCGTAAAAGATCTCATGGCAAAGCGGACTACCTCTACGACCGTAAGTTCCCTTTCCCACTGTGAATCCCTTGCTTCGTATTTCCTGGGGAAAGTCCAAGCTATTTATCGGACATTCCCTAGCATAGGGTCCTGTCGGGAAAGCACCAGTGGGACTCCCCATCAGACTACTCTGCTTGTCTTCCCCCCCTTACCTTGGACGGGTTTGATAAACTTGCGTCGCAAGTCAAATCTGGATCCCCATCTGATCCAGTAAGGCCTGCCCTCTTTCGAGATCAGGCTTTTATGGGACGTTCAGTTGTATGTTCCCTTGTTAACCTTTCCTTGGAAACGGGTGTAGTTCCAGCTAAGTGGAAGCAAGCTGTGGTGTCCCCAATTATCAAAAAACCCTCCCTGGACCCGTCCAAGCCTGAAAGTTATCGTCCCATTTCGTTGCTACCCTGGCCAGCTAAGATCACAGAGGCCCTTGTCAATCTGGCCCTGTCTGAACATCTTGTACGGACCAATGCCCTCGACCCCACACAAAACGGCTTCCGTGCTGGTCACAGCACGGAGACCGCGTTACTTGTGATGGTGGAACATCTCCGTGCAAGGTTGGATGCTGGTCAAACGGCGGCGCTTATATTGTTAGACCTTAGCGCCGCCTTTGACACGGTAGACCACTGCATCCTCCTGCATCGGCTTGAGGAGACTGGCATTGGCGGTCAGGCGTTGCAATGGTTCCGCTCCTTTCTAGATGACCGCTCCTTCTGTGTTGCCATCCCTCCCTTCAAGTCCAACTTCCAACCGCTGGCCATGGGGGTTCCGCAAGGGTCCTCGCTGAGTCCCACGTTGTTCAATCTCTACGTGAGACCGCTGGCTGATGTCGCTAGGCAGTGGGGCCTAACTTTGGTCTCATATGCCGACGACACACAGCTGGCGGTTACTCTCAGCAGGGACGCAAAGACTGAGGCCCCTAGGTTTCAGTCTGGACTGAAGGCGGTGGCCAGCTGGTTGACAGGCAACTGTCTCCAGCTAAATGCCACAAAAACGGAGGTGATGGTTGTCGGTAAGGGAGTGGAGATGTGGGGTGACCAATGGTGGCCTTCAGAGCTGGGACCCACTCCGACCCCGGTACCGGAGGTGAAAAACCTGGGGTCTGGCTGGATGCGGGCCTTTCCTTTGTAGGGCACACTGCGGCCTGTTGTTTTGGACTGCTAAGGGGCCTGAGACCTGTTCTCAAGTTCTTTGACGCCCCGACCAGGCAGCTAGTGATCCAGGCAACTATCATCTCTCGCCTGGACTATGCTAGCTCTCTTCTGGCTGGGGCCAACCAGGCCGAGTTAACCCGTTTGCAGCGGGTTCAGAATGCTGCGGCTAGGGCGATTGTTGGCTTGCCCAGATTCAGCTTGGTGGCAAATGTCCTTCGTTCCCTACACTGGCTCCCTGTAAGGAAGCGCATCCTCTTTAAGGTTCTGTGTCTTGCCTTTAAGATTCTGAGAGGTATAGGCTCGGAAATTTTATCTAGCTGTCTCTCCTTTTACGTTTCCACCCGTACCCTCCGTTCCCAGGGCTTGGCCCTTGCTGTAGTCCCCAGATTCAGGCTCAGTCGCATGGGAGGCCGCTCGTTTAGTGTAAAAGCTGCGTCAGCATGGAACTCCCTTCCTGTTGAAATTCGCCTGCTGGAGGACCTCTTGACTTTCCGGAGGGCTATAAAAACATTCCTGTTTTAGCTGCTTTTATGTTTTTTCATTTTCCCTGTTGTGTTATGTTCTACCTTGTCTCTGCGCCGGGACGCTCCTTGGCTGGAGTATCTGTGCGCATAATAAATTAATATAACATAACATAACATAACGTAAGCTTTTTATCAATTTTCCTAGGTGTACTATGGAAAGGGCTCTGGTATTCAGTTTTGTTTATACCCTGTCTGCATGCTTTACAAGTAGCACACTTGATGAAACCCTTACTTTTAGTCAGCCAGTCAGATGAGGATTTGGTTTCAGGACTACTGGACACCAAGGTGTTACTCATGGAGCTGGCCTTTCTGAAAGTCAATTTGGGGGAACGTGTTAATTTCTAACCCAAGGTTGGATCATTCCTGATTAGTGGCCAATTCCTGGTGATGATTCTCCTAATAGCCTGATGCTGATCACTATACGTTAGTATGAGTCTCAGGGGTTGTTCATCAAGCGGAGTGTCTTTGATTCTTCCTCTAGTGACCAATGCCTGTGTTCTACTTTGTGCATTGGCTCTTCTGGTCGCACTGTCAATGACCTTGGGGCTATACCCTCTTTCAATGAATCTCATCCGACATTCCTTCTGTGCCTTAAGACAATCTGATTCTATGCTGCAGATTCTTCTGATCCGCAGCATCTCCCCATAAGGGATGCTGCGGATCAGGTGGGCCGGATGGTTGCTACCGGCATGCAGTACTGAATTGCCCGCCATGCTTTTCCTATGCAATCTAGTGTTAAGAGAGTTCTCAAACACAAATAATTCAACATCAAGGAACATGACCGAGGTCTTGCTGATGTGGCTAGTGAATTGTAAGTTCATGTTGTTGTTATTCAGTGAATTGACAAAATTCAGTGCCTCATTCTCAGTTCCTCTCCAAATGAACAATAAATCATCAATATATCTGAACATATGTGCTACCTGATTATTGACAAATAAAAGATTTTCATCTAATAGTGTCAGTCTTTCCCATAACCCCATGTGCAGGCAGGCGTAGCTAGGGGAAAAACATGCCCCCATAGCTACGCCTCTAATTTGTTGGTATACCTGTTTGGAAAAAAATAAATAGTTATTCTCCAGACACATGGTAATGATTGCTATCAGCATTTTGTTATGTTCCAGGTAGCACATGGGACGTTTTTGGAGAAAATAATCCACAGCCTTTAATCCGTCCCTGTGATGTATACTGGTATACAATGACAAAACGTCCATTGATATTAGCACCATGTCCTCGCTCCACACCACCTTTTCCAATTTCCTCAGTAGGTCGCCTGTATCTAATACAAAGGATGGCAGTGTCCGTACACAGTCTTGCAAAAAATGATCCACATATTTACTACCATTTTCCATTAAGCTACCACAGGCAGAGATAATGGGCCTGCCTGGTGGATTCGAAGTGCTCTTGTGGACTTTGGGTATGAAGTACAGTACCGGCATTATGGGATTATCATTTTTCCGAAACTTTTACTCATCTGCAGATAACAGCCCTGTACTTCTCCAAGCCATCAAACATGAGTAAAATTTGTCCCATGATGCTCTTACCGTGCCCATGTCACAGCGTCTATAACTCTCCTTATCACCCAATTGTCGTTCAGCCTCGTCACAGTACATTTTCTGGGGCCAGAGGACAATGTTGCCCCCTTTGTCAGATTGACGTACGACAACTTCAATATTGTTATTCAGCTTGGCCATAAGTTTGAAATACGCATTGTCCTTTGCAGTGTATCTCTTTTTTGCCTCATTTTGTTTTTTATGTAGGATTTTCAACTCCTGTGTCACCTTATCATGGAAGATGTCCACATTGTCACGAATCATGATAGGACAAAATTTCGATTTTACCCTGAATGTTGTAAGTGGTCCTTGCACAGTAGTCATTGGCATTTGACTCAAAATATCATCCGTGACATTACCCTCATCACGTAACTGATGTAAGTCCTGCATGAGGCCAATATCTTGTACTGCAATGCCTGGCGCTTCCTCTAATGTGTTCATCATTGTGGTTTTATTCCTTGTACTTCCCTGAAGTAAATGAAACTTTTTGAGTTTAATTTTTCTCACAAACTTGAATATATCCACTCGACAGTCAGCATAGTTGAAGTTACCTCTGGGACAAAAGGACAGGCCCAAAGATAAAATAGATATTTCATTTTCCGTCAATTGGATATCTGTCAAGTTTATAATAGTTTGTGATTTTCCTTGTGTACTGGACAGTTCCATCATTGATTCCATTGTTTCTTTGTTTTTTTGACATAACGCTTTTTGGGGGTTGTACCGCTGTTTGTGGCGTTCCCACCTCCTACGGTTCCTTGACTTGTTATTTGTGCACTTTGTGCATTCTGAGCCCTGGAGCGCAGTGTTTGTCGTCTGTCCTGACTCATACAATCCACCTCCTGCGCCAAGGTGTATTTCTGAAAACCCGCTCTCTGCATTCGTGATGTCTCGTTGTCAGACCCACTTTCAATGGCTGAGCTAAGGTCAGTTGAAGAGCCAGCGATGGAGTTACTCGCTGCCGCCAATGATTCATTCTGTACTGGTGGCTGAGCTAACACCTGTTTCTGTGTTTGAGTTTCTTGTTTCTTAATTTTGACAGAGTCATACCTTTTGGCAAATGTGAAAACCTGTCCGTTTTCATAGTCCCATCGATCCCTTTGGAATTTGAAACTCTTCCGTTTTTTAATTATTTCCTCTTCACGGGCCAGGCGTGCCAGCATGTCTTCTTTAAATTTATGTACCACTGGAGTAGGTGTTAGTGAGACATTAGGCACTGATTCCACTTTTGCAATTTCCTCATTCAGGGTCTCAATTTGGCTCTGTAGTTTTATCCTGTCACTTTCGGCATATTTTACCAGTAAAACCACAAGTCTTTTTGAGGAATCTAGGTTTATCTCTGCCCAGTCTGCCAACAAATTAGGGTCAGGATTCTCGTAGCTGGGGGCCAGCATTATGCGTAGCCCCCGCGGTATACGACCCACCTCCAAATATCGACTTAGAGAACGGTGCTCCCACCACTTGGCTTGTTCAGCCTTCATTAGCTTTTCCAACTTTTTATACAATTCGCGCAGGATGCTGGTCGAGTCAGTTTTAGACGGCCTGCTATCATCGGAAACTTCTGCCCCTCGAGGAGCGTCAACAAATAAGTCTGAGGCTGCCGCCTCACGGTTTCGTAACATGTCAGCGGACATGGTGTAATTACAAACTTGGGGCTGATACAAACGCCACCCGCTACGTAAATATCAGCGGTAATGGCGTTTATGGACTTAGAGCACTACTCCCTCACCGTCAAATGTGAGCTCCCTGCTGCCGCTCCGCTTCAGCTGCCGGTAACTGCCAACCGCCGTCGGCCGATCTCCAGCTCGCATTCACCTCGCTTCAGGGACACTCCTCTCGCTAGACAGGGGGCGGCCACAGCTCCTTCTACACAAGGATCAAAACCACTTCAGCTGCAGCCGCAGTCCCGAAGCCATGCAATTCCTGCCGTACGGCCCAAATTCCAAGGGAGGGGTCATGCTGTTACCGGGGAAGCCAATCCGGTAAACAAATTTCCTGATTTCGCCTCTAGCACACAGGAATCGAATCCCAAGAGACGATGCAGACCCAAATCGTGCTGAATTTCTTTATTTTTCAGTTACTCGTCCAACACCACCGCCATGACGCGTTTCGGTCCCCCTCGGACCTTGATCACATGACACATCACACATTTAAAGTGACAGTGCAGTTTCAAACATAATGGATATGGATGAAAGACTCAGTTCCTGCGTAAATGCATTACCAACTGTGAAATACAGTGCATATAGGCTTACACATTTTGCATAAACATCCCGTGCAAAACTAGCTGATAAATACAGTACATATAAAGTGCAATGTGCCAGATTCTTGTGCAAGTTGCAATTTTGGTAAACATTCACAATAAATATTTACAAAACCGAGTAAAAAACATCAATAAATAATTATATTCAATATTTATGATAAAAACATCCCATTACTAAAATCACAAGGTAAAAGGAACTTTCTAAAATATATGCATGATTAAAAAATCTATGCTAAAAAGTCCTCTATGGCTGCATCAATAATGAGTGTATTCTAAGCACATGATAAAAATCTTGTTTAGCCACTAATCCACGCAGGAACATTGGAGTAATTATTCATAAGTATATATATATATATATATATTTCATATGAAAACACCGAAACTTGGAGGCCCTCACGCGGTGTGTAAGTATCTTTATTCATGCCAGGTTGTTCGATTAACAAGTTCCTTCCGCACAGCACGTTTCTGCCATATTCAATACATATGCGTTTCGGGCGTTCTCTCACTCTTCTTCCAAAGTAATGGCTTAGGTGGGAGGGCAGCATGCAAGCATTTATGATGTATTTACAGTCCCGCCCCTCGGGCATATGCGGAGTGCATTCTGGTATTATGAGTTCTTTATCTGCTGCCATTCCCTACAAAGTGCTCAAATCCCCAGTGGGTTGCTGTGCCAGTTGGTGCAAGTTAAAACGCGCTACAGATTTCACCTCGCAAAATACAGACTGCTCCATCTGCATTGCATCAGTAGCTGCGCTGGAACCGCCTCTCCGCGGTGCGGGTTCTCCGTGACCAGGCCGGCCGCTATATATTCCATATGAAAACACAGCAAGAAAAGGTATTAAAAACAATTTAGCATGGTGTACCCTGACCGTCCGCCACACAGGCATGACAAAGAGTCAAGATTAGTATGATTGCCAAGGAAGTAACATAGTGAAAAGCGCCCCTGTACCAGCTCTTAGACGGAAGAGCAGTCTCCGTTCCCAGCGGACCATGGGTTTAGTGAGATGGCTATGCAACTGAAGATCAACAGTTCTCAATAGACATAAAAGTGGCTACAGACGGCTTCCTGGTCTCCATATCAAGTCTATTTATTCTATATTATGTATAAAGGGCCATCTGTAGCTCTTTTTATTTACAGTATCTATCTCATTTGGGCTTGTTTGCCGTTTTAAGCTGTTTTTGCTACAGCTGAGTAAATAGTCAAAGGCATTGACTTAAAAAAGTTTGCATGTAGTAGGAATTATTTGTTGGTATTACGGTCCTTCTTCTACTCAGCAAAACTGGATAACACATCAAGGACATATGTCTAGACAATTAGGCAAAACCTGCATGGTGAGACAGCGTTTGGTAATATTGTTGTTGTGTAAGACGTATGTAACCAATGTTTCTCGGGTCCTCGTGATGAGCAGTAAAGTTTATGAACCTCAAGGTAATGGGGGGAACAAAGGAAAGGAATAGAAAGGTTACTAGGAGGGGGAAAACTATCGGTCAGCATAAGCAAGGACTAAGAGGGTGACCTCAGGGCGATCATGTGTTGGTGGGGGGGCTTTTTGTATAATAGCACCTATGGCCCTTGCACGATTTGCCAGATAAGCCTCTTTTGATGAAGCAGGGAGACTGAATCTCAGTGCCTGGTAGGTGTGTGAGTGGGGCTGCAGGCATAGTGAATGGCAAAATATATATGAAGACATGGGCTCATAAGGGAGGTGTATCTCCGCATATCAGTTTCTAAAACTGAGTGAACATTGTGTCCCGGGTCGTAGCTTAGGGTCATTTACAAAGACAGCAGACTTTCTCCCAATGTAGAGCAGTACTTTCCACTTCTCCCATCGGAGGAGCAGCTTGTGCCATTGTAAGACTACTGGAGGTTAGGTGGCCCTCCAGTGCAGCAAGAGGGTCAGCTTGGCTAGCAGCAAGGACAGGCATGCAATCGTACTTGCACTTTGTGTGTCCTCTCGTGCCTGTAAATTCCAGGCAGTTGCTTCCCATGTGTTTAGTGTTGTATGTTCAGTAACGGCACCCAGGGCATCATGTACTGCTCTCCAATAGTGAGCTATGGTGGGGCATGACCATAGTATGTGTTGGAGGTCGGCTGCTGAGGACTGACATTTAGGACACACAAGGTGTGCCATGGGAAATATGCAGTTTAACCTGGGTGGTGAGATAGGTTCTGTGGAGTATCATGTATTGGACATTTTTAAAGCTTGTTTTGCGAAAGATACTTTGTGGGGATTCTAGGGCCTTTTTCCATTCAGAATCCTGCAGAGGGTACATAATGTCGTCCTCCCACATTTGATGAAGAGGTGTCAGGGAGATCCCCACTTGTTCTTTGGTGACCTTATAAAGTCATGTTATCAGATGGTGTTTATCACCATTGGTCTATAGGTTGTGTATAACGGCATAAGTGGGGGACATCTTCATCTAGTGTGTGCCACATGAGCCAACACGCTGCTAACAATTGTCTGTGGAGAGGGAGCTGGCCTCGGAAAAGTCTTGGCGCAGCTGATAAAATGTGAGTAGCTTGCGGTTTTGTAATAAACTGCCCATAGTCTCTATGGCCTGATCATGCCAGGGAGAAAGTACTTCGGATATTAAGGACCCAGGAATTCTCAGTAGTGCTCAGAGGGGAATTATGGGAGCATACAGTTACACGTGTTGCATCAGTTGAAAGATCCAGGTGAGGCACCTCTGGGCAACCCATACCTGTAAGGGGCATAAACAATGAAGTTTAACCCTGGGGAGTAGGAACTGGCAAAGGATGTCAGGGGGTTTCAACATGCAAGCCAGCGCGATACCTATTGGAGTTGGTCCACAAGATAGTATGATTCGAATGAGGGAGTGCCCAATCTGCCATAGCTCATGAGTAGTTGTATCAATTTGATGCCGTTTGTCATCCCAAATCAGTTCCTCGACCATAGAATCTAGTTCCTAGAAAAAATGTTAGGGTGGATAGACTGGCCCATTGACAAAATAGTACAGTAATCAGGAAGGACCACCATTTTAGAGAGGGTTGTTTTGGGGTAGGTGCTTTCAGTTCTTAAGTTGGGACTTTAAAGCCAGGAGTGCTCGCTTCAGGTTCCCCTCGAATGGATCTTGATGTGAGTGGCATAAGCGGATACCTAAGTAACAAACAAATGTATCTGCCCATGCCGGTTGTAAACCTCCAAGCCAGACCTCTTGCAGGGGTGGGTTTGGGCGCAGATAAAGATTAACAATTTCTCCTAGTTTACTGGCAAACCTGCTGTCACCTCGAACCCCCAGCAGGTCGCATGTTTCACCTCAACCCCTGTGGTAGCGTCTCAAAGACAGAGAAACAGAGGTGCTGCCCATGGGGATATCCCAAAGCATACGCTCTGATTTGAGGTGGGGATCCAAAGGCTCCATTTCAATAATGAAAAGCTTAGGGGATACCAGACAGCCTTGACAGGTGCCCGGCTATCAGGAATGAAGTAAAGATTAAGTGACAGTGACAGGGTGGCAGTTTTGTATAGGACTGGGTGGAGTTCGCAGAGTTCTGGTACTCAGAACTATGTGGAGTGACTATAAATCTATGCAGAGCTACGTGGAGTTCCACAGGTGGGCGGAGTTTTCCGGTACGTCCGTTCGCATTGCGTTTTCCATTAAACGCATTGTAGAGTACATTCTTGCATTTCAAATCACATGTGAATGGCAACACGCAGTTTGAATGGGCAAGGCCATCTTCTTTTCTACTCTGCTTATGGTACCGTGTCTAATTTTTACCACTTTGTAATCCGCTATTCTCCTAATTAATCTATCCTTCATTTTTATTTATTGTATCAGTGGCTGATTTTGTGTCTGTATTTAAAAAAAATTAATAATTGTGACTTTTCGGATTTTGTTTATATTTCTCCTTACTTCCTTATTTTTTTTTCCTCTCCTTCCTTTTTCTGTTTCTTTTCTAATCTTCACCCCAATCAGCACCATGGCAGAGCAGGGTTGCCTACATTGTGGGCAGCGCCGCTGCCCAGTATGCAACCTGAAGCAATCTTAAGAGGCAGCTCTATATTATTGTGTGCAGCGCCACCTCCCCTCCATGCTGGCAGAATGTGTGGGGTGATTTTTTTTACATCAACACAGATCCTCCAAAGGCATCAAATATATTACCCCACCTATACACTGGTTGCAGAAAAAACATAAAATGCCACCAAATAAATACATTTTGTAATTTGATTGAATACTTCCCATGGCCTAAATGATGTTTCAATTCAAAGGACACCACAGAAACATTTTTATGTGCACTCATGACTAGTACTGGGCTTACTGGCTGGAAGTCCCATTTGCAGACTAGGCCACATTGTGAATTAAATGAATATTGCAAATGTATTAAATAACATGGAGACAATGTTGTAAACTGTACAACATATTTCCTTTACAAACGAAGAACAATGACATGCAAAAACATAACTAGGCCCCTACTGAAATGGCAGGTTACCCACCACAATACAAATAACTCCTGGTGCATACCCCCAATCAAGCAAACAACACCCTTATGCAACAGATTTTGAACTTACTTGCAAAATCTCAAATACAAAGTCTTTGAATCCTGTGCTGTATTTGCAGCAGATAAGGAGAGCTTTCCTTCCAGCTTCAAATCCAAAGGAAAAGCGACCAGGAGATGGAAAAATCACGAGGAGGAGCCTGCTGGACAGGAATATGAAGTTGGAGTCTCTGGGGCACTTCCATCCAGCTGGAAAAAAAAAATTAAAAATAGGCTTCTGGCACAAGAAAACACTCCAACGCCTGTTGGAGAAGGAAACCAACTCAAAAAGTCTCTCAGCTGTTTCTTGATCACAAAAGCTGCTTGAGTGGTGCTTTTGCGATAAACACTACACCAGCGTCGCACAGATGGAAGCGGTGCAAGCGAACACAAAGTAACTAGAGTTTGCCAGTTGCCCAAGATTATTGTGGTGCTCACGAGCAAACTTCAAAATAAATCTTGAGCATGGACAGAAAAAAACTATGCTTTGCACCCAAGAAGGTATAATTCAGGAACTTTGCACTCTGCGGAGGAGCACAGAGGTACTGAATTCCACCTTCCCGGGAGCGAAGCATAGTTTTTTTTCCATTTTTTCTTGAGATTTGAGAGTGTTATGTGATTTGCATTAGCTTCCATTTTAGTTATTTATTTTAACGTAGCTTCATTTTCTATTGATGGTTTGCATATGTTTTCCTATTGCGATAATGGTCCTTGCATGCATTTATTTCTGATCAGCATTGTTGTCCTGCAGTCTGCACATTTAGTTCAAAGGTCCCACAGACTTAGAACATGAGGCATTGTTTTATTTTTTGCGCTCGCAAAGAGACAAGTCTTCTGAAACTTTGGCACAGTGTGATAAGCTTGCCATTTTGCTATATAAACTTTGTCTATGCTAAAGTTGATAAGATGTGCACTTCTGCTAAAGTCTTCATGGAACGCTGCTGCAAGATGCAGTCCTGCTGTGCCCTACCTTCATCCTGAGCAGGAAAATAGCTGTACACTCAGAGGAGCATCCATAGATGCACTGCTTCTGGCTTTCTGACATATATACAAGGTATGGGGTTAGATCATTCCAGCAGGCTGGACAGATGAGTTTTCCTGGTATGCTCTCTTTAGCATAGAGGCTACCAATAGACAGGAGTAACATTTGCAATGTTATGAACAATTGCCAGGATTTAATTGTTTGTAGTTTTTTACTATTCTAATAAAGCTCATTACAATAATGTGTCTCATCTTTCTTATAGTCACAGTTCATGCTTTTTTGCAAAGACTAGATTTTTTCAATAAACATTTGAAAATACTCTATTGTATCTTTTTAATTGTGACAATTTTGGTATGTAAGAGTGACAACTGAAAGGGTTAGATCTGTTTCCACAATTACCTTGGTAATGCTCTGGGTTACTGACAACAGCTATAACTCTGTAGGCTTAGGAGCTTGGATGCGGTAGTGTGAGCTAGCCAAATAGATCAACATTTACTGACTGTATAAGAAGTCTCAGTCTCTGTATTATAAAATGTTGTTGTTCTAAATACATAGTTCTACTAGATTAGTAGGACCAAAGAACAGGATTCTGTCCAGTCCTGGCGTTTTGCTGCTCGCCAAGTCATTGATCACCTTTTTCACCTCTGTCATTGTAATCAAGTCTTTGAATTCCTCACGCTCAATGGTGCTGATGCTAATTACCAGGATGGGGGCCAAGAACTCCCTTTTCATGTTTGGGGTCTGGCAGGTGGTGCTATGTGTAGCACTGAGTAGTAGTCGTAGAAAGTTTCCACTATGGCTTACTGTGAATGTAAAGGGAAGCCTGTGTCCTAGCAGTTTCAGTAATGTAGAGTGCTGATCTCTTGGTGGACTAGCCAGGCCAGGAGGTGATCTCGTTTTTCTCCAGTGGAGTGCATCCGTGCTCTGTACTTCATAAAGTTATAACAGCAACTATCTTGTATTACAGTAGCATGGCCTTCCTTGGCCGCCACCAGTGTCCAGCACACATCATAGTTGTAGGGATCTTGGAGATTGAGATTTGCTAGAGACTCCTCTGTTTCTTTAAGGTACCTGCCCATCTCTCAACAAACACATAATATGTTTTGGATACTCATGCCCCTGGTGACTGTCTTTAAGGAGTCACACTCAACAGCACACGTAGTGGCTGAGGAGTGAGTTTTTAAGCAAAATAGAGACTTATATAAATAGGTTGTGTATCCTAGATGATTGGGCCATGTAGGAACTGGCAGAAGGGGAGCCTTCCAGTCCATGTCTATAATGTTGGTGGCATGGTTAAAGATGATTCAACCAATATAGTCTGAATGTTTCACCTGTGGCAGAATAAAAGTAGAGCAAGGGAAACAACCCAGATTGACGTACAAGTTGTGGGGGCGAGTATTGTGAACATTGCCCATAGTGTGTATTATGTGCCTTCCAGGCATCCAACAGGGACCAGTTTTTGATCCAGCGAAAATGAGTGTTGGCACACCGATGTTTAAGTGAGTGGTGGGTGGGACCTATTGAGATGAATATCTAGGACACTATTAGAATCCCAACTGATCACCCATTGGATGTCAACCCATTGAGGTAATACACTTGTAGAGGGAGGCCCAGTAATTTGATTGATCTGAGTTCAGGGCATAAATGCAACCAAGTAGCCCTTGTATAAGTCCAAGCGACCTTCTTCAAAGATGTATCTGTCCTTCTCATCAACGATTGTATTAAGAGTTTAAAAGGGTGTTATCGGTCAAATCCAGAGTAACATACCCTGTGCATAGGCAGAATATATTGTGCCATATATGTTACCCCATCAACATTTGATCACTCGTTGGAGCTCATCACTAGTGAGATGAGTCTCCTGTAGGAAACTAATGTGAGCATTTTGTTGTCTGATGTAGGAGTAAACGGAGTAGCTGCGGTGCACTGTGTGCATGCCGCTAATGTTCAGTGTTAAAAACCTAGTCGTGAGGTGGGGTGCCATGAAGTTGGAACATGAGGATATGCATTCGGGTGATGTGCCATTGTGCAATGTCCAGTTTCCCAACCCCCACCAGTATACATGGAGGTGGAGGGTATGTGACTTGGCTGCGGAGAAAACAACTGTGTAAATACAAGAACTAACGTGAAAATACTAAGAGCCTGCAGCAACTGGCGGCACACCCAAATAGTCTTTGCAAGAACTGTCCATAATTGGGAGGATTTTTTTTGTAAACCGTGACCATAGTGAGTAAACAGGGAGGTGTCAGGTTGCTGGCAGGGAATCTTTGCATTTGGCTGTCTGGGCCTATGAAGTAATATTGGCAGACTCTGAATTGGGACTATGATGATCAGATGTCTTTTGGGGGCTTTGGAGGACCCACCATGGACAGTGGCATTGCAGCCCTCCCCAGTAACCAAGCAGCAACCTGTTCAGGATAAGTGTTCCTCTGGGCATGCTGCCCTTGTCAACAGGTAGTTCATCTGGGCAGGTAGGGCTTCAGGTAAATTCCTCAATTGTCTATGGGGGGACCAAAAGGCTGGCAAATGCCCCCGAGTGGTCAGATGGGCCGGAGGCGTCCTTGTCCTCATGGATGGTGGAGTCTGTTGCAGAGTCTGGTGGTGGCGAGGAATGGGTAGATCACAAGTGCCACTAATATTGCCAACTGCTGCTCCCATCCCAGGTCCTGTTGTGCTGGTGCCGTGTTACCCCCAGGAGGCACAACCACCTGGTCCCACTACTCATATGTTATTGTGCTGAACCTTTTCTCTCTCAGCACCCTACACCCTACTCAGCAGGCACTGGACCCTCTCCACAAAGTACTGACAACATTTTCCTTGGTCTACCACTTGAGATTTCATATTTTCAATGGAGATCTCTCTGTCTGACACTCTGGAGACCAGTTTCCTCTGACCCGTTGAGCAGTAGGCCAAATTCTGTGCGGAGTTCTTCTATCTTGGTTTCAAAGGAGGTCTGAGGGGTCTCTATGGCACTAGGATACCATCCAGGTTGTCAGGAGGTTTTCAGGGATGTGTATGTGCTGATGCGACCCAAGCTGTTGACAGGTATGTTGGCAACGGTGGCCTGGAGTGGCAACTCACTGGCTTCTGGCAGCCCATCACTGTTTGGGAGACAGGTGCAGAGGCTGAGAGATGGAGAGATGTTAATTCTCTCAGCTGTAGTCAGTATTCACTGAGAAGAAGGCAGCAGGGGGTGAGGAACAGGGGAAATAAGAGGTACAATTGATATGTGCTACCTGTGGTGCTGGGGGTGTCTGTATGTCCAAAAGCTGACGTCCAGCACAGGCTGCAGTTCAT
Organism: Lissotriton vulgaris; assembly: GCF_964263255.1. Taxonomy (NCBI): domain Eukaryota; kingdom Metazoa; phylum Chordata; class Amphibia; order Caudata; family Salamandridae; genus Lissotriton; species Lissotriton vulgaris. The sequence continues at coordinate 1,651,126,509 of NC_141689.1, forward strand.
TCCCTGCGGCTCATCCTGATTACTGGTACCACTGTTCCGTCACCTAGCCTGTCACTATAGAGACGCTTTTGAGGTGACCGCCCACCCAGTGTGGGTCCACCAGATGTATGACGGTACAACACGTACCGTTACAACGCGTACCGTTACAACGCGTACCTTTACGACGCAGGTTTAACAATGCAAGTCGTTACAATGACTTGCGTTTTGGGGGGGCTGGATAGTGAATAGTTTAATTTACTATTCCAACTCCAGTCCCCGTGGATGGTAGGGAAGGTGTTGGATAGTAAATTAAACTATCCCCTATCCTAGAGCGCCCTCCAGCGAAAGTCGTTGTAACGTAAATCCTGCATTGTAACGGTAACGCGTTTTAACGGTTATGTTGTAAAGGATGTTTCCCGGGTCCACCATCCCACTCCTCGGGTAGATCCCCAGACCATCTCCTCTGGCCCACTGAAGTGTTGCAGTGCCTGTTAGCCTGCCCAACCCCGGAAGGGTTCCTCAGTCCACCTCCTGGACCACCCCCAAATGCTGTCTATGCAGGCCTGGAGGAATCAGTCTACAACTAGGCCCTCTCGTATATGGGCTTGTCTCTGTCAGCCGGGGTCCATGTGGGCCTGGTAAACACTTTCCTCCATCTTGTCATTTCCTCCAAGGAACACATTCTGATCAGTTCAAGCCCAGGCGGGAGAGCATTCAGGAGTCCCAGAACTGGGGAGGGTCATGGACACCACCTCCCTGAAGACATCAGCCTCAAGACCCTCTCCAAAGTTGACCCAAATGGGCCATTACTGCTCCTTCTGTCTCACACCATGCTGCTGCAGTGGTGGACCTCGGGCCCAAACTCCCTAGCTGGATGTTTGCAGCGGTCTAGTGGTCACAAAGTCATGGGATCCACAAGGATCGCTAGGCATTTCCTCTGCAGCATGATGGCTAGGGCTGCAACTCCCCACCAGTGCTTTTAGGGTCTAGATGAAGCAGCTGGGTTGAGTGGGGCCTCCTCCGCAGACACTGCAGGGATCCCCTCCCTGTCCATTTTGCTGTGTGGACCTGGTGATGCGTGTAGGCCGCACAGGTATGTTGTGCAGTCCCAAGGCCCCCAGCCTGTCCGGAGCTTCAGACCGTCCCCACTGATGGTTCAGACCTCGCCTCCACAGTGGTGTAGGCACTATCCTATGCCAATGCCTAGAAATCTTGTGTCCAGGTTGGAAGGATAATTGTAGATTTCCCTACCTGCTGATCCAGAACTTGGCTAGATGCTGTCTGACATCTTAGGTGGCTAGACTACGCCCCCTACAGTGTTATGGTAATGGCTTATTGTCTTGTGATTTCCATTGCAAAAATTGCAAAGTCAAACACCGCCACAAAATTAATTTAGATGATTTCATAGTATAAGCTTTAAAAAGAATGCAATCTATAAAAGGAGCCCATTGTGTACTTTGCCATGCATAAAGACGATGGTCGAAGGCAATATTTGTCATTACTCTACAATCATTGCAAAACAAAAGAAATATTTGCAAAAGTTAAAACTGCTTGCCTCTTTAAAAGGAAAGTAGTGAAAATTGGCCTATGTATCAATGTAAAACGTAGCAAATGCCAGGACAGAGGCCTGCAAGGCAAAGTAGAGCTACATCTTAGCATTTCAATTTCCAATGTGCCTTTGTTGTGACCCATATCTCTTTACTCGGTCCCTTACAGGACTTTGGACACTGTGACCACCTCAACCCCTTAAAATGTTCTCTTTCGCGGAAGAGGGTCACACCACAGGGTATTGCATTTTGAAATACAGATGCACAGGTAAGACTCTTTTGCATCATGTGATACTTTTCTCAAAGATTCACAATCAGGTTATTGCCTCCTTACAGTTAATGAGGTGGGTGAAATGCAATTGATAGACGGAATGCTGGACAATGCAAACATTCACCCCAGTCACCATGATCTGGGTTTAATCCATCCATCTTTTGTTCACCACACCACAGCAGTTTGGTCCCAGACATATGCAAATCAGTCTTGACCCTGTTCCTTGTGTGAACAGTCCAGCCCGAACTGCCAAGCCAGGTCCTCCCTGGACCAGAAACAAGGATCCTGGGACCGGTTTCAGGGTATCACCATTCATCAGTCAGGCTGAATCCAGTGGTATAGTGAGCACAGGACCCACATCTGGGCATACCCTTTCCACTCAATTAGGGCTGGGCAGTTCCCATTCGGTACAGGGTCAAGACTTATTTGCATATGGCTGGGTTCAAACTGAAATGGCATGGTGAGCAAAAAAACGATGGATTTAGGCCCAGATCTCTGTACTGGGTTGAATGTATGACATTGTTCTGCATTCTGTCCATCAATTGTTTTTGCATCAAGCTATTAGGTAGCAGCACAAAGTGACTTAACAAGAATTACCTGAGTGCACCAAAGCAACACACTAAAATAGCATTAAGTGTAAATATAACAACTTGACAAATGTTCCTGATGTAGAGAATGAATTTGTTTGAGGATTAAGATAATGGCTCCCATGCTATTTTATTGTAGAGAGAGGTACATCTATGGTGCTTTTAGTGCCGGGCTTCACATGGTAATCCACACAGCGTCATGTATCCCTAAGGCAGGCATCCACTGTGGTACCCATATGTGTATTGTGCTTTCACAGAGTAAATACCATCTAACTACATGGTTGAATATTGGTCGACATACGAGTATGACTTCTCCATTTACAACCATATGCATAATACATCTTGCAGACGTAATGGGTGCACTATCTTTCTCAAAACTACATTTTCAAGCAGCTAGGGAGGATCTGCGGCACGAAAACGAGATCGGGCGCAGCAGGTTAGTGTAATCATAGTACTTATCCCATTATGTTAAGAATAAATCCACATGGTTATACATGGGTTGGCATGTAATACGAGTATCGCTCCTGTATTCACTAGCACAAGCATAAACATTGTGCAGTCATAAGGGCACACTATTTTTCTCAAAACGACAATTTTTCTTTAAACTACATTTCCCAGCAGTGTGAGGGACCGTCTGCGGTATCATCATGTTAGGAAAAAATCTTCGGGCCGATATCACGATATAAGTGGCACAATAGGTGGCATACAATGCTAGTATGGCATCCTGACTAGTTTTCTTGGTGGTGGTATCATTCCCCAAACTACAATTCCCAACATCTTGAGGGAGATCCTACAACGCGATCATGTGACCGAGCATAAGAGGAAGGTGTCATTGCAGTAGTTGTTTAAAATCATGGGAACTCCGTATGAAAAACACCTCCCCAGACGGTTCGGATGACCTACTGAGGTTTCGACGTACAGGTAGGCGCTCTCACACATTAGCACATGAGTATATGAAAGAGTGAACAGCTATGGGCGGCCTCAACCAGGGACCGTGCACACACTAGAGTTGCATGTGCGAGTCGGGTAGATGTACCCCCTTTTTGTTTTTAACGTTTTAATGGTCTAGACCAGTGGTTCCCAAACTTTTTTGACCTACGGCTCCCTTGACCTAATCAGCAGTTGGCCGTGGCTCCCACCATTTTTTTACCACGCCCCTTTAGGAGACTCCCATTTCGAAAAATGGTATGTATCACACAAATCTGCATGCAAAATAAGGAATCGCAAAATTTCTGATTCCTTATTTTGCGATTGCATTTAAGGAATCGCAAATTTTGTGATTCCTTAAATGAAATGTAAGAAGCCAAAAAAATTAGCAAAATGTCCTTAAGAAATCGCAAATCACCACCAACTTCTAGTTGGTGGTAAGTTGCGAATTCCTTGAAAAATGCAAATTTTTGCATTTTTCAAAGTGCCATGTGACTCACATACATGCCCTTAGGCCACATGTGCACCCATGCATATTTCAGGGGTGCAACAGGGTGTCCTTGGACACCCCTGCACTGTTGAAATTATTCTCAATTAGCAAATCGCGAATCGCAAATTGAGAATAACTTCCTATTCATTCCTATGTGCCAGGAGGCCCATAGGAATGAATATTAATGGGAAAGTATTCCTTAATTGCGATTCGCAATTTGCTAATCGCAATTAAGGAATTTTAAGAAATCGCAAAAAAATGGCGATTTTGTACATACATACCTATTTGTGATTCTCAAATAACGATTTCTTAAAAATGGCTATTTGAGAATCGCAAAACTGGATGATGATACATTTGGCCGTTGGTGTGTTTGGATCACAGGTCTTAAATGAGATCGCCTGGCAACTAATTGGAAGACAAGCAGCTGGACTTACAAACTATGGATGCAAGGATGCCAGTATGGTATCACTGTGAAAGAAGCATCACAATATGTAATAGATAGAAGATCATGTGGGTTAATTATTCTCATAAATTAGCATATTGACTGACGCAGACCCACAATATGACCACATGATGATAAGTCTTGGAAGTTCATACTTCATGAAAGGAGATGTTTACCTGTTACAGGGTGTAGAATCAAGCATTCCTCCAATGAATTTCTGTGTATTCTGTGTCCTTTTTAAATGTACAGCTTTTGCTGCTTTTAATTGACAAGTTGAGGCAACATCAAAATGAGATAAGCAGGGCATTCTAATCAGTATGGTCCTGTTGATTTCCTGTTTTTTCATAGAGCGTTGCCTCCTTTCCCTGAGCCGCAGCCAGGTGAGGTGAGGTTTGATCCCCATGCACATTGGGTAAGCATGGAATGTTGTTTTTTTCAATAACTAGGGACGTTATGATGAATTAGATCAGTGCCAGTAATACAATATTTGAACTCGAATGATGATGTAGAGAATCTTGATTTAGAAAGCTGATCTTAGAAGAGTCTTAAGATTGGATTTTGTTTTATGTTACAGTGGCTGATTGCAGCATGATTTGCAGACTGTTAGACACCTAGGACTCCAGGTGGTATGGTTGTATTGATTCCAACCTGCACAATTCACTTTGTAATATTATTATTGTTTATTCACAATGCAGTAGCAATAGCATTGAGGTCCTGAATAAGGCAAAGGATGATTGTTTCCTCACATTGCTGAAACATGTCGACCCAGTCAACTATTATGACAGTCATTTGTTGAAAGCTGTCTATTTTTGCACTGTTTTTAGATTTGAGCACTGAGAGACATTAATTAAAGTCTTTTCTTTCGTTGCCCAATTTTAATTCACTTTTGTTTAACACGTTCTTTTGCACTGCATTCATTTCCTATCATGATAAAAAGCTGCTCACATCTATAAGGTCAAGCACTAACTCGCATTACGTTAAGAACATAATCATCAGTTCTTAATTCCGACATTTGTAAGTTGTGCTGCCATGCCTATAAAAGGGGAATAGTCATTAGAGTCACTACAGTGACACTTGGAGGATACCTAAATGATGATGAAGCATGGCACCATTGGTGACTGATGGGAATCCGTCCTTATGGTTAGGACTTCCAATTGCATTAGGACCCTAATTAAGCTTTCTTTTGGTGGTAAGGAGATTTTTTACTCTTTCAGATTCCCTTTTGACTTCTCTAGACCCGTGGATAGGCATGTGTAGTATCTGTTTGAATGCCTCCATATCATAAAAACAAATCTTATTTTCTTTCACTTTAAATTTGCTATATCTCCATTTCTTTTTTTCTTATCAGTCTCACTCTTAACATATTGCTCTCTCTATGTCAATCTTTCCTATATTTCCTGTTTCAATTAACTTAAGTAGTGTTTTAACAAATGTGTTACACAAAAAGCTATGGTAACTTATGTCAAAAACATGGTAAGAGATGCTCCCTCACCTATTGCCTCTGCTTTGTTCATTTTATTTTTCTACCCCTTATCTCTCACACTATTCATGCCATCCATATCTTTATCTTTCCCTCATTCCTAGGGACTCCTTTTGCTTTTGTTTTTTCATTTTATGCTTCTTCTCTTTACTTTTCTTCTTGCTTTCCCCTTTTTCTGTATCATTCTCCTTCTCAGCTCAGTCTCATTTCTTTCTTTTCTTCAATGTGCTCTCAATTCACTGTCATGCCTCAAAGTTCTAATTTTCCCCCACAACCTTTAATCTTGCATCTCTCTCTGTCAAATACAAACGGCTACTCTATTTAAATCTAAGCATCTAAGTATTTCACTAGATTATACCTAATGGGCGAAATATGTGCACTTTGGACAAGAGATAATTGTCAGACATGAATCTTAGGGTGAACATGTTCTCCAAGTGAAGGTCCAGTGTCACTTTTATGATAACTATACTGCTTGTGGCGGTTGGAGAATTATCATATTTCCCCAGCACAATCATAAATATAATTCCAGGCATTTCCCACCTCTACTGGTCAAGTTGATTATTCTGCTGGCTAAAAGATGGAACAAAGGCCTCTCCACACAATAGAGCTATTTAATTGTGCGTAGCCCACTTCCTGGGAAAGCAGCCGCTGTGCATCCATTGGGGCGTACTTGCGTAGCCCCACCAGCCACCATGGACCCGCATCGCGGCCGCCGGTCCGTATCTCTAAATAAAATACATTGCGCTGAATTGCGCAGGGGGGGTGGCCTGCTGCAGCTTGAGTGACAGTCTACACTCAGGCTGCAGCAGACCGTAGTGTGCAGTCCCGCTGGGGAACATACAGGGCGCATGCTTGAGAAAGCATGCGCACTGTAAGTTCCCCAGTGGGACCCAGGGGTGCTTCACCGTGCTGTTCGCCTGCCACAGCCTGGGTTTCCTAAGGGCGACAGGGCGAGCAGCAAATGTGACCCCCTAGCCAATCCTGGCGCTGCATGCAGCGCCAGGATTGGCTGGTCCACCGGCGCAGCATCCCATTGGATGCCGCGCGTGGGTGTGGCCCGGCATTCGTCTCAGGAGCAGCAAGCCAAGGTGGACTGGTCGTTGGCGGTGCCCGATTATGTATGTGGAGACTTTGCCCCACACCTTGAAATGGCTGCCAGAAGAGAATCTTTATCTTACAGTCAGCCAAGCAGAGTATTCAGATCAATGCACCAGACTTCGGCTCCAAGGACCGAGGCCTTTATTTGTCGTGTAGCCTGCTTCTGTTCCTGTGTGTAGGCGCCAACGGACCCGAGGCGGCGCAGACATGGTCAGGTAGGGTCTATTATCTTTTCATTTTAAAGCTCCCCCTAACCCTGCAAGACACCCAACTTCCCGCGAGCCACGACTGTTAACCAGGCGATATTACGTGAAAAAACCCCATCAAGGTCAGTATGGTAATGGCGCAAAGCATGGGCTCTTCATTGGGCAGCAAACTCCTGTTTACATCGGAATCGAGATGACCGGCCAGACTGGGTAGCAAACCTAGCCCTGACAGAATAGTTTAAACTAAAGCTAAGCTAATACTTTAGTGGACACATCCATCTGTAAGTGTGCAGGTTTGCTCTGCCCAAAGTAATATTTAAGAAAAATAAATCCAAACCGCTTAAATTAAATCATACTTTTTAAAAGATGTTGGTCGGAATATTTCACACCTTGTTTTTCAGCACTACGTTGGCTGCATACCCTTATTGTTGTGCCATATTTTACCTTAGTGTATGATTTATTACCTACTAACCCTTTTGCTAACATACTACATAAAACCGCAGCAAACGTGACACCCAGTTGAGGTAATAAATCGAAGCTGCAAGGCCATACAGGTGAGAAAGCGGAATATTAGTGTGCAGTGTGATTGGAAGTACTGCAGGTGCATGGATATACTCTTGAAAATATTTTAAGCACCAATCCTCTCCTAAAAGTTGCTGCTCAGAATAGAAGCAGGCAATGTGCAGGCCTTGCTGAATATGCCACGGTTTCTGACAATTGCAAGGGGACAAGTTGCCATATTTCAGTGGGGCCTAACCTCTTGGCAGGTACACGGAGCACACCTTGTGAAAAGAGTGGGTGGATGTTTTTGACCCATGTGTACCCTTGACTTGTGCCTGATTTCAAAGCCATGTACTTCAACATGGCTAATGTCCATCTCGGTGGCCATGTTTAGGTCACCAAATACTTCATAAGTACCTGAGTATGAGAGACAGTGGAGGATGTGGGGCTATTTAATACGTTTCCTGGGGCCCAGTTCCACTTTTCAGGTATTGAGTGACCTGGGAACTGAGAGATTAAATCACAGGAGGGGATTGGAAAGATTGGAAATCATGGAAAGGAAGGCACATTTATCATGTGGAGGACAAAAGAAAATTAACTGAGACCTCAAAACAATAAGGGAGTGGAAGGATGAAAAATAATGAAACAGAAAAAAAAAAGAAAAACAAGCAGTGGCTCTGTGTTGAGTAATGTAGTCTTTTTAAACCATACTGCTCACTGTTCACAGGATATAAGCAATACACCGTGATACTGGTCCCCCCAGGGATCTGTAGTGGCGCATAAAGTATCAGTAAAAAACACTCTTGATTTCTGAATAATAAGTATAAAAGTGTTAAGGTAGCCATGTTGTTCTACTTACATTTCATATGCTATACTTAATCTTGCATCCATATGAGGGTTTGCTTTTTCCAGGAAGGTACTTTTTTTCCAGGCAGCATATCACTCTTGTGCATAATTTGAATTGAGCCGCATCCAGGTATATGTAGCAGGGCACAACTGGTTTGTAGCTGAAGGCAGTGTGGGTGTCTCAGTGGGATAGTATGGTGTTCATTGGAGGATGTGGCAGTACGCCAGAGCTGCCGAATTTCGTTCTGGGGAACCAGGTTCAGCCTTCATGAACAGTCTACCAGAACACTCTCCTGGATTCCTGGAGTGCCTCTGACTTTGTTCTGTTTCTTTACTTTTTGTGACTGTTGGTCCTGCGGGGAAACATTATCATTTTATGTTGTCTTGTTTACTGGGAGCATAGTGTAATAGGCTGGCTGGTAAAGTGCACTTCCCATAGTGTGCAGTCACTTCAATTTGCCTTTAGGTGACTACCTGGATTGATGGTGGTTTTCTATTTGATTTCATGTAACTCCTTGTCTTGATGAGTGCATTGGTTTTAGTTTGTTTGAGGTAACTGCTTCACATGCTGGTTTCATCACACAGCTGACACCCACCCTGAGAAAGCCAGAGATGCCCTGTTAGTGGTATCAACACCAGTGCGCTTAGGTTCCTTACAGCTCCTTCACTTGAAGTGAGTTACCACCTACCCATTACTTTTTGTATCCTGCTCGTACCAAGTCAGATCCAGACCCAGACCAGTCCCCACAGTTGCTCCGGATTAAGGGACATTGTCATGTCATCTCAGGCACGATGTAAAGACTCCCAGTGAGCTGAGGACTCTTTTGGCTCAAGAACCAACTAGCTGGAGACCCTTGTGGTTGTTTAAAGATTTAAGATCAGCCTGTAACTCAGTCTTGAGCTGGGTGGGTGACCTCAATTACAAAGTGGCTGTGCCAGATGTCCCATTATGAACCCTTTTGCCTGTCTCCCCTTCAGACTCAGAAGGCATAAAACTGGGGTGTGCTCAACCCTGCTAAAAAACTGAGGGGTGACCCTAAGAGCACAGCTGCCATCCAATCAGGGGTGGGATGCTTTGGTGTGCTGGTCTGGTTTTCTGGGTGCATTGGCTCTGTTTCGGACCGGTCTGAGACCGATTCAACAGTGTTTCTTTCGGGTGTCGATCTCCCGTGCCTTTCGGACGAGGAGCGCGACGACCTGGACAGGGACATCTCTGTGGATGAGGTCGCACTTGCGATCTGCTCACTGCGATCGGGCAAGGCACCCGGTCCCAATGGTATCCCGGTTGAGCTATATAAGATCAGGCCGGATGTGGTTTCCCCACACCTGCGTAACATGTTTCTAGAAGCGCGGGAGAATGGCCTACTTCCCCTTGACCAGAGGTTGGCCATCATTGTGGTCATCCATAAGGAAGGGAAGCCGAGAGACTTGTGTCGGTCCTACCGTCCCATTTCCCTCCTGAATGCTGAGCCTAAGATTCTCGCCAAGATAATCGCTAATCGACTGGTTGGTGTTATCGGCGACTTAGTTCATCCGGACCAGTCGGGCTTTATTCCACACCGCAACACTGCCCTTAACTTGCGTAAACTCCACGGCGCCCTGGCCAGAGCTCACACCCTTGAGGAGCCGGCAGTCCTGGCGTCCTTGGACGCCACGATGGCTTTTGACTCTCTCGAGTGGAGCTACCTTTGGGCGGTGTTGGCGAAGCTCGGTTTTGGCCCGGTGGTTGTGGGATGGGTGAAGCTTTTGTATGCTGACCCACTGGCTAACGTTGCCGTCAATGGTCGCATCTCGGCGACTTTTGCCCTTCATAGGGGCACCAGGCAGGGTTGTCCCTTGTCGTCTCTTTTGTTTGCGCTCGCTCTTGAGCCGCTTGCGGCCTTGTTACGTACACAGCCGATTCTGCATGGTATAAGCTGGGCCCCTGGCTTCGAGGACAGAGTCTCCCTGTATGCGGATGATATTCTGCTTTACCTCACTTCCCCTTGCAAGTCACTTATTTTGGCGTGTGATGTACTCCGACTTTTTGGCCGGTATTCCGGCCTTGTTATTAACTGGGCAAAGTCTTCCCTCTACGTACTGAAAGGGGACACACTGCGCCTCCCTAGAGGCTGCAACATCCAGGTGGCCAGCCAGGGCTTTAAATACTTGGGGATTTATATCTCTGGTAATGTGAAGGCGCGCTATGAGCACAATTTGCTTCCCCCTCTTCTCCGCCTCCGGCGTGACGTGGAGGGTTGGCGCAAACTTCCGCTTTCTTTACTTGGGCGCGCGGCATTATTTAAGATGATGTCCTTGCCCAGGTTCCTATACGCCCTGCAGAACACCCAGGATCCGGTCCCCGCCCGATACTTCAGAGAGATTGAAGGCCTTCAACGTGCCCTGCTCTGGGACGGCCGACCCCGCGTCGCTATCACGAAGCTTACGCTCCCGTGGTACGACGGGGGTATAGCACTACCAGACGTGCGCAGATACTACTGGGCCTCCCAATTGGCGGCTATCAACCACGGTTTCTATGGTCCTGAAAATAACCCTGGATATGCGATGGATAAGTGGCTCCTGAGTGGCGGCAATTACTACAGGGCGCTGTACTCGAGGTCTCTGGACAGGCGGATGACGGGTCCAACGAGAACTGCGGTCCATATTTGGAGGGCAATCACCAAGGCGCACGGCTGGCAAGGCAGGCTGACTAGATTCACCCCATTGTATAACTCAGACATTTTGGGCAAGTTATGGCACACCAAGGGGTTTAACAAGTGGGACCTCATAAGTATCTCCAGGGTGGATGATATGATATCGAAGGGTGAGATCAAGACCTTCTCCCAGCTGCAGGCTGAATATCAGCTGGGTAACTCAGAGTCTTTCCGATATGCCCAGTTGCGACACGCATTGCTCTCTGCTAAACCAGCTGAGGGGGCGATTCCAGAAAGCTCCCCGTTGGAAGACAGGGTGTTGGATGGCCATATGCCTGACAGTGCCATCTCACTGTCTTATAAGAAACTTATTAATGTTCACACTGACCTCCTCCTGGGTGTGCGGGAGCAGTGGGTGCGTGACGGACTGGAAATCGACGATGAGGATTGGCAGAGTGCAGTTTCTTCCCCTAAGGAAGTCGCCATTTCCTCCCGTCTCCGGCTGGTGCAGCTCAAAATCCTGCACAGGGTGTACGTGACTGGCCCCCGGCTTGTGCATATGGGCTACTCGGTCGATGGGCTTTGTCGCCGCGGCTGCGGTGCCCTTGCCACTTTTATGCACATTCTTTGGGAATGCCCCGCCATAGCCTCCTACTGGAGACGTGTGCATCGGATTATGGACGAAGTGACTGGGGTGGTAGCGACTGCGGAAGCTAGGAGATGCCTCCTCAACATTTGGGGACCGACGGACCACAATGTGGCTCAGACGCAGTGGGTGACCCTTGGCAACGTGGTGGCCAAACGTGATATCGCACAGAAGTGGGGGGCTTCGGTAGCTCCCATGGTGGTGCAATGGAAAGCCAACATGGACTGGTGTATGTTCAGGGAAAAGACGGTCTATGTTGCCAGGGGTAAGCCCAAAAAGTGGTTGAAGGTGTGGGGGGCCTGGAATGCTTACCAGGGAGATATTTGTGTGCCTCCGGAACCTGTCTCATTGGAGGAACATCTGTCGCCATAACTTGTGACACCAACTGTGACACGCTGTAATGTTGTATCCTGTTTCCTCTTCTCCGCCCCCTTCTATCCTGATCTGCTCTCCTGTATCCGTGCTAGTGTTCCCGCTGCTCCCCCTACCCCACTGCCAACACTTCACTGTTTTTTTCTACCCCATTGCCACTCTTTATGCGCCTTCTGGCGTCCTTTTCTTTTTCTTTCTCTATGTTCCTTATGAAACAAAATAATAAAATCAACCTTCATTGTACTGTGACATTTGTTCTTGCGCTATTGCTCTCCTGTTTCTATATGCTGCCTTGCCTCCAGGATGTTAGGCTAAATAGCTGTGTGCACTTTTCTAAATAAAGGTTTTAAAAAATTTTTTTTAAAAAAAGAAAATGCACGATTTTTCTTCTTTTTTTTCAAAATTTTCTTGGGGGGGGGGGTAATCCCCCCAAACCCCCAATTTGGGGTTCAGGCTCGCTCGCTGCGCTCGCTCGTTACGGTGCTGTATGCAAATCACTTGGCGCCCCACCACTTTGAACTGTCAACGACGGCCCCTGTGGGAAAGGTAGAACGGGGAGCAAATTGGCATGTGCTAAATAACTCTTCACCATACACCCAGACTGGGCAAGCTCAATTCCAATGAATCAAAGGAGTAAGGATACACCTCTGGAACCCATCACAGGAATGGGTTTCCTTTGAAGTTGTCTTCTCTTGCACACAACAAAATCACAAAAGACAGACTCTTTGGAAGAAGCATCTAAGACAGATATCTGCATAGTTTAGTCTTCTGTGTGGAATCCTTTGCTCGGACCAGTAAGAAGAGGATGGATTAAAAACCGATGAGTAGCAGGTAGTTTTACATGCAGGCCTCCAGCAAGCAATGCCATACCAGGCTTGTTTTCATTAGCTCTATCCACCACTATACAAGCACATCTTGTTTATTAAGGGCTGCGAAAAGGTAAGACCAGTGTAATGATGTCAGCACCTTTCATAAATAGTTTTGCATCTCCTCATATGCAATCAATAGGCCTGTCAGTGCCTGGTTACATGACACTAACTCAGACCTCCGAACAGGCAGGAAGGCCATGATGTACTGCACAAGCATTCAATTCTAAACAGGGAAACAAAAGTGTTTAAGTGGTACCCTTAGAAAAATAGAGCCCTGATGCACTCATGAACTCGCCACCCCTGGCTCCACTGCTTATCTAGTCCCAGATTTACTAACTGTTCATGTAACGCAACACTGCAGTGTAAGTTTGTGTGCTGTGTTGTGTGAACACAAGAGAACTGTGTGGTATTTACAATGAAATGGTGCTGTTCAGCTCTCTCCCTGCACTGACACACTTGTGGCTACCTATCGAAAATGCAGGTTACATTGGGTCATTGTGCAAGGGTACCTGCATTGTGGGAAGTAAGGTTTTTCTGCAGGATAGGGGTAGCTTCCTGCTTAAAGACTATCTTTATAGGGATTTTCATTTAGTGGAAGAGGTGTGGCGCAGCAGCCAGGCTGCCTGATTCTGGACCATGGCGTTCAAGGTTCGATCCCCGGCAGGTTAGCCCAGCACCATGTGACTCTGGGCAATTGCTCGCTTAATCTTCCTGACGGCTCCCAGTGCCTGTACAATGCAGGTATTTAATGTATTTGTGCTGCAGAGTGCAGAGCACATGCAAAGAGGAAGGGACCAGGATAAATAAAGATATTTATTCTTCCTACACCAGGTTCTGGTAGGTGCACCATTTTAGCTTTACAGATTTGGATTTATAGTTTTTTGTAAATCTGGGTTTCCATCAAAATACATAGGAAGATGCACAGCAGCCCCCATGCTCCACCCATGTAGTGCCTCTCTGGTGCAGGGTAATGCAAGGTAGCACTATGCGCTACCTTGCAGTACTTTCTTTTTAGATAGACACACAAATCGGGCTTTGTGTGCCTTTTTAAATAAAAAAATACCGTTTTTTGACATGGATGCAAGAAAAAGGTGGCACACCCAAGACGTGAAATCCAGTCATTTTTGGCCCTAACATTTAGAGGTATGAAAATAACAGTGCCTAGGTTGTGTGCTGGTTGGAAATGTGAATGCAGGTCGAAGTACATAGGATTAGGGGACCAAGAGACTAGTATAAGCAAGAAAAAGCCAAAGGGCCCGATTACGATGCGGGTAGGAAGGGCTCCGACTGTTCGTCTGAACCCTCTTGCCGGCGTCGTAATCTGCTGTTTGTATTCTCTTCCGGCTAGCCATTTCGATGGGCTCGGTCAGAAGGGAATCTAAGTTGGATTTCCAAATGGTTAACAACGGACTCGGAGAGCTCATCCGCCATCCAAAAACCCTGCAGTAATCCCCTGGGATTACAATGGCATTTTCCCCATTGCCTTTTTGTGCCGGCCTTTCCGGCACAAAAAGGCATTGGGAAACAGCTTTAGGGCCCAGCAGAGCCCCCATGGGTGCAAGGCCACCAAATGTTGATCCCTGCATCCGGTGGCAGGCACCTTGAGGTGCCTGCCACGGGTTGCAGGGATGAACTGCACCTCAGCTTGTTTCAATGAGAGCATGCATTCCATTTGGAATGCATGCTCCCATTGAAAAGACTAGGAATGCGACCGAACAGTGTTCGGTTGCATCCTATTTCCAGGGCTGGAACCGCCAACAGAAGGTCGTTCGGTTCGAGTTCTTGACTGTTGTTGGACACACTCTGTTCCATCTGACATCAGAATTGGGCCCAAAGTTGGGGTGCCAGTCCTGAATGTAAGTGCAGTGAGTGCATTGTGCTAGCGGTGGTTCATATAGAGCAATGTGCCTCGGTTGTATAATGGTGCCCTGGCACGTTACAGAGACATGAATATTGTAAGTTTCTTTGATGGCTGGAAATGGCCAATGCAAGAATAGATTACACTCGGAGGTCTGGGCCTTTTGACCCAGCTGGCTCAATAGCATCTAAACCTAACCATTGTGGAGACTGATTGTGTCAGCACCAAACATTAATTCATGAAGTAGATTGGCTAAAGTATGGTTCGAGGGAATGAGGCTTGTCAATACCAAGGGCCTCTTGGTATGGCGGCTCTTTGATGTGAGACAGTTTGAAAGAAGAGGATTCTCTGTAGGCGTACAGAAATAATGCCTATTCATCAATAGGTAATAACCTCTGCATATGTGACAGTTCAGAACTGGCACTGATAGGGTGTTGGGTGCTTACAGTGTGCCCAGCTGGGATAGAGCATTGGTGAAGGAGTACTTCCAGGGGTCTGAAGGCGGTTGACATCAGCAAGGAAGATACAAAGGGTGGGCTTGTGGAAAGGTCTGTAATCAGAGCACCTAAGTGAGCTGGTGGCACAAAGGATTTAGTGATGTGCTGTTATGGAAGGCTAAACTGGTGGAACACCCCAAGTGACAATTTAGACAGCTTGGTGTAGCCATCCATCTATGCGTTACTGAATCAGCACATGTGTATTTCCAAAATAAATGCCTTCCTTCATCGCAGAGGTTATATTTTATGATCCCATTTGATTATCAACCGATAAAGTAATCTAAAGGTAACACACAAACATTTGGAAGTTTGTATGAACAACTTGTGAACAATGGAACTAAAGATGAAACATTTGGAAAAAAACTAAGGGGCTTATTATGATGCTGTAGGAAACCATTTTCTAAGGCATCATAATCAGTAGTTTAGATTAATTTTTGACCGACCCATTTCAATGGAGTCGGTCAGAAATTAATCCAAACTGGATTTACAAATGACTTCCAATGCGCTCGGAATCCCAAGGACGTCATTTTCTGACCGAGGGATAACAATGTTGAATTTTGACAGCCTTTCTGTGCCGGCCTTCCCGACACAGAAAGGCTTTTGGAAGTCAACTTTGGGGGCCCCCAGCAGGGCCCCTATTGGTACAAGGCCTCTAGATGGTGGCCGAGGGGGGGCCAATGGTGCCCTGCTGTTGATCCCTGCCCCCAGTGGAAGGAACCTTGAGGTGCCTGCCACGGGGTGCAGGGATGAACTGCATCTCATCTCTTTCTCTGTCGGAATGCATGCTCCCATTGTAAAGAATAAGACTGTGACCGAAGAGTGTTCAGTCGCATCCTAATTGCTGGGTTGAGCCCGCCGACAGGAGATCAGTTGGTCCCAGTACCCAATCGATGTCGGGCAGACTCAAGTCCATCCAACTTCGAAATCGGCCCCTAAGATGAAGGTCCCTATGGAAAAGTCTTCAAAAAGTGAGCAGAAAATAGGAGCTAAAGTGGTAATGAAATTTGAAAAACATATGTTATTTGTTCCATAATGTTGGTGAGTTCATGGTTAAGAAAGGATTAATAGTCCTTTGTGAGACTGTACTTTGACAAAATTACCTTGGTTTTGTTAAAAACAATGAAAGTTTTGGCTGTGTTTTGCTTAATCTTCAAAATTAGTGTCACAGCCACTTAACTTCAAGTAAGCACATTTCTCAGTGTGATAATATACATTATTCAAACTGACAACAGTAGAATTGTTAAATTCCCTCCCTTTGTGATTATAATGCTCAGTGAAGAGAAGCATCCATTGCTTCCAGCCTAAAGCTGTCCAAATTGGTATGATTTTAACCTTATCAGATTTATTGTGTGCTTGAGGTTCAGTAAAACGTGATATATATATATATATATATATATTGAAATGAAAGAGGAATGCTGTTTTTAAACCAAACTATAGATGTTCAGTCTCAGTAAAGAGTTCTACTCATAGTCATTGTATATATTATAGTTCTAGCACCATTTGCAACATTGTGTCCCTGTGTGTATGTGTGCATGTGTCTGTTTATGTTTTTGTGTGTGTGTATATGTGTGCATGTATTATGCAAAGCAGAGCAATACCCTGAACCCCAGGCTCAAATTGGGGGGGCAATAGAACAACAGGACAAAATTGCATTAAATTCATAATTGCTGAGGCTTTTCAACCTCCAGTGCCGAGCATTTTTTGATATTTTGGTAGTTAGCATTTACACCTTCATAAATTTTCCAGCTAAGGAACCCATGTCAATTTATTCCCAGTATTATGGAGATTGTAGAGATACCCAGGCTTTGAGGATTTCCCTAGAGGGCACCAAGAAAATAGCCAAAGTATATCTACATTTTGGTTTGTTGGGGAAAAACTGAACAAAAATTCTATATAGGAATCCTCATGATTTTTTCCCTATGACGGCATCAGAGAAAGGCTTGTTATGCTTAGGATCACCATCCTCACAACTTTTCGTAAAAAGCAGAGCTCAATCAATCAACGGAATTGTAAGTGTGCTACTCACCCACGAGGGTCTCAAGGCACTGGGGGAGGGGTTTAGAAGCTCCATTCAGTCGAACAGCCAGGTCTTGAGTGTCTACCTGAAGAAGAGGTCTTGAGTATCTACCTGAATATGTTTAGGGAGGGGGTGCATCCTATGTCGATCGGGAGCTTGTTCCAGGTCTTGGTCGCGATGTAGGGGAAGGCTCTTCCCCCGGACCTGGCTTTGCCAATGCGCAGGGTTTTGGCAAGGGCATGGTTGGTAGATCGGAGGTTTCCTTTTTTTTAATGTTTAATATAGGGTCTGCTAAGGACCAGATAGTGTGGGAGGCATTTAAAACCTATCTAAGTGGGCTTCTAAGCTCCTTAATGATTGATAAAAAAAATCTATGAAAAGGTTGAAGCTGATAGGCTTTATAAGTTTAAAGAAAAAGTATCTGATTTACAGCAGGCCTCTCTGGTTTCTTAGAATCTTGTTCCACAGCTGGAAAGAGTTGTTCTTCAGGCAGACTTTCAGGTCAATGTAGATAGGACCCCGAAAGATAGATGGGACGTCAGCAAGTTACAACATTTCACCTATGGCGAAAAATGTGGTTCTCTTCTGGCTTGGAAGACTAGGGTAGACAGGGTTAGGAACCAGATAAAGAGCTTGAGCCAAAGAGGGTCTGGGGCCTTATTGCATGATGATGATACGATTCGAGAGAAGGCAAGATCATTCCTGCATAACTTGTATTAAGAAGACATTGAGCCCAGACCAGAGGGAGCTGGGAATGGTTAAGCTCAATTGATCTTCCACAGCTGTCTGATACTGATAGGCTGTTTTTGCTTACGAGTATTACTGAGGTTTATTTAGCGATGTTGGACAAGGTGGTGCCGGTTTTGAGAAATGTGTTCAATAACATATATTTGAAGGGAGAATGTGCCCCCACGTGAAGCAGCAATTTCTTTAATTTTGAAACAGAATAAGGATCCGCAGAAAATCGAGTCCTATTGACCAATATCACTCCTAAATGAGGACCACAAGATTTTTACAGGGGTACTGGCAGCAAGGGTGGGCAATATTATTAAGTCCATTGTGTACCCAGACCAGAGGGGGTTCATACCTGGAAGACAGCTAAACAAGCTAACCTTTCAAGCCATAGGGGCAATAGACATTGCAATGGATAATAAGTGTCCACTTACGATTGTTGCAATAGATGCGGCTAAGGCTTTTGATCAGGTTAATTGGTGTTATCTTTGGGAGACTCTGAAGAGTTTCGGTTTCCCTATATACTTTGTGCAGGCAGTTCAATCAGTTTATCTTAAGCCCCGCGCAAAAGTTTTAGTCAATGGTGCTCTGACAGAATGGTTCAGTATTGAGAGAGGCACCAGGCAGGGGTGTACCCTGTCACCACTATTATTTAAGTTATATATCGAACCGCTGGTGTGTCTTCTTAGGGCGGATACCCTTATTAAGCGTTTTAGAATTTCGGATTTAGAGCTAAAGTCGGCTCTTTATGCTGACTACCTCCTTATGTATACCTCAAATCCCGTAGAAGCAGTACCCAGGTTGATGGTGGTCGCCGAGAAATTTGGTGAAGTTTCCGGCTATAAAGTCAATAAAGAAAAAACAGAGATAATGGAATGGAACTGTGCCAATACAACACAGGGGGCAAAGTGTCAAAGGAGGTACCTGGGGATCCACTTAGCGCAGTACCTGGTAGACATACCAAAGATCAGTTGGAAGAAAGTGTCTAGCGAGGTTGGCAGGTTATTATTGCGCTGGGCAAACCTCCCCCCCTACGGGAGGGTCAACCTCGTTAAAATGATAATTTTGCCCAAACTGACATTTTTGTACAATTCGATCCCTTTATCTTTCAGCACAAAGGACATTGCCAAACTCCAAGGGAAAAGTGGGTCCTTTATATGGGCTACTAAGACCCCAAGAATCGCCTGGAAAAAGCTCAGGAAAGGCCTAAATATGGGTGGTCTCACTTTGCCTGACTTACTTACTGCCATGCATTCCATTTTAAGAATTTTTGAATTTTGGCCAATAAGATTGATTCCTCCACTTTAGGTTTATTATTTCGGGCTATGTTACATGATGTTCCACAAGGACAGGACTTTTTTCCGTATAAATATGGGGATCCCAAGTTCTACAAGAAGGTCCGTCTTAAGACATTGGGAGCTGCATTAAACAACTGGATTTACATCAGAAGGGTGTTGAAAATCCCTTATTATACAGCTCAGGCCCCAATTTGGGATCCCCCCGGCACCCCTGAATGTCTTCAGGACCGACTTTCTCAACCACTCAAGTTAGCTGGTATCTGATTCCGCTGTGACCTGCAGAGGGACTCACATCTGAGTCAATTTCCAATCGGACTCTCGGGACATTGACTAGATTCAAGTTTTACCAGCTATCTGCTTTGTGGGCAACACAGTCTTGGAGCAATGAAGACGCCAGTTTGAAATTTGATTTAGTCTCCAGAACGGGTAACTGGAAACGCGAGGTCTCATTTTGGTACTGGGCTCTTCTAGAAGCAGGGGAAGGGGCAGCACGGGAAGTAGGGAACCTTAGGGACAGTGTCCTTGGGGAAGATGACGAGGGAATTTGGAAACTCTTGTGTGACTCTTTTTCTATGTTGCAGGCAGTAATGAAGCCAGATGCTCTCAAGTGGAATCATCTACACACTGCCTACAGAGTTTATTGGACTCCTAGAAAATATTCTAAAGTGAACAAGAAGGTTTATAACTGCCCCAGGTGTAAGTTTCCAGTAGCAGATGATCTTCACATGTTTTCTGAGTGCCCAAGAATCAAGCTCTTCTGGACTGAGGTATGTGGCTTTTTAGAGGATGTGTTGCTCCATCAGGTGGAATCCTGCCCAAGGTTGATTTTTCTCGGTCTTATGTTGGATTACCGTATGAATGCTCCAGTTTTAAAATTTGTGTTCAATGTAATAATTCTCGCCAGACGGGAAATTTGTAGGGCCTGGAAATCTGAAATCCCTCCTTCCTTTGCAGACTGACTGAAGCATGTTATCTTGGCCAGCCAATCCGACATGGCCTGCGATAAAACAAGTACACGTAAGATCTAGGCAGCCTTAGTGACCTGGAGGGAGAGGTAGTTGGTCCTATGATTATGCCAATGTACTGTTGGTCCTGTCCTCACTAGTAACTTACGGTCTCCCTGGTGCTGTGAACAGATGGTTGAAAAGGAAACAGTGTTATCTTGAGGGTGAACTCCTCTCCTTTTTCCATCAGCATGACATATGGGCGTTGTCAGAATTAGCCTAATTTGAAGGTAAGGTATGGAGGGATCCCATCAAGAGTGTCCGTTAAGGCATGCATGAGGACTACAAAAAAAAGGAGGTTTCTCTTGGGTACATTTGAAATTTTTTTGTTGAGGTATTGGGGTCTGGAGTTGTGGAGGCATTTGTAGGCGTGGGAGAGTATTTTGAAAGTGACTCTCTTCTCTACGGGGAGCCAATGGAGAATATGCAGGTGTTGGATGATGTGTTTGTGTCGACGGATGCCAAGGACGAGTCTTGCTGCGGTGTTCTGTATGGTCTGGAGTTTGTGGAGCAGAGACTTCTTGATCCCGGCGCTGAGGGCATTTCCGTTGTCCAGTGTGCTGGTCATGAGTGCATGGGTAACAGTCTTTCTTGATTCGAGAGGATCCATTTAAAGGTCTTTCGGAGGGTGTTGAAACAGCTGGATGTGATGGCGTTGACCTATCGATTCATGGAGCGGAGGAGTCGAGTATGATGCTGAGGTTTTGGGTGTGGTCTGTGGGGGTGGAAGGCTGCCGAGGGTGGTGGGCCAACAGGTGTTGTCCCATGTGGAGGCGGGGTTCTGAGGATGTGGACTTCTGTCTTCTTTGAGTTGTGCTTCAGAGAGCTGCTGCTCATCCTGGATGCAATGTCCTTCATTCCTTAGTGAAAGTTGAGTCAGGAGGTGACTGGGTCCCTGGTGAGTGAGAGGATAAGCTGGGTGTCAACGGCGTAGGAAACTCTGCTAAGTTTCTGCTGTCTGACGATGATGGTGAGGGGGGCCATGTTGAAGAGTGTGAGGTTGAGCAACGATCCTTGGGGTACTACTCAGTTGGTTTCCGTGGGTTCAGATGGAAAATTTGGCAGTCTGATTCTTTGGGTTCTGCTTGTGAGAAAGGAGTGGACCCAGTTGAGGGAAGTTCCCTGTATGCCAGCCTCGTGGAGTCTGGTGGTGAGTGTGCGGTGGGAGACAATGTCGAACGCAGCGGAGAGGTCAAGTAGGATCAGGGCTGTGGTGTGTCCTTGGTTGAGGAGGGTGCGGATTTTGTCTGTGGCAGCAAGTAGAGTGGTCGCAGTGCTGCGGTTGTGGCAGAATCAAGCTTGGTTGGGGTCAAGGATGGCATTTTCTTCTATGAACTTTGTTAGCTGGGCATGAACGATCTTCTCTGTGAATTTGGACTTGAAGGGGAGGAGGGAGATGGGTCGGTAGCTCTTGAGGTCCGTGGAGTCTGCTGAGGGCTTTTTGAGCAGAGGTCTGACTTCTGCACATTTCCAGTCATTGGGAAAGGTGCCAGTCTTGAAGGTGACATTGATGGTGTGTCGTAGTTCGAGAGCGATGGCGGTGGTGGCTCTATGGTAGATGTGCTGTGAGCAGGGGTCAGTCAGGGCCCTTGAGAAGAAGCCTCTAATGGTCAGAGTGGTGTCTTTGATGGTGACTGGGGTCCAGGAGGAGACGGTGGGCCCGCTGGCATTGCTGGGGAGGGAGGTGATATTGGTGTCGGGTGTCTGGTCATTGCAGTGATAGTAGAGGCCCTTGATTTTTTGATGGAAGTAGGATCTGAGATTGTCGCAGAGATTCTGGGAGGGGGTTATGTCTGTGGTTTCGCTGGGGGCATGGTGAATTCCTGGATGACGGTGAAGAGCTCCTTGGGGTTGCTGAAGTTGGCCTAGGATCTTTTTATGGATGAAGGTCCATTTGATGCATCTGAAACATTGGTGGTATTCTGTCATGGCATTCTTGTAGGTGGTGCGATCTTTTGGTGTTGTGCTGTTTCTTCAGTTCTAATCATGACGTCTGCAGGTGTGCCTGTATTCTTGGAAGTTTGTGGTGAACCAGGTGGCCTTACTGGGTCTCTGTCTGTTGGAGTAGCGTAGTGGTGCGAGTTCATCAGCAAAGTTGGCGATCCATCTGTGGAGTTCTTTGACTGTGAGGTTGGCTTCAGTCGAGATGGAGGGGCATCGCGGTTGAAGTTGTGGTTGAGCTACTCATCAGTGATTTTGCTCCAATTCCTTTGTGGGGTGTGTTTGTCAACACTGAAGTGTACGCAGTGGTGGTGCATCCAGGGGATTGGGTGGTGTGGCTGAAGTGGATTCTGTTACCACCTGCGAAGATGGGGTCAAGGGTGTGTCTTGCCTTGTGAGTTTGGGTTGCGACAAGCTGTTTCAGGCCGATGTTGGTGAGGTTATCCAACAGGGTGGTGGAGTTGGGGGTCACTGGGGTTTTTGAGGTGGAAGTTCAGGTATCCGATGAGTACGTAGTCCATGGAGGTGATGGCATGGGGTGCGATGAGGTCGGTGATGGTCGTGGCCAACAAGGCACGAGGTCCGGGGGTCTGTAAGCAAGGGTGCCGTGAACAGTGCATTGACAGGAAGTCCTGTGATGGCTGTTCCTGCCAATGCTAGAAATGCCTGCTGGATTTTTCTAAATGTGGCTCGAGGCACCTCAGTCAGGGTGACAGAGAAATTTACCACTAGCCCTGGCGGAGGATGAGCCATTCACTAAATTATAAATCAGGCCAAAAATTTCTGAATTCTAGGGGTCTTTTCTGTAAATACTTTAAATTTGTGCCAAAGAAATGAATCATTGAAGTAAAAAAAAAAAATTTTAAAAGTAGAGAAACATAGCAGTTAGTGACAACATTTCCATCTATTAAATATTGTCATGATGGCGAATTTACACAAGCAAAATAGTGTTACATATGTCTGACCATTCTGAAGGGAAGGATATACAGGATTTGTGTCTCAACCAGAGCTAACAACAAAGCTGCAGATCATAATGATTGTTCATCATGCAGCAATTCTGATGACAAATTCTAATGAATAAAAAATGAAAATTAAGAAAACCTATGTACAAGCACAAGCTGCTAAGTTTACGAACAGGTGTTATGAGTGGAGTTCCGAATTTTGGGGTTACCCATACTATCATTTGTTTCAGAGCGCATTTTGCATAATATGTTGTTTCTTTTACACTGGCATACATTTGGAAGCCAAGACCACAGGGAAATCCAATTGGTAATAACAAATGTTCTACTATTTTGTGCTTCCGAAATAAAATGAGTACCCCACATGTGGGGCTGGGGCCTAGCATGGGTGATACAAAATACACAGAAAAGAGACCTGCAGAGATCACATTTCGCTCAACAAGAATAATGCATTTTCTACAAATAGGGTGTTTGTAGAATTTGGGCACTAGCTCCACCGCCACCCAATCCTACATTTCTGAAAAATATATACCCAGGAGCATCTAGGGTGATAATCTCAACATCACCTCCTCTGAGACAAGCTCAACTTCCGGCTCCTACTTCCAGAAGATCAGGTGTTGCAGATTGTGGTTCCTGTTGTTGGGCTTTGGTTCTGATAGTGGTGCTGTTGATCCAGGGGGGATCCTTTTCCCAAAGAGGAGGGCACAGTAGGTAAGTTGCACTGGTCAGTTTCTTGGCAGCAATCACCTTCTTTGAGGCAATCTTCTTTTTTATGGGTTAGCAACACTTAACACAAGAACACGCACTTAGCAGAGGACTCTGGTGTCACTGTCAGATAATTTGCAGACTTCCCTTAGTCTCATTATTATGCTTGATGTGATGTCTTTTGCACCAGGAGGCAACAAAAATGATGCAGAAAGTCGGTTAGACTTGTGCACTGTAGCCAATGCAATACATATCATCATCTCAAATCTTTAAAAATATTGTACCAAAGCATAAACCAGTATTTTTCCTAAACATTACACAGGAAAAGCTACAGCACCCCCTTTGGGAGGCAAGTGGGGCAAGGAAAAGAATGAATACATTCATTATATAATTTCTGATGTCCCTCCTTGGCCTATGGGAATCCTTTGTGAGGCAGAAGGCAGGCAACATTGAATAAATTAATTAAATATGTGCTGGTATCCCTCCAAGACACGTGTGTACTCTATGGGAGGCAGTGGAAGCAGAAAACAGTCCATGAATAATATAGTTGTTGCTGTCCCTCCCTCTAGGTGTCCTGGAACCCCAATGGGAGGCTTGGGGGAGCAAGTACAAATTTAGTAGATTCATTAATCGATTGCTAGTATCCCTCCAGAGCCCTATGAGAGGTGAGGAAAGGCAAACATTGAATACATGAATTACATATTTGTCAGTATTCTCCAATGTCCACAGGTTCTCTATAGGAGCCAGGGGAGGTGGGAAAAAGCAAATAAATTAATAAAATATTCCTGGTGTTCCTCAGGGGCCTAGGGGTACCTAGAAGATAAATATCTACCAAGGAAATAAATAAATGAATTAAACAATAACTGCTGCCCCTCAAGGACTTATGAGGAACCCATGGGAGGCAGGTGGAAAAGGCCAAAATTAAATAAATGACTACAATAATTTCTTGTGTTCCTCCATAGGAGGTGGGGGCATATACACATTTTATAAATGAATAAAATATGTGGCAGTGTCCCTCCAGGTCCTAATGGTATAAACTAATTAAATAATTGCTGGTGTCTATACAGGATCCATTGATACCCTAAGGAAGCCAGAGGGGGTAGGCAAAATCCCAATACATTATTTAAATGATTAGTGGTATCCCTCCAGGGCCCATAAGGACACTATGAGAAGCAGGAAGATTGGGAAAAAATTTAATTAATTAAACACAGCATCATTGTAATACAATCACCTACAAGCACGCATCAATATATCAGGAAAAGAGATGAACAAAAATGTTATGGACATATTCTATCATTGTTCCCAGAAAATCGCTCTTAAACGTATACTGTAAGGATTGAAGTACACACTGGCTGCACAAAATGGTGGTAGCTACTAGCTCATCCACCATATGGCAATCAAAGGAGGGGACATGGACAACAAAGACAAAATGGACACTACAAACACATATTCATTAGCACCACAAAATGCTGGTGGTCACATGGCTAGCAAAGACAGAGGCAAAGAGAACAAACACAAAATGGTCACAATACACACACACACACACTTTCTACACAAAGTGGCCACCACCACAGGGCAAGAAAAATTGAGGCATTGAGAACATAGAAAAACTGACAACCTATACCAAACACGCACACTAGCTACACAAACTAGGCCCAGCTACATTGACAGCAAAAAAGGAGACATGAAGAACTAAGAACATGGTCGCCCTATCCTGCGGAGAGCACCTTACCCCGCTCAAAATAACCTTATAGAATTGCATGGAATGGATTATGCAGATATATATTACAAAATTTGCCTCGGCCCAAACATGGGATTGACCCACCACCAGGAAATCAGAAATGTCAGAAAATGTAATAAAATAACATGTGAATATTTCCCATAAAACAACATCAATTACTGGTCCAAAATTCTTTCAAAACTTTCAGAAAACGAAAAACACAACATCGACCATGTCCCCCTTACACAAAAAATGGGAGGCAAGAACATCGGTACAAAGGTAGGTGAGAACAAAAGAACATATCTGGCTTCATGGGTCTGGAATCCATAAGCCACACTGGCCCTAGCCAGCAATAGGCAGAGGTACACAAAAAATACCTAGCATTTTGCATTTAATATACCAGCATCCACAAGAATTCACAAGCCCTAAAATTATTATATAAACATGTAATATAGTAGCAGTGAGAATGCAAAAAATACATTACAAATACACCTAAGGACTACTGCAGGACAGACTAGACCCCAAACACTACAATAACAGGACAGTAAAAGGATAAAACACATGAAAAAGGGAAAAATGTGTTTATACCCCAGGCCTCCACCATCACCTTTCCAAAATGAAACATTTTCCCTTAAGCGAACATAATGTCAAAAAGGCCCCTCACTCATAATTTCAAGCCATCCAATAATGAACCAAAAAGTACATATACAAGTAATAAAAATAGTTGTGCATGCCCTCTCTAAGAAAACACATTTTTCATAAAGTACTGCATGGAACTTACTTGATTTTTCTGAAAATTCCAAGGGTGTTGGTGCAGTAGAGATTGCAGACAAAAATAGAGTGATAATCTCCCTCCAAAATACAAATCCCTTGATCCACAATGATCAAGGGCTCAACAAAACAGAGGGAGGAGTCTTGAGGGTGGGAAAATGAAGTTGCTGACATGTGTGCAGTAGCTTACCAGTCTCAATGGCACTTTTAAAAAAAGAAGAAAATGTGCATCATGCTTTAAAAATTACCTGAATGGTCTGCTGGGTGAAAATTCAACTCTGTCATTCACTTTAAAAGAACTACAGCTTGCGTTTAGATTTATAATTTCAAACTCAAAAAATGCCCAAAAGATCAATGCATGTAAAAAATGTACCTAAAATGCTTGTTGACCGTATGCATTAAAGGAACTGATGCTCATGTTGGGAAGATGCCATTCCTATTGGGAAGTTTTCCCATGCATTTGTACCAATTGCATTGGTTCTGTGCATCTCTCAATACAATATCTCTCTGAACTGGAGTATTGTTGCACAACACGGGGTAATGTAGTAATCTCAGTAATTATTCATTAATTTTGTTATGCAAAACTTTCAAAAGTTAGCTAGTTTCAAACAGCGTAATTAAAATTTCACCCTGGCTTTATATGTAGTAAAATACAATTTTTCATATGGTTTCCCCCGAATGTTTGTCTTATCTGTTTTATTGGCCTTTGAACTCAATGCACTTTATCCCTGCTAAACTGGAGTAAAATGCCTGTGTTCCTCCTTGAAATGCGCTAAAATTGGCCTGAACTGGTTGACGCAATTAACTATGGCCATAATATATGGTGCAGAAACATAACTCTGGCACAGTTATGAAACGTTAAATGCCAATTGTAGACTGCAGCACATATTGAGCCTCCCACTACATTGGCAGTGAAAACATGGCTTCAGGACTACCATGTGTAGAGTAAAAGCAACAAATTGCACCCTGCCCACAGACCTGTCAAAATGCCCCTTTGACAGATGGTGAAACCTGCTTTTAAATAATAAATAAGTCAGCACTAAGCACACTTTGCTGCCCACAAGGTAGGGTGCATAATATTTAAGAAGTGTCACACTAGAAATGGCATTGTTCCCCAATACCTATGCCCCCCATACCTGCATTGTTACTGATCACACTTAACTGGCAAATAGGGAAAGTTTAAGTATTGATAATACACTTTATTCTATATTTTTTTCCCCTTGATGCAAGACCAATTAAGATGGACCCAGGTACTGTACTAACTTGACAAGAGAGCTGCTTTTTGATAGGTAAATGTAGGGGGTAGCTGGAGGAATCAGCCTTTGTCAATCTAGTCAGATTGGTATTAACCCTGGTGGAATGGGAGCCAACCTCCCCTCCCAAGAACAGGTTTAGAGTGGACACAGATAAGAAAGCTGGTAATATCTCTGAACATGTCTATGGGTGGCACACAGACTCTGCACAAGGGAAGAAGTGTATTCTCATCTTATAGTTTGTGAATAAGGTGCTCTCTGGGATTTTTTCCACTAGGAACAAACACAAACTGCTGCAAATATGGGTAAGCTTGCCCTGCAGACCTTTATCCCCTTGATTATGGAAGCGCTAGGAGTCACTCTACCAACTGGTTGGTGCCAACCATAAATGTGGCACCCGAAGGCATCCTCGTAAGAAGACTTTCTGGACCTTTGGAAGAGCAGAAGAATGAATACACTTGCTGTTTGAAACCTGTGAGGAGTCCTGAAGGGATTGACCTGCTCCCATTTGTAATCAGGACAATTAAATGGAATCCAAGGGTTAGTGACATGACCTCCTCTAAGGCTACATGGAAAAACAAGCTGTACGATGCTTATTTCCCTAACATGCAAACCTGACAAGTTGCATTTAGACCTGGACTGGACAATAGTGGTGTCCTCCAATGGAATGTGTCCCGAGAGCTATGTGCTGTTCCTGAGGTCCTGGGAACCTTGGCTGCCTCTAACTGGACTTGTCCTACAGTCTCTGAAAAGCTGTGGGACTTAGAAATATTCTAACTTCCAGCCACTGGAAGACTGTGACCAACCACTTGATCAGATCCAGCCAAGTTGCAACTTCACTGTGCTGAAACACAGGTTTCTCAAACTATGAACTCCACATCAGCAAATCCATTTTAGCAGGTCCTATGCAAGAAGGTATCCTGCCTCAAAGAACTTGTCTTTGGATACCATCTGACGCCTTCCCCAGTTGGAGGATTCTTAGCTCCAAAAAAGATACCATGTCCTAACATAGCAATCTTGACTGGGCAAAGGTGAGAACAATATCCGGACAACAAAAGGACTTTTTTGGGTGCAAAATTTGAACTTTTCCTACTCTGAGCTTTTCTTTTCACATCAAAAGCTTCATCAGATTCTCACCCAAGGCTATTTGGCTTTAAGAAAACTTCCTCAGATCCTCTCTGCAACCTGACAATTTTGACTTTTATTTCAGAGAGTAAGTCCCAAGAAGAAATCTTAGAGCAGGAAGAACCTGTTTGGTATTTATGCAGTGGAAGCGAGTGCAAAAAGTTGTTTACCACCCATTACCAATATCAATAACCATCTGTCTTTTCCCCACATAGACAAAATTGGGCCCATACCTATAATAACTGGTCCTCCGATGAACCTTTTGAGAGTTGTTAGGGACTGACTATTGTCAAGACGTATAATACCCCCCTTATGAGGACCTACAACAAAGGGAATATTCTATGAACAAGCTAATTATTACAATGTACAAATCACATTACCCTAATCATCAATACATGGCAGACTCTGTTTTACTTATCACTTTGATTTTATCTATTTCTTAAGAATATGAATGGTCAATCAATTGACACAATATCGAATCACAGATCATCACACAAAGGAAGTAATTCACAATAACATCTCATTTAACAAGCATTGGCCAGTGGATAGGAGAAAAGACAAAATAAATATTGAAATAAGATCAATGCAATTATATAGTAACATACAAACCTAGAGGAAACTTTTGCACACTGTACTAATAGTCTGAAGAGCTAACCCTCCAGCCAGAGGGCAAAGCTGACGCAAACTCACAAAGATATGAGGAGCAAAGTTTAAGAGTCAGGATCAGACAGCAGCAGTCAAAAAAGAAGCTTAAGGAAACAGTAACACAGGTCTCTCCACACTGGTAAAGTTCTCTCTCCTCAAAAATGCTCTCTCTCCAAAAATGCTCTCTTTCAAACAATACTCTCTCCCCGCATAAAGTCTAACACTGGTAGTCATACCCTAAATTTTAAAGTCTATCCCTAATTTGTATCAGAAGTTCAAACATTTCACAGTTCTCATTGGTTCAGGAACATAGGGTGTTCAGTCACACTGCTTCCATCACACCAAACTTTCAAAATGTCTTTGTTAGAGCCAGGCTGTCGTCATCTTCCTTTAGCAAAGAAATCACCTATATTCTTCTTCCTAGGCTCTCGCACATCTTCTAAACATTTGCAACATTTTACTAGAACGGTTATCCCCAAAATTAAACATTTCCTCAGACAGTATGGAAGTTCCATTGATATCTTCCATATTGCTGTCGACAAGAATATAACATAACAATCATTACAAAGGACAAAATACAATTCTTTGGAGCCTATGTTTAAAAAGATAATTATTCCTCACAGTGGTTTGAGGCCTTCTCTGTAATGTGTGCCATTTTCTCTAGGAGAAATAAACAAACTTAGATATTTGTTCACATAAAAAGCTCCATTACATAATTCATTTTAGGCTTCTATTGTTCTAATATAGACACAAATATTCTCAACAAGTATTTTAGGCAATTAATATCACTTCCATAAAGCTCTTTTATTAATACATTTCATTTACTTTTACACATGAAGCTTAAACCCCTGAACATTATTTCTCTGCTAATCATTTGCGGCCTACAGAAATCGTTTGTCATTTTCTCCTGTACATTTCTCGATTCCCTTTCTAAAATACCCCATGTTATTTTTTTTCTCAGTTAGTTTCACAACTCTTGTTAATGATTTTCACAAAGAAGGAGGATTAATCCGAGCAGGTTTTATTTGGGAAAATCCTGCTCCATCAGTGTATTTGACCTACTCTCCATCGAGGTTTGCCTGAAATCGTGCTTAGGTCTCAGTCACATGGAACAGTGACTACTTATTGATACTTTACTTTTTTGGGCGTTTTTGGTCTTAAATCTCTCCCTCTGCAGCCCACAAATATCTATAATGTGGTCTGCGTACCAGGGGTGAGCACCAGGGCATGTACTTGAAAGATGTATGCACAGGTAAGAGTGCTGGTCAGAGCCAACAGGGGCAGCTGGGCCTTCGGGCTCCTTCCGTGGCACCCAGCAGAAGAAAAGGTTGTCACTGCCCTGGATGGGCACTGAGGATCCGAAATCAAATAACAAGAAGGAATAATAAACAAGCTGCAGAAGCTGCTCATCTATTATGTTATGTTATGTTATGTTATGCGTTTTTATTAGGCGCACAGATGCTCCAGCAAAGGAGCGTCCTGGCGCCCGACAAGGTAGCAGCACAACACAACGAAACAATAAATCAGACAATATTTTAAAACTAAGTGAATAAGAAGGTTTTCACCGCACGGCGAAAGGAGAGCAGATCCCTGAGGGCTCGGATCGCCGGGGGAAGGGAGTTCCAGAGCACCGCCGCACGAACTTGAAAGGAGCGTCCGCCGGCCCTACTCTGCTTGAAGCGCGGGACAACAGCTTATTCACTGCTCTAGAGAAAGAGCATCCCAATATGCTTCACAAGGGCTTTTTATTTGCATTTTTCTGGAGCCTGGTGATGCCCCTAGCAGGGGTAGGGGCATCATCAAACAACTTTTAAATGCTATGGGGGACAGCAGTACAGGCCTATCTTTTTATGTGGGGAGTTCTCTGCCCCGAGTGCCACAGTCGTAAACTTACTATAACCTCATAGTTTGGGAGTAGCAAAAACATGATAAACTAACACAACAGTAAATGATAGCTTACATTTGTGAATCTTTCCCATAATGTCTGATACAAATAATAAACATTTCTGTAATTGTTAGTGAAAACTTATCATATACCCTATATGGGGATTCAGAGTCTGCCAGAAATGTAGCTTGCACCTGATGGAGCAAGGTGAAGAACAAGATTTTGTTCAAACTTGTGAAGTTAATCTCCCATAACAAGTAATCAAATTAATAAGCTTGTGGTGAAATTACTAATCAACTTAGTTTAAGAATACATTCATCAATACACGTGGGATAAACTAATGTGCTTTATGTTGCATACGCAAAGAAAAAAATAATTAACTAACCTTGTCTATTGTCTTTATCAGTATTAAATGCAGCAGTTAAATTAATGGCATGTGCTTATTTTATGTGCTTATGTTATGTTTTTTCTGTGATGAAGAGCTTATGGAGTTCATGCTATTCAAGAAGGGAAAGTAATTATAATGCTGCTTGATTGTGCTTAGTGCTAGGTAACATAATTAACAGGATTAATTAGTAAAGGGGGTGGGTAACAGAATGGGTCTCAATTCTTTAATTAATTGATTTCTTGTGTTTGTTTAATAATAGTTTCCAAAGTGAGGCCTAAAGGTGGTTCAGAAAATATGGCTAACAGAGCTGCAGACGCAAAAACTTGTCAGAGTGAAGACTTTGCACATGCGTAGCTGTGAAGATTTTTACTGCATTGTCATCGTTAATTGAAAAAGCAGTTCTTTGGTTGTGTTTGAATGTGCTCATGGAGAAAAGGCTCAAGGACAGGAACTTAAAGTGTCTGCCAAGGCTAGGAAGTAAATGTTCGAAACTCGATGAAAAAGTAACTTTCTTGAGGAAGCTGAAGGATGTGGAAATGAAAGACAATAGGGATTTTTTGAAGCCTGGACTTGGTCAAGAGTCGGAGATGACCTAATATATTTTATCATGGACTGACACAGGACAGCCAATGAAAAGCTCGGATTTGCTTAAAAGAATGTAAAATGTAGAAAGTTTAGCGTGAGAGAAAGGTATAAAGTCTGACACTATGAGCAGGAAAAAAACTCTTACTTTCCGATTCCTGAATGACGTGACATGCTGTTGGACCTTTGGCGCATGTAAGGACAGCAGACTTTTAAATGATTTTTCCTTTCTAGGTGAAGCGAGAAATAGTCAAGGAAATAGATTTAGGGAATGGAAATTGTTATTTTGCTAATACTTTGTTTTTCTGAGCTTTCTTTGAAGATGTCAGTTTTAATACATTTCCTCATTTAAATGCTGCTTTCTTAATTGCTTATAAAATAAAGATTTTAAAACGTAAATACTTTTTCTTTATGAAAAATAAAATTAATAAAATTAGATTTGAAGAAGACAAGCTGGGCTTGTTTATTCATGGTCTAGTTTCCATCAGTTGATCCAATCGCCTTTGTGGTTTGTTTAATAAATAATAAATGTTTAAAACCATGGTAAAGAAAGATAAACTGCAGTTGTATATAATATTGTAAATAATATGTGAATAGTTTTATTAATCATACCACCTGATTCAGTTGCTCAAAAATTGTCTCATTGGTTTATGGGCCTTTATGTGTGTTTCATGATTAATGGTGAGTATTGAGGTGATAGGTAGCGTTTATGAGACAGTTTTTCAAACAGAGCACTGGATCACACCTTACCAATTAAAATTGTTCTTTTCAGGTGAATATTGTTGATCCTTAATGGCAAGTATCATGGTGACACAGTCCTCCATAACCTGGTCATCATATCTTGAATGGAATTAAATCTTATGAAGCTAATGTTGCAACCAGATGTGAAATACCCAATTGTTTCTGCATTTCAAGCTTTCTTTCCCCAGTTTTGAGCAGAGATTTGAGTTTTCCAAATGAGTGCATGACGCATAACAGTTACTGTTATGCTATAATCCAGTGGCATTCGAAGTTTGACCTTTGACCAATTTTGCTCTTGATTTATCCTCATTGTATCGGAAATAATGTTATGTCTGACTACTGAAACCTCTTGTTGGAGTATTTGTGTTCAAGCAACTCTTTAATAGAATGAATAACAATCTGAACACTTTTCACAATATCAATAGTTTCTAATGAGGGTGGGCTCTGGTAGCTCAGGAATTATAACAAAAAAAACATACGGTAGTATAGGGCTTGAGGGATATTTAGAGACCTGCCTAAGTATTATCCCCCAGGAGAACTACAGCTATAAACAAAAAACTTAGGGGTCTAAATTAGAAATCCTTTGGTGATTCTTTGTTATTGTACCTATGCCACGTAGAGTGCGTAGGAACAGAAGACAAGCTAAACTAACAAACCATATCACCAGAATGCGAAACACCAGCGACTGTCAGTCAACCTTAGTTGAGGATTCCCATCAAAGTCTTGTATCGATCAATATTCTCATCTGGTAATCCTTCCAGGGTATTGTGTCTCTTGATCATTGAGACACCCAGCATACCCTGATGACCGGTTCGGGGTAACGACCCACAATCACTCGGTTGTACCACATGGTGTTGATATGATGGGAAGGTGCAGTGCAAAAATAATATGTGTGGTGATTAAAAGAGGATAGGGAACTTAACGGGAACCTATTTAATAAACATAAGCCCCTTCCAATTTAAAAGCAAGAACAGTACAACACAATAATCGCAGTACACACAAATAGCTGCGAAAGGACCAACATGTTTCAGCCTCAAAGGGAAATGTCCAAGGCTTTCTTCAGGGTCTCTGTTCTATTTTAGTGCTACTGCCTATCAGTGAAAAAATGTGTGAAAAACGATATGAAAAAACACACAAGTGAAACAACAACAGTAAAGGATATAATGTTCCTTCATCTGTCTAGAATCCTCTCTTCGGCACCTGGTGTCTTAGTAGTGTCCAGTGTGTCCGGGGAGTGGACCTCACCTCTTCCTGGACCTGGCTCAGGATATGTGAGACCCCGCTCTGTCCGTCGTTGTCTCGAACAGTGACTGAGTCACTGTTCTTTTAATCACCACACATATTATTTTTGCACTGCACCTTCCCATCATATCAACACCATGTGGTACAACCGAGTGATTGTGGGTCGTTACCCCGAACCGGTCATCAGGGTATGCTGGGTGTCTCAATGATCAAGAGACACAATACCCTGGAAGAATTACCAGATGAGAATATTGATCGATACAAGACTTTGATGGGAATCCTCAACTAAGGTTGACTGACAGTCGCTGGTGTTTCGCATTCTGGTGATATGGTTTGTTAGTTTAGCTTGTCTTCTGTTCCTACGCACTCTAGGTGGCATAGGTACAATAACAAAGAATCACCAAAGGATTTCTAATTTAGACCCCTAAGTTTTTTGTTTATAGCTCAGGAATTATTCCTGAATCATTTTTGTAACAATTTACCAGAATGTGGTGTCTGGTATATCATTCAAAGGGCCATATGTATCATACTTCCGTTTTATGAATTTTAATTAGCGAATCTTAAGGAATCGCTATTTAGAATTTGCAAAACGGTATGTATGTAGGTAATCTAGGAATTTTAGCGATTCCTTACTATTCCTTGTTTCCGAATTCGCAAATTGCGAATTCGCAAATAAGGAATACTTCCCATTCATTTCTTGGGGCCAGGAGGCCCATAGGAATGAAGGGGAAATTTGCTAATCGCTATTTGCTAATCGCAAATGTAGCGAATTTTCAAGGGTGCAGGGGGTGTCTCAAGAACACCCTGCTGCACCCCTGAAAATGACATGTGTGCGCATATGGCGCACATACATGCCCTAAGGGCATGCATGTGCGTCACATGCCACAATGAAAAATGCCAATTTGCGCTTATTGAAAGGGAATCGCAATTTACCACCAACTTTCAGTTGGTGGTAAATTGCGATTCCATAAATCAAATTCGC
Organism: Lissotriton vulgaris; assembly: GCF_964263255.1. NCBI lineage: Eukaryota > Metazoa > Chordata > Amphibia > Caudata > Salamandridae > Lissotriton > Lissotriton vulgaris. Next base: position 1,651,161,748 of record NC_141689.1, read on the forward strand.
AAGAGAAAAAAGCTTCTTACATAGCAATTAAGGAATCGCAAAATTGCGATTCCTTAAATGCTATGGCAAAATAAGGAATCACTAATTTTTGCAATTCCTTATTTTGCTACTTTTTCATACATTGCAAATGTGCAAAAATGGCCGTTTCCGATTCGCAAAGGCCGAAATTCGGCGAATTTCGGCCTTTGCGAATCGAAAATAGCTTCATACATATGGCCCAAAATGTCATCAAGGTACATTGGAGTCTAAAATGTGCAGGGCTTCAACATTATCATCAAATGGCCTATTAGGCAGGTGCTGACGGGTATAAACTGTGTGTCTTTCCATTACAGAGTGTGGTTCTTCTTAAAATTGTAATTTCAATCTGTCAGTGTCTTCTAAATAATAACTCTAGTCAACAGAGGCTGTCTGGGTTGGGAGTTGACAAAGAGGTATGAATTTTGAAATGTATTGAGCTTAGTCCCCAATAAAAGTCAATAGTAGTGCTCTTTTCGTTTCACATAAAAATTGTTACTGTCCATTGCGAGTAAATACTTTTCAAATGTAATCTACAGTTCACCAGGAGGATCAAGATATGCAGGTATTGGGTAACACTGTAGGTTGACGGGTACGAGATAAATGAAATGAAATGATGTTCAAAAATGTTTTATGTAGACCATGAAGAAAGTGAAGTTGTAAGTAGCAGACAGTCTGATCGAGAGGCACAGTTTAAAATCAATCAATCATTCAAAGCATTTGTATAGCGCACTACTCACCCGGAGGGTCTCAAGGTGCTAGGGGAGGGGGGTCCGCTACTGCTCGAACAGCCATGTCTTGAGCTGCTTCCTGAAGGCGAGGTGGTCCTGGGTCAGGCGGAGGTGGGTCGGGAGGGAGTTCCAAGTCTTGGCGGCGAGGTAGGATTTGTATTGACATGGTGAGATTGTTATTATTCTAACACTGCAACGTGTTTGCTAGTGAGGAAGCAACAGCAGCGGCCAGTGCATTTAAGCGTGATGGGGCGGGGCACTGCCGGGGGGATGTCGACAGACGATGGAATAGTAGTTATTTATTTATTTAAATTGCCCTTTTCCGTCGTCTGTCGACATCCACCCCCCGCACCCCGCCCCTCTGCGCTTACTTGCACAGGCATCTACTGGGAAGCAGTTAACACTGATGGCGCAGAGTGAGTACAGAAATGATTTCAGGTCAGACTCCATCCGAATCAGGTAACAAAGGAAAGGGAACATATCCGACATCCATTGCTATTTATAGATTGCCGCCAAGAAGCACAATATGCACACGTGGGGGTTCGCTACCCAAACCTCATTGCCAAAATGTGGAATTAAGGTCGCTCACAACATGTTATGTATAACCGGTACATATTGGGCTCCGAAGCTAAGCATTTCAGAGGTAAACTCGCATTACAGAGTTTTCAAGCATAGCCAATGGCCAGGAATGCATAACATGTTACAAATTTAAACACACATGCACGCACTGAGAACAAGGGGCATCAGAAGACAAGAAAAAGGACAGAAGACAAACGGAATAAGCAGAGCAGATGTTATGAGGAAACTATTAAATTGCCAGAAAAAACACAGGTAACACACAGGGGCACTTAAACTTAAATACAGCCCATTTTCAATGTGATAGCACATTGTATATGAAGCACTGAAAGGATGCATGAATCGAATGTTCTACAATGACAAACAAAGGAGTACAGCTTACTCTGGTCCTCTTCAAGATTTCCTCTAAATGAAAAGAAACACTTCTTGCGCAGATACTTGTTTAGGTCTGTGCTTTAACAGCATAGCTCTTGATTTGACCCATTGCTTGTGATATAGATGGAGTGAAAAATGGAACACCCATTACAACCAGTAGCTTTCATTAGCTAGTCTTATTCGGATATTGATTGAGACTTTGTCAATCACGTACTGTCTCAGTTCAATGGATTGTTCATCTCCCTGTTAATTCTATTGACTGTTTTGGGTGAATACGTCTACCCCGATCTAGTGCTTGCTTGAAATGACTAAGGGGCCACATTGCCACTCTAGCCTCTATCTGCTCCTTCCCGGTCCACTGTGTGTCTTATTTCAAGTACCTAATGCTACTAAGCACATTAAACCCAGATTTAGTGGCTTTGTCAGTGCTTGTTACCCTTGTATGTACACTTTGAGGTGCTTACTGTGTACTCGGTGACAATCATGTGGGGTATACATGTTTTTTAAAATCAATTTTTGCTTAACAAAGGATGTAATCCCTGGTGGATGAGTTGGGGTTTTTGGTGGGTCCCCACTCTGCTCTTCAGGGGAGATTGCTCCTGCTATTCGGTCACTATCCCTTCAATGTGTCATTTTACCCAGCCAGGCACTCCATGCAAGCCACCTTTTGATGGAAGAGGTGTGGCGCCGCGGCTAGGGCGCCTGACTCCGGAATCTGGGGGTCGCGGTTCGATCCCCAGCACCGGTGGCAGATTAGCCCAGCACCATGTGACTCTGGGCAATAGCTTGCTTAATCTTCCCGACGGCCCCTAGGGCCTAGAGACCCTTACGGGTGATTGAGCGCTTTACAAATGTGGATTATTATTATTATTATTATTATTATTATTTGAGGATGACCTTTTGAGGGGTATAGGAATGGATCTGAAATCAGCTCATGTGTTTCCAGACTGCCTTGCTGCTGCTCTTTCACCTAACTGCAGGTGTAGGACTCCTCTGCATTATTCCCCACTGTGATGGAAGAGTGCACAGTGGAGAAAGAAAGATTATAAAGTTCCCTTATGTGTGCATAAGTGCCACAAAAGCCAATTTTAATGTTATTATTTCTCAAAGTCTTCTAGTGGCGTGTGTGTTTAACAAATACCATAAACATTTTTAGATATAAGTATGGTATTTGAGCATTACAATCATTAAGATCAATATCTATTCTTTATTCTGGTCCGCTTTGCCATATCCTTATCACTTATGCCATGCCACTACAGGTAGGCATATGTACATAAACGTCAATGTTTGGCAACCAACTTGATGTGTGCTAGTTGTTCTTGAATCTAAGACTGATTTTTATAAACATGTTTCTTGGATCCCATAACCAGAGCGAGATAAAGATATAAATGTGTTGAGATGCATTATGGCTTACTTCCTGGGATATGTGTGACAAATTAGAGGCACCAAGACTTTAATTTCCAATAGCTATGAATGTGGCGATTTGGGGAGAGGAGTGGAGGAGTGCAGGAGATACTAGTCAAAATAAATAGGAACAATTGTTGGACATAAACAGGAATTATGTCATAAAATGATGGGTTTATAAATGCCCTCAGTTAGGAGGAAGCATTGTGAAAAATAATGTGGCTCTTTGTCAGTTTATATTTACGTTTCCACCACTTTTTCCTGTGGATGAAGTAAGGGATCCTCTGTTTCTGCATCTTAAACATAGTCATGTTTCCTCTCCTGAAAGACCCACAGATCTCAAGCTGGATTCCATGTATATGCTGATGACATGCAATTACATCACTAAGCCATTGGTGGAAATATCATCTCTTTTAAGGAGGAAGGTATTTGCCAAAGGAGATTTGAAGATTTAGAATGGATTGACTCTTGACATGCACAAATCAGAAGTCTTTTTGCTATGGTTCTTCTTCCTTGGCTTCCTTCCATTTGGACTGGAAGTGTGGTTCATCAGAACCTGGAAATAGAGCTCTATCATGAACCTCATATGAATATCAAGTGCTCAACAGTGCTCACAGAAAAAATGTGCTTACTATTGAGAGACACTGCTCCAACATGTTCTTCTAAATATCTCACACAGCACACATTTGGCCATTGGTTGGTATATGCAAACAACTCGCATTCTATCCTTCCTAAAGATCTGTTGCCAGCAGGAGTTACTATATCAAGCTGAATGAACAAACACGGATTCCTTAAAAGGTGATATCACAAAATGATGTGCTCGCCCAGAGCAGTTTATCACCTGCTTTTATGCATTTACACCGCCTAAAGTACATACATTTAACTCAAAATACCTCCAAGAGAAAGCATGAATAAAAGGCAACTCTAGCCTTGTTTCCAAACTATGCTGTTTGAAAACCTTAACAGCCGCCAGAGCCCACAAGGAATGATCCAGTTTCGTTGGTTAGCGCCGCCAGGAATTGCCACATGGCGAAGAGCGCCCGCGGCCCTCTCCTCCCCCTCCCCAAGAACAAAGGGAAGAAGGAAAGGGGGAGGGGGATATAAGACGACGTTCCCCATGGGTAGCTCACCTTTTACATCAGGGAGCTGGGGGAGCGGCAGCAACGGTTTTTGATTCCTACCCACCCACACCTACAACAGCAGCGTCACAGTGCTGACAGGGACGAAAAGAACTAAGGGTGCAATGATTGGCGATGGAGACACACTGGGCGGTGTGTGGGAGTAAGGCCACTCACTTTTGGATGCCTCACCGATGAGCGAAGTGGCACCACTCACTTTGGAATACCTCTTGGCTGAGTGAAGTGGTCTAACAAAAGTGGTAGCAAACGGAGACCGCACTCGCAGCCCAGCCCCCGCAAGACGGCAGGGCACAAAAGAGTCCAACATGGTAGCGAACTGAGGCCTAACTCCGGGAAGAGGCTACCCCATGCAATGAGAGCGCAAATCCAACCAAAAGGGGCTGAAACAAAAGGTGTATTGGTTTGGTTATGGAAACACACCAAGAGGGTGGTGTGTAAACGAAGTGCCACTCATTCTGGGATGCCTCATGGCTGGGTGAGTACGCCTGACAAAAACCGGGGTAGCAAACAGAGACAGCACTTTCAGCCCAGTCCCAGCCAGACGGCAGGGCGCAGGAGAGAATAGCAAGGTAGCGAGTTGTGGCCTGGCTCTGGGAAAAGGCTACCGCCCACACGCAAAGGGGCGTGGAAAACAACAAAGAACAATCTACAAGCTGTCAGGGTGATTTATGACTCTAGGATATGCAAATTAGCAAAAGACAAACCAGTGATTTATGGCCAGTCAATGATTTATGCCAGATGATTTATGATGCCCATGCAGAATAGTTTAAGACAACAAAATGATGACAGATGTGACAAAATGATTTATGACATCCCGATGATTTATGACCATGATTTATGGCAGCTGATTTATGATGATCAGGCAGAGCAATTTATGACAACAAAATTACGACAGATTTGTGACAGAATGATTTATGATACCCGATGATTTATAACCCATGATTTATGATGTCCAAATGACACTGTGTGATAACCATTTATGTTAATGATTTATGACCCCGGCCCGAGAAGGTGCCCAGGGGAGTTGTACAAATATGACCTATGTAATGAGTAATAAAACTGCAGCCAACAACCACCACAAAAACAATGACTGTTGGCTGTGTGTAGTAATACAGATACACTTTGGTGAGGGATAAGGATTGGGGTGGTCTAGTCGTCAGAAGGACACTAGACCAGTACTTAAGGCAGCCATGTTGACGCGCAGCGGGCACGCGCAGCGGGCTCGCCGGAGTCGCGCCAGAGTCCAGCCCGTCTGTGCCCGTCCGCGCACGGACGGGCTCGGGGGCTGGGACCTCTGGGCAACTGCGCACTTACCCATCCGATATATTGCGCAGTTTAAATAAAGGTGAGGCTCGCTTGGATAGTGCTATCATGCAGAAACTCCAAGACTGTGCGATATTCATCCCCCAGAATATGACTCCTTCTGGGTCCTACTCCTCATTGAAAATAGCGAGCCTTAATACCCGCTCACTCCATTGCCACCATGTTGAAGTTTATAACCTGCTGCAAGACAATGAAATTGATATACTGACCCTAACAGAGACCTGGTTAGGTGATAGTTCAATGCCTGATATCATTGCCGCTCTTCCCAGCGGATATGACGCCTTATGGCACAACCGCCCAGGTAACGCACGGGGGGGAGGGGTAGCTGTTCTATTTAAAAAGGCCTTGTCAGTGGAAAGATTGCTGTCAGAGACAGTCGACTTGGCTGACATACTTGGGGTAAAAGTCACAGTTAACAACTCTTGTTGGATGTTGTTAGCGGTTTATCGTCCACCCAATGCGACCCCACTGTTCCATGACCTATTCGGCCCCATTATGTCAGACATATGCACCCATTATACGAAAATCATTGTTACAGGAGACTTTAATTTACATTGGGATAAACCCCATTGGGATTCATCCATGCGCCAACTGGACACCCTGATGTCAACGCTAAACTTTAAACAACTTGTGAAGGCTCCTACACACATTAAAGGTCATGTCCTTGACCTGGTATGGACTACAGACCCAAATGTGTCACTTAAAGAGATAACCCCGTGTATATGGTCTGACCATTATCTAGTATCTTGTGAGATACGCATTAATGGCCAAATAAATAAACCACCACCGGAAGTCAGGATAATTCGTAAATGGGTAGAGGTTGACCTGATAAACTTGACTAAGGTGCTCTCACCAAAGGATTGGTCCTTGAGCCCAGACTTTAGCCTGGACCAGCAATACGCGGATCTAACGCAGAGCTTGACCTTAGCTATTGATCAGATAGCTCCAAAAAAACAAAGCTGATAAAAGGACCTGGTAGGGAGGCTCCATGGTTTACGCCATTACTGAGGGACCACAAAAAGAAACTCAGAGCTCTGGAAAGAGGTTGGAGGAAAAATCAGCAGGACTCAGCCAGAAACCTCTATCGAACCTCCCTCAAAGCATACAAAAAACAAATCTCACTGGCTAAAGCCGAATACTACGAATCCCGCCTAAATAAGGCAGCCAATGTGCAGAAAGAGACTTTCAAGATTCTGTCGGAGTTGACAAAAAAACCCCGACAGATCCCAGTCCCCCATAGACTGTAATACCTTTCAGGGATACTTTCTGGAGAAAGTAAGAACCATTATCCAGGAGATAAAAAGTGGTACATTAAAAGGGCTGGATACACCGACAGCCCCTCTTGAACCAATTGGTTGCTCCATCGCACTGTTTCCAGAGATTGACACACGGAGTCTGGAACAGCTGATGGATAGAATCAAATCTGGATCTCCAGCGGACCCGTGCCCACCGAAGGTCTTTCAAGCAGCCCGTCCCTTATTGGAGGAGCGTGTTATCTCCCTCCTAAACAGATCCTTGAAGACAGGGCAAATACCAGCAGAATTTAAAGAGGCGCGGGTAAGACACCTACTGAAGAAGCCAGGCGCAGATCCTGCAATATTAAAGAACTACAGGCCGATCTCTCAGCTACCATTCCTTTCAAAAGTACTGGAACAACATGTACTAAAATCCCTGTCCAAGTACTTGGAGTCTCACCATCTACTCCATGAACGACAGGCAGGGTTTCGAGCACATCACAGCACCGAGTTGGTGATGCTCGCGGTGCTGGATGAATTGAGAAGCCTGGCTGACGGTAAGAGACCGAGCGCCCTGATTTTGTTAGATCTGTCAGCGGCGTTCGATACCGTCAGCCATGCTCTGCTCCTAGAAAGAATGAGTGATTTCGGTATTAATGGCCTGGCCTTCAAGTGGTTGCAATCCTTCCTGTCAGGTAGGACCCAAAGAATACAACTTGGGGAAGAAACATCTGTAGTGGGGACGTTAGAATGTGGGGTACCTCAGGGCTCAGCCCTATCCCCACTTCTATTTAACCTATACCTGCAACCTTTGATTGCTTCCCTGGCGCGCATGGGCTGCACAGTATTTAACTATGCGGACGACACTCAGCTGTTGCTGAGTGTCGATAACACAAGTGCCGCACAACTTCACACCCAGAACATCTTGAGGTACACGGTCCAATGGATGACTGGAAATCTTTTAAAAATTAACCCAGATAAGACCGAGGTATTGGTGATTCCATCTGCCACCTCACCGTGGTCTGACCTCTACTGGCCAGCAGAGCTAGGCCCGGCCCCCAAACCAAGCCCAAATGTAAATGGGGATCAAACTTGATTCTGACCTATCAATGGTCAATCAGATTTCCTCCGTGGTGGGTAGCTGCAGCAACATTATTCGACAGCTACGTAAGCTAGTACCTGTCATCTCCCAATCCATGCTACGTTCCATTGTCGCAGCTACCGTGATCTCGAGAATAGACTACGGTAATGCTCTTTACCTTGGCCTGCCAAAAATCCTGACTAACAGGTTACAGGTCATTATGAATGACGCTGCTCGTCTCATCTTTAGATTGCCAAGACGATCCAAAGCATCTCCCCTGCTACAGAGCTTCCACTGGCTCCCTATTAAGGAGCGAGTGGAATTCAAAAATCTGTGTATAGCTCACAAAGCAATCCACGGGCTGGTGCCTGCCTATATCAAAGATCGCATGGAGGTGTACAGCCCAATGAGAACCCTAAGATCCTCAGATTCTCAATTATTGGTCTGCCCCCGGTACAAACTTGTTACCAAGGGAGGAAGAGCCTTCTCTGTGCTAGTTCCTCAGCTATGGAATACATTACCTGAGTCGCTGCGCAGGGAAGAGAACCTCCTACGCTTTAGGAAGGGTTTAAAAACGCTATTGTTCAAGAGGTCCATGAATACTATCTAGTTTAGTGGATGCCGCTCTCTGTATTGTCAAGTTGTTGTTTGCATCATCGATTCGCAAGCGCCTAGAGGCCTGTAGGTGATTGGGCGCGCTATAAATCAAAAATAACAATAACAATAACACAGGTATGGTACGGTTCCGGGAATGGGCGCAGTGCGGCTGTTATACAAGAATGCGCGTTAGAAGCTACTTAGAGAAACAGGTAAGTAAAAGATGGATGTCACAAACTGCCTAAATCTGATTATCCAGGACTATGTAGAAAGTCACACAACCACATGCTAACCGCTTGATCTTACATTTTGCACTTATATTTGACATAAAACAAATAAAAGATTATGTAAATAGTGCTTCATATCAACCACAGTCTGCAGAGGTCAGCAAAAATGATTGTAAGAGTCGATGTATGTATCTGCTAAAGAAGATATACTCTTGAAAAAACACTACCAACTGATACTGGCAGGTGCAGCTATTTTAAACTTGTCAACCGTCAACTCACATCAGTGGCAGCACCAGATTCACTTTACCTGGAACTGAACATGCATAATTATAAGAGTGTCACACAAACCACACATCAGGAAAGACATTACATTAAATCTTCTCCTTTTTTAGAAAAAAGTGAGATTCAGCACTGGGTTTTGTGAAGCTGACCTGTGACCTTATCTTAAAAAAAAAAGACGTGCTGTGTTACTTATTTATATTATTTTTATTATCTCATCATTATTTCATCAGATTTCTTTCAGATAACACTTTTTTAAAATCTTTTTTCCTCTCTTTTTTTATATATATAAATATATGACAAAAAATTGTTATACAGCCATGATTAAATACAGGTTATACAAAAAATACATCAAATTGATTCAAGTTAGTATACAGGACCACAATTCCATTCATTCAACACGTTTCGGCTTGCGCCTTCGTCAGGAATTCTGTGTTTCTTTCACATAACTGGTAACTGTATGATTTTCCAGCTGTTAAAATAGATTAGCTGCGAAAATGAAGTGACGGTTCAAATCAATTGCCTGTGCGTTTTAAATTCTCCCAGTTCGGCAAAAATAAAGGACCAATCTGCATTAGTCTCATGTTACTCCTGTATTTTTAGATCGTGCATATGGAATTCTTGTCTTTATCTATTCGCCCATGCTTGCGTCAAGTGCCCTGTGTTTCATGCTATTTCTCGCGCAGACCCGTCTGGTTCGTCTTTCGTCTTACCGTTCACATTTTGCACTTATATTTGACATAAAACAAATAAAAGATTATGTAAATAGTGCTCAATATCAACCACAGTCTGCAGAGGTCAGCAAAAAATTATTGTAAGAGTCGATGTATGAATCTGCTAAAGAAGATATACTCTTGAAAAAAACACTACCAACTGATACTGGCAGGTGCAGCTATTTTAAACTTGTCAACCGTTAACTCACATCAGTGGCAGCACCAAATTCACTTTACCTGGAACTGAACATGCATAATTATAAGAGTGTCACACAAACCACACATCAGGAAAGACATTACATTAAATCTTCTCCTTAAATGAGCCGCTGGGTTTTAAAATATATGCCTGCTGGTAAGAATACATTAAATTATTGCCATAAATGTATCTACATTGACAATAGTGTGCTATATATAATCTGCAGGTGAGTGAGACACACTCCCTTTGAATGAAACACGTTACTTGTACTGACTGATGAGACATTGTCTTTTGAAGTGAATCTTAATGATTTTAGCCACCGCACAGAATTAATCTTCAGTTTTGTATTGGAGTGTAGTATTTTTTGCTTATCACTAGCATGCACAGCGTCACTGGCTGTCTCCTTAGAGATAAAAGTTTTGGCCCCTTTCACATATCTCTGAACTCTAAATGGTATTAGGTTACCTTGAACTACACTCCAAAGTTAAAGGGAATGACCATTTATTTTCACAATTCTTCTTTTTCATTTCTTAGCCTCGTCTACCAGTTTGGCTGTTGGCTCAGAAGGAATGGTTCATAGAATATTTTCCCTTCTTTTATTTGTTTTATTAACATCTCCAAATGAAAATCCACATTCCTTACTTTTTATTTAAAAATTCCCTAAATTAAACCATAGTTCAATCATATACTGCGTATTCCATGCCTTACTCAAGCAAAAGTTAGCCACTCTTCCCAACAAGAACCTATGCTTATTTAGCTCAGCACAGTCAAAAGATTAAGAATGGTTTCCCAGGGAGCTTGGCCAACTGCAGAGTGTGATGTCCGCTTTCTAGAGTCACTCCGGAACCTCAGCAGCTCAATCCCCCATCATCTATACACAATCCGTAGCCCTCCCCCACACCCTCTTCCCTCACTCTCTTGGTGATAAAAGGTGATGCTGGAGGTGAATCTAGAATTTTGCCTGGCCTTGAGGTCACAAACCAGAGTCCTGCAACACAGATAGCAGTGCTGCCTGTAACAAATCGGGCAGCCAAAGCCTCTAGAAGATGGGGCTGGGTGAAACAAGGCCACCCCCCGAAAGATACCCCCGAAGTGAGAAGCTGGTGACAAATGACACCACCCCCTTCCCCAAGTATAAAGGTCAGTGGAACCCGGCACAGGCCCATGACATCAAGGAGAGACCAACATTTAGACCCGGCGCATTCCTGTGGAGGGCCCTCTGGACAATAAGAGACAGGAAAAGCAACTTGAGGGAAGGGAGAGGCTGCACTGGCATCTTGGTCCAGAATAGTGATGGGAGCAGGGGGCCCATGATTGAGCTACTGTAGCTGAAGGAGGGGGAGAGAGAGGGAAATGCCCGCTTTGCCTCCAGTGACAAGAGTCCCAGGAAAGCCAGGAGGTAGACAGAGAATTAAGTGAAGAAGAGACACCAGCGGTGAGTGGGAAAGCGGGAGACATCGGACAAGGACGAGCCAACAGGTCACAAGTTACCCCCAGCAGAGCATAATGGGGGCACAGAGCATACTGACAACTGCTTGAGAGAGGAACAAGGTGTAAACAAGAGGTGGACAGTAGTCTATTCCCCCCTCCCAGGTGGATACCGCGGTGGCCTTGCCCTCGTTGGGGACCTACGGGCAGTGATTGTGGGGAAACCGGACCCCCACGCCTCAATTATTGGACACAGGTCCATTATCTCCTGAAAGAGGAAAACTAAGAGGGCGCTAGGAAACCTCAATAGCAGTGGGGATCCAGGGCAGGTGGAGGTAAGTACCCCTATAGGTCTAAGCAAGCCCTTGTAAAGCAGCAGAGCTAAAGATGACAGGAGTGAAACAGACCTGGAACTCACAGCAAACCAAGCTGGATAAATATGCCATTACCAGAGATATTGCACCTGGAACAAGAGGCAGTAGGGACTACGGTGGTGAAAAATGACCCACCTCAGGCTGGAGAGATGCTCACCCCAAATGACATTATGGCAGCCATCCAGAGAGTTTGTGGCTCACTGGAGTTGAAGATTGACTCAGCTTTGCTGAAGTTAAAAGAAAATTCTGAGACAGCATAACGTGAAGTAGTCAATGATGTTGTGGTGGTGGAGAGGAAAAAGGTGCACCAGATGAGGCCTGAGCCGGCTTGAGGGATGGAGACCAGCACATGACGAAAAGACTCGTAATTGACCCAGTCAACAGCAGCCTGACAGAAAGGACCTGGATCAGCAAGCCATGGAGGGGGATGAAGAAAGATAAAATGGGTCATCGCAGCAGAAAGATTCCCATTACACAGTGCCAAGAGAGGCACCAGGGAACTGGTTTGATGCCCCAGGCTGATGACTGGGTTGTAAACATTAATGGGAGGGAGAGGCTGGAATTTGATGATGGAAGGTGGGAGAGACTGATCTGATCTACAACACCAGACTGGTAACAAGTGCTGTGCCCAGGGGGCAAAAGGCTAGGCAATCATATATAGTGAGATGTGGGGGAATGGTGAGGCGAGAAGCAACAGTAAGGTTGTGACCATTACTCCCTGATTTGTTCAGTTGACGTTGGGGTGACAGGTGCTCTGCTATGTTGGATTTCCAGTCCACCATGCAGAGATGCAGGGAGGTGGGAGTTATTGTGGGGTTGTTTTATTATAAGCAGTTGGCGGTTCCGGATATTTGTTTGTCTGCGTAGACCATCAATACACAGTGGTGGGCATGTCCTCCTACACCACCCTAGCCAGGCCTCATGACTTGCAAAACATCCACAGGGCCGTTTGTGGATTTGAGGGGCCACATGAATGGAAAGAAGGGGAGAACTGATGTAAAGATTTTGTCCTGAAATATTAACAGGTTTGGGAGAAATTAAAAAGAGTGGTGCAGCAATATCTCAGGAGGCAGGTGCCCAATTGTGTCCTGTTACAAGAAACCCACATGCTAGGCAGCAACTACAGTGCCCTTGCCAGATAGGGGATGAAAATGGTGGCCCATGCAGGCTACACATCGGGCTCAAGAGGAGTAGGTATACTGATAAAACGTACATTCCCATTCACAACCCAAAACACGTGGAAAAATTCCCAGGGTAGATATGTGGCCCTGCCTGTGATATGGTAGGGTTGTAAATGTAATATATGCTTGGTCTGTGTCCCACCATGCTCCCTTATTCCCTGATCTTAATGCCCTTCTACTACAGCTACTGAATGGCACGATTCTCATGGGTGGCGATTTTAATTTAATAGTGGGTGAGAAGTGAGACCACTGGCCACCAAGATTCATAGGGTCAACACACAGCCAATTGGCAGAATTTATTGATGATGGAACGGGAAGAACAGGAGATGAAGAAGCCCTTAGTTAGGGCTCCCTTTTTAACCAAATCAACCTTGATAATTGAACCCTATCTGAAATTGGTGAATAGGGCCTTTCATCGCTGGCTATTGACTAGGTTCCTTTTTAATTTGATCCACTTCACATTGGGTGAGTTGCCTGTATGGTCTAAACCAGAGGATGCAGCTCTCTGTAAATGTGATAATCATTCCGTTCAAGACACTATTCACTTTATGATGTTTTGTGATAATTTTTAATGAAATACGTAGGAAGTTTTTAATCCCTATATTGATTGGCAAGGGTATTTTGCAAGGTAGACCTGCTTTGCTCCAGTTACAAATGCTGAGTAACCCTTTGGATATGTTTGCCATTTCTAGTTTTCTTGTAGCTGCCATACGTATCAAACAAAAAAGAAGTGTTAGTATATCAATTGTATAACTATTCAGCCTATTTTAAATATGATTTTAATTGTTTTTACCCACTCATTGTATTTTATGGATATGGAATAATGTACAATGAATATATGAAAGTGTTTCTATATGTGGATTAGTCTAATTTCGTTTAAACTTACAATGTACTTTTAGGATTTTAATCAATCGAATAAAGTGGATTGACTTGACTAGCTTCTTACAGAATGAAACACACAATTTTATTTTGATGTCCGTCATCAGGTGAAGTGGATGACTGACTAATCCCAATCTGGATGAGATTTATACTGAAACAGGAGACTCAAGACAGAATTGCTCTAATTAGTCCCTGGTACTTAAAGCAACACAAGATATGGGAGGTTTTAATAACTAGCACCAAACACTACTTGACAGAAAACCTGCCCTGTGTGAAATAGGCGCACACTCTGTGGGAGGGCTACAAGACAGTGGTCGCAGAGCAGGCTATTTCCCTCATAATGGAATTTGAGAGAGAAAAGAGAAAAAACTAGAGCAGTTCAAGCAAAATATTTTGACCGAAAAACCTCCTCAATGACGGTAGTTATCACATACGCACAGCCCACTCTAGCACTAAAACAGAGGGAATATCTAGACCTAGCTACAGATGCTGTCCAGGAGATCCACCGAGCTATGCAATATTGTCTATACGAGTTAGGGAAAAAAACAGGCAAGCTGTTAGCATTGCTCGACAAACGAGACCAGTCTACGAGATTGGTATTAGAAGTTAAGACAAGGGAGGAAAGCCTAGAAAGGGAAACTAGCTGAACAGCCAAGTCTTTTGAAGACTATTACGCCCACCTATACTCCCTGGTGGTGAGTATGACCACCGAAGGCGCATTAGCTTTCCCCATGACATACAACTGTTTAGATTGTCGAATGTGGATCAGGACCAATTAGATGCAGACACACCCGAGGAAGAACTGCTTGGAGTGGCAAGGTAACTTTACTCTGGCAAAACCATCGACCCAAATGGCATACCACTCGTACTCTCCAAAACAATAGTCTTTAAGTTAGCCCCCCACTTACTGAATATGCATAAGGAAAGAAGACACATAGGTGCCCGTCACAAGGTCAAAGACTGGCTGCCATTGTGGTCATACATGAGAAAGGTAACTGCCTGAGACATGTGCCTCTTATAGGCTGATATCTCTCCTTAATGCAGAAGCTAAAATATTAGCTAAACTGTTGGCTTTGCGTCAGATCAAAGGAATCCAATCCCTGATCCACCCTGATGAATCGGGATTGTGCTGCGCTGGTGTCGCCTATGAGTTTCCGCTACATACGGATATACATTGCACCAAATGTGATCATTTTCTCAAGGAAAATCTTGACCTGCTGTTAGACAGATTGAGACAGGTTGTGGGACATAGGGGTCACTCCTGCTTTAGTTGCTGAGAAGGGCAGCATTGTTTAAAATTATGTCTCTATCCTGCTTCCTATAAACCTTGGAAAACACACTCTATGAGGTCCCCAAACTGCAAGGCAATTGAAGGAGGGGTCCAGTCCATACTTTGGGTTGGTGGTCTGGGACGGATAGCACTACCCAATTTAACTAGGGGCAGGTATGAGGGAGGCATTGCAGTGCCTGACATTTAGTGGTACTACTGGGTGGCACAGCTGAGTATGATTAACAACTGGGCCTTCTTCCCACAGAAGGAGCTAGCATTCAGCATGGATAGGGCAGTGCTGGGACCACAAGGATACCTATGAGCCTTATAGAGGGGGACTAGGTAAGGAATTTGACGAGACTCCACATGGATAGTGCTGAAACTCTGGAGGAAGGCCACATTGTTCTTGGGATATGCGGACATGACTATTTGGGAGATGGCACTGTGGGAGACAGTGGGGCTGTAGATGCTGTGGGGCCAGCAGGGCTTTGAAAGAGAGACCTTAAAGGAATCTCCAAGGTGGGCGACGTATGGATGTAGGGAGAAATCATCTCCTGGCATGATATACAGCTAGAATACAATCTGGTGTCCTCTGAAGTCTTCCTCTATCTGCAACTCAGAAATGCACTGAGAGTGATACTCTCAAAAATAACTGAACTTCCGGAGTCTTTGCATTTAGAAGACAGGCTACTTGACGAATATATGCCCCAAATTGCCACCTCCCTGACATAAGACACAACTTAATCACTAGGAGAGGGAGAGGGAGATGGGTGACTTAGATGATGGAAAGTGGAAAGAGGCCCTGGCTGAACGTGCTGGATGGACATATGCTCTGGGTTCAGATTAGTCCGACCAGGATCCTACATTGCTCCTATGATGCCTGAACAACAATGGTAAAGATGGTACGGGCTGGAGACGCACTATGCCTGCGTGACTGCAGGCATACAGGTACATTTTTTCATATCCTTTGGGAGTGCCAGGGAGTGCAAACAAATTGGGCATCTGTTGTAGAATGCCTGAGGATGATGGAGGGGGGGGGGTTAGGGCATCAGTGTGTCAGCAACTTAGTGTATTCAGAGCATCTGGGATGAGAATGAATCCAAAAGGGCATGAAGGATGTGAATGATGGTGGGACTGGCAATTGCCAAAAGAAATATTGCAAAAGCAGGAGGAGCCAGAGGGGTGCCAGATATGGAGGCTTGGAAGCGAGACATGGATTGTTGTATGATGGCAGAATGGGTGGTTTACAAGAGCAGGAGTTGTCTCCAAAAATGGGGGAAAATCTGAAAGGACAGGAACACTTATAGAGACCACTTGTGTGCAGATTTTAACTGAGGTGCTATTGTAGAGATGGGGTAAGGACAAGGAGCTGGTGAAGTAGACAATGTATGAAGGGATGAGAAGGGGGCCTGGAGTGGCTCGAAGTTAAATTGTAATGTAAAATGATACCAATGTGGCAGACTGTATTTGAGTTCACACCGCTAATAAAAAGATCTGGGAAAAATGGCTTTCCAAAGACTGTAACTAATTAAATTCAGCACTTTAAATTATTTTAGATATAAATAAGATTGTGCGGGGAATGAGATTTTAATACCTTTTCTGATTACTTTGATATCTATCTCATTCGTCTATTTGGATCGGTTATTTTCTGTCATTGAGTAAAAGACAAACCCCACATAGGTTAGATCAACCCCATAAACTGACGCAACTCTGAAGAACCACTTACAACTGATAAAGTTTAAAAAGGTTTAATACAAAGTCAAGAAAAGTTGCAAATACAATCCTCTCAGGATCAGATTCAATAAGTATACAGGAACTAGAAGGAACATAAATTCCCTAAAGAACCTCAGTCTACAAACGAATACAATTTAAGTCAGTTCCAGAATCAACAGATTAAAAAGCATAGATATAATGTGGTTCCGTTGCGTCATCTACAAAAGAAAAGAATACAAGTTAAATCTGTCCCTACTCTATGCTAGGTGACATCCCTACTTCGCAAGTTCCTAGTACCCTAAAAAAGTGTCAGCAGTTTGACTTCCTAAGAAGTTCAAACTCTCTTAGCCTCTAAAGGTAACTTATGTCGAGAACAGTACCCTCTCTGCCTACCCATCCGCTCTCTAAGGGTCCTCGGCCTACTGCTCTCTTGCGCTCTGATCTCTCTCAGCGCTTACTCCTAACTTGCTTGCCATCTGCGCTCTTCGCTCTTGCTTGCTTTCCTCCCCAGGGTGCTGTCCCTAAATACACAATCACTGTATGGATGGAACGCCCCTTGACGCCCACCACATACACATACATATGATGTCATTTTCTAGGTCTTTCCATAGCTTCGTCTCTTCGCGTCGTCCGTTAAGTTGACCCTTCTCCTTAGACGCCATCTTCGTCTTCTTGCTGGTGACTTCATTGACATTCCATTTGACACTTTCGGGGCAAAGTCTATCACCTCATCAGAACGTGGGGGCATATTATCAAGCCTGTGCGCTAAAATTATCGCCGCTTTATCGGCCGAAAACGGCCGATAAAGCGGCGATAATGGGCTTGATAATATGCTCTGTGGAATTCCAATCGAAGCCCATGTTAGATGTCTTCACATCTAACATGTGCTTCGATTGGAATTCCATAGAGCATATTATCAAGCCCATTATCGCCGCTTTATCGGCCGTTTTCGGCCGATAAAGCGGCGATAATTTTAGCGCACAGGCTTGATAATATGCCCCTTCATTCTTTATGGCTGTATACGTAACCTCATTTGGTCCTGTGAATGGTCATTTCAAAACAAGACTCAAATTCCAAATGTCTCCTCTCACGTTTAGGCCATAAACTTCGTCCGACATTGTCACCTTAAATCTAACAAGACCTTAGACTCCTTGGCTCGCACATTCAGATGAAGGCTATTCACGACTCCTGTGAGCCCACTAAATTACATACAGCGGACTACACTCCTGCGAACCCTTGGTCAGTCAGGTTAAAATCACACATGACCCAACTCTTCTAACATTCCTACAAACCCTTCTACACAGTATAAACTTTAACACACAATTATATATAACCGAATTTAGCAAATCGTTTGCTTATAAGTGAATACATTCTACATAGAATATGAACCATATACATAGAACGTAAAGTTATATTCTCCTGTTACATCTTTTATAAATGCTCTGCACATTTCTTCGTTTTACATTTTCTCGCTGCTTTCTCCATTTATAATTATACACGTACATGAATTCTACTTGCACGTTCTTCTGTTCGTATGCATTTCTACACATTTCTACATTAGCCCACTACGTATACGGCTTCTAAATCATAGTATTTCTTACGTAAATACAAATACATTTCCTATTATTCATGTTACATATGCTAACTTTATACTATAAGTGCTATTTCACGTTACAACTTCTACGTTTATACGATATGCTTGTAAATATGGTCCGGATATACTTTTTATTCAAATTGCGCTCTCTCAGTTCCCCCCTTTGATGACCTCTAGTGGTCATCACTAAAATGCAATTTGAATAACTCCTTACACAGAACTAGTTACAAGATTCCCTCTTTTTATCGTTTCGAGAGCTCTTAAACTTTTATACTGTTGATCTTGTAAAGCAGCTAATCTCCTTTCTTGCTCTCTCATGGATCTTTGTAACCGGTTTGTCTTATACCATTTATACAATTTCACTAACCCTAACAATGTAATTATGCAAATTAATACTATTAATACAGGTTTCAATATATACCATATAATGCTTTTACCTAGATTGGCAAACCAACTTCCAACCTTTCCTACTCCATGACCTACTTTTTCCCAAACATTTACTCTTGTTAAATCTTCGATTTCTTGATGTATCTGCGTAATGTTATGTATGACTTTCTCAAGTGGTTTTGAATTATCAGGAATATAAGTACAACATTCCTGGACCTTCAAAGCCTTGCAGACTCCGCCCTCTTTTGCTAGCAGAACATCTAAAGCAAGTCGGTTCTGAAGAACCATTGCTCTAATCGACTGCATCTCTCCTTCTACTAGCATCAATGACCTTGCAGTACTTGCAGATAATCTATCTACAACTGTAGCTAGTCTCCTGATCTTAACATCGTTAAGTATTAAACCTAACATAGGAAACATTGCTCCAAATATGTCTCCAACTACTTCTGCATCTCCTACTTCTCTTTTCGTTCTTATCGAAGCCTTTTCTTCTATGATTGCTAAATCCTTTGCATGATATATTTTGGGGAAGACAATTGCCAAGTAACACGAACCATACCAATTGTCAGGCAGTTTTACATAGGCATTTCTTCCACATACAAAATATACATTAGGAATATCTTGCATCTCCTTCATGAAATCCTTCGTATAGTATTCCAACCTAAAAGCATGTTCGCAATTTACTTCACCTACAAATACATTCTCATAATATGTCTTGCTTCGAGTTAAACATAACTTTCCTTTCTGCGTTCTATCCAAAGCTATTGGACCATTACTACCTTTCTTCTTGTGTGCTTTTTCTTCTTCAGTCCAATCAGTTTTCCACTGTCCTGACATTTTTAGAATCTTCTGTCTTCTGTATCTGTCATCTACTTGTCCTATGAACTTTTTCTCTATCTCTGACACTTTGCAAGTCAGATTATTTCTACGTGCATATGATGTATCTAGCGTATCCCAAGGAAGAAAGAACTTTGCTAGTCTATCCTCCTTTTTATAATAGTCCCACTTATTCATTTGTTTATAATTCGGGACTTCAGGCAGTACCGAATCATAATTTGAAAAGTAGTACTCGAACCCTTCTCTACCATAAAATATACTGAGCAATAAACTACATGTTATCCCATATGTCAGTGGGAGATGATGATATCTAATGCCTTCATCTACAGAAGCCGGCAATTGCATACATACATAGCAATCTTTGGCCTCCATGGCATCGATATACTCATACAATAGTTTGGCATATGCATTTGACCTAAAGTTTCCCTGTGACTCGTCTACGTGTAACCTACGAGCTTCATTTGCCAGTAACGCCTTTTCACGAATAACATTGCTCTCCTCCTTCTTCCCAACAAGAGCAGGTTTCAAAGTCGTTACAGGCTTTACATCTTCTGTTTCTTTATCAGTTTCATGTCCTACTATGTATGATATGGTCACTACTGTAATAATGAGAAAAACTACTATTGCTATTAGTGTACCTATTATGCATTTGGCTTTTCGGTTTGGGTTGCCGTTCTCCATGTTATCAAACAATGTAACCCTTTCCTTTTCGAAGAAAAGTTTTCCTTATTCAGTCTTTATTTGCTTTCTCAGTCTGTAAAGTGCTCTTTATCAACAAAAGTCTCTCTTTTACAACAATGTCTCTTTATCTTTAGCAACAGACAACCCTAACCCTTCTCCGTCCTCTAAATGTAATCCCTAATTTTATTCTTCTTTTCACTCGGCGCTAGGTTATCTTCTTCTTTATAACTTAAACACAAAAGTCTTTATGCATCTTCAATTATTCTCGTACCTGCAGCTTTAATAACAAGTTCCAATAATTCAAAACTAATGACTTTTTCTTCTTGTTCTGGAATTTGATGACCAAAAGTTGGAAACTGTAATCGATTTAGCACTAGGTCTTTGATCCGACTCAGGTAAGGGGGTATGGGAAGTGTGAAAGTCAGTAACCCCTCAGTCTCGAGTCCAGGCGTCAACATCCATATCTCCACTGCCACAAATGGATCGAGATCGATTACTTTCACTTCTCTCACTCTCCCAGATTTCTGTCCCCAAGACATCTGCTAGATAAGTCCACTCTGGGGTGGCGTACCTTCTGCAGGGCACGCGTACCCTTCTTGATCTTCTCGGACTCTCGGAACCTGAGTCTGTAGTTTCTTCTTCTTGATCCGATTCTTCAGCGATCGGGACAAGGGTACTTTCTTGTGGTGCTCTTAAGCTTGGCCTTCTCCTTCGTTCTGGCCAACTGGCTTCGTCACTCCTTGTCCTCCTGCTCCTTGTTCTTGGACCCGTCTCTTGGTCACTTACATCTTGTTCGGTCTCTGACTCGAATTCCCGGCTACTTCCTTCTTCTGAGACAGCTTCGGTCTCACTGGTGTCCTGACCATCATCAACCTGTTCCGACACAGGCTCAGCCTCTTCAATCACCTCTACAACTTGGCTTTCCCCCTCTGTGGCTTCTCCATTTTCCGCTGGATTCTCATCCGAGAGAGGAGCTGTTTCTTCCAGAGGTGTTGGCACTCTTCGGGTGTGTGAGGCGTGTATCCAGTTGGGCAGGCCTCCACACTTTACTGCAGTGTTCGTAACAAGTATGACTTGAAATGGTCCTCGCCAGCGCACGTCTAGACAGTTTTTCCTTACGTGCTTCTTCACCAGGACCCAGTCTCCTGGACACAGGTCATGGCACAAGTCTTGTGCTGATGGAACCTCTGCAGCCTGGACCTGAAGGGACACTGAATTAATGGCATCAGATAGTCCCTTGCAGTAGTCCAAGATCAAATCGTCTGTGATGTTCAACAACGCTGCAGTCGGAACCGATGGCAATCTCATAGCTCTCCCCATTAGCACCTCATGTGGAGAGAGACCTGTTTTTCTATCTGGTGTGCTACGTATGCTCATAAGAACCAATGGAAGTGCGTCTGGCCAACTCAGGGACGTCGATGAACAAACTTTGGCAAGTCTGGACTTGATTGTACTGTTGATTTGTTCTACAATCCCTGAAGCTTCTGGTCGATAACTGCAATGGAGCTTCTGATCGATACTTAAAGCTGAACATAGCATTTTCACTATTTCGCTGTTGAAATGAGTTCCTCTGTCCGATTCCAAAGAGGATGGCACCCCAAACCTCGGTATTAACTCTCTAAGCAACAATTTTGCTACTGTAAGTGTATCGCACCTACGTGTAGGATAAGCTTCGACCCATCTAGAAAATATACAGACAATCACTAAAACGTATCTGAGTCGATTGCACTTGGGCATTTCAATAAAATCAAGCTGCATTCTGTTGAAAGGCCCCCCAGACCTCCCTATGTGACTCAATGTGACTGGTGTTCTTTTTCCTACGTTTAGTTGCTGACAGATCGCACATCGCTGACATACTGCTTCTGCCGCTACTCTAAATTTCGGATTAAACCACGTTTGTCTGAATACTCTCACCATGGCATCTCTACCTATGTGTGCTGATCCATGCAATTTCCTTGCCATTGGACTAACAAGTTCATTCGGTAAAACTGCTCTCCCATCTGCAGAAATCCAGAAGTTCATTTCACTTTTTGTACACCAAGCTGTTTCCCAGCCCTTTTTCTCATCATCTGGTGCATTTTCCTGAACACATTTCAGTTCATCCCACGTATCTACAGTGTCTAACAACATTGTTAAATCAGTTCTTTCCTGTATTCCCCCCACTTCTACATTAGTGTGAGAATATCCCTGTTCTGCGCAGTAACGCGCTACTTCATCAGCATAACGATTGCCTTGCGACACAAAATCTACGTTTTTCGTGTGCGCGGCACATTTGACAACTGCGATAGCTGTTGGTCCTTGTAACGCTTCTAACAATAGTCTCACGAATTCTCCATTCCTAATGGGAGAACCCGAGGAGGTCATGTAACCTCTTTGAGACCATAACTGCCCGTAATCGTGAACTACCCCGAAACCATACTGGCTATCGGTGTATATGGTGACTCGAATTTTGTTTCCTGCTAAACAGGCACGCGTCAAAGCAATAATTTCAGCTACCTGAGCGGAATGTACTCCTTCCAGGCAGGCGGCTTCTACAACTCTGGTGATTGTACAAACTGCATAAGCTGCTCTCAGCTGACCAATATCGTCTCTTACGCATGAACCATCAACAAAGAAAATTTCATCGGGGTCAGTCAATGGCTCATCTACGATATCTGGTCTCGGTTTGGTGCATAGTTCAGTCACATCAAGGCAGTCATGATCTGTACAAATTTCATCATCAATCTCATTTGGAAGTGGCATCAAAGTCGCAGGATTCAAGACAGAGCATCTCTTTAGGGTCACATTCTCGGCAGCCAATATGACTAGCTCGTAGCGTGTGAGCCTGCTATTCGTCAGATGCTGAGTCTTAGTCCTGGTCATTAACAACTCCACAGAATGCGGTACGTACACCACTAACTGATGTCCCATTACCACACTCTCACATCGTTCAATGCTGACACCCGTTGCAGCTACGGATTTGAGACATCCGGGCAACGCTGCGGCTACTGGATCTAATGTAGCCGAAAAGTAAGCAACTGGCCTACGCGCATCTCCGTGTATCTGGGCCAAAACTGCTAAAGCGCAACCCTCTCTCTCGCAGCAGTAAAGCAAGAATGATTTTGTGTAATCAGGCATTCCTAAATCCGGGGCACGACACAAGTCCTCCCTCAGCTGCAAAAATGCCATCAAACAATCTTTGTCCCACGGTACCGGATCACTGACTCCTTTGTGCGTCAGTTGTAATAACGGTTTTGCCTTCAGTGAAAAGTTGGCTATCCACTGCCGACAATATCCGACCATGCCTAGAAACATCCTGACTTCTCTTTGTGTCTTAGGCGCGTTCATTTTCATGATCGCCTCTATTCTGTCTGGAGACACCTTCCGTTTTCCCTTTTCAATCCTGTGGCCCAAGTATTGCACTTCGGTAAGACAATATTGCAATTTACTTGGAGACACCTTGTGTCCGTTTTCGGCCAAGTGATTTAGTAAGGTAATGGTGTCTACCTTGCAAGCTTCCTCAGTTTCTGACGCAACTAGGAGGTCGTCTATGTACTGGACCAGAACTGAGTTCTTGGGCAGCACTAGACTTTCAAGATTTTTCTTCAGCAGCTGGTTAAATATCGATGGGCTTTCGGTATACCCCTGAGGGATACGACACCATGTTAAAACGCGATTTTCCAGCTTAAAAGCGAAAAGATACTGGCTATCTTCATCTAAAGGAATAGAGAAGAAAGCCTGGCACAAGTCTATCACGGTGAACCATTCAGCTTGGAACGGTATCTGAAACAATATCACTGATGGATTCGGTACCACTGGACAACATGAGACAACAATATTATTAATCTTTCGAAGGTCCTGCACTATTCTGTATTTTCCACTAGGCTTCTGCAAACCCATAATCGGGGAGTTACATGGACTACCCACGATCTCCTTCAGTATTCCCTGTTTAATCATGGATTCGATCACAGGCTTTATTCCTGCAATCGTCTCCGGTGTCAACTTATATTGTGGTGTTCTTGGATACTCGGCATTGGGTCTTACCATGATCTTTACTGGTTCTACCCCTTTGATCAGTCCTATTTCCTCTCCAGTAAAATCCCACACCTCAGCTGACACTTTCTCCCTCAAGTCCTGTGGAAGCTCCTCCACTGTTAAGGTAGGATATAGTTCCACGCACTCCTGCGAGTTTACTACCTTGAAATCGGCATCCTCATCGTTGGTCTGCACTTCTACTCCTTCAGGTGTGCAATGTATTGTGCAATTCAGTTTACACAACAGATCTCTTCCTAACAAACACACCGGGCTAGAATCACAGATCACAAACTGATGTTCGTCACTGTAATTCCCTATCTTCACTGGCACTGGTTCTGTCAGAGGATTCGTCATCCTCCTGTTTGCGACTCCTACCACCTGAATCGTCTCTCCTGACATTGGCAGACCTGGGACTACCGCTGATCTCAAAGTGGATCGAGTGGCCCCCGTATCCACCAAAAATGTCGTAGGACATCCAGCTACTTCAGCCTCTACGTATGGTCCTCTCTGATCTACCTCCAGGGCTGCTCCTAGAGTACAGTCTTCTTCTCTATTCACTCGTTGCCCTGTAAGAGGATCAACGTAGTAGCATTCTTCTCCTCCTACGAACAATGGCATTTGTCTATACGTTTTCCCTCCATTTGCAATGCGAGGCGGTTGAGGAAACGGGGCTCGAGGAGTCTGAGTCCCCCCTTTGACAAACTTTCCCTTCTGGACTGCAGCTCCCTTAACCACGTTGTTCTGAACCTCATCCTCCTCCTGTTCTAATTCGCCCGTCTCAACATTATAAGGACACTCGCGTCTCCAATCTCCACTCAGAGTGCCCCGACAGAGACCTGGACTAACACTATTGCCAACTTTTTTACCACCAAAATCAGGCAAATCCAGGCCTCCTTTCCGCAGAGAGATCCGGATAATGTGTCTGTGAGGCCGATTGAGGCAGCGCCTCTGTCTCCACCGGGCCCAGTTCTGCTCGATTTTCCTCCTCTCTCGGTTGACACATCTTTAACCTTGATGAGGAACCTTAAGTCGGGCTCACCATTAGATCCTTGCCCGGCAAAATTTCTGGCGAGAGTGGCTGATGCTATAAATCCTATAGCCAATCCCATCCTTAATCTATCTCTGAGCGAGGGCTCTCTGCCTCCGACATGGAAGCAAGCCATGGTCATTCCTCTGATCAAGAAACCTAATCTTGACCCGGAGGCACCTTCCAACTATAGACCAATCTCGCTCCTCCCAGCACTGACCAAGATCTTGGAAAAGCACGTACATGGCGTGCTCTCCAATTTCTTGGAGTCTAATGATCTGCTCCATGAATCCCAATCGGGATTCCGCTCCAACTTAAGCACCGAGACGGCGCTCTTGGAAGTCTCGGAGATCATCAGAGAGGTGCTGGATATGGGAGGCAGGGTGTTGTTAGTCATGCTAGACCTGTCGGCGGCGTTTGACACCGTCCCCCATGAGGATCTCCTCACTAGGCTCCATGACATCGGGCTAGGGGGGACGGTGCTCAATTGGTTTTCTTCCTTTTTGGCCAGCCGCCGCCAGACGGTCTGGGTTCCACCCGGATCCGCCGAGATGCCGCCATTGGGAGTCGGAGTGCCTCAGGGCTCTATCCTGAGCCCCACTCTTTTCAACATCTTGATGACCCCTCTGGCGACATTGGCGGAGTCCCATGGGGCCCGGATCGTCTCTTATGCTGACGACACTCAGCTCCTCTTCACCTGTCGTAAGGGTGAAGAGTTTGATGGTGAAGGGATCCGCGAGTGCCTTGGGGCTGTTTTTAGCTGGTTTTCACAAAACAGCCTCAAGTGCAACTCGGATAAGTCCGAAATACTATTCTTCGGATGCCCCTCTGAACCAGACTGGCGAGGCTGGTGGCCTGCTGACAAGTTCCCTCCCACACAGTCATCTAAGTGGGCCAAGAACCTGGGAGTCAAAATCGATAATGAGCTGTCGCTCAAATCCCAGGTTTCTACCCTTACGGGAACCTGTTTTGGCATCCTCAGAATGTTGCGCAAGTTTTTCCCCTTACTTTCGGAGCAACATCGGAGGATCACTGTTCAGGCCCTCATAGGGTCCAGATTGGACTATGCCAATGCTCTATATCTGGGCCTGCCTGAATACCTCCTCCAACGCCTGCAGATCACTCAGAACGCTGCTGCGCGTGCCATCTTTGGCCTTCATCGTCGGACTAGTGCCTCTAATCTTCTTGCATCCCTCCACTGGCTCCCGGTGCGGAAGAGGATACTGTTTAAGACCATGACTCTCGCCCACAAGGCCTTATATGGCACTGGGGCCAAGTATCTTCAGAGGAGGCTTGATTTTTACCGACCGGCACGCTCCCTTAGGTCAGAAACCTTGGCCTTGGCTCGGGTCCCACGTATCAAAAAGGCTCGGCTAGGCGGCCGGTCCTTTAGCTTTCTTGCTCCTAAGCTTTGGAACTCGTTGCCGTTGTCCCTGCGGAGCACTTCTAATCTGCTTGTCTTCAGGAAAAACTTGAAAACTTGGCTGTTTGCCGGATAATTCTCCCCTCTGTGGCCCTTTTCTCTGTTATTGTTATGTTTCCTGTCCCACTTTTGGTTTGGAGCTCAAAGCGCCGGGACACTCCTTTGGAGTAGCCGTTGCGCTATACAAGTCCCAATTTAACATAACATAACATAACATAACAATGTCCCACCTCGTTACACTGATGACACCTCGTTGTCTTTTTCAGTGTCGCGATATCTATTCTCGGTCTCGATCTTTCTTCCTCATCTCTGCTTTGATTATTCTGTTTCTTTCCTGGCGTTCCTGTTCCTTGTTGCCGCTGTCCACCCTTTCCAGCTGATTGAATCTGTACTAGCATTAGCTTCTCCTTAAGTTTCTTTGCCTTCGAATCTATTTCATCGCTACAGTACCTTGCATACCTCAGAATCTCATCTAAAGGTTTGTTCTGCCAACAGATCAAGTGCTGTTGAATCATCAGGCTTATGTCTGGTCTCAATCCTAAGACACAAACTGTCCTATGTCCTTAGGATCCATTACGTCTAACCCACTGTACTGTTTGAATGCTTTCAGTAACCTCTCATAGAACTCGTGAACGGTCTCTTTTGGTTCCTGAGTTGTTCGATCTATCTTAACCCAGTCTATGTCTTGCACCAGCACTTTCTCTTTTAGCCATGCAATTACTCTCTCGTACTTTTCCATGACTCTATCTGATGGACCGTTTGTCCGGGCATCCCTCGGAGGCTCACAAGTGGGCCATTCGATACTAAGTTTGCATGCCGTCCACAAATCTCCGGGTACTACAATATCAAACAGAGTGTTCAAATCGATCCACAGTACCTTAGAGATCTTCACAAATCTCTCTACCTGCTTATACCACTCCACGGGGTTCTCTCTTAACTTGGGGAAAGAATTAGTAAATGCCGCTAAATCCCCCCTACTCCAGGGCACATGGACGTAGTTTCCGTTCGCGATTTCTCGCAAAGGGAAAGATTCCATTCGCATTAGCTCTCCATCCTGGGACTTCGCAAGTGTACTCCTTCTGACGGATCCCCTCTTAGACCATCTTTCCTCCCATCTATCCAGATCCCTCCATATTCTGATACACATGATTAGTTCCCTTATGTGTACTCTTAGGCCAATCGTCCTACGCTCATCTAGATCCCGATCCGTGCAATTTAGTCTATGGTTGGGTTGTAAAGCTTTAGTTCGTGACATGTCTATCATATACCTATCTGCCAATTCAGATAATTTTTCATGAGCTGACCTTGCTTTCCGAGTAACATCCTTAGATAAAAACAGTATTTCATCTGGTTCGTACAGCTCTAACCTTTCTATTGCCACTGTGCCATCTATGATGTCATCCAAGTCTGATTTCAAGCTCATTACATCAATCCGCCTTGCTTTTATTTCAGTCTTCAGTACGTCAGTCCTAGGTTGTTCTCTTACATCTCTCTCTCCTCCACTACGCACCCTACGTCTAAGTATAGGTGAGTTGTGAGGAGTTCTTCTTGTATCTCTTTGTTCCCACCTCTCTAGATCCCAAACTTTTCCGTCCTCCCTTGGGGTATGGTGGAACAATGCTCCATTCCTCATCACTACATTCTGTCTTTTCGACTCGGTCTCGCTAGATACAATATAGGATCCTCCGTTCTGTTCTGTATCACTGCACCTCTCTTGCTGTCTGGTGTCGCTCAACAAACGGTAAGGTCCTTCACGGCCCTCCATGTTCCCGCGATCTTGTTCGTGATCGCCGGATGCATGGCGAGACGTTTCGCGACTCCCTATATTCTCATGACTTCGTCCATGATCACCGGATGCATGGCGAGACCCATCGCGACTCTCCATGTTTCCGTGATTCCAATGTCGCACATTTTCGTCCAGGGCATGGTGAGTGCACCTGAAACTATCTCGATACTCCTGCGTCTTTCGTTCTCCCTCACTAAGGATGACGCGAGGTACTCCCCCACACCCTGCACTCCTGTCATCGCACATTTGCCTATTGCCATTTGTAGTATGGCAAGTATCTCTTCTGCTTCCTTGACTCCCTCTCTCCCACTCCGGGCTGCTTTTGCCAGCTCCACAATGAGAGAGGATCCTATTATCCTGGTCACTCCATTCTGCTCCTGTTTCAAACCTTGTATTCTGAGTCTCTTCGGCAGCATCCCATTCTTTCAAATACTCCCTTAGCTCCTTATAGGACTTCGGTTTCGGTCCCCTTAAATCCATCTGTCCTCTTTGGCCCCCCTGTTCTATCCAGGGACCCGTTGCGGAATCTAATGGGGTACTCCGACATTTTGGTGCTAGCAACTGCCTTTGGGAATTGATCGTATTATTCCTACTCTCCATCTCTGCCCTTTCCCTATCCCATCGTGCCTGATCCTCCTGCTGGACCCCCTCTGGGTTGTAGATGGACACTATAGGGCCTATGGTAACAGGTACTTGCAGAGCATCTGGCATTTGATACGACCTTGCATGCTGTGTTTCTGGCACCTTCTGGACCACGAATCGTCCCACTACTCTCTGTTCGGGACTAGATTGAGGTACTTCCTCACTTTTCCTGGTATCCCATTCCGATACTGGGAGCGGTTTATATTCCCCCCATCTAGCTCCGTCTCCTTGCTGTAGTACGGGACTTTCGGCTTCTCTGTTGTACGGAGGTGGTCTATCTGTTAATAGTCTCTCTATTAGATCCTCATCTGGCTCACTATCCTCATCTTCTTCCAGAGGTTTCTTTTCTCCCGTAGTCTCTAGCATTGTGAACAGTTTGTCTGCTTCTATCTTTTGCACTCTGCACTTTTTAGCTTCGCCATCCCATTTGGCATCCTGCACTGCTTTTACCGATCGTCTCACTCTTTCTTGGCGTCTACTCACGCTCTTTTCGTGTGCTGCTCTAAACCATGCGCTAAGTGCTTCGAACTGTGTTGGCCTCGGTAGAGGTCTTGTTGCAAGCATTACCGCTTTCAATTGGTTCAACACTTCTAGCTTAAACGTCCCGTATCTCGGGAACGTCAGTTCCTTATTCCCTTCTGTTAGCTTATTCCACTCGGAGATCCATAGTATCGAGTGTAAGCCTACTTTCACTGCCATATGATAAGCTGGCGTGCCTTCTGGTGGAGCTTCTTCTCCTGCATATAAGTTTCTTCTATCTCTCTTAAAGATCGCCCTTAAACGCTTAAAACACTTCATTTTCAATAATCTACGATTTTCCTTATTAATTCTCTCCTTTGTTTACGTCCCGATGACAAACCACCAAATCCCTGTGCGACTCTCGCTAATCAGCCTATCCCAGCGCGGTTCTATGCTTACCGGCCAATCTCAGCGCGGCTCTACGCTGACGTCACTCGTCCCCTCTGCAGCAGTTCTCCTCCTTTCTCAGCTTGCCTCGCAGTCTTGCATACGACTCATTCATACGCCGAAAAATGACTACTTCCGTCCAAGCGATCACTTTTCTCTGACTGTACGGCCACAGTCTAACTGTAATTGTCACCTCAACTGACGAGACGTCTTCCTCTCACTTCGGACGTTCGCCTTAACTGATAGGTTACTTACACACAGTAAACATACGACCAGCGTCCGTTACTCATACACTCACTCAAACGCTCCCCCTATCATCGGTCTGCGGGCGATCAATGGTACCTCATGACCCCCTTTAAATGGTAGACAAATTACTCTGGATGTTGGATACACCCGAACCACTTAAGCCCTCTCTGGACATAAGATTTTATCCGGTTGCGCGCGCTCACAACCTTCCCTCAATCACACTACAGGCATTCAACTCCGCTTGACATTTCAACACAGGTACAACATAAAACACCGCAATCTGGCAACGCATGACCCTTATACTCACTCTCGACCGACTCTGCTGCTTTTCTCTCGACGCACCGTCCGCACCTTCTTCGGCAGGGATTCTTCTTCTGGTCGTCGATGACTAGGGACCTTGGGGTAATCTAGACCTGACCTAGGTTGTCTTCCTCAAGAAGAAAACCATCTTTCTCTGCTACCAACTGCGGGGAATGAGATTTTAATACCTTTTCTGATTACTTTGATATCTATCTCATTCGTCTATTTGGATCGGTTATTTTCTGTCATTGAGTAAAAGACAAACCCCACATAGGTTAGATCAACCCCATAAGCTGACGCAACTCTAAAGAACCACTTACAACTGATAAAGTTTAAAAAGGTTTAATATAAAGTCAAGAAAAGTTGCAAATACAATCCTCTCAGGATCAGATTCAATAAGTATACAGGAACTAGAAGGAACATAAATTCCCTAAAGAACCTCAGTCTACAAACGAATACAATTTAAGTCAGTTCCAGAATCAACAGATTAAAAAGCATAGATATAATGTGGTTCCGTTGCGTCATCTACAAAAGAAAAGAATACAAGTTAAATCTGTTCCTACTCTATGCTAGGTGACATCCCTACTTCGCAAGTTCCTAGTACCCTAAAAAAGGTGTCAGCAGTTTGACTTCCTAAGAAGTTCAAACTCTCTTAGCCTCTAAAGGTAACTTATGTCGAGAACAGTACCCTCTCTGCCTACCCATCCGCTCTCTAAGGGTCCTCGGCCTACTGCTCTCTTGCGCTCTGATCTCTCTCAGCGCTTACTCCTAACTTGCTTGCCATCTGCGCTCTTCGCTCTTGCTTGCTTTCCTCCCCAGGGTGCTGTCCCTAAATACACAATCACCGTATGGATGGAACGCCCCTTGACGCCCACCACATACACATACATATGATGTCATTTTCTAGGTCTTTCCATAGCTTCGTCTCTTCGCGTCGTCCGTTAAGTTGACCCTTCTCCTTAGACGCCATCTTCGTCTTCTTGCTGGTGACTTCATTGACATTCCATTTGACACTTTCGGGGCAAAGTCTATCACCTCATCAGAACTTCATTCTTTACGGCTGTATACGTAACCTCATTTGGTCCTGTGAATGGTCATTTCAAAACAAGACTCAAATTCCAAATGTCTCCTCTCACGTTTAGGCCATAAACTTCGTCCGACATTGTCACCTTAAATCTAACAAGACCTTAGACTCCATTGCTCGCACATTCAGATGAAGGCTATTCATGACTCCTGTGAGCCCACTAAATTACATACAGCGGACTACACTCCTGCGAACCCTTGGTCAGTCAGGTTAAAATCACACATGACCCAACTCTTCTAACATTCCTACAAACCCTTCTACACAGTATAACCTTTAACACACAATTATATATAACCGAATTTAGCAAATCGTTTGCTTATAAGTGAATACATTCTACATAGAATATGAACCATATACATAGAACGTAAAGTTATATTCTCCTGTTACATCTTTTATAAATGCTCTGCACATTTCTTTGTTTTATATTTTCTCGCCGCTTTCTCCATTTATAATTATACACGTACATGAATTCTACTTGCACGTTCTTCTGTTCGTATGCATTTCTACACATTTCTACATTAGCCCACTACGTATACGGCTTCTAAATCATAGTATTTCTTACGTAAATACAAATACATTTCCTATTATTCATGTTACATATGCTAACTTTATACTATAAGTGCTATTTCACGTTACAACTTCTACGTTTATACGATATGCTTGTAAATATGGTCCGGATATACTTTTTATTCAAATTGCGCTCTCTCAATTGTATGTGTCTTTAAGGCAGAGTTTTTAATAGAATAGATTTGGGGCAAAATTAGCAGGGATTTGCTGTAGCCTATGTATTTTTGTATACATCTTCTCTAGACTCTTTAAATAAAAGCAATTTAAAAGGAATTGCTCTCTCCACCTGAGAATGTTATTTTCTTATCCTCAGCTTGCAAAACACTCTGCCCTCCATTACCAGACCCTTCAGAATTTACCAGTAACTCATAATGATCGACTTAACAGTGATATTAGAAGCACAACAAAGCAATTACATTTTCCTATTTTCAGCAGAAACGTCTAAACATCTACTTGGAAGGAAAGAATACAGTATTATTTATGTGTGATTTTAGAACATGCTGTATGCTCTTGTTCCTTAATTTTAAGATGAATGGAGTTTCAATAGCAGCTAATTAATGGACCTGGTTGAGTAAAGGTCTAAGAGTACGTGATTTGCTTCTTTGTCTATCACTATTAGATAACAAGGATATTTTAGCTTGACACCAATTTTTCAAGACTGAGAAGTTACAACTGTCACAGGGTGATTTGTTTTACTGCATGTTACTAATAATGAATGTTTTCATAAGCAAATTTTTAACAACTTAATTTTGTAAACATTGTTATTACTATTGTCTACTTTGTATAGTTATGTGATATTTTATTGAAATACAGAATACATGAATATAGGGAGTGAGTCATTCTCAAGCAATAAGTACAACATTCTATAAGGTCAAACAAAAACGATCTCACGGCACAGAGCAAACAGGTTTATCATAAGAAAAGTATGTGAAGTATTTATGGGTACCAAAACAGTTAAAACAGTAAAAAAGTAAAAACAGTACGATAAAAAGAGACAGCATTTATATTTGAATAATAACAAAAAATGGTTAAAATCCAATAAGTGAACCATAGATATAATTCTTCAAAGTTTTTGGACAAAACGCACCAAAAACAGTAATGAGCCAGTAAGAAGATACTGTTCGCACTTCACTGAGAACACGGTGCAATCTCAGTTCCACCACAATAAGTAGATTCAGACTGTGCTCAACAAAGTCCTCTCGAAGTTTAATACCCATTGGCTGAGGGCTCTCTGCAGTTATAAGTTTGTGGCAGGAAAAGCTCCGAGCATGAAAATGAAAATTTCATGCATGCCAAAGCCCTTTAATCAATCAGATACTTTTCTTACATTCACCCAGTCAAGATTTGAACCTTTAGACTTATGACCTGATGTAGCTTTTGGTGAAACTTTGATGAATATAATTTCCATCAAGTTAGAAGTGCCATAAGATATAATGCACGTGTGATACGGCAGACAGGATATCAATCCCATTTGTGAAAGAACATCCCAACTGCCAAGATTAAAATCTGGCCTGGAAGCTGTATCTAATTTAGGGCCATATGTATCAAGCAGAATTGCATTTGCAAATGCCAAAATTCACAAAAGATGCAATCGCAAAATAAGGAATCGCAATTGCCATCGTAATTTTGCCAAATGGTATGTATGAGGCAAATCTGCGTGCAAAATAAGGAATCGCAATATTTGCGATTCCTTATTTTGCAATTGCATTTAAGGAATCGTACATTTTGTGAATTTCGGCATTTGCGAATGCAAATCTGCTTTTCCTTAAATGCAGTGTAAGAAGCACCAAAAAAGTGCAATTTGGCCTTCAGGAATCGTAAATTACCACCAACTTCAAGTTTGTGGTAATTTGCGATTTCTTTGAAAAATTCACTTTTTTGCATTTTTCAAAGTGCTATGTGAAGCACATACATGCCCTTAGGGCATGTATGTGCGCCACACGTGCACCCATGCTTATTTCAGGGGTGCAACAGGGTGTCCTTTTGACACCCCTGCACCCTTGAAATTGCATTCTCAATTTGTGATTTGTGCCTCTAGGCCCATAGGAATGAATGGGGAGGAATTCCTTAATTGTGAATCGCAATTTGAGATTCTTAATTAAGAAATATGTAGGAGTCACAAAATGTATTACAAATCCTACATACATAGCATTTTGTCATTCTCAAATAAAGATTCGCAAAAAATTGCTATTTGAGAATCGCAAAATAACTTTTTGATACAAATGGCCCGTCGAAATTGAATACTTTTCCTGCAAGGTCCTGCTGTATCTCTGAAGGTCTTGAAAGTCCAAAAATGTTTAAAGGCCCAACTTTTAAACATTTCTGGAACAGTTCCTCTTTGTCTCTTTTAAGGTTCCCAGGGTCTCAAGGGCCTCAAGGACAGCACAGAAGGGCAAGGACTCACTTCAGCACAAGCCACCAGAAGGTCCAGTTCAGGTATAATTACATCTGATCAGTAGGACACTGCAGGAAAAAGCCTGTTGGCACTTGTTGCGTCCCTATTGCCACACCGGAGGTTAATCAGATGACCCTTAGAGTCCATTTGTCAGTCCTGGGGACAGTTGGGAGCAGGTCAAGCTCCTCAGGTCTCCACAAATTTCACAGAGAGCAGGTCCAACCTGCTCTTTCACAATTCCAGGAAATGTTCAGATGAGTGGGGTGAGGTACCACTTGTGTAGAAATCATTAACCAGTGAGTTGTGGTGACTCATTGACACCCATTAATCACACAAAGGTCTAAAGGGCAAACCTTCACACTTTTGATGCATGTTTTCTTTGCCTTACTGCAAACTATCTCACAGTACTCTATTCTCAGGGAAATCCAACATGCCAGAACCCTTCTGCCCTTGAAGAAGGCTGATAACCCAGTAAGGATAGTATCTATGGAAATGAGAAGTACTCTCCACCTCAATCACAACAAAGTGGTTCTGGTACCAACCCCGTCCCACTTGGATGGTGCCAGGATAGCTACACTGTGCCCAGGAATCAAAGGCCTCTTTTCCCAGGGTCTCTCTTTAAATTTAACTATGAATGTGAAAGGCCTCACTCTGGTCCTTTTCAAGACTAAATACAATTGCTCTTCCTGCGCTGAGATGAGTAACCAACTTGACATCAAGTTTATCTTGTGAAAGGGCCCAAACTATTTTCTCTGCTCGTGGAGTAATTTGCACAACTCATTAAGGGAAAGCACTGAAAGACGAAGATGCTGTCAGGCTGGTGCTAATGAGCATACTGCTGCTCCACGTAGGTAAAGTCCAACTTTTAAAAGTTACTATATCATGAGTCCCAGCTATAAAGTCTCAACAGGTGAGAGTGGCTTCTAACACCAAATGAGTTAAAGCACAAAATAGACAACAGTCAAAAAACAAATATCCTCCTTTGGTTTCCATCACAGCATACACTTGCAATCATACAATTTATTCACCCCGTATCATCAGTTCATAAATGTGCCAAATCTCAAAATATATATGACAGAAATGTATTTCATATAATAAAAACAGCTTACTTAACACAAAGTCATATTAAAAGCATTTACGAAATCCTTGCATGTCTTGTAATACTCATTAAAAATAAAACTTTTTATTTATTTACAATTCCAAAACAAATACACAAAAATGGGAGAAAACAGTAGACAAAGATAATTCACCAGTAACTTTAGGATTTTCTTTCACAGTTGAAATATTTTTCATGAACTTTTTCTGAGACTGGCAGTTATCCAAGTATTCTAGTGTCTACACAAAAAAGGCATCAACGCATTTCTGTCGAAAACACATTGTAAAAACCACCTTCTTCAGGCTTGTAGATATCTCCCGGTTGTCAATGATATAATCTATAATACACATACACAAAAAGACAAGAAATGCTAAGAAAAATGTACGTTTTTTTAAAAAAAAACTTTGAATTTTATAAACCACATTTATAGTCTAATGATACAAATCACTAGGCACATTTACATTCGGTTGCTTCTTTTCTGAAAACTTTTGTATCCAGATGGTATAGTTATATGCATAGCCACACCATATAGTGGAGTCACATGCACACTCATACTCACACCCTACCCTGGTGTAAAAAACTCAGGGTATAATACCTTTCACATATGGTACTGAAGTAAACCAGCTCTTAAGAGTCCTCAGTATACTCTAGGGCTATTCCAAACGTATGGCCCATTGATCCTGGTCCAAATTCACAATAAAGATTTAAAATCCATATAAATAGAAATCAGATCCTTTAGAAATAGGGCATCCATAGATATCCCCGTTGCTTTATGGATTAAAAAAAGCAATAATCACCTGTATTTAAAAAACAACACAGTGCCAATAGTGTTCAAAAGTGAAGGAATAAGAATCTGTGAACAATAAAAATGACAATCAACAATTTCATCTCGGATGGCAGTTTCTCATATATCCATACCCTCTAATCATATGTTGGGATCTAATACATACCTATCTCCCACACATTCTCTGTCTGCCAAATCTAATTTCACGAATGTAAAGCAAATGGTTACGGTTCATTCAGGTCGGAACCCTAATCCTTTATAATTGTAAAATCACAGGGACATCAAAAAACCCTGTATTGAAAATAAAACACTATATATCAGGATTAAAAGAGCCTTCCCAATTCACTACACCATATTTAGTATGTCTCTTAGAGCTTATGGCAGACAGCACTTGCCCACGTATTCTCTTTATCAATTGCAGCTATCCTCAAGTTATACAATGTATTTTATAGAAACAGCAAGTCTCTCTCTATCCTGAAGCTTTGCAATTTGTTGATACATAAACGTCCCCTGTATTAGAACAAAAGTACCTATTATTAGAATGCCTCGTATCTGTGTTAAGAATCCCGATTACACGGAGAGTAAAGGTAAAATAATGTCTACATCACTCTCAGCAGCTAAACATACTCAGCCATGTACAATGTCAGAATCTAACTAATAACAAAAACGCTTGCATCAACTAAACAGGCTCGACAATGTGAAAGGTCAGAATCAACTGAGAGCAAAACGTCAAATGGCGGCCATCCCACTGCTAGGACACAGTTATAATTGAGAAGTCACAATACCCCCTGTATTACCCGGAACCGTTCTCACAGTCTGAATGATAACACATCCTCCAAGTCTCCAGCCGCTCTATAGTAATCCCATAAATTAACTTTGCAACTAATCATTCGACATGCGATCTCACAATGGATCTTACCTTCCTTCTATTTTTCAAATCAGACGGGACTGCACCTCCGATTTAAAAAAGGCGGATAGGAAAGAGCACATTTAAATACGTCCACGTCCATCCCATGTGACCACCCAATAACTAAACGCATGTTTTCCATTATTAATCAAAGCATTAGGTGCACACACCCATCAAGTTGGAACGCCATCTTTAAATAATTAGGAATCGTGAACTAAAATGGCTCAAAACCTATGCGGCTATATTTTATGTCCAGAGTTTTTGATTTTAAACACACTAAATTCTCAATCAAATTCCATTTTATGAGGCCTAGTGAGATCCTTAAATCTACACTACTCAAGTCCTAAGATGATTTTTACCCACACCGTCAACTTTCCACAAATATCCTTGCTCATCATCAAAGCCAAGTACTTTGAGGGCCCTTTAATCAAAGATCTTGAGAACTGGGTCGCTGTGCAGAAGATTGTGCCTATCATTTAAACTGGCTTCAGGGAAGGTATTAGAACACTCTCCAATCTAATGGCCCTCTCTATATTATTTGACAGAAGCCTAATCAATCCATCATTATTTAATTGCTTTGCTTTGTGGACTACAAATCGGCCTTTGGTCTTCAGAGGTATTCTTTGGTCCAAGCTGTAAAGCATGGGAATTCCGCAAGACTTTTTAAGGGAAATCCTACTGTTATACACCAACACTTGGTTTTGTGTGAAAATTGGAGATGGAATCACAGTATCACGAAACACATATACAACTACAAGATGGAAACAAGGCTGTTTTTAGTGCCGCTCCTGTTCAAGTTCTTTTTACCAGGCCTCTCAACATCAATACATAAGGTGAATGCACACAACCCAAAGCTATGTAGTCATGCAACATAATGCCTATTCTATGCAGAGGATGTCCTCCTAATGAGTAAAACAAAATTCGGAATACAGTGCCTGTTTATTACGCTTCATGGTTATTCTCTCACCACCAAGTTGCAAGTAAATATTGCTAAAACCAAAATCATGACTAGTGGTAACAAATGTTTTAAAAACCTGGCATTTCGTACTTGAATGGACACCGAATACTAAAAGAAGCTGAATACTTTGACCTCCTCATAGATAATCGAATATCATTCCTCCCTAAGAAGCAGCATATTCAAAATACAGCCTACTCTCCGCTTTATGCTTTCTGTGCACCTTGCAAACAACATTGGGGCACGACATTAGTCCCTAGCTGAGAGTTAAACTGAAAAAAATACTTCCCTCTGTTGCGTTCGGCTCGCAAGCACTAAAGGGATGAGAGGCAAAACGTCTGGATAAACGGATCTACAAGAAGATTTTTGACTTGCAGCAACACTCTTCTGCAGCTCAAATCAGCCTAGAACTTGTACTAATAAAGCAAACAATCGCCTGCAAAAGGGCTGTTATGAATTCATGCTTCAAGCTCCGTTCAGTTAAAAAAGATACACTTAACCACCTGCTGTGGCTGGGAATTGTGAATTCAAGGGAAAACATACCCACATGTAATTTTCGAGAGGAATCCTTAGTTGATTTTCAAATACTCCTGTTAGTTTTATCCAGAGGATTGAGAGTATTTACGACAATATCACCAAAGATAGGGACCATCTAAATGACAGCTCTACCCTCCCTCCCTCATACTCTCTCACTGCACATTCTTTGGATTGCTTTTCCTCACTCACAACTGACACTGTGGAGGCTATAATGAAAACAGTCAAATCAGGTTCCCCTCACAATACCTTACCTACCAAAGTATCCTCACTACTTCATGAACAGTTGGCACCCGCTTTCTGCTCTATTCTCAACTCTTCCCTGAATAACGGCAATCTACATTCTAAATGGAAGGCTGCCCAAGTATTGGCAATATTGTTAATATTGGCAATATCTTTGCTACCCATGGGCAAAGCTAGTGGGGAGGACACGATCCCCTTGTAATTTTATAAAGTTTTCAAGGCACATCTAATTAAGCCTTTTAGGGACTTAATACAAGATATCGGACGCAATCTTTGGTGGGTGCAATAGATGTTGCCTCTCAATTTAAAGTTCCACTAGCGGTTATCACATTAGATGCCGCCAAGGCTTTTGACCGCGTTAATTGGGAATTCTTGGCTAAAGTATTAGAAAAAGTTAATGTAGGCAGAAACTTTTGTGGGGCAATAGCAGCATTTTACCAGGCTCCGACAGCTAGATTACTAATAAATGGAAGTTTATCCTCTCCTATAAAAATTCAGAGAGGAACAAGACAGGGGTGTCCGCTTTCCCCCCTGCGTTTTGATCTATATATGGAATCGTTTGTAGAAAAGATTAGACAAGATCAAGATATTTTACCCTATGAATATAACAACTTGGTGAAAAAAGTCGCTTTATATACGGACTATCTCATGTTGTACACTATTGACCCTATTAAATCAATTCCTCTCATATATAAAGCAGCAGAGAACTTTGGTCAAGTTTCTGGATACCTGATTAATCAATCCAAATCAGAATGTATGTGCTGGAATATAACCCATGCTAACTCCATTCCAATCTTGAAACATCAAATTAGATATCTGGGAATTCAAATTACGCAGGACATAAATCAACTTGCAGAAAAAAATCTTTTAAAAATTGAGAAAGAAATCGCGGAATCCTTAAAAAGCTGGTCTCTTCTTCCTCTGACCCTAATTGGAAGAATCAATGTAGTAAAAATGATGCTGCTACCCAAATTAATATACATATTCCAGAACATTCCACTTACCTTCAAAGAAGCCAAACTAAGCAAGATTCAAGCCAAATGGAACTCCTTTATTTGGGCCTCTAAAGGCATAAGGATTTCATGGAAAAAGCTTTGCAGGAAGAAAAGCAGGGCTGGATTATCCGAACCGGATTTGAGAGTATATGCCTGGACCCTATTATTGAAAGCAGGAATAAGGTTATTTGACACCCTAGGGGAGACAGAAACAGACTTTATGTTTCAAAACATGTTATCCGAGATCCAGGGAGGATCTAATGCATTTTTGTTTAAGTTTGGAGACATGCGTTACTTTAAAAAAGTGTGATTAAAGGTTTTTAGAGACATGGCATATGTGTGGGCCAGAGCTAGAAGAGTGCTGAACATTCCATATTACTCTGCCCTCGCCCCAATATGGGACTCTCCTGGCGCTCCTGAATGGACTAAAGATTTACTATCTATCGCTTTGCAGAATGCAAATATCAGAACTTGGGGCCAGTTATTGCCTGGAGGGAACCTTTTGAGTTGGGAATACATTTCTGTTCTTACAGATAAGAAATCTATCCAAATTCAAGTATTTTCAAATTAAAAGCTGGACCCAGGCTGTTACAGGGGATAAAGGTGTCAAGGCTGTTTTCGATGAGCTTTTAATGAAGAAACCTAGAACACTTAAAACATCAGTCCATTATTGGACAATACTCGAGGAAGAAGATGGAGAGTTCGCCCTCCCAGATCAGCTATGGAGGGATCAAGTACTGGACGCCGACTTGCAGAATTTATGGCAAGTATCCTTTGACTTATTACATCTCACGGTCTCACCTGCCAATTTTAAGCGGAACCACTTGTTTTCTCTCCATAGAGTATACTGGTCTCCAGCTAGGCTCGCCAAATTTTCGAAGGGGCCTACTCCCTGTTGTCCAAAGTGCAATCTGGAAAAAGTTGAAATACAAGAAGGTATGAAAGCCCTTTTTGGGTATGAAATACAGGTTAGTCTGCAACAAGTTTTTTTGGGAATTCCTTCTAATTATGAGAATGCACCACGAGATAATAATAAGTTCTTTTTTTATTTAATTGTCTTAGCCCGCAGGGAAATATGTAAACTGTGGGTGAGCACCATTGTTCTGACATATGTAAATTGGATTAGGGCAATTAGGCATACTCTCAGCTTAGATAGTATGGTATGGAAGAGAAGGAAGCATTTTTGGACTCCCTGCATTATTTGGCTTGATGGTTTATAACAACTCCGTCCAATGATTAGCCCTTTTTGCAGAATGATCCACCCGAAGATCAGTCTAAGGGTCTGGTAAATTGAGAGACTGAGCTGACTGTTCACATGATGGCACCGTGAGATTTATACTGGGTGTCTGCAGAAAGAGTTCCCATAAAGGTTCTCGGTATAATCAATACTGAAAATATCTTTATTGGCGTATGAGGACTTAAAAAAAAATTATTAAAAAAAAAAAAAAAGATATCTGACGCAACGGAATGGTACCTGAATCATGGAATCTGACTCGAATTGTTTTTTTGAAAAAAAAGGATAAATCTCGTATCGTATGTGGGTTTTACAGACCTATATCGCTTATCAATTCGGACGCCACCATTTTCTCTAAAATCTTCGCTACCCGATTGGCACCAATAATGACTGAGCTGGTATCAAGTCATCAACACAGATTTATTCAGGGGAGAGAGACTATGTCTCACATAAACACGGCTATATCTGCCTTCAATTTAGCGGAAAAAAGGGGATTCACTTGGGAATGTTGCTTTTAGACGCACAAAAAGCTTTCGATCGGGTGGATTGGAAGTTTTTTATGGGGGATGTTGGAGAGGGTGGGCTTAGGGGGCCGATATAAACAATGGGTCCAAGCTTTATATTGCAATCCTTGTGCTAAGTTAATGTACCTTGGCACACAATCAGAGGTATTTTCTATATACAGGGGCACTTGCCAAGGCTGTCCACGTTCTCCACTTTTATTTGCACTTTATATTAAACCTTTTATTTTCTCTCTGCAAGCTAACCCACAAATAACCCCAATAAAGCAAGGAACTAGTATTTTAGAGGTAACAGCCTATGCAGATGACTTAGCTATATTTTCACTTGAACCAGCAAGAGCGATGATAGAAATAGAAAAAGAAGCAGACAGATTTGGCAAATTATCTGGATATAAGTTGAATGCACACAAAACACAAGTATTGGTTAATTTTAACACTGGGGAGGGAGGAGCTACAACACCAACCAAGATGGCCGCATAGTCTCCCGGCTCGGCTGACCTCCGTCTACCGATCTATTATCCTGTCACCTATCCTGGTTACCCGCACCGGATCCGTGTGTGTGATCTGACCTGCTCTCCAGTGGTGCAATCCCGGAGTTTCTCCGCCGTTGTGGAGCGGAGTTACATCGATGGTCGTCTGAGGCCTAACCCAGCAGGGACGCCGGGGTCTCGAGTGCGGGCTCTGCCGGGTCCGAGTTGAATAACAACGGACTGCTGAATGTGGTCGGGTCCGCTCTCTGGAACATTCGGACTTTTGATTGGTCTGCTACCACCAGCTGCCTGGTGCCCTACAGTAGGTGAGGCGACGAGTGACGCACGGCGATGTGTCGCGGGGTCCCTGACCGGGGGTTCGACATTCGCTTCGTAGATCCCCCCGGGTCGGTACCTCGCTGCGTATTATTGCTTGCTAACCATCAGTCCCTCATGGCTTACTCCTGCTCCGTCTAATTTTGCCCCGGTGAAGGCGCCACTCCGTGGGGACCACTATGTTGGAGGAAGAAAGGCAGCTAGCGGAGCAGGCTTGAACTGGCCCGTCACTGCGAACGGTGCTGGAGGCACTCATGGCACTTAAGGGAACCATTGCAGTCCAGACTTGCAGTTTGTTGTCTGCGACGGATGGACTCACAGACCTGAGAGCGGATCCTGACTCGACACCCGCGCCCCGGCAACCAGCCTGCATTTCAATATATGCCTCGGAGACTTGTTTTGACCCGGCGCTGGAAGCAGGGTCTGCTCCTACTGTACTGGATCTACCTGACTGTACTGTGCCCGATCACCCAATGGAGCCGTCGGAACCCCCGATTGTGTATCCCTTGGAACATTTGCATGACATCCCCATTCTGGAACTTTCTACTTTCTATCCTTTGCTGTTTTGGACCTTGTCGACTCCCCTCCGCTGTCGGTCTTTCAAGATGGCGGATGGGTTAAAGCTTGACTTCGGAGACAGGGAGGGGCAACATTGGCACCAACCATCCACATTGAGATCTGCCGCACTTTTCTAATCTGTTTACTCCTGTTCTGTAGACTCTTGCAATAATTTGTGGAAAGGGCTTTCTTTAATTAACGATTTTAGTGAATTTGATAGACGGGGCCAGGGCTGAGATTGTTATCTGGGTCTCTCATTGTGGCACTAGGTTTAACGGGATTGTTTTCTTGATCTAACGGAGTCCGGGGCGGGGTTGGTTATGACGGGGGAAGGAGACCGGGAGTCCAAAGAAATATGCCCTCCTCCGATTTCCCTCACCGAGTGGGGTTCTTTGCCTTTTCTCTCTTTCTCTTCTTCTATATTTCGGGTTCTAATTACTGGGCGACAGGCACGTTGCGAGGGGGGTGGCCGTAGTCATCAGCAGGGGTGCAGGGTGGGGGGTGTGGGGATGGATGTTCATTTTTATTTTTGTTCTATGGCCTCTTTTCTTCCTTCTCTTCCCTTGTCTTCTTCTCTTTTCCTTTTCCGTGTTAGTGTAGTGGGTTCGGCTTTCTTACATCCTTGACTCTATATCTGTACCTTGACTTTCTGAGGTTTTGGTGCTCTGGGGCGGACAATACTGATGGAGTAGACGAATAAAAATGCGCTAGTTTATCCTGATGACTTACGTCTTAACTCCGTTGACTTAGTTGATAGCGAGTTTCTTTTGGACACGTTGTTTCTTTGCTCGCCCCCTTTTGTGATCCGAGACACTGTGCGACATCTGACTCTTTCTACTTATTATTTTAAAATGAAAACCTCCTATCCTGTGTCTAAATTGAATTACCTTTGCAACCGATGCGCTTTGTGAATTGAGATCCTATGCTTAGCGGCCAGCCCTGGGGGTTGTAGGCCCTTGTCTGTATTCGATTGCAAATGTTAAATAAAGGTTTTAAAAAAAAAAAAAAAAAAAATTTAACACTTGGGTTAGTTTAAATGGGGTCTTCACGGTAGCTGTTTATTTGGGGGTTAGAATAACTGCGCGGGTTAACAAAATAATTTCATTAAATTATGAAGTATTATTCAAAGAAACAGTGGCTCTCTTAAAAAAATGGCATAAACTCCCGATTGGCATTATGGGTCGCACAAATATAATTAAGATGAAGATATTGCCAAGATTTATATATTTGTTTAGATCTATTCCTTTACGTGTTCCCAATCGTTTTTTTAAAAGGCTAGATGGCCTTTTTAGTAGCTTCCTTTGGGGGTATAAGACTGTACGAAGAGCTATGTCTTTGCTGAAGTGCCCTTTTGAACAAGGGGGTATAAATTTCCCAGACTTTAAAATTTAGTTTTTGGTCTTCTTTCACAGCACGTTTCCAGAGCTTACTAGTACCTTCCTGCCTGACCTTTTTACATCAATTGCTAGTAGGTGAAATTAGTAA
Source organism: Lissotriton vulgaris (assembly GCF_964263255.1). NCBI lineage: Eukaryota > Metazoa > Chordata > Amphibia > Caudata > Salamandridae > Lissotriton > Lissotriton vulgaris. The sequence continues at coordinate 1,651,206,491 of NC_141689.1, forward strand.
TATGTATATTTACAAGACCACTGACCCTAATTATTTTGAGCGGGTTAAATTTAAGATGATACGGGACACTATTTTTATCTGGAGAAATATTTTTAGTAGCTGTGGCCAATCTTACTATCATGATAAACTGCCGTTGTGGAACAACCCAATGCTCCCGGAGATTTTTCATGATAATATATTACGACAGTGGGCGGAGCTAGGGATCCAGACATTAGGCGATCTATATGACCACGCAGGGCTCGCATCATTTGAGAAACTACAAAATCTGTTTAAACTATCAGATTATATGTTTTTTAAATATTTACAAATTAATAGATTTCTTGGATACATCTGAAACTGATTAGTATCACGGAGTCCGATATGTGGGACTTTTTGTATCAGGATAGAGCTAAAGGCAAGATTAGTGGCATGTACAAAACCCTCACTAGCAATCAAAAAGGGGACAGTAATAAATTGGCTCATATATGGAGCATGATGCTGGGTGAGGAAATCCTGGAAAAGGACATTGAGCAAAGCCTGCATATAGTGAGGAAGTCTGTTCATGCCACTAATCTACAAATGCAGCAACTTCGTACTATCTGTAATTTATATTACACACCAGAAAGAATAACTAAATGGGCCCACACTAATCAAACTAGTATATGCACGAAATGCCCTAAATGTGATCTTCTGGCTGCAGGTTTGATACACATGCTTTTAGAATGTCCTAAATTGAAGGATTTTTGGCAACAGCTTGTTCAAGTTTGTTCTGAGAAATTAGGGATTGACTTCTCTGTAAACTCAAGGGACATTATCTTGGGACCTCGTAAATATAGTTATCAACAAAATCGGCTTTTATTGATATTGTGTCTGATGGGTAGACTGATCATCGCTAGAGCTTGGATTGATGTACAACCTCCTAATTGTAGGGATTGGAGGGCTCTGTTGAAGGAGACATATTCATTGGAATATATACTGGCCAAATCTAGGGGTTTACAAGCCCAGACCAAATTTAATTCTTTTTGGGGACTCATTTCAGAATGTTTTTGATAGGAACCAGAATGAGCAGGTTATATTTGATGTCTTTTGTGTCAGTATACTCTCTATATTATTTGAACTTGTTCTTTACGCCTTTTTTTATCTCACTATAATATGATTACTGTTTAATACTAAAAACCCTGCTTAACAAAATGGTATGAAACCAATGAATACTGTATATATAATTTCTTGCTGACTTGCTGAATAATAACAATATAAAAAAAAGGTAGGCTGCCCAAGTAAATCCCATTTGAAAGAAACCTAATGCCTCTCTGGAAGATCTATCTAACTACAACCCTGCTACCTTATTAGAGCAAACTTCTGGAAAAACGTATTAATAAATAGCTCTCAGATTATATTGAAGTAGCAGGAGGCCTTAACCCCTCGCAGTCTGGGTTCTGTCCCAGGTTTAGTACGGAGACAGCACTGATCGCAGTTATAGACAACCTTAGACACTCCATGGACAACGGACAAGAAACACTACTAGTGCTGCTGGATATGTCAGCAGTGTTTTACATGACAACCCATTCCATACTACTAAACAGACTAAGAAACGGTTTAGTCCACGGCCTTGCCTTTGAGTGGTTGTCAAGCTTCCTAACTCACCGCACTCAAACCGCCAACCTCAGTGCTTTCCGTGCTCTAACATCGGAGCTGATTAAAGGTGTGCCCCAGGGATTCTGCCTTAATCCCACTCTATTTACCATTGATGTGACTCCCCTAGCGTACTTACTCAGGGAACTGGGTTTCATCCCAATTTCTTACGCTGATGACACCCAGCTCCTTATGGTATTTGATAAAAATTCTCCCAATACCCAGTCAACCTTCTCCGAAGGCATGCTAGCCACCTCGAAGTGGATGAGGAATAATTTCCAACAGATAAATGCTAGCAAAACAGAGATGATGCTATTTGGAGATGCACCCCTACTCTGGCCCCAAATATTTTCCCTACACGCTCTCTTGTGAAGATAAAGTATAGTCTCTACTTGAATTCTATACCTGGTTAGATAACCAATGTCATTAATATCTGTGTTTCCTACATCCAGTAATGATCTGTTCAACTTGTAACTCTGATATTCGTTCATGAATTGAGGAAAATACAAATACAAGGCATGAAGAATACTTCATTTTCATTTTCACTATCTACACAATTTAAGAATAGTCATTATATTCTCTGTAGATTACACCACATTCCAATAGCTTAGAATTAGTTCAAGTTCATTGTTTGTTTTAATCAACAATATGACGTTAAAGTGTTAACTCTGACTACTGTTCAGTTTCAACAGATCAGGTTAATTTTCATCAGCAATATAATTTCAGATACTCCTCAACGATCCACCAGTTGATACAAACAATTCTCAACAGGAAATGGGTCTCCAGTAAAGTCCAAGTTGGAGCACCTCTGTAGCATGATTGCCTAGCAAGTACACATCAGCCACAAGGGCTGTTATACCTTTTAGTTCAAGGTGCCAGCTGTATCTTGGGAACAAGCAAGAGTTCTTCCTTATCAGAATAATAGTTTGCAGATGCACAGTGCCTCCAGCATGCATGCATTGCTTCAGTCCTCTCAGCAACAGCACTCTGAGAAGACTAGTGACTTTCTGTGGAATGCACAACAACAACTGCATGCAGGCATGACTCGCCTCCATGCTCATGGATCTCGCAGAGAAGGATGCCTCCAGTCCCATTTCCTCAAAGACTCTTGACTCTCCAAGCCCCATGTCAAGTAGATTAGATGTGTGTTGGATGGAGCCCTCTCTGCAGGGTCATCCCAAAACCTTTTTTGCATTTTGCCCTTCACTTTATGCTGATTTATTTTTGTGGGCCATGGGACTCTGTGCACTGCTGACCAGTGCTAAAGTGCTTGCGTGCACTTCCTATTCACATTATTAGATTGGTTTATACTCAACATGGAAATGTAATTTGCTTGTAAGTCCCTTGTAGAGTGGTATACCATGTACACAGGGCCTGTAAATTAAATACCACTAGTGGGCCAGCAGCACCTATTGTGCTACCCCCTTAAATAGCATCTTAAAACATGTCCCAGACCTGTCATTGCAGCCTTAAGGTAGTTTTAAACTGACATGTTGACTTGGTATTCAAACGCCTTTGCCAAGCCTTAAATTTTCCTTTTATTACATATAAGTCACCCCTAAGGTAGGCCCTATGTGGTCCATAGGCCAGGTGCTCTGTAAATAAAATGTTGGACATGTACTTTTAAGGTTTACATGTCCTGGTAGCGAAAACTCCTAAATCTGTTTTTCACTACCGTGAGGCCTATCACTATCATAAAATAACATTGGGGATTCTGTTTTACATTTAATAAACTGTAATTTCCAATTGGGAGCTGGTAGCTAAGGTGTGTTTGCTGCCTGAGGTATTGTAGTGAGATTCCCTATTTAATGGTAAAGCTGGGTTTTCCAATATAATAAAAAAAAGCCACTTTTAGAAAGTTGGCACTTTTTAACCTTAGCGCTTTGGTGCTTGTAGCCTGGCTTGGGGCACATGACTGGGAGTAACTGACAGTTAGACTTTGTGAATTCCTCCCAGGTAGTCACACAACAGAGGAATTAGATGTGCCTGAATAGGCCATCTGCTGGCAGGGCGGGAGGTGGAGCTGAGTACAGCCCTACTTGCAACTAATAGACTGTTTTCTGCCTTTGCATAAAAGGTCTAACAGCCCCACATTGCTACTGCAGCCACCTTGGAGCTGGGGCAGGGGAAGCATGACATTTCATGCACTTCAAAGCTACTGTCTAGAAGCATCCCCCACCTCCCAGAAGGAGGGCACCAGGGTATAACAAGCATTTGCAATGCAAACGGTCTTGCCTTTGGGACCTTATATGTATTTAGCTATGCAGCGCGTTAGCCTGGGCGCTGAAACATCTACTGTTCTTTAACATGGGCTGGAAGTAAGCAACAAACTGCGTGACATGGAGAGAAATATTGGCTTTGAGCTGGAAATGTTATAGTTTAAAGTTCTGTTTTTAATATAAAAGCAGGGCTTTCGGTGGCCATATCACTGAAAAAACAAGATTTGAAAAAAATATTATTGTAAACGGGTGCTCATCAAAGACAATTTCTATAAACTGGAATCTAGAGAATGCTAAAGTGATTCTAGTATTTTACTGACCTCTTCTGGTCATTTTCTATTAAGAAAGTTAAATGTAGGCAGTTGCCAGAAAAATTTAAAAAAGAAAGTCGCTCAGCAGAAAGAAATTTTGGTATTTTACTGACCTCTGCTGCTCCTTTTCTATCAAAACAGTTAAATAGAGAGAGTTGGACAGGAAAAAAACTCTCCCGAAGCGGAACCAGACAAGTCCTAGGGCTGATCTCCAGAGCCCGCAAAGTACATACACATATAATTATATATACTAAAGTATAGGAAAAAGGTCTCAAATGCTCAAACAAAAAAGGGAACCTCAGGCACCAACATGTCAGTACACTTCTGCACCTGTAGATACTCTGCCAGAAAGAAGTACTTCTGTGCTGCTGGAAGGACTGCCACTCTGCTGGACTGCTACCCTGCTGGATTGCTGCCTTGTTTGTCCTGCTTCTCTGCTACCTTCTACCTCGGTCAAGGACTGAATCTTTATATGTGGCAGGACCTCCATAGTGATAGTTATCTGGCCTCTTCTTCAGAGCCAAAGGGACACAAAAGGATTCCTTCATCTTGAACCCACACCTGGAACTAGACTAAGTAAGTATTGACCCTCCAAGTTGTGCCCATCCAGGCCTGGACCTTTGGAAGTGGTGCTAAAAGTGCCTATATAGCCAGAATCCAAAAGTGGAGACATTTTGGCTAAAAAGTGCTCTAAGAACCAAGAGGAGACCAGAACTGACCTGCTCGCCTATTTGCCTGAGGAGCATCACTGGTCGGATTGACTTGGCAACTTCTCTCGCTACACTCTTCTCCACCTGCATCAGTTCATGAAGGACCTCAAGACCTGGCTCTTCAACTGAACCCCAGACCCCCCCCCCTCAGTGCCATAAGACCCTAATGGGAATCTTCCACAGAGCGAACTGCTGCTTTTTCGTGACCCATTGCCGCTTTGGAAGGCAATTAAATCTGCTTGTGCTCGTGTCTTTGCCCACCCGCCTCCCGCCGTCTGACCCCTGTTCCAGCTCGGGGTTTGGCCGCAGAGCGGAGCGTGGTGTGGGGCTGAAAAACTACAGTGACCAGCATCCTCAGCGGTGCAATCTGCGTCAATCGCGCGCCAGGTGGCGCTTTAAATCACAGTCACCCCGGTCGAGGGGGGGAATCATCCACAGAGTGAACTGCTGCTTTTCGGGGCCCATTGCCGATTTGGAAGGCAATTAAATCTGCTTGTGCTCGTGTCTTTGCCCACCCGCCTCCGGCCGTCTGACCCCTGTTCCAGCTCGGGGTCTGGCCGCAGAGCGGAGCGTGGTGTGGGGCTGAAAAACTACAGTGACCAGCATCCTCAGCGGCGCAATCCGCGTCAATCGCGCGCCAGGTGGCGCTTTAAATCACAGTCACCCCGGTCGAGGGGGGGAATCTTCCACAGAGCGAACTGCTGCTTTTTGGGACCCATTGCCGATTTGGAAGGCAATTAAATCTGCTTGTGCTCGTGTCTTTGCCCACCCCTCTCCCGCCGTCTGACCCCTGTTTCAGCTCGGGGTCTGGCCGCAGAGCGGAGCGTGGTGTGGGGCTGAAAAACTACAGTGACCAGCATCCTCAGCGGCGCAATCCGCGTCAATCGCGCGCCAGGTGGTGCTTTAAATCACAGTCACCCCGGTCGAGGGGGGGAATCTTCCACAGAGCGAACTGCTGCTTTTCGGGACCCATTGCCGATTTTGAAGGCAATTAAATCTGCTTGTGCTCGTGTCTTTGCCCACCCGCCTCCCGACGTCTGACCCCTGTTCCAGCTCGGGGTCTGGCCGCAGAGCGGAGCGTGGTGTGGGGCTGAAAAACTACAGTGACCATCATCCTCAGCGGCGCAATCCGCGTCAATCGCGCGCCAGGTGGCGCTTTAAATCACAGTCACCCCCACCTCGCGGGACGCGAGCGGGACGCCGGGCGAAGCCCGGGCCAAGGGCAGGCCCGTTTCAGCCCGTTCAAGACCGGGCAGGACTGGACTGGGCCACCTTATTGACAGTTTCACCCATTTGTCCTACCAGACGGTAATCTATCTATCTTTGCCCTGCTGTGTGTTAGTGTTCTATATTAGCTTACTGACTGTTGCTTATCCTAATTGAAATTATGTCACCAAGAACCACCAGAAGCAGCAAGCCATCTCATGCTGCTCAGACAATAGGCCCAATTGATCAATTCATCGCAAGGGCTAATGACGCCATAAATCAAGGTGTCCTTTTGTTAGAAAGGAGGGTCTCACAGGACTTAGCATAGCCAAGCGCTCCTCTTTGGGGCTATTGGCTACAGCTAAAACCCCATTGCGTAATTTAGACAATTGCGCACTGTTAGAGCGATTGGCGCGGATTGCGCCGCTGAGGATGCTGGTCACTGTAGTTTTTCAGCCCCACACCACGCTCCGCTCTGCGGCCAGGCACTGTGGACCTATCAGTGTCAATCGATCTTTCAGCTACACAATTGTCACACTCTCCTCAACTCCAATCACCTCTATCAATTGAGAGAACCCCGACTCTCTTTACAAACCCAACAGATGAGGATTTACATTTTCCAAATACTAGAGCCCAGAGGGAGGGAGCTATACCGAAAAAAAGAAAGGGGAGAAAAGGGAAGAAGAACACACCCCAGAAAACTGATCCACAGTTACAACAAGGTTCCCCGATTCAATTTACCGCTGAAGCCCCTCTCCCTAAGCAAGGTACAAGTCATTTATCACTACCCCAGCAACAGCAACAGACTAGCTTTACAACGCCAGATATCATCAATCTCTCATCTGATATTCCCAACCCTAATCTCAGTGGTAAAGTGGGAAATGGGAAGGACCCTTGCACTCAGGATACTCACTTACTGGTTTCATTAGAGGCACTAATCAAATTATATATGAAACCCATTGAGTTAACTCTCGCCAAAATTGAAAAAACTTTAGCATCACTAACTTCTGATCTAAAGACCAAAAAGACCTCTTTCCTTACCGCCCCTGTGGATCAAACACTTAATTCAAAATCCACCAAAAAAGGGGCACCTACCACTCATCACGCACCTCAAGTACCCAAAACTGTGACTACTACAGCGGTAGTCCATCAAAACCCTTATCCACAATTGTGCAGCAAACGCTACCACCTAATGCTGCAAAAAATGTCCCTGCCACACTTTCTCTCCCAGCCCCTTCCCCGGCACCAGTTCCTACTCGCACTTTACCTCCTACAACGAACCCAACAAAAACACCAGCTATAAAAAATGCTGCTTACAACACTAAACGTAATAGAGCTCGCTCAGTCCATCTTCCCCCAGAAGCAACTCCATTTGTCGTCATCATGACCGGGGTTCCTGAGCTGAATCCAAACTCAGAGGAACCAGCATGGTCCTTAAAAAACAAAGTGTTACATTGGTTATCAACCAACAGGCCCCTTCCTCCCTATACCAACAATAGAGTCACCTCAGTTCGAAGGGTCCCCTGGGTAGGAAAAGAGTTAAAAACAATTCCCGGAGATTGTGTAATAATTAATTTTGAAGACCCCCAAACGGTCGAACACATCTATTCCTGGGGCCCTCATCTATCCTCAGAAGGAATAGGCACAAAAAGATTGTCCTTCTTCTATCCCCCAGCTAACCGCTATGCCCCAGGTCCCGAGTGGAACTGGACTCAGGTAGGAAGCTGGAATAGAAGATCAGATTGGACAGATTGGTCGGGACATGGAGGCAGAGACACTGCACCATCTTTTGATTGGAGGGGTGTCCCTACTTACAATAGATTCGAGTGTTTGGAGATGGTGGATTGACCACCATCGACAAACATTCATGTTAACAAGAAACCTCCCTCTCCAGATCCACCTCCACTTAATACACCTACACTTCCACTACCCCTGACCCCAATCCCCAGTCTTGTGTTACCATCATGTGCAGAATTCCCGCCCCACCCTGGTAAAGATGATGATAAATCCCTCTTCCACCAAACCTCGCTACACCCAGGAAGTCCAGCACAAGATACCATAACTTCGTCAACCTTGCAAGTATCTATATTATTCTGGAACGTAGCAGGTCTCCGATCAAAGCTTTCACTTCAATCCTGGCTAGAATTTGTATCTACCTACCAGATAATTTGTTTGCAGGAGACCTGGGCAGTTGACCCAATACATCTACAAGGCTATAAAACTTTCCATTCCCCAGCGTGTGCCACCACCCATGGTAGACCCATGGGAGGCCTAGTAGTATATATCTCTAATAACCTGGCAGTAAGGAATATTTTCACCTTACATAGTACTCCAAACTATCAGGTCTTACTGATTATTTTTATTGATGGTACGTCATACTGTTTTATACATTTTTATAACAATTTATCCCCAGTGGACTGTACTAAAACTGTTTCCGAAATTTCCCACCTTATAAACGAACAATGCCTTAAGTTTTTACCATCTGCCTGTAATGTCATATGGGGAGGGGATTTCAATGTACCATTGTGTGCTAGTTTTAAAAAAGGTACTTGCGGCCTTCTAGATGAACAAGACTGCCCATTGACACACTTCACCCATTCCCATCTAGGTGACTTTTTCAACGACAGTCTTACCTCGCTAGAATTGACATTCGCAAACAAACTTGTTGATCCCCCTGTAGATTTCAGTCCCACTTTTCATGGTAGGGGCTGTTCAACTACCATAGATTTTATTTTATGCTCTTATTTTTTAAAGGGTAAACTTATTCAGTTTACCACTGGTTCAGAAGTTGCAGGTGATCATTTTCCTAATAGCATTACTCTTAAGCTAACTTCAAGCGATTTCCACCCCATTAGGAAGAGTCTACTGACTCAAAAATCTCTGACCATGGATAGAACTAACGGTTTTTCCGTGAAATGGTCAAAGATTGACCCTACAACAATCACTAAAAAGGTTATATCCAAGGCACTCCCATGGATAAATACCTGTCTGGCGGATGACTCTTCCCCCGAGCAAATCATATCTAGCTTTCGGGAAATTCTAAAAGTCATTCAGGCCGTATTACCAGACAGCGAAACTAGAAATAGAAAAAAATCCCTTCAATGGCCATATACTTCAATTGTGTGCATGCATCAATACATATCAAAGACTAGTGACAGAAGGAAGGTAATACTAAACAGAAATCATTCAAAAAATTGTATTTATTATTTCTCTTTTTTGTAAATATAAATTCATATAAAAATCGTTATAAATCAAGCAATTCTATAGAAAACACATCAATTAATTATACAAATTCATGAAAGACATAATAGAATCATAAAAATAAGCAACAAATAAATATATATACCCCATGGTGTCAGACATACAACCAACTTACTCTCGTGCTACCAAGCATACTACAATCAAACCTCATACATTGATGAAAAAAGGAACTGGTAAACAATTAGCCAGATCACACAGCTAAAATTGTTCAAGGGCTACAGGAAAGGAATAACGGCCCTTGTAGCAGGTCTACGTGCGTTTCGGTGGTTCAAGCCACCTTCATCAGGACCTTGTTCACCATTTAGTGCAGAACCCGGGGATCAGACAGGACAAAAAACCTAAAAAGGAAAATAAATCTGTCACTAAGACATCCACAAGTTAAGTTTTATAAAAAAGCATAAGACATTCACTATTGCAGTTAAACTATGGGGGCTCATAAACGCGACTCAAGTAGGCACCTATACTATGTTAGTTAAAGGAATATGATTAAACTGACTTCATAGCACAGCGAAGAAGAGACCTATTGGGCCAGGACTACCTATTCACTCACAGAGCATGTTACCGGCTAGATTATAAATACCAGATAAAAAAAGGGACACACAAATTAGCTATTTGCATGGGGGCCTATCCTCAAGTAAGGGGTCAGAGACTCACAGTAGCACAGCTGTACATTGTCTATACTTACAAAAGAGCACAGTGAGTATTTTTCCTTTTTAAAGTGCGATTATAGAGGTCACATAAAGGACCAGATCAATTGAACAGCATCTACAAAGGAATCAAGGGAGGCTGTAAATAGACATGTAATGGCGACTTGCTGAAACTCTTGCATGTCCCAGATTAAATAGGGCTTACCAATAGCGTCGTTCATAATGGGAGCAAAAAAGGCATGTGAGACTCAGGACTTCATCCGTATTGATGGCTACAAGGAGAATGTAAACGCCATGATGTCATAATTTATGCACAAATACCAAGAATTACATAACGTATGTATGCTTCCTATTGACACCCATCCTTATTTCACACTGACAGTGACATACCAAGGTGGTCGCAGTGTGTCCTTGTTCAGTGGAACTTCACGCAATTCATCTATGTGTCGTATTAAAAAGAAGATCTCAAGTTGATTGGGGCTGACGGCGAAGGGACTAAGTACTGTTACTTCCTAATCTGTGCAAAGAAGGAAAAATAACAAAAGAGTCTAATAAGGACTGACACATTCCACTTCATATGCATGTCCAAGATAGCAACGAACAATAAAGCCAAAAAAAGGGGGGAAGAGTGTAGGCTTACTTATATGCACAGTAGAGATACAGTCCATTGGTAAACTGCTTTATGGTATACCAGCGACTCTAAAAAGGAAGAGAGAACGTTACACGCTGTTAGGGTTTATGCAGGGTCTGGCAAGAAATAATGCGCGTTGTTAGTTGGATCTGCGACCTATCTTGAAAGCGTGCAAGCGTCCATATCTAAGTGGAAGATGATAGATACGGACTATTGATGTTGCCAGATACATTGGTGTGGGTGAACCACTGGCAACACGGGAATCAGTATCACGTAAACTCATAAGCCTCTACTGTTTCTCGGGCTGGCAAAAGCGCAGATTGCTGCCTGATCCTAAATGGCTGACAATACAGAGACAGTCCAATGATAATGGATTAACAACGAGAGCGCCGAAAACTCCGAACTGCCCTGTCCTAGCGCTAAAGCCGGAGGTACCTCCAGCATAACTCCGTGACTCAAACGCCTACCTTAAGGTCCGTGGTAACGCGCCGTAATCCTTCTCCGTCACTGCGCCCCTTGGTGAGAAGACGCTTCAGACCCGCCATGATTTATACACCTTCAAGGCGTTCCAATCCCGCGGGAAGTGAACGTCAGATAGCAGAGGTCTCCAAATGTCAACACAAACGTAGGACTTCGGAAAAACGTGCATCTTGATAGTATCGAACTAGGAGAATAATTTCTAATGCAGGCGTGGAAAAATAAATAATCCAGCTGAACCCAGAAGCTGTGGTTAAGGTCAAATTTTAATGCGTATACAGCTTGCAATTTACATGCTTGAATGTAGCGTAACCAAAGGAGGAAGTGTACAATTTAAAGCAATTGCAGTAAAGTACAACTTCAAAAATTCAGGATGTATCAAGTAGTTACGTCACTGGAATTGTCTATGCTAGTACTCCCACAATTCAGGGCATAAAGGATAACGCCGTTTTCCGGAGACTGAATTGCAACGCACAATTGCGTGAAAAACAGAGGGAGTCTTCCAAGAGAAGCCTGAAAGGCCGCAAAAGGTCGCAAAAGGTCCATCTACAAGGTACGCAATACATAAGGTGGTCCAGCCACCAAAGAGTGCAATCGATGCATGTGTTGCATCTAAATCATTAATACAAGAACATATAGATTGTTCTACAGACTACAATAATGTATGTGTATTTACAACAAATACCCCAAAGAATTTTTTGTAAATAAACGGAAAAGTCATGATCAGATATTTTAAACATAGAACCTGACATTCTGGTGTAGATCAAGATTCACTGAACCGGAGCTCCACTTAAGCTGCCCGAAGGGAGCAATGAAAGACAATTTGTCTAGAGTCTCATAGCAATTGCCACACTGGCACATACTGAGGGTTGCTGCGTCACGGAGAAGGTATTTTACCTGGTCACATACCAAGATAGTTCTTCATTAAGTCCTCTTTTAACACTATCCAACAGGTAAATCCAAAAGGTTTCACGTTTTTTACGCGTGATTTCACTCGGTTGTCCCATTTTGGGTGTAACCTTTTCCAGGATAGACCATTTGATCTCATCCTCCTTGTGGGACTTATCAATGCAATTACCAGACAGCCCCAAGATGGTTTAATTCGGCTTGTCATAAAGCATTAACTGCTTTAAAGAAGGCTTTACATAATCCAGTTAGAGATAAAATTGAAGTAGCAAAACTTAGAACCGAATATAAACAGGCCCAAATCTTTTGTAAACGAGACCATAAGAAAAAACTGTGGGCCCAACTACACGCGAGCAGCCGCAGCAAGGACTGCTCCCAGTTCTGGAAGATAGTTAAATCTCCCTTCCTGGCTGAAGCGAATTTGCATCAGCATTTGGATGTGGCTGTGACTGCAGACGAGTGGGTGACTCACTTCTCCAAGATCTTTAGTGACCCCCCCTCGGCCTGCGTCGCACAGGTTGAATCGGTAGTCGAACCCCCTGGAACGGAGGTATTTCCAATAGGTCTTCACTTTACTCTTAGTGAGATCATCCACGCGTTAACCTCCTCTAAAACCGGAAAGGCCCCCGGCCCAGACGGTGTCCCCCTTGATATTTTTGTCACCAATATTGACCTATGGTCCCCTATCGTCACCCAGGTGATGGTGGCAGTATCAAAAATAGGTCTTTTGGACTCTTGGTCCTCCTCCATACTCCTTCCAATCTTTAAAAAGGGCGACAGAAACAACCCGGCCTGTTATAGGCCCATCTCCCTCCTGGATTCAATGGGGAAGGTCGCGGGACGTCTAGTCCTGGAACGACTCCAGGATTGGGCGACCGAGAAGAACATCATTACCGACCTCCAGTATGGTTTCCAGGAGGGGCTTGGTACCGTCGAAGAGGCCTTAAATCTAACCCTTTTAATAGGCAAGTATGTGGGAGTAAAACGGGGCAATCTGTACATGGTCTACGTCGACCTTAGTGCGGCGTTTGATTGCGTAATACACGCCAGGTTGTGGTCTATTTTGGAGGAACTGGGCATTGATCCCCCACTTATCAAGTTTCTGCGAGAACTTTACTCTGATGCATCAGCTTGTGTAAGATACGGGGTGGGTGGAGAATTAACATCCTCATTCTCCATAACACGAGGAGTCAGACAGGGATGTGTCCTGGCTCCCTTTTTGTTTAATTTATGCACTAACGGCCTGGAAATAGCCATGCTAGAAGGGAGCCAGGACCTACCTACCATTAACCAACGCCCTATCCCAGCATTACTATATGCTGATGACTCCGTTATATTAGCCCGAACTCTAGTACAGCTGCAAAAACAACTGGACAAATATTGTAACTATATGCTTTCTCTGGGTCTAAAAGTAAATAAAGGCAAGACCTTTGTCATGTATACAGGACCAAAGGTTAAAAATCCCAAACATCTGTACATTGAACAAACCAAATTGGAACGAACTAGGGAATATCCCTACTTAGGTATTTTAATCGACAACCAATTAACCTGGAAAAGGGCAATGGCAAGCAGGAAACTGCTCTACCATGGAGAGCAACCTCTGCGCTTGTCTCCTTCTCCAGAAAATTGGGCAAACCTGCTCCATCTGAGTTGCTCAAAATTTATGATGCTAAATGTCATAGCATTGCAACATATGGCGCATGTGTCTGGGGCCATGTAAACACTGAAGATCTACAAAAAATCCAAAACGGTTTTATAAAATACCTACTGGCACTTCCGCAGAGTGCTCCGATTTACGGTTGCCACATAGAGCTTGGTATTGACTACCTCACAGATAACATCAAATGTCAACCAATCCTCTTGTGGCACCGCATTTGGAGCAAACCCCAATGCCATCTAACACGTGCCCTGATCTCAGATTGTTTAAAGATGACGTCCTGGAAGAAAATTCCGTGGTTGATGTATGTTTTTAACTTTTTGAAGGACCTGAACCTTGCACATTACTTCACGGATCCTCCTTCAACAGCAGATATAAGCAGAAATGCACTAAAAAACCAATGCCTCACTCACTTAAGAGAACTGCGCCTTTCTGGTGAAGTACTTAAGCAAACTAATGTGCAAGTTCTGTCGGTCCAAGTCTCTCCAGGTATCCAGCCCTATCTCACTTTTTATTTATCGAACTACGAAAAATACCTATTAACAAGATTTCGTTTCAATTTGTTTTTCCGCCTTGTCACATTTTCGACTAAGTCACACTGGTCACACAACCTAGTCAAATGTCCGTGTAATCATGTCTCGCCCCAAACGACTATGCATATTGTTCTGTTTTGTCGTTATTATAATGAATTACGTAAGCGTTGGATTATTCCACTGTTGCGCCAAATGGGGCTGAGAACCTGTCGTCCGGCATTCTTAGCTCTCCAGCACTTAGACTTGCAATATGTGGCAAAGAACGTAGCGCTCTTTCTAAACTCATGCTTAACTATCCGTAATGCTATGGAGACAATGTTTAATTGAGTTTGTAATCTTCTGAATCAATCAATTCTTGTATTATGAATTATAGTATAATCTTTTTTATATTTTTTTATTCTGCAATATAATAATGTATTTTTACGGAAATGTATTACCTTATATGATGTACTTTTTATGATTATCAATACGTTAATCGAATAAAAGATTTTTGAATTGAATTGACCCTAATGGGTGAGTAGTCGTACTTTACAAGAAATCGGATTGATTGATTGACTGGCAACAGAAAATCCGTTTCATCGACCGTTCACAAAAGGGGTATTCAACCTCATGGAACTGTGTTCGGCTACAGCCCTCTGCCTTGTTCCACTTGAGATTTTGGACTTTCATTTCAGATACTAAGTACAAATGTAGATATCTTCACTAAAGTTTTGACCCAAGATTATCTGGCAATGACTCCCCCTATTCAGACATCTCCTGCAGCATTTCCCCGCTGAACTTTATCTTCACAGAACATTTTCTCAAGAATCTTTCTAAATCCGAAAATGAGCGCTGACCAGGCCCAATCCACTTCTTTTTCCGAACCGCGCTCGATTACGGTCTACCATATTTTTCACTTGTGACCCTGTCTTGCCGACTAGATGATTGGTTGGTGTCTTGGTTGGTGCTTTGATCATTTAAGCATTACTTTTTACTAACATCTTTAAAAATTAATAACTCCAGTTCTACTGATTGGATTTTTGCTGTTTTGGTGTCAAGTACTTTATTAGAATTCACAATATTTATCTAAATATTTTGGGATTGCTCTTGTTGTGTGCTTTCACTTTATTGCTGTCTGTGTGCAGCATAAATACTTAACACATTGCCTCTAAGTTAGGTCTGACTTCTTTTTCTGCCAAGCAACCCAAGGTAAAGAACAAGTTAGTGACTTTTTGTTGTTTCACCCGGCAAGGGATTTTGGCCGTTGCTTGACCAGGACTCACACCCCAGCCAACTAACTACTGATTATCTCATACTGTGTTATTGTTGCATGTAATAGTTAACCACTGTCAATGAAGCTTCTCTATTCATGTCAGAGGATGGTGTCAGAGACCAGCCTCAGAAAGTTATTCTCATCAAAATAAAACAACTACTGAAACCTCATGTTTACCAAAACTATAACTTTTACACAGGTGATTCCATTTCATGCTCTATTATTGTGAACCTCCTTCCCACACTACTAAGCAGTAGGGTAAGAGCACTGGTGGTATCAGCTATAAAGCTGTGTGACTATGGTCGCTAGAGGTAGTGAGGGAAATTTCCAGCACACTATGACTCAGTGATTTGCATTCTCAGAGGCAGTCAGTAATGATGAAAATGATTGACAAGTGATGAGTAAAAACATCCACTCAGGGCCTTAAATAATCCTCTCTGGCAGCCAGTATGTAAGCTACAAAGTCAGTCATTATGATTTCCTCTGAAATGGGCAATAACTACTTGTGCACAGATTTACCAAATAATTTTCTGAGCAATTATTCGCCTATATGGCAAAAAAATAAAACCCACATGTACACCTGTTCTGAACAGGTAGAAATGCCTGTGCAACAGCTTGCTGTGGTTAGAGGTATTGGTGGGGAGTCAGGCATGCCTGCCTTGGGGGGAATAGAAATTACTCTAGCAGGACTGAAAAAGGAAGTGAGTTGGACTTCAAAATGCTGCTTACCGCAACCCACCTCCTGCAACCTCTCTGAGAGGCCCAAAATGATCTTGTAAAGAGATTTCTAACCCAATATTTCTAGGCTGTAAGAAATTGGTTTATTGGTGGAGGGGGTGGAACCCCACAGGGCAGCAAGCCCAGTCATTGTCGGGGTGCACCACAAAGTCACTAGATGAAACACATAACAATCTGGTAGTTTGGCACAAAAGCATTCATGCTAAACTTGGAGCCAATGTGTAAAGTATGTATAAAGCATGCAAATAGTAATAGAGTGAAAACACAATACAAGCAAAATCAATTTGGAAAATTAGAGTACATTTTGATCAATAAATGGATACTAGAATGACACAATTCCAATCAGTAGAACAAGAGATATTCAATTTTAAAGTTTTGGGTAGATATAGTGTCTAAAAGTACTAAGGGTCACTGGCTGTCATCTGGTCATGCTAGACAGGGGGAAGTCACAAGTTCAGGCCGCATGTGATGGAGAGCGGTCTGGTAAAGGGAGTAGATTACCTTCTCAAAGTCCGGTCAGCAGAGTTACCTTTGCATTGTATGAGGCTGAGAGAAGCAGGAAAAACATGCGTAGTCATCGCTGTGGGGTAAAGAGCAGGCCTGGCATCATGGATGGCCATTGCTGTAGCACAAAGATCCAGCCATGTGTTGCAGACACTCATTGCTGGAGAGTCTTGTTGGTGGTCACAGCAGGCTGTGCTACTGCAGCACTAAGTGCAAATCTTGCATTGCTGGTCATTTCTGTAGTATGAAGAGGCAGGTTAACTTTAGCTTTACATTGGCGGTCATCGTGAACGGCAACATTTCCTCACAAAATGGACAGTCCATGGTCGCGAAGAGCCCAGAACTTCAGGATGTCACCTTTCTTTTAAGGAGGAGTTCAACTGATGCCAGCCAAGTGTCTAGGACTTAGGGAGGCACATCTTGGGGCTCAGAAACTCACTCCTGCTGAGCCTGGAAGGCTTAGGCAGGTCCATTTGCAGTTACAGGCAGGTCAAATGCAGAAGGTCAGCTGGGCAGTTGCAGGAAAGTGGCTGGAGCTTGTTGTGTCCCTGCAGCTTAGTCAGGAGGTCAGCCAACTGACCCTGGAGAGGCACATCTTAATCTCAGAGAGCAAGGCAGTCCCCAAGCAGCTGGGCAGTCCTCTAGAAGCAGCAGGGAAGAAGCACTGCCTTTTCCCCCTCTCGGGGGAAAGACAGTGCTTCTTATGTAACATCCGTACTGAAGAGTGGCCCTGGAGGTCCAATATTTATAGGTGGTGCCAGCTTTGAAGTGGGGAATTCCATATCCTTCCCCTACATAAGGTTCAGAAGTCTGAGGTGACAAAAGACTAGTGTCAGGTTCCTTTGGATGTGCTGGAGACAAGTCCTTTGAATTGTAAGTCGGGCAAGGCACATCATCACCCCCAGCCATACTGGCAGGATGGCCTATACTGCTGACAAATAGTCATCTGTTATGTTCCTGTCTTGGTGGAATACATAATCCCCAGATGCAGAGTCTTTCACAGTCATGTGATCTAGGAAACTTTCTAAAAGTGGTATTTTCAGAATTGCAACTTAAATCAGACTTTACCTTTGAATGGGATTTTAAATTACAATCCCTTTGAGCGTGAACAACACACGCAATCTGCTGCCAATTAAATGTTATCACTTATTAAATGTATTAATGTAACCCAGCAATAGTCATTGGAGGTAGGCCTTGCGACAGGGAACAATTACTTCAGGAGTTTTTTACTGCTAGGGCATGAGTCTTTAGGGTCTAATTTAAGGGGGATTAAATGTATTAAAAAGAAGGTTTAAGCCTAGCAAAAGGTTTATTTTGCCAGGTGTAAATGGAAATTTAAGCTGCACTTCAAGTTGCAGTGACAGACCTGAGACATGCATTAAAAGGCTACTTGAGTGGGTGGCACAATGAGTGCTACGGGCCCACTAGTAGCATTTAATCTACTAGCCCTGGGTACATGTAGTACCATCTACGAGACTTACAAGCAACTTAAATGTGCCATTTAGATGTAAGCCAGTTTTTCCATGTTTGAAAGAGAGAGCCAAGCACTTTAGCACTAGTTGGCAGTTGTAAAGTGCACAGAGTCCTAATGCCAACAAACAATTATTCAGTAAAACAGGTGGAGCAAAGGCACAAAGTTAATTGAAATACCAGGCCAAGAATGTCATGTTTAAAACGGACCCTGAAGCATAATTGCGTGTTTCAAATTTTCACTTGGAGTTACCATTCAGGGTGAAATAACAACACTTATAATGATTGTGAGATCTAGTTATTGGTGTGTAGGTACCTCGTCAAGGGGGCACTAGCCCCTTTATTTGCAGAGAGACAATTACTATTATACATGGGCAAGGGACAAAGAGCAAGAGAAAAGGGGGGTGTAGGATATTACAAGGTGTCTCTTGATAGAAAAGTGCTTGAAAGGACTGACCAACTCGCAGGAATACAGCAACCCCCCCTACCCCCCACTGGCACTACACGGATGCCAGCTGCTGTCATCAGACTCACATTGTAATGTAAGTCTTATACAAATGTAACTCACAATTACATTGTATTGTAATTTCTTGCATAAGGTATATGTTTAGCCTCAGCCCTAGCTGAAATTTGCATTCTTCGCCTGAGCTGCATTTTACTTTCTGCCCCAATAAAATGAGGTCCATTTGGAATAGTGGGCTGCTTTTATGCTCATGTCATCTCTTTGGGTGTCGCTTGGTGTGGATCTTACACTGTTATGACTAGTTGCTGTTATTCTTGTAACAAGCCTCTACTGACTGAAGATTGTGGCCCAGGTCATAAAGGTTTAGCGATGGGATAGTGTTACTTTTGTAAGGCGAACCCGACTCTAAACCTTATTGGAAATTAACAAACCAACGCAAATTGTTATTAGCGTCGGTCTGTATGGGAAAGTAATGCAAAGCAGTGAGAAATGCTACATTGCATTACTTTATGTGAAGGAGCATTACAAGGGTGATACATGGATGTTCCCATGCAACCACCCATGCTTTTGAGGCTAAACCTTATCTACTAACATGAGTAGACAGGGTTTAGCACCAAAAATGAATGTCGCTGGAAAGCAGGCCTTAATGGAGAAATTTATTTATTTCTCCTTTTTTCCAACTGAGCATGCGTGCTGCACATACAAAATAGGAAATGCTTTCTGCTGTGTCTAGGCAAAGTATTTTGTCCATGAAGGGTGCCCTTCCTTACGAAACTTATGCTAGACTCAGGCATACACCCTATCACGATGATGCTAAGGGTTGTGCCTGGTGCACGACAGCAGCTGAAATCAGGAAGGAGACAGCAATATCTCTGTGTCTCCGGCGCTCTCCTGCTCTCGCTCTCTCTCTCTGTCACACAATGCAGCACAGTGTAGCATTTGTGGCTGCTGCGTTCCCTGAAACTTTTCAGAATCTGGGCCTGTGACTGCTCACTGCACGCTCTCTGAAGTCCTTCTGAGCGCCATTCATTAAAACAATGTAAAGGCTTCGAGCCATCTGTATTTGATAAAAATATTGGGGTTAGAAAGGCAATTACAGATCAGTGCGGTGTGGCACAGTATCAGATGTTCAAATCACTGCTGCCTCTTGATGCTGACCTCAGTCAAAGGCCTTAGAATCTCAGTTGACCCATAATAACATTTCTTCAAATGATCGTCCACGCACAATTGTGTTCTCCGAAGCCACGCTCTGAAGTACAATTCATTGCGCCTTTTTCCATCCAGAATGGAGGTTCTGATGTATTTGAAGAGAGATGAGTTCTGACATGACTCGATGTTCACTTTCCATCAATGGGTTGAGAACTCATTAACAAATGTGAACGAGTTTCATAATAATACTGTTTATGCACAGCTCAGAGGCATCTGCTTAAACACGGACAACTTTCTAACAATGTTCCCAACTTTCGAACTGCACGATGGGCTTTATATATTTAAATCCATATTTTAAACCCAAACCAAATGTATCTCTGGTGAAATGTACTTGCATCTTTTCAGTGTGCGTGCTTTTTTTCCTTCTGCCTTGTAACCTTTAGGAAAATGTAATTTCACACCTATCCAACTAAATTAATATCATTTAACAATTCATGTAAAATTGCAGTGCGACTTCCGTCTGAAAAGATTTGCAGACTTACAATAGTCGCACATATCCATTTACATTAAATCGGGAGTGCATTTAATTTCACATTGTATGTCACTACTAGACAGAGAATCAACCTAGCGATATAATTTCTAATTTATTCAAATATCTTCCGTTTCTTTATCTCTGGTCCCTCTATATCTTAACCTCAATGTGCTCACATTCGGTATATATCGGTATATCCATACCTTTTTCGGATTCGATACTGCTGAATAAACTCTGCTGTAACACGAGATGATATTTCCTGTTATTAACAGTCAGAACAGACATTTATTCATCTTTCTTTATGTGAGGGAAATACTAATTTCTTTTCATGAATTAGCAAATGGGCCAGGTTTAGTTACCAGGAATGCTTAATAAAGTCGATATATCTAATTTATTTTGTTCTTTTTTTCAGAATGTAGCAACAAATTCATATAATAAAAAGTGAGGATGCAACTGCATAATGTTTATAAATATCAAATATAATGAATACATGTGTGAGGAAAAAAGGAAAAAAAAATAATATTTTGTAATGTGATTCAATGTAATGGTGTAATATTCTAAACCTAAACACACACCAAAGCTCAGTGCACTGTGACACTGACACGCTTACCCACTGAGAATAGGCCTTTCCTAAAACATAAGAAGAAAAAGAAGAGCCAACTGATTGTTCATAAGTTGTGAATAAGAGAAAAATTACATCATGATAGGGTTGTTGGAGTATTGTTTTTCAGAAATTAAATAGCGACCCGGCCTCTGTGATATGGAAACCAGGCCTGCACTGAGTTTTGACGAAAGTGCTCCCAAGAAGGCACTTTTGGGGAAATCCCAATAGTGAAATTGTGGAGACCTCTAAAGGCCAGATGATAACCAAAAGTGCAAACCTATTTTTGGTTCACCCTTGTTCTGTATTCTTGATAAATACTGAGCGGCCCAATTTCTACCAGTCGCAAAAAATGGCATCTATTTAATTTCCAGCAGTGATGCACCACAGCCTGTTGCCATAGGCCGGAAAAAGGCTATCCCAGTGGGTTGGTGGCTCATCGGTTGAAAGCTAATTGATTGCCTTAATATTGTTTACCATCCATAGGCAACAATTCCACCTTTGTTGACTAAGGTATCGAGAATGTGTTCACCAATTCTCTCTTTCTGGCCTAGCTTACTCTGTACTTGGGAAGCCTAAGGTGGAAGTGTTTTGTTGAACAATAATTCGATCCAACAGCTTAATGATCTGACTTAATGAAGAAGGTCCCAACTAAGGTCTTCTGCTTCTGTTTTAATACCATACCTATCTTCTTATGATATAATACTACAAGCACTCATTCAATGTTTATTGGGCTGATGCTACTTCTGGAATCTTCAAATTAGTCTTTCGCTTCTCCCTGGGACGAGTGATTAGATCTGGAAAAGATTGAATGCGGTTGCCAGCAAGGCGAAGTAGTCTAGGTCCCCGAACCGATTGGATGCTCACCACTCTTCATCTGCTCTCTTAAAAGGGGAATTGGCATGCCTTGGGAGTAGGGCTCTTTAAAGGTCTGACACTATGTTAGCAATAGAGATGCTGATCATTGATCTTTTAGTAAACCTGGGCAATTTGGTTATAACTTTACTTGGAGGAGGCAACTAAAATGAGGGTCAGGTTGAAGTTGTGAAGTGCCTGTGTCAATTCATATTCACTTCAACTGGATTATCAGGGACATAAAGAGGTTGTAATATGGACCTGTAGGAATGATCAATTATTTTATACTAACCTCAAAAATAAACTATGACTAATCCCCAACGTTCTACAAGTAATGCTAGGTAGAGGAAATACAAATCTGATTGCCTTTCATGAAAATTGTAAATTTACATTACAGAGTCCAGACTACAAGTTATTACAAGCTAGAACGTTAGATATAGTTGTACCCATGCCATTCAAAATGGCCAGACTAGTAAACCTAACTCGGAGGGAGAGATCAAAGATAGTTATTTAGCGAGAGATTAGACAAAAAGGAAGAAGTAAAAATGATATCAAAAAAGAAGAATAAAAAATGTAGATGGCATATTTGCACACCACTGACGAGTCATCCTATTGATTTAACAAAACACTATTCGACAGCTGAATATCTATGTAAAGTAACAAAGTCACGGTCTTCCATTGATTTACAGATCAATATTTCTTAAGACATGAATTGAGCTACGGACAACCATTTCCTTTCTGCTATTGTGGAAATCACAGGGAAAGTTTTTTTTTTTTAAAGAAAAAGGCTATAGTTGAATGCATCGACAAGTGCCATAAAACACAGTAAATGTTCATGCGCCAATAGTTCAACTAAAAGTATAATAATGAATGTAATTGTTTATGACAAAGTTACTAAAGTTAGCAGCATTTCTTTATTGAACACTACTAAATGCCACCACTTGGTCTCTCAGTAATCTCCTTACTCCTGCGACTTGATTAGTAGGATTAAAATTAATAAAATACAGAACACAACAAAACAGCTATTAAAATGTGCAATTGCTTGCTCATTGAGGCTTGGGCCTCATAAATTATAGCCTTTGGAAATTAAGGGTGTACAAATTAGAATAAAGGTGACCAGTAAATTGATCCAGAACCAGGGCTATTTAGTCAATGGCCAAGCAATGGGAAGCAGCATAACTGTAGCAAAATATGATAATCAGATTTGAAGCAAAATAATATTTTCCTTTTCATTCCCCTATATAGATCACAAGACAGCATGACATCATCAACAGAAGATGCATTTTAGAATATTTCCTCAAGTTTCTCATGTTATAATGAACAGTGTAGCCTCTGTCAAGTGTATCCACTCAAATGACATGGGTTGTGAAAACTGATTACCTCGTATAGAATAGATCTTGGTGATTTGCTACTCCATCACTCTTTAAAATTCATAGATTCAATTAAATTCAGTTCAATTCAATTCTTCTTTATTCAGATATGAGGTATCCACAAAAGTACAAACATACACAATTGTAGCACATGATAAAAGACATATATAAACATATAAATATTTAAAACAGTCATAAAAAACACACAATTAGATTCCAGGCCATGACATATATTTATTCATTCTTGGACCTGGACTTTGAACTGATTACCTGATATGGCCTAGCTTGAGCCTTCCTGAGATTTAGGTGATCAAAGCTCAAACTTATGTAATGGGCAAGCCTTTATTACTAACTCCCTTTAAAAGAATTCATAAGAAGCAGGTATACTACGGAGGGTAATAATTGAACATTTAAAGATTCCTGTTTAGCTGAGCCTAGAAAGATCCGGCTCTGCAGGAGCATATTTAAAGACTTCTTAAGACAAGAGGGTGAGGGGTGAGGGCTGAGTGACAGGGCCCCACCCTCCATAGAAACATTAGTGGGTGATGTTGATTTCACATCATTTGTGCACATGGAGAAAATGAATACAATCTGAATGCAGCAGGGTTTGTCAGACCGAACATATCAGTGTTATAGATTTTGTTTCACATGCATGTTATATATAATATGCATCCAAGAACATTGGATGCCGAATAAAATAAATCTGCCAGGTGTCAATATTTGGGAAGTGCTTGCTACAATGAGAGATGTTGAAGGGTTGACTTTGAGGGGTTTTACAGTCATTTGTAACTTCAAATATAACTTAAAAGATGTCCCTATTGAGACGAAAAATGAGGCATTTATGCATGTGAAGAGCCATCTAGTCAATCGTTTCTAGTTAAATTACACGTTCTTATATTAAGATCACTAAACGATGATGCAATGAATGTTATATGTGTCTGTATTTAAAAAAATATAATAAGACAATTAACAATATTCACAGCTGGAGTGTGTACACTGAGATACGTCTGGGCTATAGAAGAGTTGGAAGGGTTCGAGGATGTGAAATTATATAAAGGGGCACCTCATCTGCAGCTAAATATATTACTCGAAGAGAAGATTATACGTTATACTTCTTCCTTATGTGGCACCTAATAGAAGCTAGGACTAAAAAATAGGAAAAGAAATAACGAGGTTTGTCTTCCAAATATATAAAAACATATGGTTTACTGAAAAAGTTAAACTTTAAAAAACTTTCGAAACTCAGGAAGCTACTTAATTCGGGATTTGACATTAAGCAAAATTCAGAATATTAGGCAACTCAAAACACAATTAAAAAAAGAGACACAAGAAGCTGAATGTTGATTCTGGGAGATGGTTTAGATGAAATACAAGGATCAAGGAAACAATAAAATGCTGGAAATGTATGACCGCCTTGAAAGTAGAAATGGATGTGAAACTGGTGAACATTTGCCTCAATCAAGTTAAAATTCATCATTGTGAAATTCATGCAGCTAGGGCCCTATTCACAAAAGTTAATTTGGTGGGGACTATTTATTGACGCTTTATGGAAATTCACAAAGGGATTTCTGGCAGGTTTACAGAGATTGAGATCACCAACATGAGTGCCCAGGTCTCCACAGCTAAAAGTTCCCTAAAGAAGTTGTGGTTTCAAAATGTGGCTTTCTGTGCAAGGTTAGGAACACCCACTAACATGGAAATTTGCAGCATACTTAAGCTATGACGCAACTCCTTGGATTGGCCGAAGATTTACCTCAGTACAGAGCTGGCATAACTCTCCTTCCAGGGTGGGAAGAAGAATGCATCAACACCACACTTATTGGGTGTGTGGGGGAAGCGGATTCTCCATGGGGAAACATATTATCCCTGCAGAGGACATAAATAATGAATAAGTACTTTTGCACAAGGGAACCCATTTTGTCTGTACTAAGTTCTCTGCCATAGAAAGCTCCTTAAAGAGGGAATGGAAGTCACATGGAAACCTGGGCCAAACTTTCCATGATGATTCCAATCCGAACGGGTGAATTTCAAACAGTAGTAATTCTGCACCCACATATAGAATTAAATATGAAAGTAAAAATGTGCTACTTTTTTTAATGAATAGTGCCAATAATGTGTACTTGAGTGACCTTGTAGACCGAAATCCTCCCATAGAAGCTAAAAGATGAGACCTCAACTTTAACCAATGAAAGAAGAACAAGTCGTAGAACTATTTAGAGTCCAAGATTTTATGAGCTCCAAGTTAGAATTTTTGCTTTTGGATTAGCTGCTTTTTGGACCCTTACTGTCAGTGGGTCTAAATCACTCTAACCTCTGCTAAAATGAACTGAGAATGCTAGGTACCAGTGTCCAACTTTTAAAACAAGGCCCAATGCTTCACAACTGGGGTAAGAAGTTGTGGGTTGGCTGCACATGACTGTGTGAACATATGCATTTTCACACGAGTGCAGACCGAATAAAAGGATCCAGCCCAGACCGGAACCTGCCAAAATCGGACCCTTTAGAGAATAGTGCTGATCTGGTACAGGCCTTATAATGTAAATGGGCATTCATAGTACAAAGCTGCAGTTCCTAACTGAGAGTTGTGCTCACTTTATCATACATGTTGGACAAAATCTATACCAAAGTATAGTTTTGCCACAGTTAGGCCCAGAGACTAGATGACACACTGATCGCATGGCAAAAATAGATCCTAATTGCAGGTTCAATGTCCCTCCTTCTGGCAGTTTAACATTTTTCATATTTCTCGGACTTAGGGGCATATTATCAAGGGGGATTATCTCTGCTTTTTTGGCTTTAAAAGCCAAGAAAGCGGAGATAATTTTATCTCCCTATTACCTAGCTGTCGCTAACACCAGTTAGCGACAGCTAGGAGGAGATAGCGACCATCTTGGGCCCGCTTTGCATGTCAGTGATATTTATCACTAATGACATGCAAAGTGGGCGTGCCAAGATGTTAGCGACTGGAAACAGTCGCTAACATCGCTATTTCCTATTAACAACTTTTGGAGATATTCGCGCTAAGCGCGAACATCTCCAAAAGCTAACACCTGCCCCTGAGCAGTTCTTAGCCATGTTATCCAATGGTAGGTGGATAACATGGCTAAGAGCATTAGCTCAGTAATGCATGAATATCGCTGACTTTCCAGCGATATTCATGCATTTCGGACGATTTTTATCGCTTAGGAGATAAACCTTGATAATAGCAAGGTTCCTAAGCGATAAACATCGCCGCAGCTCGGCGATAAAAATATCGCCGCTAAACCAACATAGCGATAATTATCGCTAGGTGTTGGTAATATGCCCCACAGCTCCTAAATAGATTTGAGGTCTTTTGTACTCAATGTCAAGTTAATTAATCTCCTGGCCAGCTGGAAGATGTAAGGCAGCCCACACAATTATGCTATTTGGCAGTGTTTAGGTCTGTTCCGGGGAAGGGAAAGGATGGGGATCAAATCTGCTATTTACACTTCACCTGGCCTGGGAAGGCTTACCCCACGGAAAATAGAATGGAGAAGGCCAGACCTCTGGAGCCAATCACAGGGGGGCTCCGTTTAAAATTTTTAAAGTGAAGGGACAAGGCATCTTTGGCAGTAATGGACAGGGCTTAGCCTATCAGAAAAGTATTTAAACAGACTAATTCAAGACCCATTTTGAAATGTCCCAAAATACTGTGGAGGAGAGTTGGGACAGAGGTGTTGTGATGATGTACCATCCCAGGATTGGGCAGAGGTGCCTCCCTTCTGGACCACCCCCACTTAAACACCTTCATCACAAGAAAGAGCAGGAAAAAGAGATTGATTTTGTAGTACCCTGTCTGTGGCGCTGCAGCACCTGAGATTTAACCAGTGGCAGTTGTGCTGTGTCCTCTAACTCTTTGAGGTACAGAAGGGGGATAGACCAACTGTGTGATCCTGAAAGAGAACTAGTCTTCTGAACTGCTGAAGACTGGCACTGCAGTGGGGAAACCCTTGTCAGAGGTCCACCCTCTGACATCTGCTTAAACACAGGTGTCCTTCAAGTGGCCATGGACTCTATAGGACTGGAAGGGTCTGTTGGATGTTCTCATTTGAGGGTCTCGCTGGAAATATCCCTAGGCTGAGGACAACATCAGTAGCTGGAAGGAGGACAAGACAGAGTATAGAGATAAAATCCATTAAAAGCAAGCTCCTATAGAAATACTACAATTTAGGGGCTTGAGTGTCAAAAGTCAATAGTCTTGGTAGATAGCATTGGTCCCTAGGAGCAAACCAACATAAACATCATCATCTACATCAGTCAATCGGAGCCCTAGAAATTTGGATTTGGCACACATTGCCTCATCAGTCATTGCCCTGGAAATGTCCACTTGTTGGGTGGGTTGGTGGGCATGACAGAGAGCCTCCTGCATGAGCTGACTACAAATAAAAAGAAGAGGGTTGTGTTCCAGATCCTGGGCATGCTAGTTGTAAGTGGGCTGGGGAGCAATACAGCAAGCTGATTCCCATGTGGTACATTGGATGTGCAGGACATGAGGGAGAGTCAAATGGGACTCCAATGCAGCCCTCAAGCAAGCCACTAGTTGGTGCCTGATTGGACAAGGCACCCATGCTTACTAAAAAATAAGACAAAAGGCATTTTGGTTGCAACAAGTCTACAAATACAATGAAAATGGCCTGGGATGAAGTCATGCCTCACTGTGCCCAGTGACACCTATTTGAATATTTAGCGTGTGGTGCCCAGAAAATTAGGGGCACTGCAGTGACACCTATAACCTACTAAGGAACCTCACTAGAAAAGCAGTGGGTCTCAATGACACCAGAGTACGGCCCTGGGCAAGATTTCTAAAGGCACTTTAAGGGCCTAATTACGAGTATGGCGGTCCCAAGACCGCCCTACTCGCTGTTGCGGTCTGACCACCATATCCTTGGTGATCTGACCACCCGATTAGGACAATGGTGTTGGGACAACACAAGACCGCCACCACCACCGCTGGATCTAGGATCTAGGATCCTGCGGGTTGCGGTGGAGGGGAACGGCATGATCTGTGGTGACGGTGTCAATGCCGCATTACTGTGTAGATCATGACCTTCCTCATTGACAAACATTCGTGACTGGGGCCAGCCATGAAAAGGTTGACAGAAAGGAAAGTAAGGGGCCCCAAACAGGGCCCCAGTGTAATTCTGCCAAGAATGGGTGGTGGCCCGGGTCACATGTTGTGCCCCCTATGCTACTACTGTCATGGGTGCACTATGCACCATGCACCACATGGTACATGGCAACAGTGCATGCACAGAAGGGGAGGCGGTGCAGTGCAGCGGTATTGCCTTCTTACTCTATATATGAGACGAAGCATGCCACCGCCTCAAGGCCGCTGTTGGCACACCACCAACTCAGCAGTAAAGTACAAATCTGGCATTCGGGATGCCGCTAGCTTGGCATCGTTCTCTCGACATGCTGTGGCCTAGTAGTTTGACTGCCAAGGTCATAATCAGGCCCTAAGTCATTCATCAAGTCACAATAGTGACCCTGGGAGAGCTTTGGGCTACTTATTCTTCTAGATATTCCATCTGATATCTACACCCTTTATTAACCCACACTGGTAATTTACCCTCAGATCTGGATATCCCATGTGTATTGTGTGGAAAATACACCTAACACAGTGTTCCAAATCAATATATTTAGAGACCTTGCCCTGCGCTGGATGTGTCGCAATACACATGTTCCCTTATTTGTTCCCAGTTTCATCACCGACTGTTATGCATTTTTGTCCCAGATATTTTGCTCCCCTTTTTCCACAGCTGGATTCCACTCTGGATTCTTTTGTTATAGAAGATATTATGCTGGGATCTTTTTTAAACTTGATTCAGTATGGTGTTGATGTCTTTTCTATCAACTCCAGTTGCTTTCATTATGTACAATCAAGAACTATTTATACTAAAGATATTTGTTGCCATTCTTCTTTTTCCTCTAATTGTGTGACCCTTGCAAAAGGACACTTGATAGTTTTCATTTGAATACTAAGTACAGCTGAATGCTGTGGCTACTCAAGGGTTTACCTTTTCTTCATGCATTCAAGAAGGAAACTTGCCAGACCATTGCCTCATCCAGGCTTTTACATTGGTAGGTGCAGAACTATGCTACATTGCTTAATTTTAGCTATTGTTTGCTGGTAAGGCCCACCAGCACTCATTTTTGGGTACCAGCACTTATTTTTCCTTATCAGACATTGACTGTGAACAAGCAAGGGAAAAATACAGAAAGGAAAAGAAGTACGGAGAAAAAAACAAGAAAACCATAGGAAGGGAAAAAGCAAGAACCTGCACAAGTGATTAAAAGGACCAGAAACTATTTCCTTTTTTTAAAACAAAAAGATTTGTATTGCAATTTTTTAGAGAGATATACAACCAGAGTGCAATTGTCAAATAATACATCCTCCATCCATCCACACCGCCCCAGACCTACACATACTTACAGATAGACAAATCCTGCAACATTTTGAGTATACACTCATGCGTTCTTGGCAGCATTCCTCAGGTAAACCAAAGCAGACAAGAAGAGTTCAAAAGTGCCAAGTGCAAAGTGCAAACTACCAATTCAACCCTAAATGACAAGAGAATGACCTTTGAGCTTACATTTCTCCCTTCATGTTCCCTAGCAATTCTCTCTATAAATGCAAACATTCTTAGCATCATTCCACTAATAAACAACGATTAACAAGGAGAGTTTAAAGTGGCAAGTGCTAAATGCAAAGTGCTTATTCAACAGTGATTAAACCAGGAGTACCCATTGAGATTAAGCCTTCCCCTTCATAGACCAGCACAACTTTCAATAAAATGTCATACATTCTTAGCAATATCCTTCAAGTAAACAAAAACTAGCAATAAGAGTTCATAAATAAAAAGTGCAAATAACTTGTTTAACCTAGATTGAACTGGGTGAGCTCTTTGACCCTTTGGACATAATTTACCCTTCTCTACGTAATTGTGTGACAATCCCAGTTGGTCAAGTCCTCCCAAATATCCAATCCCTTCCTCTTGGCTCAAATTCCTTTCTTAGCATATATTGCTCTTTCCAAATTGTGAATCAAAAGTAATCGGGCCAAGCACTGCTGAAAGGAAAGGGAGGTAGGCATCCAGCCATGATGAGGCAATACACAGCCTAAATATGGCCTTCCTTCCAATGTTGTCCTGTAGTCCTAATATATATCACATAAGGGGTTAGAGATAGATTCAAAGAGAAAATGTCCTTAAAATAACCTGAAATTTCCTCCAACAAAGGACAACGACCACCACACGTAGCAAACTTGTGAACTGAGTCAACCCCAAATTCAGAGCAACAGGGGCACCTGATACCTATGCCATCCCCCCATTTAGCAAATTTACTCAGGGTGTACTATAGGAAGAAACATGTTTTGTAGAACTGGGCTTGAAGATTCGCAGAGAGTAAATCAGATTGTGCTTGTAGAAGGGTTTGCTGAAAAGCCTTGTCAGTTATTTCTATTTTCCACTGCCATTTCCCAGAGATCCTACTCAAGTCATCTGCCATCAGGCTATTAAGAATATTATAGACTGTCCCTATTCATGGTGGATTACTGTCAATCAATTTCTCCCTAAGATCCCATTTGTCAAATCTGGAGGGCCGTCCCCCCTTACGCTGTAATAAATTCTTAATTAGTAAATATTTGAAGAACTCCCTGTGGCCGAGGCCAACATTCATGCTTAAATCCCATCAGGAGAGAAGAAAGCTCTAAGTTTATTTATCCTAGCCTGACACCAGGTTCCCAATTAATGTTCCCCAAATATCACTGGCAGGTGCCTGGTATTTCTATTTGGGGTATAATTGCTCAATCTGCCAATACCAATAAGTTTGCGAACAGTGATAAAAACCTTGTAAACTCCCATAAGGGTCTTGAATCTCACTCTTTTTAAATATCCTAATTCGATTTGCCACCACAAGCAGCCCCAAGCTTCCGGCCTGACCAAGAGTTCAAATGGTGAGGGAAGATCTGAAATTTGACTATTGGAGTGATCTTGTAGCAGCAAGGGGCAATGTTGCAAGGTAGTTGCCCAGTAATACAGTTTTAATTTGGGGAGCACCCAACCACCTCTATCCTTTGGGAGTGATAACAACTTTATAGACCTTCTGGGCTGAGGATAAGCCTGGAGAAATTGTGTGAAGAGATTATTTCTTTACTAATTGATTAGACAATTCTAAAAGAATGGCTCTAACAAAGTATAGCATTTTCAGAAAAACAATCATTTTTAAAACAGTACATCTACCCACCAAAGAAAGGTGCATATTATTCAGCCTCTACATTGAGCTCTTAGTCTCAATGGCTAGAGGGACTAGATTTTCCTCAACAGTCAAGTCGTTATTAGCCAACATATTCACCCCAAGACACTTAGCCTTCTTTATAACCCTGGGTTCAGCCATTTAGTTTTCTTATTCAAGATAATCTGTCTTTTCTTTATTCAGAGCATATTAAAACACACCCCCAAAGTATTGAGCTTCAAATTCCATTGCCTCAACTGAAATTACTGGGTCGGGACTTACCAGCACTATATCATCTGCATAGGACATCATTTTCATATCATGCCCATGCCTATGGATCGGGTAGATAAACAAATTATTTTTTCTAGCTTCTTGATTAACGGGTCAATATACATTGCAAAGATCGAAGGAGACAAAGGACACCCCGGTGGGTCCCCAATGAAATTTGAAATTGTTCTGTCAGCACCCCATTTATCAAAATACTGACAACAGGTTTAATATATAACGCCTGTGCAGTCTGAATAAAACAGGGCCTGATCCCCATTCTCTGCATGATGGTCCACAAGAAAAGCCAGGAGACCTGGTCAAAAGCTGTTTTGGCATCTAGCAAAATCAGGGCCATTGGGTCACCTGTAACCTGTGTTGCATCAAACAGCGTGATGGTCCTCCTTACTTGATCGATAGCAATTCCTCCAGGTTTGGGCCCATGCTGCCATTTAGGGACTAATTTGGCAATTACTTGCAAAAGATGAGAGGTCAATATTTTAGAAAAGGTTTTGGAGTACCCATTAATTAAAGTGATTGGGCGATACAAAGCCAATTCCTGGATGGCTTTAACTTTTTTGGGAAAAATAATAATTTTAGCAGACAGCAGGATTGAGGAGGGTCTGCACCAAAAAAAATTTGCTCTAGCAAGGTTTTCAAAATCTCCTTAAGTTGAACCAAAAAAACGTTCTAAAATTCAGCAGGTATATGTTCTAAACCAGTAGCCTTCCCGTCCAGCAGGCTGGTCAGTGTGGTGAAAATCTCCTCCCAAGAGGAGGGGCCTTCTAAAAGTCCACATTCTGCCGCATTCAGTGTGATCAATGAGATAGGGTCAAGATACTTATCAATAGCATTCCGTCTCGCCTGACCATCACCTACCCCTTTCTAGGTATACAATGCAAGATAGAATTGATGGAAAGCTGCCCTGATTTTATCTGGCTCTGTTACCACCCCAGCCTTTGGATCTTTGGTCAATCGTATCTTGTTGCTTGGAATTTGAAGTCTAGTCCTCATAGCAATTTGTTCGCTGAATTCATAGGCCTTTTTCCTGGAAGCTGCCCACTTGGAGGCGGCTCTCTCAGCTAGGATTTCCCCAACTGCCGCCTTGGCAGTCGCTACCTCCAACTGGGCTGCATCCACTTCTTTCTTTTGCTCAACAGCCAATATGAGTTTTTCTTCTGCTATCGCCAACTTGTCTTGGAGTTCTTGTAGCAAACATTTATCTTCTTTCCCCTTTCTTAATGAAAACTGAAGGGCTTCACCCTGAATGCATGCCTTAAGGACATTCCACGCCACCCCTATAGGTGCAGTACCAATATTTCTTTTGAAAAACTCTGAAATCGACCCTTTCATTTTATTGCAGTACTCCTTATTATATAATAGGGCTCTCTCAAAGCTCCATGCCGAAGCCGTATTGCTGAGACCTTTCCCCTTGATCCCTAATATTAATGGATTATGATCCAACATAAACTGGGGAAAAGCTCAATAGCGGATCATAGAAGAGGATACCAAAAAGTAATCTAATTGGGCATACAATTGGTGGTACACCTATAGTTAGTTGGTCTCAGGCTAGACCATACAATGAGCATAAAGTTCTAAGAGATTGTAGAACTTTTGTTTTCCAACTGGTATCAGTCTGATGACCATCGATAACCCAATCACAAGGTAAATTAATATTCAGGTCTCCACAAATTATGATGGTTAAGGGCCAATGTGCTAGCTCATTTGTGAGCAAGTCAAAAATCCCAGGGTCATCAGCAGTGCTGTCATAAACTGAAAATAAAGTAAAAGGAGAAAAGAAAGAAGGCTGGCTTTCAGTTAAAACCCACTTCCCATGGGGGTCCACCTTGGTTTGTGTGCATTGAAACTTCTTGCTCCTGTCTAAAATTGCTTCCCCTTAAATGCATGTGCTCTCTGCTCTGACAAGTCCCCCCTATCAGGGTTTATCCCAATATGTTTCATACTCTCTTCTGTGCCTCTTTGATATGAGTCTCTACAGGCAGATTAAATGTGCACCCAAGAGTCGGAGTCCTTGTGAAATTTTCTGCCTTTTCGCAAATCATTTAAATCAGCAGACATTAAGGGTGATGACCCTAAAATTCTCTAAATTTGCCATTTAGCATACCTGGGTTACTCCTTACTTCACCTGAATTAATATACACCATACTTCCTCTTGTCGCTCTGAATAAACAAATACTTCTACTTCAACATACAAACCTAATTGTGTAGGCCCCCCCTCCCCCTTTGCCCAAGACCCCAGCCCTCCCCTCAACCCCTCCAAGAACCAAGCAATCACGACACAGCTGAACGATGGGCACCTAGCTAGTAAACATGGCGCTCAACCCAACCACGCTGACAAAAAGAAACTTTTAATCATTTGGCCATGCAAGACCTATTTTATATTGGCCTGTTTACTATTTAATTAGGACAGAAAGCTTGCTATACCAATGATAGAGTCAACTTGGATGGTTAAAATTACCCAGTTTTCACTTAAGTTCGTTGAGGTACTCCTGAGCCTTGATTTCTGAGGTAAAGCTGCCAGAGAAGCCAATTAAACTAACTTTAAGCTTTGAGGGATTCAGTAAGTAGACTTAGGCACATATCTGTTGAAATGGAGCAAACATTTGGCGAAAACACCCTCTGCGCTCGTCAGTTCCGTGTGTGAAGTCTGGTTTAGGAAAGAAAGAGACCCCTTCAAATGCTTTTTTCGAATTCAGGCGAGATTGTTCATAAACTAGTTGTCTTAACAGGAAGTTTCAAAAATAGACTAAAATGACTCTAGGTTTCTCCACTTCATTTGATGGTTGCTTCTTTATCATGAAAGGAAATTGATGTGCCCTTTGTATTTCTTTGTCCCAATTCCAATTAGAATCGTCGGGGAATACTCCTTTCAGAAGGTTCACCATGAACTGTTGCGGATTGTCTCCTTCAACCCCTTCAGGAATCACCAGGAATCGAAGATTATTCCTGTGTCCGTACGTGCCTTGTTCTTGTTTTTAGCCAGATTCTCTAAAACATTAATCTCTATTAGAGAAGGTGAGCTGCATGCCAGAATAGTCCCACTTTAGTTAGAATATTACTCCTGCTCTGTTTCCCCTTTTAGTTGTTCTGTGCTGACTTCCTGCTTTGCATTGTATTTGCTTCATTTATGGTGCAGTTGTAGTTTGAATCTGAAGGCGCATCATCACTTGAATACAAATTTCCATCCACGGATAATTCTGATCCATCAGTTAATGAAAATAAAAATCCCCGCTACCTTAAGGGAAGGAATCGCTCACTGTTGCCACACCTCAGAAGTAACCCCACTTTCAAGTGATGAAACAATAGGGTAATCTTCTTCACTCTCATCCTCTTTTAAGGATCCCTTTGTTGCATCCCGAGTTTGGTCATGCCTGTGGAAGGCAGTCAAGTTGGTTTTGGGGTCCTCCTGTATCTGTGGCACCATTTCTCTCACCAAAGAACCCATGTGTATTTCCTGGACATGACATGGTGATGATTTTGGGTCATCCACAAGCTTGGTGCTCATGGGGTGCATGACAGTGGTGGATCGGTCCTCCGTCTCCACACCAAGAGGTTCAGTGGATACCCAGTACCCAGCCCCCCAAGAGTCCTCCACATGTCTCCCCTTGGAGCTAACAGTGTGAGAAGTGGAGAACCTGACCTTACGGGCCAGGCGGCGCAGGGCATGCCTAAGATCTCCGGGTTCACCTGCTTTGGCAGACAGAGACACGTGACACTCTGTTAGGCGTAGAAAAGCAGATTTATTAGCTGCAGCTAAGCACAGTGGTCCTGTAAGTACACCAACTGGTAGGTTATCAGAAGACTGCCACTTCATTCCGTGGCGCACAGACCATTATAGTACACAAGTTTACAATGCAAACTCCCAAAACATACAAAACTGACGAATAGGAATAGTTCGAAAACAAGTTATCAAAGGTCTAAGACACACCCTCCTTTCAGACCCTGTGTGCTCCCCTCCCTTCAGGTTAATCAACACTAGTGCCCGTAATTCAATTTTGCAGGTGGTAGAACATGTTGAATGCTACAAAGGACAGTCTATGTAACAAGAGAACACACGAAGAGAAGAGCGAAGGCCAGTTAAACAAGATAAAGTCAAGAAGAATGGTGGGACCCAAACAGTGGAGTAAGACATGGATTAATCAGTCTACACATGGATTTGCGAAACTCGGGAGACCCTGACATCGGTTTCATAAACATAGGGAGAAGTTATTCTTTAATGGGAAGGACACGTAGCAGCTGCAAAAGCAAAAACATTGCGTTCATCACGTCCGCCGTGCTACCTGAGTGAGGCAACACACAATGGCGGTTAAATACAAAATGGCGGCTGGATACGAAGCGAAGTCGAAAACCACGTAACCGCAGAAGGGGGAATAAATTATCGATAGAGAGTTGTGAACCTTCCCCATTAGAGTGAACATTCACTCGCTGCTCTGTTTTTTTTTTTACCTCCTCCTGTATCTCTTTTTCTTCTGCTTGGTGCCCTTCGAGAGCCGGCTTCATGAGTTGTGTCTGCCGGAACCAAAGGAGCAGAGCTGGTTATCCCAACAGTCAGTGGGGGGGCTGGCTTCTTCGCACCCTTCACCCCTCTCGTCGCCAAAGCTCCCCTAGTATACACCTTCAAAGTCTACTGTGGTCTGGTTTCCTGGGCCACAAGAATATGCGAAAATGGCGTCGCAACAGTGGCTGCCAAGGAATCCAGTGTAGTCAAGTCATCACAGCCAAGTTCGGGCCGTGATGAAAACGCCGGCGTCCTCCCATCAAGACATGCAGCAATGCAAGGAGCAGGATCCGGAAGCCAGGCCACATAGCCAATAGCCGATCATCACCACATCACAGTCGTGGCAGGAGATGCTCAGTGAACTACTCAGGCAACACCTTGCTCTTTTCCAATTAACTATTTCCTAGTAACTTAATGAGGAATGAGATGGATTCAAGACTACACAGCTTGCGTATTCACCGCACCAACATTTCAAAGCACCGCCCGGGGGTTTCTGAGTGGATCTTTAGGCACTGGTACTCATTATCCTACACATTAAGCATAGTCTATGCACAAGATGCAGAGTTTTCTGTCAAACATGACAAACAGGAAATTAAATAGTAGGAAAGGAAGTAAGGCCTAACCAGAGCTATCCTTGGACAAAATCAGAATCATCCTTTATTCTGCTCTTTCTTTCACACTTCAAGCTTCAAAATGGCTCAGAAGTATGAAGGTGGGACTCCAACCATCAGCCCACAGAATAACCCTCACTTGTATGAGGGTGAGACCTAGCTCAGCAATAAAACATGTCTAGATATGTGTGTTCCTATTGCTAGACACTATTTTAATAGTGACCTAATGTATTATTATGTACGTGTTGTAGAGGACATTAGCACTCCTGAGTTTTTTTATTCTTTCTCCTCCTTTTTTAGTACGCAGCCAGGTAGGAAGTGGGTGCTGTTGAAAACAGGGATGAAGAGAGTCTAGGACACTGGACACTTGGTGGACTGTAGTAAAATAACCATTACTGTGGAGGAAAGAGAGGCATCAAGTAGGGAAACCACACCAGGAGAGTGATAGAGATAGAGGCCAAGATAATCCTGTTCAACCTGAAGCCATATCAAAGGCTACGAGGAGTGGCCAGGATGAACAAATGCAAGATTTATCATAGTCAACGGCCCCTTTATCAACAGGTCTTGAAATCACTATTCATCTAGAACAGGGGTCTCCAACCTTTTCGGCAGTAAGAGCTACTTCTGATCCGTGAAAATGATTGTGAGCTACTAAAGGCCAAGCAACTTGTGAATCCTTCCCAAAGTCCCTCCACGCGCAGCTTCTTTGACAAGGGATAAACAGATACCCATTTAGTGTCTGCAATGCACGATATGAAACCAGAGAGCCTGGTATAAGACCTGGCTCTCCACTTCAACAAACTGCATACTCCTACCCTCTGCCATGACCAGCTAAGACGACTACAACCATAAGAAATCATATGGACGTGCAGTACTGATCAAAGCTGCAATCATACTAAAAACCATATCCTGCACATCAGTCTCTCACACCTTTTCATCCACCAAACTAGTATGTTCCTTAACCGAACCCCGGTGGTCATCATGCACAACATGCAAAACTTCCCACATAGGCTCACAAAGACCACACTTTCATACCACAAACCCTACTACATGGATTAGCTTGCAGGGTAGTAAGCAGTATAAACAAATGCTGCAATACAGTTATTTTATTACAACATACCTCCTTTTTCTACATTATCACATGACTAAACCTTGAAATCACTGAGTTCAGGATTTGCACTGTACAAATTATCTCCTAACAGACCATAAATGTATTCCATGTAATAACCTATTCCACATGTATGATTCACATGACTTGCCACTTAGTTCATTATCATAGAATTGTCATCAAGGATAGCGGGAGTCCATGAATATTTCATGATTAAGAGCTATTAATTCTAAAAATGCCTCTTAATCTCCAGTACTATAATATGCTGTTCATAAGAAATGCTTAGGCATGTAGGAAAAATAAACATTATTTTCTAACATTCCATCATATTCTTGAATGACTTTTGTGCCACTGATTGCATTATTTTCAACTCTTTGCTCTCGCCAAGAAGGGGCTACAGACCTTAGCTTAGCCCTTGCACAGCTCTACTTGTTGATTTATTAGCCTCGTTAACAACAAACATATGGCCACTGCAAGGGTGAGGAACTTTTTTAAACGGGATACATTTGAAGTGAAATGTGAAGCCTTATTTTCATCGTGCTTAAAATCCCCACTTCTCACATGATATAATTATAATATAATGAAATTAAAAGCATAATTTATTATGTATTTTATTTTTTTAAAGCACCTCTTACGTGTTCTCCCTGTCCACAAACCGGAGCCAGTAACTTAATTTTACATTACATTTCTCCCATTATTTCATTAACATGTAATGAAAAGACATGTCCTATAACGTGCATCTGTAAAACACAGCTTCACCCATGGATATCTTGGTAATTAACAGATCGTTTTCATTACAAACCCATGGTACTTATCTTATAGACCTTGAGGGGTGGGGTGGGGTTATAGCTGAGTGAACGAGACAGGTTTGAAAACCGTGACTGGGTCGGCCGCAGATCACGCAGGGTGCATTACCCCACAGTGAGTGACCTCGGCCCTTCAAAGAATTGTAATGTGTTGGCATGCACTGAAAACTACACAATGTTAAAAAGAAACTGTGACAACGCCGCAACACGAGCACAATAATGCAAGGCATAAATGACGAGGTGGCAGCAAACCATTGTCTCACTCAAAATAAAACAGCACAATCTGTTTTAATGTAACAAAAACCAAACGCAATAATGCACAACTATTAACCTCTATTTATCACCCGAACAATAAGGCGGCAAAGAGCTAAAAATGAACAATGTTTTTAGTTCAACAAGAGCTACATAATTTTAACACCCAAAGCCATTCGGAAGGAATTCGGTCCAACTTGTTCGAAGTACTGCTCGTGTTTAATTTAGAAGCCTCAAATAACGGAATGCACAGGCATCTATTAAAAAAAAATAAAGCTGCTCTTGCCTCAAACCTCATGTCTGTCTGGCTTAAGTTAGCAGATACCACATCTCCTGTATTTCAGCATGGAGATCCTTCAAGGCTGCCGCTCTGGCCGCACGAATGCACAGGATCATAGAATGGAGATAATACATGCAGCAAAAGGCGCGCATAGTGGTTCTCAGAGGCCAGCAAACACTGCCCATGCGCTGGCCGACAGCAACAACTTTACCCCGCCCCAGATAGGCTCGCATAGCAGCTGCTTCCTACGGAGGGAGTCCAGCAACTGCAAAAGGCCTAAAAAACAAAAAAACGACAATGATAGGCTACTAAAGTGGATGTCAGACCGTGAGCTACTGACAGGGCACCAGCGAGCTACCGGTAGCTCGCGATCGACCGGTTGGAGACCCCTGATCTAGAAGCAAGTCCCTACAGTACTGGGGCTTTCTGTTACATCTCCTTTCATCCCTGCTCCAAAAAGAAGATTGACAGCTGAGGTGAGAATCCACTCCAGAAACCTCTGAGCCCTCTTGTGATACCTTACACCCAACCCATCCATTCATCACCCTGGACTTATTACCCTGAAGTTATGAGTCAATTGGGGCTTGCCAAAAATAGGGTTGTTGGTTGAGGGGGGTGTGAGCCCTTTTCTAGCAACAGCCACAATCCGTGCAAAGGTGAACCGCAAAACGTCGCCCAGTAAACTGTGCTTAGTCCTCCGGTGGCTTGGCACAATAGCTGTGAGCCTTATCTAAGAGGCAATGTGCAAAGTAACTATGCAATACACAAACAGTAATAATAAATAATTTAGAAGAATAGAGTTAAATGTAATAAATAATTTGACACCACAACAAACATATAATCTGTAGAACCAGAGATGTGCAATTTCAAAGATTTAATTCAAGTATAGCACCTAAAAGCAAAAAGCACCATTTGCGGTTATCTGGTTGTACCATACCAGGTGAAAGTCACAATTTCAGGCCAAAAATGATGGAGAGCGGGCCAGATACAGTGACCAGGTTTGTCCCACTGAAAAAGTTACCTTCTACAGTCTAGTGCACAGAGTTCCATTTACGGTGAAGGAGGCAGTGGAGAGCAGGTAGTGCATCATGGATGGTCATGGCTGTAGCAAGCAGAGCAGGCCAGGTATTGCAGACAATTATCACTGTAGAGCGAAGACCTTGTTGGGCATCGCAGATGGCCATTGTTGGCAGATGGCCATTGTTGGAGATTCGAATTGGCAATCACCGTGGATGTTGTACCGTGAAGTGCAGATCTCGCACTTCTGGTTGCTGCTGAAAGTCACTGTAGCATAAAGAGAACGGGTCACCAGAGCTTTGCGCTAGTGACTGCCATAGATGAGATGGTCTTGTTGTAATGGGGCTCATTTGGGGTCATGAAGAGCCCAAGACTTCAGGATTTCCCAACTGATGCCACAACAAGGGTCTAGGACCTGGGAGGCACCACTTGGGGATAAAGAACGTCCTCAAACAGAGGCCCACAGGGTTCCGGCAGTCACAGGCAGTTGCAGCAGGTCAGATGGACAGTTGTGTAGGGGACTCTGGAGCATATTGTGTTCCTGTATCTCAGAACAGGAGGTCAGTCAGATGACCCTTGCTGTCACTTCAGTGTGGGATCACGGGTAGCGGTCCAGTCTTCCTTCTCAGACAGCAGGGCAGGCCTCAAGTAGCAGGGCTGCAAAGCCGCAGAGCAGCAGAGTAGGCCTTATTCTGAATTATCTGCAGGTCTAAGAGTGTACTGAAGAGTCAGTCTGAGGGTCCCCTTTTTATATTTGGTGCCAACTTTTAAGTGTGACAAGCTTCTGGAGTTTTCCCCCTAAACAGGTGTCAGGAATGTTTAGCCTCTCCGTCTGTCAGGGGGCACAATAGGCTAAAGTGAAGTCCTTTGTGTGTGAGCTGGTAGGTGAAAGCCCTGACCACCACTCCATAAAGCCAAGGTGACCCATCCAGGGCTAAACATTTTCTTTAGTTTAGATTCTCCAATATTTATATCTATCTCTCATGCAGCCTTGGAAGGTTTTCTACATCGGAAGCACCGTGATACATGCCCCACCATGCCTAATCACACAAATCTCACAGTGATGTTCAAGTAACTGTTCCTCCAATGAGCAGCATTTGACCATACAATCCCCACACATGTGACCCTCTGATTGAGCCAGCTCATTGTATTGCATTCTGAGATGTGACACTTGAAAGGTTGTACTACAGAGATTGTTTAATGGTAGAGCAGTCTTGCTTCACCTGAGGTTTCTTCTCAATAAGACGATAAAGTAAAGGTTGGAGTTAGACCTGGGAACAAGGAAGGAGCAAGAAGTCCACTTAGGTACCCACTGGCTGAGGCCTGGTTGTAGGTAAATCCTGTGTAGGTATGACTAGCATAGATTATTATTTATGGTGTCTAAGGACTTGGAAGATTGTTCTAGGGAGGAGAAAACTGTCTGGATAAGGCTGCAGAGAAGGCACCTTACATGAGACTCGGTTTTCTCTCAGCACTTTATGCCATCCACACTTGTAAATGGAATATCATCATCTTCAGGCTGTTTGTCCCCATGGGCTG
The DNA here is from genome assembly GCF_964263255.1 of Lissotriton vulgaris. Lineage (NCBI taxonomy): Eukaryota > Metazoa > Chordata > Amphibia > Caudata > Salamandridae > Lissotriton > Lissotriton vulgaris. The sequence continues at coordinate 1,651,248,243 of NC_141689.1, forward strand.
CAAGTGAACTTAAATAGCAGTTGCCACTTTGACATTTGAGTGGATGTAGCAGCAACAGAAAGACGTGTTGTACTGTAAGCTTTAGAAACAGATGACACTTGAAGAGAAACAAATGAAACATGACATGATATTTGTTCCTTGAGTGTTGTCAGTGATCTTAGTGAACACAGGTGCACATTCATCAAGGTAGGCAATTGCGATTCCTTAATTGCGATTATTAAGGAATCACAATTGCCTATGCATATAGGAATCGCAAAAAAATGTGATTCCTAAACATTCCTTAATTGCGAATCACAATTAAGGATTGGCTTCCCATCCATCACTATGGGCCCATAGGAATAAATGGGTATTGCTTCCCAAGATTGCGAGTACCAAATAGGTACTCGCAAATTGCGCATGCAATTTCAAGGGTGCCAAAAGGACACCCTGGTGAACCCCTGAAATTGCAATTTAAAAACATGTTGCACACACACATTCCCCAAGGGCAAGTATGTGTGTAACATAGAACTTTGAGTTGATGGTAATTTGCATCTCTTAAATGCGAAATCGCAATTTTTTTTTGTTGCATTGCATTTAGGGAATCACAATTTTCGATTGCCTAAATGCAATCACGATTTAAGTAATCGCAAATGTAGCGATTACTTAAATAGCGATTTTTGCATTTGGGATGATGCCTCCAAAATGTAATAATTCCGGTCACAAAGGGGCAGACCACAATTTCCTTTTTTTAAAAAAAATATTTTTATTCAAAATGTTCACAACATTTATTCCCTAAAAACCCCCCCACCCCCCGCACAGAACAACTTGAACCATAAAGGACTAAAGAAAAATAGAAAAAAGTAAAGAAAAGATTAGCAAAAATCAGAAAAAAAAGTTGTACCTATTAAGAACGCAATTCATCCTATGTATCTATACAATAAATATTGAAACCAGATGATAATATGTAACACAATTGAGAGACATTCGTAAGAAAAATCATTGCAATCCCAACATTTACCAAAATGGAAATACGGAGAAACAAAATGAAAACCACAAGTTAAGACGATTATAGCTCTACTCTTTCATTTCCGCATTTCCAATCTGTGATCGGTTTCCATATACGTAAGCCTAGTGTTCTCCCCTTTCTAGCATATATCTCCTTTTCCACGTTATAGATATGTAGTAATCTTGCTATCCACTGCTGCATAGTGGGTGGTGCTCTGTCCCGCCATGCAGAGGAAATACACAACCTTAGCACTACCATGGCAACGAACAGGAGGTATTCATACTGTGATTGTATTGTCTCGCTTCCCAATCCTAATAAAATCACATCTGTTGTCAGTTTAACCCTGCAATTTAGTGATCTAAAAAAGAAGGTTTCGATAGCTCCTAGCAGGGCGATCAGGTTAGGACATTCTGCAAAAATATGTGCAATATCCCCGTCTGTACTGTCGCAGTGTGGACATGTGATCCCCTGTGTACCTCCCCACTGTGCTATTCTTGCTCGTGTAGTACAACCTAGAAAGTGTTTTATAGTGTTGGGCTTGTAATGCTGCTGAACATAATATCTCCTGTCCAAGCCGTAGTGATTTTACAAAGAGACCCTTTGGTATCCCTATCTTGTTCTCTCATTTCAATTCAAATTTTTCTATGTCATCCTTTCTATTTTCTATAATTTCCGCATAAATCCTTTTAATCGTACAACCATACCCCTGCTCAAAGAGCTTCAGAATTGTATTATCCTCAAATCCCCGCAATCCTCCTGTTTTACTGACTAGAAAGCTTCTCACTTGAAAATACTTAAAGAAACTCCTAGAAGTGACGCCAAATTCCTGTTGTATTTCTGAAAACTGGCGCACCCCCGTTGATCCTAATAAGTCTCCCACTTTTTTCACTCCCATCCGGTTCCACTCCTTAAAGGTTAAATCCGCGAAAATTTGTTGTGGTAGTGCAGGGTTATTATCTAGTCTAATATATTGATTGTGTCTCTGAAGCTGCAGGGAGAACCTGATAGGAAGTAATGAAATATCACAACACAAATAGTAAAAGGCCATGGCAACATGTGTGGTGCTCATTACAAGTGAGACAGAGTGGAATTGCCTCATGCAAATCAACTTCACCTATTTGCAAGTGGGTCGGCTTTGGTTGTGAAAGAACCAGACCAATTTTTACCATGTGGTAATTCCGCAAAATAACATTGCATAATAGTTTGGCTGCAGCTTGCAATCCTGTCTCATTACTTGTTTTATTTTTTTAATGAGGGATTATACAATGCCCCCGCCAGAAAATGCTTCACCTTGCCCAACACTCCCCTCCTATGTCACTCCCTGATATTGGAACACCCAGAACGTGCAGATCATACAGCAGGTCAAGGTCAATGGTGGAGAATATTCAGGAAGTGAAACAGAGGCAGGATCCGTGTATGTCTCCAAAATAAGGCTTTGTCTCTTGGACCAAGGAACATTTCTCATTCATCTGCCTTCTCTCATCTTGCCAGTTTTTTAAACACCCACATAGCATACCTCCAACCTCAATACATTCAATTTGTCAGAGACCTTGTGCCACTTGGCTGCCTTCTCAGCTTCACTCTGGGTGTGTGGAGACACACAATGCATTCCCTGTAGAAAGCTAATAACACTTTATCTACAGGTTCAGCCTCTTTAGTGATTTTTAATCTCTCTCGAGTAGGTTTACTACAGCCTAGAGGCGGCCGCTGATTTCTTCATCCACAATAACACACAGTACAAAAGGAAGATGGCAAAGCCTTATCTTATTTCTCCACCAAATGCTCATTATGGTTGTAATTTCAGTCTTATGCATCCTCGGCCCCTCGTGTAATTGCAAGCATACATAGAGTTCCAGCAAAGTTAGACAGAAAGCTATGGGCCCGATTCACAAAGGTGAATCGAGAAAGAAGTCTAATGTTATGACTTTCGACATTCACAAAGAACATTTACTACTCATTAAATGCCCTTTGTGAATACCGAAAGTCTAACTTTACGATTTTCTGTATTCACAAAGCGCATTTACGAGTAGTAAATGCCATTTGTGAATATCGAAAGTCGTAAAGTTAGACTTTTGTCTCAGTTTACCTTTGTAAATCAGGCCCTATGTGTGCCCAGAACTCCGATTGTTGAAGAGGGAAGGGACAGCATCAGGCTGCTAACACTTGAGTTTCAATAAAGACCACGGGCATATTATCAAGCACGGCGATAATGGGCTTGATAATATGCCGTAGAGAATTCCAATAGAAGCCCATGTTGACATCAGAAAATGAGCTTCTTTTGGAATTCTCAAGGGCCTATTATCAAACCCATTATGGCCGCTTTAGCTGCAGTTTTCTGCCGCTAAAGTGGCGATAATTTTAACACAATTTCTTGATAATATGCCCCCACTTTTTTTCTAACCCTTCCAGGTCAAATGAGGTCTTTTTTGCGCACAACCACGACTGACATTCTCTTTTTAATAAAAATTTTTGTATTTTACCTTGCTTCTTCAGTCCCTCTTAGTGTTCATCAAGCTTGAAATTAGCAAAGGCTGAATAACCATTTCAGGATAACGTTCTTTGTTGTATTATATTTATGCATGTTCATGTTTGTGATACTGACCTCGTTCTATTAAATATAAACAGCCCCAATCCACCGAAAACAAATTGGGTTTCATAAATCATTCAGGAAAGTGGTTCATTTGAATGTGTAAAAAGGCAATAGTAATATTTTTTATTGGAGTAAAACAGCCTTGATTTAGCAATAAACATGCTTTTTTATTTTTCAAGGCATTCGCTTAAACAATAAACCTATGTTCTTTTCAAAATGCTAATATCCCACTCATTAACTGTTATTTTCAAAGTTACGTGATAGCTGGCAGGTTCATTGCACAAATATGCAATCCTTAAGTATGCAGCTGGCCAAGCATCTGCTGCCACTTCACAATCATTACAAGTCTATTTGTAATAATGTATGCCTGCTAGTCTAAGTTGCAGAACTGTGCAGGAATCTCTTTCATCTCTATCACCAGTTGAATCCGAGTTCCCAGAAAAGGAATCAGAAGAAACCTGAGAATAAATATTTCATAGTTTCTCGTGGCAATGTTTACTAAATATTTGTCAATTTATAGCATAGTTAAGCAATACGTCTTCATTTACGTGCAAATCACATTTTGTGTGTATTTAATAGGTGAAAATAGATGTCCAGCTGCTACTCATTTGGCATATCGTGGATATCCTGGATGCTGCAAGGACCAGTAAAAGTAAAAACTATAATATTACTGTCCATTACTCCAATATCAGAGCATCTTCGGGGATTCATTGGGGGGTTCTGGGCAAGGTGGGCGATCATGAGATGAGAACAGCAGTTACATGTTATACTTGTTGCTTTAGACCTGTGACCAGAAAGCTGCCCAAAATTTGAAAAGTACATGAGTTGCTGGCCAGGAATGCACAGCAGTGTCTGTTACATGCTCCACAATCTGAAAAATGTGGACCGCCAAAGGTGCTGTGGTAGCAAGCGTGGGTGGATTGGCCAGTGGTTGCCAACCTACCAGGCAGCAGAAAGACAGCAGTCTCCAGTTGAAGTCGTGAGCTATGGAGATGCTTGTTTTCAGGCACAGACCAAAAACGTCAAGAGCAAAGACACTGCTACCACCTAGCTCCAAAGGCTCTCTCAAATATCTCCATCCTAACAATTTCAGAATCCTCGTCCTCACACATCACGTAGGTCCTGGAATGGTCCGGAGAGGCATTCCGCCAGAGTCATAAATGAGAAACAATGACCTAACACACCTAACACACCTCCTTTTTTACACAAAATGATTATTTTATTTAGCTTAGTTTATTGGCATGTGTATTTTATTCACAGTAGGTCATGTATAACATCAAACGCATATCAAAGCATTACACGTATTTCACCTGAAATAAAACATCTGCCAGCTTGCAGTTGTAATAATTACAGATAAGTTGGTGTGTATAGTACCCCCCCATGAGCTTTCTCAGTTTTCATGGTACACTTACTAGGTTACAAGCATCACAAAATCCATACACCTGGGCAGGTGTATCTAGAAGCAGTCGAACAGCTCATAAAAGACAGATATCGGTAGTTGCAGTGCCATTTTGTGAACAATTCAACTCATACATGGATTTCAACCTTGGGCATACATTACAGGGTCAACTAGCATGTATTCTCTGATCATGTGTGCATCAAATCAATGTTTGGGGTATGGCTAACTGCGTCCGGCATAAGATCTGTCATATCCCTGGTCTATTAACTACAGACCTTACTTTCATCCTTCTCCTACCCTCACAAAAGCTGATAGGATGGTGGCCCAGTCATCTGCGATTGGTCAGCTCCATAGACCTCTCCTTTACACGTCTCTCAGGGCAGATTCCTCCGCTAGTGCCCAACACTTGACCTTCCTCCAATTTCAATGGGGGGTGGAGTCCCCCAGGCAAACTCCAGTGGCATGGGCCCACCTAAAGAGAACCTGGGCAAATTCCAAAAATCTATCTCTTGTTCCTTTGGCACTCGAAGTGGGGGACAGCCCTAGAAGACACACCTCCAGCCTCAAACTTTCTGTCCAAGCTAATGCTCGCTCCAGATCTGGTGTCACCCCTAACATAAATAGGTTATCTTAGGTCAAGACCAAGTTAGATGTATTAAGTTAGTGTAAAGTCGTTGCATCTAGAACAATTTTTATCAATCATGCCCTGAATTGTGTTGAGCTTGTGTGGAGTAAAGTTTGTGATGTGAAGATAAACTGGGTATAGCAGAATTTAGTGTTACGCGATGCTGTAAGGACATGTTCTAACACTCTGGCCCATTCCTTGTCATTTAGGTCCCTATTAATCACAGCTTACTGCTTCTCTTGAAGAAGCAACTGATTTGTCTGAGTCTGAAGTAGGGCTGACTTGTGTAGCGTCGTGCTACTAAAACGACGGTGCGCACCTTTTATATTTAACAAGCTCTTTATTCTCACGTCTTCACTGTTCCCCGTCCCTACTCTATCTGACCCTTTCCTGTCACCGCTCCTCCTCTTCCTGTGTCCCCTTAACACCCACCAACAACGAGACTGCACACATTATTACATCTCCCCCTTTGTTAACAAAAAGTGATGAAACAAAAGTCTGACTTGGTTATAGTTCTTCGATCAGCAATGTAGGTCGGTGAATAGTTCGTTTGAGCTGCCGGAGAACACCTCCATTGTCAGATCCAGCTTCCGTCTGATGCTCAGGTAGCTGCGCTGCAGAGACAGTTTCAGGCCCTTCTGTAGTCACCCGTTCAGTCACTTTGTTGTGTAGTTCTTCTGTCGCCTTGACAAGACCATCCTTGACTGCAGACGCGCACCTTTGAAAATGCGAGATATCGCATTTCATCTTCTTGTTCTCAGATTCATTGCAGTTTCCACCAAAGCTTCTGGTTTCTCCATTAATTTTCAGGTTCTGGGGAGATCCTAGGTGTCGGTCTGTCTTCCTTTGTGACTCTGTCTCGATTGACGCTCGATCTCTTCCATGAATGGAAATTGTTCTAGTTCTCCTCCGAGCACCCACCTATAGTTCCACTTCCTTTTGTCTTGTCCAGTCGAGGGCAACACTATCCTCTTGTTCAAAATCATGTATACTCGGCAGTAAGTCACTATCTGAAATGGGTATCCTGATTTGGTTCTGAGACTCATTTACTGCCTCTGTTTGTCTCGCCCACTCGTGTTTGGGCCTAGTGAGCCCTTTGACCATCCAGACATGTGCATGTTTCTCTCTCATCCGACGGCGATTCGTCTCTGTCACCACATTTCGCCTTTCTTGCAGGGTGACAGGATAGTCCTTTCCCACCCGGTGAGTAATGTCCCATATATCTGTTTTCCTTCTGTAAGCCCTTTGAGTCAGCCTCGCTGACCCCATCAGGGGTGACGGTACATTGTTCAACTATTGGTGTAGCTGTGACGGCTGACATGACATGTTGTCTGGCGGGGTGATCGAACACTCTGAGTCATTATCAAGGGTGGCTTAAGTGCACGTGCCTCTCCTTCTTTATTGCCTGAGTGGCTTGTCCCGCCTCATGTGGTTTGTGTACTCTTCTTGCTTGTTGGGTGCACGGACGTCAGTGCCACATGTGTGATGTGTCCTACTGCTTTACACCTCCTCAGAGGGTTCTACGAAATTTGATAAGGGGTGGGTTGTTCGAGTGTGTTCGTATACCGATTTCCAGAGATGGCATGACTTATCCACTTGTCTATATTTGATCTTTTCTTTGTAACCGTTGAATAGACCGTCCTCTGTCTCCTTTGTGTGGTCTGGCTCACTGCTTGATGTTTCTCCAGAATAGTTTGTTGAGTGACCTCTCCAAATTGTGTTAGTCAGGCTGTCACAGTTCCGGATTATTTCAGTCTTTCGTTTATTATCATCCACGGCCTGTATTGTTGCCTCGGGGAATTTCATGTCACTTTGCCTCTCACGGTGTCTTGTTTCTGATCTACCTTTGTCCCCCTTCTTTCTGATGTTTTTGATTTCTTGGGCTTTACTCACTACTCCAAGAGATGTATCCTCTCTCCTGTCTTCCTTTCTTGTCTTACGGATGATGTCAGGATCCTCACTCAACCGATACAGAATTTAAACTAGCCGAAGACGCTCAGCAGTGGGTAAGATGAGGAGACAGTCAGCTTCCGGTCCTTCAATGACATGTATGTGGGCCGGCACAGATATGGTTTTGTGCTTGAGCGTGGTTGCAAATTTTCCCAGTCATGGGAGAGGTTTCCTCGACATCCACGTGTACACCCTGACATGTGCTGGGCTCAGGAAGGGTGGCGGCTGCATTTTGTTGAACTCGGTTACAGGGATATAATTCAGTGAGGCCCCACTGTCCAGTACAAACTTGGTTGCATGGGTTCCCACACGTATGTCCGGTCTGGGGTATTTTTTCAATTGATCCGGATCAGCTACCATATTGACATATTCATCAGTGTACAGCGATGCTGAAGATGCTGACCTGGATTCTCTGGATGGAGATCTTCTCATCCATTGTGACTTGCGAGACTCTCTGCTAGAGTGTGAGGAGGCAGATGATGACTCTGGCCGATCTTGAATTGCCTTTGCATTATGTCGCTTTATGACGGGGCGCGAGGATCTTGTTGTCTCTTTCGTTCTGTCTTTACGATACTCCCCACAAACGATCTCAAAGTGATTTTCTCTTCCGCACTTACGGCACTGCTGCCCAAGCGCCGGACACGCATCTGTGTGTGGAAAATCATATCAACACCGGTAGCACATCAGGGGCCGGTCTCGTATCTTGTCTCCACGGCCAGACTCATGGTTTCTGCGTCCAGCATAGCGTTGGCGGGAAGAGGGTCTGGAAGTCCGCCATCGATCTCGCAAGTATTTGTGAGTGGTATCGCTTTGAAGACGGTAGGCTTGCTCTCGCCTCTCAACACGTCCTGCCTCCATTTTCTTGGCATGCTCCTCTGCTTGATCATATACCCGGGTCATATCTTCTGAGGGTGTCCGATTGGCAACCTTCAATTATTCGCAATCTTATGGCATCCTCCGTGGAAAACGTATCAAACTCACAATACTGAGACAGTCGTTGTAGTCTCATTATAAACGTACTTATCAATTCCTCCTTTTCTTGACGGGCTTGGTGAAACATGTACCTTTCATAATCCACATTACTTTTATGTAAAAACGTTTTATTTAAAGCATCTCGCACCTTGACATATGATCCTGTTTCTGTAGTCGGCAGTTCCTTGATTAACTTACTGACTTCTTTCCCAACCAGATTGCGTAATGCAATTAACTTTTCTTCTTCATCCGTGACTTTTGATCCTTTCATAAAATCCTCAAAGTCCTCGAACCACCCCTACCATCTGAGGCCCATGCCTCCTCCAGCTATCAGGGCCAGTGGTTCTGGGGGGCGCAGATATGAGACACCGGTTGTGTTTGGCGTGGTCGCCACTGTGCCCGCAGCGTTCCAGCGCGGTGACGTCAACATCTTTGATTTATGTCTTGGTCCCTCTGCCTTTGCTCGTGCTTCTTTACCTTGTTGTTATCACTGTCTTATTTCATCACTTGCATTTGCTTGTGTTTGTTTGTGTCACTCATGTATTCACTTGTGCTTGCTTTCTTATTTCGCCTCTTGTGTTTGCATGTGCTTGTTTCCTTTTTCTGTTGCCTTTGCTTGTGCTTGTCTTCTATTTCTCCTTTGCATTTGCTTGTTCTTGTTTTCTTTTGCTGTTGCCTTTGCTTGTGCTTGTTTTCTCTCTTGCATTTGCATGTGCTTATTTTCTTTTGCTGTTGTATTTGCTTGAGCTTGCTGCTAAATTGTCTGTTGCCTGACTTCAAAATGGCCGCCCTATGCTTTTAATGGGGACTGGAACTCACCGCCTGACTTAAAAATGGCCGCCGCAATGGAAATCTCGTTTCCCACGAGATTTTGGGCTCATTCACTCCTTCAGGCTCATGCTTCAACCGGCACTCACCGGCAGCCGGTCCCCGCAGCAAGCAGCACCTCCACACGCTCCTTGGACCTCAGAGCGGCAGGTAAGATCGGAGTGGGCTCCTGATCTTCGTTCCTTCAGCCACCCTCTACGACCTCACGCATCCGGGGTGGGCACACGGTCCCAGCGCTCGACTGCGCGATTCCGACTGCGCTTCACCAACTGGGCTTCACCCGCCTGGGTTCCACGCGACCAGATGATCGTGAAGCAGCGGGCGCTTACCGCTGGCCATACACTCTTGGCGGTGGTCTCCTGCACAGCACACGTGTCGCGATGGCGACTTCCACGGCGTGCTGTCTGGAACGGGTCGCTCGTCGTCAGGGTTCAGGGGGTGACAGACTGCACCATCCACCATCGTCGCCAGCTGTAGCGTCGTGCTACTAATAACGACGCTGCACACCTTTTATATTTAACAAGCTTTTTATTCTCACGTCTTCACTGTTCCTCGTCCCTACTCTATCTGACCCTTTCCTGTCGCCGCTCCTCCTCTTCCTGTGTTCCCTTAACTCCACCCACCAACAACTAGACTGCACTCATTTTTACAACTTGTAAAGACAGGAGACTAACTTATGACCACCCTCAAGAGTGAGGACGATTTACATCACTTTTTGGTTCGATGGTTCGGCCTGCCCCGCCTGCCACAACGTAAGTATTTCCCGGATTATTTTTGCATACATCTGTAATTGTGAGGTGGGTACCAGGCGTGTGTCGGTAATACCTCTAAAAATCTCACTCTGTCATTATTAAAACAATTGTTGACCCTAAGCAGGTCTGCAGTGGTAAATGCAGAAATGCTCAGTGTCATAAGAAACCTACCTGAAGACATGGGGAGGCCTACGAATGGGATGGCTGGGGCATGGAGTTGGGATCATCCTGCAAGCTTAGTGGATTTTCTTCAGCTGTGCATGGCCATTCATAATAATTTAGGGAGAGACGTTGTGCCAATAGGAGGGAGACTAGTGCCCTTTCTCTTTGCAAAGTATTTTAACATCCCAGTTCTTCCCGGTAAAGGCCAGTGAGCCACCTGGCCAATCCATGTCTCTGGGTGATAGCATGAGATATTTGGAAGTTCAGAACTCCTAAGCTGTGCTCTCTCTTTGGGCATTGAAGAATGTGTAATGAGTTCCTAAACCTGCCCCATCCCATAGTTCATGTCTCATAGTGTCTAGAGTCAGGAACCAGGATCTGAGTATCCAGAGTGGGAGGTTCACCAAAAGGTATAGTACTCTAGGCAATGTGATCATAGGTAGGGTCCGTTTCCCAAACCTCCTTGTACAGCTCTGTATACGCCTTATCTTTTATGTGCAGAGTCTCAGCACTCATAAACGTACTATTAAAATGCAGTTTTGTGAATACTGAATTTGCGTATACTTACACAAACGTGTAAGTGTACATTTGTGAATCAGGCCCACAAAACTAATCATGTCAATGAGAAAGTTGCATCTGTTGTTGAAGGAAGAAGACCGTTCAGTTTTCAAAAGGCAAACAGTTCATCAGCCCCCAAACTACTACATTATGTAATTAATTTGTTACCTTTTGAAATGTAAATTAGGGAAGACCCACACAGTTCCAAAATAGGTATAGTTAGGAAAAGAAAAATGATACTGTGAAGAAAGGCATGGTGCATCTGCATTGATCTGCATTGATCTGGCATAGTCCATCTTGGGTACAGAGCTGAACCGCAAAGCTAAAGTGCTATGGAACATTGTTCTTACAGAACAGATGGCCTGTGGAATACAGAAATAACATGCCAATATTGGAGAGTTGAGAAAAGCGTCTTGGCGCATCAGGAGCAATAGGCAGAAGCATAGGCTGGTGCAGTGGTGTGCCATTAATTACATGAGAATAACCAATCGCACACCACCAATCCCGGACATCGAGCTGCCTGTACCCAGCTGACAATACCAACATTTTTTTTGAAGTGGTGGTGAAGATGTTGGTTGCTTCTGCAGAGACTTAGAGCAACAGCACTGCCCTCCCTGGAGATTGAAGACTGTACTTCAGAACCTACAGCCAGATTCATCAAGCCGAAATCGGCTCGCAAAGGGGCAGATTCTGAGAATCTGGGGGCATATTATCAAGGGGGTTTATCTCCGCTTTTTTGGCTTTAAAAGCCAAGAAAGCGGAGATAAAATTATCTCCCTATCACCTAGCTGTCGCTAACACCAGTTAGCGACAGCTAGTAGGAGATAGCGACCATCTTGGGCCCCACTTTGCATGTCAGTGATATTTATCACTAATGACATGCAAAGTGGGTGTGCCAAGATGTTAGGGACTGAAAACAGTCGCTAACATCGCTATCTCCTATTACCAACTTTTGGAGATATTCGCGCTAAGCGCGAATATCTCCAAAAGCTAATACCTGCCCTGAGCAGTTCCTAGCCATGTTATCCAATGGGAGGTGGATAACATGGCTGAGAGCATTAGCTCGGTAATGCATGAATATCGCGGACTTTTCAGCGATATTCATTCATTTGCGGCGATTTTTATCGCATTTGCGATAAACCTTGGTAATACCAAGGTTTATTTGCGGTAAAAATCGCTCCAGCTCAGCGGTAAATGTTTGTCTCTAACCAAGCAATAGCGATAATTATCGCTATTGCTTGGTAATATGCCCCCTGGCCCTTTGCAAGCGCTACTTTTGCATTTAAGTCATCATCCCAAATGCAAAAATCGCAGGGGCATATTATCAAGGGGGTTTATCTCTGCTTTTTTGGCTTTAAAAGCCAAGAAAGCGGAGATAAAATTATCTCCCTATTACCTAGCTGTCGCTAACACCAGTTAGCGACAGCTAGTAGGAGATAGCGACCATCTTGGGCCCCACTTTGCATATCAGTGATATTTTTCACTAATGATATTCAAAAAGTGGGCGTGCCAAGATGTTAGCAACTGGAAACAGTCGCTAACATCGCTATCTCCTATTACCAACTTTTTGAGATATTCGCGCTAAGCGCGAATATCTCCAAAAGCTAACACCTGCCCTGAGCAGTTGTTAGCCATGTTATCCAAGGGGGGTGGATAACATGGCTAAGAGCATTAGCTCGGTAATGCATGAATATCGCTGACTTTTCAGCGATATTCATGCATTGCGGCCGATTTTTATCGCATTTGCGATAAACCTTGGTAATACCAAGGTTTATCTGCGATAAAAATCGCCGCAGCTCAGCGGTAAATTTTTGTCTCTAACCTAGCAATAGCGATAATTATCGCTATTGCTTGGTAATATGCCCCGCAATTCTAAAAATCGCTAAATTGTAAATAATTGCATTTAAGGAATCTCAATTTGAGATTCCTTAAATGCAATTCATAAACCATTTTAAAATTGCGAATTCGCAATCTGGGGCCGCTATTTACTATTTATTATTGTAGTCTAACTACGTGCAAAATAGTGAAAACTTAGAAAAATGCACTTTAGTGCATTTTTCTAAGTTGTATGTTACACACACACATGTCATATTGACATGTGTGTACACAACACCAGTGTACATTACCATTTCAGGGGTGCTACAGGGTGTCCTTTGGACACCTTGGCACCCTTGAAATCGCTTCCTTATTTGCGATTCGCTATTTCGAAACTAGCGAATCGCAAATAAGGAAGCTGTAGAAATCCCAATAAATATTGCGATTTCTACATGAATCCCTATTTGCGAGTCTTTAATAGCGAGTCCTTAAAAATCGCTATTAAGGACTCGCAAAACATGACAATGATGAATCTGGGGGTTAATCCCTGGAGTTGAATGTGCAGTTGTTTTTCTTATCACTTGCTTTGTAAACTAAGGCGTCCATTTCTGTAAAAGGGATGAAATGGCTCAGGTGTGGTCTTTCAAAGGCACAATCTCATTTTGCAGGCTTTGATTAGTCTTTGAGGATTACGCTTTTCACCAAAGAAATGGCTTCATTGACACTGGAGAACATTAGTTCCAAATGTTTCAAATGATCTTGTAGCTGATGCAAAAATAGGATAGCTTGGCTCTTGGTACTTTCCTCCTTGCTGGCTTTCAGTGTTGCAATCTCAAAAGGAAGTAGCATTTGTATGAGGCAGTCTAGCCCCCATTTGTCCACCTCCATTTTAATGGCTTTTGGCAGTTAAATCCTATTTCCTTTGAATTACATAATCGTTGATAGACTTTTAGTGCTCAAACAGGCATTGGAGCATGTAATATGTTGTGTTCCTGTGTGTTGGCACTTCCGGTACAGGGCTTTTACCAGTAGTTTATAGCCAGGCTGAATGATCTTCAGCTACTTCTGGCTTTAAATGAATGATTGAAATTAGTGTGTATTCTTTGGAATATGACCAATATGTTGCTGATTTTGTCGTCTTTTTTGAGAAAGTGCTGTACATTTAGGCTGCAGCACATGACTGAAAGATCCACTATTAGCCACAGCTGTAACTATATTACTGCTGTTGTCAGTAGCAACAATTCCAATTGTGAGACCTCTAAGTTTAAGCCAATCGTAGACGTTGGTATTAAACTTGTTTAAGATGTTGGCATCTGTATGCAATTTCTCCATGGTGAATATCGCAACTGTTGCATGCAGCAAAAAGCTCAGGAAAGTACCATCAGCAGCCAGTCTTTGATTAAAACCTGGAAAGAGATCCAGTTGCAGTGATGCACATCTAATCCGTTGCTTGTCGTGAGGTGTATGTACTGAACAGCGCTCTGCTCTATGGAATTGCAAACCAATTTCAGCACTTCATGATGCTGCACATGCACAGCAACTGTGGCAAAATTAATCCGGCTGGGAACCTTTCATTTAGGGGAGATGGACTCCTCAAATTCCAGAACCCCGCCCCTTCCACAAAGGAAACATGGGAGGTCAAAGTTAATATTTTAGCCAGCTTGCCACTGTAAAAATATTTTTTTTTATTGGTTTTAGTGGTCCAGCAGCTCCTTTATAAAAATAGTGTTAATAGTAGGCTTTTTTGTATTTGTGCTACTTCCACAAGTGACCTATAGAAACCATCAGCAGTTAGTCTGTTTGGGTCCTTGGTCTGTAAATCGCTGTACCCACTCTGCCTTGTGCTAGGCAGAGGTGTCTGTGGGTGAGGATTGTACATTATGGAGGAGACTCACAGGGCTGTTTGTGTAATGCAGCTGTTGACATCATATTTTCCTCCTCAAAATGTTCTCCTATCACCTCAGCTGCTACTACTCTCTCACCACCAGTAGCAATGCTTTTTAGGTGCCCTTCTGCCTTGATTGCGTCTTGTTTTTAACTGGGACAGTTTGCCTCTTATACAGTGGTGGCCACTTGGATTATCACAACAAACTTTGCTGTGGCAAATGAAGCATATTGTGATGTTATCCTCATGATGGCTAAGCGGAAAGAAATCCCAAACTGGGGAGGAGGCTCCATGTTTCTTGGGTATTGAAAATATTGAAACTTATGGTGTTGGAAGAAACAGATGCTTCTGAACAGGTTGAATAGAGCACTCTTGCAAAGTTTCAGGAACCTTCTTTTTTCACTGTCTCCCAATTCCTGGATAATAGGGTGTGGGACCTAAAAATGGGTTGGAGTACTCTTTCTTTTGCTTCTTGGATTCTCGGAAGCTGATGGAGCAGTTTTTCTTAAACCAGGAGGCAGGGTCCTATTTGACTCATGGGAAAAGGGTAAGAGGGACCCCTGTAGTCACACTTGCCTCATGGTGCACAGTGCCTTGAGGGAAGCGTTACTACAAGGGTCCTTCTTACCTTCTTCCCATGGGTAAATTAGAACCCTGCCTCGGGGTTTAAGAAAAACCGTCTTAGCTAAAACATGTCGCCCTACACAGTAATAACATCTAACCGGAAGGGGTAATATAGGCGCCCTAGTTTTTTCATCCTGGTGAATGCCACGGACCTTTTGGGCAAGTATGGCAGAAACATGGTGACAACAATAGCGGTGATGGGGTACTAGTTCCCCCAATCCCCACTTTTTTGTTTTTAATACCAAGTAAATACCTTGCAAATTAATGTATTTCAGTTTTTGCATTGGTTTTAAGAATAACTTTCTCACTGGCCCCCACTTAGATTTATGAGTGCCTCCCTATCTCCGCGTGCAGGCCAGCTTTCTACCAAATGCAGTTTCTAGTGAGCGAGGACTGCCAATGATGAAACATTAAATAAATACATTAGATAATTGCTGGTACCCTTACAGGGCCCATGGGTACCCTATGGCAGGTAGGAGGGATGCAGGTAAAAAAAATTAATACATACATCAAATAATTGCTTGTGCCCCTCCAGGGCCCAGGGCCTATCGGGACTCGTTAGGATGCAGAGGAGGTAGGCGGAAATAAAAAAAATACATTAAATAATTACTTGTGCCCTTCCAAAGCCCATGGGGATTCTATGGAAGGGAGGGTGCCAGGTACAAATAGAATAAATGGTTTAAAAAAACACTGGTGCCACTCCAGGTCCAATGGGGACTCAACTAAGAGGTAGGAGGAGGCAGGCAGAAATCAGATAAATAAATGAAATAGTTGCTGGTGGCAGAAAATAAAGGCAAATTGTTGGCCTATGACAAATACAGCATACACTGACTACACAAAATGGCCATCGCCGATGGTCACCAAAGAAAGAGGCAACGAGAACAAGGAACACATGTCAGTCTATAACAAACAGATTATCTACACCAAAAGACCACAGCTGCATGGCCAGCAAAGAAAGAATGCAGAGAACAGAGAAGACAGTTGTCCTGTCCTGGCTGGAGCCTCCCCCTCCTGCCCCTAAAATAACATTGTGTACCTCTGCAGACAAAGGATTGAAAAGATAATATTTACCTAATATGTCTGGGCCCATGCATGTAGCGGCCTTCTACTCAACAACATTAAATCAGCAATGTCAACATTTTAAATTATTTATTAATGTATAAGTTAAGAAGCATGTTTATTGAAAGAACTTAAAGTAGAAATGCATAGTAGACTGCATAGTAGAGTGAAGCAATAAATAGCTAAAGCGGCGATAATTTTATCGCCCTATTACCTAGCTGTCGTTAACACAAGTTAGCGACAGCTAGTAGGAGATAGCGACCATCTAGGGCCCCGATTTGCATGTCAGCGACAATTATCGCTAATGACATGCAAAGTGGGCGTGCCAAGATGTTAGCGACTGGAAACAGTTGCTAATATCGCTCGCTCCAATTACCAACAAAGGCTTACTTTTGGAAATATTTGCGCTAAGCGCGAATATCTCCAAAAGCTAACGCCTGCCCAGAGCAGTTCTTAGCCATGTTATCCAATGGAAGGTGGATAACATGGCTAAGAGCATTGTCATGATAATGCATGAATATCGCTGAATTTTCAGCGATATACATGCATTTTGCATGATTTTTACAGCTTTTGAGATAAACCTTGTTAATAGCAAGGTATCTCAGCAGTAAAAATCGTCGAAGAGTGGCGATAGAATTATTGCAGCTAACCCTGCTTAGCGATAATTATCGCTATTGCATGGTAATATGCCCCTATATCTTTTGATATAAAAACAATTGGCCTAGAGTTCAGTTTTTGAGTGTGTGAAACCTTTTGCTGACTGAGTGGGTAAAAAAAATGCTTTACACTGTCCTCTGATACTACCACTTTGGAGAGTAAGGTTATATCTAAATTTAACCTCTGTCATAACTCTGGCGACTGGGGACACACTGTACCTTACTTTGGTCCAGTATATATAGAGCCACTTTCTTACAAATAGGCATTCTAGAATTTTGTTTGATGATATCTGCTTCATTTCTGAGATCTATTTTGGCATTATTTATTCGAAAGATGGTCCCTTCAAACTACATGTTCAAAAAAAATATGACAATTCTATATTAAATTTAAAATAAGCTAATCATGATTCTGTGGCAGAGTGCTTCATGAACAGACATGACTTTAGACTGTTACAAATGTAACTAACACTTTGATGATGTTTTAAACACGTGCGATCCTAATTCGAACAATAAATATTTGAGATTGTTAGTAATTGCATTGCTGGGTTTCTGGGCAAAAGATATGGTGAATCGATTCCTAAAAACTGCAAATATGCACATGTCACCCAGCCTTGCCTACTGGAAGTTGAAGTAATAATTGAATTTGAAAGCACTTTGACAGAGGGATACAATCTGTTATTTTTGAGTAGTCTACACACTGCAAATGAACATATTAGATGTTAAATGCAAGGGGTGCTTGGATTTTAAATATATATTATTTAATTTAAATTAATTCCTAATTTTGATAAAGAGTACCTGAACTGTGCAACATTTCTTCCCTTTAAAAACAATGGTCCACTCTTCAATTAAGATTTTTGTTCAGCGTGCAAACATTTGTATATTACACACTAAAAGATGAATAGTTTTAATATGCATAAGCGCTAACTTATTTAGAAATATAATCTTCACCAGACGCCTTGAGCACACTTAGCTCTCATAGTGTAATGTAAGAGACTTTAGAGTGTGGTTATTTGTCTTAAAAGTATCATATATATTGTCACTGTACTAGTAAAACAGAATTACGACTTCCAGAAATTGTTATTTTTCCTGTGGTAATGCATAGGGATATGTAAAAGGGTGACCAATCATGGCAAAGAAGAGAGCACCTTGGAGCATTCAACATATATACACTCTGACGATTGATGTTATAGCCAGACTGAAACAGCATTCTATTATTTTAAACATAAGGAAAACTATATTATGCTGAATGTTTTTCCTTTGTATCCAAAAGCGGCTAATAGGAGACGCACACCAGTGTGAGTTATAGTCAAATGTCCATATAGTTGGGTGGTGCCCGTGGAGTAACACCCCCTGTACTTGGGGTTGAGCAATACAATGAGTTTTACTGTTTCCCTCGAGAACAGTCTCCCTCCAGAGCACTCGAAAAAGTAATGTTCATGAATTCGTTCGAAAAAAGTAATCAAGGTTCTCTTGTATAGTTGAATTAATTCTTTTTATTTTTGTTTCATCACGTGATAGCTTTCATAATGTTCAAGCTAATGGCCCGGTGGCCAAATGCATTTTGGGCTTTGCCCTTCCTCAGGGGCCGTGTGTATTTCTGAAAGTTACCAAGTACAATATCTAATGAAATGTTCATTCACATTTCATATTGTGTACAAGTTAATTAAATTTAAAGCATTTGTGATCTTGCATAAGGGACATAGGGGGAGATTCCAGTGTGAGTCATGAAATATAACACATTTATCATCATGCATATCAAAGGGTGAAAAATGTGACTGTGTGACATCGAAAGTAACACATTTCGTGAAATAAATGTGTCCGTGAGGGTACCAATCGTGAAACGATGGAGATTGTAATGTGAGCGCGTGGTGTGCCGGTTCTATCCAAAAATACGCGCTATGACGGTGAATAATCATGCAATGACTAGTAGGACGGCGTTTCAAACCTGATAAAAAACTTAAATCAGATTCGTTCAGCAAGTGAGTATGAGCCTGTAAAAAAGAAATGGACCTGATCAATTTAGCGAATTAACGCGGTAGCATGTTCGCTGTTATGTGCCAATGGACTAACATAGTCCAGTCTCAATAAACGTAGCTTACCGGGTACTAATGGCCTGTGGTGTTCCGCGCTCGTGAATTCAAAAGTGTTTGAGATTCTGACGTGGTTGGTATGCTGAATGCTGTGCGCTAAATGGGTGTGCCGGGTCATGTGATGCGTCAAATGTTTTCTGTGCTCTGTTTGGCTAAAAGCTGGTCATGTGTGGTCGCGAATGTTCTTGAACAAAATATTCTCTCAAGATGTATTTAATCCGAGCGATAAGTTAGTGATAATAATGAAATGAGAACAATATAGTGCGCCTCTTATGAACTGTGAAAAAAGTGTGAAAAAAGTGTCTTGTCCTAAATAGATTGTGCGACATGATCACGTGTCATCGCAATGTTGTGAAAGTTTTGAAGCTTTATGTGTATAGGAAAACGGACAGTGGGACTGAAGGTGATAAGGGTGATAACGATATGTGTATGCGTGGTGAATATGAACGTGTATATTACTGCTTAGTTTCTAGATGCTCACAAAGGAATGTTCAAAGAACGATAAACAAATAATGAATAAACTTTATACAGTGAACTTAGTGTTCATACTCAACACGTATTAGATCTTACTACTGAGTCAATACAGTTTGTTTATAAATGACAGCTGAATTCCAGCCGTTCATTCAATCCTCTTGGCACGGTCGATGAAAGTCTGTGTATCCAATAAAGTTCTCTACTCAGAAGGTGTTGGTCATTGTCTATTCCTGGCAATATGGGTACCTTTTCAAGAATGCAAAATGTTAACTGACTTGGATTGTGTTGATGTTCATTGAAGTGTACTGCGACTGAAGATTTTGCAGATTTTAATCTGATCTTACTTCGATGCTCTGTTAAACGAGTTTTAATTTTCCTTGATGTTTTACCCACATATGGGAGTCCGCATGGGCATTTCAACATGTAAATCAAATTGGTACTGTCACAAGTACCATTTACTTGTAATTTGATTTTCATTCCACTTGATGGGTGATTGATTTCATTTCCCTTGATGATTGAATTGCAATTCCCGCAGTTATGGCATGGTAGAGTGCCTTTGTATGTTTTTGAAGATGAAGTAAATTTTTGTTTCAACATTTCTTTGAGATTTCTGGTTCTTTCATATGCAAACTGTGGATTTGGTTTAAAGATGCCGTGGAATTCCTCTTCTAAAGCTAGTAACGGCCAATGTTTTAAGATGATTCTTTTGATGTTGTGGCTTCTTGTGGAGTATTTAGAGATGAACACTGATCTCCGCTCTTCCCTTGTGCTTGCTGGCGTTAGTAGTTGTTGTATGTTCATAGTTTCTATTCTATCCACAGCGTGTTTCAGCGTGGTTTCCGGATATCCTCGATCTTTAAATCTTTTGATGATGTTTTCTTTTTGTTGTTCATACATTTCCTGAGAGGAGGCGATTCGTTTTACTCGGATTAATTGAGAAAAATGGAAGATGATTTTTCAACGTGGGTTGATGAAAGCTCTGATGGTGTAATAAATTGTTCCTGTCTGTGGATTTTTGAAATACTGTAGTGTGTAGTTTGTCGAAATCCTTCATGACCAACACGTCCAAAAATGACAATTGACTTTCATTGATGTTGTATGTGAATTGGATGCGTTCGTTAATGATATTGAGATCCTGAATGGCTGACAATAGTTGGCTGGTGGATCCATTCCAAAGAATGAAGATGTCGTCAATGTATCGTTTGATAATATGAGATGATCTTGCCAAATTCGTTTAGATAGTATATGCTGAGTTTCAAAGTAGTGCATGAAAATGTTGGCATACGCCGGTGCCGCACAATTTCCCATCGATGTGCCTGTACATTGAGCAAAAAATTGATCTTCCCACTGGAAGTAACTGTGGAATAACGTGAAGTGCATTAATTCCATGATTAGTAATTTGAGGTCGTCCTCCTTTTCACAGTTGAGTAGAATGTTATCCAACGCAATCAACCCCAAATCATGAGGGATTGAAGTGTATAATGCTTTCACATCATTGCTGGTTAAAATCATGTTGGATGTGAATGATGTCTTGTGATCTTCCAGTATATTCAAAAAGTGGGTGGTGTCTTTTATGTAAGTAGGGATTTTTTGTACAAGTGGTTGAAGGTGTTTATCGATAAACTTTCCAACAGGTTCATGAATGGAATTGACTGTAGAAACGATCGGACGAAATGGAGGGACTTTAGGATGTTTGGGTAATATTCGGAATCATGTAGATGTATGGTATGGATGGGTTTTGTTTGATGAGATATTCCTTTTCCTTATTGCCAATGGTTCCAGTGTCAATTGCTTTGTTGAGAATTGTTGTGAGAATTTTTGTGTATTCTTTCGTGGGATCACCCGTCAATTTCATATACGTGTTGGGGTCGTTGATATGTTCACAAACATTTCTGTTGTAGAAATTGGTATCCATGATTATGAGAGCGCCTCCCTTATCTGCCTGTTGTATCGTGATGTCATTATTTTCTGCCAAAGTTTGGATGGCCTGCCTCTCTTTTTGTGTAAAATTGGTCGTTTTGGTTCTGGGAGCTTTAAAGATCTTGACGATGTCTTGGTTCACAACTTTTTCAAAGGCGTCAAGCACTTTGTGAATTACGGGAGGTACGAATCGGCTGGGATTCCTAAGACCCAAGAGTTTGTCTGGTTCTGTGTCTCTTCCTGTAATTGGTATTTCGACAACATTGGTAAAGAAATGTCTTAGGCGCAAACTTCTTAAGAATTTGTAAACGCAAATCTGTGTTTCTAGTATGTTGGAGTGGTAAGTTGGGATGAAGGATGTACCCTTTTGTAAAGTTTGTAATTGAAAATTAGAGATGTTGTGGCTTGAGATGTTGATAACTAGATTCTGTGACTCCGGGTATTCTGTGATACACTCTCTGTGGAGTGACCTCTTCCTGCTTCTGATTCTCCCCCTCCTGGTTCTTTTTGGCGTCCATGGCCTCTCTCTAAAAAAGGAGTTGAAGCGGTTGAGGCAATTGAAGTTTGTTGACGACTGTTTTCTGCTGTTTGGGTTTCATCCCGAGATTTTTGGGCATTTCTTGAGGTCGTAGGGCCTCTCCTATTTGATTGTGAATCGTCTGATGCTGTTTCATCTGATGATTTATATTGTGGCTTTTGTTGATGCCTGCGGGCGTAAATGTCTGCCCAATTGTAAACTTCTCCTGTTCGGTAATCTATAGTGTCCCTCTTGAATTTCCTGATTTTACAGTCACTTATCTCTTTAGTGTAAATATCCAATTGTGCATTAATATCCTTCAATACTTGATCCCATTCTTCCTTTGATAGCATAGAGTTTAATTTGTCTTTTAGTTGTGCTGTTTCTGTATTCAAATCCTCAATTAGTTTGGCTAGTTCTTCAATTATTTATAATATCAGGTCAAGCAAACATTTGTTGAGAATTGCAAACCATTTTTCTGTAAATCGTGCGTTGTTTTTGCACAAGGTAGATTTTAATGATATCCGTAGGCCCCGTGGAATCCGCTGTGCTTTATGATATTTTATTAGGGTACTCGCGTGGAGTCGTTGATTGATAATACGTTTATACATGTATATGAGTTATTTAATATTTTCCTGGGTTGAGCCTGTACTTGTACTTGGACTTTCTTCCTCTTGTATTAGTGAATAAATTCGCTTGGAGTCTTCCTCTGTGAACGCCAGAGTTTCAGCTCTTTGATCAGTAGAATGTAGCATATCTTCAAATTGCATGATCAGTTGGGTGCTGTGTCCTCTATAGTGCAGTAGAAGTTACTATTGTATCCAAAAGCGGCTAGTAGGAGACGCACACCAGTGTGAGTTATAGTCAAATGTCTATATAGTTGGGTGATGCCCGTGGAGTAACACCCCCTGTACTTGGGGTTGAGCAATACAATGAGTTGTACTGTTTCCCTCGAGAACAGTCTCCCTCCTGAGCAATCGAAAAAGTAATGTTCATGAATTTGTTCGAAAAAAGTAATCAAGGTTCTCTTGTATAGTTGAATTAATTATTTATATTTTTGATTTATCACGTGATAGCTTTCATAATGTTCTAGCTAATGGCCCGGTGGCCCAATGCATTTCGGGCTTTGCCCTTCCTCAGGGGCCGTGTGTTTCTGAAAGTAACCAAGTACAATATCAAATGAAATGTTCATTCACGTTTCATATTGTGTACAAGTTAATTAAAATTGAAGCATTTGTGATCATGCATAAGGGACATAGGGGGAGATTCCAGTGTGAGTCATGAAATATTACACATTTATCATCATGCATAACAAAGGGTGAAAAATGTGACTGTGTGACATTGAAAGTAACACATTTCGTGAAATAAATGTTTCCTTGAAATACTTGAGTGATTCCATTTCGGTCCTGAACCATTTAAAATGTATTACCTCTCTATTTTTACCAAACAAAACAGCGTTAGCAATACTAATTCATTTACAAAAATATGCAGTTTTGCTCAGATATTTTTTTGTGCCTGTTCTGTGACATCTGAGGAATTACAAACCCTTGTAAACAAATAAATGGTATAGTTAGTGCAGACAAGTTCCACCAAGAACCAAAGAAAAACAAAGATATGCAGGAAAATGTAAATCTTTGTTTAGTCCCACTTGATGATTAGCAAACTACAATGGAGAACATGAAAATGTCATGAGGGCCCAAACACGATGGGTAATGCTTTTATATGACTTCTCCAACACAAATTGTAGGATTCCCTGGAGGATCTGACTATGGTGGTCCAATAAAAAAACATATATTTCCTTATTTAGGAGCTACTAGATATTGTGTGGAGCAGAATCTTCTGCAGAATTCCTTTGCACATTTATAAGTGGACTTGTGTTTCAACTCCGCAGAAGCACCAGACCTGTTTGTTTTTCCATCCAGATAAAACTCGCTTTGGGGAACAAGTGCACTGCCATCTGGATCCATTTACCACCTCCTGCCTTGAACATTGGCCAAGACACGGGCAGCATGCGATGCTCTTCATGCCAGGAGATGTCTTTCCCTTCCCACCACCAGCTTCCACGTCTGCCTCCAAGCTACACACAGGTGCCTTCAAAGACATTCACTACCTATTCAGAGTGTGGTAAATGTTTGCGTGCAACCATGTGGGATTGAAAATTCCATACCAAATACTCCTTGGTAAGACGACACTCAGTGCTTTTATTCCCCTTTAAGTTGGGGTCTAACTTTTAAATGCAGGAATTTCATGCAGAGATTCCATCCAGTATCATGGATTCAGGTCAAGAGGGGTCTATACATAGAAGTTGTAATTTCTTGTAATTGGAGCTTTTGTCAATTGACCAGAGGGGTAAATTGTAAAGTACTAGTGGGTCATATATTATTAGACCCATTATGTATGGTAAGGTTGCTAGTGAGCAGATGACTGTCAAGACAAGCACAATGTAAAAGAAATATCTAGTGCAAAGGGACAAGCGAAAAGGCACTTTTAGTATGTTTAGGAAATCAGATGATTTTGTATGGAGATTGTCACTGTCACAAAAAAGGAAAATATTAAAAATACATGCTTTGTTTTATGTTGGTACAGTGAAATGATGTACCGATTCTACAGGGCACTTCATTAACTTAATCTTTCTGTAGAAGACCTCATCCTTTTGAGAGTGGGCAAGAGTGGATTGGCTTTGAATCAAATACGATTTATATTTATAGAGCTCTTGTTTAGGAAAACCAAAACGCTAACTAAACTTAAATTATTGTGTTATGTTCTACACAGTAGAATCCTTGGTGTACATATGTTGAGTTCTGCTTAGTTTTACAGTGTTACTAAGCTACACAATTTGATTTTAATATTTTCCTACTGAAGGTGTGACTAGATGGTAAAAATGTATGTGTGTACATGAGCATGTGTCTGTATGAGTGTATGTTTGGTGTGTGTGATTGTGTGTTTGTGTGTGTTGTAGAAATCTTTGTGGCTTGTGATGAAGACAAAATAGAACCAGATTTGTGCACCAGTCTTTATACTCAAGAATTTAGTGTAATGTAGAGGGTATAGGGTAATAGAGGGAAGAGAAGATATGTCATATATGTAATTTTATTACTCTAAAGGTTAAAATAGCTTTCTGTTGTGCTAAAAGATGGTAACAGATGGGACATATTAGGAAACATGTTTACTAGTAGTAGGTGTTCTAGGTACAAATAACATTACCAAATGTCAGGAAGCATGTACATTACACCAAAAGGCCTGCTAAGTAATATACATTAGGCTTATTCATCTAGTAATGATGTACTACTCCTGAATTTTAGAAGTCAGGCAGTAGAAAGTCAACAATGCTCATAGAATTCATATATCTATGCTATTTGTTTTTGTGAGAATTTAATTTTTCCTTACATTCAAAGAAGATTCCTTCTTGTACTTTTGGTATCCATCCAAAAATATCAGGTGTTCCTTTTAATAGTGACACTTTAAAGTCTAGAGACATTGAAGTTTTATCACCACATTTAGTTTTAATAGATTTTCTTAGCATAAGCATAGCCAACATTACGGAGACTAATTGTTTAGCATTAACATTAATGTTTTATCATTTTCTCAATAATAATCTTGATAGGTATCTTAAGTTGCATTCACACCGCTGTTGGTTATGTTTCTCCTAAATCTGAGATTGACTTGCACATTGTTAGAAATTGTGTGACAGGTTGACTGGGGGTGTTAGCCCTGATCAAGCAGCAACAACAATCCTAGTCACTTCAAGGCACAAGCAAATTCCACATTAACCTGTGTCCAACCCCCTGGTAGCTTGGCTCAGAGCAGTGAGGCTTAAATTGGAGGCAATTTGTAAAGTATTGTTCAACACTTCATGCAGTAAAAAAGTGAAAACAACAGACAAAAACACCCAACACCTGGTTAGAAGAATATAACTTAATGTAATAAATAAAACAAGACAAAAATGACAAAAATCTAATCAGTAGAAGAGGAGTTATTAGTTTTTCAGTATAAATTGCGATATATCTCCTGAAAGTGTGAAGTGCCAACCATGGCTATCTGGTCATGCTGTACTGGTTCAAAATCAAAAGTTAAGGCCCACTGCGATGGAGTATGTGGAGCATATAGTCCCAGATTAGTCCCTGTGAAGGGTTAACTTCTCATTTTTTGTGCCAATAGTCCTGTTCATGTTGGAGAGGGTTACGAGACGCAAGGAGAATGTCACGCTTGGCAGTCCAGGCCAGGCATCGCAGACAGAAAGGCTGGAGCTTTGCGTTGGTGACCCGTGGGCTGTCAATGCTCTGTTCTAAGAGGTGGGCTGGCAGTGGCCTGCACTGATTTTCAGAGAGAGTGATACTGTTCTGGTGAGAATAGTCTGAAGAGCCCCAAAGCTTGATTTCAAGAACTCAAGAGCCACATCAAGGGTCCAGGACCTGAGAAGCACCACTTTAGGATCAGGAACCCGCTGAAGATGGGTGCGTGCAGGAGCTGTTGGGGAACTTTTTATGTCCCTGAGGCTCAAATCAGGAGGCCAGAGACTAGCCCTTTGAGTCACTCTGGGGTCCTGGGTTCAAGATGAAGTTGAAGTTCTAGTTATTCTTCCCAAGGCAAGAGGGCAGCAGGTCAGCATAGCATAGCAGGGCTGCAGTTCCTTTACAGCAGCAGTGGAGCAGAGTGGCAGTCCTTGTAGCAGCACATCAGTACTTTTTCCTGGCAGAGTATCAACAGATCGAGAAGTGTTCTGAAGTGACGGTGTCTGAGGTCCTTCTATTATACACAGCTGTGCTCTTGAAGTGAGGAGAAGCTTCTAGAGGCATACCTTTGAAGTGCACAGATGCCCTGCTTTCCTTCTCCTGGCTCCAGACAAACTACAGGGGGTATGCAGCTTTTGTGTGGAGACAGGACACAGATTATTCAAGTGTAAAAGGGGATGTGGCCAGCTCCTATGTCCCATCCTGCCAGTAATGCCCCATCCAGTCACACCTAAGCTCCTATTGTGTATGGTGGGACTAGGAGGAATACACAAAGCCAAACTGTCAGCTACACCCAGTCATGTGACCAGAGACAGGGTGCAGGCAGCACATGTCTGAGGCATCGAAATGCCAACCTATTATTTTAAGAATTATAATTTCAAATTTGACTTCATTAATAATTAGAATTTTAACTTAGGATTCAGGAGACACTAAATATGAATCAATTATCGTTTCCCATTTGGAAATTATACTTATAAAATGTAAAAAGACAGCTTCAATGTTATCGTATAGCAGTTTTCAGTAGTGCAAATAAATCTTAAGGGTTTACCAGGACATGTAAAACTTAAAAGTACATATCCAAACATTAACATACTGTGCACTTTGCCGTTGGGGTTGTCTAGGGACTAAGGTAAGGGTGAAATACATGTATTAAAAAGTAAGGTTTAGGCCTGGCAAAAGGTTTATTTTGCCAGGTCGCCATGGCAGGTTTAAACTGCACACAAAGGCTCTGCAAGGTAGGCTGAGACATGTTTGAAGTGCTACTTAAGAGGGTAGCACAATCAGTGCGGAAGGCCCACTTTTATCATTTATGTTTATGTTTCTGTTTATGCGATTTTTACAGCGCGCAACTACCCGGGGGTGTCTCGGCGCTCAGAATACAGAACCATTACTGTGGCAGAAAATTATACTGAAAAAAAACACGTTTTTAGCTTTTTTCTGAAGCTAAGAAAGGTGGGGGCGGTTTTGATGTGGAGGGGTAGTGAGTTCCAAAGTTTGGCCGTGGAGATAGTGAAACATCTGTCTCCCCAAGTGGCCCTTTTTGTACGCGGGACTTTCAGCAAATGGGCTGAGGAAGCACGTAGTGTTCTTGAGTGTTCAAGCGGGCAGAGTGCATTTTTAAGAAACTGTGGGCCTGAGTTATTAATGGCTTTGTATGCAATGCACAGTGCTTTAAACTTTGTCCGGCTCCTGATTGGGAGCCAATGCAGCTGTCGGATGTAAGAGGAGATGGAAGTAAACTTAGGAATGCTCAGTAAAATTCTGGCTGAGGCATTCTGGACTAGCTGTAATCTGTTAAGGACCTTTTCCTGAGCGCTCAGAAGAAGGGCATTGCAATAATCTGTTTTTGAGAAAACCAAAGTGCTGATCAGGGTTTTGCCAGCCGACGGAGGGAGATATGGCATCAGTTTCTTTATTTTTCTCAGGATATAGAAGGATGAGGAGACCACAGAGTTGACATGTTGATTGAAAGTCATTTTATTATCAAATATGACTCCAAGGTTATGAACCTTGGTAACAGGTTGAGGTAGGGCTCCCATCTCGGGTGGCCACCATAGGGGGGACCATGTTGGTTCCAGTTTCCCGAATGTCATCACCTCTGTTTTGTCAGAGTTTAACATGAGACAGTTTGATGACATCCAGGAACTGATTGCCCGCATTCCCTCTTGGAAGTTTGCCGCAACTGATGTACCATTGTTGTGTACAGATAACACCAGTTGGGTGTCATCAGCGTATGTTGTAAGGGCAATTCCGTGAGATTTTATTACCCTCGCTAAGTCCTAAACATAAATGTTAAACAGTGTCAGACTTAGCGAGGAGCCCTGTGGAACTCCGCAGGGAAGGGTAAAGGTATGGGAGGTGTACCGATCCATTTTTACTGTTTGTGGGCGGTCAGCCAGGAATGAAGCAAGAAGTTTTTTTACCTTATTCTGAATTCCTACTGATGTGACACGGTCGATCAAGGTGACATGTAGTGCATGTAGTGCACTTTACTACAGACTTATCAGTAAATTAGATTTTCAAATTGAGTATAAGTTCCTGTTAACATGTTTCGATCAGACAGCACAAGCACTTTAGCACTAGTGAGCAGTGGTAAAGTGCACAGAGTCCTCAGGCCAACAAAATAGAATTCAGTAAAAAAAGGGAGAGAAAAGGTAAAATGTTTGGGGATGACATTGCAGGATGGCCAAGTCCAACATGTATTACTAGTAATATTATTTAGGATAAAAGTTTAAATAATTTCTGTACGTATTTGCTAGCTTCTGTTTCAGAGAGGGTGACCTACAATTAACTTCCACTTTCTATCATTTGTCCTGTAGTGTCTTCAAATTAATTCTTCATGGTTATGATTTCTTTGAGATAAATGATGTAAATGCTGATCTTCCATTAGAGAATATACCTAATATTGTGAAGTTAGGTACTATTTTTAGTCATAGTAGATTAATAAGGAATATTAATATGGCTAAGATGATTGCTGGGAACAGTATGTGTTGATTGAGTGATGTGGAACAAAGTTTTTTATTTAAGCATTTAATGAGAGGAGAGTGAAAATTAGAAGTCATTTGGATAAGGCAAGTGATGTTGAATTGCAAGAAGAAGCTATAGAGAGATTTAGAAATTCAATGATTCATCCTATAATTAGAATTGTACCTGACAGGAAATGCGTTGTGTGTATGATGTGTTAGAAATCTGAAAATCATGAAATGTTTGAAATGATTAGAAAGAGCGAATGTAGTTACAATTTTATGGTTGATGATGAATGTTTGATGGTAGAAGAGCCTAAATATAGAAGAATGTATAATGGGTATTGTTAGAACTGGGGGTCTCTAGTTGGCAGAGGTCGGTACCACTGTCCAAATAGGTACCCTTGCTTCTAGTCAGGGTAAGGAGGAAACAATCTTTAAATAACCTCTGCTCACCCCCTTTGTAGTTTGGAGCAAGCAGTCAGGCTTATCCAAAAGCAATTTGTAACGTATAGTAACACAGTGAAAACACTACAAACTAACTCCACAACAGTTTAGAAAAAAAAAGGTATTTAATCTAAACTACACAAGACCAAAATACCAAAATCCAACATACACAGTTCAAGAATATTGTTGCAAAAGAGTTCTTATGGCTGCTGTAAAATAATCCACAGCTGCGTGAAAAGTTCACAGTTGCGTCACATTTTGTCAAAAGTACCTTTTAAAAGTGACAAAGTTCCAAAGCAGAAGCTAGTGCGGTGGAAAACAAGTGATTCATTGCTCCTGAGAGCCTGGGGAGGCGATGCGACAACCCCGCTGCAGCAGCGGGCGTGTTGCAATGAATCCTGTCTGTATGGGGAGGAGGGAGGACTTGTATGGATTCCGATGCGTGGGTTCCGTAGGAAGTCTGTTCTCGCAAAGGTGCGATGCGATGATCTTTGGAGTTGTGGCGATCTCTGGGGTGACGATGTGCGGACCAGCGGTGATCTCTCTCTCGCAGCTCCTCAATGCAATGGCTTGTGTGGCGACACTTGCAGCGACGTAATGCGGTCTGCAAGCAAGCGGTGCGGCAAACTCACCCAGCGACGACAGGCTCTGCGACGACACTCGCAGCAATGGTAATCTTCCCGCAATGGTCTGGTGCGTCCTGCAAATGAAGGATGCGACGGCTCTGGCAGCGGCAACAGGCGCTGCGACCATCTCGATCTTCGTAGGGGTCAGAATTTCCTCGCACTGACGGGGCTGCGCTCCGCAAGCGAGCAATGCGACAAAACTTGCAGAAAGTCTTTAAAAGCTTGGTTTCCAGCTTCCCAACACAGGTACAACTTCCAGAGGCACCACAACTGGCCCAAGCACTCTAGGAAGGACAGAACTCTCTCAGCACAGTTCAGGGAAGCTGCAGGTGAAGTCCTTTTGTTCCTGGGACTTCAAAATCAGGGAGCCAGCTCTTTGCAGACCCTTGGAGAGTCCTTCAAGCAAGGGGACACAGCACAAAGCAAAGTCCTTCCCCTCTCCTTGGCAGCAAAGCAACAGCAGGTCAGTCCAGCGGAACAACAGCAGGACAGTCTTCTTTCTCTAGTTTCAGCTTTCTCCTTGGCAGAGGTTCCTTCTTGATTCCAGGATGATCTAATTTTCTGTAGTCAGGGTCCTATACTTATACCCCTAAAAGTCTTTGATCCCTTTGTGCAGGAGGGCTCTGAGCCTGGTCTGAATCAGTTCTGGGTGTTCCTTGAGCACTTTGTTTTCCTGGCATCTCCTTTCCTTTCAGAGAGAGGGGTAGGGTCGTCAGCCGCCCAGCAGGAGGTGGAGCCAGCATTGTGGAAGGCAGGCACAGCTCTTTTCAGGCCCAGGTGCTTCCCCCTCCCACTATCAATCAATCAATCAATAGTTCTTTATTCAGTATTTAAAAAATACCATAAAAGTACATGTTAAACAATTAAAATCAATAAAATGCAGTTCATATGCCAATATTTAAAAATAATTGGCCAAAAAATGCATTTAGCACCGCCCTCTTGAGTTCCCTAACCTTACAGAGACCTTAATAAAATTCATAATACAAAACCGAATATAAGGATCATTAGCCCCCCTTCCACTACTCTAGATGCAGATGGAGCTATTCAGCTCAGGGATGGCCCACTCAGACTGTGGGAGCCACCCATCCCCTGTCACTCACAAACCAGCCAGTCAATTCACAAACAGGCCAAGACACACAGAAAGGTCAGACAAGAGAACAGCAACTTTCTAAAAGTGCTGTTCTCAAACACAGGATTTAAAAACAACCTTTCCTAAAAGATGTGTTATTAAATTCTGAGTTCAGTGATACCAGACTTTTATGTCCTACCTTGCTCCTATCAGAAGATAAGCTGGTAGCCACTGTAGCCAGCATTCCCCATGATAGCCTATGAAGCAAGATAGCCTTACAATAGTGAAAAACGAAAATGGCTGTAATTCACTACCAGAGAATGTCACCTGCACAAGTACATGCTCTACCTTTCATAAAACTGCACCCTGCCCTAGGGGGTACCTTGGGCCCTCCATAGGGGTGACCAATGTGTACAGAAAGGGAAGGGTTAGTCCTGGTAAGTGGGGACATTGACTAGGAGGACATGGCAGTTCACAGACTGTACACAGGCACTGCGGTGGCATTTTAGGTCTACTCATGTGGCTGGCACAATCAGTGCTGCAGGCCCACTAGTAGCATTTGTTATCACCAGCCCTGGCACACTCAGTGCACTTTACTAGGGACTTCTTGGTGACACAAATATGCCAATCATGAATACCCAATCACAATAATAATTTGCACAGGGAGCACTTGCACTTTGAAACTGAACATCAGTGGCAAAGTGCCCAAAGCATCTAAACCAGCAAAAACGAAATCCAGCACAGCATCAAAAATAAAGGAGGTAGAGGCAAAAAGAAAGGGGGAAACCACGCTAAAGATGCCAGGTCTAAAATGTGTGGAAAGACAGCCTATTTTAATCTGCCTCAAAATTGGTTGAGCAACTATCACTTGGCGTTGATTTTACCTAGAGTGTTTAATGTGAAAGAAATGAGTGAAACTGGACTTAGAAGAGTGAAAAATAGATTTGGACAAATGCTCATCAATAATTTTTGTCAGTTATTTCCTCCTATTGGCGTTGTCTTGTCTTGAATTATGTCAAGATCACAAAGTTGTCTACTTTGGTTGTTCATCCGGCAACTAGTAGTACAGGTTGACTTATGAAAATAAATGAAGATATGGTTGCATTCATGCTACTGTCTTTTTCATGAAGAAAAGGGGTGGGTCTCAAGGGATAAACCGTATGACAGTGTTACATTTTTGATCCTGATAATAGCAAGCTTAATAATGAATATGTCTGTAAAGTAACTTATGTTTCACTTGAGGTAAACATTCTTCAGGAGATTGGTGTATGTGAAACGGTTGATTCATGGTTTAATGAAAATAGAAATGGGATTACATATGTTGTTGAATTGATTGGTGATGTGGGTGGAGGAATGATGCATAACGTTTTAATGATACTAATTATATTCATATTGTGCAAAATTAGTCTAATATTTACCTTTAAGCTCCTAGGAGTAATATGGGTCAAATTGTTGGAGAAAGAGAAGACAACAATGAAGAAAATATCAAATAAGAATATATGAAAACAGAGATTTTTGATCTAATAAAAGTCTCAGAAGAAATGAGAAAAAAAAACAAAGGGACATGGAGGAGGTTTTGTAGTGTAGTATGGTTTGTGATGATTTATATCATAAGAACTGTGATTTGTGATGATGTATATCACCAGAGGGAGAATCTGAGAGAGTGAATTCAGAATTATTACAAAATGTGTGTTTATGTTAGCCTAAGTAGGCTGTAAAGTAATTTACTAAGCCTTAGCCTGGTTGAACTGACAGTTACAAGAAATGTAACTTGTAGAAATAGTATTGTGAGCATGTTTTCATTCATTCTGTGTTTTTCTTCCATCATAAAACAGGCACAATTGTACTCTCTGTCATGGTATTTATTATTTTGTGCTGAAACAATTTGCATGCTCTAGATGGTTCCTGATTGCCTCCCGTAGAATCACACACATAATGTTTCAATGCTCAAGATAAATGTCACTTTTCAGTTGAATTGTTCCTTATTCATATTTTCGAACAGCTATTGTTAAGTAACTCAATCTCACTTCACCTGTATGTAGGGTAAAAGTCCTATTTGACAATTAGTTTTGGAAGGGTTTCTAGAGAGATTGTTTTAGATAATGTAACTTCTAAATGATGATTGGTATCATAAATGCATCTTTATTAGTGCAGCCCAAGAAACAACTTCATACTATGCAAAGGGCTTGCTTGTTTGCTGTTGAAAACCTATTTACTATGCAGTTATTGTTTCCCAGTTAGATTTAGCCTTTCCTTTTAGAACAGACTTCTTGTAACCTGTTTTTGACTTTGAATTTATAATATTTTTCAAAATATTCTCTTGCAATTAAAATTGAGCAATCCCTGTAAAAAAGGTATATTTGACTTATTACAAGCCTTGTGCTAGACTGTATTTGGCCCTCGCTATTGATCAAAGTAGGACTAATCTTCATTTGTCTATGCTAATCCACATTTGTTTGCATTTTAAGTATTATTATTGAATTAACTAACCATTTGACTTTTTTCCTTGTGTACTGATTTTTAACTTTTAAATAAAACGTAACAGTTTGCACTTGTACCGTGCCCTGTGTGAATTTTTCCGTGTGGAGTTTCCTATATGGGATTGTGTGTTTACTTAAAACATTATGCCTAGGCCCTCATTGTTTGGGACTCAAACAAGGCCCCCACCATCCAATAGGCCTTTTTAATTGTAAAAAGAATTAACAGCAAAATGTTGATGGATTAGTTTTCATTTTTAGAAAAATCGCAATTCTGCTGAAAGACTGCAGGGCTTATTTACAAGCCCCTTGTGCCACTTTTGCGTCATTTTTCCCATGTTAAAAATGACGCAAAAGTGGCGCAAGGGGCTTGTAAATCTGCCCCTGCATATTTTCTACTCATTTCATGGAAAATCTCTGATATTCACACCAAATATGCTGTAACATTCATTAAAAGTGGAAGTTCTGTGTGTTAATTACACTGCGTCATTCTGTATAAGTATCAGACACTAGATGAGAGCTAAAAAACAGGCAGCTTGTTCTATGTTATCTACAGTTAGAGAGGTAGAATGATAGACTCACCAAGACCAGCATGCCTTGAACTCTTTCTCTCATTCAGTTGCGCAACTTCCAGTCCTTTACAAGTGAAATGCACAATATTCTATCTAAATATTCAGGGTCAAGTATTGAGCATATAATCAATTTATTACAAACCACTCAAGAAGCAAACCATCTCCCTTGTTTAGAAATGCTGGAAATAGAGAACATAACACACATCCCTCCGAAAAATCTACATGGAACAGGCAACATAGCACACCTGAAAGAGCATTTCTTCAGAAGTCTGCCTTGAAGTACTAGATCAACGCAGAAAGGTTAACACCCTGTTTAGGAATTTTAATAAAGCTCTTCAGCACTTTAGTCTGAGTAGGGTTGAGATTGCGGCAATTTGCTGCTTTACACTCAATATTTTTATTTAAACATAGCATTAGGATTTCTTTAACACCTTGGCTGCTAGGCGTTTTCCCCCCTTGTGCTGGAAAATGCTTGAGTACATTATTCATGACGAGCTCAGCTCGTCATCAGCACAGCTCAACTGTGCATCATGACTCGTCATGAGCATCGAAAGGGTTAAAGGAACAAGAGGGAAATGGGAAGACAGAGGAAATATTTTCCACATGTTCTGGGCCACAGCCTCAACCACACTTATAGTAAAATCTGGAGCCTGTCACCAGTCATTTTTTTTTTCTACTGTTCGGTATGAATTCGGTATGAATGCTTGCCACTAAATGCAATTATAGGAGCATGGAGTGAGAGGGCTCCAAAGTACAGACTGTGTATTTTTTTTTTTTTTTATTTGTTTTATTTATTTTGAAGGTTTTATATAGCGCGAACAAGACTCTTGTGAGTAACAGAGCGCTTTACAAGTCATATGTAGAAAGCAAGATATAACAATCAAAGATCTATGTGCAAAAGTTATACAAAGCTCATAAACGTAAAGACTAGGCTAGTGAAAAAACAGGAAGTTGACAATGGAGCATAAGAACAGAACAAGTAAAAAAAATTACAGTGAACAGTCATAGAGTTCACGTGAATTTATCCATGAGGATTGCTTTCACTTCTTTTTTGAATGAGGCAAAGGAAGGGTTCATTCTTGTTTCACTGGGTAAAGCATTCCAGATCTTAGGAGCCATACCAGAAAAGGATTGGTTATAGGTTGTTTCTTTGCAAATTGTTGAGGTTTTAGAAGAAGAGTCTTGACGCTCCTGCAGGCTCTGATGCCCGCAGGGAGCACCAGTTTCTGAGCTAGGTAGTGTGGTGCGTTGAGGTAGAGGGCCTTGTGCTTCATACAAATGATTTTCAGATGAATTCTGGCTTGAAACGGTAGCCAGTTGAGGGCTTTCAGGTCTGGGGATATGTGAGAGTTTCTCTTTGAACCCGTGATGAGTCTCCCAGCTGAGTTGATCGTGGCTCTTAGCGGGGCTGTCGATGACCTTGGGAGGCCGCATAAGGTTACCGCCGCATATTCCACGCAAGGTATTACCAGGGCTTGAACTGCTTGCTTGAAATTGTAGGCGGGCAGAAAGGGTTTCAGTTTTCGCAGGGTCTTCAGGTGGTAGTTAGCTCCTTTTGTGGAGGCACTGATATGTTTCTGCATCTTTAAGTTACTGTCAAGCAATTTCGCTGAGTCGACTTCTTGAGGATGTCCTTTGAGAGCTGTTAAGTACTTCATCCAATTCAGGATAGTGGGAGTTTTGTTAGGGGGAGGGATTAAGAGGAATTCCATTTTTTTTTTTTTTTTTTAAATCCTCATTTGCCGACTCGCCACCCAGTTCACTAACTGTTCCACCTGCTGGGTTTTTTGTATCTCATACGCTAGTATATCAAGGAAGAGATATCAGGCTCACCTCTACCGGGTCCAGCCAGCGTATTATCCAAGCCCTTATAGCCAATTGACCCGTCCGGTGTGCCCATCTAATCCTTGTTCCTGGAACCTGAGTGTCAACCAAAATACTAGCGAGATAGGCGTGGGGCTTAATCATGGGATTGATGTTATTTTGTACGATAAACGATTCTTAACAGTTCAACATTTTTTCCCCATATAGAAATTACCCAAAATGTATAAGAAACGGTACCCAAAATGTTAGTTTTTTTTTTTTGCTGGTGTGATTCAACATATCTAATTTAGCTGTATATCTCATTGACTTTATCCAGTCCAAAACATTTGGAGAGAGGGGGAAACCCACAACTTACAAAGTTCTCTGCGTGCCAGTAGTATAGCATAAAAAATCAATTTCACACTGTCATTAATTCTAGTTTCCTCTAGGTCATTCCTCCCAGTAATTATAAGTTCGGGGCTTACCTCTATTTGAAGGTTCAGAGCTTGAGATAGACAGTTACTCACATCTTGCCAAAAGCTTCTTATTTCCGAGCAAAAGACAAACATATGGAGGTCATCGGCATTGGGGGTCTTACATTTTGCGCACTCCACCACTCCACTTGATTTAAGTTTCGTCAATCTACGCAGAGTCCAGTAGGCCCTGTGGATTGTGAACAGAAGGTTTCTTCTTAAATTCGCGGGTTTAACCACTCTGTATAATATAGCCATAGATACTTGCCATTTGTTTTCTGTTGCAATCTTTGGCAAGCTTTGCTTCCACAGGACCTCCGGGAGTGTGAAGGGGCCATCTTCCATCTCCAACATTGACCAATACCACAAGGCCACCTCCTTCTTAACCTCTTCGCCGCTAATGACAAGGGTAACTCGTCATGCACTTTTCATTGATTTCAATGGAAATTCAATGAAAAGTAAAATATTGCCTTAGCAGCCAAGTGGTTAAAAGACCCCTCCATCGCCAATTTTGCCTCAAAGTCATTCTGTATCGCAATTCGAATTTCAGCGCCCTTCGCCCAGCTCTGAATCTGTAGGTATTTATACCTTGAAAAAACTTGCCCCCACCTTTGTTGGCATTCACTCCATGCCAACAAGTTGCCCTCCTGAAACAAGTCATTCCATCTCCGGACTGAACCCTCTCTCTTCAATGAAATTGCCAACAAGTCCTTTGTCCAAGGCGGAGAACCTGGAGAGTCCCATATTGGAGCCATACAACTCAAATAAGGTATCCTTAGAAATTTCCTAATCTTATACCACATCTCCGCCAAATCATATAGAACTTTCAGCCTAATCTTTTTTAAAAACTTAGGATCTGAGAACTTATACAAAAAACCAAAATCTATATAACCACTATTGTTTAACATCACACCAAATAAATCCCCTATTGGTGACTGAAAGCGGGTACCCAATATCATCCTACAGTTTTTCAACCCAAAAGCCCATGCATAGATTTGCAAGTCCGGGGCAGCCAATCCTCCTTTACAAAGCCTCCTTCTTATTTTTTTCCACGAAAGTCGTGACCCCTTTGATGCCCAAATAAAAAATAAGCTATCTCACTCTGGAGCTTGGCTAACCACTCCTTTCGAAATCCAAGCGGAATAACCTCAAACAAAAAAGTTACCTTTGGCAGGATCATCATCTTTACTAAATTTGTTCTGCCATATAACGACAAAGGTAAATTCATCCATCCTTTAAGCATGGCTGAGACTTCTTGTTTGACTCTAAAGAGATTTGTTTTAGCCAAATCCGCAATGTTATGAGTAATCCTTACCCCCAGGTATCTCATATCCGCCTTAATATCCAACCCCTCTGTGGGTAAGTTCCAAGCCATGATCTCAGTTTTTTCTTGGTTGATCTTATAACCAGAGACAGTTCCAAAATCCTTAGTAATATCTATCAGTGCATCTAAAGAGCCATGCAAATTTGAAGAGAAAATAACAATGTCATCTGCATAGAGGCCTATTTTTTTGACCAATTTGCCACCCCAAAAGGTAAAATCCTGTTTGAGCTCCTAATTCTGCAAGCCAGTGGTTCTATATATAAGTTGGACAATAATGGTGACAGAGGACACCCTTGTCTCGTACCGCGCATAATTTGCACTGGTGGAGTTAATAATCCATTGACCAAAACCCTGGATGTCGGGAGATCATAGAGCGAAAAGATAGAGTCAGTAAACCTCTTTCCTAAGTTGAGATGTTGTAAAAGAGTTTTTAAGAAAACGAAATTAACTCGATCAAAGGCCTTGGCGGCATCTAAAGCGATTACCACCAAGGGAAGATCGTTTATAACTGCCATATCTATACTGCCAATAAGAGCGAAAGTTAGTTCTTTTAAATAACGACCCCTAATAAAGCCTTTTTGATCTTGGTCTATCAATTTAGGAATTACTAGACTTAACCTATCTGCCAAAATCTTTGTGAAAAACTTATAATCACAATTAAGCAGTGATATAGGTCTATACGAATCTAGTGATCTAGGGGATTTACCAGGTTTAAGTAGCAAAATAATAGTAGCCTCATTCCATGTACACGGTATAGCTGCTCCACGCCGAAAATTTGATTAAATAAGTTGCACAATACCGGAGCCAATTCTTCTACTAAAATTTTATAGACTTCAGAAGGGAGGCCATCTGGTCCTGATGCCTTCCCCCTTTTACTCTCCTTAATAACCTTGACCACCTCTTCCACCGTTATGTCATTATTTAACACCACCTTCAAATCCTCAGGGAGGGGCTCCATTTCCAACATCCATCCCTCTATCTCTTCTAGCCCCGGGTGTAAATCCTCCCTATATATATCCTTAAAAAAGGTGTGGAAGGCTTCTGCTATCCCTTTACTCTCAGTTATCAGAGACCCCGTGGCAGAAGTCTTAACCCCCTTAA
Source organism: Lissotriton vulgaris (assembly GCF_964263255.1). Lineage (NCBI taxonomy): Eukaryota > Metazoa > Chordata > Amphibia > Caudata > Salamandridae > Lissotriton > Lissotriton vulgaris. Next base: position 1,651,287,191 of record NC_141689.1, read on the forward strand.
TTTGATTCCGGAGCAAATCCTTTTTGGCTTTCCAAGCTAGCAATTTTCTGCACCCTTCACCATAAGAGAAATGTGCTAGCTGACTTGCCTCCCATTTTTCCTTAACTCTTTGTGACAATATAGTTGTTAGTTCTAATTTTAACTCAAACAGCTTGTTCTTTACCTCCTCCTCACCCAGTGTCCCCCCCCCTGAACCTACACCTGCCTCCTCCCATGTGAGGATTTCCATTTCCAAATCTAAAACTTTCCTCCGATATAATCTTCTTTTCTTGGCGCCCTGTGCTCCCAACCTCCCTCTCAAGAAAGCCTTACAGGTGTCCCAAACGACTTCCGCTTTAGCCGAACCCTCATTAACCTCAAAAAATACTTGAATTTCACTCCTCAAGATATCCACATATTCCATATCTGAGAGGACTGTACGATCCATCCTCCAAGTTGAAGTCGAACCCTCTGCTCCTAGTATTAACTTCAAGGCCACAGCCGAATGGTCAGAAAGATGCGCCCCCAGGTGCTCCACATCCACCACCTCATCCTTCAATCTTACATCAATCAAGAAATAATCTATACAAGACTTATGATTATATTTCTTATTGTGAAAGGTGTACCCTACCTTCTGCCCTGCTTTTATTCTCCAGATATCACACAGAATGAATAAGATCGCCGAGAAGTTTGCCAATCGCCAGCTTTCGCACTTCCTGGAAGCCAATGATCTACTAGGTCGGACACAGACGGGCTTTCGGCCTGGCCAGGGAACCGACTCGGCCTTGATTTCAATGGTGGAGGAAGGCAGATGCATCTTGGATACGGGAGGATCCGCCGCGGTGGTCCTCCTGGATCTAAGCGCTGCATTTGATACGGTTGATCATAATATCCTGATCAACCGTTTGGGGAAGATTGGAGTGAGAGGGTCGGCCCTCAAATGGCTCGCGTCGTACTTGAGTGGCCAGACTTATCAGGTCTGCGAAGGAAATCTTACATCTCTGCCTACCCCCCTTCAGTGTGGAGTACCGCAGGGCTCTTCATTGAGCCCTATGCTTTTTAACATCTACATGGCCCCTCTGGAGGCGGTGGTTTCACCCTTCGGGGTGAAAATCGCAACCTACGCAGACGACACTCAATTGATCGTCTCGCTGTCCCTCTCGGAAAGCCATGGGGAAAAGTTCGCATCATGTTTAATTAACATCATGTCATGGATGTCGGACTCCCGGCTCAAACTAAACGGGACGAAAACGGAGCTGATGCTTCTTGGCAATCTGTGTACTACACTTCCCAAATCCATGTGGCCGGCCAGTCTAGGTGCCCCCCCAGTTCCCAAAGAAGCAATGAAAAGTCTAGGGGTCTGGCTAGAACCTGAACTGTCAATGACCACTCAAGCTAAACGAGTGGCAGGGACTTGCTATGGACTGCTCAGGTCAGTACGGAAGATCCTCCCGTTACTCCCTGAAAATTCCCGGAAACTACTGGTGCAAGGATTAGTCATGTCAAGGCTGGATTATAGCAATGCCTTATTCCTTGCCTCGCCAGAATCCACTCTGAATGTGCTCCAAAGAGCTCAGAATGTGGCTGCACGAATGCTCACTGGTACTGCCAAAAGATCATCAGCTAAGCCTGCTCTTAAGGCCCTGCATTGGCTTCCAATTCGAGCCCGCATAAAATTCAAATCCCTCTGCATCGTGTTTAAAGCTTTGCAAGGATCAGGCCCTCCGATCCTTAGAGACCTGGTGCGCCCTTACAAACCTACGCGAGCCCTTCGCTCGGATGATGGGAATTTTGTGGTGATATCCAGAGCCAAAAAGGTGAGGTCCGGTGGTCGCCGGTTCTCTATTAATGCTGGCCAACTATGGAATGCTCTACCGATGGCCCTGCGGAAAGAATCCAATCTAGTGAGATTCCGCAAAGCATTGAAAACTTATCTTTTCCCCCTTTAGGCTTCCTCCTCAGTTGTATTTGGGTGTTGGTCCTGTGTTTTGTTTTAGCGCTGGGACGCTCGAGGGCAGCCATGCGCTTTATAAATCTCTTTTCATTTCATTTTTTTTTCATTTCACAGACCCTGCTGGGCATTAAGGAGTTTTATCCTGGCTGCCATCTTGCTATTTACTACTGCCCTGCTATTATTTGACCTGTCTAGTTTATGATCTAACACAACATTGAAGTCTCCTGCCATAATTACTTTACCAGAGAAATCCAGCAGTTCTGCAGCTAACTCATCCAGGGGTGTTTCATCATCTATATTTGGCCCATAGTAACCAACAACTACTTGCTGTTCCCCTGCTACCCTCAATTTCACAATTGCCCATCTCCCACTCTTATCCGCCACTTTATCTTCCATAGAAATATTAAATCCCTTTCTAACCAGTATTGCAACACCTTTGGTCACTATCTCTTGAGGGGTATAGAAAGCTTTGGCAATCCAACGCTGAGAAGAAAAGATCTCTTTACTCTCACTTGCAGATAGGTGCGTCTCCTGTAAAATTATCACCTGTGCTGGGGAGTCTTCAAGATATTTCAAAATCAGCTGCCTCCTAGACTTCACTCGCAAGCCATTAACGTTCCATGTAAGGAACCTTAGCTCCACGGGCTTAACCCCACTCATCCCTGCTATCCCATCTTTTCCTTAGACTGGTGGCCAGTGTGCTCCTGAGGATAGTTTTTAGTTTTTCTCCCACCCCACTCTCTCCCTCCTCTCCCAACCCCAACCCCCATCCACCAACCCCCCTCCCTCCCTCAACCAAAAGCTAACCCCTCCCCTGGAAAAACCCAACCAAGACATCCATGGCCAATAGGCCTATTGGATGCCCTCGAGTGGCGGTGCTTCAACACCAATTATATATTTTTAGTTAAACATTAGTGCTGAGCTTACTATTCTCCTTGGCACTGCTCCAAAAACTCATCCACCTCCTCAGTACTCCGAAATGTAAACATTTTATTCTGCCACATAACTTTCAAGAAAGCTGGAAACTTCACTTGTACTGTAGCCCCTAGTGCTCTGAGCGGTTCCATACGCTTTCCCAGCTCCCATTGTCTGTTTGCTGTAGCAGGAGATAGGTCTGGTCTAATGTCTACAGAGATTTCATCTATTGTTATACTCTTCCTTTTTAGAGCCAATGCTAAAATCTTTTCCTTCAAGTTGTAGGTCAAAAAATTTACCAAGATCTTCCTAGGTTTGGAGCGGTTCGGGTTCAACCGGAAGGGATCTCGGTGAATCCTCTGTATGTCTTTAAGTAGAATTTCTTCTGACTCTTCCAGCTCTTACTCTGTTTTTAACAGGTGTACTATATATGTCCTGATATCCGTCCCCTCCTTTCCTTCGGGTAGTTTTAAGATTTTCAGATTATTTCTCCTCTGCATATTTTCTAACCTTTCGACCCCTTCTTCTAACTCACACTCTCTAGACTTAATTGCAACAATCTCCTTATGATTGTCAAAGACCCTCTCCCGCATCACTTTCACTTCTGACTCCAGGACTTCTGTGCGGGAACTCAGAATATCAAACTTAGTCTCTAGCTGGCTGCAAGAGGCTCTAATACTCTCCTGATTTTTCTTTGAATCTTCAAAGCTTCTATTCGATGCCTCAAACCCCTCATGAATATCCTTCTCCAGTTTCCTGAGGAGTGCCACTACCGAGAGATCCGAAGGATCAATTTCAGGATCCACATGCCTCTTTTCTGAATCTGTGTGGAATAAGTCAACACCTCCTCCCGCTGCCTCACCTGTCTCACCCCGTGAGCTTACTCCGACAGTTAATCCCACACTTAACTGCGGTGAGGTATCAATTCTATCCCCTGCTGAAACAACACTTGACTGTATTGACTTATCCTGATTGTCCTGATTGTCCGTGTCAGCTACTTGCACCAGCCCTCCTTCATCCGCCATAGTGAAGACCTGAAATCTATTAGGAGTTGTGTGTTGTGACCAATCTAGAGCTACAATATTCTCTAAATCTTTTACTAAACTCAAATCTTCTTCCGGATCTGGTTGAGATTTTAGTTGATTTTTTTTAATGTCTTGTGCGTCTTGTGGTTTTAGGACCAGAATTTTTGGAATAGGTTTAAAGAAGGTAGTGAGGGAAGGAGTTATTACTAACTGTTGATTATGCCTCTTTTTCCAACTTCTTTTTTTAACTGGCTCCACCCAATTCTCCTCCTCCCTGTCAGCCACCTTCTGCGACTTCTTCAGCTTATCCAAGGTAGCCCCCAACCCTGCTTTCTTAATACTTCTTAACGGGTTCTACACTGCTTATTGCTTTATTCTTCCCTCTTCCTGCTTTCTGTTCCACCTCGAACTCCTTTTCAGCCGCCTCCGATTTGCCTACCAACTTCCCAGTGTCAACTAACTTAAGTGACAGTCCTTCCAAGGATTCCACACCTTTTCCTCTCCCACCAACTCCTCTCGGGGAAGACCTGGCTACGGCTCGGCGACCTCTATTCAGCTCTATTGCTGCTCTTCTCCAAGTAGCAGACCGTGTAGATATTACAGGGCGCTGCACGCTTTCATCTTCATCCAGCCCCTCCCAAAGATGTGCGGACCCCTCAGCCTCCGCCATGCGACAATGGGAAGAGAGTCCGAACCACTGAAGTACCGGTTCACAGTGGCAAAGCAAAAAATAATATAGAATATGCCAGATTATCTAACATTCGGCTCCCTAAAACCATACTACCATCCCAGTGCCTCCAATATCGAACCGCTACAGATAGCTTCTCTTCTCTTTTCCTCTCTTTTCCATTTTGATGGAGTTTAGTTTCAAATGGTTTTCGGCCAGCCAAGTATGGATTTTTAGTAGTGTGGTGTTAAGCGATTTGGGACTGTATTGGTACTAGTGTGGTGTTGAGCTATTTGGGACTGTATTGGGAAGATTTGGGTCTCTGTTGGGACTGTATACTTAGAGCATGTGCTTTTTTCTGCCTCTCACTGCATACTAATCATTATCATCTATTGTAACCACTGTTCATGACACATGGAGTTCGCTCAACCAAAGAAGCATTGCAAGTTTTACTTAATCCAGTGAATACAATTATGTGTTTTATAATTTTTCCTTTTTAAAAGTGATTGTTATTTTTAATGTAATTAGTATATTCTGTAAAGTGGAACTCATTGTAGAGTTGTATCTTACCCAAAAAACTGAATTTGTTGTTAGCACACCTCAATAGTAACAAACTAATAATATGCAACAAGGCAAAACACTACAACATAAGGTGAAAAAAATGACAACAGAGGAAAAACACAACAAATCAGTGGTGTGGGGGATTACATGGATAGGCACATGTCATATTCAAAACATGCTACCCAAACAACAAAAAACTGCCCTACAATAAATCTACTGAATAGTAACTCAAACCATAGCCACAGAATGGTATCTTACCACTCACACTTAGTCCCATCATCAGGGTTTCTTTTATACAAATCAGAAATGGTACCTTGAAGCCCCACTCATTCCTCTGCCATATTATCACATGTAATTAAATTATAGTTTATTTTTAAAGTCCTATTTGACCAAAAATTCAGGATATATTATGTACAGAAGCAAAAGGGTTTCTTACAAACCCCAACCAATCATACCAATAGAGAATCTTGTGTATGAATTACAGATCACATATCCTGCACTCAAACCCACACTCTGGGCCTGATTTACAAAGGTAAACTTACACTTCCATGCAAGTTTATGATTGTTTGCTACTCGCAAAGGGATTTTATGAGTAGTATCTTTATGAGAGCAGAGTATCCTCACACAAAAAGATATGTCTTTTTATGTGCAGAGTCTCTACTTGTAAATTAATGTATTAATAGCAAACAACTGTACACTAATACAAACATGTAATTTTATGTTTGTGAATCAGGCCCCCAGTGCCTGGTCAAACTAACAGGATAGCTGAAAGCCCCTGTTTAAGCTCTCCTCAGAGTATATTGTATACAGATTGAAAAAGCAGCGCAATAACCCCCCCTCGCACAATGCAATATAACTAACTTGACTAATGTCCTCTCACCCAGTAACCAGCTGTGGTTGTCTCAGCAAAAACATAAAAATATTGCTGACTTGACAGAGGCATGACAATTCTATCTGTTACCAGAAGATGTGTAACCTCAGTACACCGGATGGAACTATGACAACCTACTCTAATGTCAAAGTGTACATTTTCATAATAGAAGCATTCATTTAGAAGAAGACTTAAAAAATATTCCATAACACTCCACTTGCATGATAATACGCTATGCTCAATTTGTATCAGTGGTTGTAAGTGGTGAAGACAAAATCTTACTTTCGGGACCACAACTTTTTGCATCATAAAACTTTGATCCACAGTGAGCGGGGGACTGGCAGAAATGGCAAATAGAAGTTGGAAGAGAAAAATAGGAAAACAGTGACTGGAGAAAGCAGGCATGAAAAATCATCTGCAATAGAGGGATACAGATACAGTAAGTGAGAGTAGGGTGGTTAAATATAGAGGTATAAAGTGAGTTCAAGTCTTAGGACCTGATTATGAGTTTGGCAGACCGACCGCTGAATGCCACGTCGGTGTCATCTGTGACACTTGCTGTGCTGGTGGTCTACCCCCGCCTTATTACGAGACATGCTGTCTGAAATGTCAACCGCGGCACTGTGCTCTTTTTGCCAGAACCAAGGCAGTCTGCAATGTTAGCGTTGCAGCCCCAATGCCGTCAGGACCTTGGCCTACCCACCATGTGCATTACAACTACACAGTCATACTGGTGGTCTTCCAGCTGCAGTTAACAAACAGCAATTAACAAACCGCGGTTACCTAACGGTGGTAGACCATCATGGTACGCATGCAAAAAAACACCACAACAATTTACTTTGGATGGACTTAAAACCATACTGCTGATGTGTTTCGGCTAAGTGGATATACCTACAAATAACACTATAAAGCACACCCCATCACTGACCAGCATCCTTCACTGCCCAACTGCAGCCCACAAGACATGCACCACTGTTTTGTGCATTTCAGATAAGGCATCCCTATTTTAATCTTCCCATTTAGCACTCTCAACCACCTGTAATTTTTGTTTGGCACCTTGTTACCTGTATCACTTGGTCGTTGTTCCTTTCATATAGTTTCTCGTATTTAATTTTTTCATGATGCCTGGCAAAAAAAACATGCTTCACCGAGCTTGAGTGGACAGTCATGGTGGATACAATTATTAAAGTAGAGCCACCCATTTTTGGTTCCCAAGTCCAGCATACTCCTCTCAGTAGGAATACTGAAATGTGGATAGTCTACAGAGTGAATGCTGTTGGTACCACCATGCGCACGCAGGCCGACATTAGGTAGAGGTGGAACAACCTCATTTTGAGGGTGTGTACTGGTACAACAACCACCACCTGGAGTCTCAGAGGACTGGCGGTGGCCCTCCCAGTGCACCATTACCATTCTGTCCCTTGGAGGAGCCAACCTGAATTCTGAGGGCTTGACAGGAATAGCTGGGGGAGTGGAATCTGGTAAGTTACACTTCAATAACTGACACAATATCACAGTGTCTTGTTTGCTTTCAACTCTGCTTTTGCTATTCTGTTCTTTATCTACTTTCCAAACATGCAATACTCAAGTATCTGAGATGGTGGTGTGTCTATGTCAATGTGTATTGTTGCTTACAAGAGCACATGCATCCAACTCCATGACATGCCACATGTTGCAATGCTGTCTGTAAGTGGATTACCATAAAAATATAAATCTAGGACCCATGATATGTGTGAATATTTAAAACTACCATGAGGCCCTGTCGCTGTAACTAACAAAGATGCGGGACCTTTTGTCCCTTCTTACTTGTCTGCCATCTTACAACTGATCTTCACACATCAAGGACTATGCAATGTACAGACAATTCTCCACTCAGATATGCGTTTGAATACTTTGGTGTCCTGGTATCATCAACTGAAACTATTGATGGCATGAGTGACACCCTAACAAAGGTTTACCCCTAATATATTTTAGTAATGCAATGAACTTAGCTGATTAGCAGCGCCAGGTGAACCCTTGATTCTGCTTCCTCACATGATAAACAATGACAAATTTAAAGCCAATCTGTGTGTTTGTCAGTATTTTGCACAACAAGGCCTTGGAATAGACAAATGCACATGTTATGACTATAATGTGTTTGTGACAGTGTTTTGGATATGTCATGTCTATCCCTAAAGCCAGAATGTCACATATCTGCACAAGTAATAAGCTGATAAAATGACTACATCTACTGAAGTTCTTCAAATGTTTAGTAACCAACTTAAACTCCACACAAAGAGATGACAATACTGATCTCCATCTATTTTGTCCCATTTTAAGTCCCCATTTACATTGACACAAACAACGTGGATGTAAATACCTCACTTCTCCCAATAACAATGTTCTCTATTTCTCAACAGGTCAATCCACCACTGCACCTGCACAGAAGCTGGAAAGAGAACGGAGTTCCTCTCCACCCCAGTATAAAGCCCTCAGTGATGACAACCCTCCATAAGAGGAGGTTGTGGATTATGGCCTTGCCCATCTGGATAGCATGGACAGACTGCAACAGGGGGGGATCACTGTGCCCACAGCACCTCCCACCACAGTTGTACCAACACTGCACCCCCATCCTGTGCACCTAGCACAGTCAATACCATCCTAGATTCTGAGCCAACTATGAACACCCCAGTCGCTGAGGAACCAGGACCCAGTAGAAAGGTGCAGTTGGTGCCCAGGGCGTAGTCCTGTTGAGAGAATAACTGTGCACCAGCAAAGTGAGCCCACTGGGGCCATGTACACCCAGGCTGCCACCACCCAAGTCCTAAGTGTCTACCAGGACTTCCAAAGTGTCATGGGCCAGGTACTGACCGTAATTCTAGGAATTAAGGTGCTGCAGAGGGACACATACCAGGAGGTTGCTGGCATGCACACCAAGGTGGCCAGCATAAACAGTGAGGTGGCCGGCATCAACACCAACATGGCCTCCCAGGTTGCGTTGCTGCCGGACATAAACACCACCTTCTGCAGGGCTTTTCTACCTGCATCAACCCCTTCCTGTGGTCGAAGAAACACCTAGCCCATCAACATCTGTCACAGTCACATGAAGGGAGGCCCTGTCAGAGGAGGACATGCCTGCATGCACCCCTGTCTCAGTAGCTGAAAATCCCCCCTCTGGCAAAAGAGGGGACGTCTACCCAAAAGAACAAGAAACCCAACACTGCCAAGAAGAAACCTTGCCCCTAATGTCCTCCTGTGTGTGCTACACATTCTCTTTCTGTACTATTGCTGCCCACCTTTCTATATCTGAAAGGAGGAGTATGTTGGACTTTCGACTCCAGACATTTTGGACTCTACTACTATGGTTTCATCCACCATGACTGGAGACTTCACTTTTGGTTTGCACTCTGGAATATATTCTTCATTTCTTGATCTTATCCTTGTTCACTTCATTGAAAACACATGTTATCAAATCATTGTCTCCTATTGTAATTCTCACACATACAAATGTGAATGTAGTACCATGTGAACTTTGGAATGTCAAACCTAGGGACTTCTGTAATAATGAATATGTTGTATGTGAACTATGTCCATCTCAGGATCACTACCATGTCACAACACACATGTTACTAGGGCATTATTGATGCAGATGGACTGCGGGGTCAAGTAGTGTTTCTGTATCCATTATGCTGGATGTTACTGTCATGTAAAGAAGTACCTGCAATAAAAGAAGCTGAAGAAGCACTCTTATTGTGCACGTAGTTATTACAGCATGACTGTTGGACTTGGCTCTTTGTGCAGAGTCATCCCTGAGCTTTTTGTCTTCCTACTGTATTGTTTTTGAGTTGGTTTTAGGACTCTGGGCACTTTACTACTGCTGATCAGTACTAAAGTGCATATGCTCTCTGTGGAAAGTGTAATGGTAATTGGTTGTCCATTATTGGTATGTTTGCCTTACTAAGTAAAGTCCCTAGTAAAGTGCACTATGTGTGCCAGGGCTGGTAATGCAACTGCTACTAGTGGGCCTGCAGCACTATATGTGCCACCCACACAAGTAGCTTCGAAAAGGGAACTCAGGCCTGCCATTACAGGGCCTCCGCGCAGTTTGGTAAACTACCATGTTGTTCTGACAAGTGCACTCACTTGCCAGACCTTATCCTTCCCTTTCTATGCATATCATACACCCCTATGGTAGGTCTAGGGTACCCCCTTGGGCAGGGTGTAGTGCATAGGAAAGTTAGGACATGTACTAAGGTGTGTGTCATGTTCTGACAGTGAAATAATCTCCATTTCGTTTTTCACTGTTGAATGGTCACCTTGCCCATAGGACAGAATGGGGAGAATGTGTGATATGTTTTCCAGGCTATCTTACCAAAGGCTTAAGATGGAAATTTGAAGTTTATTATGCCTGAACTCACAATGTAATAACACATCTTTTTATGAAGGTGGTTTTTGCATTGTGTGTTCAGAAGCTACTCTTTTAGAAGTGGCTGAGTTTTTGTGCTCTAACATTTTTGTGTGCCTCTGCCTTCGCTGTGGATTGACTGTCTGGATTTGAAAACAATAGGATATGGAGAATGTCTGGACCCAGGGGATGAGGTGAGACAGCAAGAGGCGGACCTGCATCTGGAGTGTAGGGGGAGGAGAAGCCCCTAGAGGTGAAGAGGCCTGGGTTGCTGCAATTGGCTCATCTCCTGCTGAGTGATTGAGAATCCACACCCCCACTAATCAAAGGAAGAAAGGTGTCACTGGCAGGGAGGCACACAGACCTGGCGTGAACAGGGTCCAGTGCCCCCTGAAACACAAAGACTTCAAAGCCATTGAGGGGTATAACCGTGAGAGCTGAAGCCCCTGAACTTTGGAAAATGGCTTGTTCAAGTGTAAACAATAACTGAACTACTTTGTGGTCAAGAGGACCTTTGCCAAAGGAAGAAACAACTGAAGATACTGAAGGATAAGACTGACCCTTGCTGTTTGACCTGGGGCTGGCCTGCTGTTTGCTGTTTTAACCAAGGAAAGGCTAAAGGGAGTTTGCTGTGTGCTGTGTCCCACTGCTTGAAGGACTTTGCTGTGTGCTGTTTGCTGAAGTAACTTATCCCCAAGGGCCAGAGGTGAGCTGGCACCCTGTTCGGAAACACAGGAACATACAAGTTTCCATGAAAGTCACAGCAAAGCTGTGAATGCATGCCTTTTAAGCTGAGACCCTCGTAATGCATGTGTGTGTGTGATCGTGGGCACCTGGAGTCCAAGCAAGGATCAGCGACGCAGTGTGCATGTGCTTTGTGCAGCCTGACCCCCTTTGTGAGGATTGTCCAGTGATCGTGTGCACCGGAATCCAATTAAGTCTCATCTACACAGTGTGAGTTGTGCACCATGAGACCTTTGTGAGGATTTGCCTTGTTATCTTGTGCACTGGAATCCAAGTGAGTCTCATCGACGCTGTATGTGGGTACGTTTTGCACTGTGAGACCTTTGTGAGGATTTGCCTTGTTATCGTGTGCATAATGTGAGTCTCAGCGACGCTCTGTATGTGATCTTCGTGCATCCTGAGACCTGTGTGTGGAGTGCCCAGTGATCACTTAAGGAAGACTCAGCAACACTGTGTGCATGTGCATTTTGACAGCCTGAGATCTTCGTAACTGAAGCGGCCCGGACCGGCAGTCCCGTTGGAGCTGAGTTGCCGGCCCGAGCCGCCGTGGTCAATTCACAAAGCTGAATTGGAGTCCCACCTGCTAGACGAGGAGAGGATAGTGAGTTGGCGCCCCCCAAGGTAACGTGTGTCGACTCCTGGGGCGGGGCGGGGCGGGGTGGGGCGTGGGCTCGGAGGGAGACGCTCTTGGCTTCTCTCTCGTGTTGGCAGCGAAAGCCTCTGTTTTGCCTGGTATCGTGGCACCTGTTGCCAAGGGAGTGGCAGTACAGGGGCCGGAGTGCAGAGCTGCACTTTTGATGACATTGTACCCATGTTGGGGGGGTAACTGTTGAGAGGCTGACTGCAACTCAGAAGGAGAGGCAGAGAGACCGCCAAAGGCCCAGTGATTGGGGCCTGGGGGTATTTAGCATTATTCCATTTCTGCAGAACGGAGTACCTGAGTGTGGTATTACACAGTGCATCATATCTGTATAACGGAGTACCTGATTAGAGTATTACGCATTGCATTGTTTCTGCATAACAAACTACCTGATTAGCGTATTGGGCATATCATTGTTCCTGCATAACGAATTACCTGATTAGTGTATTACGCATTGCATTATTTTACCTTGAAAAGTGCCTGATTGTTGCGTTACGCATTGCAGTCTTTTCATTGCAGGGTGTCTGATTGCTGTGTTACGTCTCACAATATTTTTACCTTGCAAAAATGCCTGATTCTAGCATTACAGACTGTATGACATGATATTAGGAGTACAGGTGAATGTTTAGAAGTGCTCATTAATATTGCCAGACCTTACAAGGGCTGGCTGGCCTAACAACCAACCAGGAGAAATAGTACACAACCTCTTATGTTGGATTTATATTGTGTGGTCTTATCATATATCGTTTTATATAAAGTTTGTACTCGTTTTTATAAAACTTGTGTGGAGTCTATTTGTGGTGTCGTCATTGGGTAATTGTGTGCGTAGTTGCAAATACTTTACATATTTGCCTTGAAGATAAGCCTGGCTGCTTGTGCCGAGCTACAGTGGGGGTGAGCGGGGCTATCTAAGACAGTAACCTTCCTTTCCCTGATGTCGGAACGTGGGTTCATACTTGGTCTAAGGGGCCTACTTCATCCAACCAGTGATCCCAGGTCTAACACTGACATTGATATGTGGGCAGTCTGGGCCATCTCCCAGCTTGGGCCAGAGTTATTGTGAAAGGAAAACTGATGAACAGAGTAATATCCCTGTAGACCTGTTGATCAACGGATGTTCCCTAAAAGAGTTATCTGTACCACTAGAAGCCCTGATAGCTGTTACATTGATAATGTTAGGCATGGTGACCTGATACTTCTTTAAATTGCCCGCATTATCAATGTGTGTCTGTCATTAAAATCTGTCTCTTTACTAACACAGGTCTGGTGACACTTTTCTAATGGTGTTGCTTCCACTGTACAGGCCTATTGCACATTGGAGCAATAGATGTTGGGTTGAATTTGAATAGATTTAGAAAAATGTAATCATCTTTTTGGCTACAATATTTCCCATCACACAACGGTATGTTGATTGTCATCCCTGTTACAGTGCCACATATGGCAAAAGTTGTGTCCTGTGATGGTAGAAGAAACCACACAAACTTATTTAGCATTACTGGGATATTCAAATAAGTTGTCCACATGTACACACATCCCCCAGAGAGGAAGCTCTCAGTGTGACACATACCAGCACTTACCTTGTGACCTTAGTACTAGGATGTTCTGTATACTATGGTACTCACCTCTATGGACCATATGGGCCATATGTATCGATGCAATATGCCTGGCAGTAAAGGTGTCTGGACAGTCATGCACAAGTAGTTTACCCTTCAGAAGGTCCAAATGGTGTGCTGTGTGTCATGGTACCTCACATCACATTCAATATAGGATGGGCTTGGTCTACAGTATGTTAGTGTGCTGCCTCAGTCAGTGTAGGTCATGACCAGGGTTGATGTTAGTCATCAGATGACCGCACAAGTGTGTATCCAATATTTAGTTGGAGTTAGCATGTGACATGGATACATGTAATATTATGACTTTTGATGAATGCTTGTGCTAGATGTCAACACAATGTCTATCAAGCTGACAGTTATCCTCAAACTTCAAGTTGCAATCTGTTTCCATTTCGATAGCATTCATACAGGTCAATGCCATCATAAGAAGGCCATTTGGAGAGCCATCGCCCAGACGGTGTGGACCCTGGGGAGGGGGGGGGGTCTTCAACAGGTGTAGTGCCCACTGCAGGAAGAGGTGGGAGGACCTGCGATGCTGGACCCTAAAGATTGATATGGTCCAGCTGGGGAAGTCCTCCCCACGTGGAAAGGGCACGCATTGACCCTGACTCCTCTGATGGTCCGCATACTGTCAGTGGCCTACCCGGAGCTTGATGGACAGTTGAGGGCCCAATTGCAGCTGCATGGGGAGAGTTCTGGCAGGAGTTATACATGTTAAATTACCAACTTTGAGTGTTACATTTCACCATCTATATTGGGGGTGGCCCATGTGCAACACACAAGATAAGACATTGTTAGTGTAAGTGTGATAGTAGGTGCATGCTGCTGTGCTGTGCCTATTGTCTTTCTGACCTGGAATACATCAGACTCCTGTCCATATCTACTGTTGTCCTCTTGAGCAGACACATAGCTGAGTGAAGTTAGTAATCATATCATGTTCTCATTAAATCTGTGTGATAATTGTACAACACAGGCAACCTTTCTTTCTTTTGTGAGGTGTGGTGTACCTTCATTACTATCTCTCATAGTGATAGTGGCTCTGTTGCATGTGACATGACGTTGAGTTCACAGTACATGCAGTGATTGTACAACAGTCCCCATTGGTAAGTACTGGTTATACAGTCAAATGAGAGTGTAAACATCACTGGTGCCATCAGAAGTAGCGCCTACATTTTTGGGAGTGTGTATTTTCCAGTTGATAGTTGACTGATTAGTGACATGTATGAGGGAGTGAGACGTAGAACTGTAGGGATAATATATGAGTGTCTTAACTTATCGTTATGAGGCAATCTGAGTATGCAATACCTAAGGTTCGTGTGATGTGCCTGAGTATTAGGACTACAGTGATCCCACATCTTCACGTCATAGTTGTCAGAGACACCCAGAATCTTCAAAGGTGTATTGGACTGTGGATATACAATCCATTACTGGTGTCATCACCTGCAACAAGCAGTATTGGGCATGTTCATATGATTATATGCAGTCTTGTGCTCATGCTATGTCCCAGGATACTTGTTTCCGGTCCAGGGAGGACCTTTCTTGGCAGTTCGGTCTAGACTGTTCCCATGAGGCACAGGGTCAAGACTAATTTGCATATGGCTGGGTCTAAACTGGGATGGGATGGTGAGCTACAGAACGATGGATTTAACCCAGATCTTTTGACTGGGGAAGAATGTTTGCATTGTCAGCATTCTGTCCATCATTTGTTTGTTGTAACACTTTTCGGCCTAAGTAGGATGGGTATGCCCAACATGGGTCTCTTGCTCACTGTGCCACTGGATTCAAGCTAGCCTGGCTGAAGAAGGGTGACATACCCTGAAACCGGTCCAAGGATGCTTGTTTTTGGTTCAGGGAGGACCTAGATTGGCAGTTCGGCCTGGACTAACACCAGTTAGCGACAGCTTGTAGGCTATAGCGGGCATTTAGGGGCCCATTTTGCATTTCAGCAATAATTATCGCTAATGCCATGCAAAGTGGGCGTGCCAAGATGTTAGCGACTGAAAACAGTCGCTAACATCTCTAACTCCTATTAACAACTTTTGGAAATATTCACGCTAAGCGCGAATATCTCCAAAAGCTAACGCCTGCTAAAAGAAGTTCTTAGCCATGTTATCGAATGGAAGGTGGATAACATGGCTAAGAGCATTGTCACGATAATGCATGAATATCGCTGATTTTTCAGCAATATTCATGCATTTCGCAGGATTTTTACCACTTTTGAGATAAACCTTGATAATATCAAGGTATCTCAGCGGTAAAAATCCTCGGCTATTGCTTGGTAATATGCCCTATAGTTACTTAAAACTAGTTTAATAATTATTCATTTTTAAGTAGCCTGCACCATAGCCACATAGTCCTAAACCATCATGTCTTCATCCCCAGAGACATGACAAAACACTACAACATCTAAAAAAAGCACCCTATCCTTTAACCCTTCACTTCTGATCCTTTTCTCAACGCAGTGCTCAGCCCAATGTTGAGTCATATATGACTCTCATGTCGAGGATTCTAAAGATACCTGGGATTTGTGGGGTTTCCTGAACAGATAAGAGCAACTGGTCTAAATCTAGAAAATAATTGCTTTGTTTTGGAAGAATTGGGAGGAAAGTTCTGTGCATGAAAGCATATGCATTTTTTACAATGACATCCCCAATTGTTTGCTGTACTAAGATCGCCACCTGTCACCACACCTTTCAGGAACTAGCAGAGTTGTAAACAAAATAAATTTCTTTAGCCACTTTTTTGCATTTTGCTAAGTGGTGGTCATTTTTTTCTATTTTTGTTGTTTCTACTCATTTGCAGATTGTGTTGCAAAAAAAGGTGTGAAACCCAAGGATGAACCCAGGAAACTATTCATTTCTCAAAGTAAACAACTTTTCAAATGCAGCCAGAGGTCATCTGTGTACATTGTTCATGGCTGGTAAAATCGATTGAAGGAAAAATTTGTCTAAAGTATAACTATACATTTTCTTAATATGCATGAAGATACTGGTGGAAGATTTACTAATATTTTTTGCTGGTTTTCTGTTATAAACGTGTTACAAACCACCGAAAAATTATTATTTGGGATTAATTTTCCAGTACAAAACTCTTTCTATGCTGGAAAACAGCCCTAAAGTAATACAGTGGTGAAAACTCTGCTTTGTGCTGCTTTGCATCAAGGGGACATACTATGAGTGATACATGGGCATTTCCTTGCAATCGCCCATGGCTTTTAATGCTCAGACCTATCTACTAACATTTATAAACTGGGCTTTGCACCGAAAAATAACATCCCTTTGACATTTACATGTTTTAATTTCTCCAAACTGTTCTGACTTTGCATGTGTGCTGCACTAAACAGTACAGTTTGGACAACTGTACAACACTGAGTTCGTGGTTGTCTATTCTATCATGTGATTACATTTTGCAAAATATGTTTGTCTTACACACATATTTTTATTTAGAATCCGAAAATGGAGAGACATTCATCTGAAATTTTTTTTTTCTACTATTCTGTATTCCCAAAATGTACCATGATACAAGTGGATCCCCACTTGTATGGATGGGCCTCTAACATAATAGGAAAGTCACAAACACATAACATAGAGACATATAAATGTTTGTCTTGCAAATTGATCCATTTTGGCAATCTGATGACATCAAGGGAACAAACTAAACATAGACATTCCTGAAAACAATTCATTCACGAGAGTGCAAGACTATTTGACTTGTGTGCACTTTGAAGTCCTGTAAATATATCTCATTGGCATTTTTTTTCTTCTAAAGTCTGACTATCAGACCTGGCATCTTTGGCGTGGTTTTCCTCCTAACATTTTGGCTTCATAGCACCTATTTTTATAGATTTTGTGTTTCTGGCCTATGGGCTCTGTGCACTTTAGCACTGCTAACTAGTGCCAGTGCTTTCTCTTTAAAACCTGTTCGATTGGCTTAGCCCCATTTGGCATATTCAATGTTATTGTAAATTCCTAGTAAAATGCCCAGGGCCTGTAAATTAAATTATAATAGTGGATCTGTAGCACTGATTGTGCCACCCTGTTGAGCAGCACTTTAAACATGTCTCAGGCCTGTCATTGTAGCCTGTGGGTGTGCAGTTTTAAACTGCCATTTCAACTTGGCAAGGCAAACCTTTTGCCAGGGCTAAAACTTCTTTTTTAATATGTTTAAGTCACTCACACCTAGGCCCTGTGTAGTCCAGAGGGTAGGTTACCATGTATTTAAAAAGAATTTCCTGGCCGTGAAAAACCCTTAAATTAGTTTTTCGCTGCTGCAGACCTACCTCTCCCATTGTATAACAATGGAGTTATCTTATTTCATTTAATAAGTGTAATTTTCAAATGGGGACACGTATTCAGTCCATGTTTGGAATATTACCAAATTCAGTGTACATTGGTACATGCAAACATTGTCCCCGAAGGGGCTCAACAACAAATTTGAATTGTCATGTTATCTGTAAATCACAGTTTTGCTTGCTTTTCTCTGTATCTGCATTTTCTAGACAGCGGATTTTTGTATTAGAACAGGTTCATCTGTACCAAATGGACTTTCTTTATTTCTTTTTATGTGTGGGCTTTAGAGCAATTCCAATTCATGTTCACACCTTTTTCGTTTTGTCTTTACCTCTCCATTTCATTATTATTATTTCTTTTATTTTTCATTCATTTTTCTTTTGTTGATTAGTTTATTGTATACACTATTCCACTTTTTCACCATGATATGTCTATCGATTAGTGTTAGGCAACTCAGATTCTAGTACTTTATTGCAGTGTTACCTGTCGTGATGTTCACTTCATTTCACTTCAGTGCTTTATTAACACAATTTAAACACCACACGCAGTCCTCTGTTTATAAGCTGGCTGTTGTAGTCTCTGTTTCAAGTTTTTTATTTGTTCAAGCTCAATGAGATTTTCGTGTATTGTGAGGCTGGTACGTCAGTCCTCTTTCTATGTGCATTAGTCTCTTCATGCTGGAAATTTAAACGCTGGTAACCAACGCGGCGCGTTAATCGCTGCCGGCGTTTTTCAGAGAGAGTTAATTCAGGAACTGCTCTTGTGGTCATTGGTAAGCCTACGCCTCAATGCTTCATTTTCTTTTCCTGTTTTGCAGCATTTAACAGAGCTCTTAATGGGGGTACTTTGATTTATAGGTGTTCATGCTTCCACTGTTCTCGTGTTTCCACTTTTGGATGTTTTCTCATTACTACAGTGGCATCGCACATTAGAGGTAGAGGGGAGTTTTTGTGGTTTCTTTCACTTCTAAGAGTTCACCTTTAGGCAACATGTTTTTAATTATTTTCTGGTTGTTTGACAGCCTAATTCTTTTGAGGTTGGTCTTGCAATGTGGCAGAATGTGCTGACATTGAACAACACGGTCACAGTATTTAGACAGTGTTGTTTCCGGGTGTGGTTTCTATCAAATTTTTTCATTCTTCTTTCGCATACAGCACTCTCGAAGCCTTAATCTTGGATGTTAGTTCTGTTTTCACGCTGGTTTTCTTTGTCACTTCTGCACATTTTTTAACATGGAGTTGGGGATTTGGTGCTCTTTAGCCACTTGTTTTTGAGCCTAATGTCAGTTAAAATTCATAAATGTAATTGTATTGATTTTCATCATCACAATTAATTTACTTGTTACAGATTTCCCTGATGAAGGGCTACCGTCTATAGCCTGAAATGCATTGGGAACTTTGAAGCTTGTTTCTGCATGCTGAATTTAAGCTGCATCATATATTTAACTCTGGATTTGATCTGCCAGGACTTTTGAATAAACAACGCAGATCTCAAATTGTTTCAAGTTTTGGAGAACATTTTTTAAACTTTTGGATTCTACATATACTGTTTTCCTGATTACTGTGGATTTACTGTATTATAACACACATTCATCATTGATGCTTTTAAGATTATTTCTGTACACTATTATGTGACAAACTGTAGTGCACTGGGTCAACATGGATACAATTCCAGGTATCCTCTCTTCACTTTTAGAAAGTTGGCATTTTCCTGCCTTAGGCATGTGGTGCTGTTGTATGGCGTTTTAGATTCTAAATGGATTTTCCCAATTCACGTTGCCCTTATATAGGCATAGAAATCAAGCCCTTATTTAGGCATAGCCCATGCAACCCAAACACAGGCATGACTACTTCCATCCGTTCACCAAACGTCACAACGATTTCTTGGAAAACCAACTTAAGCCATTAGGGACTTCCCCTTGCTTGAATATTGATTTCTCAAAGAACTCAGTTAGTTTTACAATGAACAACTATTCCTCAGGGTTTCATTCATGACGTTCATATGCCTGACTTTACATTAAACATGGCATTCCTAAACACCTTCAAGGTATAAATATACCTTCACTTGCTATGGCAAAGCACGGTCTATGTTATTCATGTATGTATTTTTATATGGCTTAGAAACAATACAATGTTATTACAGTATTATTTCATAATACTATTCTTGCTGTACGCATTATACTTTGCATTCTGTCTAACGATTGTAGCAGTTCACCTCTTTTGCATGAGAAAGAAGACTGTTCAATAAACCTTTTATTGAAAACGCCCGTCTCACTATTTCTCTGCAAACTCTGTAGAAACGAAGCATGCACGATTGACTGTGTGAAATACTTATCTATTGTTTCTATGACTCTGAAGATATTTTCCAGTCCCAGGGAAACAAAGTTGTCATGTTTATGCGGTTGTCAAAAACTAATCTCTTCCTGTGAATTAGAGAAAGTTTCTAGTGACCTCTGAGCTAGCTGGCACTCACACTTAAGTTTAGTATATTCGATAGACACCTACTGACATAAGTCCTACGTCATATCTATAGGATATATTATTCCAATGCGCAGAGCCTATTGGGAATATAGGAACTACACTACATGGCGCCCAACATTTGGTAAGGCACTAATTTAATGCTAGATAATAAAGTAGCTCAGTCGTGCTTTTCTCAGAGACCCCTTTTCCGTAAATACTCCAACGGACATCTGGAGTGGGTAAAGGGATCCTATGTATTAGCTTTATGGTTTGTTCAAACGTTGAAGAATACAGTGTTCCAAAATATTGTGCACCTTATCTTTGTTTCCTTGAAACTTGCTTTGCAAACTTTCAGTCAACAAAATGATGGATAGCTACACCAAGAACGATAAAGCTGCAGCTAATCCAGCATCTTTTAAAATAACAGGTTTACAAGAAACGGACGAGAATGCTATATTCTTTCCTCCAAATTTAAGGAAAGCCATCACTATAACACTTATAAAAAATGGCCTATCAGCAAGAGGTGGTAGGGTAGTTTTTGTGATAGAGGCACATGAATATCACCAGACAGAGGTATTCTATTCATGGATAGTCTTCCCTGAAGCAAATTCAGCAACACAGGTGTTTCACTTCTACAAAGAAGATGAACCACCAACGGAATACATTCCTATAGAGGATTTTGAAATTCCACTAACATACTAGGAGCATGCGCTCTGGTTTTAAGGTGCCTTAAAACATATAAATCACATTACCAGGCTTGGTCCACTAGGTAGACCAGGAGAAACATGGCCGGTGTTAGCCAGCTATACTCCACATCCTGAAATTAATGAAATGACTGATGTGGAACTACGAGCTCAACTCAAAGAGCTAATAAAAATCTGTAGACAATTGGTTCAATATGTCATGCGGACTCTTACAGTCCAACCTGCAATAATGATTCCACAGCATCCCCCCCACCAGGGGAACACAAATAAAATTACACCACAGACTCTACATTCGGTCATTGGTAAATTACGCACAAAACGGGAACAAATTCCATTCTGGGTAGCTCAAAAAATTACTCAAATCAAGGCAGTATTTCCGAATACTACCTCTCATGAGAAACACAGAATGTTAACTATCTGTTTACCAATGGGGATCGCACCACATCTGGAGGACTGCGACACTTGGGGTGCAGTTGTCTTTGATGCAATCAACACTAAAACACACGGTGTTCCGTCTATGGTGGTAATACCCAATGTTCTGAACCAAATTCAAAATGAATACGGACAGAGCCTGCTTTAAATCTAGGTATGAAATTACCGAAAGATTTCAAACAGGTCCCAACAATAATATTAGCTAATATTAAAGGTGAACAGGATCCGTGGTGATCCGCCAAAGGTTAAGGAAATTTGATGTAACTGAGCAACCACAAAAACTGTCCAGAATCATTGAAAAATCCTATGAAGAATTAGGCAGAGACAGTTTGGGTGGGTGTAAAGGCTGGATTTTCTGAGTAGGTGGGATCAGCCCCTAGGGGCCCCTCCAACCCAGCCAGAACGTACTCACCTTCCCTCCTCAGGACCACCTATCCAGGCACCTGGTACCTACCTGAGGATGGGGAACTCTCTAATATACAAGCTCATATTATTAAAAACACCACTAAATCTATAGGGATACTAAGAATACTCACTGATTACTAGGGATATCCATACCCTACACCACACTTATTCACATCAGTTGGTCTCGCGGCCACCCTGACCCAGACCGTTCTACCCTAGGGCAGATATGACACACAATCCGGTGCGTCTACACACGGGCCTGCAGAACCCAATGCTCTCTTCTCCAAAGTGTTTGCAATCCTGCAAAACTACACACTAGTTCGACCTCCTAGTGCTCTCATTTATTCAAGCCACAATCTAGTGGGTATACACACTGGTAATCCTCCCCAGTGCTCTCATTAACGCCGCATATCAACGACGACCACATTCCTATGAACACCTATACATATATATATATATATTGGGAAGTCTCTTCACTAAGGGTCTGCTACTACAATATTAGGAGTTAGCCAATTAATCTCATATATCTCTTACTCTTGACATCATAGGTCCACTCACTCCCTATTTATGTGATCACCACTTACCTGATTGGGATTACTCATCCATTCACGTAGCTAGTAACTACCTAGGAGCTTCATTTACCTGGATTGAGCAAAAGTAGGAGATACACACTATGTGATTGAGTTATTTCTTGATTTAAGCGCTCCTACTCCCTTTTGATCCATCAGTGGCTCAACAGCAACTGGCTAGAAGCCAGGATAACTTTATCATAAAAGAACTCAGGCACACTAATCCACTAATTAATGGGGTCATTTATTATTAGTACAATATAAACCTTTACACAGAACTGACAAAGACTATAGGTAGAACACACCGCTGAAAGAGAAAAGATTAAACATAACAGGAACACTCCGCTGAAAGGGAAAAGATTAGCAATGCAAAAGCCTAGGGAATAAAGATAAGATTAAGATGTAAGTGTGATTGGTTCAGACTACCTCACCTATTAGAAGGAAGATTTCTCTCTGCCTCTGGTGGGATTAGGGCTCTCTCTCTGCCTCTGGTGGGATTAGGGCTCTCTCTGTCTCTCCCTCCTTCACCACATCACCACGCCTCTGGTCCAATTGCTCCAGCTGACAGCCTTCTTTGATGCTCTCTGCACTGCTTTCTCTCTCCTCATCTTCAGCAATCGTCTGCCTTCTTTCTCCATTTAAGAACTGCACTCTATTCTGCAGCTCCAGCAGACATCCTCTCTCTCTCTGCAAGCTGTTCTGAGCTCCAAGCTGAACTGAGCTCCCAGCTGTTCTGTGCTCCAAGCTGTTCTGAGCACCACGCTGCACTGCACTCCAAACTGAACTGAACTGCACACAAGCTGGAATGAACACTCCTCCTCTCCTGTAGCTCGCTAATATGGAAGCTTGTCCTTTCATGGAAAGTTACGGCCAGTAACCTGCCGCCCACCAAATTCTTGTACCTCCCCGTACCAAGGACACGTTCCCAGCTGGCCAGCCTGAAGTTGTGTCTTCGGAGTGGAGAAAAATACATTCCTTCGATAGGGGCCAGCCTGAGCCGGTTCTCTCCAAGCGAACAACAGCCTTAACTATAAACTTTGCCTTTGCCCTGAAAAGCCTCTCAGCTTCATCAAGATGGAGTCCCTCTAGCTCTAGGCCTGTAGGCCTGAAAGGGGTGAAATGCTCCTTAGCTCTATCAGAATACCTACATAAACCATACCAATGTGTCTAATATGTCAAAGCCAATAGGCAATAGACAGGTTAAAGTCAAGAATAAAGGCATATTAAGCAGCTATCCTCTTCTAGATCTGGAAAAAAGGGCTTAAAAGGGCCAACACAGGCTAAGAATACCTATACTAGATGCGAGCAAGATTAATGATCTATATCACTGCTAAATAAAGCCAAAAACGCTGCCATTACATTCCACCCTTAGATCCTTATCTTGCGAGCATCAGTAAACAACAACAACCATCTAAACAAACATCAACATAATCTATCCAACATAGACTAAGAATACCTATCCTAGATGTGAGCAAGATTAAGATCTATATCACTGCTAAATAACTCTGCCATCCACCCTTAGATCCTTATCTTGCGAACATCTTATAAACAATAACATCCAGATAAACAAACATCAACACAATCTATCAACAAATCAAAACCTAAAAAAAAACTCCCTAAAAACAATGACAACTCAAGGAAATTCCACCTGAAACTCAATTGTAGGGAATAGAAACCTAACAACCAACTGAAAACAAATCAAAGCACCCTTGACTTGAATGCTGAAACATATCTGAGATCGGATCTGATAACAACAGAAACTAACCAAAGCATCCTCAAACTAAATGTGCCTCAACTTCTAATGATAACTGGTGAAATCTAGTGATGTAGGGACTTATGTGTTGAATGAAAACAGCAAGGGGCCTAAATGGGGCCTACTTCGGACAACTTAAGCCTAAATGAGGCCTACCTACTATTGTCAACTTAAGAACTAAATGTGTTTCAACTTCTAATGAGAAAACAAGAAAGGGCCTAAATGAGCCCTACCTACTATAGTTAACTTAAGCTAATGATGACTCATGAAACTATTGGTGTAGGGGCTTGTTTGTGGGATGAAAATAACAATGGGCCTAAATGAGGCCTACCTACTGACATTTGTCAATTTAAAGTGAAATCTGAGAAGTACTGTTTCAAGGTCTGGGCAAACATTAATACATAATCATACTAAAAGACACACCACCCAGAACAATCCAAAGTTTAAGGTAACCACCCTTTGATCAATCAAGGTGAAAATGTAAGAACAGTAAAAAAAAACAACCCCATTTCTACAAGATAGCTGGTGTAAAATCAAGCTTAAAACAACAAAACAACCATTTTAAATCACACGGTGGAACACATGTGTGCACCACCATTCAAAAAAAAAAGTCCTTCATTGGCAAAAACTGTTTTGAAGAAAACAGAAAAACTTTAATAGGTGACATGTTTTTTGCTTTAAAAGTGGGGCCTGCTTGTCCAAGGGATTATGCATCAAAATACATGTATAATTCTGTCCCAAATAAAACATGTTTGTGGGTTTTTTTTTTTTTTAAAAAGTGGGGCCTGCTCGTAGTGATGTCAACAAAAAATGCAGGCCAAGGAATTATGTAACTCAGTCCAAATTCTTCAGTGTAGGCCACCACCCTTCATCCTCGGTATCCGGACACTTCCTCCGATGCGGCCATCCATCACCCTTCCGGTCTGGTCTGGTCTGGTCTGGTCTGGTCTGATTCCATCATCCAAAAATAATAAACTAAAATAAAAACATGAAAGTAAAAAGCTAAAACAAGAAAAGGAAGTGGAAGGGGGACGGACCCCGCAGAACCACAACCACAGCAATCCTAGGAACAAGAGAACAAGTATCATTATTCTTGCAAAATAAAATTTTCCATTTAAAAAGCACCCCGGGTGCCTTTCATTATTGAAAAGAAAATATCCTAATTAATTAAAAACAATCAAAATTTAACTTTTAATAACATTTTGCAGGGCCTAACATACCCTAATCCTCTCTAAGCCAGCCCCTCCCTTCAGAGCAGGAGCCAGGCTACAGTGTGAAGCTACTTTGGAATACCGCCAAATGATGAGCCTCTCTAAGCCAGCCCCTCCCTTAAATAAACAAGCCATCCGCGGAAGAAAATTGGATTGTAGCCAATCATAACGAACAGGGACGTGATCGAAACCTGCAGAATGAAGGAAAAAACTCGTCTGCACAAACCAGCTGGTCTGCCAAGGTCGACAAACAAAGTACTTGCCTGTTCCCAGGCCTGAGTGTGCCAACCAACGAAAGCTAGCATTTGAAAAAAAAACAATTCTGTTACAGTGTACTGCTAATTAAAAGCTCCAATTTCTAAAAAGACTTTTGTCTAACTAATTCAGCTAAAGGCAAGACATTTAAAATATGGGCACTTATTTAGAAAGGGGCAACTAACTTTTTGCACACAAGAGTATACATTCTGCATTTGGGAAAAAAAACGAATTAACATGGTCCATTGTCAGCTGCTGAAAGAGAAATAATTTGTAAAACAACATAAAATGCAGATACATTTCAACATTGTATTTAATTTAAACAGGGGCATTATATCATTTTACATTACAGTGTAATTTAACATGCAAGCCATGCAATCCAAACTAACAAAAGAGCCACATTCATACACTATTAAACAACGTACTATTTTCTAACTGAGTTGGTGAACATAATAAAAAAGGTTTTGCTGACACATTTATAAAAGAATACATTTTAATTTACATTTGGGAAAATAATAATGTTACATTTTAACATTTTTTTTCAAAGGCACATGGTTGCCTTCTACTAATTAAAAGCACATGTTACCACGCACTGTCGGGCAAGATTGATTATTCTCAACCTGTGATCATTGCAACAGCACATTCCTGTCTAGATGGAAACCCTCAAAGAAATAATTAATGAAAACAGCTCCGTAGCGTGCACTCTAACGGGCCATCTTTTTAACATTTCACTCATTTTAAAAGAACACAGCTCTCTCCGTAATCCGACTGGTTGATTTATAACCACATCAGTTCCAAGGCAAACCCACACAAATTCGTAGACGCATTTCAAAAAGAATGTGAAATGAACAAAACCCTTTGCAAAGCACAAGATGTTACCTTCCCGTCAAGAGGTTGACAAAGCACATAGGCAGACCAAGGAACCAAAACAAAAGTCAAAATCAAACCATCAAATAATCCTTAAAATAATCTACTGACTTTTATAGTCAGGTCAGATAACCATGCATGTTGACAGCATGTAAAAAATAAAGACTGCCATCTCAACTCAAGATATTAACCCTTTGGCAGCTCAAGCACAATCATTTCCCAATGTCCATGGATACATGGGAAAGTCATGAGCACATTTCTTCACGTTTACAGATGACACGTACACATATTTTCAAAAACGTTATCCCCAAGCACCCGAGAGAGATCCAGCTCTCTCCTGCCAAACGTAATGAGAACATGCCCTGTCCAAGCCATGACCACATGGCGCTATTCACAAGCCATATTTACAAGACAAGCCTTTCACAAACAACATTTCCAAGGCGCAATGCACAAGGAACACAGCAGATTAACATAAGAACATGCACCTCACAAGCCACATTAAAATGGCGCTATTCACAAGCCATATTTACAAGACAGTAAACAAACTCAAAAAACGACACGCTTTTCACAAGGAATATATTCAAAGCACCATTCACAAGCAACACAGCAGATCAACATGAGAACATGCACCTCATAAGCCACAATAATATGGCGCTATTCACAAGTCATATTTACAAGGAGCTATATTCAAAGAACTCCACAGATCATATTACAATGAACACATCTCACATTGCACAGCATAAGCAGATGCAGCAAGCAATTTAATGGGCAATTTAAAAGCACTTTTTACACACATTTATACAATTGGACCATCACAAAGATGTAACTGGCTTCCTCATGTAATGCCATCCTTCAACTCTGACAGTTTAAACACCAAGATGAAAACCATTCCTTCCACCCTGAATAAACCAAATGCCATGATGTAATGCAATCTCCTCACGCTGCAACTGTTCAAGCCCATAGGTCTAACAGGCTACATAAACTGCAACATTACGCCAGATGGAACCGGCGTTCAGGGCACTCCCTCAGAACACATGGGAAACTCTCTAAGCACATGGTCAGGACACACAGGATAGGTAAACCGTTCGACTACGCCAGATGTTATGGCATTCATGGCACTCACTCACAACACATGGGAACCTCTCTAAGCACATGGCAAGGTCACAAAGGTTTCGTAAACTGTTCGTAGACGCCAGATGTAATGGCTGGATTTTCTGAGTAGGTGGGATCAGCCCCTAGGGGCCCCTCCAACCCAGCCAGAACGTACTCACCTTCCCTCCTCAGGACCACCTATCCAGGCACCTGGTACCTACCTGAGGATGGGGAACTCTCTAATATACAAGCTCATATTATTAAAAACACCACTAAATCTATAGGGATACTAAGAATACTCACTGATTACTAGGGATATCCATACCCTACACCACACTTATTCACATCAGTTGGTCTCGCGGCCACCCTGACCCAGACCGTTCTACCCTAGGGCAGATATGACACACAATCCGGTGCGTCTACACACGGGCCTGCAGAACCCAATGCTCTCTTCTCCAAAGTGTTTGCAATCCTGCAAAACTACACACTAGTTCGACCTCCTAGTGCTCTCATTTATTCAAGCCACAATCTAGTGGGTATACACACTGGTAATCCTCCCCAGTGCTCTCATTAACGCCGCATATCAACGACGACCACATTCCTATGAACACCTATACATATATATATATATATTGGGAAGTCTCTTCACTAAGGGTCTGCTACTACAATATTAGGAGTTAGCCAATTAATCTCATATATCTCTTACTCTTGACATCATAGGTCCACTCACTCCCTATTTATGTGATCACCACTTACCTGATTGGGATTACTCATCCATTCACGTACCTAGTAACTACCTAGGAGCTTCATTTACCTGGATTGAGCAAAAGTAGGAGATACACACTATGTGATTGAGTTATTTCTTGATTTAAGCGCTCCTACTCCCTTTTGATCCATCAGTGGCTCAACAGCAACTGGCTAGAAGCCAGGATAACTTTATCATAAAAGAACTCAGGCACACTAATCCACTAATTAATGGGGTCATTTATTATTAGTACAATATAAACCTTTACACAGAACTGACAAAGACTATAGGTAGAACACACCGCTGAAAGAGAAAAGATTAAACATAACAGGAACACTCCGCTGAAAGGGAAAAGATTAGCAATGCAAAAGCCTAGGGAATAAAGATAAGATTAAGATGTAAGTGTGATTGGTTCAGACTACCTCACCTATTAGAAGGAAGATTTCTCTCTGCCTCTGGTGGGATTAGGGCTCTCTCTCTGCCTCTGGTGGGATTAGGGCTCTCTCTGTCTCTCCCTCCTTCACCACATCACCACGCCTCTGGTCCAATTGCTCCAGCTGACAGCCTTCTTTGATGCTCTCTGCACTGCTTTCTCTCTCCTCATCTTCAGCAATCGTCTGCCTTCTTTCTCCATTTAAGAACTGCACTCTATTCTGCAGCTCCAGCAGACATCCTCTCTCTCTCTGCAAGCTGTTCTGAGCTCCAAGCTGAACTGAGCTCCCAGCTGTTCTGTGCTCCAAGCTGTTCTGAGCACCACGCTGCACTGCACTCCAAACTGAACTGAACTGCACACAAGCTGGAATGAACACTCCTCCTCTCCTGTAGCTCGCTAATATGGAAGCTTGTCCTTTCATGGAAAGTTACGGCCAGTAACCTGCCGCCCACCAAATTCTTGTACCTCCCCGTACCAAGGACACGTTCCCAGCTGGCCAGCCTGAAGTTGTGTCTTCGGAGTGGAGAAAAATACATTCCTTCGATAGGGGCCAGCCTGAGCCGGTTCTCTCCAAGCGAACAACAGCCTTAACTATAAACTTTGCCTTTGCCCTGAAAAGCCTCTCAGCTTCATCAAGATGGAGTCCCTCTAGCTCTAGGCCTGTAGGCCTGAAAGGGGTGAAATGCTCCTTAGCTCTATCAGAAAACCTACATAAACCATACCAATGTGTCTAATATGTCAAAGCCAATAGGCAATAGACAGGTTAAAGTCAAGAATAAAGGCATATTAAGCAGCTATCCTCTTCTAGATCTGGAAAAAAGGGCTTAAAAGGGCCAACACAGGCTAAGAATACCTATACTAGATGCGAGCAAGATTAATGATCTATATCACTGCTAAATAAAGCCAAAAACGCTGCCATTACAGTGGGAAATCAGTTAAACCCC
Source organism: Lissotriton vulgaris (assembly GCF_964263255.1). Taxonomy (NCBI): domain Eukaryota; kingdom Metazoa; phylum Chordata; class Amphibia; order Caudata; family Salamandridae; genus Lissotriton; species Lissotriton vulgaris. The sequence continues at coordinate 1,651,316,702 of NC_141689.1, forward strand.
AACTGTCAGAAAGTCCTGAAAAGGTGTTTACTAAAAACACTACTACTCCTATTAAAAAGAAGTGGGAAAATACTAACCAAACTTCTAAAGAGAAGCGTTCTCAATCCAGAGGTAGGTCTCCTCAAAAGGAGCCCTCTGAAAGGAGGTATAACCTCAGGAATATGGATAATTTGAGTAAACATGATAGATATCAAGATACTGATACACGTTCCTCTCGTACCTTTCAGACTTCTTCACAGAAATCCGAAAGAAGAGGACCGTCAGAACACAAGCAACAACGCGTGAAGTCCAAAGACGATCAACACGTTCAGAAAAACAAGAAACCTCAATTCACCAAAAAGAGGGTAGCAGGTCTAAAAATCAGACATGCTGAGGATCTTGAGGACACAACTCCAGAACGGGGAATGGGCTCAGACAATGTTGAACAGCCCAGCTAAAGTCACCATAGCTCGCAAGCACTTGAAGGATCATCTGGAGACAGAGGACTTGAATTAATTCATTCAAGTGGAAACTACAGATACCAGGGTTAGTTGACTACATAAGTTATATGAAATAACACTCTGGATGGAGGGGGACATACCAAGAAAAGTGAGAGCACTCTTTTGGGAGCGACTTTCTAAGGGTTATGACATTCTTCTAGCTGAACAAGACTGGCCACTACAATTTGTCAGGTAGTGCCCACATGGTGAAAACATCATTATGCGAGCTTTCTCCAACCTCATTCCAATTCATTTAAAATATACTTATGCCAGGAAATGGGCAGTCATCCAAGCTCCTGCATTATATAAAAATCTTGTAGGATGGGATGAGGAATCTCCTCACCATAAATTCCAGTTAAAAAATCAACCAACTGCACAAAGGCAGAACCCAGTTGAGCAAAAAGCTAAAAAAAACGGTCAGGGAGATATTAGATCAACTTAAATACCAAGGGGTGATTGAAACATGCACTTCATTCAAGAACAATCCTTTGTTTCCTGTCACCAAACCAGACAATAAATATTGTCTAGTATTGGATTACAGACATCTAAACTCTTGCTGCAAAACTTTTGCTGTACAAAATGCAATTAGTGTAGAATTAAAGAATAAGATTGTACGTAAAAAGTATAAAACCACATTAGATATTTCTAACATTTTTTTCTGTCAAAACATTGCACCAGAAAGTAGGTATTTGACCGCTTTCTCAATTATGGGGACACAGCGTCACTTCTGTTATCTCCCTCAGGTATTCAAGAATAGTCCTGGGTTATTTTCAGCAAGAGTAACAGAGTTACTACAAACATATGATGATGAAGCATTATCATATGTCGATGACATCTATCTAACTGATGATGACTTGGATAGGCAATTTAATAGGGTGAAAATTATATTGGGATTCGCCTCTGAGGGTTACAAATTCAATTTAAAAAAATCTAGAATTGCCCATCTCAACGTCCTAATTTTAGGATATGAACTTTCAAGTGAAGGCAAAAGCCTGGCAGCAAACTTTCTAGAGAAATGTGCGCTGCTCCAACCTCCAAGAACACTGAAAAACTTACAGTCGATTCTAGGATTCTGGAACTTCGGAAGAACTTACATTCTAAATTACGCAGAAAGGTTTAAACCTCTCTACGAATTGATAAAACCTGATTTCAAAACAGTTAATTGGACACAAAAACATACAGAAATTTCGCATTTATTACAAACAGACATGTTAGCAATGAAACATTTGCAAACACGCGTATAAAAAGGTATGCAACTTAGTGATCCAAATCATTCTAGGACAATGCGGATTCAGGAACATAACTTTTAACGAAGGTGAAAAAGTACCAATAGCTTACAAATCACATTTGTACACACAAGCAGAAATTAAATTCCCTTCAACAGAAAAAATTCTGACAGCGGTTCAAACTGCAGTTGCAAAAGAGACAGCCCTTGCACTTGGTAAGCGCATTATGGTTGTTACACCTGTACCTGCCTTAGAGGCAGTGACTAAAGCGAGCAATCCAAATGCTAAAGCTTTACATCCAAGATGGATACAATGGGTTGATTCTCTTGCTGCAACAGACATTGAATACGATATTGATCCATATTTGAAAAAACACACATTTCTACAATACAAACAAGAATGTCCTCTGCCTACTGAAATTCTGCCTCTAGAACAGTATGAATGTATAATTTATAATGACCGATCAGCTCAACTGGCTGCGGGGGTGAACAAGCCTATTGTGCGGCATGCGCGATCGTTAAAGGTCGTTGGCGTGATGGCAAATTCCGACCAATGGTCACTAAAACAAAATCTCTAGGAGATTGTACCGCTCAGCGACCTGAACTACAAGCATTCAAGATGGTGCTTGAGATTATGGACTGCGAATTCCCCACACTCATAATGTGCGATTCGTAGTATTAGTGTTCAATCTTACAATGAATACTTGCAAAACTGGATTCAAAACGGTTACAAAGATGCAAAAGGTGGCACAATCAAGAATAAATTGCTTTGGGAACAAGTAGTTCAGTTACGACAAGCACTACAAAACACTCATGTGATACATACGCTGAGTCATCAACGTGATGGCATTCACGTTGCTGGGAATTCATTGGCTGATGAAGCCGCAAAGGCAGCTGTGCAAACAGCTTCCGTAGCTGCAATCACTCGTTCAAAAACGAAAATAGACAGCAAGCTTTCAATGCTTCAAGCAAAGACAGTGGTAAAACATTATTGAAAGGGTTTCCATTCAAATGCTCATATATAACTGATGTGACAATGTTCTGCTTGATCGAATCCCTGGAGCCGATGATAGAGTAATTCCTAACATGGAAAATAGATTAGGACTAATCTTAGCAGCACATGAAGGGCTCGCCTCTGCTCATGCAGGTGTTTCCACCACAGTATCATTATTAAAACAGAGATGCTGGCGGCCGTGAATAAGGAAACAGACCAGAAACTATCTTTTGGAATGTGAAATCTTCCAAAAGATGAAGGGGCATATTACCAAGCAATAGCAATAATTATCGCTATTGCTTGGTTTGCGGGAAAAAAATATCGCCGAGCACCGAGGATTTTTACCTCTGAGATACCTTGATATTATCAACGTTTATCTCAAAAGCGGTAAAAATCCTGCGAAATGCATGAATATCGCTGAAAAATCAGCGATATTCATGCATTACCGTGACAATGCTTTTATCCATGTTATCCAGCTTCCATTGGATAACATGGCTAAGAACTGCTTTTAGCAGGCGTTAGCTTTTGGAGATATTCGCGCTTAGCGCAAATATTTCCAAATGTTGTTAATAGGATTAGAGATGTTAGCGACTGTTTTCAGTCGCTATCATCTTGGCACGCCCACTTTGCATGTCATTAGCGATAATTATCGCTGACATGCAAAGTGGCCCCTAAATGCCAGCTATCGCCTACAAGCTGTCGCTAACTGGTGTTAGCGACAGCTTGGTAATAGGGCGATAAAATTATCACCGCATTAGCGGGGAAAAAGTCCCGCTAATGCGGCGATAATGCCCTTGGTAATATGCCCCAAAATTCTCTACAGTGAAACGTCCAGCGCAGACGCCCCTGTTAATTTCAGATAAACAATTAGCTTGTGTTTACCTAGATCACTGCAGGCCCTTACAGAGGGATGGTAATTATAAATATATCAGGGTTGCAATGGATTTGTGTTCAAAATTCATTTGGATGTGACCTCAGTGCTCGGCTGACGATCAAACAGTTATGAAAGATTTGCGAGTCATTATCGGCACATGCGCAGTCGGCATGCTACATTCTGACCAGGGTCCTGCGTTTAGCTCTCGAGCTTACAAGGAGGCCATGGCCAAATTGGGATTTGCATTGCAGTACTTCAGTCCATTCCATCCTGAGGTAAATTCGGTAGTGGAGAGAAAAAAACGGGACAAAAGCAATCTATAACAGCTAGGGTATTAGTCTTGGGTGACGGTGGGTCAAACATCTAATAAGTGTCCAACTTAGTCTTAACAACCTGCCAAGAAGTTCTCTAGGGGGTATCACTCCATATGAAGTGCTTTTTGGGACCAGAATGTTGTTATCGGGCCTCGATTGTCAGACTTCAGTGGTAGACCAAAAACCCTTTGATATCAAAGACCGTTTGGCTGTTTTACAGGACTTAAATGAAATTAGAACAAAACAAAATAACGTGTTCCTGAAGCCAACCACCACTGAAGAGAAACCAACCGTCTCAGCAAGGTCTGTCTGGATTCCTAATCTTGGGGATCTAGTCAGAGAGAAGATCGCGGACAAGAAGGAGTTTGGGACTTCTTACAGAACACCAGTACCTGTCCTAGCAATCCACATATCAAGAACAGTAATACTCCTGCCCCTTGCTGGAAAAAAGGAGAACAGGTTTGTGTCCATCGACCTGGCCAAACCACATCATGTGGCCGATCATAAGTAGTAGGCTAAGTGGACTCTGCCAATGTAGCAGACACCCAGCTCTGGCTACTATCCAAGAAGTTCAAACTGAGAGACTCATCACCTTTGAAGAATCTGCAGTTCGAAAATAAGGACTATGCAACAAAGCTATGGAATTTGTACCTCTTGAGACCCAAATAACAGTTTGTCAAGAAACACCTGTCCACAACGAAGTAGGATCAGACTACACAAATTTAACAAGTAATCAAGTGGTTACAGCAATTTCAACGAATCCTGATGCAATCCCAACAATTGACAGAACTACCTCTGGCTACTTCATTACATTTGATACATTTTCTGAGGATCACAGCAAACCTGAAATGAGGCCAGCTAAAAGAACTTTGAAAGAACAAGCAACAGACCTTTTTCATCACTTGGAAAAGACTTCTCTGGTTTCACCATGCATTGAACTTTGGATTGTATTGGGTGTGCTTTTTCTTCTGCTTTGGTTAACTCTGGTAATAACTTTGAGAATGCTGATAAATGGAAGATATATAAAAAAGGACACAGCAAGTAAGAACATCAACTTACTACTCAAGCCACACAAATCATCCCATCGTGAACAAAGAGACTTGTCATCAGTAAACATCACAGCCGCTCCTATACCAGGGGATATAGCTTGGGACAGAACTGATTATGACATTTTTGGCCCTTCAGAGCTGTTGAAGATTCTACACCAGTTCAAAATTTCCTTGAATGACTTTGTTTCATCTAGTACCTTTTCTGATGATTGGGACTTCAAGATTGTTAATAATAAGACTTAGAAATGTCTGCTGTATTTTCAAATCATGAATACTTAGAAGGTTCATCAGATTATAGACAAATGTACTGTTATAATCACTATGGTCATCATTTCTTGCACAAATTTACACACCCTAGAAATGTTTTAATGTATAACCAATGGCAACATTGTCCTACGCCACCAAAGGGAAGCTCAAAAACATTTTGGGGAAAATTTCCATACTTTTCAGGTTTTAATGTTTCTAATCCAGAATCATTTTACTTTAAAAATGTTAACAAGACAAGAATGAAAAGTATGTTGACATATACAAAGCAAATTTATTCTGCAGCATTTTATGCTCAGCTGTCTTCACTAGGGTTCGTTTTTTGAAAAGACAACATTGAGACAAAAACTATCTGGGGCACAAAAGTTTGGCAAGTGAAGGGGATAGAAGCATTATTTAGAGCCTGCATCATCCCAGAGCAAATTATGTTCAACAGACATCTTGTCTTGGGTTAGCCAAGATAAAAGACCTAAACAAAATGTCCATACATACACCAACACCTGATAGCAATAACACTACAGAGGGGGAGGTCGAAGTACATACTATTTTGCATCACAACAGAACAGATCCAGATTGGAAAAAATGGTTAATCGGGCCCACAGACACAAACAACTGTCAAGATAGATTCCTGAATAAAAGACGGGGTTCACATTCACTTGGCCAGATCCAAGATATGTTCAGAGACAGCATCCAGGAATAGTAACAACATACAGTGTAGGGAAACTGTGTCTTGAATGACTGCATAGATCTACACTTAGGGAGGTTAAACAACACTTATCTTTACTTAAAGATGACGCTGATCTTAGGGAATTCTTGCTAGGACCAGGAAAACCGCGTCATAACTGTGCTGCTTATAATGAAGCATGGAAGATTACGCAAGCAGAGACTGCAGAAAGAATACAAGAAATTGATCGTATTAACTTAAAGAAAACGCTCTCTGTAGTTGACAATGGATTAACGACTCTGTCAACCAGGATATATTCTTTGGACAGCATAGTATCCTCTGTTATAGACATCATAGAACAGGACTTGATCATGTTGTAACATGGTCAGTCGCAATTACTTTCTATCATGCTATTAGGCTGGACATTACAAAACCTATGTTCAGGCTATGTGCCTTGGCATTTAATCAATACTACGTCATTGTTTTCAGAATTCAATCTCACTGATAAGTAGATCAAACTGGCACAGAGGAGAGCAGACTATACGGTGCTGAGCATTGAAAAACTGGAAAGATTGCCATTAACTGTCGCTGAGAAGCCAGCCACAGAATAGATTATACATGGAACAATCACCCTGCCTGTTACAATTTTCCATTTTCAGTATTGCCTAAAACATATACCATCAGGCACATATTAAAGGTTGGGTAAAGAATACATCAAGACATCCTGGGAATTACCATACACACACAGATGTTGAAGTGGGGGAAAAGAAGTGTTTCTTAGTGGTAAAAATTGTAAAAACGCAGTAAGTGGTTCTCCCCTTCGTCAGGGTATTAATTTACACGGGCCTGCAATGGCTCCTCTAACAACTTATCCTGCCACCTACAAGGTTCACCAGCTGCGGTGATTGTCCAATTTTTGGACAGCTTTCTAATGGAAGTTACCTCATGTTGAACGATCAAAGCTACTGTGGCATGTTGCCAGGTTTACCCTATCTAGTAACTGTGTCAGCCAGGGTTACTTGCTGTATGCAAGTATTGTTTATAAAAACCAAGACAGACCGGGAGTCGCCGTTATGGCCTTCACTGAACATCTCTTCTATACGAATTGATACTTTAAGCAAAATGAAAGCCATTCTTTGACAGAAATCTGTGCCACTGACATCGACCAAAGAGACTTATGCTCTGCAAGTCGCAAGGACTTCTGCAGAGATACATGCCCTCTTAACTACAAATTGCCCTATACATTTCTTGGACATGTTAAGTCGTATCTTAAACATGTCTAATAAGAGTGGTATTGTACATGTATTTAAGACAGTATTTTCAGGACTGTTAGCACCTTTTGAAGCAGTCCTATGAATATTTCCAAAATGAGTGCACTCTGTGTTTGGCGGATTGCCTCTTATTTTAGGACTCACTGCAGGGATACAATTTTTGCTCCTATTGCTGCGATATGGCAAGCCAATCCACAAGCGACACCCAGTGGACCATGGAGACAAGTCTACTGGCAATGAAGTGTCGTTAGCGCATCGTCCAAATTTTGGGACTACCTCGTCTAAGAGAATTGAATACCACATGGTTACTATCATTCAGACCAATTTGGTAAGATTGCATCTTACCTGTTCTGTGCTGCCTGCTATGCGGAGAAGAATGCGTGCTAGATATATGTCTGACACTTCCATCAGTCATGCAACGGATGTTAATACTTTGCTTGAACCAGTAATGGCCCATGCATTGTGTTTTCCCCAGCAGCTACCAATTCTGATGACGGCATTAATTGGGATCTCACAGACGCAAAATGCTGACGGTGAGGTACGAGAGGAAACAGGCACACAGGTTTCATCCACTACGATGATTGCTAATGCGATCAATGCTGACGGCGATGCTTCACATCTATGTGCGGTTGATCTTCTTAACAAGGTAATCCAACTTTCACCTACAATGGTAGACAAATTCTTTACAGACTTAGAAGATTTGATGTTTTCTCCAAATAATAACACAGATTTTTGATTTGGCACACAGTGTTCTGAGAGATTCTGAATTCGACCTTCATTTTTTCAAAACAAAGTTCTAACTTTGGGACTCTTTTTTTCTATGAATATTAATTTTTCCAAATTTGTACTTTTCATTTTTTGGCACAAAGTAATCTGCTTAAAGTACAACTATTCATAGAGAACTCGAATTCTTTGAAAAACTTCCAAGGACAATATTTGACCTAGTCCTCATACCAACAGTTATATGTAATATGACATGACATGGTTTCGGCACCTTTTTATTCTGTACTAATGAGCCATTTCATTAATGTTTTTCGTGATTCATTCAGACAGCATTTCCAAATGTCATCTTTATGCTTAGAATGAGACACTGCTTTGAATGCATACAGCACCAATGCGCTTTTGTGTACAACCAGTACCATTGCATTTGTATGTTTTTGGGTGGGTTTTAACACATCATTTTTAGATATGTTTAACGTGTTTAGAACTTAGTAATGTCGTACATAGGAAAGTGGAGTGGGTGTTATATGTTGTTTTAGATACTGAATGGATTTTCCCAATGCATGCCCTTATATAGGTATAGTTCACGTTGCCCATATATAGGCATAGAAATCAACCCCTTAGTTAGGCATAGCCCATGCAATCCAAATACAGGCATGGCTACTTCCATACGTTCACCAAACATCACAACAATTTCTTGGAAAGCCTGCTTAAGCCAATAGGGACTTCCCCTTGCTTGAATATTGACGTTAATATGCCTGACTTTACGTCAAACATGGCATTCTTAAACACCTTCAAGGTATAAATATACCTTCACTTGCTATGGCAAAGCATGGTGGTTCGGAGCAGTTTGACGACCTACTTGCGCGATGCAGTTGGCTATAGCAAGTCCTGAAGGACGCTGACTCTCCAGTTGACGCACTGATCAGGAAACTGCCCTCCTCTGCTGAGAAATCCAGATCCAGTGTTTCTGACTCCCCTTGCTGGGTGTTGGGAAATCGAGTCCCGAGACAGAGATACCAGACCTCCTTCATTCTAAGGTAGGGAGCTGATAAGAATCTAAAGAGACCTTTGGTAGATTCTTGGCAAAAAACTAAACCTATGCTAAAGACCATACCTACTTCTTCCCTCATAGTAGACCTAGGTTAGGTACATTGGGGTACACATATTTTAGAAAAACCAGTTGAGTAGTTTAGTCTATGTTATTTATGTTTGTATTTTTAGATGGCTTAGAAACCATACAATGCTATTACAGTATTATTTCATAATACTATTCTCGCTGTACGCATTATACTTTGCATTCTGTCTAACGATTGTAGCAGTTCACCTCTTTTGCATGAGAAAGAAGACTGTTCAATAAACCTTTTATTGAAAACGCCAGTCTCACTATTTCTCTGCAAACTCTGTAGAAACGAAGCATGCACGATTGACTGAGTGAAATACTTATCTATCGTTTCTACGACTTTGAAGATATTTTCCAGTCCTAGGGAAGCAAAGTTGTCATGTTTATGCGGTTGTCAGAAACTAGTCCCTTCTTGTGAATTCAAGAAAGTTTCTAGTGACCTCTGAGCTAGCGGGCACTCACTGTTAAGTTTAGTAGATTTGATAGAGACCTACTGACATAAGTCCTACCTCATATCTATAGGATATCGTATTCCAATGCGCAGAGCCTATTGGGAATATAGGAACTATACTACAGTGCCCACAACTAGTCTCTGGCTCACATGACTGGGTGTAGTTGACACTTAGGCTTTGAGTATTCATCCTGGAGAGCCAAACACAATAGGGAGCTTAGGCTTGACTAAATGGGCCATCACTGGCAGAATTTACACTTGAGAAGGCATACCCCGTGCAGTAAGTCAGGAGCCAGGGCAAGGAAGGGAGGGAAGCTGTGCACTTCAAATGCCTGCTGTTAGAAGCTTCTCCCCAGTTTAAAGGCACAACTAGGCATACATACTGGACCTCAGAAACTAACTCTTCAGTACACTTCTGGACCTGTGGATATTCCTTCACGAAGAAGAACTGCTGTGCTTCTGAAAGCACTGCCACACTAAAATACTGCTGACCTGCTGTCCTAACATGCTGCCTGCTGCCCTGTTGCCTGGGTGAGAAGTGCTGGACCTGCATCTCTTCAACCCAGAACTCAAAGTGAATCCAAGGTCTAGTTGGCTGGCCTCCTGATCTGAAGCCTCGGGGACACAACAGGCTTCCAACAACCTTGCACCTGCCCCTAGACTCTGCCATCTGTGAGTCTACTCTTCTGAGTGGTGCCACCACATTCCTGGACACTTGGAGGTAAACTTAAACTTGCCTACCAGCCTCTGTGGATCGAGTGGAATAGACACATGTGTCTGTTGCGAGGTGCTTACCTGTGAAGAATCAATGCATCGCCCCTGCTGCGTGAATTTGACATGTCTCAAAGAACTGCATCACATTGCAGCCCATCAGAACTGCAGCTGAGAGATGGTTTCTCGGCAGAGGGCCTCACATCCCTCATCAACAGGAGCCTTTTAAAAAGGTGCCAGACTCCATATCACAATCTTGCTGCTCAGTGGAACTGACTCATTGCCCGACTGTACAATGCATCCTCAACTCCGGATATCGTATCACAAGTCTTCATCAGCAGGATTCTTGATGACAACGCACAATCGTGCATTCCAGCCTAGCTGTATCTTGAAATTAACTCACCACTTCAGTTGAGCTGCACATTTGTAACGTGGATCCTCACAACACTCCACCAACCTGGATTTAATGTACTCTGTTCAGTGGGCCTAACTGGGTTCATATGAAGAGCGTTCCATTGAAGTCAGCTTGAAACTGTGACTTTGTCATGGAAAAGCATGACCGTGGGGTGCACAGTCAAAATATTGATTCTCTAATATCGACCTACAATAATATCGAGTTGTAAATAACGAAGGTGAAGAATATCGAGGTCAAGAATATCGTTGGACAGAATATCGACCCTAAGGTAAGTAATATCGAATTTTTTTATATCGATGTAAGTAATATCGAAGTTAGTAATATCGATATCAATTATATCGATGTCACTAATTTCGATGTTACTAATATCGATATTTGTTTGTTGTTATGTATTTTATTATGCATTTTATATGTATGTGTTATATGTTTTTGATAAGTAGTTTATATGTTTTAAATTATATGTGTACTATTTATTATATATTAAAAATGTTATTTTTAATTAAATTGTATGTGTTTAGTACTGGAGCAGGTTGTGGGTTTATAGGGGAATAGGGTGGGAAGTAATTTAATTTTATTAAAATGATTATATATTTTTAGTAATTGTAATTTAATTTTAATTAATTTTTGTGTTTAAGTTCTGTAGCGGGTTGTGGGTTTATAGGGGAATAGGGTGGGAAGTAATTTAATTGTAATTAAGTAATTGTTTATTTTTGATTGGTATAGATAAATATATTATTTCTAATTAATTATTAATTGGTAATTAATTATTTTAATTGGTAATTAATGTTTGTAATTTGTAATTACATTTTTTAATTGCTAATTCATTTTTTTACTTGGTTATTAAGGTTTGTTATTAGTAATTAAATTATTTAATTGGCAATTACTTTTTTTAATTGGTAATTAAGGTTTGTAATTAGTAATTACATTTTTTAATTGGCAATTAATTATTATTTTAATTGGTAATTAAGGTTTGTCATTGTTAATTACAATTTTTAATTGGTAATTTTGTTTTAATTGGAAATTAATTTTTTGTAATTGGTAAATAATAATTTTTATTGTTAATTCATTTTTATTAATTGGAAATGTATTTTATTAATTGGTAAATAATTTTAAATTAAAAATCTTTTTTATTCAAAAATAAATGTACTGTTCACCATTTTTTAATTGTTAAACAATTTTTCATGAATAATATGTTTTTTGTTTAAAAAAATATTTTAGTGTTCAATATTATTTGTTTATTTATATTTATTAATTAATATTTATTGCTATTTATTGTTCATTCATTGTTAAATAATTATGTAATTGTAATTATGTTTTGAGTAATTATCAATTGGGATTAGAAAATGATGTAGTTATTTAAAAATAAATAATTTAATTATTGTATTTAGAACAATTATTTATAAGTTTGTTATATATAATTTCTACACTATCCAATGCTTTCCCTACTGTTGCACTCTCTGGAGTGGGAATAGTAATTTTTACCCCTATGCTATCCAACGCTTTCCCTACTGTTGCACTATCTGGAGTGGGACAGGGGGGGTGACACGTAGTAGCCAATGGGGTACCCACCTTTAGGGTATCTACACCCTCTGTGTGACCACTTCCTGTGGGAAGGGAAAACAAAGATGCCCTTGATAGACTTTTTTCCTCCATCCCAAAATGGAGGAAATGGAAAAGTGGGGTCCCCACCTTTTGCCCCACCTTAGTGGTCATTCTGGCTGAATATGGGCATACCTCCTAATCAAACTACTTTCCTGTCTGCCCTCCTGCAAAAAGTAGAACAGGACAGGGGGGTTGGGATCCTCCACTAACTGGAGATGGCTGAGTTGCTTTTTCAAAATTGTCATTGCCTTTGAAGCTTCCAGCATCAGAATGCCATTTCCGGCTGAGGGAGATGTGAAGCAGCTCCGCCCAGAGCCGGAAATGTTTCCGGCTTCTAAGAGCACAGGCTCTCATCCCTTGAGGTCAGAAATATGCCTGGGGGTGGCAGGCTGGCTATGACTAGTAAGGGATCACACCATTGTTTCACAGGTTTTCAGGACACACCTCTACGGTTCCCTCTGTGTGTACTTATCAATAAATCCAACACTGGCATCAGTGTAGATTTATTAAGATGAGATGTTTGGTACCAAGCATCCCTGGATACAGTAAGTCATCATGGTGCTGGGGAACTCATAATGATTGGTGTCCAGCTCATGTACAATCTATGACTTCCTTATGAACTTACAATATCCTAGAATGGACTTAGCTATTGTAGGGTCATATCTGTTCAGGCAGATAGGACCACATATGTGTTATAGTGCACCCTGCCCTAGGGCTGTAAGCCTGCAGTAGGGTTGACTTACCTATATCTCATGCAGGGTTTAATCTTTGAGGTGTAGGATAGTAGCAGGCTAAGGCCCAATGCTCAATCAGCAGATCATCTGGAGTGTCCCAGATGCGCCCGACAGCAGTGTGCTGAGGTTATGGGTAGTTGGTGTGCTACGAAGAAGGGGGCCACCTCAAAACAGTCTGCACAAGGGGACTTCCAGTTAAGTCCGGGGTACCCCAAATATAGGATCGGGTCGCAAGGGCCTCAGGACCAAAAGCGCAAAGCTGGATCACCGGTACCCAGACCGGGCGGGAAGGGTGCAGAGCAGAGAAGTCAGCCAGGCTTGGTGCGTCAAGATGGACTTTGTGATCAGGAGCAGGCAGATTGTAGGGATGATTCTGGGACAGCTGGGTGACTCACAGAGTAGGTCTCAGCAGTCTAAAAGCCTCTCGACAATTACTTGCTTCCTGGGCAGTTGGTGTCTGTATTGGACACTTCGTCTTGGTCAGTTATAGGAGGTCTGGTACCACGGGAATTGCTACTCCATGGCTCTGGTAGGTCCCGGTGGCCTCTCACTTGGTGGGGAGACTGATCTGACCCTTGGAAGCTGGTGTACCGCTTCTGGTTTGGTTGCTGCTTCAGTGTCTCTCGGGAGCAGCAAGTCGGTAAGTCAGACTCTGTGGGTTCAGTGACAGTGCTGCAGGGGACTAGTTCCTTTACTCCAAGGTAGTTCTCTGGTGACTGTCGAAGGACTAGAGGCGCTCCAGGGTTCTTGGAGTCCTCACAGCAGCAGAACAAGTCAGTATACCAAAATGGTCGAATCCTTTGAGGCAGCATGCAGGGATTTGCACTAAACATCCGCAGCAGGTACTCTGTTATAAGGTCAGTAGTTCTTCTTTGTCTGTTTTCTTCTTAGGTGCATCAAATTGGAAGTTCAGGGTCCACGGGTGCCACCTAAATGCTAAATTAAGGGCCATTAGGGGGTGACAGGTAGTAGCCAATGGGCTACCCAACTCTAGGGTATAAACACCCTCTGTGTGACCACTTCCTGTGGGAAGGGACACAAACATGACCTTGATAGAGTTTTTCCCTCCATCCCAAAATGGAGGAAATGTAAAAGTGGAGTCCCCATCACTTGCCCAACCTTAGGGGTCGTTCTGGCTGAATGTGGGCATACCTCCTAATCAAACTACCTTCCCGCCTGCCCTCCTGCAAAAAGGGGAACAAGACAGGGGGTTGGGATCTCCCACTAACTGGAGATGGCTGAGTTGCTTTTTCAAAATAGTAATTGCCTTTGAAGCTTTCGGCATCAGAATGTCATTCCCGGCTGAGGGAGATGTGAAGCACCTATGCCCAGAGCAGAAAAGTTTACGGCCTCTGAGAGCACAGACTCTTACCCCATGAGGCCAGAAATATGCCTGGTGGTGCCAGGCTGGCTATGACTAGTAAGGGATCACACCATTGTTTAGGTTTTTAGGACACAGCTCTACGGTGCCCTCTGTGTGTACTTATAAATACATCCAACACTGGCATCAGTGTAGATTTATTAAGATGAGATGTTTGGTACCAACCATCCCTGGGTACAGTAAGTCATCATGGTGCTGGGGAACTCATAATGATGGGTGTCCCGCTCATGTACAATCTATGACTTCCTTATGCACTTACAATAATCAAGAATGGACGTAGCTATTGTAGGGTCATATCTGTTCAGGGAGATAGGACCACATATGCCCTAGCGCTGAAAGCCTGCAGTAAGGTTGACTTACCTATATCTCATGCAGGGTCTGTGCCCATGGCAAACAGGGTAGTGTGCCATGTTGACTCTTCACTTTTCTCTGCACCATGACGTGCAGCCTGCAATGGCAGTTTGTATGGTATTGGTGAGTGGTTCTCAGGGTGGCACAATTTGTGCTGTAGCCCTAGTGGACCCTCTTCAGTCACAATGCCCTATGTACCAGGGGTATTATTTACAAGGGATTTACAGGGGTTGCAGAAGTTGTGCCAATCATGGTACAGTTTTGGGAAAGAGCTTTGGCACTGTGAACCTGGTTAGCAGGGACCCAGTGCACTTTCATGCCAAATCACATCATGTTTAAGGTAAAAGGTAGGGGCTAACCATGTCAAAAGAAGCACTTTCCAACATGACCCTCCCTCCAAATGAAAGAGGATGAAACTAACATTTCCCTAGAGAGTCTTCACCTTCTAAGTAGAAGAACCTGGAAAGGCCACCTGCATTGGCATGCTCAGTCCCAGGTCAAAGTTCCACTGTAAAGTCCATTTCCTGTATGGACCTCCGTAACAGTTTGAGGTTTCACCTTTCATTTTCATGAACCATCTGAGAACCCTGTGGTCAGTTAGAACTAGAGTAACAGGCTTGTCATGGCCATCACCATTGGTCTGAGATAGGACCACTCCTACCCCATGTGCAGAGGCATATGTATGCACTATGAACTGCTTGGTGTAATATGGAGCTTTCAAAATGGGTGCTGGCCATATTGCTTCCTTCACGGTATCAAAAGGCATCTTAAGCCGGAATGCCCTGAATTGGGTCGGGGTTGTTGAAGCTACCCAGTCCAGATTTTTCTGGATCTTCGGTTGTAGGGGCTGAACTGCACCTCCACCTACACAGGTAGCACAAATTACACACCTGTGCCCTCACCTTTCTGGCATTTGTTTGCCTTGATAGTGAGACCTGCCCTTCTCAAAGCCTCAAGGACCTTGCCAAGGTGGATCAGGTGATCATGCCAGATGGAGTTAAAGACAGCAATATCATCAAGATAAGCTGCGCTAAATGATTCCAACCTAGCAAGGACTTTGTTCAGTAACCTTTGGAAGGTTTCAGGGGCCACTATTTAATCCAAATGGCATAAGAGTATACTGGTAATGCCCATCTTGGTTTGAGAATGTTGACTTTTATTTTACTCCAGCTGTCAGACCAATCTGTAAGTACCCTGATATGAGATCAAAAGTACTGAGATATGTGGCTGCCCCTAACCTGGCAAATAGTTCATCAGTCCTAGGAATTGGGTGTGCATCGATTTTGCTTACACCATTGAGGCCACTATAGGCCACACAAAACATCATATTTTTCTTTGCACCCTTCACCTTCTAAGTAGAAGAACCTGGAAAGGCCACCTGCATTGGCATGCTCAGTCCCAGGTCAAAGTTCCACGGTAAGGTCAATTTCCTATATGGACCACCGTAACAGTTTGAGGTTTCACCTTTCATTTTCATGAACCATCTGAGAACCCTGTGGTCAGTTAGAACTAGAAAGTAAGTATCAAACAAGTAAGAACTCAACTTCTTTAGGGACCGAACCACAGCTAAGTTTTCCCTCTCAATGGCACTCCAACACTGCTCTCTGGGGAGTAACCTCCTGTCAATTAAAGTAACAGGTTGGTCATGGCCATCACCATTGGTCTGAGATAGGACCACTCCTACCCCATGCGCAGAGGCATATGTATGCACTATGAACTGCTTGGTGTAATATGGAGCTTTCAAAATGGGTGCTGGGCATATTGCTTCCTTCACGGTATCAAAAGACATCTTAAGCCGGAATGCCCTGAATTGGGTCAGGGTTGTTGAAGCTACCCAGTCCAGAATTGTCTGAATCTTCGGTTGTAAGGGCTGACCTGTACCTCCACCTACACAGGTAGCACAAGTACACACCTGTGCCCTGACCTATCTGGCACTTGTTTGCCTTGATAGTGAGACCTGCCCTTCTTAAAGCCTCAAGGACCTTGCCAAGGTGGATCAGGTGATCATGCCAGATGGAGTTAAAGACAGCAATATCATCAAGATAAGCTGCGCTAAATGATTCCAACCCAGCAAGGACTTTGTTCAGTAACCTTTGGAAGGTGTCAGGGGCCACTATTTAATCCAAAGGGCATAAGAGTATACTGGTAATGCCCATCTTGGTTTGAGAATGTTGACTTTTATTTTACTCCAGCTGTCAGACCAATCTGTGAGTACCCTGATATGAGATCAAAAGTACTGAGATATGTGGCTGCCCCTAACCTGGCAAACAGTTAATCAGTCCTAGGAATTGGGTGTGCATCGATTTTGGTTACAGCATTGAGGCCACTATAGGCCACACAAAACATCATATTTTTCTTTGCACCCTGGGTGTGAGGTTTAGGGACAAAAACAACTCGGCTGGCCCAGGGGCTCTCAGATGGCTCAATGACTCCCAATTCCAGAGTCTTGCTTACTTCAGCTTTGATGCTCTCATCAACATGATCAGACTGTAGATTTTGTTTTTGAGAGGAAGGCCTTTCCCAATGACCACATCATGTGTACACCAGTTAGTCTGACCAGGGGTCAAGGAGAACTGTTTGGCAAACTGATTTTGGACTTGCCTGTAATCAGTCTTCTGTTAGGCAGTGAGGGTATCTGACAAGATCACACAATCAACTGACCCAGCTTCAGGGTTGTGTGAGGAGGTCAGGGAGAGGCTCACTCTCTGAATCCTAAGCCTCATTTGTGACAATCAGCATGGTCACTTCAGCCCTGTCATTATAGGGTTTAATGTGGTTTACATGGATGACTCTATTGTTGTTCCTGCAAGTGCTGAGATCCACCAGATGGGTGAGCTCCACTTTTCTATTAAGAATAGGGTAGGACCCAGTCACTTTGTCCTGGAAGGCCCTATGAACCACAGTCTTCAAAACCCACACCTTCTGACCCGGTTGGAACTCTACCATCTTAGCCTTTTGATCATAAGATAGCTTGTTGAGCTCTTGGCTGGCCTCCAGGTTTTTGTTTGTTTTTTCAACGTACTCAGCCATTCTGGAATGAAGGCGAAACACATAGGCCACCATATCCTGTTTGGGCTCTTTGAGAGGCTTCTCCTATACTCCCTACACAAAACACAATGGTCCCCTTACAGGTTGACCAAACAGAAGTTCAAAGGAGGAAAACCCTACTCCCTTCTGTGGCACCTACCAGTAGGTAAAAAGCAGGCATGGCAGTAAAACATCAAATCTCCTTCTGAGTTTTTCAGGGAGTCCACCAATCATACTTTTCCATGTCTTGTTGAATCTTTCAACAAGCACATTGGTCTGCAGAGAATGTGGGGTAGTAAACCTGTAGGTAACTCCACATTCAGCTCACATGTGTTTTAGGTAAGCAGACATAAACCACCATCTTGGAAAAACCCACCCTGATAAAAAATATCAAGAAGGCAGGGACAGTGGTAATTCTAAGGGGCATAGCCTCCGGATACCTGGCAGCATGATGCACTGTCACCAGAAACAATCTGTTTCCTGATGCTGTTTGAGGGTCAAGGGGACCAACTGTCAATCCATACCATTTCAAAAGGAACCCCAACCACTGGGAGTGGAATTTAGGGGGCCTTCAGGTGGCCACCAGTCTTGCCACTAACTTGACAGGACGCATAGGATTTACAACACTTCTTCACCTTCTGGGACATACCTGGCTAGTAAAAGTGGTTCACCAGCCTACTCCATGTTTTGGTCTGGCCAAGATGCCCAGCTAGGGGGATGTCATGTGCCAATGTGGTGAGAAACTCTCTAAACTGCTGAGGTTCTACCTCTCTCTTAGTGGCACCAGGCTTGGGATCTCTGACCTCAGGTGTAAAGGTTTCCCGTCTCCCAGTAGGTCCTGTGGGAGCCACTGACATCTCTCTTTGCCTGATCTGCAGATTGCTAATTTAGGCGTTCAAGAGTGGGTAAGTCCTCTGCCCTTGGCACAGATCTTCCCTAGATGGTCCACCTGGGGCCAACAGCTCTGCAGTGTAAGGCCCAAGTTCCTGGGGCTCAGTTCCCTCTGGGGCTTACAAGTCTTTCCCCTGAGGAGAGGGAACTTAATCTGGTGTCTGTATAAAGGTTGGTTTCCCAGGCTTCTTATCCTTTCTCTTGGAATGTTGGTTCAAAATGTCAGTCTCCAATACTTCTTTTTCACCCTGGATTCTACTCTGTCCTCTTGCTTGTACACACCTCCACTCAGGTATATCCAGTCTGGCTGAAGTGGCTTTTTGTTTCTACCACAGCCCATGCTGAGGACTCCAAATCATTCCCAAGCCGACAATGTATAAGAATTGCAGAAGATACCCAGACCATTTAGTGGTTAGTAACCCCTCCCAACTCCAAGGACACCAACGCCATTGGATGTACCTTAAACTGATTGTCAACAATTAGCACTGTGTATGTCTCTCCAGGCAAGTACTGGGTTAAGGATATCACGGGCTGTCTCATACATGCGACAATTTTTTCTTGATTGCGCCTAGTGTACCTTTTAAAAGGTGCATCCGGCACAAACATGGAAAATGTGCTGTATTGGGATGAATGTGCTGGCCCCATGACAGCCGTAAACCCGTGTTGCCCTGTGGGCAGTGCATTAATGTGAAAAAGGCAGTGTCTGCTCTGAAGCAGCCGCTCCATGTTTCGCTGTGCAGGTGTCACCTGCTTGCACTTTAAAGGGAAGAGATAGATACCCTTGCAGACGGTGTAGTAAATGACTGCACCTGCCTGCAAGGGGATGTCTGGGGGTCCATGAAACCCCCTTTACCCGCCAGAGGGCTGGCATTAAGGTGCACATTGACAGTGTGCCACCTTTCAGGCAGCGCACTGTCAGTGCGATTCTTGACAGCTTCTTTGCCTCTGCGCCTGCCTCTATAATACTTGTTTTTGCATCTATAATACGGCACAGGCAGAGAGGCAAAGGAGTTCGCTCATTTGCATAAGGCTATGTCCCCATGCAAATAAGGGAGCATCCCCTGGTTATATCACTGGCACTATATGTGGGTTACTGCTCTCAGTATTACAGAAGAGACAAACTGGACATTTGCAGCACTTTCTGTAATAAAAGAGTGCCCTGAGGGTGCAGAAAGTAGGCTCACATGCCTCTTGTGCCCCCAGGGCACTTGTGTAATATGGCCTCAGTTGCTCAGTCAATCAATCAATCAAATACAACTTTATGTGTCTGGCCATAAAAGTACAATTACATGAGAGAAGACCATACAGATAAAAGTGGAAAGCTACTGTGCATGGGCAATTATCAAAAGGCAGTTAAAAGTTCATCAGAACATCATTACTATAAGCAATCCATATTCTTCCTTTTTCGTATTACCCCCTGATAGAAAGCTCACAACCCCATAGCATACCAATGGGGAAGAAAGCATTTGCAAATAAATCAAGGAGGGTCTTACTTGTGTAAATTGTCAATTTTTTTAAATATGTACAATATGTTTAGATTTTAATTCATTAGAAAAACCACAGAAAAACATAAAGTGCAACAAATCTTGGTCTGAGAAATGATCACATGAACAAGGTTGTAGGGTTCCTACCTTAGAGAAACCTTTGGTATTTTAAGGGACCAGTGAATGCAATTAAATCTAAATCTAGATAAAAGAAAACAATGATGCAGATTATTAATAAAAGACCAAAAAGGCCAAAAAGGTTGACCTATAATCCCAGGGCTTATAATCACAAACTGTTTACATGTGGGTTTTCTAAGTTCATTAGTTTTACTTTCAAGGCTTCTCCTAATTAAAAACTTGATTTTAATATCTTTCACTTCCTCAGGGTGCAACTGTCTGAGTTGATTGAACAGCTCAGGGCGCCCTAGGGCTGAAAGCTTAACCAGGGGACGTCTGCAGCTCTGTCTAACTTCATACAATTATCTAGGATAGTTCGATTTGGGTTAGGCTTGTGTCTTGACCATATTTTTAACCACAATATCAAGGGGGCCACTGCAATAATATCTGTAATGTAACCCTGCCTTAGTTCTTCATTCACCATAAAGGCAGGGGTACTTGGAGGAATTGCTAAAAGTTTTCGTAGATATTTGTTTTCAGCCCCTTTTAGTTCGCTACACTCCTTATAGCCCCAGACCACATTGCCATAAGTTGTCATAGGGACGCATTTCCCAGTATAAATCTTCAGAATTGGTAATAAGGGTTTGCTCCCTAATCTCCTGGCAAAGTCAAATGTTGCTCCTGCGTCCCTTTCTAGAGTATTTTTCTTGAGTGCAGGCTGTGCCAGCCAAGTACCATTTTCATCGAATAGCACACCCAGAAATGGGTAGGTGACTGCATTGGACAACACCCGCCTTTGCATATGAGAGATCTAATGGGACCATAAAATCAATAAAAGTATTAACAAGGCGTTTCAGTGCTATTGGTGTCCTGGCAAGGAAAACTGCATCATCTGCATATAAAAGGGCAGGAATGGGCTTAAAACCTACTCTCAGTGTGTTCATGCTTGCTTCAGATAACACACCCCCTAACTTATTTATGTAGAGTGTGAATAGGACCGGTGCAAAGATACATCCCTGCCTCACTTCTCTTTTTACCTTCCATGCTTTAGTTAAGGAACCATTTTCGTTATATCTGGCTGAGATACCAACTTTGTGTCCATTCATATTTCCAATAACAGATGCCATCATTTAGATCTAGTCACTCTGTCGAAGGCGGATGTTAAATCCATAAAAGCCATGAACAAACAGCCTTTATTAGCTAATATATATTTACTGGTCAAAGTAAGTAAATTCATGGATTGGTTCACCATTCCCATACCTTTTCTAAAACCAAATTTCAAATCTGAAAGCACATTGCTTTCTTCTTACAGGTAAGTCCGGGGACCCTAAATGAGGGATTGGGTTGCAAGGGCTTCAGGACTATGGTAGCACAGCTGGTTTGTCGATACCCAGAGCAGGTAGGCTGGATGGAGAGCAGATGGGTCAGCCAGGCTCTCAGACCCTGATAGGGGTTTTCCCTCCATCCCAAAATGGAGGCATTGGAAAAGTAGGGTCCAGATTACGTTCCAGACCTTAGTGGTGGTGCTGGCTGAATGTGGGCACTTGTTATAATCTACTTTCCCACCTGTCCTCCTGCAAAAAGTAGAGCAGGACAGAGGAGTTGGCATCCTCCACTAACTCTTGATGGCAACCAAGTCTGGCTCTCCTCAAGATCCCTGCCCTACGTCAATTGCAAAGCTGGCAGCTGTCACTATTGCAGACTCTCTAACTTGCATTTTTAATTCAATGTTTGAAAAGGGCGATTTTCCCACAGTGTGGAAATGGGCATCCATCCGTCCACTACTTAAAAAACCCTCGTTGGACATTATGGGCCCTAACAGCTACAGACCAATTGCCAGATTACCACTGACTGCAAAACTGGTTGAGAAAATCATTAACTCCCAGCTCTGTTCCTTCCTGCGTCACTCGAAGGGTCTAGACCCGGCCCAACATGGGTTTAGAGAAGGACAAAGCACTGAGACCACCCTGATCAAATCTACAGAGGAGGTCCAGAAGGTGCTCGACGAAGGGGGCCAGGCAGTGCTGATCCTTCTGGATTTGTCAGCGGCCTTGGATACAGTTCACCATGCCTTGTTGGTGGACCAATTGGAGGCCTGCGGGATCCAGGGGCAAGCACTCAACATTTTGAAGGCCTTTCTGAAAGACCGGGTACAAGTGGTGGCTATTGGGGATTTCGAATCAAGAGCTTTTGAACTCCCCGGGGGGGTCCCCCAGGGATCCTCCCTTAGCCCCACTTTATTCAACATTTACGTATCCTCTCTTGCCCCGGTGAACCGATCCTTCGGGTTTGAGTTAACCTCCTACGCAGATGACACCCAGATCGTGGTCTCTGTGCTTCCGGGGAAAGAGCTGGGGGTGGCAGCCAGGTTTCAGGACTGCATGTCGGCAGTCAGCTTTTGGATGGCAAAAAGTTGCTTAAAACTTAATTCCTCCAAGACTGAGGTGATGGTCTTTGGGTCCAACTCAAATCTGTGGAGTCCCAGTTGGTGGCCGACAGATATGGGAGTTCCACACTCTCCAACTCAAAAGGTGAAAAATCTGGGAGTCATTATAGACAGCCAACTTTCTTTCAAACCCCAAGTCAAGGCACTGACCTCCTCCATACATTGGATCTTGAAAACCATCAGGAAAGTTCTCCCCTTTTTACCTGAGGGAAGCAAAAAAACAGTGGTGACGGCACTCGTTCTCTCACACCTCCACTATTGTACCAGCCTCTTCCTCGAGGCCCAACAAGGGGTGTTAAATAAACTTCAGGTCCTACAAAACGCGGCAGCCCGCCTTATTGGTGGTTTACCCAAGTTTTCATCAGATTCCAAGGAATTGGAGAAATTGCATTGGCTCCTGATGTGGAAGAGGATTATGTTTAAAGCCCTCTGCATTGTCTTCAAGGCACTGCATGGCTTGGGTCCTGTGTTTCTTCAGGATCATTTCCAGTGGTACAGACCAGAGATATCTGAGGTCTGCCAGTATGGGACTGATTAAAACAGCTCGGATCAGGAAGGCACGCTGGGGGGGCAGGAGCTTTGTTGGAGGAGCAGCAAAGGTATGGAACTCCCTCCCCCTGACCCTCAAATCAAACACCAATATGTTAGCTTTCAAAATAAAACTCAAAACATGGCTCTTTACCCTCTAGTTGGGGAATCTTAATCTCAGGGAGTTACCACTTCAGCGCCAGGACACTGGTTGGTATTAGTGTGTTTTACAAGTGTTATAATAAATAAATAAATAAACTGGAGATGCCTGGGTTGCATTTCAAAGGCAGCATTGCTTTGAAGCTTTCTGCCTTGGAAGGCCATTCCAGCCTAGGAGAGGTGTGAAACTTCCCCTCCCAGAGCAGGCATGGTTCCCGGCCTCTTAGAGTGCAGTCTCCCACCCCATCAGGCCAGAAACTTTTCTGGTGGTGGTAGGCTGGCCAAGACTAGTCAGAGACCAAATTGGTGATTCAAAGGTTTTCAGGGCGCCCTCTAAGGTGCCCTCTGTGTGTACATATTAATAAATCCAACACTGACATCAGTGTGAATTTATTAAGATGAGATGTCTGGTACCAAACATCCCTGGGTACAGAGAAGCCTTCATGGTGCTGGGGAACTGATAATGACGGATGCCCAGCATATGCACTCTCTATGGCTTTCCTATGCACCTACAATATCCAAGAATGGACTTAACTATTGTAGGGTCATATCTGTTCAGGCAGATAGGACCATACATGTGTTATTGTGCACCCTGCCTTAGTACTGTGAAGCCTTCAGTAGGGGTGACTTAACTATATCTCATGTAATGTCTGTCGGCATGGCTCACAGGGATGAGCGCCATGTCAACTCTTCACCTTTCTCTGCACCAAAACATGCAGCCTTTAATGGCAGTTTGCATGGTCTTGGTGAGGGTTCCTAGGGTGGAACAATGTGTGCTGCAGCCCGAATGGACCTGCTTCAGTCCCACTGCCCGAGGTACCAGGGTACCATTTACTAGTAACTTATTGGGGTTGCTGGAGTTGTGCCAATTGTGGTACAGTTTTGGGAAAGAGTTCTGGCACTGGAAACCTCATTAGCAGGGATGCAGTGCACTTTCGGTCCAAATCACATCATGTTCTAGGCAAAACGTGGGGACTAACTATGTCAAAAGAGGCACTTTTCTAAAAAAAGACCCCTTGATATTCTGAATCATTCACTTACCTGACCCACCCAGCCACTCATGCACCCACTCCAAGACCCACCTAAATACTCAGGAGTCCATTTACAGACCCACTCAGAAACTTGTAAACCCCCTCACAGACCCAGTCAGACACTCCCACTCCCACTCAGAGATTCACATATCCAGTCACAGGCCCATTGAGAGACTTATGCATCCACTCACAGTGTTATGAACCCCAATCTAGCCCTAAGTAGCTAAATCACCTTTCATCTACATTTGTCCTTCCTTGCTCTGCATAATGATTCTAGCACTGACCTTTTACCCAGTTACGTGCTGGATAAATATCAATTGGTTTCCTTGAAACTAGCCTCATTTATTATGCATGAGGATTCTTAGAAAAGTCCCCTGCACATGCGAAGCACAACAGAATTAACATACTCTGTGTAAAAGTCATGGTCATCTTCATCGTAGGGCGACAGAAGTACTTTGCATGACTGCAGGTATTGATTTAAGCTCATTTACATAATCATACTAACAACATATTGATTGTTACAAACAGGGTCCAAAGCACACGTACAGAGTTCATTGATATGTAATCATAAGTATGCAATAAGATAAGATCGACCAAAAGTGATTAGTTTCTATTTGCTTTTATAGGTGATCATGGTTCTCCTTGCAGAGGAGATCCAAAGAACATGAAACCAGCCGACACGTGTTTCGTCAAAAACGGGTAGTAACCCGTGACTCTTCAGGGCTGAATGAAAAAAGTGAAAATGGTCCGTATCGGTAGACCGGTGATAATTCCAACCCGGTCCCGGTCGGGTAATGAAGGAAAACCAACAAAGGTTTAAGGAACTCAAATATCGGGCATAAGTGAAGGTGTGGACGGGCGGGTCTTGCAGTCTAAAGATCCAAGGCCTGTCTATAAGCCAAGGAGTATTCTTGGTAGTGAACAGCTCACTACCGAGAATACTCCTTGGCTTATAGACAGTCCTTGGATCTTTAGAAGAATTTAACTTATTCTGTGGCTTAGTTTATATATCTTTAAGTCTCAGAAACGTTTATAAAACACTTACACTATTAGGATGATGTCATTTGAGATGTCATCAGTGATGTCACTAACCATGTAATGAGTGATGTAATATGTGAGGTTATAAGCAGTGCATTACTTGGGCGCAAGTTAAAGTTACCTCAGGTAAGCATAACTTCTGGATTTCACTGGTTTTGTGCATGGAAATTCAGAACATAACTATAACAACCCTGTAACCTTTTGTTTTTCAGTGATTTGTATGGCTTTTTTTAATGCAGCAGGGGTTACCCACAGGGCATGACCTGTGGCCTGGCTCTGTGGATAACCCCTCAGTTGCCTGCCAATCCCACACTGCGCACAATCTTTTGCCATGCTCAGCAGGGCTGTCCGCAGGGCTTCTCCCACATTTTTCTGAGTGCCTTTTCATTCTTTTACTAATTTTTGTAGTGCTTTCTTCTCCCTTTCGCCTTATTTTCTGACTGCTTTCTCCTGCTTTTGCCTTGCTTTTTACTGCTTTGTCCTTCCTTGTCCCTGTTTTTCTGAGTGTTTTCAGTTGCTTTTGCATTGTTTTTTACTGCTTTCTCTTTCCTCATTTTTGGAGTGCTTTCTCCTGATTTCACCTCACTTTTTGCAGTTTTCCCCTTCCTTTGCCCCAGTCTTTAGCCTTGGGGATGCCACCATCACCCAGAGCTTTAAGTAACTATTAGAGGGAGGGGCTGTGCGGACCCCCCTCTATACGCTCATTTGGACCACAATCTCCATGGGGCTTCTTTTTTACAACGGAGAGGCCATGGGGACACCCTCCTGTGGCATTTTAATGCCCAGGGACCACCACCTCCCGCAGTCAGATCTTTAAATGAAAATGGGAGAGTGGTCTGCATGCCCCCCCCCCATCCCCCCTCCCGGGCTGAATTTGGCCCCTGGAACCCCATCTACTGGGCCTGATTTTAATTAAATGGGGGAAGGGGTCCATGTGGCCAAACTCACCAGGATGATTTGGCCCTGGGGTCTCCATCCCTGAGGCCCAGCCATCTCACCTGGGTGTCTCCAGCGCACCCACTGTGCAATGGGAACATGGAGGGAGCCTCATGGCCCCCGTGGTACCAGTGGCTTCCTGATTTCTGTGAGTGCCAGTCCGCAGGGTGCAGGCAGGTCCAGCTGGCCCACACACCTTTTTTTAATGGCTCAGGGAGGTGGCTGTTCCCAGACAGCAAGGGGGCCACATGAGCCACCTCAGTTATGAACATTTGCCCCGGGGAGATGGGGAGTGCTGCGTGGGCAACCTCCTCATATTTTAAGATTTTCTCATGCCTCAGGACCCCTGGCTTACCTGTGGGCTAAATATTACAGAAGCACTGGAGCTGGCAGTTGTTTTAAAACATTTGTTAGGCAAGAGCAGTGGATCCAGCATCACCCCCAAAATAATAAAAACAAAAAAAGTAATTTTTGGCCTGCGGGGTCTCTGCAAGACCCGCTCAAGAGGCATAAGGGGTCAGGGTATTCCTACCTTCCCCCTTCACTTTTTTATACCTTTTTTTCTGTGGCTTGGCTGAAGCGGTGTTCCAAGATGGCTTGGATGTAAACACTTGCTGATTGAAGTTTTGGCAGCCAATAACATTTAATCATGGGGACCGTTGGATCCTCAGAGGATCTGCGTCCCTATATTTACAAAGTTGGATTTAGTTTAATATTTCCAAAACTACTGAACAAATTTGGATCAATTTTAAAAAGGTGGCTTTCTTGACCAAAAGCTACCTTTCTGCCAAATTTGATGTACTCCTGTCCAGAGGATTGGGCTATGGTCACGTCTAAAATTCCTATGGGAATAAACATGGGATTGATAAGTGCCTGATATATAATAACAATTTTTTCCCGAGCTATCACAGTTTCGAAGAGCTTACTTTTTTCGGCTAAGCATAAGATATCCCTCCTCCTGCATAAATAGTCCCAGATCTGCAGGTATTTAAAAAAATCCGATTTAGGAAGATCATATTTACTCATCAATTAAGCATATGTCTTAACACCGTTGCTGTCTACCAGCAGACCCAAGGTTGTAATGCCTTTGCTTCTCCATCTATTCATGATACTATCTAGAAAAATAGGTGGGAGCAATGCTGCTGCATCCGTAGGTGTGTAGTAGTTTATTTTACCAATATTTAGCTGTCTCTTTATTTGGTGCCAGGCCTTAATAGCAGCCTGAAGCACCTTGAAGAGGGTATTCTTATAGTAGCTTGGCTATAGAATTTAAAAAAAGGTTCTTTCTGTCCTTGCACCCAATAATAGTTGATGTATATGAGGTACATCCCCTAGGGTTTCACCATTAGTTCCCACCAATAGTATTCCTATGTGCTGTAATAAACAAGCCCAATAATAAAATCAAAAGTTTGGTACTGCCCAGCCCCCTCAATCCCGCAGCAGGGTCATACATTTCAGTGCTCCCCTGTGCCCATAGAAAACTATTGCAGACTGATTGCAGTCTCTGCATTTGTTTTTTAGTAATTTCCAGTGGTACAGCCCTAAAAAATATAAAGGACCTTTGGAAGCACATTCATTTTCAAGACATTACATCTTCCCAGCAGTGACAGATGTAAGTTTTCCATCCTATCCAAATCTTTTTTAATCTTACTAAGCAGAGGTTCCCAATTAATTTTAACCATCGTATCTAGGCAAGCATTCAGGCGCACACCCAAATATAAGGCCTCCTTTAAAACTCTCTGGTCCCTAAATTGTGTTTGTTCAGTACAGATTACCTGTGTCTTGGCTAACTTAAATTTATAGCCTGCACTCATCCCAAAATGTTGCTGACAGCTGTTCCGTTTGCTCCAGCGTAATTGCAGGATCCAGTGACACTATTGCAATATCGTCTGCATAAGCAAATATATCAACACGCTCCAACCTGGGGCCTAATAGTTGTTTGTTTAATCCATGCTCCAACTGGTTTAGGAACGGGTTGATATGTATCGCAAATAGCGGGGGCACGGGCATCCTTGACGGATGCCTCTTGATATAATTAATGGATTTGATTATAGCCCTAATGTACATATTCTTGCCTTTGGAAATCTATACATTGTCCTAATTGCCTGGATAAACCCCGCACCAACATCATGCCACCTAAGTGTATCCCATAAAAATTCTCATGAGACAAGGTCAAACACCTTACCCACGTCTGATAATATCACCCCACATGGCATTTTATGTGTATTGGCAATATCTAGCAGTGTTGTTACTCTGCTTATATGGTTGACCGTGTCTCTACCTGGTATAAACCGGTGCTGGTGAACTGAGACCAGGGCCTTAATAACCTGCGATAGGCGTGTCGCTAAGATTTTTGCATAGATTTTGCAATGGCAGTTTATTAGGGATATTGGTCTAAATGACCCTGGGAGAACAGGAGGTTTTTCTTTTTTTTAAAACACAATAATGCTTGCCTCATCCCAAGATAGCGGAGCAGCCCCCTTTTGTGCATCCCGACATATCATGAGCATATCTACCTGAATTTCAGGCAACAATAGTTTATATATCTCTAGTGGAAGTCTGTCGGGCCCTTCAGCTTATCCCATGGCCAGTGCACCCAAAGCTTCTATCAGCTCCTGCATTTATATTGGTTCCTCTAATGCCCTCTTAATTTTTCCATCCAAGATTATCATATGAGGGTCCTTATATAGCTCTTCCTGACCATCTATACTCTGATCATCCTCAGAGTACAGCTTTTCATAAAATGTTCTAAACACTTCTACGATACCCTCTTGTGTTTCTATTGTATTCCCTGCCAAGTCCTCAATTGCCACTATAGTGTTCTTAGCCTCCTTACATCTAATCTTCTTTGCTAGGCACCTACCTGTGTTTCCCCAAACTCATAGAAGTCTTTTCTAAAAAGATGGTAAAATTGTATTTTTTGGCGATATCTTTGGCCCATTCCTCGTTGATCTTGGATTTACCCCAAGCCACCTCTGTTTGGGCCTATGCAATGTCGGCTTATTCCGTACTGCCTCCATTAGTCTGCGTTCTGAGTGGCGTAGCTCCTCATATAATTGGATCTGATGTTGTCTGAGTTGTTACTTTATACTTAGACCAAAGCAGAGTATCTCTCCCCTGAGTCCTGCATTCATTGCATCCCAAACCATACCTAATTCAGTGGAGCCACGATTTATAGCCACAAATTCTGCCACCCATTTACAAATATGAACAACAAACTCCTCATTTAATAGTAGTTTTTTATCAAAGGAAAATGTGCTTCTAGGACGCATTAACCCATGCATAGCAAGTTTCAGTATGACTGGATTATGATCCGAAGTTACACGAGGATAAATCAACATCTTTTGGGAGTGTTTTAGCTTTGAAAAAAAGTAATCTAATCTGGTGAGCTTTTGATGGGGGCAGGAATAGAAAAGATGATGTGGAGGCGCAGAATGTTAAATGGAATAAGAGAGTGTTGGCAGAAGGGAATATTCTACAAGAGTCTATCTACGTAGCTGAAAAACTTTTAATAACTTCAAATTTGAAAATGCAACTATAGAAAACTAAGTTCAATCTATACTACACACCTGCTAAACTTGCACGTTGAGGCAGTGCAAATGAGGACAAATGCACTCGATGTGGGGGGGAATAGGCAGACATAGTTCACATGTTGGCTACATGTCCAGATTTGAAAACACTGAAAGAAAGGATGCAGATATTTTTAACTGAGGTGACAGGTCCACTGATTGAGATAACCCCATTAGTTATGCTGTTGGGGGGTTAAAGAGGATGAAACACCCACACACGGAATGTATACATATAGATATTTAATATATATTGCAGTCACAGTAGCAAGGTTGTGTATAGCCTCATTGTGGCATCAGAAAGAGCCCCCTACAATTGAGATGTGGAGAGACAGGGTATTTGCTATCTGTAAACTTGAGACTAGTTTATACGCCATCAAAAGTCCATGAAAAAGCAAACTCGGTGGGAAGATCTGGGGTGCTGTAACGGATTTTCTGTCACTGGCAATACAAGAAACTAGTTAAGCCCTTCCCAGCTGGGAAATACCTTATTCTCTTTTCTTTAATTTGTAAATAGTTGCTCTTTATAGCCCCATGGCATGTATGCCGGATTCTTAGCAAATCTAGCTGGAATATGGATGTAAATATTATGTAAATAATCTGTAGGCAGTCACGCCCCCCGGAAGGGATGTCAAATAGATAGATACATATGTGGGTTATAATAATCTATCTAGAAGTTATTTTTTTTGGGGGGGGGGGTGATTTATATTCTTTTCATTTCCTGTCATGTTGAACATACCGTGTGTTTCCTTTTTTGCTTTATTTTCTTTTTTTTTGTCTTTATCCTTGGACTAGTCTACTAGCTTAATAAAAACATTTTTTTAAAAAGGGAATAAACATGGGAAACGCACAATTTTTTGTCCTCCCTCCTTTTTCATGGCCTCCGCTTGACAGATCGCCCTGAAACTTTCCGTGGACAACGAGAATCACTGGGGCACTTTTTGGGAAAAAGTTTGTGAAGATTCATTAAACGGCACCAAAGATAGTTGATTAACTAATGTACATTAAAATTGCATTACATTATTTAATTAATTCAAGTTTAGTAATACATATTTTAACTAATTTACAATTATATATTAAAACTAAGAATTTAAATATTTCTTAATGAATAGTAATGTTTAACAACCATCCCTTCTTTTTTCCCATCAGAACAACAGGCGATCCAGGAGACAGCTGATACTGTAGTATTTAGAGGATTCCCTTGCGCATGTGATTATTTTGCAGGAGACACACTTATCTGAAAAAGAAAGGAAGGAGATTTTTTCTGCTCAACGCCGGATTGCTAGTGCCTTATTTACACCCCAAGAAATAGTTACAAAGGGGGTGGCAATTTTGATTAGTAAAGGGGTTAACATTGTTACGGAAGATAAGATAGCAGACAAAAGAGGCAGGTGGGCAGTCGTGAAATTAAGAGTGGCAGGGTAAGTGTTGGTAGTCGTCGGATATTATGGGCCAAATTTAGATGATGAAACCCCTTTAGATGAGCTGGCTGGGGAATTACCAGACTTTTCAGGCAAAATAATTATGGCTGGAGACTTTAATGCAGTTTTGGACTGTAAGTTAGACAGGTCAGGAAGTAGTAGAGCTGTGGTAAATGGTAAGATGTCGTCTAGAATAAAGTTGATTATGGCGCAGCAAGGTTTATGTGATATTTGGAGAATAAAAGCAGGTCAGCAGTTAAGATATACTTTCTACAATAAAAAATATAATCATAGGTCTTGTATAGACTACTTTCTGATTGATGTGAGGTTGAAGGATTGGGTTACGAAGGTGGAACATTTAGGGGCCCATATTTCAGACCATTCAGCTGTTGGAATGAATTTAGAGTTGGGGGTGGAGGGTTTGATTTCAACCTGGAGACTAGATCGTACAATCCTCTTAGACAGGGACTATCTAGAAGTTCTCAGAGATGAGATACAAGTATTTTGAGATAAAAATGAAGGGTCAGCTAAACTAGAAGTCGTATGGGACACCTGCAAAGCGTTTCTGAGAGGGAGACTGGGAGCTCAGGGCGCTAAGAAGAGAAGAGTGTATTACAGGAAGGTGTTGGATTTAGAGAAGGAAATCCTTTCATGGGAAGCTATTGGAACAAGGTTAGGGGGCCACACAAAGAACGAGGAGGTAAAAAATAAGCTGTTTGAATTAAAACTAGAATTAACAACAGTGTTGTCACAAAGAGTTAAGGAAAAATGGGAGGTTAGTCAGTTGGCCCACTTTTCTTACGGGGAAGGGTGTGGCAAAATGTTAGCATGGAAAGCTAAAAAAGATCTGGTATGGAATCAAATAAAGGAAATTAAAAATATAGACTCAGGAGCTATTATAACGGATAGCAAAGGAATTGCAGAAGCTTTCCATGAGTTTTTTGTAGGAGTATATAGGGAAGATCTGTGCCCAAGACAATCTGAGATGGAGGGGTGGATACAGCATATGGAACCTCTCTCTGGTGACCTGGTGGAGGTGTTAAATAAGGAAATATCTCAAGCATAGGTGGTGAGGGTTATTAAAGAGAGTAAAAGGGGCAAGGAACCACGTCCGGATAGTCTTCCGGTCGAAGTATACAAAATGTTGGTAGATGTGTTTGCTCCTACATTGTGTCAACTGTTTAATCAGATTTTTATTGTTAGACGAGCCATACCCAGCTCCTGGAATGAGGCAACAATCCCTCTGATACCTAAACCAGGAAAGTCACCCAAGTGTATGGATTCGTACAGACCTATATCACTTCTAAATTGTGATTATAAGTTTTTTCAAAAATGTTGGCAGACAGATTGAGCAGGGTTATCCCCAAGTTGATCCATCAAGACCAAAAAGGCTTTATTAAGGGGCGGTATTTGAAAGAACTAACTTTTACTCTTATCGGAATCATAGATATGGCTTCCGCTCATTAACTCCCCTTGGCGGTGATTGCTTTGGATGCCGCCAAGGCTTTTGATCGGGTTAATTTGGTTTTTTTAAAAGCACTTTTGCAACATCTTAAGCTGGGAAAGAATTTTACTGAGTCCCTCCTTTCTTTGTACTGTTCCCGGACATCGGATTGGTGTCACTACAACGCATGCTTTTACATCGCATGCCTTTACAATGTGGTTTTTACCACGCAGTCCATTAAAACGCATAATGCTTTTAGGCGCTGGATAGTGAATTATTTAATTTACTATTCCAACTCCAGTCCCCGTGGATAGCAGGGAAGGTGTTGGATAGTAAATTAAATATATTCCCTATCCTAGAGCGCCCCCCAGCGCAATGCGTTGTAATGGTATGCGTTGTAATGGTTGCAATGTAATGGTAGTGTGTTGTAAAAAATGCGTTGTAAGTGATGTTCCCCCCGGACATCACGTGTTTTGGTTAATGGCATATTAACCCAGTCCGTTAAAATAATGCGTGGGACAAGACAAGGGTGTCCCCTGTCACCCTTGTTATTCAATTTATACATAGAACCACTAGCTTGTAGAATCAGAAGTTCTGAGAGGATACCCCCTTTTGTGGTTGGCGAATGGTCGAAAAAAATGGGCTTGTATGCGGATGATGTTATCATTTATTCCTCTAGTTTGCATCAGTCCTTGGAGGACCTTGTAAAAATAACTAAGGAATTTGGAGCCATCTCAGGCTACGAGATAAATCAGGACAAAACCGAGATCATGGCTTGGAATTTAAATACAGAAGGGCTAGTTAGCAAAACATAAATGAGATATCTGGGGGTTAGGATCACCCAAAGCATTGGGGACCTTACTAAAGTAAATTTCTTTAAGATAAAGAAAGAAGTTTTGGACACTCTTAAGGGATGGATGAATTTACCATTGTCGCTATATGACCGAACCAATCTAGTGAAGATGGTGATCCTGCCGAAGGTTACGTTTTTGTTTGAGACTATCCCCCTTGGGTTCAGATAGGAATGGCTGGCCAAATTGCAGAGCGAGATAGTTTCATTTATTTGGGACTCAAAGGGGTCACGCCTCTCCTGGAAAAATCTAAGGAGGAGAGTTAGTAAAGGAGGTTTGGCGGCACCGGACCTGCAAATGTACGTGTGGGCTTTCTGCTTAAAAAACTGTAGGATGCTGTTGGGTACCCTGACTACATCAACGATTGGAGGAATATTTAGTGTGATGTGGAAAAGTTGCGACTATAAAGATTTTGGTTTTTTGTATAAATTTGCAGACCCTAGGTTTTTCAAGAAGGTCAGGCTTAAGGTCCTTCGGGATTTGGCGGA
Source organism: Lissotriton vulgaris (assembly GCF_964263255.1). Lineage (NCBI taxonomy): Eukaryota > Metazoa > Chordata > Amphibia > Caudata > Salamandridae > Lissotriton > Lissotriton vulgaris. The sequence goes on from NC_141689.1 coordinate 1,651,350,751, forward strand.
GATTTGGTACAAAATAAGAAGAATATTAAAGTTACCGTATTTTAGTTATATGGCTCCACTATGGGATTCTCCTGGATATCCGTCTTGGACAAAGGATGCTTTGCCTCTCCTGCTGAAGAGAGCGGGTCTACTTCAATGATGGAAGGATTTGTTCCAGGAGGGCAAGTTGGTTACGTGGGGTCAATGTCAGCAAATGTGGGAACAGGTTTTTTCAAGATATAAATATCTGCAGATTCAGAGCTGGGCAAATGATCCAGAAAGCATAATTGGGACACAAAATTACTTTGAGTTAAAGCTTGGAACAGAGAGGGTCTTCAAGAAGGAGGTGGCCATGTGGTATTGGATGATAATGGATATGGAGGATGGCCCTTTCTTGCTTCCGGAGGTTCTGTGGAAAGAATGCTTGCCGAAGATCGTGACGGAGAATCAATGGCAAGTAACAATGGCTATGCTTTACAGTATTGTTAAACCTGCAAACGTATTGTGAAACCTCTTGTTTACGATCCACAGGGCATATTGGTCTCCTCGCAGACTGTCAAAATTTAAAGCTGGTGGCGTAGAGGAGTGTCCGAAATTCAAGACCCTCAACGTGGACGACTTACATATGCAGGATGTAAGTAATTGTTTGTCTCAAGTCCTGAATCTGCAGATTGAGGTAAGCCCCGAACTAGTAATAACGGGGAGATATGATTTAGGGAAAAAAAGCATGAATGATAATGTGAAACATATTGTTTACGCTATTTTATTAGCCCGTAGAGAGCTATGCAAGCTGTGGGTCTCTCCGCTCACCCCTAAAATAATTGACCGGGTATTGGCTATGAAATATACAGCCAAGCTTGATGTTTCAGATCACACTAAGAAAAAACGTGGGTTTTGGGTACCCTTTTTTTATGTTTTGGGTAAGGTAGACTAGGGGAGGATGAGATATATTGTCAATAAAGATTTTGTCCGATGATTAAGCCTCCACCTATCTCGCTGGTAGTTACCATACGTTATCCCAGGTCGAAAATAGAGGAGGAGGTGGACACACCGGTTGAGTTAGCTGGCTTGGAATGGTTGGTTATCTCGGTGGCTAGATTCAAGAACAGGTGAGGTTTATGCCTCAACCTCTATCCAGCTTATGAGATAAATAGCCCAAGTGGTGGAATAGTTAGTAGAAACGGGTGGCGAGCTGGCGAATGAGGACAAAAAAAAAAGAACATCAGGCGATCTCCATTAACAGATGAGATGTTACTAACAGTAAATTATTTTTGAGGATACTTCTCACCATCAATTTATGGGTCTGGAGGAAATGTTTTCATTTCTCCAACAAGCAACCTAGTTGATTTGGAATTGAAAAAAGGGGGTGGGACTTGGCCTCAACGAAAATGGCTTCCATCTGCATAGCTCTACCCGGCCTATCTGTACCCTGTACTAGTGGGGGCCAGACTAATCACAAAAATCAATATTTCTGAAGGGGTGACTGAGTAGCAGAATGAGAGCTGTGACAGAGAAAGGGGCATACACTGCAAGTAGCGAACTGGCCACTTCAATCGGATGCGGCCTGAAGATGCACCAGGGCAGAATGGAATCAGCAACCTCTCCCTGGTACCGTGAACTGGCTCTAAGTTTCGCTACACTGGAGGTACTGACAGACCTTTACATTCTGGAAAGCTGCCCTCAAGAGGGATTACTGACAAAATTTCGACCGACAAAATATCGACCGACAGGAATATCGATGCAAAAATATCAAAGGCAAGTATATCGACATCCTATCTACAACATGGTAAGTACAAAAATATCGAAAATATAATATAGATGTAAAAAATATCGATGTTAAAAATATTGTTTTTAAAAAAATATATATAAATCTAAAATAAAGTAAATAACACAAATAAATAAACTTACCATAGTTAAAAATATCTAATAATGTTTAAAATTAATAAACAATACATATATAATAATAATACATTAATTAAATATATACAGAAAATATATAATATATATGTACTTAACCTCATGCGCGCTAGCGGAATTCCGCTCGTACGCTGAGATTTTTAAAAGCGCATGTTACGTGACGAGCTGGGTTCGTCATCAGCGTGCGAGGAGGCTACGCCATGACGAGCCCAGCTCGTCATCAGCGTGGAAGGGGTTAACAATAAGTTGTAATCATTATTTTACTAATTTATAAATTAGTAAAAAATATTATAAATTACAAATACATTTACAAACATAAAACAAAAACATAAATAAAAAGTAAACAATAACAAAAATTAAATATACTTTTCAAAATTTTTACATTTATTATATAAAACGTTGGATCGCGTAAGGGTAAAAATTACTATTCCAACTCCAAAAAGTGCAACAGTAGGGAAAGCGTGGGATAGCGTAGAGGTAAAAATTACTATTCCAACTCCAGAGAGTGCAACAGTAGGAAAACCGTTAGATAGCGTAGGGGTAAAAATTACTATTCCAACTTCAGAGTGTGCAACAGTAGGGAAAACGTTGGATAGGGTAGAGATAAAAATGACTATTCCAACTCCAGAGAGTGCAACAGTAGGGAAAGCGTTGGATAGCGTAGGGGTAAAAATTACTATTCCAACTCCAAACAGTGCAACAGTAGGGAAAGCATTGTATAGCGTAGGGGTAAAAATTACTATTCCAACTCCAGAGAATGCAACATTAGGGAAAATGTTGGATAGCGTAGGGGTAAAAATTACTATTCCCACTCCAGAGAATGCAACATTAAGGAAAACGTTGGATAGCGTAGAGATAAAAATTACTATTCCCACTACAGAGAGTGCAACAGTAGGGGAAGAGTTGGATAGCGTAGGGGTAAAAATTACTATTCCAACTCCAAACAGTGCAACAGTGGGGAAAGCATTGGATAGCGTAGGGGTAAAAATTACTATTTCAACTCCAGAGAGTGCAACAGTAGGGAAAACGTTGGATATCGTGGGGGTAAAAATTACTATTCCCACTCCAGAGAATGCAACAGTAAGGAAAGCGTTGGATAGCGTAGGGGTAAAAATTACTATTCCCACTCCAGAGAGTGCAACAGTAGGGAAAGCGTTGATAGCGTAGGGGTAAAAATTACTATTCCCACTCCAGAGAATGCAACAGTAAGGAAAGCGTTGGACAGCATAGGGGTAAAAATTACAATTCCCACTCCAGAGAGTGCAACAGTAAGGAAAGCGTTGGATAGCGTAGGGGTAAAAAGTTACTATTCCCACTCCAAAGAGTGCACAGTAGGGAAAGTGTTGGATAGCGTAGGGGTAAAAATTACTATTCCCACTCCAGAGAGTGCAACAGTAGGGAAAACGTTGGATAGCGTAGGGGTAAAAATTACTATTCCCACTCCAGAGAATGCAACAGTAAGGAAAGCGTTGGACAGCATAGGGGTAAAAATTACAATTCCCACTCCAGAGAGTGCAACAGTAAGGAAAGCATTGGATAGCGTAGGGGTAAAAAGTTACTATTCCCACTCCAAAGAGTGCACAGTAGGGAAAGTGTTGGATAGCGTAGGGTTAAAAATTACTATTCCCACTCCAGATAGTGCAACAGTAGGCAAAGCGTTGGATAGCATAGGGGTAAAAATTACTATTCCCACTACAGAGAGTGCAACAGTTGGGCAAAGAATTGGATAGTGTAGAAATTATATATAACAAACTTATAAATCTAAATAAAATAATTAAAATATTTATTTTTAAATAACTACATCATGTGCTAATCCCCGTTGATAATTACTAAAAACATAATTACAATTAAATATTATTTAACAATAAATGAACAATAAATAACAACAAATATTAATGAATAAATAAAAATAACCAAATAATATTGAACACTAAAATATTTTTCTAAACAAAAAACAGATTATTCATGAAAAATTGATTAACAATTAAAAAATGGTAAACAGTACGTTTATTTTTTAATAAAAAATATTTTTATTTACAAATTATTTACCAATTAATAAAAATTAATAAACAATAAAAATTATTATCCACCAATTACAAAAAATGTATTACTAATTAAAAATTGTAATTACCAATGACAAACCTTAATTACCAATTAAAATATTTAATTGACAATTAAAAAATGTCATTACCAATTACAAACCTTATTTATCAATTTAAAAAAATAATTAGAAATTAAAAAATGTAATTACAAATTACAAACTTTAATTACCAATCAAAAATAAACAATTACTTAATTACAATCAAATTACTTCCCACCCTATTCCCCTATAAACCCAAAACCCACTACAGAACTTAAACACAAAAATTAATTAAAAGTAAATTACAATTACTAAAAATATATAATTAATTTAATATAATTAAATTCCTTCCCACCCTATTCCCCTATAAACCCACAACCCGCTCCAGTACTAAAACATCTTAATTAAAGTTAACATTTTTAATTTATAATAAATAGTACACATATAATTTAAAAGAAATAAACGACTTAACAAAAACATATAATACATACATATAAAATATACATAACAACAAACAAATATCAATATTAGTAACATCGAAAATAGTGACATCGATATAATTGATATCGATATTACTAACTTCGATATTACTTACATCGATATAAAAAAAATCGATATTACTTACCTTAGGGTCGAACTATATTCTTGACCTCGATATTCTTCACCTTCGATATTTACAACTCGATATTATTGTAGGTCGATATTAGAGAATCGATATTTTGACTGTGCACCCTCAAGAGATTCTTCACCCAAGGCAAATGACTTGTCCTGGTAGTATTGTTTGACCTCTGTTACCTGTCACAAGTAAAGGCCCCATAGCTACAAACTTAATAGCAATGTTCACATTGATGCCCTCACAACCGGCCCAGACCGATTATTATATGTATTCTGTACCATGGTCATGCCAGACAGATACTACAGCAAGTCCAAGAGCAAGACCCCCCTGGATTTTAAGGGGAATGCCCTAAACTTCTCATATGACATGCACACCCTGCACACGAAGTATGAACTATCTCTCTCACCATTTCTACCATATCTGGCGACGAGAACACCATGCCCCCACATACAGCCTTTTATTGTAAAAGGGTGCAGCTACCGCAGACTTAGAGGTTGCTCCCCCTGAACGGTCTGACAATAGCTTACAGAAGTACACGCCCGCAAGAGGGCCAATATATCGCCCACTCCCTAGCAATTCCTTGGGATAATGAAGACAACTTAACCAAAATCAACATACTCCTTCACCTTCATCCCCACGGCCCAATTCTGCCCTGCCACCACCCTTAACCCTAGAAGCATCTTTATACTTTTAGACACTACTTTTCTGTGCGACAATGGGTGACAATGGAGGACACCTCTATATAGTACCTGAATGTCCATGGCACTAGAAGCTCTGTCCATCAGAGAACAATACTGTCCTGCTTGGGATCGAAGAAATCAGATATAGCACTGCATTTCCTTCGCAGAAGGTGACAGGTTGCAAAGAGATTCCGTCATAAGGTAATAGTGCTTCAAATATGAACCCCTCACCAACATTCTCCATTCCCTCTACCAAACCAAACAGGAAAAGTGGGGTGGCCATCCTTTTGCACAAAAGATTTGCGGTCTCTCTTCAGAAAATATGGACTGGCACACAAGGTCAATATATGTATTTGCATGGCTGACGTTCCAAAACCACATGTGCGTAATTGGCTTTGTCTTCGCAGCGATGTGGAAAAAGAAGGAATTTTACTGAAATTTGTGACTTTCTGTTAATAGTGGGGGGACAGGAACCTCAGCTTAAACCCTGTCCTTGATCACTCCAGCAACCTAGATATATGACATGATAAACACCCAGCTATGCTCTATGAACTTGTATAAGATCATAATTACACAGACCCATGGAGACTCTAACATGCCTCTGACCTGGACTACACATATTTCTCCTACCTACACAATGTAGAATCCTCACTTTATCATCTCCTACTGAATGCTTCGCTCCTTCCAAAGCTTGAAACTTGTGGGATAGGTATTCAATGTGTATCAGACGATGCGCCTATCTCACTACAGCTGGACATTCTACCACAAACTCCAAGGAAATCGAAAAAAACATATAAGTACCAGTACAGCATCTTTCAAACTGAGGCCCGACAGAATAAGGAAATATATTTTTTAGACAGAAAAACCGTAACCTACACTGTGCCCCCCTTACAAGTTGACACGTAATCAAATAACCGATTAAAAACAATGTTTCTTCCAATTCATAAATGATGTATCCTCTGCTGTCTCTCCTCAACTGTTGTCCCCAACACACTTTGACATTAGCAAGATCTCACACTGTGGCCTCACATACTTTTTATCAATTGAAGCATGCCCTGTTGATCAATCACAGCCCAGTCTCAAACAACTGATATGCTTCTACTACTATTGTCGAATTCTTTAGCAACCTTTCAAAATGTCATTGGTTCAACAGACAGATGACTCGTTTGGCAGACATGACTGAAACACCAAGACCATGTGTTTAGTAACAGAAACATGAAAGTTAAAAAAATGTTCTGAAGTATTTGATGCTGATTTGTCCTTCACCCATGCGTGTGCTAGCTTTTCCATTTCAGCCCACAGCATATTTATTCTATGCAATAGCGGAGTACCAAAAATCATGAGAATTCATCACTCAGATTGGAAAAAAATTGAACAGCACAATACTGAAAAGTTGAATGATACATGAGAGAAAACCCATTCCAGACTCATAGATATTTATTTATATGCATGAATCCAATGCCAGATGTAACCTGGAATACGTTAAAACAATGCCCTGGTAAGTAGAGATGAGGTATACACATGAACAGTGCTGAAGAAGTTGCACAGAAGATCAAATGCATGCAAAGAAAATATTTTCACAGTGTGACTGGCAAACAGGGGTTACTTAAGGGGCACCATAGGAAAACCAAAATGTGCATTACAGGTTCAGAAAATTGTGGATATCATAAAAAGTCAGTTATAATAAATAAAACAGATCATACATCAGAACATCAATGACTAACCATATGCCATAATCAAGGCTCGCAACCAGATGCTTGTCATCAGAGGTTGGGCAATAAAACGCAAACAAAAACATGTCTGTGAAGGCAATGGCATAGGAAAGAGTGTTGCACAATTATTCCCTCAGGAGCTGGATGACCTTGCCAGATGTGAATGATAATGACCCTGAAGTTGAAGGTGATGATAATGATGAAGATGATGGTGATGATGCTGGTCATGATGATGAAGATGATGATCACAGTGAAATAAGCAACTCACCATCGCATCAATAGTTAAAGAAAAAATACAAAAAATAGTCAAACTACTCTGTAAAAACAATGCAGATGATGGTCACTCATCATACTGTTGACAGAACACTTCATATCATCCCCCTTTGGTGCAGGACCATACTGTTCCTGCCTGCAAGTGACACTGTATTTAACTGTAGCAGGATTGTCTGCTTGGATTCTCTTAGAATGTCCTTGACTTTATTTGGAAAAGCATTCCAACAGTAGTTTGTGGAGTCCTTTGCTGTTTGCTTGTTGGTATCCTGTCATGCTGTATCTGGAGGCTCATGTCATCCTAGACAACCAATGCACCTGTGCAGCTGATAATTATGTGCGTGGGGACAATACTGCACATCAGTGGTGTATGAAGGGAGGTGCGGCACAAGTTTTGGGGGCGTCGCCCCCCTTACCTGAGGGCGGCAAACTCAGGAATCATCGCCAGCACCCCCCCCCCCTGCGCTCTTCAGCTTGGCAGGGACTGCCATAGGCGGCAATGTGCCTAGATACGCCACTGCTTCACATGTAGGAGCTAATCTCCACACTTGTAATCACTCCATACATTGCTGATGTCTTTACACAGTCTAAATGGGAAAAGCCAAATTAATTATTAAAATAATTGCGTGGTCATGTGATAAAGGTAATTACACTGTCACAAGATTCACCCGTTTTTGTTTTTACCACTCAGCTCTAAATATATGGTTTAATGTTCAAAGGTACACTAAGGGCCTGATTTCGGACGGAAGGGCTTCGAACGATGGTTGGAGCCCTTCAGCCCGAATTGTAACGTGCTGCCCGGATTCCTTTCCAACCGGGCCATTCCAATGGGCTTGGTTGGAAAGGAATCCGACTCGTATTTCTGGATGGCTTATGATGGGCTTGGAGAGTCCATCTGCCGTCCGGAAATCTTTCAGTACCTCCCCGGTCGCCTCTTTATGACCGAGGGAGTACGAGGGAAGTTTTTCACTGCCTTTTCATGCCAGTGTTTCCGGCCCGAAAAGGCGGTCGGGAACCGTCTTTCCCCATGGGTGCGAGGCTGCCGAATACCGACCTGAGGGCACCTATGGAGCCCCTCAGTTGATCTCTGCACCCGGTGGCAGGCTCCTTGGGGTGCAGCCCACAGGATGCAGGGATGAACTGCATCACTCCATTTCACAATGTTCCCATTATGAAACATACGAGTGTGACCGAACAGGGTTCAGTCGCATCGTACTTGAATGGCTGTAACCGACGACAGTAGGTCTTTCGGTCACGGTTCCTGGACGATGGTCCGTCTGACATCGGAATAAGGCCCTTAGAAGGGGTTTTCTTGGCGATGTTTTGATGAGCCACCAATAAAAGTACCTAGTAGATTATTTAGCTATGTAGTGCTTTGATATTTTAGATGCCCCAACTTCCATTGATAAAACTCTTATGTAGCTGCCTGACCATCTACCAAAATAACATGCCACTTAGTTCAGGTAATAAAACACTGTTCATGCCACACGGTGGTACATTTGTGCACGCTAAAATTCAATCCAGCAGAGGAAAGAAAAATCATTTGACAAGATGTAGTGCGAGCAACAAGCAAGATAAAGTGCTAGCTCCATGCAGAAGGAAATTTTCTTTGCAGCTACATATTTCTGACGATTAATTGAATAATTGATGCATACATTTGAAAGCCTGCAAAGATTATTGTATGGTTCAGTCTAAAGAACAGTGCCCTCAAAGCATCAGGATACTCTCAGTGTGGTACTTTTATAACTCAATCAATTACGTAGCAGCTTGAAGTGTTGATGGCAAATGATTTACCTTTATTTTTATGAGTTGACGAATGAGGTGAAAAAGGGAGGTGAAAGAAGGAGGGGATCAGGGGGAAGGCATCTCATGCCAGAAACGTTTTGCTGAGACATTTAAGCTCATAATTTTTATATTTGAAAGATTTTAGTGAATTTGAAATGAACTTGTATTCGAACTAGAAACATTTTTATTATGGGATCAGTCCCATTGCCACTCATAGCCGTAGATTTACGTTGCTCCATCTTAAATGCTGGTTTCAATAGTGTTTCATAGATTTATGCACAATTTCTAAAAATATAGATTCAAGAAAGTTGCTGAAGGCGGCTGCTTAAGTAAGAAAACAAGACAAAGAGAAATAGTTTCTATGGTAGTGGAGATGAAGGAGAAAGATGTTAATTTCCATAGTTTAAACATGCTTCAAGTGGTCTGAAGTTTTAAAATGTTAAGACAAATATGTTGAGTGACAGTTAAATACGTTTATAAGAAAGTGTTTTCTCGTTCAATGCTACACATGTTCAGAGCCAATGTATTTTTTTAGGAATAGGAATGCAACTGCATCACAAACAAAATTCCCTCCCCCACAAGAATTTCCAGCACATCTCAGTAGCATTTTCACACATCTATTGACTTGTCGTTTTAGAAATAACTTTGAGATAGATTAGTATTCATCACTATGGACTGCTGTCAAAACATCATATCTATCACAAAAAACTCAAGACATCTAGATTGGATTTATTGCTGCCGTGGTTATTATACAATTTTGAGAAGTATGTATCTTTGGTAGACATACCTGCATTTAAATTCATATTGCCTTTCATGACAAATTGTGTGTTAGCTTGGAAAAACGAAAGTGAACATTTTGTTGTTCCTCATTTGGCACTTGCAGTCCACACCTTGACCTTATTTATCAAACTTTCACGCAGTGCAATGCAGCAAAACACCTTGCGGCACTGCACTACGTGAAAGAGGGAAGGCAAGAATGTGCCATATCTATCAAAATATTCCTATACTCTGCCTGATGCGCAATTAGAAGCCTAGCACTAACGCAGGCACCCTTGCGTCATGGTGCAAGGGTGCCTGACTGTAGGCATGATTGTTATTGTGCAGGAAACCACACCTCCCTGCACAAAAACAATCCTCTGAGGACTTGTCTTTTTCTATGTGTGCTGCAGAAAAACTCAGGGATAAATAAAGATATTTCTCCTTGTTGCAACTCACCGGGGGAGATTTAGCATTTTGATGCATTCCCAGTACAACCAGAGACGGTAAGTCTGAGAGTGTGCCAATTTGTGGTGCGTTGCTTTACTCTAGATTAATCAAGTCACACAGGGCTACACAAGGTGGCCTTGCATGGCCTGATCATTCTAACTTATTAGTTTTGTCGCCCTGCAAACCATTGTGTGGCACAAGGGTGACTCAACTGCTTGTTAAAGCTGCCTGTGTGTTTGAAGTACTAACGTCTCAGGATAATATGCACTTCAGATGAGGTATTACCTGAAAAAGAGGGAAGACAGGCCAATTTGTTGTGTTTGCATTCTTAATTGTACTGTATTCCTTTAATTGTGCATGTGCCAGTTAAGTCATTGCTGGAATATGGAATGTTATATATGTCAGGATACTGTGCATCTTTTGTAAAGGACAGTTGTTCCTGAGATGCTGAACTTACTGGATGACATGCATTGAGCTCTTCGTTTGATTAAAGGATATCTTATCAACTTTCCATGAATTTATCCTTCATTTCACAATTGCACTGTGCATTTAGAATTAAGACTGCAATGAAATGAATTATTGCCTTGGATGTTGTGCTTAGTTTTTCTGACCATGCCATGACCACTTCGAATAATGTGTCCGCTTGGTCAAGCAAGCACATTATTTGAAGTGGTCATGGCATGGTGGCCTCTAAACAGATAGTGGCTGACAGTTCTCTTCTTGATGTGATGAGTTCTCCCAGCAGGTGGCAGAGAGTCATCGGTCAGTCAAATCGGACTTCTTTGCTACGCCTCTAGCCTACTAACTGCAATACGGCACATGCACCCTTAAATAAACTAGATCTTTTTACAAATTACTATTAAGTCAAAGGGATCTGCGGTTGCAAAAGAAAGGTGAAAAATAGAGTAGGGTATGGGCTCTCCCATAGAATGAGTGAGAGAATGAGTAAGGGAGTGAGTAGGTTAATCAGTTAATCAGTGAATTTGATGGTGATCCCTGACAGTGTGGCTAAATCGGTATGTGCTTAATCCGTTTGTGAGGCCTTTTTTTCTTTTTTCTACTAAGAACATCTTCAGTTACCTCTAGGGGAAAGAGCTTGAGTGGACAACTAGAGCTAGTATCTTGTAAAACGAACTCGCCAACTCATGATAAGTTGAAATGTCTACAAAGAGAATAAACTTACAACTCTGTACACACCGAATGATGTGCAGATATATTAGTAGTCTAAGTGTGACCGCATTTCATGCAGCATATTCATGAACTGTTGTCATTAAAGAGAAATGTGTATTGGACAGTGTACCTCAAGTGCACATCACTCAAGATGCTTTAGTATAATGGAAAGTTTAGCCCTTTTCTAAGATTCCGTTTTTTGCCAGAGCATGACTCATAACATAATCGAAATCTGATTAGAAGTAAAATGTCAACACTTGCACAAAGTAACACTAAATCTGGGACTTTGTGTCAATATGTTAAGATGTAAAAAAACAAAAACATATGGCCGGGATGCCTGTCACCCCCTCCCAACACAATCCCCCAGGATGGGAAGACGGACGCAGTTCTGAACTTTTGGAAGGCGGGAGGGAGTTACCCTCCCGGCCGTATTTATTAAAATATGAAACAAAATTAAAACATTAAAATAACAGTTTCACATCATGTACAATTTTCATTTTTTACATTTCGATGAAGACATGTTCTTTGGCTAACCTTAACAAATCTCTAATACAGAGGATTTCCTAGCCGAGTCTAACATCCTGCAAATGCATACTTTCTAAATTAAAATTGTACATCCTAACATTACGGGCCAACGGCAAGGTCGCAACCGGTGTCAGATCCCTACTACCAGAACTCTCCCCCTCACGGTGTGAGGGCGGGCGCGCAGAGGACTGTACCTCTGTGCCAACTCCAATTTCCCTTGTCTTGCGGGAGCCCCCTATTTTAACTCGACGCCATCTTAAGGGTCGTCCGAGGACTCGTGTGAGGTGTCTGTAAGAAGGTAGCGTGGACCCCCCTCCCACCCCACACTGTCTATCACATCCGCCGTCGCGGATATCCGGGCCCCGGGAAATTCGTAGGAGGGGCATCAAGCCGCCTCCTCCCCTGGAAGAGGCCTATGACCATCTTCCCTTAGGCGACCCATACTTAGTGGGTGCCGCCTCCCCGTGTGAGGGGCCAATGGCCGCCTCCCCCCGGGCGCTCCCATCCATAGTGGGTGGCGCCCCCCCTCTAGGGACCTTGAAATTACTGCTCACCGATCATGACCTTACCGCCCGACCAAAAAATAAATACGACATTTGTTTAACTACTAAGGGAGAAAATTACACTGTATATAGCAATATTTGTCTCTACTACTAGACATTCATCACATCAATAAACTTAGACCGTTATCATCTGCTAAACCAAGGTAAGAAAATGTTATCAAACAAAATCACTTTATTGCAGAACTAATATTGTCATGGTATCAATCAAAGCAAATCCCTTTAATGCAGTACTAACGTTGCCATAAGGGGATGGTGGGTGGGTCAAAATTGCTCCTTGTTCCGTTGAGGGCTCACGTGCGACGAGTGGGTGCAGCTTCCAAGCACAGGAACAAGAGGATGCTTCTTCGGTTTCCTGCTCTCTTTATTCCTCTTCGAGAGGGCGTGTACCCTCCTCCGGTACGCCTCCTGGGCGTGGCCGACGATGTAGGTGTCTAGGACAACCCCTCTTGGGCGGGAAAAGGCGCGCCCCGGCTACGCCACTTCGGGCATACCAGCCGTGACACGCCCCCCGCCCAAAATGGTTTCCCGGGGGGATCCGGGCCCCCTACCATACGTTCGGGGGACCGAGTGGTCGCCCCTTTCCATATGGCCGGGATGCCTGTCACCCCCTCCCAACACAATCCCCCAGGATGGGAAGACGGACGCAGTTCTGAACTTTTGGAAGGCGGGAGGGAGTTACCCTCCCGGCCGTATTTATTAAAATATGAAACAATATTAAAACATTAAAATAACAGTTTCATATCATGTACAATTTTCATTTATTACATTTCGATGAAGACATGTTCTTTGGCTAACCTTAACAAATCTCTAATACAGAGGATTTCCTAGCCGAGTCTAACATCCTGCAAATGCATACTTTCTAAATTAAAATTGTACATCCTAACATTATGGGCCAACGGCAAGGTCGCAACCGGTGTCAGATCCCTACTATCAGAACTCTCCCCCTCACGGTGTGAGGGCGGGCGCGCAGAGGACTGTACCTCTGTGCCAACTCCAATTTCCCTTGTCTTGCGGGGGCCCCCTATTTTAACTCAACGCCATCTTAAGGGTCGTCCGAGGACTCGTGTGAGGTGTCTGTAAGAAGGTAGCGTGGACCCCCCTCCCACCCCACACTGTCTATCACATCCGCCGTCGCGGATATCCGGGCCCCGGGAAATTCGTAGGAGGGGCATCTAGCCGCCTCCTCCCCTGGAAGGGGCCTATGACCGTCTTCCCTTAGGCGACCCATACTTAGTGGGTGCCGCCTCCCCATGTGAGGGGCCAATGGCCGCCTCCCCCCGGGCGCTCCCATCCATAGTGGGTGGCGCCCCCCCTCTAGGGACCTTGAAATTACTGCTCACCGATCATGACCTTACCGCCACAGGCCGGATAGTTGACCGGCTATCCGGCCCCCCCACAAACTCCTACTAAAAGTCATGCTTTTCCAAACCCTTTAGCCATGCTACGAAGTCTCCTATGAGTAAGACATTCCCCTCCCGGGACAAATGGACCCCATCCTCGAGATACATGTGATCCCCCCGAATACATCCGTGCGGAATACAGTGCAACTGCGCCGAGCGAAACAACCTACTGAGTTTATTATTGACCTTTTTAACTAAATGGTTCAATACTGACACAGAGAGGCCCCCCCGCCACACCTTCCTGGGAATCATGTGGGACCATGCTATCGTGCACCCCGGGATTCTTCTCGCCAGCCAGCTAACAGTAGATAAAACTCGCTCGAGTAATACTCGCCTCCCGAGTGTCACCAAGTCATTGCCCCCCAGGTGTACTATGATTACAGATGGCGGTGACCTCTGCCGCCCTATGAGACCCTCAACAAAAGATTCAAACTGGTCAATACAGAGCCCGCCCCTTCCGTGGAAGGTCACCCTGTACCCGTATTCCCCAGCTGCGTGAGCCACGTCACCTGCTTTGAATAAGTCCCCGGCCCGTCTCACGTATGAGTGGCCCACGACCCACACCACTCTTTCCTCAGCCGGTGATCTCTGACCGCTGTTCCCCAGGTGCCGAGTCGACTGCCCAGTCCGCCCCGCATAGCCTGCTCGCGAAACTGTAAACCAAACAGAAGACAAGAAGCGTGAGTGCATGAAAATGACTTCACAACATGTGCAACCCCACATACCTTTTATAACAGTTTGAGGACCATCGTCCCAGTTGTTTCACCTTCTCAACACTCTGACCCCTGGCTGTAGCCTCTGTGGCAGCCCCTATCCCAAAGGAATGGGTCCCGAAATCGCCCGGGTCCAAGCCCGCTGCTGCGATTGCCATTGTTAGCACCCTCTGAAACTAAAACCTCGTCAGTGGGGTGGCGTCGATGTGTCTCAGCAAGCTTCCCCCCCATGTTTCCCCTGTTCGTGCCAAATATTCCTCAACGCACTTTACCGGGCACACGGGGGACTCTCGCATGCTCTGGACAACAATACTGTCTCCCATAGCACTCTGGTCGGTCTTGGACCTGGTTATTGTGACCATCATTGAGTCACCCTTAATCAGAATGCTGTCCCGACACAGACCTCCTTCCACATCCTTCTTATTTCTAGCAACCAGCTCGCTCACCCGCATAGCCCCATGGAACGCTAATGCGAAAGCGGCCCGGAACAGCACTGCCTCGAACTGGGAGGAGCATTTCGTGGGGAGTATCGCTATCAGGAGGGACAACCTTTCTAACCCAATCGGGCGCCTCTCGTCTACTCTACGACCCTCAAGGCGTTGCCAACCACGAAGGGCTTTCTTCACCAAAAAGGACGATGTCGGGTCCTTGATGCCATGCGCCTGCGCCATGAATGAAATGGCGGCCCGGTGTCTATTGGCCGTTGCCACTGATCGGCCTGCACTGTGCAGTGCTACTAGAAACTTCAGGACATAATCCTCCTGACCCCAATTGTCCCCCCCCTGCTGGACCCAAAAATGCACAATAGGAACGAAACGCTCCTTCGTATGCCTTCCTTGTCCTGGGGGCTAAGCTTGCTGCCACGAGGTCTTGTAATCCGGGGCACCGAGTAGCCAGAGTGCTTCGGGAAATGGTGCCGCCGCTAGGTCCGCGGAAGGTAGATAACCCCTGAAAGCCTGCATGTGTGAACGAGAGAGTGCATCAGCCGCCTGGTTCAGTACACCTGGCACATGCTTCGCCCTGAATTGTACGTTCAGTCTCATGCAAAGTAGTACAATTTCCTTCAGTAATCTCAATATCCACTTGCAGCGTGCTGCCTGATTATTTATACATTCAACGACAGTCATATTGTCGGACCAAAACACCACAGAGCGATCTCGGAACTCATCCGGCCATGCCTTCAGAGCCACAAAAATGGGGAACAACTCGAGAAACCCAATGTTACCTGTGAGACCGCTGGTGTGCCACCACGTCGGCCATGTTTGCGTCGACCATCGATTACCAAAGATGGCGCCAAATCCCACGCTCCCAGCAGAGTCGGTCCACAAACCCAGCTCGTCCGAGGACGCTGGTGGCTTGTTCCACACCACTCGACCGTTGAAATCCGCCAGAAATGCCAACCATATGCGCATGTCCTGGCGAACCTCTGCAGACAGTCTCGTGCGGTGGTGTCCCTCCTTGAGACCAACCATGGCTTGTGCAATAGAGCGGGAAAAGGGGCGGGCCATTGGTATCACTCTTAGGGCAAAGTTAAGCTGGCCCACTGCTTGTTGTAACTGATGGAGGGTAACTTTGTCTTTGCTAATGCACAGTTCCAGGGAAGCCCTGAACTTTGTTACTTTCTCCACTGGCAGACGGAAACATCCTTCCACAGAATCGAGCTCAATTCCGAGAAACTCGAGTGAAGTAGATGGTCCTACCGTCTTACCCGGTGCCAATGGCACCCCGAACCCCTTCATGAGAGTGCAAAAATTCCTGTAATGCCTGCGCACATTTTGTGTCGCCGGCTGGCCCCAAAAAACAAAAAATCATCTAGGTAATGCATAACCTGGGTATGGCCAGTGGCCTTGGTGAACGCCCATTCCAGAAAACAACTGAATTTCTCAAAATAAGCACAAGAGATGGAGCAACCCATTGGCATACATCTATCCATGTAGTATTGGCCCTGGAAAACAAAGCCTAACAGACGCTGATCCCGTGGGTGTACCGGGAGCAACCGGAACGCTGACTCA
Organism: Lissotriton vulgaris; assembly: GCF_964263255.1. NCBI lineage: Eukaryota > Metazoa > Chordata > Amphibia > Caudata > Salamandridae > Lissotriton > Lissotriton vulgaris. Next base: position 1,651,367,379 of record NC_141689.1, read on the forward strand.
ATATCTGACTTCGCCATCAGCGCTCCGGACCCCAGGCGATTCAACATGGCGACGGCATCATCGAAGGATGCGTACCGCACCGAGCAAACTCCCGGGTCAATTGCATCGTTCACTGAAAGACCCCTCGGAACTGACAAGTTATGGATCAGCCTAAATTCCCCCGGGTCCTTCTTGGGAACTACTCCCAACGGGGAACAGATGAAATTAGTAACTGGCGGGTGTCTATATGGGCCAACTACCCGGCCAAGGGCAACCTCCTTTGCAATCTTCCTTTCAACCACCGCTGGATTATGCTGAACTGACAGTTGGTTTCTACAAAGTGGTTCCCCTCGAAAATCCCCCGCCGGGATGTGGAAACCATATAAGAAGCCGTTCCTCAACACCCCAGCGGAGACATGATCAGGGTATTCGTTTAGCCAGGGGATCATTGCCATGATATCTACAGGGGTAGGTAGCGGTCAGACCTGTTTGGCCCCTCCTCTACCCCCTGTATCACCATTCTTGGCTCGGCACGAACTCTCGGGGTGTGAAGAATTTCCGCAACCTGCACACACATGTCTGAACTTACATGACCCTTGTGGCCTAGTGCAATTGCCTCTGTTAAAATTCCAACAGACCCCTTTCCTACCCCCATTCCCACCATTCCTTGGTTGGTGGTCGCCCGCGGGGCCTGCTCGAAAGGGCGCCGCAGGCTGATGGCGGGAAGGCCCCGACCCATTCCCGCCAAGCGAGGACGACTTCATCGCGCCCGGCAGGAGCTGCTTCTGCCAAGAGATCGAGTCGAGACAATCCCACGTCAGAGATGAATCGCACTCCTTGGCCTTACAAAACTTCATATCGTACCCCATCCATTCGTCACCCTCATATGTATCATAAAAATCCATTATTCGTGCCTGATAGCAGGACAATTCGGGCAAAACCTCGGGCTTACGTTCCCCAATAATTGCAGAAAACATTGCAAAGGCCCTGGCCCAATTCGAGATTGTCTCATCAACCCTGAATCCCGCCATTTTGGCTCGCCATACACTCGGGTGCCACAACTCCTTCTGTGTCTTAACATACTCCATCTCGCGATGGTCAGTCAGCAGGGAAAACATGTTCACATACAAACAACAAATTAATTTAGCTCATGTGATTTAACATGTTAAGACAAGTGTATGAAACTAATGACACACCAGTCTTTCTGTTTTTTTAAATTCTGAAATGTATATATACTGTTTTCAAACTACAACTCCCATAATGCCACCTAAGGCTAACATGGGCTATTATAAAACCGAAAATAGTAGAAGGACTTACTAACCGTGAGCAAAGCCCTGTGAGGCTGAAACGCGTTGGTGGGGTGAAGCGCTGATTAAAAGGCTTCAAAAAGAAATTTGGTGTGCCGCTCCATTTGTGACATAAACTCTAAACTGGGTCTGGATCCGACCCCTGAGCCGAGCACACGCTGTTGAGTGCATCGACTGTCTGCAGGATCACTTTGTGGCATAATATATATATATATATATATATATATATATATATATATATATATATATATATATACGACCCATACCACTAACATAAGGGAAATCAGCTTTTTATCCCTCAATCTCTCTCTGATTTTAAGGACCTGCAGTACCATACTTTAGGTCCGAACCAGCGGGCAGCACTGCCCTACAGACACCTGTTGAGCGCGATGCTGCAGGAGGGGTTGAGTGCATCACCCTGAGTACGCACAGGCGAAAAAGGGATGTTGCGGTGCGTAATGATGTGATCTCTGACCTCAGTCAGTCACATCTGTCTCATATTAAGGACCTGCTGTACCACACAGTAGGCCTGAGCCTGCAGGCAGTGCTGCCCTACAGACATGTGGTGTTGGCTTTTAGGGCACTGCAGTGAGCTTGTTACTAAGTGTACATGCACACAGCCTTCCGCCACTGCATTACACACGCACATTATGCTTCTAGCATGTGCTCTGTTCCTCTCTACATGAACCTTCGTATAACGTTGTAGTGGTTTTATAATTGTGCTTGTTTGGAATGTATATACACGTCATGTAAAGAATGTATTACTTTGATTGTTGGGAGCCTTCTGAAGTCTGGGGTTCGATGGGCTTTGTCAGTTGCTTGTCGGACTCCGGGCTGATGAGGCGCTCCTCCTGTGGTTGTAACCTATGAAATAAACATACTCCTATTTCTACATTGGAGTCTCTGGATTATTAAGACCCTTTTTTGGTCTTCTGCATATTGGCGACGATCAGGATTTGTTTCAACCACCGACCCACACAACAGAAAAGAATTTAACTCTGTTTAATCAGTGGAAATTCTTGTGAGGACAGTGATAGGCACGTTTTTGGACATCTTTCACCTGTTGCCTTCCTACATTGAGGTTATCATAAATGGAAGTGTTTCCTCTGGGATCTTCGCTCATTTGGTTTGATACATGGATTTGATCTGATCATTATCTGAGCTGAAGGTCAAATTTAAACTGTTCTTCTTTGGATTATGTCTTGGAAGTGTTTCGTCGAAAAGTGGGATTTGTCGTGACTTTTACGAAATGGGTGTTCATGTTTTAAGCCTATACAAGTCAGCGGGGTGAGCTGTAATATCGTTGACCTTAACAACAGCCAGCACGCACCTGCATTTTGTAAGTAAGCATTCCCAGGGAGATTAGACTTCAGAACCTTCCTCACGGCATCGCTCGAAGTTCTCTTTGGCATTATCTGCTGTGACATTCCACATTGCATTGTGGGAGTGAGCTGCGTGTGACGTTTGACACTTGCACATTTTTCGGCGGCCATTTTGGTAAAACTTTGAGGTACCTTGAAGTTAAGGAACATTTCGTCGGAACATGCAGCGTATTTCATTAAATGCTGTCACGTACTTCAGCAGTCACTGGGCAAAACAGCGGAACACTTCTATGACTAAAGGAACCTTTTGTGCGATTTATTTACTGGTGATTCGCACACCTTGTTGTTGTAATCTTTTTTTCCTTTTTAGGGGAGTATAGAGAGTTTTAATTGTGCAAATGGTGAGACGGTCATTCCCACATCTCAGTAATTGGAGTGCAACAGTGTTGAATTTGAAGTTAATCGTTAAGCACATTTAGTTAAGTCAGTTTTATTTTACATTCTAATTTCTGGAGGAGTGGGCTTACTTATATTGTGTGCTGAGTATTATTTTATTTTGTTTCAAAATGTCCGCAGTGAGAGAGGTCACACAGCCTCCTCCATTTTTAGAAAAACCTGGAATACCAGTTTTATTATGGTCTGAGTAGTTTGGTTTACTTGAAAACCATATTGTTGCTATTGATGCTGCTGACTATTCTCCCCCTCGTAAATTTGCTTTATTGTTTGGCAGTTTGGGTTTGGCTGCTCAACGCATTTTTAACAGTTTAGTACCTATCCCTCCCCCTTCAGGTCAATCAGCGGATAGGCAATGGAATGTCTATGTGGAGGCCATTGCAAGGCTAAAAAAACAATTTGAGGAATCACCTAACATTATGTTAGAGAGGCATACATTTTATAAAAGGAAACAGAAAGAAGACGAGAAGGTTGATGAATATATTTCTGCATTGAGAGTTTTAGCTATTACTTGTGATTTTGGTCCCTTGCTTGACAACTATATACAGGATCAATTTGTTTTTAATTGTGCTTCCCCTAAGGTTAAAGAGAGGATTCTCAGTTGTAAAAATCCTTCTTTATCTGAAGTTGTAGATCTAAGTCTTAGTATTGAAAGATCTATAATTTCTACAAAGGCTATGATGGCGGATCCCTCTCCTAAGGTGAATTTGGTCTCTGAAGAAATGGGGGAGGAGGGTCTATACACTGTCAGTGGGAAGGAAAAATGGGTGAGCAAGCCAAAACAAAATCAAGTCAAAAAGAACTACTGTTTCAGGTGTGGATCTAAATTTCACATGGGGAATCTTAAAGGTTGTCCAGCTATTGATAAACGCTGCACCATTTGTAAGAAGGTTGGGCATTTTCAGAAGGTTTGTAGGTTTCAAAAGAAACCAGTTAAAGTTAACTATGTGGACATGGAAGATTGTTGTGAGAATTTTGACAATCTTTTGTTGATGGTGGAAGCAGATGAAGGTGCAATCTTTATCAAGGGTCCTTTATGTGATACTTCTGTTGAAGACATTGATGTGCATGTAATGGCGGATTCAGGGTCGCCTATCACTATCCTTCAGGATACTACTTTTTTATGAGAAGTGAGGAAGAAATGTAAAATTGACACAAACAGATGTAAATCCGAAAGCATTCGGGGAGAAAGATATCGATATGTTGGGCTTTTTCATGGGACATTTACAAGTTCTTAAAAGGTCAATTGTTACAAAGATCTACGTAGCAATGAAAGGGAAATATATTGTGAGGTGGAAGGACCTAGCAAAGATGGGCTTTTACCTTGTTCCTGGTGATGAGAACCCTATTAAAGTATGCGAGTTTCCAGTCTGTTTTGTGGAAGGTGCGAAAATAGATCGCTTGGATCTTTGAAATGGAAATTGTTTTCAGCAATAAGATTGGTTTAGTGAAAGGTGCTGAACACAAGATTAGACTAATTCCTGGGGCAACTCCAGTATTTCATAAGGTACGTCGAGTTCCTTTTAGTGTCAGAGCGGAACTAAAAAAAATGCTTGAGGATTTGTGTAAGGATAAAATTATCGAACCCTCTGAGTCCTCTACATGGGTCTCCCCCATCGTTGTGGCCCAAAAAAAGAATAATGAGATCAGATTATGTGCGGATCTCAGGGGCCTTAATAAAAATATAAAGGTGGACTGTCATCTGCTTCCCAAGATCCATGAATTGTTGGCAAATTTAGGTGGGGCCAAATGGTTTTCACTTTTGGATTTAAAGTCAGCTTACCATCAGACCCCCTTGTCAAAAGAATATCAGGAGCTAACTACCTTTGTTATCCCAGCGCTTTAACATTTTTGAGACTCCCGTTTGGGTTAGCGTCGGCAGCTAGCGTCTTTCAAAGACTGATGGACTCTTTGTTTAAAGATCTTGCGGTAGTATAAGCATACTTGGACGATATTTTGATTTTTGCTAAAACAAGGGATGAACATAATGTATTATTGAGGAAGGTTATGTCAATTCTAGGAGGGAGAGGAATGACTGTGAGGGAAGACAAGTGTAAACTGGGGGTGTCAGAGTATTTAGGCCATACGATTTCAGAGTTGTGTATTAAACCAAATTTCTCTGTGGTAAGAGCTCTTAAAGAAGCCAAACCTTCAGGGGATAAAGATTCCCTACGCTCATTTTTAGGTCTAGCAGAGTACTATGCTAGGTTTGTGGTTAATTATGCTCAAGAGGAGGAACCTCTTTGCTTGTTGCTTAAAAAAGGTCAGAAATTTATTTAGCCCAAAGATTTGGACACGTCCTTTATTAAGGTTAAGGAGTTGATTGTTTCGGCACAGGCTCTTCATGCTTTTAAGAACGACATTACTTGTATTATTTTGGTGGATGCGAGTATGAAAGTTTTGGGAGCTGTGTTAAGCCAGCAGGTGGATGTTAAGGAGCAAACCGTGGCTTTTGCTTCAAGATATTTGAAAGAATTTGAAAAGCACTATAGTACAATTGAGAGAGAGGCATTGGCCTGTGTGTGGGCGGCTAAAAAATTTAAAATATACATCTGGGTTCGTAGATTTGTAATGTTATCGGACCATAAACCTCTTTCTTTTATTTTTAGCAAGGTGACTGGGACCAATAGTCTGTCTCCTAGGTTGACCAGACTCGTTTCTAAACTTCAGGAGTTTAATTTTGAATTAAGACATATTGACGGGGAAAAAACTTCAGGGCAGATTGTTTATCCAGAATGTTGATGGATAAAGATGATGAGGATGATTTAGTGGAGGAGGATGTGGAGTGTGTAACTGTGGTTGGTGCCATTGAGGAATGGAACTCTGCAATTTCGGAAGAGGATTGGAAAGAAGCTTGTTTGAAGGATGTTATTTTGTCTCAAGCTTTGTAATTTTCTTCTAAGGTATGGCCTGATAAGAGGAATTTATCAGGTGATTTGAAATTGTTTCCTCAGATAGCTGAGGAACTTTGCGTGAAGGATGGCATTTTGTTAAGAGAAGTTAAATTTGTTCCACCAAGCGGCTTGAGGAACGTGATCGTGAAGCTAGCTCACAAAGGTCACTTGGGGGTAACAAAGACGTGTATGAGAATTAAATCCCATTACTGGTGGCCTGGCATTGATGAACAGGTGAGACCTTTAGTGAATAATTGTGAGGAGTGTTTATTGTCGAATAAACATTGGAAAACGCATGACTCTCCTTTGCAGCCTACTCAGTTTCCTGGGGTAGTGTGGGAGAAAGTAGGACTGCATTTTTCAGGTCCGTATAATGTTCTGCCAGAGGGAAAAAGATATCTTATCTTGGCCGTAGACTACTTTTCTAAGTGGATGTATTACAAGTTCCTGGAGGCACCAAATTCAGATAATAATATTTCATTTTTGGAAAGGGTGTTTTTGCTGGAAGGGGTCCCTCAGGTTTTGGAGACAGATAATGGAACACATTTTGTTTCTGACAAAATGCGCAAGTGTTTTTGGAATTGCATGATATCAAACAACTTAAGGTGGCGCTTCATTCCCCTTCTTCCAATGGTTTGGTGGAACGTAAGAATAACATCTTGAAAGAAGGTATTCAAACTGAGATAGCTTCAGGTTTGGATGTGGGTAAATTTCTGGGAAAAAAATGGAATTATAATACCTCACCACATTGTACAACTCAGGTTTCTCTCTTTGAATTGTTAAGGGGCAGGAAGGTTCATTCTTCTTTATTACCTTCTTGGCTTTATAAAAAGAATCCTAATCTGAGTAAGGGTGGTCAAGATGAACTAAATTTTGCAGTTAAACAGAAACAAGAAGTGATGAAGAAAAATGTTGATGAAGTAAAAAATGTGAAGGATGTACAAATAGCTATTGGGGACTGGGTTATGATTAAAAAACCCTTCAGAGTTTCTAAAGGAAATTCAATTTTTACAAGTCCTGTTCAGGTTGTTAAAATTAGCAAAAACGCAGTTTTTGGGGGGGGGGGAGAAGGACTGGTGGATTGTAAGACAGGTGGTAAAATTGTCTGAAGATCAAGCTGCTTTAATCTTTAAGAAGAGAAGTTTGTTAACACAAGAAGGGTGTGATTGGATGCATTGGTTGCAGCAGGATGTTAAGTTTGATACTCACGCTCCGTTCAATGGAGATTCTTCTTCTTCTTCTTCCTCGTACAGTGCTGAGAAGGTCTCCATCCCTTTTTGCAGTCGTAGTGGTTGAATCAGGAAAGTTCCCTCAAGATACAATGAATTTATTTCATATTGAGTTTTATTTATTTTTTATTTTTTATTTTTTCCCTTTATGTGTTTTTAGCAAAGGGGGGAAGGTAATGTAGTAGTTTTGTAATTGTGCTTGTTTGGAATGTATATACACGTCATGTAAAGAATGTATTACTTTGATTGTTGGGAGCCTTCTGAAGTCTGGGGTTCGATGGGCTTTGTCAGTTGCTTGTCGGACTCCGGGCTGATGAGGCGCTCCTCCTGTGGTTGTAACCTATGACATAAACTTACTCCTATTTCTACAATGGAGTCTCTGAATTATTAAGACCTTTTTTGGTCTTCTACAAACTTATTATTATTTAACCTTGTGAATTCTTGAGCACTCCTACTCATCTTTGAACCACAATTACCACTAACAGTTGGGAGATCGTACTTCAAAAACGAAGGATGCACTCAACTCCTGTTTTCTATCAAGCTTGAAATAAACCTTCATTTACCTCCAGATGTGTCCACCATTAAATTATTTCTCCCTTTTCATACATTCAATTGATTGGCTCAAGAAGGGCGGAGCGGGAGCTGACGCCGCAATGATGCCCTGGGCATTCTGGCACCTTCCATCATAGTATCAAGACACCGTCCCTGACTGGAGACCTGGTCTCCTACCGTACAATCGTACCCCAGACTCGGAGCTTGCACCAACACGTTGTGGGACACACTGGTGGTGGCAGGTGAGCAGTAAAGCCTCAGTGTGGAAGACCTGCAATTGAGCACAGTGCTGGGGAAAGGGCTGGGGTGCAGCACCCTGGGTGCATAGGTGCATGCAAACGATTTTCCCGTAGTTAATAATGTAGAACTATATTATCAAAGAACGGCGATAACGTTATCGCTGCTTTAGCGGCAGGAAACTGCCGCTAAAGCGGCGATAATGGGCTTGATAATATGCTCTTGTGAATCCCCAGAGAAGCCAAGGTTCTATGGGAAATCCCCAGAGAAGCCAAGGTTCTATGGGAAATTACAAGGGCATATTATCAACCCCTTATTGCCGCTTTAGCTGTAGTTTCCTGCTGCTAAAGCGGTGATAATGTTATCGCTGTTCCTTGATAATATGGCCTCTAATCTCTGGACTCATGTGTTTCATTTTAAGGACTTGTTGAACCACACTCTTTCATGGGGACCCCAGGGTCCTAGGCAAATGGGTGATGGGAGGGTAAACACTAAGGGCTAGGTGCAGTAGGCCGATGCTCTGTCCCCTACTCCCTCTCTCCTTTGGACTCTCCCTCTCCTTTTCCCTTCCACCCACTCCCCCTCCCTCCCATTCTCACTATCGTCCTTTCATTCGTACTACCTTTCTTTACCTCTTCCACATAGCACACATACTTATGTTTCATTTTTGTCTTGCAAGTTTCCTACTCTGCTTCCACTGGAGTCCATCCCACGTTTTTTATATTATACTATTTGTTCTATTAAACTTACGTTTCTATTTATTTGTGTTTTAATAAAGGTTACTTTGTTTTCAAATGAATAACTGAGTGTATAGGTCTTCTTTTCTGACAACACTTGTCTATTATTTATTGTGAAAATCATCTGTTTATAGGAGATTGTAAGGGCAAACCTTTCTAATATTACAGTGCACTTACCAAACATAATCTGACTATTAGACAATTGAAGCCTGGGTAATTATACAACTGCAAGAGTTCTATGAGTGTATAACTTAATAACACCATAAGTACTGCCCATGTGATTACAGAACAAATAAGGCACTGCCTAGGACCACCGAAGCTTCAGGGACTGCCGAGGCCCACCCTGCATATTTAAATAAAGTCACAGAGTGTGGTGATCCCCGGACTTCAGTTGGCCTTGAACCCCCTGAATAATTAGTAAACAATACCTGGGAAGGTGGCGGTCCCCTAGGCTGCAAAACGTCTCTGTGCCCTTCTGCACCTAATTTACATGTGACACTAAGATCCCCAGTCCTACAGAGACCCGGCAATATAATATTTAGATTGGCCACTGAACATTACCCACCAGGGGTCTCATTTAAATGAACGGATGAGACTCAGGGGAATATTATCAAGGGGGTTTATCTCCGCTTTATTTGCTTTAAAAGCCAAGAAAGCGGAGATAAAATGATCTCCCTATTACCTAGCTGTTGCTAACACCAGTTAGCGACAGCTAGTAGGAGATAGCAACCATCGTGGGCCCCGCTTTGCATGTCAGTGAAATTTATCACTAATGACATGTGAAGTGGGCGTGCCAAGATGTTAGCGACTGGAAACAGTCGCTAACATCGCTATCTCCTATTACCAACTTTGGAGATATTCACGCTAAGCGCGAATATCTCCAAAAGCTAACACCTGCCCCTGAGCAGTTCTTAGCCATGTGATCCATTGGTAGGTGGGTCCATCATAAGTCCTATTTACAAACATGGGAACAAGAACCATCCAAACAGTTACCGTCTTATTGCTCTGCTTGACGTTGAAGCAAAATACTTTGCAGGACTTATCCTGGAGGAATTATCATCATGGGCCTCCGAAAATGCCATAATTCCCCTTAATCAAACGGGTTTCTGCAAAGGTCAAGGGACCATCACCAACATCATGGCTTTGTCCCTCCTGATGAGCGCAGCAAAAGCAGCTAAGTCACCCTTATTCCTTACATTTATCGATTACACTGCAGCCTTCGATTACGTGGATCACAACAAACTTTGGCTGAAACTCTATAACTGGGGCATTCCTAAGTGTCTCTTGGACGTCCTGATACTTCTCCACTCCAATACCTGGATTAAAATCAAGCTTGGGGCTGGCACACACATCTTGAAGCCGATCAGGACTACAAAGGGATTAAAACAGGGTTGTCTTCTAGCGCCCATCCTATTTAATCTCTTCTTAGCGGATCTGCCTGCAGAATTAGAGAAATGCTGTAATCACGCACCCAAGTTAGGCGCACATCACCCTCTCTAATCTGTTATACACCGACGACCTTGTGCTAATAAGCCGCACCCAAGTAGGCCTTCAGCACCTCCTGAACGCAACCTCTGCCTTCTCAGCAAAGAACGCCCTCCAAATAAATCTTCATAAGTCAAAATCCATGAAGGTCAATTACAGGAAAAAATTGAATCCTTGCTGGTACCTAAATGGAGAAAAACTTGATAGGGTGGCCTCATATAAATATCTGGGTGTCCTCTTGGATTCAAACAACAACTCTAGACCTCACCTCCATTCCATCCGAGAGAAAGCCACAATGATTTACCTGGCATTAAAATCTCTAAAGGCAAAACTCCCTGATCTCACACTAAAACCATTTCTTGAAATCTTGCGCGCAAAACTACAACCGACTCTCACGTATGGGAGTGAATCACTTCATGGGAAGGATGCCGAACTACTGGACACGGTTATAGCCAACTCCAATAGGGCCATTTTCAACCTTCCTACATATGTCTCCCCTGCCCAGATTTGTTTGGAATTCGGCATTATCAGACAAACTCTAGAAAGGCGGAGCGCATATGTAGCAGCCTGGCGCAAAATCAGCAATGCAGAAGCCGACTCCTTAAATGCCAACATATGGGCTGAGCTACTACGGCACCGCACATCGCCGCACAGAGTTTATCTTTTTTAATCAATTGAACTCCTAGGTTTGTCTAACACTTGGGAAACGCCTACAGACCTCCAGTCCTTCAAAAAATTGGCTAAAAAATCAGCACGTATCATCTCTGCGATTGAAGACAAGAAAGTCTTGGCAAACAAAGCGCACGGAGGGACAACCCTGGGTGGATATGGCAAAATACAGTCACAAGCATACCTTAACATCGGGATGAAAATACAAGTCAAAGAAAAGTTTTTAAAACTGCGCCTTGGCGTAATCCCGATATTGCCACACTTACCCCCCTGGGTGAGACCACCCGTTTTGCAACAGTGTCGCCTGTGCAAGTCTGGCATGGAGGATATTGTCCACGTGATATGTATATGCCCTAGACTGAGGGACCTGAGGCGCAATCTCCTGCTCCCATCTTTTAAGTCACACGCTGTACGGACCTGCAGGCAGGCAGTTATACTATGTTTTACCTACAGCAACACAAAATGTAACTGTCAGGTTGTGAAGTTCTTTGACTCATTAAAAAAAAGACTTGACACTGTTTGAAGTTCTTCACCAGCACCTGAGGACATTATTGATCTGTTTACAGCAATGCAGTATTCTTTTTAAATTCCAATTACAGTTCAGTTTTTTAATGTCGTTACTGGTATTTTATATTTTTGTAAAGATTTTAATTAATCATGTACAAATAAAATATTACTTACTTACTTACAATGGTAGGTGGATAACATGGCTAAGAGCATTAGCTTGGTAATGCATGAATATCGCTGACTTTTCAGCAATATTCATGCATTTTGGCCGATTTTTATCGCTTAGACGATAAACCTTGATAAAAATAAAATATTGTCGCTAAGCCAACATAGCGATAATTATTGTTAGTTGTTTGTAATATGCCCCTCAGTTTTTTTTGTTTTGTCTTTTTCTCTCCAATATTACCATCCGTATACCCTCTAATAAAGCGATACAAGGTTTTCCTCCTCTCGCTTCAAGTAGTCAAACAAGGATTTGCTATCACAGGGTGGAAGCCATGCACCATCCCTCTAATAGCAAACACAAATGTCCCGCGAATGCACAACCCGGGACATTGTATGAGCTGCGCCTGACGGGTTGCCCTCCCTAGGACCATGATGCATTTGTTAGTATAAACTAATGCTAACACTACTTACTCACATGTAGTACAGCGACCAGAATGTAGTGAAGAAGCAGAGGAAGCGCAAGATTTAAAAATATAAATCCTATCAGACGTCGGATGACATAGTTCAATGAGCCGACGACCCTGGCATGAGTAGAAACAGCTAAACAGGTCTTCAGCACAACGCAAGTAATTTTGAAATATTGGTGAGTGGGGCTTTCTCTTTACCTTCTCCCGCTCATCGCCAAATTTATGTAGTGAAGAGGCAGACAGCAGTGCATCCAATAAGTAGATTTATTACAGAAAAACACGATACCTTAAACAGCTACAAACAGGAGCAGACAGCAAGGCAACCGTCTTCTCCTGCACCGTGCACAAACTCCACAAGGTTCCCCTGATGACAGCCCTACATTCTAACATTACATACTTAGATTCTAGTAGAATTATATACTAACATTCTATTATGACTTACATTGGAATACTACACAGAGCACATGAATTTACAGCAATGTGCTCATGGTTTCATCCAAGATTCTTAAGACCGGTAGGGGTAAGTATTTTGCTTCCGACTCCCTATATTGTATAAACGCAAACTAACACTACTTCCAAAGGTATGCTACCGCACCCAGAGCACATCACTTTACAGCAATGAGCTCACAATTTAGACTCACGTTTTAATCCCCGAGTCTTCACACCAGCAGTGGGGGGGGTAGTTTGCTTCCCACTTCCTATATACTATCAACACATACTAAGACTGCTTACACACTTATACTACAGCGGCTAGTATCCTACAGCGCCCAGAGCCCATCACTTTACAGCAATCAGCTTTGTTTGATCCCTGAGTCTTCACACCGATAGGCGTGAGTACTTCTTTTCCCACTTCCTGTATAATATAAACGCACAGTACTGGTCAGTAGTTCACTTCCCACTCCCTGTATGGTATAAACTCCTACTAACATTACTTATACACGTATACTACAGCGCCCGGAGACCATCCTTTTACAGCAACCACCTCGGTTTCACCCCAAGTCTTCACACGGGTAGGCGTAACTACTTTGCTTCCCACTTTCCGGTATACTATCAACACACAGTAGCGGTCAGTAGTTCGCTTCCCACTCCCTGTATGGTATAAACACCTATTAACACTACTTGCACACGTATGCTACAAACAACAGACGACATCACTTTACAGCAATGACCTCACTGTTTAGGCTCTCGGTTTCATACCCGAGTGTTGCACCATATCATATCCGCACCATGTCACTCTGAGCAACGCCGCACTTTCAGACCGGTATCAGTGACTACATCACTTTGCATTCCCCCACAAAGCTTACTGTGCTCCTACCCTCCTTTCCTACTTTTTTTGCCCTTTTTTCCCCTTACTCGCTTCAACGGAATCACAAAATGGCGGCCAACACTTCCTAGTTGCAACACCATCACATCCAATAAGCAGCAAGCTCCTGCTCGTAACGCCTCAGCCAATCAGATGGCAGGATTCCCAAATATCAATATCTGTCATTTTTTATATTTCTCAAAAACTACTGAACGGATTTACACAAAATAAACAAAAGCATGCTTTCTACACCAAGACCCTTCTCTCTGCCAAATTTGGGGTAATTCTGTTCGACCTGTAGCCTTGTCTAAACTTTCCTATGCAAATTAACATGGAGAAAACATGTTTTGTGACCCCCTTTTATCTTGCCCCCCCTTGATGAATCACCCCCAAACTTTCAACATTGGAGCTGATATGAAGATGTATCAAATGACACCAAAGTTATAAGCACAACAAAAAATGCTCTTCCTATCTAAACTCGGTCGTAACTCTATAGCTACCTACTGTGAACCGCCAGTAGGTAATAAAGAACACATTAGAATAGTTCCTTGATTCTTTTAGCTTTCAAAACTTCTCTCCATTACTGTCTTTCTAATTTTCCATATAAACAATTTTATTAATATTCAAGTACACATCGAAGTCAGAAATGCAACATATTCTATCAACACACTTTCTAGAACACTCTACAACACCTGGAGGATAAAATTTCATTAATGTTTTTAAACCTAACGATATTTTTTGCAACATTTTCTCGAACATTTAACAGCACATGCAGGTAAAAAGTTCACAATTGTTTTAAGTTCGAACACTGCATTCCAAATTCAAGTAGCAGTTGTGGTTGAGTTGATTTTAGCCTATAACATGTTCTCCACGTTCAAACTGCTTTTTCTTAACCAATCACAAAGATACTTTTCCACAAAACGAATGTGCACACTACTTTTAAAAAAGAATGCTTTTCATCTCCAAATCAGGTACCATTTTGTATGTGAAAAGAAAGTAGTTCCCCATTTTAAAACATATCTCTTATTCTACGAAGGAACTGCATGAGCTACAAACATCTTTCCATACCTTCCAGCCATACCTTCAAAATGCTAGTGTGGATCGTAGGACATAACTATGTTTTCTGGTGCAAGAGGTATGCAGACCAGAGACGTATTGACTAAGACCTAGGTTTACAAAATGTGGACATTAAATGGTTTGGACACAGAGGATTGAAGCGACACCATTTGTTGCCTTTGGTTAAAACCTGTTTGCATCTCCAACACCCCGACCTCATGATTGTGCACTGTGGTGGAAACGACCTAGGCACATTGACTGGGGTAGGTTTGGAAATGCTTATGAAGGTCACCTTTGAACAATTGATGTTATTTTTGCCTCAAACTGTCTTTGTATATTCCAATATATGGCAGAGACGGAAGAGGAAATGTCCAAACAATTTTGTCCTCAGATTGAAAAATCTCAGAAGAAAGTCAACAAAGCTGTGTCTGCATACTACAGAGACCACAAAACGGGATCCATCTACAACAACAGCATACGTTTTGATATGGCGGATATATACAGAAGGGATGGAGTACACTTCAAAGATCAGGGAAACCGAGTTTTTCTGAATAACTTGAAGCTGTGCATCTGCACTTATGTGTGGCTCCAACTAATGAACACAAGGGCTCTTTTTAGAGCCACCCTATAACTTACAACTTAGACCTGCTATTTTAGGGCCAGATAACGGCAACTCCAGGACCCTTGCCAAAAGTTATTCTCCACACAGCTGTGGCACAGCGGCCAGACCATGTCACTTTACAGCAAAGACCTCTCGCTTTGATCCTCGTCCCTACTCACCCATAAGGGTGAGTAGTTTGCACTTTACAAATACCATATTGATTTACCTTCGCACTCCCTATAAAACACTATCTAGGCACCATATACAAGTTGAACACGTGTGGCACAGCGCCCAGAGCACATGACTTCACAGCTTAGCACATAAAGTTTAGGCTCACAGTTTCATCCCCGAGTCCAGCAGCAGCTCAATTTAACAGCATGACACACTACGCAATACCTCACTTCATTTCCGTACCCCGCACTTTCAGGCCGGTAGGGGTCAGTAAATTCAACTGCTTTATTCTGAGTCCGTCAGCAGGTCAGCTTACGCACCCAGCACCATCAGACCCTTAGGAGTGAGTAGTTAGCACATTACAAATGCCAAATTGATTTAACACGTGTGAATTTACCTTCGCACTCCCGCTATAACACTGCCTAAGCACCATATGTGAGAAGTTGGCCTGGTATGTGATGCTCACTAATTCTAGTGATCACCCTGTACCATGCCAAGCAACCCTTATGATGATCGGTTGTAAGTCAAACTTATAGACCAGTTATCCTAGTGGTAACGTGGACAAAGCAGTCTTAGGCTAAACTCTGAAAGGCATGTGAAGCCAGCTGTATTACCATACACAACCCCCTTGAATACCAGATGAAAGGACACCACACAGATATGTATTGAAAATATATATATATATTTATTAACTACAAATATCCCCTGAACTCTTTATGAGCACAGAAGCACAAGCGTTAAACAAAACACAGTTTAAAATACACAAACGTTGAACCAAAATATGGATGAGCCCTAGGGGCCACCTAAACCATATACTAAGAAAGTGGTATAAGAGATACCAATCGATAAGGAAACAGGCCTAGGGCCTTGGGAATCGCTAGAGCTGTTCGGGACTAGCAGTGACTAAGTCGGGAAAGGCCCGCGGGACTCGGGTGCAGTGTTTAAAGTGCACGCACTCACCAATGCAATGTCTATGGTTCGTAAAAGTTGTAAAGTTAGTTAGTTAGGAACCTTCCGAGTGACCTAGAAAGCTGAAACTTGAGACACAGGCCCTAGAGGTGTGTACCAGTGTGGGAACACCGGCGTTGCTGAGTTACCTCACCCACAGGAAGCGGATGCATAGGGTCGAAGTAGTGTCGGGTTTCGTCACGCTGGTCGATGGTGCTCGGAGCTGAAGATGCTGCAGGCGGCTCGATGTGAAGAGTTCCGGTGGATCCAAGGGTGGATCTGAAGATGTGAAGACCTGAAAGCAGAGGGGACAATGTTCAAAGTCACTAGCCAGTGACTACCGTGGAACCAGATTGGGACCAGGCGATGTCGGGTGCAAACAGGCGTTAAGGTGCAGCTTCTCTCTGCAGCCACGTGGACACCGGGGGTCAAGGATGTCCAGGAGTCGGTCACAAGCTGTCCCACGCAGGCTTCTCGCTGAAGACGGTATCAGCAACTTGATTAGAGATAACAGGCCTTGGCTAATGCAAACAACGCAGGAGTCAAAAAAGGCTTATCACTCGGACCAGCAAGGTCAGAGCGGGTGCTCCTTTTTACAGGAGCGAGGGCAAGTCTGGAGCAACCAGAACCGCAGTATTGTTCTTCGGTTTCATTGCCAAGATGGCCGCTGACCACGTGGCTAGTGGCCGGGATGGCGCGTCGAGTGGCACAATGCAAAAGGGCCCCACGCAGATTGTGGAGATGCTGGGGGGCTGATCTTCGGTGCAAAGGCTGCTCGGTGGTGGGGGTTCTCAGTCCCTAAAGCACAACATCGAGGGTGCCTCTGATGCTGTGCAGTCAGCTCTTTGGGTGTCTTCCAAGATGTCCGGTCCCACATCTCTCAGTGCCTCCACGGGTCCCTTCTTTGCAGGGACTTTGGATCAGGCTGTGCGAAGTCTGGGAGTCTGGGTCTTGTCAGGCTCTGGTCTCGGGCTCCGGCGGGAGGCGGCGGCAAAGCAGACGTTGATTCGCTGGTTGGTACCTGTGTTCACAGGGCGGCCACTCCTAGGCCACAAGGGAGATACTCTTCAGTCTTCTGTGCAGAAGAATGTCGAAGTACAGTCATCTTCTTAGTTTCAAGTTGATTCAGGATGATCTAGGTGCTCTGGCACTGCTCCCACTCTTATTCCCAATCTGAGGGGTGGATCACCTGCTAGGTCCCTCCTCTGGGCGGGACCAGGAAGGGGGGCGATTACACCCCCTTTTCTTTGTCCAGCTCCTCGCCAGGCCGGGGTCTGGAAAGTCCCAGGACCGGTTTGGACTGGCTTATGCACGAGGACACCTTGTGTGCCTCGGGCATGTCTCAATCTATTCAGCCCTGTCCTACCCAATACACAAAATCCTGTCTGGGGTGGTGCTCGCACCTCCCAAGGCAGGAAACCCTTTGTCCAAGCCTCCCTCGCTGGAAGGACTCCCAGCAGCAGGAGGTCAGACTTGTGTCTGTGGTGGCAGCATCCATTTTGTGACGCTGAGGCTCTGGTTAACTTTAAGCGGGGTTAAGGCTACACATATGTCGTGTCCCTCTAGAAGGGTGGAATGCTATCCCCGTCGACAGAACTGTCGAGGGGATAGTATTCCAAATCGTATGACACCTTACTCGACATGTTTTGATAAAGCCAAACCAAAGTTAGCATATAACCGCGAGGATTATAATGCACTTAAGAGTATATGGTATGGCAATATCCCGGAACAGCTAAGGGAGTGGTTCCCGACAGCTGCAGACAGGCTCAGCTCATGCTAAAGCACCATTTCACATATTTCCAAGCACTCTGTCTCCAGGATTGATGAGGCCTTCCATAGGAGTGGCTGATTGGAACATATGTGTCCAGTTAAGGTTAGATATAGGGATACTATATCTAAGTAAGAGGTGATTACACCAACTTACCCCAGCTGAGTGATCAGCCAGTTGTGTCAAATATTGAGGCCAGGCCAGGGGTGGCACAATACATGCTGCAGCCCCTGGTAGGCCTTGAAAACACCTATGCCCTGGGTACCTAGGGTACACTATTACAGGGGCCAATAAGGTGAACCAGTTCCAATTCGTAATGCACCTAGGGTGCATTGGCTGAAATTTAGAGAGAGAACAGCAGGCTGTTGGTCTGATTAGCAGGCCCACAGCCACATTACGTCATACACCAGTGAAGCAAAAAGCAAAAATTTGGGGTGACCATAGGATTGCAGACCCTACTCTCCTACACAACCCCCCCAAATGCAGGGACATTAGACTAGACTTGACCAGTTGTGTCTTCATGTTCTAAGTGGAAGTACCTGGAGAGACCATCTGCGTTGCCATGGTCAGTCCCTGGGCAGTGTTCCACTGTAAAGTCGATCCCCTGTAGGGAAATGGACTACCTGAGTAGTTTGGGGTTTTCACCCTTCATCTGAATAAGCCATAAGAGGGGCTTATGGTCGGTCTGAATATTGAAGTGAGTGCCAAACAAGTATGGTCTCAACTTCTTCAGGGCCCACACCACAGCAAAGGCCTCCCTCTCAATAGCTGACCAACGTTTTTCTCTGGGGGTCAGCCTTCTGCTAATAAAAGCAATGGGCTGGTCCTGGCCATCTACATTAAGCTGTGAAAGCACTGCTCCGACTCCCAACTCAGAAGCATCTGTTTGGACAATGAACTCTCTTGAGTAGTCAGGACTCTTCAGGATAGGTGCAGAGCACATGGCCTTCTTCAGGTCATCAAATGCCTTTTGACAGTTTACTGTCCACTGAACCTTTTTGGGCATCTTCTTGGATGTCAGATCATTAAGAGGAGTCACAATGGACCCATAGTTCTTAACAAACTTCCTGTAGTACCCAGTCAGGCCCAAGAAAGCTCTGACCTGAGTCTGGGTAGTTGGAGGGGAACAGTCCTTGATGGTCTGAATCTTACTCTCCAGTGGTTGAACTTGACCTCCACCTACAAGGTGGCCCAGGTATACAACCTTGCTCTGCCCTATCTGGCACTTTGTTGCCTTGATAGTGAGGCCTGCCTTTTGCAGAGCCTCAAGCACTTCCTTCAGGTGGACCAGGTGATCCTCCTAGGTGGAGCTAAAGACAGCAATATCATCCAGATATGCTGCACAAAAGTCATCCAACCCAGTAAGGACTTGATTCACCATCCTTTGGAAGGTGGCAGGTGCATTTTTCAAACCAAAGGGCATCACCACATAATTGATAATGCACACTAGAGGTAGAAAATGCTGTCTTGGCTTTGGACTCCTCAGCTAACCTGATTTGCCAGTAGCCAGCTGTCAAGTCAAATGTGCTCAAATATTTGGCAGAAGCCAACTTGTCAATGAGCTCATCTGCCCTTGGAATAGGGTGTGCATCTGTCCTGGTGACAGCATTGAGTCCTCTGTAATCCACACAGAACCTCATCCCTCTCTTGCCATCTTTGGTGTGAGGTTTGGGGACCAGAACCACTGGGCTAGCCCAGGGGCTCTCTGAAGGCTCAATGACACCTAATTCCAGCATCTTTTGCACCTCAGTCTTTATACAGTCCCTGACATGATCAGGTTGTCTGTAAATCTTGCTTTTTACAGGAAGACTGTCACCAGTGTCCACCACATGGGTACACCAGTTAGTCTGACTGGGTGTCAATGAGAACATATGCCTGTATGCCTGCAGAACTTGTCTACAGTCATTTTGCTGATGTACAGTGAGGCTGCCATCTAAGGCCACACCATCAACTGAGCCATCCTCAGGGTTCTGAGTGAGCAGGTCTGGGAGAGGGTCACTCTCTTCCTCCTGTCCCTCATCTGTAGCCATGAGCAAGCCCATGTCTTCCCTGTTGACATATGCCTTAAATCTGTTGACATGGAGCACCCTGTGGGGGCTCCTGGGAGTTCCTAGGTCCACCAAGTAGGTAAACTCTCCCTTCTTCTCCAGAATTGTATGGGGCCCAGACCATTTGTCTTGGAGGGCTGCTGGGGCCACTGGCTCCAACACCCATACCTTCTGTCCTGGCTGTAACTCAACTAAATCAGCCTTTTGGTCATGCCAAGCTTTTTGTAATTCTTGGCTAGCCTCAAGGTTTTTGGATGCCTTTTCCATGTACTCAGCCATCCTGGAGCGGAGACCAAGTACATAGTCCACTATGTCCTGTTTAGGCTTTTTGAGAGGTAACTCCCATCCTTCCTTCACTAGACATAGGGGTCCTCTTACAGGGTGCCCAAACAACAATTCAAAGGGGCTGAAGCCAACCCCCTTTTGAGGGACCTCTCTGTAAGCAAACAAAAGGCAGGGTAGAAGGATGTCCCATCTGCGCCTGAGCTTTTCAGGTAATCCTTTGATCATACCCTTTAGGGTCTTGTTAAACCTTTCAACAAGCCCATTACACTGTGGATGATAAGGAGTGGTGAACTTGTAGTTGACACCACATTCCTTCCACGTAGCTGTCAAATATCCTGACATGAAGTTGGCACCTCTGTCAGATATTACCTCCTTAGGAAACCCCACTCTGGAGAAAACTCCAAGTAAGGCCCTGGCCACAACAGGAGCTGTTGTGGTCCTAAGTGGAATAGCCTCTGGGTACCTGGTGGCATGGTCCACCACCACCAGTATGAATCTGTGCCCAGATGCTGTAGGGGGATCCATTGGACCTACAATATCAATCCCCACTCTTTCAAAGGGAACCCCCACCACAGGTAGTGGTATCAGGGGGGCCTTTGTAGTGCTACCTGCTTTACCACTGGCTTGGCAGGTCACACAGGAGCGACAAAACTCCTTGGTGTCTTCAGACATGTGAGGCCAGTGAAAGTGAGAGACAAGCCTGTCCCAAGTCTTATTCTGGCCTAGGTGTCCTGCTAAAGGAATATCATGGGCCAAGGTGAGAAACCCCTAAATAGCAGAGGTATAACCAACCTCCTGGTTGCACCAGGCTTGGGGTCTCTAGCCTCTGTATAAAGGAGTCCTTCATCCCAATAAAATTTATGGGCACCTTGAGCATTCCCAGCAGCCTCAGCAGCAGCCTGCTGTCTGAGGGGTTCAAGAGAAGGACAGGTTAACTGAGCCTGCCCCAAGTCTGCCCTAGACGGTCCCCCGTCCCCAGAAACTCAACCTGGTCAGGCTCAAGTTCTTCAGAGACAGTTCCTTCAGGGGTCTCAAGACCAGCTTTCTGTGAAGCCTGATCCTCACTTGTAGGCAGTTGGGAAGGCACAGCCTTTACCCTCCTGTTCTTCTTCTTGGAAGGTGCTTGGTCCATTGTTCCAGGATCCAAGACCTGAGGTTCAGAGAGGCACTTTTTGGCCTGTGACCTGGTCACAGCAAGGACATGTGATGATATCCCTAACATCTCTGCATGAGTCCTGTACTCAATTTCTGACCATAGAGAGCTCTCCAGGTCATTGCCCAACAAACATTCAACTGGGAGATCAGCACTAACCACAACTCTTTTTAGGCCAGTTACCCCTCCCCAGGAAAAGTTAACAATTGCCACACTATGGGTAGTGGTGACATTGCTGGCATTGGTCACCAGGTAATTATCACCTGGCATGTATTGTCCAGGGTCCACAAAGTTAGGTGTCACCATAGTGACACTGGCACATGTGTCCCTGTATGCTTGAGCCACTTTGTTATTAATCAAAGGTGTCTGTCTGTATTTTCCCAGGTTACTGGGACTTATGGTAGGGGCCAAATCTATGTCCCCCTCACAAATCAGAACAGCCTGTGTAAGGGTTCTGACTAGGTCACAATCTCCTTCAGTTCCCAAGGTGGTACCCACTACCTCCTTGGTTTGTGGTCCAGCACTGCTAGCTGTACTAGTGGGTGCAGGCTCCACCCTTTTTACACTCACTTGTCCAGTGAGAGGTGTTTTTACAAGTACTACACCAGGGTTTTCTTTGACCTTCTTTCTTCTTCTTCTTAGAAGTTTGGGACTAAGCATGGGCGGAAAATCCGTTACGCTCGCGGATTTTGCGGATTTTCGGGAAATCCGCAATCCGCGAGATTTGCGAATTTCCCGCAAAATCCGCAAATCCGCGAGCAGCGGATTTTGCTCGCGCTGCTCGCACTGTTCGCGTGAGTTCGCGCCCCGCGAATAAGTGCAAAATTGCAGAAATACGATCTTAGCAAAACTGAAAGTAACTACTTACCAGGTTCAAAAGTTCAGGCACATCATTAGTAGCCATTTCCTGTAGTGCTTCCTGAGGGGCCCCTCCAGAGTTCAGTTGCCAGTTGAAACTATTATGTGACCCTGCTCTGAACCTCAGAATAGTTACACATATGCCACAAAGGTCCTGAATTACAGCTAAGGGAGACAAGCAGGAGCCAGGCTGGAAGTTAAAATCCATTAATCAGCCCCTAATTCATTATTGTCAGTTGGGGCAGGGCAGGTGTTGTAACTAATTTTGCAACAATGAAAGCACTTAGCAAGCACAAAAGATCACTAATCAGGGCGCACTAAGGAAGCAGGTGCCAGCTAAAAAAATATTCTGTGACACATTAATCAGCCCCAAATTAATTCAGGTCACTTGAGGCAGGGAAGGTGTGCTTTGCTTTGCCGAAAATAATGTACACTGGACAACCAGAGGGTGTGGTGATGAAACAGAGGGTGGCATGGGTGGGCCAGAGGGTGGCATGAGTAGTCAGAGAGTGGCAGTGGTGACAGAGAGTGGCAGTGATGAAGAAGAGTGTCCCAAACAGGCTGGACACTTAGAAACAACAAGTTCGCAAAACTTGCGACCCGACAGGTAAGTTTGCAAATTGCGAAATTGTAAAAACCCTCGCGAACTGGCAGAAACACGGGCGAACACAAAAAAAAAAAAAATCCGCAAATTCGCGGGAATTCGCGGATTTTGCGGATTGCGAATCCGCAAATCCGCAAAATTCGCGGATTGCCAATCCGCAAAATCCGCTCATGCTTATTTGGGACCCACCCTCTGCATTAGTTTGGGGCCCTGTTGAAGACTTCTGGTCTTTAGCTTTCTGCTCCCCACCCTTCTGGTCTGTTTTCTTCTGGTCACCACCCTGGTTCTGGTTCAGGTTCTTTTGCTTAACTCTGGTTCTAACCCATTTATCTGCCCTCTTTCCCAATTCTTGGGGAGAGGTCAAATCTGAGTCAACCAAATGTTGATGCAACTGCTGGTTCTGACAATTATTTAAAATGTGTTCTCTCATCAGCAAATTATACAATACTTCCTTGTCTGTAAACTTGCTTCCCAGCAGCCATCCTTCCTGAGCTTTAGTGGCACATTCAACAAATTCAGACCAGTCCTGAGTCTGTGTCTTTTGGGTATCTCTGAACATTAACCTATACTGTTCAGTGGTTAAGCCTAACCCATCAATCAGAGCACTCTTCAGGACCAGGTAGTTTCTAGAATCCCCATCACTAACTGTGAGGAGTCTGTCTCGGCCTCTACCTTCAAAGGAGAGCCATAAGATTGCTGCCCACTGCTCCTGAGGGATCTGCTGTACCTTGCAGGCTCTCTCAAGTGCAGTCATCCATTTGTGGATATCATCCCCAGCTTTGTAGGGGGGCACAATCTTACTCAGGGTTCTGTTATCAAAAGACCTGTCTTTATCCATGTGGATATTGCTGCCACCAGTGGGTTCTATTACCCCACTCTCTCTAGGCTGTCTTGCTCTAGCAAGCTTCTCTTGGGCCAGGGCAACCTCTAACTCTTGTCTCTGGATCCTAAGTTCAGCCTCTCTCATTTTGGTCTCATGTTCCCTTCTCTGAGGGCTAGTCATCTCCCTTCTGGAGTGACCATGAGAACCTCTAGAAGCCTGGGAGGTATTGGATTCTAGCACCTGGCTATTTCTACCATCATCAGAATCACTGCTCCCCCCTTCTGTCTCTTCTTCTTCATCCTCCTCAAGATCTACCTGAGGAGCTCCACTGATTTGGACATCCTCATCTACCTGGACTAAAGGGACAGGGGCATCAGCATTGTCATTCTCAGAAGGAGAGCCTCCTTCAGCATTCCCTGTGGGGTCTGCTTTAGAGGTCTTTAGAGTCTCAGACTGGTCTAAGATCTCTCTAAGGTGGTCTGTAGTAGGGGATGGCCCTGTCTTCAGACCCCTTAAGGCACAAAGCTGCCTTAATTCCTTAAAGGAAAATATAGCAAATTTGGATGGTGCGCTTGGAGGGTCACTACACAGGAGTAAGTCCACTGGACCCCTCTGTTCCAGACATTGCTCTAGTGTGGTGGATGTGTTGCAATCTACCTACACTGGTGTTTACCTACTAAACCTATCTAGTAGTTGTAGTCAGGGTGTGCTCCTCCCTATCCTCTACAACAACTAAGTTCAGTAGAACGTATGTATACTAGTCTTGTTTTATATGTACCTAACAGGTACCTGTATGATCTTTCAAATGATAATCTCAAAGATTGTAATGGTAAAACAACAGCAAGCTCAGATCCCAATCCGCTGCTCACCAATGGGAGAAGTTGGCCTGGTATGTGATGCTCACTAATTCTAGTGATCACCCTGTACCATGCCAAGCAACCCTTATGATGATCGGTTGTAAGTCAACCTTATAGACCAGTTATCCTAGTGGTAACGTGGACAAAGCAGTCTTAGGCTAAACTCTGAAAGGCATGTGAAGCCAGCTGTATTACCATACACAACCCCCTTGAATGCCAGATGAAAGGACGCCACACAGATATATATTGAAAATATATATATATTTATTAACTACAAATATCCCCTGAACTCTTTATGAGCACAGAAGCACAAGCGTTAAACAAAACACAGTTTAAAATACACAAAAGTTGCACAATATGGATGAGCCCTAGGGACCACCTAAACCATTTACTAAGAAAGTGGTATAAGAGACAGCAATCGAGAGGGAAACAGGCCTAGGGCCTTGGAATCGCTGGAGCTGTTCAGGACTAGCAGTGACTAAGTCGGGAAAGGCCCGCGGGACTCGGGTGCAGTGTTTAAAGTGCACGCACTCACCAATGCAATGTCTATGGTGCATAAAAGTTGTAAAGTTAGTTAGTTAGGAACCTTCCGAGTGACCTAGAAAGCTGAAACTTGATACACAGGCCCTAGAGGTGTGTACCAGTGTGGGAACACCGGCGTTGCTGAGTTACCTCACCCACATAAAGCGGGTGCATAGGGTCGAATTAGTGTCGGGTTTAGTCACGCTGGTCGTTGGTGCTTGGAGCTGAAGATGCTGCAGGCGGCTCGATGTGGAGAGTTCCGGTGGATCCAAGGGTGGATCTGAAGATGTGAAGACCTGAAAGCAGAGGGGACAATGTTCAAAGTCACTAGCCAGTGACTACCATGGAACCAGATTGGGACCAGGAGATGTCGGGTGCAAACAGGCATTGAGTGTAGCTTCTCTCTGCAGCCACGTGGACACCGGGGGTCGAGGACGTCCAGGAGTCGGTCACAAGCTGTCCCACGCAGGCTTCTCACTGTTGGCCGTATTGGCAACTTGATCGGAGCAAACAGGCCTTGGCTAATGCAAGCCGCACAGGAGTCGAAAAAGGCTTATCACTCGGACCAGCAAGGTCAGAGCGGGTGCTCCTTTTTACAGGAGCGAGGGCAAGTCTAGAGCAACTAGACCCGTAGTGTTGTTCTTCGGTTTCGTCGCCAAGATGGCCGCTGACCACGTGGCTAGTGGCTGGGATGGCGCGTCGAGTGGCTCAATGCAAAAGGGCCCCACGCAGATCGTGGAGATGCTGGGGGGCTGATCTTCGGTGCAATGGCTGCTCGGCGGTGGGGGTTCTCAGTCCCCAAAGCACAACATCAAGGGTGCCTCTGATGCTGCGCAGTCAGCTCTTCGGGTGTCTTCCAAGATGTCCGGTCCCACGCCTCTCGGTGCCTTCACGGGTCCCTTCTTTGCAGGGACTGTGGATCGGGCTGTGAGAATTCTGAGTGTCTGGGTCTTGTCAAGCTCTGGGCTCGGGCTCTGGCGGGAGGCGGCGGCAAAGCAGACGTCGATTCGCTGGTTGGTACCTGTGTTCACAGGGTGGCCACTCCTAGGCCACAAGGGAGATACTCTTCAGTCTTCTGTGCAGCAGAATGTCGAAGTCCAGACGTCTTCTTAGTTTCAAGTTGATTCAGGATGATCTGAGGTGCTCTGGCACTGCTCCCACTCTTATTTCCAATCTGAGGGGTGGATCACCTGCTAGGTCCCTCCTCTGGGTGGGACCAGGAAGGGGGGCGGTTACACCCCCTTTCCTTTGTCCAGCTCCTTGCCAGGCCAGGGTCTGGAAAGTCCCAGGACCGGTTTGGACTGGCTTATGCACGAGGACACCTTGTGTGCCCCGGGCATGTCTCAATCTATGCAGCCCTGTCCTACCCAATACACAAAATCCTGTCTGGGGTGGTGCTCGCACCTCCCAAGGCAGGAAACCCTTTGTCCAAGCCTCCCTCGGTGGAAGGACTCCCAGCAGCAGGAGGTCAGACTTGTGTCTGTGGTGGCAGCGTCCATTTTGTGACGCTGAGGCTCTGGTTAACTTTAACCGGGGTTAAGGCTACACACATGTTGTGTCCCTCTAGAAGGGTGGAATGCTATCCCCGTCAACAGAACTGTCGAGGGGATAGTATTCCAAATCATATGACACCTTACTTGACATGTTTTGATAAAGCCAAACCAAAGTTAGCATATAACCGAGAGGATTATAATGCACTTAAGAGTATATGGTATGGCAATATCCCGGAACAGCTAAGGGAGTGGTTCCCGACAGCTGCAGACAGGCTCAGCTCATGCTAGAGCACCATCTCACATATTTCTAAGCACTCTGCCTCCAGGATTGATGAGGCCTTCCATAGGAGTGGCTGATAGGAACATATGGGTCCAGTTAAGGTTAGATATAGGGATACTATATCTACGTAAGAGGTGATTACACCAACTTACCCCAGCTGAGTGATCAGCCAGTTGTGTCAAATATGGAGGCCAGGCCAGGGGTGGCACAATACATGCTGCAGCCCCTTTTAGGCCTTGAAAACACCTATGCCCTGGGTACCTAGGGTACACTATTACAGGGGCCAATAAGGTGAACCAGTTTCAATTCGTAATGCACCTAGGGTGCATTGGCTGTAATTTAGAGAGAGAACAGCAGGCTGTGGGTCTGATTATCAGGCCCACAGCACGTCATAAACCAGTGAAGCAAAAAGCAAAAATTTGGGGTGACCATAGGATAGCAGACCTTACTCTCCTACACCATACACAAGCTACAATGTTCAAAACAAAAGTTCATCCAACTAACTATAACTACATACTCACACTACTTGGACAGGTATGGCACAGCGCCTAGAGCACATGACTTCACAGCATAGCACACACAGTTTAGGCTCACGCTTTCATCCCCGAGTCCGGCAGCTGCTCAGCTTAGCATCATGAGACTCTAGACAATACCTCACATATTTTCCGTACCCCAGGACTTTCATACCAGAACGGGTCAGTAGTTTGTCCTAGTAGGTATAAACTCATGCTGACGCTACTTCCACAGGTGTAGTGCAGCGGCCACGGCACATGACTTCACAGCATAAGGCACACAATCTGAGCTCGCGCTTTAATACCCGAGTCCTGCACCAGCTCACCTTAGCAGCAACAGACTCAAGGCAATACAATCAATCAATCAATCAATCATAACACTTGTATAGCGCGCTACTCACCCGGCAGGGTCTCAAGGCGCTTGGGGGAGGGGGTCTACTATTGCTCAAACAGCCATGTCTTGAGTTGTCTCCTGAAGGCGAGGTGGTCCTGGGTCAGCCGGAGATGGATGGGGAGGGAGTTCCATGTCTTGGCCGCCAGGTAGAAGAAGGATCTGCCACCAGTGGTGGCTCTTCGGATGCGTGGTACAGTGGAGAGGGCGAGGCTTGTCGAGCGTAGATGGCGGGTGGGCGTGTAGAAGGTCAGGCGGTCGTTGAGGTACCGGGGAGCCAGTGCAGGTCCTTCAGGTGGCTGGAGATGTGGCTGCTTCAGGGGATGTTCAGGATGAGTCGGGCAGAGGCGTTCTGGATGCGTTGGAGTCTTTTCTGTAGCTTGGCTGTGGTTCCGGCGAAGAGGGCGTTTCCGTAGTCCAGTCGGCAAGATCTTGTGGAGCATGCGTAGGGTGTTGAAGCAACATGAGGAGACGTCGTCGACTTGTCTGGTCATCGAGAGGGGCGAGTCCAGGATGAAGCCCAGGTTGCGTGCGTGGTCTGTTGGCTTGGGGGTGGCGCCCAGGGCGGGGGGCCACCAGGAGTCGTCCCAGGCGGAGGGTGATGGTCCCAGGACGAGGACATCCGTCTTGTCTGAGTTCAGTTTCAGGCGGCTGTTCTTCATCCATTCGGCGACGTCTTTCATCCCTTCGTGTAGGCTCGTCCTGGCGGTGGCGGGGTCTCTGGTGAGGGAGAGGATCAGTTGGGTGTCGTCGGCGTAGGAGATGATGTTGAGGTTGTGCTGGCGTGTGATGGCTGCCAGAGGTCTCATGTAGATGTTGAAGAGGGTGGGGCTGAGTGATGATCCTTGTGGAACGCTGCAGATGACTTTGGTGGCCTCGGATCGAAACGGGGGGAGGCGGACTCTCTGTGTTCTACTGGTGAGGAATGAGATGATCCACTCCAGTGCCTTCTCTTGGATGCCGGTGTTGCTGGGGCGTTGAACTAGGGTGCGGTGGCAGACAGTGTCGAACGCTGCAGAGAGGTCCAGGAGGATGAGGGCCGCTGTTTCCCAGTTGTCGAGCAGGGTTCTGATGTTGGTAGACAGTCAAAATATCGAGTTGTTAATGTCGATGTGACATAATATCGAGTCCAAAATATCGATGGTAAGAAATTTCGAAAACAAAAATATCGTCGTTGAAAATATCGATTTATGTGTGTGTCAAAAATATCGAAGACATGAATTTCGAAATCAGTAATATCGATGCTGAAAATATCGATTGTCAAAAATATCGATATGTAAAAGTGATGTTTTAAAGTATGTTAAGTAATTATTTATTTAAATGTTGTTTATATATAAGATAATTTTTATATTAAATTTTATTATTTTTAGTTAGAAGTCTAGGAGCGGGATGTAGAGTTTATAGGGGATAAGGGTGGGTAGTGTATTAAAAAAGTATAGTGCAAATATGGAATAATAAATTTCGCATTTGAAGTAAATTTATAAATTAGCGAAATTTTAATCCAAAAATTTATAAATGCGAACTTTTATATAAAATTATTGATTATTGTTAAATGATTAGTTTTTTGATTTTGGATAATTATTATTAAATTGTGTCAATATATCAAAATAATAATATTTTAAATAAATTATTGTATATTAATGTTAGGAGCGGGATGTAGAGTTTATAGGGGATAAGGGTGGGTAGTGTTTTAAAAAAGTATATTGAAATTCTAAAATTTTAAATTTCGCATTTCCTTCAGATTTCAAAATTTCGAAATTCAACATTTTTTTTAGGGAGTAGTTGAAATTAGATTGAAATTTAGGGAGTACATTAAACATTAAGATTACATTTTTTGTATGTACAAAAAAATATTATAAATATTAAAATATTAAATTACATTTTTATAATATTTGTACTATAAATTTAGGAGCGGGATGTAGAGTTTATAGGGGATAAGGGTGGGTAGTGTTTCAAAATTTTATAGGGTAATTATAAAAATTAAATTTTCGCAATTTAATAAAAATTTGCGAAATTTATAAAATTAAAATTAATATTTCGATTTTAGCGAAATTATATCGATTTATTCGAATATAGTACTTATTTTTTAAGTTTGCAGTTGTTAATGTACTAAAATATATTTGTAATTATACTATTTTCATATAATTTCAAAACATCTTTGACTATTTATGATATGAGTGGGATGTATATTTTCAAGGGGATAAGGGTGGGTAGTGTATAAACAAAGTATACTCTAATCATACAAGTACAAATTTCGCCTTTTATTTCATTTTATTTTTTAACCCAAATTTTAGATAAATATTATTAAAATACGAAATTATGAACAATATTAGGTTGTTGTTATACATTGAGGTATTTTGTGTATGTAGTAAAATGATTCACAAATATATAATGTAGTAGATATTAAATAAAATAATGTATCATATTTTTAGGAGTGGGATGTAGAGTTTATAGTAGATCAGGGTGGGTAGTTTTATCAAAGGTACATTTTGTGCGTTCAGGGTCAGTTTTTCGTTTGTGGGTAAAGGTGTTTTGTGATTTTTTAGAGTCAGTTTTCAGTTTGTGGGTAAAGGGGTATTTGTAGGTTTCTGGGTCAGTTTTTAGTTTGTGGGTAAAGGAGTTTTGTGAGGTTTCAGAGTCAGTTTTCAGTTTGTGAGTAAAGGGGTATTTTTAGGTTTCTGGGTCAGTTTTTAGTTTGTTGGTGAAGGGGTTTTGTCAGGTTTCAGGGTCAGTTTTTAGTTTGTGGGTAAAGGGGTATTTTTAGGTTTCAGGGTCAGTTTTTAGTTTGTGGGTAAAGGTGTTTTGTTAGGTTTCAGGGTCAGTTTTTAGTTTGTCGGTAAAGGGGTATTTTTAGGTTTCAGGGTCAGTTTTTAGTTTGTGGGTAAAGGTGTTTTGTAAGGTTTCAGGGTCAGTTTTTAGTTTGTGGGTAAAGGGGTATTTTTAGGTCTCTGGGTCAGTTTTTAGTTTGTTGGTGAAGGGGTTTTGTCAGGTTTCAGGGTCAGTTTTTAGTTTGTGGGTAAAGGAGTTTTGTGAGGTTTCAGAGTCAGTTTTTAGTTTGTGGGTAAAGGTGTTTTGTAAGGTTTCAGGGTCAGTTTTTAGTTTGTGGGTAAAGGGGTATTTTTAGGTTTCTGGGTCAGTTTTTAGTTTGTTGGTGAAGGGGTTTTGTCAGGTTTCAGGGTCAGTTTTTAGTTTGTGGGTAAAGGAGTTTTGTGAGGTTTCAGAGTCAGTTTTCAGTTTGTGGGTAAAGGGGTATTTGTAGGTTTCTGGGTCAGTTTTTAGTTTGTGGGTAAAGGAGTTTTGTGAGGTTTCAGAGTCAGTTTTCAGTTTGTGAGTAAAGGGGTATTTTTAGGTTTCTGGGTCAGTTTTTAGTTTGTTGGTGAAGGGGTTTTGTCAGGTTTCAGGGTCAGTTTTTAGTTTGTTGGTGAAGGGGTTTTGTCAGGTTTCAGGGTCAGTTTTTAGTTTGTCGGTAAAGGTGTTTTGTTAGGTTTCAGGGTCAGTTTTTAGTTTGTCGGTAAAGGGGTATTTTTAGGTTTCAGGGTCAGTTTTTAGTTTGTGGGTAAAGGTGTTTTGTAAGGTTTCAGGGTCAGTTTTTAGTTTGTGGGTAAAGGGGTATTTTTAGGTTTCTGGGTCAGTTTTTAGTTTGTTGGTGAAGGGGTTTTGTCAGGTTTCAGGGTCAGTTTTTAGTTTGTGGGTAAAGGAGTTTTGTGAGGTTTCAGAGTCAGTTTTCAGTTTGTGGGTTAAGGGGTATTTTTAGGTTTCAGGGTTAGTTTTTTATTATAGGGGTACAGGGAAAACATAAATTAAGATTCTATTTACATTACAATTATTATAATAAATTAAATTTAATGATATTACATTATTCATTTTTTGACATTTGATTTTTTATAGTAATTTATTATTATTTTATGTCCTGCAGTTATTTAAATTAATTGTTAATTGGAGTTGGAAGAGTAAATTTAATATGTTCTGTGTACTGCACTTACTCTAATTAAATGGTGATTGCATTTCGAATTGTAAATTAATCACGGTTTTTGAGAAGCAATTACCTAAAGTAAATGGTTATTGGAGTCGGAATATTTAAAAAATTCATTATGTGTTTTTCAAATATTGATATTATATGTATATGGGTGTATGAATAATAATTTATATAGCTTCAGTGTATAGTATGTTATTTATTTACATGTGGTATATAGAAATAGATAGAACATTACAGTTATAATACATTTGCAAAAATACATAAACATGATTTTGTTATAGGTAATACAAAATAATCACACCAGTTTTATTTCATGTTAATTTTTTTATTCAACACTTGAAATATACGAACAGATATACATTTTATTACGCTATCTTTGGTATACATATAAACACAAATGGAGGATAATGTCCTTTTTATAATCACATTTTACAAGAAATTTCGTGACAAGTACTTTTAATTTGTAGAGAAAAAATGGTTAGTTCACATAATGCAATGTATGATATTATACATACATTATACTATTATTGTTTCTTAATAAAACATCAAAATGTGTAATGAAAAACATAATTCACAAATTTTTAATACATATAGTGATATACTGATGATGATATTAACATATGAACACTTTTAAAATTATAATATAATATAAATATCCTAATTAGAACATGTACATCATCATCAATGATTCTTTTAACATTACAATATTGTTATGTATGATGATTATTATTAATAAATATGTTTTAATAATAACAATTTTCACATATTAGTCATATTGTAAACAATTAAATCTGATAAACAAATACAATATTACACATTTTGTTATATAATAATTTTAATAAATATTACATTAAATATTTTTATATTTTCATACTTAATGTAATAAATATTAAAAGTATGTAATATATAATTAATATACAGGCAAAAACAATTTCTATTCACAATATAATATACAATTTTTGTAACATTACACATAATTTCGAGCCATATATATAACAATAATCGACATTTATAGTAGTACTTTTCACAGTTACATATAATTTGGATCGTTAATTTTGTAACCACTCTTTGTCTTTTTGCGTTATTTTGGTAAAGGGAAAGTCGCGGTTGGAAGCAGATTCACTTTTGAGTAGGTAATAATCTACTTTTATATTGTTAAAGTATTGTAAATTATAATTAAAGGTTATATTTTGTTATTTTGGGGTTGGAAATTAAAGTATGACTATTTACATATAATGGAGTAGAATTAATACGTATTTTCGGTCACGAATTTTTGAGCCATTTAAAATCGTTGGAGTTAATGAGTATGTGATATAATGTAATTAAATTATAAATAAATAGGAATGTTATGTTTATATATTCTGGAATACTCGTTAGTGTTATGTCGGTGGGATTGTTTAGCTGTTTTTTTTTCTCGTATTTTGAAACAGCTATTTCCGTTTCCGATATTTTTTTTTTAAGGGAAAGGAAGTGTGTTTCAGTTGTTAGAACGGAGATGATTTACATTCTTCCTTTATATTTTGAGTTCTGTGAAATATTTATCACACTTTAAGATAACAGTCGTTATTTTAAATGGCATTTACATAGTCGTTTACTTTGGATGATGGATAGTGTTTGCAGAGTTAAAGAAAACATAATTAATGATTTGTTGGATTAAGTCTTTGATATTTACACATTGTATTGTCGGTAAAGGATTATTTTTATGATGTTCTATTTAAAGGTAAGTTAGAATTTTTTTTATTTTATTTGGATGGAAGCAGTTTTTAAAAACAAATATTGTGATATAATAATATATTTATTTAGTCTTTTTAGAATAGTGTTAAAAAATAAATTAGACTAAATAAATATTTTTTTATTATATTAAAATATGTGTTTTTTTACATTAAGGATATTGTTTGATCTCTATCAATTAATTTAGTTATAGCAATTAGTTCAATGTTTTGGCTATCATTTTTAAATATTCCAGTCCGCTTGTTGTAGGATATAGTTGGACTTGCTGTTGAAGATATATATACATTTGAGCAGTTTGTCTAGAGAGTTTTGGTTTCAGTTGTATGACTGATTGCTGCATACGTAGTTCCTGAAAGCTTTGCTCTTTTTGTATAGCTGAGACTAGCTTGTGTAATGTGGGTGTTGTACGTCCAGTAGAAGAGATGAAGGCATTGTGCCAACCTTCAACAGCATTGTTCGTTTTTGCTTCTTGGTTGAGTGTTGGTAGATAGACATTCCACCAGGGAATTGCAAATTTTGGCTGGCGTCTGTGGCCTGACCTATGTAGTCTTCCTACCCAGTTGTCCTCAAAGTAATCTAAAAGTGGGGCGAGTCTTTGCTCATTTTGGGTGTAGAAAGGACTTTCAATTAACAAATTGTAATGTTCGGCCACATCAGTTACTGGTACATATGCCAGAGCAATGAGATGTTTAATTTGGTATGCAAAAGTTATATTTGTTGCATACTCAACACTAAGGGCAGATTTTTGTAAATGTCTCCAGAGACATTGATTGAAATGAAAATAACATCCTTGAATGGATGTGTGTGGGTAAGTTTTCAAAATAGAATTAATCATAGCTTGCTCGAAGTCTATGATGATTTTCATTGGGAAGTAGTCAGAACTTTGTTCCTTTATTTTTTGTAAGATTTCTGAGTAAGTAGTGGCTTGTTTGTTTGGTAATAAACAATATATGAAGGGGATACAGGTATTATGATATTGCCCATGAATTGTGTATAACTGGTAGAAAGGTTTTGGGCATATAGAAAAAGTACCATCCATCATCCAAGTAGTACTTTCTGTTAATTTTTTAATATTGTTATTAGTTGCAAACATTATTATTCTTTTGTCCTTGCTATGATTATCATAAAATATAAATGGCTCGTCATTATGAGTAATTACAAGCTCTGGCGGTATTATGACTTCTTCAAAAGTTTTAGGCGTTGGTATATTGGGTCTACTTGCTTTTTTTGTTCTTGCTATTGTTCTTTTAATGGTAGCAATAGATGGTAGCTGACCTCTTGCTTCTTTGGGAACTTTAGGTAGTAATTCTTTCAGAATTACGTTGGTAGGTAGTTCTGATCTGGTACTTAATTCCTTGATATTTTCAAGAGTGGATCTCACTTCTATTTCCGAGATGTTTGGTGGGTGATTATGTTCAGTGGTATTTATAACACTAGTTTCCCTTGTTGTAGCACGGCCATAGCATTTATTGGAGTAATATTTTGTACACTTCCAATTCACTTTAAGGTCTTTTTGTTTCTCCTGAGTATAAATGTAGCCCATATAGCATAACAAAAATTTGCCTTTCTGAGATGTAATAAATCTTGCATTATCAGTCATTCTTGATTTCTGGTATCTAGAAAAGTTAATATACAAATATTAATATAATCTGACATGTATAAAAGATTTTAAATAAAGCTAGTATTCTTCTAGTAATTTACTTACCACCACTAATGTTCTATTTATCGAAAGTAGATGCTTGTTCAGTTAGATGTTGTTCTTCTATTGCCACGGTCTGTTGAGAAATAATTAAGTATGTTATAGGAAAAGTTACAATTTTTTTCTTGGTAACTTTTGTTTTACGTTATAACGTCTCTAAAAATTGTTTTGTTTATTTGAATTTAAAAAGAGACATTTCCAATATTATACTAACAGATGCATAAAAAGAGTCATTTTCATTTCTAGTACATTCTATAGAGTTTATAAAGACTAGTTATGTTTTATTTATGATCTTACCAAGAGTATTATAGTAGTAGCATAATGTGTGTTCTTTGATGTGAATTATCTGTTTTCTGTACCTTTGAGTTCTGTGTAGAGAGAAAGTTGATGAAAATTACTAATGCGTTTATATGTAATGTAAATAATACACATTTGTTATAAAGCATTGTTACTTAATTGCTAAAAAGAACCGGGGATGATACATGTATTATGAGTAAAAGCACTAAAAAACATATTTAAGAACAGGAAGATTATAGTAACAGATGCATAAAAAGAGGCATTTTATTTGTATTACTTTTCATAGAGGTTATAAAGGCTAGTTATGTTTTATTTATGATCTTACCAAGAGAATTATAGTAGTAGCAGAATGTTTGTTCTTTGATGTGAATTATGTCTTTTCTGTACCTTTGAGTTCTGTTTAGAGAGAAAGTTGATGAAAATTACTAATGCGTTTATATGTTATATAAAAAAATACATTTCTTATAAAGCATTGTTACTTAATTGCTAAAAAGAACCGAGGATGACACATGTATTATGAGTAAAAGCACATTAAAACATATTTAAGAACAGGAAGAATATATTTTTTACACAGCATTGTAACGTTTATTCCTTAAAAAAATTTAGGCTTCACACTATGTATTAAGATTTACAGGCTAAGAAAGAAAGTATAGAGTTTTAAATTAGGCCAATAATTGGCAAAGAACGTTAAGTAAATGTTAAACATATGTAGATACCTTTTTTAAATTTAAAGTGTCCTGTATCTTGAAGTTGAAGTATAACTTGATTTGTTTGTAGAGTCTGTTTAAAGGTAAAGTACATAAAGAAACAACAAATTAGGTTACAAATCTTCGTCTGTAATTAATAGACAAAAAAATTAGAGTTTATTAACAGGGCTATATGATTACTTACTTGTAGTTTTAGGACGAATTTTCTTGAAGAGAAGAATATAGATGGTGCTCCCAAAATTGGCAGTATGTGGTCACGAAGAATATTTCCTGCAACTTGTATGGCTGTTTGTGATTGGTTTATATAGTCTATGTGTAATTAAGTTTGCCATCTGATTGGTCAGATATGTAAAGACGAGTTACAATTGGTTAGTTTGAATTTTTTTTAAGTAAAACATTGAAGATATATCTTCTTAAATAGTTTATGTTGAGGAATTGAAATGATATATTTATGTAAAATAAAAGTCTTGTAATAAATAAAGATTATGTAAAATGAGTACTAAGTATTAAATAAGTATGTTTACAAAGAGTTTATATACAAATTTCGTTAGTTTGCGAAAACACAATATTGTACACTAAATGTGACTTAATAATTTCTAAAAACATTAGTGAAGTAATTAGAAATGTGTGTATTACTTAGACAATAGATTTATTGGTGTTATATATAAAAAAAAGAGTATAATTTAGCTATCGATATTTTGATATTGACGAAAATAGTGCTATCGAAATTTTTGTATTCGATATTATTGTAGTGTGGTATATGTAGTATTGAGTGTCGATATTATGGTATTCGAAAATAATGCTAACGATATTTCTGTAGACGATATTTTTGTGCATCGATATAGATTGCTCGATATTATTGTAGTTTTCATGTTAAGTATAGGGTGTCGATATTAGTGCTATCGATATTAGAGACTCGATGTTATAGTAGGTCGATTTTTTAGAAATCGATAATCTGTCAGTGATTCTCTGATGTCGTCGGTGGCTGCGATGAGGGCGGTCTTGGTGCTGTGGTTGGCTCGAAAACCAGACTGCGAGGAGTCGAGGGATCCGTTCGTCTCGAGGAAGGCTGCAAGCTGTCTGTTGACGGTCTTCTCGATGACTTTGGCAGGGAAAGGGAGGAGCGAGATGGGGCGAAAGTTCTTGAGGTCGGTGGGGTCCGCTGTTGGTTTCTTCAGTAGGGCGCTGAGCTTGGCGTGCTTCCAGCTCTCCGGGAAGGTGGCAGTGTTGAAGGAGGCGTTGATGATGTCCCTCAGTTGGGGTGCGATGATGGAGTCGGCCTTGTTGAGGACGTGGTGGGGACAGGGGTCGGTCGGAGATCCGGAGTGGATGGTGTTCATCGTGCGGGCTGTGTCTTCGGTGGTCACCGTGGTCCAGGTGCGGAGGGTGTTGGTGGGGGTCGTTGGTTCGACGGTTGGGTGCGTTGATGGTGCGCCGAAGCTGTTGTGGATGTCGGCGATCTTGCAGTGGAAGAACGAGGCGAGAGAGTCGCAAAGGTCTTGTGAAGGAGTGATGTCGTTGTTGCCGGTGCTGGGGTTGGAGAACTCCTTGACGATGCTGAAGAGTTCCTTGCTGTCGTAGGTGTTGTTGTCCAGTCATTCCTTCAGAGATTTCTTCTTGGTAATGCGGATAAGCTGGTGGTGCTTGCGGGTGGCGTGTTTGAGGGTGGTCATGTTGTCTGTGGTCTGGTCGAGGAGCCAGGCTTTCTCGAGGGTGGGGCAGATTTTCTTGGAGTCCTTGAGTTCGTCGGTGAACCAGGAGGCTTTCTTGCTTCTGGGTCTGCTGGTAGGGTTCTTAAGTGGCGCGAGGTCGTCAGCGCAGTCGGACAGCCACTTCGTGAGGTTGCGTGCTGCCTCGGTGGGGTCCATTGTGCTGGCGGGTGGGTTATGACTGAGGGAGGTGGTGAGCTGTTCGGCAGTGATCTTGCTCCAGCTCCTGTGAGGAACCTGTGGCGGGTGGTGGTGGGTCGTGGTTCTTCTGAAGCTAAAGTGGACGCAGCTGTGGTTGGTCCAGTGGAGTCCTGTGGAGTGGCTGAAGGTGATGTGCTTCCTGGATGAGAAGACTGAATCAAGCGTGTGGCCGGCGTAGTGGGTGGGGGTGCTGACCAGTTGCTTGAGACCGAGGTTGTCCAGCAGGGTGGTGGTGTTGCGGTGGTTGTTGTTCTCCAGGTGGAAGTTGACGTCCCCGAGCAGTATGAAGTCGGCGGAGGGGAGGGCGTTTGGGCTGATGAAGTTGGTGATGTATTCGCTGAATTGTGAGCGGGGTCCTGGGGGTCTGTAGATGAGGGTGCCTCTGAGGGTGGTCTTGGGGTCGATGTGGATCTGGAAGTGCAGGTGTTCGGCCGTCGTGAGGGTGTCGTCGGAGTTAGTCGTGATGCGTATGGTGTTCTTGTGGACGATGGCGGTGCCTCCTCCAGTCTGGTTGACGCGGTCCCTCCGGGTGATCTTGTATCCGTCCGGAATGGCGATGGCGATGTCGGGCGCTGAGGAGGCGTTCATCCAGGTTTCTGTCAGGAAGGCGACGTCTGGAGGTGTGGTGTCGAGATGGTTCCAGAGTTCCACGGCGTGTCTGTGGACGGAGCGGGTATTGAGCAGGATGCACTTCAGGTGGTTACTGCTGGTGATCGTCTTGGCGGGTGCGGTGCCGGTCAGGAAGCAGGAGAAGTTGCAGGATCGGCAGCAGAAGGGTCCGTGGATGCATCTCGGGGTGGCTCGGTAGCATCCGGGGGTTCGGCCGGTGTTGAGAGCGTTGGGAGTAGCGGCGTCGTAGGTCCGGCGGATGGGTTGGCCTCTGCGGGGGCCAGGGGTTCTGGCGCTGGGCGCGGGCCAGGCACGGACGGGCACGGACGGGCGCAGACGGGCTTGCCTTTGGCGTGCCTTCGGCGCACAATCGGCGTGCCCGCTGCGCGTGACCGCTGCGCGTTCGCGTGGGCGACATAAGTGAGGAGCCGGGAGGGAGGAGCAGCTGGGTGGCGGGAGCGGGACGGCAAATGGGCAGGAGGGGGGAGGCGCCGCTGGGAGTCAGCGGCGGGAAAATGGAGGTTAGAGGGCGGCTCAGCGACGGCTGGGTCGTTCTGGGAACGAGAAAATAACGGAGAAAAAGAGGAGAAACAAATGAAGGGCAAAACACACAACTCAGGCAGAACACACAGTCAAGGCAAAACGAGGCAGACGCCACACAAGGAAACGAGGGGAAATAACAAACAAGTCATGGAGGAACGAGGCAGACGCTGCACACAGCAACGAGGGGTGAAAGAAACAGCCACGGCAGAGACACACAGGTCAGGGCAAATCGAAGCAGATGCAGTGGTGTGTGGGGGCGACCTTGCCTGGGTACAGGCTCTATGGTCGTTCCCTGCACCTCTGCGCTGTCCCCTTAAGTGAGGAGCCGGGAGGGAGGAGCTGCTGGGTGGCGAGAGTGGGGCGGCGAATGGGCAGGAGGGGGGCGGGGCCGCTGGGAGTCAGGGGCTGGAAAATGGAGGTTAGAGGGTGGCTCAGCGACGGCTGGGTCGTCCTGGGAACGAGAAAATAACGGAGAAAAAGAGGAGAAACGAATGAAGGGCAAAACACACAACTCAGGCAGAACACACAGTCAAGGCAAAACTAGGCAGAAGCCACACAAGGAAATGAGGGGAAAGAACAAACAAGTCATGGCAGAACGAGGCAGACGCTGCACACAGCAACGAGGGGCGAAAGAAACAGCCACAGCAGAGACACACAGGTCAGGGCAAATCGAAGCAGACGCAGTGGTGTGTGGGGGCGACCTCTCCTGGGTACAGGCTCACTTAATTTCCGTAACCCACCACTTTCACGCCGGTAGGGTTGAATACTTATCTTCGCACCCCCTCTGTAGCACACCCTAAACACCCCACAGAGGTTACAGTGCTCCTACCCTCCTATTGCCCAATTTTTTAGCCCTTTTTTTCCCTTACTCGTTTCACTGAAATCAAAAAACAGCGGCCAATGAGTGGGTAAATTCATGAATCAAAATGAATAAAACGTTTTATAATTAATAAAAATGCTGATAAGCAGAACGTTTATGGTTTGGGGTGGCACTGCTGAGTGTTTGAGGTGGCAAAAAGAATTTGTGGTCCTGCTAGATAAAGGACCTCCGTGGGATCTCATCATTGATACCTGTCTTATGAGTCTGTAGTCTATACACCCAGTGCTGTTCTCGTTCAAGGAGGATACTCTCAGAGTTGGTGCTGCTCTCCAATTGTTCCAAAACATCCCAATTCAAAGCATTAGTTTTGTGGGAGTGTCCAATGAAATGTGCAGTCAATTTTTTGGATTGTCTTTACCAACCTATGTTACTGTGAAGTTCACAGATTCTAATTTTTCACCCTCCTACAGGTCATGTCAATGTAACAGCAAAGGTATTAAAGTCTAGGAAAACCATGCTTTCAGTCAAGATGGAATGGGTGAATTTGTTGTACTGGATTTGGTGGATAAACCAGATAAGAAAATCATCAGCTCTTTCTCACGCCAATTCCCAGATGATTAATATGTGATCTATATAATGCTTCCAGGTCCTAATAAGGATGACTATGTGTAAATATCAAGGACCCCCTGAGAGGATGGATACTGCAAGTTCTAGGTCAGGGATTAATAGCATGAAAAGTAACAACCAAGGCACTTAAACCACAGACTATTTCTGTTTCAGTAAACATAAGGAAA
Organism: Lissotriton vulgaris; assembly: GCF_964263255.1. Taxonomy (NCBI): domain Eukaryota; kingdom Metazoa; phylum Chordata; class Amphibia; order Caudata; family Salamandridae; genus Lissotriton; species Lissotriton vulgaris. The sequence continues at coordinate 1,651,408,141 of NC_141689.1, forward strand.
AGAAAGGATGTAAGTAGGTCTAAATTCGATTTTTATTGCTTACCAAGTAAAAAGGTTCACAGACAAATACGTAATTCAAATCGTTAAATTTAAAAAGAAGATATTTCTCATTACATAATAAATAAAATTTCAACAAAAAAACATTCAATATAAAACAATATTTCATATTTAAAAAATGGCATCAACAAATTAATTCTCTACGCGCGTTTCAGCGACCAGCGCCTTCTTCTGGAGTAGCCACGTGTATCCTAAACCATAAAGGAAAAAAGAAAAAAACAAAATACGAAATTTATATAAATTCACACAAAAAATCAACAGAAAAGAGAGGAATATTATTAACATATTTGACCTACAAATTGCATCACTTTCTTTATGTCAATCAAGTTTACATTTTTCATCTTTGCCCTGAATAAGGGCTTTCATTTCTTTGTGTATTTCAAACAGAGCTAGACTCGGGGACAACAAAGGGGTACACATGAAGAAATGATAAAAGTGGTAGCTCAATGACCCAATGTTACTGCAATTGATAAAGAGGTACACATGATGTGCACAAGGGCTAGAACAAATATATATATATATGATATTCAGATTCATTCATGTTGGTACCATTGGTTCATAGCATCCTGACTTAATTGGGAAATCTAACAAGAAGAGTAACTCTCAGGTTTTTTCTATTTTAAACCACTTTTCCTCGTGGATGACTATTAGAATATACCTTGTTTTCTCTAAGCTATGTTTACACATCTATCAAAGGCACAAAGGGGATAAAACAATCTCTAAACTATACTTACACAGTTAGCAAAGGCACCAAGGAGTAAAGTAATCACCAATAGAGTCTTGTTTTTGTGTAACGATGATCTGGATAAGGAACTGAAACAAAACGCCACAATTCTATTATTATAGACCAGGTGTTACATATTACAGCCCTGGATAATGGTGAAGTTTGATAATTATTTTTGTTTACCTAATGTTGCGGAAAGCAAATATGGCCGCAGTTCATTACTCCAAGTTAACGGCAGAGGTGCTTTTATTTCTATATAAAAAGGATAGTATAGTCAAGGTATTTATTCATTTTCATGTTTAAACAACGTATGATACAGGAGGTTTAAAAGGAATACCTTATCAAAAGCCATCCAAAACATATCATGTGTTCTTGTTAGAGAGATGATTTTTAGACTTCATCTGAGGGATATATTTAAATCTAAAGTCAGTCTATAAATGAAGAAGACAACATTATTTCCAATTAGTTGAATATTATGTAGATTTTATTACAGTCGAAAAAAGTTGTGACTTATTTATCCAAAGACCAGTAACCACATTAATACCTGAATAATAGAAAATGCCATCGTACTTTATATTCTTTATTAGTGATCACTGTGTATTTTAAGGCCAGTCAGAGTCCTGGGGACAAAAATACATAACGAATTTATGAATATTATGATTAAGTTTCAAGGACGCAGAAACTCACAGAAGAGGGTTTGTTTAAATAAGTACCTGATCTGGTTTGTTATGTATAAGCACTTGCTCATCAAATCGTTTTTTGAGAATCTATAAGTGAAGAAATGAAAAGATGCAGGTCATAAAACATCTTTCCTAATATTACTGGGTGTAAACTGACTCTTAATATATTTAAAAAGGCATTTGACATACCTCGTGAAGTTTGAATTCTTTCACAAAGGATAATCGACGAGGAAGCCTTCCTGATATGAAGATCTTCCTTTTGGGAGTACAATGCTGCAGCTAAGAAATAAATCAAAAAAACGAAGGGGAAATTCATTATTTAGCATGTAACTATGCCTTCGCAGATTACGACTTTTCTCGGAGGGTCGGAGTGCACTTACCGGGAGCCGCTGTATAAAAACTTGGGCGATTGAAGACCGAGCCGCGGAGTTCTGTGGCTTCTCGGGATGTTTGCAACAAATGGCATTTCGACGCGTTATATATAGTGAATGAACCTGAACTCTAGGGTTCAATTAAAATGTAAGGGAATTCACCGGGGTTGGAAACTAACGTCATTGGCGAGTAATGGACAGCGTCAAAGGACTGCCACCACAAATAAGTAATATAAGGCGGACTATTGCGTAAATAGTCGGCACAGTGAAAAGACTGTATGCCCGGTTTAAATAAACAATATCGAAAACAAAATTTAATAGGCCTTAGTTACCTGAAAAAATCTTATTAATTTGTTTATTATCACAGTCCACAGAGTTGATTGGGTGGGTTATGGCCCAAAGGACTTGGAAGGCGATTGTATTTTAATAAACTTCCGGGATCCTTGGGTGGTTGATTATATTCGTAGAGAGGCAAGATTTGGAAGAACAGGGGATGTACAGTCCTTAAGCTTGTCTTACTTCTACCCAAAAAGGTATTGCCCGCCCCCTCCCAGAAACTTTCCACCTCATAGACCGGTGGGGAGAAATGTGGTGGAGAGGTTTCCTAATTCGCCCTTCTACCCATGCCTCTCGAAGAGGTTTGATCCACTATCTGGGTTGGAATGTGTTGATTGACTGGGGTATGGTTATGATCTAGATAGTTCTAGTAGTAGGGATTCTATGGGTTGTAGCCTATCCACCACTGTGGAGGGTAATAGCAAGGACTATGCTGAAGTACATCTTAATTCACCTCCCCCGAGATCTAGTTCCCTTTTAAGGGTGAATGCTGAACTAGAAGAGGATAAGTGTACCCTTGTGGTAGCCCCATTTAGTAACAAAGTTGGGACAGCTAAAATAGTTTCCTGGAATATGGCAGGACTAAGGGGTCGTATAGAGAGTGAAGATTGGGTTGATTTCATTGACTCCTTTGATATTGTCATTCTACAGGAAAGTTGACAGTTACCCCGATTCATAGGGTAGGGTACCTAAACTTTTACAAGCCGGATTCACAGGGCCCTAAGGGTAGACCCTCAGGAGGGTTAGTGGTATGGATAAGACAGTCCATGGGGTTCAGCTTACTGGAGATTTCGGTAGATAATCCGGATCTCCTGTGTGTTAAGTGTAGTAGAGGCAACAATAAGGACTTAATTCTCATAAATATTTATGCTAGAGGACGACCTGGAGGTCGTACACAGCCAGTTATAGACGATATGGACTCACTCTTGAGGAGAATAGGCAGTGACAGTTTGATTCTGGTCGCTGGTGACCTGAACAGTTCATTTGAGCCTCTGAACAGTGTGGGGGAGGATCGAGGGGTCGATGAAGATATGGTATGGGACATCCCGCCCTTATCAGTAACAAAGGGCGTCAAGGGCACTGAGGCAGCACTTTACTGGCAGGGTTTATGTTTAGAGTGGGGGCTGCGTGCTGCTAATGGACGCACGCCCTTCGATAAATCAGGCCAACCGACCTTTAACAATGGGGTCTGTAAGAGTCGTATCGACTATTTCCTTGTTAAACTTGAGCTCTGGTCCCAGGTTATCGATATGGAGGTTGTGGTGATAGAGCGCGCAGGTCACCCGGTTCACTAGTTTACCAATTTCCACGCACTGGGCCCTGGCGTGCATATGACGACTGTGTTTGCATGAACCGGGTGAATCTTTCCACGCTACTATGAGTAATTCAGGGGGTGACTCTCTCACCACTTACTATACATGTACCTGACTTACCACAGGCACATTCCTCCTGATGGATCAGGAGCTAGCAGTGGACAGGTAACAAGATTCCTAACAAAAAGGAGTAGAATACCTTACACATTCAGCACATTTGATAACACTTTGTGATATATAATGACCACAAACACCTGATGGGTTTTTAAAAGTTTATATAAAGTAAGATTAGAATGAATATGCCATGAGCATAAGGCAGATACAAATCAGAACATTAATGGTCAAGATCAAAGCCAAAATGTAACTATGGATTAAGGCAAGCACCATAGAGTACTAAGGAATACTACCGGGTATGAGCATTAGGGAACATGCTAATCAGTACGAATTTAAACTAAGGCAGAGTGAATGAATAGGACCTAAAATGTGTACTTAATATTCTAGTTCTAATTACTAACTCTAAACTATCTTCACTAAATTCACAGCAACCATACTAAAGGGAAGGGATAATGGAACAAGCTAAAATAAACATTTTTCAGTTTTAATAATATCCTATAGGTAGGGGAAAAAGTGGAACATTACTAATAAACAATTCCATAAAAGTCACTTTCGAAAAGTGATAGGGAAATACCACAGGCAAGAGTGCTTTATTAAGAAGAGGAAAAGTAAGAGTATAGTTAGACGGACACCCACACATATATTTACCTAGGACAGAATGAAGACTAACCCTGGCCATGGGTCAGATTGGGAATAGGCGGGGACAAGGACCCTCAAGGATTCGGAATGCCAGTAGGCAAGCGGGTACAGCTCATGAACAGTCAGGACAGGATACCCCTCAGGTTTTAGGTCAGGACTGGGCTCATCAAAGGGCACGACCAACACCTGCAGCTTCGGATGCAACGCCTGCGTTACTCCCTCTCTGCACGGAATCCGCCAGTAACCCCGATTGGGTCTTCGAATCTCCCAGCAAAGTGCTTCGCCAGCACTTAAGACTATTTCCACCCCTTGGAGTTTGTGGAAAATACGGACAGAGTGCTCTGCAGCGCTCTGTATCAATCACCTATAGAATTCGTAGGGTCAGTGACAGGTCAGCTACTCGGACAAGTCGGACAATTTGTTCTAACTAAACTAGGCTAGTTATACTCTATTTGGACCCCCAGACCACCCACAAATGTTGCAAGTGACAAGGTCCCATCTTTCGATTGGTCAAGAGAGGTGGTTAGGTCATTGTCACCTCCTAAATTCTGCGTTCCCATGTTTTATTATTCAAATGACAGTACCCACCCCTTGGATTCCTGTTCCCAGGCATACGTATAGAAGAGTACAATAGAGCATACAGTAGAAAGAAACAAATGTTGCATTTCAGGTGAAATTCAGCTTCTCCTCTCTGGGTCAGGAGGCAGGTTCCCAGGAGCATCTCAGCTTCGGTAGCCAGCTGGCTGAGTTCCACGGATGCAAGGCCCGGTCCTCATGTCATGTGACCAAGTCCACACGGGCTTCTAAAATGGCGCGGCTCCCCAACTCCCAGGCCCCCAGATATGCGGTACATGAAAAGTAAGCGAAAACAAATTAGAAACACAGCAAAAAAATGAATACACTGTATACCATGAAAAGCTTCACTGCACCCCTTACTTTATAATATCTATAGCATTGAGGGTTAATGCGGGAAAGACAGATATGCAGAAGCAGCATGAGCTAGCAGAGAGCATGGTTAAAGACAAGCGGCCATTTTTAGCAGTAATGCGCATGAGCGAAAACATCCCTCCAAATTGCGAGTGCGTCACATCACGTGGGTATGACAGACGCATGCGCAGACTGGATTTCCGCGAAGCGGCCATTCAGTAGTGCAAGCATCATTATGATTAACAAAACACAGATACGAGCTTCTCTCGGGTACCCGCGTGTACTGAAAAAGGTGAAATTTAAGACGGACAGGATTGGTTAATACTTATTAAAGGTTAGACGAGGTTCATGAATGAGAGCAAGTCGCTTTACGTGCGAATCCTTGCTCCATCAATCCCCTCTTTGATGATATTTACTATCATCACTATAAATGGAAACAGATGCCAACTTCATTCTTGCATATCATTCATCTCAATTTCCACAAACTTGTTGTTGAGCTTTCTCCCTGCATCCTTATTAGGATGAAAGCTTTTAGCTCTCTTGTAAATTTCGTTTTTCAATTCTTCTAATTCTAGCTCATCAACATTACGCTTCACTCCTCTTTTGTTCACTGTATATTTCTTTTTGCATTTTTGGCATTTGCAGCAGATAAATATAATCAGTACAACCACACCTATTCCAGCTATTGGCATCAGTATTTTCCATAGAAGACTTTTACCCAAGTTAGAGAACCAACTACCTACAGAGGAGAGACCATCAGTCAGTCTCTTCCAGGCACTATCAACCTTCAATGGTTTGAGTTCTTTTTCCAAACTAGTTATGTTTCTCACATATTTCTTTAATTCAATGCTTTTATCAGGAATGTAAGTGCAACAATGTTGTGCCTTCAACATTCGGCAGACTCCTCCCTCTTTTGCCAATAGGGTGTCAAGAGCAAGGCGATTCTGTAAAACCATTGATCTGATCGTAACCATTTCAGTATTGACCAGCAGGAATCCAGCAGCAGTGTCAGTTGATAACTGATCCACTACTGTAGATAATTTGCAGATACGGTGAGTATTCAGAACTACCCCCATTCCAGGTATCAGTGCACTAAATATATCACCTATAATTTCTCCTACACTTTCACGTTTACTACGCACTAAGCCATTAGTGTCTTCATTGCTTCCAGCAGCATTGTTCACATGGTATATTCTCAGGAAAACAATGCCAAAGTAGCAGCTTCCATACCAGTGATCTGGTAATTTGAAATAAGCCTTGTTTCCACATATATAATAAATTCCGGGAAACACAGGTTCTGACCCATTTTTGAAACCCCAACCTCCAATTACCTGGTAATTATGTTCACACTCGCTGGAACCGATGAATACATTGTTATAATAACTAGTCTTTTCTCTATGCAGACAGAGTTTCCCTTTCCGTTCAAAATCCAGCAACAATGCAGGACTAGCTTCGCCTTCTGGGGTGCTTTCCATATTTTCTGCCCCTCTAGGGATTCTATCTTTCTCCTCATTGGCCCTTTTCTGAAATTTCTCCCTCCTTCTTTCTGCCATTTTCAAGAACATCTTTTCCTGCTCCTGCAAGGAACAGGTCAGATTATTTTTTCTAGCTTCATTTAAGTCTATGTCACCTATGGTTAGGAAATATTCTCCCATATAACGGGTTACCTCACTTCTAGTATGTACAATGTTCAGGTTTCCTCGAACAGGAAGTTCTGAAAAGATTACGTCAGTGTTTGAGTAGTAGTACTATAAAGTGCTTCTATATAATAAGCTTGCTAATATACTACAGGAAATTCCGTAGGTCAGGGGTAAATGGTGATATGTCACGCTTTCAGCTACAGAAGTAGGTAGCTTCATGCATACGTAACAATCTTCTATCTCCATAGCTTCTATATAGTGCACTAAAAGATTAGCAGAAACATTTAACTGTGTTCTGTTTTTCATTTTGTGAAAATGTAGTCCACCCTCATCTGATGCATCTAAGTCAGGTCGTGTTTGTCTTAGTACAGCTGCATTGTCACGTCTTTCTATACTTCGTGGTGTTTCTTCCGTCTGTACAGCTTCTGTTTCTAGAATCTCTGGGCTCATGGGGGACAAGTTAGGATCTTTACTTATCATAAATGGTATAAAAACGGTTAGTCCTATCCATATTACTATCAGTATTGCTATACTACAAAAACAGATTTTACAGCAGGTTTTACAACATCTAAATTTGGATCTTCAATTTACACTCGAATCAGACATAGTGGCTTACAGGTGGTTCTCCAACCCCTCTTTGTTTCTTTACACCGTAGGTTCACTCAGGTTTTTCTCACGGAGGGTCTTCGTCAGAACTCCGATCAGCAATTGACTCTTCGTCACTTTTGCCACTGTTTTCAGGCTCATAAATTTTCTCCAATACCAAGTAAGTCCATTCAGGGCTCCGATACAGTTTGTTTTGTCTCTTTAATTGTGTACTCCGTCAATTGGACTGGTCTCGGGCTTCTTTTCTTTCACTGGCAGCCCTTTTTCGGTCCTCTAGTTTTTCTTCAACTGTCTTTATCCTTAGTCTCAGTCTTTTTATGTATCGGGTTCATTCTTCTTCTTGAGCCCTTTGGTGGTCGAGGAAACTTGGCCTTCCTCGTGAACTCTCTTGTTCTCGTTTCGTTGTGGCACTATAGTTTCGGCAGTGTCTATTTCCCTTCCTGTCTGACTAGTTCAAGGTCTTTCATTAGTTTCTTCTGCCTGGTTTCTAGACTGGCCTCGTTCAGGTTTAATTTGTATTTGATTTCCACTTTCAGGCAATTGTGACTCTGTTTCCTGAACACGTTCGTCTATTTCTATCTGTTCCTGTTCACGCACTTCGACCTCTTGATTTTCTTCCGCATGAACCTCAGCTTTAATCACTATCTGTCCCTTTCCAGTTTCTGGAGTTTCAGGAGGAGTGTCGATGACTTGGTCTGTCCCTACTTGGCCTATTTCCTGATCAGGTTTGTTGTGAGTTTCGATGACCTGACCTTCGTCCTCTAATTCTGTCTCACCTTCACTATCCCACTCACTATCTAGGTAAGAATGTTTTCGGGTTCTTATAGGATCAAGAACTTGGTCGTCGGCAGGGAACCATTCGACGTCTTGACTTGAGCTCGGTAGTTCGATGTCAGCGAGATCTGGACCCTCTCCTGGAGCCTCCTCAGCTGTGCTACCTTCAGCTTCAGTCGCGTTTTCTCCTGTCACTGGCTTCGTGTGACTGGCATGGATCCACTTCGGTACGCCAGCACACTTTACAGCAGTTGTGGTGACAAGGATCACTTGCCTCGGCTTTCCCCACCTTGGTTTAAGGCAACTCTTCCGGGTGTGTTTCTTTAACACCACCCAATCACCTGGTCTCAGTTTATGTGCTGGAGTTGTAGGCCATTCGACAGCAGTCCCTCCAATCTGGTGAGAGATAGAACGCACTTGGTCACCCAGCTGCTTGCAGTATTCTAGCACTAAATCATCAGAAATACAGTTTGTGTCCAGGTACCCATGCCTGTCGCATCACTCTTCCCATTAGTACTTCATGGGGGCTCAGGCCTGTTTTTCGGTTCGGAACACTTCTTAAACTCATCAGCACAAGGGGCAAAGCTTCTATCCAGTTCATTTTAGTAGAATCACACACTTTCGCCAGTCTGAACTTGATGGTGCCATTCACTTGTTCAACTATTCCAGAAGCCTCTGGATGATATGCACAGTGCAGCTTCTGTTCAATCTTAAATGCTGTACAGAGTTCTTTTAGGATTTCGTTGGAAAAATGCCCACCTCTGTCTGTTTCAATCGTCTCTGGAATTCCAAATCTAGGTATCAGCTCTCTAAGTAATAATTTGGCTACAGTTATGGCATCATTTTTCTTTGCTGGGTAGGCCTCCACCCATCTGGAAAACAGGCAAATTATGACCAGGACATATCGGTATCCTTTGCACATGGGCAACTGGATAAAGTCCGCCTGCATCCTGACAAAGGGACCTTCTGCCTTCCCAATCGTACTTTGTTCTACTACTGTCTTCTTTCCTGCGTTGAATTGTTGGCACACTAAACACCTCTGGCAAAGTTTTTCCGCTATGTTCCTGAACTTTGAGTTATGAAATACCTTGTCAAACATACAGCACATGGCATCTCCCCCAATATGTGTGTCCTCATGTATGATCCTAGCCATTGGGGCTATCAGACTGTCTGGCAATACAGGCACACCAGTTTGGCTAACCACAACACCATCCTCATCCCTAAGTTTACATTCATCCTTTTCCCATCTGTCCTTTTCTTCTTTGTCTGTTGCCTGTTGCAATTCTCTCAACTCCTCCCATGTAGATACACTTTCAAACACCATAAGTTGGCAGCTGCTTCCACCTCCCCATGGTTTAATTTGGAGGGACATTTTGTATCGGGCACAGTATTGGGCGATTTGGTCAGCGTACCGGTTTCCGGCTGTCACATCATCATTCCCAGATCTGTGAGCCGCACACTTGACCACAGCCAATTCTTTGGGCAGTTGGATTGCTTCCAGTAAGTTCTGTACCACGTTTCCATTTCTGATAGGGGTACCTGAGGAAGTCATGAATTCTTTTTGTAACCATAGTTGGCCGAAGTCATGAACAACCCCATAACAGTACTGGCTATCAGTATAAACAGTTACCCTCTTGTTTTTCCCTTGTTTACAAGCTCTTGTCAATGCGATTAGCTCTGCTACTTGTGCAGATTTTATGTCGCACAGGTAAGATGCTTCCAGGATTGTCTCCAATGTAACTACAGCATAGGCAGCACTCAGACCTCCATCCTCATGTCTTAAACATGAGCCATCCACAAACATCATAAGATCCTCATCAAGTAAGGCTATTTCTTTGATATCAGGACGTGGCTTAGTGCTAAATTCAGTTAGGTCTATGCAGTTATGTTCAACTTCACCTTCTGCTTCTACATCCAGGGGAATGGGCAACAAGGTTGCAGGGTTCAGAACATTACACCGGGAAATGATTACATTTTCAGCACCTATAAGAATTCTCTCGTACTTAGTCAGCCGACTAGGGGTGAGATACTGAGTTTTTGTTCAGGTCAGTAAGATCACAACTGAATGCGGAACATATACAGTGACAGGATGTCCCATAACAATGTTTTCACTTTACTCTAGACTAGCGCAAGTAGCAGCTACTGCTTTCAGACATCCGGGTAATCCAGCAGCCACTGGATCCAGAGTGGCCGAAAAGTAGGCCACTGGACGTCTCGTCAGTCCGTGTTCCTGTGTTAGGACTGAGAGCGCACAATTGTCTCTTGTATCACAGAACAGTTCGAAGTTCTTGGAATAATCAGGCATTCCTAATGCAGGAGCGGAGCACAGGCAATTTCGCAATTTTACCCAAGTGGTCATGCTTTCATCATCCCTAACTGGGTCTTCCACTCCTTTCTTGGTCATTTTTATCAAAGGCTTGGCTAGAGCTGCGAATCCCACAATCCATTGCCTGCAGTACCCTACAACTCCTAGGAACATTCTTACTTCTTTCTGGGTTCTGGGTAGTTCCATCTCTCAAATTATTCTGATCCTTTCTGTAGTAACTTTCCGGATTCCTTTCTCTATCTGGTGCCCCAGATATTTTACCGAGTTCTTACAGAACTGTAATTTGTCTGGTGATACTTTATGTCCTCCCTTTCCTAGGTGATTCAGCAAGGCAATGGTATCAGTGACACAGTCGGTTTGACTTTTAGACGCCACTAGAAGGTCGTCTATGTACTGTACCAAAACAGACTCCTTTGGCAGTACTAAAGATTCAAGGCATCTTTTTAAGATCTGGTTGAAAATCGAAGGACTTTCAGTGTACCCCTGGGGGACACGATTCCAGACATAGACATGGCTGTCAAATTCAAAACTAAAAAGAAATTTGCTTTCGGGATGCAATGGGATGGAAAAGAATGCATGACACAAGTCAATGACAGTGAACCATTCCGCATTCCAAGGAATCTGATACAGTATCACTGCGGGGTTGGGCACTATGGGACAGCAAGGTACAACAATTTGGTTTACCTTGCGCAGGTCCTGCACTACCCGGTACTTTCCGCTAGGCTTTTTAATTCCAATTATGGGCGAATTACAGGGACTGCTCATCACTTCTTGTATGATGTTGGCTTTGAGCAACCGGTTTACTTCTATTGCGACTCCAGCCTTCACTTCTGCACTCATTTTGTACTGTCTGGTTCTTGGGTACACAGCATTTGTTTTTATCGCTATTTTAACTGGGTCCACATTTGCCATTAGGCCTACATCTCTTCCAGTGAAATCCCATACTTCAGGTACCACTTTTAGCTGTAGTTCTTCAGGTAAGTCTTTAATGGACAGGAGCTTAATTTCTGTGTCTGGTCTTAGTAACATCAATTTGTACAGGCTATCTTCATCCGGAGTCTGAATTTCGACGCCATTTGGTGTGCAAAAGATGGTACAATTCATTTTGCACAACAAATCTCGTCCTAGCAGGTTCACGGGACTGGAGTCACAGACCACAAATCTGTGCATTTCTTTGAAATTTCCAATGGAAATCTCCATGGGTTCAGTTACCGGAGTACTGATTATTTGATTTGAAACACCTACTACTTGGATAGCTTCTCCCGAGAGGGGTAGGTTAGGAACATCCACAGTTCTTACTGTGGAACGGGTAGCACCAGTGTCCAACAAAAAGGTGACGTCTTTTCCCTCAACCTTTCCTTCAATGTTTGGTCCTGTCTGGTCTACCGGTAAGGAGGCGCCAAGTACGCACTCCTTGTCCTCCCCCCTCAGGCCCCGTCAGCATTGATCATCACAAAGGAAAGAATCGTTTAACAAAAACTGTGAAGTTGCTGCATTCCTTTCATTCTCTCCTTCCCACACCTCGGCCCTTTCATTCTGCTGAGCCTGATTCTTATAATTTTGTCTAGGAGCGCAAGGCAACGGAGACTGCTTTAACTGTGGCTGGTTCTTCCGTGTCCCCTCTTTCTGCACCTGTGGATTTAAACCAGTAACGGGGGCATTACCAGCCTGCAAATGGGGACACTCGTCTCTCCAATGCCCTATCTGACCGCACCCGTGACAGGGAAATTTCTTCATAGCCTCTTCTCGACTCATTCTCGGGGTTTCCCTCCTCCCCCAGCAGTGGGATTCTGTGCGTTATTATTATTATTATTCAATTTACTTAACTGTTTTTCTTGCTGTTCAGCCAATTTCACTTGTGCCCACATAACCTTTTCTTTGAGGGCTTTCTTTTTGTTCTCTATCTCATCTTCGCAATACTTGGCATATTTCAGGACATCATCTATGGGCTTACCTTGCCAACTGATTTTATTATCTCTAATCCACTGAGATATTTCAGGTCTTAATCCTAACACGAATCGGTAACTGAAATGGGTCATATCCTTCATGTCCACATTATCGATTACACTGTAGGTTTTGAACACCTGCAGTAACCTTTCATAAAAGGAGTGGACGGTTTCATCGCGCTCTTGAGTAGTTCTATCTATCCGGGTCCAATCAGTTTCCTTTGCGGGCACCTTTTTCTTCAGGTATTGTATGACTTGATCATACTTCCTCATTACCTCGGGTGAGGGAGCTCCGGTTTTGGAGTCTCTCTCATATTCATCACTGGGCCAATCAATTTCAATTTTGCATTCAGTCCATAAGTCTACAGGCACCACAATGTCGAAAAACCCATCCAGGTCTTTCAGAAGACATTTCTGAACCTTTATGAAACGTTCGACCTGTCTGTACCAGTCGACGGGTTTCTCCCGTAATTTTGGGAAGTCATTAGTAAATGACACAATATCTTGTCTGGACCAAGGGACATGGACATATTTTCCCCCCGGTACTTCTCTCATGGGACATAATTTTTCTGCTGGCCCTACTTCTTTTAGTACGTATTCTGAAGCCGTGGGTTTAGCCCTACTATCTTCCTTTTTCTTTGCCCACTGGGTTTTCCATTTTTCTACATCTCCCCATTTTTGTAGGATTTTCAGCAATTCTTTTATTTGGGTTTGTTTTCCTGACACGTTCATGTTCTCTAAGTCTTTGTCAGAAAAGTCTGCTCTGTAGGGTTTCTGAAGGACTTTGGAACGACTAACATCAATTCCCATGTCAGCGGCAGTGTCCATTAATCTCTCATGGAGCACTCTGGTGTTCCGGGTAAGGCTTTTGCTGATAAACAGCAACTCTTCCTCACTAATGGTGTTCAATCTGTCCAATCCCACATTTCCGGCCATAAGTTCCTCGATTTCTATTCTTAGTCTATAGATCTCTAAAGGTTTGGGTTGAGGTGTGTCTTTTGGGGTATCTTTTTCTAATTCTTTAGTCCATCTATCCAATTCTTCTGGAGTTACTACAGTGGCACTCCTGACCCCTGAAGTGGTTTTAATCAGGACCTCTTTTGCCCAAGCTTGATTCCTTGCCCTTGGCACACTGGTTCCAGGTTCCCTTATGGGCAGATCCATTAAAGAGATTACAGACTCACATTCACTTTCTTGATCATCAACTATAAGCGGCTCTTTTCTTGGGGGAGGTACAATAGGAGTATTAATAGGAGTTCTTGGACTAGTCAGTCTATCCCCATAAAGAGGTATAGCTGGACCAATGGTTACCGGGATAGTCAGTGAATCCGGACTGGGATTTATCTGGGCTATGGTCTGAATTAAATCATTTCGCTGTTTGTTCAGGGCTTCTTTTTCTCGCTCATGTAAAAACCTTCCTGCAGAACTGTCATGCATCACTTGGGGTACCAAGGTAGGGTAAATACTTGGGGCAGTCGGAAGGACCAAACTTGGTCGGCCTTCCCCAAAAGGTCGGTAATTTGGGACCGCGGAACTAGGTCTGCAAAACCCATCACTATCACTGGCCTTACTTTCCGTACCAGTTACATCTGTCTCACTGGCCCTTCGACATCTAGGATATTTAGAAAACGGGTTTTGTAAACTCACAGATTCTGACTCTGCAACATAGGGAGGTGGATTTTTCATCAATAAATCCTCTAGGTGTTCATCCTCTGAGTCCCCCATAGCCATGAGGTGTCGGCTTTTCTCCGTACACTTCCCTTTCCCCTCTTCGGGTACCCCAAACATTGGAAACAGTCCCTCAACCATCATATTCTGTCTCCACTGTTGCATCTTTTTCTCTTTAGTTTCTTTTTGTACCTTTGGATACCATTTACTCACTCCCTTATCCATTCGGGGTCTGTCTCGTTCTAGAGCTTCAATTTCCCACTCCTCTAATGCTTCGTATTGAGTTATTCTGGGTCGGGGATGCAATTCATTCATTCGGGTTCTTAAGTTAAACAGGATCCTACCATTAAAGGTACCATCAAGGGGAAATGCTAAGACCCCATCCTCTTCCATATACCTTACCCAATTCTCCAACCATACACAGGTATGATACCCTTTATCAAACATCATGAAGGAGGCAGGAGTATTTGGCGGGGGAATGATCACACCCTCCCTAGTTCGTATGGGCTTATCTTTCTTGAAATAGTTTCAAATCTTTTCGGCAAATGACAATTTTCTCTTTCCTCCGTACATATTGTAAGGTCTACCTCTTAGCATTTGTTCTTTATAAAAACCTAGATTCTGTGGATTAGGCAAGAATTCAGGATACCACATACACCTCTCCAGACTAGCTTCTAACTCGGCTTGATTAATTTTGTTTACCTTTGTGCTTCCAATGCTAGCGCAACTTCTATCTCGCAACAACCAATCACCACAGTAATTACAAAAATTCCTGTCCAATGGGTGCGCGACCTTTCGTGAGACGAGGTCTCACGCTCCGGCACTCACCCCTCCCTTACAATTTCAGCTTCACTACACACCCGCTGTCTTGGCCAATACCAACGCGGCACGGAGTGACGTCAGGGCAGCCTTCCGACTGACTCCCTCCTTTACAAGGTAACGGAAACTTTGAATTTTTCTTAAAGTGCAAGTGCTTATTTTAGTTAACAATATATAACGTTCACCGCTGTGTCGGAGTGTCCTAAAAAGAAAGAAAGTTTTTCTCCCGCTACAAGCAAACCACTTCTGTCTACTTTTCATTCACTTCGGATAGACTTCGCTGCCTAACCTTTCACACGAGCAATATAGAACCTGTTACTCCTCTGACTTATCCACTTATTTCCGGGATATATACTAAGTCAGGCTTTCACCAGCGAACTACCTTGCTTACCATGCAAGCTTTGGAGACCTTATGATTCCTTCCTCATGTGACCCTTACTAGGTGATATCACAATGGAAGTTTTACACAATAGGACTCGAGGCTATCATTTATTCAAATAAAAAAGATCCTAATTAGCGCTTCCAGTTCAACCTAACCATGCACTAATTTTTCTTCCTCCTGACAAGCGACCTCTGCGCGAGATGGATTCTACTCACCATCCGCTATACAATTCCCCGGGGATTTCAGACAACATAAAACTCTTTACGGACAATTCTGTTAATATCACATATAGCAGTAATGCAAAGCAATCAAAAATATAAAAACTTTTGCGCAAAATTTGAAGCAATGTAATCAATATAGCAGCATTGAAATCTAGCAGCACATTTTCATTTTCATGGTTTATTTGTTAACTATCTTATCTGCCTATCTTAACTAGTCCTAACCATACTACTGCTATCAGAAAATTACTGATAGAGCGCGCAGGTCACCCGGGTCACTAGTTTACCACGCCCTGGGCCCTGGCGTGCATATGACGACTGTGTTTGCATGAACCGGGTGAATCTTTCCACGCTACTATGAGTAATTCAGGGGGTGACTCTCTCACCACTTACTATACATGTACCTGACTTACCACAGGCACATTCCTCCTGATGGATCAGGAGCTAGCAGTGGACAGGTAACGAGGGGCATATTACCAAGCAATAGCGATAATTATCGCTATTGCTTGGTTAGAGACAAAAATTTACCGCAGCGCTGCGGCGATTTTTACCGCAAATAACCCTTGGTATTACCAAGGTTTAACGCAAATGCTGTAAAAATCGCCGCAAAGCATGAATATCGCTGAAAAGTCAGCGATATTCATGCATTAGCGAGCTAATGCTCATAGCCATGTCATCCACCTCCCATTGGATAACATGGCTAAGAACTGCTCAGGGCAGGTGTTAGCTTTTGGAGATATTCCCGCTTAGCGCGAATATCTCCAAAAGTTGGTAATAGGAGATAGCGATGTTAGCGACTGTTTTCAGTCTCTAACATCTTGGCACGCCCACTTTGCATCTCATTAGTGATAAATATCACTGACATGCAAAGTGGGGCCCAAGATGGTCGCTATCTCCTACTAGCTGTCGCTAACTGGTGTTAGCGGCAGCTAGGTAATAGGGAGATAATTTTATCTCCGCTTTCTTGGCTTTTAAAGCCAAAAAAGCGGAGATAAACCCCCTTGATAATATGCCCCAAGATTCCTAAAAAAAGGAGTAGAATACCTTACACATTCAGCACATTTGATAACACTTTGTGATATATAATGACCACAAACACCTGATGGGTTTTCAAAAGTTTATATAAAGTAAGATTAGAATGAATATGCCATGAGTATAAGGCAGATACAAATCAGAACATTAATGATCAAGATCAAAGCCAAAATGTAACTATGGATTAAGGCAAGCACCATAGAGTACTAAGGAATACTACCGGGTATGAGCATTAGGGAACATGCTCATCAGTACGAATTTAAACTAAGGCAGAGTGAATGAATAGGACCTAAAATGTGTACTTAATATTCTTGTTCTAATTACTAACTCTAAACTATCTTTACTAAATTCACAGCAACCATACTAAAGGGAAGGGATAATGGAACAAGCTAAAATAAACAGTCAGTTTTAATAATATCCTATAGGTAGGAGAAAAAGTGGAACATTACTAATAAACAATTCCATAAAAGTCACTTTCGAAAGGTGATAGGGAAATACCATAGGCAAGAGTGCTTTATTAAGAAGAGGAAAAGTAAGAGTATAGTTAGACGGACACCCACACATATATTTACCTAGGACAGAATGAAGACTAACCCTGGCCACGGGTCAGATTGGGAATAGGCGGGGACAAGGACCCTCAAGGATTCGGAATGCCAGTAGGCGAGCGGGTACAGCTCATGGACAGTCAGGACAGGATACCCCTCAGGTTTTAGGTCAGGACTGGGCTCATCAAAGGGCACGACCAACACCTGCAGCTTCGGATGCAACGCCTGCGTTACTCCCTCTCTGCACGGAATCCGCCAGTAACCCCGATTGGGTCTTCGAATCTCCCAGCAAAGTGCTTCGCCAGCACTTAAGACTATTTCCACCCCTTGGAGTTTGTGGAAAATACGGACAGAGTGCTCCGCAGCGCTCTGTATCAATCACCTATAGAATTCGTAGGGTCAGTGACAGGTCAGCTACTCGGACAAGTCGGACAACTTGTTCTAACTAAACTATGCTAGTTATACTCTATTTGGACCCCCAGACCACCCACAATGTTGCAAGTGACAAGGTCCCATCTTTCGATTGGTCAAGAGAGGTGGTTAGGTCATTGTCACCTCCTAAATTCTGCGTTCCCATGTTTTAATATTCAAATGACAGTACCCACCCCTTGGATTCCTGTTCCCAGGCATACGTGTAGAAGAGTACAATAGAGCATACAGTAGAAAGAAACAAATGTTGCATTTCAGGTGAAATTCAGCTTCTCCTCTCTGGGTCAGGAGGCAGGTTCCCAGGAGCATCTCAGCTTCGGTAGCCAGCTGGCTGAGTTCCATGGATGCAAGGCCCGGTCCTCATGTCATGTGACCAAGTCCACACGGGCTTCTAAAATGGCGCGGCTCCCCAACTCCCAGGCCCCCAGATACGCGGTACATGAAAAGTAAGCGAAAACAAATTAGAAACACAGAAAAAATGAATACACTGTATACCATGAAAAGCTTCACTGCACCCCTTGCTTTATAATATCTATAGCATTGAGGGTTAATGCGGGAAAGACAGATATGCAGAAGCAGCATGAGCTAGCAGAGAGCATGGTTAAAGACAAGCGGCCATTTTTAGCAGTAATGCGCATGAGCGAAAACATCCCTCCAAATTGCGAGTGCGTCACATCACGTGGGTATGACCGATGCATGCGCAGACTGGATTTCGGCGAAGCGGCCATTCAGTAGTGCAAGCATCATTATGATTAACAAAACACAGATGAGAGCTTCTCTCGGGCACCCGCGTGTACTGAAAAAGGTGAAATTTAAGACGGACAGGATTGGTTAATACTTATTAAAGGTTAGACGAGGTTCATGAATGAGAGCAAGTCGCTTTACGTGCGAATCCTTGCTCCATCAGTGGTACGCCCAGAGAGCGGCCATAACCCCCTTTCGTTGAGCCTCAAGCTTTTAGGCATTGGAGATGGGCCTTCTATTACCACTTGCTCAACGTCAGAGGTTTTACTGTGTAATGACAGAAAAAGAGTAAAATGGTCTAGGGTAGTTGCAGACCCCTCCATAATAAAAGGTATAGAGGAAGAAGTGGCAAAAACCCTGGCCGCTATGGTAGTTGCATCATCCTCCCAGGAGACTATCCCCCAGATTAGCGATCTTCACGACCAGTGCTTCGCAGAATTAAAAACTCTGCTAACAACCCCATTAATACCAAGGAAGGATAAAGTCCGGACAAAATGGTACAACAAAAGCTGTAGGGTAGCACACAGTAGACTGATCTTAGAGATCAAATCTAGAGACATTGCAGTTATTAGAACGGCCCGGCTATTCTATAAAAAAATGCTATGGGCCGCGAAGAAGGAGTGGGAGGACCGCCATTGGTCAGAGCTCCTTTCGGCATGTCTAACTTCAAACCAAATTAAGTTCTGAGAAATCGTTAAGTGGGGTGCGAACCAAGATTCCAAAACCCCCGCGAATCATGTCTCAGTGGAAGACTGGATGGATTTCTACTCATTGCAGTTTAGAGCTCCGGATGTGGATCAGGATTTTCACCTAGAGTTGGACGTAGTCTTGCCTTCTACTCCTGTTTCTTCACTTGTTTTTAATATCTCTGATATGAAGTACGCTTTGGGTACAGTCCACTCAGGTAGAGCGCCTGGGATGGACGCAATACCCTCTGATCTTTTTAAAATGAATTTAGACATTTGGGTTCCCTACCTAACCATGCTTGTGAATGCAACCACTGCAGGGGCAAGGATTCAGAATTCCTGGAAAGGGGCGGAGATTCTACCAGTATTCAAAAAAGGAGACCGCTCAGCCCCGGGGAATTATCGCCCCATAAGCCTGATAGATTCTATCCAAAAAATAGCTGCCAGGATGGTACTTGTGAGAATCCAGGGGTGGACGGAGCAAGAAAATATTCTGTCCCCTATGCAAGCTGGGTTTAGAGCAGGCACCAGCACCCTAGATCAGGTCTTTAGACTTAACATGTTGTTTTGGAAGGTAGTCAAGTTGGGTGGAGGTACTATCTATGCCGCTTTTGTAGACCTTAAATCGGCTTTCGATTTAGTTCCCAGAGAGAAAATGTGGAAGTCCCTTAGACTTATGGGTCTGCCTCCTGAACTTCTTGATTTAGTGATTAGACTTCACGAAGAACATTTCGCCAAAGTGAGATGGGGTAAACAAGGTCAGGTGACTGACAGCTTCCCAGTTACACGCGGTGTGCAACAGGGATGCGTGTTGGCACCCACCTTATTCCTTTTGTTTATCAATCAGGTTGTAAAATTCTTTTCTGATACCCCGACCGATGCACCATCTTTGGGCGGGTTTAAATACCCGATGTTGATTTTTGCAGATGACACCCTGCTTCTCTCAAAAACTCGTAGTGGGTTGCAAATAGCCCTCAACAGGTTTGCTGAGTTTTGCAGGGTTAATGATCTGCAGATCAACACTGACAAAACAAAATTTATGGTTTTCAGTAATAAAAGCCCCATTAAAACCTCTATTACTTTGAATGGTACCCTGATTGAACAAGTGGATACAATGATGTACTTGGGTGTGACCCTGGACTACCGATTTAGCTGGAAACCCCAGATTGAGGCCCTTTATCTTAAGTTTGTCCGCCTCTCGGGCTGCTTATTACAGGAGCAAAAAAAGTCACTGACCAAACGTATTGCCCCGGTGATAAAAATTTAGGAAGCGAAAATCAATACAGCCATATTATATGGCGCTGATGTGTGGGGGTACAAAGATCTGTCTCTCCTTGTCAAGGCACAAAACAAATTTTTGCGTAATCTGGTGGGTCTACCGCAATCTACACCCACCAAACAATTGTTGTTAGATTTGGGTTGCAAACCCTTCAATGACATGGCTCGGTTCAGCTTGGTGGCCCTATGGCGACGGCTCTGGACCACTCCAGAGCTTAGCCTATTCGCCAAGGAATTGGATGAAGTTAGGTCATTGTGGGGGGCTTCCCAAATCCCTTGGTTAAGGGAAGCAAAATCTGTGCTGGATGAGATGGATCTCAACCATCTTTGGTCCAACCCGGGGGATTCTCTCTTTCCCTCCAAGCAGGACTTCAAGGATTTATACTGGGCCACAATAAAACATCTAGCTGTGGCCCAGTCGGATGCTTCTAACCTAACTGGGCATCTTCTGGTTCTTAAACTGACCCCTTCTCTAGAATCCTACTGGGATGTGATCACTAAAACCCTCGACTGGAAACTATACCACCAGTTCCGTGTTGGATCACTCCCAGTCAATTCCTTTGCTGGGAAATGGCTTTGGAATACAAATCATACTTGTCCTTGGTGCCCTAATCACCCGGAAAGCTTGGGTCACTTTCTTTTTGCATGCCCAGCCTACCGCGTTCCGCGGCTGAAATGGCTTAAACCCATAAATAAAAATCTTGAAATTAAAGGGTTTCTAGAAGCCATGAGGATATTTCGCTCTAATACATCTGAGATGGTGGTGGTTGGTGTGGCCAAGTATCTAGGCTGGGCCTGGATTATTCGAACTAGAAACTCCAACGTCTCTTAATGCCTATTTCTCTTATATACTTTTTATACATTTTATACAGCGGATTGTTATCATAATTAGAAGTCTTTATTAAACTGTCTATCGAATTCTTTAATATCTTTTTAAAATTAGGTAAACTTTTAGATAATGATTACTATAATGGTTTTACAAAATAATGGTGTTTTTCTATGTATTGTCTTTTATGAATTGATATTCGAAATAATGACTTTTGAACTGAACTGAACATAGGCTACCGCATAAATGTCTGGCTGCTAAGTGAAAGACATTATCTGTCACATTGAATCCGATAGACAGCCGAATAGAACGACAGGAGTTCAACATATCGAAGTAACAGATGTATTTGGAAAAAACAAAGAATTGATAAACATTGATTTTTACTGCTGCATTACATCATGGGTAGAAGAAAGGAAAAAAGGGGGGCGGGGGAGTTTGGGGGGATTGGGAAAGGAAAAAGGAAAAGGGGGAGGGTAGGAAAAATTAGGGGGGAAAGAAGAGAGAGGAAAAGAGGGGGAGGATTGGAGAAATTGGGGGGAGGGGGGGCGCAAAAAAGGGGGGGAGGGAAAAAAAGGGGAAAGAAAAAGGCTAGAAAGAGAAAGGCCCATGTCTGCAATCATAGAAGTCAGATGGAATTAGACTTTATTTCCATTGGCATGCAATTGTGATTTGTTGGGTGAGGGGAGTGGGTGCACTAGAAACTGTTTATTGTGATGTGGTAGCAATGTTGTGTGGTATTGCACACACAGCCACAATGCGGCAGCACACATCAGGACTGTAGTACATGGCCCCACCAGTCTTGTGCAGTTTGCGGAATCTGCTCTTCAGTAGCCCAAATGTCCTTTCAATGCAATTCCTTGTGCGTATGTGTGCTACATTGTAGCGCTGTTGCTGTGGTGTAGCAGGGTTGAGGTATGGGGTGAGGAGGTATTCACGGAGGGTGTAGCCACTGTCACCTGAATGAGAGGAACAGAGGGTGAGTGCCTGTGCAGCGCAGCTACTTCATCGCAGTGTAACATTGTGGGCCAAGTGTATTTACCAAGTAGGTGTCCTTCACCAAAGTCTCCCCTGGCCAGTCGTGTGTGGAGGCCGCAGTGTCGGAATATGAAGGAGTCATGTGTACTCCCCGGGTGCTGTGCCACTATGTCGGTGATGTATGTCTTAGCATTGCACACCATCTGGATGTTGAGGGAGTGGTAGGACTTGCAATTGCGGTACATGTACTCCGTTGCAGCTGGTGGGCAGATGTGGATGTGGGAACAGTCAATGCATCCTATCTCATGTGGGAAATGCGCAACATTGTAGAATTGATGCTTGGTGTCATCCAAATCCTGTTGGCTGGTGTGGAATTTGATGTGGTGGTGTAGCTGGGTCAGCATTGCATCTAGGAAACTCCTTAGGCAGCGGGACATGGTGGGCTGGGATATCCCCCCAGCAGCCGCAACTATCCCCTGGAAGCTTCCGGAGGCCAGTAGGTGCAGGCTGCACAATACCTGGACATGTGTGGGCATGGCATTGGTCCGCCTAGTTGGGTGCTGCATCAGGGGGTCAAGGTCCTGAATTAGCTTGATAATCATTGGCCCATTCAGGCGGTACTTCGCGTATATTTGCTCTCTGGTTTGGCCCAGCAGGGTGACCCGCTGGCGGAATATCCTCTCCTGGATTCTGCATCTCCCCTGTGCTGCTCGCTGTAGCCTTCGCCGCCTGACCACCATGTACAGTCCTGGCATTGTGAGACTCCTAATGATGCTGCTGCATCTCCTTAAGTGTGTTTGGTCAGACCTGCACCTGTTACTGATTGGGCAACGGTTTTTCAAAAAAAAAGATTTCAGTGGCTTGGATGGTTACCACCTGCTTTGGGTTGTCCTTAACTTGCGCCTCGCAAGCTGCGATTCAAGGGTTTTTCGCTATTAGCGATTTTTCATGATTAGCGATTGTGATTGTTTTGCGATTTCGCTATTTAATTCGCAGAATCCGTGGTTTCTCGCAATTTCCGATTCGCTAATGTTCTACTGCCGGGATTCTGCGAATTTTTTTGCGATTTCACAAATCTGTGTTTGCGATTTCGCTTTTATCTTCTAGAATACCGATTTAGTAAATTGCGCTCGCAATTGCATTTTCGCAGCTATTGCGCTCGCAATTTTGCTTCATGAATCAGGCTGATAGATTCCAAAACCTTTTTCCTTCAAATCACTCCCTTGTAAGGAAAGAGGTTGTAGCATGCCCCAACACCCTGAGGGTTGGGAAGAAATCATTGATGAACCATGTCTCTGGCTAACATTCAGTGAGTGAGAGTTCCTTTAAGAAAAATGTCTTTCACATATACTCAGTGGGCTCACCCTAGATGACTTGAGGTTAGCTCTCTTTTGATTCCGACACTGGCAGAAGACAGACCAATGCTCTTGTTACAAGTGGCCCTCTTAATATGCTAAGCCCAGTTACAACAGTAACCGGGCTCATTGGAAGGAATAGGGCAGCAATTGTGCCCTGCATCAGGATGCTATTTATTGAACCTGAACCTCTCACATGAGTATTACATTGGGAGACCAATAGCCAATTACAGTGTGACCACAGACACCCAAAAAGTGCCTGCTACTTTTGAGGGCTTTTTTGAAGCCACTATGGAGGCTACACCAATATGGCATGGGTTGGGAGACCAATAGGTCCTCCCTTTTCTACACTCGCTCAAATCTTGGCACTGAGGCAAATATATTCATTTTATGATGCCTCTAGAGATTAAGATATGTACAAACTATTGCCAAAAATGTAAGCTTTAAGGCTTAAAGCAAAACAATGTTGGATGTGCCAAATGGACCATAGGTTATGGATGTTTGTGCTGACAGCCACATTCCAAGTACCTCGGCATTTGCTGCAGCATTACAACACCTGGAATATATTCACCTGCAATGCACATTAATTACTGGGTGAGAAATCCCCTTACACTTCTGAGATTTCCGCTTTTTTGCTTCACTCAAGTTTTCAATGACTCTTTTCAAGATGTTTTTCACACTCCTATTTGAACAGGGTTCTTGAAGTCTTTTGAGCGCATGATCAGCTCTGTATAACCCGGAATGAAAACTCAATTGCAAACTCCCGTTTTCACTCGATTTTGGATATACTGGGCTTGAAAACGAGCCTCTAATGAATTTGCTAATTTCTCTAATCTCTTACCAACGGATAGCCGAAAAGTAGACAACATCTAGGGCCAGATGTACGACCAAGTAAATTGCGCTTCGCAAATTGCAACTCTTTTGCGAGTCGCACTTTGCAATGTACAGAAGTGTTTTTCTCACTGTTAGTGATTCCCAATGGGGTCGCAAATAGAGAGGCTCATGAATATTAATGAGCCTCTCATAATTTGTGTCCCCATTGGGAATGGCTGGCCCTCCCAGGTTTGGTGGCCTGCTGGGCTCAGCAAACCACCATGTCTGGGACTGCTTTTAAAGAAAGCAGTTTTTTTAAATGCAGCACGTTTTCTGAAGGAAAACAGGATGCATTTAAAAAAAAGAATGAATAGTTTTCGTTTCATTTTTTAGGGCAGGCTGTGGTCTCTGTGGCCGTGGTCCAAAGGGAAAGGGGTCCCCTGTGGACCCTTTCCCTTTTAGACCCCATAATTTGCGAGTGTTTTGCACTTGCAATTGCGGACACAAAACATTCTTATGGGGTTGCACTCGCTATTAGGAAGGGAACCCCCTTCCTAATAGCGACTTGCGAAACCATACTTTGCGAGTTGCAGAAAATTGGGACTCGCAAAATAGGGTATGTACATAGCCCATGCCATTTTTGCAAGCGCAAAAGGGTTCGCAAACCCGTTTGTGCATGCAAATATGGTTGCACATCTGGCCCCTAGCCTCTACATTTTAATAAAGATGTGTTCTCAACATCTTCTTAAATTTGTTGAAACTATTGTATATTCCAAAGTGAGTGTTGATTTGCTAATATCTTCTAATTGAAAGAATACCATTACTCCTTTCAAACAACAAGCCGCCCTTCTACAGTGTTTGTCATAAAGGTTTATTTCTCTTTTCAAATTAGGATGTTAAATCTACATGAAACCTTTTGTCAACCAGTAACCAGAGGCTGTTACATGATGAGTACATACATGTGAACATGGCTTTTGCATATCCGCAGTTCTCTGGGCAATATAAATCAGAGTTTCATTTACAATACCTTTCATTGTTTAGTCCTCAGGCAATTATCAAATGATTTAAGCTCACATGTATTTTACACACAAAAGAATCTAAATTACATAATACGACATCTCTACACTAATTAGTTCTTCCATAACAATACCTGATGTACTCGGAATGAAAATGATTCAGCTTTACTGTACATACTATATAATTGAAATCTGTTATGTGAAACATCAGGACTAACACGATGTTCTTGTATTCTGTCTTCTCCTGCAATGCACCGTTTGAGATTAGGGTGGTTCTCGCATTGGAACGGTAGCGCCACTACATTAGAAGGCATAGTAATAGGAGACAAAGACCAGGTAAGTACATCACTAATAAAGTCTCTAACGATTTATCAAAGCATTTATTCGAATAAAGGAGACATCGTTATCGCTTTGTTAAAATTGCTCACAATTGTATTAATATTTTTATTCACTTCTTTAACATGTGGAGTCATGATAATGCCTTAATGTTGAGTTGATGATATCAAAAACCGTGCTAAGAAGCAGTGAGATTAAAGTACCGTTCTACTTTTTCATAATCATGAACATTATGGGCATAATGTTTAGATTCTGAGGTAAAGGATTGAGGCGATGTTCCTTATTTGTACTGTTAATGCTCTATTACTTACCTGTAATCTTCATTACTCATTCAAATTTGCTGTGTCGTTTGGGATATGTGAGAGGCTTAGCAAAAGTGTAAAGACTGAGAACTGTCTTAACAACCACAAACCATGTACCGCCCTGCAAGGTGGCCAGTGGAAACATTGTATGCCTTCAGTTAGACCAGTCTCTTTAGTAAAGTAGTTTGCACTGCAGCACTTTTAGTTTTGCTTTTCATAGGTGAGGTCCTACATTTCCAAGAATGCATAGCGCTGTTGACTAGAAAGGCAGGAATGTGAACTGATCACATTATTTCACCTTTGAATTGCACACAATCCCTTATGTATTATTATTATCCAATTATTTATGCATTTATAAGAGAAAAGTTGGGATGATTATACCCCAGATGGATGTGGAGCTCACAAATTACGGTAATATTAAGTAATTCAATAGTATTTCGCTATTGGGTGCCTAGGGAGGGGGCAATCATCCAACACCTCCAAATTTGGATCAGCCGATCCCAAAGCGTTATGCAGCACCATAGCACACCAATGTACAGATTATCACAAGTTAAGAACTTCGAATTCAAGATGAGCCCAATATTACACAGGATGCTTTATTATTAATGTCTTGTTCAGAATCCAGCCAACACGTGTTTCGTCATTCGGGACAAGAAACCTGTGACTTCTTCAGGGCTGGTAAGAAAATAATACAAAAAGCATAGTGTAAGCCCACATGTTGTCGGGCATTGGCGTTACAGTTGATATTCACACAACTTTACATGATTTTACAAAGCATGTCATAAATAAAATCAATCCCCGCCACTTATTAGGTGTGGCTAACAAGGGATAGTGAGGGAGCACTAGATCCCGGAGGATCCTGAATCCAATATAGTGGGTAACCCAAAGGCTAATCAATAATGGACCCACAAAATCTGAATTGGGTAGTGAGAATAAGGGATAGTGTGGGGGTTGGGAAGGAATGTGCAAATTGCTAAGATGACTCAATTGGTGAAGCAAGAACCCAAGTGTGTATATCACCGTGGTAAATAGACTGGGCTCAAACCCAGGCCAACCTTTCAGTTTTCAACTTAAACTAGAATGCCTAAAATAATATATTTTCAAAAGATGTCAGTTAGCCACAAGTCATAGCCCTATTTATTTCTGTAAATCAACACCAAGAGGTAAAACCACATACCTTCTGGCTGGGTATACTTCCGTCCCAGCCTTAATCCGGCTGGGCAAAATGTTAATACTCCGTATGCAGGTCTTTTGAAAGGAACAATTATCTGCAAAATATGGTGGTTTTCTAGTTAGATAAGGGGTCATAGACAACCCTTACTATTCACAGCATGTTTATATGTAAAATGATGGTAGTGCTAAGCTCGGTTAAATCCAAATTGGGTAACATGCATACCGCCTGCTCGTGCTCCCCGTGACTTTATATTGTTATTTGCTCGGAGTTGTGACTGAACTATCAGTGAAAGCCTTCCCTAATGACCGTGTTAGACAATCTAAAACTGACATACCCTAATAGTACGATCTAATACTTGTGCTTAAAAGTAGACTTGATTCATGTCCGCTTAGTATATGCTGAAAGGTTAAAAACTGGGAGGGCAATAAGTATCCTCGTAAGAAGTATAACCATAGTGAATCGTAAAGAACGTGAGCAAAGCTGGCCCAAATCTTAAAATATACCTGAATATTGCATCAAGCACCGTGTAAACGCTCCCTGGCAACTCCGTATGGCCGCAACCGCTGATCGCAAAATTTCAAAAATAGTAAGGAATGACACTCTGAAGGATAAACCACACAAACGCCAAACCCCGACACAGGTTAGAATGATTACAAACTATAATGATGCATCAGTAATACTCAGGAATAGTATGAAAAAACATTGGAGGATACTGAGTAATGATAAATCACTGGGAAATCTATATTGGAATGTTCACCCAAAGGAATTGTATATGTCTACAAGCTTATTATGAATTTACAAGAATTTCCCAATTGCTAATTCTGTATAAATGAATACTCTTTTAATGTAATATACAATAATGAATGTTTGTTTTTATGCTTGCTTTTATGATTTTAATGTTCAAAATCGAATAAAGCTCGTTTTGATTTGATTTGATTTGACTTAATGCATTGTCTAATACACATGTTGAAATGCATAAATGAAACTCAGTACGAATCCAAAATGATTATTTCCTTATGCTTAATATCGAAATCTAGATTCTGTATGTATCTTTGTGATTAGGATTGAAATGTATATAGAAAAGCCTCTACTCCAGTACAATCATTTACCATAGCCAGGGTTAGTACATTATAGCAATGTTCTGTATAACCACTCAGGCATTCTTTTTTGTATGCATTATTCTATCCATTCCATTGATAACTTTATTTCGACCGCTGATGGCCATAAAAGTGCAGCTTAAAACGAACATCAAAGCATAAAAATCCATATACAAATGGTACATACAATTTGGTAAAAGTAGATTTCATATATATACACACATATTTGCAACCAAACTTCCAATATTTAAAAATATCATTAAACCGAATATATGTTATTAATGCAATACAAATTAATTACAGAGAATTGATCTATTTCAACACATAATCTGATTTCTATGATTAATCCACATACAGTGTAAAAAACAGGAGACAGCAAAAACGATTGGGGGATTTGTGTCATATTTTAGGACTCTAAGGGCCTGGTCACACTTGCGGAAACCCAAGTTGTTACAAATGGGTTTTACCCAGCGACGTTGTACCGGCCCATAAGCCGGGCAGACAAAAAACACATGGCTTTCATTTTCCAGGTGGTAATCGCACGCCAGACATGCAGAGCATTTATTCCCCTCCCAATGGCTAGTTAGTGCTGTTAGTGATAATGTGCCCAGTCTAAATTGTATATACAGCTTTCTTGCTTGGGCGGGGTGTATGATATCCAGAAATTCCCCCTTCTTATATTCCGCTTTAATGTCGAGGAATTGAGTTGTTAGTCTACCTACTGAGCTACTATTTTGAAAAATCATCAGGTTAGATGCCCTGTATCTTTTTATCAGGTTCACCCTGGCAATTGCAGGGCAGGCCGATTTAGGTGAATCCCAAAGCTCAGGGAGACCCACCCCAGCACACAAGTCCTTTATGTGGGATAGCAATGGAACTTTCTTAGATTTAAGAGAGGGCCAGACTTCCTTGAACTCTGTATGGAAGGACACTAGTTCTGGGACAGACCAGAGTCTTCACCAGTAAGTGAGAGGCCTAAGGGCCACCTCCTCTTCCACAGGAAGTAGCCCTAGGTCTAATCTTAATTGGACCAGGGGGCTGCTGGCTGCCAGGTCAAGCAAATCTATACTACTATTATAAAGAGAGAACAGAAACCTTTAGGCAAGGTAAACTCGGGAACCACAGTGCCAATCCACACACCCAATACATTGTTGTAATCCTCAGGGTGTGTAGATGGACGTAGGCTGCATAAAATAAAAAATAAACGTAAATTTAAAAATTAAAGTTTAAAAATAAAGTAGTCCCCTAAAACAAGCGCCGGCCGCGACGTAGCGCTGACCGCGACCTACACCTGCGTGATGACGACAGGCGGGGAGGAGCGATGACGAGCGGTGATGTGCGGCGAGGAGTGACGTACGGCGAGGAGTGGCGCGGCGGCTCAGGTAAGGCGAGGCAGGAGGCGGTCCGGGCAATGTCGGGGCGGGCGGGGGCCTGGGAGTGGGGGCTAAGTCCGGAGCACGGCTGAGGTAAGGCAGAGGCGGGAGGCAGGTGGGCGGGCAGCGGTATAGGCAATGTTGGGGAGGGTGAGGGGCCCAGCAGGGACTAAACAAATGCTCAAAATGCAGCCCCCAGCCCCCTTCTGCTCCCGGGCAACGCCGGGGCGGGCTGCTAGTTTCTCATAAAAGTATGTTCTACCCTTGCCAGGCTCTTAGGCTTGTAGTGCCCCCACCGTTTCGCCCCGTATATAGCAGCTGATCTGGCCTGGCCCTTAAATATTGCCGGCTTCCAGGCCAGTGTGCAATGCATTTTTAGAATCCCACCCGCAGTCTTGGTTAATTTCAGGGTCGACTTTGCTATCTGTGCATTTCACCCGAGACGCTCCTCTAGAGTAATGCCAAGATAATCAAAGGTTTTTACTCTTTCAAGGGGTATACCCTCCAGGACCGGATTTGGCCGTGTCTGCCACGGGGGATTGAGGATCATGTACTTGGTTTTAGCCAAGTTGATCTCAAGACCACTTAATTCACAGAAACTGCGAAACCATCCAGGATGCGTTGAATACCGGTGGCAGTTCGAGACAGTAGTAGAGTGTCATCCGCAAACATTAATGCAGGCACTCTACCAGTTGTCAACCTCGGTGCATCCGTATCCTTAAGGTCTAGGAGGTGTTTAATAAGCTTGTTAATATAAAGGCAGAAGAGGGTGGGGGCCATCACACACCCCTGGCGTACACCCCTCTGCACCTCAAAAGCTGCGGACAGTTCACCCGCCGTTCCGCATCTAACCTGGGCGAAATTTCTGTGGTGGAGTCTCTTCAACACTTCCAGTAGATATGATGGGAGTCCTAAATCATGCAAAACTTTCCACAGTTTATCTCTAGGGACCAGATCGAACGCTGACCACAGGTCCACAAAAATGAGGTAGAGGCTGCCACCCTCTACACTCACTGTTTTCCAGTATAAGACCTAGAGTCTGAAGATCTGGTCTATTGTGGAAATGCTAAAGTCTAGCATTTAAGATCCTTGGGCCCCTTTCTCTTTAGCAGGCGATACTTGATGACAAATTCATTTGAGCTGTACTTTACTTCAGGTTGGCTTAATTCAGTTCAGCAGGTTGCATCAGGAATATAACAGCAATCCATGAAGAGCATGTGTGTTCATTGGCAATGATAGTGCCTTATATATACACTAAGAGACATGTAGGGGCATATTTACGAACCCCTTCTGCCGCCAGAAAAGTCACTTGTTGTGTTGCGCTGGTGGCACAAATTAGAAAATCATATCCATGGGGCCACGCAAAGCCACTATGTGGACTTTGAATGGCCTCATAGGTATAGAGTAAGGCAAGGCAGTACAAATCACTACATTGCCTTACTCCGCACTTGGGAGGCATTCCATGGGCATTCCCATGGGTTTTCACATGCAATGACCATGGATTTTGATAGTTTACCAGATTTATAAGAGCATGTAAACTGGGAAAAGCGTCAAAACCTTGCACCTCCTGAGGTGAGGCGTAACAAGGGGAAATATCTTCATATATCGTTGGTTTTTTCCTCTTTCTTTGTGCATTCTGCAGCACACATTGATAAAGGAAAATGCCTCTTAGGATTGTTTTGGAAAACAATCCTGACCCAATGCACTCAATAGGCGATCGAGCGCAGAGGTGCTGGCGGAGCACTCTGTCAGAAGATTCGGGACCAGAGGTGCTGTCAGAAGATTTGATAACCCAATTGGGGTTCTGGTAAGGAGTTCGATAACCCAATTGGTGTTTCCTGAGGGAGAAGATTCGCTAACCTAATAGGGGTTGGACTGTTAGCTGCAGAGAGGGGTGTGACACTGGTGTTACACTTTAGCTGTGGGTGCCGGCCCTGACCTGCGGTGGTCCTGTCCTGATCCAATTTGGTCAGTACTTATCCTGATTCTGGTCTGCACCTGTTCTATACTGTTGGCACCTGCACTATTGGGGGTCCTGTCCTTTATCCCAGCCCGTGGCCAGGGTTGGCCTTCACACCAATCTAGGTAAATATAAAGCTGCATGGGTATGTCATTGTGCTGTTTCCCTTTTCTTACCCTTTCTATGTTTCAATGCTTAAAGAACACTTCATGATAATTTCAAATAATCTTGCTTTGGTTTTATTCTTTCTAATTGATCAAGGTCTGACTAGGCCTGGGCGCTAAATTTCGTTCCATTTGGGGAATTTGGGGAATTTCGCGTTCCGCGGAGAACGCGAAATTGCCCAAAATTCTGCATTCCGCGACTTCACAAAATGTTTTGCTTCTTCGCATTCTCAAATACGTGTTCGCAAGACATTTCCACCCGAGCATGCAAACAGCGCTTGCAAACAGTAAAAAAGCATCGCGAACATGCAATTTCGCGTGTTCGTGGAATTTCTGCGTGTTCGCGGAGATTTTTTACCGTTTTGCGGAGATTTGTGTAACACGAATGCGCAAATTCCTCCCCCCTTAGTTCTGACTGATTTAGTATGGACTCTGACATTTAATATTTACATAGATAAAGTGTTTAAATCTTTCCTGAGTCTGTGGTTATTTTTATGAGTGCAACAGTTTTATTTACTGCCTATTTTCTTGCTAACTCCCTTGATCCCTTAGGACTCTAGGTACCGGTGACTAGGTATAGGTCCTAAAAAGGTGAATTAAATCACTGGTTTAGCGTAGGTTTACCGGTTTCAAATTGTGTATGTTTTTATGGGCCCAGGTGATTATGGTAAAATCTTGGGCATGTGAACCTGCGCTCTATCAGTATTTCTTTTGGTAACAGAGCTATGGTTAGTGTTTAGTTATGATAGGTCGGTAATTGTGTTAGGATTTCCGACTAGTATTTGATTTATGTATTAACCAAAATTTTTCGTACCTGTTATATGTTTGTTTTAGAATCCCCGGGGGCAGAATAGCAGGTGGTAAATGGAAGCCACTCTGCAGGTCACTTGCCTAAGGAAGTAAGTGCATGTTTAGGTAAAACTGGAAGCACTGATTAGGGAATTTCTGTATAAATGTGTGAAAATATGATAGCAAAAGAGTTCGCTGGTGAAACTTTAGCCTTATATCACCTAGAAAGGGTAAGCCCGAGGGAATAACAGGTTCTCTTATGCTTGTATGAAGAGTAGGCAGAAGGGATCTACTCGCAGTGTATGAAGAGTAAGCGGAAGGGATTTACTCGCAGTAAAATAAATCATCTTTCCTTTGAATTTAGTCGCTTAGGCACAGTGGCGAATGTTTTTATGTTGGTAAATAATAAGTATTGCATTTAAAGTGAAAAGAATTAAGTTCTCATATTACCTTGCAAAAGAGGGTGTCAGTTGCGAAGCTGCGCTGACGTCACTCAGAGCCGCACTGTTATTGGTATAGACAGCGGGTATGTAGCTGAGGTAATTGTAAAGGAGGGGTGAGTTCAGGAGCATGGGAACTTGTCTTACGAGAAAAGCCGCGCAATCATTGGTGAAAAGAAATTTGAATTCAAATCACTGATTGGTTCTCGAAAATAAGAAACGCGTTGGTATTGGTGAAGCATTTAGTAAACAATTGAGTGAAGCTGTATATTGAATCTATTGGCACCAATTATGTGGCACTTAGATCCAACAGTTATAGGAAATAGACCCGATAGGAGGTACTTATGTTTTGCGCACGAGCAGTACATAAGGGGAAGACCTTATATCATGTACGGAGAAGAGAGAAAAATGTCGCTATTTAAAAGAATGTAAAATGTCTTTAACCCTTTCGATGCTGATGACGAGCTCAGCTCGTCATCACCCACGGGTGTCGTGTGCTGATGACGAGCTGAGCTCGTCATGGTGCCACTAAAATGGCATTTTCCCGCACAGGGGGGGGGGAAACGCCCAGCAGCCATGTGGTTAAAAAGCACAAAAGAATTAAAACTAGAGAAGCAATTATTATTCCTTCACCAAATATGCCCGCATCATTCATGATGGTCGAAAGGGTCTACAACACCAGTGTGTGGTTAGAGAATTGGACAGAGTACTACACAAGATGATGGTGTTTTGGCATTTCCGGAACATGGTGCCTTTAATGGTAGAGTTTTGTATAATTTGAGATCACACATGAATGAATTAGATCCCAGAACGAGATTAACTCAGTAAGAAGCATTGGAGGAATGGGAGACTGAGGCTTTCGAGCGAGATAGACCCGGAAGCGACAGAAATTGGATTACATTGTATCCCGGATTTCCAAAAGAGACAAGAGATAAAAAATGGAGACTGTCTATGTTAGTAGAAGGATTATATCCTGTACAGACTTTAAAGGAAGCGTCAGGAAGCAAATGCACAGAGAAAACGAAAAATGTAATGATTACTGGTGAATCAGATGATGACTATTCAGAGGTTTTGTTAATGAAAAGTCTGCCACCTTACCATGAAGAAGCAAATAGAGTTAACCGTAGCGCCCCGTTCTTAAAACCACCTTTGGTTGTGCAAGTAGTGCATGAAACTTCGTTAGAAAAAGAGCTACAGGAAAGGGAACGAGAAGCCATAAATACAGAAGGGAATTAATTCAGAAAATTTCACAGTTAAATATGAGTCCTGAAGCCTTGACCATTGTGGTAACCATAAGTCCTGTTGTTCCATTATATGGAGAAAAACAGCTCTGACCCAAACCTCCTCTTTTGCAGGTTGCACTACACCTGTAGTGCAACCTGCAAAATAACCCTTGATATTTGCTGATCAAGCAAGTGAATGTGAGTCAGTGATTTCCCTGATGGATTTACCTATAAGGGGACTGGTGGATGATTCCATCAGGAAAAACACTCCTGGACTTTCTAGGGAGGTACGGATGGAAACATCCTCAGGTACAAGAAGTGCTACTGTAGTAACCCCAGAAGAAATAAAGATATGGTCCGAGAAATAGAAAAACCAAAATCATAGCCAAAAGTATTGGATATTTTTAAACTAAGAGTTGAATTAGAAGAAATGATGGTTGGAAATGTAGGTTTAGATAGGTTAAACACTCTCAATGAAGACGAATTGTTGTTTGTATGTCGAAGCATCACTCGCAATACTAAAATATTTCATGAAAAGTTAATGAGTTTGGCTTCTGAAATGGGAATTGATATTGGAAAATCTAAAGTCTAACAGAAATCTTACCGAGCTGAATTTTCTGACAAAGATTTAGAAAACATGCATGTGTCAGGATTTAAAGTGAAGATCAAGGAGTTACTGTCATTGTTGCAGAAGTGGGGTGATTTAGACAAATGGAAAGCTAGATGGGCAAAGAAAAAGGAGGAGGCCCAAGCAAACAATAATGCAAATTAATAATTATTAAAAGAACCAGAAAAAGTGGAAAGGTTTTGCCCGATGAGAGAAGTGCCCGGAGGAGATTATGTGCATGTCCCATGGTCCTAACAAGATATTTTGTAATTTACGAACGATTTCCCAAAACTCAGAGAGAAACCTGTAGAGTGGTACAGACAGGTTGAAAGATTTGTAAACGTCTCAAAAGTGCTGCTAAAAGATTTAGGTGGGTTATTTGACGTTGTGGTTCCTGTTGATCTATGGACAGAATGTAAGATAGCGGTTGATTGGCCTAATGATGAGTACCATAGAGACCCGAAGACAAGAGCCCCATCAGATGAAGTCATGAAAAAATATAATCAAGTAATACTGTACTTGAAAGAAAAGGTACCCCCAAATGAAACTGACTGGACGAGAATAGACAGAACTACCCAGAATAAGGATGAATCAGTACATGCATATTATGAATGCCTTTTACAGGTATTCAAGCAGTACAGTGGTTTGGAAAGCATTGACACTAAAGACATGACCCATTTTATTTATCGATTTGTGTCAGGATTAAAATCAGAAATTTTGTAAATGATTAAAGATCATAAAATCTGTTGGCAGGCCAAGCCGATAGATGAGATACTTAAGTATGCAAAATGTTGTGGGGATGAAATTGACAATAAACTAAGGAATTTAGAAGAAAAGGTAATGTGGGCACAAGTAAAATTAGCAGAGCAACAGGAACTTCAGCTAAACCAATTGAAAAATAATCAGAGTCAAGGAGATGGAAATGGGGGTAAACCAAGAGGTAGAATGAACAGAGAAGAGGCCAAGAAGAAATTTCCTTGTCATGGGTGCGGAAAAATGGGGCATTGGTAGGAACGAGTGTAAAGCTGTATTGAGTAACCCTGTACAAAACGATAATTTGAATCCACAGATGCAGTATGGGGTGTCATGGAAGCCGCCACAACAAGTAATACAGAACCAGTTACCGCTTGCGCCTATGCCAGATTCTGGGAGCTGAGCAAATTGCAAGGTGAATACCACAATTTGGGAGGGAAGTGGAAGGAGAAACACAGTGACACATTTTTTTTTAGGAAGATAGTTACTGACGGTGCCTGAGAGGTGAGGACAAGGAGTGCGTACTTGGTGCATCCTTGCTGGTAGATCAGTCAGTTCCATACATTGAGGGAAAAGTTGAGGGAAATGATATTACATTTTTGTTGGATACTGGCGCTACGCATTCTACTGTGAGAACAGCAGACGTTCCAACCTACCCCTCTCGGGAGAAGCGATCTAAATAGTGGGCGTTTCTAATAAACAAATTAGTACCCCCTTTACAGAACCCATTGAAATCAAAATAGGTAATTTCAAAGAAATGCACAAGTTTGTAGTGTGCGATTTCAGTCCAGTAAACCTTTTAGGTAGGGACTTGATGTGCAAAATGAATTGCACAATCTTTTGCACCCCAGGTGGTGTTGACATTCAAACCCCAGATGAAGATGGAGTTTATAAATTAATGTTGGCCGAATAAGAAACAGAAATTAAAAAGATACTAGAGGAAGACCAACAAAAATTGCAGCATATGGTGAATCCTGAAGAGTGGGATTTCACTGGGAAAGATGTAGGATTAATGGCAAATGTTGACCCAGTAAAAGTGACAGTAAAGAAGGTGCAGTTTACCCGAATATTCGACAATATAAAATGAGCCCAGAAATAAAAGCAGGTGATGCAGCAGAAATAAAGCGTCTGGTTGAACAAGGCATTTTGCAAGAAATAATGAGCAGTCCATGTAATTCACCGATAATTGACATAAAGAAACCGAGCGGGAAATATAGGGCCATACAAGACCTTCGCAAAATTAATAAAATTGTCATCCCATGTTGTCCAGTTGTGCCAAATCCTGCAGAGATTCTGTATCAGATACCATGGGGAGCCAGAAGGGTCATGGTAATAGATCTGTGCCATGCCTTTTTCTCCATACCATTACATCCAGATAGCAAATATATTTTGTCGTTCAAATTCGACAACCATGTCTACGTTTGGAACTGTGGGGCATATTACCAAGCAATACGATAATTATCGCTATTGCTTGGTTAGCGTGAAAAAATTATCGCTGAGCTGTGGCGATTTTTATCGCAGATAAACCTTGGTATTACCAAGGTTTATCGCAAATGCAATAAAAATCGTCCGCAATGCATGAATATCGCTGAAAAGTCAGCGATATTCAGGCATTACCGAGCTAATGCTCTTAGCCATGTTATCCACCTCCCATTGGATAACATGGCTAAGAACTGCTCAGGGCAGGTGTTAGCTTTTCGAGATATTCGCGCTTAGCGCGAATATCTCCAAAAGTTGGTAATAGGAGATAGCGATGTTAGCGACTGTTTCCAGTCGCTAACATCTTGGCACGCCCACTTTGCATGTCATTAGTGATAAATATCACTGACATGCAAAGTGGGGCCCAAGATGGTCGCTATCTCCTACTAGCTGTCGCTAACTGGTGTTAGCGACAGCTAGGTAATAGGGAGATGATTTTATCTCCGCTTTCTTGGCTTTTAAAGCCAAAAAAGTGGAGATAAACCCCC
This sequence comes from Lissotriton vulgaris, assembly GCF_964263255.1. Classification (NCBI taxonomy): domain Eukaryota; kingdom Metazoa; phylum Chordata; class Amphibia; order Caudata; family Salamandridae; genus Lissotriton; species Lissotriton vulgaris. Next base: position 1,651,445,565 of record NC_141689.1, read on the forward strand.
TTGATAATATGCCCCTGTGTCCCTCTGGGGTACACAGAAAGTCCATTTATTTTCAATCAGGTATTCAAAAAATGTATTGAATCTCTGGTCTTGCCTGGACAGTCTGTCCTGGTGCAATATATAGACAACCTGTTGGTGGCGTCTAAGACTCGAAATTACTGTGTTGTTGATACCATTGCATTGCTGAATTATTTGGCAGAAGGAGGGCATAAAGTGTCACCTGAGAAGTTGCAATTCTGCAGCACATTGGTAAAGTATCTGGGGCACCAGATAGAAAGAAGTGTCAGAGGAGTTACGTCTGAAAGAGTCAAAATAATCAGAAACATGAATCTACCTCAGACACAGAAATAAATCAGAAGGTTTCTTGGAGTTGTAAGTTACTGCAGGGAGTGGATTGTGGGATTTGCTGTCCTAGCTAAACCTCTGATACAGATGACAACGTAAAGAGCAACAGACTCAGTAGAGTGGGATGACAAAAGCATGACTGCTTTCTTGAAGCTGCAAGATTGTCTCTGCTCTGCTCCAGCCTTAGGGATGCCTGATTATTCAAAAGAATTTGCATTATTCTGTGATGCATGCGACAATTGTGCATTGTCTGTTCTGACTCAAACTCATGGTTTAATGAGACGTTCTGTGGCACATTTTTCATCCACACTAGATCCAGTGGCCTCTGCAATGCCGGGATGTCTGAAAGCAGTAGCTGCAACCTGCATGAGTCTTGAGCAAAGTGAATCCATCATTATGGGACACCCTGTAACCGTGTATGTTCCAAATTCAGTGGTGATTCTGTTAACCAGAACACATACTCAGTATTTGACTCCTAGTCGGCTGACTAAGTATGAGCAAATTCTTCTAGGTGCAGGGAATGTGACCATTGCCAGATGCAATGTTTGAAATCCAGCCACACTGTTACCTGAATCACACTTTGCAGAAGTGAAAGGGGAAGTCGAGCATTATTGCATCAACCTCACAGAATACAGTACAAAGCCCTGGCTAGACTTGAGAAGAGCCATTGTTGACATTTGAATATGAGCTGTTTGTAGGTGGCTCATGCATGAGACATGAGGAAGGAGGATTAAGTGCTGCTTATGCTGTGTGTACTTTGTGGGGTCCAGTCGAAGCGTCCTATTTACCTGGAGTCAAGTCTGACCAAGTCGCTGAATTAGTTGCATTGACAAGAGCCTGCAAATTTGGAAAACATTTGTGAAAGTAACCATATACACTGACAGTCAGTATGGTTAAGGGGTTGTGCATGACTTTGGCCAACTATGGATGCAAAGGAAGTTTCTGACTACTTCGGGTACTCCTATAAAAATGGGCATTATGTAAAAGACTTATTGGAATCAATTCAATTACCAAAAGAAGTGGCTGTGGTCAAGTGTGCTGCTCACTAATCTAGAAGAGAGAGAGTGACAGCAGGTAACCGATATGCTGACCAACTAGCCCAGCATTGTGCCAAACATAAGATGGCAATAAATAAGAAAATCGATGCACATGGAAACAGCTGCCAACGTATGTTGCTTGAAAGAGTGAAAAAATGGGAAGAAGTGAGAGATTTGCAAAATTAGGCAGAAATGAAGGAAAAGGAAGAGTGCGAGAAAATAGGATGTCAGAGAAGGTCTGAGGATGGTGTTATTGTTTACCTTAATGGGAGACCTGTATTACCAGAGTGTATGCTTGCTCCTATGGCTAGGATGTATCATGGCAGGTCACACATAGGTAGAGACGCGATGATTAGACAGTTCAGACAGAGTTGGTTCAATGCGAGATTCAGGAATGTAGCAGGGAGTCTTTGCCAGAGGTGTATAGCATGCCAAAGAATGAATCCTGGTAAGAGAACTGTAATGTTGCCAGGAAAGATTGGAAAGGCTGAAGGTCCCTTCATACAACTCCAGATTGATTTCATCCAATTACCCCCTTGCCGAGGACTGAAGTACGTCCTAGTCATTTTCAGACTGTTTTTAAAATGGGTGGAAGCCTACTCTACTCGCAGACATGATAGCATCACTGTAGCTAAGTTACTAGTGAGGGAATTCATACCACGTTTCAGTTTTCCAGTAACAATAGAATCAGACAGAGGGTCTCATTTTAATAATGAAATAATTTGTCTGATCTGTGAAGCATTCCAAATTGAGCAAAGGCTGCACTGTGCATACCGCCCAGAGGCTTCTGGAGTGGTAGAACAACTGAATGGAACAATTAAGTCACGATTGGGAAAGATGTATGAATCTACCCGATTGGAGAGGCCTGATGCTTTATCTCTTGTTCTGATGGGACTCAGAAGCATTCCAGACAGACACACAGTCTTGAGTCCCCATGAAATACTAATGGGAAGAGCAATGAGGCAGGCATGGGTACCAGGACACAAGCTGATAAATACATCTGATGATTTAGTGCTCAAGTATTGCAAAGAACTGGCTGACCAGGTGCATTCCATCTCTCACAAGGTTGAGGAAGACGCTGTAGCCAGACAATCAACTCCAGCACATGACATGAATCCAGGTGACTGGGTAGTGATAAAAGAACATACTCGAGAATCTTGCCAAACACCAAGGTGGGGAGAGCCACATCAAGTGATATTGGTTACTACCACAGCTGTTAAGTGCAGGGGAATTCCAAACTGGATCCACACGAGTAACACCAAAAGGGTGACTGAACCTGATGACGTAGGAGCTGAAGGTTGTGCAGCTGAGGGGTCTCAAGAAGTTGATCTCGAAGTAGTTGATGAGTAACAACCGAGCACCAGTCAGGATGAATGGATTGCAGTAGTCGAAATACCTGCAGATTTTGTGAGAACCAGAAGTCAAACCTATCTAGATAGACAGAGTGATAGTGAGGATGAGTCAGGAATAGAAGAATGTACTCAGATTACAGAAATCCAAGTCAAAAGTAATTCTGAGAAGAACCAGATAAGGAAAGATCGGTGTACAGATTCTGAGGTGGGAAAGTTAGGTATTAGGGCGAAAGCTCAGGCAGCAGACAATCAAGAAATCCAAAGATCTGAGCAGGACCAGATAGGGGTAGAAAAACATGTTCAGGAAGAAGAAGGCGAACAAAGTCAAAGTCAAAGTCAAGTACAGCCAACTCCTGAACAAGGCCAGATTAGTATCCAGGCAGAAGAAACAAAAATAAGACCTGAATTAAGTCAGATAGAGAGGAATTCAGAAGTTGACAGAGAACAAGTAGTGCCACAACAGAACGAAAATAAAAGAGCATCTGAAGAAAGTCAAAGCACAGTGCCAGCTAAAAGACTCAGATAAGGAGAGAAATGGCCTGGTTTTGTCAAAAGACTGAAATTTCACCCTAAAACAATAAATGAAGAACCAGAGCAAGTAAATGAAATATCAAGCCAAGCTGGACCGTCCACAGAGAAGGAGGAGTCCACGTTTGAAAAGACTAAATAACAAGTTCAGAGGACCTGAGTGGACGTACGTCATACTTGAAGATTTTGAAAATCTAGAACTGAGTGATGGCGAACTGATTGTTGATCAGACTGACGAAGAAGTGAGACCAACTTGAGAAAAGAATCACAGGTTAAAAGTCTGTGAAAAGTTACAAAGAGGGGATAAATTCTCCTTAGTCAGAAATGGCTCATTATAATGTTAACGGAAGACCGAAAAGAAATTGTCTGAAAGACATATTGTAGAATATGCACAAGCAGTATGGTAATAGTAGTTATGGTATGGTTTCGATTGACATTAGCTATACCTTACCGAATGAGCAAAGAAATGAAGAATAACACTAATATACCTGAGCAAGTAGGTTTACCTAAGACAATAGATACACATACACATGAGAAAGCAGTTAGTCTTATGCAACCTGAAGTTGATTTAGAAGCACCAGATGAGGGAGATTTACAATATAGAAGATCTAGAAATAGAACTCATTTAAATGTATTTGCTAATCTGTTAGTACATTATGTAGAAGCTATGGAAATTAGTGATTGTTTCGTGTGCATGAAGTTGCCCACATCAGTAGCTGAAGGGGTCACTTATCATCACTTACCACTGACCTATGGTATTTCATGTAGCATTTTAGCTAGTCTATTTTATAGAACTGGAAAATTACAATATTATTATTCTAATTTTGATGTAGTCTTTTCTGAAGTTCCTTTATGTAGAAATTTAAATCGCATTTCTAGTACTTGAGACTCTACACACTTTATGGGAGATTACTTTCTACCAGTAGGATCAATAGATGTAGCCAAAGCTCACAAACACAATCAAAAATGCATATTACAAGAAAAAGAAAATATGTTTTTAGATTTAGTCAAGAAAAGGGGATAGGATTTCTATGGAAAAGCCACTGATCATAAACAAAAGATTCCTAAATGGGCGGAAAATTAAGAGTTTACCTCTAATGGCAAGACTCAAGCTGCTATGTTGATGGATTTCGAAAAGTAAGGGAAACTCTGTCTCCATAGGGAGAAAAGAGAATATTATAACAATACTGGTTCCGTTGGGTTTCAAAGTTGGTACTGAACCAGTATTCCCTGGAATGTATTACATTTGTGGGAACAAGGCCTAATCATTGGTACAGAAGTTGCTATTTTGGAATAGTATTCCCAAAAGTGTACTACATAGAGAAAATAACTGGAATCAATGAAGAAACTAATGGACTAACTCGTAGTAAAAGGGCATCATTTGCTGAAATAGTAGGTGACATATTTAGTGCAATTATAACTTCTGTGGGAGTGGTGCTGAATACTCAAAGAATCTACAAATTGTCAAGAGTGGTAGATCGCTTATCGACTGACACTACTAGTGGATTTTTGATGATCAATACCGAATTGGTTGCGGTAAGATCAATGGTTTTACAAAATCGACTTGTTCTGGACATATTATTGGCAAAAGAGGGCGGAGTCTGTAGAATGCTGAAGATGCAACATGTTGCACCTACATTCCAGACGAAAGCAAAGAAATTAAAAGGTACGCAAGAAATATTACTAATTTGAGAGAAAATTTGGAACCACTGGAGGTTGACAGTGCATGGTAGAGACTAATTAGTGGTCTCTCCTCAATAGGTAGCTGGTTCACTAATGTAGGAAAGAGTTTTGTAGGTAAAATACTGATTCCGATGGTGGGAGTAGCACTAATGAATTTAGGGATAATCATTTGTTGCGAATGTCGCAAACATAAAAAGACATATAAGGTAAATCAGAGAGGAAAGAAAAAAAACTTCCGTGAAATTGAGCTTGAAGAATTAAATGAGGATTTGTACAAGAAAATGAAAAACTTCCACATGAATAATGGGGAAAAGCCTAAAAGAGTGTTTGAAGAAATAGAAATGAGTAAATGTTGAAAAGTTGGCCTCTGTTTTTGTAGTTTGTGATGATATAAAATATCATCAAAGAGGGGATTGATGGAGCAAGGTTTCACACGTAAAGCGCCTTGCTTGGACTCAACCCTTTCAAAATAACGAGTAATGTATTAACCAACATGTGTCATATTATTAACAATGCAAAACACAACATTTCTACTATCTAGGGGAAGCTTTTCTATGTGTTTTTTACTAACCGTAACTCAAATGCATTCAAATTCCCGCCGCAACGCGGGAACCTTTCTACGCATGCATCTGTCACACTCACGTGACATGACGTACTTACTGCTTGGTGGGAATTTCTTGCTTCTGTGCACTAGAACTAAGATGGCTACTCTATGTGTTAACGTGCTAACGCTTGCACTATTGCTTTTACTAAGTTGTTCGTTCTGCATAATCTTTAATGCTTTCGTTCAAATAAAGTAATGGGAATAGAGTAGAGATAAGTGGTATACAGTGCATTCATTTATTCTTTGTTCTAAAACTGTTTCACTTTGACTTTGTTATTAGCTCGTATTTGGGCCTGATATAATCTTGCTGCACTCCATCTTGAATCCTGCGACTGCGCAGAAGAGCTCAAGAGTCCACAAGCCATGGCATTGAAACCCGGCCAACTCCTGACTTGCTAGAAGATGTTCTTGGGAACCTTACCTCTTGATCCCTTGGAGAGGAAGCTGAACTGAATTTGTTATATTACATTGTAGTTCTTATTGATACATCCACTGCCAGGTGGAATAAAAGTGCATGGGAAAAAAAATATTGGGCGGGAACATAAATTTGAATATTGCAGAGCATGACCTCATAACTGGTATGGTGTGATGACCTCTCCTCGTCTTTTGACCAATCAAACTGAGGGAATTCACACATTTGCAACATTGAGGGGTGGTACACTGCCCTGGAAAATGGTATATCTAAGGTAGGCTTAGCTAGTTGGATTGTCCGGCTTGTCTGAATAGCTGACCTGTCACTGACCCAACACATTCCATAGGCGATCGAGAGCAGAGGTGCTGGCGGAGCACTCTGTCAAAAGATTCATGAGCAGAGGTGCTGGCAGGGCGCTCTGTCAGAAGATTCGATAACCCAATCGGGGTTCTGGGAAGGAGTCCGATAACCCAATCAGGGTTTCCTGAGGGTGAAGATTCGCTAACCTAATCGGGGTCCGACTGTTAGCTGCAGAGAGATGTGTGACGCTGGCGTTTCACTTTAGCTGTGGGTGCCGGTCCTGAGCTGCGGTGGTCCTGTCCTGATCCAATTTGGTCCGTACTTATCCTGATTCTCGTCTGCACCTGTTCTATCCTGTTGGCACCTGCACTATCGGGGGTCCTGTCCTTTATCCAAGCCCATGGCCAGGATTGGTCTTCACACCATTCTAGGTAAATATAAAGCTGCATGTGTATGTCATTGTGCTGTTTCCCTTTTCTTAACCTTTCTATGTTTCAATGCTTAAAAACATTTCATGATAATTTCACATCATCTTGCTTTGTTTTTATTCTTTCTAATTGAACAAGTTCTGACTGATTTAGTATGGACTCAGACATTTAAGAATTTACATAGATAAAGTGCTTAAATCTTTCATGTGTCTGTGTTTTTTTTTATAAGTGCAAATATTTATTACCTACCTATTTTCCTGCTAACTCCCTAGATCCCTCAGGACTCTAGGTACCGGTGACTAGGATTGGTAAGTCAAGGTATAGGTCCTAAAAAGGTTAAATAAATCACTAGTTTAGCGTAGGTTTACCTGTTTCAAAGTGTGTATGTTTTTATGGGCCCAGGTGAGTATGGAAAAATCTTGGGCAGGTGAACACAGGCTCTAGCACCACTCATCCCTTAATGACGTATAGCCCATGAAAGCATTAAACAGGCATCTCTTACAGATCCACAACATTCTGAATGTATTTCCAGATATTTCCACATAACTTTCCAGGTGAACACATATTCGCTTGTGATCATGGACTTTCTTGGCCGCTTGTCTCCATCCTCATGGTTCTCAATCAACTGTCTGCTGACAGCTGCCTCGCTTCTCTTATCACACCCACTGTGCCCTGTCATTGGCTGCAGCTCACTCCTTTCCTTTCTGCCCTGCCCATCTGTTTTTACCTTGAATCATCATTATTCACCTGACCTACTGACTTCAGCCATATGTGAGCAGCCTGGAAGCAAGGGTCCCTCCAGCCTGGTTGGCCAGTCTGCCAATCAATGGCAACCTCAGCCTTTTGTTTTAGAAGTGCCCACATCCCACTCTTCAATGTCTTCCTCAAAATCTACCAAACAATCAAAGTAATGAAGTATGGCCCTCCTCATGAAAGGCAAGTATATGGCTCCAAATGCCAGGCATGGGGCATGTTTGATTCTTCTGCGCTATCAACTACTCCATGAGCTAGAATGACCCGAGACTCTATCCATTGCTTCTTAAGCCAGAATGGCCCAAGGTAAAATGTCTCCCAAATTTTGTTCAAAGTCGAGGTTGCACCCAGGGAGTACCTTGGTCCCCTGCTTTTCCTTCTTTACATCAACAGTTTATGTACTTACCTGAGCTCAAATGCGGTAGTCACCCCAAGGACTGCGGGCACATGGGTGCTTGCGTTGCTCAATGCAGACAACGCCCTCCTAGTCCGCACTAGCATGCTTTATGGTTGCTGGTGGATTGCTTTGTCTCCTTTATATGTAGTCTTGACCTAGTGACAAATTATGGAAAATCGCACATCATGGCATGCAGGCCTTGAAAAAATTAGTCTAACCAGACACATTATTAAAGATCAACCACTTACTAGTGTTAGCGATTTTCGTTACCCTGGAGTAACTTTTAGTTCCTCAGGGTGCTGGTAAACTCAGGTAAATAGTTCATGACTCAAACTTAGTAGATATGCAGGAGCAATATCTTTCATGACCTAGGGTAAAAGGGAAATGTTCCCTCTTTTGAAAGTGTATAGTACCCAGTTTGTTACTGCTGCTATTTAAGGGGCAGCGATATGGAGCTTTCGCAGCACTACTCTTCTCCACGCTGAGGTAAATCGCATTTGCAAGAGGTTCATGTATCGCCCACCATTCGCCACTAGTTTTGTTATTCACTCAGAGCTAAATCACAGCTATATTACAGATAAGGTTCATCTGGCTCCTCTATTGCTGTAGGTTAGCTTATGGGCCAACCTGGACCCGCCACTTTGCAGTGATATAAACTTGGATTGTCTCAGCCTGGATAAGGGAGTGCTTTGGGCTATCCTTTCTGTTCACGGATCCTGGAAAAATTAGCAAAGAGGATACATTAAGGGTTAAATCTAATTTTCTGGAGCACTGCGAGGAAATTAGCTTAAAAATTGAACGTTCCAAACACGCAGTGCTAGCTTATCACTGATCTTTAGCACCAGCGGAGCCTGCTATATACTTAGCATTAGACCTTACACATTGGGAGAGATCCCTTCTTTTTCGTTTCAGAGAAGAAACAATCTGGAAGCCTTTGAGTTTTAATAGAGCTTCTGATTTGTCGGGGGACTCAGCTCTGCTGTGCCCATGTGCTAACACAACTAAACAATCATTGCTACACTGTTGTTTTCTGCAGTCTTTTTAACTTCTCACGCAAGCACTTTCTGAAACATATACTAATGAACTTAGGGCATTGCAGGTGTAGAGAAGCTTTGTTTCACTCACAATTAATAAATTCCCCATGAAATATATTTTTTGTGTCAGTTCCTTTTTTAATTCTGCAATAAGAATGAGAAATTCTTGGACATGTAATAATGATTATTTTATTATTTGTCCAACCTGTTATTGGCTTATGTATACATTTGTATTTTTATAAATACCATTTACTAGCCAGCTATCATATGAATTTAATAATTGTGAAATTCTTGGCCAAAGGTTGATTAATATGACATGGTATATGAATCATTTTAGACTCGCTAGCTGCTAATTTGCTAATTTGTGCGTTTACTAACAGAGCTCATTCTCCTTTTGTAAATCTATAAAGTTTTCTTTTCTGACCTAACAATGTTGACAAAAGATACATTTGATTTGATTTGATTTGATTCGACCCACCACTCCTTTGATCCTCAGTGTGTAATCTAGGCTGAGCTTCTCCCTAGTGTATTTTACTTCAGTATCAACTTCTTTTGAAGCAGAGCAACCCCTCCACCTTCCCCTTCTTTTTGCCATGCTTGGAAGGTGCACCCTGCTACCCTTCTTGTTCCACCACGCAGTGAACATATGCCACAGGCAATCTTGCCTTGCTGACTTGAAGCCTCAACCTGTATCCGGTGAAGTCCCCAATTGAGTAGCCAGCCCCAGCCTTCTTGTCATCAGCATGTCTACATTAGAAGTCAGCAGGGTCAGAGGCCATGTCCCCAGAGATCTTTCACAAGGCCTCTATTCCTATAGAGCAGCCATCTGCTTCCCCTCTTGTGTTGCCTGCCACCAGGAGACCTCCTAGTCCCAGCTATTCTTCTCCTGTAACTCTCTGTATTGGTCTCTTTTTGAAGACCAGTTCTCGTAGCCCTTCTGCATGTTGACCTTGTTATGTTATGTTACTGTTTGTTTTGTAGAGCGCTCAGCTGCTCCAAAGAGCGTCCCGGCGCTTCACCAACCTTTCATATTGCGTATTGCTTGGGGCCAGCTGTTGGTTGTGGCCTTGTTGTTACAGGTCCAAACACTGCCCCTTGTCCTCCAGTGGCCATGAAGCGCAATCCCTCAACTGGAGTGGGAAACACCGGCCAATACCACAGTAGGTACCCCCACAACACAACCCTTTTCATTCCGCTTACTTTACTTCTTTGCTGCGTGGGTCCCATTTTCATGTATGGGAGCCATCTCACGGCTGTCTGCAGGATCTGTTGTAATAGGTGATTTACTTCTCCATGGTAGCTCGACGCAACACCATCTGATCGCTTTCATTCTTCAGAGGGAAATAATTTCCTATGGAATGCAGAATCCACTACTTCTCTTCCACTATCAGTCCTCCCCCAAAATCTCAGGGAAGAGAGGGCAGGGTTCCTTTCCTCCACCTGGGGTTCATAGTTATGTTTTTGATACATGTACAACCCTTCATAAACCACATCAGGAAAAGCATGACTTATAGCTTGGTAAAAATACCCCAATTACCTGGAGATATTTTCATTTTTGATGTGTACACTAATACATAACAACATGAGCCATTCCAAGCGGTAATAGGCTTCAGAAATAGGGACTGTGTGTCGCCTAACAAAGCTCACTTCATTGGGTCTCCTTATAGTCAGCATATGGTTAAAGACTGCCTGTCTAGCATACAAATGTTTAAACAATCTAACACCTCACCTTGCTTTCAGTGACATGTAAAGTAAGGTTGAAAACCTTTGGAACATACCCAGACTCAACCCTGGCACTAAAAATCGATTGCTCTCCTGGGGTCAAGGCTGACGATAGTAACTCCACTATGGGAGGTCGACATAATAACGAAGATACAGCACCTGGAGGGTCACTGCCAATGGGACATGATTGGCCTGACTAAGGTTGACGATATATATCGGACGAGGGGAAAGATGGTACAGTTTGCAGAGCTGCAGTCGAGGTATAATCTGTCTGACGGACAATTTCGGAGATACCTCCAAGAATAACAGATGCTAGAAGGCTCACACAGATTCACTGGTTAACCTAGTGGAAGTGATAGAGCGCACAGGTCACCCAGCTAGGACATTTTTACTAATACTCACCTGGGCCCATAATTTCAAAACTATTGTTGCTAATAGGGAGGGCAGCCCCACAGTAGTGAGAAACCAAAATGGCTGTTTGTCACTATCAGGACATGTCACACACTTAACGTACATGTCTTATCTTTTACCTATAATGCACCCTGCCCATAGGGATAGCTAGGGTCTACCCTAGGGGTGACTGACATGTAGTAAAAGGGGGGTCACAGACATGGCACACACTTTAGGTGCCACGCCACAGCAGCAGTAACACTGCGCACACAGGCCCTGCAATGGCAGAGGCCTGAGATAGGTTGAAAGGCTACTTTGGTGGGTGGGGAAATCAGCGCTGCAAGCCCAACAGTTGCATTTAATTTACCAGCCCTGGGTATATGAGATACCGCTTTACAAGGGACTGACAGGTACATTAAATAAACCAAAAAGGTGAAGATCAATCTTACCATGTTTAACACAGAGAGGGCACAGACTTTACACTGGACAGCAGTGCTAAAGTGCCAAGAAGCCTAAAACCACCAACACCATGTCAGAAAAAGGCTAGGAGAAAGGCAAAAAGTTTAGGGATCACCCTGCAAAAAAGGCCAAGTACAACTAGCATATTTTGAACAATAGTCCACCCCTGCCACTTCAATGACAAATATTTATGACCTAGACGACTCTAATTTGCAAGAAAATTCAGCTCACTTTTGCGATAATGTGGACTTCCCTACATGTATCACCCTAATGTACAGCAAGACTCACAGTATTACCAGTAAACACCTGTGTTTGAGTTATCCCACTGATCTTTTAGAATCATTCAGTAAATATGTATCACTCATGCATCCATTCATGCCTTTATCAACTAATTCTTCAAACATCTCTCACCCATTCAGAGCTAGCAGGAAACAGAACACAGGTTGCCTGTCAGCTAACCCTGGAAATATCTAAAATTATAAATGGGTGACAGTAAATGACAGGGATGTTTTTCTTTGAGGAGATCTAAGTGACATCAAACAGGTGAGGGTGAATGTAAAGTTTTCCATGATGTCACTAAAAAACCCAGAGGCAAAAAACATTCTTGTTTATCACTTATTAGCCATATTAACATTTTGTATGCATGCAACTCTCTAAAACTCATCCCTTTTCTTCACTTTACCTATCTATTATTTTATGCTATGTATGGCCCCAAAGTCATCTACCTCTGTTTCAACTCCTACACAGGTTACGAAAGGTAATGGGAGAGCCATGCATATAATGCCCTTTCCAACCTGTCCCAGACGTAAAAACAAAAAAGCCTGCCCTCTTGTCACACACTCGCACCACATTCTGTGTTTTCTCTCTTCCTCCACTTATGAAGTTGGGCTCTTTGCTCTCTATTGGAAAAGAGAACCAGTGCTGCATGGACAGGCTCTCAAAGAGGCCTGTCTCAGCAGCCTGTAATTCCTATATGATGCAGCAAGAATGGGAACAAATGTATTTTCCACTGTTACTACATCTAACCAGATTTTGAATCTGAGGTTAACGAAAGTGGCACTAAATGTGAGCCATGCATATAAATATGATTCTTTACCAAGAGATTAGCTGTAATAAAATGGGCAGAAGCTCTTGTGCAGCCAGCCAGCTGGATTTTATTTTGCTCTACAACATTGCTATCTTTTCCCTCCTTTATTTTACATCTCAGTAGACTATTTATCAACAGCTAAATCAGTTAATGCCATGAGCTATAGCAATTCTTGTTAAGTAAACTGTTGCATCTGGCAAGTAAAACGGTTGCTTTATCCAAAGTACTTTCTCAATTAACACTAGACAAAATGACTCTAAGCCCTGCTGACATAAATCCTCACCTGAGGATAGAAAAACCCAGAGTCTGTGGTTATGCTAAGAACAGAAACTACATTTGCAGAAACAACTCTTCAAAGTTAAGAAAATGTAATTATCCAGTTTCTCCTAAGCTGTGTTGTCTGACATTGTGAAACTTTTCTCGCATACATATTGTTTGCTTCCACCCCTCCAAGGCACTAGTAAGCGCCTTTTTGTAACAACATTTTGAACAAATTATACTGAAAAGGCATTGATCGTGAGAATAAAAAATGCAATGATTTATTTTATGTACTTTCTGGATGGACCACGCTGCACTATTTTGAAATATTTTTATAGCAAACAGTTTTAACTCTTGATGTCAGGGCCGGCTTTAGCGCTAGTGGCGCCTGGCGCAACAATGTTTGTTGGATTCCCCCAATGCTTTCATCAAAAGGGAGGGAAGAGGTATTGAGGTCCATTCAGTTCCCCTGGGTAGATCATGAAATAATCAATAGTGGGAATGGACACTGGTATCTACAATAACCATTGGTTATTCTTTGACAACCCTCATAGACGCTGATTGATTCGGATGTAAACTGTGCGGTATATCTTTTCGTCCGCCCCTTGTCAAGCGTCAGGGCATAGTCATTGGGTTGTCAAACGTCGTGCTATATGCCTGCCTCACCCGAGGCAACCTCAAGTTAGTGTAGAAGTGTCCAGAGATTGGGGGACAGATCTCAGGAGGTAGTGGGTAGAAAAAACGTTAAAAAATGGTGACTCCCCAAAAACAAGATTTAATAAAGAAAAAAGGTGAGTACCGTTGGTTAAAAAATGTTGGTTATATTGAGTAATTGAGTTACCGGATTACCATATAACTCTTAAAAGACAGGTCGACATGTTTCAGCTCACCTAGGGCCAGGAGGTCTACGGAGCTTTCATCAGGACAAAAACAAGACAAAGAAATAGGTTTGGAAAGTACTCACATAACTTGTGTAGTTTTCATGGGTTAGTACGAAGATCTCATATTGAGATTCCTGTAATATGGGAACAAAAGATAATACAAATGAACGTTTACATGAAATAATGGCATGGGAGAGAAGAGCATTAGCTCTTCAAGTAAAGTGCACCTAGTTGCGGGCACTGTTGGGGGACGGGGGTCTAGAAGAGAAGAACGGAAGGAGGTTCAGTTCACTGGAGTTAAGGACAATTGTAAAGATAGTTAGGTAGTGCGCAGCAACAAGTTATAGGTATTTATGGAAGGTCACAGGTTTCAACATGTCTAAGGTAGCGTACTACGGGGAGGTGGTGCTAGAGTAGCAATATCTCACATACCTTCGTTAATAGTTAATTACTCCACATCAGGTTGCAATGGAGTCACTAATAACGAGGTCTTTGCTACAAAGTTGAAACAAACAAAAAGTATTATCAAGGTTTGGGCCTCACGGGTGTAAACTAGTCCCAAAGGTCTAGAGATGTTTGTAAAAGGAGCTAGCCGCCATTCTTACCCGCGTGTAGGAGAGCATTTGCTCCTAGTGCTGACTCTGCCCCTGGAAAGTGAGGAGGATCAACTCAGGTCACTATTTATAGCGGAAAAATAGAAAAGGGGTTATCAGGTAGGAATGACCTGCTTAAAGATTGTGGGTCTGCGGGGGTAGGTAGTGCACTCATTAGTATGCGATTGAATGTAAACATATATGAAACATGTGTTAACAGAACAGTTTCTACTGAAGAGATTCGTATAGGTCTTTGTTACATACGGATTCTCTAGGATCAAGTTAATCAGGGGCTTCTCTTTTCAGTGCTCAAAAGAAATTTGGGCGGAGTTTATAGGGAACAGATTAGGAGAACTGATGCCAAGGGATATTGTCGTTCAACCCCGATATATGGGTTTTGAGGCGATTGACCCATCGCTGTTCCTTTTCAAAAAGGATCTGTTCTGCATTTTGGTTTTTGTCATGGAGCATCTCAAGGATTGTCCAACTCAGGTCATCACATGTGTGTCCAGCCTCCACAAAATGTGTACAGAGTTTCGTGGTGTTTTTCTTCAGTCTCACATTGCTTCTGTGCTCACCTATGCGTATTTTGACTTTTCTACAGGTCATGCCCACGTATTTCAGTTGGCAGGGACATGTGACCAGGTACACCACATGTGTAGAATTGCAATTCGTGTGTGATCTTTGGGTCCAGATTAAGTCAACGGTCAGCTGTAATGTCTTAGTGGTCTTGGTAAGTTTGCACACGCCACACGTGCCACAGGGAAAATGCCCTGTTACGGGGGCCATGTTGACATTTCTGATGGTGGACACGGTGGAATTTTTCTTCTTTGGTCGAGTGTGCACCAGCACATCCCTCAGATTCTTTGTTCTTTTATTCGCGAATCTTGGTTTCGGCCAGTTGAACGTTCCTGAAGTTACTATTCTCCAGTTTTTTCTTATCAACTTTTGTATTTCGTAACTTGCTGGGCAGTAAGTTGTGACGCAGGTGACCAGATCTTTTATTGGTTCTTTGTCATGCATCTGTAGCAGGCATTCACGTGGTTGGTTCTTGGCTCTCTTTCTGCATTTTGCAATCACCCGAGGCGTATAGTCTCTAGCTCGCAGTTTTTTACTCAGGACTGTGGCTTGTTCTTTATAATCACATTCTTTGCTGCAATTGCGTTTATGTCGGAGAAATTGACTGTATGGAAGATTGTCTCTGAGTGGACGAGGGTGGTAGCTCTGATAAGACAATAGACTATTTTTGGACGTTGGTTTAGTGTAAGTCTTAGTCTCAAGTTGACCGTTTTCTGCGAAGATAGTCAGATCAAGAAAGTCAATGCTCGTGTTGCTGGCAGTGAAGGTGAATTTGAGCCAGCGATCTCTCCTGTTCAACCATTCTATGAATGTAGTTAGGTCTTGTTTAGTTTCCCAGATCAACAGGATGTCGTCGATGTAACGTTTCCAGTATTTGATACTGGAAACGTACGGGTTCTCGTTGTCAAGGACAAACTACTGTTCGAATTGGCTGACGTACAATCCTGCTACTGATGGCGCAAAAGCGCTGCCCATGGAGGTCCCGTGGCACTGTAGGAAGAGGAGTCCATTGTATTCAAAATAGTTCTCCTTTAGGGCTAGCCTAAAGCATTCTAGGACAAAATGACGTGGAGTCCGGTGGGACCATTCTTCTTGAAAGAGTAGGTCTTCGAGCATTTGCATAGTGTCATCTTGTGGTAAGCTCGTGTACAGCGATTCGACATCCAGTCCTACTAGGATCATGCTCAACGGGTCGAATTCTTTATCTGCAATCTGTATCAACAGATCGCGGGTGTCTTTAAGGTATGTCGGGGTTTTCTGGACGATCGGTTTCAGATATTCATCCGCAAATTTTGAGAGAGGTTCGAGGAGCGAGCTAATCCAAGACACCATTGGGCGACCTGGCGGTGGTAACTTGTTTTTATGAGTTTTAGGGAGCCAGTAGAAAAATTGTATTTTCGGTACTCGTGGGGTCAGAAAATCAGCTTCTTTTTTGGATATCCATCCATTTACTTCTGCCTCATGAATCATTATTGCGATGGTGTTTGTAAGTCTTATGGTTGGGTCAGAATCCAGTCTCCTGTAGAAAGTTTCATCGGATAATAAAGCAAGGCATTGCTGGTTATATCCTTCCTTAGTAAGGATCACTACCCCACCACCCTTGTCCGCTGGTTTGATGATTATATCATCATTATCTCTTAGCTCCTCGAGGGCACGTCTTTCTTTTTTGGTAAGATTTTGGAAGGGTTTTTTCTTTTTGTCAAGATTGTCTATTCCTTTCAAAATGGCCTGCTCGAAAGCTAGTATTTCGATTGGTACATTGTTTGTGGGGGGTAAGAATTTGGACTTCCTCCTTAATGTAGTGTCTCCTTCATTGGTAGACTGGGGGGAGCCGTCAAAGAATGCTTTGAGTTTTAATGTCCTACAGAATTCAGACAATTCACATTTGAGTTTAAAGGGATCCAACGTAGGGGTCGGGACGAAACCAAGACCTTTGTTCAGGACTATAGTTTGTTCTTGGGACAGGATAGTATCTGTTAGGTTCACTATTAGTGATTCTTCTTGTTCTGTTCCGTCTGTGCTGATGACATGCTGCGGGTTTGTACATTGGGAGGGCGGTCTTGCCATGTTATGTTTTTCTTTTTGCCTCTTGGTTGATTTTGGCCTCTCCCTAAAAAAGCCTGTGCTGATTGATGTGGTGGAATCTGGTTATGTAACATTTGGTTCCCCATTTGTTGTTGTTGGTCACCCCCCTGTGTGTAGGGGTTCATGGGGTTCATCCAGCCTCCGTATAGGGGCATGAAAGGTTGGAAGAAGGGCATAGGGTTTCCCGGAAAAAATGGTGGTCTGTGCCATCTGTTACCTCTATTTCCACGTCGTGGGCCTCTAAACCTCGAGTTGTTACGTCCCCTCCTCGACATTTGTTGGTCCGGATTTCCCTCTGAGCCATCAGAGGACCACACTGCAGCGTCTGTATCCGAGGTGATCTCAGTGACAGCATAATCCTCCTTGGAATAGGGGTGCATACGTTCTTGGCTGAATTTTTTGAGATCTTTCGCTAGTTTCTGTAGTTTGTTTTGCATCAGGAACTGCTGAGTTTCGTCCATTTCTTTGTTGATCTCGTCTAATCTTTTTTTGTAGACTTGTGGGTTGATGCCGTTCTTCAATTGAGTTTCACATGTCGTAATTTGACAATGGCAGGGTTAGCGCTTAGCTTTGCTACACATTATTCTCCTTATCTTGGTGTCGGGATTGAGAGCAGCGCAGGAATACGCAAGCGCCACTAACCTTACTCTGATGGCCAGCAGAGACGATAGACGATAGTCCTTCCAACTCCGCACCACACAAACCCCAACAATGGAATATACCCACTGTTCGAGCCTGTACGGGAGGTAGATTGGCATCGGGGGAATGGTACTTCTGGTATCGTCTGGTCGTTACACCATGAGGTTACTGGTACTGGGACACTGCAGGTAGAGGAGGGGACAGAGAGCAAGAGATTAATACCGCAAAGGTAACTATGTGAACCTTGAATCCCCCCCTTGGATTCCACACTCACCAGTTTATCCACCCCATGTATCCAAGAAGGAATCCAAGCATACGCACAGCACACTAGTGAAAAGGTTGCCAGAAGTACAGAGAAGTTAACTTCACTTCTCTACCTACCACGGTAGTAGGCAACAATTTAGATCTGGAGGACTACTAGTACCAAGCATTTAAGAACCACAATACTCCTTGTGGAACGGTGTAGCCCAAGTATCAGGTAGAGTCAGCAACCACTGACAGAGAACACAGAACTTCCCCAAATAGAAACAAGAATTGGCGGCAGCCTTAGTACCGCTTCAAACAGTAGAAGTATACAAAAGAACAGGAGGTGAGCCCGCACTCCTCAGGGATACATGCACGACAGAATATGGCTTGTAAAAAGTACTCTCCTGGATTCTTGACCACTCTGGCTCTTCATCGGCGTTGATTGCTCCAACGTCGACTGACCACGCTGGCTCTTCGTCGGCGTAGTGCGGATCAGAGGACTGACCACGCAGGCTTTTCCTCGGCGTCGTGCAGAGCAGGACAAATGACCATGCAGGCTTTTCCTCAGCGTCGTCCTCAAGAATACCACTCGATGAGAGAATGCTCAACTGCTATGAGCAAATACGGAACACGATTGACAAGCCCGTTGTGTTCCGGAGGTGGAGCTTATATAAGGTCCTCCCATTGAGCCAACCCCCAGCGCCGGATGGCCTTCTGGGACTTGTAGTATTTCCGCAAGGGACTGTCAATACGGAATCTTTTACATTTGGCCGTGTCGATGGTAGCGATCGCTACACTTGGCCTTACTTGAAAACGCCATTTTGTATGTTACGGCGGCCATTTTAGAGAATGAGCCGCCTCGTGCCCAGCATGCCCTTTAGTCCTTTGTCCGTACCACTGACCACTCGAGTTTGCCCAGCAACAGGCTATTTTTAGTAACGGTCAAGCCTGTACATGCGCAGTTCCGACTGACCAGTCACCCCTTAGGAATGTTCCGCCAAACTGACCAGTGGAGTTGTAACCCCTCCCATGAGTTTGCTGGGTTCCAAAAATGACCATATATGTACCTAAAACTTTGTAACCATGTACCGCCTACCTTTCTTATGTTTGAAAACTGTATAAAAGAAGGACTCGCACCGATGTTCGGTGTGATACTTCTTGCATTGCCAAAGGGTGCTGTAGGAATGTACCACCACCCCATGGGGTCTTAATAAACTTGTCTTTTGCATTTTCCAGTTTCCGTGCCAACAGTTCTTTCGGTGTAGTGGGTATTCTGCGGAGTATGTAGGCCTGGAGAACCCAATACCACAAATTGGCGACCACGAAGGGACTCATCGGCGACTCGGATGCCCGAAGGAGAGGTTGTGACGAAGGATTGGAAACTCGCCATGGACGCGTACGCTGCCACTGAGTGACCTGAGTCTTGGCACCCACGGTGTTTTCTTCCCTTCCTTCTGATCTGACCTTCCAGGTGGCGCCAGTCTCCGACTGAGATCCTGTTCGTCTGTGTTGCTGTACAGTGCCCGTTTGGCTGATTCGATCAAAGACCTTGGCAGTTGGAATCTGGATATTTGAGATTTGGGTAAGATTTGTGATCGGTAAGGTAGTCTGCGGACGCTTACTGAAGTTCTATGAATGTGACTATGATTTGAGTTAGCTAACATTTTGACTTTGTGAATTTGAAATACATATGTGCAGTGCACTTCACATAGGCAGGCATGTAGAGATGTTTCTCTAATTTTGTTTGTACGTTGAGCGGCACATTTGTGTGAAGTATCGTAAGTGCCATTTTTACGGTATCACGTTTTCGTGGTACTTTTTGAACATGCCTGTTTTAAGCACACTCCGAGGGATGTGCTGTCTTGGAAATGGTACCACATATAGGTTAAACGTATCTCAGCCGGCTGCCCCAGAGGGAACACCTAATCGTGATATGTATGTCAAATTTGGCCTTCCCCCTATACTTTACAGTAAATTATGGCATAAATATACTAGATCTGATCCCGAGTTGCAATGGCCACTACATGGGTCGTTTGATTTACGAAAGGTTCAGTTTGTGGAGCAATGTTTGTTTCAGCGCAGGTCTAGACAGGACATGTTTGATTGTGTGCGAATGTGGGAGAAAGCGGTGCGCGAACGTATGAAGCGTGAGATTGCCTTGGCGGACAAAGAGCAGCGTAAGGCTGCTCGAGATAAAGCTTTACAGCTGGAGGAGAAGGAGTCGCAGGAGAAGAAAGAGAGGGAGGCACGGGAACATAATTTGCAAATGACCGGTCAATTTCCTATTCGACGTCCGCTTTATCCTGTCCTTAATAATGAAATTGATGATTTTTCGTTATTAGATCGATCTCCGCCTCCGTATGTTCAGCCTACGGCCCCGTCCGAGGATTCCGGTGATGAAGGTCGGGATAAGACGAGTACGAGGTTAACAGCTGAGAGAGCCGCGAAATTGCGTGATTTAGCCAGAAAATTGAATTTGAATAGAATAACTATGTCAGAGGTTATAGCTGAAAAGGATAAGTGGTCGGAACGAGAATTGATGTGTTTTTTAAATACCTTTGCAGATGAGGTTATTGATCGATTCCGTAAGAATTCAGTGGATTTAGAACCAAAGGATATGTCAGTCCATCATGAGAATATGCGTAAAGGTTTATTTGTTCTTGCAGATGCAGATGGGTTTTTCTTACGATTGATCCAGCTACGGGATAAGGCGTCCAAATTGTGGGAAGCACGAAAGGCATCAGAGCGGCCTGGGTCGGAGTCGACGGAGCAGTCCAAACAGTGTTCTATCCTGGGAACAGATAAGAGTTCTAAAGTGCATGTAATGCCTATGCGTGAAGCTGCACCTTTGTATGTTCCTCCTAAAGGGCAAGGTACAGACGATGATAAAACGTCTGCAAATGCGAAAGGGTATTTTATATATAATTGGGTGAATACGCCTTGGAACAGAGCGGATGTTATGGCATTAAAAAATGCTTTACCTGATCCCCGTAAAAATCCGGCAGCTTTTTATGAAGGGGTGGAGGGGGCCATTTCCTCTTGTGTTATGACTCTTGATGATATAGACCTTTTCTTTGGATTAATTCTCTCCCCTGATATGTGGAGAGCGATTCGTAAGTTTGATGATCAAGCAATGTTTGGGGCAACGTGGAGGGATATAGGCCAGGCTGATCTAGTCAGGGAGCCTGCATGCAAACCATGTCGGTTGATTTTAGACCTACCAACAGCTATTTTGAATAAATTAAAAACGCTTGTTCCCCCTAAAAAGATTGATTGGACCATGCTAGCATCGTGCAAACAGAAAATAGATTAATCGGTTTCTGACTTTTTCACACGTTTTGAAGAAGCGTTTCATGATTACAGTGGGCAATCGTTAACAGATGATACGGGTAGGCATCTGTTTATAGATAAGTATGTGGCTAATCTCCTACCGGAGATTGCAAAAAGATTGAAAACAAGTGAAAGTTCCTGGACCACAGCGACCCCTGCGTCTTTGTTAACTATGGCGCAGTATTACGAGCGGCAGGAAATAGAGGCTAAAGAAAGTGTTGATAAGAAAGCGAAGGAATTGAAGACGAAGGTGATGTTGGCGCAGGTTCGCGGTGCGCAATCTAGAGGGAATGATAGAGGCAGGCGAGGAGGGGGTAATGCGTCGTACGGTCGTACCGACATTGCTGAGGATCAATGCGCATACTGTAAAGAATTTGGACATTGGGCTGATGATTGTCCGGTGCTTCGTGAGCAACGTAGTCAGCATGGTCGAGGAAGTGGAAGGTCGCGGAATAGTTATTTGGGAGCGAGGGGTGGCGGAGGTGATCGTGGTAGGTTTGAAGCGAGGGGTCGTGGTCAGGACGAACGAAACACTTTTGATCGACGGAATCAGTATCAGATATCGGAGGGTGAGAATGTGGAGTCTCAGGATTATGTGCACGCATAGGATTGCGTAGGATGGGGTGTGGAATCGGTCGAAGTGCCAGTAGATCAAAGAGGTCCATATGTATCAGCGGGCATTTTGGGTTCTACTGATCAGTTTTTAGTTGACACAGGAGCTACTCGTAGTGCTTTGTCTAAAAACTTGGTTCCAAGGGCTCCCCTGTCTGGCGAAACGATAACATGTATAGGGTTCGATGGCACACCCTCTCCAAGCCCATTATCACAACCTCTTGCATTTTGTATTGACAATTTTTTTAGTTTTTGTCCATTTTTGTTGTCGCCCCACACTCCAGATAACATTATGGGCATTGATTTACTCAAATGTTTTCGAGCAGGAGTGCGCGTTATTTTGAATGACAATTATCCAGATTCAGGCAGATTTTGTACTATGAAGGAAATTGAAGCTTTAGCCTCTCTCCCACACACGTTATGGGCGACCTCGGATACGGATGTGGGACAGATGCTTATCCCGCCTATTCGAATTACTGTCAAGGAGGGAGTACTTTTGCCACGTGTACCACAGTACAAGATATCTAGGGAAGGTGAAATTGCCCTGACGCACATCGTTCAGGATTTGATCATTGCAGGAGTAGTGGAGGAAGTTCCTTACAATGTCTGTAACAGCCCTATCCTTCCGATTCAAAAAAAGACACTGACGACAAAGTCTATCGATTTATTATTGATTTGAGAGAAATTAACAAAATTGTCATTCCCCTATACCCGGTGGTGTCTGATATCACGACACTGCTTACTTTGGTTCCACCAACTGCAACAACCTTTTCTGTTGTTGACCTTAAGAATGCGTTCTTTTCCATTCCCATTCATCCTGACAGCAGATACTTATTTGGCTTCACGTTAAATAATAAATCGTTTAGATTTTGTCGTGTTCCTCAAGGTTACACAGAGAGTCCTAGCATTTATAGCCATAAAAAGACAGCTTGACTCCTTTGAATTGCAATCTGTAGTAGCCCTTATATAATATGTTGATGATCTCCTGTTGGCTGCAGACACTTATGCACAATGCGAGGAAAGTACACTTGCCTTGCTTTCCTTTTTGGCCCAGAATAATCATAAAGTCTCTAAGAAAAAGCTACAATACTGTAGACCCAAGGTGACCTACCTCGGTCATCTTTTGTCTAAGGAGGGGCGTGCATTAACATCTGATCGAATTCAAGCGATTTTAGATACACCAGTCCCCCGCACTCAGAGAGATGTACGCGCTTTCATAGGGTTACCGTCCTTTTGTAGGCAGTGGATCATGGGGTTTTCGCATATTATCAAACCTTTGTTAGCGTTATTGTCCAAAACTACACCAATGCCCCTTGAATGGACAGATGAATGTCAGATTGCTTTTGACCAATTGAGACAAGCCCTTTGTTCTGCACCCGTGTTAGGTACACCAGATTACACAAAGATTTTCACGTTGTATGTGCACGAGAAAGATGGGTCCGCGTTATCAGTGTTAGTACAGACGCACGGGGATAAGCAGAGGCCATGTGCGTATTTCTCAGCCATCCTTGATCCTGTAGCGCGAGGGTTACCTGGGTGTTTTCGAGCGGTTGCAGCAACAGCAGTAGCTATACGGCAGAGTGAGGGAATAGTTCTGTCGCACAAATTGTTGGTGCTAGTTCCCCATGCAGTAGATGCCCTGTTAAATCAAACGAAAACACAGTATCTTACGAGCGCACGTTTAACAGGATATGAGCTCACACTCCTGGCGCGACATATCACACTGAAAAGATGCGCTACCCTGAACCCTGCCACTTTATTGCCATATCCGGTTGATGAGGGCCAGGAGGAAAAGCACCATGATTGTGTTTTCCTGACCGAGGAACAAACAAAGGGTCGTGTCGACTTACAGGATATGCCACTTCCAGATGTGGATGGGGAACTGTGGGTTGATGGATCGTGTTTGAGGCTGCCAGATGGCACAACTTCTGCAGCATATGCGATCACGACACTTAAGACGGTGGTAGAAACAGCACGAATACCCCAGAAATCGGCCCAAGCAGCGGAGCTGATAGCTTTGACAAGAGCCTGCGAACTGAGTGCTGGCTTATGTGTGAACATCTACACAGACAGCCGGTACGCCTTTGGAGTAGCGCATGACTTCGGCCTACTCTGGAGAGAGCGTGGGTTTTTGACTTCGCATGGGGTACACATTATGCACGGAGAACTAGTGCCTGATCTCCTAAACGCGTTGCTTTGTCCAAAGAAAGTGGCGATAATCAAATGTAGTGCACATAAAAAGATCTCTGACAAAGTGGGACAAGGCAATGCCTTTGCAGACAGTATAGTAAGACAAACAGCTATGTCACGAAACAACTCCCCCATGTATGTAGTGAAGTCGCAGGCCGAGCGATGGCATGACGCTAGAGCAGAGATATTAGATATCCAGAAATCAGCAACTGAAGCAGAACTTGTAACATGGGCAGCAGAGGGAGTGTTGGATGATGAGGGTTGTTGGAGGAGCAAGGATATGGAACGATGGAAATTGCCTGCAGCTTACTTGCAAGCGATGGTCCAGATGACACATGGGTTGGCACATGTTGGAGCTCTTGCGATTACTCGATTGTTAACACGAGTTTGGGAGCATCCTGAGATTGCCAATACTGCCAAGAGAGTAGTGCAGACCTGTTTGATATGTTTGCAGCACAATCCTGCAAAAGGGACGCATACTCCGAAAGGAGGGTTCGTTCCACCTTCTGCACCATTCGAGGTACTTCAAATGGATTATATCCAGCTTGAGCGTTGCAATAACCTTAAGTATGTCTTGGTGGTGGTATGTGCTTTTAGCAAATGGGTTGAGGTCTTCCCCACGAAAGATAATACAGCTTTGACCACGGCTAAGGTTTTGCTCAAAGAGTACTTCCCTCGATATGGAGTTTGCAAATTTTTGTGGAGCGATAATGGTCCTCATTTTTTGGGAAAATTGTGGAATATGTGCTGAAGGGATTGGGGATTCAGCAAAAGTTTCACGCTGTGTTCCACCCTCAGTCAGCAGGTCTTGTCGAACGGTACAATGCCACTTTGAAACTAAAGTTGGCTAAGATTGTGGCATCCACGTCTTTGAAGTGGCCGGATGCTTTGCCGTTAGCGTTACTCTCTATTAGATCAGTGCCCCACTCTCGAACTGGTCTCACACCTTATGAAGTGGTGTTTGGAAGACCAATGAATATATGGGGAGTTCCTAAGCCGCGGTTGTTACATGATGTGCCTTGTATAATGATGAACGATTATTTGGCACGATTAACAAATGATTTACTTTCTATTCACCAACAGGTTCGAGAAGCGCTCCCTGACAATTCCATTGGAGAGGCTCACAATCTTCGTCCTGGCGACTTTGTGATGGTCAAATCGTTTGAGAGAGCGAACAGCTTGGAACCGAGGTGGCGTGGCCCCGAGCAAGTCCTGCTTGCAACTCGAACGGCTGTGCGAGTGACCAACAGGAAGCGGTGGGTGCATTCAACTCACTGCCGCCGTGTCTCTCCGGACCTGGTGAATCCCACTGTGCTATCTGATTACAGAGATATCTTGGATGAGGAAAAGAGCCCAGCTGTGAGGTCGGCCGAATCTGAGGGAGCCTTCCCGGACCACACTGTTTCTGGACGACATCGATATAATCTGCGGCCACGATAGGAGGAAGATTTTTTTGGTGCGAGACTGGTTGAGTTACCGCTCTGGGGTTTGTGAAACGGAAGCCGGGAATCTCAAGGGGGGGGATCAGTTCTGCCAAGAGTAGCGACACCCGTCTTGACCCCGGAGAAGAAAACAACGGCTACCTCGGAGCTCAGCACTCACATTTTTATTTTTTAGTTGTATATTTGAGACATTGTGAACTCTTTTGAACTATGGCGTCTTCTGCATCATGAGACAAAAGAATTCTTGGTGCTATATTGTTTGTATTGACAATTGTGGTGATATCAGTGATAGCCTGGGTAGTAGAAGTTGTGGTACCTGTACGAGAACATTTGCTGCCGACTACCCTGGCTCCATCTGAACATTTTCATTTCACCTTACCCTATCATGAAGAACGGCACCGACAGACTTACTTGAATAATAGTTTCATTCAAATTTTGCACCATACTCACAATATGACGAACACTTCTAACTGTTGGGTATGTGGGATGTTGCCTGGACATCAGAAGAAAGGAGGCACACCGCTTATCCCGCTCCCTTTTTCTCACAATGGTTCTTGCAATGCCTGGTATACTCTTCTGTTCACTCTGCGATGGCCAACAAAAGGGGGGGTGCTTTTCCGTTTAAATAAGATATGTTATCATGATCGGAACGGCTATCCACAAGCTGAGGGTACTCGATTCGAATGGGAAGAGTACCGCCCTGAAAACGTGTCTGCACCCCGAATTTACAGCAACCAGCGGAACATCAACATGTCCAGCTCTCATGTTATTAATGTCATAGATACTAAGGCTGATCTTTGTATACGTAATAAAGGTACAATCCCGGTTGGAAAAAGTGAATGTAACACCACACTTACATTTGACAGTCCAAATGGCATATCGTTTGTGGCATCCCGAAATACATATTTTATCTGTGGCAATAAAGGTTACATCGTCTCCCGTTAGGATGATTAGGCACATGTTATATCTCTTTTGTATTGCCCCCTGTATTCATCGCCCCACCAATGTACCATAATGATTATATTCTATATCATGATTTTGTGCTAAACAGGGTAAAAAGGGCTGTAGTCCTTGAAGATATTGATCAGACTGATACTGCACTGCAACAATATGTAGATTTTAACGTAGGTTTGTTTTCATTTGTGGAAGCTGCTCTAAACAGTCGGAAAATACAACGATTAACTCGTGTTGTCGAAGCTGTTGCTAATGATACAGCTTTTGCATTGGGGAATATTACTGAAGAACTTCAGATATCTAGAATTGTAACGCTCCAGAACCGGATGGTTCTAGATGTAGTTCTAGCCGATCGAGGGGGGGCATGTCGAATTATCGGAAGTAGCTGCTGCGTTTATGTACCTGAAAATTCAGCATCCGTATATGATGCCATATCCAAATTACATAAAATTGCTGCTGAGATACATCCGGACAATGGTACATGGACCTTTTCGGGGTGGTTCTGGTCAATGCTTAGTACATGGGGCTGGAAGCTACTGACAATCTTATGTATCATAGTTGGGATATTATTCTTCTTATGTAAGCATGGACGAATTTTGCGAATCTCGCGTTCGCGAATTTTGCGGATTTGCGAACTCGCAATCCGCAAAATCCGCGAATTCTCGCGAATTTGCGGATTTTTTTTTGTGTTTGCGCGGGTTTCTGCCAGTTCGCGAGGGTTTTGTAAAATTTCGCAAACGCGAACTTACCTGTCGGGTCGCAAGTTTTGCGAACTTGTTGTTTCTACGTGTCCAGCCTGTTCGGGACACTCTTCTTCATCACTGCCACTCTCTGCCACCACTGCCACTCTCTGACTATTCATGCCACCCTCTGGCCCACCCATGCCACCCTCTGTTTCATCACAGCACCCTCTGGTTGTCCAGTATACATTATTGTGGCAAAGCAAAGCACACCTTCCCTGCCTCAAGTGACCTGAATTAATTTGGGGCTGATTAATGTGTCACAGAATATTTTTTTAGCTGGCACCTGCTTCCTTAGTGCTTCCTGATTAGTGATCTTTTGCACTTGCTAAGTGCTTTCATTGCTGCAAAATTAGTTACAACACCTGCCCTGCCCCAACTGACAATAATGAATTAGGGGCTGATTAATGTGTCACTGGATTTGAACTTCCAGCCTGGCTCCTGCTTGTCTCCCTTAGCTGTAATTCAGGACCTTTGTGGCATATGTGTAACTATTCCAAGGGTCAGAGCAGGGTCACATAATAGTTGCAAGTAGGCAACTGAACTCTGGAGGGGCCCCTCAGGAAGCACTACAGGAAATGGCTACTAATGATGAGCTTGAACTTTTGAACCTGGTAAGTAGTTTCAGTTTTGCTAAGATCGTATTTCTGCAATTTAGCGCTTATTCGCGGGGCGCGAAGTTGAACTGGGAAGCTGCGAACTCACGCGAACAGTGCGAGCAAGCCATAAAATCCGGTGCTCGCGGATTTGCGGATTTTGCGGGAAATTCGCGAATCTCGCGGATTGCAAATTTACCGAAAATCCGCAAAATCCGCGAGCCGAACAGATTTTCCGCCCATGCTTATTCTTATGCCTATGTATACAATGTGGCCCTGCATTATGTTCTATGTGTTTATCAGCTTGCATTCCATCTAGACGAGCTTTTGCCCAAAATGAATTAATGCTTCATAAAGAAGTGGCTCAGATTATGTCGATCGATATAGCAGATGAGTATCCTGACTATGTTCACTATGAGGTAGCTTCAGCTAAACGCTAAAAGGGTTGTCTGTCGTAATTTGACAATGGCTGGGTTAGCGCTTAGCTTTGCTACACGTTATTCTCCTTATCTTGGCCTTACTCGAAAACACCATTTTGTATGTTACGGCGGCCATTTTGGAGAATGAGCCGCCTCGTGCCCAGCATGCCCTTTAGTCCTTTGTCCGTACCACTGACCACTCGAGTTTGCCCAGCAACAGGCTATTTTTAGTAACGGTCAAGCCTGTACATGCGCAGTTCTGACTGACCAGTCACCCCTTAGGAATGTTTCGACAAACTGACCAGTGGAGTTGTAACCCCTCCCATGAGTTGGCTGGGTTCCAAAAATTACCATATATGTACCTAAAACTTTGTAACCATGTACCGCCTACCTTTCTTATGTTTGAAAACTGTATAAAAGAAGGACTCGCACCGATGTTCGGTGTGATACTTCTTGCATTGCCGAAGGGTGCTGTAGGAATGTACCACCACCCCATGGGGTCTTAATAAACTTGTCTTTTGCATTTTCCAGTTTCCGTGCCAAACAGTTCTTTTGGTGTAGTGGGTATTCTGCGGAGTATGTAGGCCTGGAGAACCCAATACCACACACAGGTTAGGATTTCCGCTAGTAACGCGTCTGATAGTCTTTTGGCTGTCTTGACTATGAGCACTAGATAGTCCAAGGTACACTTCCAGGATATGGAGGACCAGTCTCTGCAGAATGCTATATCATGTAGGAAGATTCTTGGTGCATTAGATATCCATAGGCCTCTCGGTGCTGATTTGGTTCTCAAATATTCGGTCATGATAATACCATGTATTGCAGTTCTTATCTGTTCTCTCTTCTTATTTGTTAGGGTATCCCATTCGTCTGTTTGTGCAATAGCTTGTGTAAAATCGGCGTTCTGTAGTAAGGACTGTGCTGCTAGAATTTCATCTATGTTGCTGCCAGTGAAGCTGAGACCAACATTGTCCTCCATCATTCAAGACTCGTAATCCCACTACCTACTGAGATCTGTCCCCCAATCTCTGGACACTTCTACACTAACTTGAGGTTGCCTCGGTGAGGCAGGCATATTTGACAACCCAATGACCATGCCCTGACGCTTGACAAGGGGCGGACGAAAAGATATACCGCACAGTTTACATCCGAATCAATCAGCGTCTATGAGGGTTGTCAAAGAATAACCAATGGTTATTGTAGATACCAGTGTCCATTCCCACTATTGATTATTTCATGATCTACCCAGGGCAACTGAATGGACCTCAATTCCTCTTCCCTCCCTTTTGATGAAAGCCTTTAAGCAGCGCACAGCTGCAGGAATACAACACCCTTGCTCACTATTCTGCTAGCATTGAGGTGTATGTCTTTTTCTTTTTTTGGGATTACGAGTCTTGAATGATGGAGGGAAATGTTGGTCTCAGCTTCACTGGCAGTGACATAGATGAAATTCTAGCAGCACAGTCCTTATTACAGAACGCCGATTTTACACAAGCTATTGCACAAACAGACGAATTGGATACCCTAACAAATAAGAAGAGAGAACAGATAAGAACTGCAATACATGGTATTATCATGACCGAATATTTGAGAACCAAATCAGCACCGAGAGGCCTATGGATATCTAATGCACCAAGAATCTTCCTACATGATTTAGCATTCCGCAGAGACTGGTCCTCCATATCCTGGAAGTGTACCTTGGACTATCTGGTGCTCATAGTCAAGACAGCCAAAAGACTATCAGACGCGTTACTAGCGGAAATCCTAACCTGTGAAACTCAATTGAAGAACGGCATCAACCCACAAGTCTACAAAAAAAGATTAGACGAGATCCACAAAGAAATGGACGAAACTCAGCAGTTCCTGATGCAAAACAAACTACAGAAACTAGCGAAAGATCTCAAAAAATTCAGCCAAGAATGTATGCACCCCTATTCCAAGGAGGATTATACTGTCACTGAGATCACCTCGGATACAGACTCTGGAGGGTGGTCCTCTGATGGCTCAGAGGGAAATCTGGACCAACAAATGTCGAGAAGGGGACGTAACAACTCGAGGTTTAGAGTCCCATGACGTGGAAATAGAGGTAACAGATGGCATAGACCACCATTTTTTCCGGGAAACCCAATGCCCTTCTTCCAACCTTTCATGCCCCCATACGGAGGCTGGATGAACCCCATGAATCCCTACACACAGGGGGGTGACCAACAACAACAAATGGGGAACCAAATGTTACATAACCAGATTCCACCACATCAATCAGCACAGGCTTTTTTAGGGAGAGGCCAAAATCAACCAAGAGGCAAAAAGAAAAACATAGCATGGCAAGACCGCCCTCCCAATGTACAAACCCGCAGCATGTCATCAGCACAGACGGAACAGAACAAGAAGAATCACTAATAGTGAACCTAACAGATACTATCCTGTCCCAAGAACAAACTATAGTCCTGAACAAAGGTCTTGGTTTCGTCCCGACCCATACGTTGGATCCCTTTAAACTCAAATGTGAATTGTCTGAATTCTGTAGGACATTAAAACTCAAAGCATTCTTTGACGGCTCCCCTCAGTCTACCAATGAAGGAGACACTACATTAAGGAGGAAGTCCAAATTCTTACCCCCCACAAACAATGTACCAATCGAAATACTAGCTTTCGAGCAGGCCATTTTGAAAGGAATAGACAATCTTGACAAAAAGAAAAAACCCTTCCAAAATCTTACCAAAAAAGAAAGACGTGCCCTCGAGGAGCTAAGAGATAATGATGATATAATCATCAAACCAGCGGACAAGGGTGGTGGGGTAGTGATCCTAACTAAGGAAGGATATAACCAGCAATGCCTTGCTTTATTATCCGATGAAACTTTCTACAGGAGACTGGATTCTGACCCAACCACAAGACTTACAAACACCATCGCAATAATGATTCATGAGGCAGAAGTAAATGGATGGATATCCAAAAAAGAAGCTGATTTTCTGACCCCACGAGTACCGAAAATACAATTTTTCTACTCGCTCCCTAAAACTCATAAAAACAAGTTACCACCGTCAGGTCGCCCAATTGTGTCGGGTATTGGCTCGCTCCTCGAACCTCTCTCAAAATTTGCGGATGAATATCTGAAACCGATCGTCCAGAAAACCCCGACATACCTTAAAGACACCCGCGATCTGTTGATACAGATTGCAGATAAAGAATTCGACCCGTTGAGCATGATCCTAGTAGGACTGGATGTCGAATCACTGTACACGAGCTTACCACAAGATGACACTATGCAAATGCTCGAAGACCTACTCTTTCAAGAAGAATGGTCCCACCGGACTCCACGTCATTTTGTCCTAGAATGCTGTAGGCTAGCCCTAAAGGAGAACTATTTTGAATACAATGGACTCCTCTTCCTACAGTGCCACGGGACCTCCATGGGCAGCGCTTTTGCGCCATCAGTAGCAGGATTGTACGTCAGCCAATTTGAACAGAAGTTTGTCCTTAACAACGAGAACCCGTACGTTTCCAGTATCAAATACTGGAAACGTTACATCGACGACATCCTGTTGATCTGGGAAACTAAACATGACCTAACTACATTCATGGAATGGTTGAATAGGAGAGATCGCTGGCTCAAATTCACCTTCACCTCCAGCAACACGAGCATTGACTTTCTTGATCTGACTATCTTCGCAGAAAACGGTAAACTTGAGACTAAGACTTACACTAAACCAACGGCCAAAAATAGTCTATTGTCTTATCAGAGCTACCACCCTCGTCCACTCAGAGACAATCTTCCATACAGTCAATTTCTCCGACATAAACGCAATTGCAGCAAAGAATGTGATTATAAAGAACAAGCCACAGTCCTGAGTAAAAAACTGCGAGCTAGAGACTATACGCCTTGGGTGATTGCAAAATGCAGAAAGAGAGCCAAGAACCAACCACGTGAATGCCTGCTACAGATGCATGACAAAGAACCAATAAAAGATCTGGTCACCTGCGTCACAACTTACTGTCCAGCAAGTTACGAAATACAAAAGTTGATAAGAAAAAACTGGAGAATAGTAACTTCAGGAACGTTCAACTGGCCGACACCAAGATTCGCGAATAAAAGAACAAAGAATCTGAGGGATGTGCTGGTGCACACTCAACCAAAGAAGAAAAATTCCACCGTGTCGACCATCAGAAATGTCAACATGGCCCCCGTAACAGGGCATTTTCCCTGTGGCACGTGTGGCATGTGCAAACTTACCAAGACCACTAAGACATTACAGCTGACCGTTGACTTAATCTGGACCCAAAGATCACACACAAATTGCAATTCTACACATGTGGTGTACCTGGTCACATGTCCCTGCCAACTTAAATACGTAGGCATGACCTGTAGAAAAGTCAAAATACGCATAGGTGAGCACAGAAGCAATGTGAGACTGAAGAAAAACACCACAAAACTCTGTACACATTTTGTGGAGGCTGGACACACATGCGATGACCTGAGTTGGACAATCCTTGAGATGCTCCATGTCAAAAACCAAAATGCTGAACAGATCCTTTTCGAAAAGGAACAGCGATGGGTCAATCGCCTCAAAACCCATATATCGGGGTTGAACGACAATATCCCTTGGCATCAGTTCTCCTAATCTGTTCCCTATAAACTCCGCCCGAATTTCTTTTGAGCACTGAAAAGAGTAGCCCCTGATTAACTTGATCCTAGAGAATCCGTATGTAACAAAGACCTATACAAATCTCTTCAGTAGAAACTGTTCTGTTAACACATGTTTCATATATGTTTACATTCAATCGCATACTAATGAGTGCACTACCTACCCCTGCAGACCCACCATCTTTAAGCAGGTCATTCCTACCTGATAACCCCTTTTCTATTTTTCCGCTATAAATAGTGAACTGAGTTGATCCTCCTCACTTTCCAGGGGCAGAGTCAGCACTAGGAGCAAATGCTCTCCTACACGCGGGTAAGAACGGCGGCTAGCTCCTTTTACAAACATCTCTAGACCTTTGGGACTAGTTTACACCCGTGAGGCCCAAACCTTGATAATACTTTTTGTTTGTTTCAACTTTGTAGCAAAGACCTCGTTATTAGCGACTCCATTGCAACCTGATGTGGAGTAATTAACTATTTACGAAGGTATGTGAGATATTGCTACTCTAGCACCACCTCCCCGGAGTACGCTACCTTAGACATGTTGAAACCTGTGACCTTCCATAAATACCTATACCTTGTTGCTGCGCACTACCTAACTATCTTTACAATTGTCCTTAACTCCAGTGAACTGAACCTCCTTCCGTTCTTCTCTTCTAGACCCCCGTCCCCCAACAGTGCCCACAACTAGGTGCACTTTACTTGAAGAGCTAATGCTCTTCTCTCCCAGCTTGAAGCCTTAAGCTGCGCAAGCGTGCTATATGCCATTATTTCATGTAAACGTTCATTTGTATTATCTTTTGTTCCCATATTACAGGAATCTCAATATGAGATCTTCGTACTAACCCATGAAAACTACACAAGTTGTGTGAGTACTTTCCAAACCTATTTCTTTGTCTTGTTTTTGTCCTGACGAAAGCTCCGTAGACCTCCTGGCCCTAGGTGAGCTGAAACATGTCGACCTGTCTTTTAAGAGTTATATGGTAATCCGGTAACTCAATTACTCAATATAACCAAAAATTTTTAACCAACGGTACTCACCTTTTTTCTTTATTAAATCTTGTTTTTCGGGAGTCACCGTTTTTTCTACCCACTACCTCCTGAGATCTGTCCCCCAATCTCTGGACACTTCTACACTAACTTGAGGTTGCCTCGGTGAGGCAGGCATATAGCACGACATTTGACAACCCAATGACTATGCCCTGACGCTTGACAAGGGGCGGACGAAAAGATATACCGCACAGTTTACATCCGAATCAATCAGCGTCTATGAGGGTTGTCAAAGAATAACCAATGGTTATTGTAGATACCAGTGTCCATTCCCACTATTGATTATTTCAGGATTCCCCCAATGACCTTTTCCACGGACAGGGCCAGACTGGGAAAAGAAACCGGCCCTGGCACACTGCTCAGCCAGCCCTCCCCCCCCACCCCTGCGGTGAGGGGAAGTGCTGCGGTGAGGGGAAGTGCAGCAAAGCAGTGTGCGAGGGCCGGTTTCAGCCGATTTTGTTCCTGGGGGCAGATATTGCCGACCTCAGTAACAAAAAAACGGCCCCCAGGGGGTCCAAAACCGGCCCCCACCCTAATGACGCACCGGGGAAATGCCCGGTGCCCGCTATGGACAGTACGGCCCTGTCCACGGATCCCTCAAGTCTCCATAACCACTCTCTGTCTCACTTTACATCACATACACATTACACAGAGACAATGAATCATAAGTGTGTAAATCAGTGTATAGGAAATGTTACATCAGGCACAGGACTTCAAGGTGCTGGAGTCACAAGTCATCCCTTCTGGCAGGCAGTATGGTTTAAGAGTGCTTGGTCTGGAGAAACACAAACTCAGAATTTAAAATGGAATACCATGGCTGGGGGTTGGCTTTACTAATAAGAATTGATTTCTACCCAAGAGAAGCCTTTTTGTAACATTAGGATAAGGAAAGACTGGGGGAACCATTCACAATGCTCGAATCTATACCTTGCAATTTGCATGCTGCTCTTTGATTATAGTTAATAGCTCACTGTTCTATAATATGATTAAATTTATAAATTGCAAGTAACAAAAGGGGGTCTCTGACAGAAGCAGTAATGCACTGACATATTTTTAAAGTGTATCCACTTTGTGATCTGTATGGTAGACGTGCTTTGCAGCAGGCATTTTAACCTCTTGCGCTACTTTATGACAAGTCAAAACTTCCACTAGACAAAACTCTGATCTTTCTGTAGCAGGTCCATTAAACACCGGAGTTATCTTGACATTTTTATGGTTGCATGAAAGTTGCTGGAGGCAAGGAATGTGGCAGCAGCTGCTTTTAAAACTATATTGTACTTGAAACCACTGTGCCCCCCCCCCCCCAAATTCAGCGCCCGGTGCAATGGCACTGATTGCACTATTCTATAGCCAGCCCTCTCTGATAAACATACAATCACACAAACACATGCAGAGTGAGTCTTAGACTATAAGAAATAGCCTTATCTATCTGTTGCTGATAGTTTGTGCGTAGGGTTCTTCAGGTAAGTCATGAATTTAAGTGAATAAATGTTGCAAGACATAGGGTTGAGAGTCTCTGTTGTGATGGTCATGTGTCAACCTATTACTTGCGTTAAAAATCTTGCACAGTGTTTGTGGGGTTTTTCTGCACTTGTCCCATATCATGAGTCCACTGGCAGGGGGTCGATTTGAATTCTACGATGCTCTCAGGCCGACTTGTAGAATCCTGAGAATTGTAAGTGTCCACTAAAATGGCACTGTTCCAATGACCATGCCTTCATGCAACTAAAGGCTGGCATTAGTTTATCTATAGTTATGAGGTAAATTACTTTTTACCTAAACTCCAAAGTTGGGAGTATGAGCAGCCCCTGGATCCATTACAGGTGGGGTAACCAAGCATGGTGATCCTCTAATTTGTTTTTATCCAAATTATTATTAGGTACTTCATAAGGATAGTGTTAGAATGTGTCCTGTCTCCATTTCTACTGTATCAGCTCCTCCCTCTGTCCATCAGCATTTATAGGTGACATGCTCTGTGTCTGGTTTAAATAACTTTCCATTTAAAGAGGCAGGAAGATTTCTTAGTGTCCATCTTCCCTCTACCAAGCCAATTCTGATGGGTCAGGCTGTTGCCTGCAATCAGAACATATTTCTGCGGTCATAGGCGAGGGCTATGTAAAATGCCTTCACAAAGTAAATGGACTGCTTTCAAACCTCTACCTCTCTCTCTGTGGAGTTGGATCTCGGGGACAAGAACATGAAGTTGCATGACTTTAAATACAGGGGACCTGAATCACAAACTGCACTTTGTAGCAAGTTGTGAAGCACTTCAAATTGTAAGTTTTGCATATAGTAATATGTGCATAGTTCTCTGCCTAATTACGGGGTCTCTGCATATATAAGTGTATGCTAGACCTGGCATCCTCAGTGTGCTGCTCCCCTAACATTCTGATTTGAGCTCTCCTGTTTTACAGCCTTTACAATTCAGTGCACATTACCACTGCTAAGCAGTGTAAAATGTTTGCGCTCTATCATTTTAACATGGAAAAATTGGCTTACACCAATTTAGTTTATTTAATTTACTTGATCGTTCTTAGTAATGGGGAACTATGTGTACCCAGGGCTTGTAAACTAAATGCCAATAGAGGGCCTGCAGCACAGATGGTGGAACCTACTTAAGTAGCCACTTAAAAATGTCTCAGGCGTGACATTGCAGTTTGTGTGTGCAGTGTTTGAACTGCCATGTCAACGTAGTAAAATATACCTTTTTCCAGGACTTAGGGCCAGATGTAGGAGCCCTAATACCGGTCGGAAACGGCCGATTTCGGCTGTTTCCGACCGGTATGAGGCTTTTTAGATGTAGGGGGCCTACCGAATCGGTAATTTTACCGATTCGGTAAATATACTGATTCGGTAAAATACCGAATCGGTATATTTACCGAATCGGTAAATCCACATGTAGCTGACACTCCTAAGAGTGCCAGAGGCCCTTAAGAGTTGGTATTTTACCACACTATCCTATTGTGTGGTAAAATACCGAATTCAGTTGTGCATGCACATCTGTGCATGCACACCTGTGCCATGTGACACACAGACATGCCCTTAGGGCATGTATGTGTGCCACATGTCACACAAGCCTGTACTTGGGATGCTAGAGGGTGTCAAAGTGACACCCCCTGCACCCTTGCAGGATTTGGTATTTACCGATTCGGTAAATACTGAATCGGTATTTCCCATTGATTCCTATGGGCTTCAAGGCCCATAGGAATCAATGGGCAATACTGATTCGGTATTTACCGAATTGGTAAATAACGAATCTTACAGATTCGGTATTCCTAAATTGGGAATTACCTAAATCTGCCCCCTTCCCATTTACAAACTCTTAAATACCGATTCGGTAAAATTCGGTATTTAAGAGTCTGTAAATGGGAATTACCTACATCTAGCCCTAAATCTTCTTTTTAATATATTTAATTAACCACTTGGTAGGCCCTGGATAGCCCAGAGGACAGGGTGCAGTGTATTTAAAAAGGTAGACATGTAATTTTAAGATTTGCATGTCCTCTTACTGAAATACTTTGATCAGATAGGGCGCGTTACCTAACACTGCAGCGCTCAGAGAGATCGCGCTAAGTAGAAAACATCGTGTTGGCAAGAGGAAGCCTTTAAAATACCCGTTTTGCATTTATTTTAATTTATGTTAACTTTCCCCTGGTTTTAAATCGGCCAACTCCACTCACATGCACTATAAAAATTGTTGAAAGCACCGCATTTTGCGGGTCCTTTTCCACCCCTCTTCTCACCGGCGGCATCTTAGGGGAACTACGGGACGCTCGGCGGCGCCATCTTTGTTGCCGTGCTAGTGTCTCACTGACAGGTATTTAGGGCGGGCAAATCAAGGGCTCTGCCTTGATCAGATAGGGCGCATTACCTAACACTGCAGCGCTCAGAGAAATCGCGCTAAGTAGAAAACATCGTGTTGGCAAGAGAAAGCTTTTAAAATACCCGTTTTGCATTTATTTTAATTTGTGTTAACTTTCCCCTGGTTTTAAATCGGCCAACTCCACTCACTTGCACTATAAAAATTGTTCAAAACACCACATTTTGCGCGTCCTTTTCCACCCCTCTTCTCACCGGCGGCATCTTAGGGGAACTACGGGACGCTCGGCGGCGCCATCTTTGTTGCCGCGCTAGTGTCTCACTGACAGGTATTTAGGACGGCCATGCTGACATGCAGCCTGAGCACGCAGGAGTCACGCCAGAGTCCAGCCCGTCTGCGCCCGTCCGTGCACGACCGGGCGCAGGGGCCTGGACTCTCGGTCAGCGGCATGTATATACCTCGGAAGAGTTACACCAACTAGGTAGGGTGGGACAGTCCTTGGACCCAGCCACTATGGCGAATCTGGACGATATGTCCATTCTAAGACCACCTATAGACAGATCTGTATCTCATCCACTGTCCTTGAAGCTGGCCTGTCTAAATACACGGTCCCTGCACAGACACAATCTTGAGATCTTTACCCTGCTCCAAGATGAGGATATTGACGTTTTAACCCTCACCGAGACGTGGCTCGGGGACAACTCACTGCCTGATATTATAGCCGCAGTTCAAAGTGAGTATGATATACTATGGCATAGTCGTGCGGACAACGCTCGAGGGGGGGGAGTAGCGATTCTATTTAAGAAAACCTTGATAGCAACTAAAATATTGGCAGAAACTGTGGATTTAGCCGATATGCTTGCAGTAAAGATTAAGTTTGACAATCTATGCTTGGTGGTCCTTACAGTTTTTCGCTCGCCAAATTCTACCCCAGCTTTCAATGAATCGTTTATGTCTATTATATCTGACACCTGTTCACGATATAAAAATGTAGTAGTCACTGGAGACTTTAATCTACATTGGGATAAGGAAATAAAAGAACCAGCAGCCCGCTTTATGGAGACCACTATGTCCTCACTGGGCTTTAAACAGTTGGTAGAAACCCCTATACATATGAAAGGCCATATCCTTGATCTCATTTGGACTTTAGATCCCAAGGTAACCCTTTTGAGGGTTTTACCTTGTATATGGTCGGATAACCATTTAATTTATTGTGACGTCCGTATCAACGCGAAGCTGAGGCAATTACCATCTAAAATGAAGAAGGTCCGTCAATGGAAGAAAGTTGATTCACAAACTTTGACAACAACCCTTTCGGAACTTGTTCAATCAATAGTCCCCAATACTGATGTAGATCAGAAGTATAGGGACATAGTATGCAGTCTGACCAGAGCGATTGATCTGATTGCACCAGAGAAGCAACAAAGAGTTAAAGCAACCGGAAAGGGAGCCCCATGGTTCACATCAGCCTTGCGAGAGCACAAAAAGAAACTCCTCAATGCAGAAAGAAACTGGAGGAGGAAAAAAGATGAAGAAGCTCGAGATCAATATAAAAATGTGCTCAACATTTACAAGAAGCTCGTCCTGGACACTAAAGCAAAATACTATGAAAACCGTATAAATCAGGCTGAAAATGTCCAGAAGGAAACCTTCAAAATATTAGCCGAAATGAGCAAAAAAACTGAAAATATGGAAACAACAATTAGTTGCGACACCTTCCAGAACTACTTTTTGGAGAAGGTTGATACCATCCTACGGGATTTTAGGAATGGTACTGTGACTGGACTTACCATGCCACAGGATGCTCAGACTCCTGTAGAAGCCCATATTGCAAACTTTCCACCGATTGATGTGATGACTCTTGAGAAACTCATGAGCAACATCAAATCCGGATCTCCAGCAGACCCCTGCCCCCCTATTATTCTTCGTTTAGCACATCCCATTCTAGAAGACCATATTCTTTCTCTCTCGGACAAGTTACTAGAAATAGGACGGTTACCAGCCATTTTCAAGGAAGCCCGAGTGAAGCCTTTAATAAAGAAATCAGGAGCCGATCCCAAGACTTTGAAGAATTATAGGCCTATCTCCCAACTCCTGTTTTTGGCCAAAGTCCTTGAACAACATGTGCTGAAATCCTTGGCCTCGTTCCTGGAGTCACACCATCTTCTCCATGAGCTTCAGGCGGGTTTTCGTGCACATCACAGCACCGAGTTGGTGATGCTCTCGGTGCTGGATGAGCTTAGAGGGATGGCTGACAGTAAGAAGCCGAGCGCCCTGATACTTTTAGATCTGTCAGCAGCGTTCGATACTGTCAGCCATACCCTGCTCTTGGATAGATTGGCCAATTTCGGGATCCAGGACACGGCATATCGGTGGCTGAAATCCTTCCTGTTAGGGAGAACACAGAGGATTCAGTTGGGGGAGAAGGTATCAGTGGTGGGAAATCTGACGTGCGGAGTCCCTCAGGGCTCTGCACTGTCCCCACTCCTATTCAACCTGTGCCTGCAACCATTGACCAACTCCTTGGCAAAGATGGGTTGTCGTGTATTTAACTACGCTGACGACACCCAGCTGTTATTGAGCATAGATAACACAGTGTCGGCTCAGACCCATGCGCAGGATGTTCTGAGATATACAGTCAGTTGGATGACCATGAATCTTCTAAAGATTAATCCAGAAAAAACAGAGGTTTTAGTGGTCTCGTCCATATGTTCACCATGGTGTGACCTGTACTGGCCTCAAGAACTAGGTCCCACCCCTAAACCAGCTGACAAAGTGAAAAGCCTGGGTATTAGGATTGACCGCGTATTGTCAATGGTCAGTCAGATCTCCTCTGTAGTAGGGACCTGTACTGGCCTAATTAGACAGCTGCGCAAACTAGTGCCCCTTCTCTACTGGGCCATGCTTCGCACAGTAGTTTCTGCTACAATAATCTCAAGGCTGGACTACGGGAATACGCTCTATTTGGGTCTACCAAAAATCTTGACCAATAGATTGCAGGTGGTCCTAAATGACGCTGCACGGCTTATTTTCAGGCTCCCAAGAAGATCTCATGCCTCCCCACTGCTACAGAGCCTTCATTGGCTGCCCATTAGGCAAAGGTCTGACTTTAAAAGTTTATGTATAGCCCATAAGGCAATCTATGGGCAAGCACCTGCCTTAATTAAGCAACGTTTGGAGGTGTACAAACCTGAACGAAGACTTAGGTCTTCAGATGCACAGTTACTCGCTTGTCCCCGGTTCAGATTGGCTACAAAAGACGGGAGATCTTTCTCTGTTTTGATACCTAAAACTTGGAACAAACTCCCGGAGCCCCTCCGTAAAGAAGGCAATATTTTTCGTTTTAGGAAAATCCTAAAAACAACTCTTTTCAGGGAGACGTGGAGCTCAGTTTAGCTCTATCCTGGTATTGCCTTCATCCTGCCAAACAAGTAGTTGTGCCTTTCGGTCATAAGCGCCTTGAGACCTGCCGGTGAGTTGGCGCTATATAAGCTGGAAATAACAATAACAATAACAATAACAATAACAATAACAAAATAATGTTTTCACTACTGCAAAGCCTGCCTGTCTGACAGGACAATATTGAAGTTACCTTATTACTTTTAATAAGCTGTAGCTTCCAATTTGGAGCAGGAGGACAGATTGAGTTTGGTGTCTAAAGAGCTGTAAATAAAAGTCGTCTTTAGTGGAAAAGTTATATTTTTAGCCATAATTATGAAATCCTCCTTTTAAAAAGTTGACATTTTCTTGTCTTACCATTGGTACCTTCAGCCTCATCCTGGCTCACATGACTAGGTGTGGCTGATAATTTGTCTTTGTGTATTGCTACCAGACATTGAGACAAAGGGAAGATAGATGTTGGCAGGATGGAGTTAATGAGGAGGAGGAGCTGTCACCTACCACACTTGCTCATCACAAAGGCTCTGCCAGAGCACCCTAACAAGGGATTGTCACTGGTCTTATAGGATCCAGACAAACTGGTGCCAGGATAGGTAAGAAAGAGAGCCTGATAACCGGGGGGGGGGGGCTCTAGTAACTTCCTACCCTTTAAAGGGGGCACCAGGTGTAAATATTGGACCTCAGATCTGAACCCTTCACTACACATCTAGACCTCTGGACTCTGCCAAGAAGAAGGACTACTGTGCTGCTGAAAAGACTGCCACTGTTCTAGACTGCTGCTCTGAAGGACTGCTGCTCTGTTATGCTGTCCTGCTGCCCTCTTGTCTAGGTGAGGTGGACTAGACCTGCATCTCTAAACCCAGGAGCCCAGAGTGTCTTCCAGGGGCTCATTGGCTGGCCTCCTGATCAGAAGCCTCAGAGCTGATCAGGCTTCCAGTAACCTTGAATCCAGCAACTGGACTGTGCTATTGTGAGTCTTGCACTCCCATGTGGTGCCACCCCAGCCTGTATACTAGGAAGTGAGCCTGAAGGTGTGATGCAAGGATATTGCCTCACCTAAAGCAGCCCATCAGAACCGTCGCTGCACGAATTATCTCGTTGCCAGGACATCCTATCATCTCTGCTATGTGACGCATACTCTCCACAAGACTCCGTTTCTCTTGGCAACCAGTATTTAAGGTACTCTTGTTCAGCTGGTGTTAGAAATTGGGTTTCTGGTTGGCAGAGTTTAGCACCCTGTCCAAGCAGGACCCACAATCCTTGTCAGGGTAAGTCACAACACACCCTAAATTAGCCTGCACTCACCTTCTGGTAGCTTGGCACAGTGCAGTGAGGCTTAACTTAAAGGGCAATTTGTAAAGCAACAAAGTGAAAACACCACAAAAGGACTTCAAATCAGGTTAGAAAAATAATGGATACTTTTATAAATTAAACAAAACCAAAAGGACACAATTCCCATGTGAAATAGTTGAGAATGAATTTCTAAAGAATAAATGCCAAAATAGCGCTTAGGAGCAATAAGCGCTTACATGGGTTTTCTGTTCATGCTGGACCAGGGCAATGTCACAAGTTCAGGCCAAACGTGATGAAGCGCGGGCTGGATACAGGGACCCACATGGGCCCATTTAACCAAAGTTCCTTGATCCAGGTGCATCTGAGAAAATGTGTCGATGTTGAGCCACACAGTGGATGAGGAGCATAGAGTTTCACCATGCAACTGCAATAATGTGTCAATTCCAAGTGTGACAGACAGTTCTGAATGCCATGGGCGGCTGCTGCTCCTGTGATGCCAAAGGCGATGTGCTGGTTCTGAGGATGATGCGCCAGGCCCGTTCAATGCACAGACGAGGACGTGCTAGTTTCGAGGGGAATGCACCGGGTCTGCTCCCCACAAGAACAAGGATGCTGTGGTTTTGGCTTACGCAATGGTGAAGGTGTGCCGGTTTCGATGAGGATGTGTGGGTTCTGGATGAAGAAGCACCTTAGGCATCACTTTCAATGGTCTAGGACAGGGATAGCGCCATTTGACAGGGCAGACTCACAGCTTGCAGAGTTCGGGTGTAGATGCAGGTAGTTGAAGTCTTTGATATTCCTGAGACTTGGTACAGGAGGCAAGCCAGCAAGCCCTTGGAGTCACTCCGGGTTCAAGTGATGTAGGTCCAATCCTATTCATCCAAGCTGGAGAACAGCAGACATCAGGGTGGCTCAGCAAGGCAAGAGCACAGCAAGGCACAGTCCAGCAAAGCAGCTGTGACAGCCCTTTAAGCAGCACAGCAGTTCTATCTGGCAGAGTAGTCACAGGCCCAGAAGTGGTAGTGCAAGACGTCCAGTACTTATACCTAGTTGTACCTTTAAAGTGAGGTAGACTTCAAAGAAAGCTTTGAAGTGCAAAGAGGTTCTCCCTTCCTGCACTGGCTCCAGGCACACTACAGGGGTAATCAATCCTTTGTGTGGGGATAGGACACAGCCCTTTCACATGTAAGTGTCAGCTCCCCCCTACCATCCTGCTCAGGATGGCTCATCTGTACGCAGACCACTCAGGCCCACCTACCCTCCCTCCGTGTGTTACTGT
Source organism: Lissotriton vulgaris (assembly GCF_964263255.1). Classification (NCBI taxonomy): domain Eukaryota; kingdom Metazoa; phylum Chordata; class Amphibia; order Caudata; family Salamandridae; genus Lissotriton; species Lissotriton vulgaris. The sequence continues at coordinate 1,651,489,143 of NC_141689.1, forward strand.
CTAGAGGGAATGTAGGAAGCCAGCTGCCACCCACCTTAGATGTGTATTCCAGAGACTGGTAGAAGGCACCAAGAGACTAAAGTAAGTAAATGGCAACTTTCTAACAAGGCATCGATCATAGCATTTTTTTCAAAATAAAAGGACCATTGTGGATTCTACTGATAACTTGCACAATGTCGTAAAACTGGGAAATGTCTGTTTGGCTACCAATTGTAGAATATTAGATGGGCAAGGTTTGATTGGCCAGACATATTCACCTTTAAAAGGCTTCCAACCTAGTGTTTGGAAAGGACAGCAAGTTCATGCAAGGTGGCCTAGCTTTTAGAGGTAGCATTCTTGTCGAAACAAGATGGCATATCTATAGGGTAGATGGTAAAATAAGAGTATGTGATTTGATTTTTTTTGTTAAGATAGTGGCAGAAAGACGGAGTAGTTGCTCACCTAAGGGTTAGATAACAATTTGTACAATGGTAAAAAGGTCCAGATTGGGATTTATTATTTTATTTTAGAGGAGTTATAGGATACTTTAGCTGTTTTAATAAAGATTTGTAAAATAAAAGTGTCTCCATGTTTGTTCAGGTGTCCACATCACTCTCCATGGTCATCCCCATTTTTTTCCCTTCGCCCTTCCTATGTTTTCTGAATACAATTTTGTTGGCTCTAGGACTCTGTTCACTGCTAAACAGTGCAAACGTGCTTGTGCTCATTCCCTAATACATGGTATATTTCGCATACACCTGATTGCCACATTTAATTTACTTATAAGTCCCTAGTAAAGTGGTATATCATATTACCATGGCCTGCAAATGATATGCTATTAGTGGGCCTGCAGCATATCGTGTGCCACCCTTTAAACTATGTCCCAGGTCTACCTTTGCAGCCTGTATGAAGTTTTAGGCTGCCTATTCGACTTGCAAAATTACTCTCTTGCCAAGCTATAAACTCCCCTGGTATTACATGTAAGTCCCCCTCAGATTGGCCCTAGGTAGCCCATAGGACAGGGTGCAATATTATTAAAAGTTTGGACTTGTACCTTTATGTTTTAAATGTCCTGGCAGTGAAAAACTCAAACATGTGTTTGTCACTTCTTTGAGGCCTACCTCTCCCATAGGTTGCCTTATTATATTTATCATGTGCTGTTTGATTGAGAACAGGTAAGGATTTTATGTTTTGTGTCTGAGAAATTGTAAACTAAAATCCTCATTATTAGTAAAGCCAGATTTTGAGTTACAATTTAGAAACACCACTTCTAACAACCTGACATTTTCCTGCTCTAGCTACTGGGTGCCTGCAGCCTTTACCTGGGTCACATGACTTGGAGCAATTGGCAGTTGGATGCTTCTCAGACAGTGGGATTAGGTGTGCCTGGATGGGCAGGAAGGCAGGATGGGTTGAGCTGAGTACCACTTGCAAATCAATAGGCTGTGCCCTGTTGTCACACAAAGAATTTCACAGTAGTGCATTGCATCTGTGGCTAGGCTGCAGCCAGGGCAGGGGAGGGGAGGAAATATGAATTTGGTCAATTGTGTCCCCTATCTTAGACCCCAACGGCTCCATGTACGTGTTCAAGTACATGTATGTTCCCTCCACTTCCAGCTATGAAGACACAAATACATTTGCGTCCAACGTTAACATGTCCTCTTTCAGATCCACCATGTATGGGTCGAATATTCCGTTCCTAAGTATGCCTTGCCACCGTCTTTATGTGGTGCACCTTTCACGTTTTTTCGGCTCTGGCGAGTTAGGCCCTGATTTCTGCCATCAAGCCTTTCCTGCCTTCTGCCTCTGAATGTTACAGCCTGGACCTGCACCCGTATCCCTGACCTTTGTCTTACTCCCTGCGCGGCTAGCGGTGCCTGGCTCGGCCTGCTTGCCTGCCAAGACTGTATTTTGCCTTCAAGTTATCTGCTCCGCTCCTCGAAAATACATTCCTGTCTAGTAGTTTGGGTAAACATCCTTCCCAGCTGCAGAGCAAAGGGCCCGGCCTTTCTGTCTCCATGCAAGTAATTTATTGCTCCTGTTACCATGGTAGGCCCATGCCCCCCTCACATCTCACATAGACACGTAGACGCATATGCACGCACCAGCAGTCAGTATAGAATAGCCTCTGCCCGAGAGACCTTTCCTTCCAGATAATACAGTTCCTCAAACACAAGATATTAGATATGATTTGGGATTAGGTTGTTCTGACATCCCAGACTTCTGTCTCCTCATGTGAGGCTAAATGTCAAGTTCCCTTCACCCTCCAGTTCCACGTCAATCACACGTCATGCTGCTACGCGCGCATCTCTGCCATGTATTTCTGCTGACACTGCAGGATTCTTCTATGGATCCACCCACTTGTGACACCTCTATGTGACGTTTCTAGTACACACCTTCTGTTACGCCTTTTTCATTACGTATGTGTGTTCTTATCTCAGCTGTTACGCCTTCTGAATCCATCACCACTGTAATGCATTGACTATATATATGATAATCTGTCAATAAAGTATTGTCTATCCCTTCCTGAACCTTCGCGGTGATGGACATGATTGCCTGGTTCGAACCAATTCCTTTTTAAGGAATAAAACCCCTTTTAAACCTCAGATGCCACGGACTCTGCCTCTTATTTTTTCTGAGTTATTCTTATTGAACTTTACCGCATAAATTAAGTATAGGTAATTTAAATTTACCACATAATTGGTGCCCGAACAGTGTCCCCTCCCCCACCTTACGCGCCGGCGGTGCGTTGCAGGCCCGGTCCCCTGCCACAGCCGTGACGGACAACAACGCGTACCCGCAGGATTTCCTGTACCTCCCTCAGGCCAACGGAGGTGACTGAGGCTGCGATCGACACCCAGACGAGGCGGTGAGGAGTGCGGAGGATCCCGACCAGAGCCCAGCTGAGAGAGCAAGGTCCGAGGTATTCAGAGGCCCACCAGGTTCCGAAGTTCCGAAGTACCTACGTCACGAGTCGAGTCGAGTCCAGTCTGGTCCAGTCCAGTGTCGAGTTTCAGAGGCCTTCTGTTCCGTGCTTCCCGGTAAGTACCGTTGCTGGGGACGCATCTAGACGAGCGCATTAATTTGTGCCGGTCAAGACGGGTCTGGGTACACAGACCCGGTCTGCACTGTTTTAGCGGTGTATCTGTACTGTTTAGCAGTATATCTAGTATGCAGTTAGCTAGTTTTATTCTAATTATTGTTGTTCGTTTTAATATGTTTTAGTGCGTTTTTAAATGTCGTGGTATGAGTGATTGTTCGATCTTCATTACTGTGTTCATTGTGTTAACTGTGTTCAAGTTCGAGTAAGTATCAAGTAGCAAGGTTCAAGATGCCTTTATTTTCCAAACTAAGACAAATAAGAACTAGAAAAGGGATACTTGAGGAAGCTGTTCCCATCCCACCCAGGGACACTCCCGGATATTTTATGTACCATAAGCATGGCCTAGATGCCGTATTATTCCTTGACTTGTGGGTGGACTACACCAAGGATTTAGCAGAGAATCTGAGATGGCCCGTTACGGGGACATGGGATGCAGATTGCATCATGAGAGTAGAAGAAGCGTTATGGAAAAAGAAAGCCAGACAGTCACAGAAAGATGCCATTGAATTATGGCGTAAAGAATCGCATAGACGCACAGAGAAAGAATTCAGAAAAGCAGAAAAACATAGGGAAGATTCAGAAAAAGCCCGAGAAAATGTATTAGTTGAGGAAGGTATACGAGTTAAAGCAGAACAAGTAGATCGACAGCGAAATACTCTTGCGAATGGTATGTATCCTCTTTTGGCCGCGGGTTTACCTAAGGCCACCCCGGAAGTACCGAAAGATCTGCCACCTCCATTGCTCCCGACTAAATTACGTCACAAAACCGCAGAAGACATTTTCCTTTCTTCCTATTTAGACGACGTAGCGCCCGCATATACAAATCCACGTGCCCGCACACCACCCGCTGACGGCACTCCACCCCGAGATAATCAACAACCACTTCTGCAACAACAAACTCCTCCTCCCGCTCCACATCCTCCGCCTGTTCCCCCACCCCTTCCTGCACCTATTATTCCTGGCTATAACCCACTAAACCCTTTCTTACCTGGCACCTCAGGAGGTGCGACAGGGGGTTTTCAAACACCGCCACAAACACATCGATTGACTTATAGGGATTTAGCACAACAACGTACACCTCAAACAGCGAGTTACGACATACTTAAAGAGCCTCTTACAGACTGTAGATATGATCCAGTACCCGGTAAAGACGACAGAATGATGCTAGCATCAGTACGTCTACGACGAGTTGCGAACTATTTAATGTTACTACCAGGAATGATTGAACATCTAGACAGAATATATCACTTTGTCCAAACGGGGGAAGGTCCTGAAAGTATTGGCGAGGCTATGGCACACCAGAAAGTTGACACTCAAAGAATGATATTACGTTTTTTCATAAACTGCTTGATAAGAGACCAAGATAGGCCTGGTGTAGACCAGGAAGAAATGAAAGCACTTAACAAATGGGGTCAGAATATAGCAGACGGAAAACATGATAAACAGAGTTGTATAGACAATATGTACCGAAGGATCCGAAAAGCAGTAGAAAAAATACACGAAAGAAGACCGCCTGAAAGAGAAGTAGATTCAGACAAGATTGAATCCTCGGAGGAGGAGGAACAACCAGAAACGACAACAGGCACATTGCAGTTACCAGCTAGAGAAATGATAGCATATGTAGGTAAGGGAAGACCCTTTAATAATTCAATGCGTCCGGTACGTCCAGAAAGTAAGAGACTTTTTCAAGCAGCCATGTCAAATCCGAAGACCCCTGAACATTTGTTTCAGGCTACCGATAAAATACTTCAAGAACGAATGGGGTACCATGTACTCAATTCCATGGATGAGCAAGAATTAGCCAGGTCAGCAGTACAATGGGCTGACAGTTCTGATAAATATAGTGATGACGCGTTAGCGCAAACGTTTTTGAATCTTTCCCCAGACGAACAGCGTTTAGCTGGTACATACATGATACAACACCTCCTTATATTGTATAAAAGCCAACACTCTGATCCTGGTCCCCTACCTGATATATTAATAGAACTACTCATGAATAAATGGAGAGGCCTAGGTACCGATTTAATTAAAGTAATTCTAGAACATCGGCACAGATATAGTGCCTTCCTGCATCCACAGTTTGCTCCAGCTCCACCCATAGAAAGAAAACCATATTACATAGACAGACAGAATCCCTTACGAGAAGTGCACCCAGTCAGGAATGATGATAATACTTTTAGACGCGTGTTTGTGTACACGCCCATAACTAAAATAGAACTATTGGAAATGAAGAAATTAGTGCCCAGCCATGACAAAGATCCAGCAGGTTTTCATCGTGAAATAAAAGACATGTTACTCATGGGTGATTACACATATCCTGACATTATGAAAATATTAAAAGTTTTGTTGCCTGCCGGTATTTACGAGAAACTCAAAGAAAAAGAATGGGAGGTGGGAGAGCAAAAGATTGATTGGGCTGCATTGAAAACGAAGAAAACACTCGAACTCCAGGCCTAGGGCTTGGGGACAAAACTAAAGCATTACAAGGATTGTTAGTACAAGTATTGCCACGTTTATTAGCAACGAAAAAGGAAGACTGGGGTGCAATCTCAGCCTGTAAACAGAAACCCGATGAAGACACTAGTGATTTTTATTCCCGATTCGAGAAATGTTTCGGCATCAATAGGGGCCTGAAAGCAAGTAGCGAGTCATATCAACATCTTTTTGTAACAAAATTAGTCGAGAATTCCTTGCCCCAGGTTAAGAACAGAGTACTGAAAGTCGAGAGCACATGGCAAGCTAATACCCCGTCACAAATGTTACAAATGTTACAGTACCACCAGAATAGAATTAGAGAAGAACATGAACACAAACAAAGACGTATGAAAGATACGAAAATGAAAATGCTAGTTGCTCAGTCAGTTCCATCTGAGAGTCAGAAAAAGGGTATGACCCAGTCCAGTAATTCGGCGGCTCCTGTTAAAGGGACATGCAACTACTGTAAACAGCCAGGTCACTATATAAACGATTGTGCAGTTTTGAAACACAATATCTCTACGGGTAAAACTAAAGAGAGACCGCGTCCACCTAGACTAGATCAGGCCCAACAACAAGTACCCCAGAATATACAGCCTATGCATGCTTCACAACAGACAGTACAGACCGTAGCAGTGCCACAACCACAGCCCATTGCCGCAACACAAAACACGACACAACAGATGTACCAGTATGCACAAAATGACTATCCCGATTATCAACGATACACATGAAACAGCCTAGAGAGGGAGGTTGGCTTGCCTCTTATTGAGGTTCCTGTAGATCAAGAGGGTACTTATGTACATAGTCAAGTATTAGGGAAAGACAGAAAGTTTTTAATTGATACAGGGGCAAGCAGGACAACTATAAGTCACGACGAGGTTCAAGGGGCACCCCTCTCAGGCTCACAGAATGTTTCCCTTGGATTTTCAGGAAAGCCTATTGTTAATGAAGTATCGCAACCACTTCCTCTTGCAGTTGGTCCATTGACACGTACTACAGATCTATTACTCACAAAATCATGTCCAGAAAACTTGTTAGGTATAAAGACACTGAAAGCTCTAGGAGCTGTAATTTGCTGTTCTCCGGAAGGAGTAAGACTGTTTTTACGTGACTTTAAGGGTCACTATGTGTTGAGAGATATGGATCACAGGTTACAGAATGTCCCTGCACATTTATGGGCACAAGGCCCCACTGATGTAGGTTGTATGCACATTACACCATATCGAGTCACACTCAAGCCAGGAGTGGTATTACCACGAATTCGACAATACAAGTTACCCCCAGATGCTGTGATGGCTTTACTGAAAATCATTGATGAGCTCATTGCACAAGGAGTGATTGTGGAAACCGACTCCAATCTCTGTAATTCCCCCATCATTCCAATTCTTAAACGTACTGATCCAAAAGCACCTCCAGTTTATCGATCAGTGATCGATTTACGAGAATTGAATAAATGCATTGTACCACAGTATCCCGTGGTCCCAGATATCTCTTCATTATTGACAGCTATTGATTCAGAAGCAACGTTCTTTACTGTAATTGACCTCAAGAACGCCTTCTTTAGTGTCCCAATCGATCCGGAAAGCCAATATCTTTTCGGATTCTGTTTAAATGGACGAAGCTTCAAATTTACACGCGCACCTCAAGGATTCACAGAAAGCCCCAGCATCTATAGCCAAGCACTGAAAAGACAACTTGACAGTATTCACATGCCTGATAACACTGCCCTGCTTCAGTATGTCGATGATCTACTGATCACCGCCCGAAGTGAACCCGAATGTGAACGAGCATCACTGACGGTTTTGCATTTCCTGGCCGACAAGGGGCACAAGGTGTCCCCTTCGAAGCTGCAATTCTGTGTTCAGCAAGTTGTGTACCTTGGGCACTTGCTGTCCAAAGGGGGGAGACAGCTCACACCTGACCGCATCCAGTTAATTGTAAACATGTTACCACCCAAGACACAAAAGGAGGTACGGGCCTTTATAGGCCTCACTTCCTACTGCAGACAATGGATTCCCCAGTATGCATTTTTAGCAAAGCCACTCATACAGTTGACAACCCAGGAGGCAGCGACATTGACTGTCCTCCCTTGGACTCAGGAGATTACACAAGCTTTTGAAGACTTAAAGAAAGCCTTATGCCAAGCACCTGTTTTAGCAACACCATGTTACAGCAAGCCTTTTACACTTTTTGTCACAGAACGCGAAGGTACTGCATTGTCAGTACTCACTCAGGAACAAGCAGGTTCACACAAACCGTGTGCTTACTTTTCTAGTACATTAGATCCAGTAGCCCAGGCTCTGCCTGCGTGCTTGAAATCAGTAGCAGCGACAGCTCTAGCAATCAGACAAAGCGATTCCATAGTATTAGGACATCAATTGACAGTGCAAGTTCCACATTCCGTGGAAGTTCTTTTAAACCGAACACAGACCCAGCACTTGACTATAGCACGACTGACAGGTTATGAATTGACATTGTTTCAGCCACACATAGAAATCAGACGCTGTAATACATTGAATCCTGCTACACTTTTGCCATTAAGTGGAACAGATCCATTGGCACATGATTGTATTGAAATCATTACTATTACGACGAAACCCAGACAAGACTTGACAGACACTCCATTACCAGACCCAGACCTGACACTTTATGTGGATGGTTCATGCATGAGAACAAGTACAATAGAGTTAGTGGCCGTCTATGCAGTCACGACAGAAACTGACGTTATAGAAACAAATTGTATTGACACCCTATCAGCTCAAGCAGCAGAGCTCATCGCTCTGACACAAGCCTGTATTCAAGCCAGAAATAAGAGAGTTAACATATACACAGATTCCCGTTATGCATTCGGAGTTGTACATGACTTCGGAGTGCTCTGGCGAGAGAGAGGTTATTTGACTTCTCACGGTGCCAGAATTCAACACGGTCCCCTCATTCAAGCTCTGTTAGACGCAATACATTTGCCTACAGCCATATCCATCATGAAGTGCAAGGCACATACGAAAGTCACCGATATCATTTCCCAGGGTAACGACCTGGCAGACCGAACAGCCAAGCATACAGCTCAGAATCAGACTCACGCAACTGACTTGACAAAGTCAATAGTCCCGACACCGACACACTGCATGACAGTTAGGGATCCCGCACTAGATGTAATTGACATACAGACACATGCTACACCAGATGAAATCAAGAAATGGACTGAACTAGGAGGGATCCAAACAGATCAGGGATGGATGACGAAGGGAAAATCTACATGGTTTCTCCCCGACTCTATGGTTCAAGTTATCATTAACATAGTACATAGTCCAGCGCATCTAGGAGAAAAAGCCATGCTAGACAGTATTCAAAACCTTTGGTTCAATAAACATTTACGAGCAGCAGCCAAACAGAAAATGCGTACTTGCATGATTTGTTGTCAGTTCAACCCAGGTAAAAGCATTCCCGTAGAGCAAGGTGGATTTCATCCTCCCGATCACCCTTTTGAAGTCCTCCAGATGGATTATATCCAGATGGAACGTTGTCGAGGATTCAAATATGTCCTCGTAGTTGTATGTGCACTTTCCCGTTGGACAGAAGCATATCCAGTCCCAGATTACACTGCTCCGACCACTGCCAAGCAGCTGGTACGTGAATTTTTCCCTAGGTATGGTTTGCCCCGTATCGTATACTCAGATAACGGTCAGCCATTCTCGTCCGAGCTTGTGAAACAGGTTACACTCCTGCTAGGATATCAGTGGAAATTCCACTGTGTCCGACATCCCGAGGCAGCAGGTCTCGTGGAACGCCATAATCAGACTCTGAAAATACGTCTTGCCAAAATCTGTAGGGAAAAAGGCGTCGACTGGATAGTAGCTTTACCAGTTGCGCTCTTTTACATGAGAATGGTCGCACATTCTAGAACAGGGCTATCCCCGTACGAGGTGGTCTTCGGTAGACCACCAAATATGTGGGGGACGCCTTTGCCTCGAAAAATTACCGATGTTGACTGTAATATGCTGACAGATTACCTTGCCTCCTTGATGTCTGCACTACAATCTTGTCGTTCACAGGTCGCTGCAGCTTTTCCCGACAACACCGAGGTGAAGCCCCATGAAGTTGTTCCAGGAGATCTCGTATTCGTGAGGAACTTTGACAGGAGGAGTCCGCTGGAGCCCCGTTGGCAAGCGCCGAAGCTAGTACTTTTGACCACAAGGACAGCGATTAAAGTCGAGGGCCGTAAGGGCTGGCTTCACTCGAGTCATATTAAAAAGTTCCATGGACTGCCGCCAGATTTGAACTCTCAGCCCTGCCCTCCTCCACAGACTGACTCAAAACTCCCCCTGGTCGAGAAAACTTCTTCTCAAGAATATAAATTAAAATTGAGGTCTAGCAAGTCAGACAGTTTAATTGTTTAAGTCCTCCCCTAGGTGAATCGGTTAGACAAGTCTCTGACATGTATCCCCTAGACCCCAATAGAGAGAGAGATAGACAGAAACAGCTCAAGAAACGTGAATATTGTAAATCACTTCGTAGTCACTGTCTTGTGACACTATTGATTATGTTTTTTCTAAGTCTTTTGATTATTGCTGCAAGTATACTGTTACATATATATTATCCTATTTTCAAACGTGCACATTCTTCTGCAAATGACACTGTCGAGCATACTTTCAGTGAACTGCCCCCGCATGAGTTGTCATACAGATTTGCGCTGCGCAACAATACATTCATTAGTATGTTACATCATTCCCATCAGACCAGCAATGCTACAAATTGTTGGATATGTGGCCGACTCCCTCCTCATCAGAAATACAAGGGAGTTCTGCCCCTCTTTCCGTATCCGTTCACACACAATGGTTCCTGTGGTGCATGGTTTAGTTTGATTAATTCTTTAGATTCTGAGTCCTTAGTTTACCAGGGCAACTGGGTATGGGGAAATCTGAACACAGTTCTGCATAAAGTATGTTTCCCTGACAAGGAGGGTCTTCCAAAAAGGACAGGTACTGATCTAGAAAACGAAGTATATGGATTAGGTAACTTTACACTTAACCTCATGATTCTGAATGTTGAATCCGAAACCGAACCAGTCTTGCCTGCTATGTCAGTATTACCAGTAAAAGGTGAATTATGTGTTAGAAAGAATGGTTCAGTACACCTGGGTCATAGTAAATGTACTACTGTGATCGAATTCAGTGATAAAGGCAAGTCTACATTTAAAGCTTCCCGTCATTCCTATTTCGTTTGTGGTCATACCGCATATATACGTTTACCTCTAGATTGGGATGGCACCTGTTACATTGCATTCCTTCTGCCACCTGTTTTCCTAGCCCCTCCTGATTATCATAGGAACTCCCATCTAGTACACAATAGACCCCAGAGAGATCTCCCGATTGTCGACTACACTGAAACGGCATGGGAGCAATACACAGACTTCAATAAAGGTTTCTTTCCCTACTTAGGTGCTGTCTTTAATAGTAAACTGATACGTACATTAACCAGAACCCTTGAAGCAGTAGTGAATGAAACTACTTCTGCCCTAGGCAACTTAACGGAAGAGCAGTCTGCGATGCGGATTGTTGTTCTTCAAAATCGTCTTGTCCTTGACGTCATCCTGGCCGATAGGGGCGGAGCCTGTAGAGTCATCGGATCGAGCTGCTGTGTTTTCATTCCAGAAAACGCGCCATCAGTATATAGAGCCATTACCCGTCTTTATAAGATTGCAAGTCAGATACACCAGAATCCAGGCACCTGGACTTGGTCCGGTTGGTTCTGGAGCGTGTTGTCAGCCTGGGGATGGAAGGTCCTATCCTTCCTAGGTATTGCCCTTCTCATAGTATTCAGTTGCTGCCTATGTCTACAATGTGGGCCAGCGATTTGCTGCCTGTGTGCCACATCATGTATTCCTCATTCAAGTCCACATTCAAAATACCATAAGAAGAAAGAAGAGCAAATGATGTTACATGAACAGATTGATAGATTAATGAGGATTGATATATCATGAAGGGTCCGTAGGGGACAAGGAGGGAATGAGGAAATATGAATTTTTTTGGTCAATTGTGTCCCCTATCGTAGACCCCAACGGCTCCATGTACGTGTTCAAGTACATGTATGTTCCCTCCACTTCCAGCTATGAAGACACAAATACATTTGCGTCCAACGTTAACATGTCGTCTTTCAGATCCACCATGTATGGGTCGAATATTCCGTTCCTAAGTATGCCTTGCCACCGTCTTTATGTGGTGCACCTTTCACGTTTTTTCGGCTCTGGCGAGTTAGGCCCTGATTCCTGCCATCAAGCCTTTCCTGCCTTCTGCCTCTGAATGTTACAGCCTGGACCTGCACCCGTATCCCTGACCTTTGTCTTACTCCCTGCGCGGCTAGCGGTGCCTGGCTCGGCCTGCTTGCCTGCCAAGACTGTATTTTGCCTTCAAGTTATCTGCTCCGCTCCTCGAAAATACATTCCTGTCTAGTAGTTTGGGTAAACATCCTTCCCAGCTGCAGAGCAAAGGGCCCGGCCTTTCTGTCTCCATGCAAGTAATTCATTGCTCCTGTTACCATGGTAGGCCCATGCCCCCCTCACATCTCACATAGACACGTAGACGCATATGCACGCACTAGCAGTCAGTATAGAATAGCCTCTGCCCGAGAGACCTTTCCTTCCAGATAATACAGTTCCTCAAACACAAGATATTAGATATGATTTGGGATTAGGTTTTTCTGACATCCCAGACTTCTGTCTCCTCATGTGAGGCTAAATGTCAAGTTCCCTTCACCCTCCAGTTCCACGTCAATCACACGTCATGCTGCTGCGCGCGCATCTCTGCCATGTATTTCTGCTGACACTGCAGGATTCTTCTATGGATCCACCCACTTGTGACACCTCTATGTGACGTTTCTAGTACACGCCTTCTGTTACGCCTTTTTCATTACGTATGTGTGTTCTTATCTCTCCTCTCAGCTGTTACGCCTTCTGAATCCATCACCACTGTAATGCATTGACTATATATATGATAATCTGTCAATAAAGTATTGTCTATCCCTTCCTGAACCTTCGCGGTGATGGAACATGATTGCCTGGTTCGAACCAATTCCTTTTTAAGGAATAAAACCCCTTTTAAACCTCAGATGCCACGGACTCTGCCTCTTATTTTTTCTGAGTTATTCTTATTGAACTTTACCGCATAAATTAAGTATAGGTAATTTAAATTTACCACAGAGGCAGGAAATTACAAGCACTTCAAAGGTAATATCTTGAAACTTCTCCCTACTTTAGAGATGGTGGCAGGTAAAAAAAATAGAGCCAAAATAGGATCCTCAGACTCACTATTCAGTTCTCTTTCTGGATCTGCTTAAGACATTCAGATGACGGCTTGCCTTGAACCTCCAAATGCCTACCATGCTGCCTGAAATCTTTTCCACTGTCTGAACCCAGAGTGGCTCCCAGGGATAGTTGACTGGTCTCCTCTTCAGAGCCCCTGGATAGGAAAGACTCCAACCATCTTGAATGCGCACCTGAGTGAGTCCTGACCCTTCATGTGGTGCCTCTCCAGTCCTGGAACATTGGAAGTGGTGCTAAAGGTGCACAGATAGCCAAAATACAAAGCCAGGAATTAGAAAGTTTTGGGCTAAAAGTGTTTTGAGAACTGAGAGGAGCCCGGGACCTGCCTGCTCTTTCATTAGGTCAAGGTGCTTCTCCTGTTAGCCTGACTTTGCGGCAGTTCCTGCTACTTTCTCTCTGCAGCAGCAAATCCTGTTCAGTGGTTCTTCGCAGAAGGGGTATTTGGCTTCATGGAGCTCTCGTCAGCTACCGCTTGCAACTTCATCCCGCTGGAGGTTTTCAATTTCCTAAACAGATACCAAGGACCTGAGCAGAATTTTGGTGGCTGGGATACTCCTTCACAAACATGACGGATATCCTATCCGCCGTATTACAAGTTCCATGATCTAATGGAACTTGTAATACAGTGGATGGGATATCCGTTGTATTTATGACAGAGTATCCCATCTGTCAAATTTGTAATAAGGCCCTTAGTCTGAATGTGGAAATCTTCACAGTGACTTCATCCAGCAGCCCCCCAATGACGATGCCTCCTCCTCGGGCACCGCCTGCACCCTTGCAGCGTGGAACTTTTTGGGGTCAACTGACCTAGAAGGGCCAAAGGTTAAAGTAAGTATGAAGCCTTATGGGAAATTGAATTCAGAAATACTACAGGAAACTGAGGAACGATCGACTATCACAAGGCCACATTCGAGCTTGTTACAATTGCAGCTGCACTTAATTAGGTAGTTGTGGCTTTGGCACAGCACCTTTTGAGCACCATTACAGATGATATGTCTGAACCAGAAGGTGAGAGCTTGTATATTTTCCATAAAGAAATAGAAAGATCGCTGCAAGACTAAGGAAAACTCCTGAAGTTTCCAAGACTGTTGAAAAAAGTAGATAGACCTCCTTAGTGCTTAGAGCTGGGATGTACCAAAGCCTATAAATACAGGGTTAGCTGCTTCATATATTGCCATGTGGTGCTTTGCATAGTTATATGAGGATTTGACACAAGTTGTCATGCCTCAACTGACCTATGATCAGTGACATCAAAGAGAAGGTGCAAAAGGTGCCTTTCTTCCACCAGTGGTATACCCTAAGGATTTTTGTTAAAGCTCTATGCACTAACCTCTTGGATATTAATGGCACTCGCTGGCAAGCACATGACAAAGACGTGGAGATGTGCAGTAGGCTGTGCTGTAGACGGTAGTGGGTGAAAGACATATTCTCAGATGATAAGTTAATTCAAATGTACTAAAAAGGTGGGCAATTGTGTCAGAGGGAGAATAAATAATGGGCACTATACTTATCCTAATTGTTTCTGAGGTAACTGTGCATGACCATATTGTTTGTGCAAAATGTGCTCAGTGGCCAAAAAAAGTGGGTTCAAAATATGCCCTTAGCCTTGCCTTGTAAAGGGATCTGCCTACTTATGGTCAAAGTCTATTTGTGGTTGCCTCTCATGGTACATGGCATAGGCACAGTACCGGCCAAAGGCATTAACATGTGTCAAAATCCAATGCATATGACCGAAGCTCCTGTACAGTGTTCTCTTCTTTTAGGGAAAGTGATGCAGAGCAAGAAAGCAGGCCACTCCTTTTGTCCTGATGTTCATGCCTGAAGCCATATGCAGTTGACTCATTAGGTAAGTCAGCTGGGTGTATGACAATGCTAAATGCCACTGCCTGCATCAAGCGCTGCTGTGCATGATTGTGTACAACAAACTTGTTCCACAGTTGTACGTAGCAATCACTCTCAGGATATTGTAAGGAGCTTCTGTGGCATGTCAGTTGGATTCTCAGCACCCTATGCTCCAATGAAAATGATCGATAAAAAGGAGATGCAAACATCTTTCATTTTTACTTTTATCTGCAGAGGCTAAAACTACTTTCAGAGGTTAAGTAAACCTCTTGGGTCTGATCACCTAAAAGAGGGAGGTTCACAACAGTTGGATGAGTAGAAGCACTAAGGGTATATATGTGCACGGTATTTCCTATGTGTCAAAAATATGTGAGCTGCCATTATCACTTTTATTTATTATTGTATGTGCGTGTGATTTGAGAAAAAGTACACCTGCAACAAAACTTGTAATTTGTGCTGCATTCTGCACTATCATCCACATGAGGTATTCCCAGTCTTGCCAATACAGAGTATCCCAAACCTTTTATATTATCCGTGCTGGCAAGGGGATCTCCTTTATGCCAATGTCATGTGGGTAACTTGATGTCAGGAAAGAGAACACTGTTTCATCTATATATATAAAATCGAAAGTATGTCTGTTTGTCCTATATGCATTACTACACCATTCATCTGATCGGCATGAAACGTTGGGAAGTTGTTGAGTACACTCCCGAAAAGGTTTCTGGCAAAAAAAAAAAGATAAGAAAAATGTGTTAAATTTCGTCCCCCCTGCCCCCCTGCCCCCCAGGGCCCTCATAATCTTTCCAATACTGAACGTTTACAGTTCCCAGTGCGACTCGCTTTTGCAATGACCATCACCGAAGCTCAAGGACAATCACTGCAAGTGTGTGGACTAGATTTGGAGAATCCATGCTTCTCACATGGACAACTGTATGTGGCCAGCTCAGGCGTCGGAAAACCTTCTGATTTATTCGTGTACGCACCAGACGGAAAAACAAAAAATACTGTGTATCCCCAAACACTCGAATAAATAAACAGAATTAAAACAACACTTTAAAATGTTTTCCACATTAAAATGAATAAGTTTCAATAAAAATGACACAATATAAATTAAATGTCATCATAACAAGTTTCCTTAAATTTCCTTTTTTTCTGAGATCACAGCAACGCACGATGGGTAAGCTAGTCTATCCATATATATATAAAAACGAAAGTATGTCTGTCTGTTTGTCCTTTATGCATTACTACACCATTCATCCGATGGACATGAAACTTTGGGAAGTTGTTGAGTACACTCCCGCGAAGGTTTCTGGCAAGAACAAAAATACCAAATTGTTAAAAGTTGTTGAGTACACTCCTGCGAAGGTTTCTGGCAACAAAAAAAAATAAACAATTGTTAAATATCGTCCCCCCGGTCCCCCAGGACCCTCATAATCTTTCCAATATTGAACGTTTCCAGTTTCCAGTGCGACTCGCTTTTGCAATGACCATCAACAAAGCACAAGAACAATTGCTGCAAGTGTGTTGACTAGATTTGGAGAATCCATGCCTCTCACATGGACAACTGTATGAGGCCAGCTCACGCGTCGGAAAACCTTCTGATTTATTCATGTACGCGACAGACGGAAAAAAATAAAATACCATGTATCCACAAGCACTCGAATTCGAATAAATAAACAGAATTAAAACAACACTTTAACATTGTTTCCATATTAAAATGAATAAGTTTCAATACAAATGACACAATGTAAATTGAATGTTATCATAACAAGTTTCATTAAATTTCCTTTCTTCTGAGATTGCAGCAACGCGCGACGGGTAAGCTAGTTGTTATATAAATTCCATTCTGATCTTTCATTTGGTATAGAACCCCCAACAGGGTTTATGTGAAATACTTTTATCAGTTGGATGCATGTTTGATAGGAAATCGGTAGATGAAGTTGTTCTTTACTAAGCTGGATGATTCATGTATGTGTTTGATATAATATTGTGCATTTGAGGTGTCAGGAAAGAGGCACAAAGTATAGAGGCAAGCGTGTTGTAGAGTTAAAAAGAAAGAACGAAAAGCACATATTTCTGTCTTTAAGGTTGAATGCACTACAGGTCCAATTGTGTTTGTAATGCTATGGCATTTCCTTGCATGAAATATCTTTGCTTTGTGCTGTGGAAGTAAGCATATTTTAGTTTCTGCCTTTTCCAGGTGGTGTCTAATCCAACATGTTGAATTTTCATCGCATGACTTCTAAATGGACTATTTCAGAAAATACAAACATGAATGTGTTCCCAAATGATGAGTGATGTGATGCAGCTAAAGTGTTAATCATACTGTAGAAAAGTAACAGGTTAATTATTGTGTGTTGTTTTCGAGGTTTGCTGTCCATGTCAGAAAAGGAGAGGGGTGTCATCAGCTTAGATATTTCTTGTAATACAATTCAAGGCTTACAAGCTCCTCGTTATTTCTGATAGCAGAAATCAGACTGGAATTAGCGATATTGGAGTGAGTTATGAGATATAAGGAATCACAAGCCATTTCACCAAAAACTGTGAATAACATGCAGAACCTTGACAACTAGGTCCAATTCTGCATATTTTATCCCTTCAGTGGAAACAATGGGTTACAATTCAGAAGCATGTATCACCTATTTGCAGTAGATTGCATTTTTTTTGGGAAATTTTCCTTTACCTGTTGGGTGACATAAGGAGGTGGGGACAACAAAAGGGCAGGTTGCTTTTTTACCACAGATTAGAGAAGCTTATTTTGCTCCTCCAAATGAGGGATGTTGGCTAATGGGGTTGGCCGCATCATCTGCAGCTGTACATAGAATTATCTGGTCCAGGGTTTACAGAGTCGCTAATTCTATACCCAGACATACTGAGAAAGTCATAGCTGCCCGGAGCAGTGCCCCGGAATAGCACGCCAGTCATGGGGCCCTAAGGGTCTCCAGTTTTTCATACATCAGAGAGTTGCATCTGTATCTGTACCATGTCTACTGGTCAGCCCCAGTTTTGTTTGTGTCTGATCCTCACCAAGAGACTCCATCAATGTGGTCTAATTCTGCAGTACTTTAAGCTCTGTTCATGTGAACTTCCTCCATCCACTATTGGTTATGTTTGTGAAATGGATGAGCTGTGTTTAAGAATCCATCAGAACCTTAGATCTGTTGTATTTAATACTTTTGACTTCATTGATGTGAGAAGGTACCTCTTTTGATTGGCCACATCCATTTTTAGTGGCATGATGCAGGTGCTTTTATAGGTCTGCATACTGGGGCATTGCTGCCAGGTTCCAGTGTATGTGCTCTGAGTAGTAAAACATGGCAGAATTGGCTAACTCCTGAATGGCATCCTTAACTTTCCATTAAGGCGAAAGGATATGGTGTAGGAAAATGCAATAATGGCTTGGAAAATGTAAATGTCATCTGAGGGTTGCAGCACATGTGGTGCCATCCACTAGGCTTTCAAAGAAAGTATAGCTCCAGGCTTACGTGTTTCACATGAGTGGTGCAGCTTTTAAAGGTGTGAGTTAGAAAGAACCCTATTTTCCAATATTAAATAAGTCACCCCTAAGAAGGCTTTGTAGCTCATAAGGTAGGGTGCATTGTACATGAAAGTGGTACATGTAAGAATTTGTGTTTGCTTGTACTCACAGTGACTAGCCCTCAAATGCTATTTTCACTGCAAAAAGGACTGTATCTGTCCTATATGAAAATCTCAAGTTCAGAATAAAATCATAATTCTGCTATCCCTGGTTTCAGAAACAAGTTACCGGAATGATTAAACTATTATTTTTAAAGTTAGTTTAAAATAAAATACACTGTTAACGTTGAAATTTGAAGAATTATTTAGGAAAAGCAACCTTCAAAAACGTATTGTGGTCTGCTTGATCCTCCAGCAGGCTAACTAGGATTAGCCTGCCAGCGGTCTGGACATGTCAGTGCTTCTACTATGAGATTTCAAAAATTGCTCTCAGAGCAGAAACATGACAGGCGTTTTGGCAGGAAAACCTTGGTGCGAGCGATCTGACTCCTATCAGTTTAGGAAAGGCAGCTGAGGAGGATCCAGGATCTTCATCAACTTAGCAACAGGGGGACTTGGGTAAGGCCTGCTTATTCATAGTTAAGTGTAGAAGGAGACTCAGGGAAGAGAACCCTTTGTTCCTCAGATCATATGTAGCCAGCTTTGAACCAGCCCAGTGGGAGAGTCGAAGAGTTAGGTTGGTGTAATTGAGGAGGGAATCATAAATAATGCAAAAGATTAGATATGACACAACTTGTCCTGAGATGTTGTTTATTCATTAAGGCTGGCAGTATCAATGCCATCACCTCCAGCTAACCATCTAAGGGCCTAGGACTGCGGCCACCTGCTCCTCCGCGAATAATAAATCACCATGAATTTCAGGACCTCTCCCAGTTTCCACTGCAGCCCTCAGGTCTCTTTACAGCTTTGTTATGTTGTTATATTGCTTTAAGAGCTCATGTATAGGAATGCTAGAATTATATTGCTATCTTAGTTCCATTGTATGAGTCATTCTGGTGAAGCTGTTAGGACTGAATACATCGCTTCCCTGGCTCCCACCTGTTGTATTACTTTGCCTTATAATTGATTAAATATTCTAATCTAAACACCATCTCCTGTCTGGACATCTTCACTACAAGCTTTTCTTTTGAATCCTGTGATTATAATCATGCCACCTCTTTTCGCATTCTTCCACAGTCCTGCAAGGGGGGCCACTGCATTGACTTTGTCAGCTATAGGTCTCCATAAAGCTGCCTCGTAGATAATGTTAGTTTAGAAATGACAAAAATATACTGCTTTTGTTTAGTCACCTCTCAAACCAATATGTTTTTTTCCTCTTGGGAAAAGTTTTGATTTCATTTTCTGAAGGTCTCTTGGACCCACCCCCTCTTTGTTGCTAGGTGCCCTCCTTACTGGTTGCAAGTGCTTTCATTTAAATTGGAGAATTCTAGAAAACCTGCGCCGTATTGCATCATTTTTCATTTTAAACGTAACTGAAGAGTTCCTGACTTTACACAATGGCGACTTATGGAATATAAGTGTGTTGTGCAGCAGGCAAGGTTATACTGGGGGGAGGAGTTGGCCTAACGGCTAGGGCGGGTGACCTAAAATCTAGGGAACTATGGGGCATATTATCGAGACAGGCGATAAAATTAGTGCCGCTTCAGTGGCAGAAAACTGCCGCTAAAACGGCGATAATGGGCTTGCTAATATGCATTAAAGAATTCCAATAGAAGCCCAGATTAGATGTCCTGCACAACTAACCTGGGCTTCTATTGGAATTCTATAACGCATATTAGCAAGCCCATTATCGCCATTTTAGAGGCAGTTTCCTGCCGCTAAAACAGCAACATTTTTAACAATGTTCTTCCTAATATGCCCCTGGATTTGAGTCCCGGCAAAGATGCTGAACATCCTGTGATTCTGGGCAAATTACTTACACTCCCCCGTGCCTAACAAAAATGAATATGTCCTCATGTAACTGGAGCTATGTAAACCACTTTGATACCCGATTCGGGTCAAGTTTGCACTAAATAAAACTGTAAAATAAAAATACTTAATAGTACTAAAGGCAGGTTTTTCTTCCCCTGCACAATGCACAGTAGATCGATGCTACCCATGTTTAAAAAGTTGTGCACTCACTACAATTTTTTGACGCAATGCAAAGCTGCATTACTTTCTGTAAATATGTCCTTCAAGCTTTACTTCGTTCAGTCCACATTTTCCTCTCAATACATCGACAGTGCAGTTGGAAAACTGCTGTTTGCACTAATTCCAATCCACAACAAATAAATGAATGACTAAAAGTCAGACTGTGGGGTCAAAAAACCAAAGCATTTTACAAAGAGCACAAAACTCCTGTACTTTTTGAGGATAAGTGCTGAAAAAATGTAGAAGACAATGCATTCTTAAATATGAAACTTTTGATAATATGTCTGTCTGCTAGATAGATATTTCAAGAATAAGAGAAGGTTATATTTTATCAGCAGCACCAGCTAGTCCCACAAAAGTGCATACAATACCTACTACTATTGTACGCATTTATGTGCATTCTTTTTTAACATGTGTAAAGTACGCACATGAATTCATGGTGGGTATTAATAATGACAAGTCTATTTCCCCGATCCTAAATACACTTTACTCTGTTATTATAAGCTGGGCTTATTATCTGCATCTGTTGAGAGAATTTAATAAATGTAATTCTGGCTTATGCATTCGATTTCATCACTGTTCTGCTTTCTGAATGTGTAATGTTCACATTCATTCACTACATTTGTAAAATCCTTTTGAATTTAACACATGGACTTATGAGCCTCATTTACAAAGAATATGATCTATTCTTGTAGTATTCCTGACACAATTCAACATTTTTAAGAATATGCCCTATATTCTGGCTGAGTTTGTTGACTTTTGTCCCTTGCATAATTCTCTTCTCCATCGTTTTTAGATGACTGATGGTATACAAAGGGCAGGGATGGGAAACATTTTAGAAAAGCAGTTGTGCTCTAAGTAATCCAACAGACAAAAAAACCCTTGGCATTAGGTACCCACTTATGCCATGGGAATTGTAGCTTAGGTTAGATGTCCTTCACATCTAACATGGGCTTCAATTGGAATTCCATAGAGCATATTATCAACCCAATTATCGCCGTTTTAGCAGCAGTTTTCTACCGCTAAAGCGGCGATAATTTTATTGCCTGTCTTGATAATATGCCCCTCTATTGCGTGATTGCCTCTACTATAACCTGCACAAATACATGTCCAGATCCTTTAATTTAGTAGAGATGGTCCAAACATTTTTCCTTCAGTGGCAACTGCTGCATTAGAAAAGGTGAAAGTGAAATTTCACCATGACACTCTTCTATTCAGCAGACACAGCAAGGACGTCAATGCAGAGTTTGATTTGGGTGACCCCAGTAGGTGTGATTAAAGAAACCCTGTGATAATCCATGATGCACCCAATATCGCATTCGAGTTTGGCTATGATCTCTCCTGAGGACCTGCTCATATGCAGATCTCTTCCTCACTCTAAGTCGTCTTTGACTTTATCAACCTCATTCTCATTCTTCTTCCTCTCCTACTGACCTACCAGTAAGCAAAACATCCCAGATGCAGAAAGGGCTAATGCGTACATAAGGTGAGGAAAGATAACATTATATCACCATTACTGATTTAGCCAAATTGCAAGAAAATGGCTGAAAATGTATCTTATTATTATTTAATTGGGAGGCGTTCATCACGCTTAACCGCATCGATGCTGCGGCGATTTTTGCGCTGTGCGGCTTTTTTTTAAAAGCCGCGTTACATGACGAGCTCAGCTCGTCATCAGCACATGCCACCCGTGGCTGATGACGAGCTGAGCTCGTCATCAGCAGCAAAGGGGTTAAGTCTATCTTGCCTGGTGCTCTGAAAATATAGTTTCTGAGGTTGGAGCTGTCATGTTCGGGATTTGCATGCATTCCAGGATGCCTTTAATTTTTTTTCACCTTGCGTGCATAACATGTAAGTGTAATATGGTGTTAGGTCTGTGTGTTTGCTTTGTCCAAAAACATTTTTCTTTTCAATGGAATGTTAATACTTTTTGGTCCCACAATCATTTTTAGGACTGAATTGTTATCCACAGCCTATTACTAAAATTGCATTGCCTTGCGATATACATTTGCAAGCAGGTCCAATCCTATACATTGTGAAGTCAATCTATCAAGCAATCAACCAACTTTATTCAGTTTCAGCATATAAAACCATAAAAGTTCTCGATACATAACATTTAATTAAAAAATTACTACACAATCTATCGCAGTTAAGTTACCTGCCATAAAAGTTCATAGTAGTTCGAAACCTGAAGTGCAGAGATAAACATGTGTACCCTTAACCCTCGATAAAAAATCTAAACAGTTCAAAAAAGGCATAATTGGACCATTTCTGGGGTCTATATATCACAGGGGTAAGGTAAACCATAACTGTTGCTGACATTTCGTCAAGGCACGCCCTGGCCTTCATGGAAGATTTAAGGTAACTGAGAACATAAAAGATACATTCATCATGCCGCAATTGTAAGTAAATATGAGCTGGTCGAGTTTGTGTAAAATTCATCCTCTTTAAAATCGAGGCGTTAAAAGTTTTCAGAGGGACTTCATAAAACTTACAAAATAACACAAAGTGTAGCAGATCCTGTAGAGACTCTCTGTCACACCCACAGGGTGCCAACAACTGGCCTCTGCCACACGCTCTTGGGATGGCCAGCAACAGGTGAAAAAGATCAAGGCGAAATCTGGTAAAAAAAAACATTCATAAATACTTAAAAACCCAAAAGGTAAGGTTCAGCTGATGGTGTTATTTTTAACATTAAGAATTTACGCACACTGGGTTTATTCCGCTCCAGCTCTTCCATCTCAAGTTTCCTTGAACTGCAAAAGGACTCCATTATTAACCCCACGTCCTTTTTGTTAATTAATTCAGGGTTAGTATACAGTTTGGGTATTCCTAACCTGCATAACATAGAATTTAGAGTCATAAATGGAGAGGACCCGCTGTGACATAAAGGCTGAGTATGCGTCAAGCAGGGTATGTATCCCCTTAGCAGTCCTTAAAATAAGGACGCGTTGTCCGCGTATAAAAGGACTGGGAGACGACGTTGACCGACATGCTGATAATCTACCTCCATCAACAATAGGGCTTTCTCTAAATCATTAATGTATAGATTAAACAAAAAGGGTGCTAAAAGGCACCCTTGACGGACACCTCTCCTTATATCAAAGTTATGCGAGGCTCTCGAATCCTGCGAGAATCTAACATGGGCCTTGGTTGCAAAATGTTGATCTTCTAAAAAGTAAACTATGTTCCTATCTACCCGATGTCTATCATTGACTGCCACAGTTTGACGAAATTAAACCCGGAGGACAGATCCATGAATGCCAGATATATGGTATCAGAACTGGCAACCGTGCATTTGTTGAGAATCATGGTTAGGTTAAAGCACTGTGCCACCGTAGACCGGCCTGGGCGGAACCCATACTGAACATTTGCTAATGTATCGTGTTCCACTGCCCAGCTCCTCAGCCGTTGTAGTAGCACAAGTCCATCTACCTTAACCACAGAGTCCAGCAACAAAATTGGTCTGTAATAATGTCTACTGTCTTGATTACCCTTTTTGAATACTGGCACAATGGTCGAGGTAGCCCAAGACTCAGGATAACCTATTCCAATTGCAGCGATATCTACTGCAGCAAAGATAGGAGCCCAGAAGGATGGATATGATTTGAAAAGATCCAGGGCGATACCGTCGGGTCCAGGGGCTTTATTACTAGTCAGCCCTATGATTACTAGTCAGCCCTATGATACCATCCTTGATCTCTTCTGTACTAAAAACCAGATCCGAGATAGCAGCCCCACGATATAGCAAATGATTTATCTCAATGGGGCTCTCTAACATAGTTGCAAAGTGGAGTACCCACTCATCTACTGTGATATGTGCACCTACTGCACTGCCTTCATCATGATTTAGAAGTGGACTATTGACAATGCTCCAAAATTTAGAGCTGTTCCTTAACGTACAAGCCTCGACTAACCCCCCTCCATGCTTCTTCCTTCAGGGCGGACTTGCATTTGGCCAGTACCAATTTATAATCTCTTCGACACAATCTGACCGGGAACTGGTTAATCAGGCTCCTATTTAAGGCTTCCTGCAACTTTCTGGCTGCCAGAGAACAAGAGGAGTCAAACCATCTTTGTATCTGGATAGCTGGACATCGTGCTGGGATACTTAATAGGTCACCTACTTTCACAGAAATGGTGTTAAATGTGCTGATGACCGCCCCGGAGTTGTATGCAAGGAGGTACACAGAGCTAGCTCACTGGCACATGAGTCTTTCACTGACATAAAAAACATCTGGAGGCACTTACTTGTATCTTGAATCCCGCAAAAAAAGCTCGTATAGATGAAGAAATTAGTATGAAATCAATAAAAGAACCACCGCCTCTCCCTTTGCTTCACAAATGCAATCCAAGAAGGATCAGAAAACGTATTAGCAAGTCCAGCAACATTCCATGATATGAAACTGTTGTCACTTTCACTAAAACACCCGAGGCTTTGCCGTGGAGAAACCCGCTGGTCAATGGATTTCTCTAGGTCCATGACGGGGGACTACCAAGTCAATTACAGGCATCCATTGCAGCCATGGTGTTAAACCGATTTGACAGCTCCTAAGGGGGTGGACCAAGATCCTGTCTTCTTGCCGGTATCTGATTCAGGGGGACCAAGAGGGGGCAGGTTTGGACGAGCGTTCCTGTTACATCGAACTACCAGGAACAGTTTATTTAATGGAACCATGTTGATGTTATTCATGTGGTTGTATCCCACTGACTCTAGGTTATAGAAAAAGCCAAGGGGTAAGACCTTAACTGATGACTTGTAACTAGGGGGAACAAGGTGCAGGTCTGGGACCAGGATCCTTTCGGCAATATGCATCGTTTTAAAATTGATAACACAATTGCCTGTAAAAGGTTTAGGGGAACTGCCGATCCAATTAACCCTGAGCACCATATTAATGTTTTTCTCCACCCTCAGTCCTAAGGTGGTGTAATACGAACGCCAATGTGGGACTTTGTTCTTTAGTTTGGAAAAATCATCCTTGGTGCCCTAGGGCAGAGTTGGCACATTCCCCAATACCACAACATAAGGTGTTGATTCTTCTGACAAATGAATGACTGGAAAAAATGTGCCTGGTAGCCTCCCTTCCCCCCTGTATGTGCCCCCCAGCTAGATCAATTTCCGAGGCTGAGTGGACCCGCATGGCCGGCCTATCCTTATGTCTATGATTTACTTCTAGGGCACACACTGGGACGCTTGTAGATACCTCCCTCCTAGAAGATCGTTGAGGGTCCCCTGATGTGGGTGAATGAACCTGTCGAGATAGAGCTATCCTGGGATGGACAAACCAGTGGGGCACCTGGTTCAGGGTTGTCAATTACCCCGCCTGTTGGTACATAATGTTTAGAAAGTTTAAACTCAGATAGGCCCTTTTCAATCGGTTTTAACCATTGGGTTATAGTGCCCAGTTTAGTGTCCAATAAAGTCTTCATCGACTCTTGGAAAGATTCTAAAACCCTTGTCAAATCAGCCTTGGTCAGTGTCTGTGTGATCAGCGCTTCAAGCGGTATCAAGTTGGGTCTTCATCTTTTGGCCTTACCCCCCTAGTTAGTGATTTTTGTTTTGTGCCTGTCCCTTAGGCTACCAGGCTCATCTACTATTAGGTTCCCTCTTGTTTTGGGGCAAGTAGCTTTTAGTTTAACCGAGTTCATTCCAGAAGTAGCTGCCACAAGCCCTTGGTTTAAGGGTGCAGTGTCATCCTCCTGGTTCTTAATTATAATATTGGGAATAGGGAGTAGCTGTTGCGCTATAGAATGGCTGTTTATCCCAGTAGAATCCTGAATGGTCTCTCGCAACTCTGAGACATTTAATGAATCACCCTCGTTTCTAGCCAGGGATGAATGAGTGTCTGTGAGCATGTGGGGTGGAATCCTTACAGGACACCTAGAGAGACGACAATTTACCAGCTCAATCTCCTTGTCCAGCACACATGGTTACCAGTGTGGCATGACAGAGTTTATGATTGGTTAGTTGTAGTAATTAGTTAGGTTATGTTAAAAGATGTCTCAGTTATTAAAAAATCCCAGTTCACAGGCACACAATGTACTTGATGCTAGTGCTCGTGGTCGGTGCTGCTGCTGTTATCGAAAAAACAGACAAGCAACCTTTCTACCTGATTCTCGTAAAGTGCTCTGGAGCATTGGAATAAGGCATGAGAGCGGTATTGTAGAGGAGTGATAGATGATATCCGATGACAAACCAAGGGAATATGCCCAGCCCAGCCTCGTCGGTCTCGGACGGGCACAGGCGGGCCCGCCCTTGGCCCTGGCACGCCCGCCCTGCAGGAGCCCTGGGCAGCGTTTATGCACCTCCTCCTGGTGTGAGGAAACCGGGTTTGTGGTGTACGCCCCACATCGCAGACTGGGGGCTGGAGGCCTGCTCCCCATAAGCCCAGTAAGCACTGGTGTTGCTGGTAGGCAAGGAAAAATTCACGGCAGAAAGGTTTGAGCTCCCCATTGTCAAGTCAGTTTGCAAATTAGCTATGACATTTGTGGAAAAGTGCAAGTTAGACATTGGTTTACATATTTAGATCATGGATTTGAGTCGGTTT
Organism: Lissotriton vulgaris; assembly: GCF_964263255.1. Lineage (NCBI taxonomy): Eukaryota > Metazoa > Chordata > Amphibia > Caudata > Salamandridae > Lissotriton > Lissotriton vulgaris. Next base: position 1,651,516,078 of record NC_141689.1, read on the forward strand.
GCCATTTACATGAATAATATGGATAACCAAGCATACAATAAAAGAGCAGATTGCTCCAGTGGAGAACAGAGAGGGACTTCTGGAGGGGAGGAGGAGGGAAGCACAGCAGGTGGTGGAAATGGGTGACATGAGTCAGGTACTTTTTATTTTATCTTGTTTACATTTGAGACAGAGAGGAGAGGCATGTTATGTATGGCTCCCCCACTGCTCTACCCCACCTCATGGCAAGGAAAGCAATGACAGATGATTTTGGGGCCTCTAACTAATATGAATGTATACATGGGCAAAAAGGGAATACCTTTAGCGATATTCACCTCATTGCTCTGAGTGAAATCGTAGACAACACAAGCTTCACAGTTTTTATCTCTTTGATGTCACTGAGAACACCTTGGTGGAAATTATACCTGCCATTTACCATTACTGTCCATAATTCTCTCTAAATACATATTGGGGGAACCTGCTACATTTTGAACAAGGTTGTCAACATAGGGCAACTAGGGTTGAATTCCTGGCCAACCACTAGCAAATTAAATGAGTTTCTATCATTATAATTGTATGTGAATTTATTAAATGTAGGAATCCGAAAACTTTGCCATGGTTCTTGTACTTCAGGACATACCTTGGACCTCATAGCTTTGGAAGGTGTCAAATAGCTGGTTAAATATTTTTAAAGGAAACATTTGTTTTGATCCCGCTCTTATGCAGTCCTAATAGATAACATGTCAAGATCATCCATCCTGATTTATGCACCAGTTTTTTACGTCTTTGATGCACTGGAAGTGCAAAGAAATATTGTGTCAAATGGATCATTGCCACACCCAATAAGCAAAAAGATATTCTCTCTGCTTTTACCCAATCACCCCACTTCCTCACTCACGCCACGTCAGTGCTTTTACTTTTCATAAGTCATAAACTGCTGTGTTTTATGCGTCATGAAAAGGGGTTTGTTTTGTGACAAGAGTGTTTAACATGTTCAAGGATATCAGTTAAAGAGTAACAAACAAAAAGAACACAATACCATAATGACAAGAATCACATTTAGTATGAATCATACAACAAAATATCTTCAATATAAAACACGACCCCTCTTGCTCTGGGCCCGTCTGTGGAGGGTACCGGAGTTAAAACCCTACGCTGACGGCCTTGCTGAGGTGATGCACTCCGACGGTTGGCACAGTATCAAATGGCTGAAGAATATCAAACACCTTCTAGGGGACCTAGGCCTGGACTCTTGTTGGCACAGCCATTCCGCCCCCCCAAAGGAGACCCTAAAAAAACTGTTCTGGGAGTGGGTCCGCGTGAAGCGCATCAGTAATCAGCAGCACTGTAAAACCACCGCTGCTTTTCTGCTGATAAAAGATGTCGTTGCCTACGAGCCATACATGGACCTAATATCAATTGCCATGGACCGGGCCCTGTACATAAAATTCCGGCTGGGGTTGCTACCCTTGGCTGACCTTTGTTCCAGGTGGAATAAATCCCAGCCCTCTTCGCGATACTGTGCTCTCTGTCCCGATATACCAGAGACTGTGCCACATTTTCTTTTTGAATGCCCAGATTATGGCCGACCAAGATCACGCTGGCTTGGTCCTATCTGCAGAGAATTGGGTACTCGCCAGCACTCTGTCGCCCTTCGGATTCTTCTAACTAATACAGCCCCCCCGATTGTTTGTGCCGTTGCCAAGTTTTTAAAATGGGCCTGGTTGATTAGACTCAGAAGACTGTCCATATCAATTTAATCTCCTTTTAACTAATTTATGATGTTTTAATGTGTTTTAATGTTTTCTACTTATTGTACAGTCATACTTTTTTCGACATGCTGTTTTAATCTTTTGTATCGCTTTTATGATATATGCATATCGAAATAAAGCAATCAACCAACCAACCAAAACACCTCAATATACTAGTACAATACAACACTACACAATACTAACTTGAAAACAAATCAACATGTCATATAAAAAGCAAAAATACCTAATAATGAGGGCTTCCGATACTATGGTATTTATTTTATTGCCATTTCCGTCTGTATTTATCCATATTTATTTTTTGGGCATTTTATCCGTATTTATCCACATTAATTTTTGCCACAAGCAGAAGGCAATGCTGCAGCTAGTATTTTTCCACATTTATTTAAATTAACAAGGCACACATGCTTTCGGTTGTTATTGTTCAACCCCATACATTAATCGGAAAACTTTGCCATTCGCAGAATGTCCCAAATACGCTTAAAAGTGCTTTCACAAGCCATTTGTCTCAGAGCCTTGCAATTTCTGTCATAGGCACAGAGTGCTACATCCTCTCCCCTACTGAACACCATCCTGCCTCACTGAGAGAAACTCTCACTCCCTTCACCTACAATCCAATTGTGCCCCGCTATAAACACCTAAAGCAACTCAATTCAAACTATGCACTAGACAAGAGTAATTTGCTGCCTGAAAAAAGTAACAATATTCTGGCAAAATTAAACACACATAGGGAATACAACTTAAAGCTTTTACACTCATTATTCAGAAAGCTAAGGACATGAAAAGAAAAGTAGCGCTTGCCTGGCAAACTCTGTAAGGTGGTGCTAATGTGTTTGGGTTTGAATAAAACCAATCTGGCAACTTTACAACCACTTTGTATTGTTTTATTTAGTTATGTATTTATTATTCGTATTTTTAAAACTTTTTTCTCTTCCCCGAAGCCGTGTTTTGGAATAGAAAAATGTCAGAAAAATACTTCTGTAATACAGGTATTAGATGTTCATACTGGGGCTTAATCTGCTTCTAGGAGCTGGCGTGGAAAGAAAACAGAGCTGAGGCATTTTGAGTTAAGACTGGTTGCCCAGGATCACACAATCTGGACATAACGGGCATGCAGATTTTCTCCAGAGGAGAGTTTTGACAGCAATGCACTTTACCATTAGAACCTGCTGGATTCAGTGCTTAGTTTGGGCCGGGCGGCTGTAGTTGGGCCCACCAGCGCTCATTTACGGGGACTTTAATTATAATAAGACATTTACACAAATGAGAGAGAAAAGAATAAAAAAAATATAGAGAAAAGCATCAATATAGGAAAGAAGAAGGAAGAGAGGGAGAAACGGTGCCAAAGGAGGAAAGCAAGGATGAAAATGAACGTGCCAAAGTGAATTAAAACAGTAAGGAGAGTATGCCAATGAATGAGCGAGACAAGGAACTGAATCAATACGAGATCGAGGGCAGCAGGCTGCTAAAGAACACTTTGGGCACTGGTACTTATCACTTTACATATTAAGCATTGCTTCCCTGTGTGTCAGTCAACTGAGCCCTGCCTTTCAGGGCAGCCCGGGCTGAAAATACAAGGATTGGGTTTCTTCTCTTTGTTGCCCACTCCCCCCTGTCCACCATAGGCGTGTCTGTGAGAGAATGAGATCGCAGCCAGAGCCAAGGGAAGGGAGGGGGGCTGAATTCAGTGTGTGTGACAGTGAGACAGTGATTTACCTCGAGGTGGGGCGCTGAGAACAATGCAGGTCTCCTGGCACTGGCAGCCTTGGATCATCTGGGAGCTCAGGGAACAGTGCTTCCTGCTACGACCCCCATTGTGCAGGCACTTACTGAGCGCTAAAACAATTAACAGGAATAGCACTTACTTGCCTTTCTTTTGCAATGGCTAGCCAGGCTCACTCGAGGGGTGGAGCGGAGCCCCAGACATGGCTGGGGCAGCTAACAAAAGGCGGACAGAAGCGCACAAAAGACCCCACATCCCTAGAATCAGCAAGAGGGCGTGCGAGCCCGGTGGAGAGAGGCACGAGACAGGGCTGCTCGTTATCCCCACTTCTCTTCGCGCTGGCGATGGAGCCTCTCGCGCTGCTACTCCGATCGGGGGCTCATTATAATGGCTTCTGGACACCTTCGGGCCCGCACTATATTTCGTTATACGCCGATGACCTGTTGCTCTTCCTTGAAGACCCGGTTGTTGCCCTGCATGGAGCTGCGACGGCGCTCACGGCGTTTGGGGAGGTATCGGGCCTCCGGGTGAACTGGGCTAAGACAGGCCTTTTCCCGGTTCGCAGAGGCACTCCTAGCCCTGTTCTCAATAGAGAGATTAGATGGGAACCTGACTGCTTTAAGTACCTGGGAGTGTATGTCTACCATGAACCATCTGACCTCCTAGATGGGAACATTGCCAGATGCAGTCGGGCGCTACAGGGTAGTATGGACTTCTGGGCTACGCTACCGCTCTCGATGGCAGGGCGGATCGCTTTGCTCAAAATGGTGTCGCTTCCCCGGTTGCTGTATTATTTCCGGGCGCTACCGATCTGGATCCCGCCGGCCACGTTTAGACTCTTACGGTCAATGATAGTCGGATTCCTCTGGGGCTCGGGCCGCCGAAGAGTGGCCCTCAAGACCCTGATGAGGCCGAAAGCCGAGGGTGGGCTTGCGGTGCCGGACTTTGAGAAATACTACCTAGCGGCGCAGCTCCAGACCCTCACCCAGGAGATCGCCAGGGAATTCCGGGGCCCGGAGGACAGGAGAGGTACGGGGACGGCCAGGCATGTTCTTTCCTTCATAGCGCTGCGTCAACGTTTGGCCTTGCAAGACCTGTCGCTGGAGGAGAAGACCATTCGCCTGTGTTGGAACCGAGCCCACGCCCGGGGCCAATTGCGAGTACCGTATGCGCCTGAAATACCTTTAGGGATGTTGACGGCCTTGCCCCATGGCGGTGATTGGTCACGGTTGGCAGACTGGGAGGACGCGGGACTACAGTTGGTGGGGGACCTCTATGAGGACGAGGCGCTCTTGCCCTTTCAGGAGCTCATTGACCGCTTAGAGGTTCCCCGCGGAGACTTCCTATTGCACTCGGCCCTGGTCCGAGCGATCCAGGCGCACTGGAAATGCGGGCAAGAGGAGCCCCCTACGTCTCCGGTGTGCCAATACATCATGATGTCTGCGGGCACAGTGAAGGCGGTCACTTGCCTCTACGGTAGACTGATCAATGAGGGGCTGACCCCCCTCACTACCTTGAGAGCCCGTTGGGAGGTGGACATAGGCAAGGAGATCCCCGAGACGACTTGGTCCCAACTCGTGCGGCGAGCTTGGAAGGGCACGCGCCACGCCCGCTTTCAGTTGGTCCACTATTACGTACTTCATAGGGCATATCTGACCCCGGCGAAAATCCAACAGTATTTCGCCACGGGCTCGGCGAACTGCCCCAGATGCCCGGCACCGGAGGCAGACCTCCTCCATATGTTGTGGTCCTGCCCGGGATTGTCCTCCTACTGGATGGAAGTGGGGAAGACCCTGGAGGAGGTGACAGGGACATCCTTATCGGTTGATGCGGCAGTGGGACTCCTGCATTGGTTTCCACATACCCCCAAAAACAAAATTTCCAGTAAATTCATTGATTTGGGGCTTCTCCTTCAAAACGAGAGGTGCCAGGAACTGGAAGGCACGGGCTGGTCCGACCGGGAGCCGATGGCACAGCGAACTCTTGAAGTGGGCAGCGGGAGAAAGCACGCTGAGATACCAATTAGCTGGGAGGCAGCATAACGAGAAGGCACAGGAGGCAGCGCTGGAATGGGAGACATTAGTGCAGGCCCTCAGGGATTATTGCGCCCCCAGCGACTCTGAAAGTGAGGGAGCAACTCGCCCCGAGTCCCGATAGGCAATTGCATTTCATGTCGCTGATACTCTCCTCATGGGTCCTCTCACGAATCCTACTGCGGCTGCTACCATACACTGATGGCGGGGTTGGGTTGGGTAGGGATTAATTTGGGTTATAGTGTTTTTGTGGGAGGGGTTTTCTTTGGGGTTTTATAGGCTTGTTTAGAAAAGCAGATGACGGACAGTGGATTATCCGGACCAGCTTTGCCTTCCTGCTGAGCCCCCATTGGATTTCGCCGCCAGACCGTTAGGTTGTGGGCTGAATGGCTGTATAAGGGTACATGCTCCTGGGGGATGGAGGGATGCATTTCATTGATTTTGTTGGATCTATAATGCTGGTCGTATATGTAACAATTTGCTAATTCCTGCAATAAAAATATATTTAAAAAAAAAAAAAAAAAAAAGAGGGCGTGCGAGCAACTCTGCTGGAGCACAGCAGCGTGAAAATTGTGCTAGTATTTTCACGTTTTTACATATAAATACAGACAAAGGAAAACATATTTTCCGTCTGTATTTATATGTACAAATCAGTTTAAACGGAAAACCGGGAGCCCTACTAATAATGCAACTATGCAGCAACAACAAACACCAACACAAGAGTTCATTGTTGTTCTGTGTTGTGTATTTTGGTATTCTTCTGTTGCTCTGGACATTTGTTGTTTTATGTTGCTATTTATTGTTGTGCTGTGTTAGAGCCACTTTGCATAGTGCTATTATCATGCGTATTTGTTTTGAAGCTGTGTTGTGTTTTTTGTAGCGGCATTGTCTTCATTAATTGCTTTGTTCTGTTTTTCAGTTGTACTGTGCTGGGCACAGTGCGAAAGTATTACAAATACATAAAAACATGATAGATAAAAATCTCAGGTCATCAATCAATCTGGGGTTTATAGACCAAGCTACTCACCCGTGAGGGTCTCAAGGTGCTCGGGGGAGGCAGCTCCAAGAGCAAGGTCCTGAGGTCCTTCCTGAAGACGTGCAGGTTCGGAGAGCATCTGATGCTGATTGGGAGCTCGATCCAGGTCTTGGCTGCGATGTAGGAGAAGGCCCTTCCTCCTGCTCTGCTTCTGTGGATGCAGGGGGTCTCTGTTAGGGCAATGTCGGCGGATCGGAAATATCTTTTGGGTGTGTGGAAACAGACTCTCTCGTTGAGGTATCTGGGTCCGATGTTGTGGAGGGATTTGTAATTGTGGGTGAGAAGCTTGAAGATTATTCTCTTCTCAACGGGGATCCAGTGTAGTCACGAAGGTGTTCAGTCATGTGTTTGTGCCAAGGGGTCCCGGGAACGAGTCTGGTCGCGGTGGTCTGGATGGTTTGCAACTTGTGTAGAAGGGTCCTGTTGATACCGGAGTAGAGGGCGTTTCCCTAGTCCAATCTGCTGGTTATGAATGCATGGGTGATGGTTTTCCTGTGCTGGGGGATCCATTTGAAGGTCTTTCGGAGGATGCAGAGGCAGTTGAAACTGGTGTAGGCTGTGATGTTGATCTGGCAGGTCATGGTGAGGGAGGGGTCAAGGATGAAGCTGTGTTTCTGAGTGTGGTCTGTCGGGGTGGGAGGACTCCCGAGAGCGGAGGGTCACCATGTGTCATTCCATGTGGAGGTCGAGGGTCCCAGGATGAGGACCTCTGTTTTCTCCGTGTTGAGCTTCAGGCAGCTGTCCTTCATCCAGGCCGCGACGTCCATCATTCCTTCCTGGAAGCTGTGCCTGGTGTCTTTGGGATCTTTTGCGAGGGAGAGGATGAGCTGGGTGTTCACAGTGCAAGATACTATAATGAGCCCATGCTGTCTGACGGTGGTCATGTAGATGTTGAAAAGCGTGGGGCTGAGCGAGGATCCCTGTGGTACTCCGCAGTTGATCTCACTTTGTTCAGAGATGAAAGGGGGGAGTCTGATCCTCTGTGTTCTGCCAGAGAGAAAGGATCAGATCCAGTTTAGGGCGGTTCCTTGTATCCCGGTGTCGTGCAGTCTGGCTGTGAGGGTGTGGTGTGAGACTGTGTCGAAGGCCGCGGAGAGGTCTAGTAGGATGAGGGCTGCAGCGTGTCCCTGTTCTAGTAGCATGCAGATGACGTCAGTGGCGGCGAGGAGGACGGTCAGGGTGCTGTGGTTGCTGCGGAATCCAGACTGGGAGGCATCTAGGATGGAGTTACCTTCAATGAATGCAGTCAGCTGGGCATTTACAAGTCTTTCTGTGATTTGGCAGTGAAAGAGAGCAGAGAGATGGACTGGTAGTTCTTCAGGTTCATTGGGACGGCCATTGGATTCTTCAGGAGGGGTTTGACTTCCGCCCACTTCCAATCGTCTGGAAAATGCTGGATTGGAGAGAGTCATTGAGGGTCCATCCTAGTTTGGGGGCAATGGTGATGGTGGCCCTCAGGTATATGTGTGGTGGGCAGGGATCCTTGGGGTCTCCAGACCAGGTTTTCATCATGGTCGTGGTGATGAGTTCCATGTCGGTCAGTGGAGGCGGAAAGGGTGGTGAACTGCGTGGTCGTAGAGAGCCTTGATCTGCTGATGGAAGTAGGAGCTGAGCTTGTTGCAGAGTTCCTGGGATGGTGTGACGTCCGTGGCCTCGCTGGGGTGTTTGGTGAATTGCCGTATAACTTAGAAGAGTTCAAGAACTTCCGGCCCATCTCTCTGCTCCCCTTCCCACACAATGTCATCGAGAAAATCATCAACAGACAGCAAACCCGATACCTCGAAGAAAACATAATCCTGGACTCTTTCCAGTCAGGGTTCCGCAGCAACCAGAGGACCGAGTCTGCCCTCATCGCCGCCACCGATGACATCAGAACCATGCTGAACAACAGTGAGACTGCAGCACTCATCCTCCTAGCCCTCTCTGCCGCCTTCGACACCGTCTGCCACCGCACTCTACGCGCACACCTCCAGGCCGCAGGGATCTGAGACAAGGCTCTGGAATGGACCACCTCCTTTCCCTCCGGCAGAACCCAGAGCGTCCGCCTCCCCCATTGCGTTCCAAAGCCTCTGAGATCATCTGCGGCGTACCCAGGGATCCTCCCTCAGCCCAACACTGTTCAACATTTACATGGCCCCGCTCGCACACGTTGCCCGACAGCACGACCTCAACATAATCTCCTACACCGACAACACTCAACTGATCCTCTCCCTCACCAAGGACCCAATCACCGCCAAAGCCAACCTCCACGAAGGAGTGAAGGCTGTCGCCAACTGGATGAAGATCAGCTATTTGAAGCTGAACTCGGACAAGACGGAGGTCCTTATCCTCGGCTCCAACCCTTCAGCCTGGGACGACTGCTGGTGGACGACCACCCTGGGGGCAGCCCCGACACCCACCAACCACGCACGCAACCTGGGAATCATCCTCGACTAAACGCTCTCACATATACAATCCACAATGAAATGGGCTTGGGATACGTCACTGATCTCTTAAAAATGTCCCCATTGTTATGCTGGATTAAAACTTGGACAAATGAGGAGATCACATTGAATCACTGCATTCTGAAAGACTGTATGGCTCTGGATAAAGCGGACAGCATACCCTGGCTGGCATATGTTAGAGCGGCATGCGCGAGGCTAGGGCGCCCGGACATGTACTCTTTACCACAGAGCCTCAAGAAAGAGGATGTAGGGTGGGTCAAGCAGCATTTTCGAAATATGTTGGAGACAGAGAGGGAAGCGGTTGAGCTTAGCAAGCCAATGGTGAGGTCATTATACCAACTTTCGTCGTCCATGGCTATGGAACCTTATCTAAAATATGTAACCAAACCATACCACCGTTTTCTTTTAATAAGGTTCAGGTTCAACCTGATACATCTTGTGCTTGGCTCCTATACAAAGTGGGGTACTCCAGAAAATACCCCACCCTGCACCTGTGACTGCTTTTCCACACAGGATACTCTTCATTTAGTTATGCTTTGCGAACATTATCTGGTGGCCCGCAAAAAATTCCTTTTTCCAATTCTGAAAGACTTAAACTTTGCCCAGGTGAGGCCGGCCCTCCTGTACCTCCAGATGCTGAATTCGGTGCAGGTCACATATGGTGTAGCTTGTTTTCTGGTAGCAGCTGCCAGACAAAACAAAACAAATCTCTCTCAGATAAACAACCACCAAACCTGACACTTTTAAATAAATATGTTCTGGGGGAATGTGTTAAACATACTGGAAAGTGGTGCTTTAGGCGTTTTTTAAGTTGTTTAGTATCCATTCTCTATATCTACCTTTTTAAATTTGTTTCCTATTAAAATAATTTCTTTTCCTTTTAAATATATTTTAATGAATTTACATAGGATTTGCAATCATGTCTTAACTTGTTTAATTGTAATTTTATTTTTTGTACTATGAACTGTGTATTGCTTTTATGGTTTTAATTAACCGAAATAAAGTTATTTGACTGACTGACTGACTAAACGCTCTCAATGAACAAGCAAGTCAACGTCGTCTCCTCCTCCTGCTTCAACACCCTCTGCATGCTCGGCAAGATCTACAGATGGATCCCAACAGATACAAGAAAGACAGTTGATGTGTTTTATCTAGGAACCCAATCAATATTGTGACCTTATGCCCCTATACGGCTATAATCAATAAATATCCCTATAATGGCATAATAATCAGAGCCATATTTCAGTAACTCTCTTCTGCAGTCCATGACACAGCAGAAGCTACTTCCTTAGATTACTAGAGAGCACACTGAGTTCTTTCGACACACCAAACCCCCAGCAACCTGGGAAAGCCCCGCTTGCTTTATTTTTATTTGTAATAGAACTCCTGCGAGCACTGTAAGAACGACCAGTTCTTAGTGACATCTTTATTGACGTCTTATGTCCAAAACTTACGCCAAACTTGGCACCTTTCAGGTATAAATATACCAACGTTGCCTTAAGCAAACACACGGTGGTGAATACAGGAGCAGAACAGCTGTCCCCTTGCAGAGAGCCCAGCAGACGCGAGGAGCCCACTGACGCTGCCCCTCCTCTTTGACCCGCTGAGAAAGACGCTGTCTTTTCTCCTGCCGAGAAAATCCAGCTCCGGCGTTTCCAGCCTACCCTTGCGGGTGACTGGGATATCGGGTCCTGAGAGGGAGATACCAGACCTCCTACATTCTATTCCAAAGGTACGGTGCTGACTAAACCCTTAGAGAGAATTCTTGGATAAAAAACTCTTGGCAAAACCAACTTAACGTAAACTGCTACTTACTTACTCCCTCCCACGTATTAGGCTTCGGTCAGGTACACAGGGGTAGGCGTAGTTAGAAGCACCAGTTGAGGTCGTTAGCCAATGTATATATGAATGTATATATTGTATATATTTTATTCATTTTACCTATCTTATGGCTAAGAAACCATATCAATGCTTTTACAGTATTATTTCATAATACTCCTTTTACTGTACGTACTTTAGTTTATATTAAGTATTGCAATTGTGGCAATCCATTTCTCCTGCATGAGAAGGAAGACTGTTCAATAAATTATACACTTCATTAAAAAACGCCTGTCTCTCTCTTCTCTGCACTCTGGTGAAACTAAGAACGCACGTCTGACTGAGTGAAATAATTGTCTTTTGTGTTCACACGACTCTAGAGATTGACTCTTATTCTGGGGAGCAAAGTTGTCATGTTTATGTGGTTTTCGAATACGGCGACTTTACCACCACATTGTCTCTTCAACACCGATTTTGGAATATTGTACACAGGATCAACGATCATGGTACAAGTGTTAGGAATTAAAACAGAGTTGTACACAACAGCTGCCAGATTGATTTCTGGACTCGGACCAATTGCCTCGTGGTCACAAGGAATTTACCTGGGAACATTTACCATTCTGATTCATTGTGCAGGTTCTGGCAACTGTACATAGAATAGGAGCCATTGGACCGCATGAAACAACCCAACTTAAGCAGATAACGACTACTGCTTCACTCACAGGGGTCACCAAGATAACCCTGTGCTGCCCCGTTTAATATGTCCTGATGAAGACTCGCATGGCCCAGGCACAACTAACCGCAAGGCCGCAAGACGAGTCGAAACGTCGACACTCTATCTGATACCTGGACCACTACCTATATCCCCTCTCTTTTTGTGATATAGTGCAGATAACTGTTACATCTTATGTCTGACAAAATGAATAAGATGTCCTCTTGGACAAATTGAATGTGGTCAGGTATTTTGGTCCAGCATTTATTGGCTGGTACCCCTTCGGAATAGAAAAAACTGTTGTTTTTATAAATTTTGTGTGATTTCTTCTTTCTTTTCACCCTATCACTTGCACTCCCTTTGACACCCCTTTTCTCCTGCACGTTATGTACGGGGCATTTACAATTCATGATTCTACATGTATACGGAAAATATTATAAAAATTTGTAAATTGCAATATTAGTGCTATATATGACAATAGATTAAAATATTGCATATATTTTTGGACCTCTTTGTTGTTGCCAATTCTTATGTTTTCCATTGGTTGGTTTGAGCAGTGCCAAATTATTTATGCTCTGAAATCAAATAAGTTCTGATTCATTTCTTCTGTACCAAGTTATAGGTCTCGGACCATTGTTTGTTAATATCAATTTGATACCTGGGTCCAGTACTTTTGGGTTACCCCATTTCTTTAATGGTTACCTCAACAGGCAGCTCTCCTTCTACATTCCCAACCGCCAGCTCCGCTCCGCCGACCTCTCACTCGCCACCGTCCCGCGCATCCGAAGAACAACCACCGGCGGTAGATCCTTCTCCCACCTCGCCGCCAAGACATGAAACACCCTCCCACTGAGCCTAGGACAGACCCAAGACCTGCTGACCTTCAGGAGGATACTCAAGACCTGGCTGTTCGATCAGTAGTGCCCCATCCCCCCAGTACCTTGAGACCCTCGCAGGCATGTAGTGCGCTTTACAAATGATTGATTGATTGGTTTGGTGTTGGTTGCGTTGTTGCCGATTTTGCTCTTGTTGAAGGTTCATTTGGTGTCCCTTATTTTATTGCAAAATTGTATTTCAAATGTAAGACCATGTCTACTGAGTGTGCTAGGGTTTGTCACTTGGCCAGCTGGTCGATGGATGGGGTTGCTGATTAAAGCCTCTCCTGATCTTTACACAAAAAGTGTCTTGCCGCCTTATTACAGGCAGCTCAAAAATGCGCACTGCCATGATTAAAGAAGACAATTTTCAAGCAATAAAACATAAATGGATTTTATTATACTGATACATTTCACCCAACTGTTTTTATCCTAATATAATCATATATGACCTATGTTCAATTTGGCAATAGAATCCTATAAGTACATAAAAGAATCCATCAAGCTAAAAGACTTCATTGATAGATTTGGACGGCATACAATATAACTGTATTCCATGGTACCTGTAAAGTCACATCGTATTGTTTTACTCTTCATGGAAAAATTCAATAATGCATGCTGTAATGATCAGTGTACACTGAAAGATATTTGTTCTGAAAGTGTCTGCTGAGCTGCCGGCGGATAAACTAATATGCTACTAGATTACTCGAGTCCACAGAGCATTTGGAGAAAGTGAATGAAAATATATTGCACTCACATCACCATCTTAAAAAGAACTTCTATTCCTCAATTGCATACTCTGGTCTTTCATCAATAAGGACTATTTTGTATGAGAGTGTTGATGTTTTGCGCATTTATATTTTTGTGCATCATTAACAACATGTCTAATGTGGTTTTACTCTCGATTTTAAAGATATACCCACTCATATAGTGTTAATGTTTTTTAAAACAATTTTTCAGTGATTTACAGAAGTGTGTTTTCTTTGCTCTTGTTAACTATGCCTCAATTTTGGCCTGGTTACAGTTTTCTCAGAATTTATATCTTACCTCTGCATATTTCACTGTGCGCCATCTCTGCAGCCAGCAGTCAAGCAGAGTCATTTTTGTATAGTTCCATTAAAGTGTTCTTGCTGTTCTCATTGAAATTGTCCTAGTTTGGGCTCAATACAGTATCTTTTTAAGGACCGTTCACTAATTTGCTATGCCCCATTCACTCATAATAGTTGCTGTTTATATAACTATTTTGTCCTGCCATATTTTGATGACATTAGCATAGAGTGGGGGGGAATCAATATTCATGTAACGGAATAGTACTTAGGTGTGAAGGCAATACAATGTTTAATTAAACTGTGTTCTGATACGCTGCTAAGTTAATATTATTACATTTTAGTGATATATTATATGAAAATAGTATATATAAACTCTCAAGTTTGTGGGTGAACCATATTGTTTCCGATGCTACTACAGATGCTTTCTCTTTCTCTATTGGTTTTCCTGCCCACTTGGGATTTAGAATATTTCTGATTTAGCACTACTCTGTAATAATCAATTTGCTTCATGACAATAAGTTTATGCATTGTATGACACATTTAGATATTTTGTTCTCAATCCTTTACATTTATGCAATTGACCTAGAACTCAGTTGCTGAGTGGTCCTTAACTAAATTGACTGTTTGTTTTGATGTGCTGCTAGGTGCCTTACCATAGGGACCACATTACCTCATGAATTTGAGGTTTAACATCGTATATGATTCCTCAAACTGTGGGAGTTCGGCTGAGGTAAAATTTTGAGTATAATATTTTCAGACTTCCCCTCTTCCACTAACTTTAGTAGCAGGGGATGGATATGAGTTAAGAGCAGCTCCTGTCTTCTTTAGCGACTTCAGGCCTGATTCATAAAGATAAACTTAGATAAAAATCCAACTTTATGACTTTCAGCATTCAGAAAGGGCATTTACAAATAGTAAAGTTAAACTTAAGTTGTGGTCATACTTTACTACTCGTAAATGCCCTTTGTGAGTACCAAAAGTCGTAAAGTTTGACTTTTGTCTCAGTTTACCCTTGTGAGTCGGGCCCTTCCGTTTTAGTCCTTAGTTTTAGTGGATTTTCCACAGTGGAGTTTTTCCTGGTGAATCTTGCCAAGATCTTATAGTACTGCTCCTGATTCTGAGACAGGGGAATTGTAAGTATGAATAGGGTGGAATGATTCTTGTTAATAAGACTGTTATAATGTGTTATTGAGGTATTGTGGTCTGTTTTGTGTAATGAATTGTTATGCTGTATGTGAGTTTTTTTGTCATTTGATGTTGATGTTGGGTTCAATTAGTAGTTTGATCACTATGCAATATATAATTCTTATCGGTGAGTTGCATCAAATAAGTTTTTAGTTTCATTATTAGTTGGTTTGGTAATCTTATTCATCAAAATCCAAGACCTTGAAATATTGTTGTTGAACTTGTCTGCATTAAAGGTAGTGTGTTTTGCGATGCACCCCATTCACAAGGGTAGGGTTTTTCTAAACTAATGAGTTTGTTTTCCTTGTCTAATTTGAGTTAGCATTTTTGCTGTTCAGTGCACTGGAGTAAATACACAGGCCAGCAGTGTGAATTAGGTTAGCAACTACTGCAGAGGTACTATTCTTGTTTCTATCATTTAAGAGATTCCTTTTATTGTAAATTTCTGATTTTCCCCAATTTATTTTAAGCAGACAAGATTTAATGTTGGAGTATTAGTGCATGGACATGAAGAAAGGCTGCACAATTGTTTTCCTATTCAGGTAGAAGCTATGCTGACATTGGTGTGTCAGCTGAGGAGTCACACTGGGATTGGTGAGATGTAATCACACTATCATGACATAATTGGTTGGTTGCTGTCAAAGTCATGATGTGATTGGGTGCTCTTTGGCAATGCCACACTGGGATTGGTTGTTGTTTGCCAGTTTGTTTTGTTTGGTGATTTGGAATATTCTGAGAGAGTAATGGATGGTGTGTTGAAAAAGCCTAAAGTACCTAGTGTGCCTAATAAGGAGGGACAGAAAATCAATGTAGAGGGTTCATCTGTGTATGAAATGATGACAAGTATTTGGTTTTAAACATGTACCTAGATTCACGACTGGTAAGAAAACACTTCTGGTGCCAGGGACCTGCAATTTTCTTTAAATGGTGCATTTAACATTAGAAAGCTAGATTTCTTTAGGCAGACCATGAATAAGAGAAAGCCATCACCTAGACCTACACAGTTTGAGACATTTGCCAAGTGTAAGGAAACATACTACTGTTGTCTCTTGAATTAAAAGTGACATGTTTGTTGCTGTTGCTGCTGAACTCCCTTTAGAAACATGAATTAATGTTGAGCTTTTATAGATTGAATTTTGAGAAATTTGACAAGGAACAATAGATATGAATAGAATGATGTCATACAAAGTTAAAGAAATTAGATATTTAATCAGGTAAGCAGATAAGTGTGCGAAAGAAGCACATGCTACATTAGAGGAACTAGCTGATGAGTGTGAGGTTGACAGAATGAGAAATGGAGAGAGAAATTATAAAATAGGGTTGAAAAATGATAAATAAATGAAATGAGTTTTGTGACATGAGTTAACTTTAGGAGTTAGTTGAGAATATGAAATGCTTTCAGGGTTTTGAAGAATTACAAAGAAATGTGGAAGGAGAGCATTACTACTCAAAAAACCTTCAAAGGCAGAAATGAAAACAAAGAAGTCTGTTAGTTATTCTGAGTTGGTGGCTGTTCCAGAATTTCCCTTTAGGATAGTACATAGAGGGAATTATGTGCATGTGCCTTGGACGAGCGGTGTTGGTATGCCTTTACTATTAATTTTCCAAAGTTGCGAGAGGAACCTCAGAAATGAGACAGAGAGGTTCATAGATTGTTAACAATTTCGTGAATGCTTTGGAGCAATATAAATAGACAGTTTAAGATTGTTGTTCCCAGTGATTTGTGGTCTGAATCTGAGATTGCCATTGCTTGACCAATTGAGGAACTAGCTAGAGTTACAGCTAATAATGCTCTGAGGTCGTTACTGATAAGTAAAGAGCAGTGATAGAATGCTGGAGAAGGAGATGAATTGGGCAACGATTTTTAGATCTGCGCAAGAGGTGAAGGAATCAATGCATTCTTACATTGAGAGGCACTTTTGAATCTGTTTCAAAATGGGTTTGCATTCTAATCTTAGTTCACTGCAGAGTGTAATGTGTTGGCAGAATAAAGTTATCAATGAGATCCTGAAGTATGCCAAATACAGTAGTGACTCGATTGATGCAAAACAGAAAGAGATTAAGGAAAAGTTGATGGTAGCCCAGTCCAAGGAAATTCAGAGAAATGGCAACAATCAAATGATGGGTTCTGATGAGGAATTTGTGTCGTTTGACGATTCTGGAATGATTGGGGCACATTTGATGCAAGATGTTAGAATGGGAAATTAGAAGGTGCAGATACAAGGTTGGTTCCGGAAAAGGAGTTGTACATAATTATGGAGTGAATAGAAACATTGATTTGCTGAAGAAGAGCACTCCTTTGCATTTTTGCAGTACAACAGTGCATCGGGAACCAGTGCATACAGAATGCATACAGAATACACCATGCAAGAGCAGGCACTAGAATGATGAAACAAGAAGAAATAATTGTATTTCTTCATGTTTGTGCTTTCTTTCTGTACACGTACTACATAGAAAGAGCAAAACACTATGAATGATGGTTTACGTGCAGGAAGATGTCCCATCCTGCACATAAACAATCGTTAAATAATGATGATTTGCTACTTCTTTGTGTGCTGCACTCTGCAGCACATATAGAAGCAACAGATTGACATTATTGATTGTTTATGTGTAGGAAGAAACACCTTCATGCACATAAACAATCATTCCCTGCAATGCAGACACCCTTGAACTATGATACAAGGATACCTGCATTGGCACCAGACAGCTAATTTTAGCACCAGTGCTAGTGAAAAAACAGGGGGGGCGGGTGCCATGTTGTTCTAAATACAGTGCATCCCTGCATTTTGAAAATGTCTGTACACAGCACTGCCAAATTTGGTGCAGCTCTGTGCTCTGACATTTCCTTGTACTTATGCCCAAAAATGTTTTACAGTCTAGTGTGGGGGAAGAAGAGATCTTGCTTGGTGCACTCCTGGAGGTAGACCAGAGTGGCCCTTATGTAGTTGTTGAAGTGAATGACCACCTGTGTCTATTTTGATAGACAAAGGAGCTACCCAATCTACAGTTCTTTCTGTTGACGTTCCAATCCAACTCCTCTTAGGAACAGAAGTCCAAGCTGTAGGTATTAGCAATAAACAGTTTTTTAACAAGATTACAGCAAATGTCGCTGTTAAAATAGGATCTAGGGAGAACAATCATCAGTTCATATTGTGCAATTCAAGCCGGTATTGGGCAGGGACTTACTTTCAAAGATGAGCAAAGTGATGTATTGCACACAGAAAAGTGTCACATTCGAAACCCAAGAGGAAGACTGCGTTTAACATTAAATAACACAGCTCACGATTTCAGTTGCTCCAAGTTCTAACAAAAGATGACTTACCTCTATATTTAAGATATACTGTCAAAGAAGAGATGTGAGACTTCACAGAAAAGGAGATAGGATTGATCAAAAGTGCATAGATTGTCAACAATAATATAAAACGATGTGCAGTTTTTCCTAGGATTAGGCAATACTGAACTTCAAAAGAGGCAGAATAAGGAATGAAGGATGTCATCGAAAAAATTATTGAAGACGGTATTCTGTGGGAGGTCCTTGGTACTTCTGGCAATTCTGCTGTGATGGGCAGTAAAAACTGCAGAGGTAAATGGAGAATAGTGCATGGATCTTTGAAAAAGGAAAAGAAATAGTAATACAGAATACTGCAGTAATTTTTGACTGATTCAAACTGATGTAAAATGGTACACATTCATCGAATTATGCCAAGCATTATTCTACACTTCTCTCCTTGAGGCTAGTCACTTTCTTTTCACATTTTGGTTCCAAAATAGTTGTCGTTTGGTGTCAAATTTCATACTAGTATAATGAACATGCTTCAAGTTTTATACAGATTCTAAAGAAAGATTTGGAAACTCGGGAGTTGCCCTGTAAATTAGTCTAGGTGCAATATAGATGATATATTGATGGCATTTAAGAATAAAGAAGATTGTGAACGTGATACTATTCCACTAGAAAGTTAATTTGTTGACAATGGTCACAAGGTTTCCCCCTTGAAGACGCAATACTGTAAAAAAGAAGCGCATTATGGTGGTGACTACATTGTGAAAAAAGAAAGGGAAGTCTCATAAAATATGTTTATGCAGTTCTGAAGATGGGTCCTCCAACAACACAGATTGAGGTGAGATTGTTCCTGGCAATTGCTGGCTACTATCGTCAGTGGAATCCAAACGTTCAGTGATTTCAAAGCCTTTAACAAGGTTAACTCACAGTGATATCAAAGATCTGGTACCATTTGATCTTGAATGCAAAGGTCATCTGAGATTTGAAGGAGAAATTATGTAATGCACCTGCTTTGGAATGCCTGCGTATAATAAAAAGTTTTATCTCTTCTGCCATGAGAGAGGTAGTTGTACATTGTCAATTTTGTTCCAAAAACATGTGGAGGTCATAAGGCCAATAGCATTTTTGCGAGCTATATTGGATTCAGTGGCCGTAGTACTTGCTGGTTGTCTGAGAGTCATAGCAGCTATTTTCAATTTAATTTAGGAAGGTTAAGGACATACACTAATCATGTTTGTTCCACATTCAGTTGAAATTTTGCTGACCCTTATTAGGACTCAGCACATGACAAACAGTCAATTTACCAGATATGAACAAGTCATGGTGGCATCTAATAATATCTCTATCAGAAGGTGCAATTCTCTGAATTCTGCGCTCTGCTTCTGATTTCAAAGAACCACAAAAGAACGACTTTTCTGCCTCTTTTACTGTTGTTCTAGAGACAGGTTCCATATAACCTTTAAGGCTGAAGTGCCTTGGAATCACTGGGTGTTTTTTAAAGACCCCTCACTCATTACCTTCTTTGGTTATATTGCCTATTGGTTGGGAAGGCGAACAAGTGTTCACTTACATTTCTCTCTCTAACTTTTGTTTAAAAATCAGGTTTCAAATAGTCAAGAAGATAAAGACAAGAGTGATGATGATGAACCAGAACATAACTGCATAAATGTCACAGAGTTTTGTACCAAATCAAGACCAGATATCAAAGAAATTCCCCCTAAAATGGCTAATCTTTTTTGATAAACCATTGTGGAGCAGTGAAGGCTGCCTATGCAGAATGTTTAATTTAAAATTTTTTGAAGCATCATATCTGGCAAGTGTAACGTCAGCACAAATAAGGCAGAATTGAATCGCCTTCAGTTAGTCCAGAATGCTGCTGCCCGAGTGCTGATCAGGCTCCCAAGAACCTGCTCTACGACTAGTGCTTTACGATGCCTCCATTGGCTACTCATTCCTAGGAGGATCGAATTCAAGGCATTCTGTCTGTCCTTCAAAATACTAAAACTCTGATCTCCTGAAATCTTGTCCAATATATTGGCCCCCTATGTACCCGCACCACAGCTCCGCTCCGCTGATCAATTCTTGGCTACTGTCCCTCGTGTGAGCGCCTTAGAACAGGAGGCCGGTCCTTTCGCTGTTGTGCTGCAAAACTGTGGAACTCCCACCCTGTCAAGATTTGCTGCTTAGACTGCCTATTCCCCTTCCGCAAGTTAATCAAAACTATACTGTTCGCTACGGTCTAGCCCCCCCCCCCCCCCCCCCGCTCTCTACTGACACTGCTGCTAGCGCCGGGACTCCCCTTCGCTGGGGCAGCTGTGAGCTATACAAGTTTACTTAACATTAGACATGGCAGAATTGATTTAATTGACAAGAGCTTGTTGTCTTGCAGAATATTTGAATGTGACGATCTATTGAGAGTGTGATTTTGAAGTGGTCCATGACTTTGGGCAATTCTTAAGTATAAAGCACAAACATTGTCTAAACCACACTTACTTAAACGAAAGAACGTTTTTAGGTTAGAAAAATATTTATTACATTCCAACCAGGCATGCTTACTCAATGCCAATTGTTTTAACTTTTAAAGTATCTTTTTTAACATTGATAGGCAGAAATGAAACGGACTGTACATTCAATATTTACATCACTGTACAATTGGTTTGATACACATAGAAACAAACAATGTCAAAATAATATATAAAACATCAAACATCCTAAAACAAAATAATACATAACGAAAACACCAATATCATATACATATACAGCCTGTTTCATCATTGGGCCGTTTTGCGAGTCTGAATAGCGATTCATAAGGAATCACTATTCCAGACTCGCAAAACGGTATTCATGTAGGAATCGCAAAAAAATATCCGATTCCTACACATTCCTTATTTGCGACCAGCAAATTGCTAATCGCAAATAAGGAAAAACTCCCCATTCAATCCTATGGGCCAAAAGGCCCATAGGAATGAATGGGGAGTATTCCTTATTTGCGATTAGCAATTTGCTAATCGCAAATAAGATAGCGATTTGAAGGGTGCCAGGGGTGTCCAAAGGACACCCTGTAGCACCCCTTAAATGCACATTTAACAGGTGTTGCGCACACACATGCCCAAAGGACACGTGTGTGTGTAACATGCAAAAGAAAAAAATGCACTAAAGTGCTTTTTACTCTATTTTCCCAATTTACCACCAAGTCAGACTTGGTGGTAAATTGCGACCAAATATTGCGATTTCGCAATTTCTAAATGGTTGATGAATTGCATTTAAGGAATCTCTATTAGAGATTCCTTAAATCCAATTCCTCGCAAATATGCGATTTCGGTAATAGCGATTTTTGCTTTTGGGATGATGAATCCCAAATGCAAAAAACGCACTCGCAAAGGGCCAGATTCTCAGAATCTGGCCCTTTGCGAGCGCAATTACCTTTGATGAATCAGGCTGATAGAATCAATGAATGAAACAAATCGAAAGAATGGGGAATATGGTCAACTGAATGACCCGAGATTGATAATGTCTTGACTGGCTAATCCTAGTATTGTTTGTTAATAATGCTCTATTCCACCAAAGCTGCCGACGCGTTTCGAGACCAGGACAAGCGTCCCTGGGCTCTCATCAGGGCTTTTAGTCTTTGTGTCTGAAAGATGCAATGAAAAAAGCGTTTTACTATTTTGATTGAATGAAAGCCTCTATTTTAAAGTTGCTACATATACTACTAGTTTGTGAATGGATAGAATCTACATACCAGGCTCTTTTTATGGGGTGGAGAAAGCTTGTGGGACTTGTTGTCAGAGTTCGGGGAACTAAAGGGATCAATCGTTTTCTGTAGGCAGGCGATTTTATCTGAAAAATCAGGGTTTGATTGATTAAGGCTAAGTGTTTACATTGTTGCCTAATGAATAAGTGAAGGCATAACTCAAAACCAACACTGACCTTGTGTCTGCCGCCAACCAGCGAGGTGGCTTGTAAAATATGACCATCTGCGTTATTTCCTAGCAAGGGCAAAGTAAGCGTGTGTAAGTAAATTTGAATAAAGGGGGGGCCTCATCTACATTAGTGAGCACTGTGGAGTGGCAACAAGAGCCTACCTTGTGAATACTTCTTTATTCTTGAATTCAATATGTTCCCAGCACTCGTGATCCAGTCAAGTAAAAGGGACGCTTATTGGAAATTCAAATGAAATTCAAGTTTTGGCCCAAAAGTTGAACCTTTAGAGTAAAGAATTACCTTCTCCAAAAGAGCTTTCTCAGCAACTGTGTTCCTCGAGGTCTCAATCAAAATGTCTGTTCATTTGTGGGCTGGATTTATTTAAATGGAGCCCAAGTGCATTATGGACCTAGTAGTTTTTTGATGGTAAATAGTCGCAGTGAAACAGATGATTTGAAAAAAAAGGGGGGGTTGACTAGTGTTTAACATAAGTCTAAGGGCCGCAGTGTATTTAATTTTAAGGTTGGCACTGTATTAATGGAGGTTAATCTGAAGATGAGAAAGCATGTGTTGTATGTGGCGAGTATTGCGCTCTTCTATGCTCTTCATTTTTGGATTCAATGTATATTATATTCACGGGCTGGATGGTTGAAACGGCACTAGTGGAATGCCAAGGTCCCTTTTAATGATGTAAGCGTATATTTTTGCAGATAATAGAAGAGTCGGGCCTACTGGAGAAGCCTGGCGAGTCTAGCTTGACAAACAAGTCACTCCAGAAAATAGTCAACTTATTACAACCACGCTATCTCCGAGAGATTGTTGAGTCCGGTTTGTGCGCTATTGAATTTCAAAATTAGGTATGCTTCTTTTTGAAGAGAAAATCCGTTCAACATCGTGGTATTGATTTGTAGATTTGTAATCTGTTGGCTAGTCTTGCCAACATAAATTTTCTTGCATGAAAATTATGTAGATGCGTCACTTTGTGAATAGGGCGCACCAGGAGGCATGTTTTATGCTGCCGATGCATTACAAAAAGTGACGCAACGGAAGCGCGAGCCTGTCGTAAGGCCTCATAAATAAGGCCCTTTATTTTTCATCTTTTTCCACAAGGGAATTGGCAAGAAAATAAAATGTGACAGTGAATTTGAACACCATTTATTCTATCACAGCAGCCCCCTTGCATAGATGGTCTCAGGCCTTCCAGCTTCAGTCAAAGCACACTAACTGAGAGAATTGATGCCAATAGGTCTTGCACCAGTGGGATCTATTGGCTTTGTCAATGCTTTTATAGTGGTGTGTTGTATCGTGGTGTGGTATGCAATGGCCTGTCATTCCATAGTGTTGTATGGTATGGCCTGTCATTGTATAGTATAGTTTGTTAGCAGTGTGCCTGTATGAGTGCAGGGTGAGTGGTGTTCCTGTATGAGTGCAGGGTGAGCGGTGTGCTTGTATGAGTGCAGGGTGAGTGGTGTGCCTGTATGAGTGCTGAGTGAGTGGTGTGCTTGTATGAGTGCTCGGTGAGTGGTGTGCTTGTGAGAGTGCAGGTTGAGTGGTGCACTTCTATGAGTGCAGGGTGAGTGGTGTGCTTGTATGAGTGCTGGGTGAGTGGTGTGCTTGTATGAGTACAGGGTGAGTGGTGTGCTTGTATGAGTGCAGGGTGAGTGAAGTGCTTGTATGAGTGTGGGGTGTGTGGTGTGCTTGTATGAGTGCAGGGTGAGTGGTGTGCTTGTATGAGTGCAGGGTGAGTGGTGTGCCTGTATGAGTGCAGGTTGAATTGTGTGCCTGTATGAGTGCAGGGTGAGTCGTGTGCGTGTATGGGTGCAGGGTGAGTGGTGTGCCTATATAAATGTTGGGTGAGTGGTGTACTTGTGTAAGTGCAGGGTGAGTTGTGTGCTTGTATGAGTGCAGGGTGAGTGGTGTGCTTTTATGAGTTCTGGGTGAGTGGTGTACTTGTATGAGTGCAGGGTGAGTGGTGTGCCTGTAAGAGTGCAGGGTGAGTGGTGTGCCTGTATGAGTGCAGGGTGAGTGGTGTGCATGTATGAGTGCAGGGTGAGTGATGTGCCTGTATGAGTGCAGCTTGAGTTCTGTGCCTATGTGAGTGCAGGGTGTGTGATGTGCCTGTATGACTGCAGGGCGATTGGTGTGCCTGTATGCATGCTGAGTGGTGTGCCTGCATGAGTGTAGGATGAGTGGTGTGCCTCTTAGAATGCCAGGGGAGCACTGTGCCTATATGAGTGCAGAGTGAACATTGTGCCTGTATGAGTGCAGGGGGAGCAGTTTGCCTGTATGAGTGCAGGGTGAGCGGATTCCTGTATGTGTGCAGGGTGAGCGGATTCCTGTATGTGTGCAGGGTGAACAATATGCCTGTATGAGTGCAGGGTGAGCAGTTTACCTGGATGTGTGCAGGGTGAGTGGTGTGCGTGTACATGTGCAGGGTGAGGGGTGTGCCTGTATGAGTGCAGGGTGAGCACTGTATGAGTGCAGGGAAGCACTATGCCTGTATGAGTGTAGGGTCAGTGGTGTGCCTGTATGAGTGCAGGGTGAGGACTGTGTCTGAATGAGTGCATGGGGAGGACTGTGCCTGTATGTGTGCAGATTGAGTGGTGTTCCTGTATGAGTGCAGGGTGAGCTGTGTGCTTGTATGAGTGCTCGGTGAGTGGTGTGCTTGTGAGAGTGCAGGTTGAGTGGTGCAATTCTATGAGTGCAGGGTGAGTGGTGTGCTTGTATGAGTGCTGGGTGAGTGGTGTGCTTGTATGAGTACAGGGTGAGTGGTGTGCTTGTATGAGTGCAGGGTAAGTGATGTGCTTGTATGAGTGTGGGGTGTGTGGTGTGCTTGTATGAGTGCAGGGTGAGTGGTGTGCTTGTATGAGTGCAGGGTGAGTGGTGTGCCTGTATGAGTGCAGGTTGAATTGTGTGCCTGTATGAGTGCAGGGTGAGTCGTGTGCGTGTATGGGTGCAGGGTGAGTGGTGTGCCTATATAAATGCTGGGTGGGTGGTGTACTTGTGTAAGTGCAGGGTGAGTGGTGTGCTTGTATGAGTGCAGGGTGAGTGGTGTGCTTGTATGAGTTCTGGGTGAGTGGTGTACTTGTATGAGTGCAGGGTGAGTGGTGTGCCTGTAAGAGTGCAGGGTGAGTGGTGTGCCTGTATGAGTGCAGGGTGAGTGGTGTGCATGTATGAGTGCAGGGTGAGTGATGCGCCTGTATGAGTGCAGCTTGACTTCTGTGCCTATGTGAGTGCAGGGCGTGTGATGTGCCTGTATGACTGCAGGGCGATTGGTGTGCCTGTATGCATGCTGAGTGGTGTGCCTGCATGAGTGTAGGATGAGTGGTGTGCCTCTTACAATGCCAGGGGAGCACTGTGCCTATATGAGTGCAGAGTGAACACTGTGGCTGTATGAGTGCAGGGTGAGCAGTGTGCCTGTATCAATGCATGGTGAGCTGTATGAGTGCACAGTAAGCACTGTGCCTGTATGAGTGCAGGGGGAGCAGTTTGCCTGTATGATTGCAGGGTGAGCGGATTCCTGTATGTGTGCAGGGTGAGCAATATGCCTGTATGAGTGCAGGGTGAGCAGATTACCTGGATGTGTGCAGGGTGAGTGGTGTGCGTGTACATGTGCAGGGTGAGGGGTGTGCCTGTATGAGTGCAGGGTGAGCACTGTATGAGTGCAGGGAAGCACTATGCCTGTATGAGTGTAGGGTCAGTGGTGTGCCTGTATGAGTGCAGGGTAAGCACTGTGCCTGTATGAGTGCAGGGTGAGGACTGTGTCTGAATGAGTGCATGGGGCGGACTGTGCCTGTATGTGTGCAGGGTGAGCACTGTGCCTGTATGAGTGCAGGATGAGCACTGTGCCTGTATTTGTGCAGGGTGAGCGGTTTGCCTGTATGTGTGCTGGGTGAGCACTGTGCCTTCACGAGTCTGAGCCATGTGCTTGTATGAGTGTAGGGTGAGGGATGTGTCTGTATGACTACAGGCTTAGTGGTGCAACTTCAAGACTGCAGGCTGAGCACTGTGCCAGTATGAATGCAGAGTGAGCATAGGGGCTATGTGAATAGAGGGCGAGTGGTCCAAAAAAAGCCTGCAGAGAAGGACATTTCTGACTCAGGCATGTACGGTTTACAGAACTTTATTTTCGCTGTAATGCCGCAAGAAGTAGCATCTTTGAAAAGTGTCATTTTCAGATACCACAGCATTACATACTGTGCATATTAAGGGTCTGCATTGTATACTCTAGACATAGTTTTGACTATGCAATTTACATGAGTCTATGGTATATGCACATTCTGGAGACCTGATATATGCATATAATCAGAGTTAGATGTTTATGTTGGGCATATGACAGAAGTGAATGATGTACATAAATCGGTTACAGGTTGTGCATATGCCAGAGAGGTGCATAATGTTCATTTAGCAGGGTCCAAACTAGTCTTCATGTGATATATGCCTTCATATTGGGCTTGTTCCTCTGAACTCTATAATGTAATTTATCCTTTGGCAACAAAATGTACACATATTAGTGGTGAATGCGTCAAATTCTCAGAACAAAAGAATTGAGAAGTGGGTAAGTTGTGGAACTGCCTTTTACTACTAGACTGGTCTGGGCAGTTTAGAGTTTTATTTTAAAATCCAGCCTGGGGAGACACAAAATCCAACAGAAGTAGATAGGCATTTATTTATTTATTTATTTATTATTGCTATTTATTAAGAGCGAACGAATACCCGTGGGCATCTCGGCGCTAGCGATTGATTACAGGTCTCTAGGAGAAGCAGCTGAGAATTATTGGTTAAAAAGCCATGTCTTCAATTGTTTACGAAAGAGCCAGAGTGTGGGGCTTGTCCTGATTGGTTGAGGTAGTGTATTCCATAGCTTAGGGGCGGATACCAAGAAGCGTTGATTGCCCCATGAGACTGTTTTTGTGCGGGGAACAACTAATTGATTTAGAGTGGTAGATCGAAGTTGTCTAGAGGGGGTATAAGGAATCAATTGATTCTTAAGAAACTGCGGTCCCTCATTGTGGAGTGCTTTGTAGACTATACATAAGGTCTTAAACTTAATCTGGTTGCGGATCGTCAGCCAGTGATAATTCCTTATTATGTGTGAAACTGGTTTGAATTTAGGAGTTCTCGAAAGAACTCTGGCTGCCGCAATTTGTATAGTTTGCATTTTATTAGTGAAACGGAGCTGAGCGTTGGTAAAGAGACTGTTACAGTAATCCAAAGAGGATAAGACTAAGGAGCTTACAAGAGTTTTTCCAGCTGTGTCAGGTAGAAAAGGGAGGATTTTGCTTACCAGTTTTAATTTGTGACAAGCTGTGGCTGCCATTTTATTGGCGTGGGCCATAAAATTAAGGCCCTCATAAAAGACCACTCCCAAGTTTCTTACCCTAGGAACCGGTTTGGGGAGCGCGCTGAAAGATGGATGCAACCAAACTGATGACCATGCTGGCGAGAGTGGTCCAAAAATGACCACCTCCGTTTTGTCGGAGTTAAGCTTTAAACAATTGGAAGCCATCCACTCTCCAATTGCTAACATACCTCCTTGAAAACGTTCTGCCACCCTGTCTCCGTCACTATTTATTGCTAAGACCAATTGGGTATCATCTGCATAGGAGGTTAGGCTCATCCCATGGGCCAAGATGACTTTGGCCAGGTCCGACACGTAGATATTAAACAGTGTCAGACTTAGGGATGAGCCTTGAGGAACCCCACATGGCAGAGATAGCTGAGGTGATTGGAAAGAGCCCAGGGTAACCGCCTGCGTACGCCCTGCCAAGAAAGAGGCCAACAAGTCTTTGGCCACCCGTTGGATACCCAGTTTTCCGACACGGTCGATCAAGATCTTATGATCGACCGTGTCGAAGGCAGCGGATAAGTCAAGCATCACCAAGACCGGTTACAATCTTAGAGTCAGGACTTTCATGGTCTGAAAGTTTCATTATGCTTGGTTCCAAAAATCATGACATCCAGTCTCTTTTGTGGTGTTTCCTTGATTTTATTAATATATCTTTCCCAAGGAGCTGGAAAACCAACATGTGTTTCAAGTCAACCATCATATTACCAAGGTAGGAATTCAGTTGCTATTGCATTTGGTTTTCAGTTCCAGCTGGGGAGGCTGAGCCAATTGAATAAGTGGGTGTGGACTCCTACAAAAATGTGTGCAACTGGACTTCATATTTTACAAATTAAGCACTGTCAAGTGAAGAAGATTTAGCAGCAGTGAGAAGTGAAGATGCAAGAGTCAAAACTAAGTATGGGCTGAAAATCCGTTCCAAGTTGCGGAATTTGCGGGTTTTTGGCAATTTCGCGGTGGACGAATCATGCAAATTTTCTAAAAAATCCGCAATTCGCAAGCTGGTGGATTTTTTTGCTTGGCCGTGCTTCAAAAATACAATATTGTGCACGGGGCGTTGACTTACCGTGATTCTGAGTTCGCCGAGTTGTTTTTCTTTCTGGGTTGCGTGCGCTGCGCCATTTTGGATCTTGCTGCGTGATCTTGCGAGTATGTCAAAGCGGCCCGCCATCTTGCATTACAAGAGTTTGAGAGAGAACGCGACTACGTCATAAGGGCCCCCGATCACTCATCGTGGGAGTAAACAATTGCGAACACATAGATGCGACGGAACAGATTGCTTTCCCGAACTTGCAAAAATTGCAATTCTGCACAAGAAATCTACCGCAGGCAGCAGAAACCTTCTGAAAATGATGATTTGGATCAGAATAACTCCTCAGATTGACGTTTGGCTGCCCATTTTTTTTGTGCAAGGAGTCAATTTTTGGGGGGGGTGGGAGGAAGGAAGTGCCCCAGAGTCTCCAACTTCTTGTTCCTGTCCAGCAGACTTCTCCCAGTGCGTTGTTCATGTCCTGGTCACTTTTCATTTGAATCTGGAGCTGGAAGGATTACTTTTTGTGGCTACTGCTGGATATTTGTATTTTAGGACTTTTTGTTTGGATCATTTTTGGATTACTTTTGGATTTGAGATTTTTTCAAGTAAGTTGGAGTTGTTTGTTTGGGTCATTGCAGTTGCTGCAACTACAATTTTTAAACGTTCTCACAACTTTAAAAAAAAATATATTGTGGGTAGGCACTCGATCCAGTAGGCCCAGGGTTAGTCATGGGTACATAATACAACTGTTTCTGTGAGTTTTGTTGAATTTAAATATCCATTTATGTCATGGAATTGAATAGCTAATTGTTGTATGTGAATTTATTTTTTAGTTTTGGTGTGCGTATAAAGCCACACTAGCCAGTAGGCCCAGTGGTGCAAAGTGGTGCATGGACCAAGGCTTTCTGTGGGGTCTCTTGAATTTAAACATCATTTAGGGCATGGATGGCATTGGATTGTGGTGATTTTTGTGTGTTTTTCAATTTTTAAGGGTGGTGTTGGGGCCTGGCCATGTGGGTGGGGGCCATTTTGAGGCCTGGTCCAGGCAGGGCCTGGCCATGTGGGTGGGGGTCAAGGGGCCATTTTGTAGCCAGGCAGTGTGCTTTGTGCCATAGGCCTGCACCCAGTCTGTCCTGCTTTCATCCATTATGCCCAGGGGTACTCAGTGCCAAGGCTTTCTGTGGGGTCTCTTGAATTTAAACTTCATGTAGGACATGGATGGCATAGGATTGTGGTGATTTTTGTGTGTTTCTTGATTTTCTGGGGTGGTGTTGGGGCCTGGCCATGTGGGTGGGGGCCATTTTGAGGCCTGGTCCAGGCAGGGCCTGGTCATGTGGGTGGTGGTCAAGGGGCCATTTTGTAGCCAGGCAGTGTGCTTTGTGCCACAGGCCTGCACCCAGTCTGCACTGCTTTCATCCATTATACCCAGGGGTACTCAGTGTGATGCATGGACCAAGGCTTTCTGTGGGGTCTCTTGAATTTAAGCATCATGTAGGGCATGGATGGCATTGGATTGTGGTGATTTATGTGTGTTTTTCGATTTTTTGGGGTGATGTTGGGGCCTGGCCATGTGAGTGGGGGCCATTTTGAGGCCTGGTCCAGGCAGGGCCTGGCCATGTGGGTAGGGGTCAAGAGGCCATTTTGTAGCCAGGCAGTGTGCTTTGTGCCATAGGCCTGCACCCAGTCTGCCCTGCTTTTATCCATTATGCCCAGGGTTACTCAGTGTGGTGCATGGACCAAGGCTTTCTGTGGGACCCCCTGAATTTAAACATCATGTAGTGCATGGATGGCATTGGATTTTGGTGATATTTGTGTGTTTTTTGAATTTTTTGGTGTGGTGTTGGGGCCTGGCCATGTGGGTGGGGGCCATTTTGAGGCATGGTCCAGGCAGGGCCTAGCCATGTGGCTGGGGGTCAAGGGGCCATTTTGTATCCAGGCAGTGTGCTTTTTGCCATAGGCCTTCACCCAGTCTGCCCTGCTTTCATCCATTATGCCCAGGGGTACTCAGTGCCAAGGCTTTCTGTGGGGTAGCTTGAATTTAAACATTATGTAGGGCATGGATGGCATTGGATTGTGGTGATTTGTGTGTTTTTTGATTTTCTGGGGTGGTGTTGGGGCCTGGCCATGTGGGTGGGGGCCATTTTGAGGCCTGGTCCAGGCAAAGCCTGGCCATGTGGGTGGGGGTCAATTAGCCATTTTGAAGCCAGGCAGTGTGCTTTGTGTCATAGGCCTGCACCCAGTCTGCCCTGCTTTCATCTATTATGCCCAGGGGGAACCTAGTAGTGCATGAAACAACTCTCTCTGTGTGGTCTCTCTTCTATCAATGTAAACATCCATTTTTTAATTGAAATAATTGCAATTTTTGTTTTTGGTCTTTCCGTTTTTAGGTGTGTTGTAATAATAATAAATGAAATGCCTAGTTGCACATATTAATTGAAGCACGACATATGCAACATTTATGTAACTGATGTTCCTCTGGTTTCCTTTGCTTTTAGGTGCACAAAGAGAACCACGAATCAATCATCCTCATCGTTCATCATCAGTGCCAGGAAGAAGTCCTGCTGCGATGTGTGCAGCACAACGTCACGTGACGTCACGTGTGGCCACAGACAACTCTGCCACTCGTGCATCTGAGGCCTGCTGTTCTGACATCGGAAGAAGATAGGCCCAAAGAAAGGTGGCCGTAGCTTCCCTCCCAAGAAAGTTGCCAGTGCCACTGCCAGTAAGAAGGAGCAGAAGAAGCAAGTGAAGCCACTTACCAAGGAGACTGGTGTGCCGACACACACTTTTCTGGGGAAAAAAAACTACGCCTGCAGCAGCGGTGTTCCCCGGGGACAAAGCTGGGAGCAGCACCTCAGCTTCATTGGTCTCACTGCCACCACGCCAAATTAGGCCCAAGGCCATGAGTGCCCAGGAATTAAAAGGTCAAGGAGGGCTAGTACAAGTTATTCTTCAAGCCCCCTTCCTTCTGATGATTTAGATATTGCTTGGATCCCACCAATGCAGTCTGAGAGGGAGGCACGCCATGAGCCGACAAAGGTAGCTAAGCCTAAAAGGAAGGTTCCGGCAAAGCTTTCACTTATGGATGATGACGACGAACAAGAAGTAGAAGTGGTGTATTCTGCTGCTGATGAACAGTCTGACGATGACGACCCAGTCATCACAGTCGTCACTCCAGCCCCAGCGGGCATGCCGCAGACAGACCTTTTGACCCTATCCTGAATTGCTGCTGAGCGGGATGTGGGCGCTGTGGCACTGGTACCACCACCAACGCAGGTAACTACTACACCAACAGGACCTACAGCTTCCATATTTTCTCGTCAGAAGGGCCGGCAGGGACCTCTATCCTGCTCGACCTCCATTACTTCAAGAAGTGGTGCTGTAAGTGCACAACAGAGTCAAATTCAGCCACGCTCATGCTCCACTTCATCTGGCATTGAAAGTAGCACCTCCACCACCAGCAGAAATCTCCAGTCACCAGTTTGGGGCTTCTTTAGTGTTAGTAAAAAGGCGGAAGACCTAGTCGTTTGTTCGATTTGTAAAACTGTAGTTAGTCGGGGTAAGTGGTCGTGGTTTAATCCTGTCGAGGCTCGACTATGGAAATGCCCTGTTTCTTGGCGCCCCTGAAGCGACCTTTAAAACCCTCCAACAGGTGCAAAACGCAGGGGCCAGAGTCTTGATGGAGATCCCTAGAAGGCAGTCTGCTGCCCCGGCCCTCAAAGCGCTTCACTGGCTCCCTGTTAAGGAGCGGGTGAAATTCAAGGCGCTGTGTACGGCCCATAAAATTCTACATGGCAAAGGCCCCCCCATCCTTTTTAATATGGCCCGTCCTTATATACCTCCTCGCCTTCTGCGCTCGGACCAGCAACATCTTTTGCAATCTGCGAGAGTTAAGAGAGCTCGGACTGGGGGTAGGCGTTTCTCGGTACAGGTGGCATCTCTGTGGAACTCTCTGCCCCTTAAGATTCGCTCAGAGCCCAAGATCCTACTATTCAGGAAACTCCTTAAAACCTACTTGTTTCCACAGTAGTGAGTAATCGAGTTTCTCCTTCTTTGGTCTGTCGCGCCGGGATGCCCCCGGGTAAGCTGAGCGCGTTACAAGTTTCATATAATAATAATAATAATAATAAGCTTGGTACCAACTATGGTACCGGAGGCCAGAGAGGTCATCTCCAAAAACACCACACTATCCCATGGGAGGTGCACCTAAGGAAGATCCAGGAAGCCATAAGTACAGCAAAGCCAAATGTATCCATTGATATGGCATCTGATGATGATGAGGGGCTGATCATGCAGAGGGAAGGTGAAGAGGCGACAGACATTTTTTCTGGTACACACAGTACCCCTGGCAGCAGCACTGCAGTGGTAGCGCTCACACCCTCTACCCCAGCAACATGTATGAGGCACACTAAGAGTCTTGGAGAAACACCAATGCAAAAAAGTACATCAGTGAGCCTAACTGGGTTGAAAAAGTCTGCATCATCATCATCATCACGTATGAAAACGGTCCAGACCTCCATCAAAAGCATGCTTTGGTTGGATGCGCCATTTAAACGCAACCACCCAACGGCACGTCTTTATAATGCAATGCTGGCTAAAAGGTTAGCGCTGGACCTTCTCCCTTTTTCTTTCGTGGAAGGGGTGGGTTTTCTAGAATTTGTGGCAACAGTGTGCCCTAAATTGAAGGTTCCTAGCCGGTCCTATTTTGCCAGACTTTAGGTTCCAGCAACACATCAAGATGTGCTGGAGGAGATTGGGGCAGCTTTGCAGAAGAGTGCTGTTCACACTATCCACCTGACAACAGACATGTGGACCAGTTGCCAAGCCCTTGATTACATGTGCATCAATGTACACTTGATCTCTTTTGCAGGGGTAAGAGACAAGTTGCAGGTGTTGACACAGACACCATTTTTTAAGCTACTCGTAAACATGCAACAGTAGCCATGTTGGCCATGGAGAGATCTCATACTGCAGTAAACCTTTTGGATGAGTTTAAGACTAAGGTATTTGAATGGCTGCATCCAAGAAAGCGCATGATTGGTTATGTTTCCACGGATAATGGCAGTAATATAGTTAGGGCCATGCATGATGGTGGCTTTTTCAGAGTGCCGTGTTTGGCGCTCAGTATTAACATTGTTGTTCAAGATTTCTTAAAAAAAGATAACACAGCCAGGAAGTTACTGACCACCTGCCGAAGAATATGCACACATTTCAGCCATTCTTTTAATTGCCGGAAGCAGCTGAGGAACATTCAATTTGAACTAGAGTGCTAGTCAGAGGAGTCATCCAGGAGGTGGTAACACGTTGGAACTCAACCTTCTACATGCTTGAGCGTCTTTCTGAGCAGTGCATGGTAATCAACGAGTATGTCTTTCAACAGGGTTCTACTAGGAAAGACATGAGGTTAGATTTGCAGGAATGGGACCTAGTTAATAGCCTGACAGACATGCGTCGTCATTTTGAGGTCTTCACACGTGAAGTCAGCAAGGAGGACTGTACTTTGGGCAAATCTATCCCATTGCTGCGCATGCTAGAGCACCAACTGAAGGCAGTGTCTTCAATGTTCAAAGATGATACTGAGAAGCAAGATGCATATCCGTTGGCGGAGAGCTTATTAACCTGCCTAGATGACAATGAAAGGCTTAAAAAAATACATACAGATCAAAATTACATTTGTGCCACTATTCTGAATCCACGGTACAAAAAGGCAGTTCCCAGCATAGCATTCATTCCTTTTACTGAAGCAGATGTTTCAAAGTACAAATATTGGCTATCTCTCTCAGCCACTCGGTGCAAAAAAGAGCGGCAGGAAATTGAAGCAATTGGCAGAAGTACTACTGAATCAGCAGGCCATCCGGCGTCAAGGTCCACTTCTGTGGCCGAAGGCAGTCACTTTCCCTCACAGTCGTTACCTACACCAGCAACGGTATCATCATCCTCACCTGCACCAGGCCCAGCCATAATATTGTCAGAAGCGGATTGGATAGCTTATCAAGGGTTTGCTCGTTCCAGTGCTGATGCAAAGGCCACAGATGGTACGCAAAGTGGAGCAGCCCTGGATGACCTTGAGTGGATGGTGCAGGCCTGTCTGGATGACCCAACAGAGGTCTACATTGATCACAACCCATTGGTGTATTGGTATGGGAAAAGTCCTCACTGGTCACTGATCGCCAAACTGGCTATAAATTATTTGTCTTGGCCAATCGCAAGCGTGTCTTCTGAACGTGTTTTCAGTGCTGCTGGTGCCATTGTAACTTCAAAAAGGACCCGCCTCTCGCCCAAAAATGTGGAGAGGTTAACAATGATCAAGATGAATCATCACTTCATACCATCAGAATACGTGAATCCACGCAGGAAGAAGAGGACACCGACTTAGGTGACGGAAGTTCTTCACTGTTAGCTCACCTACTCCCATCTCAATTTACAGAGTTTGAGGACGAGCTCTACTTCCCTGACACCTAGGCCTGAAACTGACTTTCTTTTTTTTTCGTCCTGACTCCTTATTCACTTTTTCTACTCCTGTGTGTCTTGCTTTGTTTCGCAACTTTTACCACAACAAAACTCTAATCACAACAAATCCATCAGCAGCACTGTCTTCGTCTTATTTCCTTATTGACGGTGCCGCTGTCTGCAATCCTGAACTTCCCAACTTAAGTTCACAACTCAGTCATGCTCCTCTATCCTCTTCCAGACTCCCCCTATCCATTTTCCTCAAGGCAGATTACGCAGAATGAAGAAACTGTTGCTTCATAGATGAGTCCCCTCAAAAGAAGTGGAACTGGAATTACTGACTATATGCTGACAGTTACTTCTGAAATTGACACGAGAGGCTGCCCTGTGGGCCTCCACTTTAAGAACAAGATTCGGACAAAAATTGGAACAGGTAATGAATAATGAGATGGCATGCAGTGGACAACACTGGCTGTCTGGCTCTGATAAAAGCAATTGCTGTTTGTTGCGCATGAAATGAATCATCATATGTCTTCAGTTATTATTTAATCTTTTACACACTAAATGTAACTCAAGCCTACTCTGTTTTTTACCTTGTTTAATTCAAATTCTATTTCTACTGTAGGGGCCACTACGTTGCATTTTTTAATATGCAAAATGTCCTTGGACTCACTGTGTGTGTAGAATGTGACTGCATGAACAAGATTGAGTTTGCCAATAAACCATGATGATGAAGATGGGGCCGATTCACAGAATGAACTTAAGACTCAATCCTAAACTTACTACTGTTTTGGTATTCACAGATTGCACTTACTACTTTTGGTATTCACAGAATGAACTTACTACTTTTGGCATTCACAGAATGCACTTACTACTTTTGGTATTCACAGAATGAACTTACTCATTTTGGTATTCACAGAAGTTAGGACTACTAACTTTAGGACTCCTAAATGCCTTCTGTGAATACCGAAAGTCTTAAAATTTGGATTTTTCTCAATTTAGTAGTAGTAAAGTTAGGACTCCTAACTTTACTACTACTAAATTGAGAAAAATCCTAATTTTAAGACTTTCGGTATTCACAGAAGGCATTTAGGCGTCCTAAAGTTAGTAGTCCTAACTTTACTACTATTAAATTGAGAAAAATCCTAATTTTAAGACTTTCGGTATTCACAGAAGGCATTTAGGCATCCTAAAGTTAGTAGTCCTAACTTTACTACTACTAAATTGAGAAAATCGTAATTTTAGGACTTTCGGTATTCAGAGAAGGCATTTAGGAGTCCTAAATTTAGGAGTCCTAACTTTACTACTACTAAATTGAGAAAAATCCTAATTTTAAGACTTTCGGTATTCACAGAAGGCATTTAGGAGTCCTAAAGTTAGTAGTCCTAACTTCTGTGAATACCGAAATGAGTAAGTTCATTCTGTGAATACCAAAAGTAGTAAGTGCATTCTGTGAATGCCAAAAGTAGTAAGTTAATTCTGTGAATACCAAAAGTAGTAAGTGCAATCTGTGAATACCAAAACAGTAGTAAGTTTAGGATTGAGTCTTAAGTTCATTCTGTGAATCGGGCCCGATGAGTCTTGATGATCAAAGTTACATAATATCTTTTTTCTTTAGAGTCACTCACTGGAATGTATCATCATCGTCGGTTTATAGAAGAACTATGGCCATTTCGTGAATGGCAAAACAGGTAAACCAGTCAACAACAACTACAGCAGAACTACATGTCTGTCTAGTCGTGGTATGGAGTGGTCGAGCCAGTGTAGTGTTGTTATGCCAGAGTCCAGACAGCAGTTCATGTACAATTGCGGCTATGTGGCTTGCTGCATACAATTAGATATGCTTTGTCTGTCTGTGTCAAAGAGGTATGCTACATCAGGTTGCTTCATTCTGTCAGGATCCGCCCACTTTAACCTTAAAGAAACTTATGGCGAAGGAGCCCTTGCTGGAGATCTTCCTTGCAGCAATTATTGAAAGAAATACGGCCCTCTGTCATCTTGGGAAGGCAGTAGATTGTTCCCATTTCAGGTGATGGGCAGCGGTCTAGTTGCTTGAAATTACCAGCCACCTGAAACACCCTATTTCCATTTCAACCGCTTCAACTGCTTGAGCGGGCTTGACAGGGTTGATTGAATGTCCACCAATAACTTTGTGAACTGGGACAATGGTTCTTGTAATCCACCTGAGCCACCTGAATCCGCCGTGGACAATGTTTTTGATGCAAAAACTGGTGCAACACCCGGAACTGTCACCCCCCACTCTCCCATCCTGGCAACTCCAACCATTGAACATTTGAGACTAATTTGGTGGAATGTGGCCGGATTAGCTAACAAGCTGGCTGCTCAAGATTGGGAAACTTACATTGAGACTGGGGATGTTTGCATGTTCCAGGAGACCTGGGCAAGGGAAGACTATGGGCACCAAGGTTATCAGTCATTTTTTATCCTGGCTAGGTGGGAGGGCAAAGGATGCCCTTCAGGCGGGCTCACAACCTGGGTGGCATCCCACCTAGGCTGTGAGGCTACACGGTTACCGGTCCCTTCCGATGACATTCTCGTGGTTCTATTGTCCTGGCCAAATCAAGCGAAACTTGCCCTAATAAACATCTATTCTAGGCCAGTTGGAATTGCCTGGGAATCGTCCAGCATAGACGAACTTTCGGATTATCTATCCGAAATACCAAGTGATCTACCCTATGTAGTGGGAGGGGACTTAAACTCCCATTTCGAGCCATTACCAGGCCTGTTAGAGGGTTTTCCAATGGAAGAAGAGGCCAGGTGGTCAGTGCCCTCGGTGGAAGCTCCCCCCCCGAAGGCATGGACTCCTGTAGCATTGCAGATCACAGCCCTTACCCTAAAGTTTGCAATTAGAGCCTGTAATGGGCGTATTAGATCTGACATACCTAGCAGAACCACCTATAATAGAGTGGGAAGAGAATCTCGCTTGGATTATGTCCTGGTACAGATAGCGAACTGGCCAGCTATCCGGGACTTTAGGGTTATGGAAAGGCTAGACAGTGATCACAATGCCCTCGAACTCGACCTCACTCACCCCGGCTGCCGAACCCTTGCGGCATCTGAGGAGGGGATTAAACCTGAACTTCTACTGGAAAACAACAGGAGAAGGATCAGGTGGGAACAACTGGCCTCAAGTGAGGAAAAACTCCCGAGGCTTTATGCAGGGATAATCCCCATTCTGGAAACTGTGGGAGACTTGGCTACCGGGGTGGGAAATAAAGACTCACAGGCCAAATTACACCAGGCCCACGAGGATCTTATAAAGGCTGCAGCTCCCGTCCTCTTTAGTAACGTGCAGAATTTAAGGAGGGGGCAGCCATATAAATCTTCATGTTATAACGCAGCCTGTAGAAGAGCAAAGGGGGAACTCCTTAGAGCGATCAAGGAGGGTCTAGGCGGGGAACAGCTAAGAGAACGCAGACGGGCATATAAAAAACTCACTGCCCACGCCAAAACTGAATGGGAAGAGAATCAATGGGAAGAGCTCACTAAGTCCCTAGTGACAAAAGATCACCGAATGTTTTGGAGAATAGTAAGCGGGGGGTTGGGGAATCTCCACTCGGCAATTGAGCCAAACATTGCACCAGAGGTGTGGCAGGCATACTTTCAATCCCTTTATAGCTCTGAACCGGGAGAACCCACCATTGACACCGGTGCTGGTTGGCCTGATTATGAGGGAGATCCAATAACACTGGGCGAGGTTAGGGTTGCAATAGCAGGACTCACCTCGGGAAAGGCGCCAGGATTGGATGGCCTACCCGGGGACCTGTTTAAGCAGGAGCCCAATGTTTGGGTGCCCTACCTTGCCGCGTTGTTTAATGGAGTTCTCAGTGGTATGGAAATCCCCAGTACTTGGCTGGGGGCGGAGGTGGTCCCTATTTTCAAAAAGGGCTCGCCTCTTCTCCCAGCCAACTACAGACCAATCAGTCTAACCGATGTGGCACAGAAGCTATTTGGTAGGGTATTGTTGAACCGGCTCCAAGATTGGGCAGAAGAGTTGGGAGTCCTTAGCCCGTACCAGGCGGGATTTAGAAAGGGAGTTTCCACAGTGGACCAGGTTTTCCGATTGAATATCATTTACTGGAGGGCAGCGGTATTCGAGGGCGGCAGCCTATACACAATCTTTGTGGATCTGTGGGCCGCTTTCGACTTGGTGCCCAGCGGGAAACTGTTGAGCGTCTTGGCTGAGATGGGCGTTCCCCCGGACATCCTGATAATCTTGCAGAGATTACATGACAATAACTATGCTCGAGTGAGGTGCGGGAGGTCCGGGGCTCTGACGGACAGATTCCCCATTGACCGAGGGGTTAGACAGGGTTGTGTGCTGGCACCGACCCTGTTCTGCCTCTTTGTCAACGGGGTGATCGCCCACCTAAATGCCACTGAATACACTGACGCCCCCAAATTGAACGGTAGTAGGGTGCCTGCAATTATGTTTGCAGACGACACCCTGCTGCTGTCCAAAACCGCACTGGGGATACAGAGGATCCTCGATTCATTCGTGGCCTTTTGCACCGATAGAGGCTTAGAAATTAATGCGGCTAAAACTAAGTTTATGGTTCTGAACCCAAGTCATAAATTGCGGCCAAATCCGCTATTGGGAGCCTCGCGGCTCGAGAGAGTTTCCACCTTTGATTACCTTGGTGTAACTCTCAATGAAACTATGTCTTGGGGATCACACCAGAGCAGGGCCAATCTAAAATTGATACAGACCACAGGGGGTATCGCGCGAATGTTGAATGGCTCCACATACCGACCACTGGGGCCGCTCATCCAGATCTACAAGGGGCAAGCCAGGGGTGCTACTATGTATGGGGCGGAATTGTGGGGACACACATCTTGTCGTAGTCTGTCCTTAACAGAGAATAAATTCATCAGACAGATAGTCACACTTCCGCCCAGCACCCCGCTCCTCCCTCTGAGGTTAGATCTGGGTTTGCGTCCCATAGCTGACGAACTAGGCTTGAGACCCATAGCCTTCTGGCGAAGGCTGTGGAGTAGCGACGAACTTCTTGCCTATAGGGCAGAACTAATGGAGCTATTGACCCACCCGAAAGCGCTATTGATCCCCTGGATAAAATACATCCCAAACTCCTGTATGGCACTGGGGCTCCCCGACCTTTGGTCTAACCCTGCTAATGCCTCATTAAACATTTCAAGGAGAGCTCTGGCTATCGCTTATCATGAACATATATTAGCCAAGGCCCTAGACAGTCAGTGTGAAGGGTCACTAACTTCTGTTTTTCTGCAAAGCAAGGACTCGTACAGGCAGGAGAGGGTTTTAGATGCCATCTCCCCCACGCTGGCCAGGAAGTTGTTTCTCCAATGGAGATATGGCACATTGCCTCTACGATCCTTTACCAGCTCCTGGTCATCACCTCCCTTCACCAAGCAGTGCCCGGCTTGCGATTTACACGTGGGCCTGTTTTG
Organism: Lissotriton vulgaris; assembly: GCF_964263255.1. Classification (NCBI taxonomy): domain Eukaryota; kingdom Metazoa; phylum Chordata; class Amphibia; order Caudata; family Salamandridae; genus Lissotriton; species Lissotriton vulgaris. Next base: position 1,651,556,183 of record NC_141689.1, read on the forward strand.
CCCAGCTTACAAGGCAGCGAGGAAATACTGGCTCTTACCATTGATCAGAAATCTGGGTTGTAGGGAGTACCTCCCAATGTATAGAATCTTAAAAACTGATGCCTCAAGTTTAACTGTATTTGTATTAGCAAAATTCCTCACCAATGTCTGGCACACTCGTACCCGTATTCTGAAGATGCAGGCTCCCTTTTAATTTTAAGGTTTACAGTTTCTAACGTAGTTTTATTAGTATGTAATCTCAAGGTTTTATATTGTGATTGATTATGTATGTCGATTTTATAGTGACTATATATGTTTTACTGTATATCTTTGATGGCCAATGGCCGAAATAAAGATCGAATGATGAAAGTGAAATTGACACGAGAGGCTGCCCTGTGGGCCTTCACTTTAAGAACAAGATTCGGACAAAAATTGGAACAGGTAATGAATAATAAGATGGCATGCAGTGGACAACACTGGCTGTCTGGCTCTGATAAAAGCAATTGCTGTTTGTTGCGCATGAAATGAATCATCATATGTCTTCAGTTATTATTTAATCTTTTACACACTAAATGTAACTCAAGCCTACTCTGTTTTTTACCTTGTTTAATTCAAATTCTATTTCTACTGTAGGGGCCACTACGTTGCATTTTTTAATATGCAAAATGTCCTTGGACTCACTGTGTGTGTAGAATGTGACTGCATGAACAAGATTGAGTTTGCCAATAAACCATGATGATGATGATGAGTCTTGATGATCAAAGTTACATAATATCTTTTTTCTTTAGAGCCACTCACTGGGATGGATGGATCATCATCGTCGGTTTACAGAAGAACTATGGCCATTTCGTGAATGGCAAAACAGGTAAACCAGTCAACAACAACTACAGCAGAACTACATGTCTGTCTAGTCGTGGTATGGAGTGGTCGAGCCAGTGTAGTGTTGTTATGCCAGAGTCCAGACAGCAGTTCATGTACAATTGCGGCTATGTGTCTTGCTGCATACAATTAGATATGCTTTGTCTGTCTGTGTCAAAGAGGTATGCTACATCAGGTTGCTTCATTCTGTCAGGATCCGCCCACTTTGCCCTTAAAGAAACTTATGGCGAAGGAGCCCTTGCTGGAGATCTTCCTTGCGGCAATTACTGAAGGAAATACGGCCCTCTGTCATCTTGGGAAGGCAGTAGATTGTTCCTATTTCAGGTGATGGGCAGCGGTCTAGTTGTTTGCCTCTGAACTCGGAGGGCGTCTGCATTGCGCATGCGCATCGTACGCGCTGCGCACTTCAACCGGCAAATTTCTGTGACAGGAGCTTCTAGCCTATGCTCGCTGTCTTTTAGGTTAAAAACTCAACGAAAATCAATTGTGCAGCCTTCGTTCTTCCACTAATGGGAAGTATGAACTTGACGCTTTCTTCCAGAATAAAAAGCGGGTATTAATGAAAGTTTTTCCTCCTCAGTTTATTTTTGACAAGAAGAAGTATTCCGTAGCAGTTCAAGTGGTTCGTTCTCAAGAAGGAGAAAAGGAGCAGGTATTTCCAGGAGTGTCTTCAGTCAAGAGAAGAACTCACCTTTGCAAGTAAGCGTTTTAGAATTTCTATTGAGTCTCAGTCTATGACTGAAAGACTTCAAGGTTCTCGAGCATGACAAGCTTGGGAGCGACACAGAAGCCTTGAGCCTAAAGATACTATCATTTTCAGCTTCATGGAAATTTCAGAGTGGTAAAAAGACTTTTTTTTTATAGTTCATAGCATTCAGAGTATATCCTCGAAGAAACTATTTTCTGAGTAAAAGGATTGAACATTTTAGTGCAAGGTATTTTGGAGACAGCATATTCAAAGACAGTGAGAAAACATGATTGCTAAGGAAGAACTAAAAACCGGTAACAGATTATAGACTGTATCCACTTGAGAAGATCATTGCTGGTGCAATGAAAAGACTGAGGGTTTATACCAAGGTACCAGTTCGTTCTTCCAATGAATCTGATAGGCAAAAACTCACAGACAAAACTATTGGAGAGTAGCTAGCTTTATTCTATCACTGGTAAGTTTCCCCAAGGTAGAAAATTCAGATAATAAGAAGTTCAGGAAAGATAGAGAATAGGGAAGCTAATTGTTGTTTTGCCTTTCAGGTAAATCTCCGCTCCTAATCCAGAGGCGGCGCCAGTGTTGAAGCAGTCTCTCTTGTTTGTCTCCCACTTCCCCTTTCTCCCAGAGTTAACTCTGAGGGCAACAATATAATAGTTGTTCTGGGTTTTGACTTGAGGGATTTGGGGTAAGAGCTTCTGTTCCTGAGGGGGCCGCTCCAGTGTATCCTTTTCTGACCCATTCACTCAGTGGTGCCTGCCTTTACTGTCTGCATGGCCCGGCCTGCTGTGTGCTAATGACTATCCTTGAAAAGGAGACTCAGAGTACGCACTTTGGAAATGATGCTTGCATGTTGTAATACTGTCACCTCTGAAACTGAAAGTGTTATTTTTGCACTACACACCGTACCTTATATATTTTTTCTCTGTGGTGTTTTAATATCACTTCCTGTTTTTCCATCAACAATTACAGGCTGGCTTTTACCCTGTGCGATGGGAAAAATGATTAACTCAGGCTTACCATTAGTAATCCACAATTCCGCATCCGCCAGGCAGGCAGTGGACAGTGTGTCTGGTCACCAAGATTGATTGACGGAGCATCAGATGGAATGGAGGAGTACCGCGAATAAGGGAAATGGCTGGATGCCTGCAACTTCCCAAATTGAACATGACAACAACAACATACAGTTGCAGTATCCTCTTCACTTCTCCTTATCTTTTAAATAATGTTATTGTTGTGAACTTCTATGAGTGTGACTGTGCGTTTGTTTGCTCTCTGCTTCAAATTCATCCCTCCAGGTATTTGATAAGTTTCTTTGCTATTTTTGAAACTAATTTTGTAGTGTAGTTCCTATATTCCCAATAGTTTCTGCGCATTGGAATAATATATTCAGCAGTGTAGACGAAGGACTGAGGTCGACTGGGTCTCTACTGACTATATTAGACTTAAGGTTTGCCAGCTAGCTTAGAGGTCACTAGAAACTTTCTCGAATAAACGAGGAGGAGTTTAACCTCCCTGGATAGACAAGAAGGGATTAGCTTCCGACAACCATATAACATGACAACTTTGCTCCCCCAGAATAAGAGTAAATCTCTAGTGTTGTGTGAAAACAATAGACAGCTATTTCACTCAGTTAAATGTGCGTTCTTAGTTTCACCAGAGTGAAGAGAAGAGAGAGACGGGCGTTTTCAGTAAAAGGTATTATTTATTGAGCAGTCTTCCTTCTCACGCAAGAGAAATGAATTGCCACAATTGCAATACTTAATATAAAGTAAAGTACGTACAGTAAAAGGAGTATTATGAAATAATACTGTAACAGCATTGATATGGTTTCTTAGCCATAAGATACTTTAAAATGGATAAAATATGTACATACATATATACATTCACTAACGTGCTCAACTGGTGCTTCTAAAATATGCCTACCCCTGTGTACCTGACCTAAGCCTAATACGTGGGAAGGAGTAAGTAAGTAGCAGTTTAAGTTAAGTTGGTTTGCCAAGAATCTGATTCAAGAATTCTCTTTAAGGGTTTAGTCAGCACTGTACCTTGGGAATAGAATGTAGGAGGTCTGGTATCTCTTTCCTCAGGACTTGATATTCCAGCAACCCGCAAGGGTAGGCTGGAAACTCCGGAGCTGGATTTTCTCGGCAGGAGAAAAGACAGCGTCTTTCTCAGCGCGTCAAAGAGGAGGGGCAGCGTCCGTGGGCTCTCTCATCAGCTGGGCCCTCGGCAAGTAGATAGCTGCTCTGCTCCAAAACCACCACCGTGTGTTTGCTTAAGGCAACGTTGGTATATTTATACCGAAAGGTGCCGAGTTTGACGTAAGGTTTGGACATAAGACGTCAATAAAGATGTCACTAAGAACTGGCCGTTCTTACAGTGCTTGCAGGAGTTCTATTACAAATCAAAACAAAGCAAATGGGGATTTCCTAGGTTGCTGGAGGTTTGGTGTGTCGAAAGAACTCGTTGTGCTTTCTAGGAATCCAAAGAAGTAGCGTTTGCCGTGCCTTGGACTGCAAGGGCTATTTACTTAAATATGGATCTTATTCTTATGCCATTATAGGGATATTATTGATTATAGCCGTACAAGGGCATAAAATAGCAATATTGATTCAGGTTCCTGGATAAAAACACAATACCCACTCCACGATCTAATGTCCATCCTTACTAAAACTAAGCAATAGTAAACATGTAAAGGTGCATGTGTATTCCAACCCACCCCAAAATAAATGTTTGCATTTGAAATGGTGTATGCGAAATACACGAAAGATTATTGGTACTGTAGGTTTATCAAGCAGTGTAATCATTCAGTAACAAGGATGCATATATATTTAGCTGAATGATTTGCGAAAATTACACATGCAATGTCTCTTAATACAGAAAAGAAGGTTGAGACTATTTCATCACATATAAATGCAATTGCTTCTAAGTGTGCTAGAGGCTGAGGTAATATTTTGTCTCTAGAATTACTAAAAATAGAAGCTCTATTCTTTAAGAATAATTCTACTTCAAGCAGAGTACATGTGCCAGAAAAAGGGTAAATATTTTGGAATTTTGAAAAAAAATTATTTCGTTTTCAGGGGAGAAAATAGTTCCAAATGTTTTCAGTAGCTTTTGTTTATCAAAGCTGAAGGCCGAATTCAGAGTTCAGGTGAGTGCCGGTTTGCTTAAAAAGTTATTCTTTCTGTTCAGGGGAGAACATCATTTCAGACAGATGTGCAAAAAAGCAGTCTGCAGCTTCAGGTGAAAGTTCGACCATGGTTGAAAATGCTGCAACGGGGCAGTTTTGAGAATGATTGCTATCATCAATGTCAGGATCAGCAATGCTCACAGAAAATCGTACCTGGGTGATGTTGCTCTCATCTCGTGCTTCACTGCCACCTAATCGTAGTGGTGAAGTCTCAACGAATGCCACCATCAGGATTGGTAACTGCTGGGGACAACACGATGCATGAGCCGTTACAGGACTTAGCAAAGTATCGATATCCATTGGTACTGCTGATTGTAGTGTAAGACAGGTGTCCAACACCCATTCTTCTCCGCATAGCATACATCGAAGCACAGGTAAGATGCAGTTCTGCCATATAGGTCTGAATGAAAGAAACCAGGTCATATTTAGATCTCTTAGCCGGGCTAATCCAAGGACTTTAGTTATGCGGTCCCGATAGCGTATAGCTATGATCGTTTCTTCCATCGTTGCTGGAGTCTTGTCTGCGGTTTGGCTTGCCATATCGGAGCAGAAGAGTCAAAAATAAAATTCCTGCTACGAGTCCCAAAAGTAGTGGTAGGCCGCCAAAGACAGAATGGACAAAATTGGGAAGATGCCCAGAACTGCTTCGAAGGGTGTTAACAGTCCCGAAAAAATTCTCTTTAATACATGTGCGATGCCACTGGTATGTGACATATTTTGAATTTGGCTTAGCATTTCTACGAAATGCACGGGACAATTAGTTGATAAAAGTGTATGTATCTCTGCTGTTGTCCTTGCAACTTGAAGATCATACGTTTCTTTTGATGACGTTAAAGGCACGGTTCTCTGTAAAAGAACAGACTTCATTCTGCTTAAAGTATCAATTCGTATGGAAGAGATATTCAAAGAAGGCCAAATTGTCGCCTCTGTATCAGGAGGGCCGTTTCGATACAATACTTGCATACAGCAAGTGACTATGGAACTAACGCTTACGAGATATGCTTTCCCTGGCACCATGCTACAACAGCTTTGGTCCATTATTAGAACGTAACTCTCGTTAGAAAGTTGTCTAAAGAATGGCTCTATCTGTGTTGCAGGTGTGCGGCGCTGGTGGCAGGAAAGGTTATTTGAAGTCCCCTCACAGGCCCCATGCAAATTAATACCTTGGCACAGAAGTATACTGCTTAGGGATCATATACAATTGTTACCACTAAGAAATACATTCTGGTTCTTGTCACTATAACATGTGTGTGTGTAAGGTAATTTCCATGATGACTTAATGTACCCTTTACCCAACCTTTCATACTGGCCTGCTGGTATATACTCCTGGCAATTTTTAAATTGGAAAGTTGTTATCGGAATTGTGATTATTCTGTGTATTATCCATTCAATGACAGGTCTTTCTGACATTGTCAATGGTAATCTCTCAAGTTTTTCAATGCTCAGAATCGTATAGTCTGCTCCTTTTTGTGCCAAACTGATTTGTTTATCGGTAAGGTTAAAGATAGAGAATAATGACGTTGTGTTGATTAAACACCATGGCACATAGCCTGAACGCAGATTTTGCAACGTCCAGCCTAACTGTACAATAGAACGTAATTGGGACTGACCGTGTTGTAACATTAGAAAGTCCTGATCTATTATATCGATAGCAGATGATACAATACTGTCTGGAGGACAGAGTCATTAACCCATTGTCCACAAATGAAAGTGATTTTTCCAAATTAATACGATCAATTTCTCGTATTTTCTCTGCTGTCTCAATTTGAGTTACTTTCCAAGCTTCGTTGTACGCATCGTATATACTGGCCGCTATGAAACGTTTTTGACGCTGTTTGCGTGGTCCCATTATGAAATCGCGCAAGTCAGCACCGTCTTTAAGTAAAGTCAAGTGTTGCTTAATTTCTGCCAGTGTGGATGTCTGTAGCCATTCAAAGCATAGTTTCCCTACACTGTATGTTGTTACGATCCCTGGATGTTGTCTGTGGGAGTATCTAGGGTCTGGTCTGGTCATTTTGAACCCCTGTATTTTGTTCAGGAATCTATCTTGACAGTTATTTGTGTCTCTTGGCCAGATTAACCACTTTTTCCAATCAGGATGTTTTCTGTTTTGGTGTAAAATTAGGGATACGTCTATCTCAATATCTGTGGTCGTATTATCAGGTATTGGCTTTGTATAGACGGTTTGTTTAGGTCTATAATCTTAGCTAGGCCAAGACAAGTAGTCTGTTGAATAGTGTCATTCAAGAACATTATTTGTTCTGGGATCATGCAGGCTTGTAATAATGCTTCGAAACCTTGGACCTGCCATTCTTTCGTACCGCAGATGGTTTTTGTTTCAATGTTGTTTTTCCAGAAATCAAAACCAAATGTTATAATTTTTTCATGAAATGTTTCCGAATAAATCAACTTAGTATTTGTCAACATAGTTTTTATCCCTGTTCTATCTAACAGTTTATAATAAAATGTTTCTGCATCACTTGTGTTAAACCCTGAGAAGTATGGGAATTTCTCATAAAATGTTTTCGAACTGCTTTTAGGTGGAGTTGCACAATGTTCCCATTGATTATACTTAAAAATATTTCTAGGTTGAGCAGATTTATGCAAATAGTGATGTGCATAGTGGTTATAGCAGTACATTTGTTCATAGTTCGATGAACCCTGTAAATAATCATGTTCTGTAAATTTTGCTGACATTACTCAATCTGACATCATATTATTTATGCTTTCAAAGTCCCAATCATCAGAGAATGTACTTGGATTTACAAAGTCACTTAATGAAACCTTGAACTGATGTGGTTATTTCAAGAGTTTAACCGGGCTTAGATTTCGTAATCCGTTTTGTCCCACACTACCCCACCGGGTATTGGAATTGCTGTGACATTCACTGATGATAGTTCGCATTTATCGATATGAGATGACTTGTGTGGCTTTAGGACCAAGTTGATGTTCTGACTTGCTGTGTCCATTGTACTGTATTTTACCTCAATGAATTTTCCCAAACAAAGTACCATGATGAGCCAAAGTAGGAGGAAAAGTACACCTAACACAATTCAAAATTCAATCCATGGAGAAATCAGATAGGTTTCTTTGAGTTGATGACAGAGTTCTGTTGCTTTGTCTTTAAAAGTTTTTGTTGCTGGCGTTTCTTCAGGTTCGCTTGGATCTTCAGAAAAGTTATCGAAATTGATGAAGTAGCCAGATGCAGTTCTGTCAATTGTTGGAATTGCTTTTTCAATTTTTCTTTCATTATCATAGTCTGAGGCTACATCGTTGTAGACTGGTGTTTCTTGACGAACTGTTTCACTTTGGGTTTCAAAAGGCACAAGTTCCATGGCATTGTTGCATAGTCCTTTTTTATTCACTGCAGTTTTGTCAAATGTGATTAGTCTCTCAGTTTGCACCTCTTGTATTGTAGCAAGTTTTGGAGTTCTGCTAATTCTTGGGAGTCCACTGGGCCTACTACCTATTATTGGCCACATGATTGTGGTTTTACCAGGTCGATGAATACAACTCGGTTCTCCTTTTTACCAGCAAGGGGCGGTAGTACAACTGATCTTGTTCCGCTGACAGCTAAGACAGGTACTGCTTTTCTGTAAGAAGGCCCAAATTCCTTCTTCACCGCAATCTTCTCTCTGACCAGATCCCCAATCTTTGGAATCCAGACAGGCCTTGCTGGGACAGGTGGTTTATCTTCAGTGGCAGTCGGCTGCTGTTTTAACTTTATGTTGCTCAGGGATTTTCTTGTTTCATTTAAGTCCTGTAAAACAGCCAAATGATCTTTAATGTCAAAGCATTTTTTCTTATCTTCTACCACTGAAGTCTGACTATCTAAATCCTGAATATACATTCTAGTTCCGAACAATAGTTCGTACGGGCTGAAACCTTTTAGAGAATTTCTTGGCAGATTGTTAAGACTACGTTGGACACTTGTTAAATGTTGGACCCACCCATCACCCGAACCTAATACCTTTGCCGTTATAGATTGCTTTATGTCTCGGTTTTTTCTTTCCACAATCCCATTTACCTCAGGATGGAAGGGATAAGAGTACCGCAACGCAATGCTCATGCTGGTCATGGCCTCCTTATGAGCTTGAGAGCTAAAAGCAGGACCCTGGTCAGAATGTAGCATGCCAATTGCGTATGTGCCGATAAAGACTCGCAAATCTTTTATAACAGTTCTGGCGTCAGCCGAGTGCTGGGGCCTGTATTTTTAAGTGAATCTAGTCTTAAAAGGAAATTAATGCGACGCTGGAATTTACGTATAGATAGCCTTATGCTAACTACAGAAATGGCCATGGCAATACTCCGGTTGGTTCGCCACTGCGATCTCTGTTGCAGTTTGGACAGCTCTTTGCAAATTTATAATGTTGCAGGCTCATCCCTGGCCACCAGTATTCTGATTGTATTTCTTTGAGAGATTCCTTGATCTGTTTGTGCCTCGGACCCAATCCCATGTGTGCGTCCGCTATTAAGAAGACTCTCCTGTTCGTGTTTGGAATTACTCTGTCCCCCACTCCAGGGATTCGAGCGAAAGGAATGGAGTTTGCATCAATTACGTATGTATAATTGAGTGGATAGTTCACGGGTATTGCTGCACAGTCGCCTTTTTAAGACATTTTTACCACCAGCATGGTTTCCCCGTCTATGTATTTTTCTGAATACTTTTTTGTGGCTACGGAAGCCGGTTGAAATGCTTCCGCTGTGGCTGTATTAGCCAATGAATTCCCTGGAACTACCTGTTCCCAAAGCTTCTTATGCTTTATTGTGGCACCTGTGTCATCTTTGTAATCGTTCTGAACCCAATTCTGCAAGTCATTATTGTAAGATTTGACGCAGAAATGCGAATCGCACACTATTAGTGTCGGGAATTCACGATCGGCATTTTCAATCGCCATCTTTAAAGATCTGAATTTCAGCTCGCTGAGCCGAACAGTTTCTCAGTGATTCAGTTTTTGTTATTTTTGGTCTGAATTTACCACAGCGCCAGCGACCTTTAACAATCACGCATGCTGCATTGTAGGATTTATTATCCACATCGTAATGTTGTACAAATCTGTCCGTATAGATTATACAAGAGTACTGTTGGAGAGGCAGAATTTTGATTGGCAGAGGATATTCTTCTTCATATTTTAAATCATTCCGTTTTTTCATGTTCGGGTCAAAATAGTATGTCACGTCTTCTGCAGCAAGAGAATTTTCCCACTGTATCCATTTTGCCACCGTTTTTAGATTAACTGGGCCGACTAACTCCTCAAAGGCTGATTCTGCTATAAAAACAGTTATTCTTTTGCCTCGGGCTTGGGCTCTTTCTTTTGCTACAGCAGTCTGAACCGCCTTTACAGTATTTTCTGTAAGACTGAATTTTTTTTCAGCTTGTGTGTACAAATGTGATTTGTAAGCTATTGGTACCGCTTCTCCCTCATTAGAGGTCAGGTACGTGAATCCGCATCTTCCTGGGATGACTCGGATTACAAGGTTGCGTGTATTGTCGCGAGTTTCTAATTTTGTTTTAACTAACATGTCTGTTTGCAATGATTCCAAAATTTCTGTGTGTTTCTGAGTCCAATTGATTGGTTTAAAATCAGGTTTTATTAATTCATAGAGAGGTTTAACCCTCTCTGCATAATTTAGAATGTAAGTTCTTCCAAAATTCAGGAAGCCTAGTATCGATTGTAAGTTCTTCAGCGTTTTTGGTGCTTGGAGTACAGCGCACTTCTCTAAGAAGTTGTCTGCTAGGCTTTTGCCTTCACTTGATAATTCATATCCTAAAAATAGGACAGTTAGATGGGCAATTCGTGACTTTTTAAAGTTGAATTTGTAACCCTCTGCTGCGAACCCAAGTATTATGGTGTTCACTCTTTTCAAGTGAGTATCCAGGTTGTCATCTGTGAGATAGATGTCATCGACATAAGATAATGCCTCCTCATCATATATTTGTAGGAACTCTGTTACTCTTGCTGAGAATAATCCTGGGCTATTTTGAATCCCTGTGGGAGTCGACAGAAATTTGGCTGTGACCCCAATATTGAGAAAGCAGTTAAATATCTGCTTTCCGGTGCAATGTTTTGACAAAAGAATCCATTAGAAATGTCTAATGTTATTTTGTATTTTTTGCGAACGATGTTATTCATTAGTTCTGCACTGTGCGAGTTTCGTACCCCAAATGTCTTGCAACATGAGTTAAGGTGTCTGTAGTCCAAGACGATAAGAATCGTCTGGTTTGGAGAAGAGGAAACAAAGGATTGTTCATTTGAGAGGTGCATGTTTCAATAACCCCTTGGTATTCAAGTTGATCTAAGATCTCCCTGACATGTTTTTTAGCTTCTTGCTTAATTGGGTACTGTCTTTGTGCAGTTGGTTGACATTTTAACTGGATTTTGTGAGGAGAGTCCTCATCCCATCCTACATGATTCTTATATAATGCTGGTGCTTGAGCTACTGCCCATTTTCTCGCATATATCTATTTTCTATGTATTGGAATATGATTTGAGAAGGCAGGCGTAATCATTTCTTCCCCATGAGGGCACTCCCTGACAAACTCTGGTGGGCAGTCTTTCTCAGCTAATAGGATGTCATAGCCTTTTGAGAGGTTATCCCAAAACAGACCCCTTACCTTCCTAGTCTTATCTCCCTCTATACGCAATGTTATTTTGTATATTTTATGAGGTTCGCTAACTCTGGTATCTGCAGTTTCCACCTGAATGTATTCATTCGTGTCCACTGTCTCCAGATGATTCATCAGGATCTTGCGAGCAATGGTCACTTCTGCTGCGCTGTCTAGCATTGTCTGTGCCCACTTTCCATTTTTCAGCAGTGTCCTCAGTATCCTCGGCATGTTTGATTATTTTAATACTTGCTACCTTCTTTCTTGGGAATTGTAATTTTTTACTATGAGCAGGTTCCTTGTCTTTGGACTTGACGTGCTCTTCCCTGTGTTCTGACCGTCCTCTTCTTTCCGATTTCTGCGAGGAAGTCTGAAAAGATCGAGAGGAACGTGTATCAATATCTAGATATCTATCAGGTTTTTTTCAAATTATCCCTATTTCTAAGGTTGTATCTTTTTTCAGAGGGCTCCCTTTGGGGAGACTTGTGTTCTCTGTTCGTAGTTCTTTCCCTCCGCCGAGGAGACCTTCCTCTGGACTGAAATCTTTTTTCTTTGGGAGTGGATTGTTTATTTTCATCCCAGCTCTTTTTTGGAGTGTTTAGATTATTTTTAACAAATATATTTTCAGGATTTTCAAGTAGTTGGTGTTTTACCGGTTTCCCACCCAAACTATCTCTACCTAGTTCTTCATAGGATTTTTCTATGACTCTGGCAAGTTCAATTGGTTGGTCTGCTATATCTGTTTCTTTCAATTTTTGGTGGATCGCCACAGATGCTGCTTCTCCTTTTATGTTGGCTAATAATATAGCCGAGACCTGCTTGAATTCTTTCAGTAATTTCATACCCAAAGTTAAAGCAGGTTCTGGACCGTATTCATTTTGAATCTGTCTTAGTACATCTGGTATCACCGCCAGAGACGGAACACCATGTGTTTTTGTGTAAATGGAAGCAAAGACTGTGCCCCAAGTGTCACAATCCTCCACATGTGGTGCGACCCCCATTGGAGGGCAGATAGTCAGAATTCTGTGTTTCTCACCAGGGGTAGTATTCGGGAATACTGCCTCTATTTGAGTTAACTTTTGTGCTAGCCAGAATGGAATTTGTTCCCGTTTTGCGGGTGTTTTACCAAGACATGATTGTATGTTCTGTGGTGTAATTTTGTTTGTGTTTCCCTGATGAGGGGTCAGCTGTGGAATGTTAATAGCTGGTTGGACTGTTGCAGTCCGCATTACATATTGGACTAACTATCTATGATTTTGAATTAGTACTTTTAGCTGGTCTAAAAGTTCCTGGTCTGACATTTTTTCGATGTCTGGATGTGGTGTGTAGCTGGCTAGAACTGGCCACGTTGCTCCTGGTCTACCTAGTGGACCGAGCCTGGTGATGTGATCATTATGTTTTAGGGTGCCTTTAAACCAGAGCAGATGCTCTTGGTAATTTAGTGGGATTTCAACATCCTCGAAAGGAGTGCATTCATCCGGAGGTTCCTCTATTTTGTAATAGTGAAATTTGTGTGTTACAGCGTTTGCTGCTGGAAAGTTCACCCATGAATAGAATACCTCTGTCTGCCGATATTCGTGTGCCTCTATCACAAATATGACTGTACCACCTCGTGATGTCAGTCCATTTTCTATAAGTTTTAGAGTTATAGCTCGTCTTAAATTTGCCGGGATGATAATTGCACCCGGTTCATTTTCATTAAACACTGTAACATCGAAACCCCGTTGATTCGCATCTACTGCGGCTTCACCGGTTTCGTTGCTGTCGCCGTTAGTTGACATTGTTTTAATGAAAGTTTGCAGAGCAGGTTTCCAAGGAAACAAAGATTTGGTGCACAATATTTTTGAACACTGTATGCTTCAACGTTGACTAAACCAAAACTCTACATAGGAATCTCTATCTACTAAGTTCCGGCGGATTTTAGCCTTTCACCCACTCCAGAGGTCTATTGGAGTATTTACGGGAAAGAGGGTCTGTGTGAAAAAGCACAACTGAGTTACTCTAACATTTTGCGTTAGTTTTATTGCCTTACCAAACGTTGGGCGCCATGTAGTGTTGTTCCTATATTCCCAATAGGCTCTGCGCATTGGAATAATATATTCAGCAGTGTAGACGAAGGACTGAGGTCGACTAGGTCTCTACTGACTATATTAGACTTAAAATTTGCCAGCTAGCTCACAGGTCACTAGGAACTTTCTCGAATAAACGAGGAGGAGTTTAACCTCCCTGGATAGACAAGAAGGGATTAGCTTCCGACAACCATATAACATGACAACTTTGCTCCCACAGAGTAAGAGTAAATCTCTAGAGTCGTGTGAAAACAATAGACAGCTATTCCACTCAGTCAAATGTGCGTTCTTAGTTTCACCAGAGTGCAGAAAAGAGAGAGACGGGCGTTTTCAATAAAAGGTATTATTTATTGAGCAGTCTTCCTTCTCATGCAAGAGAAATGAATTGCCACAATTGCAATACTTAATATAAAGTAAAGTACGTACAGTAAAAGGAGTATTATGAAATAATACTGTAAAAGCATTGATATGGTTTCTTAGCCATAAGATACTTTAAAATGGATAAAATATATACATACATATATACATTGACTAACGTGCTCAACTGGTGCTTCTAAAATATGCCTACCCAGGTGTACCTGACCTAAGCCTAATACGTGGGAAGGAGTAAGGAAGCAGCAGTTTAAGTTAAGTTGGTTTTGCCAAGAATCTGATTCAAGAATTCTCTTTAAGGGTTTAGTTAGCACTGTACCTTGGGAATAGAATGTAGGAGGTCTGGTATCTCTTTCCTCAGGACTTGATATCCCAGCAACCCGCAAGGGTAGGCTGGAAACGCCGGAGCTGGATTTTCTCGGCAGGAGAAAAGACAGCGTCTTTCTCAGGGCGTCAAAGAGTCCGTGGGCTCTCGCATCAGCTGGGCCCTCGGCAAGGAGATAGCTGCTCTGCTCCAAAACCACCACCGTGTGTTTGCTTAAGGAAACGTTGGTATATTTATACCTGAAAGGTGCCGAGTTTGACGTAAGGTTTGGACATAAGACGTCAATAAAGATGTCACTAAGAACTGGCCGTTCTTACAGTGCTCGCAGGAGTTCTATTTCAAATCAAAACAAAGCAAATGGGGATTTCCCAGGTTGCTGGAGGTTTGGTGTGTCGAAAGAACTCATTGTGCTTTCTAGGAATCCAAGGAAGTAGCTTTTGCCGTGCCTTGGACTGCAAGGGCTATTTTCTTAATTATGGATCTGATTCTTATGCCATTATAGGGATAATATTGATTATAGCCGTACAAGGGCATAAAATAGCAATATTGATTCAGGTTCCTAGATAAAAACACAATAATTTAATGTACTAATATATGTTTATTCTCTCTGAGGGCACATAGGCAAGTAAAATGGCATAATTACTGCAGCCCTGTACTTCCCATTGTCTCTTCATAGTTAGTAAGTTGTAGTAAGTAATACTTTTCAGTAACCTGGCCATCCATTTAGCAAACAACTTCATGCCTGCAATAGTGCATGCACTTCCTTTGTGTCCCTTAAAAGATTTATGGATATCTTCGTATCAAAAGATTTGTATTTCTTCATTTGTTTTTTGTCCATGCTCTGTTTTTTTTCCTCTCTCCACAAAACTTTTCCAAAAACCCTCATTCCCATCCAATTTTCAAACCCTAACCCTCTTACCCCGGGCTGTGTGGTTTTCATTGAGGTGTGACTAAATGACAGCAATAATTCCACACATTTGCTGGGGAGGATAAGGTGCTAGCAACCTCCTCAAATCAATTCTAAGGCAGCTACATGAATCCTAAGACATTGTAATTCTGCTTAAAAAAACACCAATGAGTTTTTCAAATCAATTCTGAATTTCATGCCCACCATCGATTGGATCCATTATCAGCAGCATCCTCCTACACATGAAGAAAGGATACCCTGCTGTGTCACTGTTCTTGTTGTAGCTATAATCATCCATGCAAATATTTTTTTCTTTACTTATCGTCGGCATTGCTTAGGCTACAAACATATACTGTTCCTTCTAATACTCCTCTCAGGCCACTCAATGTCTCATTTCCTTTTTTTTCATATGCTGCTACTGCTAGTGTGGTACAACTACTACTACAACCACAACAATAGAATTTCTGTCCGGGATGGATTTCATGGGCAACCGTAATTACCATTTGCCATGCAGCCAGCGCTGTGCCTTGCTCTATTCTCAAACAAAACAGGTGATGGACCGAATGTGGATCAATGTCACACATTCACCCCAGTCCAAAGATCTGGGCTCAAATCCATCTTTTTTTGCACTCCACACCACCCTGGGTTAGACAATGGCAATATGCAAATCAGCTCTGACCCTGTGCCCCATGGGAACAGTCCAGTCCGAACTACAAAAGCCATGCCCTTCCCAGAACGGAATCAAGCATCCGAGGACCGGGCCGGTTTCGAGGTAACACCTCTCATCAGCCAGGCTAGCTTGACTCCAGTGGTGTGGAGTGCCTGGGACCCACGTCTGAGCATCCCCAGCGCACTTAGGGCGAATTTGCAAACAAAACAGGTGATGGACCGAATGTGGATCAATGTCACACATTCACCCCAGTCCAAAGATCTGGGCTCAAATCCATCGTTTTTTTGCACTCCACACCACCCTGGGTTAGACAATGGCAATATGCAAATCAGCTCTGACCCTGTGCCCCATGGGAACAGTCCAGTCCGAACTACAAAAGCCATGCCCTTCCCAGAACGGGGGTGAATGTAAGACATTGATCTACATTCTGTCCATCAAATTGCTTTTTGTAATTTTCTCCCTGAGTGTACTGGGGTAGCTCAGACGTGGGCCCCAGAGCCTCCACACCACTGGAGTCAAGCTAGCCGGGCTGATGAGAGGTGTTACCTCGAAACCGGTCCGGTCCTCGGCTGCTTGATTCCGGTCTGGGAAAGATATGGCTGTGTAGTTCGGACTGGACTGTTCCCATGAGGCACAGGGTTAGAGCTGATTTGCATAAAGCCATTATCTAACCCAGGGTGGTGTGGAGTGCAAAAAACGATGGATTTAGGCCCAGATCCTTGTACTAGGGTGAATGTAAGACATTGATCTACATTCTGTCCATCAAATTGTTTTTTGTAATTTTCTCCCTGAGTGTACTGGGGTAGCTCAGACGTGGGTCCCAGAGCCTCCACACCACTGGAGTCAAGCTAGCCGGGCTGATGAGAGGTGTTACCTCGAAACCGGTCCGGTCCTCGGGTGCTTGATTCCGGTCTGGGAAAGATATGGCTGTGTAGTTCGGACTATATACGTATAACATGACAACTTTGCTCCCACAGAATAAGAGTAAATCTCTAGAGTCGTGTGAAAACAATAGACAGCTATTCCACTCAGTCAAATGTGCGTTCTTAGTTTCACCAGAGTGCAGAAAAGAGAGAGACGGGCGTTTTCAATAAAAGGTATTATTTATTGAGCAGTCTTCCTTCTCATGCAAGAGAAATGAATTGCCACAATTGCAATACTTAATATAAAGTAAAGTACGTACAGTAAAAGGAGTATTATGAAATAATACTGTAAAAGCATTGATATGGTTTCTTAGCCATAAGATACTTTAAAATATATACATACATATATACATTGACTAACGTGCTCAACTGGTGCTTCTAAAATATGCCTACCCCGGTGTACCTGACCTAAGCCTAATACGTGGGAAGGAGTAAGGAAGCAGCAGTTTAAGTTAAGTTGGTTTTGCCAAGAATCTGATTCAAGAATTCTCTTTAAGGGTTTAGTTAGCACTGTACCTTGGGAATAGAATGTAGGAGGTCTGGTATCTCTTTCCTCAGGACTTGATATCCCAGCAACCCGCAAGGGTAGGCTGGAAACGCCGGAGCTGGATTTTCTCGGCAGGAGAAAAGACAGCGTCTTTCTCAGGGCGTCAAAGAGTCCGTGGGCTCTCGCATCAGCTGGGCCCTCGGCAAGGAGATAGCTGCTCTGCTCCAAAACCACCACCGTGTGTTTGCTTAAGGAAACGTTGGTATATTTATACCTGAAAGGTGCCGAGTTTGACGTAAGGTTTGGACATAAGACGTCAATAAAGATGTCACTAAGAACTGGCCGTTCTTACAGTGCTCGCAGGAGTTCTATTTCAAATCAAAACAAAGCAAATGGGGATTTCCCAGGTTGCTGGAGGTTTGGTGTGTCGAAAGAACTCATTGTGCTTTCTAGGAATCCAAGGAAGTAGCTTTTGCCGTGCCTTGGACTGCAAGGGCTATTTTCTTAATTATGGATCTGATTCTTATGCCATTATAGGGATAATATTGATTATAGCCGTACAAGGGCATAAAATAGCAATATTGATTCAGGTTCCTAGATAAAAACACAATAATTTAATGTACTAATATATGTTTATTCTCTCTGAGGGCACATAGGCAAGTAAAATGGCATAATTACTGCAGCCCTGTACTTCCCATTGTCTCTTCATAGTTAGTAAGTTGTAGTAAGTAATACTTTTCAGTAACCTGGCCATCCATTTAGCAAACAACTTCATGCCTGCAATAGTGCATGCACTTCCTTTGTGTCCCTTAAAAGATTTATGGATATCTTCGTATCAAAAGATTTGTATTTCTTCATTTGTTTTTTGTCCATGCTCTGTTTTTTTTCCTCTCTCCACAAAACTTTTCCAAAAACCCTCATTCCCATCCAATTTTCAAACCCTAACCCTCTTACCCCGGGCTGTGTGGTTTTCATTGAGGTGTGACTAAATGACAGCAATAATTCCACACATTTGCTGGGGAGGATAAGGTGCTAGCAACCTCCTCAAATCAATTCTAAGGCAGCTACATGAATCCTAGGACATTGTAATTCTGCTTAAAAAAACACCAATGAGTTTTTCAAATCAATTCTGAATTTCATGCCCACCATCGATTGGATCCATTATCAGCAGCATCCTCCTACACATGAAGAAAGGATACCCTGCTGTGTCACTGTTCTTGTTGTAGCTATAATCATCCATGCAAATATTTTTTTCTTTACTTATCGTCGGCATTGCTTAGGCTACAAACATATACTGTTCCTTCTAATACTCCTCTCAGGCCACTCAATGTCTCATTTCCTTTTTTTTCATATGCTGCTACTGCTAGTGTGGTACAACTACTACTACAACCACAACAATAGAATTTCTGTCCGGGATGGATTTCATGGGCAACCGTAATTACCATTTGCCATGCAGCCAGCGCTGTGCCTAGCTCTATTCTCAAACAAAACAGGTGATGGACCGAATGTGGATCAATGTCACACATTCACCCCAGTCCAAAGATCTGGGCTCAAATCCATCGTTTTTTTGCACTCCACACCACCCTGGGTTAGACAATGGCAATATGCAAATCAGCTCTGACCCTGTGCCCCATGGGAACAGTCCAGTCCGAACTACAAAAGCCATGCCCTTCCCAGAACGGAATCAAGCATCCGAGGACCGGGCCGGTTTCGAGGTAACACCTCTCATCAGCCAGGCTAGCTTGACTCCAGTGGTGTGGAGTGCCTGGGACCCACGTCTGAGCATCCCCAGCGCACTTAGGGCGAATTTGCAAACAAAACAGGTGATGGACCGAATGTGGATCAATGTCACACATTCACCCCAGTCCAAAGATCTGGGCTCAAATCCATCGTTTTTTTGCACTCCACACCACCCTGGGTTAGACAATGGCAATATGCAAATCAGCTCTGACCCTGTGCCCCATGGGAACAGTCCAGTCCGAACTACAAAAGCCATGCCCTTCCCAGAACGGGGGTGAATGTAAGACATTGATCTACATTCTGTCCATCAAATTGCTTTTTGTAATTTTTTCCCTGAGTGTACTGGGGTAGCTCAGACGTGGGCCCCAGAGCCTCCACACCACTGGAGTCAAGCTAGCCGGGCTGATGAGAGGTGTTACCTCGAAACCGGTCCGGTCCTCGGCTGCTTGATTCCGGTCTGGGAAAGATATGGCTGTGTAGTTCGGACTGGACTGTTCCCATGGGGCACAGGGTCAGAGCTGATTTGCATAAAGCCATTATCTAACCCAGGGTGGTGTGGAGTGCAAAAAACGATGGATTTAGGCCCAGATCCTTGTACTAGGGTGAATGTAAGACATTGATCTACATTCTGTCCATCAAATTGTTTTTTGTAATTTTCTCCCTGAGTATACTGGGGTAGCTCAGACGTGGGTCCCAGAGCCTCCACACCACTGGAGTCAAGCTAGCCGGGCTGATGAGAGGTGTTACCTCGAAACCGGTCCGGTCCTCGGGTGCTTGATTCCGGTCTGGGAAAGATATGGCTGTGTAGTTCGGACTGGACTGTTCCCATGGGGCGCAGGGTCAGAGCTGATTTGCATAAAGCCATTATCTAACCCAGGGTGGTGTGGAGTGCAAAAAACGATGGATTTAGGCCCAGATTCTTGTACTGGGGTGAATGGAAGACATTGATCTACATTCTGTCCATCAAATTGTTTTTTGTAATTTTCTCCCTGAGTGTACTGGGGTAGCTCAGACGTGGGTCCCAGAACCTCCACACCACTGGAGTCAAGCTAGCCGGGCTGATGAGAGGTGTTACCTCGAAACCGGTCCGGTCCTCGGATGCTTGATTCCGGTCTGGGAAAGATATGGCTGTGTAGTTCGGACTGGACTGTTCCCAACGGGCACAGGGTCAGAGCTGATTTGCATAAAGCCATTATCTAACCCAGGGTGGTGTGGAGTGCAAAAAACGATGGATTTAGGCCCAGATCCTTGTACTGGGGTGAATGTAAGACATTGATCTACATTCTGTCCATCAAATTGTTTTTTGTAATTTTCTCCCTGAGTGTACTGGGGTAGCTCAGAAGTGGGTCCCAGAGCCTCCACACCACTGGAGTCAAGCTAGCCAGGCTGATGAAAGGTGTTACCTCGAAACCGGTCCGATCCTCGGATGCTTGATTCCGGTCTGGGAAAGATATGGCTGTGCAGTTCGGACTGGACTGTTCCCATGGGGCACAGGGTCAGAGCTGATTTGCATGAAGCCATTATCTAACCCAGGGCGGTGTGGAGTGCAAAAAACGATGGATTTAGACCCAGATCCTTGCACTGGGGTGAATGTAAGACATTGATCTACATTCTGTCCATCAAATTGTTTTTTGTAATTTTCTCCCTGAGTGTACTGGGGTAGCTCAGACTTGGGTCCCAGAGCCTCCACACCACTGGAGTCAAGCTAGCCGGGCTGATGAGAGGTGTTACCTCGAAACCGGTCCGGTCCTCGGATGCTTGATTCCAGTCTGGGAAAGATATGGCTGTGTAGTACCACCTGGACTGTTCCCATGGGGCACAGGGTCAGAGCTGATTTGCATAAAGCCATTATCTAACCCAGGGTGGTGCGGAGTGCAAAAAACAATGGATTTAGGCCCAGATCCTTGTACTGGGGTGAATGTAAGACATTGATCTACATTCTGTCCATCAAATTGTTTTTTGTAATTTTCTCCCTGAGTGTACTGGGGTAGCTCAGACGTGGGTCCCAGAGCCTCCACACCACTGGAATCAAGCTAGCCGGGCTGATGAGAGGTGTTACCTCGAAACCGGTCCGGTCCTCGGATGCTTGATTCCGGTCTGGGAAAGATATGGCTGTGTAGTTCGGACTGGACTGTTCCCATGGGGCACAGGGTCAGAGCTGATTTGCATAAAGCCATTATCTAACCCAGGGTGGTGTGGAGTGCAAAAAACGATGGATTTAGGCCCAGATCCTTGTACTGGGGTGAATGTAAGACATTGATCTACATTCTGTCCATCAAATTGTTTTTTGTAATTTTCTCCCTGAGTGTACTGGGGTAGCTCAGACGTGGGTCCCAGAGCCTCCACACCACTGGAGTCAAGCTAGCCGGGCTGATGAGAGGTGTTACCTCGAAACCGGTCCGGTCCTCGGATGCTTGATTCCGGTCTGGGAAAGATATGGCTGTGTAGTTCGGACTGGACTGTTCCCATGGGGCACAGGGTCAGAGCTGATTTGCATAAAGCCATTATCTAACCCGGGGTGGAGTGCAAAAAACGATGGATTTAGGCCCAGATCCTTGTACTGGGGTGAATAAAAAGACATTGATCTACATTCTGTCCATCAAATTGTTTTTTGTAATTTTCTCCCTGAGTGTACTGGGTAGCTCAGACGTGGGTCCCAGAGCCTCCACACCACTGGAGTCAAGCTAGCCGGGCTGATGAGAGGTGTTACCTCGAAACCGGTCCGGTCCTCGGATGCTTGATTCCGGTCTGGGAAAGATATGGCTGTGTAGTTCGGACTGGACTATTCCCATGGGGCACAGGGTCAGAGCTGATTTGCATAAAGCCATTATCTAACCCAGGGTGGTGTGGAGTGCAAAAAACGATGGATTTAGGCCCAGATCCTTGTACTGGGGTGAATGTAAGACATTGATCTACATTCTGTCCATCAAATTGTTTTTTGTAATTTTCTTCCTGAGTGTACTGGGGTAGCTCAGACGTGGGTCCCAGAGCCTCCACACCACTGGAGTCAAGCTAGCCGGGCTGATGAGAGGTGTTACCTCGAAACCGGTCCGGTCCTCGGATGCTTGATTCCGGTCTGGGAAAGATATGGCTGTGTAGTTCGGACTGGACTGTTCCCATGGGGCACAGGGTCAGAGCTGATTTGCATAAAGCCATTATCCAACCCAGGGTGGTGTGGAGTGCAAAAAATGATGGATTTAGGCCCATATCCTTGTACTGGGGTGAATGTAAGACATTGATCTACATTCTGTCCATCAAATTGTTTTTTGTAATTTTAGCTCTATTCTTAAACACGAATCACAGGTAAGATAAGCATTTTGGGGAGGTAGAATAATGGGCTAGGACTCGGAGGAGAGGAGAGACTGACAGTAGTACTAGTAAAGTACTAGTAGGGCAATTGAATTCACTAACTCTGTTAGTGGCACTTTTGTACATTTTTGGATGTTTTCGATAATTCATGCTGGTAAGTTTGAGGAAACCAAATGTACAGTAACCCCCACCCGCCACCCCACAAAATTATATGAAGGCGTACACTATGTTGACGTTTGTAAAATATTATATTTCCCCTAACAAAAATAAACTATTCAAAAGACCCAACCCACCCCCTCCCAAACCCTAACCAATGTCCATAAGAATGTCCCTCAAAATGTCCCTCTGAATCCCCAATGCCCAAATCCCACCCCCCCAACAGTCTTTAAAAAAGGGGCAAGGGACAGTCACTTCTGGTGGGGTGCTGTGGACAGGTGGTCCCGCATCTCTTTGCGGAGGTCCTGGAGCTGGCGCTTCAGCTTCTCAACCGTGCGCTCCAGATAGTACACTCTCCGGTGGAGACAACGCTGTTGTGCCATCCAGGCTCTGGGGGAGGGCAGCTGTTGTTTTTGCTGCTTCGCGTCGTCGGCGGGAGGCTGTCGGAACATGGCGCCGTATCACTGGATGCTGCTGGCTGGTGGACCCAGGGGCACTGGAGGAGGATGTAGCTGTTGCCGCCTCCTCCTCCTGCTCCCGAGCCACCAGCCACCGATATTCGGCACAAATAGCCTCCAGCTTCCCGGCCCTGGCCCGGACAGCCATCTCCTTTCGGGTGAGTTCTCGTGGAGCATCTATATGAAGAAAGAAAGAAAAATACTGTAAACATTACTCTTTAACAATAACACAACATATTTAAACAGAACGTTGTCTCACAGTAACACTAGCAACTTGCAAGCACAGTATAACATTTTGGCATGTATCTTTCCGCAGTCTTTGTAGGCCTGTAACATTAGTGGGAGTTTCAGGAATTCTACTAGCAGCACTATGGACTCACTATATAGTCAGAGAGTCAGAGAGTACACCAGTCTTCTTGTTTTTTTCTCTTGTTTTGCAAAAAGAAATTACTTGTACGTGAACTTCTGGTAGCCAAAATAATGCCAGCTCAGACAGCTTGCACCCAAGAAAAACAGACACAAGGCATGATGACGCAGACTCGCATTACTTTAAGCAGTACATGCAGGTGGGGATAAGGAAGCTTTTACTTTTCTATAGGGGTGGCAATGGCCATACGTCAAGGGCTACTGCTCAGTGTAATTTATATTTTGCACTGCCCCCCCCCGGCCTTGACTACTACAAAAGGAAAATGAAGATTAATAATTTCTGTTCATATATCCAGCTGATCACATGATCTTTGCTTATATGATGGATGACTTTAGGTGCTTTGTTTTGATAGATTGAGTGAACAATAGCGATAGGCCACCCACGATTGACACAGCTGAAAGAAAATTATTAACTTACGGAGCGAGTGTGGTACCCATAATTGCCGGAGGAAGGGACTTGACTTGATATAATGTGAACTATACAATACATACACAATATATGCTGTGCTTACAAAGTAAACTACTGTACTGTTAGTCAAGGGAGTATTTCTGAACAATCACAACGTCTAGTATTTGGATTTCCTCTGCTTTGCTACTCTGGCACGGACATGCTGTTCAAAGTAACACTCTTCATACACTGAGCGTCTGCTCTACATACACCTCTGCTATGAGGAATAAGATACCATCCAGGCTTCCAAAGTAAACGTCTATCATTCTTCCTAATGTCTCAATTGGACCAACTTTACTTTTTCTCAACAACCAACTAACACCCTTTTTATTTTATTTGGTAAACCACCGTCTTGACTTGCATTTGAGTTTCAACCAAGGGATATATTGCAATGCACACCACACATGCATTTTCTGATTCACCCACACAGGCAGTCATCTTATCGTTATCCTCCAACCATCCTTGCTTCAGGCAGCAATGCATCTGATTCCCTCCTATCAGCCACCTCTGCATGCATTCAAAAACACGTATATCATTCTTTACAGTCATAAATGTTACGACTCGCTTGTCCTTCCTTACACCCTTCTTTCCCTTTTAGTTCATCACATCCCTCAAGTTCATCTGATATGACTTGGTTTCACGATTCAAGTTTCACAGCTGAGTTGAAGTCACATAGAGGGGGCCATTCCTTACTCGAGAACTACCAGCGCTAATGCTATTGGTAAGTCAAGGGTGACTGTCTTCTCTGTGATTGGCAAAAATGTAGTTCTAAATTAGTAACTGTTTTTAACAGTACAGTGTACTTGTACTAGTGTACTGTCTACTGTACAGTACATCATACACCCCTTTGCGAGCCTACTCTAAAATGTCAATAAGTAAGGAGTATAATAACTTATCACCATCTGCCGCTGCTGAGCCATCCCCCACAACAGCTCCTTCTGTTGGCACTTGTGGCGCCGCCACATCAGCCCCTGGAGTGGACGCCTCCACGCTGCTGGCCCCGGCACTGGTGGTGTTAGGTGCCGCATCCGTATGCTGTGACACCTAGAAAAAACATGTCATATTTTTAGATGCCATACACCACCCCCTATTTCGTCTCGTAATGGATGAAAATGTTAATACAGAACCAATTTTTAATTATTGGGACTGAAAAAAAGTGACGGCTTTGGGGAGGGTGTTAACTTTCTATATACTTAGCCATAACATGCAACACTTTTTGGCACAACTGATGAATGCTTGCTTTTTAACGTGCACCATTTTTCTAATTACAGACAGAAGATTCCATTGCCCTTCTGCCAACAAGAGCTTTTCAATTTTCACCACCTTCTCCTCATCACCACCAGTACTTGAAGTTCAAACAAGGTGAGGGCCCCCCGCACAGTTATTTTAATAATTAGATGTGTTAAGTTGAAGTATATTCTAGGGAAGGTTGTTTAAACTTTAACGTCATCTATCACCACTGCTCGCTGGGAATAATGCGCTATTAAAAATAAAGAAATAGTTTTTTATTTGTTATTTGAAAATAAAACTTTAAAACTAAAAAACACTGTGTGGTTTTTGTTCACGAGTGAGTGAGCCGAAGGGTTTGCAGTTGCACTACTGCACTTTGCAAGCATGCTTCCATGACTCTGATAGGTCAGGACTCAGTAGTCTTCTTCTGTTCTTCTGGGTCGTATAATCATTGGTCAGACACACTAGATAGTCAGGGGATTGTAGATTTAACGTCTGTTCTGCCTGAGGTATGTGGAAAGTCGAACTGCACCTATCATCAACAATGTCCTATTTCTCTTGTCCATACTTCTGTATGTGCAGAATAGTCCCTGAAACACTAGCGATATGGTATGTGCTCCTACCAAATCAAAAAGCCAACTACTAGCTTATTCTTGGTGGACATTGACATTTTGTTGTTGGGAATTGTCAAAGCACTACCATTAAGAAGACTGGAATAGACAGCAAGGGCAACCCAGAGGACTGCACTCAGTGCCTAGAGCTATTGCTGGATCAGAGTTTTGTTTAACACCTTTTGCCGACTGGGCAAGCTTAGCTACCTACGCAGACCGACTCATAATAATAGGGAATAGTAGTAGCACAGAGAGTGATAGTAGAGGCTGGATAATGTATAAACAGTCTACAAGATCAAAGACTATCTTGTAAAAAATAGAACTAGGAAACAGTTTGGAATGAATAGGTGCTGTAAAAGTTAGGGAAGTATAATTAATAATATTATTAATATACAAATTACTGGGGCCAGCAGAAGAGACCTCTGAGGACCGATCCTGCCCACCTTGTTCCGCCGGTGTCTCTGTTGTCGTCTTGCCCCTGGGAGGTTCTGCTGATGATCATGAAATAAGTACAAACATGGATGATTGTTTTTTTGAAATAATTGATTTCTTTGACCACAATCTAAAATTATCTCGGGGGAAACAAATTACCAACAATTGCACTACATGTATTGACATATCTGATCTTTGTCAACTAGGAGTATATTGTACAGTATTGCTGAAGTCGCAGACCGTCTACTTGGAAAGTTATGTTGTAAATCAATAACTAAACCAACAACAAAAAGGTTCTACTACGACTGCCAGCACTCAGCAGCACGCGACGTGACAGACACAGTCCGTCATCATGATTGCAGACCACTAAAAAATGTCCTACTACTAAATAACAAGTCATAATATACTCAACCTATCAATCCACCACTATCTCTAGGAAGGACTAGACTTGAGTCTCTAGTCTCTCAAGCATTACGCAGTTCTGTAAAGTACTCACTCATACATAATCACTCAGGCCAAATGAGCACAAAATTGAAAATAAGTAAGCATAGTAGCACCGCCAATGAGCAGGCGAGCACCTGCAATCACAGAAGCTTTTGAAACATAATTTACCTGCAATGTAATCTCTAGTGTCTAGCATTACTCAGTTCTGTAAAGTACACTCATACATAATCACCCAGGCCCAATGATTACAAAATTGAAAACAAGTAAGCATAGTAGCACCACCAGGGAGCAGGCAAGCACCTGCAATCACAGAAGCTTTTGAAACATAATTTACCTGCAATGTAATGGGCAGCATTCTTGCTCTTTGGAAAAAACAAATTGCAATATCATAAAACAGAGCAGGAGAAAACAAAGTAGTGATTAAATACTAGCTATACTACTCACCAGGGCCTGGGATCTCGACTCCAAGCATGTCGAGCAGGTCTTGCTCTCGGTCCAGGATGTCAGACCACTGGTGTGTCGCCTAGTTGTAGGTGCGCCAGACCCCAGACTCCCGATGCATGGCCCGGCACACCTTCCCCCATAGCTGGCGACACTCCCGGAGCCCGTACCCGGCACAGCGCTTGCACCTGCCGCCTTCCGCGACAGTCTTGGGGAAAATCAATGCAGCCACCTCCACCGCGCTGAAGATCTCCCGGGCTACTACTTTCGCCCCACTTAAGTGCCCACAAGGGAGCCGGGTACGGGGTGCGAACCCTTCCCCTTGGTGTTCTTCCCGGCACCCTTTGCCATGGTCCTGGACAGGAAAATAAAATAAAATAGGAAAGAAAGAATAGGAAAATGGTAAAAAAAGAAAAGAGTTAAAAAAAGTAGTTTCAAGTAACCAAAAGTAGAAAAAAACACAAAATATAGATGTAGAAAAATAAAGAGATAGATAATGAGTAAAAAAATTTAAATAAAGTTCAAAGAAACAAAGTATTGCAAAGATTAAAGGAGGATTGAAAAAGCATGCCCAGAACTATAACAATGAATGAAAAACAAGATGGCTGCGCCCATTGCGACCACGTGGGTAAGTTTGCATGATATTTCCTGCGAGCACGCAATAACGGACGCAATCACGTAATTGCGCCCCGCATGTAGGAAATGCCCAACGCGAGCTAGCACCCGGAATCGGAAATACGCAAGGCGAACACTGAAAACAAGATGGCCGCGCCCATGTATGACCGCATGGGTAACTTCGCGGTCGGCGCGCTAAAAAAAACCCTGTGAACACGCAAAAATAAAAAAATCAACAAATTCGTACAAATTCGCAAATTTTGCGGACCGCAAATTCGCTTTCACACGAATTTGCGTACGCAAATTCGCAAATTTTGCCCATACTTAGTCAAAACACCAAAGAGGGTGAAGAGAATCTGCTAAGAAGAACCTGAAATAATTTAAATCTACTCCGAGAACAGTGAAAGTGAGAGGCCATTTGCTAAAAGGCCCGCAAGAAAGAAAACCCCAAAGTATTGTCTATGAAATTAAAGACTGTGACTTAGGAAATGTGGCCAATTGCATACCTTTTCAGAAGTGGACCTGGGGGAATCCTGATCTTCATTATGTGATTTTTGCACAGGTCTGCATGTGCATGCATATTTATAGGAAGTTGCCATATATTTTATAGTAGTCACTGTTACATGTCCCTTACCAATTTCTAACTCTTATCATAGAGATAGGTGGCATTTCACAGAACTTTTTCAGGCGTTTCTGTAATGCCATAGAACACATTAGTAGCTTTATGATGTCTATCATTGCACACTGACAAATATTGATCCTAGATGGGTATATATGTTTGATAAGAAAAGATGGTTGTGTGTTCTGTGTGATTTAGAGCTGGGTGGCGTTAAAAAAACTATTGCACTCATGTAAAGTAGGTGGAGTTGGAAGATAACTGTAAATTCGTAGTGCACCTGCCTCATCAAATTCAAGGAACCCTGTTGGACCAAGATTTGGAGGAAGTGCTGTGTTTCCAATGGACAATAGGTACAAGGGCTCTCACATTTTGATAGTAAATTCCAAGTTATGTTTTATATTGAAAAAACGAATTTCCACTTTGGGAGTATATTTTCTCAAGTCACAAATCCAGGCAAACTTTCAATACTTTGAAGACAGCCAATTAACACACAGTGTCTCACCAGGCAGGAGGCGATCTGCAAATAGGGCTCCCCCACCAGGGTGTCAGAGGCCATTGATGTCCACCCAAAACTAAAATGTCCCCTTATCTTTTTTAAGTCAGTGTAAAAGTCAGAAGCCAATTCACAGGTATAATTTACCGCACCCTCTACTGCATGCCTTTTTTTGCTGTTTGAGTGATTCAATAGACATAATCTGAATGTTTTTGTGAATATCTCTATTTCTGTCATGCAGATGTATGATCACATTTTGTTTCATATGCAAATTCCTGATTTGATTTAATATTAAAGCCTGTAATCGTCTTGATGCTAATTTCTTGAAAACAAAAATGTTATGAAGTAGTAGACTCTCATCAAAGTATTTGCTTCTATGATTAGATTGTTATCACATGTGTTTTTTCCCCTCTTAGTTTCTGATCCAAGCATTAAATTCAAACTATACTGGCGTCTACCCATAGTGTTCCACCTTTGATTTTTCATGCTGTACTTTCTAATTCTGAAAAAAACTCCCACATTACCTCTCATTTAAAATGTCTATGTTTTGTTTTGATCAATTCCTTAATAACATAAAATAGTTTAAATTGAACTTTACTGCATGAATCCCAATACCCTGTTTGCAAGGCCTTGATTTCACATTTGTCATTGGTGGACATTCATTTACCTCCAATTCTTTTAGTTAATTTGTGTAAGAGATCTTGACAAATTGGGGTATCATACTTATTTTGCTTTTTAGGTTTGATATCCGAAAAGTGGTAATTCAGACTAGCTTGCTCCCACATCTCTCTCATGTAAGAAGAGATGAAGTTGGGTCTGCAGGCAAAAAAAACATCCTTGGAAATCCAACCCCCCAAAAAATCCCTAGGAGAACTCTTGCTATTACCTTTTCAGTCATGCTCCTCGGAGGTACAGCTTCAGGGTACCTGGTGGCGTTATCCACCACAACCAATATATACTTGTTGCCTGATTGTGAGGGGGTCAAATTAATAAGCTATTTCTATTACCATCCACTTAAATGGAACACCTAAAACTGGTAAATCATGTCCTGTCTTACCACTCATATGGCAAGAGGGACAGGTTCTGTAGAACCTCTCTGTGTCGCTGCCAACCCTGGCCTGTAAAACACAGAGTCAAACCTATCCTGGGTTTTTCTAATCTTTAAGTGTCCTGCTAAGGCCAAATCATGACCAGTTTCAGCAGGAAGTTCCTGTCCTCTAGTGGAACCAATAGCCTCCTCTGATGCCTGGCCAGGAATTTGCCGGTTCACTATAAAGTAGGCCATCTTCCCAGCCAAAATAGTGCTTCTTGGCCACTTCTTTGTTGGCCAGTTCCAGGGATTCCTTCCGAAGTCCCACAAATGTAGGACACTCCTCTGTGCTTTGCTAAAATCTTCTCAGGTGAGCCCTCAGCAGCTAAAAAGCTCTGCAGCTTTGGAAGTGTCCCAGACTCCTGCAACTGGTCCACTTCAGGAGCCTCATCTTCCGCACCTTCTGGAGCAGAAATTGACGACCTCCACGGTTATTGCCATCCCAGAGTTAGCTCTTTCCTGTATCCAACCTTGACCTGGCCCCTACTTATCAGAGATGATCCCAGCCTCACTGTAACACTGTTGTGCAGCCTGTGCTTTGGTTAAAACAACTGATATTGTCCAAGCCATAAAGGTTTCTCATCCTGGCATCAAGCCAGCTGCAATTAAATCATTGCTCAAGAGATACCCAGATTCTTCCTTTTCCTTTACCGCTGACATAAATCATGGCTACCTTGCCATTGAGCTCAATCTCAACCATGGCAAGGGGATACTCCATGCCCTATCTGCTGGCTACCAATCCTGTATTTTTAGCTCCCGGGAATATCTCTTCGGCCTTAAGGTACTTCCTCCCAACCATAGTGCGAAGGATCCAGTAACCCACAGGAAAGGCATTTTCGTCCCATTGGTACTAACTTCCTGAAATAAACCTATTGTGTTAGGATGGATGTGCTTCAGAACAATTGGGTCCCTCCCTCAGATGTCCATAGCTACTAGGTCGAGTGCAACCGGCCCCTCTCAGCTACCTTCACCCACGTGTAACATGCTTTCTATCACGGGTGTCTCTGGATCAAACTCCTTCTCTTGACACAATCTCTTTTAAAATGTTCCACTTTGCGGCACTTCCCTTCTCATGATGCTTCTTTCCAGATACACCATTCCAATTCCTATGTCTCCTGGTCCCTCTTCGAGTCCCATGAAAATTGCCTTGGCTCTTACCCTCCAGTTTGGAACCAGTATGCAGAGTTCTTCTCCCCTTCAGAAGGAAGTGTAGATTCAGGTTAATGAACACGGCTCATAAATCAAAGTGCACTCAGTAATGTCAATAAATCAATATCCAGACAAATACTTGCTTTCTGTAAAAACGAAATAAATATTAGTCAATAACCTTTTATCCTTCAAGATATTGGGCCATTTTATAGCATGGTCACTCCTGGTTAACATTATTTGGTCATCTAGGGTACCATGGTTAGCTTTTGCAGAGATCACTATAGGAAAGAGTTCTGAGAAGCCCTCAGGCTCAGGGGTAGATGATCGCTCTCTGTTCTAGGAATTATATTAAGGTCACGCAGGAAGCACCAACAATTTAGTGACACCATTATATAATCTATTTGACTTTGCGAATTCATTCTGCAAAACGTGTGGACTTTAGGTCTGTCAGAAGGGAGGCGACCGTTACGGATCTAAGATTATGAGCCAGGGTTAGGCCCAAGAGCTGAATCACAACTGCGGTACACTTGGCCTCTTTTTCACTAGCCAGGGATGGAATGTTATATGATTGATCTTGTTACTCCATCAGATCCCCAAAACCATGGACCGGCTCAAAGTTACAGTTAAAATCGCCAGCAATGGATACCCTTGGGCTATGGCCTAGTGTATCTAGAGCACAGTCAAGTTGGTTAATAACATTCGATTCACCCTGTGAAGGCGATGGTCTGTTATAAACATTAAAAAGATATGTAATTTTGTTATCTTTGTCCCTGAACCTTAAACCCAGTAGGTCTTGGGAGTAGATTCCTAGGGAGGTGCAAAGACACACAAACCCAAATGATAAGTCCTCCAGAGGGTCCTCCTTTTACTGAACGTGATGCCCCCACCCCATACGTTTTGTATCCTACCCTGTGGGGACTTTCTCACATCCAGGTCTCCTGCAGGAGTATAATATCGTACGTTTCGATGAAGGAGTGCAATATTGGATCCACCAAATTTCTATTTAGCCATGCGATATTCCAAGAGACGATAGATAGGTCTGAGCAATTATTGAGC
Organism: Lissotriton vulgaris; assembly: GCF_964263255.1. Lineage (NCBI taxonomy): Eukaryota > Metazoa > Chordata > Amphibia > Caudata > Salamandridae > Lissotriton > Lissotriton vulgaris. Next base: position 1,651,588,017 of record NC_141689.1, read on the forward strand.
TTTCTACCGCAGCAAGATCCATTCCTCAGAGTTTCCTCGATCGAATTTACCTTTGTAATTTGTCCTATAACAGGTAGTATGCCGGGAGAAATTATTTGGTTAACCGCCATACGCCTGTCCTCATTGGTGTTGTTTATCTCTCCTGTGCAACTAGATGTCTCTATCACATTTATACCCTTTAACTCTCCCCTCTGGGCTGAGGTTGGGAGAGGCTCATAATCCCCCATGAACTTGTCACTCCCAGTTGTTGGTCAATCTACCCCCTCCAACCCCATGAGAGAGGAAAATCTGTTGGAGGTGGGGATGTTCAACATAGGTGGCCTAGTGGGATGGGAGGTATGATTTCCATATCTCCATGGGATACCCACAAGAGTTATTGGGTAAAAGTAACTCAAGGTTCTTGCGGTTATACCTCCCTCATAGCCTTCACAGTACCACTCACGAATGATTAGTGACTCTGCGATCCCCGAAGCTTACTATCATTATATCTCCAGTGACATCCTTTGGTCTCCTTCCTACCCATCCCGTCATTCTAAGGTTTATGATTTCACCGTCCTGGTGTGGAGGTAGTGGTCTATTTACTCTTAGCCAGTGCATGGCTTTATTCTTAATGGTCTGGTAGCTCTCAAATTTCCCTACTGGTAGTGGAGGCACCCCAGTTAGTATGATTACAAGGGGTTCTGCCTCTGGTGGGAGATCAATGCAAGTAATAGGCCATGTTGTCTGCTTGTCCTTATTGGGAGACCTCTGCTTTTTATCCTCACTTTCTATATCATTTATGTTAGGAGGCCTATTTTCTGCTATTTCCTCTGGTCTAGTAATTTCCCGCACTGTGTTTGAATTCTGCATGCTGGATGTATTATCTTGGTCTTTTAGGTTTGGCTTATTACTAGTTTTACTAATGGGTGGAAAGGATGCCATTCTCACCTCGGGGACAATCATGGGGAGTTGCCTAGACAACAACTCTTTGAGGGAGTTAGAGTTGGCAATTCCAATGTCGGTGATGGACCCCATTTGCTCATTAATACGCTTGATTCTCTCCACTATAGGTAACAACATAGATTTGAACAGATGTTCAATGTTACTCATTAATCTTTGCTCAAGGATTATTATCAGATTCTCTTGATCATTCCCACTTGAAGATGAGCCTATGCTTTTCTTTGGAGTGTTGGTGGACTTACACATTTTGGCTCTGCTTCCCCTTTGCTTCACACCCCCCTCTTTCTTTTTTTGGAAATGCCTACTCCTGAAGGTTTATCGTTTGAGGATTTCTTGGAAGTGACATTTCTTGGGGATTCTAACAATGGATCTTCTGATAAGGTTACCAGTAGTGAATCTAAGGTATTATCAGAGATTATTGGGTCCCTGTGGATCGCTAATCGAACTGGGGAATCTTGTAACAGTAGTGAGATGTCTGTATCTATCAATTGATTTTTGTTATTGGTAATATGTATTGAGGTTTTCGCTTGATGTAAATCCCCCAGGAACGAACGTTTATTTTGCCATTCGGTAGATATTCGTCTCTCTGTTAAAACTATTTCTTTTTCCAGTACTGAGACTGCCCTAGTAATAAAGGCATCCAGTGTCCCTCTAACAGACCTCCTTTTGATGATTTCCGACCCAGACTCGGGATGTTATTCATATTTTGTGCACTATATGTAACACAATAAACAATACAAGTAAAATAAAACCAATTAGTGCACAAAACCTTACTGGAAGGTCCAAGAGTTCGGTGAGTCAAAGGGGCTGGCCCTGCCCGGCCTCGTACGGTCACGGATGGCCCGCCCTCTGCCCGGGCTTAGCCCGGCAACCACCTGCGCGCGTCCCGTGAGGCGGGAGAAGGTGCATCTTTTTGAAGCGCCTCCGGGCGCGTATGTTGGCGTGGAGTTAATGAGGGCTCCTGGGGTTAGTAGTTCGTGGCCTCCCCCACTCTGCAGCTGCGCCCGATGACCAACGGCGCCGGAGGCAGGGGGAAGCGTCAGGAGAGCAAGAGTCCAACAGGTGTGAGCCCCGAGCTCTGCGAGGTGCAGCCAGGTACGGTGTTGCAGTTTTTCAAAAAGGAACCCGCTCGATCGGAGAAGGTGCATCTTTTTGAAGCGTCTCCGGGCGAGTATGTGGGCATGGAGTTAATGAGGGCTCCCGGGGCTAGTAGTTTGTGGCCTCCCCCACTCTGCTGCCGGCCCCGATGACCAACGGCGTCGGCGGCGGGGGGAAGCCTCAGGAGGGCAAGAGTCCAGCTGGTGTGAGCCCCGAGCTCTGCAAGGTGCAGCCAGGTACGGTGTTGCAGTTTTTCAAAAAGGAACTCACTCGACGGGAGAAGGTGCGTCTTTTTGAAGCGCCTCCGGGCGCGTATGTGGGCATTGAGTTAATGAGGGCTCCTGGGGCAAGTAGTTCGTGGCCTCGCCCACTCTGCGGCCACGCCCGATGACCAACGGTGGCGGGGGGAAGCGTCAGGAGGGCAAGAGTCCAACAGCTGTGAGCCCCGAGCTCTGCAAGGTGCAGCCAGGTACGGTGTTGCAGTTTTTCAAAAAGGAACCAATACAAGTGTTTTCTGACTTTGCAACCCGATAACTAAAAATCATAACTTTACTCTTTAAAAATATTTATTTTTAAATGGTATGTTCTGTATACCCAATCAACTCAGCCAGGCATCTTTGAAGTCCAATTGGGGTTAAATCCATTATAATGCCATCATATGCATATAGCAGACAGCTCAGCTTTAAATTTCATAATTTAGGGGAATACCCTTTGCTGAGCCCCACTCTTCTTGGCAAATCATTCATCTAAATTGAAAAAAGAAGAGGGGCCAAAAGGCACCCTTGCTTCAACCCATTATTAGTTTCTATTTTTCTCGAAAGACCCTGCGTTCTCCCTAATAAAACCTGCGTCCAAGTAGAGGAGTGATGTGCAATAACGAATCATTATAAATTCCCTAGTATCACCATTGCAACCAGTTTTCTCCACAACGTCCCCCAATCTACCCGGTGGAATGCCATAGAGAAATCTATAAAAGCCGCATATAACAGCATGCCTCGACTCTGGATATTTTTCAGTTAAAGTGTGCAAGGTGGTGATGTTATCCAAGGTACCACTGTTTTTGTGAAATCCTGTTTGTTCTACGGGAATTAGATAATTTACAAATGCCCAATCTTGCAGCTGGGTGAGAATGCTCTTCGCAAATAATGTGCCAGTAGCATCCAGGAGACAGATCTGTCTAAAACTGGCAGGAGAATTTTTGGGACCCTTTTTATATAGTGGAACAATTACATTTCCCTTCAATGACTCAACCAGAACCTACCCGCCCTCTCATTGGACCCAAACCAAGCTGCCATCAAATTCAAACAATGGATCACTCACAGCGCTGACGAATTAGCACCCTTGAAAAACCATCACACCAAACAAAACAACAAAAAGGCCCCCTGGTTCAACGATGACCTCAAGAAATCTAAGAAGCTTTGCCATACTCTCGAGAAATCATGGAGAAAAAACCCAACCACCGACAACATGACCACCTTCAAGTCAACCACCCGCAAACACCACCAGCTGATTCGATCCACCAAGAAATCAGCATTCAAGAACCGACTCGACAAGAACGCCCATAACAGCAAGGAACTATTCAACATCGTCAAGGAATTCACCAACCCCACCGCAGCCTCAAACGACATCACTCCCTCCCAAGACCTCTGCGACTCATTATCCTCCTTCTTCTACAACAAAATTGCCAACATACATAACAGCTTCGTAAACAATTCCAACGAACAATCCTCTCCACCGCCCTCAGAACCTAAACCGCCCCCCAACCACCTTAACTGCTGGAACCCAATCACCACTGAAGACACCATCCGCCTAATGAATTCTATCCACTCTGGCTCGCCAACCGACCCATGTCCCCACCACATCTACAACAAAGCAGACTCCATCATCGCACCCCATCTCCGTGACATCATCAACTGCTCCTTCAACTCTGCTACCTTTCCAGAAAGTTGGACACATGCCGAAGTCAGCGCCCTCCTGAAGAAACCCACAGCAGACCCCTCTGAACTTAAAAACTACCGCCCTATATCCCTCCTCCCATTCCTGGCCAAAGTCATTGAAAAAGCCGTCAATAGCCAACTCGCCACCTTCCTGGAATCCAACAACTCCCTCGATCCATCACAATCCGGCTTTCGAGCCAAACACAGTACCGAAACCGCCCTCATCGCAGCAATAGACGAAATCCGAACACTACTGGACAACGGAGAAACAGTGGCCCTCATTCTACTCGACCTCACCGCCGCCTTCGACACTGTCTGTCACAGCACCCTCATACAACGCCTCAGCAACATTGGCATAAAAAGTAAAGCCTTGGACTGGATCATCTCGTTCCTTGCTGGAAGAACCCAGAGAGTGCGCCTCCCCCCATTCAAATCAGAAGCCACCGAAGTCACCTGCGGCGTACCACAAGGATCATCACTTAGTCCCACCCTCTTTAACGTATACATGAGTCCACTCGCCTCCATCGCGCGCCAACACAACCTCAACATCATCTCCTACGCTGACGACACCCAGCTGATCCTTTCCCTCACCAAAGACCCCAACACCGCCAAAACCAATCTGCACGAAGGCATGAAAGAAGTAGCCATATGTATGAAAAACAGCCACCTAAAACTTAACTCAGACAAAACGGAAGTGCTCATCCTAGGATCATCCCCCTCTGCTTGGGACGACTCATGGTGGCCTTCGGACCTGGGCTCCGCACCCATACCCACTGACCACGCTGGCAACCTTGGCTTCATCCTAGACTCCTTCCTCTCGATGACCAGAAAAGTCAATGCCGTCTCATCCTCCTGCTTCAACGTACTTCGCATGCTCAAAAAAAATCTTCCATTGGATCCCCACCGAGACAAGAAAGACTGTCACCCACGCTCTGGTTACGAGTCGACTAGACTACGGAAACACCCTCTACACCGGAATTACAGCCAAACTACAGAAAAACTCCAACGCATCCAAAACGCATCGGCGAGACTCATTTTGGACATCCCTCGCCAAGATCACATTACCAGCCACCTGAAAGACCTCCACTGGCTTCCCGTCAACAAGAGAATAACATTCCGTCTCCTCACCCACGCACAAAAGGCGCTCTACAAACTAGGACCCGAATGCCTCAACACTCGACTATCCTTCTATACACCCAACCGCCAACTAAGATCCTCCAATCAAGGCCTCGCCGCAGTCCCGCGTATCCAAAGGTCCACCATGGGGGGCAGATCCTTCTCCTTCCTAGCTGCCAAGTCCTGGAACTCACTCCCCACTCACCTCCGCCTCACACAGAACCACATCTCCTTCAGAAAAGAACTTAAAACCTGGCTATTCGAAAAATAATGAACCCCCTCCCCAAGCGCCTTGAGACCCTCTGGGTGAGTAGCGCGCTATACAAATTCTTGAACTTGAACTTGAACGATTGTGGGATGACACCATGGGTATAACAATGGACAATAAGTGGATGTAAAAAGTGTGCCCATGCTTCGCCACCCTGTTTTATTATAGCTATTGGAACATCATCTGGGCTCATAGCACTAGAGTTTAATATAAACCTTTATTTCAAAGCATGTTGCTGCTCCATATTCGCTCCACACTGACAGTGCAAAGCCAACATCTTGATTCCATTCAACTGTGGAATTTAAAACATACAGCTAGGAAATATATGTAGACCATTCTGCGTCTGCAATCAAAATGGGCTTTCACTTTTGTCTCACATTGCGAAAATTGTGCTATCATCACCCAATAGTTCCTAGTGTCACCGGATTGAGCAACCTCTTGAAGTTTAACCTAATTTCAGTCTTCGACCCATCTTCGTTTCGATACCATTTTCCTTTTCCATACCTTTTTTTAGTCTATTAATTTCCCTTTGCCTTGGTTTTGTAGACAGTCTAAATTGTTCTCTAATTAAACATTAATTTCCTCATTCAATTTTTTGATTTCCCATGATATAATCACTGATGGTGAAGAACTGTGAGATTGTTTTTTCTTCCAAAAGATCTAATTGCAACCAAGATTCTCCCAAACCTGTCAATTGGGGTTTCTTGGGTAATAATAAACACAATATTTTCAAAGACGCTCTTAAAACTGATCATCAAATTATTTGACCAACAAGTGCACCCAATTACTGCAATTATATAAGACCTTTTCATACCTTTGATTCCAGAGACCAGGCTTCTCGATTTCTATATTGACATTAACAGCCAAAATTCTATGATCACTCATGCTTGTAGGAAATACCCTAAATTGTGTACATACACTAAAGAGTTGGTAAGATACCACCATGTAATCAATTAATGAGTGACCATATGCGCCCAAAAGTATAAGAGGCTGGGGAATCCTCTGGAAATCTGCCATACTTTAAAAAAAATAGGTTATACCCGTAATGGGAAAGTAACCGCGGTTACTTTTAAATTCAAATTTGGCTTTTCCCCTTGACTAGTAGACTGAACTTTCTCTATGATGTTTAACTGGTGATGAACTTACCAGAGGACTACCTCTGGGCTGTACAACTATAGAGTCCTCCTTCACTTTCTTCTCTTTTACTTACTTCTCCTTTTAGACACCCCATTACATGTCAGCACTCTGCATCAGGGTCCTTTGTTGATTTATTAGTTGCTTGATTAACCTGATTAAGATCTTGGATTCCCATTAAAATAGGAGAAAGAACTTCCAATATATGAGCAGAATTCCCCATACTTTTTTCTAACAAAGATAAAATTGATGAGAGAATTCTCTCCAAAGAATAAAAAATATCTAAAGTCCCTACAGTATATTCTCGACCGAGTTCAAGATATTATATGCCCCCTTATTCAGAACAGTTTTAGTGAAGAAACATGTGAAAAACTAGTGGGGGTACTACTATACAGGGCGGGCATATGCGAGTGACAAGCTAATAAAGATGGGGACGTTCTCGATTCCAGGTGCAGATCCTTGGTACATGTTTTTCTCAAATGTGCCTTTAAGTCTATGTTTTTTTCCAGTGTTATAGCAATGTGGTATAGCAATGTCTGGTAGCGTATAGTCCTCCATTATTGCCAGTGCAGGGTCACAGTCTGTAAACTGTGGCACCTGTACCACATGCTCACACAAATTCATCAGAGAAGGACCAGAATTACATTCGACCATGCTTCTTGGAGTGGTTTGGGGATTATCATACAAGGATACCAACCCTGCCAATGGTGATAACGGTGATGATTCCTTTCTGTCCAAGTTCTCATTCGGAAAGACTTCTACTCTGCCCTCGGCTAAATCCATTTCCATCTTACTGTCCTTCACTCCTGCTTATAAAGCAGTTCCACCACATAACTGTGTAAATGTCGGCAGCTGAATGTTTTCGCCTTTGTTCTGATGGTGAATAATTACGGTGGGATAAGGGGCCACTTTAAACTCTTAGATAGCGGGCCAAACACCCTCCTCATTCTCTGATTTTACATGGGTGTATATCTTCTGGACTTCCTGGGCCTCCTTTTCCTCTTCCTTTGCCACCTTACTAGGTTTGGAGCACCTTACACCTTTTGTGGGCATTGACATCACCAATAGGTAATAAGGGGGGGTTCCTCAAGGGGGGAGGAGGGAGTGGGTGGGGGGTTGGGGTCCTAAAGAGAAAAAAGTTTCCTCATATATCTAGAAAATATGAGTTAGACGTGATACAGCCCTTAAATAAAGTAAATATTGGAGCCAAATTAGCAATTGGATGCCTTTTCTTTAATGATAAATATGGAAATGGTGAATAAAATAAAAATAATAAGTTGGAATGTCAACGGATTGAGGGAGAATAGAAAACTTAATAGAATCTGCGAATTTCTGAATAAGTCTGGGGCCCTTATTTTTCTTCTGGAAGAAACTCACCTTGAACAGCAGGAATGTAAGGCAGCCTTTCAAAATCAAAAGTGGATACAGGATCTCCTCTGTTCTCAACAGAGGGGTAGCTCCAGAGGAGTAGCTATAATTATTAGAGCTAATAGTGGGATAAGAGTCGAGAAATACGAAACCGACTATACAGGTAGATGGTTGACTGCATCCCTAGCCATAAAAAATACAAAGTTGACATGTGCAATCTATTATGGACCAAAGCAGGACTCTCCAGAGGCGCTGAAAAGCCTAAAAACTAGTTTTCTTGAATTGAATGCCCCTATTATTTTAGGTGGTGATTTTAATCTGGTATTTGATCCAAGCTTAGACCGTACTTCTAGGGTTGCCTCGCCCCCATTACATAAATCTAAAAGAGAGCTTAGAAGTATGATGAGGGATTATAACCTATTGGATGTTTGGAGAGTTAAGAACCAGAATAACAGAGATGACTCTTTTATAGCCATAGACACAGACATCACTTGCGCATTGATTTCTTCCTCATTGACCAAGGTCTACTTTCTGAGATTGTGTCTACCTCCTATATTCCGGCCATATTATCTGACCATTCTATGGTAGAATTAACAGTCGAATTTCCACAAAGTATTCAAGTCAGACGGTGGACTTTGTATAGATCCTTATTATTACAGGAGGGGGTAAAAAATGATTTGCTGAAGTGTATGGCAGAGTATTTTGAGTTTAACAGTGCCACAGCATCTGATCAAATAGTGTCGGAAGCTTTTAAGTCTTATCTAATGGGTACATTTACAACTATAATGATACAGAGAAATAAAATCAGGAAGAAGACAGATGATGACTCTTTACTTAAAATAAAACAAAAAGAGCAACAGCTGCAGAAAGCCTCTCTGGAACAGCAGACTAATTTGATTTCCATACAGAAAGAGCTGGAGAGCTTAAAAGCTAAATATCAGGCGAATTTGGACAAAATCATTAAAGATAGGTGGGATGCAAGCAGACTGCAGAATTTCTCCTATGGAGAAAAATGCGGTCGAATCTTGGCTTGGAAGGCTAGATCTGATCGTGTTAGAAACCAGATAACCAGATTAAGGATACAGAGCTCTGGAGACATATCATTTGATAATGATAAGATTTTGGAAGAAGTCAAAACATATATGCAGAATCTATACATGGGGGATAACGATAAAACATCAACCGAAGGTGCAGCTCAGTGGTTAGAGGGGTTAAGCCTTCCACATCTAATGGAGGTGGATAGCTTGGTTTTGGGCTCTATGATCAAAGAGGGGGAGGTCTACGACCAGTTGAAAAGAATGGCCTGAGGAAAATCAGCCGGCCCAGATGGGCTTCCAGTGGAAGTTTACCAAATAGGACCTGATATCGTAGTCCCCATTCTGACATCTTTATTTAATAAAATACTTCAGGAAGGAGAGCCTATCCCTCTGACCTGGTTAGAGGCCACAGTTACGTTAGTTCTGAAGTCAAATAAGGACCCCCTGATCGTTGAGTCCTACAGGCCAATCTCATTGCTAAACACAGACTATAAAATCTTTGCAGGTGTTTTGGCAGCGAGATTGGCCAAAGTTATTAAGTCTGTGGTGCATGAGGATCAGAGGGGTTTCATGCCTGGCAGGCAGCTAAATGAGCTGACGTTCCAGGCTATTTCAGCAATAGACTTTGCTACAGAGGAAAAAATCCCTCTAACTATCGTAGCAATTGACGCCGCTAAGGGCTTTGACCAGGTTAGCTGGCTGTACTTGTGGGAAGCCTTGGCAAAAATTGGTATACCAACTAACTTTATAGCATCCGTAAAAGCATTGTATTTTCACCCCAAGGCCAAGTTTCTTGTGAACAATCTACTTACAGACTGGGTCCAAATAACACGTGGCACTAGGCAGGGATGTCCCCTCTCTCCCCTATTGTTTAATTTATATATAGAGCCCTTAGTTATTCAATTAAGATCGGATGTTTTAACTAAGCCTTTCCGCATAAATGAACTAGAATTAAAATTTGCCTTTTATGCGGATGATCTTTTAATGTATACCTCCAATCCTGAGACATCAATACACCGACTATTCCATCAGGCAGAAGCCTTTGGAGAGGCCTCAGGATATAGAATCAATAAAGAAAAAACAAAGGTCATGCAGTGGAACTATGAGGATGAACTCCCCGAGATGAAGCCCCGGATGAGATATTTGGGAATAAATCTGGTTCAAAACATCTCTGAGACATCCAAAACAAATTTGGATAGAGTCTATAAGGACATCTGTGGACTTTTGCATCGTTGGTCGGGTCTGCCACTAAACATCTTTGGGAGGGTCAACCTAATAAAGATGGTTATTTTGCCAAAGGTCACCTTTCTTTTCAATTCAATTCCCTTGTCATTCAATCCTAAAGATATTTCTAAATTACAGGGAAGAATAGGATCTTTCATTTGGAACTCTAAATCGCCCAGAATCTCTAAAAAAAAAAACTGGGAAGAAAACTGAAAACAGGAGGACTCGCCATGCCAGATATTCTTCACTAGTGTCATTCTTTTCATTTTAAAAATTTTAGAACAATGGCCGATAAGGCAGGTACATCCTGCTTGGGTCGGTTATTTCAGGCACTACTACATGGTATTCCTCTTGGGCACGAATCTTTCTTATTTAAATTTGGAGACCCCAGATTCTATAAAAAGGTCACATTAAAGAGTTTAGATACGGCACTGAGAAATTGGGCGTTTGTTAGAAAAAAATTGGGTATCCCGTATTATACACCTCAGGCTCCTATATGGGATTCCCCTGGAACACCTGAATGCCTCAGAGACTGACTGTCGCTTCCCCTTAAAACAGCTGGTATTATGCAGTGGCAGGATCTTCTTGATAACTCGCAGCTATTGGGGTGGGATTCACTCTTTAGGCTGACAAATGGAACTCTCACCAGGTTCTAATATTATCAGTTATCTAGCTGGTGGTCTACTATATCTTGGGATCTAACAACTAACCCTAAGTTTGACCTGGTAAAGAAGAAAGAGAGCTGAAAAAAAGAGATTTCCTTTTGATATGAGGCATTAAATGAGAAGGATGAAGTCACAGAACTCGAACCTAATAAGCTGTGGGGAGGAGTGGAAATTTTGCAATGTGATAATCTACCAGCTCTATGGGAAGACTCTTTTAAATTGCTAAACACAGTGGTGAAATCAGCCCCTCTAAAACGAAATCATCTGTTCACTCTGTATAGAGCATATATATCCCCGAAAAAACTGGTTAAGATCACGAACCTTGAATACTGTTGCCCACGTTGCAAGGCTTCTACAGCAGACAACTTGCACATGTTTGTAGAGTGTCCAGAATTGTTGTCCTTCTGGTCTAAAATCAAAGAATTCATAACAGAAGTTTTGGATATACATTTTGTCATTTCCCCTGAAATAAATCTCTTTGGCTTAGGAGTAGACTACCAGCTCAATGATATGAAGACCAAATTTGTATTTTATGTAATGATTTTAGCTAGGCGGGAAATTTGCAAGGCCTGGAAATCAGAGAATGCTCCCACCTTTTTTGACTGTCTGAAATACATTATATATGTTAGTGAGTCTGATATGGCATGCAATAGCTCTAGTCAAGATAAGATCTGGGCGGCCCTGGTGGCTTGGCGGAAAAGATGAGAGTATTCCTATGATTTCACCTGGGTACTGTTGGTGCTTGGTCTCCACCCCAATTAAGGGCCTTCCAGTTTAAGGGTATGGAGTGGACATAGCAAACAACAAAGCCTAGAAGGGTGTTCTCTATCCTCTCCTATCCTGGATTAAATCCTCGAGGCCGGTACATCGCAATATGGAGAGGAGGAGATACCCTATCTGGAAAACCCATTATTGGTATATGAGGAATACAAAAAAAAGAATTTAAAAAAAAACAACAAAAAAAAACAACAAAAAAAACAATGGGTAATTTGTCAGATGTGAGAGATGTTCCCTATTTCTCCTTCGCCGGATTGTTTTTTGGAGTTTAAGGGGGCTGTGATGGTCCTTGGAGTGACTTGCTGAGCTTGCAGTTGGTCCTGACAGACCTGTAGCTGACTCTACTGGTGCATTTGTGTTTGAGAGCAAGCACCTGCATGGCATTCCAAAATATTCTATTATGATCTATTGTAATCCCATGGGGTTTTTTTTTTGGCTCACTGGCCCTGGCGTTGGCTTTAAGCATGGTGACGTGATGGACAGGAAGTTTAGTTCTCTGCTCCTCCTCCTCCTCCACAACGGCTCTACTTTCTTCACAGGCTACTCAGGCTTTCATAAGAGATTCAGCCCCACAGCACCCACAGCCGCACTTGCAGTCATAGGCAGCGCCCTGTGTAAGTCATTATGACTTACCGGGCTTCATAAGGGAAGCAGAGGTGGAGAGGTGCCTTCAGCCGGGAAGTACAGGGAAGAGCTGCTCTGAGCTGTTCTGAACTGGCCGCTGAAAAACACAGCAAGCAATGTCTCAGCATGCAAACTTCTCAACGCCTCAATGCCTCAGTTCCTCTCATGCCTCAATGTGCCTCACAGTACCTCTCCATGCCTCCTACTCCTGACTCCAGCTCTTTCACTTCTCTCTGTAGCTGTAGCTACGGGGCCGTGGGAAGCAGCGTCGGTCTGTACTGGTTTTGACGAGCAAAAAAGGGTGAGACATGGTGAGACATAAAACCAGGAGACAGCGAAGAGCAGCAAGGAGTAGCAAGGAGTAGCGCTTCTCCCACCTCATCGCTCTCGCTCACCCAGAAGCAACTTCTGGCAGAGTCACTGCTAGCACCTAGAATGGATCTTACTCACAGTTGATTCGCCCGACTCTGTCTGCTCCAAACTTGAGGCTGCCCCAGGTTAGTGCACAGTGAGCACTGACCTCTCCTGGGAACCCCTTGTGCCCCGCTGCTGGTTTCACCTGCGGGGCTCACCTGGCGTGCATCATGGTCAAATGGGTCCAGCTGGGTCCGTTGCAAACACAGTGGAATGCTGGCACTTCGCTGTGACGAAGTCCGGGGGCCTCGAGCTGAAAGCCGTTACGGGTCACTCCTCTGCACTATGATGCAAAGGTAGTGTAATACAGTGAGTAGCCTGTTTCTGTGCCAACATGGGGGAATTAAGCAGCAGTAGGCTAATTTTAAGAATTTGCCACCGTGCTGACTTGTACCTCTTTCACAAGGCAGCACAGTGCCTTTGGTTTCTGTGCTGCACGGAGCCAAAAAATATAATATCTGCCCACCAGTTTGAATGAGGTACTATTGATCTATAAACAACAGTTATATATGAATCACCATGCTCTTTGGTAAGACATGCCATTATGAAAATGGGGTAATCCAATTCAAATCTAGGACCTGGGCCATAAATCGATATAGAAAAACAATGGTCCTGGACCTTGGTTTAAGCAAGTATGAATCAAATTTACATTAATCTTTCCACAATTCTGAGTGTATAAACGTATCATCTATGGATACACAAAAAACAATCAAAATTAAGAATGTGCAACAACCGAGGAGATTTCAAACAAACATATTTTATTATTCATAATTAGAACAGCAGTAGATGTTGTGCTGTATCCAAGGCATGAGTTAGGGAAAAGTGGTTGCTCCAGGGGAACGTGCAAAAGGTGTGCTCAGGTGAGTTCTGGTCCTCATCCATTCTGCAAGTAATGGAGAGCGATCAGGTAATTATTTCCAGGGCATTCAATGTGAAGTTAAATTTGGTACACTTAAGTGTAACTCTTCTCCAGCGTATGGTTTGCAGAGGTCTTTGGTAAGGCATGGCAGACTGGGATATAGACATTGAAATGGTCTGGTATGCACAAAAGAAAGTCTAATGTTTACTTCAGTGACCAAGTTAATGGAAGACCAAGGGATTGAATATAATTTCCTTGTGAGGGCGATATTTCTGATTTAAGGGAAGGTGAGATGTTTTTATTATAATTTTTAATGTGTTGTTTCATGTGAGGAAATACTTGGCTAAGTCATCACAACTTGATTCCTGAAGATATGTATCAGAGTGTGATTGGCTTTGTACAATATAGAATATTGTATAATATTCATGGCATTCTGTCTGGTTTGTGGCTAATTTTGACCCTTTAGGTTACTCCTGAGAGGGGCCAACCTTATCTAAATCAAGCTCACTCCTGCTCCAATATGAACAGTCTAGTAGGAACTTCCAAGTCACATCCTTTCTGAACAGGAATATAAGGAACCCAAAACAGCTTTTAGCCTTGTTGGGCTTCATCAATGAGCTTCAGGTTGGGTGCTATGGCTTTTATATGCTGAAGGCAACGCACCTCAGATTTGATTGAATGTTTTTAACTTGGAATGGTAATTGAGGGGAGAGGTGTGGCCCAGTGACCAGAGCGGCTGAATCTGGAGCACGGGGGTCATGGTTTAATCCCCGTCTCCAGTGACAGCTCAGCTCAGTACCATGTGACTCTGGGCAGTAGCTCACTTAATCTCCCCGACATCCCCCAGTGCCTTGAAACTCTTGAAGGGGTGATATGTTTGCGTTTTACAAATACAAATTTGTATTTATTATTATTATTATATTTATTAACTATTCATGTCTACTCTAGTGTATTGATTTAATGTATTCAAGAAAGAGCAATTAGCTCGTATGACAACATTATTTAAATTAATTTGTGTTGGTCTTGCCACCTTCCCTAAAACATAGCAACATTGGCTTACTAATGTCTTAGGTCTGCCATTGCAGCCTGTGGGCAGTTTAAAACTGCCAATTCAACTTGACAAAATATTCCCTTTGCAAAGATTAAAGCTCCCTTTTTATTGCATATAAGTAACCTCTAAGGTAGGCCTTAGACAGCCCAAGGGGCAGGGTGCATTGTAAATAAAGAGGTGAACATATACTTTTAAGTTGTACATGTCCTGGTAGTGATAAGCTCCCAAATAAATGTTTCACTATGAAGAGGCCTGCTTCTTCCATAGGATGACGTTAGCTTACCTTTTTAAATGTAATTAGTGCAAACAGGTGGGAAAGTCTCCAATCGTAAAGTCAGATTTTAAGTCACAATTCTGAAAATGCCACTTTTAGACATTTTCATGTCCTAAGCATTTGGTGCATGCAGCCTGTTTTCTGAGACACATGACTGGATGTAGCTGTTAGTTGGCCTTTTGCTTTCCTCCCAAACAGTTTCACGAGAGAAGATCTGAGTGTTTTGCCAGGACGGGCCATCCTGGCTTGATGGGGGTGTGGAGATGTGACCTACCATACCCGCACTTCAATGAAACTGGCCTACTCCACACTCAAAGGTCTTCACACTGGCCTATTGTGCCTCCAGACATATGGGGATATGTGCAGAGAGGCATTAAATTCCAGACACTTTCATAGAGGGAATACTCTGGAAGCTTCTCCTGTTTCAAAGGGGGCACCAGGTGTAAACATGGGACACTCAGATCCACTCTTCAGTGCACTTCTGGACTTGTGGATACTACAGAAGAATAGCTGCCCTACTGCTGGAGGGCTGCCATGCTGTCTAAGAAGGAGGATTGGACTGGTGCAGTTTATTCCTGGCTTAAGTGACTCCAAGGTGCACTTCATTACCGGCTTAAGGGTCAGCTGATTGAACTCCTGTTCAGAGCTACATGGACTCAACAAGCTCCGGCTGTTACCCTGCAGCTTCCCAGCTGACCGTCTGCAACTGGACCTGCCTGGACCAGCAACTGGGCCTGTATGAGCCCTGTTGGTCTCTGCTGGAGTGAGTTTTTGATCCTCAAGAGGTGCCCCAGAGTTCCTGGACCCTTATTGTGTCCTTAATTGAACTCCTCCATAAAGAAAAGGAGAAATTCTTAAGCTTTAGTTTCTTCCTGACTGTGAATGGGCTAGTTCACCCCAATATCTTCCCACCCACGCCGACCTCAAATGGGAAGCTCAGATGTACCTGACTCTTCGAACTGCAGTGATGACCTGCATATTTAAACAATAAAAAAAATACAATAGATATGATCTATTCCAAATGCGAAATCTTGCCACTGCATCGACAGTCCACAGATACCGTTAATGTGAAGCTCCAGCAACAACCATCTGCAATGCCCAATAGGACTTTCGTGTTACAGCAGCAACCGTCTGTGATGCCCGACCTGCTCTTCCCACTACATCAGCGAACATCCGTGCCAATCTCCCAGCTTCTAGCGGCCTTCTCCACTGCAAACAGATCTCTTCATGTTAGACTTTAGACAGTAACCTTTTCAGTAGGAGTAACCTGGTTCCCGTACTAGGCACGCGCTACATAGCGATTGGCCTGCGCTTCTGACTTTCGCCTAATCTCGCACTACCAGATTACCACGAGTGGCTCATTGTGCTTTCAGGTGAAGCACACACCTTAAATCTTTGAAATTTCATATATCTTCCACTCATTGATTTTGTTGTTGTTTTGGTGTCAAAAAACCTAATACATTTTAATGTATTCATCTATATTGGTGTTGGATTTGTCTTGTTTTGTTTTTTCACTTTAGTACTATTTAGGTGCTGTATAAATACTATACACATTTCCTCTGAATTAAGCCTGGCTGTTTTTATGTTAAGCTACCAGAGGGGTAGGCACAGGTTAATTTAGGGACTTTTGTGATTCGCCCTGACAAGGATTGTGGCTGTTGCTTGAATAATGTTTCACCTTCCTCAACGAACAACCCATTTTCTCAAAGGAGTAAATGCACCTCAAAGTGGAAATGAAATTCTTGTGGTAGCATTCATCCTCACTACTTGCAGTTGCATTAGCCGGTTATATCTTAGATCTGGCACAGGTTCCTCTCAACACTAAAATAGTATCATGCCGATCACAAAATAGGGGGTAGATAATATATGCACTACTTTAGTAGTTCTAGTACAATACCAATCCAGTACCAATGGGGAGGTTTATTTCGATTTAGCTACATAACTTCAGAAGACTTTGTTGATCCCAAGAGATGAATAAATATAACTGTTCATATGTTTACATTTTGGGAAGTGGCTCACTGACAAGTCATAACCAGTCCACTCCTGTCCATGAAACTACAAAGAAGAACTGGTTTGCTTATTTCCATTATGCTCCTGGTTTAAAAATAGCTGAGTAAATGTCTAGTTATTTGGATACTGGGTTGCATTATATGTTTGAGTTAAGAGATCTGTTAGAAAACGGGGGTCCTTAGTTGGCAAGTTTGGTACTCCATCCAGGTATGAGCCCTTCCTTCTAATCAGGATAAGCAAGTTTCACACCTAAAATAACCCCTACTCACCCCCTTAGTAGCTTGACATGTGCAGTCAAGCTTATCACAGAGGCAATGTAGAAAACATCTGCACATAACGCACAGTTACACAGTGAAAACAATACAAAGGACACCACACCACTTTAGAAACATAAAGTATCTTCATCTAAACCAAACAAGACCAAAACAATGAAAGTGCACTATACAGATATCAAAACATGACTTTTAAAAACAGTTCTCTCCATAGAAAACTATGGATGCATCACTTTTGTTGCAAAGTACCTGGGATGGGTCAAAAATAACAAGTCAAACAAGCGTTGGTTAGGTGATGTGTCAGTTCCTTATGCGCGGGGAAGGTGATGCGTTAGTTCCTTGCTCCAGGGGAGGAGATGCATCCGTTCCTTACAGCTGCGCAAGGGCAGTGATGAGTCGGTTTCATACTGGAGAGGTGATGCTTCAGTTTCTTTCTGTACACTTCTCATGGGGTAACCCAGTATCCCTCAGAACCTGGGCAATACAATTTAAATATAAACAATGGTTCTGTCGGGTATGAACCTGATTACTTCAAAACATACGCAAATCCTGCAACATATGTTGCAGGATTTGCGCATGTTTTGAAGTAATCAGGTTCATACCCGACATAACCATTGTTTATATTTAAATCAGTTTCTTTTTGGGCAGGGAGGTGATTCATCAGTTTCTTACTGCTGCCCTAGCATTGATGTAGATTTGGCTCACTGGTGTGATGCGTGGAAATCCAGACACGCTGGAGGTCAATGTGATGACTGTCGCACAGGCCTCGATTTCATCAGCTGTGGTACTACGATGCTTCAATTCTTTTAGCTGCACAACAGAGCCTGTGTTGTAGTCAGTGTGGTGATCTCGGACTTTGGAGATCCATGCACGGGACTCAACATGCAGTGTTTTCTTGGGCCACTGACAGGTGCTGCATCGATTCTTCGCCCGCATGTGGCTGTGCATCAGAAATTTCTCCCACACAGCGATACAGCATCGAATAAAACAGCTGCAAGAAGGACGAAGTGTCGATTTTGTTGATTTCTCCAGTTCTTCATAGCTTCACATAGCAGTAACAACCTCCAGGGGCCCAGATCTGGAATAGGTACCTCCAGGCATGTCAGAACTCCAAGCAGTGGAGTTCAAGAAGGCTGTAGGTGAAGTATTTGTGTCCAAGAAACTTCAGAACAGGAGGCAAGCACACACATACACTTGGAGATTCCTCTCAAGCAGGTTTCACAGCAATTTGTCCTCTGCTTGGCAAAAGCAGCAACTGCAGGCCAACCCAGCAAAGCAACACACAATAAAGGTGCAGTACTCTTCCTTACAGCTCTTCAGCTCTTCTTTGGCAAATATTTCTTTATGATTCCAGAAGATAGCTAAAATTCTGGAGTTTTAGGTTTAATACTTATACCCATTTTTTCCGTTGAAGTCTTTGTAAGAAAGTTTATCTTGCTCTCTGCCCTCTCTGGTCCAGTCACACTCCAGGGTGCGGAAACAGTATTGCCTATTCAGGTGTTCAGTGACAACGCCCATCACTCTAACCCAGGAAGACCCATCAGTATATGCAGGGCACACCTCAGCTCCCTTTGTGTGAGCATCTGGAGTGAATGTACAAACAGTCATTGTCAATTTAAAAACAGACGTTGATTCCACAGGCAGGCAGAGGCACACAGGATGGTTAATAAGAAAATGCCCACTTTCTAAAAGTGGCATTCTCATGTACACCATTTAAAAACCTCCTTTACTAAAAGGTGTGTTGTTAAAGTCCCTAGAGCCTAAACTTGAAGGGACAGATTTAAAAGCCCTTGCGCTGCCGGTACGTCATGTGTTGTGACGTACCAGATGCACAACCTGCTGCCTGATATTTACAAGCACACATAAAGCCACCCTGCGTGGCTTTACTGGTGCTTGTAAATATCACTCTAATAAAAGAGAGAGGGACCCCACAGCCAAAGGGCTGGGGTGCCAAATAGACTATTAAGTCAAACGAAAAATCCCTTTGGGACACCTTATTCAAATGACAAAACGTTCAGCAAACAATTTAGACAAAGACAAATAAACTAACAAAATACTGTACTCATGAGGCAAAACACAAACGAAATTATGAAAAATCCTGAACAATTTATTACACAATGCAATGTTAAAAAATGGTGATTCCACAATTAAAAAGACGGGGAAGAACATTAAAATAAAGGAAACAATGAATTCCTATTAGTGAAAAAAGGAGGTGTAGACAGAAAATTAAATTCAGCAAAAACGTCAGAATTATTTTCTACTCGATATAAAGCACAATCCTCCTTTTATTATGCGACGAGTCTCGTGGATCATATGGTCAGACCACCTTCATCAGGGTTATATATAATTTCTTCCCAGAAATTCTGGAATCAATAGAAATCATTTTTAATAAAACATTCATATTTCCAAGTAATCTTAATAATATTACTCTATACACAAAAGATAAAAAGCATTGTACAACAAATCTCACAATAACATTGTTATATTGCCTCAAGTTAAGTTCGACAGTATTATATAAACATAGATAAAAAAGGACATTATTAAAAAACATTATAAAAAAGACATATAGAGCATAGACAGTAATCCACATTTAACATGTATACAAAAGAACAGATACCTCATATCACTAAGCCAAACTTTAGATAAAATATTCAGGTATGGGCCATGAGACAAAACATAGTTAATATCTACAGACAATTCTTCCTTTGCAGTATATGTTATTAAATAAAACACAAATTCATTTTTATCTCTACTTATTTATATGTACACCATTCTAGTTGACAATTGATAATATACAGTTGCTAGCAAAAATAGGCAGATGTAGGTATGGACCTGCCTTTCAAGAGATACCACATCAATTGATCATGGTATAATACATGAGTACATCCTGGAAAAAGAATCAACCAAGGGTGGCAACAGCAGCACCATGATTATTATTTAACTATAGTAAAATATAAGCTCACATACCTTGAGAATTTTAAAACATATCACCCCTTTTCATGCTACACTTTGCGTATTAGGGGTGTGACATGGGTGTTGCTGTGGGTGATCCCACGCAACACCCCTACTCCACTGATACAGTCCAGATTTATGAGCTATCGTAAATCTGCAAAATGCGTCAGAATGCTATGTTACCCTAGCGGTGGCATGGTGAGATGCAACGAGGAGAAATGTGCCCCTTCCTGTACAAAAACAATCTCCCCATGACGCAGGCATCCGGGCACCATGGTGCAAGGGTGCCTGCGACGGCACATGGCAGCAGTTTGCGCGCCAGCACAGCGGGAAGCACAGGGATGCAACATATTGTTGTAAATATGTCACATCCCTGTCACTGCCAAATTAACTTGCGGCACCGCACTGCATTTTTCTCTTGTAAATCTGCCCACAAATCTCTAGCTGGTCCCAACTGAATGTTGTATAAAATGTTACAAGGCAGATTCCAATGGCAAGATATCGGAGAGCTTGTCCTTGCAATAGTAAAAAACGAAATAAACAGTATTTCACTATCAGACAGTAAAACACACCAGTACATGTCCTATCTTTACCATACACAGTACACTGCCCATGGGGGTAACTTAGGCCTACCTTAGGGTTGGCTTACATGTAAGAAAAGGGAAGGTTAGGGCCTGGCAAGAGAGTTCTTTTCTTATCACATTTAAGCAACCACTGCCATATGAATTCACATTAGGAATTCAGGCCTTTTTCTAATATTGGAGAAGAACTAGAGTTTTACCAGGATATGATAGTCTCCCTCCGCTTTATTCTTGGTTGATGGGATATCCAGAGATATTGGGGTAGAAACCGCACTCACTTATTGTGACATGGTTCATCATAGATGCCTATCTACACCTGGGCAAGATGGTGCTACCCGGGCAGACTCAACCATAGATGCAACAGGAGTTTTTACATGAAGCCAGTAATGGTCACTAAATCCTAAATAAGGCCCATCATAAAATGTTTTTTGCAATTTTACATACCACAGACTTGACCCGAAGGTATTGGAACTCTTTACATGTCCACAGCAGCAGCAACAGCTACAATAAACAAGGTTGATTCTTTTATTGTAGGCACAAGGAAATTAAGTGATTTGCAGAGAATCATAGGATGTTGAGTTTCAACCCTTATTTGAATACAAGGGACTTTTCAGTACTGGTAAATGCCTGCAGGACCTATAGAAATGTAGACCATAAAGTAGGGATTGGAACTTGCTCGAAGGGAATTACTTTAAAGGTACCACCTGTTAAATGCCTGGAGTAAACTAAGGAACCTTGGGATAGCTGTGGTTTACAGCATGCATACCGTAGAATAATCACCATTGTGCAAAGGAACACACAGGCACATGCATCAATATTGCATTTTCGGATTCCTTAATTGCGAAAAATAACGAATCGCAATTAAGGAATTGCAAAATGCAATGCATCAAGAAATTGCTAAAAAAATTGTGATTTCTTAATATTCCTTAATTGCGACTCACAATTTGAGAGTCACAATTAAGGAATACCTCCCTATTCATTCCTATGGGCCTAGAGGCCCATAGGAATGAATGGGAAGACATTCTCAATTTGCGATAAGCAATTAGCGAATCGCAAATTGAGAATGCGATTTCAAGGGTACAGGGGTGTCCAAAGGACACCCTGTTGCACCACTGAAATCAATCTGTGCACCTTTGCTGTGCACACACATGCCCTTAGGGCATGTGTGTGCACAACATGAAACTTTGAAAAATTGACAAAAGTGCATCTTTCAAAGTTTTCGCAAATTACCATGAGGTTCAACCTCATGGTAATTTGCTTCCCCTAATTGCGAAATCTCAATCAATTTTTTAAAGTTTCATGCATTGCATTTAAGGAATCGCAAAATGCGATTCCTTAAATGCTATTACAATTTGAGAATTCGCAAATATTTGCGAATTCTCAAATTACGAGGGCCTTCACCCTTCATGCATTTCAAAAGCAGATTTTGCGATTGCAAACGGTCGATTTTTGCGATTCGCATCGTTTGCGATCGCAAAATCCTTTGATGCATGTGCCTGCCAGTTACTTATGGGTGTGGATACCTGATTATTGTGTGGCGAAAAAGGAAGAGGTCATTATAAGAGAGGGGAAATAATATCTTGATATATCCAGTCAGATATTTGAACATATCGAAATCTTACCTGTGTAGTTGAAACTGGAAGGCCAAGTAACGTCAGCAATTAGTGAGAGGGCCTTGGGGACAGGAAGCACTTGGAACCCGTTGAGTTCCAAACCTCCCTCCCGCGAGCTGCCATATTTAGTTCTGGCATGCACGCATGTGAAGAGCTTACAGCCTGACAGTGACAGTGCACTGCTGCTGTGCTAAACTGTTTCTGATTGTGGAGACTATGATGTTGTGGACCTGATTTCCTGTCCCCATGGCCCTCTCACTGCATAAAATGCATACAGGCAGCAGTAGGCTTGTTCTAATCGATTTACTATTATGCAGTTTGTGTACCAACAAGTCCTTGACTTTTGCACTATCTATTCACATATTTGGTTCAAGTTTTCTCACATGAGGGTCGCTTTTCTGTTATGTAACTATTATTTTGTTTTGAATGAGGTCTGTGGGAATCATTTACTCATGCCCAGTTGCTTGAGGCCTGCGTTGCTGCTTAAACCTAGGACTACCAGAGTGACTCCTAGGGCTCGTTTGCTGGCCTCCTGTGTGAGCTGCAGGGGCACAACAAGCTCCAAAGACCTTTAACCCTGCACTAGGCCTCTAATGCACTGATTCGTGATCCCATAAGTGGTGCCTATCTAGTCCTTGAGCCTTAGGTGTGGTGTGCAAGGTGCTGCTTCTGATTAACCCTAAAAGTTGGGACTTCGATAATTGTTAACCAAAAAGCGGCCTGAGAACCAACAGAAGCCTGGGATTTACCTGCTTGCTGATCTGCACAAGGTGCATCACCTGAGGTCCTGACTTCACAGCAGCTCCAGCACAGCAGCAAATCCTGGTCAGTGGGACCTCTGCAACGGCACCCAGTCTCATGGATCCCTTGTCAGCTGAAGCCTGCAGCTTCTGTCCGCTGGAGATTTCGATTTCTAAAAAAGTGACAAAGCCCAAAGGAGAAATCTTCACTGCAACTTCGTTGAGCGGTGCCCCGACAAAGATAACGCCTCCTCCTCGGACACCGATGGTTGCCTTGCCCTACTAATCTTACCTTTACATGAACTTTTCTTTACACCTTATGTATCCAAATCGTGCTCAATCGTGGTCAATCCTAACTTTTGACTTTGCACTGGTTTGGGACAAGCAGATGGCAGTAGGCGCTTTCATCTTTTAGCCAAAGATTTGTCTAAAAACTTTCAAAATTCATGAATTTGATTCAACTGATTTGAGTTTGTTTGTTTTGGTGTCATTTCATTAATTACATTGTACTCAATTTTTCTAAATTGGTGGGGGATATTTCTTGTGCTGTGTGTCACTGTATTACAGTTTGCGTGCTGCATAAATACTTAATACAGTGCCTCTAAGTTAAGCTGACTGCTTTTGCACCAGGCTAACAGCTAGTTAAGCAAATGTTAATGTAGGGTTTTGAGGTTCAATGTGACGTGGATTGGAGCTGTTACTTCAGAAGGTTTAACACTCCCCTCAACAAAAAGACCCAAGGGCCATATTACCAAGCAATTGCGATAATTATCGCTATTGCTTGATTAGAGACAAAAATGTATCACCGACCTGCGGCGATTTTTATTGCAGATAAACCTTGGTATTACCAAGGTTTATAGGAAATGCGATAAAAATCGGCCGCAATGCATGAATATCGGTGAAAAGTCAGCAATATTCATGCATTACCGAGCTAATGCTCTTAGCTATGTTATCCACCTCCTTTTGAATAACATGGCTAAGAACTGCTCAGGGCAGGTGTTAGCTTTTGGAGATATTCGCGCTTAGCGCGAATATCTCCAAAAGTTGGTAATAGGAGATAGCGATGTTAGCAACTGTTTCCAGTCGCTAACATCTTGGCACGCCCACTTTGCATGTCATTAGTGATAAATTTCTCTGACATGCAAAGTGGGGCCCAAGATGGTCGCTATCTCCTACTAGCTGTCACTAACTGGTGTTAGCGACAGCTAGGTAATAGGGAGATAATTTTATCTCCGCTTTCTTGGCTTTTAAAGCCAAAAAAGCGGAGATAAACCCCCTTGATAATATGCCCCCAAATTCTTACAAATACATACATACAGACGTGTTTATGGTTGCTGAGTTATTGTGTGTTTACTTGTAATTTTAAAAGCGTTAATGCTGATAAAATATGATATTTTATTAAAGACAAGGAGGTGAGTATTATGTGCACCTGAATAATATAGGCAAGAAATTCCTCAGAGTTCCATACGCAAGTATTCCCATCCATGCTGTAAATGACAACAAAGTAGAGGGTTAGCCCAGACAAGCGAGTCAGAGGGAAATCATGATGTACCTGCAAGGAAGGAAGAAGCGAGAAGCTCACGGAGGAGGAAAGACAAGTATAGGCAAACAAAATACAAATGACAAACAGCAGAAAAAACAACAAAACACAAGCAGAATAAAAGCGGAAACTCACTGTAATCCCCATGATAAATGTTACTGTCGCCAACAATTCTTTGTAATTAGATTTTATAGAGTTATACTTTGCCTAAACACCCTTGAGAATCAATTTTAATCAATACTAAGCCACAGTCCTCAGTGATTTTTGCCAATGTTTTGAACAACCTTTTTATCAATTTAAAATTATTTATTTTGTCCTACTTCATACAAAATTGGAGGGAAATATTTTCAAACATAAAATACGCATGTGCTTTTTGCCAGTTTTGTAAAATTGACTCATTTTCAGCAATCAGAATAATTATACAAATATGTGTTTGTTGTAGAAAACAAGAGCGCATTCAAGTAAATCAAATCAGTATGGCTTCCGTGATTTAATAATTGGGCACAGTTGTATTTCTCTTGAACTTTGCCAAATTTCGTGCCTCTGATTAAGCTAATTATTAAGAAGGTTTTAGAACTAAGGCCATATGTTTAAAATCTAATAAATGAAAATGATGCAAATTACGATGCTTAATGAGCTACTGCGTTTAACATTGTTGATTAGAAATCCTACTGTATGCATTCTTATTTTGAATTTGCTTCTTTCCTTACTTGCTTAGTCTTAAAACATGTCAATTGAATAATGTGGCACTTAACAAATAAACACAAGTGTCACAAAGAGGCAAAGGGGCCAGTTCATAAAATCATTTACAAATGTCAGAATCGGTAGGTACCACAGGCGGTGTTGGACTGTCCTTTCGGGCAGACTGGCACTAACATAAGGGTCAGCTTGAAAGGTCCAGTCTGTGGTCTGTTTAAAAAAAAAGAAATTGACCCTTCTTAGATACCGGGGGCCTCATTTATGAGGCCTTGCGTCAGTTTTGCGCTGCTGATGCGTCACTTTTTGTGACGCATCGGCGGCGTAAAACATGCGCCTTGTTGCGCCATATTTAAAAAGTGAGGCATCTAGGTAGATGCGTCACTTTTTAAACCCCTGCGCCACATTATACCTGCGTCAGGTATAATGTATGCAGAGGGGGCGTTCCCCCGCAAAAAGCCTCGTAATAGTGACGCAGTGAAATCTATGAGATTTCACTGCGTCACTTTTAGGATGCTGTTGCGTCAAAATCTTGCGCCTGCCTCACAGCAGGCATAAGACTGACGCTAGCCCTTTCACATGGGGCTTTCCCCATGTGAAAGGACGCATTGCTGGAGTTGCGTCACTTTTGTGACACACTCCAGCAATGCGTCACTTTTGCGCTTACAGATACGTCAGAAATACTGACGTATCTGTAAGTCCTTGCGACATGATGCGTCATACATTAAATATGACGCATCATTGGTGTCGCAAAGAGTGCGCAGTGAAAAGTGACGCATCGCTGTTTTCACGCAGCGATGCGTCACTTTTCATAAATGAGGCCCCCGGGGCCTCATTTATGAGGCCTTGCGTCAGTTTTGCGCTGCTGATGCGTCACTTTTTGTGACGCATCGGCGGCGTAAAACATGCGCCTTGTTGCGCCATATTTAAAAAGTGACGCATCTAGGTAGATGCGTCACTTTTTAAACCCCTGCGCCACATTATACCTGCGTCAGGTATAATGTATGCAGAGGGGGCGTTCCCCCGCAAAAAGCCTCGTAATAGTGACGCAGTGAAATCTATGAGATTTCACTGCGTCACTTTTAGGATGCTGTTGCGTCAAAATCTTGCGCCTGCCTCACAGCAGGCATAAGACTGACGCTAGCCCTTTCACATGGGGCTTTCCCCATGTGAAAGGACGCATTGCTGGAGTTGCGTCACTTTTGTGACACACTCCAGCAATGCGTCACTTTTGCGCTTACAGATACGTCAGAAATACTGACGTATCTGTAAGTCCTTGCGACATGATGCGTCATACATTAAATATGACGCATCATTGGTGTCGCAAAGAGTGCGCAGTGAAAAGTGACGCATCGCTGTTTTCACACAGCGATGCGTCACTTTTCACTGCGCACTCCTTGCGACATTCCTGATGCGTCATATTTAATGTATGACGCATCATGTCGCAAGGAGTTACAGATACGTCAGTATTTCTGACGTATCTGTAAGTGCAAAAGTGACTCATTGCTGGAGTGTGTCACAAAAGTGACGCAACTCCAGCAATGCGTCCTTTCACATGGGGAAAGCCCCATGTGAAAGGGCTTGCGTCAGTCTGACGCCTGCTGTGAGGCAGGCACAAGATTTTGACGCAACAGCGTCCTAAAAGTGACGCAGTGAAATCTCATAGATTTCACTGCGTCACTATTACGAGGCTTTTTGCGGGGGAACGCCCCCTCTGCATACATTATACCTGACGCAGGTATGATGTGGCGCAGGGGTTTAAAAAGTGACGCATCTACCTAGATGCGTCACTTTTTAAATATGGCGCAACATGGCGCATATTTTACACCGCTGGTGCGTCACAAAAAGTGACGCACCGGTGGCGCAAAACTGTTGCAAGGCCTTCATAAATAAGGCCCCTAGTGCCAAAAAGAAATTACCCACACACTGGGTATTTCAAGCTGACCCATCTGGCGGTGCCAGACTGACCGAAGCAAAACTGGCCACGTAATGTTACTCTCTATTAGTAAAAATGAAAAGCTAGTGTAACACCGTTGATTCTTTTGTAATAATACTATCCAAATATTCTCACTGTGTACTACAGGAGTACTACTTTAAATACTTCATATTGCCCTTGTGATTAGGTCTCTCGATAGTTACACTCAAAATCTCTCTTTCGGACATTTCACAGAGAGTACAGTTAAGAATGTGCACATTCAGTAATACCACTGTAAGTTTACAATAGGCAAAGTATAAATTGATGTTCTGCCTCTCAAATTTACAAAAGAACATTTTGTATGCATTAATATGCAAAATAAATTAGCAAGAGAAGCCTTACGTTCTGTGTCCAAACATTGCTCAGTTCTATTTGACTCAAATATCTCGATTTGAGTTCTATTGCTTTATGCAAGCACACATTTCAACACATGCTCTCAGTGTATAATTACACAGTGGGAGTCAGAGGGTTCTCCTTCAACAATAGATAATAAGACTCACAACTGGAGAAACCTATAGAAACAAAGCCAATTGCAGCCCCTAATTAAAGATAATGAGCTGCAGCACTTCACATTTATTTTTGTGAAGATGCTTAAAATGGGAGACCTTTCTAACTTTGAACAAATTACTAATGTGTGAAAGCGTGAGCCGAGAATAGCTAAGCAAGAATGAAAGAAGAGAGACTGCATTCTTCTCTGAAAGAAGTCAAACTATGCACAAAGCACTGGAGAACTTGAAACAATACGGCCTATTTTTACCATATAGACGTGCAATACATTGGTGACAGACCATGTTCCCCACTTTCATTCACTTGGCCGTCCCTGGTTGGAGAAACGCCCCTTATGCACACTTTCGAACTGTGAATAGTCAGCAATACATCTGAGGCTGAGATCTGATTGGTGATGAAAGGAACAAACAGCCAGCGTAGCCATTTTAGACAGCTCATCATAGTACTCACTTTAAAAGACTCAATTTGGAGACTTAAGCCTGATTGAGAGACTGGCAAGTGGCCCGCCATCCATCAGGGTGGTGTAAGACATTACTTTCGTGACCCTGACAGACTAGCACCCACTATATCTAGAGATCATGGCGAGCCCTGTGGTGATCCCTCTGCCTTAACCGGTCTGCCAACAAAGTGGCTTGTATGAAGGGGGACTCGCTTCTGTTTTGCCTAATTGCCAGGCTCTTGCTGCTGCTGGTTTGCCCATCGCCCTAAGGGACTCTGTGTCCCAGAAAATCATCGGCCTCAAGGAGGAGGAGGAGTTGGGGAGCACGCCCACGCTGAAAAGCGCTGGTTGCCTCCCACGCGCGGGACGCGCTTCTATTTTGCTTAATTGCGAGGATCTTGCTGCTGCTGGGTTACCCATCCCCTTAAGGGACTCGGTGCCCCAGAAAACCACCGGCCTTAGGAAGGAAGAGGAGCAGTGCAGGGACATGCCCGGGCAAAGCCCAGGGCAAAGGCGGGCCCGCACGCGTCTGTCAGAGCCCGGAGGAGGCTGGACTGGACCTCCTCTCTTGGCCCTGGAATTTGCTAGTAAAAGCTTGGCATGACTGTGGAGAGATCTGGGGCTGATAACTCAAAGAAGGTATCGAGAGAGGAGCCTTGTGGACGACCACTTCGAGCCACACATTTGGGAAGGTAGGAGTCTTTGTGAACGTTTCAACTAGAAGCGTGATGTTTGCCTGCCCTGACAGTGGTCATATCTTCCTGCTTCTAAACACTGCTTCCTGGCCAGCCCATTTAGTTAGCATTTACACGTTTGGGGACCATAGGGAAACGTTAAGACTCAACGTTAGTACCCCCAGGTCCAACAGCCACGACGATGGATGCATTCTTATTAAGAGCAGCTGGGATTATAGACAAGGAAATCAAGATGGTGTCCCTCTGGTTCTCTCAGTCACATGTGCACTTCCCTGTCTTCAGCCCATTAGGCATAGCAGGGGGTAGCATATTGCATCCTGCCAAGGATACCCAGGTTGAACATGGACCCTCATTAACACCAGTAAGATCTCCGTCCATGGGGACGGATGGAGACCATGGCCCAGAGGTAGACATAGGCAGCAACACTGGTCTCAATTATACCAACAAAAGGCCCGGGGTGTAAGGCTAAGCCAGTGGGTTCAAAAGCAGGGGCAGCTATAGGAGTAAAAAGGAAAGATTTGGCGACAAGGCCTATAGAAAAATGCCCAAGGGCAGAGGGGTCAGGACATTTTGTCAGCATCTCGCAACCACTTTCTAAGGAGGACATGGATGCCATGATGGATGGATGGGCTCCCCGATGATCAATATTGATCATAAACTAGACTCCATGATTCAACGTCTAGTCTCAATGGAGCAGGAGCTCACAAGGATTTGCTAATATAGGCCAGCTGGGAATATTGATCCTCCTGGTCCCCATTCAGCAAGTGACACAATCAGAGAGCAAGGTCCAAGGGGGTACTTGTCATCACTAACACCTGTGCCAAGTCAAGTCAAGTCAAGTCAAAGAACTTATATAGCGCACTACATACCCAGAGGGTCTCAAGGCGCTTAGGGAGGGGAAGAGGATTACTTGTCAAATATCCAAGTTTTAAGTTGCTTTCTGAATGCTAGGTGGTTCTGGGTAAGGCGAAGGTAAGTGGGGAGTGAGTTCCATGTTTTAGCAGCCAGGTATGAGAAGGATCTGCCTCCCATGGTTGTCTTGTTGATGCGAGGTACAGTGGCGAGGGCTTGGCTGGAAGAACGTAGTTGGCGGGAGGGGGTGTAGAAGGACAGTCGTGAGTTGAGGCATTCTGGTCTGATGTCGTAGAGTGATTTGTGTGCATGGGTTAGCAGTCGGAAAGTGATCCTCTTATTGACGGGTAGCCAGTGGAGGTCTTTCAGGTGACCAGAGATGTGTTCTTTACGCGGAATGTCTAATATGATCCTGGCTGAGGCGTTTTGGATTCGTTGGAGTTTCTTCTGGAGTTTAGCGGTAGTACCTGCGTAGAGGGTGTTTCCGTAGTCCAGTCGGCTCGTGACCAGAGCATGGGTGACTGTTTTTCTGGTTTCAGTGGGGATCCAGCGAAATGTTTTTTTGAGCATGCGAAGAATGTTGAAGCAGGATGAGGATACGGCGCTGACTTGTCTGTTCATCGAAAGTGAAGAATCCAGGATAACGCCTAGGTTCCGTGCGTGGTCTGTCGGGATGGGTGCTTTTCCAAGGGCTTCCGGCCACCAAGAGTCGTCCCATGCAGAGGGAGATGTACCTAAGACGAGGACTTCTGTTTTGTCTGAGTTCAGTTTCAGACGGCTGTGTTTCATCCATTCGGCAACTTCTTTCATTCCTTCGTGTAGGTTAGTTTTGGCGGTGCTGGGGTCATTGGTGAGAGAAAGGATCAGTTGAGTGTCATCCGCGTAAGAGATGATGTTGAGGTTGTGTTGGCGGGCGATGGCCGCGAGGGGGGTCATGTATACGTTGAAGAGGGTGGGACTGAGTGAGGATCCTTGTGGTACACCACAGATGACTTCAGTGGCCTCGGACTTGAATGGTGGAAGGCGGACTCTCTGGGTTCTTCCGGTAAGGAACGAGGTGATCCATTCAAGTGCTTTTCCTTGTATTCCGATGTTTCTGAGGCGTTGTAAAAGGGTGCTGTGGCAGACTGTGTCGAAGGCTGCCGAGAGGTCGAGGAGGATGAGGGCGACTGTGTCTCCATTGTCCAGTAGAGTTTGAATGTCGTCTGTTGCTGCGATGAGGGCGGTCTCAGTGCTGTGTTTTGCTCGGAAGCCAGATTGTGAGTAGTCGAGGGATTTGTTGGCTTCGAGGAAAGCGGCGAGCTGGTTGTTGACAGCTTTCTCGATAACTTTGGCCGGGAATGGAAGGAGCGAAATGGGGCGGTAATTTTTGAGTTCGGTGGGGTCCGCTGTGGGTTTTTTCAGAAGGGCGGTGAGTTCAGCGTGTTTCCAGCTTTCCGGGAAGGTGGCGGAGTTGAAGGAGCAGTTGATGATGTCTCGGAGGTGCGGTGCTATGACGGAGTCTGCTTTGTTGAAGATGTGGTGAAGACATGGGTCTGTGGGGGATCCTGAGTGGATGGAGTTCATCAGGCGGATGGTGTCCTCAGTGGAGATTGGGTTCCAGTCGTTAAGGGTGTTCAAGGGGGGAGAATGTTCATCATATGGTTGGGTGGGTTGGTCTCCGGGTTGGTTGTCGAAGCTGTTGTGGATGTCTGCAATTTTGTTGTGGAAGAATGAGGCTAGGGAGTCGCAGAGGGCTTGAGAGGGGGTGATGTCATTGGAGTTGGCCGAGGGATTGGTAAATTCCTTGACGATGTTGAAAAGTTCCTTGCTGTTGTGGGCGTTGTTGTCTAGTCGATCCTTGAATGCTGTTTTCTTGGCCTTTCGGATTAGTTGGTGGTGTATGCGGGTGGCGTTTTTGAAGGCGTCCTTGGTGCTGGTGGTTGGGTCTTTTTTCCAGGCCTTTTCAAGGGAGCGGCAGAGTTTCTTGGACTTCTTAAGATCATCGTTGAACCATGAGGCCTTCTTGCTGCCAGGTTTGCTTTGACCTTTTTTCAGTGGTGCTAATGTGTCGGCGGTGTTGGATAACCATAGTGTGAAGTTGGCGGCAGCTTGGTCTGGGTTAGAAGAGTGGGCTGGGGTGTTTAGAAGGAGCGATGAGGAGATCTGGTCGATGGTGATTTTGTTCCAGTTTCTTTGCAGAGTTGGTTGGAGGTGGTTGATGGGTTTCGGCTTGTTGTAGGTGAAGTGAACGCAGCTGTGGTCAGTCCGGAGGAGATCCGTAGTATGGCTGAAGGAGACATGATTGCTGGAGGTGAAGATGGGGTCGAGTGTGTGACCCGCGATGTGGGTGGGGGAGGTGACCAGTTGTTTAAGTCCGAGGTTGGCGAGGTTGTCCAAGAGGCTGGTGGTGTTGCGGTCGTTGTTCTTTTCAAGGTGAAAGTTGAGGTCTCCCAGAAGGATGTAATCTTTGGAGTGGAGCGCGTGTGGAGTGATGAAGTCGGTGATGTCTTCACTGAATTTTGCGCGGGGTCCAAGTAGTGTTAATCTTCCTCCCGGCCCCTGGTGGACTCAAAATCCCGGGTGGTGGACCTTTTGGGCGGAGCCAGGGTATTGAAGTCACAGTGTCCCAAAGTCTGTTCCGGTCCAGCCTAACCTTCAATGGGAGAGCCAGTAAGATGTACGGGTGCCCTCATAGAGACCTGCACATTAGACCCCATGGGAGAGAGACCACGGCAGAGGCTACCAACGATATGTCTTCCACCAGAATCTTCACCAAATGTAGTGGTACTTGGTAATGTCCTGGCGCTCTCATTGGGTGCCGTTGAAGAATTTGATCAACTCAAGAACACGACTGCACTGGCTGGATCATAATACATCTCTTGGTCTAAGGTTGGAGGAATCTATAATCATGGTGCAAAGAGTATCCTGGTTTGGGAGGTCTACAAAACATTTGGCAGGAGACTGTGCCATTGTCAACTTTAACAAACCCCATCTAGTAGTGAGAGTTTTACATTCAGTGTAACAAAATTTCTTAGGTGGGGTTATCTTGTCTATTGTAGCCTTCCCCCTGGGGCATTTTTATAGATCTTTTACCCGTGTGTTGATGCCTAACAGGATGGGCTCCTGGAGGCTCCAAGCTTATCCTGGTCGTTCATATGGTAACTCAAGACATACCCCTTTGTAACTCTTTTACACCTTTGGAAACATTGGACTCTTGTGATTGACTCATTGGTAAAGATAACATAGAGATAGCATCCTCCCACAGTAGGAAAACAAGGCCTCACTCTATAGTTCCCGGGAATGGTAAAGCATGTAAATGTATCTCATGGAACGTTGCCGGATTAGCTAACAAGATTATTGACCCCGGATGGATCACTTTTATGATAGGATTTAAAGTGATTTGATTCCAAGAGATGTGGACTATTACTAATAGTTTCTTTCTTGAGGGATTTTAAACCTTTTGTGTACCAACCAGTCCTTCACGGGGGTAGATCTAATTGTGGGCTGCTAATTTATGTCTCCTTGGCTATATGGTGCCACTTGAAGGAATTACCAACGGATAATGATTGTTTGCAGGCTTTATGTTTTTTCCCAGAGGCCTGTAAACTTGTTTCTGTTGAACTTTTATAATGCCAAACCTGCTGTTCCAGATGTCTGTAACATCGCTAGGATGGGCTCTTTTCTAAGAAAAGTGACTGTTAAGGCTTCTCTGAAAGGCTACCCTATTATCGCAGGAGATTTTAATATTCATCTATGTAGGGACCCAAATGCAGGCATTTGAACCGACATAGGATGTACTCGGATGGCGGTATGCATGTTGAGCATACCCTACAGGGAGACAGTCTTAATGCCCTAGTCGTTGAGTTTGATCTAACCATGTCTATGAGCAGGGTGGCCCAGGGGAGGAACCCCATTAGTCTGACATTCACTGGGAGCGGGAGTTCAACGTTCAGAGATTTCATTTGTGTTTCCAGTCCTTTCTTCAAATCTGTTTTCGATGTTTCTGTTGAAGACAGTATTTATAGCAATCATAACCTACTATGTATTTCGACTACATGGCAAAGACCTGGGAAATCTTGTATGTTAGTACTCAGGGGAACACTAAGGGCAATAGATCAGGGTAGAAGGCTAAGATGGGCGCAGATAACCCCCAGACTCCCTTTAGGAGTTCCTTCTGGCCAAGTGCAAGAGGGAAATCGTTATCTGTACAACTGGTGGTGAAGAGGCAGGGGCTGCACTGGAAGCATTCACAGCCATTTCACGTACAATTGGACATCTGCTTAAGGCACCGCCCACGCCCTCGAAGGATCGAGTCACAAGATGGTTTGATCACAATTATTCTTGTGCGGCCAGGAACTTGAGGGGGGCACTAGGCACTAAACCAGGCAATTCTGCTTTGGTAAAAGAGTGTAGAGGGATATAAAAAACTGAACAAGCATGGTGTAAAGCAGATCTAAAGGAGGAGGCATGGAGTAAGCTCACTGAGGCCTGTACCCTGAAAAATAGTAACCAGTTCTGGAGTGCTGTCAACTCTCCTTTTATGTCAGGAGGAAATACACAGGCCCTTGAAGCACATATTACAGAAGAGGAATGGGTTAACTATTTCCAGGAAATGTTCAGCAGCCCATCAGATGCAAGTTTAGTTGGTGGCGGAGGAAAGTCCGCCCTTGTCATCACAGCCGACAAAGTTTGCAAGGGTATAGCAGGGTTGTCCAGGAACAAGGCACCAGGATCGGATGGTTTCCCTCCAGACCTTTATTTATCCAGCCCACAGTTGTGGTTGCCAATCCTTACCACCGTTATAAATGCTGAAATAAGAGAGGACCTGCCTAGCACCTGATCCATATCCACTTTTTTCCCAGTTTTCAAAAAAGGGAATAGGGATAGCATCCTCCGTTACAGGCCCATATCCCTACTGGATTCATCTGTTGGGATGTATCCTGTTGTATTTGTTGACCACATGGGCAGAACACAAAAACATCTTAACTGATATCCAATATGGTTTTCGTCCAGGGAGGTCTACTGTCGACCAAAATCTGAATGTATACACGATAGTGAACAAATATACCATTGCTCATTCTGGTAGTATATATCTGGCCTTCGTGGACTTGTCTTTTGCCTTTGATCATGTAAACAGAAACAAGTTATGGGAGACCTTATTGGGCATCGTCCTTTTCCTCCTTGAGTTTCATAGGGACACCAAAGTGGAGGTACGGTACACAATTGACTGTAATATCACCCTTCAATTCCCAATTCAGAGAGGGGTGCGACAGGGTTGCATATTGGTCACTTTTTTATTTCATTTATGTAATAATGACCGGGAGAAGGTTCTAGTTGACACTCAGGTAGACTTCACCCAGGTGGGATGGCGTAGTCTGCCGGTATTATTGTATGTGACGACGCTGTACTTATGGCCCAGACAGCGAGGGGTTTGCAAACCTTATTCAGCTCCTTTTTGAAGGTTATGGAGGGCCAGACCTGTTGGTCATATGTGATGCAGATGGGGTTAAGTTCAAGGAAGTCCTTTAATTTTATGGGAGGGTCTACCTCAGTCCCTAAGAGTAGCGCCTTTTCTATTCTTACCTGGGGGTCATGTTGGATGCCAAATTAAACTGGGGCCCTCTGAGAAGGAAAAAGAAAGGGTAATTACTAAGATTAATGCGACAATTTTTAACTTTTTATCGCAGTTGGGTAAAAAACCAATAGGTGCAATCTTGGAGATTTATAGAGATAATTGAGTAGCACAGGTAACTTATGGTAGCACAGGTAACTTATGGTAGTGAAATTTGGAGTAATACATCGCATGAGGAGCTACAAAGAATTTAAAATAGTTTCCTGAGACGACTCCTATGTGTACTTCAGGGAACCTCTACTTTTTCTGTACACAGAGAATTGGGTTTGTCCTACCTGTCATACCTGTTGTCGTTTCAACCCTTATCCTATTGGCTCACAGTTTAGTTGAATAAGGGGGCCGCCTTACATAAAGTCATCCTAAGGGATTGTATGGCCCCTGATTATGCTCACCATATCCCATTTAAATGTATCTGGGAAGGGTTTCGAACTCTTGGAAGGGTGGTCCTCTTTAGTGACCCAGATTCAATCAACAGGAAGGATTTACTTTGGGCTAAGGAGTCTTTTTGTAGACTCCGGGTGGTGAACAGGGAGGAGTGTGAGCTATTGAAGCCCAGTGTATGCAAATACATTATCCTGAAAAACATACAATCTACGGAACCATATCACCTTGGGCTTTCCAACACATGCAAACATTTTATATTGACAAGGTTTCGTTTTGTCTCCTCCTTGCTCACCCATGAGGGAGTAGCAAAGATGAGACCCTGTCGCCATTCGGTTGTGACAGCAAGTCCCCTCATGACATGATTCATTTTTTAATGTTTTGTAGTTACTACGAGCTGCAGAGAAAGACCTATTTAATCCCAATTTTGAAAATAGCAAATTTTACTCAAGTGTTTCCTGCCTTTACTTTTTTAGCTATGCTCTCATGGTCCAGGTTATGGCATGTTCTTAGATTTTTAAAGGCCGCAGTTAGGCATAGATCTAGTTTTGATTAGTAAAATCTATTTATCTTAAGAATGGGTTCTGTATGCATGTATGATAATTGATGATCAATCATATTAATTGAATGGGATTTTTTTATCGCTTTAATGCTGATTTTTATAGTTTTATCATAAAGCTGAATAAAGTGTTATTGATTGATTGATTGAAGGCACTTAATTCTTGGTGAGTTGCCACCAGGTTTCAGGCTGGCACTCACCAAACGTATTTCAATATTTACTTAACCTTCTTCCAATATCACAACATTGCTCTCTTGGCAATTGTTTCTGACCATCTTCAAACTCTGATAGTTGTAATAGATATAGTTCTGGTTGCAACATTATTTTAGTGTATTGTGTGGTGTGGGAAAGACTTACCACCTCCCAAAATGTAACTCAGTTTGAGAAATAAAGGGGATAATACAGTGGGGCTCACATCAGGTTCAAAGGGGCAATTTGGTTATGGGTAGAAATGGTCAGTATCCAGAATAACAGGAGGCAGCTGACATCCCACTGCTGATCTGTCTTTATCTCTTGGTGGGCCCTGAATTCTGCCACCACCTTTGACAGGCCCTTTGAAATCACTTTTGGCCTGACTCCAGCTGCCTCTGGCATCCCTGCCAGAATGGCATACTGAGAGAGAGGTGAAATAATACAAGAGGTCTCATATTAATAGAGGGCACATCTCTGCCTCTCGGATGTATGTCATTACATCGCATTCTAATACCACGCATACCATTACAACGCGGGTATTACAACGTGATGACAATGACATCGCATGCCATTACATCGCACACTTTTACCACAAGTATGCTTTTACCAC
Organism: Lissotriton vulgaris; assembly: GCF_964263255.1. Taxonomy (NCBI): domain Eukaryota; kingdom Metazoa; phylum Chordata; class Amphibia; order Caudata; family Salamandridae; genus Lissotriton; species Lissotriton vulgaris. The sequence goes on from NC_141689.1 coordinate 1,651,625,030, forward strand.
GCATGCCATTACAACGCAAAGGCATGCGTGGGAAAGCTATACTTATGGTAAAAGTATGCAAGGCAAGTTACATCCCTATCCCGACACCTACACAGCAGACTACTCCCACCCCTACACTACCCCAACCTAAAAACACTACCACACTACTACACTACCCACACTACTCCTACCCTTACACTACCCAAAACCACTACTACACCCTACCCACACTACTCCCACCCTTACACTACCCTAAACCCTAAAACACTACTAGGCTACCCACACTACTCCCACCCTTACACAACAGTAAACCCGAAAACACTACTATTCTACCCACACTACTCCCACCCCTACACTACCCTAAACCCTGAAACACTACTACGCTACCTACACTACTCCCACACCTACACTACCTTAAACCCTAAAACACTACTACGCTACCCACACTACTCCCACCCTTACACTACCCTAAACCCTAAAACACAACTATGCTACCCACACTACTCCCACCCTTACACTACCCTAAACCCTAAAACACTACTACGCTACCCACTCTACTCCCACCCTTACACTACCCTAAACCCTAAAACACTACTACGCTACCCACACTACTCCCACCCCACACTACCCTAAACCCTAAAACACTACTAAGCTACCCACACTACTCCCACCCTTACACTACCCTAAACCCTAAAACACTACTAAGCTACCCACACTACTCCCACCCTTACACTACCCTAAACCCCAAAACACTACTACGCTACCCACACTACTCCAACCCTTACACTACCCTAAACCCTAAAACACTACTACGTTACCCACACTACTCCCACCCCTACACTACCCTAAACCCCAAAACACTACTACGCTACCCACACTACTCCCACCCCTACACTACCCTAAACCCTAAAACACTACTACACTACCCACACTACTCCCACCCTTACACTACCCTAAACCCTAAAACACTACTACGCTACCCACACTACTCCCACCCCTACACTACCCCAACCTAAAACACTACCACACTACTACACTACCCACAATACTCCCACCCTTACACTACCCAAAACCACTACTACACCCTACCCACACTACTCCCACCCTTACACTACCCTAAACCCTAAAACACTACTACCGTACCCCCACTACTCCCACCCTTACACTACCCAAAACCACTACTACACCCTACCCACACTACTCCCACCCTTACACTACCTTAAACCCTAAAACAAACACGTGCACTTGTGCTCAGCCTCACTCTCATTCACAAAACGGGAAGTCGAGCGTTCTCCTACATTGCACCCAAGAGAACGACCTCCCACAACACAGCAGGGTCTCCCCCACATTAATTCAATTCCGCAAGAAGCTGAAGTGTCAGACACTCAAATCCACATAACATAACATACTGAAGTAATCCTGTGCACGGAAGAAGCTGAAGTGTCAGACACTCAAATCCACATAACATAACATACTGAAGTAATCCTGTGCACGGGTGGCCTTATACCCAGGTGATTCTAAGCCTTGATTAGTGCTGGACTTGGATTTATTGACTGTATTCAATCTCCGTCAGTTTCAGTCAAGTGCAGTGAAAGGGTCACAGTATTGTTTACGCCCCTGCCGCCATTACACATTACATCGCATGCGTTGTAAAAGCACATGCGATGTAATGGTATGCGTGGTTTTACCAAGCGTTGTAACATCGCATGCGTTGTAATGCATGCGATGTAAAAGCAATGCGTGGTAAAACCCGCGTTGTAATTGTTGTTCCCCCTGCCTCATCCACTGTTCTGCCTTGCAGGCACTCTTAGAAGGAAGAGAGGTGGCATCGGGTGTATCCACAAACCATGTTGCTGTGGGTGCGTGGTCACTGATGGTCGGAATGGCTTTGGACCCCGATGATTGATGGACTTGCAGCTAGGACCCTTGCACGGTGGTGCACCGTTTTCTTACTTCTGGCATGTGGTTTCTGTAGGAAACTGGAGTATTAGTTGAGGGTTATAAGAACCCACCTCAAATATTAATCACTATCCTTGTCCGGATGAATCACAAAAGTCACTAGTCAAAACTATGCTCAACTCCCAGTAGGTATGGCACAAAGTAGCCAGGCATAACTTAGAGACTATCTGTAAAGTGTTTATGAAGTTCTCAAACAGCAATAAAGTAAAGCCAAAACACAAGCAAAATCCCAAGCCAAATTAGGAAAATAAAGAGCATTTTAATAAATAACATCAAAATGACAAATTTCCATTTTGGTTTTTAAAAAAAGCGCCAAAAAGCACTTAGCACCATATGCAGGCAACTGGTTGCAGAGGGCCAGCACAAGGATGAGATTTAAGGCTGATTACAATGGAGCGTGGATCAGATACAAGAGAATGCTTTTGTCCCAATCAAAACATTACCTAATCATTTAGACATTTTTATGGAGGTGGAAAGTCTACTGCAAGGCCAGGCAGCAGACTAAATACGAGGAAGACCTCGCCAATGATGGGGAGCTGCTGTGTGAGGTCTCCAAGTTGATTGGAGGTTGCTCACCGTCATTCCGTTAAATTCGTCAATGAAGGATGTTAGGATTGCTTGGCTAGTGTTTGGTTTCTAGTTCAGTAAAGGTGTCAAAGAATTGCTTCTTGGCATTGAGTCCAGGGAAGCCATTGATCAGATGCTGCTTGTGTTGAATCTGGTGAAGCAGTCAACAAAGGTTGTCAGCATCAATGCTCGACATAGAGTGCAGTGAAGGTTTCAGTTATGAAGGGAGAAGTACACTCTGACCTCAGTCAAGGTTCCGGACATTGGGCACAGTACTCGAGTGTCAGAACTCCATTTCACATACACCAGCAGAGGAGACCGGGTCAGGTCCAGTTGGGTTTGGTCAGCTGTAATACAGGAAAAGGCCTCTGAAAGCTTGTTGTATTTCCTACCTGGAGGTTATGAACACCACTGCAATGCAATGCCTGGCTATGTCTCTAGATTACCAAGTATGCTGTTTTACTTAGCTTGGTCTTAAGGTCCCCAAGATGCTGAGAATAGTTTTGAAGGAATACCTCCCTGCTGACTGCAACTTCAGTTAGGGAGGAACTGGGAGTTGTGTCTTCACATTCCTCAACCATTTGAGCACTTGTCAGATGGAACTAGCAGCAGGATGGAGGATAATTATGATTAGGTGCAAGTATAGCTCAAAATGATCATACATCCACAGCCACTATGTAAGTTTCTGTTTGTTGGCGTTGGTGGATTTCTCAGCCTCCACTATGTAGGTCTATGTCTACACAGCAGAAGAATCTGCCTGTGATGCATAGATCTACAACACATATACACAAAAACTAATAGAAAAAGAGAATGAACTGGGACAACAGGTCTGGAGACTTGGTGGCAACCTAGCAGTATCAAAAACAATTTCCAATGAAATTACACACTTGGAAAGATGGGTAAACAATGTAAAGTGTGACTTGTTGGTGTAATTCTACAATAATAGTTGTAGTTCTTACCACAAACCATGTCAGGTGTCATTTTCAGAAAGGAGATTAAACATGTGGATGAGTTCTCTACATTGGTAGAAGATGGAATATGCACACAATTAAGTTATTACCATGTGTGGACGGGCTTCTTACATTTACAAGAGAAAGTTTGGTTCTGGCATAATGGTGGTGCAACAGCTGCATCTCAATGTGGCTTATTGACAATGTCATAGTCCATCTTTCACCATTGACTCAATACTTTCAAACTCAAGGGATGCAGCAACCAAACTGGTGTAATCATATCTATGGGTTCTAACTAGGGCTTTGGAAAATTTCACTGTGGACATCAAGGATGTGGGCGTCGAAGATGAGCCTGGATGCCTTATCCCATTCGTTAAATACTGATTCTACAGTGACATTACCATCTGTCTGGTCTATGGGTTTCATTCCCGCTTATACTTTTTATTTAATTATACTAAAGATAGCCTGGTCAAATAATATTACAAAGTCATAGTTGCCATTTTGAAAAAAGAGGTTATAGAAAGCCACAAAGAAACTGTCAAGCTTTGCTAGGCAATCAGAGTTAAATGCATTAGAGTTACATTCCTGAAGTGAGGGGTGTTGGAAACCTGTAATTTAGTTATAGGATTTGCTCAGTTTGGTCTACTTTGGAAATCTTCTCTGCACCTTGAAGAGTTGTAAGTACAAGTAAAAGAAAATGTAATTTAAAGCAACCAGTGAATATGTTAGAGGGGGGAAAAGCAACCATGCATGCTAACAAATTTTGGGCTGCTATGAGAACAGTCTTCTATGGAAAAAGTGTAAGTACTATTTGGCTTCAAAGAACATATCTGTGAAACACACAGAACCAGCAAAGACATTAAGACATCTATGAAGGAAATCAGATCAAGCAGACATATTAAGAAATCAATTAACCAAATTTGATCAAATAGAGACATCGCATGAAATTACCTCAACAAAGGTGCAATGTTATTTTGAAATAAGAGATAGAATATTTTGACATTAAATTGCATTGCAGAATAATATGTATGACCTAGCTGAAGCACAAATTGACGGCATATGTAGAAGGTTGATTGAGAAAATATATTGTAACATTTTAGGCCTTATATTTTGGCACAATGATCATATTGAAGAAGGAATTTGAAAAAAAATATGTGCATTAGGGTATCATATCTGTTGGACTTGGCCCTTTTGGCAGGCTCACCCCGAACTTTTTGCTTTTAAATGTGACCTGATACTAGTAGTTTTTGGCTTCTGCGCACTTTAGCACTTTGTCCCAGTGTAAAGTGCGTGCGCACTCTGAGTGCGTGTGGTGAGATTGGCCTGCCACCCCATAGGAATGCATGGGGGAAATATCTCTCCATGGTAATTTCTGGTGTGAGAGGAGTGCAGGGGCGAGTTTGGTATGAGTGAACTCGTGAGAATAAATGCTGCGCAATGGTGAGCACAGATTTATTGTGACTGGTGGAGAAGTGCCACTTTTAGAAGTTGCATTTCTGTGTGCTGTGTGTCTGCCTGCCTGATGTGAAGTGCATGTCTGGGTTGTGATTGACAGGGGCTGGATGGTGTGCCTGGCTCCAGGAGTCAGGGTGGGTCTGCCCCGTGGTGAATAGGGAGTTCTGCATGTAGATGGGAGGGAGGAGTTGCACCTGGGACCTGAATAGGGCTCTGCCTTCCCTCCACAATTCTGGCTCCGCCCCTGTGGTGCGTCTGAGCACCTAGCCCCCACCTGACGAAGAGGAAAGGAGCTGAGCACAACAAAGTGCTCCAAAGCTCCCCCAAAACCAGTTGCATCTGGTTATCCCCAGCCCTAAATGTAGGGGCTGTGACCCCAGTGTTGGAGTGCTGTTCTCTTGACTTGGGGGGGCCTGCTGCTGCCAGACTCCAGGAGAAAACAACTCCTAGGGACTGCCTCCCTGCTGGAGGGCCCTGTGAGCTGGCCTGCCTGAGCCCCCTTCTTCCTAAAGGTCTCTCCTGGACTTTTTGCCTCTAGCGCCCTGTGAGGGCTGTATCCTTATTCCTGAAGGGCGCTTCTATTTTTTAATTGCAGTACGGAGAGGCTGCCTTGGGATTCTCCGTGTATTGGCCTCTTGCGGGAGCCCACCCTGCATCTTTGCCACTTGGGTGCTTGTTTGGAAGAGGCGGGAGCCTACCCTGTATTTCTGCCTCTGAGTTGTGCTTTGCTGCCAAGCGAGTGCCCACTCCTCATCGCGGATGCTTTTGTGGTGTCCACCCCGCTCTGGTGTGCGTGTGCGAGTGGGAGGCTACCCCACCTTGCCGCCGCCTTGAGGAGCTGCCCAGATCTGGGAAGGGTGGGTGCCTACCCCGCTGTGGTGGTTGCTGTGCAGCGGGAGCCCACCCAGCACTTTGAGCCCGAGAAATGTAAATTGTAAAATGTAAATTGATACTTGTATAGCGCACTACTCACCCGCAAGGGTCTCAAGGCACTTGTACGAATACCGCTGTGGAACCCATCCTGGCTTTCCCTGTGAGGCGTCCACTCCTGGGCACCCCCAAGGTGGAGGCCAGGCATCCTTAGCGTTGTGGGGGCCGTTGTGGAGATTAAGCAAGCTATTTCCCAGAGTTGCAGAGTGGGACTCCATGATTAGAATAGGCACCGAGGCGAGAATTATCAGGTCCGTGGAACTTTGAGCCCAAGACCCGCTGAGCCGGTAGTCAGGCAACGTGACGCGGAAGTCAGGCTTTGGTTGCCTGATTAGGGACGGGGCTACCCCAGAGTCCAATTGTGGCTCAGCGCCACAGGAAGACAAGCCCCTCTCACCCGGAAGTTGACCCGCCCACCCAATCGCAGCACGGCTGCTGCAGAGGTCAGGCAAGTCTGTGGTGGGGCTCCCGTGTTGCCGGTGGGAGCCCTGCATGCTGAGCCTGTCGGAATGAGAAACCCCCCCTGACGGAAGGAACCAACAGGAGTAACCTGAGCCTCCCAGCCTCCCAGCAGCAGGGGGGGGGGCACCCGTGGTCCAGCTCAAAGAAGTGGTGAAGCAGAAACATCGTTCCTTGCCTTGCTCTAGAGGGACCTGCCTGGGGGACAACGGTGGTAGGGCTGAGCCTTGTTTCTTGGATAGATTGATGTGACATCCACCCGGGCCATGGTGGTGACGAGCCCCGCAATTTAAGCCTCACGCCACTACATTGCAGTGCCATGAGCAGTTGCCCCCTTACCGAATAGGGGAAGCATTACTGTAGCTCCAGCGGTAGTTGGGAACCCCAGAGTGCACTGTGAGTTCCAGGGCCTCTTGTACTTCACAGCTGCATCTCCCACCAGCGTCGGCAGCTGCCACGTGGGGACATAGTTTATTAGGAGCCCCAGTGGGGGTTCAGGAGCCCCGCAGTGCCAGCCCCATATTTCCTTGGTGCATTTTCACTTGGAGTCCCAGAGAGGGGCTCAGGGGGCAGACTGGTGCCCACACTCACTTTACAGCTGCCCAGCAATTAGTGGTCAGCTGCCACGTTTAGGCCCAAACTCTTGCACACCTTTGCTTTTGCTGCCTAGGCAGCCAGCCCTGAATGTTGTGGACATAGGACATAGGACATAGGACATAGGACGTTGGCGCCCTCTGACAGGCCAGTTACCCTGGGGACAGTCTTCATTGTTGTGCCCTCACTTGGGGCACACTGTTTATGCCTAAATGTGATGTCTTATGTGCAATGCCTTCATGCCTGTTTTATACCTCTAAATGTGTTTTATGATTATGAGGTTGTTTTGCATATTATGGTTTATGCTAGTGAGATTACGTTCCACTGTGTGATTTAGGCCCCTAATGTGAGTTATGCTTAGGAGGTATGGGTCTAATGTGTTTAGACTTGGTAGAGGATTGCCTCATGTGATTATCATGGTAAGGTTGGTGCAGAAGGTAATTAGTGCCTGATGTGATACTGTGTATAATGTTGTTTATGTTATAGGCTGATGCTAAGTACAGTGATTACCAGTGTTTACTGGTTGTACGTTTATGATATGTTTTACTTTTACTAAGTTCACTTTGTGATGGTTCTGACAGTGGTCCATGTGACGTCTCATCAATTGGAAAAAGGATCACTTGTCCTGCGTAAACCTAGGTCTGCAGGTAACTGGGTGTCTCCCAATAAAATGACCCTCATACACGTGTTTTTCAGTTCTTTCTTGCTTTCGTTAGCGGTATATGATGGGTCCCCGCTTCTTTCACACGTGAGTGCGTAATCATAGGGTCAATTAATTTGTGTGCACCCTCCACCAGGAGGTTTTACCTTAAGTTTAAGGCAGTAGTGATCGTGGAAAAAAGTGATCGGGAAAGTGGTGAGTGATTTAAAAATAGTCCGGACAGCCAGTACTCGAAAATGTATTGAAATCTGGATTCGGACTATACTAAAAAGTAGTTTGTGCTGCTGTGGAATCAGTTATGGATTCTAGCACACTTTAGTGGTCTAATAAAATGGTCGACATGTTTCAGCTTTGATTTGACAATTTGTCAGACAGCTTTCTTCAGGACCAGGGGGTGAGAATAGTGAAAAAAGTGAAAGAATAGGTAAATTTGTAACCTGATTCTTCAATGTGTTGAGAGGTCACAATGTACCTCCTTTATAGTAGCTAATTGCTTCATCGGGGAGGGGTTTTTTGGAGAGGAAGGCGAGCTTGCGCTTGTGCCTCCTCATCTGCAGCATGTGCTGTCTCTACCTCTGTCCACCCGGAAAGTGGTCCATGTGACCCTGTCATGTGTACATAATCCCTTGTAAATATTGCCCAGTGCCAGTTGGCACAGTGTACATGGTGTGATTACTATTCTAATGTGTTTTGAGGATACAAAGGCTATTTTTGATATAACCTTGTGTGGAGTTCCTCTTCTAGTGTGCCTGGGATGTTGTTGCTTTCGCCAACTAGCGATCCCATTTCTAACAATATCCAGCTACATGACCTAGAAGATAGATCAACTGCTCCAACAGTTAAGAATATGACACACAGAAAAGAAGGAGTCCAAGTCACAGAACCAGTGGCTCAATTCTCATGCCCCTTTTTTCCCCGCAAGCATTTTGAGAGAAGTTTTAATCAATTGACTGCTTGCTGTACCTTTGAGGGGGTGAGGTGGGCTACCATTCCTTCTACTGGCTCAACATCAAGAATCAGGATAGTGAGGAGGCTTAGCCAGGATGGGGACCCACAAAGACTTATCTCTGCTGAGCTGTGCACTCCGGGTACTCACTGAGCCCATAAGGCAGCTACCAGACCGGGAATGAGCTCAGATTTGCTGACCAGGGAGCTGTGAAGGTGAGGAGTGATACCGGTGGTGAAATAACTGCCACAACAAGTTCACCTGGCTGAAAATATCTCATTTGAATACTTGAGTGTGCAAGGTTGGCAAATCCAAGATGGCCACCTGCTGTGACACACTTTCTCTAGCCAGGGCTTCAGAGCACGAGCAGTGCCTCATGAGTCTGAGATAGAATCGCCTCTCTATGCTTCAGGTGCACCTATGAGGATGAGGAGCCCTATTCTTTAATGGGGGTGAATGAATTGGAAAGACAGCATCTGATTAACTGGTATTCAGTTCCACTGCCTTTTTCACTGGTTCCCACATCAGAATCCATTGTGTGGGGGGTTGAGATCTGAGTGAGGTCTACAAGTTTCATGCAGGGCGACCAAAGTGCCCAGATTAGTAAAGACAGGGGTCTCTATGGATCTTGCCCCCTATACCTAAGCATACCTACATGAATCTGAGATTAGGCAATCTAAGGAGAAGCAAATTTGCAGACACATAAACCACAGTCTGTTAAAAAATACGAGAACAATAAACAGGGATTGGGCCCTTTGACTTTTGGTCCCTCGGTTTCTGCCGACTGGACCCTCCTTTTTCAGTGCAACAATAGCCCAAGGCAGATTGGGGTCTTGCACCATTAAGGGAGGGGTGCCTTCCTTATAAGGCCCACAAAGCGTCCACTCAGTCCCTTCCAGCTCTGCCAGGCAAATAGCAGACACTCATATCATCTACTGAGGTTGGAAGAACCTACATGACTTCTTCCATATAGTGGGGAATAGGGTGAACTCGCCAAACACAGCCTCCATGAAAGATATGCTGCAACTCAACAAGTTGGACACCCCATTGGCACCACAAACTTCATAATTCAGAATTGGCCACAAAAGAATACTTACTGACACTTCTCCAAGAATTTAAGAAAGACTTATCCTCTAGACCTCAAGATCATTCTTCCAAACTGTTTGAATTGGATCCCTCATTCCAAAGGTTGGAAATGTGAGTCGAACAAGCATAGTGGACTCTTGACGACCAAGCTTACGAACAAGACAGAGAAGCCATCACACTCATCACTCTGAAGCAACAACATTCAACAATGTTAGAGAAAGTGTACCATTCAGAAAAGAGCGAGACGTAACAACAGTCGCCTGCAAGGAATTGACAAAAATGCACCCAGCCTACCACTTGAAGCCTTCATTTAGGCTTTATTTGCCCATATTCTGGAAAGACAGAATGGCCTTCCAATTCACCTCGACCGTATCCGCAGAATGGTCCCAGTTTTCCAACAATGCAGGACTTACCACCTGATGCCCTAACCCCAGAAAAAAAAAGAAATATTGAGGAAAGCTAGAAAAGTAGAGTCAGAGATCCCACTCAACCTAGTCAAACAAATAGGAAGTTCTGGGCTTGGGTATGGCCTCCGCAACATCTGAAGTAATCAAGGGGAGGGCCCATACCAGAGAGACTAAACACAAATGGCAACACTTCCAAATCCTACAGAGAGGAACAATGCAGGTCCCAACAGCAGAGAAAGAGGCTCATTCCTGTAATTTAATGAATACTGACCAGCTTTGAGATTCCTTAGCTGAATCATCATATCAATGACAGCAACATAAGGTTTGCTACCATTCCCTCAATATGGCTCACATAGGTTTCCTCTGGGCCAGGCTAGTAGGGAACCTCTCCACACCTAGCAGAGCTAGGCTCAACATTTGATGGTTGATTTTTACTGTGTTTGTTTTGTTATTTGCTGTTTGATGATCCGGCCAGTGTGCGAAATCCCTTGCATATTGCCACCAAAGCCATTACAATGGGTTCAAAAGTTTCCCATGTTGTTTATTGTTATTATTTTTATTTCTACAGTTTATCAGGTGATTACACCACACAACACTGCTGAGAAACACTTGCCAGACCATTCACCCACACACAATTATGAAGTCTGGAATTAGCAAGCATGAGGGAAAATATGCCACACAACCCATCAGGGATCTAGGAAATTGGAATAAACATTGTCCCTAAATTTTCACAGGATAGACCAGGGATGACACCATGATTTGTGTACTCGCTAAATGTTCAAACCTCAATTCTCCAGTGAAATAAAGAGCCATACTTTAATGGCTCTACAGAAAAAAAGAGGTAGCCTTCCTTCAAGAGACCCATTTACTGCATAAAAATATTTGATGCCTAAGAGTCTACTGGCACCCATACGATTACATTCTACCAACTGACTTAATCTAGAGAACTAGTGATCCTTCTTCATAAGGGGCTGGATTTCATTAAGGAGGGCACACTACAGACAATAAGGGTAGACTTGTTGGGACTAAAGGGAAACTAGGCCAGACCCCTCTTACAATCATGTTCATATGAATGAATGAATGAAATGTCATTTATAATGCGCAGCTATGCCCAGTGGGCGTCAAGGCGCCTAAGTCAAATAACAGGCTGTTAGCAGATAGAAACAGAGCTTACTGGTATGCATTAATAAAAAGCCAGGTTTTCAGTGACTTCCTAAAGAGGTCAAGGGAAGGCAGTGACTTGATTTCCAGGGGTAGTGAATTCCACATCTGGGGTGCCAGTATAGAAAAAGCTTTGCTCCCCCATCTAGCCTTCTTGGCTCTAGGAGTTACCAGTTGATTAAGCTCACTGGAGCGTCGGCATCTGCTCGGAACGTATCTAATGAGTAGCGATCCAAGGGCATCAGCCGAGCCTGCAATTAATGCCTTATATGTTAGGCAGAGGAGTTTAAACGTAATCCTTGAGGGAATAGGGAGCCAATGGAGATTCTTCCTCGCCAAGGTCATGGATGCCAACCAAGGCAAGGCGAGAGCAAACCGCGCTGCCGCGTTTTGTATAACCTGCAGACGCTGCAGAAGGCCCTTGTTGGCCCCGGCGTACAGTGAGTTACAGTAATCGAGCCTTGAGCCAACAAGGGCGATCACCACCTGTTTCCGTGCCTGTGGGGACAAATAGTGGACGATCCTTTTCAGGGTCCTGATGACACCCCAACAGGTAGCCACCGTTCTGTTGACCTGAAGCTCCATGGAGAGCTGGGTGTCAAAGATGACGCCAAGGTTCCTGGCAGATTGTGTAGGTATGGGGCAGCTACCTAAAGAAGGAGGCCACCACTCACCTGACCACATGCCCTGGTCTTTGCCAAAGACCAGGACCTCTGTCTTATCCCCATTCAACTTTAGGGAGTTGGAAATCATCCACTCTGCAACAAGTTGCATGCAGGCCCTAAAGTTTGATGCGGTTTCATTCACAGAGTGGGTCAGGGAAACCATAATCTGCGTGTCGTCGGCATACGACACTACCTCCATCCCCTGAGATCTTACAAGTCTTGCAAGGGGGGCCACGTAGATGTTGAACAGGGTCGGACTCAGTGCCGACCCCTGTGGCACCCCACATTGCAAAGACTTAGCAGGGGAGAGGTACTCACCTAGCATGACACGCTGCTCTCGTTGGTGTAAGAAGGAGCTCAGGAGACTGAGTGCCGGGCCTTCTACCCCTGCCTCCCTTAACCTAGATGTTAAAGTAAGGGGAGACAGGCTGTCGAATGCTGCTGTAAGATCCAGCAGCACCAGTACGGTAGATTGACCCAAATCCACTTTTCTGCGGATGTTATCCATGACTTTCGTCAAGGCAGACTCCGTGCTATGCAGCTTTCTAAAGCCATGTTGGGACCCGTCCAGGAAACCTGAGGTATCAAGGAAGTTTGAAAGATGAAGGTTCAAATGGGTCTCCAACATCTTAGCAGGGGCCGGCAGCAGAGAGATGGGTCTAAAATTCTTCAGTACTCCAGGGTCTAAGGTGGTCTTTTTCAGCAGCGGCTTTACAATGGCTTTCTTCCAAAGTGACACATATGGTCTTAATTAGAATAAAGACATCCTCTAACCTGCTCTCTTCTGTAGTGTATCACAATTTCTCACTAGAGGCCTGATGTTGAGGAGCAACTGCTATAATGTACTTCAGCCACTCATTAACAAATTAGTTGAGGTTCCACAGTTTCTGCTGTCCATCCATACCGGGGATTAGGAAATACCCTTACAGAACTGGATGTAATATATATCTGGAGAAATCAGCATGCACAGGAAAGAGACTTTTTACCACGGAGTCTATGTGTCATACTGCTATATTGATTTCTTCTCGGTCTCCAGCAACCTCTTATCTCAAATTATTGACTTGTCGGTAGATGTGAGATCCCTGACTGACCATGCTCTAATGTTTTTACAGTTCTCCACTCTATCACCACAGACGCTAAAGTCTCAGTCCTAAATACTTACTTAAATAACCTTATGTGACCCAATGGTGTGCAAAAGTATAAAAAAGGTGGTCGAGGGGTAGTCTGAGGAAACGATATTGGGAAGATGACACCAAGCTAGTAACCCAAATTGAACAGATCTCTCACTTGGCTACCTTTTAGTATTTGCAAAAAAAAACAAAAAAGAGGACTAGAGGTGCAACTTGCCCAGGAGGAGCAAAAACATAAATAAGGGGGAAACTTAGGCACAACCCAAGAGCTTCATAGAATCAGAAGGGAATTGCAACCATTGGCATTGACTGATGTAGTCAAAAAGCTTTTATATGTAAAAAAAAGTATTATGAAAAGCACAACAAAGCTGATACACTATTAGCCTATAAATTGAAATGTATTCAAACGTGCAATGACATCAGGGAGATAGTGAGCTTAAACAGTATCAGACATACTTTCAAAAATGATATCCTTGACTCCTCTGAGGAATGCTGCTTGGCCCTTTTCTCCCATGAGCAGCTGGATCCTTAGCAGCAGGATGACTAATTACAAGACTACTTCCTCCCAGACTTGCAGGTGGACGTCAGGAAATCAAAGAGCTGATGACAGAGGAAGTCTATGAAGGAATCAAAACTATGGCTAGAAACAAGGCCCCAGGGCCAGATGTCTTCTGAGCCTCGTTTTGCAAAAATATTCTCAACCTTATTGGCAGTCCCCCTGAGTCAGATTTTCAAATACTTTTTGAACTTGAGGACGGTGACCAAATCCATATGCTCACACTTCTCACTGCTACTCAAAGTCAACACAGTGTGGGTATTTTTGACCTCTTGCAAGTGTCCCATCAATCAGCATCAATTTGTTTTTCCCAAGTTGATAAGGGTACAATAATCAGGGATTATCAAAGACTTCCAGACCAGAGACAGTACAAGCGTGGCCTATAGCCTCCTAGAGGTTGCCCAATGAAATCACCATCCTACAGTCATTCTCTCAATTGACCCCAGGAAGGTCTTTGACAGATTCCACTGTTTAAAATAGTGGATAGAAACATTATGGGAGCAAAACTGAACACATACATCCAAGCCCTATAATGCAATCCTTCCACAAAAATTAAAGCTAACAGTGAGGTCTCCTCGAAGATTCCTATATCAACAGGCAGAATACAGGGATGCCTCCTGTCTCCACTGATGTTGGTGCTCACAATAGAGCCACTAGTCCAAAAGATATTACAGAATCCAGACATCACAGGCATATGGGTAGATGGGTGTTAAGCATAAGGCTTCCCTCTCTGTCAATGATGTCCAATTTGTTGTGACATGAGCACTCCCTCCAGGCCCTTCAGTTAGTATTTGACAAATTCTCCAGGATCTCTTTCAAGTTTCAGGGCATCGGTATAGTAGATCCCTCCCATACCAAGGTAAAACAAAGTAATAGGGAAGAAATGCAGGCTTTGAATGTGCCGTAACTTCATTTAAATATTTGGGTGTGTTCTACTGACTAAATCCAGGGATCCATACACTTTCAACATCCACCCTCCTATGTATTCTCTTTCAAGATGTGTACTGCTGGGAAAAGCTTGACATGGTTTGGGTGCATAGCTTGTTTGAATATTACTTTCATACCACATTTACTTTATGTAGCTCAGTCTTTGCCTCTTCTCATCCCGTTTGGAACATGGACACACATCCAAGAGAAGTGACTGCAATTAGCTTAGCTAAAAAGAAACTCAGTTATGCCCTTTGGCATGGAGTGTCATTGGATTCACTGAGTTGGGGTCTGCATCCGACGTCTCAGATCATATTTGCCCTACATTGGAAGTGTAATCCCTGCAATGAGCTTTATGTGTGCATGGCACACCACTACTCTAATTTACCCCTGACATACCTGCTTTGATTTCCTCTTAAATCACATACCGGGCACTTGGCTTAAGTCTTCCTTGATTCTACTTGATTATATGTAACGTGTCTCATGTAAAAGAGTGGAACAACTTCCTTCCCCTCTCCTTTGAAGCCCATCGCTTTTAACACAGACTTCCCCCGGGCTTAACTGACCACATCTTTCCCACTTGGAATTCAGAAACTGACCCATGTCTAGCAGAACTCTACAAGGATACCACACAGTTCGAGTCCCTTTTTCAAACAGAATTAGACGTCAGGACATAATATGATTGTACAGATATTTAATGATATTTTCAGCACTCAGGCCGTAAGCAAAGCAAAGCACAGGTATGTCTTACAATGGGAAAGGGATCTTGGGTTAGCAATCCTGGAGGAATACTGGGGTAGAGTTTGGAGAGCCATCAAATCTTCCTATGCACACAGAATAGGGAGAATACATACATGTTTGCAATGAGTTTGTGGCTTCCCCCTAACTAGGCTCAAGATGATGTTTGGTGAGTCACCTGTGGTGTAAGGGATAAAGGGGAGAGGGGTACAATCATTCTTGTATGGTGGACATGCACACATATCATTACTTTTTGGAGTGAATTGTTTTTACACATTAGGCTAACATAGCAGCGGATATACCACTTTAACCCCTAGTCCTCCTTCTGGATGAGTATGGCACTAGAGAAGATAATGTCTTTCTGTTAACCCCTCACATGGGTCAATAAGTCTCTCGTTTATTTCTTGGGACCTGTCTGTTAGTCTCCCAGATATGGTAACAACCAGCGGCCTTCCTTACCAATAAGTGATGGGGAAGGTTTTCGTCAACCTTCTCCAAGGAAAAACTTCCAGACATTGTCCACAATATAATATATACATTTGATTGGGGAAACAGCTGGAACACAGCGGTCTGAACAACATGCATTCAAACTATGCAAGCTCGAACATGCTTGCCTTAACCATGCATATGCCGTAACCACGCATATGCATGGTCAAGGCAGTACGCAGTCTAGCTGCTGGAAGACAGAAGCAGGAAGATGGTTCAGTGCGGTAAGTGGAACTTGGGGGGTTAGTTTGTTGGGCTGGGAGGGTGTTGGGCTACTTTTTGGGGCTGGTAGGGGTCGGGGTAGGTCATAGGGCAGTTGAAGGAGTTGGGGTAGTTTAAGGGACCATGCAGGGGGGCTGGGTTGTGTAACTTACGGGTCAGGGTTTTAGGTGGTATGGCAGTGGGAGGGGAATAGGAAGTTGCATTCATTTTTAGGGTGGCTGGGGGGGTCAGGGTAGGTGTAGGTTTTAGGGCGGTAGAAGGGGTCGGGTATAGGGACAGTGTGAGGAGGTCAGGGTAGTGTACATAAAGGGGCAGGGGTTGAGGCCTTAGGGAAGTAGAAGGGGACTGGGTAGAAGGGGTCATTATTAGGGCGGGCGGGGTAGTTTAGGGCAGTGGAAGAGGTTGGGTAGTTTAAGGGACAGTGTGGGGGCAGGGGAGTCAGAGTAGTGTACGTAAAGGGGAAGGGTTTTAGGCCTATGGGTAGTGGGAGGGTAATGGGTAGAGGCAGTAGATTTTAGGGCTGGGGGATCGGGGTACATTTTAGATCAGTGGAAGGGATTGGGGTCGTTGGAGGGACAGCGCAGTGTTGGGGCGCGGGAAGTGGTGACCTTAGCCACACATACCCTTTTACAATTCATGCCTATACCATGTGGTAAAGAAATGCATGGTTAAGACGCATTTGTGGATTGGGGTGTGTGGTAGAGGCACATGTGGTTTAACCATGCATGCTTCTATCATACACCCATTTGATGTAATGTGGCATCCTTTTGTTAAATATATGAAAAAGACTAAGGTACTGGGTGGAGATCCAGTTTTACTCACCAACACTCTCTAGAGCTAGCAGTTTGTGAACTCACCTCACCATCAATATCCACCAATTGCACAACAAGAATGCTAAGCTAGTTCAATAATTTAAGGCTACAAATTGATTTATCTTGAATTCAATCTCACAATGCATTGTTGTCTTCGACTCCAAACACCTATCCTCAATATCATAATGTCATTCTGTGCTCTCTGTATCAAACAAAAAACACTTGTTTGTGTGTCTGTCTTCCCCCATAGTTTAAAATGTAAAAAAAAGAGTCAGACCTCTGGGCTTTGGTCCACCCCAGGAACCAAATGTGACTTTTGTATGGCTAAGTTGTGCATTATAGAACAGGCAATAATAATCTTGCATGCTTTTCCTGGGAGGTACTGAAGCAACTCCTGGTATAATCAAAGCATCTGAATCAAAAGTGTCCTCAATTATGTCTAGCATATGTATGTGTGCCTGTTGTATCTCCGTGAGTGGTTGGGCATCAGAAGTGGATGAGAAGATGGGAAGAGAGACCATATCTATCATCACAGACAAAAAAGACATCTGATTTGTATTGCAATTGTTGCCATGAGTTGCCATGAGAATCTTGCAATTGTTGCTGTGAGAATGGAATGCTGCAGACAGTCTATATATGGAATTTAAGTGTTATGTAATGTAATTAATTGTGGGTGTACATGTATCATTTAAAGTAAGTACTTTTTGATAACTTATCAAAGGGGATCACTAGCATTCCGGCATCCACTAGTAAGAATCCACCACACAGAGAGAGCCTCAAAGAAAAATTCTTGAAACTAGAGAGACTAAAAAAGTCGAGGTGGTGGGACAGTGCCACACTCAAACAGTACTTAAGACTGAACAGAGTCCCAAGAGGACTCCGCTCACAAATTTTCCCCAAATTCGATGACCTAGATGACGATCTATTAGGCTAGTGGGAAGAGAACCTCACTTCAAACTCTAACACTCTGATTAACATCCTCATAGAGGACACTGAACGCAAATTCTCAAGACTCCAAATAGAAATAGTAAACCTAGAAAAAGAAATATCTGACTTGGACTTACAAGAGGCAACAGGCAAAAACTACACCATCCTTAATGACATTCTAGCAAAGCACCAAAACGAAATCAAGGACAGAAAAACTAGACAACTTAAGAGGGACGAGGCAGACTAGAGAGGGACGTGTCTTTGCCTTCGCCAGGAAATATGATAAACTAGTACAAATACCCAAACAGGGAGACAAACAAACCACAACAGGAGCCACATCTCTTTCATCCAGTTCCACCTCCCATAATACCATCCCAACCAGTGACAGTGACAGTGAAGTCAGCAATTCCAGTAGAACAGAACCCACAACATCGTCTTTTTTAAGGGAGGTCCAGGCCATACGAAGAGAAAACCGGACACAACAAAGGCAGGCACCCCCAGACAGAAGACCCGAGAGGGAAAAGGTCAGGACTCAGACGAATACAAAAAGAAACTGATATCCGGAGACGGGAGGAACAAACAGACCAGATAGAGCAGGAAATACAGATCGTTAATCTCTCTTCCCACAATTTGAACAGTGGCATGATCTCACTATTGAGTAAAGGCTTGAGCTTCAACTCCCACGAACAGGGAGACATCTGCAGATACAAGGTAGACCTCTACAAATTCATTAGGAACCTTAAAATAAAAAAACTCCATCTGCTCCCAAGAACACAAAGAAAATCTGTCTAGACTTCACCTCAGACATACAAAGTATTAGGGACATCCAATATACCCATCCACTCTTATTATCACTGACTCGGACAAGACACCCACTAGCATCGAGAACCTTCTTGAGGGATGGCTTCGGAGCACCACGCCTCCGAGTAGCCACAGGTGCTCCTAGCCCCACCTCCAGTAATGGCGAGTTGTTCCTAGGCATTTGCGACATGCAGGGCTATTTATCTGTCCTCCTGCGTACTGTAGAAAACATTGTGGCATTTTTTGGATCCATTTGTCTGCTGAGCGGCTCGAGGTGGTGAAGCAGAGCAGTCTCTGGTGTCGGGGCAGTCCCTGCGGTGTTTTTCTCCTTCCCTGCTCGGATACTCGAGCGTTCCCTTCAGCGGCACTTTCATGTTCTTGGCAGGCTCCTGAGCCAGTGACAGTGGCAGTGGCAGGTGAGAGGGGAGAAGCGGAAAAAGAGAGGCCAGCTGAGGAGTAAAAGGGCAAGAAATTGATCACTGCTATTTTCTGCTCAGAGACTGTTGCAATAGAAGTGGCATAACCCCTTAATCACCGTTTGGGCGTTTGTTTGTCACATTTAAAAGGCTCCCCATGGGGTCGAATTGCATTCTGGGAGATTGAGTCCAAGGTGCAGTAGCTCGAAATGGGGAAAATACTTAATACCCGCCTGCCCAAAGTTAAAACCCGGCGACTTCTAGCTAAAGAAGTGAAGGAGGCAAAAGAGGCTGCCCGCCTAGCTGGTATGGGAAATGTTCTCCCCTTACATAGCCTGGATTCCACTTTTGAGAGCTCGGAGGGGGAGGATGGGAACTCCTCTGTTGCGAGGGCAGTCACAGAACAATCGGCCCAGGCAGAGGGAGTGAGCGGGAAGGATGGAGTCGCCATGAGTCCTCTACTGAGGCTGCAAGAAGAAGGTATACCTGCTTTGAAAAAAAGTGCTAGCGCCTCAAAAGAGCTCAAATAATTTTCACTTTTTATTAAAAAACCTATACTTCCAACATCCTCACCGGGATGTAGTTTGAACATATCGGTCACTAAGGACCATCCTGCTATTATAGGACCAACAGAATCATTAGTTGGGTTTGATGCACCGGAATTGGGGGGCGAAGTTGTCAATCCGGATAATGTACAAGGATCATTAAATACTGTCCCTACTACCATTGACCCCACTACTGGTATGGAGCACTGGTCGGCTGCAATTCTCCAGCATAAGGAAGAAACTGCTCTGTAAACTATCCAGAGTGGGAATTCTGTAGTAAAATTGGCAACTCCAGATAATAAGCTAGCTGGCGATCAGGCGGAAGATCTCCCTAAGATCTCCCTAAGCGTCGACACAGTACTTCATTACCCTTAGTCACAACTTTGGCTCTGCCCACTGACTCGTAACAGGAGGAGTCGGTCCAAGGTACTTTACCTCAGGTTGTAAATCTTGTTAGCCCTAATCCTAACCTCAACTCTACTCTTAACCCCCACCAAATTCTTAATTCTGGAGGGGACTTCAAAATGAGTATCAAAGATATGCTTAATCTGATTCTAGAGGAGTATCGAGACCTGAAGAAAACCCAGAAAGCGGAACTAGCCTCTCTTAATTCACGTCTAGAGAAAATCGAAAGTACAATGGGGAGCTTCCCAGTTAAGCTTCAGGAGGCTGAGGAGAGGATGTCAGCCCTGGAAGACCAGTTATCATCGGTCGTGCAGGAGGTTAAAGCAGTAGTCAAAAGTAAGCACGCTTTGGAAAACAAGGTGGAAGAATTGGAGAATCACTCCCGAAGATCGAATCTCCGCATAGTAGGTGTTCCAGAGCGACTGGAAGGGTCCCAAATGGTGCAATGGGTTAACACTTTTCTGAAAAAAAAAGTCATCCCTGAATTCCAAGGTGATCTCGCAATCACAAGGGCTCATCGTGTTCTGGCTCACCCATTCCCCAACTCTACACTGCCACGTACTATATTGGTAAACTTTGCTGACTTTCGCATAAAAGAAACTATCCTAACAAGAGCTATTCAACAGTGGCAATTTGCAGTGAACGAGACAGCTAAGTGTCGAATTTTTTCAGACATGTCAGCCGCAGCAACCCGACGCAAGAAGGAGCTTGTGAAAATTCTTCACTTCTTTAAGGCAAATCGGGCGCAGTCTTCTATTGCCCACCAATCAAAGCTGAGAGTATTGGTGAAGGGCAAATTTTACATGTTCACCAATGTAGATGAAGTCCAGGAATTTTTAAAAGAGATTTCCCAGTCTCCAAAGGGTTAAGGAAAAGTTATATATATTCTGTTTGATTATTGTTGTCAGGGCTTCGATTATGATTGTTTAGACGGCCATTAGGGGGCCAAACAGAATGCTAGTACGGAGCTTGGAACGCTCATTAAAGGTCACACTGCTGGGCGGGGGGGGGGTTTGGGAGCATCAGGGTGTAATTACATGACACCCGAGTATAATAGGGGGAGGGGAAAGTGGGGAGTGTGGTGGAGGGAGGAAGGCCCACTTTACGGGTGGGGGCACGGTAAGAAAAATGGAAAAGTGAAGCTGGTTATTTTTCAGGCCTGTGTTGATTACTTGCATCTACTACCAAATGACTCTTGGCATGGTGGGGCTGTAGGAATTTTTGTTTGGTTTTTGATATGGCTAATAGGTTAATGTTAAAAGTCATTTCGTTTAATGTCAATGGTTTGAATAATAGTAGGAAAATGCGGGCAATTGAAATGTGGCTGAAAACTGAAAACTGGGGGTTATACTACCACAAGAAACCCATATTCCAATTATGAAACTTCCAGAATTTTCAATGTTTAGATCTTGGGCAGCGCATAGGGTTTTTTCCTCATCCACAGCCTCTCATTGAGGGACTGCCATATTTTTGAGTAAAAATGTACATGCTGAGTATGTTAATACTGGTAAGGACCAACAAGGACGTTGGTGTTGGGTGACCTGTTCATTTAGAGAAAGACTCAGACCTTTGACGTTTGTTTGTTTTTATGCTGGCCCCCCTAGCTAACATCATGAGATCGTATGGATTTATTCCAGTGTCATATGCAGATGACACCCAACTCCTCTTTCCTTTTAAAACCCTTACGGTGGAGGTCAGGAACTCCTTTGCCCAGGGGATGAAGGCGGTGGCAAACTGGATGGCATCTAACCTCCTGCAGTGTAATGTTGCAAAAACGGAGGTGATGCTGTTCGGTGAGGCCAAACTTCTGTGGACCCCAGACTGGTGGCCTCAAGATCTTGGCCCGGCTCCAGAACCCAAGCAGGTAGTGAAAAACCTTGGCGTCCGACTTGATCAGGAGCTTTCATTAAAACATCATAGCAATCAAGTGGTGGGCTCCTGCTTCCATATCATCGGGATGCTACGAAAGGTTTTCCCTTTACTACCTGACTCTACTAGGAGAACCTTGGTGCAGGCCCTAGTATTGAGTCGCTTGGACTACTGCAATGGGCTGTTGTTGTCAACAACTGAAGCGGTAATCTCTAGACTCCAGGTAGTCCAGAATACTGCTGCCCGTCTGGTCCTGAACAAGCCCTCTCGCACCCCCTCTAAACCCCTTTTGGAGAAGTTGCATTGGTTACCCATCAAACAGAGGGTGAAGTTTAAGATCTGCTGTACAATGCATAAGTGTCTACAGGGAAATGGTCCAGCATATCTGATTAATAAATTCTCCTGGTATACACCGACACGCTCTTTGAGATCCAGTGAGCAGGCATTGTTACAGATTCCAAAATTTAGCAAAGTGAGACAAGGGGGAAGATCTCTTACGGTTGCTGGTCCAACTTTGTGGAACAGCCTCCCACTGTATTTGAGACAGTGCAAGGACCACCTTCCTTTTAGGAAGCAATTAAAGACATTCCTTTTTCAAAATTGACTTATGTTTATGGTTAGGGTCCGCTAGTTGCTTTTTTTGGCTGCCAAAGGCGCGGAGATACTCCTTCGGGAAGTGATCCTAGCGCGGTACAAACACGCAAATAAAAAAATAAAATAAAATGCTCCGGTGGAAGATTGCCCTCAAGCATATGATGAGTTGTGTCAATCAATGTTACAGGTTCTGGGGGACAAAATAGTAGGGGGGGATTTCAATATGTTAATGAACCCCCACTTAGATTCCTCAGTGCCGGGAAAAAAACAAAACAAATCTTCGTCTTTTAAGATCTTGCAGAATTATGCTACAATGTTAGATCTGGGAGATCCTTGGCGAGAAGCATTCCCTTCTAAAAACTAAATACACTTGTTGGTCTGGGCGGTTCTGTTCCTCATTTCGGATTGATTTTTTTCTGATTTTACATTGTTTAGACTTTTTCCAGCAAAAATGTTTTCATAACGGTTTTTCTGATCATGCAATGCTGGCGCTGGAAATCAATTTCGGCACAAGGGCAAAACTCCCTAAGTGCTGGACTTTAAATAAACAATACCTCAATGATGAGGATTGGGTGAAGACAATGGGGTCCGAGATTAAAGAGTTTTTAGTCCAAAATATTCAGTCAGCGCCATAAATATAGTCTGGGACTCACTCAAGGCTTAAGTACGGGGTTTAATAATTGGAAGGGATGCACTATTCTCAAATAAAGCGAGATCAGATAAGGAGAAATTGGAAGATAAGATCCAGGTACTCCACTACGCATTTTTGCATAATCCCTCCCCCCTAATTAAAACCCAGCTTGATCAGGCCAAACGGGAACTTAGTTCCTTTTATTATACCCAAAGTGAGACCATCCATCAACAGTATTGTCAGAAGACGTATGAGGAGAGTAATTTCATGGGCTGGCTCCTGGCGTGGCAGGCCAGAGAGCAGGCGGCAGCAAATCATATTAAACAATTAATTTGCCCTCTCACTGCCTCATGTACAGAGGACCCGGTGAAGATGGGGGATATAATGTTTAATCATTACTCTTCTATTTATGGAAGGCTTCAGACCGTGGATGATCATTTATTAGAAAATTTTCTCCAGGATAATCCACCACCAATACTCCCGGAAAAGGAGAAATTATCTATGATCAATTATTTTTCTCTGAAAGAGTTGGAGAAAGTTGTCCAAAGCCTACCTAGTGGTAAGGCCTGTGGCCCAGATGATCTCCCCTCCGAATTTTATAAAGTTTTTTCGGGGGGTATTTCTGATTTTTTTCTTCAATTAATTAATGCTATGTTAGAAGGGGTGGTAGTCCCAGAATCTATCAGACAGGAGAATATAGTCAGCTTTTATAAAGAAGGGCAAGAACAGCAGAGATCCCAATTCTTATCGCCCAATAACGCTGCTTAACTCGGACTATAAGATCGTCACAAGACTTCTGTCACTGAGGTTGAATAAGTATGTGGTGAACTTGATCCATTCAGATCAAAATGGTTTTATTGCAGGCAGACAACTCGCTACTAACACTCGCTTCTTGACAGAGGCTCTGGATCTTTTTTGACACTCAGAGGATTCCAGCCATGGTTCTACTATTAGACACCGAAAAGGACACGGTTCACAACCCTAGAGCATTTTGGCATTCCATCCCAGATTCTATGTTTTATCCATAATCAGTATGCCAATGCAGTTGCCAATGTAGTTAATAACACGGCTGTCGCAGGGTTGTTAGTAATAAAGCGATGCACAAGGCAAGGGTGCCCTCTATCGCCAGTTCTGTTTGCTTTTATTTTGAGCCCTTAGCGATAGCCATTTGGAACTATGCTGAGATTTGCCCACCAATTCCGTCAATGCCAAAACTAAAATTGTACGCAGATGACATCATGCTCATAATAACACCTAGAATTGAGGTTCAAGCCAAAGTCTTCGAGCTGTTTGAAGACTTTGAGGCTTTAGGTGGCTATCTTATTAACAAAGGGAAGACCGAAAATTTGCAGTGTGAGAGGGTATCATTAGATTTGCATCCTGATATCCTTGCCTCTGTCAATACCAATCCAAAGTGATATCTAGGGGTATTTTTTTCAGAATCGGTTAACGATCTTTATCATTTGAATTATGCCCCTCTCCTCAAGAAGGTTCAGGGCTTGTTTACTCGATGGAGTATGCTGCCCCTCTCCATCCTCGGGCGAGTGGCCTTAATCAAAATGTCTGTTCTTCCTTTATTTAATTTTCTTTTTTCTACTATACCATGCACTTTATCTGGTTCTTTTTTTTCTCAGGTAGAGTCCATGTTTACAGCCTTTCTCTGGGCAAAACAAACTCCCTGCATAGCACTGAGCACTTTATGTGAAGATGTGGATCAGGGAGGGTTAGCTCTACCCAACCTTAGGGAGTACTATTGTGTGTATTTTGTACACTATTTATCTAGATTTAAGACTTCGCCACATCCCAAACTTTTTTGTAATGATTTCATGAACTTATTTTGTAAAGACAGTCAAATCCATTCCCCCTTGCTCATTTTTAGATCCCCGAAACTAGTTCGTTATAAGTGCCTTCTCTGGTTTTTTAAAAAACGACAGGCTTTGTTCAAAAATTACTCTATCCCAGCAATCAATTCAGCCACATTGCTAGAAGAAATCCTTCCTCTGGTGGGGGTAAGAGATTCTATACGTCTGGCTTCAAAATGGGCGGCGGCCGGATTTATTAGAGTTTTGGATTTCTTGCAAAATGGTAAATGGGTCACGGTAGCTGAGATGGAACAATTAGTCACAAATTATTTTAGTTTGGCTAACTCTTATGGCACGTTGTATAAATATCTTATGGAAATTGATGCTTCTCTTTTAATTGAACAAAGTAAGTTGTTAGATGAATTACTAGTGAAGGTATCGGATAAGAAACCGCGTGCCTGGAAGAAATATTTAGCTTCAATTAAGGGAGCTGATCTTGAGCTAAAAGCCAGTATAAAATGGTCGGATCATGAAAACGTTGAGATGTCATCCCATATATGGTCAACTATTAATAAACTTAATTTGAGTACATTGAGTGCGGCAAATTGGCGTAGGATGTTGTTTTTTAATAAATGGTTATTATATCGCACTCCCCATTTTTTATCTAAAGTATATCCTAACCAGTCCTCTCAATGTTTTCGCTGCACAAATCATTAATTTGCCAATTGGTCTCATATCATGTTGCGCAGTCCCCAAACTCATAAGTATTGGGTGGATTTATTTAGTTATTTGGCATATGAATGTAACATCCAATTGGCAGCAAATGATAAATGAGTTCTTTTCGAATTCGATCCTGATCTGTCTTTTGTGGAACTGATGATAAAATTCTTATATTTAGCAATGGCAGTAGCTAGGTCGCTCCGACTGCAAAAATGGCAAACTGACTTGATTCCCTCGGTTTTGGAGTGGGGGCACAAGATGAAACTAGTAAAGAAAAGTGAACTCACTTTTGCACTTCGAAGGGGAAGTATTAAGAAATGTATTAAGATATGTGGCAGGTATTTTGATTAAATGGCAGAAGGGGGTAACTGTCTTTTTATGATTTATTTATAAGATGGGTGTTGTCTATTGAAATTGTATGTGTTTCTTATTGTACAAATGCATTTTTTTCTTTTTCTTTTTGATTCTTGTGCTGTGTATTATGTTTGTATTATTTGCAAATTATGACCTTGGTGTGAGGATGCAAATGTTTCTATGTTTTTTGGTAAAAATGTCCGGCTTCAATAAAAAAAAAAAAATAGAGAACCTTCTCCAAGACCTGGACATTGATACAGATCTCTCCCTCAACAGTGATCTTAAAACTAAATCCAAATGGGCACCAATATTCCTTGGGGGCAACTCCATAGACACATTCTACACCCTTGTTTTAGCTGACATGGACAGACATGAACACAAAACATCCAGCACCAAAAACAGGACAAGAAACAACCTCCAAAAAGAAGAAAGAGTAGCGTTAAAAAACCCTCACATCCAACTCTGACATTATAATCAAAGAGGCCGACAAAGGCGGGAATGTAGTGATCATGAACCGCCCAGACTATCACCAAGAAGTCTTGACCCAACTACATGACACAACATGCTATAAACAGCATAGCTACAACCGCACGGCCACTCTAGTCACCAAAATCAATAAGAACCTGTCAGAATGGCACACAATGGGCCTCATAGATGAACAAGAACATCTTTACCTCAAGTACACAAGCCCCTATTTCCCTGGCTATACACTGTGCCATAGATATACAAGCCGGATGTCCATTGGCAACCAGACATGATATTAGCCACTTTGGACGTGGTTTCGCTGTACACCACGATCAAACCATTCCTAGGGCTTGAAGTCATCACTGACCTACTCCAAAATAGACCGGCCACCTTATGGCAACATACGAACATGCTAGTGACAATGATAGACATAATCTTGAATAATAACTACTAAATTCTTACCATCGTTTGCCAATATGTACATGGGCGTCCTAGAATCCAAATGGATTTGGAGCTCAATTCCAGAAATGCCTTACCAACATGAAACACAGATTCAAAGCTAGAGGTTACAACCCCCACACTATTCACACAGCAGAAAAGAGAATAATCAATGTCAACAGACAAGAGACACCACAAAACCAGAATAAAGCAAGTGATTGCACCCAGCCAGTTAGACTCATAACAGACTACAGTGACAAGGGCATAGCTATGAGCAAAAGCCTCAATAAAAACTGGGGCATACTACAGGCAGACACCACTACCAGAGAACTTATCAACAACAGACCTCAAGTAATATACAGGAGAGGTAGAACACTCAAAACTAGACTCAGCCCTCGCATACCCAGGCCCCTCCCCAACCACACTTGGCTTACCAGCCACACTCTGGGGTCCTTCAAATGTAGGTGTTGTGGAGTATGTAGGCTATCTCAGAACGGGGTCAAAACTGTCACCACTACAAACAAACAACAGCATAAGATTAAGTACAACATCAACTGCAACACGAGATTCGTTATCTACATCCTCGAGTGTGCCTGCAAACTCTGGTACATTGGTAGCACGATAAGAGCATTGAAAGAACGGACCTGAGAACATTTACGAGCTCTATAAAACCAAGACACAAGATACCCAATGGCAGTGCACGCAGCCACTTGCCTGAATCAAGGCACAGAAAAACGATTCTCCTTCTTCGGATTCGATGTGGCACCTACAAACACCAGAGGTGGCAACAGAGAACTAGGACTCCAAAGACTGGAAGTTACATGGATCATGCGCTTACGAACAGTGCAACACAGACTCAACACAGACAATGAACTACATTATTTTCTGGGCGACTGAGCAACCGCCCAAGGACAGGGCACTTATTAATCTGCTGCATTAGTTTTCAGAGCACACGGAGTCACTGTGCCTCTGTTGTTTCTGTTGCAATTCCTGACAATTATTTAACTCTTTAGTACCCTCTATAATTAACATTCAATTGTATACCGCATGCGTCTAACCACAAGACACCTTGGTATCCCAACCTTTCACTTTTCCCAACCACCACTCAACCAGCCAATATCCGTGGCCCTTGAACCTGAGAGAGCGCAATTTGAATGGAATGTATATCGTAGTCATATTTAGAAGCATATCGTGTAACGTAGGAATGAAATGTATATCGTAACGTGAAGTTGACGTTTATAGCATAAAAGTCAACGGAAAGTGACAACATGGTATAGGAAATGTATAACTGTATTCACTTTAGAATGTATTAGATTTAGAAGGCCTGTATACGTAATGGGTTAATGTAGAAATGTGTAGAAATGCGTACGAACAGAAGAACGTGCAAAGTGAAATTCATGTACGTGTGTAACTTGAAATGTAGAAACAGCAAGACAACGTAACATGGAGAAATGTGCAAGAGCATATATAGAATAATGAAGAAGAATATAAAGTTATGTTCTATGTATAGGGTTTATATTCTATGTGTGAGATTATATTCTGTGTGAACTTTATATTCTATGTATTGAGGTTCATATTCTACGTAACTGTATTCTATGTAAGATGTATTTACACATGGGCAAAGTATTTGCTAAAAGCGTTCATATATAAATGTATGTTAAAGGTTATACTGTGTAGAAGAAGTTTGTAGGAATGTTAGAAGAGTTTAGGTCATTTGTGATTATAACCTGACTGACCAAGGGTTCGCAGGAGTGTAGTCCGCTGTTGGTAATTTAGTGGGCTCACAGGAGTCGTGAATAGCCTTCACTTGAAGGTGCGAGCCGAAGAGTCTAGCATTTGTTAGATTTAAGGTGACAAATGTCGAACGAAGTTTATTGCCTAAACATGAGAGGAGACGATTGGAATTTGAGCTTTGTTTTGAATGACCATTCACAGGATCTAGTAAGGTCAAGAAATAGTTGTAAGTTAAAGTCTTGTTTAAGTTCATTTGACTTTTGATCTGAAAAGTGTCAGTTGAAGTCGCCAACAAGAAGATGAAGATGACATCTAAGAAGAAGGGTCAACCTAACGGACGACGCAAAGAGATGAAGCAATGGAAAGAGCCAGAAACTGACATCATCGGGGAAAGTCCGTGGTGGGCGTCAAGGGGCGTTCCACCCACACTGTGATTGTGTATTTTAGGGACAGCACCCCGGGGAGAAGATGGCAAGAGCTCAGAGAGAACAGCGAGAGGCAAGTTAGAAGGGTAGATGCCTTGAGCAGATGCGCTGAGAGAGATCAGAGCGCAAGGGAGCAGTAGGCCGAGGACCCTTAGAAGAGCGGATGGGTAGGCAGATAGGGTACTGCTTCTTAAACTTAAGTTACCTTTAGAGGCTAAGAGAGTTTGAACTTCTTTGGAAGTCAAACTGCTGACACCTTTTTAGGGAAGAAACTTGCGAAATAGGGAAGTCACCTAGTATAGAGTAGGGACAGATTTAACTTGATTATTTTCTCTTTCTGTAGATGACGCAAAGGAACCACTTTACATCGAAACTTTAAATTGCTGATTTTGGAATTGATTTTGTATTTTGTATACTTTGAGGTTTATCCTGAGAGGATTGTATTTGCATTCAAATTTGACTTTTATATAAAACCTTTAAACTTTATCAGTTGTAAGTGGTTCTTCAGAGTGGCGTCATTTAATGGGGTTTGTCTAAACCTATGTGGGGGTTGTCTTTTACTCAATGACAGATACCAGCGGTCCAAAATTGATGAATGAGATAAATTATTAAATTGATCATAAATTGATACCAAAATCTCATTCCCCGCAGTTGGTAGCAGAGGATGGTTATCTTCTTGAGGAAGACGACCTAGGCCAGGTTTAGTTTACCCCAAGGTCCCTAGTCATCGACGACCAGAAGAAGAATCCCTGTCGAAGAAGGTGCTGACGGTGCGTCGAGAGGAAGCAGCAGAATCGGTCGAGAGTGAGTATAAGGGTCATGCGTTGTAAGATTGCGGTGTTTTATGTTGTTCCTGTGTTGTAATGTCAAGCGGAGTTGAATGCCTGTAGTGTGATTGAGGGAAGGTTGTGAGCGCGCGCAACCGGATAAAATCTTATGTCCAGAGGACTTAAGTGGTTCGGTGTATCGAACACCCAGAGTAATTTGTCTACCATTGAAAGGGGGTCATGAGGTACCATTGATCGCCCGCAGACCGATGATAGGGGGAGCGTTTGAGTGAGTGTATGAGTAAACGCATGCTGGTCGTACGTTTACTGTGTGTAAGTAACCTATCAGTTGAGGCAAGCGTCCGACCGTAAGAGGAAAGACGTCTCGCCAGTTGAGGTGACAATTACAGTTAGACTGTGGCCGTACAGTCAGAGAAAAGTGATCGCTTGGACGGAAGTAGTCATTTTTCGGCGTATGAATGAAACGCATGTGAGACCGCGAGACGAGTTGAGAAACGAAGGAAACTGCTGTAGAGGGAACAAGTGACGTCAGCGTAGAATCGCGCTGAGATTGGTCGGTCAGCGTAGAACAGCGTTGGGATAGGCTGATTAGCGAGAGTCGCACAGGGATTGGTGGTTGTCATCGGGACATAAGCACGGAAGAGAATTAATAAGAGAAAATTGTAGACTATCAAAAAATGAAGTGCTTTAAGGGCTTAAGGAAAATCTTTAGGAGGAATAGAAGAAATTTATATGCTGGAGAAGAAGCTCCACCAGAAGGCACACCAGCTTATCATATGGCAGTAAATGTAGGCTTACATTCGATATTATGGATCTCCGAGTGGAATAGGCTAACAGAAGGGGAAAAGGAACTGACGTTTCCGAGATTCGGAACATTTAAACTAGACGTGTTGAACCAACTGAAAGCGGTAATGCTTGCAACAAGACCTCTACCGAGGCCAACACAATTCGAAGCTCTTAGTGCATGGCTTAGGGCAGCACATGAGAAGAGTTTAAAGAGACGCCAGGAACGAGTGAGACGATCAGTAAAGGCAGTGCAGGATGCGAAATGGGATGAGGAAGCTAAGAAGTGGAGAGTGCAAAAGATAGAAGCAGACAAACTGTTCACCATGATAGAAGCTACGGGAGAAAAGAAACCTCTAGAAGAAGAAGATGAGGAAAGCGAGACGGAGGAGGATCTAATAGAGAGGCTGTTAACAGATAGACCACCTCCATATAGCGGTGAATCCGCAAGTCCCATATTACAGCAAGGGGACGGAGCTAGATGGGGAGAATATAAATCGATCCCAGTAACAGAGTGGGACGCTAACAAGAGTGAGGAAATACCTCAAACTAGTTCCGAACAGAGAGTAGTGGGAAGATTTGTGGTCCAGAAGGTGCCAGAGACGCAATGTGCACGGTCGTACCAAATGCCAGACGCTTTACAAGTACCTGTTACCATAGGCCCTATAGTGTCAATTTACAACCCAGAGGGGGTCCAGCAGGAGGAACAGGCACGATGGGACAGGGAAAGGGCAGAGATGGAGAATAGGAATAACACGATGAATCCTCAAAGACAGAGATTAGCACCAGTGAGTCGGAGTACCCCATTAGATTCCGCGACGGGTCCCTGGATAGAACAAGGGGGTCAAAGAGGATCAATGGATTTGAGGGGACCAAAACCGAAATCCTATAAGGAATTAAGGGAATATCTGAAAGAATGGGATACTGCTGAAGAGGCTCGGAACAAAAGCTTAGAAACAGGAGCAGAGTGGAGAGACCAGGATAACAAGGTCCTCTCTCATTGTGGAGCTGGCGAAAGCAGCCCGGAGTGGGAGAGAGGGAGTCAAGAAAGCAGAAGAGATACGTGCCCTATCACTAGTGGCAATAGACAAATCTGCGATGATAGGAGTGCAGGGTGTGGCGAAGTGCCTCGCGTCACTTTCAGTGAGGGAGAACGAAGGACGCAGGAATACCGAAAAACTTTCAGATGTACACACCATGCTCCGGATGAAAATGTGCAACATTGGAATCACGGGAACATGGAGAGTCGCGAAGGGTCTCGCCATGCGTCCGGTGATCAAGAACGAAGTCACGAGAATATAGGGAGTCGCGAAACGTCTCGCCATACATCCGGCGATCACGAAAGAGATCGCGGGAGCATGGAGAGCCATGAAGGTCCTTATCGATTGTTGAGTGATACCAGACAGCAAGCGAGTTACAGTGGTTTAGAACAGCACGGAGGATCTTATCTTGTATCTGGAGAAACCGAATCGAAAAGACGGAATGTAGGGTTGAAGGATGGAGCATTGTTCCACCACACCCCAAGGGAAGATGGAAAGGCTTGGGATTTAGAGAGGTGGGAACAAAGAGATGGAAGAAAAATTCCTCATAACTCACCTGTGCTCAGGCGAAGGGCGCATAGTGGAGGTGAGAGGGATATGAGAGAACAACCTAGGACTGACGTACTGAGAGCCGAAATAAAAGCGAGACGCATAGATGTAATGAGTTTAAAATCAGACTTAGATGAAATAATTGACGGCACAGTGGCAATCGAGAGGTTAGAGCTGTACGCACCAGATGAGATACTGTTTTTATCCAAAGATGTTACTCGGAAAGCGAGAGCAGCTCATGAAAAGTTATCTGAATTGGCAGAAAGGTACATGATAGATATATCATGAACTAAGGCTTTGCAGGCCAACCATAGGCTGAATTGCACGGATCTAGATCTAGATGAGCGCAGAACGATTGGACTAAGAGTACACATAAGGGAATTGGTCATGTGTATTAGAATATGGAGAGATCTGGATAGATGGGAGGAAAGATGGTCCAAGAAGGGATCTGTCAGACGGAGTACACTTGTGAAGTCGCAGGATACAGACCTAATGCGAATGGAAGCTTTCCCTTTGCGAGAAATCGCGAACGGAAACTACGTGCATGTACCATGGAGTAGGGGGGATTTAGCGGCATTCACTAATTCCTTCCCGAAGCTTAGAGAAAATCCCGTAGAGTGGTACAAGCAGGTAGAGAGATTCGTGAAGATCTCTAAGGTGCTGTGGATTGATTTGAACACATTGTTCGATATCGTGGTACCCGGAGATTTGTGGATGGCATGCAAACTTAGTATTGAATGGCCCGCTTGTGAGCCTCCGAGGAATGCACAGACAGGCGGTCCATCAGACAGAGTCATGGAAAAATACGAAAGAGTAATAACATGGCTAAAAGAGAAAGTGCCGGTGCAAGACATAGACTGGGTTAAGATAGATCGAACGACTCAGGAGCCTAAAGAGACAGTTCACGAGTTCTATGAGAGGTTATTGAAAGCATTTAAGCAGTACAGTGGACTAGACGTAATGGATCCCAAAGACATAGGACAGTTTGTGTCGAAGTTTGTTCTCGGATTGAGACCAGACATAAGCCTAATGATTCAACAGCACTTGATCTGTTGGCAGAACAAACCTTTAGATGAGATTCTGAGGTATGCAAGATACTGTAGCGATGAGATAGACTCGAAGGCGAAGAAGCTCAAGGAAAAGCTAATGTTAGTACAGATGCAAGTAGCTGGAAAGGGTGGACAGCGACAGCAGGGAACAGGAGCGCAGGCAAAGAAACAGAATAATCAGAGCAGAGAAGAGGAAGAAAGACCGAGACCGAGAATGGATATCGCAACACTGAAAAGGACAACTAGGTGTCATCAGTGTAACGAGGTGGGACATTGGAGACGCGAGTGTCCGTATAATATTGAGACAGGGGAATTAGAACAGGAGGAGGAAGAGGTACAGAACAACGTGGTTAAGGGAGCAACAGTCCCGAAGGGAAAGTTTATCAAAGGGGGGACTCAGACTCCTCGAGCCCCGTTTCCTCAACCACCTCGCATTACGAATGGAGGGAAGACCTATAGACAAATGCCATTATTCGTAGGAGGAGAAGAGTGCTACTACGTCGATCCTCTTACAGGGCAACGAGTGAATAGGGAAGAAGACTGTACTTTAGGAGCAGCCCTGGAAGTAGATCAGAGAGGACCATACGTAGAAGCTGAAGTAGCTGGATGTCCTACGACCTTTTTGGTGGATACGGGAGCCACTAGATCCACGTTGAGATCAGCGGTAGTCCCAGGTCTGCCGATATCAGGAGAAATGATTCAGGTGGTAGGAGTCGCAAACAAGAGGATGACGAATCCTCTGACGGAACCAGTGTCAGTGAAGATAGGGAATTACAGTGACGAACATCAGTTCGTGATCTGTGATTCTAGCCCGGTGTGTTTGTTAGGAAGAGATCTGTTGTGTAAACTGAATTGCACAATACATTGCACACCTGAAGGAGTAGAAGTGCAGACCAACGATGAAGATGCCGATTTCAAAGTTGTAAATTCGCAGGAATGCGTGGAACTATATCCTACCTTAACAGTGGAGGAACTTCCACAGGACTTGAGGGAGAAAGTGTCAGCTGAGGTGTGGGATTTTACCGGAGAAGAAATAGGATTAATCAAGGGGGTAGAACCAGTAAAGATCATGGTAAGACCCAATGCCGAGTATCCAAGAACACCACAGTACAAGTTGACACCAGAGACGATTGCCGGAATAAAGCCTGTGATCGAATCCATGATTAAACAGGGAATACTGAAGGAGATCGTGGGTAGTCCATGTAACTCCCCGATTATGGGTTTGCAGAAACCTAGTGGAAAATACAGAATAGTGCAGGATCTTCGAAAGATTAATAATATCGTTGTCTCATGTTGTCCAGTGGTACCGAATCCATCAGTGATATTATTTCAGATACCGTTCCAAGCTGAATGGTTTACTGTGATAGATTTGTGCCAGGCTTTCTTTTCGATACCTTTAGATGAAGATAGCCAGTATCTTTTCGCTTTTAAGCTGGAAGATCGCGTTTTAACATGGTGTCGTATCCCTCAGGGGTATACAGAAAGCCCATCGATCTTTAACCAGCTTTTAAAGAGAAATCTTGAAAGTCTAGTGCTGCCCAAGAACTCAGTTCTAGTCCAGTACATAGACGACCTCCTAGTTGCGTCAGAGACAGAGGAAGCTTGCAGAGAAGACACCATCACCTTGTTAAATCACTTGGCCGAGAATGGGCACAAGGTGTCACCAAGTAAATTGCAATATTGTAAGACTGAAGTGCAATACTTGGGCCACAGGATTGAAAAGGGGAAACGGAAGGTGTCTCCAGACAGAATAGAGGCGATTATGAAAATGAACGCGCCTACAACACAAAGAGAGGTCAGGATGTTTCTAGGCATGGTCGGTTATTGTCGACAGTGGATAGCCAACTTCTCACTGAAGGCAAAACCGCTATTACAACTGACGCACAAAGGAGTGAGTGATCCGGTACCATGGGACAAAGACTGTTTGATGGCGTTTTTGCAGCTGAGGGAGGACTTATGTCGCGCCCCGGCTTTAGGAATGCCTGATTATACAAAACCATTTTTGCTTTACTGCTGCGAAAGAGAGGGATGCGCTTTAGCGGTTTTAGCTCAGATCCATGGAGATGCGCGTAGGCCAGTGGCGTACTTTTCGGCTACATTAGATCCAGTAGCCGCAGCGTTGCCCGGATGTCTCAAATCCGTAGCTGCAACGGGTGTCAGCATTGAAAGATCGGAAAGTGTGGTAATGGGACATCAGTTAGTGGTGTACGTACCGCATTCTGTGGAATTGTTAATGACCAGGACTAAGACTCAGCATCTGACGAATAGCAGGCTCACACGCTACGAGCAAGTCATACTGGCTGCCGAGAATGTGACCCTAAAAAGATGCTCCGTCTTGAATCCTGCAACTTTGATGCCACTTCCAAATGATGTGGATGATGAAAATTGTACAGATCATGACTGCCTTGATGTGACTGAACTATGCACCAAACCGAGACCCGATATCGTAGATGAGCCATTAACTGACCCTGATGAAATTTTCTTTGTTGATGGTTCATGCGTAAGAGACGATATTGGTCAGCTGAGAGCAGCTTATGCAGTTTGCACGATTACCAGAGTCGTAGAAGCCGCTTGCCTGGAAGGAGTACATTCCGCTCAGGTAGCTGAAATTATTGCTTTGACGCGTGCCTGTTTAGCAGGTAACAAAATTCGAGTCACCATATACACCGATAGCCAGTATGGTTTCGGGGTAGTTCATGATTACGGGCAGTTATGGTCTCAAAGAGGTTACATGACCTCCTCAGGTTCTCCCATTAGGAATGGAGAATTCGTGAGACTTTTGTTAGAGGCATTGCAAGGACCGACAGCTATTGCAGTGGTCAAATGCGCAGCGCATACAAAAGGTACAGATTTTGTATCACAAGGTAACCGCTATGCGGATGAAGTAGCGCGTTACTGCGCAGAGCAAGGATATTCTCACACTGATGTGAAAGTGGGGGGAGTACAGGAAAGAACTGAATTGACCATGTTGTTAGACACTGTAGATACGTGGGATGAGCTAAGGAGTGTCCGAGAGAATGCACCAGATGATGAGAAAAAGAGTTGGGAAACAGCGGGTTGTGTGAAAAGTGAGATGAATTTTTGGGTCTCTGCCGATGGGAGAGCAGTTTTACCAAATGAACTTGTTAGTCCAATGGCAAGGAAATTGCATGGATCAGCACACATAGGAAGAGATGCCATGGTGAGAGTATTCAGACAAACGTGGTTTAATCCTAAGTTTAGAGTAGCGGCAGAAGCAGTATGTCAGCGATGTGCGATCTGTCAGCAACTAAACGTGGGAAAGAGAACACCAGTTACATTAAGTCATATTGGGAGGTCTGGGGGGCCTTTCAATAGAATGCAGCTTGATTTTATAGAAATGCCTCCATGTAACAGACTCAGATACGTTTTAGTAATTGTCTGCATATTTTCTAGATGGGTTGAAGCTTACCCTACACGTAGATGCGATACACTTACAGTAGCAAAACTGTTACTTAGAGAGTTAATACCGAGGTTTGGGGTGCCATCCTCTTTGGAATCGGACAGAGGAACTCATTTCAACAGCGAAATAGTGAAGATGTTGTGCTCAGCTTTGAGTATCGATCAGAAGTTACACTGCAGCTATCGACCAGAAGCTTCAGGGATTGTAGAGCAAATTAACAGTACAATCAAGTCCAGACTGGCTAAAGTTTGTTCATCGACATCCCTGAGTTGGCCAGACGCACTTCCAGTGGTTCTTATGAGCATACGTAGCACACCTGATAGGAAAACAGGTCTTTCTCCACATGAAGTGCTAATGGGGAGAGCTATGAGATTGCCATCGGTTCCGACTGCAGCGTTATTGAACATCACAGACGACTTGATCTTGGACTACTGCAAGGGACTATCTGATGCCATTAATTCTGTGTCCCTCCAGGTCCAGGCTGCAGAGGTTCCATCAGCACAAGATTTGTGCCATGACCTGAGTCCGGGGGACTGGGTCTTGGTGAAAAAGCATGTCAGGAAGAACTGCTTAGACGTGCGTTGGCGAGGACCATTTCAAGTCATACTTGTCACGAACACTGCGGTGAAGTGTGGAGGCCTGCCAAACTGGATACATGCCTCACACACCCGAAGAGTGCCAACACCTCTAGAAGAAACAGCTCCTCTCTCGGATGAGAATCCAGCGGAAAGCGGAGAAGCCACAGAGGGGGAAAGCCAAGCTGTGGAGGTGATCGAAGAGGCTGAAACTGTGTTGGAACAGGACGACGAAGGTCAGGACACTAGCGAGACCGAAGTCGCCTCAGGAGAAGAAAGTAACTGGGAGACTGAAT
Organism: Lissotriton vulgaris; assembly: GCF_964263255.1. Taxonomy (NCBI): domain Eukaryota; kingdom Metazoa; phylum Chordata; class Amphibia; order Caudata; family Salamandridae; genus Lissotriton; species Lissotriton vulgaris. Next base: position 1,651,662,347 of record NC_141689.1, read on the forward strand.
CGGATACTGAACAAGCTGAGAGTGACCAAGAGACAGGTCCAAGGACAAGGAGCAGAAGAACAAGGAGTGACGAAGCCAGTTGGCCGGAGAGAAAGAAAAGGCCAAGCTCGGAAGAAAAGCAAGAAAGAACTCTTGTCCCGATCGCTGAAGAATCGGATCAGGAGGAAGAAACGACAGACTCAGGAACTGAGAGTCCACGAAGGTCGAGAAGGGTACGTGTGCCCTGCAGAAGGTACGCCTCCCCAGAGTGGACTTATCTAGCAGATGTCTTGGGGACAGAAATCTGGGAGAGTGAAGAACGTGAAAGTAATCGATCTCGATCCATTTGTGGCAGTGGAGATATGGATGTTGACTCCTGGACTCGAGACTGAGGGATTACTGACTTTTACACTTCCCATACCCCCATACTTGAGTCGGATTAAGGATTTAGTGTTGAACAGATTACAATTTCCAACATTTGGTCATCAAATATCAGAGGAAGAAGACAAAGTCATTCGTTTTGAATTATTGGAACTTGTTGCAAGAGCTGCAGGTACAAGAATAATTGTTGATACATAAAGACTTTTGTATATAAGCTATAAAGAAGAAGATAACCTAGCGCCGAGTGGAAAGAAGAATAAAATTAGGGATACATTTAGAGGACGGAGAAGGGTTAGGGTTGTCTGTTGTTAAAAATAAAGAGACACTGTTGCGAAAAAGAGACTTTGTTGATAAAAGAGCACTTTACAAACTGAGAAGAAAACAAAGCAAACGAAGGACTGAACTGATAAACTTTTTCGCAAAAGAAAGAGTCACGCTGTTTTGACAACATGGAGATCGGCAACCCAAACAGAAGAGCTAGATGCATAATAGGTACACTTATAGCGATAGTAATATTTCTCATAATTACAGTAGTGACAATATCATATATCATAGGACATGAAACCGATAAGGAAATAGCAGATGTTAAGCTTGTAACGACTTTGAAACCTGTTCTTGATGAGAAGAAGGAGGAGAGCAATGTTATACGTGAAAAGGCGTTACTAGCAGATGAAGTTCGTAGATTACATGTAGATGAGTCACAGGGAAACTTTAGGTCAAACGCATATGCTAAACTATTGTACGAATATATCGATGCCATGGAGGCCAAGGATTGCTATGTATGTATGCAATTGCCGGCTTCTGTAGATGAGGGCATCCGATATCATCATCTCCCATTGACTTATGGGATAACATGTAGCTTACTGCTTAGTATATTTTATGGTAGAGAAGGGTTTGAGTACTACTTTTCAAATTATGATTCGGTACTGCCAGAAGTTCCGAATTATAAGCAGATGAATAAGTGGGACTATTACAAAAAGGAGGATAGACTAGCCAAATTCTTCCTTCCTTGGGATACGTTAGATACTTCATATGCACGTAGAAATAATTTGACTTGCAAAGTGTCAGAGATTGAGAAAAAGTTTATAGCACAAGTAGATGACAGATACAGAAGGCAGAAGATTCTAAAAATGTCAGGACAGTGGAAAACTGATTGGACCGAAGAAGAGAAGGCACATAAAAAGAAAGGGAGCAATGGTCCAATAGCATTGGATAGAACGCAGAAAGGAAAGTTATGTTTAACTCGAAGCAAGACATATTATGAGAGTGAATTCGTAGGTGAAGTTAATTGTGAGCATGCTTTTAAGTTAGAGTATTATACGAAAGATTTTATGAAAGGGATGCAGGCTATTCCTAATGTATATTTTGTATGTGGGAGAAATGCCTATGTAAAACTGCCTGACAATTGGTATGGTTCGTGTTACTTGGCAATTGTCTTCCCCAAAATATATCATGCAAAGGATTTAGCAATCATAGAAAGAAAGGCTTCGACAAGAATGAAAAGGGAAGTAGGAGATGCAGAAGTAGTAGGAGATGTATTTGGAGCGATGTTTCCTATGTTAGGTTTAATACTTAACGATGTTAAGATCAGGAGATTAGCTACAGTTGTAGATAGATTATCTGCAAGTACTGCAAGGTCATTAATGCTAATAGAAGGTGAGATGCAATCGATCAGAGCAATGGTTCTTCAGAATCGACTTGCTCTTGATGTGATATTAGCAAAAGAAGGCGGAGTTTGCAAGGCTTTGAAGGTTCAGGAATGTTGTACTTATATTCCTGATAATTCAAAACCACTTGAGAAGGTCATAAGAAACATTACACAGATTCATCAAGAAATAGAAGATTTGACAAAAATAAATGTTTGGGAAAAAGTAGGTAAAGGAGTAGGAAAGGTTGGAAATTGGTTTGCTAACCTTGGCAAAAGTATAGTGTGGTACATATTAAAACCTGTATTAATAGTATTAATTTGTATAATCACATTGTTAGGAGTAGTGAAACTATATAAATGGTATAGGACGAACCGGTTACAAAGATCTATGAGAGAACAGGAAAGGAGATTAGCTGTTTTACAAGATCAACAGTATAAAAGCTTGAGAGCACTTGAAATGATGAAAAGAGGAAATGATGTAACTAGTTCGGTTTAAAAGGTGCTATTCAAATTGCATTTAGTGATGACTCCTAAAAGTCATCAAAGGGGGGAACTGAGAGAGCGCAATTTGAATGGAATGTATATCGTAGTCATATTTAGAAGCATATCGTGTAACGTAGGAATGAAATGTATATCGTAACGTAAAGTTGACGTTTATAGCATAAAAGTCAACGGAAAGTGACAACATGGTATAGGAAATGTATAACTGTATTCACTTTAGAATGTATTAGATTTAGAAGGCCTGTATACGTAATGGGTTAATGTAGAAATGTGTAGAAATGCGTACGAACAGAAGAACGTGCAAAGTGAAATTCATGTAACTTGAAATGTAGAAACAGCAAGACAACGTAACATGGAGAAATGTGCAAGAGCATATATAGAATAATGAAGAAGAATATAAAGTTATGTTCTATGTATAGGGTTTATATTCTATGTGTGAGATTATATTCTGTGTGAACTTTATATTCTATGTATTGAGGTTCATATTCTACGTAACTGTATTCTATGTAAGATGTATTTACACATGGGCAAAGTATTTGCTAAAAGCGTTCATATATAAATGTATGTTAAAGGTTATACTGTGTAGAAGAAGTTTGTAGGAATGTTAGAAGAGTTTAGGTCATTTGTGATTATAACCTGACTGACCAAGGGTTCGCAGGAGTGTAGTCCGCTGTTGGTAATTTAGTGGGCTCACAGGAGTCGTGAATAGCCTTCACTTGAAGGTGCGAGCCGAAGAGTCTAGCATTTGTTAGATTTAAGGTGACAAATGTCGAACGAAGTTTATTGCCTAAACATGAGAGGAGACGATTGGAATTTGAGCTTTGTTTTGAATGACCATTCACAGGATCTAGTAAGGTCAAGAAATAGTTGTAAGTTAAAGTCTTGTTTAAGTTCATTTGACTTTTGATCTGAAAAGTGTCAGTTGAAGTCGCCAACAAGAAGATGAAGATGACATCTAAGAAGAAGGGTCAACCTAACGGACGACGCAAAGAGATGAAGCAATGGAAAGAGCCAGAAACTGACATCATCGGGGAAAGTCCGTGGTGGGCGTCAAGGGGCGTTCCACCCACACTGTGATTGTGTATTTTAGGGACAGCACCCCGGGGAGAAGATGGCAAGAGCTCAGAGAGAACAGCGAGAGGCAAGTTAGAAGGGTAGATGCCTTGAGCAGATGCGCTGAGAGAGATCAGAGCGCAAGGGAGCAGTAGGCCGAGGACCCTTAGAAGAGCGGATGGGTAGGCAGATAGGGTACTGCTTCTTAAACTTAAGTTACCTTTAGAGGCTAAGAGAGTTTGAACTTCTTTGGAAGTCAAACTGCTGACACCTTTTTAGGGAAGAAACTTGCGAAATAGGGAAGTCACCTAGTATAGAGTAGGGACAGATTTAACTTGATTATTTTCTCTTTCTGTAGATGACGCAAAGGAACCACTTTACATCGAAACTTTAAATTGCTGATTTTGGAATTGATTTTGTATTTTGTATACTTTGAGGTTTATCCTGAGAGGATTGTATTTGCATTCAAATTTGACTTTTATATAAAACCTTTAAACTTTATCAGTTGTAAGTGGTTCTTCAGAGTGGCGTCATTTAATGGGGTTTGTCTAAACCTATGTGGGGGTTGTCTTTTACTCAACGACAGATACTAGCGGTCCAAAATTGATGAATGAGATAAATTCTTAAATTGATCATAAATTGATACCAAAATCTCATTCCCCGCAGTTGGTAGCAGAGGATGGTTATCTTCTTGAGGAAGACGACCTAGGCCAGGTTTAGTTTACCCCAAGGTCCCTAGTCATCGACGACCAGAAGAAGAATCCCTGTCGAAGAAGGTGCTGACGGTGCGTCGAGAGGAAGCAGCAGAATCGGTTGAGAGTGAGTATAAGGGTCATGCGTTGTATTTCCCATCCTACCTTTTGCAGTTCTTTACGTGTACCTTACTATCTTACCCTTACACCAAATGTTTGACACATGACATCACAGGCACTCACACATGTCTTCATGTCACTGTCATGCAAATGTGTTTTTCTGTGCCTTTACATGATGAGTTCACCATGAAAGTGGCACGCACACCCTAAAGTCACTATTTTTCATGTCTCACTGATATACCATTACCCACGATTACTTACGTGATCCCCGCCCCATGTCCCATAGGGGTTTGATTAGCTCTACCAACCTACTGAATCCACTGGTTGCTTTTCATATCCCCTGACCCAATGTTTTGTATCCCCCCCCCCCAGCCCTAAAGAATCACAAGCCTACACGTTGTGATGAAACATGTGTCGGCTGATTGTTTGATTACACATGAACTATTTTCTTATTAAAATCGCTTAAGAAACACGCTGGTGTCGACCTCAGTATACTTCACCAATAGAGACTACCGCTACTCCTTTTTTGTATCCTCAGCACGTGTGCCCAGGACTGTGCCAATTAAACTATTGTGGGTTCCTGACTCACAAAACAACAGGGTTAATGGGTAGTTCCCCCGACCTGGCGGCACCATTTACATTAACTGCAAACAAAACCCAGAAACGAATAGTAGTCTGAGCACCCTTCTTCCTGTACATTCTTAAAAACCCAGGGCCTCATTTATGAGGCTCTGCGTCACTTTTACGCCGCTGGTGCGTCACTTTTTGAGACGCACCAGTGGCGTGAAAAATGCAACTTGTTGCGCCATATTTACAAAGTGACGCATCTAGGTAGATGCGTCACTTTGTAAACCCCTGCGCCACATTATACCTGCGCCAGGTATAATGTATGCAAGGGGGGGGTATTGATGCAAGAAAGGGTCGCAGAAGTGACGTAGTGAAATGTATGAGATTTCACTGCATCACTTTTAGGACGCTGTTGCGTCAAAATCTTGCGCCTGCCTCACAGCAGGCGTAAGACTGACGCAGGCCCTTTCACATGGGGCTTGCCCCATGTGAAAGGACGCATTGCTGGAGTTGCGTCACTTTTGTGACACACTCCAGCAATGCGTCACTTTTGCGCTTACAGATCCGTCAGAAATAGTGACGTATCTGTAACTCCTTGCGACATGATGCGTCATTCATTAAATATGATGCATCAGGAATGTCGCAAGGAGTGTGCACTGAGAAGTGACACATCACTGCTTTAACGCAGCGATCGTCATTTCTCATAAATGAGGCCCCCATAATCCCAATTATCATCAATGCATGTATTGGCTAAATATTGACAAGTATATGCAAGTAAAGGTAAAGACACGCACATACATGCAGCGTGCGAGTACATTTAGGACAAATACTATAAATAAGTCATTTTTCAGACACACACTCAACACTTCGTCCAAAAAACCCTAAGTCAAATTGATACCTTAACCTAAAAAACGTAAAAGTCAGAATGCGTAAATTGATCCAAATGGCCGGTAACTTCTACAAAAATAATGCCCTGCAGAAACATCATGTTAACAAGTGTAGATAGTAAAAACTGCAGTGTGAAAGCTCGCCTGCTCAGGAGAGAAGGTAGATTTAGGCGCAGGCCAATAATAACCTATTCACACAACTGAAAATCACAAGTATTTAGCAAATTTGGGCATTAATCTTTGAAACCAGTCAACATGTAAAGTCATCTGCTGTAGCAGCATGCTCTTCATTCGGAAGCAACTGAGTGGCAAGCTTCTTAGAATTTGACTTTATGTTACAGCTGTCATACCATGTCTTATCAAAGGGCACATTTTGCAGAGCAAATCATCCTAAATTAAAGTGAATATTAATGAAGCCTGGGAAATGATGTTCCTTGATCCTTTAATAATTAGGTCTCCATATTGCTTTTGGACTCATGCATATTTCTTCATGGCTCTTGCGCCTACAGAAGGAAGGCGGGTGCTCTGACTGAATCCTGCTGCAATAAAATCCCTCTCAATTACAGAAATTGGATTCTGTCAAGTGTGTGCGGGAAATATCAGTGTAAGGACAGAGTGGCAAAAAAGCACATGTACCATTTTCCATTATAAAGTCTTCTGATTCAAAATGAATACTTTGCATACAAAGTGAAATAGGCAAGCAGAGGGTGTTTCCAGAAAGCAGGAAAGGCTTCCCCCAAAGCCAATAGGTCTGAGTTATAAATGAAAGTGCCTTTGAGACATTGTTGGGATTAGGCAATCAATAAGTCATCATACAAGCACACTGTCACTCTTATTTGCTCTCATGAATTAATTCATCCATCTACTGAATCATTCTTACATGCACTCACTGACAAAAGCACAGCGACCATAAAAAAAACACAAACTCAACAACATATTAAAGATACCTTTAAACAATACAAGAATAACAATAAAAACATGCTGCCATCTAAACTCAGCAGGCATAGTAGCGGGTATCCATCTTGGAATGGTATTATAAATAGTCTATTGTTGTTTTAAAGTTCAAACAAGGCCTCAACATTTAGAACCAACATGTTGGTTATCTTGGAATAGTAAAACAATGATACACTTTGGACATCATCTTTCCATATTGGTCTTGTGAGTTTAGAGGAAGTGAACACATTGAATGTAAGGCACTGGAGATGAACTGACCGGCAAGCATGTGACACAAAGTAATGAAAAGAGAATTATAAAAGGAATACATTCAAAACTTAAGGACTGGCCAACCTGCCCTGAGACTTCAGCATACTCATTTTCAGGTGGCTGTACTCAAAAAATTCTGTCATTCACACTAAAAGAGAGCCAATAACTGATGTGGACTGACTCATTAAAACATGCAGTTCGCTGTCATGAATGGAAGCAGAGTGTAAATGGCTCTTGAGCAGATTAGAACCAAACCGACTCAAAGGCCCTTTATGTATATATAATCATATTTAAGGATGCATGCATTATTTATGGGCCGACTGCTATGCGGCCCGTAAAGGTGGCTGGTCATTCCGGCTGGCTTCCGACACGCTCAGGGAGCCTGTCTGATGGAGCAGATTTCCTCTGCAGTCAGGCATTGTTTTATTTTTGTGCTTCAGACAGACTGCATTTAAATTGCCACGCGCATTTTGGTGCAAGTTAAAAACATGGCACAATATGAAAGTGAGGCCAATTTAGTCTGAAATGCTTCTGCTGAATTAACATGTGTTTTTGCAATGTAGAGAAAAGTGGCTTTTTAGCTTTGAAGATTAATAGAATGTGTTTCTCTCTTCCCAGCGCATCCCATGTAATCTAAATCCACTATTCCTGTCTTAATAAACTTTGACTTGTTGCATATTTTGATAAATATTTTCAGTTAATAACACCTATTTTTCTATGTTGTACATTGCACATTTATTTTACATGTTGTACATAAATAATGGAGTTTGGAAACATAATGTGCTGATTCACATGACATTAATATTATCTTTTTGTTTGTTTTATTTTCGGGCCTACCATTAAATGGCTGCCTGTGAAACCATCAAAAGCTATGGCTTGCTTTGAATGAGAAGGGAGCATGCGCAGACTGTGGCAGCTTTCCTCATGCCAAGAAGTGAAGGACAGCTTGAACTGTACATTCTTCTGATTGTGCCAATGTGCCAGCTAACTAAAGTATCCGTCCTACTGGGCTGAGAAAAGGAAGGATGAAACATTTTCCCTAGTAAATGTTGCAAATGTTTATAAATGTATTATTCATGTATGCTTCTTTTGTTAAAACTGTTTTTTTTTAATGCGTCAGGAAAGTGCAAACTCATGCCATCATGATTGACCAATCAACATACAGGTTTTCCTGAAATGCAACATTTTGTGTAGTCTGCCAAAATTTTGTGTATAAAAACTGACAGGGGCGGGCTTTCTCAGCTCAGCTGGCTTCTAGGCTCATTAGGGGGTGTGTGAGCTCTTGAAGAGAAGGAACAGATTAGGCCAGACAGCCTATGGGTTAGGTACGAGATCGTCACGGGTGCTGCATGGTCGTCCGAGGAGAATCAGGGGGAGGTTTCTTGCTTCCACGTCATATCTTGGCACTTGAGGCCGCATTCCTTTGAGGTCTTGTGAAGGAGGGGCTATCTCACTCCCTGCTTGCTCTTTAGACACAGACAGATGCTGAAGAACAGCTGATTAAATAGAATTAGATGCTAAACTTTCAGTTATGCTTTACTAATTAATTAGGTCTGAAATGATTTATTTGTCTTATGCATTTATTTCTCTTTATGGGAGATTTTTGCAAACTATTTGATTTTTGATTAGCCTTGCAAGACTATTTTTTCTTAGAAACTCTTTAAGAATTTTGAATGACATTTTGCGCCACATTCCTACATGTTATGCCTATATGCAGACTGTAATGTGTTCTGTATTAATGCTATTTTTCCTGGTTTTCAAATTCTGTAACCTGATTGATATTTTATTAATGAATAAAGGGTCAGAGAAAATTAATTTTTTACTAGAAAATAAAACCCTTTAAACACTCAACAACTCTCTTTATTGGCTTAAAATAATAATTGCATTTTTGACTGTTCATCTTTATTTAAAGTCTCCTGAAGGTATTACATGGTGTGAAGGGCCCAACACCTTTTGAGCGGTAAATTAGAGGTAGCATGAGGGTTTTGCATTGAGAAATTACCAGAAGAAATTACCGCTCCATCAGTTTTTGGTAATCAGAGGATGGTCATTATTGATTAGTTTGGTGATTAATGATTATTGATTTCACCATCAACTACTCAACTAATGGATCATTGACCTTAAGGAGGGAAATAAAATAATTGCCCAAGTTAGATAAATGTCCAAGTCCTGATTCCTGACTCCAATGCTCAGAACCTGAAGATTGGCAAAGCAGTATACTGGAAGGTGATGCAAGAAGTGGTGTGAGTATCAATAGGGTTGTGAAATGTTGTTAATATGCTAGCATGTATGTATTTTTGAAGTGTTGAAAATAGTAAGGGTTTTTACTGTTGGTGACATTTTGCTCATTTTGAATTGATGGTGTTATTGATTATATTGGTACTTTCATAGGACATAATTTTTGGTTATTGATTACATATTTTAACTCTCCGTGTTAAGTGAGTGTCTTGTTCTATGTTGTCTGAACACGCAGGTATGTACACCTGTGGAATCCCGGGAAGGAATAGCGGGTGGTAAATGGAAGCCACACTGCACTGAGGTTACTCGTCTGTTGGAATAGCACTGAGAAGCTAGGTAGGGCTGGCAGTGTTAAATTAGGGACTATTTTCTGTGTGAGTGATTGATAGCAAAGAGTTCGCTGGTGAAACTTTGGTCTGATATCACCTAGAAAGGGTCACACCAAAGGAGTAGCAGGTTCTTCTGAACTTGATTGACAGCAAAAGGGTTCGCTGGTGAAACTTTGGACTAAGATATATCCTGAAGGATAAGTCCAAAGGAGTAGCAGGTTCTTCTGAGCTTGTGTGACGGGTAAGCGGAAGGGATTTACCTGTAGTGTTTGAAGAGTAAACGGAAAGTCTTACTTTGTGAAGGGTAAGCGGAATGTGTTACTCGCAGTGAATATAAATCTATCCTTTATTTAGCACAACAGACAGAGTAGCGAATGTATTTATGTTGTTACTAACAGAGTTATTGATTAAGAAAATATTGCAATAAGATTTTGTAGAGGGTCAGTAGTAGGAGTAAAACTGACTGATATTGAGACTGACAGCTTTGGAAAAAAGACATTGCATTGAACTATTACAAAAATGAAAATGTTTGAAGGTTTAAAGAAGCTGTTAGGAGGTAAAGTGAAAAATTCGTTTTTTATTGGTGATGCTCCTGAAGGAACACCTGTGCATTTTATGTCTACCAATTTGGGACAAAATACATGTATGTGGGTTCACCAATGGTGCAAGATTACTGAAAAAGAGGGTGCTTTGAGGTTTCCAAAAGATGGTACTTTTGAACTGCAAATTATTGACAAATTAAGGGAAGTGTTATGTGAAATAAAGACGCCATCTAAAGCTGCACAATTTGAGTCCTTAAGCTTGTGGGAAAAGACAGCAAGGGAGAAAGCAAGTGAGGATAAAAAGGTAAAGCACCAGATACAGGAGAAGAGAATTAATGATGATAAAGTGCTTCAAATAAATAATGATTCAGGTGATGAAATAATGGATGCATTGTTAACTGAGTGTCCACCACTTTATGTGGTTCCCATGAAAAATACTGAAAATAGTGTACCAGTAAGCACTACAGTGGCTACTGCTTCTGTTGAGCAGAGAAAAACACAGATTGAGAAAACTTTGCAGACATTTTATATTGACCCATTACCTGTTGATTCAGCACTGACAGTGATACCTCCAGGTGTTACTGCTTCAAATGTGCCTGATTCAGTCCAAGAATTGCTAACTGCAGGTGCACAGATAATGCATAGAAAACTTATGACTGTCCCAATTAATATGGTCCCTACTGAAAAGGTTCAAAGAGCTGCAGAAGGAGTGATTATGGCAGAGTTTATTTCAGAAACTCAGAATTCACAGGTTATTGAACAGAAATTACCCCAAGCACTGAAAGGTGAGGGGAAAATGGTATTTACAACATCTGCAGCTCAGGATAAAATAAATATATTTGAAAATGGGATTTTTCAAACCTGCTTAGAGGAAGCAGCAGTGATTAAAAAGATAGAAAACATGGGAGAACATATTAACACAGGCCCTGAAAAAGAGGAACAGCTTAGTGTTTTAAATTCAGCACTAGAACATGGAAAAAATAACAGTCCATGCTGTTTAAATAATGAAAATGTGAACAAGTGTCAGGAAAAAGAATTAATTTCCCTGAGTAAGGAAACAGTTGCATGTGCATTAACTACCCATAATGGCCTGACAGATTTGGCTCAAAAATATGAAACTGATGTTTTAGGAAGTTTTCCATCTCAGAAAAGCTTTAGGGTACATATGGATGATGAAGCAAATGAGAAAATGTGTTCTTCAGGAATGCAATTGCACATTGCAGAAATAAAGTATATTTTTAAATGCAATGGGTTTGAGAAATTAGGAGACAAATGGGAAAGAAAACATGAGAAGAAAAAGAAACCACCAGACCTAGCTAGGAAACTGGATAAGGAAAAGAAGCCACCAGATTTAGTTGAGAAAAATAATAAGCAGAATGAGGGAGAAGCTTGTGCTTACTCATTGAGAGAAAAGGTGGGAGAAGTACATGTTCCTATGCCACAGAATAAAAGTGAACTTGCAGCATTTCTGAACACAATCCCACAATTGAGAGACAGAATTATGCTGTGGTACCCAAATGTTGAGGGATTTGTTGAAATTTTAAAAGAGTTGTGCATTGATTTGGAAATGTTCTTTTACATTGCCATGCAGAATAAAATGTGGTTTGAATGTAAAGTTGTGCAAAGGCCAAGTGAAGAGACAATGAAAAGGGTTTGCATGAATGCACCATCATTTTCTGTTGTTATGGAGGAAAATATAGCAGTGATTATTTTCCTGAAGGGTGGAGTGCCAGTAAAGGATGTTGATTGGGTACAGATTTACAGAACACATGATGGAAGTAAAGGTGTTTTGGTTTGTGAAAATTCAGGGATGGATGTTGTACTGCTGGAAAATATGTCCTTTTGCCATCTTTATAGCAGATTTGAGCATTGGAAGAAGAAAAATAAATTTAAAAATGATGCACAAAAACATGGAGAAATGCAGATGCAAAATATACCAGCTAAGCAAATGCAAATGTCAGTTCAGAAACAGGTACCTATGGCAGGAATTTTCCGAGCCCAAGCAAAGATGGTCCCACAAAATATGGAAAAAGCTCAAATTAATTTAAATAAGATACCCAGAGAAAATTTGAATTATTTCCAGAGACAAAATCAGAACCCAGTCCAACAGGTTGCTGTGTTTGAAAATGAGAGTTTTAACCCTCACAATTCAGAATTTACCAAGTGCATTGTGAAGGCAGAGGAAAGTCCAGATTTAAATGCAGGAGGTTTAAACAAAGAAATTACAAACCCAGTTTTAGAAAAATGTGCACCAAAATTAGGCCCATTTGAGGAAGATTGCAAAACTGTTGTCTGTGATTCAGGCCTAGCAGAAAAACAATTATTTTGCAAACTAAGCAGCACAGATTACTGTACACCAGATAATGTTATTTTTCAGTTTCCTGATGAGGATGTACATTTTAAAATGGCCCAACAAGAAACAGCTGTAGCATTATTTTCAGAAAAGACAGTTGAAAAATTACCTTCTGATTTTGAAAAAAGAATAAACACAGAAATAAGAGAGTTCACAGAGAAGGATGCCAGATTAATAAAATGTGCAGAACATGTCTTATTAAAATTAGAACCAGATGACATGCATTCAGGAACACCATCAGTTGCAGGAATTTTACCAATAAAAGGATTTTTGATGGACTTGATTGGAAGTTTGTGTAACTTTCTGATCACAGGTTCACAGAAAATAAATGAAAAGAACAGAATAGTGCAGGAGATTAAAAGCATATTTTTTTCATGTTGTCCTGTGGTACCGAATCCAGCCAATATATTTTTTCACATTCCATGTGCTGAAGAATGGCTTACTTTTATTGATTTTTGCAAAGTCCATGTAACAGTGCCATTGCATGAGAATAGTCAGGAGTACTGTCAAAAAGCAGATGAATATCTGGGACACACAATTGGAAAGGGAGGTAGAAAGGTGTCACCAGAGAGGGTGGAAATGATTTCCAAGAAAAACCCACCTCAAATTCAGAAAGAAGTAAGGGCATTTTTGGGAATGGTTAGCTGCTGTAGAGAGTGGTTACTAAACCTTTCCCTAGTGGCTAAGCCTTTACTGAGGCTGACACACAAAGGTGTGTCTGATCCGCTTCCATTGGACAACAATTGCACAAAAGCATTCCTAGAGTTGAAAGAGAAAGAATGTTGCGCCCCAGCACTAGGAATGAAAGTTTATTTAAAAGAAAATATACCAATTTGCAGTGAGAGGGAGGGCTGCACTCTCTCATTGCCTATTCAAAAAGATGACTGTGTTCAAAGCTCTGTGATGTATTGCCCAATGACCTTTGACCCTAACTTCACAGAAATGTCAGCAAATAAATTGAATAGTGATGAAACTGAATATGAGTGTCTAAATATCATGAAAATATGCATAAAGCCAAAATCAGACTTTAATGATGAATGTCTGAGTCAGCCCAACAATTTCCATTTTGTCAATGGCCCATGTTTGAAAGGTGACACATTAAAAGCAGCACATGCTGTGCTCCTTATACATTATGTTGTCAAAGCTTCATGGCTTTTAGTAATTTCCCCAGTCCAAAATTCGAAATTGATTGCCCTTACCATAACATGCAGTATATCTGCTCAAATGAGAGTCACTGTTGTCATGGGAGAGAGAAATGCTTATTCAGTTGCACACATTTGTGTTCTGTTAGCATGCACATTCTATGGAATCTTCACAGGTGAATTAAAAGAGGCTCAAGAAAATGTTTTTGAAGCAGCACAACAGGGTTGTATCAGAACTGTTTTTGAGAAAAGTGACAACTGCATAGTGGCAAAAGTGTTATTGCAAAGACTGATGCCCAGGTATAGATTGCCAGTTTCTCTGAAATCAGATCATAATGTGGTCTCAAAGATAATGAGTGCAGAACAACAGATTGGACAAGGAATGGATTGCAGCTATCTGCCTGAAGTGTCAAGCATAATAAAGCAACACAATGGCAGTACTGAGTTACCTTTTGCAAAAGACGGTGTCTCACCAACACCAAAGTGGCTTGAAAATGCATATGCAAATGCACTTGTGGAAAACACTGAGGATAACACTAGCCATGGCTGTGTAGGTCTGGTTGATGTACAGTGTGCAGTTTCTCACCAGATTGCAGCTGCTGCACAAGATCTGCATAATGGATGGTGCAACGGCTTTGGTCGGAGAGATGAAGTGGTGAATCATCTGAATCTGATCAAAGTGAAGATAAGAGTGAAAGGCATTGATTGAAAAAGTGCCAAGGATTGATGGTGCTCTGTCCGAGTTTCTCAGCACCTAAGTAGTCTAATTTGCATTGAAAAAGGTACAGAATGCCAATGAGCCATTCTGATGGCAAGCTGATGACAAAGAGAAAAGAAATGCTGAAACTGTCCTGTTGAATTCCTTTTTTATTATTTTAGTTACTTATTTTAAAGAAGACTAACTGTTTCAAGAAGCTACTTACAGAACTCTGCACTAAAAAAAATTTGAGCTTGGCTATATATGATCTGATTACAGATAGACTTGTGTTTGCCTTAGAAATAGATTTAAAATTGTTATATGCTCAGCTTTTGCAATTTTAAAAAAAAATGTCACTTGTGAAAATGAAATATGTGTGATTAATTATAAATCATTTTATTATGATTTGAATTATCAGAAGGGTGGATTGATGGAGCAGATTTCCTCTGCAGTCAGGCATTGTTTTATTTTTGTGCTTCAGACAGACTGCATTTAAATTGCCACGCACATTTTGGTGCAAGTTAAAAACATGGCACAATATGAAAGTGAGGCCAATTTAGTCTGAAATGCTTCTGCTGAATTAACATGTGTTTTTGCAATGTAGAGAAAAGTGGCTTTTTAGATTTGAAGATTAATAGAATGTGTTTCTCTCTTCCCAGCGCATCCCATGTAATCTAAATCCACTATTCCTGTCTTAATAAACTTTGACTTGTTGCATATTTTGATAAATATTTTCAGTTAATAACACCTATTTTTCTATGTTGTACATTGCACATTTATTTTACATGTTGTACATAAATAATGGAGTTTGGAAACATAATGTGCTGATTCACATGACATTAATATTATCTTTTTGTTTGTTTTATTTTCGGGCCTACCATTAAATGGCTGCCTGTGAAACCATCAAAAGCTATGGCTTGCTTTGAATGAGAAGGGAGCATGCGCAGACTGTGGCAGCTTTCCTCATGCCAAGAAGTGAAGGACAGCTTGAACTGTACATTCTTCTGATTGTGCCAATGTGCCAGCTAACTAAAGTATCCGTCCTACTGGGCTGAGAAAAGGAAGGATGAAACATTTTCCCTAGTAAATGTTGCAAATGTTTATAAATGTATTATTCATGTATGCTTCTTTTGTTAAAACTGTTTTTTTTTAATGCGTCAGGAAAGTGCAAACTCATGCCATCATGATTGACCAATCAACATACAGGTTTTCCTGAAATGCAACATTTTGTGTAGTCTGCCAAAATTTTGTGTATAAAAACTGACAGGGGCGGGCTTTCTCAGCTCAGCTGGCTTCTAGGCTCATTAGGGGGTGTGTGAGCTCTTGAAGAGAAGGAACAGATTAGGCCAGACAGCCTATGGGTTAGGTACGAGATCGTCACGGGTGCTGCATGGTCGTCCGAGGAGAATCAGGGGGAGGTTTCTTGCTTCCACGTCATATCTTGGCACTTGAGGCCGCATTCCTTTGAGGTCTTGTGAAGGAGGGGCTATCTCACTCCCTGCTTGCTCTTTAGACACAGACAGATGCTGAAGAACAGCTGATTAAATAGAATTAGATGCTAAACTTTCAGTTATGCTTTACTAATTAATTAGGTCTGAAATGATTTATTTGTCTTATGCATTTATTTCTCTTTATGGGAGATTTTTGCAAACTATTTTATTTTTGATTAGCCTTGCAAGACTATTTTTTCTTAGAAACTCTTTAAGAATTTTGAATGACATTTTGCGCCACATTCCTACATGTTATGCCTATATGCAGACTGTAATGTGTTCTGTATTAATGCTATTTTTCCTGGTTTTCAAATTCTGTAACCTGATTGATATTTTATTAATGAATAAAGGGTCAGAGAAAATTAATTTTTTACTAGAAAATAAAACCCTTTAAACACTCAACAACTCTCTTTATTGGCTTAAAATAATAATTGCATTTTTGACTGTTCATCTTTATTTAAAGTCTCCTGAAGGTATTACATGGTGTGAAGGGCCCAACACCTTTTGAGCGGTAAATTAGAGGTAGCATGAGGGTTTTGCATTGAGAAATTACCAGAAGAAATTACCGCTCCACCAGTTGGAAGCCAGCTATTAATCTCAAGGGCAGGCCTTTCCCCCTTGAGATTACAATGCACGGTTTCGGACATGGTTTCCATGCCAGTCTGTACAACATGGAAATCATGTCAGAATGCGTGTTTGGGGGCCCATAGCAGGGGCCCCCTTTGGTTCACAGCCTCCGGTTGAAGGCCGAGGGGACACCTATGGTGCCATCTGTTGATCCTGTGCACCTTGGTGCCTGCTATGGGGTGCATGGATGAACCGAATCTTTCGTTTCACTATGGGAGAATGATTTACGGCCGATTTATGGCTGAAATAAAGGCTCCCATAGTGAAATATAGGAATGCAAGCGAACAATGTTCAGTCGCATCCTAATGAAGGAATTCCGCCCAACATCGAAATCAGGCCTTTGGTGTTATCTTTTTTAAAATATCCTGTCAGACGCTAGGAACAGATTCTACCAATGGTTTTTACAGTGCATATCTTCTCCCCTAGTGTTTGTTAGAGGCAGTTACCAACATCAAAACCAAAATCATACACTACAATGATCACCTGTGACATTTCAGGTAACAAGATACCTATGCATGGACTTTAATACACAGAAATAACAACCTACACTTAAATGCCTATTGATTTGCCCATGTGCTTTTCATAATTTACTAAGTTTAAGCTTTCACACAAGGCAACCATCAGTCATACAGTCATAACATTACATAGTTTTCAAAATTTCAGATGGCAAAAAAATATATAATCTCAACTAAGAGGGGCTAACAAGGATTCTTTTAGTACAAATCATATATACCCATGGTTTATAAGGAAGGGTAACCAACACTGCACCCCGTGCCTAATATGGTAATCTGTGAGATTCCATGTCACAAAATATCTGTAGGCGGACGCGCTTCATTGGTAAGGCGCTAACAGCTGTGTCATAGAGTGCTCTGCTCTGCCGAATTTTGCTTTTACCCTTCAGTCCTCTGATGGCTCATTTTAAAATCTAACTTTTATGCACATTTTAAAATCGCTCGTGAGTCCTGCACTTTCCGTGATTACTACTGATTAGTGTTTACCTTGCTCACCTTGCACTCTGTATTACGCTGCCTGTCACTGGTCAATAGCCCCGTTCCACCACGGCTGGTGCCGCTTGAGTGGAGGGCTCAGGACCAATAGCTGGGCTAGATCGGGCTCCCCCTGGTGACGTTCGTCCGGGGGCGGGCTGCAGGCGGGCCTTCCCTGGGCTATCTTCATTTAATGGGAATGGCGGCCCCATCGCGCAGCGGACGCGCTTCATTGGTAAGGCGCTAACAGCTGTGTCATAGAGCGCTCTGCTCTGCCGAATTTTGCCCTTACCCTTCAGTCCTCTGATGGCTCATTTTAAAATCTAACTTTTATGCACATTTTAAAATCGCTCGTGAGTCCTGCACTTTCCATGATTACTACTGATTAGTGTTTACCTTGCTCACCTTGCACTCTGTATTACGCTGCCTGTCACTGGTCAATAGCCCCGTTCCACCACGGCTGGTGCCGTTTGAGTGGAGGGCTCAGGACCAATAGCTGGGCTAGATCGGGCTCCCCCTGGTGACGTTCGTCCGGGGGCGGGCTGCAGCCGGGCCTTCCCTGGGCTATCTTCATTTAATGGGAATGGCGGCACCGTCGCGCAGCGGACGCGCTTCATTGGTAAGGCGCTAACAGCTGTGTCATAGAGCGCTCTGCTCTGCCGAATTTTGCTTTTACCCTTCAGTCCTCTGATGGCTCATTTTAAAATCTAAATTTTATGCACATTTTAAAATCGCTCGTGAGTCTTGCACTTTCCATGATTACTACTGATTAGTGTTTACCTTGCACTCTGTATTACGCTGCCTGTCACTGGTCAATAGCCCCGTTCCACCACGGCTGGTGCCGCTTGAGTGGAGGGCTCAGGACCAATAGCTGGGCTAGATCGGGCCCCCCCTGGTGACGTTCGTCCGGGGGCGGGCTGCAGGCGGGCCTTCCCTGGGCTATCTTCATTTAATGGGAATGGCGGCACCGTCGTGCAGCGGACGCGCGCAGTGGGTGCGCCGCGGGCGCGCAGAAGGCTCGCCAAAGGCGAGCCCGTCTGCGCCCGTCCGCGCCAGTTTGGGCCCAGGGGCCAGGACCCCTGGCTCTATCACTGTCTATTCTAGACAGTCCCTACTATGCTGTAACTCATCTGTCCACAAACTACCGGATAGGGTACTGTTGAAACTTAATCGGGAAGGACTTCTGAGACCCAATACTAGCCTTAAGCTAACAAGTGGTCCACCCTTGCAGGACACCCTGCCGAAACAGACTAGCAGGCGGGGGTGTAAGTTCTCAATACTTAACACCCGATCCCTGCAGAAGCATTGCCTTGAAGTCTTTTCCCTCCTGCAGGAGGATACCATTGATATCCTATGTATTACCGAATCCTGGCTCAATGACTTCTCTACCCCAGACCTAGTGGCAGCCCTCCCCCCTAATTTCTCTGCCATCTATGCCAACCGGCCTAATAATGCCATGGGGGGTGGTGTAGCTTTCCTCTTTAATGACACCTTAAAGACAGAAACAATATACTCTGAGTGTATTGAAGGAGTAGACGTCCTGGGAGTAAAGTTTTGCTCCCCCACAGACTGTGTAGCCTTCCTGTTAGTATACCGCCCTCCAAATACAACTGTTAAGTTCCTGGAACCATTTTTGAAGATGATCCAGGACCTTCGCACCCGCTATGAGGGGTTGGTGGTTCTGGGGGATTTCAACTTCCACTGGGAAATCACCCCGAGGAATAATCAGGCAAATCAACTAGAGGAAGTCCTTACACATCTAGGACTCACACAGGTGGTTGAGGAGCCTACCCACCTGAAGGGTCACACGTTAGATCTGATCTGGTCCTCCCGTCCTCTCCTAGCTCCCCCGGTGATCTCCCCTTGCCCTTGGTCGGATCACTATTTGATTGAAGGTCATTTTCCTCTCCTGCCAGGACAGCAAGAAGTTAAATCTCAGTGGAAACTCCTGCGGAGCTAGAAGCAGATCAAAGCTGATGAGTTTATCACTGCCCTTTCACATACCACATATCCCCTGTCACCAAATGACGATGTGAACACTGTAAGCACCGCCTTGCAGGTCTCCCTCAAAGAGGCTATTGAGGCTGTCGCCCCTACGCGTAAAATCAGAATGAGAGACAAGGGCAAAGCCGCAGGTTGGTTTAACCAAGATCTCACGGTACTAAAGCAAGCTCTACGTCAACGTGAAAGAGCCTGGCGGAAGTCCCGCGCGCCCTTGGAACATGAAGCTAATACACTGCAGTTAGCACTTTATAAAAAAGCCATTTGTTTGAGAAAGGCTGATTTCTATGAAACAGCCATCTCAACGGCAGCTAATCCCCAGAGAGAGGTCTTTAGAGTCCTGAATGATCTATATACTATCAAAGAGCCAAAACCTTCCTTTGACTCCAAAGACTGTCAGGACTTTCAAGACTTCTTTATGAACAAAATTAAGAAATTGGTCTCAGAAATTAGTCAGATTCCAATCCTCCCGTGCTCTGCAGAACCTGTCCCACCTCCAATCAGACCCACCATGCAAAAATTATCAGTTCTACCAGCTCTAACTAAGTAGTGCCTAGCGACCATATTGAACCGGGTGAAATCTGGCTCTCCAGCTGACCCCTGTCCACCTCAGATCTTTAAGCTGGGTTGGCCTGAATTGGAGAACAATGTCCTTAGGCTACTTAACCACTCTATCGAGCAGGGACTGGTGCCCTCTAATTTTAAAGAGGCTAGGGTGGTTCCGTTACTGAAGAAAGCTGGTGCGGACCCAAAAAACCTAAAGAACTTTAGGCCAATTTCCCAGCTTCCTTTTCTTGCGAAGATCCTGGAGCAACATGTTCTACATTCTCTCACCCACTTCCTGGAAAGTAACCATCTTCTTGAGCCTAACCAGGGGGGCTTCAGAGCACACCACAGCACGGAACTGGTGATGCTATCCGTGCTGGATGACCTGAGACTCAAGGCGGATAATAAGAAGCCTTGTGCCCTGATCCTCTTGGACTTATCCGCGGCATTTGATACTGATAATCATTGCCAACTTCTATCGCGGATACAGGACCTGGGGATTCGGGGTACAGCCTTCGCCTGGTTAACATCCATCCTGGAAGATAGGTCGCAACGAGTGCAGCTTGCTGATCTTGTATCCAAACCAGCAAAACTGACTTGCGGCGTGCCCGAGAGCTCGGCCCTGTCACCCCTACTTTTTAACATATACCTTCAGCCACTGATCGCGTCACTGAACAGGATGGACTGTAGAGTCTACAATTATGCAGACGACACACAAATCCTGATTCAGATTGAAGACACTGCTCAGGCTCATTTGAGAATGCAGAACACTCTCAAATTTATAATTAGCTGGATGTCGAACAACTCTCTAAAAATAAATCCAGATAAAACCGAAGTCCTGGCAATCACCACAGCTGCCAATCCATGGTGCGATCAGTTCTGGCCGGCTGAATTGGGCCCACTCCCAGCCCCAGCCCCAGCAGTCAAAAGTCTGGGCATCAAAAATGATGTCCGACTATCAATGACTCAGCAGGTATCATCTGTGGTCGGCATCTGTGTGAGTCTGATCCGCCAGCTGAGGAAACTCTCCTCAGTTCTATCCTTTTCCACCATGAGGCTGGCGGTCTCCGCCTTAGTTCTGGCATGGCTGGACTATGGTAACTCTCTTTACTATGGCCTCCCAAACAATCTTCTGGCCCGACTTCAGGTCGTAATGAATGATGCGGCGAGACTCATTATTAATAAACCCAGGCACACTCAGGCCACGCCCTTACTTCGCAGCTTGCATTGGCTACCCATTGCCCAAAGAACTAAATTTAAAAGTCTCTGCATTGCTCACAAAGCGGTTTACGTCTCAGCCCCCAAATATATTAAAGATCGGCTCCCTAGGTATTTTCCCACTAGGTCTCTCCGGTCAGCTGAGGCATGTAACCTACTTTGCCCTCGGTATAACCTCACATCCAAGGGCGGCAGAGCCTTTTCTAGCACTGTCCCCCTGGCATGGAACCTTCTCCCGGTTGAACTCAGGAAGGAAACAAATCTATTGCTGTTCAGGAAAAAGCTGAAGACAGTGCTTTTTGCGGAGGCATGGGGACCTCCGAGATCCGCTTTTTTCGCCTACTGATGTTGTGTTTCCGCTGATAGCGCTTAGATACCCCTGGGTGATATAGCGCTTTTCAAGCTCATAATAACATAACATAACATAACATAACATAACATAACATAACATAACATAACATAACATAACATAACATTACAGAGTGGTAACAATCTACCCTTATACGCTTATTGACTTTATCATATGCTTTTCACAATCAATATGTCAGGCCCACTGCCTTTATCATAACACGTCATTATAAATATTCAGGCCTGTAACCTTTTTTTAATGCCTTGTCACCATAACCAACTCATACCTACTGTGTTGGTTCATAAGCCTTCCAACAAGGAGACCATCCAGCATACAGTAATAAAAATACAAATATGCACAAAAAACAGTTATCAAAGCAATCTAACATCAGTAAGGTCTAATAAGGATAACCACAGTGCAAGTTGTCTATCCCCATGATGTGTTCAGGAGAGTAACCAGCACCAAAGCCCTTGCCTACTACAATATTTGTGTGCTGTTCTGTGTTGCAAAATAAGTGCCTACAAGATTTAGCACAGCATAATAACAATCCACCCTTAAAAGTCTTGCCTTAAAAACAAGCTATACAAAATAAGCAAGTATGGACTACTTACTTTGTCATAACTTTTCATTATAAACAGATCACACCTAAGAAGTCTGACATAACTTTTCCCCCTTCTCCTTTACCATGGGTTCAACACTATATATATACAACATGGGCCTGCTGAACTGCACATCAGGCATCAACATGTAAATCCTGTGCCAAAACTCTATGCCCCTTTTTTCTCACCTTGCAAGTTCTTGCTTTCTCCTTCAGTGACGGCTTGTCCATCTTTCACTTCCTCATTTTTTCCTGTTTAAGCATTTTTCCCTCTCTTTCTCTTGCAAAATGTCTGATAAGGATAAATAAGTGCTGGTCCCAAAATTGAGTGCTGGTAGGCCCCACCATCAACCACCGGCTCTCATTAACCCCTTGGACGCTCATGACGAGCTCAGCTCGTCATGATGTACGCCTCCATACACTCATGACGAGCTGAGCTCTTCATGAACAATGGGAATCCAGAAAAGTCAGCATCCAGGAGAATTAGCTGTAGCATTCAAGGTGTTAAGTAATGTCGGGCATACATTTAAAACAATTACAAAAATGTAAAAAATTGCAGTTAGCAAAGCAATATGGAACGCCTCTCAATAGGGCCTAACAAGAATGATCACAGTGAAATTCTACTTCCTGGGTTTGTCAGAGTGGGCGACCAATACCAGAGTCCGTGCCTACTACAGAAATCTGTAAGATTTCAAGTAAGCAAATGCCTTTGTATGGCCTTTAACACAATATGATAAAAGTTCACTTTTAGAGTCCTACTCGTTTAACCATAAACTTTTCACAGTTATTAAACCAAACCTCCTGCCTTTATAATAAGTTTTCATAATTAACTGTCCAGACCATTGGCATCTAGCATAATATTTGCCTGCACACCAATCAAGTGTATAGCTGGTATTGTTTGGCTGTCACCATATCCATCTTAGGCCTACTGTACTGAGCATAAGCTTTCCTACTAGGCATCCATCAGACATACAGTCATAATGTCAGGATTATCAGGTCAGGTAATATCCAGAGACACAGGGTCAATGCTATAGCCTTAACAAAACGATACAACAGAAAGAAGTTGCAAGGTAAAATCAAACCTTGGGGTCGTGCTGAATCTAAGATGGCCACCAAGAGAGGATTACTTGAGCAGCAGGTCAGAGCACTAGTCATTGACCACAATCATGGGGATTCAGGTGTCGAGCCTGCGCTGTGGTGCACTTCACCTGAATCCAGAGGCGAGACAGATGTTCCAGAGCAGCCGTCACGATGCTTAGTCAGGGAAAGTCGCGTCCTGTAAAATAAAGATTTCTTGGACATAGCGGAACTCGGAAGAACCTGAAAAGAGAAGTAAGACTGTTCCGCTATCTATTGTTGGTCTTGAGCATGCGCATAGATATTAAGGAATAGAAGTCTCATGAGTAGTCATGTGCATTAGAACTACAAGGAATTTATGGAGCATGCTCTCTGGCAGTATATTAGGCAATTGTCAAGATACAGCACAAGTCATTTAAATAGAACGCAGAAAACCAGAGTTAAGGAATAGGAAAACAAAACAAGAAATGAGGCCAGTCAATTCCAATAGTTATGTATTGCTTCAGCCTGGAGTAAAGAAACTTCTAGGTATATCTGTATATAGTTAAGTTGACAGAGTTAAAATATAGAAAGAAAAGGCAAAGAGAAAGGTTTTAGGTGAAGCAGAACAGTTACAAGCAAATAAGAAATACTTACCATATCAGATACAACTTAAAACATCAGCAGTGCAGAAAGTAGGTGAGAAAACATGAAACACAGTAAACGAAGAGTAGATTAGGAAGAATCTTTTTAAAGAAAGACTAATAATACTATACCTTTAGTTACAGCACTAATAAGCTAATACACAATAGAAGACAAGCACAGGTCACAGCAAGACTGGGTAGGTAAATTGAGGTGACGAAACTATATAGAATATAGAAAAAAAGGTAATCAATGTATTAATGAATATATCCTTTTACAGTTAAATACAAGCTAGTCTAGCATAAGAAGACAAGAAAAGGTCGACGTCTGAACCTGAAGAAAGAATCAGACGCTGTGTGGCAGGCTCTTCTCTATCCCATGCTCTTTCCCCCCTGAGGCCTTCTTGGCAATTGTGGCTTCAATGTACGTTGCTGAGGGGTCTTGGTGAGGCATTGGGAACCTACGACATTCTGTTCCTGTGCATTTGAAAGAAGAGCATCAACTCTGACACATAAAATGTCAAATGTATACGAAATTTCAGTCGGCAAAGCACAATACTATCTCCCTAACAGAGCTTTACATGGCTCTTCACATTGCAAATCTTTTATACTCATGGTTTGTCAGAGGTTGTAACCAACACCAAAACCCTCAGAGATATAGCCTTTATCACTCGCTTTTTACATTAACAGGCTCATGCTCATTGTGTATTGAGCGTAAGGTTTTCACAAAACCCATTCACAAAACAGTCATGAAAGTCCAAATGAATACACAATTAGAGTCAGCAATGCTAAATACTATCTCTCCTTAAGAGAGCCTAGCAAGATTATCGTAGTGCAGAACTTCTTCACTCACAGGTTATTCAGGTGGATCACCAGCCCCAAAACCCTTACATACTACTGTAATCAGTGAAATTCCACATACCAAAATACATGTATGCAAGTTTTAGCACAGTGCAATAACAACCCATCCTTAAAAGATTGAGCATGCCTAGTGGATTTGTCATAATGTTTGGTAATAAATTAGTCAAACCTTTGAAATCTGGCACATTATTTCCTTTTTTTTTTTTAAATTCTTTTTATTAAAGGATTTTTACATATTTACCACCCTCTGGGACACAGAGGGGGCGTGGAACAAGTAAACAATACAACATATCCATGGAATATACATACCATACATCTTCATATAACATCAACATAGAGTAAATTAAATCTTACTTTTCAAAACAAAATATATCATCAATCATATTGAAAATTAGCTCACTATCCTAGAGCTTATATACTAATTTTGACATCCTTTATATGCATTAGGTCTACACCAAATATTATCAGTTATATACAGTTTATATACAATCTATATACAAATACAGTTTTATATACAATTTCTATATACATCATCCTTCTTCCTTCCATTTTGTTATAGCCTCCCAAATTTTCAAGCCTAGTTTCCTCGAATTTTTCCCCCTTCTTGAGTAGATTGCTCTTTCTAAATTGTGTATACTCAACAACCTGGCTAACCATTGCTGAAATGATGGTACCGTTTGATCTAACCATGCAGATGCTATACATAATCTATACACTGCCATAGCAATAAAGATACAATATTTCCCAGCTTCATCTTCAATACTACCATCTGTCCCTAGTAATATAGTCACGGGTGTTAAATTAGCAGCTATTTTTAATGCCCTCTGTAGAAACAATTCTATTTCTTTAAGTAGTATTGCTAAATTTGGGCATATCGCAAACATATGGATAGCATCCGCATTTGCACTCATACACCTGGGGCAGTGTATACCATTTGTCGCTCCCCATTGCGCTAGTTTAGCTGGGGTATAGTAAAGCCAATACAAGGTCTTGTATTGTTGTGCCTGTAGTGATGCAGAGCACAAAATATTTATCCCTAAGTCTAATGACTCTTTAAAGCAATCTTGTTCTATACCCAACTTCACTGACCAACTTTCCCCCCATTTAACCATGTCATCTGTTCTGTGCTCGTTTAACTCTGCGTAAAACCTTTTAATAGTGCAATCTACTCCGCTCTCTATTATTTCTAATATATTATTTTTTTCAAATCCTCTCGTCCCCCCTCTTTTATTTTGTAGGAAACTTCTTACTTGTAAGTATTTAAAAAAATGGCTTCTTGGCAAATTAAATTTTTTCTGTATTATTCCAAATTGTTTCATCCCTTGTGTCCCCATAATATCCCCCAATTTTATTACTCCATTTCGAAACCACTCTCTATATGTTAAATCGGAAAAAATATCTTGCGGAAAAACCCTATTATCGTATATCCTTGTATACCTATTGAATTTACCCAAACCAAATTTTTTCATAAACGCCTTCCATAGCTTGTGAGCTCCCACCATCGTCTTAAAGCGTGTTCTTTTAAAGTATAACGTGTCAAAATTTTTCAAAAAAATATTCTTAGTTTCTTCACCCATCAGAATACCGTATATTGCTAAAGACCCCAGATGATCCTCTCCTTCTGCTTCGGCTCCACCTATTAATCCTATCATATACTGTAGAGCAGCGGCCCAATAATAAAGCTTGATGTCTGGTAGTGCCCAACCTCCTCTTTCGCGTGGAAGTGCCAGAAATCTCGCCGCCCTCCTAGTCTTACCTTTGGACCATATGAACTTGTTAATCATGTTCTCAATCTTTTTAAACCAGACATTGTCAAACCATAGGGGAATTGTTCGAAAAAGGTATAAAAATTTTGGCATAATTAACATTTTTATAATATTTACTCTTCCAACCAATGTAAGATGGAGATTGTTCAATCTGTCCAGCTCACCACCTACTTTCTGTATGATAGGGTTAATATTTAGTTCTACTATTTTTTCTAATGCTGAGGCTATAATTATTCCTAAATATGTTCCTGTCAATACCACCCTAGAGTCCTGGCATGATGCCTTGCTGTTTTTTATAATTTGTGTTTTTCCAGTGTTCAAGGAATACCCAGACACTTTCCCAAATTCTTTTGCCTCTTCTTCCACATATCTTATAGCCTCTGTGGGTGATGATGTTATAACCGCCACGTCATCAGCGTATGCCAAAATCTTACACTCCCCCCTGAGTGTGACAATTGGGGGAATATGTCTATTTAACTCCAGTTTTCTAATTAACGGGTCTAAATATATAGCAAACAGCAAAGGAGAGCATGGACACCCCTGCCTTGTGCCCCTCTCAATTTTTACTTTGTCCGTTAACCCCGCGTTAATTCTAATTGCAGCGCTCGGGTCTCTGTATAGTGTCTTTATCGCTGTCAAGAAGCCGGTGCCAAATCCCACTTTTTCCAACACACTCCATAGGTATACCCATGACACACGGTCGAAAGCTTTTTCAGCATCCAATAATAATGCCGCAAATGGATCCCCATTAGCCTCCGTCATGTCCATAAGGGTAATTAATTTCCTTACATGATGCGTGGTCCCCCGCCCTGGAATAAAGCCGTGCTGATTAGTAGTAACTAACGGTGTTATTACACTGGCAAATCTAATTGCCAATACCTTAGAATAAATCTTCGTATCTGTATTCATAAGGGTAATTGGTCTGTATGACCCTGGATCAGTCGGTATCTTACCTTTTTTGAGGATAACCACTATTTCAGCCTCAGGCCAAGTGTTCGGTATTGAGCATCCCTTCTGTGCTTGTTTAAAAATATACAGCATATCTCCTGCCAACTCCTCCCAAAAAACTTTGTAAAATTCTAACGGAATTTTATCTGGGCCAGCAGCCTTCCCTGCTGGTAAACTCTTCATAGCTGCTTCTACTTCCTCTAATTCCAAAACAGTATCTATCCTCTGTTTCTCTGTTTCATCCAGCTGTCCCCCCTCATATTCATTCAAATACTCCATTATGTCTTCATGATCTTTTATTTGACTCTCAGAGTAGAGCTTCATATAGAAGCTTCTGAAGACTTCCCTTATTTCTTGTACATTGGTTACCATCATCCCTGAGATATCCTTTATTGCTTTTATCTCACCGAGAGATGCCTTCTGTCTAGTTCTGGCTGCTAACATTTTACCAACCCTTTCATTCAACTCATAACAATTCTCTCTATTCGCTGTATATTGTTTCGCAGCCCTTTCTGCTATGTACTCTTCTGCTGCCGTTCTTAATTTTACAAGTTTCATATATGGGGGGTCTAATGGGTCTCGATTATGAGTTAGCTCTGTCCTATTAGTTAATTCCTCCTCTGCCGACAACAGCTCCCTCTTTATCTGCTCAGATCTTTCCTTTTCCTCTTTCCTTTTTCTAACGCCAAAACTAATAGTCTCACCCCGTACTCCGGCCTTAAAACAATCCCAGACTATCCCAACCGATGCTGTTTGTCTATTTATATTCAAGAACTCAACTATCCATCTCTTCATATGCCGGATATATGCATCCTCCACGAGCAATGCCCTTTCGAATGTCCACTCGGTAACCTTCCTTATCGTTTTCATACCTTTCAAGGTGACAATGAGAGGGTTGTGATCTGAAAAAAGCCTTGGTATTCTTTCAATCTCTGCCCCATCCATGCGTTGAGTACTAATTAAGAAATAATCCAATCTAACGCTTATCCTATGAGGTGATGAATAATATGTGTACCCATTTTGACCCGGGTTCAGAGTATCCCATACATCTAATAATCCGTTATTCCTAGCTAGATTACAGACTGCTTTAAAAACTCTTCTCTTCCTCCCTTTGTATTTAACTGGGGGTCCTAGCCCCAACCCCAAAACCTCCTGCTCCATTGATGTTGAAATCTCCCCCTATCAATATGAAGGGTGCCCAAGTTGCCAGCTCAATGTCAATTTCCTCAAAAATCTCCGGGTCATCTCCTGTAGACCCATAAATAGACCCAAGGGTGACCCATATTTCTCCGACCATACACTCTACTAAAGCCCATCTACCCCATACATCCTCCCATTTTTTTCTAGTACATATATTTCTTTGCTTTGCCATCACAGCAACCCCCCTGTTCCTAGTGCCCTGCCTAGAGTGTGCTATAACCGTTAGCCCTAACTGATCTAAAAGCCTAATTTCAGATACCTGTATATGTGTTTCCTGTAATATTAAGAAGTCCAATCTTAATTGTTTAATCAGGGCTGCTACCTTCTGCCGTTTTACCCTGTCATTGAGACCACATACATTCCATGTCATAATACGAGTACTCATCCTGGGTTTTTAACAAATATAGCCATAGATTTAATCATTTTAAGCAAAAAAAAGTTGACGCAGTTTGTTGCCACCACTTTATAACTCACACATTTTTCTTCCATTTTATTAATCTTTTTATTCCATAGTGTCTCTTGTGTACTATATTCCCAACTTCCTTTGTGTTCCTTGCCCCCCTTCTACCTCTTGATATCTACATTTTGTCTGTGGCCTTGCTTTCCCCATTATCTCTTCCCTCAGCAGATAATTGCCCACATATATTAGAATTGCTCTGGGTTTATTTGAGCCAGCCCCCTTCCTCTGTACAAATGGGAATCTGTGAACACGTTGGATTTCTGACTCCCAGTCCCAGCCTTTTATATCTGGCAGTGCCCCCTTAAGAAGCTCTATTGTGTAGGTTCTAATGTCTTTTCCTTCTCTTCCTTCCGGAATACCTAAGAGTCTTACGTTATTTCTCCTCTGCCTGTTCTCAAACTCTTCAAGCTTCCATAATACATCGCTATTAGTACTTTCTTGATCTTTTCTAAATTCTTTCCAGCCTTTCATTTCATCTTCCAAATTCCCTGTTCTTTCCTCAACTTCCGTAAGTCTCCCTGCCAATTCTGTACATGCCTTACTTACTTCCCGAAGGGAGCTTTGTATTTTTTTACTTTCCTGCCTGGCTCTCTGACTCTCTACCCTCGCCTCGGTCTGAATTTGTTTGAGCATTGAAAAAATCGTTTCAAGCCCCTTAGATGAATCTTGGCCTTGGGAATGTGATTGATTATGAGCCTGGGTATGGATCTGGGTCTGAGTGTCAGATTTCCCTTGCCTAACCCCCTTCTCAGTCCTCCGTGAAAGGTCTATAGTTTCATCTATGCCACCAGTGCCCTCTTTATACATCTGAGAGGTGGCTGCGTAATCCCAGTCTAGCCTTTTTGCAACGCTAATAGCAGCTGGGCTTATAGACCCTTTCGCTCTTCTCCTTTTTTTGGTCAGGACTTTTGGTTTACGTTTTAGAGCTATATCTTGTACAGAACCTGATGTAGTAGTGGTCCCCGTTTCCAACCCAGACAATGTCAAATCGCTTCCCGACTCTGCAATAAAGGGATCCGACTCCTCTCCCCCAACCGCCCCCTCTTCCCCTTCTCCTTCCTCTTCACCCTCATTGACAGAAAAAAAACATTCATCGCTAGGAGAACCAGTTATGGTTTTTGCTGCCTTAGGGTCATTGACAATTATATCCTTCATGTTATTGACACCAATATCACCATTATCATTGCCATTACCATTACCGTCGTCATTTCCGTTACCACTTCCTTTTCCAACCCCCCCTCCATCTGAATGCATGCTTCTACTACCCTCTTGGCCGATTTTCCCTATTACAGGTAAGTTAATAGCAGACAGCTTATGAGTGTTAAGGCTGCTTTCCCCCTCTCTCATTATTTCCTAATGAACTGATAAAGCTTTTACCTTTTAACATTGGCTTTTCACTTTAACGAACACTGGCCTATTCAAGTGTACACAAATGTACAACCTTCATGAATACAGGTACACAATTACAAATATGTAGACAAATATACCCTACAAAACAATATATAACCCCTCTTAACAGGGCATACCAAGTATCTCCATGGTGAAAATCCCATGGGTTTGTCAGAGAGGGTTGCCAACTCCCAAATCCTTGTCTACTATGGTATTCTGTTAGATTACATATACCATAATACCTGTCTATGGCCTGTAATACAATGTGATAACAACAAACTGTTGACCCCCCAGGTTATCATGTTAGGGATTTCCAATCAAGACATGGAGGAAGTCGATCGGAAAATGGTTTATGTAGCAATGGCTGTATTGTGGCTCTGTTTGGCCACGGTGTGGCTTGATCCGAATCCTCCGTCGATAGATGTTTGGTTTAGTAAATTATTATTTGTGTATAATCAGGAGATTTCTATGTTTAGGAGAAGGGAAGTAGGTCTAGGGCAAAAGGGGAAAAGATCTGGGAATCTTTAACTAAATGGTTGAATAAGGATAAACTTGTATTATGATTGGAAGTATCCCCTCTGTAATTCTGGTGAAATGTTCTCTTTTTTTTGTGGGTATTCACCTGGGTGGGAGGTGTAAAAAACCTAAAAACTTGGTCATCGGATATGTTTTTTTCTTTTCTTATGTGAGGGTATGTTATATTGTGTTTCTATGTCTGGTGTCCTAATTAAGAATTTACAAAAAAAAAGATAACAACAAACTGTTAAAAGCTTTCTGCTTTAAACATATGCTTTTTACAACTAATAGGGTAGACCAACTGCCTATGTCATTGATGTTTTTCAAAGAAACAGGCCAGATGTGTGGCAACATACATAATAATTAAACTGCATCAAATCGGCATAAATAGCTTGTTACCACAACTAACCCGCAATTTTAAGCGTACGTTTTTCCACAAGGCAACCATCAGACACAAAGGCATAAAATTAGGTAGGCATTCAAAGTTACTGTTTGCTAAGCAAAATTCTATCATAAGACTGCCAACAAGGATTCAGGCAGAGCAAACTTTTTATATGGACAGTTGTCGCACTGGGTGACCAACACCTAACCCAGTGCCTACCTTGATAATATGTGAGATTCCGTTAAATAAAATTCCTACCTGTGGGCTTTAATGTGGCGTAGTAACCATTCACACTTAAATGTCTGGAGACTTTTACATATGCTTTTGCCACTAAATATGTCATAACATTTCATGAAAAACAATTAAGGCCTATAGCCATGTTAATTGGCTTGCAATTATATAAAGCCAAAAGGTGCATTGGAAGCACGCACGTTTGTCGAAATTGAACCCTGTACTCAGTGAAACCATCATGTGCATGGAGCTAAGCTCCTCTCTCTATAAGACTCCAAAAGCTTTTTTTCTTGATCACATATGGTTAGACAACAATTCTACTGTCAGGACAGACCTGAAAATCCATGTAGATTAGTGTAGTCCTTGGCTCCCAAACATAGACTTAGGGACATAGGTCTTGTGATACAGGCGCTATGAACGATTAGGAGGCTAGTGGAGACACCCTGACCTCCCACACTCACCAGCAAGAGCACAGCTGCAGTATAATGATACACAGAGATACACTCCATGCCTGACTTTTAGATGGCCGCCATGGTTCACAATGCAATGTGCTACTGACTTGGCCTCTTCATACCAGATAGTCACCATTACGTGCCTCATTTACGCAAAGAAGCTGCATACCGGAGGGTGAGTACACTGCCCAACGAAGAGAACTCACAGAGCTGCATATATGCCACTAAAATAAGGCATTTTGGTGTTATTGTAAGGTGTTTCTATGATGGTGCATAAGCATTGGGTGCAGCAAAACAGGTCTCTAAGTGGATCGGTCTAAGCTCCCACCGTCCATCTCACAATCCTACCCAGCAGTCAGAAACACTGGATGATTTGACGGAACTATGATGACGCCCCCTGGGTGGACCCCAAAACTGTTTTTAGCTACTGCGGATCCCGAGCATCCTTGGCCGATGCCTGGTGGATCTGTTCTATACAGCTATAGAGGAGTCTGGCCCCTTGGCCGTCACCCACCCAGCCGGTCATCTGTCATTGTTGTTCCTTGTCTCCCCGTTTGTGTCTCCTTCCCTCGCCCTCCGCCTCCCTCTGTGACTCTTTGATTCATACTGATATTACTATGTAACCAGTAACTCTCTGATTCAACTGATGTAGATAACAAAACTGTTTTTACCTACCACAGAGCCTGAGCAACCTTGGCCGATGCCCGGTGGAGCTGTCCTATGCAGCTATAGAGGAGTCTGGCCCCTTGGCCATCACCTACCCAGCCGGTCATCTAACATTGTTTTTCCTCGTCTCCACATTTGTGTCTCCTTCTCTGCCCCTACCATGCAACAATGACGACTCCCCTTGGGTGGATATCAAAACTGTTTGTACCCTCTTCGGAGACCGAGCAACCTTGGCCAATGCCCGGTGGAGCGGCCTTTGCAGCTATAGAGGAGTCTGGCCCCTTAATCGTCACCTAGCCAGCCGGTCATCTGACATGGTCTTCCCTTGTCTCGCTGTTTGTGTCTCTTTCCCTCCCCCTTCGAGGACCCCAAAACTATTTTTACCCACCCCAGTGCCCGAGCAACCTTGGCTGATGCCCAGTGGAGGGGCCTATACAGCTATAGAGGAGTGCTGGCCCCTTGGTCATCACCTACCCAGTCGGTCATCTGACATTGTTTTTCCTCGTCTCTCCGTTTGTGTCTCCTTCCCTCCCCCTCCCCTTTGTGGAAGCACACATCTTCTGCTGAATCACAATATGTACTCTTGGCTATCAGCATGTCTTGTCAGAGCCAAAGTCCCTCTCCTCATAGTCTTTCTCAAAGGCCTTTTCAAATTGTTCACCAAATGGATGGCAACAGCTGCATTGTAAAGACAGACCTAAAAAGCTGCCCGCTGTAAGAACCTTGGAAGCTTTTTCTCAGCCACTGCCCTCCTATTCCCAGCAAACATTGTTGAGTGTTTTGTCTACAATCAAGTTGAACAGTTTCTCAAATGATAATTATCCTAGGAAGATCTCCAGTCCAGATTCAGAGTGAGTTGTAGCAATACCAGCAATTTTACAAAATAATTATACTTCTCTCAGCATGATAGGTACTGCTGATTTGTGCCCGATTATTAAATTCATACTTTCAGTTATGAGAATGTCAACAATCATGACAATGAATTGAAAACTGTGAAATACCAAAAAGGCTTTGAAGGCAAGGTCCCAAACAGGTTCAAATCTTACCTCAAAAATCAATTGTAAATGACTATCGCTGTCGGGTCAACCTTAAACCCTATTCACCTTTCAAATGAGACCCCCAAGGCTCCATTCTAAAACACAAACTTTTCCAACTTTATTTTGAATGCTCAGAAGACATCAAGAAGCACTCTAGCGTATCACCAATTAGCGAATGATAATTAACTGTATTCAAAGGTGTTCTCCACTGATTACATTTCTCTTCAGCCCGATACTCTACATCTAGAAAAATAAAATACAGAGTCACATACTGATCCCTGCTAATCAACAGAAATTCAACTCAAACAAAACAGAACTCCCCTTCATCTCAACTTAGGCCTACTCAACTCAGTCCAAATTTATATATAGAGAGCACACTGTTGATATTTGAAGTCTTGTAATTTCGTCCTTATTAGTGAGATGGCTTGATCACATATGGTTAGACAACAACTCTACTGTCAAGACAGACCTGAAAATCCATGTAGATTAGTGCAGTCCCTGGCTCCCAAACATAGACTTAGGGACACGGGTCTTGAGATACAGGAGCTATGACCGATTAAGAGGCTAGTGGAGACACCCTGACCTCCCACACTCACCAGCAAGAGCACAGGCTGCAGTGAAATGATACACAGAGCTACACTCCATGCCTGACTTTTAGATGGCCGCCATGGTTCACAATGCAATGTGCTACTGACTTGGCCTCTACATACCAGATAGTCACCATTACGTGTCTCATTTACGCAAAGAAGCTGCATACCGGAGGGTGAGTACACTGCCCAACGAAGAGAACTCACTGAGCTGCATATATGCCACTAAAATAAGGCATTTTGGTGTTATTGTAAGCTGTTTCTATGATGGTGACTAAGCATTGGGTGCAGCAAAACAGGCCTCTATGTGGATCGGTCTAAGATCCCACCGTCCATCTCACAATCCTACCCAGCAGTCAGAAACACTGGATGATTTGATGAAACTATGATGAGGCCCCCTGGGTGGACCCCAAAACAGTTTTTAGCTACTGTGGATCCCGAGCATCCTTGGCCGATGCCCAGTGGATCTGTCCTATACAGCTATAGAGGAGTCTGGCCCCTCGGCCGTCACCTACCCAGCCGGTCGTCTGTCATTGTTTTTCCTTGTCTCCCCGTTTGTGTCTCCTTCCCTCGCCCTCCGCCTCCCTCTGTGACTCTTTGATTCATACTCATATTACTATGTGACCCGTAACTCTCTGATTCAACTGATGTAGATAACAAAACTGTTTTTACCTACCACAGAGCCTGAGAAACCTTGTCCGATGCCCGGTGGAGCTGTCCTATGCAGCTATAGAGGAGTCTGGCCCCTTGGCCGTCACCTACCCAGCCGGTCATCTAACATTGTTTTACCTCGTCGCCACATTTGTGTCTCCTTCTCTGCCCCTACCATGCAACAATGACGACTCCCCTTGGGTGGATACCAAAAATGTTTGTACCCTCTTCGAAGACCGAGCAACCTTGGTCAATGCCTGGTGGAGCTGTCCTATGCAGCTATAGAGGAGTCTGGCCCCTTAGTCGTCACCTAGCCAGCCGGTCATCTGACATGGTCGTCCCTTGTCTCCCTGTTTGTGTCTCTTTCCCTCCCCTTCGAGGACCCCAAAACTGTTTTTACCTACCCTGAGCCCGAGCAACCTTGGCCGATGCCCGGTGGAGCTGTCCTATACAGCTATAGTGGAGTTCTGGCCCCTTGGTCATCACCTACTCAGCCGGTCATCTGACATTGTTTTTCCTCGTCTCCCCGTTTGTGTCTCCTTCCCTCCCCCTCCCCTTTGGGGAAGCACACATCTTCTGCCGAATCACAATATGTACTCTTGGCTATCAGCATGTCTTGTCAGAGCCAAAGTCCCTCTCCTCGTAGTGTTTCTCAAAGGCCTTTTCAAATTGTTCACCAAATGGATGGCAACAGCTGCATTGTAAAGACAGACCTAAAAAGCTGCTCGCTGCAAGAAACTTAGAAGCTTTTTCTCAGCCACTGCCCTCCTATACCCAGCAAACATTGTTGAGTGTTTTTTCTACAATCAAGTTGAACAGTGTCTCAAATGATAATTATCCTAGGAAGATCTCCAGTCCTGATTCAGAGTGAGTTGTAACATAACCAGCAATTTTACAAAATAATTATACTTCTCTCAGCATGATAGGTACTGCTGATTTGTGCCTGATTATTAAATTCATACTTTCAGTTATGAGAATGTCAACAATCATGACAATCAATTGAAAACTGTGAAAGACCAAAAAGGCTTTGAAGGCAAGGTCCCAAACAGGTTCAAATCTTACCTCAAAAATCAATTGTAAATGACTATCGCTGTCGGGTCAACCTTAAACCCTATTCACCTTTCAAATGAGACCCCCAAGGCTCCATTCTAAAACACAAACTCTTCCAACTTTATTTTGAATGCTCAGAAGACATCAAGAAGCACTCTAGCGTATCACCAATTAGCGAATGATAATTAACTGTATTTAAAGGTGTCCTCCACTGATTACATTTCTCTTCAGGCCGATACTCTACATCTAGAAAAATAAAATACAGAGTCACATACTGATCCCTGCTAATCAACAGAAATTCAACTCAAACAAAACAGAACTCCCCTTCATCTCAACTTACGCCTACTCTACTCAGTCCAAAATTATATATAGACAGCACACTGTTGATATTTGAAGTCTTGTAATTTCGTCCTTATTAGTGAGATGGGTTGTGCTCCAGAAAATCACTGTCAGTATATTATCTGACATAAATATTGTGTCCTAATTATTGTCTTAAAAAATATCACCTCAATGGAGTTAGTAATAGATTTACACTGAAGAGAAGAAATGTTTAGCAAAATGATATTTAGAATGTCATATTTATAATAGATTATATTTCTGTATATGATATTCTGACATACAACCTCCAGGTGAGAGTCATCTGTTCATAAAACCCTCTCTAAAGCAAAAGGACATCAAGGCAACTGTTTAATCAGATTTGACTTGTCTGCCACACAAAACCCTTCCATCGGATCTCTCTCAGTACCTCTTTAGGAAATTGAAGGTTTCAGGGGATCTTGCTTACCATGAAGTTCTGACACTCTTCTTTATTTCTAAGACTGTCATGTTCAACAAATATTGTACTTTGAATCAAGCATTCTTGGAATATTTGCTCTATCTTCAACCCCATCCACTATCATGATTTCCTATTTGCCTTTCTTAAAATTGAATGCAAACAATTTCCAGCCACGGCCGGCAGTGGGAGTACCTGCAGGGCGGTGACTTGAGGAGGGGGAGGGGCAGGATGGGGGGTAGTAATGTATGGATTACGGAGTTTTACAGGTAAGTAAACATTTAAATAAATAAAATGAATTTTGTTGCGTGCACTGCATCGCATTTTGGGATGCAGTACACTCAACGAAATTGGTTTTATTTATTTAAATGTTTACTTACCTGGGAAGCTTTGTAATCCATACATTACTACTCCCCCCACCCTGCCCTTCTCCCTCCCCACGTCACCGCCCTGCAGGTACTCCCACTGCGAGCCGCGGCTGACAATTTCTTCCCAATCAATATTTTCTTACCTCCTTCCTTTTGTTGTCTCTCTCCACAGTGAGGCATGCAAAGTAAATTACGTAAACAAATAAAGAAAATAAATTGTCATATGTGAATACTGTAATGTTTCAAATGAAGAGCAACCAGTATACATTAAAGGATAATAAGGCACATTTAATCATAATTATTTATATTTACTCAGACAATAAGGTAGTGCAGACTTCCAACTGGAGTCCAATAGCTCTAAAACTGTGTTATACCTTTGTATGCACCTCCTTCAGGGCCTCATTATTTACATCCCCTCTTTTATAGTGTTTCCAGATTGGGACCTCTCCTGCATTTTATTTGCAACTAAGGAACATCTGCTTCCAGTGCTTATAGTACTTAATCCCAGTGATTTTCTTTCTGGTCTATTCTCAATTAGGCCATACCCGATTGTGCTCCCAAGATTTGCCTCTTTTTACGTGCATTTTAAAAAGATTTTTCAGGCAGGAGCCTTGACCATTAATACAACTACATTAATTAGTGAGTTTGAGTACACAGCTCACAAGACTAGACTAGCAGGCTCAAGCTTCTTCCCCATGTATTTTGGGTCACTGAGAACAGGCGAACCTTATATCTGTACCTACAATTGTATACGGATAGAACAAGGGAAAAAAGTAAACTTTTCTGCAGAGGGAACTGGAAAAAGTAGATGTAATTGGAAACAATGAGGAGAGAAAAGTGAGGAGTATGTAGATCTCAGAAGATGGAGTAGATCAGGAGCATGACAGAGTTCAAGATCAGCACCTTAGAATTATTGGAAAAAGTGGTAAAGAGATAACATAGGGTTTCCAGAGAATAGTTTAATCTCTTTGGTATGGGAGCACTTCTTTCATATTTGTGAGGCTCCAAACGCTTCCCCAAATTCTGTTGATGTGTTTAAACCAAACTCCTTGTGCAGAAAGACTAGTAAGGATATACACTGAGCATATGGTGCTAGAAGATGTATGCAGCTAACTATACCCATGAGCCTTGCATGCTATCTGGCTTACATGATAGCAATGGTACCACTGAAGAGGAGAAGTAAGCGTGTCATGATAAAAGCAGCGTTTAAGGCCAAAATGCATAGGTGTGGTCATCATGCATTCACAATTGGTGAATTAATAAAAGCCTGCATCTAAAACATTACAAACGTGTCCATTGATACTTTATGTGGAAGTTTAGTACTATAAAGTGGGTCTCTTATTTTCCCACTAAATGTGGCATTGGCCTTAGTCATTTCTTTGCAACACAGTGTGTTCCTGTGTTGGAAAAGTGTGACTCACATCATTACGCAGTCTGTCACCCCAGCAAAACGCTGAAAGGTGCAGTGCTCGACAAAGCAGGGTCAGAGGATCTGAAAAGTCAAGCTAACTCCCTCGGCTAAGACAAATTGGGCTTTGCTGATAATTTATGTGGCAGGGGTTTCTATATACATATGAAAAGTTTTACTGTAAAACTTTTGGGGCCTATTCACAAAAACATGTGTATTTATTCATGTGAATATTTATTACCACACATCAGTGGAACTCTACACTTTTTTACTACTCACTATTTCTGAGTACAGATTCACACATATATGTTAATTTGTATGTTTCCACCCCCTCAATTAATGGGCTGGAGCCTCCTACATTGGAATTCACATATGTAAAGTTACTACTAGCAACTGTCTGACCATTTCTTCCATTTTGCTTACTTGACTGTCATGTCCACCACCAGAGAGGAGACCTCTTAGTGTGGTGCAGAACCTCCCCATGGATACGGAGACCTTCCCCTCCTAGGAGAAGACCTTTGAATGGAAAGACCTCCCAAGACCTCTGCCACTCACTCGCCTCGTTCTTCCACCGCAAGATCGCCGATATACACAACAGCTTCGGCGCACCAACCACGCACCCAACCGCCGAACCAACGCCCCCCACCACCACCCTCTGCGCCTGGACCCCTATCAGCACCAAAGACACCACCCGCACGATGAACACCATCCACTCCGGATCACCAACCGACCCCTGCCCCCACCACATCTTCAACAAGGCCGACTCCATCATCGCACCTCAACTCCTGGACATCATAAACACCTCCTTCAACACCGCCACCTTCCCGGAGACCTGGAAGCATGCCGAGCTCAGCGCCCTCCTGAAGAAACTAACAGCGGACCCCACAAACCTCAAAAACTACCGCCCCATCTCGCTCCTCCCTTTTCCTGCCAAAGTCACCGAATAGACCGTCAACAGACAGCTTGCCGCCTTCCTCGAGACGAGCAGATCCCTCGACTCTTCGCAGTACGGCTTCCGAGCAAACCACAGCACCGAGACCGCCCTCATCGCAGCCACTGATGACGTCAGATCCCTGCTCGACAACGGGGACACAGCGGCCCTCATCCTCCTGGACCTCTTTGCAGTGTTCGACTCAGTCTGCCACCGCACCCTAGTACAGCGCCTCAACAACATCGGAATCCGAGAGAAGGCACTGGAGTAGATCATCTCGTTCCTCGCCGGAAGAACCCAAAGAGTCC
The DNA here is from genome assembly GCF_964263255.1 of Lissotriton vulgaris. Taxonomy (NCBI): domain Eukaryota; kingdom Metazoa; phylum Chordata; class Amphibia; order Caudata; family Salamandridae; genus Lissotriton; species Lissotriton vulgaris. The sequence continues at coordinate 1,651,702,174 of NC_141689.1, forward strand.
GCCTCCCCCGTTCAGATCCGAGGCTACCGAAGTCATCAGCGGCGTACCGCAAGGGTCATCATTCAGCCAAACCCTCTTCAACGTCTACATGAGCCCTTTCGCAGCCATCGCACGCAAACATAACCTCAACATCATCTCCTACGCTGACGACACCCAGCTGATCCTCTCCCTTACCAACAACCCCGCCACCCCCAGAACCAGCCTACACGAAGTGATGAAAGACGTCGCCGAATGGATGAACAGCCGCCTGAAACTGAACTCAGACAAGGCGGAAGTCCTCATCCTGGGATCTTCGCCCTCCGCCTGGGATGACTCCTGGTGGCCTCCGCCCTGGGCACCACCCCCAAACCAACGGACCATGCACGCAACCTGGGCTTCATCCTGGATTCCTCCCTCTCGATGACAAGACAAGTCAACGCCGTCTCGTCATCATGCTTCAACACCCTGAGAATGCTCCGTAAGATCTTCTGATGGATCCCCACCGAAACCAGGAAGACGGCCACCCAGGCATTCGTCACCAGCCGACTGGACTACGGAGACACCCTCTACGCCGGAACCACAGCCAAACTTCAGAAAAGACTCCAGCACATCCAGAACGCCTCCGCACGACTCATCCTGGACATCCCCTGACGCAGCCACATCTCCGGCCATCTGAGAGACCTGCACTGGCTCCCCTTCAGCAAGAGGATCACGTTCAGGCTCCTCACCCACGCACACAAGGCACTCCAAGACCTGGGCCCCAAGTACCTCAACAACCGCCTGACCTTCTACGCACCCACCCGCCTGCTACGATCGACCAGCCTCGCCCTCTCCACCGTACCACGCATCCGCAAAGCCACCGCCAGGGGAAGATCCTTCTCCTACCTGGCAGCCAAGGCATGGAACTCCCTCCCGATCCACCTCCGGCTGATCCAGGATCATCTCTCCTTCAGGAAGCTCCTCTAGACCTGGCTCTTCGAGCAGTAGCGGACCCCTCCCCCCAGCGCCTTGAGACCCTCCGGGTGAGTAGCGCGCTATACAAATGCCCATGATTGATTCATTGATTGATTGAAAGAAGTAGGCACATACTAAACAACTGATCTAAGTCAGTCACACCTGACACTCATTTACTTACAAAACACATTAACACAGCCCACAACTTGGATTATGACTTTTTTCTCTAGGACCATGTGAACCTTCGGCCACCAGAAAAAACATTCTGGCTTCAGGATACAGACAAAATCTTAGCAGAGGAAAACAAATTTGTCTTAGCAGGAAACAACCCTTTAATATTTACATTTGTTTTTAGACTTCCTTCCTCTCATACATTCCATATATACCTATACATAAGGCCAACATACAGGACCTTACTCTAATTGTGACCTAACAACACACACAAATATGTCTTTAGTCTGCCAATTTAACTACCATACTATAAGGGATTGCTACAACTTAATTTTTTTACCTCTGATATATATTTTAATTTGTGTTTTTCTTTTGCTAGATATTCATGTTCTTAACAATATGATGCTCATACTCTTTTAATCACTTTTACTGCCCTGTGTTGTTGTTCAAATCCCCACCTGCCAACATTTCTACTTACCTAGTACAGCAACGAAAACTGGATTGGACTGACTACACAGAGTATAATGATCGTAGAGACTAGTAAATATTATGTCTTGTCTTTTAGGCCTAACGTGTCTCTCTATTTGTACGCAGCAAATCTGTATATCCACCCATGTCCATATGTAATATAATATTTTATTGTGCTATACTTTGACACATATATTATTAATTGGACTTGGCATTTCCTTAAGGCCTTGTGTTAACTTGCTGAAAATGAATCTGTTTGTGTCTTTTACTTTGTATTTAGCCTTTCACCTTACTACCATCATATATTACGTTGGATTGACCAGAAATTGGTAAAATTGGCATGCACAGGGCTTTGGTTGTGCCATATTCATATTCAAGTTTTAATAAAAAGAAAGTAGCACTAGGTTTTGTATAAATGTGCAAAGGAAAGGTGTCTCAAAAGTATAAAAGGGAAAACTCAGATCATGTCACACATGTCTCTGTGAGTCCCAGATTGCCCCCTGTTTACTTGTGGCAGCCATGTGGGTAATGGGTGAATTCGCTTGTTATTTAGGTTTAGAGCTGATACTGTTACTTACTGTGTTTTCCGCTTGGATATCAGCCAAACCTAGCTGCTATTCTAGGCCCATGCCATGGCAAAACCAGCCACATGACAATACATTTTTTGCTGTTTTGTAAGTTTTATGAATTTTAAAACAGGCAGTTTTTAGTCCTTTGATTAAAAAGAAGCATCATTACATTAAATGGTGTAGAACTATATTTTCACTTGTTTTTCAATTATTTGATACGGAAATCAGTTTTTTCATGTAGGTTAAATTTTTACTCATGCTGTAAGTGCATGTGACACTTTATCACTCTAAGGGCCATATATATGAGGGCAGTTTTGCGATCGCAAACTCAGAAATTCACCGAATTTCGGCATTTACGATCGCAAAATAGCTAAGTGGTATATATGTAAGCAAAACAGCAAAATAAGAAATCGCAAATTTGCGATTCCCTAGTTTGCGATTGCATTTAAGTAATCGCAAATTGACATTCCTTAAATGCAATGTATGAGGCTCAGAAAAAGTGCAATTTGGCCATAAGGAATCACAAATTACCACCAACTTCAAGTTGGTGGTAATTTGCTATTTCTTTGAAAAATGCACTTTTTTGCATTTTTCAAAGTGCCATGTGGCACATTCCCTTAGGGCATGTATGTGTGCCACATGGGCACTCATGCACATTTCAGGAGTGCAACAGGGTGTCCTTTTGACACCATGGCACCCTTGAAATTGCATTCTCAATTTACGATTCTCCAATTGAGAATTGCAAATTGAGAATGTCTTCCCATTCATTCTAGAGGCCCATAGAAATGAATGGGGAGGTAGTGCTTAATTGTGAATTGCAATTTGCAATTCGCAATTAAGAAATATGTAGGATTCGCAAAATTATTTGCAAATCCTACATACAGATTCTCTAAAAATCGCTATTTGAGAAGCGCAAAATGTAACTTTCATACATATGGCCCTTGATCTCTGCCATTAATTGTTAGCATTGTGATTTTTATTGCTTTGATACATGTCTTTTAACTTTTCTGAAAAGTATTATTCGCTGTACATATGTTACTTTTATGGACAAAAAGATCGTCCAAATAAAGTGTTTTTGATGTAATTTGATTACTCAGTGCACCCACATCCTGTTAAATGTCACTAGTGAACTGGAGCACTGATTGTGCCACCACTACAGTGATAAAGTGAAAGCCTTACACTAGGCCTGCAACTTCAGCCTAGCATTACAGTTTTAAAACTGCCAATTTTACCTACCAAAATAACTCTTTTTACTGGCCTAAACCTTCCTGTTTTTAATTTTAAATCAACAAATGCCTTAAGTACTCCTAGTTCAGGGTGCATAATATTAAAAAGGGCATGTGAATTTAATGTTTTACATGGCCTAGTAGTGACAAATTCCAAAAGTCGATTCACTAATCGGGGACTAACATTTCCATAGGCTAACATTAAGTTACACTATTTAATTTAATATGTGGTAACTTCAGTTAAGAACAAGTTAGTAGGGTGGTCAAACTTATCCGATGATTGGTTAAATTAAATACAAAGTGTTGCCAAAGTCAGTTTTAAGATAACTTTAAAGTAAAGGCAACATACAAGCTGTGTTGCCTTTGTATTAAAAAACCTCTGTGTAAGACACTGCTGCCTCCTTTCTACCTGCTGGTTCCCTGCTAAATTAGGTGTATACTGCTCTCAGAAACAGAGAACAAAAGAGGCATCTACTGGGAGGAGGTATGACCTTCCCTGACAGTTGGGCTTGTGGTGCTGTGGCCTTGGGCCAGTGAACTTTAAAGTTAGGTTGCCCTAACAGCACAAATGTAATTGACCCCCTTCACCTTGTGTGTTAGTCAGCCTTACTGACAAAATTAGTTTGAGTATCCTGAAGGGTAGTGTTGCCAATTTCACTAGCCACACATCTGGGCGTGCCAGGGAGCTCTGACCAGGGACAGAAAGATTCTGCCATGTGGGATTTTGATAGAGGAGTGCATTCAGGGGTAGTTTGAGGCCAAACCCACAAGAAGTGCTGTTAAAGAGAGTAGGCTTGATGCTGGGAACTGTTTTCCTATTGAAGATGGAGTCACCCAACTCACAAACCAGTGCTGATGCACCTCTGCAAACCTTCTTCATAATACTCCTTAACTTGAGGAAAATAGAAGAAGGACTGCACTTGCTGAACCCTGCCTTCAGAAAGAGGAATGCACCTAGAGTAACCTGTGGAGAGAGACTCCAAGGGCTGGACATGCTCTCTGCTTAACTCAGGAGAGACAAATGGATTCCAAAGGCTAGTTTGACAACTGCTCGTTAAGATGCAAGGTTCCAATAAGCTGCAAGACGTTTATCTCCTTGGAAACCCCTGCTGATCAGTTCTAAATGGACTTGCCCTGAACCCTGCCGATGGTTTCCCTCTGGAGTGAGTTGTGACCAGTGGTGTTACTAAATTCCTGGGGCTCTTGGATGAATGGCAGAGTTTACTCCTCCTGCCAAAACCTAAATGCTGGGGCTTAGAAACTTTTCCAAGGATTTGTGCCAAAAGAACCAAAGACTACCAGCAGACTGCTGCTGAGCTGTATCCACCGACTTGCATCACTGGTCGAAATCATCTTTGTGGTTTGCTCTGCTGAAAGAACTTGGAATACCAAAAACGTTCTAAGTCCAAAGGTAGAGGTCTTCACTGAAAGAAGATGCTGAAAGTATCAGCCTAAAAAGGACCATCCACAACATTATTTGTCTCTCCAGGTGGTAGATCAGAGCCAGTGATTTGACATTGTATACATGTAATAATTCCCAGCAAGGATCATCCTGTACCTTAATATGTTTATTTCAGATCCCTTGTTGCTAACTAAAATAAGAAGATATTTTCATATTTGTGCTAAAGTAGACTAAAGAAATATTGAAACAAATTATTATTTTATGTATTTAAATGTTTTTTGTGTTGCAGGTACTGGGTTGATGATGATGCTGAGCCATCCTTAAGCAGAGAACGGCAGACAATTCAAGTAAAAAATCCAATCCTCCTCCATGCAGCTATCTCAGACGCTGCCAATGCAGAAGAAGAAGAGGACGAGGTAATGATGGATGAGGTGGAGAAGAAAGACAAAAAAGAGGGTGAAGAAGACATTGTTGACCCCACACCGGTAACCTCAGACAATCTCCTCAAGACCGGGCACCAATCTTCCTCCAGCATTACTTCTGAGCTTGATCCACCTAAACAAGACGCACCTCTGCACAGTCGTCAACTAAAAAGTATCTCTGAAAAATGTCCTACAGACCTTTCCCATACAGGTGCCTCTCGAGTCTTCTCTCAATTATCTGAGGGAGAGTACACACTTGGTGAGGTTCCTTCACATATGCAGTGAGGGTTGGCATGCTCAAATCCTGTTCTATGATAAAGATCAATATTTCCAACAGCAGACCATTGGGTGGGGGCCTTTTTGTGGTTGAACATGTTTGTCTCAGAGAAGGTGCACTGTCTCTGCTAGTGGGTGGGTTCTACTACAAACCTTTTCCTGATAGTGTTGTGCCTGCCTTGCAAGCAAGGATCTAAATGTCAGTCCTGGGTACTGTAGAGCTACAGGTTGACCATCTCTGTCTGCTGAAAACGAATATGGAATAAACATGTTGAGTGCATAAGATAACTAAATAGATTATCATTTTGTTGACTTTCACCAGCTTTTGCCATGGTAGTCTATAAGCCAAAGATATACGTATTGCAAATGTGTGAAGAATTAAAGGTAATAACATTTTAACATTGACAGACAGGCTTGGAAACAAAATCATGATTAGGGACACAGCTGTAGGATACAATCATGCCAACAATCGAAATTATTGAAAATTACTTCTGGCATACTGCCTATTACAGAAAATACGTATTTCTAGAAAACCCTCATCATTGTTATTACAATATAAATTAAAAAGCATACCTAATGCACAATGTCTTTCACATTCCAGATATGATGTAGTTAGATTACTGCAAAAATATACAACAGCACACACTGTTAAATTCATATGACAATTTGTGAGCAAAATAAAAAAGTTACATAAATTCAGTTACAAAATGCTATCAGACATCATTTAGGCAACTTAAGGGGATTACATACTGTCATCAACCTTGTACTTATATTTAATTTGAAACAGTCCAAACATTCTTAAAAAAAAATATCACTTGGAGGACCTTCTTGTGCAGCAGTATTATCCTGAGAAACTCAAATGTGGGTAGGTGACCTCGCCAAGAATGCCGAACATTTATCCTGGCCTAGCTCCGAAGGTCCAACTTGCACTTGTGGCGCTCCCTACATTGCTGGATGTAGACATCCATTAAACTGCAGGCCAATGTTTTCCTAACGTTTAGCTTCTCCTACTGTGCTCAGCTGTATCTCTGGAACCCATAAAGCTAAGAATAATTTTGGAGGACTCAGTCACCAATAATATTCAATTGTTCTTCATTGAATTTGGGGCCCCTCTATTTGTCCCTCTGTCATTTTGGGATTTAGATAGCAAAGAAACAGCAGGATGGAGAGCAATGGTGTTGTAATGAGAGGATAGCGCAGAATGACAAGAAGCAGGACACTTTCTTTTCCTGATATTTTACTGCAGGCAGAAGCCACCACTACAATATAATTAAAAAATGTTTTCTTGTATTTCCAAAGTTATTGCATTATTCAATATATGTTTCTTAATACCACCAAACAGTATTCTTGATAGGAATTTACAACGTTTTCTTGATATCATTTTTTTAAACAGAATTAAATTCTCATACAATGTCATGACAAAATACCTCCTAATATATACCATTTCACAGTTTCTCAATCTGGGTCAAGCCAAAAACACATTTTAGAATGAAAACCACAAAGTTGAAGTTCACTAAAAAACAGCCCACATTTGTACAAGATGGAACAGTTGAATGATAAACAGCCAACACTTGTTATGCTATCCCTGCCACCTTTTCAAGGCTATAATGACATCATAAAAATAATCACTATACTGAACATGTTGAAGCTAATCACAGATTAAGGCATTTGAAAGATCGAAACATTTTCTCAACATAGCAAAAACATGTTTTCAACAAATATGGTACATTCATACACATATTGATGGATATATGATATGACAAAATCCATCTAACAAATATCTAAATCAGCCTCTAAAGAGAATGCTTATAAACCGTACATTGGAATAGATCATTCTCACAAGCTTTTGTCCATTGCAATCTTATTATTTCTCACATTTCTGTTCCTGTATGCAAGTTCCTACTTGTGCAGACGCCTGATATGTTCTTCTGTCACAAGGATTAAGTGACTGTTTTTTGTTGTTGTTGTAATGTCAAATTAAGGTTTTATACTGTGTGGTGAAATAAAAGTTCATGGTATGTGAGTGATTTTACTTTAGTGTTCACAAGAAAAAGTTTTAGAAAGATATTGAAAATGAAATGTAAAAAATCGAAGAAAACAATATCAAAATACACTAATATCAGCAAAAAATATTGATGACCTTAATATTAGAATCCTATTCTTAAAATAAAAAAACAGTAATATTGACTACAACTTTATTGCCATCAAAGAAACGCATAATTCCACAATAGACAAATAAACAGATTAGGCCTTTTTCCGAGTTTTGGCAGTCCTCCTGTAGGACCGCCACTGCTGTGCTCCCAGGAGTACTGCCAAGCCTGTGGTGCCCCTGTCCACTGGATCCCGAATGGAATCCAGGGTAGGTGGGCGGTGCAGTGGCGGTGTCATGGCGGTGGTCTTTTAGGCTCCTAGGGAGACTAACAAGCAGACCGCCACCCTGAAAACAACTACTGCAGGTTCCTGTATGGCATGGCATGCACCATGTGGTGCATGTCACACAGTGCAGGAACAAAGTTGCAAATATGGGGACCCTTACTTGCATGTCTACCACCCTTTTCAGTGCAGGCTCTCTGCCAAGATATTGGCAGTGGGAATGCAACTCGTAATACGCTCATCGGTGCCAAATATTCCTGCCCTTTTCCACACCACCACTACTGCTGGATCCCGGATCTCAGCACAGGCAGCTGTCTTGTGGCGGTCCAACTGCCACACTTGAAATATGGGGGGCAGACCCACAGGGGTGGAGATGGTCAGACTGCCACCATGAGTACGTAGGTCCCAGGACCGCCATACTTGTAATAACTCCCTAAATATCATCACCGGAATAAAACACACTAAACATAACAAAAATATTGAACTCTAAAATATCAACAACAAAAAAACAAACCTGACCACCTAAAAATAAAATACATACAATTATCAAATATATATTACAATTAACTAATGCAAATGCTAAAAATGTTTCTTTTAATACATTTGTATACAATTAAATACAATAAACAACAACGCTATTAAAACTACCAAAACGATTAAAAATACCATTATTCATTTTAACAACATGATTTATCTAATTTATAAATAAATAAAAGGAAAAAAAGATAACGGGCATATTTTCTTGAGCTCCAGCTTCCACCAGGAGCTGAATAGCCCCCTTGATGAGGTGAGAAATAAGCTGAGAAAAAGACCTTTGGTGTGGAGAGGTGCTCTGTTGCTCTGGAAGGAGGACCATCTGGCCTGTGCCCAGGAACATGATTAACTTCAAAGAGGCTTACTCTGTCACAAGCAAATATTAGCTTACACCAAGTCAAGCACCTATCCAAGTAGAAAAAGAGCTACTCCAGAGCTGTGTTTGAAGTGACCACAGGCGAGGAGTTGGTTATTTCCCTGCCCACACCTCTGGGTGGGCACAGGACCGCTGCACTAGGGAAGAAAGGTTCTGCCATTTTGGTTTTAGGTAGAAATTAGCACTGTGGGATTGTTTGCGGGAGGGCACATAGAAACTGCTGCAGAGTAGGTAGGGATACCCCAGGCATAAATGTGGCACCCCTGGGAACCCTCTTCAGAGTGCCACTGAAGTTGTGGGAGATTGAAGGGCTGTACCTGCTGTTCAGACCTGTAAGGAGATCTGAAAGGAGGGACCAACTCCCACTTGTACGGAGCATAGAAAAGTGGACTTCAAGGGCCAGTTGGCTAACCTCATGTTAAGCGCAGGGACACAACCAGCTGGTAGAACCACCTTTTCTTGAAGAGCCCTGTTGACCAATTTCAACTGGATCCTGGCCAGATTCTTCTGATGACTTCTGCAGAAGTGTAGCTTGACCACAAAGGGCTGCTCCTGAGGTCCTATTTTCTTCATCTGTGTCAAGATGTACTACACCTGACTTCCTGAGAAACATGGGACCTAGACCTTTTTGGCTTTAAAGACTTCCAGATGACCAAGAAAAACCAGCCATGATTATTCTGCGAAGATGAGGTGCCTCTGGTCAAAAGATTCTGGTTACTCCCGACTGGAGGTTTTCCGCAGCAGCACATTCAAGACATTGCTGTGATAGTATCCGCCTTGTGGAGACCCATCCAGCTACAGTTGCAACCTTGACTAGATGGAAGAATCCAAGCTCCCAAAAAAGTTACTAAGTTTGAACATAGAACTATTCATTGCACTAAGGCCCCAAAAGTGTCCGTCTGGGGAGGGACCTGACCTGGCCACAAATTATGAATTTCTCCCACTCTGAAATTTCCCGCCAAAAGTCAACAGCTTCACCAGGACCTCGTCTGACAGCTATCTGGCCTCGTGGAGTCCTTCTTGAAGGGTATTCTGCTGCTTTTCTGAGAATGTTTTACTTCAACTTCATGGACTAAGGGCTTGATTTAGACTTTGCAGATGAAGTATTTCCCATCACCCTGGCAGAGTACTTTACTCCTGCCATGGTAGGGCACTCTGCCCACAACATTTATAGATGTCAGCCTGACAAATGGACATCTTCTGCATTGACAGAACTGCTGTCTCTGCAGCTCTTGTCAATGCATTGAAAGTTTGAAGGACATCTCTGTCAACATGATGGAACCATACAGTAAACTTTCAGTGTTTGATTACTTTCAAAAACAAAATTCCAGAACTGAATTTCGTTTATGAAATTAAAAAAGCAATCCTCCGGCGCCATGGTCATTTTCTCTCATGATGTAGGGGTCATTTTGGAGTTTTCATTGCTCCTTAACACTGTGAAAACTTGCCATTTGTTTGCCCACCCTAAATAGGGTGGGAAGACAAAAAGCAATACCTCTGATGGTCCTACTCTTTCAGGCTGATGGAGGTTTCTGTATCCATCTTTCGGCATCTGCCATATGCTCCATATCGGTCAACCTTGAATCTCTCCTAGGTACCTATAGTGTGCAACCAGATGACCACTGTGAAGCTTTTTGGCGCTATTTCTATTTAAAACTTTACAATTTCTTATCTCTGGTTCCCCTTACTAGATTTTTGTCATTTTGGTGTCAATGTGTGCATTTGTGCATTAAACAAAACTAAACTGTTGGTGTAAGTTGGAGTGGGATTCTTATTGAGTTGGTTTTTCAGCTATTTAACTGTTTTGGCACTTCTAAGCGGTTAACACATTTTCCTAAGCTAAGCCTGTTTTCCCTGTGTTTTAGGTATCAGGGGTTGAGCTCAGGTTAAAATTACTGAAACGTTTAGTGGAGCAAACAAGAAAACTGACATTATTACTTGTGATGGACTACCAACCACCCCAAATAATAATCCACTGTTTCACAATACTGACAAGCAGAAGTATACCTGAGCACAATTTTCTTATTGATTCATGCAACCATAGTGCCTTTAAATCTAGATCTAAATGTCTACCACCAAAGGAACCAGTATGTATTGATGTTTCCTATCATGTAAATGTCGATGAGTGAAATAACTTTAAACATGCATGCAAAAGGGGAGTTGGCGCCCATAAAAAGGTTCCTAATAAGTACAATGATTGCCTTAAAAAATCTTATAACGTCAAAAATTTGTTGCCTAAAGCATCATAACGGATTAAACAAAGAATAAAAATGTGATTCAAACTTATTGTATTATGCTCCTGCGCTGGGAAGATGATGGTCTAATTGAAAACGAATTGTATATAATTCTATCATCAACCATCCAGGAAGACCGATTTTGTCAGGTCAGAGTAGTCTATTAGAAAACCTTTGTGTATACAGGCAATTTTTTCTTACCATGCGTACAGAAATTCCTCTAATATGTACGAGACATTAGTGATTTTGGTGACAAAATGCGTTGCATCGTTCGGAGACCACACATTGTAATGCTTCATTATCTCATTTCTCTGTGATAGTGGGTTGTAGCTCTTGGTGTGTGAAAGTCACGTCGTTTGTTTTGCATATTTAGGAACAATTTTGGGAACATTGGGGCATATTACCAAGCAATAGCGATAATTATCGCTATTGCTTTGTTAGAGACAAAAATTTACCGCTAAGCTGCGGCGATTTTTATCGCAAATAAACCTTGGTATTACCAAGGTTTATCGCAAATGCGATAAAAATTGGCCGCAATGCATGAATATCTCTGAAAAGTCAGCGATATTCATGCATTACCGAGCTAATGCTCTTAGCCATGTTATCCACCTCCCATTGGATAACATGGCTAAGAACTGCTCAGGGCAGGTGTTCGCTTTTGGAGATATTCGCGCTTAGCGCGAATATCTCCAAAAGTTGGTAATAGGAGATAGCGATGTTAGCGACTGTTTCCAGTCGCTAACATCTTGGCACGCCCACTTTGCACGTTATTAGTGATAAATATCACTGTCATGCAAAGTGGGGCCCAAGATGGTCGCTATCTCCTACTAGCTGTTGCTAACTGGTGTTAGCGACAGCTAGGTAATAGGGAGATAATTTTATCTCCGCTTTCTTGGCTTTTAAAGCCAAAAAAAGCGGAGATATATCCCCTTGATATTATGCCCCATTATGTCAAGTTACATGTCATTTTACGAACAGCAAAACTAGCATTTGGTACTGCATTTTAGCATAAGGATGATCCTTGCAACAACCCATTTTGCACTTAACCAGCCGCGGCCAGTGCAGGTAACAACGTTGGGGGGGGCGGGGAGAAAACTAAATAAGTAATTCATTTTCGCTCGTCATCATCCGTCGGTATTCCCCCCCCCCCCCCCCCCCTGCCCGACTGTTACCTGAACAGGCCGCGGCTGCTTAAAACAAAGTGTTGCAAACAGAAGCTGGTATGTCCTGGTTGCCCACATTATTCCTGCTTCAGAAATTTCACATAATTAGTGTAACATAAGATTACCAAAATGTCACCAGAGTAGCAGACATTTTTCATGTGTCTGTTTCTGACCCACTTAAATTCAAGAGGAATTTTTGATTTTAGATCAAATGGTTTTGGGGTTTCTGCTGGTTGTTAATCTCACTAATTGAGTCTCTCTCACTGGAAGCTACTGCTATTATGACTTGAAAGCTAACTGCTAGTGCCTTTGAGGTGTGCTGCTTCATAACTGGGGCTATAAGTGGGTTACACATGAACACACTAAGGGGCACATGCATCATTGTAGGAATTTGCATTTCCTAAATAGCGAAAATTAAGGAATCGCTATTTAGAAATTGCAAAATCCTATGCATCAAGAAATCCTAATTTTTTTTCGGAATTTGCGATTCCTTAATTGCGAATCGCAATTAAGGAATGGCATTACATTGATTCCTATGGGCCTAGAGGCCCATAGGAATCAATGCCGTTTTGCATTTCTTTTTTTAGGAAATCGCAATTTGTTGATGCATTGCATGGGTGCAGAGGGGGGTCCAAAGGACCCCCCCTGCACCCCTGAAATGTATTTTAAAGTGCATGTTTCACACACACATGTCCTAAGGACATGTGTGTCTGTAACATGACACTTTTCAAAATGCATTTTTGTGCTTTTTAAAACAATTTCGCAAATTAACACGAGGGTCAACCTCGTGTTAATTTGCACTTCCTATTTCAAAATTCGCATTTTAAAAAAAAATTATGCATTGCATTTAAGGAATCGCACAAATGCGAATCCTTAAATGCATTTGCATTTTTAGGAAATGCAAAAAAAAACGAATTTTGAAAAAAATTTTCATGCATCCCAAAAACGAATTTAGGAAGTGCAAACGGCCGAATTTATGCCCACATGCATCAAACTCCCGTTTTGCGTTTCCAAATTTGCGATTTTTAAGGAATCGCAAATAAGGATTCGCAAAACGGGATGCATCATAGAAAGTGCGTAATATTTCCGATTCGGTAAAAATCGCAATTTTTACTGAATCGCAAATATTATGCGAATTCAAAATTGCGAATTTGCTATTCCTATTGATTCCTATGGGCCAAAAGGCCCATAGGAATCAATGGAAACTGCGAATTCGCAATTTTGAATTCGCAAATGTTGATGCATTCCATTAGTGCATGGGGGGGTCCAAAGGACCCCCCCTGCACCCCTGAAATGTATTTTAAATGGATGTTTAAAACATACATGTCCTAAGGACATTTGTGTCTGTAACATGACATGGTTTAAAATGCAAATTAGAACATTTTAAACAGTTTTCGCAAATTACCACGAGGTCCTCGTGGTAATTTGCACTTGCAATCTTTGATTTCGCAATTTGTTTTCAGAATGATGCATTGCATTTAAGGAATCGCAAAATTGCGATTCTTTAAATGCAATCGCATTCTGGAAAGTCGCAATATTAGCGATTTTCATAAAAAAATAATGATGCATTCCAAAAAGCATTTTTGGAATCGCAAACGGACGATTTTAAGGAATTTTAAGGAATCGCACCGTTTGCGACTCCAAAAATGCTTGATGCATGTGGGCAATACCGATTCGCACCGTTTGCACTTCCTAAATAGGTTGATGCATGTGCCCCATAACACATATGCACACGAACAGGTGTTTGGGCTGTATAAGTGGGACTACTGTCTAACTCTCATGGTGTATATATGTTATATCAGTAAATTATGACTGGCGATTTTCAGTAGTTTTTTGGTTTTAAGCATTTATATTTCAATCGTATTTCAACACCTAACTGTAATGGTATTTTACCTGATGGTTCTCTCATTTAATATTTACAACGTTGTTTGTGTTCACAACAGGCACCAAAGTTTACTCAACAAAAGGGTACCTGAAAGTAACAAACGACTGTCCACTATTCTGTAACTGACAGAATGCAACTTAATAAACGATAGCACCGAGTATATATGAAAGTATGTCCATCAGTCCCGGTACACAAAATTAAATAAAAAGTTGAATGAATACAATACCAAACATAATGAATTGCATATGATACATGTATCTGCCAAAAGAGTTGCAAAAGTACATACAAGAAGGTACGTTAGGATTTATTGCAAGTGGGCTCAGCCATTCTATTTTCTGATCCACTACGTATCACAATCTATCATGCCCCCATGGTATAAAACATCACAACCGTCCCATGGTTAAATATTATTTCGTGGGATACTCTTTACAAACCAGTTCACAATTAATTTATGAATACATTGATTAATAAAACTTCAAGAAAAGGATTTAAATTAGATGATAGCCTATTAAACAGAGGTGGGCAACATCACCCTAATCAGGAGATAAGATTACTAAATCCCAGTTGAGGCACAAGCTGTATCAGATAACAGCGTTGGAATGGAGTTAATATCTATGTTAAAGGCCAAATGTGTAGATAATTCCTCACTCTTAACACTTTTATGCTCCAGGAAAACAAATTCCAATATATATATATATATATATATATATATATATATATATATATATATATATATATATATATATATATATATATATATATGTATTGGCATTTATATAGCGCACTACTTACCCGTAGGGTCCCAAGGCGCTTCGACCGCTGCGAAACCCTTCCTGGCTTCCCTGAGAGATGGTCCCTTAATGGGTATCTCCAGGGTGTGACCAGGCATCCCCGGCGGTCTGGTGGGGCCGTTAGTGAAGATGAGGCAAGCCCAGAGTTGCCGAGTGTGATCGCTGATCAGAGTGGGCACCGAGGCAAGAGAATTATCGAGTCCGCTGCCCCTGGTCCAGAAACCTGCCGCGCCGGGAATCGAACCCTGGTCCCGGGCCGTCCTCTGCTCTCGGGTCTGCCGCCTCTAACCAGTGAGCCACACTATATATATATATATATATATATATATATATATATATATATATATATATATATATATATATATATATATATATATATATATATATATATATATATATATATATATATATATATATATATATATATATATATATATATATATATATATATATATATATATATATATATATATATATATATATATATATATATATATATATATATATATATATATATATATATATATATATATATATATATATACATATATACATATATATATATATATATATATACATACATATATATATATATATATATATATATATATATATATATATATATATATATATATATATATATATATATATATATATATTCACACACACAAAGGTTGCCCCCATGAGGACGACCTCCCGGGGAGTGCCTCTTGCAAACACGAACACTGCAGTCAGGACAGCGTCCAACATTTTATTCACAGGTGCTGGCTTAACGCGTTTCAAACATCTAGTCCTTGATCACAAGCCATCTCCCTTAAGACAACTGCCAACAGATGTAGAAGTTCTGCGTGATT
The DNA here is from genome assembly GCF_964263255.1 of Lissotriton vulgaris. Classification (NCBI taxonomy): domain Eukaryota; kingdom Metazoa; phylum Chordata; class Amphibia; order Caudata; family Salamandridae; genus Lissotriton; species Lissotriton vulgaris. The sequence continues at coordinate 1,651,717,851 of NC_141689.1, forward strand.
TAAATAACAAAGTTTTCGCCTTTGTAGGTGTAGCTTTTCGCCCATGTGGGCTTCGCTGAGCATTATGGAATCCGCAGTCCTACAATATATTTGAAACCCAAGTGGGTGTTGTAGTGTCTTATACATTAGAGTTCCTTAAAAACCACTGTGGGCTGAAAAAATGTTCAAGTGTTTTTAATGAACTCTAATGTATAAGACACACTAAACTACAGAGATGTTTCAGACAAGACAAAAAACTTACAACTGTTTCTTAAGAAGAATAAAGTGTTGAAGTGGAATGAGAGTTGAACCATGGAATTCAAAGCATTCAAATAAGAAATTGGGTCTGCCAAAGTTTTAGCGCTATTTAATCCAAGTTGTAAGTGTCTTATCACTGTGAACGCCAGTAACAGTAGGTTGGGTGCAACCATGTCACAGCTGAGTAGCAAATGGGAAAGGACAATCGGGTATGCTTCAAGAACACTGAAGAATAATGTAAAAATGTTCTCTGTAATCAAGAAGGAATTGTTGGTGTGTTATTTGGCAGTAGAACAATTTAAAAGTTTTGTGTGGGGAAGGAAGTTTACATTATTGATGGACCACAAGCCATTAGTGAGAATTTCGATTGGTTGTGTCATTAAGGATCATACACTGAGGATAGCTAGATTAAGTATGAAGTTGCTCCAATATCATTTTGATATCCAGCACATAATAGGTGGAATAAAGATGAGGGCAGACTATCTGTCAAGAGCACTTCAGGGGGTTCACATGCCAGTATTGTCACACAATAAAGAGGATGATGATGTCTCATTGCTGCTGTTGATATGTGTTGTGGAGGTGGTTTGAGGAAAATGATTTTTTTGAGTGTTTGAAAGCAGATGAGGATCTGAAGTTGGTCAAAAAAGACGTGGCAAGAAATGACCAAAGAAGAGGAAAAAGGGAACATGGTAATGAGAGTAGACAACTTTGTACCACCCAGTTGATTATATACACTGGGCATGAGCTGCATTAAGGTCAGTTAATAACCACAAGATAAATAAGATTAGTGTACTGGTGGCCCAGTATGGGCACAGAAATATCTCAAGCAGTCTGTGAGTGTATAATATACGTTACTAGTGATAAGTCTTTGAAGACAAGGACACCTCCTCTTTATCTTGTCAAATTTCCAGAAGGGCCCTTGTAAAAGTTGGCTGTAGATTTCATTGGTCCCTTTAGGGTTCTCCCACATAGTTTACATTTTGCTAGAGTTGGTGCTGACTATTTCAGTGAATGGTGGGAGGCTGTGTTTGTACAGGATCCAAATAATAAAGCTGCGATTCTGTTTCTACAAACAAAAATTATCAGAGAGGTATTGCAAAGGGAATTAGTGTTGGATAATGGGGAGTAGTTTGTGTCAGGCGAAATGAGATCGTTTTTGACAACATTTTGCATTACTCACAAACGGGTGGCTTTATATCACCCACAAGCAAACCGCCTTGTAGAAAAATAATAACTGTACATTGGAGGAATGTGTGCAGTCAAAAATAGGACTGACGTATGCAAAGCTGTTGACAGTACGTTGTTCTCCCATTGTGCAGTTCATAATAGTTTTACGGACAGATATGGAAATTCGTGCAAAAGTAAAAAAGGTCTCAGATGTAGATGAAACAATATTTTTATGGTAAACATGGAGTCAGCAACACTGATAGTAGAATTCAAGTGGGGGATTGAAGTCACATAAAAGAACCTGTACATGTACTAAAGGGGTCATCAAAGTTTAGAGACCCTGTTGTAGTAGAGGCAGACCAGGGGTATGTGGTCAAAGTGAAAGGACATGAATGTGGGATTCTTAGTGGAGTAGTGAAAGTAAATAAGGGAAGTAAGGTGGACAACCACTCTAGACCAAGCACTACCAGTGAACATCATCAAGATAATCAAGATGACAACATGTTGTCACCAAGGCAAGGGGGAGCCTATCAAGGGAATACCAGAGAAAAGGGGGTGATGAGTAAACCTGTAAGGTTTTGCACATAGCATATTGATATTGTTATGACATGTATGATTAGAATCCACATTTCATCATACAATGTTTACTGTCGGTATATGATATGTATGATCAGTTTGTACATTTTATTTTAGTATTAGCATTATTGGTTTTATTATGAGTTATTGAGGAGGTGATGATTAGGAATGTTTGTTGTGTATGTATTATTATGTTATGGCATGTTTAGTTACGCTACATTTTTATGAGATGGAGGGAAGATGTTGTGGTGATGTGATGCTAATTACACCCCAAAACTGTGTGTGTTTTCCTGACACCCTCAAGATGTTCCTTTGATACACAATGCTAGTTTTTGGTGACATTAAATATCCAATATTTCTCTACTGCTGCATAGCTGAGGATCTATGTGGGTTGTATGGGTGTTTAGGATGAATATGCATGACTACTGTCAAACTCATCTTGGTGAATATATATTTGGTCAGTAAACTATTTTTGGTGAATTTCAATACTTTTTGGGTTTCAAGCATTGGTTTTTTAATCTTGTTTCAATCTATACCCATGAAGCAGTTGATCCATGGGAGCACATAGTAAAACAAAGACCTAGGCAGGCCAGTCCAAGCACCTACTGAGTTCCTTTTGAAAGGATCTATGCCTTATTTGTAAAAAATAAGTGCTAGTGCTTAAAGGTTTGCTCAAAAGTCAATGGGCAGCACTATTGAAGGTTGACATGCCAGTACCAGGAAAACACTAACCGAATTGTTTCAGGACTCTGCAGCAGCAAAGCTGAGACCATTAATCCCCTTGAAGGCTAGCACCATGCCCACTGCACTGACAATTGTGCTCATGGCGAGGCCCCCAATGGAAAGGGGGTTGGAAAAGAAAAAGAGAAAAGAGTCATCCGACTTCATCTACAAATTGTGTGGGTGTCTTCTGACTTGCTTTGTTCCCCATCTCCAAGGTCACACAGTTAGTGGAGCCGAGGATCCCTTCTGTTAAGAGGATGTAGAGGAAATGTAATACTGCCTAACTATTACCCTTTCCCACCAGGTTCCATCTGATCCCCACTTCCCATTTGTGTACTTTCTCTCAAAAGGAATTGAGTATTAGGATTCTAATGACTTCTTCTGTAGCAGTGTGTCATTAGTACTGTGGCTGATAATCATGTATCTCCCTAAAAAATGATAGCTGTGGTTTTGTAGTTCCCTAAAGATACAAGGAGGAAATTAGCCTCAGGGTTAGTTAACCAATACCATACACGTGTGTTCCCTTTTAATTAGTTACCTCTTGTGTTGGCTTTTCACAGTGTCTTTTCAGTTCTTAAAGTTCCGAGGGTTGCCATGCCTTCAACTTCCTTCTAGTTTTTCTCTTTTGGATTAATTGCTGTGGCCTTTTCTTTGTGAATATCTTTGGCTGATGCTCTAACTTAAATACCTAAAACACAGTTCAGAATACTATTGTCCAACAAGCTTTTTTTGCAGTTGTTGTGCTCTTTTTCCTTGCTAGCATAGTTGTGCGGTAATTCACCTTACTGTGCAAGTACTGACTGTCTCTTTTGTTTTCTTAAAGGTTATCGCCTTGAGCAGAAAAGTTCTACTCTGGATGCTATGATGGAAGGTGAATGCAACAACTGAGGCTGATCCACAGCATCAGATAAGTGTTGTTAACCGTTGAAAAAACAGTACCTCAAGACAAACAGACTCTCTTCTTGGGAGGTCTGAAAGCCAAGCAGTTCACACATGCATGAATGCTGCTTTTATACAAGACTGCACTCTTGATAGTAACCACTACTCAAGGACATGTGAGTAGGCAGGGTTTCCAGTGGTGGTAGGAAGGAGGCTAAAATAAAAGTGCAATGTATGAAGGAATGAGGCCAAAATTAAAGGAGCAATGGCAGTGTGGGGCCATGGAGTGCTGTAAATGAGGAACAGGGGTGTGGGGGGATGAGAGGGTCATCATAACAGGAGGAAGAGCGTAGACTGGACATGGGGTGACTCGGGACATAACCAGGCCGCATAAACAGTGTAGACAGAGTGAGGCACGAGATGCCAAGTACCAGGGCAGAGTAATATTTATTCTACCTCAGGCCTCTTTAATCTATCACCAGACACACTCTACCTTTTTATTTCATCATCATCATTAAATCTTTTTTTCGGTTAAAACAAACCATAAAAGATACAGTGCAATATTTAACATTCAACATGGATTAAAAAACAGGATAAAATAAGGTAGGGCTTAATACAGATATACATAGAATGTCTGGGAAGGGTTGGCGATTTAGGGCACAAGATTTATCTAAGTATTAGGGAGTTTTACAGATAAAATACAAATTCATCGGTCGAGGAAAAATCTTAGAATGTAAATTGATACAATAATTTAATTAAAAGCTTTAAAATATACCAGGAAGTTCCAAAGACTAGTACATGTATTAATAGTTCACAAACTGGGGATACAATTACATTTTTAGGCCATATCTTTTCTAAATATTGCCGCAGCAAAAAGTAAGCGGCTCAGACTAAAAACTATAATCTGTGACGTGTCCCCCTTAAATACTCTTTCCCCATTTTTTATTTTCCTGAGTCCTAAATGGAGACAAATGGGTTTAATCAATTTTTTCCTGGCTTGTAAATATGCAGGGCAGAGGAACAGAACATGAGCCTCATCTTCCGTAATGCCCATGTCACACAATTCACACATATCATGTTTGGTATTCTCTATTGGCTCCTTATTACACCCCCACTTAAATGTTCTAGAATTAATTTGCAGAATGCCATAGCGATACTTCAGATACAGTGATTTTGCCAATGTAGGCATAATTTCGTCCATGAAACATTCAAACGTACTTTCAAGTTTAACATTGAGGAATTTGAGGGTCAATTTCCCAGCTTCCGGATTTTGCAAAAAGCAACTATGGATATACGCCCAGTACCTTGCTTTCAGCAGCTTTGTTGAAAGACGCGTAAGGGAATCCGGATCTGTCCAGAAGCTGTATAAGCCCAATTTTTCAAACCAATGTTCAATGTGCACTAACCAAGCCAATCTTGTAGTGTTCTTTATCTGCATATTTTCCTTTAGTGCATTTCTGTAGTCCACTAACTCATCAGTAGACCGCAAGCGGGCCCAGTATAACAGTGGGCGTAAGGAGGCATAATCGTCAGAACGACGTATATCTAAGTCCAAAAATAAGGGAATTAAGGGGATACAACCTGGCACAGAAAAGAGTTGCCTAAAGAAACTATTTTCTTGTACAGAAAAAGCATCTCTTCCTGCATGGCCCCATAGTTCCGCCCCATATAGGGTAGCCGATTGAGCTTTACACTTAAATAGCTCAATTGCTGGTGAAACTGCTCAAATAAAGCTACTCCTATGCATCCTGATTATAGGGGCTTGATTCTGAGTTATTAATGACCTCGATTTTTCTATTTGTGGCTTCCAATTCATTTTGGTGTTGAGGGTGATACCCAGGTATTTAAAATTTTGGACATGTTCAATCTTGTCATTATTTACCTTAAAAACTTTATTAAAACCTGTGTGAGGGCTAATCGCCACGACCTTAGTTTTAGAGGAATTTATTTCTAAACTTTTATCCAAACAATAGGACTGAAATTTATTCAACAAGTTCTGGAGGCCTTTGGGAGTCTGAGAGATTAAAATCGTGTCATCCGCGAATAGTAGTGCTTGAACAGCTTGACCACATAGCTTGGGAGAGTCATGCTCGCAGCCCAAGGGAGTGTTAGGGATGTCATTTACATAAAGAGAGAAAAGCGTTGGCGCCATAACGCAGCCTTGCCTAACGCCTCTCTTTATATCTATTCTCTCGGTTAGCTCCCCATTTGGGCCCCAACTGACTCTTGCATAATTCCCCTCATGCAGCCTTATTAATTGAGAGAGAATGTCCCCGGGGATACCCATGTCCCTTAGCGATCTCCATAGTTTTCCCCTTGGGACGAGATCAAAGGCCACTCTAAGGTCCACAAAGGCTACATATAAATGTGACTTCCTTATGTTTATATATTTCCAGATTAAACATAAACATCTGAAAACCTGGTCTACTGTACTTATTCTAACTCTAAAACCTGCCTGGAATTTTGTAAAAATCAAATTCTCCTCGATCCAAGTATTCAACCTACTTAAAAGCTGCAGTGCAAAAATTTTTTGAAGCACGTCTATCAGTCTAATAGGTCTGTAATGCGATGGGTTGGATCTGTCTCCCTTCTTAAAGATAGTCACAATCTCCGCGCCCCGCCAAGTCTCCGGAATTGAGGCTCCTCCTAGGATCTCATTACAGAGTAAGTTTATGTACGGTGCCCACAATAAGTTCTCGTGTTTCCAGAGGTCATCACGTATTCTATATGGACCCGGGGCTTTCCCCTGTTTAACTGCTTTGATAGCTGATATCGTATCAGCTAGACTAAATTCTAGGGGTATATCACAAGTGCCTAAGTCTGTATTTTCATATGTCCACTCCTCATCACCCCGTCACCTGAGTACAGTGTTGAGAAGTGTTTAACCCAGACACTTTCCTCAAGATAAATATCCCTCGATCGGATTCCATCTTTAGTACCACCAGCAATAAGCTTCCAAAACAAAGATTGATCTTTGGATTTGCAAGCTACAAGCAAGTCTGACCAAACTTTTTCATCCCATCCCTTTTTTGCTAGCAAGATTATTTTTTGTAATCCTTTCTTTTATCCCTAATAATATCTATTTGGTTCCCCTTTACAGCTTTTATTAGCTCTAGTTTAGCCTGACGACACACTCTATTATACCATAGTCCTTGTTTAGGGAGACTATTTCGACCGGGTTTAGTTCTTTGAGTCTCTTTTGAGAGAATCTCACTAAGCTGCATCGTCAGATTCACATGTACCTCTGTTAGAGAATCACCCTCAATGTTAGTATCAACTAACAGTGACATTATTGTTACATAAAGGTCATACATTTTCTTAATGATGCTCACGTTGGCCATAACAGCAGGCCATTTTAAGGCCCTGCGGTTATTAGACTCTAAGGGGTCATCGGATAAGTTGCTATCACCGGAAACCGACACCTTAGGGAGCGCAAATAATGAGCTATGGGCGATTAAGTTAAGAGGGAAATGGTAACTTTCGGTACGATTCCACCTTCAGGTCAAGAAGCATTGGCCTTAGGGGCACAGAAACCAATACATACTCTAGGTGACTTAATAGCGATCTCTTTTAAAGGTGGGTTTGCTTGGACAGTCTGAAGGTAAACGCCCATTACAGGCACGTAGGCCATGTTGCATTGACATTTTTAACAGTTGCAAGGCACTTTTCGTGCAGACTATAGTCTGGCCTGCATCGATACAGGGAATATTACTAGCGTTATCTTCTTCCCCAATAATATCTTCTAAGCCCATCATTGGTTCGAACTTCCTATTGAAGTCTCCTCCTATAATCAACTGAGTTTTGTGGCCTAAACTAGAGATGATACTATCTAACTGGGCTATTGTCTCTGATTCTTTATTTGATGAATGTGGTCTATTATAGATGTTAATAATAAAGACTACCCGACCTTTAGTTTCGTGGGATTTTATGACTAAAATGTCAGGACTATTCGTGTCTATCTGTTTAAAAACAATGCCCAAAGAGATTCTTGCCCAAATTATCAACCCACCTGATGGTCTACCTTTATTTGTGTTTGAGGCCGGTATGAAAAAAGACCTATATCATACTTTAAAATGGTTATCTATTCGCCATGTTTCCTGGAACAGGATGAAGTCTCCAGTATTAATGTAGTCTTGCCATACAGGGTCAGACATATTTTTCTTTATACCAGCGATATTCCATGAAATTATTTTAACTTCAGCCCTGGCTTGGTCATACCCTTGTCTATTATCTGTGTCTGTGTGCCCTTCGGTTATCAGTGCTTGCAAGTTAGTTATTCCTGAATTATCCAACGGCGCTGAATTACAGGGCTGGGTGATTGCATCCCTTCCATTGTGGCTAGCCTCGCTCCCCTGAGAGGGATTAGCTTCTACAACTTTTCTTTTATTTCCATTAATTATTCCCAGTCAGGCAAAGCATTCTAGCCCATAAAAATCTGCGAAGCAGTTTTTATTAACAGCCGGTCGGTAGGTGTTAAAGCCTCCCAGCATTTCTTCATTAGCCATAATTTGCTGGCTGTCGAAAGGTTGCATAGTCTTTTCACTATAGAATTAAGTGAGATTTCTTACTTGGATAGGACCCCTGTCAATAGAGCGGTATTCGTTGAAAATAAATCTCACTTCATTGCTATCCCTAAAGTTAACAATGATTGAGTCGCCCTGTATGTCTTTTCCTCTTGTTCCTATCCAATTGACCCTTCTCACAAACAGTACTTCGCCATTCAAATATCTAGGGATCGGCCTATTTTTGTTCAGCCAGAATGTCACCCTATTTTTTAATTCTTGTTAAGATTCTTGTTTCCCACTTTTTAGTTCTGGGACGCCAGTGAGCACGATTACATAAGGTAATGACTCAGGCGCTAGATCAACCCTAGCCAAGGGAGCTAACTGATTGCTGTCATGATTATCATTTTATATTTGGGTGGCTTCTAGACAGGAAGCCTTCTTCGTTGCACTTTTGTTTGCATTGGTTTTGGGACAATGCACAATCTTGCCAGAGACTTCTTTAGTCTTTTTATTGGTAGTGAAGTCTTTTTGAGGGTTTTTTTGTCTTTCTGTTGGTAGTGGGATCTCTTTGCAGAACTTCTTTAATCGTTTTATTAGTAATCGGATCTTTTTGGGTTGCTTCCTTTGTTGACTGAGTGGTGGCTAAGCCAGTTGTGCGCCCTGAAAAGTTAACAGCATTCAAGGGTGGGGACACCAAACTCATCGGTCTCCCTCTAGCTTCAAGTTTAATCATATTTTTTAAGGAAGTAAAGTTGTCTAGGGTTAACTGTTCTAACCTATCCAATTTATCTTTTACTAGTTTTACTCTTTCGAGGAGGGGGAGGATCAGTGATTTTACAATGTGTTCAATATGAGCCACAGGTCCCCCTGCTTTCTCTGTCAGGGCAGGTGGAAAAAGTCCTTGACTATTAACACTCGTAGGTTGGGTACATCCCCCTTGGGCAAAATCAGGTCCTGGTAATACTCTATCTATAAGTGACCCTGATTCAAGGTTTACAGAATCCACCATTTTCATCACTTTTGGCTTCCGCTCTTTCTGTATAATTTCTGCTTTTTTCCTTTTTGTAGTTCCTCCTACATTAGCTCAAAATTTGGGGCTGTTTATTAGCCAATATTGAGGTAGACACATCATTAATTGGGAGTAACTCTTCGCCTAATAATAGGTCAGTGTTGCTTAAATATCTAGCTTCCTCATTAATTGACTTAGTCAATGACCTAGCTGCTGTATTTAGAGCAGTATCCTGCATTGCAAACCTCAAAGAGAAGTTATCTAATGAAAGGGAGGGATCTCTAGTTGGGTCTTCAGGCTGCAGGGTTGGTGTTTTTGAGAGCCTACCAGCAGTAGAAAATGATAACAAAGATGGATTTTCTGGTGGGTAACTAATATTGTTGCTCTCAACCCGGGGCAATTCTGCATAGGAGTCCAAGAGTATAGAATCGGTGGAGTTTGCCAATGTTACAATGGTATCAGTATAGACTTGGGGCAGGCACATATTTGGGTGAAGCGAAAGTCGTCTTTCAGTGCTTTCGATGGCCTTTACAACTACTCCAATTGTCTTTTGAAGCATTCTGTCTATGGCGGTCAAACTTGGTAAGGGGGAAGTTGAAATACATTTTTTCTGTCTAGTACTAGACCTTGTAGCGACCGGAGTTGTTTGCCCATCGTACAATTAACAAGGTAATTAAGGCGTAAAAGTACCTTTTAGTTCCCAGTGAGTGTCCAAGTGGGTCAATTCGGCAGGACCAAGAGAAGTGGCCCCGCCCAGCCTGGTAAGCCCCGGACGGCCACAGACGGCCCGCCCTTTGCCCGGGCCTAGCCCGGTGTGTCCCAGGTGCTTTCCCGCGACACAGGGAGTACGCGCTATTTGAAGCGCCTCCGGGGGCGGGAGATGACGGTGGCGACTCCTGCCGCAATGCCCCCATGGAGGTGTAGTCCTCCTCTCAGCGGCCGCTGGTGTAGAATGCGGCGGCGGGAGGACTACACGGCAAAGATGATTGTAGCCAGTAGCATCTTCAATGGAGGGACCAGGAGGGACCAGGTATGCTGCAGTTTGCCCCAAAACAACAGGAGGTAACACCCGCTCCACCGGGAGTATGCGCTATTTGAAGCGCCTCCAAGGGCGGGAGATGACGGTGGCGGCTCCTGCCGCAATGCCCCCAGGGAGGTGTAGACCTCCTCAAAGCGGCCACTGGTGTAGAATACGGCGGCGGGAGGACTACACGGCAAAGATGGTCATAGCCAGTAGCGTCTTCAGTGGAGGGACCAGGAGGGACCAGGTATGCTGCAGTTTGCCCCAAAACAAACAGAAGGTAACCTTTTTATTTCACGTTTGCAAGTTATTACCTGTCTCTACTTTCTTCTTTTGGCATTGTTTTTCTTCATTTTTTCCCCATAGTCCTACTTTTTTAATTTTCTATCCCTTGCTCTGGACGAAAGTCTGCTGATGAAAAATAAGTGCAGGTCCCCATAATAAGTGCCAGTGAGCAGCACCAGCAACCAAAAGCTCATATTAAGTACTGACATGTAGCAAACATTATTTTTATTTGAGTAGGGATTTCTATATCCAGACCAAATAAACAGCCATGTCAGCTGTTTTTCCTCAGGGCCTTGAAAATCGAGGGGCCCGATTCACAGAACTAACTTAAGACAAAATCCTAAACTTATTACCATTTTGGTATTCACAGAAGGCACTTACTCATTTTGGTATTCACAGAAGGCACTTACTGATTTCGGTATTCACAGAAGTTAGGAGTCCTAACTTTAGGACTCCTAAATGCCTTCTGTGAATACCGAAAGTCTTAAAATTAGGATTTTTTGCAATTTAGTAGTAGTAAAGTTAGGACTCCTAACTTTAGGACTCCTAAATGCCTTCTGTGAATACCGAAAGTCTTAAAATTAGGATTTTTCTCAACTTTACTACTACTAAACTGAGAAAAATCCTAATTTTAAGACTTTCGGTATTCACAGAAGACATTTAGGAGTCCTAAAGTTAGGAGTCCTAATTTTACTACTACTAAATTGTGAAAAATCCTAATTTTAAGACTTTGGGTATTCATAGAAGGCATTTAGGAGTCCTAAAGTTAGGAGTCGTAACTTTACTACTACTAAATTGCGAACAATCCTAATTTTAAGACTTTCTGTATTCACAGAAGGCATTTAGGAGTCCCAAAGTTAGGACTCCTAACTTCTGTGAATACCGAAATGAGCAAGTGTCTTCTGTGAATACCAAAATGGTAGTAGTTTAGGATTTTGTATTAAGTTAGTTCTGTGAATTGGGCCCTTTATGTTGATCATTTCAAACACAAATACCAATTCACTAACAATAGAATATTTTTATGTGGACGTATCAGGTTGGGCATGGATATTGTCTCCATCTTTATTATTCAATATGTATTTTCTAGAATTATCCATGTTGTAAGTCTACACTTTTGACTTTGGCGAGGGCCTTATCAACTATCATGTCTTCCAATCCTATCCTGTCTGTGACTTCCTGACAAATCATTTAAAGAAAATGTATGTCAATACCATCCCAAATGACCTGCACCATACTTATAATTTATAGAAGAACAGCCAACTGTCATGGAAATGTATGAAAGTGACACAGAACTTTGATAGATTCAACCTTAGAGCATTATTTACAGTAAAGAGAAAAATGTGTGCCCCAGTTTTCATACTTTCAAAAAGGCTCTAATATTTCCTCCTCATGTTTCAAAAACACAAATGGCAGATCTAAATGTTATTAGATATTGTAGGAAAGGCTTTCACAATGGTTGAAGGATTATTGTAACAGATAAAAAAGTAAGTAGCTTGAGTCATAAAATAATTTTGCAAAGAGCAGCTATTTGATTTATTCTTTAGTTCACATGTGTTCTGCATTTTAAACATGGAAACCAGTGACAGAACTAGGATTCAACAAGTAGTTCAGGAAATATGTTACATATTTGCACTTGAGATTATGTAGAGGCATTTCTGCATGCTCAGTTGTACAAATGGTAAATTACACAGGGGTAACTTTTATCACATTAGTGCAAAGATACTTTTATTTATTTATTTTATTTCTTTCCTTTGCTGTTAATCACGTTCTTCCTTTTCCATGAATTTTTGGAGTATTCGAAGACCATTCCCACTCTGGTTTAGCCTAGTCCTGCCCTTGAAATGATTAAATGACTTTTTCAGAGCCAAACGAATTCATAAATATTAAAAAACTCTAAGGCAGCTTTATTTTCTTCCCCACACAAAACATACACTCAAGTAAAATATTATGCAATTGTGGGTAGTATTATGCATGAGTATTAGAAAGTGGATTATTAGAAGTGGTAAATATATATCTACAACTGCCAATAAGCCCACCAACACAGTCTAGGGCTCAACCCTAGGTAGCTTGACTGTGGACAGACAGGGAGGTTTAACTGCAGAGACAGGTATGTAAATCTTTTAAAAACACCAATTCAGTAAATAATTAAGACACAAATTAACATAAAACCTCAACACCAATTTATAAAAATAGGACATATTTTGTATCTTTAAAAAGACACCAAAACAAGAAGAATCCAGTATAGGGAACCAGAGATATGAATGTTTATAGATTTAGCACTATATAGGACATAAAAACCTATAACCCATATTGGGACTTCTGGTCGCACTGAAGCGGGACAAAGTCAACGTTTCAGGCTGACCATGATGGAGCCCTGTGCGGTGACCCCTTCTGGTAGGTATTAGTCAAAGTTTTACCTTCAGACTTAGAAACTTTTCTAACCTTTTTTTTTCCAGGGTGCCTCGATGCTATTCACTAGTCCTGGTTCGGTGTGGGTTCACCGGGTTTCTTTCCAGGGAGCTCCCAGTCAAACTCTGGAAGTCAGGCCTCCAGAGCCCGCAGTTGAAGGTTGACAGTTTGGTACACATGGTTGAGTTTAACCCCCCTGGAGCTTTTTTCCAAAGTTCTCCAAACTTCAGGAACTTCTTTGTGAAGTACCTCTGGGGTTTCGAAATTGTCCTAAACACAATCCAAGTGTCTGAATCTCCAAGATGGTCCTTGAAAGTTTGGGGCTTCAGTTCCCACAATCCACTTGGACACAAATCCTTACAAATCCACTGGATGAACTCCAGCTTGGGAATTCTTGTTGGTGATGTTCCATGTAAGGTCTGTTAACCTATAGATTGCAGGGAATCCCCTCTTTATTCCTCTTGAAGCAAGTTAGGTCCATTTGGCTTTAGCTCCAGAGTGTGCAGCAGATGCGGTCAGTTAGAGTGCAGGGCCTGGTTGGTGCAAATCAAACTTCCAGCATGGACCCTTCTTCCTCTCTTAGTTTCAAGCAGCAGATCTGAGAAGGCTCTGCCCCTCTCAAATGCTTATTTATGGTTATCTGGGCTCAACCAAGAGGGCACTCATGTCCAATGGGGTTCAACACACCAGAGCGTGACCACTTCTTCCAAAGTGTGGTATAATGATCTCTCAGAAAGCACTATTCCTCCAAAATGTAATATAGCTGAAATCTCAGCAGAAGAGGAAGAACTAGGTAAACCAACCTCCAGTATGGCTTATTTCATAGATTTCTATACCCTGACTTCTGCAACTTCTTTTCTGAAGCCTGCCATCTGGCTGGATTCAGAGGGGATGGGGTAGATGGTTGGCCTTTTCTTTCGGTTCCATTCTTCCTTTGAAGCTTATGTTTTACGACCCCTCTCCTTACTATGGCATTCCTGTGTAGCAGAGACCTCTCCTACCATATAGTCTCTCTCCACAGGTGCCACTTATCACTTCATCAAAGCGGCCTGGCTAATCCTGTTAACTCTGACGAATCAGGGAAGAGGGCAAAAAGGATGAATTTTAGTTTATAGACAAGAAAGTTGTATAACTTATTTCCTGTATATTTTAGGATAAATTCAACAATAGCATATTGTTGGATCTATCAATACCATTTACATAAGTCCTCGAATTATATTTTTCAGTAATCTCTAGCGATAGTTATGAGGTCATGAGCTATTGCAATGTTAACCTATGTGTCAATGGATGTACAATGGGGAAACTGAAATGTCAAATTTCTCTAACAGCAGGGCTTAAAAAAATTCTCTTCTAAGGACCCTCTTTATAGCTACATAAACACCCATCCCCCGGGCCCCTATGAGGGATGTTAGGGTTTTTGAATATGCAAAAATAATGTTGATCCTCAATCCACAGTGCTCCTAGTACAAAAATAGATTTTAGGAAGCACTTTACTACAATGAGGAAAGTGAAATGTGCAATGTCTCTATCCCTGAGGCACACAAATCATGTTTTATAAGGGTCCTTCTTAATGGTACCTGACCCCCACCGCTGGGACACCTAGGGGAGACTGTGGGGGTACCTAATATGCCAATGTATTGTACTTTATCAATTTTTAAGTGCCCCTCCTACCAAGATGAGTTTGAGCACAATTTACATTTAAAAGCTGTGTTGTAACAAAGGGCTGCTTTTAAAAATGACCTCCGATTCTCAGCAGTGCACACATGCAAGTGCCGAAAGGGCTTCTGGCCTTTAAACAGTCATGCCCTTTTATTCACTAGGACTTAACTGTAGTTTTAATCCCTCTGCCTTTTTATGTACTAGGGACTTATAGGTTAAGTCATGCCAATTATGGAGGTACCATAACACATAGTGTATCCTAATATGTGTGTGTGTGTGTGTTTGTTGTCACTGTGTTTTCACCATAGCACTGGCCCTTTGCCTGGTTAGGCAGAGCCCCGGGACAGTCAGAGTCAATTACCACCAGTACCAGTCAGCAAACATAATGGGGTTGCCCAGGGCACAGGATGAATTTTCAGCAATGAGTATGAGGTAATATAAATTTTGTGATCGATTGTGTCCCCTATCTTAGACCCCACCGACTCCGTGTACACGCTACAAGTACATGTATGTTCCCTCCACTTCAAGCTATGAAGACGCAAATACATTTGCGTCCAACATTAACATGTCCTCTTTCAGATCCACCATGAATGGGTTGAATAGTCCGTTCCTAAATACGCCATGCCAACGTCTTTATGTAGTGTACTTTACACGTTTTTCAGCTCTGGCGAAGTAGGCCCTGAATTCTGCCATCGAGCCTTTTTCTGCCTTCTGACTCTGAATCTCAAACCTGGGCCTGCATCTGTACCCGTGACCTCTGCCTTACTCCCTGTGCGGCTAACGGTGCTTGGCTCAGCCTGTTGCCTGCCAAGACTGTATTCAACCTTCGAATTATCTGCTCCACTCCTCGAAAATACATTCCTGTCTAGTAGTTTCACGTCAACATCCTCCCAGCTGCAGAGCAAAGGGCTCGGCCTCACTGTCTCTGTGCAAGTAATTCATAGCTCTGTTTCCATGGTAGGCCCATGCCCTCCCTCGCACCCCTCGCATCTCATGCAGACACGTAGACGCTCATACACGCACTCACAGTCAGTATAGAATAGCCTCTTGTCCGAGAGACCTTTTCCTTCCAGATAATACAGTTCCTTAAACATGAGATATTAGATGCGATTTGGGATTAGGTTGATCTGACATCCAGACTTCCGTCTCCACATGTAGGGCTAAATGTCAAGTCCCCCTTCACCCCTCAAGTTACACGTCATACTGCTGCGCGCGCATCTCTGCCATGTATTTCTGCTGACACTGCCGGATTCACTCATGGATCCGCCTACTTGTGACATCATGTTAAATGACGTTCTTGTTCACGCCTTCATGCACGCCTATTGTAACGCCTTTTTGTATTACGTACATGCATTCTAATCTCTCTTCTCAGCTGTTACGCCTCCTGCATATGCCTTTACTGTAATGCATTGACTATATATATGAATGCCTGTCAATAATGTATTGTCGCATACTTGCATACTTGCATATTACCATTGACTCTGTCAGTCTGTCCCTTCCTGAACCTGCGTGGTGACGGAACGGTATGCCACCTTGGCTCGAGCCAATATGCTAATTACCCAATTCCTTTTTAAGGAATAAAACCCATTTTGAAAAACCTCAAATATCACGGATTTTGCCTCTTATTTATTATGAGTTATTCTTATTGACTTTACCGCATAGAAATTCAGTACCAGGTAATTAAATTTACCACATAATTGGCGCCCGAATAGGGACCCCTCCCCCATCTCACCCGCCGGAGGTGCTTTGCAGGCTTAGCCCCCTGCCACAGCCGGACGGAAACTACGCGTACCCGCAGGATTTCCTGTATCTCCCTCAGGCCAACGGAGGTGACTGAGGCCGCGATCGACACCCAGACGAGGCGGTGAGAAGTGCGGAGGATCCCGACCAGAGCCTAGCTGAGAGAGCAAGATCCGAGGTATACGGAGGCCCACCAGGTTCCGAAGTTCCGAAGTATCTGCGTCACGAGTCGAGTCCGAATCCAGTCGAGTCCAGTCCAGAGTTTCCGAGGCCTTCTGTTTCCGTGCTTCCCGGTGAGTACCGTTGCTGGGGACGCATCTAGACGTGCACATTAGTTTGTGCCGGTCAAGACAGGTTTGGGTACACAGACCTGGTCTGCACTGTTTTAGACAGTGTATCTGTACTGTTTAGCAGTATATCCAGTCTGCACTGTTGAGCAGTGTATCTAGTATTATGCAGTTAGCGAGTTTTATTCTAATTGTTATTGTTCATCTCAAAATGTTTTAATGTGTCTCAAAATGTCGTGGTATGAGTGATTGTTCGATCGTCATTATTGTGATTATTGTGTCCATTGTGTTCATATCTAAGTAAGAACCAAGTAGCCAGATTTTTAAGATGCCGTTATTCTCCAAATTAAGACAGATAAAGACTAGAAAAGGGATACTCGAGGAAGCTGTTCCCATTCCACCTAGGGACACTCCAGGGTACTTTATGTACCACAAGCACGGCCTAGATGCCGTTTTATTTCTCGATTTATGGGTGGACTACACTAAAGATCTAGCAGAGAACCAGAGATGGCCCGCTGCAGGGACATGGGATTCAGAGTGCATCATAAGAGTAGAAGAAGCATTACGGAAAAAGAAAGCCAGACAGTCACAGAAAGATGCCATCGAATTATGGCGTAAAGAATCGCATAGGCGTACAGAAAAAGCACTTAGAAAAGAAGAGAAAAGGAAAGAGGATTCAGACAAGGCCCAAGAAAACGTATTAGTTGAGGAAGGTATCCGAGTAAAAATAGAACAAGTAGACAGACAACTAAACACCCTTAGGAATGGTATGTATCCTCTCCTGGCCGAGGGTTTACCTAAGGCCACTCCGGAAGTACCAAAAGATCTACCACCTCCCATGCTCCCGACTAAAATGCATCCCAAAACCGCGAAGGACATTTTCCTTTCTTCCTATCTAGATGATGTAGCGCCCGCATATGCTAATGCCGCACCGCCGCGCACACCTCCTTCTGGCGGCGCTCGACCCCGAGACAATCAGCCCCTACCCCCGCGACAAGCTACTCCTCCACCTCTTCCTCCCGTTCCGACTGTCCCTCCTGGTCTTCCTCCCGTTCTTCCAGCTCTTCCCGCACCCATTCCTCCCACTTTCCACCCGAACAACCCCTTCGGAGCCAGTGCCTCAGGAGGCGCGTCCGGAGGGGCGATAGGCTTCCAGACACCTCCACAAGTACATAGATTGACTTACAGGGATCTAGCACAACAACGTACACCTCGGTCAGCCGATTTTGACATATTAAAAGAACGTCTCGGGGTTGTAGATATGATCCAGTACCCGGTAGAAATGATGAAAGATTAATACTAGCATCAGTACGACTAAGACGGGTCACCAACTTTTTGTTGACCCTACCCGGAATGGTTGAACACCTAGACAGAATATATCATTTTGTCCAAACAGGGCAAGGACCTGAAAGTATTAAGGAAGCCATGGCTCACCAGAAAGTTGACACTCAAGCCAAGATATTACGGTTTTTTATAAACTGCTTAATAAGAGAACAAGATAGGCCGGGGATGGACCCGGAGGAAATGAAAGCACTTCATAGATGGGGTCAGAATATAGCAGACGGGAACCATGATAAACAGAATTGTATAAAAAACATGTATCAAAGAATCAGAAGCGTAGTAATAAAAATACATGAAACAAGACAGTTGGAACCAGAAAATGAATCAGACAAGTTTGAGTCCTCAGAAGAGGAGCAACCAGAAGAAGCTACAGGACAAGCACAATTACCAGTTAGAGAAACGATAGCGTATGTAGGTAAAGGAAGACCCTTTAATAATTCAATGCGCCCAGTGCGTCCAGAAAGTAAAAGAATTTTTCAAGAAGCCATGTGTAATCCAAGAACTCCTGAACACTTATTTCAAGCTACTGATAATCGACTCCGAGAACGAATGGGGTACCATGTACTAGATTCTATGGATGAACAAGAATTAGCGAGGTCAGCAGTACAATGGGCTGACAGTCCCGAGAAATATAGTGATGATGCGTTAGCACACACATTTCTGAACATGACACCAAGTGAACAGCGTTTAGCTGGTACATACATGATACAACACCTACTTCTATTGTATAGAAGCCAACATTCCGATCCAGGCCCCCTGCCTGATATATTAGCAGAACTACTCATGAATAAATGGAGAGGTCTAGGTACCGATCTAATTAAGGTAATTCTAGAACATCGGCACAGATATAGTGCCTTTTTATGTCCACAATCTGATTCAGCACACTCCATGGAAAGAAAAATGTATTACATGGATAGACAGAATCCGTTACGAGAAGTGCACCCAGTTCAGAATACCGATAATACACTTAGACGTGTGTTTGTGTTCACACCCATAACCAAAATAGAATTATTGGAAATGAAAAAACTAGTACCTAGCCATGATAAAGATCCCGCAGGTTTTCACCGTGAAATAAAAGACATGTTACTCATGGGTGACTATACTTACCCCGACCGTATGAAGATATTGAAAGTATTACTGCCTCCTGGTATTTATGAGAAACTTAAAGAAAAAGAATGGGAAGTGGGAAATGCAAAGATTGATTGGACTGCATTAGAAAACGAAGAAAATACTAGAATTCCAGGCCAAGGGCTTGGGGATAAGGTTAAAGCATTACCAGGATTGTTAGTGCAA
This sequence comes from Lissotriton vulgaris, assembly GCF_964263255.1. NCBI lineage: Eukaryota > Metazoa > Chordata > Amphibia > Caudata > Salamandridae > Lissotriton > Lissotriton vulgaris. The sequence goes on from NC_141689.1 coordinate 1,651,736,982, forward strand.
GTGTTGCCACGTTTATTAAGTACAAAAAATGAAGATTGGGGTGCAATCTCAGCCTGTAAACAGAAACCCGATGAAGACACTAGTGATTTTTATACTCGATTTGAGAAATGTTTTGGTATTAATAGCGGCCTGAAACCAAGTAGCGAATCATATCCACACCTTTTTGTAACGAAATTAGTCGAGAATTCACTGCCCCAGGTTAAGAACAGAGTACTGAAAGTCGAAAGCACTTGGCAAGCTAACACCCCTTCACAAATGTTACAAATGTTACAGTACCACCAGAATAGAATTAGAGAAGAACAAGAACATGAACAAAGACGTATGAAAGACACGAAAATGAAAATGTTAGTTGCCCAGTCAGTTCCTGCTGACGGTCACAAAAAGGGTGCGACCCAGCCCAGTAATTCGACGGCTCCAGTTAAAGGGACATGTAACTATTGTAAACAGCCAGGTCATTATGTAAACGATTGTGCAGTTCTGAAACACAATATCTCCACGGGTAAGACCAAGGAGAGACCGCGCGCACCTAGACAAGATCAGGCCCAGCAACAAGTACCACAGAATATACAACATATTCCGCCTATGCCAGCTTCATCACAAACTGTAGCAGTGCCACAGCAACAGCCTATTACTGCAACACAGAACACGACACAACAGATGTACCAGTATGCACAGAATGACTACCCCGATTATCAGCGGTACACATGAAACAGCCTAGAGAGGGAGTTTGGCTTGCCCCTTATTGAAGTTCCTGTAGATCAAGAGGGTCCTTATGTACACAGTCAAGTGTTAGGAAAAGACAGAACGTTTTTAATTGACACAGGGGCAAGCAGGACCACAATCAGTCACAATGAGGTTCCAGGGGCACCCCTCTCAGGCTCACAGAATGTTTCCCTTGGATTTTCAGGAAAGCCTATTATTAACGAAGTATCACAGCCACTTCCCCTTGCAGTTGGTCCTTTGACACGGACTACAGATTTATTGCTTACAAAATCATGCCCAGAAAACTTGTTAGGTATAAAGACACTGAAAGCTCTAGGAGCTATAATATGCTGTTCTCCGGAAGGAGTACGATTATTCTTGCGAGATTTTAAAGGCCATTATGTATTAAGAGACATGGATCCCCGGTTACAGAATGTACCTGCACACTTGTGGGCGCAAGGCCCCACTGATGTAGGTTGTATGCACATTACACCATATCGAGTCACACTCAAAGCAGGAGTGGTATTACCACGAATTCGACAATACAAGTTACCTCCAGATGCTGTAGTGGCTTTACTGAGAATAATTGACGAGCTCATTGCACAAGGAGTGGTCGTGGAAACCGACTCCAATGTATGTAATTCTCCTATCATTCCAGTCCTTAAACGTACTGATCCAAATGCACCACCTGTTTATCGATTAGTTATTGATCTGCGCGAATTGAATAAATGCATTGTACCACAGTATCCTGTGGTTCCAGATATCTCTTCATTACTGACAGCTATTGATTCAGAAGCGACGTTCTTTACTGTAATTGACCTCAAGAACGCCTTCTTTAGCGTCCCAATTGATCCAGAAAGCCAATACTTGTTCGGATTCAGTTTAAATGGACGAAGTTTCAAATTTTCACGCGCACCTCAAGGATTCACAGAAAGCCCCAGCATCTATAGCCAAGCACTGAAAAGACAACTTGACAGTATCCACATGCCTGTTAACACCGCCCTACTCCAGTGTGTCGATGATCTGCTGATCACCGCACGAAGTGAACCCGAATGTGAAAAAGCATCACTGACGGTTTTAAATTTCCTGGCTGACAAGGGGCACAAGGTTTCCCCTTCAAAGCTGCAATTCTGTGTTCAGCAAGTTGTGTACCTGGGTCACTTGCTGTCCAAAGTGGGGAGACAGCTCACTCCAGATCGCATCCAGTTAATTGTAAACATGGCACCACCGAAAACACAAAAGGAGGTGCGGGCTTTCATAGGCCTCACCTCGTACTGCAGACAATGGATTCCCCAATATGCATTTCTAGCAAAGCCACTCATTCAGTTGACAACTCAGGAGGCAGCGACATCGACTGTCCTCCCTTCGACTCAGGAACATACACAAGCTTTTTGAAGACTTAAAGAAAGCCTTATGTCAAGCACCTGTTTTAGCAACACCATGTTACAGTAAGCCTTTCACACTTTTTGTCACAGAACGTGAAGGTACTGCCTTGTCAGTCCTCACTCAGGAACAAGCAGGTTCACACAAACCGTGTGCTTACTTTTCTAGCACATTAGATCCAGTAGCCCAAGCTTTACCTGCATGTTTGAAATCAGTCGCAGCGACAGCTTTAGCAATCAGACAGAGCGATTCCATAGTATTAGGACATCAATTGACAGTACAAGTTCCACATTCCGTGGAAGTTCTTTTAAATCGTACACAGACCCAACACTTGACCATAGCAAGACTGACAGGTTATGAATTGACATTGTTTCAACCACACATAGAAATCAGACGCTGCAGCACATTGAATCCTGCCACACTTTTGCCATTAAGTGGTGTAGACCCACTGAAGCATGATTGTATCGAAGTCATCACTATTACGACGAAACCCAGACAAGACTTGACAGATGTCCCATTACCAGACCCAGACCTGACACTTTATGTGGATGGCTCATGTATGAGAACAGGTACAGGAGAATTAGTGGCAGCTTACGCAGTCACGACAGACACCGAAGTTATAGAAACAAATTGTATCGGCACCCTGTCAGCTCAAGCAGCAGAGCTCATCGCTCTGACACAAGCCTGTATTCAAGCCAAAAATAAGAGAGTTAACATATACACTGATTCACGTTATGCATTCGGAGTCGTTCACGATTTCGGAGTCCTCTGGCGAGAGAGAGGTTACTTAACTTCTCACGGTGCCAACATTCAACACGGTCCCCTCATTCAAGCCTTGTTAGATGCAATACATCTACCTACTGCGATATCTATTATGAAGTGTAAGGCACATACAAAGGTTACCGATACGATCTCCCAGGGTAACGACCTGGCAGACCGAACAGCTAAGCAAACTGCCCAGAATCGAATTCATGCAACTGACTTGACAAAGACAATAGTTCCGACACAATCACACTGCATGACAGTCAAGGATCCCGCACATGATGTAATTGACATACAGACACATGCCACACCAGATGAAATCAAGAAGTGGACTGAACTAGGAGGGATCCAAACCGATCAGGGATGGATGACGAAGGGAAAATCTACATGGTTTCTCCCCGATTCTATGGTTCAAGTCATCATTAACACTATACATAGCCCAGCACACCTAGGAGAAAAGGCAATGCTAGATAGCATTCAACACATATGGTACAATAAGAACTTACGAGCAGCAGCGAAACAAAAAGTGCGTACTTGCATGATTTGTTGTCAGTTCAATCCAGGTAAAAGCATTCCTGTAGAGAAAGGTGGATTTCAGCCTCCCGATCACCCTTTTGAAGTCCTCCAGATGGATTATATCCAGATGGAACGTTGTCGAGGATTCAAGTATGTCCTCGTAGTCATATGTGCACTTTCCCGATGGACAGAAGCATATCCAGTCCCAGATTACACTGCTCCGACCACTGCCAAGCAGCTGGTTCGCGAATTCTTCCCACGGTATGGTTTGCCCCGTATCGTGTACTCAGATAACGGTCAGCCATTCTCATCCGAGCTTGTGAAACACATTACACTCCTGTTAGGGTATCAGTGGAAGTTCCACTGTGTCCGGCACCCCGAGGCAGCAGGTCTCGTGGAGCGCCACAATCAGACTCTAAAGATCCGACTTTCAAAAATATGTAGAGAGAAAGGCGTTGACTGGATAGTAGCCTTGCCAGTTGCCCTTTTCTATATGAGGATGGTTGCGCACTCTCGAACCGGGCTATCCCCGTATGAAGTGGTCTTCGGTAGGCCACCAAATATGTGGGGGACGCCTATACCTCGTAAAATCACAGATGTTGATTGCATTATGCTGACAGATTACCTTGCCTCCTTGATGTCTGCACTACAATCTTGTCGTTCACAGGTAGCTGCAGCCTTTTCCCGACAACACCGAGGTGAAGCCCCATGAAGTGGTCCCTGGCGATTTTGTGTTCGTGCGGAACTTTGACCGGAGAAGTCCACTGGAGCCCCGCTGGCACACCCCGAAGTTGGTTCTTCTGACGACAAGGACGGCTGTTAAATTGGAGGGCAGAAAAGGATGGCTGCACTCGAGCCACATCAAAAAGTTTCACGGACTTCCTTCGGACTTGGACTCTAAGCCCTGCCCTCCTCCACAAACTGACTCAAAACTCCCCCTGGTTGAGAAAACCGCCTCCGAAGAATACAGACTAAAGTTACGGTCTAGCAAGTCAGACAGTTTAATTGTTTAAGTCCTCCCCTAGGTGAATCGGTTAAATTAGTTTCTGACATGTATCCCCTAGACCGAGATAGAGAGAGAGATAGACAGAGACAACTCAAGAAACGTGCATATTGTAAATCACTTCGTAGTCACTGTATAGTGACCTTATCAATTATGTTCTTTCTAAGCCTTCTTATTATTGCTGCCAGTATATTATTGCACATGTACTACCCTATCTTCAAGCGTGCACAATCTGCTTACAATGTCACTGCCGAACATTCTTTTAGCGAATTACCTCCCCATGAATTGTCTTACAGACTTGCGCTGCGCAACAACACATTCATTAGTATGTTACATCACTCCCATCAGACTAACAATGCTACAAACTGTTGGATATGTGGCCGACTCCCTCCCTACCAGAAATACAAGGGAGTTCTGCCCCTCTTTCCGTACCCGTTCACTCACAATGGCTCCTGTGGGGCATGGTTTAGATTGATTAATTCCCTAGATTCCGACATTGCTGTTTACGATGGGAATTGGGTTTGGGGAAACCTGAACTTAGTTCTGCTTAAAGTCTGTTACCCTGACAAGAAGGGACTTCCCACTAGAACAGGAACTGATCTAGAAAATGAAGTATATGGGTTAGGTAATTACACAATTAACCTCATGATTCTAACTGTTGAATCCGAAGCCGCACCAGTATTGCCTGCTATGTCAGTATTACCAGTCACAGGTGAATTATGTATCAGAAAGAATGGTTCCGTACACTTAGGTCATAGTAAATGTACTACTGTGATCAAATTCAGTGATCAAGGCAAATCCACGTTTAGAGCTACTCGTCATTCCTACTTTGTCTGTGGCCATACCGCATACATACGTTTGCCTCCAGATTGGGATGGTACCTGTTACATTGCATTCCTTCTGCCACCTGTTTTCCTAGCTCCTCCTGATTATCACAGAAATACCAATCTAGTAAACAATAGACTCCGAAGAGATCTCCCGATTGTCGACTACACTGAAACGGCATGGGAGCAATACACAGACTTCAATAAAGGTTTCTTCCCCTACATGGGTACTGTTACTAATAGTAAACTGATACGTAGATTAACTAGAACCCTCGAAGCAGTAGTGAATGAAGCTACTTCCGCTCTAGGTAACTTAACAGAGGAACAGTCAGCCATGCGGGTTGTTGTTCTTCAAAATCGTCTCGTCATTGACGTCATCCTAGCTGATAGGGGTGGAGCCTGTAAGGTCATCGGGTCAAGTTGCTGTGTTTTCATTCCAGAAAACGCGCCAACGGTATATAAAGCTATAACACGTCTCCATAAAATTGCAAGTCTGATACATCAGAATCCAGGCACCTGGACTTGGTCCGGTTGGTTCTGGACAACGTTGACCGCTTGGGGATGGAAGATCTTATCCTTCCTAGGCATTGGCCTTCTCATAGTATTCAGTTGCTGCCTGTGTTTACAATGTGGACCGGCGATTTGCGGCCTGTGCGCCACATCATGTATTCCGTATTCAAATTCCCATTCAAAACGCCAAAAGAAGAAAGAAGAGCAAATGATGTTACATGAACAGATTGATCGATTCATGCAGATCGATATATCATGAAGGGTCCGTAGGGGACAAGGAGGGAATGAGGTAATATAAATTTTGTGATCGATTGTGTCCCCTATCTTAGACCCCACCGACTCCGTGTACACGCTACAAGTACATGTATGTTCCCTCCACTTCAAGCTATGAAGACGCAAATACATTTGCGTCCAACGTTAACATGTCCTCTTTCAGATCCACCATGAATGGGTTGAATAGTCCGTTCCTAAATACGCCATGCCAACGTCTTTATGTAGTGTACTTTACACGTTTTTCAGCTCTGGCGAAGTAGGCCCTGAATTCTGCCATCGAGCCTTTTTCTGCCTTCTGACTCTGAATCTCAAACCTGGGCCTGCATCTGTACCCGTGACCTCTGCCTTACTCCCTGTGCGGCTAACGGTGCTTGGCTCAGCCTGTTGCCTGCCAAGACTGTATTCAACCTTCGAATTATCTGCTCCACTCCTCGAAAATACATTCCTGTCTAGTAGTTTCACGTCAACATCCTCCCAGCTGCAGAGCAAAGGGCTCGGCCTCACTGTCTCTGTGCAAGTAATTCATAGCTCTGTTTCCATGGTAGGCCCATGCCCTCCCTCGCACCCCTCGCATCTCATGCAGACACGTAGACGCTCATACACGCACTCACAGTCAGTATAGAATAGCCTCTTGTCCGAGAGACCTTTTCCTTCCAGATAATACAGTTCCTTAAACATGAGATATTAGATACGATTTGGGATTAGGTTGATCTGACATCCAGACTTCCGTCTCCACATGTAGGGCTAAATGTCAAGTCCCCCTTCACCCCTCAAGTTACACGCACATTACACGTCATACTGCTGCGCGCGCATCTCTGCCATGTATTTCTGCTGACACTGCCGGATTCACTCATGGATCCGCCTACTTGTGACATCATGTTAAATGACGTTCTTGTTCACGCCTTCATGCACGCCTATTGTAACGCCTTTTTGTATTACGTACATGCATTCTTATCTCTCTTCTCAGCTGTTACGCCTCCTGCATATGCCTTTACTGTAATGCATTGACTATATATATGAATGCCTGTCAATAATGTATTGTCGCATACTTGCATACTTGCATATTACCATTGACTCTGTCAGTCTGTCCCTTCCTGAACCTGCGTGGTGACGGAACGGTATGCCACCTTGGCTCGAGCCAATATGCTAATTACCCAATTCCTTTTTAAGGAATAAAACCCATTTTGAAAAACCTCAAATATCACGGATTTTGCCTCTTATTTATTATGAGTTATTCTTATTGACTTTACCGCATAGAAATTCAGTACCAGGTAATTAAATTTACCACATGTAAATGGATTTAGTCTGTTAAGGTCACATTCTATAAAACTGTCTGCACGCAGATCAGGTAATTTATACTAGGCAGCTTAATTTACACAAACAAATACCTCTGAAATTAGGGCCTTAAATGCTTGTATGAATGTGGTATTTGTAGAGCACAAGCAGGGCCCAAACGCAGTGGAATGTTTAGAGGATCAAAGGCAAAGGTACAATGAATGAATGGTAACAGGGAGCTGAGTTTTGAGAGAAGACGTAGCCTGTTACTATGTAGTCATGTTAAATAATTGTAACAATATTTTAAGTGCACCTTGAATGTTGAGTAGTAATATCAAGTTTAGCTCTTCCTTGCATTAATTTAACATGTATTTTTATTTTCATTAATTGTTTTTTGTGTCTTGATAGATGCGTGATGGCTGCTATCATCGAGGCAGGAATTAATGTTCAGAAATGTCAAGATTAGTAATTCCACCTTGATTCATAATGTTGTGCACCCTGTACAGGAACCTAGCAAGAATGTGTTGCATACAAAATACTGGCCTTCGAAAGAGGTGAATTTGAGATGAGGCAAGCGACAAAAACATATTTGTGAGCACTTTGTGGTTGTCAATCCCTTTATCTTAGAAAAATAAATTGCTGTTCTGCTAGAAGCAATGTTTTATCCGATTGTAAGAGAAGCTCTAATTTCCTTACATTATACCCAGTTCCAGGAATTTAAAGCAAACCTTTTAGTCATAAACAAATACAGAGCAGGTCTGCTGAAAACCGTACTAAGAACAGTCCCAGGGGCTCTAAGCGAAACATACACCTTTCTCTTCCTGTCAATCGTTTTCCACAATCTATCATTATTTTGAAAAAATAAGTACAAAAGAAGAATTGGCCTTGTTCTGTTAACTGCATAAATTGCATCTTAGTGCTGCTTTATGTCACGGATTTTTCTACATTCATAAAAGTTTAAATAATGTCACTATCTTGGAAGTTAAATTTCACCCAAATGTTAAGTGGCATAAAAAGCACAAACCATCACAAGGCGCTTTTTCTTCAGTGCTGGTATCACCTCATAAAAAAAGTTCCCTCTATTTTGTGTGATTATTTTTCTGTTTATTCATATATTTGCTTGTTTTATTATTCGTAATTCTAACACATACTACCGTTGTATTGCACTGGCCTGTTGGGCATTCTGACACCCTCGCACTGCCAGGTAGGCCGTCTGGAAAGGGCCAATGTATTTGTCGTTTTCTTTTTTTGGCCCCATGGCGGGAACAAAAAAGAGGCCCACACTTTCAAACAGGCTCATCTGGCACTGCCAGCGTGCTACACTCCCCGACAGTCCAGTTCAACACTGTATAGCACAGTGATATCATTTAAAAGAAAGGTGATGGATCTCATACATGTGGAGGAAAGGTATGTCATTCGACTTTTGTATAGCACAGAGCTACCCTCTTACCTGGGCTGTCACACCTTGCAAGATTTTCAAACAAAAGTTGAGGGTGCCAATGGGTCTTACAGAAGCACTATGTATGTCAATGTCACACAGCCCTGGTGTGTGTCCATGGTTTGAAAGACTGCTCATATCAACGTCTTCCTGTCTCGAAGGGCATGTTAGAGTCCCACTGTTTAGTCAGCATGTCAGTATCTGCCAGACCGTGTGCGCGTCCATTTATACCAATATCTGTGTTAATCTCTCCCTGCCCCAATTACTTGTCAGTCAATCCATGCCCATAGCATTTTGGTCCATTTCCCTGAGCCATGGTTATCCTACATCCCTGAATCCATGTTTGCCTAGAGTTTGTGCCAGTCTGCTTTCTGACACAATGTGGAAGTCTTCTTATTACATTTTGTGTGCCCGGTCTCAATGTGTCTTCAGCTCACTATGTCAATATTTCATTGTCTCCTATATTGCTATGTTTGTGGTTGTTTCAGAATGGTGACTTATAGTTGGTTCTCCATTCAATGATTCCCTTGTCACAATGTACGATTCTCCTACTCTCAGAACCAGTTAGTTTGCTGTCCTTTCCTTTGATTCTTATTGCTCAAGAATATTAGTTTTTCATAGCAAGCTAAATGTCTCCAGTCCCCAAATGTAGTGCATATTGTATTCAATATCCCAGCATCAGTGTATTCAAAGTCTCGGTGTCAAGTTATTAAGTGAAAACATTTGAATAACTCCAACTTCCAGTTTAAGCCTTCTTTTCACGATGCTTATGTCTCCCTGTCCCAACCCTGCCCAAAGTAAGTGTCCCATCGTCTAGCCACATTGATGTCCATGTCCCTGTGTTATTATAATTTCTATGTCGTTGTGACTGTGCTTTCCTGTCCCAGTGTTAGGAACAGATTAAAAGTATCCCAGTAACCTCGATTCAGATAATAACAGAAGTTACCTACCAAATCGGGATTATAAAATATGAGGTAATTCTGTGGATTCATGTTGTTTTCACTCATCTTCTGAAAGGAGATAGAGTTAACAAGCGAAATAGAGTGAATAATTTGGAGTTACCAGAGGAATTGGGGAGTCATATGGTTTTACAACCTATACATCTAGTTCCACATCATAATATCCCACTCCAAGTGGGTCAACTCATAATTAAACGCTGCTCTAGCAGTGTTGCCATGTGATCACATATATTTTGAATGCAGAATTGCCACCCCAACAACATTGCACAACTCATCATCAGTCACTTAATGCTTTTTAAGATGACAACATTTAGATACAATAATAAATATAACTAAAAGAAAAATAATAAAGAAAGGAAAAAAGTAAAGAAAAGAAAACAGAAAAAATACATGATAAAAATAGAAAAAAAATCTGCTTATGCATCAACATATAAAATGTCCTCTAATCATTATTTGAACATTTGCTTTTCTATTCAAGCATTGTAACTAACTTGGTCATCTTTGTCACTTGGTAATTAGTGTTCTACCACACGTACAACTCACCGTGAACAAGAAACTTGCAAATTTAAATGTTATTTTCCTTCTTAATTTATTTCTTCCATTCAAATTACAGATTTCTGCATTGTAGGAGGAAAATGCGATTATTACAAAACTCAAATGGTCAAATTATACATTTGTTTGTGTGTGTACATTTAGCTTGCATAAGCAAGAAACATGTTCAGGGGTAGAAAAACAACTTTCCGATTCAACAAAGTTTCTTTTTACACCAGGAAAAGGAGTTAGTCAAATAAAGAGTTTAGTGGGTTTAAATATTCACCAGGGACAAGGAGTAGTCATTCCATAGAGGGACTGCTAAAATACTTGTGCATATCTACCTGGAATTGCTATTAAGGGTCAAACTAATAATTCATCAATCAATCAGGGGAATTGTAAGCATGCTACTCACCCGTGAGGGTCTCAAGGCGCTGAGGGGGGGGGGGGGGCTGTAAGCAGCTCCGTTCAGTCGAAGAGCCAGGTCTTGAGTGTCTTCTTGAAGGTGTTCAGAGAGCGGTCACATCTGATGTCGATCGGGATATCGTTCCAGGTCCTGGCCGCTATGTAGGAGAAGGCTCTTCCCCCTGTTCTGGCTTTGCAAATGCATGGGGTTTTGGCAAGGGCGAGGTTGGTGGCCGCTGTTGTGGAGGCATTTGTAGGCATGGGTGAGTTTCTTGAAGGTGACTCTCTTCTCAATGGGGAGCCAGTGGAGGGTCCGTAGGTGTTCGGTGATGTGTTCATTTTGGGGGACGCCGAGGACAAGTCTGGCTGTGATGTTCTGTATGATCTGGAGTTTGTGGAGCAGACATTGGAGGATCCTGGTTTAGAGGGCGTTTCCATTGTCCAGTTTGCTGGTTATGAGTGTGTGGGTGATGATCTTCCTAGATTTGGGGGATACATTTGAAGGCCTTTTGGAGGATTCAGAGGGTGTGGAAGCAGCTGGAAGCGACGGCGTTGACCTGTTGGTTCATTGAGAGGGAGGAGTTGAGTATGATGCCTGAGGTTTCAGGCATGGTCCGTGGGGGTGGGAGGGCTGCAGAGGGCAGTGGGCCACAAGGTGTTGTCCCAGGCAGAGGGGAGGGTCTGAGGATGAGGACCTCTCTCTTCTCTGAGTTGAGCTTCAGGCAGCTGGTGCTCATCCAGGATGCGACATCCTTCATTTCTTCCTGGAAGCTGAGTTTGGTGGTTGCAGGGTTTTTGGTGAGTGAGAGGATGAACTGGGTATCGTAGGCATAGGATACTATGCTGAGACCATGCTGTCTGACAATGGTGGCGAGGGGGGCCATGTAGATGTTGAAGACCGCGAGGCTGAGCGAAAATCCTTGTGGTACTCCGCATTTAGTTTCTGTAGGTTCGGAGAGGAAGGGTGGCAGTCTGATCCATTGGGATCTGCCGGTGAGGAAGGAGCGGTTCCAGTCAAGGGAGGTTCCCTGTATGCCGGCGTAGTGGGGTCTGGCGGTGAGTGTGCAGTGAGAGATGTGGTCAAACACTTCAGAGAGGTTGAGTAGGATTAGAGCCGCAGTGTGTTCTTGGTCGAGGAGGGTGGGGATGACATCTGAAGCAGTGTGTAGAGCGATCTCTGTAATGTGGTTGCTGCAGAGTCCAGATTGGGAGGGGTTGAGGATGGGGTTTTCTTCAACAAATGTTGTCAGCTGATCTTCTCAGTGACTTTGGTCATGAAAGGGAGGAGGGAGATGGGTGGTAGTCCTTGAGGTTCATGGGGTCTGCTGAAGGCTTGTTGAGCAGGAGTCTAACTTCTGCGCATTTCCAGTCGTCGGGAAAGGTGCCGGTCTTTAAGGTGGTGTTGAAGGTGCGTCGTAGTTCTGGTGCGATGGCGGTGGCAGCTCTGTGGTAGATGTGTGGTGGGCAGGGGTCCATGGGGGGCCCCTGATTGGATTTCTTTCATGGTTGAGGTGGTGTCTTCAGTGGTGACTGGGGCCCCAGAGGTGACGGTAGGTTGGCTGGTGTTGCTGGGGGTGGAGGTGGTTTCAGCGTCAGGTGTTTGGTCATTGAAGTGGTCGTGGAGGCCCTTGATTTTCAGATGGAAGTAGGATCCGAGCTTGTCGCAGAGGTCCTGGGAGGTGGTGATGTCTGTGGTTTTGCTGGGGAGCTTGGGGAATTCCTGGATGACGATGAAGAGGTCCTTGAAGTTGCTGGAGTTGGCGAGGATTTTGTTCTGAATGAAGGCCCTTTTGGTGGATCTGATGCTTTGGTGGTATTCCATCATGGCGATCTTGTAGGTGGTGTGGTCTTTTCGCATTTGTTTGCTTCTCCAGTTCTTCTCGAGACTTCTGCAGGTGCATCTGGTCTCTTGGAGGTCGGTGGTGAACCAGGTGGCCTTCCTGGGGCGCTGTCTGTCGGCAATGCATAGGTGTGTGAGCTTGTCTGCGCAGTTGAAGATCCATCTGTGGAGTTCTTTAACCGTGAGGTTGGCGTTGGTCGAGGTGGTGAGGGCATTGCATTTGAGAGGGGAGTTGAGCAGTTCCTCTGTGATTTTGCTCCAGTTCCTTTGTGGGGGCGTGGTGGTGGTTTGGAGGCAGTGGGTTTGTTGATGGTGAAGTGTACGCAGTGGTGGTCCATCCACGGGGATTGCGTGGTGTGGCTGAAATGGATGCTGTTTCCTCCTGCAAAGATGGGGTCAAGGGTGTGTCCTGCCATGTTGGTGGGAGTGGTAAAATCTGTTTCAGGCCTATGTTGGCGAGGTTATCCAGGAGGGATGTGGAATTGGGGTTGCTGGGGTAATCGTAGTGGAAGTTCAGGTCTCCGAGGAGTATGTAGTCCATGGAAGGCATGAAGTGGAGTGCGACGAGGTCGGCGATGGTCGTGGTGAATGAGACACGCGGTCCCAGGGGTCTGTCGGTGAGGGTGCCACGAAGTGTGGTTCTGGGACTGCTCTGGATCTGGAAGTGAATGTGTTCGGTCGTGGCGAGGGAGTCGTTCATGGTGGAGGTGGACTGTCAGAGGGAGCTCTTGCGTGCGATGGCTAATCTTCCACCAGGGCAGTTGGGATGGTCTTTCCTCTGGATCTTGTATTCGTCGGAGATGGCTGTGGTGATTTCAGGTGTGCAGGAGGAGTTGGTGCAGGTTTCTGTCAAGAAGGCAACATCTGGTAATAGGTTGTCAGGGAGGTCCCAGATCTGAACGGCGTGTCTGTGCAGGGAGCTCACATTGAGGAAGATGTACCTCAGGGTACCGGCGGTGTTAGCGTTTCTTAGCTGGGGGGAAGGCCGTGGGAGTGCTGATGGTGGTGAAGGTCTGGTGGCAGTGCGGCAGGAGAATTGTCCTTGGGTGGTGCTCAGTGCAGACAGCTGGCAGTTGTTGTTCTTCCCAGGGTTGAGTGCATGGAGGGTGGCTGAGTCATAGCGTTGGATGGTTGGAGATCCAGGGGTCTTGGCACTGGTTACGGCTGTGTCCCTGATGGACGCAGATGATCTTGCCTATGGCACGCCCGCTGTGCGCGGCCGCCATTAAGTAGTGAAGGGGGAGGGAATTGCAGCTGGACAGCGGAAACCGTGAATCAGCGGGGGAAGGCCCCTGGGAGCAGGAGTAGCAAGAAGGGGGAAAAATGAGCAGGAAAAAGCTAGAATTGGGAGATAAAAAAACGATAAACAGCACAATTAGAATAAGGTAAAAACAATAAGGCACAAGCAGTTACAATGGTACACTTACAATTAAGGCAGACCGACAACAACAGGACAGCAAATGGAGGATGAAGGGGGCCTCGAAGTTCTCACAATGCAGAGTGTGGCGCAGCGTGGGCAGCGGCACTCACCAGCAGAGCTGCAGGGAGAAAGAGCAGGTCCCTGACCAAGAGGTCAGAGGTCTTGCTCGAGCTTCACTACAACGACCACTATTAAGTAGGGAATCACAGCTGGGAGGCGGGAATGGGAAATCAGCGGGAGGGGCTGTGGAGGCAGCAGCAGCGGGAAGGGGGAAAAACGAGCAGGAACAAGCCAGAAATAGGGGTAAAAAAACAGTAAACAGTACGATTAGAATAAGGCAAAAACAAAAGAAACAAACCAATAAGGCACAAACAGTTACAGTGATGCACTTACAATTAAGGCAGAACGACAACAATAGGACAGCAAACGGAGGATGAAAAGGTACTCAAACTCCTCACAATGCATAGTGTGGTGCAGCAGGGGAAGAGGCACTCCCCAGCGGAGCTGCAGGGGGAGAGAGCAGGTCCCTGAACAAGAGGTTAGCCAGGATAGCTCTATGTACAAAGCTAAGGTCTCAAAACAGTTGGAGCCTTATTTACAAAAAAAAAGTTGGAAATGTATGTGTAGAGAGCTCAGCCTCTTTCTACATTTTGAAATTCACACGCATTCACAGGATTATTCCTGGAAAGCTATGGCAGGCATAGGTTTCCAGGCTTATTCCTGATAAGACCATGTGATCTTCCTATTATTATCCTGTTCCATCTTTTCCTCATACTGGAAAAGTTGGCACAGGGAAAAAAGAATCCCCTGTGCAAATGGGAGAAGGATGCACTCTCTTTATATGTATCCTGTGTGAATTGTTTATTGGGCGATTGCCTTCACTAGTGGAGGCTTTTAGATTTATTTTAAAATCTTACTGGGTTGGGGCGCAGGAGCCGGTCAGACATCTCCTCATAGTTTTTAGTACTTTCTAGATAACCTGGAGACTTTTGGTGACGTCCTCTGAGCAAAGTTAACAGCCTTTATGTAAAAAGCATAAAAAATAACCTTCATGGATCTGGAACATTAGCAGCGCACAGCTGCCCTCTTTCAACGTTAGTTCCTTTAGAGACCATATAGGACAGAAAGTAAAAGCTGCTGTGCGTCTTAACAGTCTTCGTTTCTCCATTTCTAGACTTCTGCAGTGGCTTCACTCGCTTAGGATACCAGAACTCTGACAACAAACCAAGATTATAGAGAACTTGACAATGAAAGCTTTCTTGCGACTGCACTGGTCACTTCAAGAGGAACGGAAATCAGAAGGGATTTTTAGAAGAAAACTGAAATGTAAAGAAATAAATAAGCGAAGCAAAAACAGAAAAATCTTTCTGGGTTGGGGGGCAGGAACTTTCCTTACCTAACGCGCAGCGAGGATGGCTCTCCGGTCCACCGCAATCGATTACTCCGATTGATTGAAGTGGAGAGAGTCCGCCCATTAGCTTTCTTAGCCGCTGGGGGGGGGACAAAGGAGCAGTTAGCGTTCTAGTGGGTAGCCCTCCCAGCTATAAATCGCCTGCATTCTCGGCCGCGCAGCGGAGAAGGATGCACTCTATTTGTATGTACCCCTTGTGAATTATATTATTGGGCGATTGTCTTCACTAGTGGAGGCTTTTAGATTTATTTTAAAGTCTTACTGGGTTGGGGCGCAGGAGCCTTCCTTACCTAACGGGCAGTGAGGACGGCTCTCCGGTCTGCCACAATCAGTTGCTCTGATTGATTAAAGTGGAGAGAGTCGCCCAATAGCTTTCTTAGCCACGTGGGGTGCCAAAGGAGCGGTCAGCACTCCAGTAGTTAGCCCTCCCAGCTATAAATCACCTGCATTTCCGGCCGCACAGCGGACGTGTGCATCGGGCGCACCGCTGGAGTGCGGAAATCGCGCCTAAGGCAGGCCGTCTGAGCCCGTCCGCGCCTGGATGCTGCCGGCTGCCAGGGAATGATGTCCGTTCACACACAGAGACTTCCGCAGCCTAGGCTGATCTACTCTTATGTGAGGTTGAGGGAACTCGGGTTTTCTGCACCTTGTGCAGGGGGGTCAATTAACTTTCAAGCAGGGAATGCCCCCCATTAGGGAAGTGCCTGGGTTGTGGATGGTCACTGGAGGAATTGAAACCCACATACCACAATCCACTACCTTACTCCTCCTCAATCCTTTGTGTAAGGCGCAGGAGGAGAGGGATGAGGGGGACAGGGGGGAGGGCTAGGAGTACCCTTTAAAGGGCTGTATCTCAATGTAAGATCCATTCCAAAACATGTAGCTGAAATTTGGGACTTATTAGATGAAGCCATGCCTGACATCTGTCTTTTTACGGAGACCTGGTTGAATAATGAAGCGGCACCTGCTCTGGCAATAGCATTCTCAGCTGACTATTCAGTTGTCCGCTTGGACCAATCTGGAAAGCAGGGTGAAGGTTTGGCCATTGCAACGCATCCCCCTTGTCATATTAAAACCCTAGACATAGTCTCCTCCCCCAACTTGGAACTGGTGATATTTAGGGTACTTCGAGGTCAAGTAATTGAGCGGGCGGGAGCTCTAGTGTACCACCCCCCTGGAGGTAACAAGAGAAAGTTCTGCTCAACACTGCTAGAAACGTCGGCCCTGTATACGCTCCAAACAAGCAAGTCCCTACTGGTTGGGGACTTTAACCATCACCTGGAGGCTCTCTCCAGCACTGAATCTGCCTGTTTGGTGGCTGCGATGGAAGCGCTAGATCTTTCCACTAGAATTACTAGTCCCACACACGTGGCTGGGCATGTGCTGAACACTGTCTTTACCAACATTCCTGAGTTGGTGGTGGAACCCCCGCCGAAGATGGGTTTGACAGACCATGCAGCACTAAGCTTCTCGTGGGCGCTCAGGAAACTGCCCGGTCCCCCACCCATTCGTATGGACCTCAGTAGACCCTGGAAAAAGGTGTCACCTGCCGCCTTTAGTCGGGCCTTTACTCCTCCCATATTTGAGAATGGCGATGACAGTGACACTGCCTTAGAAAGGTTTGAGGCCACAATAATTAATGCCCTAGACTCTATTGCCCCATTTAAGAGGGTAAAGATCCAGGAGAGGGAAGCGCCCGCCCCTTGGTACTCAGATGGTCTCATAAAAGAGAAGGCCTCTTGTAGGTCCAAAGAGAGAAAATGGAGGAAATCCAAGATGGAGCAGGATGAAATGCTCTATCGTGCTTCACATAGAGCTTACTTAAATAGCTGTAATTCTGCTAGGAGATCCTATCTAGGCTCCCGCATCATGGAAGCTAAAAACTCATCTCAGGAGCTTTTCACTATTTTAAAGGAGTTCACAAATCCCAGGTCCAACAATCAGCTCCCACCACCTACTCAGGCACTATGTGAGAGATGAGGAAGCCACTTTACCAATTAAATCGACATGATCTATCATGCTTTTGGTCCTGAAGAGGGCATTAATGGCATAGCTACCCTTCAGAAAGGTTGAAGTTCTTCGAGCTAAGAACTCTTTCCTAATGTCACTGGTGAAGAAGTAAGCCCCTACTAACGCTAGCGAAATCTGGTTCTCCATCAGACCCGGTCCCGCCTGCTGTTATGTCTGCGCTATCCCCAGTCCTAGATGAGGTGCTTGCTGAAGTCTGTAATATCTCGCTTGCCACAACCACGGTCCCTCGTAAATAGAAAGGCGTGAGTATAAAACCCCTGCTCAAAAATGCATTAGCTGACCCCACTGATCTTTAGAACTTTAGACCAATCGCTCTTCTCCCTTGTTGCACAAAAAGCACGGAGGCTGCACTTTTGGAGGTCACGGACACTCTATGAATGTCCCTGGATAAGGAATCCCTGTCATGTTAGTGCTGCTGGACCTATCGGCTGCCTTTTACACCATCTCCCATCAGACCCATTTGAACCAGCTGTGAGAGATTGGTGTCAGAGGCCGGGCCTTCAAATGGATCCAGAGTTTTCTAGCGGACAGGAAACAATGTGTCTAGTTGGGGTCCTTCATTTCTCAAACCACCAGTGTGGACAAGGGGGTACCACAGGGCTCGATCCTGGGCCCTACATTGTTTAACATATATGCAGGCCCCCCAGCCTCAATTATCAGGAACTGTGGGTTTGAAACTATATCCTATACTGACGACACCCAGGTGATAATATCCATTGAGAATAATCCTGCAGTCACCAAACTTAAGTTTAGACACTGTATGACCAGCATAGTGAGTTGGATGAAGAAGAACTTTCTCCAGCTCAACTCCTTCAAAACTGAGATAGTGCTATTTGGCAAAGCGGAGGAGATGTGGACACCAGATTGGTGGCCACCAGAGGTAGGAGATGCTCCCTCCCCTAGAGGATGGGCCAAGAACCTGGACATAAAAATTGACAATAATTTATCTATGGAAGAGCAGGTAAAGTCAGTGGCAGGCACCTGCTTCGGAACCATGTGAATGCTCAGAAGGATCTTTCAATGGATTCCGCTCATGGCCAGACCGACGCTGATCCAGTCGCTCTTGGTTAGTCGACTGGACTATTGTAACTCTCTGCTGGTCAGAATGAGGGAGGACCTGGTTTCCAAATTACAAGTGGTCCAAAACACGGCAGCTTGTATTGCCCTTAACAAACTTGCACTCACCCCCTCTTTACCTGTCCTGCGCCAACTGCCTTGGCTTCCTATCAGAAAACGGTCCGTCTTTAAAACTGTTATGCCTGGTCTTCATGGGATGGGGGCAGCCTACCTGATGAAGAAGATCGAATGTTATCAACCCACACGACTGCTGAGATCCAGCAGCCGTAACCTGCTCTGTATACAGAGAATCAGGAAGGCCAAAATGGGTGGACAGGCATTTTCGTATCTTGGCCCTACTCATTGGAATATCCTTCCTGATGAGATCTGCTCCTGTACCAATTTCCATCAACTCAAAGAGCCTCTTAAGACCTGGCTATTTTAATGGTTCCTTTGCATTAGGGTGCTTCTCTCTCAGGCGCCGACAGATCCCCCTGGGATGATTCGTTGCACCACACGAATGAGTAAATAAAGTAAATATAAATGGACCAAATTTTCCCTGCTGTTCCAATATGTTTTCCTGTTGAGAAAGCCCTTACCTACAATCTTGTTAAATATGGGTGTGATCAATTTCCCTTCTGACTCAGGATTTACGTCAACTTTGTGGTGTAAGTTTGCAACCCCATCTCAGTGGGAAAAGGGTTAGATTGAGGTTTGGGAATGTCTACAAATCTACTAGTTTGTGCCAATTCCGAAACATCCAAGACAAACCACACCTTGTCATGCCCACTTTTCCAACTATTATGTGGGATTTACAGCTGTGGAGATGGCCTGGCTTGTAGCAGAAACTTTGCCTATGTAAATGTGTGTATGCCTATAAAGAATCCCTTTGTCAATTCTTAGCTGGTGTAAAATGAGAAATCCAATCATAAATAAAGTTATCTTTGTGACTGGGCACATCGATGTATTTGGTGCAACTGATGTATTAAGAATTCACACTGCAATATTCACATTCACAGGAGATCGAAAAACCTCCTACGTTTTTAACATTATTCAGGCAAGAGGTATTTTGTTACCTTCTGAGAGTACAGAGACAGAGTACTGCAGGCAAAAATAGACAACCATACTTGCATTCACGGAACCTTGACACTTGTTTTAAAGCATACCCTTGCCCAGTGTTGTACTGTCCTTTCACTCAGTCTGGGACTACCAGATGGGCCAGTTTGAAAGAGTCACTGCATGGGCCATTATTTTGGCCCTCTGAGGGGAGCAAAAACAGTTCACACAATGGTCCATTCAAGATGGTCGAAGTCTGGCTGCACCCGAATTCCAGACCGCCTGAAAGGTGGTCCAGCATTACCTTTGCCCTTAAAAGGAAGGGGCTGCACTTAAAATAAAAGTAGATCTTCTGGGCATTATGTTTAGGTGGAGAATTCTGTTGTCTCCTGAATGCCAGTTAGGACAGTTTTTCTTTTGTGAAGGGATGTCACCCTGCTTTCACAGATCAATATATGATCAATTGTTTGCAACCTCAATTATTTTCACATGCCACTGATATAGTCCATATCGAAATGTGTCTGAAGAAGGGGAGACTTAACAGGCCTCTTTCTTTTAAAATGTAAAAAAGTTTTCATTGTGAGCCAGAAAGACTTTTTTGATTCGTAATGTAATTCGTAATGTAGCTGTTTTGTAAAGTATTATTTTGCAGTCGCAAAGCCAGTAATCTTGTGAAGCGCAGGCTACAAGACTGCAAAATAGTTTTGTACATGTGGCTCTAAATAGGTTTAGGTGATATATGTCGGTAATGTTGTGAGTTTTGCATTATGCTTATTATGCGCAGTTCCTAACATTTTGCTATTATGCCACCTTGCATAATTTCACGTTAGTCGCAGTAAAAATGTTCCTCAAATGGCACCATTCCCTGTAAAAATTTACCAACAATATATTAAATCAACAGAACATGAGCGGCTTTTGTTCACTGTGCTTTTGTTTCAATGCGTACTCATGCCAAAAAATGACTTGAGAAACCATTTTGCTCTAAAATATAGTGTGAAATGGTGCATTTTCATTTCTTATAAGTATGCATAAATGTGTGCATTTTTGCCAACATTTCTTATAAATATGCTAAAGCAAATTTTGCAAATTATGGACACCTTTAGCCCTAAATCAGTTTTCGAGGATGAACTGTAAACATTGACATCCATAACTGTTGGGAGTGAAGAACGGAGTGTTTCTCCACAGGAAAAAAAGCTACCAAGGGATATGCTACCAAGCAACATAAATTCTGCATCAACAATTGTACTATGTGTACTATTAGACGTGCAGAATTGTGAGTTCTTGAACATTCACAAGCATTTTTCAGAAGTGCTCCAGGAAGCTGTGACTATCGCAGCTTTCCAAGATAACACTTGCAAAACACTTGGGGCATATTTATGAAACCATGTTTCAGCTCAGCTAGTCATTCCATGGCCGTCCGCAGACATTTTTCCGGGGGGGGAGGGGGGGGGGGGGCAGAATGTTAACATCATCACCATCCTCCGACATGATGCGTGCCAGGTGGGGCACAAGAAACACTGGGGCGCAGAACTGGGAGAGACTCAATTAAATGCCAGGAATCCAGGACATGTGACTGACCCTTCCACGGGCCAACAAACACCACCTGTAGGGAAAATGCTAAAGTTTCTGACATGGTGCTTTATCTCTGTCTGCTAGGTGTGCAGACTTCCGGGTCCTCGATCCAACACCAATCAAGTTGTCTTCAGCACGATTCGATTTTTATCAGAATACTTTAAAACAGCCTATGACTAAAGCACCAGATTGAATATACTGTATGCACAGTGTATGTTAGGGATTATTTGTAGCACACATATTTACCAATATTGGCTTCTTGGTGCTGGAATTATGATAACTCAAACATATCAAAAGTTAATATAAAATGGGACTTGTGTTGCTGAGGAGTGGATGGACTATTGTAAAGGTTGACTGGTCACCTTTCTCACTGCTGTGTTTGTATGTTACACTGGTACTAATAAGGCAAAATCTTTCCAGAGACTGTTAGCATGTGTACACACGTCAAAATAAAAAAATATCTTTTTTTAATGCATAATTTAGTCAACACTACGGCATAATGTTGTCATCCTTTGCTGCATAATTAATTCCAGTGGCCCCAGAGCAGGCAACACATGTTAAAAGTGCTTGTGAATGAAGCCCGGTGACTGTAAATTTGCGAACTTAGTTTGGTGTGCGTGCAAGTCCTGCATTGCCAATCCTTGGTGAGTTGCAGCTACTACTGCTGAAACAAGGCCAATAGAGGTACCTATGGGTGAGGCAGACTGGCCTCAAGGGCAGGGCCAGCCATAGAACTGGTGGTGTCCTGTACATTAACGTTTTTTAGTGCCCCCAATGACCACCTCTGCCATGGATTCCCTCACTACCACCCTTTAACTGTGCCCCTAAGTTTCCATAACTACTCTCTCTCAGATGCATTTAATTTGGTTTACAGCACCACTCATACCATTGTAGGGTGTCAGAGCACTTTACATCACACACATTACACAGAGACAATCAATATGTGTGTAAATCACTGTATAGAAAATGTTACATAAGACTAAGGACTTCAAGGTGTAGGAGTCACATGACAACCATACTAGTAGGGTAAGAACAATCAAAATTTAAAGACCAGTGCACAGCTTAGGTTAGATATCTTAGAAAACTAAAGTTTGTTTGTTAAGGTAGGTGCTCCCAGGTGTCGTCCTCTGCCCGGTGGACGAGTAAATCATGAAAATGTAAAGTGTTATCCAGAAACTGATAACATCCCTTAGGGCACACTGATAGGCGATTCTTGCCTTCTCTATTCAAAGAACCATGGTGAAATGTTCAAAATCCAAAAAAGTTTTTAATCCATGGTATGAAATTCAAATATATGTTTACATCACATTTTGAATCCAGTAAGTGTAATCCATATAAACACTTTTAGCTCCAATGCATTTCGGACCTTAGTCCTTCGTCGGGGAGCATCTACAAAAAAACGACATAATCTTACTAAACGGTGCTAAGAGAAAAATAATAATAATAGACACAGGTCATGTGGTGACCAGATTGATAAGAATTACCGCGTGTGATGTTGGTGACTAAGTGACGCATAAAATCAACATCCAGTGAAAAGTTGACGGGTGTGTATCCTGTTAAATACAAATCAGTATGAAAAATGCTAACTCGGCATGCTGAAAAGCGCGTGCGTTGTGAAGGTTAGTTGAAACAAACTCATGTTCATAAAAGCTTACCGGGTAGAATGCAAATGGATACACGCCAGGTTAGTGAACTCCGTGAAGTGGTTACCGCGGAAGACGCGGAAGTGATTAGATGAAGAGTTCAAGTGTGGTCACGTGGTATAGACTGCGAGAAAAGACTAACGGGGAAAAAAGTTTAAGCTAAAGGGTAGAGGAAAGCGCCACGGTGAACTCAAAATTAATAACTGAATGGATAAAGCAGTGATTTAACCCCAATCGAAAAGAATCAGAGTGAAAATTAAAATGAATGTGAAAATAAAAATAAATGAAAATAAAATATATGTTTACACAAATGTAAAAATGATAACACAGGTTACTGGGGTGAAACAACAAGGAGGGTATCCAGAACTATATGTCCCCAAAGGGGATAACAATAACTATGTTTACAGGTAACATGAAAATTCGATGCGCTCATTAAGACCAAACGGTCTCATGGACTGAAGTCTGTATATCCAGTAGTTTTCCCTTTGAAGTAATTGTTTATTATTGTCTTTTCCTTCTGTTTTTTTAACGACTTCAAGAATCATGTATTTCAGCTGGGAAATGGTGTGTTTCATTTCATGAAAATGAGTCGCAATGGTAGATTTTTGGTTGACAGTGCGAATATTAGACTTGTGTTCATTTAAACGGATTTTTATCTTTCTCTCGGTTTTCCCAACGTATGTTTTGCCACAAGGGCATTTGAGAAGATAAATACAGTTGTTAGTGTCACATGTTGCTGTTACTTGCAAATGGATTTTGTAACCTTTCATTGGATGTGTTATGTCAGTGCCAGGTATTATATTGTTGCAACTGTTGCAGTTGTTGCAAGGTTTCGTTCCACGATGTTGAAGATCTGGTTTTTTAGGTTGTTTTAGGATTTCACCTATGTTGTTTCCCCTGGTGTAGGCGAACAGTGGTAAAGACTTGAATATGTCTTTAAAGTCTGGCTCCAGCTGTAAAAGTGGCCAATGTTTCAATACAATGTTTTTGTAGCTGTTGCTTACGTTGGAAAACTTGGAAACTACGACCATGCGGTCGCTTTTGGGTTTTTGTCTAGGTTTATGGAGGATCTCCTGTCGGTTCAATGGTTGAATGTATTCTTGAGCTGATTCCAAAATGTGATTAGGGTATCCTCTCATGCGAAACCTTTCTGTCATTTCTTGAATACGAGTTTGGGTAGTGATAGGATCTGAAGTTATGCGTTTCACTCTGAGTAGTTGGGATCTGGGTAAATGATGTTTGAGAGAAAGTTGGTGAAAACTAAAATAATGTAGGGTGTTATTGCGATCGGTAGGTTTCCTGAAAATGTCGGTAATTATTTGGTTATCCTTGAGAGTTATCTTCACATCCAAGAAGGTAATGGAGTCTGTTTGAATGTTCCATGTGAACTTTATTCTGTCGTTTACGTTGTTCAAAGATGTAAGAGCCGTTTCTAGATTATCTTTGGAATCTTTCCACAAGATAAACAAGTCGTCAATGTATCGTGCATACATTTTTAGATTTTTACTCCATTCAGGTTTAGACCAGATGTTGGCCTTCTCGAATTCTCCCATATAGATATTAGCGTAGACCGGTGCTGCGCAATTACCCATACTGGTGCCCACTAGTTGCAAATACCAGTTGTTCTGGTGTTCAAAATAGCTATGGTACAAGGTAAATGTCATTAATTCCATCAAAAAAATTTTTGTGGTTTCATCTGAATCCAAATTAACTATGGCTTGTTCTATGGCCTCAATACCTCCTGAGTGTGGAATAGAAGTGTATAATGCACTGACATCGGCTGTGCATAAGTATAAAGTTTCATTGGGGTCAATTTCCAACGTTTGTAGTTTACACAAAAAGTCAGTGGTGTCCTTTATGTAACTTCTCAAAGACTGAACAGTAGGTTGTAATTTCCGATCCAAGTATTGGCCTACAGGTTCGTGAATGCTGCCCCGTGTGGACACTATGGGGCGTATTGGCGGATTCTTCAAGTCTTTGTGGATCTTCGGCATCGCATATATTGTTGGACTTTTTGGGTACAATTTAATTAGAAAGTTTTTGGTTCTTTGATCAATAACTCCTTGATCAAGGGCTTTCTCAATGATTGTTTTCAACTCTGACGCAAATTGTTGCGTAGGATTGTTAGGCAGTTTCATATAGACTGTTTCATCTGAGATGTGTTCGTGTAGTCTCTGGTGGTACATAGTAAAGTTCATGACAACAATCGCTCTGCCTTTATCTGCTTTGGTGCAGATAATTTTGTCATTGTGTGCAATAGACCTCAAACGGTCTAAATCTTTCTGTGTGATGTTTTTATGTGTACATTTCTGATAATTGATAGTGATTAAATCCTTTTTAATCAATTGTTCAAACAAATCGATGGTTTTATGGCTAACAGGAGCCTGAAATGTACTAGGTGTTCTTAAGCCCATCAGCGGGTCCTCTGTTTGTGTCTCTCTTTGTAGGTCGATAACGTTGTCAAAGTAATGTCTGAGTTTGAGTTTCCTTATAAGTTTGAATGTCGCAATATCCAATTCCAACAAATTCGACTTATAGGCCGGTACAAAAGAAGTGCCTTTGCCTAACAAGTTTAGATCACGTGTGGTGAAGTTGTAATCAGATATATTAATCACCAATTGGTTGTCATCATTTATTTCTTCTTCTTTTCTTTTTCTTTCGGTAGTGTGACACTCCTTGTTTGTGGAATGTTTTTTTGCTTTTCCCCTCCTGGGTCGTCTTGTTCTGTAACCTGTCCTAAAAAAGAACCAGTGTTTGTATCCGTTGAAGTACTCGGTGTTGTTTCTTCTGTTCTTGGAGTCTGACAAGATCCTTGGGTGCGACCACCCGATTGTGCAGTTATACGTTGACGTTCAGCCGGTTCGCCTTCAGAAGACGACGTATCAGTATTTTGGGTATATGGGCGAGATCTTCTTCTCTGGGCGTAAACTTCCGCCCAGGTATATACCTCATCCAACTTGTAATCAAGCGTGTCACGCCTGAATTTTCAAATTTTTCGTTCGTTGACTTCATTCTGATGTTTATCAAGTTGTTTTTTGATATCGGCAATCACCTCATCCCATTCCTCGGTGGGTATGCATTTTGAAATTTTTTTGTAGATGCTCCCCGACGAAGGACTAAGGTTCGAAATGCATTGGAGCTAAAAGTGTTTATATGGATTACACTTACTGGATTCAAAATGTGATGTAAACATATATTTGAATTTCATACCATGGATTAAAAACTTTTTTGGATTTTGAACATTTCACCATGGTTCTTTGAATAGAGAAGGCAAGAATCGCCTATCAGTGTGCCCTAAGGGATGTTATCAGTTTCTGGATAACACTTTACATTTTCATGATTTACTCGTCCACCGGGCAGAGGACGACACCTGGGAGCACCTACCTTAACAAACAAACTTTAGTTTTTTAAGATATCTAACCTAAGCTGTGCACTGGTCTTTTAATTTTGATTGTTCTTACCCTTATCTACCCACTGACCGGGGTGCACGCCCACATCAGCCAACATGAACTACGAGGATATTGCCCGATCAACTGAAGCCCGGGCAGACACTTTTGCCTATGGAACTGAAGAAGCTAGCAAAATTTATGCATTAATCCAAGACGACATAACTGCATCATCTACAACAAGGAGTAAAGAACAGAACGCCAAACAATTATTGTATCTATCCAAGCGTAAGATTAATCAAACTTTACACGCTGCGACCTTAATAAAATACCACAAAACTCTACGCATTCCCAGGGGCTTACGAATTGCATTAAGACCTTCACTATGCAAAAATTCTAAACCATTCCAAGAGAAGTGGTATGCTATACTTAACAAATGCAGCCTCGATTTAATTCTTTTAATAGTGGAGGAATTATCTAAAATCATCATTGATATAGAAAAGGAGATTGCAGAAACTACAGATGAACTTTCAAAATGCATACCCACCGAGGAATGGGATGAGGTGATTGCCGATATCAAAAAACAACTTGATAAACATCAGAATGAAGTCAACGAACGAAAAATTAGAAAATTCAGGCGTGACACGCTTGATTACAAGTTGGATGAGGTATATACCTGGGCGGAAGTTTACGCCCAGAGAAGAAGATCTCGCCCATATACCCAAAATACTGATACGTCGTCTTCTGAAGGCGAACCGGCTGAACGTCAACGTAAAACTGCACAATCGGGTGGTCGCACCCAAGGATCTCGTCAGACTCCAAGAACAGAAGAAACAACACCGAGTACTTCAACGGATACAAACACTGGTTCTTTTTTAGGACAGGTTACAGAACAAGACGACCCAGGAGGGGAAAAGCAAAAAAACATTCCACAAACAAGGAGTGTCACACTACCGAAAGAAAAAGAAAAGAAGAAGAAATAAATGATGACAACCAATTGGTGATTAATATATCTGATTACAACTTCACCACACGTGATCTAAACTTGTTAGGCAAAGGCACTTCTTTTGTACCGGCCTATAAGTCGAATTTGTTGGAATTGGATATTGCGACATTCAAACTTATAAGGAAACTCAAACTCAGACATTACTTTGACAACGTTATCGACCTACAAAGAGAGACACAAACAGAGGACCCGCTGATGGGCTTAAGAACACCTAGTACATTTCAGGCTCCTGTTAGCCATAAAACCATCGATTTGTTTGAACAATTGATTAAAAAGGATTTAATCACTATCAATTATCAGAAATGTACACATAAAAACATCACACAGAAAGATTTAGACCGTTTGAGGTCTATTGCACACAATGACAAAATTATCTGCACCAAAGCAGATAAAGGCGGAGCGATTGTTGTCATGAACTTTACTATGTACCACCAGAGACTACACGAACACATCTCAGATGAAACAGTCTATATGAAACTGCCTAACAATCCTACGCAACAATTTGCGTCAGAGTTGAAAACAATCATTGAGAAAGCCCTTGATCAAGGAGTTATTGATCAAAGAACCAAAAACTTTCTAATTAAATTGTACCCAAAAAGTCCAACAATATATGCGATGCCGAAGATCCACAAAGACTTGAAGAATCCGCCAATACGCCCCATAGTGTCCACACGGGGCAGCATTCACGAACCTGTAGGCCAATACTTGGATCGGAAATTACAACCTACTGTTCAGTCTTTGAGAAGTTACATAAAGGACACCACTGACTTTTTGTGTAAACTACAAACGTTGGAAATTGACCCCAATGAAACTTTATACTTATGCACAGCCGATGTCAGTGCATTATACACTTCTATTCCACACTCAGGAGGTATTGAGGCCATAGAACAAGCCATAGTTAATTTGGATTCAGATGAAACCACAAAAAATTTTTTGATGGAATTAATGACATTTACCTTGTACCATAGCTATTTTGAACACCAGAACAACTGGTATTTGCAACTAGTGGGCACCAGTATGGGTAATTGCGCAGCACCGGTCTACGCTAATATCTATATGGGAGAATTCGAGAAGGCCAACATCTGGTCTAAACCTGAATGGAGTAAAAATCTAAAAATGTATGCACGATACATTGACGACTTGTTTATCTTGTGGAAAGATTCCAAAGATAATCTAGAAACGGCTCTTACATCTTTGAACAACGTAAACGACAGAATAAAGTTCACATGGAACATTCAAACAGACTCCATTACCTTCTTGGATGTGAAGATAACTCTCAAGGATAACCAAATAATTACCGACATTTTCAGGAAACCTACCGATCGCAATAACACCCTACATTATTTTAGTTTTCACCAACTTTCTCTCAAACATCATTTACCCAGACGCCCAACTACTCAGAGTGAAACGCATAACTTCAGATCCTATCACTACCCAAACTCGTATTCAAGAAATGACAGAAAGGTTTCGCATGAGAGGATACCCTAATCACATTTTGGAATCAGCTCAAGAATACATTCAACCATTGAACCGACAGGAGATCCTCCATAAACCTAGACAAAAACCCAAAAGCGACCGCATGGTCGTAGTTTCCAAGTTTTCCAACGTAAGCAACAGCTACAAAAACATTGTATTGAAACATTGGCCACTTTTACAGCTGGAGCCAGACTTTAAAGACATATTCAAGTCTTTACCACTGTTCGCCTACACCAGGGGAAACAACATAGGTGAAATCCTAAAACAACCTAAAAAACCGGATCTTCAACATCGTGGAACGAAACCTTGCAACAACTGCAACAGTTGCAACAATATAATACCTGGCACTGACATAACACATCCAATGAAAGGTTACAAAATCCATTTGCAAGTAACAGCAACATGTGACACTAACAACTGTATTTATCTTCTCAAATGCCCTTGTGGCAAAACATACGTTGGGAAAACCAAGAGAAAGATAAAAATCTGTTTAAATGAACACAAGTCTAATATTCGCACTGTCAACCAAAAATCTACCATTGCGACTCATTTTCATGAAATGAAACACACCATTTCCCAGCTGAAATACATGATTCTTGAAGTCGTTAAAAAAACAGAAGGAAAAGACAATAATAAACAATTACTTCAAAGGGAAAACTACTGGATATACAGACTTCAGTCCATGAGACCGTTTGGTCTTAATGAGCGCATCGAATTTTCATGTTACCTGTAAACATAGTTATTGTTATCCCCTTTGGGGACATATAGTTCTGGATACCCTCCTTGTTGTTTCACCCCAGTAACCTGTGTTATCATTTTTACATTTGTGTAAACATATATTTTATTTTCATTTATTTTTATTTTCACATTCATTTTAATTTTCACTCTGATTCTTTTCGATTGGGGTTAAATCACTGCTTTATCCATTCAGTTATTAATTTTGAGTTCACCGTGGCGCTTTCCTCTACCCTTTAGCTTAAACTTTTTTCCCCGTTAGTCTTTTCTCGCAGTCTATACCACGTGACCACACTTGAACTCTTCATCTAATCACTTCCGCGTCTTCCGCGGTAACCACTTCACGGAGTTCACTAACCTGGCGTGTATCCATTTGCATTCTACCCGGTAAGCTTTTATGAACATGAGTTTGTTTCAACTAACCTTCACAACGCACGCGCTTTTCAGCATGCCGAGTTAGCATTTTTCATACTGATTTGTATTTAACAGGATACACACCCGTCAACTTTTCACTGGATGTTGATTTTATGCGTCACTTAGTCACCAACATCACACGCGGTAATTCTTATCAATCTGGTCACCACATGACCTGTGTCTATTATTATTATTTTTCTCTTAGCACCGTTTAGTAAGATTATGTCGTTTTTTTGTAGATGCTCCCCGACGAAGGACTAAGGTCCGAAATGCATTGGAGCTAAAAGTGTTTATATGGATTACACTTACTGGATTCAAAATGTGATGTAAACATATATTTGAATTTCATACCATGGATTAAAAACTTTTTTGGATTTTGAACATTTCACCATGGTTCTTTGAATAGAGAAGGCAAGAATCGCCTATCAGTGTGCCCTAAGGGATGTTATCAGTTTCTGGATAACACTTTACATGACCATACTAGTAGCCCATATAGTTTTATAGTGATTGGTCTAGAGAAACACAATACCCGGAATTTAAAACGTAATACCATGGTTGGGGGTTCTCCTTAATAATCAGAATTGATTTCTGTCCGAAAGAACACTTTTTGGGACATTAGGATAATCAAAGACTGGGGTGGGGGGCTGGGAGGGGAGTGGAACATAACGCTCTATTTATACCTTGCAGTTTGTATGCAGCTCTTAGATGACAGTTAATAGCTCACTGTTCTAAGTTAGGATTTTAACTCATAAACTGCGAGTAACAAAAGGATCTCTCTGACAAAAGCAGTAGCCCGCTGACCTATTTACATTATGTGCACTTTGTGATCTGCATGGCGCATGTCCTTTGCAGCCGGTACATTAACCAGCTGAGCTACCTTTCCATGAATCAAAACTTCCACTAGACAAAATTCTGATCTCTCTCTAGCAAGAACATTAATCACCAGAGTCATCATTACATTTTTATTGTTGCCGAAAATTGCTGGAGGCCAGGAAGGAGGCAGCAAGTGTTTTTAAAACCATAATATACTTGCAAACATGATGCCTCCACCTAGAATCAGCACCCTGTGCGGTCACACTGGTTGCAGCGCCCTAGAGCTGGCCCTTCTCAAGGGTCCTGTGACCTCATTGACTGTTGTTCTAGGGGGTGCTGCTTCATAGGCCTGCCCGCAAGACTGGAGGTGAACTTCAGTATGGATAGTGGTGGACAAGCCTTGAAGGTTAACCTACACTTGTCATGCTAGGGTCCACCTGCTGGTGCAAAGACACCAGGACTTCCAAGGTGTTGCGAAGCCTTCTAAAGTCTAGCATGTGACTGTGCTCTTGCAGGAGCAGGTCTGGTGGACTGATTATTAAGGCTGAACCTGGTTCCCAGTTCCCAATTCAGCAGCTCTGACCATAGTGCCACATCCTCTCCCCCACTGAACACCGTACTGCCCCACTGAGAAAAACTCCCACTGTCTTCAACTACAACCCAATTGTTGCCCGCTATAAACACCTGGATGTGGCTCAATTTAAATTACGCACTAGACAAGAGCAATATGCGGCCTACAAAAAAAAAAAGTTACAACATCCTGGAAAAAGCAAATTCTTATAGGGAATGCAACATTTAGCAAACCATGGGAAATGTAAGCAGGAACAACATGGTTACCTTAATGCTTTTACACTCACTATTCAGAAATCAGTAAGTGCTTTTGCCTGAAAAGTTAAGGACACAACTACAGGGCCCGGAATGGACTCATTTCAATATTCATTGCTTATACCCTTACAAAAGGTAAGAAGTATGGTAAAAAGACCACATCCCTGGACGCAGAGCCGCAGTACACATTTTGTTTTCCAATCCACACATTGCAGTACCTCCAGGATTGGTGCACTAGTTCCAAGTCCAGAGAAAACAAAGACAAGAAAACAAAAATAGCGCTTCACTGGCAAACTCTGTAAAAGTGGCGCTAATGTGTTTCAGTGTGAATAAAATCAGTTTGGCCAGTTTGCTACCACTCTGTCTTACTTCATTTAGTTATTTATCTATTTTTCATATTTTTAGCCTTTTATTCCTAATGCTGCACTTTGGAATTAAAATGTCAGAAAAATATGACATTTACAGCAAAAGCGTCTTTCTTTTTTGGATCCATTTCACAGGGAAGCAAATAAAAGAAAGGAAGAGGAAAGAGAGTGAAAACCCAATCTTGAAGTCACGGTTTTCATGGGCGTCCGCAGGGGTGTCAAGGAGGGTCGCTCCAGGGGGGGGCAAGTGCCCCTCCTTTCCCCCCCTGCGGACGCCCATGAGTCATTCTGCTGTGTTGCGCCATAGGGAAAGGGCAGGAATGCTTCATATGTAAGGGAATACAGAACATTCCCGGAAGGCATATTCCTCTATCTATAGAAAGAGGAAGTAATGAGATATAAAGAAACATCTCCTCGCTGTGCCTCCCCTGGGAAGGCGTAAGATTTTGGCATGATCCCAGGTTTACAAATTATTTTAAATCTGGTAATGCGTTAAAATCTTTTGGAGTTGCATGGGAACACACAATACAATGTCCATGGAACGCCTACCCAGGATGAGTAGCGCAACGCAGTGATTTTGGCTGCATTGCAGAGCTACTCCAGATCAATGAACAGCCCAGAGACATGCAAAGTGACTTTGCGTGGCTTCATAGACCTGTCTTCGAGGTTTGTTGCGCATGTATCACATTGCGTGGCACAAATACGATGCAACCCTCTTATAAATATGCCCCTGTGAGTACATACACTTCTCAAATTTGTAACTTTATGAAAGAGTTAAAGAGTAAACTTTCATTTGTAGATTTGCAAATTGTTCTTTAGAACTGAAGCAACAATAATCAAATCAGACACTCATTTGAGACTAAGATTCAATTTACCGTGGCAGGATACATTTGGGCTGAATGTGGAACGGAGCTACAGCGTTTTTCATTTCGATGTGTGGCGAGCTTGTATAGTAGTGGCGGGCAGGGAACAAGAGTGGAGGGGTGGGAGGAGGTCGTAGGGGGGTACAAAATAAAAATAACATCACTTACCTCCTTGCCACATCTCGAGTCCTCAGTCATCTCTCCTCCGTCCTTCCTTGTCCTCTTTCTATTGCCAGGACCAGGAAGCACAGAGGCTCCCCCCTAAGTCAATCACAACATTACAATGCAGTGTTGTGATTGGTAGGAGCGTTGTGGCTCGGTGCTCAGATGGAGAATGGGAGGCTGGGCATGTTCCCCACC
Source organism: Lissotriton vulgaris (assembly GCF_964263255.1). NCBI lineage: Eukaryota > Metazoa > Chordata > Amphibia > Caudata > Salamandridae > Lissotriton > Lissotriton vulgaris. The sequence goes on from NC_141689.1 coordinate 1,651,769,835, forward strand.
AGGCTGTGTAGTGCTGACTGGCGTGGAACATGCAAAGTGTGTCTCGGGCTGACCAAGGCATCATGCTAACTTTGGAGAGCAGCAACCACTCCTCCTCCGGGACGTCACATGAGCCAAGCCCTGCCAAACATGGCTGATACTAAAAATAAAATGATAATAACAGAAATAACTTCTGTTACAAATCATTTTATTTTTGCTTTTACACTGCTCCAATAGAAGTGGAGCGAAGCTTCTCCGCCTTAGGAGAGGAGCCACCACTGAGCTTATCTAGTCCGGGTTTTTGGTTTGCATTCTGGAATTTGTAAAACAAGTTTTTTTAATAAAAATTCAATCAGTGCTACAAGTTCTGCAATACAAAGAAATCTAAAAGCTCTTGTGTGAAAGTACCTATGTTTTCAGAATAAAATATTCTCTATATTTTCATTAAGACTCCCATCTCCGTGTTTCCAGGCCAACTGCATTACCCGAACCCCACGTTTTGTATGTTCAGGCAACTTAACGGAATTCCTCAGTGCCTTTTGTCAACTAATGCGTGTTTCTCCTACATGGTGTTAAAGTCTTTTTATGTGGCATGTATAATTAGAATGTGTGCTAATGATTTACTTGACATTGGTTGAAAAACGCGTTCATGCGTGAAAGCTATTTTCCATCTTTGTCTCCTTGTCCTTACTGACAATTGATTATTTTTAGCCCTAACATGCATTTTTCTTCCTTCTATTCTTCTTAATTCCAATAGAAAAACGTGCTTCCTGACGATTTTTAAATATCTTTTATTAAAGGTATATCTGCACACTCCATCTTCTTACATGCCTCAATTGTGCTATTCTTTCTTTCTTTGACCTTTAGAAACGGAGTATTTTCTCGTTTTTATATCATAGATTAGTAGAAATGGTGTATCCTATTATTATTTAATCTACATACTTGAATGAGTCAGTATCTTTTATCTCCTTTTGCATTTATTTCTTTGTGAGTTCAACTCATACTATTATTTTCAATTACTATGTTTGTTCTAATTGCCAATTCAAGAGATGCAATTTAAAATCGTTCTTTGGTTATTTTATATAGTGGATCTCATTCTAGTTTTGTTTCATCATGAAAATATAGAATGTTCAAATTCTCATTTAAGAATCATTAAAGGCCCCATTACGATGCGGAATTCTATTCCACGATTTGGGGAGACCAGAATTTCTGCTACTGTTTCGAACATCTGCATGGAATTGCTGCCATTACGAGGAAAACTTTACAAATTGGGAATAACTGCCCATTATTAAGCAGGAATTGCCAGTTCTGTGGTTTACCATCAATATTTACCACCTCTTTTCAGCAAGTGGTAAATGATCTGCGAGGGCTGCAATACGGGCTGGATTCACAGCAGAGAGTTTAACACATGAGGGAGGAAAGAGGAAGAAGTTACTTGGGAGGGTGGAGCATGTATGCTTACCCGCAACACAACCTTTATCCAAATGATGTTCATTGGCCAAAACTTTCATTCATGAATTTGGTTCATCAGTTGGTGAATCCAGTATGGGAAGAGTGGAACACTTATATTTGTATGGAGCAAAGTGCCACACTGATATGGGTGAGGCACAACTGGTAATTGAGGCCTAGCAGTCCACGAGTGTACTGGGAGGTATCTGTGCTGTATATACTTGCTGCTTTATTTCCTCACTAACAATACATGTTATCAGTTCCTAAAAGAGAAAGAAAGAGCCCACTCTACAACCCGCTAAGGTTGTGAGTAAATGTGCAGATAGTCTCCAGAGAGAGATTGAGAGTATGTGAGTAGGGAGATTCCTCCTATTTGTTCTTGTGCCCTCACACACCCTTGCGAGTGTAAAGCATCATCATCAGGCTATGCTCCTCATGGGGGTGGTGCTACAGTCCCTCACGGGCCCCACACGAGGGCTCTCTGGCAGAGATCTTTTTAGGAGGTGCCGCACTTGTGTGTTGGGGGTCTGTGGGCGAGGTGAGTGAGTGAAAGTGTGGATAAAACTTTAAAGAGGGGTCCTCTAAGTAAGGTTAAATATGGGTGGAGTTGAAGACTCATTAAACAAATAAAGGGAGGGAAAAGTATGTTCCCTCTGCTCTCAACCCCGCAGAAAAATGTATAGTGTTCAAAGGTGAAGGGTGGTCGACATGTTTCGCTCTACCAGTGGGTTCCTAGTGGATCCCTGTGAGCTTTATCAGGACCGTGAATCGGAATTGTGAATATGGGAATCAGGGAAAGACACCCTATAAACCCACCATACCTATTATAAGGTCAGAAAAACGTGTCAGCATTTGAGACACGTATTGTTTGTGTGCTCAAAACCCAAACCTGGTTAAGACAAAGAGAAAATAATAAAAGAGGAAGAAGTATTTACAACAGTTCTCATAATGTTTTCGATAACACAGCATCTGTAGTTCAAAATGGCAATGTTTTGTGGTGGGTGGAATTTGCGTAATCGCGTTACGCAAATCTCCACGAAAGTGCCCAAAATCTCTGCAAGCACGCGGAAATGTTGCAAAGACGCGACAGTGCTAGCCCCACCTGTTCTTGATGTTTTTAGTGTGATCACGTTGGAAATGTGTCGCCAACTTGCCCATGCGGTCGCTAATGGGCTCGCCCATCTTGTTTTCACTTGTCCGGCGACTCGCGATGCTTATTTCCTGTTCCGGGTCGCGCATTGCATGCTCCCGACCGTTCACGATAAGTATTTCCTTTTCGGGAACACGTTTTACCTGTTAATGACGCTTTCTGCGTGCTCGAGGGGGAAATATCGCGCAAACTTGCCCATGCGGTCGCAATGAAAGCGGCCATCTTGTTTTTCACTCTATTGCTATGGTTATGGGGCCTGATTTTCTATCCTCCCTCTGTCTTTTCAATCCTTTGTTTCAGGAAACTTTTTTTTAATCTTTTTTATTTATTATCTATCTCGTTTTTGTCTACTTTTGTGTCTATTAACTACTTTTTCACTCTTTTTTCATTATCTGCTTTTTTCATTTCGTTTACTTTATTTTTTAACTTTTTTAATTTTTACCTTTACTTTTCGGCCGCCGTCTACCCAGAACTATGGCAAAGGTCCACAGGGCTCGCCAGAGCCGCGACCGCCTTCCCTGTGGAAGAGTGTGCGCACATGGGTTGCATGTGCAGGCCTTATTTGGGGAGGCGGAGGTGGCCGCAATGGTTTGCTTTGTGCAATGTCACCTCCCCTTAACCCTGGCAGCAGGCGGCAGGCCTGGGTCCGGGTACGGGCTCTGGCAGCGTCAGCAGCATTGGAGAAATGTGCGCCAAGCAGTGTTTTCGCTGCTCTGGTGTCCGGCGCACCCATAACCAGTTCACGCACCGGTGGTCCGATATCCTGGACCGGGAGCAGGACCTGCAAGGAGTGGAGGTCCCAGGGTTTGGTGAGTACCTATTTAATTATTACTACTTTGTGTCTGTTCTTCTGCTCTGTGTTATATATTGCGAATATAATATTTTTCCGACCAGCTAGAATGCTGCTGCTTACATTGCAGGTAAATTACATTGAAAGTCTTCTATGATTGTTATGAAACAGGTGGTGTGCGCTACTAATCTTACTTGTTTGCAACTTTGCGTTCGTTTACCGTGATTATGTAAGTTTCTTTTAGAGAACTTAAATTAGGTAATCCTAGATTGACTCTAGTCCTTCCTTTGTACTGTCACTAAGAGATAGTGGTGGATTGATACTTAGGTTTTGTTACTTATTAGTATGAGTTGGTAATTTTTTTGTGGTCTGCATGATGCACCCTCTATTACGTCACATGCTGTTGAGTGCTGCTTACCCCAGCCCTTAGTAGAGCTTTTTTGTAGTTTGTTCAATGAGTGATAATATAGGCTTAGCACTAGCAGAACGTCAGCAGCAACCAACCAACAATTTGGTGTATGCAAAGATGTAGGAGTGTGTCCTCCATTTATGCATTTTTGAGGACTAAAAGAAGTGGAAATGTAGACTTAATGAACAATTGGCAAGCCTGGAATAGGTGGGCTAGGTCAGGTGGTACTTAGGCTGAGTTAGCATTCTGGAATCAGAATGGAACACTGGATTAGTGCTATAAATAATAACTAGTCAGTCCGCGAATCTCCCGACCTTACTAGTCCACCAGATTAGATAGGTCAATTTTATTGCAATTGTTGTTTACATAAATGTTTTTTTGACCGTTTTAAAAAATATTTTATTTGTTTCACACCAATAATCAATGTTTGTCTCCTTCTTTCTAATATCTTTCATGATCAGCATCCAAGAGCAAAAAGACGAGGTCAGAGTTGGCGGGAGCAGTTGAACACCAGGGACAAGAGGACCAGGACGAGGGCTCTGCTGCTGTCCCCAGTAAATCTTCCTCTTTTTTAATATTAATAATTCTTATTTCCTAACGTTTTCTGCACCCTATTTTTTCCGATCTATTGTTAACGTTTCCTAATGCTATTTTTTACCAATTCTCCTTTGATCTAGACTATCTGTTTCTAAATTCTTGTTATCCCTGCCTCTGCTATGACTCTCTGTACTACTACTGTTAGTCTGTCTGTAGCAAAGCTTGCCCAGTTGGCCACTCTTTATTTAAAAAGTTTTAAATAAAACTCAGATTCACCAGTAGCTCTAGCCATTGAGTCCAGTCTACTGGACACAATGGTTACTGTTGTAGGGATTTTGCAAATACAGGACTTTGCACAATAAAATAGCACGTTGGTGATGGGAGGCTGCACCTTCCTCACACCTCAATCAGAACCCAACACAATCCCCTGCCCGACTAGTTATAGTAGTGTCTCATCACTATTAGCTCTACAAACCCTCCCAAGATACCCAATGAGTAGACAACACAGAACATAACACTCCCAATCTCTCAGCGGTGGAAGCAATGCACATGCATACCCTTCCTTTCACTCACTCACTCGAGTAAGTCCACACCAAATACCACTGAGTCTATGTAAGTTCAAAAGGTTTATTTTCAACTGACAAGCTCTGTACATTGTTCTATAATGCATCACCAACAGCAAAATGCATGATTAAAACAATAAACATTGTTACACTTAGTTACACTTACTACAACTACAAGTCCATAGAACGAAGACAAAATGTGAAATCATGATAACTGAACAATGGTGGAAGCACCACCCTCCCCTTGGTAGGAATATAGTTTATATAAAATTATAAATGAAGATCTCTGAGCGAATTCTGGGGATCCCTCAACTTAGCAGAACCTAGTACTGGTTACATCATAAGCTCTGCAAAGCTCTGGTTCGTAGATGGGAATTTTCTGTATGTTGTGGGAAAAATGGTGCGCGTAAGTATATTGCATGCATTTCTTGGTCGTGCCAAAAAGTGTAGCATTTTTATGAATAAGCAATATGGATTAACACCAGAACTCCATAACAAAGTGGCTTGTTTTGTTTGACCTTGTATGCAGTGCTTAGACAGTAGCAAAAAAACTCATGTGGGCTCAAAGGAGTCTTACACAACAAGCTGTGAGGTAACATGCGCAAAAATAAAAGACACAAAGGTAAAATGGTTGCATGGCACGGGCTAACTAAACAAAGACTAGAATGACCCTAGGGACCATATAACTACTAGTGGCTACTCTACTACCTGATTTGGCCTAGTGATGTATGTTGTAAATGTATGTATTAACTCCTTTTTCAATTTTTCTAGTGAAAAATAGTGGGAGGTGTATATGACATCTAAAAAATATGTAATGTTTTTTCTATGCATACTACTGACCACCAATGCCGGGGCCAGTGGCGAAGGCAACGCGGCTGCTGAGGGAGAAGATGCAGCAGTTGTAGAAGGAGCTGCAGGGGGTGAGCCAGCAGCAGTGGCAGGAGGTGGTAAGTTATATTCCTAATCCTTACTTATTGATATTTCACTCACTGCAAGGGTGTACTGTGTACTGTACTGTTGCAACCTACAAAGTAAGAAGTTGTTGTGAACAGTTGAGGACACCCTTTACTTAGCATTAGTAAAAGCATTAGCGGTAGGAGTGTTGAGTAACCAATGGCCTCTTCTATTTGACTTAAACTCAGCTGTGAAAGTTTAATGGAGAAACTAAAAGTCAGATCAGGTGACCTTGATGGATGGGTTGAACGAAAAGGGAAAGAAGAGTGGAAGGAAGAAGGACGGATGAGATTTAATATTTATGACTGCCCGAGAAGGATACATGGGATGAAGACATGCATAGGTGGCTGATAGGAATCAGATGCATGGGTGGTTGAATGCCTGAAACTCCCACAAATGTTAAAGGCCAAGGAAGTGGGAGGATAGATACATACCACAAATGGTATGTACTGTGCTTGCTAGTGCGACTGTGCCACTATGTGTAGAATTAATTTGTCTTACTGCTTTGCTAAGAGTATATTTTGCAATAGTCTTGTTTTTTCTTCTTGATATAGCTACTCCTTCCAAAGGGAAACTGGACAGGAAGGAGTTGGCAGCCAAGGCCTGGCGCCGGAAGCCTGAGGCCATACAATGGGAATACCTTTGGCTGGTGGCTCTGGCAGAGGAGGAGGAGGTGGCAGCAGCTGCAGCCTCCTCCAATGCCCCGGGCCCCAGCCACCCCGCTCCAGTGTTACGGCACCACCATCTAGCAGCTGTCCGCTGCCGCCCCTCTTTTAACATCACTGCTCTCCCTGTGGATGCAATTGCCGTGCGTTGAAGCGCCATGTTGCCGATCTAGAGGAGCAAGTATGTGTCCTACAGGAGAGTCAAGCCCGCCGATTATAAGACCCTGTTAATTGCCCCTTTTTTATTTCTTCTTTTGGTCGGTGGGAATCAGGTGTTGGGGTAACTTTCTTTGGACAATTGGACATTCATTTAGATTGGACTTTTTCGTTACGGACAATGGTTGGGGTTAGGAAGAGGGGTGGGTCAGGTGTTGTTGTGGGATTTTTCATATAGTTTATTTTTGTTAGGGGATTAAATTATATATATATACTTCACATATGATGTTGTTAATGTTTTGTGGGTGGGGTTACTGTTTTAGGTCACACTGTTTTCCTGCTGGTGCATGGCCACAGCCAGTGTTTAATTTAAATGGTTTGCTGACTTGGTAAGACACAAACAGATAGATGCGGCACCCCTCACTGAGTGACTTGTTCTACCAGTAGTGTCAGTCTCTCATCCTAGTTTATGCATTCTACAACTGGACTCAAAGGGGTTTATGAAATTGAATTAATGAAAAAATGTCCATTATTAATTATGTCGCCCTCAAACTTCTCTTACCTTTGCTTGGTGTTTAATGTTTAGCGATGGCTGTGTGGTAATGATGGTTTTCTTTCCTAACATGCCATGGTTGTGGTGGTAGCTGTAGTAGTAGACACTGGCAGTAGCATTTGCAAAAATAGGAAATGAGACAGTCAGTCGCCTGAGAGAGACTGTTGGAGGAGTTGTAGAATGAAGTACAGTGCAGAACTTACTGCCAAACAATAGTATGCAAAAATACAACAAAACATAATGGTGGTGGGGATAGCCTAGTACATAGAGTTACAAACTATAGTTGTGTCTAGTCACTCAACTAGGCCTACAGTACACTGGACATAAGCGTAACAGTTAGTGCTGTGGAGGAGGATGACAACAAATCTAATCTATGCTGGCAATTAATGCTGATGTATTAGGTTCCTTTGGTAAAAGATTACCTCACAAATATACTGCTCATGGGTGGGCAAGCAGAAGATCCTTGCCCTGCCTTGAAATTGAATTACTGTTGCTTTTATTACATCTGCCCCAACAAGGGTGTGATAAAGTATTGATGTACATTTAATTTGGCCATACCTCAATAAGTCACACAGCCCAGGGTGAGGTTCTGCGATTTCGGACCTCGTCCCGTATTTAGCCGCCATTTTGTGTCCTGTCGCCATTTTGTGTTGCTCTCAATCAGGCGGCACGGCGAACTAAATGCTTTTGCTTTTCCAGCTGCTAGTTGTCTTTCAGTTAAAAAGTAACTCCATTGTCCTTGTTCATGAAACCCGATGTCAGGGTCTGATTGACTTCGTTAATCCATGTCTGGCTCGATTGATCCCTGTCTCAGCCGACTATTATACGAGGTAGCAAAAGAGACAGCAAGAGATGTTACGAGTCGAATGTATGTTGCGGGCCCTGTGAGATGGATCAGAGAAGGAGGAATGTGTGAGGATACAATAGAAAGTGTAAGAATGATTCAAGAAGAGGCAACTGAGAAAGAGTTGAGTAAGTGGAAAGAAAGTACGGGAATGTTGGACGCGACTGGGTGTTGAACATCAACGATGGCTGTTACCAGACGCCTATGTACTACCTGTGGTTACTATGGCACATGGTCCAGCACATATTAGTGCAAAGGGCATTTGTAAAGTTTTGGCCCCAGTATGGCAGAATGAGGGAATTCCGAAATGTGCAGAAAACATAGTGAAGCATTGCATTGTTTGTCTAATTCATAATCCAGGAAAGGAAACCCCGACTCCAGCAGGTCATTTTGCTCCCCCCACGTATCCTTTTGAGGTATTGCAAATTGATTTCATTCACATGGATCGTTGCAATAACCTCAAATATGTTCTGCTGGTGGTTTGTGCCTTTTCCAGATGGATAGAGGCCTACCCCCTAAAGGACAATACTGCTCTATCTACTGCTAAAGTTCTTTTGAAGGAGTTTTTCCCAAGGTTTGGTTTGCTGCGCATTGTCTGGTCTGACAATGGAAGTGAATTTGTGGGTGAGATCTTGCAGAAACTATGTGCAGATCTCGGTATCAAACAAAAATTTCATGCGGCAAACCACCCTCAGTCAGCGGGATTGGTAGAGTGTTATAAGGGTACTCTCAAGCTCAAATTGGCAAAGATTCAGGTGAGCACAGGTCTCGCCTGGCCTGATGCCTTACCATTAGCACTTCTGTCTACAAGAACTAGTGCTTATTCTCGACTAGGTCTAAGTCCGTATCAGGTTGTTTTTGGGCGACCAGCAAATGTCTGGGGAGTGCCTCGCCCTAAAAAATACTCCGATATTCCATACCCACTGTTGATCGATTACTTGCATGACCTCACCACTAAATTGCGTGTTCTTCACCAGCAGGTTCAAAACACTTTGCCAGAGGCCTCCGCAGACTCAGGTCATTCCATCCAACCTGGCGACTGGGTCTGCATCAAGAACTTCCAGCGAAAGCGGAATCTGAAACCTCGTTGGGGCCCACCACTTCAAGTACTGTTGACCACAAGGACGGCTGTGAAGGTTTCTGGGAAGAAGAACTGGGTCCACGGAGTGCACTGCAAAAAGATACCCCTGCCCTTGCCTTTTGACCAATGGGTTCGAGAGGGTATAGCGGACAACGAAAGTGAGACAGTGCCCAGATTTGTACCATTCAGTAGTGCACGCCTGGACCATAGAACCTGCGAGAAAGAAGACGACGATGTGTTACAGGAGGCCGTTCCAACAGCAGGATTGGTAGAGTGTTATAATGGTACTCTCAAGCTCAAATTGGCAAAGATTCAGGTGAGCACAGGTCTCGCCTGGCCTGATGCCTTACCATTTGCACTTCTGTCTACAAGAACTACTGCTTATTCTCGACTAGGTCTAAGTCCGTATCAGGTCGTTTTTGGGCGACCAGCAAATGTCTGGGGAGTGCCTCGCCCTAAAAAATACTCCGATATTCCATACCCACTGTTGATCGATTACTTGCATGACCTCACCACTAAATTGCGTGTTCTTGACCAGCAGGTTTAAAACACTTTGCCAGAGGCCTCCGCAGACTCAGGTCATTCCATCCAACCTGGCGACTGGGTCTGCATCAAGAACTTTCAGCGAAAGCGGAATCTGAAACCTCGTTGGGGCCCACCACTTCAAGTACTGTTGACCACAAGGACGGCTGTGAAATGAAATGAAATGAAATGAAATGAAATGAAATGAAAGCAGGATTTGTATAGCGCATGGCTGCCCGTGAGCGTCCCAGCGCTGAGATTGCAGCTATCACTGAGGTGAGGAAAAGAAAGGGGAGTAAAGAAAAAAGAACGGGACATATTATTGTGGAAAGAGGTGCGTCTTAAGCAATTTTCGGAACTTCATGTGGTTGGGTTCGGCCCGGAGCTGAGTTGGAAGCGCGTTCCAGAGAGTAGCGGCTGTAACCGAAAATCGGCGTCCTCCAGTACGGGCTTTCTTTACTCTGTGGACCGTAGCCAGGTTTCTTTGAGAGGAGCGTAGGAATCTGTTGGGTTTGTAAGGGTATATCATGGTTTTCAGCATTGGTGGACCTAAGTTTTGCAGGGCCTTATGGGTGGTACATAGGGCCTTAAATGTAACTCTTTCTCGAATCGGCAACCAGTGGAGTGCTTTTAGTGCTGGTTTGGCCGAGAGTCTCCGAGATGTTCCTGTCAGCATACGAGCAGCGGCATTTTGTGCTCTTTGGAGAACATTAAAAGTGGCCTCTGGGGCTGCCAGGAAGAGGGCGTTGCCATAATCTAGCCTCGAAAGTATTAGTCCCTGTATAAGTAGTTTTTGAGATTGTGCAGGGAGTAGAGGGAGGATTTTCCTGGCTGAGCGGAGTATACCGACACAGGTGCCAGCGGTTTTTTTGGCCTGTGTCTTCATAGATAGATCCTGTTCTATCCAGAAGCCTAAACTCTTTAGTTCCGTCTTGGGCTGAGGAAGGGGACCAAGGCAGGATGGCCACATGGCGGACGGGAGAGGCGATTGGTGACCCAGCAACATAAGCTCGGTCTTGGAGCCATTGAGTTTTAACCTTGATTTGGACATCCACTTGTGGATTCCCTCAAGGCAATCATGGAGGTTTTTTATTTTCTCGCCTTCAAGGGAAAAAGACACCACCATTTGGGTGTCGTCGGCATATGTTACCGCTTTGATCCCAAAGGGGGTTACCACATCCTCCAGGGGGGCCATGTAGGTGTTAAACAATGTAGGGCTCAATGAAGAGCCCTGTGGAACCCCACACTGGAGGAAAAAAGGGTCAGATTTTATATTGCCTTCACAGACCTGGAAAGTTCTGTCCTTCAGGAACGAAGAAAACCAGCTGAGTGCTTTGTCTCTCACTCCCAGGTTGAGTAGTCGCTGGATCAAGATCTTATGGTCCACCATGTCAAATGCAGCGCTTAGATCCAGGAGGATCAGTAAAACCGATCCCCCTGAATCCAAGATGCATCTGGCTTCCTCGACTACCTTTAACAGGGCGGTCTCTGTCCCCTGACCGGGACGAAAACCTGTTTGTGAGGGGCGTAGGAGATTGTTGCTTTCGAGATAGTTAGATAGTTGCTGGTTGACTAGTTTCTCTGTAATCTTGCTCAGACCTGGTAAGAGAGAGATTGGGCGCAGGTTTGAGAAATCTGAAGGGTCCTGGCCTGGCTTTTTTTGAAGGGCTTTGACGATCGCATGTTTCCAGTTTGGGGGGACAATTCCTTGGGTGAGGGAGGCATTGATAAGATTTGTTGCTGGGTGTGAAATAACAGGGCCAATTTGTTTAAGGATACGAATGGGGGCAGGGTCAATGGGTGAGCCACTTTTCATGCTAGACAGAGTGTTCAAGAAGTCTTCAGTGGACAGTGGATGAAAGCTATCTAATGTTGAACCTGTTGTGGGGGGCATCTTATCCTCCGGGGGATCAAGGTTTGTTATGGGTGGGAGGGATTGTAAGATGTTGATGATTTTGTTCTGAAAGAAGGATGCAATTTGATTGCATCTGGAGGTTGTGGGTTGTTCAGAGGGAGGTGGGTTAGGGGTTTTGAGTAGCTCTTTAAAAATTTTATAAGTCTCTCTAGACGAGTTGGATGCATTTTTTATTTTTTCATTAAAGAAGGATGATTGTGCTGATTTTCGTGCAACTTTGTAGGTTTTCATAGCTTTTTTATATTCGTCTTTAATGATAGGATCCCAATTTTTCCTCCAATTCCGTTCCTTGATCTTACAGATTTTTCTAAGATTTTTCAAGTCTTGAGAATACCATGGGGATTTGAAGGTGATGGTTTTTTTTGTGATGATTTTTTTGGGGGCAACTGTATCCAGAGTAGATATGAGCCATTTGGTAAAGTTTTCATCAGCTTTTATGGGATCAGGAAGAGCAGGGGGGGCCGAGCTGATCAGCTCTTGAGTCCAACGTTCAAAAGAGAGTTTGGACCAAATTCTGTCGCATTCTCTGACTGATGACGTTGGAGGGGTAATAGGGTCGATTTGCCAGGTGAACGGGATGAGGAAGTGATCTGACCAAGGTAGTGAAAGAGTTGGTCGTATTTCTATTTTCGGCAGGTTAGAGAAAATCGGATCTAACAGATGACCTTTAATGTGGGTTACCTCAGAATTTAAGAGGTGTAGGTCCAGTGATTTGAGTTCGGAGATAATATCCTTTACGGTGCCATCTGAACTATCCTCAAAGTGGAGATTCAGGTCACCCAGCATGATAAAATTGGGGGTTGAGATGCAGGATGATGTCATAGCCTCAAGGAGAGAGCCTGCAAAATTACCTAAGTTACTAGGTGGTCGGTAAATGAGGAAGCCCGAAAGGGATTTGTTAGGAGTAATTTGGAGGGAAAAGCGTGTGCTTTCGCAGTCATCGATTCCTCCGTCTTGTATTCTGCAATTAATGGAGTTACGGTAGATAATCGCTATCCCGCCTCCTTTTCCCTTAGGTCTGTTAATATGTAGAATCAGATAACCATTGGGTAGCGTATTAACCATGTCAGAATCAGAATGGGGAGTAAACCAAGTCTCCGTGAGAAAAAGTATGTCCAAATTAATTTCTTGGATTAGGATCTTGATTTCTAGAGAGTGTTTACAGGCAGATCTGCAATTAAGAAGAGCAAGACTCACCGTGTAAGGAGAGTAGCAAGTGACTGTCTGGGGGGGTTGGCACGATGTCGGGGGTGAAAGGGTGACGGTAGGTGAAGCTGTGTCGAATTGCAAGAGGTAATCTCGAGAGTGGACAATTCGACCTTGATGGACATTGGGCATAGTGGATGGCCCTGTGCACGGCCTGGCCCGGACGGGCCCAGACGGGCTTGCCTCTGGCGCGCCTCCGGCGCACCATCGGCGCGCCCGCTGCGCCCGCCCGCTGCGCGGACGAAATGAGGATTTCATTTTGTAGTGGTTGGGGCGAAGTCGCCCAGCCACTAGAGCGCTGTCCAATCCCCCTTCCAATATGGCGCCCGTGGAGTGAGTGCCTCGAGGGGTGTTACTAAGGAAGACCGGGAGCCTAGCGACGCTTCAAGTCATGCAATTGTTCTGCATGAGAAAGCGACTGGCTCCGGTCAGAAAGTGCTATTTAGCTTCTGCCACAGGTTTAACACAGTAAAATACAGTGACACGATCAACAACAAGAAAGTGATTTTTAAAAGGCGCTAAGCGCTATTAAAAGCGGCGCTTGTCAGTTTCTGATAGAAGTAATTAAGTCTGGGGTTTGGTCTCCCGGCTTCCGCCTCAGGAGAGGTGTAATCGGGTAAGGAGAGGACGTAATTGGAGGCTCTTTTTGTAGTGGTTGGGGCCAAGTCGCCCAGCCACTAGAGCGCTGTCCAATCCCCCTTCCAATATGGCGCCCGTGGAGTGAGTGCCTCGAGGGGTGTTACTAAGGAAGACCGGGAGCCTAGCGACGCTTCAAGTCATGCAATTGTTCTGCATGAGAAAGCGACTGGCTCCGGTCAGAAAGTGCTATTTAGCTTCTGCCACAGGTTTAACACAGTAAAATACAGTGACACGATCAACAACAAGAAAGTGATTTTTAAAAGGCGCTAAGCGCTATTAAAAGCGGCGCTTGTCAGTTTCTGATAGAAGTAATTAAGTCTGGGGTTTGGTCTCCCGGCTTCCGCCTCAGGAGAGATGCAATCGGGTAAGGAGAGGACGTAATTGGAGGCTCTTTTTGTAGTGGTTGGGTAGCTGTGAAGGTTTCTGGGAAGAAGAACTGGGTCCACGGCGTGCACTGCAAAAAGATACCCCTGCCCTTGCCTTTTGACCAATGGGTTCGAGAGGGTATAGCGGACAACGAAAGTGAGACAGTGCCCAGATTTGTACCATTCAGTAGTGCACGCCTGGACCATAGAACCTGCGAGAAAGAAGACGACGATGTGTTACAGGAGGCCGTTCCAACACATCGGCGTTTGAACACTGTGAATCCAGAAACCTTGTTTAAGGACCAGACAATTCCCAACAAGACTCGATATAATTTACGACCAAGAAGGGTCTAGAATAATACAAGTTTTTTATGATTTTCTGGTCATACCTTTTTGTTTTTAAAACAAAGACATTTTGTGTATGTATTTTTCTTCCACCATCCATCAAGTTGCAGGGTCACGGTATGAGTCTTAAGCTGTGACCTGAGTAGTGACCTAGGTTCCACAGGACTTGCAGTGTCATAGGACCGCTAACAACCACAGCTAAGTGATCTAGGAAGATTACCGTGAGCAACGCCTTTAGAGTAATGGATGTTGAAATGGAAGTTAATGATCAGACTGTAAATATGAAACACCGATTTAAGAAACTTATGGTTAGTCCATGCGGGATAACCCTATGTATTTTAATATGCTTATGTACTCTATTAGCATGTGGAAGCTGGATTGTTTATGTTTTGCAGCCGTTACCTGTTCCTACTTCTGTCCCCGTATCTTTTTCTGTTACTGCCTCCCCACACCGGTTCTATACATTTTCACCACACAAACAGATTAGGAGGACTGAATATTTTAACAATTCGTTCATTCAGTTATTACATCAACACCAGTTAGTAATGAATACTACTGATTGCTGGGTATGTGGGCTCATACCTCATAATACAGAAAGAGGTATGCCATACTTGGTTTTTCCATTCTCCTATGAAGGTTCCGCCTGAGCATATCTGGCAGTGTTTTCTAATCTTTGCCAGAATCAGTTGCGATACCCTCCTGGCAGTCCATATGGTGGTGGAGCAGACTTTAGTCATAGCACTTTGATTAAGGGAATTGTGACTATGGCTAAGATTGCTCAGATTAGCAAGATTCCTGTAGATGAAAAAAGAGCATACGATGGATGGAACATAACACAGTATGTTACCACCCTTACTGAAAAAGCCAAATTGAGGAGCTCTCCACCAATTTGGACTGTGCCTCATCAAGGTAATTTCTGCTTACAAATCAATGGTCAGAACGTCAAGAATCAGCCAGAAAGGAGTATCTGTTCCTATACCTATGTCTATACACCTCAGATTCCCTCACCGTTAGTGCCATCACAAGGCACATATTTCATCTGTCATGATAGAGCCTATACATGGCTTCCCCCTTATTTCTCGGGAACATGTTATGTGGCTTTTCTTCTTCCTCCAACCTATACCGCTCCTTCAAATCATCACAAAAAGAGGCTTGGTAGAGGAGTATTTGATCAAAAGGACACAGCAGGACAGGAGGCAGCAGATTTCATCAAAGGGTTGCCTCCTTTCTGGGGCCCAATGGCCAATAGCAGAGACATCAGACGCTTAGCTCGTGTTGTTGAGGCTACCATAAATGAAACTTCTGTAGCCTTGAGTAATGTGACAGCCGAGCTTCAGGCGGATCGTCTTATGACTTTACAAAATTGGATAGTTTTAGATATTATCCTTGCAGATAGGGGTGGAGTCTATAAATTGATCAGGTCTAGTTGCTGTATTTATATTCCTGATAATGCCCCTACGGTATACCAAGCTATCTCTAAGCTACATACCTTCTCCGGGTCTATAAATCGGGACACGGGAGATTGGTCTGTGATGGGATGGTTTTGGGGACTACTGTCCACCTGGGAATGGAAGATATTAACTTTCCAGGGAATGATTTTGACTATCATCTTCTCTTGTTGCCTTTGTGTGCAGTGTGGACCTGTAATATGTGGCCTGTGTGCCACTATGTGTGTCCCGAAGCCTGCATCATGAAAAATGGAGTACATAAGAATGATGTTACAGCAACAGCTCGAGGACCTCGTGGCCATTGATATCGATTCAGATTGACTTGAATCCTTGGTTAATTGCCTGAGTAATGGCAAAAGGAGGGTCTGAGGTTCTGCGATTTCAGACTTTGTCCCGTATTTAGCCGCCATTTTGTGGTCTGTCACCATTTTGTGTTGCCCTCACTCAGGCGGCACGGCGAACGTGATGCTTTTGCTTTTCCAGCTGCTACGTGTCTTTAAGTTAAAAAGTAACTCCATTGTCCTTGTTCATGAAACCCGATGTCAGGGTCTGATCGAGTTTGTTAATCCATGTCTGGCTCGATTGATCCCTGTCTCAGCCGACTATTTACCCTCTCCTATTCTTCTCTTATACTATCTTAACCAACTGGCCTTCGCTATTCTCTCCTTGTATGCTCCTATTACACAACCATCCATTGAAACACACCAGCATGTCCTGCCACCTGCGAGAGGGGATTGTGAACACCATCACTGATTAATTTGTTGGGAGGGGTGACACACGGGGTCCGAGAAAGAGCCATATACTAGGATACCTGATAACTTGTTTTCCAACTTTTCCTATTGGTTCGTTTTGTGTGTGCGGGGAGTGGGATATCGTAAATATGTTTAGTATAAGAGATTTTACGCCACGGATTGAAGTGGCAGTCTCCTTAGAATATACACTTTACATGTACTTCTGGGATAACTGTGCTTAGCTGCAGCTAATAAACCTGGCTTCCACGCTCAACGGAGTGTCTTGTGTCTCTGTTAGTAACAAGGCAAGTGAGCCCGGGGATTAAGGCGTGCCCTTTGCCGCCCGGCCCATAAGGCCCGGTTCTCCAGGGGGAAGAGGGTTAGAGTTTGTTGAATGGGTGGGAAGGAGGGTTTGGGGAAAGGTTTGAAAAATAAAAATAGTACGCATGGACAAAGAACAAAACACAATCTTTGTAGACTACCATATCCATATCATCTGTTACAGGAGAAAAAGGAAATGCATGCATGATGATGATAAGGAGACCCAGATTACATACAGTTTGTGTTCTGTTGTCCCAGGCTTACTTTTAAAGATAACAAAGAACATTTTAAAATATCTGTAAGGATGAATTATAAACAGAGAGCAAACATAATAATAATAATACCAACAACACCCTGTAGTAATGATTGAAGACAAAAAAATGAATCAAATTATTTAAAAGATGATGAAAGTTGATACTTTTACTGTGTTATCCTGGTCAAAATGGGGAGTTGCATCTCGGCATTCCTCCGGGTCCTCCCTTCCATGGATGCTCCATCCATCAATCTTGGGTGACGCCAATGCCTGCCTGGAAGATGTAGATTCATTTGTAAGATATGTGTGAATTGTTTTCCCAAGTATAGCACAGGATGAGGCCCGGCCTATAATTGTAGATGGAAAAACAAAAGGGGTATTGAGAAACCAAATTGAAAAAATGCACAAGCTATGGTGTGGTGCAACAAGCACACTTTCAGAGGTGGCATGGATGCATGATGTCTACTCTAATCGGTTTCCAACAATAACGTACAACAACAACAGAACAGAGGAGGCCCACGGTGCCGGCACCCTTTGCACATCCTCCATTTAGATTACATTTTTTGAAAGAGTTGGACAAAGCACATAACCAGCAACACGGCATTTTACTATTTGAGTGACTAAATCAATGCACCGCAGTCATACCACACTATGCTCGACTTCACCGATACACAGACATTTAGGTCTGCTGTGGTTGTTGTTGACTTGTTTACCTTTTATGCCACTCATGAAACACCCTGACTTATTCAATCAATCATCTCCGATCTTACTGAGTGACTGCGAAGATAAAATGTCACTGTGGTCATCATGATGATGTTGGTCAACTCAGTCTGCAGTGTACCGAGTGAGTCCAGATTCCTTGTTCAAAAACTCAATGGATTGGCCTGCAGTAGATTTACAAATTTGTTATTAAACAACAAAAGTGGAAATATTGACTTGAGTCACTGTTAGTACTAGTAAACCTTGACTTCACTTCATGCACAACAAACAACAACAACACAAACACCAATCACTCAGAGTCTGTGTCCAATTCATGCCATTCCTTACCTGCTCCTTCTCATCTTAAGTGAAGGGGCAGTCTCTTTCGCCATCATCATCATGGTGTTGTCCTATTCAGTGTGCAGTGTACAGATTGAGTCCCCTTTCTATATTCAAAATGCACTGTATCGGCCTGCAGTAGAAGTAAAAATTTGTTATTAAAAATACAAGAATGGAAAAATTGCCTTGAGTTACTTTTAGTATGTAGATTACATATAGTACACAATGAATTAACTTCATGCACAACAAACAACAATGAAATCACTCAGTCAGCATCCAATGCAAGGCATAATTTATTACTTGTTCCGTCTCATCTTCAGTTAATGGGCAGTCTCTCTCAGCCCAGAAAGGAGGATAGCTACAGTAATCATCATAATGTTCCACTTCTTTTGGAGGGACTCAACGAGGAAAGATTTTCTTTTTTCTTCTATTTTGCATCATTCAATCATCATCTGGCTTGAGAGCAATGGATTTAGGGAGATTCAGGAGGATGGAGGAGCAGGATTTGGAGGAGTGGACTGTGAAATACAGACAGCTGAATCTCGTATATGGCAGTAAAAAGACTAGAAGACGGTGGTGATGGATTTGTTGTGGCTTGAAGTTTCTAACCAGAAAGACAGACACACGAATAAAAGAAATAAGGAAGTAATACAGTAATAAGTGCAAGCCTAATTGTCAGGGAAGCATAGCTCGTCCTTAAACTCTGGGGGTTCAACCAGAAGTAGTTAATCATCATCTAACACACTACTTCTGTCACCTGAGCCACTTACCTCATCTTCCTTTCTTGATTCAAGTATTGTGCAATTCGGTGGTATAAAGTGCTGATTCATTTTGATCATTGTTAACCTCTCCACATTTTTGGGCAAGAGACTGGTCCTTCTCACAGTTACAATGGAACCAGCAGCACTGAAAACATGTTTAGAAGAGACACTTGCAACAGGGCAAGCCAGATAGTTTATCGCCAACCTGCTGAGCAGGGCCATTGGCCCCTTTTCCCATACCAATACTGCAATGGGTTTTAATCAATGTACAGCTCTGTTGGGTCATCCAGATAGGCCTGGACCTTTTGCCTTTGCATCAGCACTGGACCTACCAAGTCCTTGTTGTAAATACCAATCGTTTAACGGTTTTACTGGGGCTAATGAGCCGGTTCTTGCTGTGGTCAATAGTGTTAGTGATTGTTATAAGCGAAACGCACTGTCCTCAGGCTCCAAAATTGAACTTGACACCGGATGTCCTGCTGCAGTACATGTTGTGGGTTTATCTACCGGGATTTTAATTAACAGCTGTTCATTTTCCAACTTACTGGCTGACTCAGCTATCCAAGTTTTGTACTGGGCAACATCAATTTCTGAAAAAGGAATTCATACCTTACTTTTCAGTGCCAATTTTGACCGTGGATCCAGAATTGTGGCGCAAATGTAATGTTCTTGTGGCAAAATCTTATTTTGCACCCTTGCATTGTCAGCTAAGCGACGGGCTAAGCTCTCCACCAACTCATTTGCTTCTTTTTTTCCTCTACACCTTTGTTCGCTTCAGACACCTCCTTCAGCTGTTGCTCTAGCATTTGCAACAATGGGATTTCTTGGCCCATAGTACAGTCCTCCTTGCTGACTTCACGTGTGAAGGCCTCGAAAGGAAGAAGCATCTCAGTCGGGCATTTAACTAGGCACCATTGGTCCATCTGAAGGCTCATGCTTTTCACAGTAGTATCCCCTCTTTGCATGCCATATTCATTTATTGGCCTGTACTGCTCAAACAGAAGGTCAAGCATGTAATAAGTTTCGTTCCAACGTGTTACCACCTCCTGGATGAGTGCTTTGACTGTCATTCTATAGTCACATTGAATGATCCACAGCTGCTTCCGAGCTTTAAAAGAATGGCTAAAATTAGTGCATATTCTTTGGCAGGTGGTCAGTAAGTTGGTGACTATGGCTTCTTTTTTCAGAAAGTCTTGAACTATAATGTTAATGCAGTGCGCCAAACACAGGACCCTGAAATAGGATCCAAGCGCCATGGCCTTAAGTACATTACTGCCATTATCTGTGGAAACAAAACCAATCTCAAGCCCTCTTGGGCGCAGCCATTCAAAACCCTTGCTGTGAAACTCCTCCAATTTGTTTACAGCAGTATGATATTTCTCCATGGCGAACATGGCTACAGTTTTATGTTTCTGAGTAGCATTAACAATCTCAGCTGTGTCAACAGCACCTACTTCAGATAGCTTATCTATAACCCAAACAAAAGATATCCAGTGTGCTGTGATGCACATGTAATCAGCGGCTTGGCAACTGGTCCACATGTCTGTTATCAGGTGGATATTGTGAACAGCACTCTGCTGCAAAGCTTGTCCAACCAATTCCAGCACATCATGATTAAGTATGAGCTGAAAATCCGTTCTGCTTGCGGAATTGGAGAATTTTGGGCAATTTCGCGGTCCGCGAATCATGCGAAATTGTCGAAAAATTCACAATTTTCAAGCTGGCTGATTTTTTTGGTTGGTCGGGCTTCAAAAATCCAATCTTGTGCGCGTGGCGTTGACTTGCCGTGATTCTGAGTTCGCCGAGTTGTTTTTCCACCCGGTTTGCGAGTGCTGCGCCATTTTGGATCTGGCAGCTTGATCGCGCAAGACTTTTTGACCGCGAGTACGTCATAGCGGCCCGCCATCCTGCAGTACGAGACTTTGAGAACGCGAATATGTCATAAGGGCCTACGATCACGCATCTCAGGAGTAAACTATTGCGAACACGTAGATGCGCCACGCAGCTGACATCCGGCGGGAGATTTGAACAGCTCGCTTTCCCGAACTTGCAAAAATCGCAATTCTGCACAAGAAATCTACCGTAGGCAGCATAAATCTTCTGAAAATGATGATTTGGATCAGAATAACTTTTGTTTGCAAGGAGTCCATTTTTGGGGGGGTTGGAGGAAGGAAGTGCCCCAGAGTCTCTAACTTCCTATTCCTGTTCAGCAGACTCCTCCCAGTGCTTAGTCCATGTCCTAGTCACTTTTCATTTGGATCTGGAACTGGAATGATTACTGGCTGCTTGATATTTGTATTTGAGGACTTTTGGTTTGGATCCCTTTTGGATTACTTTTGGATTTGAGATTTTACAAGTAAGTTGGTGTTGTTTGTTTGGGGCATTGCAGTTGCTGCAACTACAATTTTTTTTAAAGTTCAGAATAAAGTTTATTGAACAGAAAGAGGTGTCAATACAATAAAACAAATGATATAAAAAAGGAGCAAAATAAATTGGAGATTCTTTGCATAAATATACATACAAGAAGTACAATGAATCGGTCAATCAGGTGAAAATCAGGTGAGAGCATATATTGAAAAAGAGAAAAGGAAAATAACTTTTTCACAACTTAAAAAAATATATATTGTGGGTAGGCACAGTATCCAGTACGCCCAGGGTTAGTCATGGGTGCATGATACAACTGCTTCTGTGAGTTTTGTTGAACTTAAATATCATTTATGTCTTGGAATTGATTAGCTCACTGTTATATGTGGAATTTTTTTTAAATTTTGGGGTGCGTGTAAAGCCAAACTAGCCAGTAGGCCCAGGGGGTAGTCAGTGGTGCATGGACCAAGGCTTTCTGTGGGGTCTCTTGAATTTAAACATCATTTAGGGCATGGATGGCATTGGATTGGGGTGATTTTTGTGTGTTTCTCAATTTTTGGGGGTGTTGTTGGGGCGTGGCCATGTAGGTGGGGGGCATTTTGAGGCCTGGTCCAGGCAGGGCCTGGCCATGTGGGTGGGGTCAAGGGGCCATTTTGAAGCCAGGCAGTGTGTTTTGTGCCATAGGCCTGCACCGAGTTTGTCTTGCTTTCATCCATTATGCCTAGGAGTACTCGGTGGTGCATTGACCAAGCCTTTCTGTGGGGTCTCTTAAATGTAAACATCATTTAGGGCATGGATGGCTTTGGATTGGTGTGATTTTTATGTGTATTTCGATATTTGGGGGTGATGTTGGGGCCTGGTCCAGGGCCTGGCCATGTGGGTGGGGGCCATTTTGAGGCCTGGTCCAGGGCCTGGCCATGTGGGTGGGGGGTCTAGGGGCCATTTTCAAGCCAGGCAGTGTGGTTTGTGCCATAGGACAGCACCCAGTCTGCCTTGCTTTCATCCATTGTGCCTAGGGGTACTCAGTGGTGCATGGACGAAGGCTTTCTGTGGGGTCTCTTGAATTTAAACATCATTTAGGGCATGGATGGCATTGGATTGGGGTGATTTTTGTGTGTTTTTCTATTTTTGGGGGTGTTGTTGGGGCCTGGCCATGTGGGTGGGGGGCCATGTTGAGGCCTGGTCCAGGCAGGGCCTGGCCATATGGGTGGGGGTCAAGGGGCCATTTTCAAGACAGGCAGTGTGCTTTGTGCCATAGGCCTGCACCCAGTCTGCCTTGCTTTCATCCATTATGCCCAGGGGTACTCAGTGGTGCATGGACTAAGGCTTTCTGCGGGGTCTCTTGAATTTAAACATCATTTAGGGCATGGATGGCATTGGATTGGGGTGATTGTTGTGTGTATTTTGATTTTGGGGGGCCTGTTGGAGCCTGGTCCAGGGCCTGGCCATGTGGGTGGGGGCCCTTTGGAGGCCTGGTCCAGGCAGGACCTAGCCATGTGGGTGGGGGGTCAAGGGGCCATTTTGAAGCCAGGCAGTGTGCTTTGTGCCATAGGCCTGCACCCAGTTGGCCTCCCTTCTTTCATTATGCCCAGGGGTACTCAGTGGTGCATGGACCAAGTCTTTCTGAGGGGTCTCTTGAATGTAAACATCATTTAGGGCATGGATGGCATTGGATTAGGGTGATTTGAGTGTGTATTTCGATTTCTGGGAGTGTTGTTGGGGCCTGGTCCAGGGCCTGGCCATGTGGGTGGGGGCCATTTTGAGACCTGGTCCAGGCAGGGCCTGGCCATGTGGGTGGGGGCCAAGGGGCCATTTTCAAGCCACGCAGTGTGTTCTGTGGCATAGGCCTCCACCCAGTCTGCCTTGCTTTCATCCAATATGCCCAGGGGTACTCAGTGGTTCATGACACAACTCTCTCTGTGTGGTCTCTCTTCTATTAATGTAAACATCAATTTTTGATTATAAATAATTGCAATTTTTGTTTTTGGTCTTTATGTTTTTGGATGTGTTGTAATAATAATAAATGCCTAGTTGCAAATATTAATTGAAGCATGACATATGCAGCATTTATTTAACTGATGTTTCTCTGGCTTCCTTGCTTTTAGGTGCACAAAGAGAACCATGAATCATCCTCATCGTTCATCATCAGTGCCAGGAAGAAGTCCTGCTGCGGTGTGTGCAGCACAACATCACGTGACGTCACGTGTGGCCGCAGACAACTCCGCAACTCGTGCAACTGTGGCCTGCAGTTCTGACATCTGAAGAAGATGGGCCCAAAGAAAGGTGGCCATAGCTCCTCTACCAAGAAAGTTGCCAGTGCCACTGCCAGTAAGAAGGAGCAGAAGAAGCAAGTGGCGCCACTTACCAAGGAGAATGGTGTGCCCACAGACTCTTTTTGGGGGAAAAAAAAGCTAACCCTGTAGCAGCGGTGTCTGCCGGGGGCCAAGCTATAGTGATTTGTATAGCGCACGGCTGCCTCAGCAAAGGGGCGTCCCGGCGCTGCGGAAGGACAGAGTACAGTGAGGTGGAGACGCTAAGGAGGGAGCTATTGTTGAAAGAGGTGTGTTTTGATAGCCTTTCTAAAGACTAGGAGATCCTGAATCCCGCGGATAGCTTCAGGGAGACTATTCCATAGCTTGGCCGCTAGGAAACTGAAAGAGCGGCCGCCCACTCTAGCCAGTCTGGTGCGGGGGACGATCGCAAAATGCTGCCCCTCTGACCGGAGCAATATCCTAGGGATGTACTCTGACAGAAGTGGGCGAAGCATTGGGGGGGAGGAGGTTTTAAGAATTTTGAAAGCGAAGCACAATGCTTTGAACTGGACCCTTTTGCCCACCGGGAGCCAGTGCAGTTTCTTCAAGGTTCCCGATATAGAGGAATGGCGCGGGAGACCAACCAGAGCCCTGGCGGCCGCATTCTGAACTCTTTGCAATCTAGTGATTCCAGCTAGATTAGCTCCCAATAAAAGGGAGCTCGCATAGTCCAGTCTGGAGAGGATGGTCGCCTGGACGATAAGTTGGCGAGTGCGGCAATCAAAGAACTTCAGAATGGGCCTGATGTTACGCAAGACACCAAAGCATGTGGCGGCAACTTTTTTGGTGTGGTGCGTGAACTTTAAAGCAGAGTCCACCCAAACTCCCAGGTTGTTGACACATTCCTTAGGCGTAGGGGGAGGGCCAAGCACATCCGGCCACCAGTTGTCACCCCAGGACGAGGTGTTTTTGCCCAGGAGGAGAATCTCCGTTTTCCCGGCGTTTAGTTGAAGAAAATTCGCCGTCATCCAGTTGGTGATGTCAGTGAGTGTCTGTTTGAAGTGTTGAGCCTCCAGACCACTGTTGCCATTAAGTGACACCACCAACTGGGTATCGTCGGCGTAGGAAACCAGGGCAAGTCCATTTCTTCTAGCTACCTCTGCCAGAGGGCGGACATATACATTGAACAGGGTGGGGCTCAGGGAAGAGCCTTGCGGCACTCCCTGTCCAATGTTATGTTCCTCAGAGATGTAAGGAGGGGTAGAGACTCTAAAAGACCTGTTCAAAAGGAAGTCTCTAAACCATTCCAGCGCTGGCCCTGTGATTCCAATCTCCTCCAATCTCGACAAGAGGACCTCGTGTGACACCGTGTCAAAGGCAGCACTGAGGTCCAACAGGACCAGTGCTGCCGTGCCTCCGGTGTCTAGGATGGTACGGAGGTCCTCTGAAACACTGAGCAAGGCGGTCTCGGTGCTATGACCAGCTCTAAACCCGTGTTGAGAGTCATCCAAGATGTTATTGGTAAGGAGGAAATCTGTCAGAATATTGTTGACGTGTGCCTCGATGATTTTGGCAGGCCAGGGGAGCAGGGAGATAGGTCTAAAGTTCTCAGGAAGCGAGGGGTCTAGAGTGGGTTTTTTCAGGATGGGAGAAACCCAGGCCTGCTTCCACTTGGAGGGAACTTTAGCGGTCAGAAGGGACCAATTGATGATTTCTCGGATGTGCTCAGTGATTGATTCATGGGCTTCGCAGAAGGTATCCGGTTTAAGGGGATCTGCCGGAGAGCCTGATTTAATCTTTTTACAGATTTTTAGGAAACTCTCTCGCTCAAGCGTGGGAAAAGAGGAGAGAGAGGGCCTAGTAGGATCAAAGATAGCAACTGGCTGCGGGCCTTTGGGAAAGGAGTCGTAGATTTTCAGGATCTTGTTGGTGAAGAAATTGGCCATGTTGTTACAGAGGTCAGGGGAAGTGATGTTAACAGTTTTCTTTGCGGTGAGATCTTTCAAGATTTTAAATACAGCTTTCGAGGTGTTAAGGCTGTTATTAATTTCCTTGGCATAATATGCCGCCCTTATTCTGCAGATCTTACGATGGTAGGTTTTTTGGAGCATGACATAGTCTAGTTTTAGATTGACATCGTAGTTCTTCCTCCATGCCCTCTCTGCCTTTTTGCATTCCTTTTTCAGGCTAGCTAATTTGAGGTTATACCAAGGGCTAGCAGTATGGGTGCGAGCTTTACAACATCTGGCCGGGATCAAGGTATCAAGAGCCTGAGTGATCCATAGGCAGAACTGGTCATAGCTTACGTCTAAATCTTCGGTAAGGGGTGGAGGATTTAATACCAGAAGATTGTGTAGGTCTTCAAGATGAAGCTTTCTCCATGGCCGTTTCAGGACTGAGGGAGTAGGTGCCGCGACAGATCTCAAATTGCACGGGATGGACAGAGTTACTAAACAATGATCGGACCAGGTCATGGGGATCGGCGTGCCTGCGGAGCAGCTCGTGATATTGGAGAAAATGGGGTCCAGAAGATGACCCGCTGTGTGAGTGGGGCCCTTCACAAATTGAGTGAGTTGGAAGGCCGCGAGATCAGCAA
This sequence comes from Lissotriton vulgaris, assembly GCF_964263255.1. Lineage (NCBI taxonomy): Eukaryota > Metazoa > Chordata > Amphibia > Caudata > Salamandridae > Lissotriton > Lissotriton vulgaris. The sequence goes on from NC_141689.1 coordinate 1,651,795,721, forward strand.
GAAAGGTGGACATTTTGGGTTCGGAGTCCTTATCAAGATGTAAATTAAGGTCACCCATGATTGTAAAGTTAGCAGATTTAAGGATGTTGATGTCTAGAAACTGTAGGAGTGACCTAATGAAAGGAGTGTCTGCACCAGGGGGTCTATAGATTAGAAGCCCTGTTGTGCAGAACTGAGGGTTAGCTTTGATCGAAAAACGCGCACTTTCGCAGCCCTTAATATCAGTTTTGCTAAACAGGCAGTCGAGATGGGATTTGATTATTAGAGCCAAGCCCCCCCCTCTCGTGCCTCTATTCACAGTGTGAATGGTATAACCTGTGGGCGTCGCCAAGTTGCAAACCGAGTCCATTTCATCGAGAAGCCACGTCTCCGTCATGAACAAGGCATCGAGCGAGTGGTCAGTCAGGAGGTCAGAAACTTCAGAGTGGTGTTTAGGCACAGATCTCACATTAAGATGACCTATCCTGAGAGTGTGGATCTTGGCGGGATTGTGTGTGGTATTCCTAGAGGAGCAAAGTTGAGAGGGGTGTAGTACAGGATGTCGCATGTGGGCTGGGTTGCGTCTGGCACAAGTGCAGGTGGAGTGCTGTAGATCAAGCAGTTCCGCTTTAGAGTAACACATCTTACCAAATAATAATAGACCGGTAGCAAGAACAAACCAGGGGGACTGGCGCCTGGCGCTGCCTTAGCGCGGACGGGCGCAGACGGGCAGCTCTTTGGCGGGTCTTCGGCGGGGCTGCGCGCGATCGCTGCGCGCCCGAGCTCTTGCGAGGGCTAAGTAGCCTTCAGGAAGTAGAGCACTAGAGCGCTAACCGCTCTTCCCGCAGGGCGACCGGAAGTGCCCCCACGAAGAGATGCAGGGAGGCGACTCCAGCCAGAATCAGTAAGGCGTGTGGTGCAGGGGGGGGAGTGAATTTTACAAAAAGCACAGCAATAAACCAGGCGCTAATTCTAAAGCACTATTTACAGTATTTCAATTTAAATTACACACACAGTTTTAAAATAGACGAGCGCTGTCTCTATCTTACTGCCAGGTCCAAACGCTAAACGGGTTGGAGACACTGCCACTGTCTCCTTCCCGCAGCGCGCTGCAGCTCCTGCTCTGCCTAAGTAGCCTTCAGGAAGTAGAGCACTAGAGCGCTAACCGCTCTTCCCGCAGGGCGACCGGAAGTGCCCCCACGAAGAGATGCAGGGAGGCGACTCCAGCCAGAATCAGTAAGGCGTGTGGTGCAGGGGGGGGAGTGAATTTTACAAAAAGCACAGCAATAAACCAGGCGCTAATTCTAAAGCACTATTTACAGTATTTCAATTTAAATTACACACACAGTTTTAAAATAGACGAGCGCTGTCTCTATCTTACTGCCAGGTCCAAACGCTAAACGGGCTGGGGTTGGGAGCAGCACCTCAACTTCATTGGTCTCAGTGCCAACGCCAAGTTAGGCACAAGGCCATGAGCGCCGCAGAGGCAGCCACTTTAATTGCTCAATCACCATCGACCAGTGATGTTGGCATTGACTCATCGCAAGAAAGTAGCATCCAATCAATGCAGGGTGTAACTCATCTTACAAGTGTTCAACCACAGCCGCAACGACAACCACAGGTGCAGCAAGGAGAGGCGAAAGGAGAGGTGCTATGAGAGGTGCAAGGAGTGTAGCAAGGAGTGGCGCAAGTAGAGGCGCAATGAGTGGCGCAAGTAGAGGTGCATGGAGAGGCGCAAGTAGAGGCGCGAGTAGAGGCGCATGGAGAGACACAGCTGCCCACAATGTTTGTTCCTCCAGAAGTAGGGGCACTTCAGGAAATCGAGATTCAAGCGGAGGTATCATCCGAGCAAGCCACTCCTCCTGATGATCCATTGTCTTCCATATCCCCAGCAAGAAAAAGATCAAGGAGGGCTTGTAAAAGTTCTTCTTCAAGCCCCCTTCCAGTCTGAGAGGGAGGCATGCCATGAGCTGACAAAGGTAGCTAAGCCTAAAACGAAGGTTCCTGCAAGGCTTTCACTTATGGGTGATGACGAAGAAGCAGTAGGTCTGTTTGTTGCCTCTCTATTGTCTTTGGAGTGATTCTGCTCTTTTCACTCTCAGCACGCTTGTGTTGTTTCTGCCTCTTCTGCCTCTTCTTGTTCTTGGCTTTCTATGTCCGGGCCGGTGTGCTTGTGTCCTGGGGATATTTACACTGCCTCTCCAGACTCCATGTCTTTTGTGATCCCTTTTCTGATCCCTTTCTTCCTTCTACTGTTATTGGCTTTGATGATTTATTTTTGTTTCTGTCATCACGCTGCCCAGGATGTAACTCCTGTCTAGCCGTCTCTCTCTCTCGCTCTTTGCGCTATTGACTTTTCTTCATTTCTGTGCCACTGGCGTGTGTTCACCTCTGTCTTTGCTGCCTGGAGTCTGTTTTCTCACGTACATTTTTTTTATCCTGCAGGGTCTGGCCTTGGTCTCCGGCGTTCCCTGGCTGGTGATGGCAAGTTTCTGCAGGATTCCTGGCCGGCAGTAACTCTTTGGTGATTTCGGTATCGGAAGGCCCTTGGCCTGCCATTGAGGGCTAAGTTCTGCACCCTTTTTTCCCCGCCAGCAGAGAGTCACCGGCCACTGGGAGTGGAGGACACCCTCGCCATATGGTTTCCTTTCGTTGCAGCGGACGTCGGTATGCTCTGACAGACTGGATTGAGCCCGGTGAGTACACTTGGGGGGGGATTTTCATCCTCCGGTATTGGGTTGTAGCAGTTGGCCCCTCGTTGTTGAGCTGTGGCAGTTTTGGCTCCGCTGTGGGTGGTAGCAGGTAGCACGCCGTTTTAGGGCGTGGTAGTTTTGCTCCCCAGATTGGCACCTAGTGTGTGTGCCTGTTAAGTATCGAGATACGGGTGGCCGGATTAGCGGCCAGGTTTTGTTGTCTACTGTATATTTGTCGATTATACTTTTGTTTGTTCTCATGAGATCTGATCTGGGTCCAGCACTATCGCCGACATGCCGCTGGCCTAATATTTGGGCATCTATGAGTAACACTCTGGGCGCTCCTGGCTCTTTGGCTGACGCCCGTCGCCCTGCCTGGGTTCCGCCTCCACCCTCCCCCTGGAGACATCCATCTAGGTGCCAGAGTGGTTCTAGGTTCATGCCTCAGTATTCTTCTCGGCACGAAGAGGGGGTGTGACGCTTGGTACACCAGTGTTTCTTTTCTCCATCATTATAGGTTTCATTGCATTCTTTTATTGTGTCCTTGTGATGTGCTTGGCTTATTTAGTGGCCAATTACTGCTAGGTACGCGGAGTGTTTTTGCTTGGTGTCAGGTTATAGGTTTCCTTTGCCAGCTTATTCATTTATTCTGGGTATTAGAACGTTACTTGACGGAGATCTGATAAAAGACCTTTACCTCACACACCCATTTACCAACGTCGCCAAATAAGTACTTCCGTCCATAATACTCTCTGACCTCTAAAAGGGACTGGCTGGAAAGACCAATTAATGTGCACCTCTCCAAATTTCCAAAACTAAAAAGAATTTCTGTTATTCCCCTCACTCCTTTGGGGTTAAGTACAGCAGACCCACACACATTCTCAGCACAGAGGATTTTTTCTACAGCGCTGCCACGTAGGATCCCCAGAATGTGTCCTAGATGTTTTATGTGATTGTCTGAACTGCACGAAGCAATTCACTTCTTGCTCTATTATTTGGATGTCGGGACCCTGTGGCACAGCAACAGACAGGGTCTCTTTTCCTATCTTACTTATTTCACAGGCCACCAAGGCTCAACAAAATAACCGGGATCTGGCTTCTTTCTTCCTTGTGAAACAGCTTTGGTGAATTGGCACAACATGACCTGTTGGGGTGATTGATGTATGGCTTTCTTGTTGCCCTCTTGCAAATACTGTGTGGCTGAAATATATATGAAGTATTTCTGTCAACCTATTGTATCACATGTTACCGTGTTGAAGTCCACCCTGCAACCCATCTGTCTGGTATACTTGAACAATTATTTCTGAGGCATTTAGGACTAGCTGCTACACACAACTCAACCATGGGAAACAGCAATGGTAAAAAGAATTTAGATACAGCTCGGCCAGCCCCACCCAAGAACTCACCTGTATATATAGTGGGTTTAAAAAGAGGCTTAAGCTCAGTTATGTACACCCACAAATGGCATGATCTCACATCTAAAAACCCGGATCTGCAGTTCCCATGTAATGGCACATATGACATTGCAAAATTATTATATTTGCGCCAGATGTTGAATTTAAAGGGAAAGAAGGTTAGAGGACTGGAATGGGAGGCGTTCTATAGTTGGGACTGTGTGTTAAGTGAGATGCATTCAACCAGTGCAGTCAAATCAAAAGTCCACAGTGAAATTATGGAAATTAAGAAAAAAGTATTACAGGCAAAACTGGAGGGCAATTGGAGAAAACATCAGCTAGACGTAGTAGGCGCATTCCCATGTGTCCCAGATAAAGAAGAAAAGAAGGTAGAGGTGGAGGACCAACTCCTAGAAGATATTCTCTTGGGGTGCCTGGGATGCGATTCACGGCTGCCTGCATCTAAGCCAGAACACACTGAGCTAATTCCTGAGGAGAGGGAGGCAGCCATAACCTTTGTACACAGAGCGCTGAAAGATAAGGTTGCAAGACTGGAATTGGATGCTGTCCAAGACCTGGGTTCTCTGAAACTAATGAGAGACACTGTGGTCCAAGCCGCTTCAGACTACAATGATAAGAAACATAACATTCTAAAAGAATGTGTTAAGAAACAGGTAAAAATACCTAAATTAATAGACAGACAGTGGCAGCAATTATTTGAGGATAAATCACAGGATGAATCATTTAGGCAGTCAGAATGGCATTGACTAATATGGGATGCATTTAAATATGTCCACCGCACAGAACACAACATTTCGACCTTAGCAGTGTTTGGCAAAAACAGAGTCAACTCCAGCGAGCAAAAGACGAGACAGCTTGGGGGGAGGGGTGGCAGGAGCTTCTGTGTCCACTCAAAACGGACCAAAATTGATGCTAAAGAGCGATTCTTTAAATTGTCAAGCACTACTACAGCAGCTTGTGGAGGGCTCACTAGCAGTGGACTCCTTTATACAAACACAGAGTAGAAGGTATTTAGAGAAAACACTGTCCTTAACACGAGCAGAGTTAATAAACAAAGCACCCCAAGCTCATTTGGCATTTGCTAAACAAACTAACACCCAGACAGCCACAGGTAGCAACATCCCACTTCCAGCATAATATGACTGGGAAGTAGGGAAGTTTTTGTTTTACAGACTCAGATTTAGAAACATGGGGGGAATCTAAGTTGCAGGACACGCTTAAGTATGCTGTAGACAAAGTGCAACAATGGAAAGAGTTAATACACACATGTGCAGTGATCGATGTAGCCCAGACTCTGGCTCATTGTACCACTGCAGCTAACACAACAGGAGTTCCTTCACTTATCATGCCCCTGCGAGAAATACCGCCACCAGCTGGCAGTGCGCCAAATGATTTAGCATATGTTTATGTCCCATGGTCCAGGCAGGACATTAAATGTTTTTCTAGAGACTTCCCCAAGCTTAGAGAGGAGCCTAGGAAGTGGTATGAAGAGTTACAACGAATGGCTGCATTAGGTGGATTGCTATGGAGAGATCTAGATACATTGTTTAATATAATTATCCCAAAGGACCTTTGGGAAGAATGTAAAAGGAAGGTTGTGGAGCCAAAAAGGGGCAAAGGCGGGATGCCAGGTCCAGAAATAGATCATTTATACATTAAAGTGGTAGAACATTTGAAGGAGAAGATACCGGAAGATAGAGTTGATTGGAGTGAGATTACAAGTACTAAGCAAGAGAAGGATGAAAGTGTGAATACATACTTTGACCGCCTCCTGCAAGTATATAGGCAGAACAGTGGATTGAAAAACCCTATGGGGATGCGATGCCGGCCCTGGTAACTACATTTGTACAAGGTCTCACACCACCTATCAAAACACACTTGCAAACTTTCAGCAGGAACCTATAGACAAAGTGCTGGCGGCAGCTAAATACTGCTCAGATTTCCAGTCTAGTGCGCAGGCGATGGAGACAGAAAAATTAAAGAAAGAAAAAGTGAGGCTAATCGTGGCACAAGAACGGTTTTACAGCAATAACAGGGGAAGGGAAAGGAGCAAACGAGGGGCACGATGCGCAGGAAAAGAACAGACCAGTAGGGCACATTCCTTACCCCGCAGATCAGCCTCCATGCCACCACAAGGAACAGCATGTTTCAATTGTAAGGACCCCAACCATTGGAAAGCAGATTGCCCACTATTAAAGAAAAGAAATGAGGACAATAGGTACAAACAGAACAGCCGGCAGGAGGGCCAACACCAGCACACCAATTACACTCGGCACACAGGGTACCGAGACAATGCGCAACAGGAAATGAGTCCCAGCAGCAATGGACAGGGGGGGGGGGTGGACACCAGTAACCAATGACTGGCCTCTACCACCACCCCCAACATCATTCTAGGGATGCCTGAAAGTGGGAAACTGCGTGATAGCACCAACAATAGCAGTGGATCAATCCAGACCATATGTAGAGGGAGAAATATTGGGTAGGGTTTTTACATTTCTAATTGACACAGGGGCTCAAAGATCAATGCTGAAGGCACTAACAACTCCCGAGGCACCACTTTCTAGGACTACGGTAACCGCAGTAGGCATGACTGGACAACCTATTACAGAATACCTTACTGAGCCACTACAGTTTGTAGTAGGTACGATAACAGTGCACCACCAGTTTATTCTTAGCAGATTTTGCCCCGTGAATTTGCTGGGTAGAGATTTGTTATGCAAATTGCAATGCACCATACACTGCTCACCAACAGGGGTCTTTCTAGAGAGCAAGGCCAATGGCCTAATGTTACAAGCCTTCATGACATGCACCGACCCCACAATACCACCAGAACTATGCCATTGTGTGCCGCCTGAACTCTGGGCAACAAGTGCCAGTGACGTAGGGCGGGTATTGAACTATCCACCAGTACAGATAAAACTAAAGCCAGGGGCAATTCTCCCAAGAGAGCCACAATACAAGATTTCTAAAGAGGGGGAGGAAGGCATCGCACCAGTCTTACAGGACCTCTCAAAGCAAGGACTTTTAAGAGAGATTCAATACAGTAAATGTAACACACCCATACTTCCGGTGAAAATGGCCACCAAGGGCCCGGACGGGGCCCCTGTCTATAGATTCACACAGGATCTGAGAGAATTGAACAAAATAGTGTTGCCCTCTTTCCCAGTGGTCCCAAATCCAGCAACAATATTATCCAACATCCCAGTGGCAGCCACCACATTCACAGTGATGGATCTTAGCTCCGCCTTCTTTACCATCCCCTTGCACCCGGACAGCCTATATTTCTTTAGTTTGGGACAGAAGAGATTTTGTTGGACAAGGCTCGTGCAGGGCTACACAGAGTCACCCTCCATCTTCACACATGCCTTAAAAACAGATTTAGACTCCCTGGTACTTAAGGAGGGATCCACGCTTATCCAGTATATTGACGATTTACTATTGGCCTCGCCTTCGAGGGAAGCTTGTGTAAAAGACACCATCGCTGTTCTGTGCCACTTAGCACTAAAGGGATAAAAAGTCTCCCCAAAGAAGTTACAGTTTTGCCTCACCTCTGTAAAGTACCTAGGCCATGAGTTAATAGAAGGAACAAGAAAACTGCTGCCAGACAGAATTTCGACAATCACCCATTTTTCCCGACCCCGCACTCAGAAGGAGGTTAGGGCATTCTTAGGGGGTTGCAGGGTACTGTCGTCACTGGATACCACATTTCTTCCTCATTGCAAAACCCTTACAGGCACTCACACACAAAGAAATACCTGACACTGTACCCTGGTCACAAAAATGTGAGGAAGCCTTCAATGAGCTGAAAAGAGTATTGCGGGAAGCACAGTACTAGGCCTCCCGGACTATAGAAAGGATTTTCACATGTTTTGTCACGAGAAGGGAGGTTGCTCAATGGGGGTCTTGGCTCAGAAACTTGGAGCCTTCTACCGCCCAGTGGCATATTACTCTGCCACGCTAGACCCAGTGGCCTCAGGGCTCCCCCGTGTCTGAAAGCATTGGCAGCTGCAGTACTTGCCGTGGAACAGTCAGACAACTTAGTGTTAGGACACACTAGTACTGCACGCTCCACATGCCGTGGACACACTTCTCAAATCCACTAAGACACAGCATCTCACCAATGCACGCCTCACCAGGTATGAGTTGGTACTCTTGACACCACACATTATCATCAAGAGATGTACCACCCTGAACCCTGCGTGTCTGCTACCAACTGAACATGAGCTGGAGGATTTGGATTCAGATGATTCCTATCATGATTGTGTCTTAGCCATAGATAAGCATACTAAGATACGCCCAGACCTTAAAGATACACCACTCCCAGATGCTCAAGGAGATTTGTTTGTAGGTGGTTCGTGCCTAAGGGATGACACAGGAGTACTACAAGCATCCTATGCGGTGGGCAGAGCTACTAAATTATTGGAAGGGGGGAGACTGACAGCAGCAAAGAGTGTACAGGCAGCTGAACTCATGGCACTTACAAGGGCATGTGCGTGGGCTGAAGGGAAGAAAGTGAATGTATACACGGACAGCCTGTATGCCTTTGGGGTGGTCCATGACTTTGGCCAGCTGTGGTCAATGAGGGGGTTCCTTACATCAGCAGGCCAGCAGATACAGCATGCACAATTGATTTGTGACCTTCTACAAGCTCTGCTACTACCTTTCAAAGTGGCTATCATAAAATGTGCTTCCCACACCTCATCAAAAGACCCCATTTCCAAAGGCAATGCTTTCATTGACCAAGAAGCAAAGAGAATAGCACTTACAGGCTGCCAGCTAACCATGGTACAATTAGTAGACAGCAGGACAGACACCAGAGAGGATAGTGGTTCACTACATTTTGACCCAATACATATTGAGTGCGGCCAACCAGGAAAAGGAGGAATGGGCGCAACAGGGTTGCATAAAAAACAAAGGAGGGGTTATGGACTGGACCTAATGACAGGATATGTTTGCCTTCCACCATGCTCCCTCCAATGAGCAGACTGTTCCATGGGCCTTCACATGTTGGACGTGATGGTTTGATCAGATTGTTTTCTCAATGTTGGTATAACTGAAAATTTTCGCCATACAGCAGAAAGGCTTTGCAAGCAATGTTCTGTCTGTGCCTAATACAACACCGGAAAAGGTACACCAACTGCGCCTGGCCACTTCCCACCTCCTCATGGGCCATTTGAAAGCCTTCAGCTCGATTTTATAGACATGCCCCCCACCCAGACATACAAGTACGTTTTGGTCACGGTCTGTATGTTTAGCAAATGGACAGAGGCCTACCCCACAAAACATTGTGATGCACAGAGCGTGGCCAAGTGCCTACTGAAGGAACTACTGCCAAGGTTTGGGGTACCCTCTCTCCTTGCTTCCGACAATGGGCCTGCATTTATCTCCCATGTCATAAAGGGACTATGTAAGGGGCTTGCAATGACACAGATATTGCATTGTGCTTATCATCCACCAGCAGCAGGCGCTGTTGAGAGGAAGAATGGGGTGTTGAAAAACAAAATAGCTAAAATGTGTGCATCAACAGACCTCTCCTGGGTAGATGCGCTGCCCTTAGCACTACTAGCAATGAGATGTACACCAGACAGAGTAACGAAGCTGAGCCCACACGACTATGTGTTTGGTAGGCCAATGCAAATTCCAGGACATATGTCAATAGCCCCACTGTCAGTAACTGACAACCTATTATTATGTTACTGTAAGAAATTAACAGACATTTTACGTTACCTCCATTGTCAGGTACTAAAGTCCCTCCCAGAAGCCACAACTCCGCCAGCCCACAATCTACAACTAGGAGATTGGATCTGGGTAAAAGCCCACACACGGAGGAACTGCTTGCAGCCGAGATGGAGGGGGCCCATGCAGGTTATTCTTACGACGGCTACAGCAGTGAAATGTGACGGTTTAACTTTGTGGATCCACAAGACACACACAAAAAAAGCGAAGCCTGACAACGAAGGACGGATCCCACCAACGCTGGTACCAATAGTAGGGCCTCGCCGGGAATATAACCTTCGTTCCAACAAACAGAAAGCTGCAGACATAGATTAATGATCAATGAACTGCTGCCTAATGCAAGGGCTCAGGACTGATAGACTTCGATCTGTGTCAATGCGAGCCTGCGGACAACGGTCCAGGATACAATTAACTATTTTGTGCCCGGGGATAGACATAAGTGCAACATTAACACTACTTATTCCAAGTCCACTATTGCTCAGTGAGCTAATAAGAAAATTTTTTAATGAGATTTCCTTTCCAACGGGTCCAGAGCAAGTCCCTGAGCAAGAATTACCGGATCTACATTTTTACATTCTCAATGGTGCCATTTTTGTGATAGAAAGCACTGGTTCTAGCTAAGTATAGGCAAAATTTGCGAATTCGCGTTCCGCGTATTCGCGCGAAATCCAATTCGCAATCTGCAAAATCCGCGAATTTGTGCGAATTTGCAAATTTTTGTTTTTTTGCATGTTCGTGGTTTTTTTTGCATGTTCGTGGGGCTTTTTGCGTGTTCGCGGGCCGCTTGCATGGCGAAGTTACCCATGCGTTCGTGTATGGGCACAGCACCCTTTGGTTCACCACTGCCACCCTCTGGTTCATCACTGCCACCCTCTGGTTCACCACTGCCACCCTCTGGTTCACCCCTGCCACCCTCTGGCTCACCCCTGTCACCCTCTGGTTCACCCCTGCCACCCTCTGGTTCACTACTGCCACCCTCTGGTTCAGCACTGCCACTCTCTGGTTCACCCCTGCCACCTTCTGGTTCAGCACTGTCACCCTCTGGTTCACCACTGCCACCCTCTGGTTCACGACTGCCACCCTCAGGTTCATCACAGCACCTCTGGTTCACCACTGCCACCCTCTGGTTAACCACTGTCACCCTCTGGTTCAGCACTGCCACCCTCTGGTTCCCCACTGCCACCCTCTGGTTCACCCCTGCCACCCTCTGGTTCACCACTGCCACCCTCTGGTTCATCACAGCACCCTCTGGTTCACCCCTGCCACCCTCTGGTACAGCACTGTCACCCTCTGGTTCACCACTGCCACCCTCTGGTTCATGACTGCCACCCTCTGGTTCATCACAGCACCTCTGGTTCACCCCTGCCACCCTCTGGTACAGCACTGTCACCCTCTGGTTCACCACTGCCACCCTCTGGTTCATGACTGCCACCCTCTGGTTCATCACAGCACCTCTGGTTCACCACTGCCACCCTATGGTTAACCACTGTCACCCTCTGGTTTAATACTGCCACCCTCTGGCTCACCCCTGCCACCCTCTGGTTCACCCCTGCCGCCCTCTGGTTCACCACTGCCACCCTCTGGTTCATCACGGCTCCCTCTGGTTCACCCCTGCCACCCTCTGGTACAGCACTGTCACCCTCTGGTTCACCACTGCCACCCTCTGGTTCATGACTGAAACCCTCTGGTTCATCACAGCACCTCTGGTTCACCACTGCCACCCTCTGGTTAACCACTGTCACCCTCTGGTTCAGCACTGCCACCCTCTGGTTCCCCACTGCGACTCTCTGGTTCACCACTGCCACCCTCTGGTTCACCCATGCAACCCTCTGGTTCACCACTGCCACCCTCTGGTTCACCACTGTCACCCTCTGGTTCATCACTGCCACCCTCTGGTTCACCACTCCCACCATCTACCGAGACCTTTTGTGACGCAGCGGCAGCACAAAAGATGCACTATGGTGCTGGGTATTAACAACGTGACGCATCTGAGAGATGCGTCACGTTGTAAAGCCCCGCACCATCAGGAAGCGTTCCGGCGTGGGGGAGGGCGTTCCTGCACAGGAACGCCTCCTAAAAGTGGCTGAGTGAAATCTACAAGAATTAACTCAGTCACTTTTGGGCCAATACTGCGTCATAACCCTGCGCCTGCTTGAAGCAGGCACAAGGCTTGATGAAGCATTGGGGAGATAGGGCCCCCCAGAGCATTACTTGAGCTGCGTTGCAAGTGTGACGCAGCTCCAGCAATGCGCTGCTTTTACGGCACAGATGCGTGACAAATCTGTGCCGTTTTTGCCACATGGTGCGCCGCATTGTAAATGCGGCGCACCATGGGTGGCGGAGCTGCGGCGCACAATAACTGGCACATGCCTGGGGATGCGCCAGTAATTGTAAACCTGCCCCTATACATTGAGTCAACGAGGGAGCACTTACTGATTAGACAGTAGAAAGTACTCCAGTTGAGTAGAGGTATTGCACAAAAAGGTGGCATCTTCGTGGACAAACACACAGGGCGGGATTCATTCTGCCCCCTGTTAGACTCGTTTTTTGTGCCCTTCTGCCCTCTTTTAGACTTGTTTTTCCCTTGTTTTTCTGCCCTTCTGCCCTCTGTTAGACTCGTTTTTCCCTTGTTTTTTTGCCCTTCTGCCCCCTGTTAGACTCGTTTTTTGTGCCCTTCTTCCCTCTGTTAGACTAATTTTTCCCTTGTTTTTCTGCCCTTCTGACCTCTGTTAGACTCGTTTTTTGTGCCCTTCTGCCCTCTGTTATTCCCTTGTTTTTGTGCCCTTCTGCCCTCTGTTAGACTCGTTTATTGTGCCCTTCTGCCCTCTGTTAGACTCGTTTTTGTGCCTTTCTGCTCCGTTAGACTAGTTTTTTGTGCCCTTCTGCCCTCTGTTAGACTCGTTTTTCCCTTGTTTTTCTGCCCTTCTGTCCTCTGTTAGACTGGTTTTTTGTGCCCTTCTGCCCTCTGTTAGACTGGTTTTTCCCTTGTTTTTCTGCCCTTCTGCCCTTTGTTAGACTGCTTTTTGTGCCTTTCTGCCCTCTGCATCACCACATCATCACTCAGCGCTACCCCAGCATCACTCAGCACCACCACATTATCACTCAGCACCACCACAGCACCACTCAGAGCCACCACAGCATCACTCAGCATCACCACAGCATCTCTCAGTGCCACCACATTATCACTTAGCACCACCATAGCACCACTCAGCACCACCACAGCATCACTCAGCACCACCACAGCATCACTCAGCACCACCAAAGCACCAATCAGCATCACCACAGCACCACTCAGCGCCACCACAGCATCACTCAGCACCACCACTTTATCACTCAGCACCACCACAGCATCACTCAGCACCACCACAGCATCACTCGGCACCACCAAAGCACCACTCAGCACCACCCCAGCATCACTCAGCACCATCCCAGTATCACTCAGCACCACCACAGCACCACTCAGCATCACCACAGCAACACTCAGCACCACCACAGCACCACTCAGCGCCTCCCTGGCATCAATCTGCGCAACCATTCAACAACAACTGGTTCAAATATGTTCTCTCAATGTTTCAAACTTTATTACAAATGTCACAAAAAGATGTTAATATTTCACTTCTGTTCTTGGATTTTCGTCACAATAAAATACACTGAACATAATCTTCACAAAAGTTATTTATAAAAGTTTAAGCTATTGCCATTATAAATTAAAATCACTTTTATTCAAGTATTAATTATTTAAAAAAATTAAAAACCATTGTAATTTGTAATATCAATACAGCTAAGTCACGTAAATACAAAACATGTTGCATTACAAATGCTATAGGTGTCACATTTGCGAAAGTTATAACTATTGGCATTGTAAATGACAAAGCTATTAATTTAGCTATTTTCAAAACCAACACATAAATAAAAAAAATGTCATTTACAAGACCAATAGCTCAAACTTTCCTAATGCGAGACCTATTGCATTGCAAATGCTTGTTTTTATATCTGTCAGTGCTTCCTGTTGAGGTTTAATTTTCGTGACAGGCGCCTCATTGCCTACTTGTAACTATTCTCTGACCCTGCTTCAAGGGTCAGAGTAGGGTCAGGGAATAGTTGCAAGTAGGCAACGAGGCGCCAGTAAGCACTTACAGGCTTACAGCAGCAGGTACCAAGTTGAAGTTAATTTCTTTGTAACCCTTTTGTAAAAGGTTACAAAAATTTAGCTTCAACTTTTGCACCTGCTGCTGTAACCCTGTAATTGCTTCGCTGAAAATTCGTCCCCGCTGATTCGCGGATTTTACCGCAATTTCGCGAGATTCGCGGATCGCGGAAAATCCGCAAATTCCGCGAGCGGAACGAATTTTCAGCCCATGCTTAGTTCTAGCATTATCCAAAACCTTGAATTTTCTCATTGTGCCGTTTTTGCAACAGAGGACACTGGTCCTAGACTTATTCGAGACATTAAATAGAAGAGGAAAACAGTGGTTAAATACTTGGCTCTATGGGTTAGTTAGCATAGCGCCAAGAGGAAGAAGAATAAAATTAGGGCCTATTCACAGCTCGCGTGGACCAAGAATAAACTTAGGGTCTATTCACCAGAAGATTGCATAGCATAGAGAAGGGTCAGGTTTGTTCTGAGCCATGCCGTCCACTGAACGACACACATGTAACTGGAAAGCAGTAGTCCTTGCAATATTGTTACCGGCACCAGCAATACTAGTAGCAACGATGAAGATTGTGGGAAACATATGAAGGAAATCAATATATTGAAATGCTAAAGCTATATGTGACAATTTTGAGTATATCAGATTGCTATGTTTGCACACACCTGCCCACAGATGCCACATATAGTTTGAAGTACCACGTACTGCCAGTATCCAAATATGTAAGCTGTGTTCTGATGCGTATCAAAAACAATAAGGGCGCCCAAACGAGTCAGCACAGGACCTCGGGGAACATATTTCTCAAACAACAATGGTCCCATGCATAATAGAATTCAAGGGAAAATAAATATAGACACACTGGACCTATATTAAGTAAGGTGATTTGTCCAGCCGGACAGGGATCACAAATCTTTACTGTATAATTAAATAATCAAAACAATACCTTACATTCATTAGAGTGAGATACAAGCCTGTGCCCTCACGCTTACAAATTGGTAGAGTGACAGGGTAGTAAAGAGACAGAGGGAAGAGTTTTTTAGGCAAAGAGTGAACGATTTCTGAAAGTGAAGAAATTACAGAAATTCAATTACACCATTATACGCATATCACATTTGGTATACATTTAGATATTTGGTGTTTCAACAAGTCGACGGCGTTTCGATCCCAACTAAGGGAGACCTAGAGAAGTTAAAAGGGTTTGACAGGGCTTCTAGGAACGAGGATTGGAAGGGCCGAGCAGGCTGGGATGACATAGTGGCAGGGCAGACAGCCAACATGAAAGTGTCAAGGTTCAGGGTATGGGAAGTTTTAGCCCCCTCCTGCATCCTTAAGGATAAAAAGATAACACCAAAAAGAATACCGGTGTTGCCAAAAGGAGCTGCCAGAACATGCAGTTTTTCAGAACTGCTGTCCAAAGACAACTGGAAAGAGTGCGTTTCACTTGGATGCACCTTCGAAGAACAACTTCGGGGGGAGCAGGGATTGTTTGACTGTGAAGACAGGATAAACAGGATAAAAGGCATACTACCCACCAAGACAATTCCCCAGATATACATGGGCACCAGCAGCTGTAACCACACCACAAGACTAACTCGAGTTAGGAGTCGTGACGAGCCGTCACCAGGTCTAGTAGGTCACAGGGGCCTTTTCTTTGTCTGTGGTCCATGGGCATACTTCTACCTGTCCCCAGGATGGTATGGAAGTTGCTACCTAGCATACATCATCCCACAGATGACCCACTTCACAAAATTAGTGCCAGCAAAAGAGAAAGTGTTGACACTAGTTAGGGGCAAGAGAACAGCCGAATGGGTAGATAACATATTAACAGGTTTTGGGGCAATGATCCCAGTAGTAGGCAATGTCTATTCATCAGTAAGGATACACCAGTTATCCAGGATGATTGAGGATCTAGCGGACTCTACCACTGATGCCTTAGGAAATATAACAGAGGAACTCACCTGCATGAGGGCGGTTGTGGTCCAAAACCGGATTGCTCTCGATATCATTCTGGCCAAAGAAGGAGGAGTCTGTTCCATCCTTCATCAAGTATCTTCCCTGGCCCAGGGCCAGTGCTGTGTATTCATACCGGATAAAAGTGGGAATATAAATAAAGCAATAAAAAAGATCAAAGACATTATTGATGAGGCCCACGGTATACACAGAAGTCCTATGGGAAGACATGATGGACTGGTTCGCAGACTGGAGTTCTTGGATACTAAAGGCAATTATAATTGTGGTAGCAGCCTTTTTGACACTATGCCTCCTGATCAAAATATGCCCAGCTTGTTGTACAGTAATTTCCAGCTCCTGTGCCCGCTGTATATCCAGGAATGGTGACTCAACGCACCACACCCATAAGGATGAGGATGAGGGACAAGAGATGATGAGCATAGATGGTGTCTGATTGGCATATGATTTGGTATCAGATTTGGGAATGATGAAGCGGATATTTCTATGTTACCAAATACATTTGTTTCCAGTGCTATAGTTTTCTTTGAGCTACCTAAGAATTGACACCAGCAAGAATTCACTTAATGGTCACACGATTCCATTTTGTGTGTCAGTCAGCTGCAACGTGCAAAGCAACGCAAGGCTTTCCGAGAACAAGCATGCCAGCTTCCAGCTAGCTATTGCAAAACTTCACATTTTCCATCAGTGTCAGCATTACCTGACCGGTCACGTCCGTGCCAGGCCCATGTATACGAGAAATACATATTTCACCTTTATGGAAAAAAAAACAAGTCTGCCTTTGCCGAACACACGTAGGCAGCAACACCAGACCATAGGCGTGTTTTTTGGTCCTTAGAATTTATCACACCAGGTTAGGCCCTCACTGATTGGTCCAGCAGGACATAGTCTGATCTGTGTTATGTATTTTGTTATGACCCACCCTCTGAGGCTTGTACCTATAAAATGTCTCTGCACTGTCATACCAATTGGGCACTCAGTAAGCTTTGCTGAGGTCTCCGTGCTGCACGATTATTTACATTCTGATTGCAATCTGATTGGGTTCCCAATAAACCTTGCAAACTTGTGTGCTGAGAGAGAATTGTTTATTTCAGTGTTGTCATTTAACCTTTATTTTTTCAGCTTCAACACCACCACCACCAGAAATCTCAACTCCCCAGTTTGGGACTTCTTTTGTATTAGCAAAAAGACGGAAAACCTAGTTATTTCTTCGATTTGTAAAACTGCAGTTAGTCGGTGTTAGCTTGGTACCAACTATGGTACCAGAGGCCAGAGAGGTCATCTCCAAAAACACCACACTATCCAGTGGGAGGCACACCTAAGTGAGATCTGGAAGCCAAAAGTACAACAAATCCAAATGTATCCATTGATATTGCATCTGATGATGATGACGAGGGGCTGATGATCATGCAGGGGGAGGTGAAGAAGCGAGAGACATTTTTTCTGGTACACACAGTAGCCCTGGCAGCAGCACTTCAGTGGTAGCACCCACGCCCTCTACCCCAGCAACATCTATGAGGCACACTAAGAGCCCGGGAGAGACACCAATGCAAAAAAAGTACATTAATCAGTCTAACTGGGTTGAAGAAGTCTGG
This sequence comes from Lissotriton vulgaris, assembly GCF_964263255.1. Taxonomy (NCBI): domain Eukaryota; kingdom Metazoa; phylum Chordata; class Amphibia; order Caudata; family Salamandridae; genus Lissotriton; species Lissotriton vulgaris. The sequence continues at coordinate 1,651,813,258 of NC_141689.1, forward strand.
ATCATCATCATCACGTATGAAAACGGTCCAGACCACCATTAAAAGCATGTTTTGGTCGGAGGTGCCATTTGAACGCAACCACCCAACGGCACATCTTTATAATGCATTGCTGGCTAAAATGTTAGCGCTGGACTTTCTCCCTTTTTCTTTCGTGGAAAGGGTGGGTTTTCTAGAATTTGTGGCAACAGTCTGCCCTAAATGGAAGGTTCCTAGCTGGTCCTACTTTGTCAAAGTTGCGGTTCCAGCGCTACATCAAGATGTGCTGGAGGTGATTGGGGCAGCTTTGCAGAAGCGTGCTGTTCACACTATCCACCTGACAACAGACATGTGAACCAGTTGCCAAGCCCTTGATTACATGTGCATCACTGCACACTGGGTCTCTTTTGCAGGGGTTAGAGACAAGTTATCTGCAGGTGTTGATAGTGCCACCATTTTTCAAGCTAGTCGGAAACATGCAACAGTAGCCATGTTTGCCATGGAGAAATTTCATACTGCAGTAAACATTTTGGAGGAGTTTAACAGTAAGGTCTTTGAATGGCTGCATCCAAGAAAGCGCATGATTGGTTATGTTTCCACGGATAATGGCAGTAATATAGTTAGGGCCATGAATGATGGTGGCAATTTCAGAATGCTGTGTTTGGCGCACAGTATTAACATTGTTGTTCAAGATTTCTTAAAAAAGAAAACAAAGTAGGCAAGTTACTGACCACCTGCCGAAGAATCTGCACACATTTCAGCCATTCTTTTAAGGCTCGGAAGCAGCTGAGGACCATTCAACGTGACCATAGAGTGCCAGTCAGAGGACTCATCCAGGAGGTGGTAACACGTTGGAACTCAACCTTCTACATGCTTGAGCGTCTGTCTGAGCAGTGCTTGGTAATCAATGAGTATGTCTTTGCATGGGGTTCTTCTATGAAAGACATGAGGCTAGAGGTGGAGGAATGGAACCTAGTTAAAAGCCTTACAGACATGTTTTGTCCTTTTGAGGTCTTCACGTGTGAAGTCAGCAGGGAGGACTGTACTTTGGGCAAAGCTATCCCATTGTTGCGCATGCTAGAGCACCAACTGAAGGCAGTGTCTTCAACTTTCAAAGATGATACTGACAAGCAAGACGCATATCAGTCGGCGGAGAGCTTATTAATCCGCCTAGTTGACAATGAAAGGCTTAAAAAAATACATACAGAACAACATTACATTTGTGCCACTATTCTGGATCCACGATACAAAATGGCACTGGCCAGCAATGCATTCATTCCGTTTACTGAAGCAGATGTTTAAAAGTACAAACATTGGCTAGCTCTGTCAGCCACTTGGTTCGAAAAAGAGCGGCAGGAAATTGAAGGAACCGGCAGAAGTACTATTGAATCAGCAGGCCATCTGGCGTCAAGGTCCACTTCTTTAGCAGAAGGCGGTCACTTTCCCTCACAGCCGTTACCGACACCAGCAACCGTATCATCATCCTCACCTGCACCAGGCCCAGCCATAATGTTGTCGGAAGCGGATTGGGTAACTCATCAAGGGTTTGCTCATTCCAGTGTTGATGCAAAGGCCTCAGATGGTACGCAAAGTTCAGCACCCCTGCATGACCTTGAGTGGATGGTGCAGGCCTATCTGGATGACCCAACAGAGGGTTTCATTGATCAAAACCCATTGCTGTATTGGTATGGGAAAAGGGGTTAATGGCCACTGATCACAAAGCTGGCTCTAAATTATTTGTCTTGCCCACTCGCAAGTGTGTGTTCTGAACGTGTTTTCAGTGCTGCTGGTGCCATTGTAACTTCGAAAAGGACCCGCCTCTCGCCCAAAAATGTGGAGAGGTTACAATGATCAAGATGAATCAGCATTTCATACCACCAGATTACAAAATACGTGAATCCACGCAGGAAGAAGAGGACACCGACTTAGGTGACAGAAGTTCTTCTCTGTTAGCTGACCTACTCCCGTCTCAATTCACAGAGTTTGAGGACGAGCTCTACTTCCCAGATACCTAGGCCTAAAATTGTCTTCCTTTTTTTCGTCCTTATTCACTTTTATTGCTGTGTATCTTTCTTTGTTTTGCAACTTTTACCACAACAAAACTCTAATCACAACAAATCCATCAGCAGCACTGGCTTAGTCTTATTTCCTTATTGAAGGTGCCGCTGTCTGCATTCCTGAAGTTCACAAGTTCACAACTCAGTCATGCTCCTCTATCCTCCTCCTCCAGACTCCCCCTATTCATTTCCCTCAAGGCAGATGGCTGGATTACGCAGAATCAAGAAACTTTTGCTTCGTAGACGAGGCACTCAAAAGAAGTGGGACTGTAATTACGGACTATGCTGACTGTTACTTCTGAAATTGACACACGAGAGGCTGCCCTGTGGCCCTTCAGATGCTGACAAAAAGTGGAACAGGTAATGTATGAATGAATGGTGATATGGCATGCACTGATCAACACTGGCTGTCTGGCTCTGATGAAAGCAGTAGCTGTTTGTTTGTTGTGCATGAAATTATCCTATGTGTTCTGTTATTATTTAATCTTTTACACACTAAATGCTCAAGTTCACTAGTGTTTTTACCTTGTTTATGTTTAATGCAAATTGTACTTCTACTGCAGGGGCAACTACATTGTACATTTTTAATATGACAAATGTCCTTGGACTCACTGTGTGTAGACTGTGACTGCATGAACAACATTGAGTTTGCCAATACCATGATGATGATAATGAGTCTTGATGATCAAAGTTACATAATATCTTTACAGTCACTCACTGGGATGGATGGATCATCATCGTCGGTTTACGGAAGAATTATGGCCATTTCGTGAGTGGCAAACAGGTAAACAAGTCAACAACAACCACAGCATAACTACATGTCTGTCTAGTCTGTGTCAAGAGGTATGCTACATGGAGGTTGGTTCACTCAGTGGTGCCTGCCTTGACAGTCTGCATGGCCCTGGCCTACTGTGTGCTAATTCATATCCTGGAAACAGAGACTCAGAGTAGGCACTTTAGAAATGATGCATGTATGTAATACTGTCACCTCTGAAAGTGAAAGTGTTATTTTTGAACTACACACTGTACCTTATATTTTTCCTCCGAGGTGTCTTAATATCCATTCCCTTTCTGTTTTTCCATCGACAATTACAGGCCGGCACTTATCCTGTGCGATGGGAAACACATTACTTACCATAGCAATCCGCAAGTCCGCATCTGCCAGGCAGGCAGTGGACAGTGTGGTCACCAAGATTGATCGACGGAGCGCCCGATGGAATGGACGAGTACCGCGAATAAGAGGAATAGCTGGATGCATGCAACTTCCCAATTTGACCAGGACAACTACAACATACAGTTACAGTATCCACTTCACTTGTCCTTATCTTTTAAATAATGATATTGTTGCTTGTGAACTTCTATAAGTGTGCGACTCGGTGCGTTTGCTCTCTGCTTCAATTTTAGCCCTACAGCTATTTGATAAGTTTCTTTCCTATTTGCAAAACTAGTGTAATGTACCATGGTTATTCTCTCTGAGGACAGATATGCAAGTGAAATTGCATAATTCTTGCAGCCCTGTACTGTCTAAATGTTTAATACTAGTTATTAAGTTGTAGAATAAGTAGTACTACTTTTCATTAACCTAACTGTCCACTTTACAAACAACTTCATGCATGCACTTCCTTTAAGTCCCTTAAAAGATTTTGATATGGTTGTATCGTAGATTTGTTTTTCTTCATTTGTTATTTCTCCATGATGTGTTTTCTTTTTCTCTCTCCAAAAATCCCAAAAACTCCCATTCCCATCCATTTTTCAAACCCTAACCCTCTTCCCCTGGGCTGTGTGGTTTTCATTGAGATGTATGAGTAAATGACAGCAATAATTCCACACGCTTACTGGGGAGGATACGGTCAAAGCAACAGAAAATCAATTTATAGGCAGGTGAAGGAATCGGAGGATATATTCCTATTCTGCTTGACATACAACCATGAGTATTTGCATATCATTTCAGAATTTCATGTCCGCCTTCGAGTGGATTCATCAACATCAACCTCCTCCTACATGTGACAAAAGTTTACACTGCTGTGTCCTTCAGTACTAGTTCTTGTAGTAGCCATAAGTCCACGCAAGTACTAGTTAACTAAACTTTTGATTGAATACTTTAGCATTGCTTAGGCTACAGTTTAATTTATGGCACTGTTCTTCTTGTGTACTGTACTATCGTACTGTTCTAACGCTCCTCTCAGGCCACTCAATGTGTCATTTCCTTTTTTTTTCATTTACTGCTTCTGCCAGTGTGTACCACTACTACTACCACCACAACGATGCCATTTCATCAGTCCAGGATTCCATTGCCAACCTTAATCGCCTTTTGCCATGCAGCCAGGCCTGTGCCTAGCCCTATTCTCAAACATTAATGACAGGATAAGCATTTTTTGGGAGGAAGAATAATGGAGTAGGAGGAGAGAAGAGACTGACGGTAGTACTAGTAAAGTACTAGGACAATGAATTCACTAACTCGGTCAATGGCACTTTTGTAGCAATTTGGGCAATTACTTAGACAATTAGAATCAAGCAGCAAGTTAAGTTTCAGGAAAACAAACGTACAGTTGAGTTAACCCCACCCTGCCACCGCCACAAATCATAAAACACGTATCTATGTTTCAGTAGAAAATAAATAATTATTTAGTCCCTAACAAAAATAAACTATCCCGCAACACCCAACCCACCCCCTCCCTAACCCCAACCAATGTCCATGAAATCAAAAGTCCAAAAACCCGAACGCCCAATTCCCACCCCCCAAATTTTTTTCAAAAAGGGGCAAGGGACAGTCTCTCTCCATAAGCTACTTCCACCGGCGGTGTCCTGTGGCCAGGTGGTCGCGGAGCACTCAACGGAGGGCCTTGAGCAGGGCTTTCTGCTTACAAACGTTCGGCCATCTGCTTCTCAAGGTAGGCCAGATCTACAACCTTATTATGCCACTTTTGAGTCACTTTTAACATGGTTAAAGTGATGCACGGAAAAAATCTCAACTCCAGACTCTGCGACACCATTTTAATGTTGTTTTCTCTCTCTCTCACTCTCTGTGACATCATTTCCCTTTCTCTCTTAAACTTAGACACTGCTGTCTGCTTAAGCATGTGGAAGAATTGTAGAAATCAAGTACTCAATCCAAGTGTCTGAAGTGTTTGGCCACAAGGTTTATACAACGGTAAGCACAGAGGCCTAGATATGCAAATCCTTAGTAGGAATGCATTAGAAATAATTCGGCACAACGGGCGTTAGTAACGCAGTGGGCACTTCCATTTAGACACCTCTTAAATACGGCACTATAACAAATAAAATGTACCAGGTACATTGCACTCGAAAAACTGTAGTGTAACTTTTATTTATGAAAGGAGAGACGACCATATTATCAAACCTTGGCAACAAAATTATTGCCACTTTATCGGCACCAAACTGCCGCTAAAGTGGCCATAATAGGTTTGATAATATGCTCTATAGAATTCCAATCGAAGCTCATGTTAGATGTGAAGGACACCTAACATGACCTTCGATTGGAATTCCATAGAGCATATTATCAAACCCATTATCGCCACTTTAGCGACACTTTCCTCCCGATAAAGTGGCAATAATTTTGTCGCCCAGGCTTGATATTATGGCCTAGAGATTTAATGTTTTCTCTCTCTCTCTCACTCTCTGTGACATAATTTCTCTTTCTCTCTTAAACTTAGACACTGCTGTCTGCTTGGACGTGTAGAAGAATTGTTGAACTTAAGTTGTGAAGTCTACTTTCTAATGTGTTTGGACGCAAGGTTTGTACAACGGCAAGCACAGAGGCCTAGAACTACAAATCCTTCATAGGAATGCATTAGAAATTATTCGGCATAACGGGCGTTAGTAACACAGTAGGCACTTCCAAATAGACACCATTGAATTGCTGCTTTATAACAAGTAAAATGTACCAGGTACACTGCACTCGTAAAACTGTAGAGTTAGCTTTATTTGTGAAACGAGAGAGGGCCATATTATCAAGCCATGGCGATAAAATTATCGCCACTTTATCGTCAGCAAACTGCCACTAAAGTGGCTATAATGGGTTTAATCTAATATTTCCTCCAAGCAATGACAACAGATAGGTTACAACAGTCTGACAAATAAATCCACAACCTTATTACGCCACTTTTGAGTCACTTTTAACACGAGTAAAGTGACGCAAAGAAAAAATCTCAACTCCAGACTCTGCAACACAGTTTTAATGTTGTTTTCTCTCTCTCACTCTCTGTGACATAATTTCTCTTTCTCTCTTAAACTTAGACACTGCTGTCTTCGACGTGTAGATGTGTAGAAGAATTTTTCAGAATAAGTTGTGACACCAACTGCCTAAAATGTTTACCCGCAAGGTTTATACAACGGTAAGAACAAAGGCCTAGATCTACAAAGCCTTCACAGGAATGCATTAGAAATAATTCACCATAACGGGCGTCAGTAACGCACTAGGCACTTCCATATGGACACCACTTGAACGCAGCACTATAACAGAACTCGAATGTACAAGTCACACTGCACATGTAAAACCGTAGAATTACCAAAACTTGTAGGGGCTTAGTATCAAGAACGGCGATAAAACTATCACAGTTTCAGCGGCAAGAAACTGCCGCTAAAGTGGCGATAATGAGCTTGATAATATGCCCTTGTAAATTCCAATAGTAGCCCAGGTTAACACCAGAACCTGCACTGCCATGGGAATTCACAACAGCATATTATCAAGCCCATTACTGCCGCTTTAGCTGCAGTTTCCTGCCGCTGAAACAGCGATAATTTTATCGCCGTTCTTGATAATATGCCCCGTAATGCTTCAGCTCATTTACTCACATCTACATAATTCTAAACTCTAATTTTCTCTTTTCTTTTGCAGATTAACAATCGGACACCTTTTGGAATCCATTTTACAATTTGTTTATAACATTGTTTACGTTATTTTTACAGTTCTAATATAGTTATAATTGAGTTTCGTTTACATTTATTGTTTAATAAAAGTTAATTAGAAAAAACTACATAGTCCTTTTATTTTTTGGGGGAGAGGTATGAAGGGCCACAATAAAAATAATGTTGAAATACTAGAGTAAAATAGTCTAGACTAGGATTGAAACTACTGAGTTCTACTAAAATGGCAGTGGACAAAGTACGTAATCAACGTTTGGCTCCTCGGCACTACCTTTCAAATGAATATATAAAAAATATGACTAATAATACTGTACAAAAGTAGAGCAGCGGATGACACGAACCGGGAAAAGAAAGCAACAGATTTACTAAATGATATAAAGAAAGGTTTGCTTGGTAAACTTGAAGAAAAAGAAAACGCGGGCTTCGAAACGAGGCTGAGCATGTAAGGACAGTACAACTGCTACACCAAAAAAAAAGGAAAGCTTTTCATACTATCAAAGAAATGAAGGAGCATATTATCAACAAAAAGTGATACATTATCGCCACTTTTATCGACAGGAAACTGCTGATAAAGCGGCGATAATGTGCTTGATAATAGGCCCTTGAAACTTCCCATAGCAGCCCAGGTTCTGATGTTAACCTCGGCTCCTATGTTTATTTACAAAGGGCATATTATCAAGCCCATTATCGCCGCTTTATCTGCAGTTTCCGGCCGATAAAAGCGACGATAATGTACCTCCTTTTGTTGATAAGATGGCTCATTGCTCTTCTTTTGACCAGTAAAATTAGGTGCATATTCTGAAAGACCGATGTTAAAATTATCGCTGTTTTATTGGCAGGAAACTGCAGATAAAACAGCAATAATGAGCTTCATAATACGACCTTGTTATTTCCCATAGAATATGACTATTAATACTGTACAAAAGTACAGCAGCGGATGACACACACGAACCGGAAAAAGAAAGCGACAGATTTACTAACTGATAAAAAGAAAGGTTTGCTTGTTGAACTTGAAGAAAAAGAAAACGTGCGCTTCGAAACGACGCTGAGCATGCGAAGAGAGTACAACTACTACACCAACAAAAAAGGAAACCTTTACATACTATCATAGAAATGAACAAGCATATCATCAACAAAAGGCGATTCATTATCGCCGCTTTTATCGACAGGAAACTGCCGATAAAGCGACGATAATGGGCTTGATAATAGGCCCTTGTAACTTCCCATAGCACCCCAGGTTCTGGTGTTAACCTGGGCTCCTATGGTTATTCACAAGGGCATATTATCAAGCCCATTATTGCCGCTTTATCGGCAGTTTCCTGCCGATAAAAGCGACAATAATGTATCGCCTTTTGTTGATAATATGGCTCATTGCTCTTTTTTTGACCAGTACACTTAGGTGCATATTATCAAGGACCGGTGTTACAATTATCGCCGTTTTACTGGCAAGAAACTGCCGATAAAATGGCGATAATGACCATGATAATACGGCCTTGTTATTTCACATAGAAGCCCATGTTAACACCAGAACATAGGCTTCTATGTCAATTAACAAGAACGTATTATCAAGCCCACCCTCCCAACATTAATAAAAAACTCCACACAATGCAGCTACCCGTAGCTGGAAGGTCATTTTACATATCACTGCCCCAGAAATGTGGCGTTCCCGGCGATGTGTACGGGGAGAGAGAGAGAGAGACCTCAAAACATATTTGTTTTTTTTAAAAGACCCGAGGGGTGCCGCTCACCGAGACTGCGGGTCTCGATGAGCCTAAACATCCATATACGACCCCCTGAGCAAGCCTAGAGGGTCAGAATGTCTCTACCCTACCCCCTTCCCTTATTTCTCAACTTTCTTTTACTATTTTCTTGTGACTCGGTTCTAGCGAGGCACAAGATGGACGCCAACACTTCCTGGTTTCGAATGTTGACAGACAGTTTACAGCCAATCAGCATGCAGCTCGCGCTCGTAATTGAACAGATTTCAGTACACGTGCTGAACTCCGTCTCTAGATATCACTCTGAGTTTACTTGCAATTTTCTCAGAAACTACTGAACGGATTTACACCATTTAACAAAAAGCACAATCTGCAAACAGAACTCTACCTCTCTGCCAAATTTCGTGTAATTCCATTCAGCCGTTCGCGCTGTAGCCCTGGCTAAAGGTCCCTATGAAAAATTGCATGGGGAAAACACCTTTTTTCTCGACCCCCGCTTGACGAATCGCCCCCAAACTTTCAGGGAAGGAGCAGAACCGAGCAGGCCATTTTCTTGGAGAAATTCACTAAGATATATATATATATATATTCACTGAAAAAACCATAGGTTTTAAACCTGTTATAGTTAGGAAGTAGTATTTAAAAAACCTATGAAATTCACTGAAAAAACCATAGGTTTTAAACACGTTATAGTTAGGAAATAGCATTTACAAAACCTATGAAATTCACTGAAAAAACCATAGGTTTTACACACGTTATAGTTAGGAAATAGGATTTACAAAACCTATGAAATTCACTGAAAAAACCATAGGTTTGACACATGTTATAGTTAGCTGGACATTTCACTGATATAAAACCATTGAAATTCCCCCGTTATAGTTACTTCAGCTAACTATAACTCGCGCGCCCGCAATGCACTGCTGATGAATTTCAATGGTTTTATATCAGTGAAATGTCCAGCTAACTATAACATGTGTCAAACCTATGGTTTTTTCAGTGAATTTCATAGGTTTTGTAAATGCTATTTCCTAACTATAACGTGTGTAAAACCTATGGTATTTTCAGCTAATTTCATAGGTTTTTTAAATGCTACTTCCTAACTATAACAGGTTTAAAACCTATGGTTTTTTCAGTGAATTTCCTAGGTTTTTTAAATGCTAACTATTAACTATATCGTGACTGCAACCTATAGTTTTATCAATAAATTCAGCAAATGTTTTTATCCGAAAAAAAGCAGTTTTCTTGACTGGCAGAGTTGTTTAGGGACTCCTTGTAAAGCTCTAGTGGATTAGGGAGTCTCTACTTTGCCTTATTTTGAACGTTTTGAAATTTGTCAGTAAATGGAGGAGAATGCCTTTGTAAACTTTCGTGCGCGACCGGGTGCGCGCACCCCGCTATATATTTCGGAAAAACATTGGATTTTTCGACCCATCGAGTTTCTTCATAGACCCCCCAGTGAAGTTGTAGTAGGTCAAGGAGACTGTACCTTGCCTTCTTTTTAACGTTTTGAAACTTTTCACTAAATGGAGCCGAACGCCTTTTTAAACTTTCGTGCGCGACCGGGTGCGCGCACCCCGGTATTTTTTCAAAAACATAAAAGGTTTTATACTTGAACAATATTCTTCTTGGAGCCCCCTGAGAACATGTACAAGATCAGGGTGTGTTTAGCTTTCCTCCTTTTCACGTTTTGAAACTTCAGTAAATTAGACCGATACTTCCAAATGACGTACGTGACCGGGTACTGTCACCGCGTACACGTCCTAATGCGTGCATGTCAAGTCATGTGACTCGAAAACAACACTTCCAATTAGTTCTTAGTAGTTTCTGTTCTGGAATTTTCACAGACCCCGCCCACTTCCCTCACTATCTTTTTTACTCTCAATCTAGAAGAACGTTTTACATCTTTCCGAAGACTTTGGTGAAATGGCTGCCGCACAGAATTCATCTTCTGAATCTGAAGAAAATTATCGGCTACATTTAACAAAAAGGAAAAAAATTTTCATCTGGCAATTTTTTACTTTTCCTAAGGAACAAAAAAAAGTGAATGCGCCCAAAGTTACTTGCACAATATAGAACGCAGTTCTTTCAAGAGGAAATCCTTCGAAAAAGTATTCCTTTTCGATACATACGATGATGAGGCATGTGAGACAAGTGCATCCTGAGAAATTTGCACAGGCATCTACAAGAGCTCTGGCAACACAATTACCATCAGCTGTGGCCAGCACATCATCTGGAGGACGACCTGCATCTCCATCCAGTGCACAGATGGACTTGAGACCATATTTGTCATCGGTGCATATGAAATGCAACTTGAGTGCAGAAATTGTTGTGTACGGAGAGCAGAGCCTCACTCTTATTGAAAAAAGAATTAATGATCATCAATGCTTTGACAGAAGATGATTTCTTTCATTTTATTTTGATCCTGTTTCACAGTTTTACAGTTCAAAATTTTGGTTCCAGTTTTAAAAATCAAAAACAATATAAAACTTGTCAAAAGAAAAAAAGAAAAAAAAAGTTCTTTTCAGAACTAACTCATTGTACTAAAAAAGACACTATTCACAAGCTGAAGTATCAACGCTTTTTTTCAGGACAATTATGCAAAAAAGCGACGATACTTGGGGCATATTATGAAGGAGACGTAATACATTATCATCGGTTTCATCGGCAGGACACTGCCGATAAAACGACGATAATGGCCTTCATAGTATGTTCTACGAATTGCAATCGAAACCTATGCTAGTTGTCTTTATATCTAACATTAGGTTCGATTGCAATTCATAGAGCATATTATCAAGGGCGTTATCGCCACTATATCTGCAGTTTTCTGCCGATAAAAGCGGCGTTAATGTTTTGCCTATCCTTGTAAATATTCCCCAGCACCTTATTGAAAACGGCATTACAACGCCTGCCGTAAGACCACTTTGCATGTCTGCAGCACAGTAGGTTAATGACATGCAAAGTGGGCATACGTCAAACCACATGCAAAATGTGGTTGGAGGGGAAAAGACCCTATCACGAAGACAGGCGTTGCGAGAAAAAGAGGTGGAATAAACTTTTTTATCGCAGGACTGCCAAAGCCTGCTCTGATCAAGCATTCGGCAGCGTTAACATGGGGGTGTGGAAAATAAAACTGAATCCACCCCGTCCTCTAATTACAAGGCACACATTAGTGCGTGAAACCAACGCTTGTTTTAACGCGGTAATGTTAACTACCGCCGGCTGTTACAGGATTTACTATCACATATGTGTTCGCATTGATAATAACGCACTAACACCGCTGACAATTCCGCTGATAGCCGGCGAAAGTCAAATGTGCGATCTTCGGGGCATATTACCAACAACTAGCGATAATTATCGCTACGTTGGTTTAGCGGCGATATTTTTAACACCAAGCAGCTGCGATTTTTATCGCTTAGGAGCCTTGCTATTATGAAGGTTTATCTCCTAAGTCTGTGGTTCTCAAACTGTGCACCGCGGCTCCCCAGTGCGCCGTAATGAGGTGCCAGGGGTGTCGCGCACAGTCTAGGGTGACTAACAGTGGAGAAGTGTGGCTCACTGGTTAGAGGAGGCAGACCTGGAAGCAGAAGTCAGCCCGGGACCAGGGTTCAATTCCCGGCTCGGCGGGGTCTTGAGTCCTAAAAATGTCCATGGACTCGACAATTCTCGCTCCGGTGCCTACTCGATTCACGGGTTCACACTCTGCGACTCTGGGCAATAGCTTGCTTAATCTCCACAATGGCCCCTCGCGGCGGGATGCCTGGCTTTCACCTTGCGGATACCCTGCCGGGGTTATCTCCCAGGGGAATACCCGGACGGGTTCCCTAAGCAAGCGCTTAGAAACCGCTCGATGATTTGCGCTATATAAATTCCTGTACATTTTCATTCATAACCATCCGTAAATTGCACAGACGTCCCTACCCTGTTATCTGTAATTGTGGCCATCACAGGGAGCAGCGCTGCTCCCCTCTGAGAGGCCTCACTCCCACTGCTGGAGCGGCCTCGCACTCCTCCAGCAGCACAGGAGCAGCCTCTCCCGCTCATTGAAGTTCTGTATTGGGCTGAATGCCACTTACTGAATGAGAATGGGGCAGTAAAGGATGTTCAAGCATGTGGCGCTCCTCCTGCCTCAGCGTACAGAAGGGATTGTGTTAGGTATAAAAAAGTAAAACGCCCACGCTACAATGTTAGAGAACACTTCATTTAAAGAAGCCTGTGAAATAAGTTTAAAAGAACAGGTTAACGTTCTTTCACTGTCTCATCATTCTTGAACATAAGTATTTACAATATTATATTCGACAATGCCATGGTTGCTGCTTTTTTATTTTAACAAACCAGCAACAATTGACAAAGCCAATAGTCAAGGCTTGTTGTTGCTGAAAAAATACTTGCTGTATTATATATCTGCATTTAATGACAGAAACAACATAACACCAGTCGGGCGCAACACTATGCTAAGCGCAGATTTTTAGCCTACGTGTTTTAAAATGCCCTCTGAATTACATCCAACACCCCCTTTAAAGAGACCCCCCCCCCATTTTTTAAACACCTCTTAAAGCCCTGGAAACAACACCATTTAACATTAACCTCACATCCTGACACTGTACATCATGTGTGACTCATGGCTTCTACGTTTTCAGTCTGCTCATGTGCAGGAGCATAGTGAACTCTTCTTGATACGCCCCTTCTCCCTGAAACTCTGCAGAAAAAGGCTGAGCTCATAATGTGGAAAGGTGGATGAGTAAATAAGTATGGAATGTCCGAATGGTTGGATGAATTACTGAAAAGATGAATGGATGAATAAAAGGCGAATGGATAGACAATGAAAGAAACGATGGATAGATAAGCGAATGAGTGGAACTATGGATGAGACAAAAGGTAAATAGATGGATGTATGGGATGAACGGTGGATGGATGGGTAAAAGGATGGATGGGTGTGTTAAAGGATAGAAAGAAGAGTGAAAGGCCACCTGATGGGTGAGTGAATTGGTGGATGGGTGTGTGAAAGGATAGATGAATGGATGAATGAAAGGGTAGATGATGGGCAACTGAATGGGTGGATGGATTAATTGATAAGTGAAAGGGTGAATGCATGGATAAGTGAAACGGTGAATGTAAGCATTGATAAGTTAGTGAATGGGGGTACATGGACAAAAGGATGGATAGATGAGTGAAATGAAAAGGTGGATGGATGAGACAGCGGAAGACAGAATGCGTGAACAGATGGTTGGATAAGTGAAAGAATGGGTCCCAATTACTTTAAGGAAGATAACAGGAAGTACATACCACCCACCCACCGGTGAAAAAAATGGTGGGGAGCCACGGCCAACTGCCGATTAGGTCAAGGGAGCCACAGGTCAAAAAAGTTTGGGAACCACTGTGCTAAGCAATAAAAATCAGTCGAAATGCATGATTATTGCTGTAAAGTCAGCAATATTCATGCATTATCGAGCTACTGCTCTTAGTCATGTTATCCACCTACCATTGAGTAACATAGCTAAGAACTGCTCAGGGGCAGGTGTTAGCTTTTGGAGATATTCACGCTTAGCGCAAATATCTCCAAAAGTGGGTAATTGGAGATAGCAATGTTACTGAGTGTTTCCAGTCACTAACATCTTGGCACGCCCAATTTGCATGTCATTACTGATAAATATCACTGACAAACAAAGTGGGACCCAAGATGGTTGCTATCTCCTACTAGATGTCGCTAACTGGTGTTTGCAACAGCTAGGTAATAGCCAGATAATTTTATCTCTGTTTTTTTTTTAAAGCCAAAAAAGCGGAGATAAACCCCCTTGATAATATGCCCCAAAGTTCTTTAGCACTCATCATTTACCTTCAATGTTTTTATATATCAGCGTTGCTGAACTGACTGATGTTGCTGATTTCATAAAATCACTTTTAAGGCGCTCCTTGTGACAGTGCAGCCAATCCTGCGTGGAAGTGCTCACATAAAACATGACAGTGGTATGACCAGGATAGACAAAGAAATAACACAGTGATGGAAAAGTTTTTTTATTTTTTATACTTACCTAAGAAATAGTAACAAAGTAAAACGAAATTTCTTTAAAAAACATAGTATCTGTGGAAGAAAAGTAAAAATAAGGTTATAATGTACATTTCATAAAACAAAACAAAGTAGAAGTGAATGAAACAGAAAGAAAAAAAGATTGAGGGAGAGTAAGAGAGTAAGAGACAGAGACAGAATGTGTAGTATATAAATTAAATTTACGAGTAAGATAATGAATCGAAAGAGATAAAAACACTGAAGGAATGACTGTATAAACGAAAGTAAAGTGAGAGAGAAAATGAGACTATGATCAGTGTTAGTACACGAAATAAACAGTCTCCTAAATAAACGGACTAAGAGTAAGGGAATGTCTTAAAGAGATAGATAAAATAAAGGAAGAACAATAAGAGAAACAGAGTGAAAAAGGTTGAATAACAGAAGATGAACGGAGTAGAAACAGACAAGGACTGTAAGAGACAGATACATAGAAATGAAGTAGGGTAAGGGAAGTAAACTATAGATTTAAGTTTAGGAATTGAGCATAATTAATGAAAGCAGAGTAAGGGAACAAATATTAAGGTACGGTAAGAGAAAGGAATTAAGATTCAAGAAACAAAGGTGATACAGGATCAATAAAGGTGAGTCACCATGAGACAACGGAAGTAACAAACTGAAGAGATAGATAGACTGAATGAAATAGTGACAGAAAACTTGTAAGAGAAACAGGATAGAAAATTAAACAACGCAAAATGTGGATGAGTTAAAGGGAATAAGTGTGACTGAACAGCACTGACAAAGAAAGGGGGTGAAACGAATGAGGATAAGAGAGAGGCAGAGGAAACTCTAGGATGTTATTAGTTGTACTTACCTTATAAATGTAATATCTGTGGAAGACATTAAACAAATCTGTTATAATACATATTTCTAAATCCAATGTAACAAAGTAACTTAGACAACATATTACATGGTTTATTTTTGCTGTCCTCAGAATATATTAATTTTCACTATAAACAGTGATTTCAATAGTAATCATCATGTAACAGCAGGAAAAAAAATACACAAACTAAATGATTGTGTTTAAAAAACCCGTACAAGATCTCTATACATAATATAAATACCTGAAAAAAACATGTCTTAAATGTTTTTCTCTAATTCGCAATTTCTTGAGTAAGCACAGTACATCTTCCACAGTTACAAACTAATTAAACCATACCACCTATTTTTAAATACCTCTCAACAAAGTTCCGTGCAAGTATGTTCTTAAAACATTTATCACAAGTACACATTTTCTTCTCTCATACTTTTCTGCGTGGCCAAATAGTATGAGTTAACCCGTTATTTTTTAAATACCTCTCAAAAAACTTCCGTCTAAGTATGTTCTAAAACATTTATCTCAAGTACACATTTTGTTGTCTCATACTTTTCCGCGTGGCCAAATAGTATGAGTTAAGTAGTTATTTTCTCAAATTACTTAATCGTAGTCTTATCCATTCTTTTCTCAACCTTTTGAGTAAAAATTCCAACGTATTCTGTACCATCAAACATTAAGTAAACTTGTACCTGATGCTATCACTATGCCAAATACAAGTTTCATTTCTAGATTTGCACACCCTCAGTCACATGATATTTCTAAACAACAGAGTTTCATATCTTTACAGTATTAATCTTCCTACACCAAGTAATTTTACTGAAATTTGGGTTGCAAAAATAGCAGATAAGAATTAGTTAAGTCAAAAGGCAAACGTTTCTTAAAAGTCAATTGACTATCATTACAGAGCGTCCAGCCTGTTGGAGACTTCAAATAAGCTGTGTAATGTCCTGATGATGTTGAAGGCCCTTCATGAAAAATAATGGCTACAGTTACAAATGTTCTTCTAGAAATAGATATTTGGGAAGCCACAAAATGTTTAATTAAAGTTGACAATTTACTCCCATCAGCTCTGCATCGTTGAAAAATTAAGATTACATATTGTCCATATCTGTGGATAAATAATGTTGATAACATTTCAGAGTTACATTGAGAGCAGACCATGTTCTGATGTGCATCTTTAACTAGTTTATTAAAGGACACTGCTTTACAGTCTGGTAATGTTAAATATATTAATCTTTCAGTGTGTATATCAGTACTACTTGAAAATGAACAATTATCGCAATTATGTTCCCATTTATAAGAAAGGCCAAAAAGACTATCAATATCTACACCTTCATCTTCCAAAACTGTAAGCATATACATAATAAATTCCTGACAATCTTGCTGAATATTCTGAGAAAATGTATTTAGTCCTGCACATATGTCTAAAACATTCCTTAGTTCTGAAACACTTGCTACTTCACTATTACCACTGCTACATTTTTCCAAGACAGAATTTAACGAACAACAAAATGTTTGCTCCCGATTTTGTACAATCTGCTGCTGTAATTTTTTTAGAAAAAAAACAACATTAACCACAACATTTGCATAGCAGTTGACACCAGACCTGTTTTCAAATTTAAATCCAACAATCTCTTCAATACTAACCTTTTTTTTACTGCTACCAATGACAGCTACATTTTTTTCTTCGTTTCTCTACTACTTCAGTACATTTTTCCTCATTTCTCCTTTTCTGACCAACCATACACTTTTGAATTAAAGGATATTGAGGTAAACTTGGAGCATATTGTCTTCGTAACCTATTATACTCCTTCACACAATTTAAATCTGCACTAATCTTTGTCTCATCAAAATCAATTAGATAAAGTCCACATAAAGTTCTAACTCGAGATAAAGCAACATACGCCATACCCTCTTTGAATACAGTGCTTCCAATATTTACCAAAGCAGAATCTATACTTAAACCTTGAGATTTGTGAATAGTCACTGCATATGCCAAACAAATTGGAAATTGCTTCCGACGGACAAATAAGTCTTTCACAAGCAAAAAACGAGTTGAACAGCGACTGAATTGTTGAACTTCCTCAATTCCATCAAATTTGATTCTTAAAAATTCAATCTCATCTCTATTTGGGCAATTGACAAAACCAACAACATTACCCATTGCTCCATTTACCAAACCACCTTTCTACAAGTAAATTTCTCCGTAAAATAATCCGACAATTTAAACATACATACAGATTCTTTTCTAAGCCAGCAGTTTTAGATATAGATTTCTGAAGAAAATCCAATTTTAACTTCAACTTTTCAGACAAAACAATAATACTACCTTCATGCTCTATTTTATCTTTAGCTTCCAGTTTCTTAATTTCTTGATTTTCTAACTTCAACATTTTTTCATTGAAAACCGAACATTCTTTGAGAGTTGGCATCAAGCATATGACTGACTTATCTGCTACCTCTTTACTATATATTTTCTCAGGTACATTATCTTCATTAGGAAACAACTTGGAAAGTAATCATGTTCGTAGAGTTTCTTTCGCATCTTCAGTTAGTTTTCCAATCCTTATATCTTGAAGAATATTTCCATATTTAGTATCCTTTGCCTGTCGCATATTTTAAATCAGTTCAGTATATTTGAAATGTGACCATATATTAACATTTCCAATACTGCCCAGGCACTTTCTGGTCTCTTCATGCGTAACAGTTTCAAATACAGGTTGTCCTTTCACAGGAGTTAGCTGCAGTAGATCTCCAAAAACTATGACATGTTTGCCTCCAAATAACACATCATACTCTGTCTTAAGTATCTGTTGCATTCTTAAATGCACAAAAGCAAGCATTAAATTGGATACCATGCTTACCTCATCAATAATGAGAAGTTTCATTTTTTTAAGGACTCTAGAAACTTCACAACAAACTTCTCCAGATAGCTTGTGATATTGTAATTTATTTTCATGTTCAACTGGCAGCATCAGTAAACGATGTAAAGTAATACCTTTAATATTATGTGCTACCAATCCAGTTGGAGCAGGAACAACACAGGACAGTGTTGACTGAGTTCTTTGCTGTAGATATGTAGTAATTCCTTTAATTAGGAAACTTTTACCAGTTCCAGCTTCTCCACTTACATATAGTCGAATAGGTTCAAATGACATACATGAGCATTCTTTTTTCTCATGACGAAAGCCATGCTCAATGTGCTCTGTCACTTCATCATATATCTGTCTTTGCTCAAGATTAAGTTGCTTCTCCAATTCTTCTAAGTTTATTACTTCCTCTTGACCTTGCTGCATTGCTCTTTCCACCTCAACCATGGCAGTGGCTGTCCCAGTGGATCTTGACTTAACGAAGCCGAACTTTGACTATCTTGTGAACTGTCTCTAGCAATCTCCGCTGCAATTGTTGCTTCTTGCTCTATTTCGTCATTCAACATTTGGAGATAAATACTGAAAACAGGACATTCTATACTACTTTTAGATGCGTTAAATGAATCTTCATAACTATCAAAGTCACCAAGTAGTTCCTCTTCTGTACGCCATGGTTTGAAGAGTTGCAAAAGAGCTAAATAGTAAGATTCTCTTTTGTCAGGTGTTTCGCAATTCAGTTTTCGGTGATTAATCAAGTGTCCTTTTCTTTGTTTGACCAAACATCCTTCATGTCCAATTACAGCGTGTACACCTTTATCAATATTCTCTGTAATATTCCTTTTAAAACTGTAGTTTTGAAGTATTTTATACAGACAATTGTTTTCAAGCAGAGTACTTCTATTTGGATAGTATGTATCCAACATATTTGTTTTCAGAATATCTGTACTGTTTGCTTCTTTCTGTGCTAAATATTCAATTTCTTGCACAGGTTTCAGGACACAGTTTCGTGTTCCTGCAAGACCCAAACTCACCCACAGGATAGTTCTTGATTTTGCATAAAGACTTGCTGATGATAAGCGATCACAACATTCATATGCTCCAACTTCTCGATGAGATAACATCTTCAAACTGTACGTATACAATTTCTTGCTTAGGCTCTTTTCATGAGAAATGTCTTCCCACATCTCCTTCAGTTCCGTCTTTTCAGATTTGGTGATGTAAGACGTTACATATCGAGCCACAGCAATAGAGTTGTCTGCAACATATTGTATATCCATGTTAGCATTCCACATGGACAAAATGACTGAGTTATAGTCATTTATATATTTTGACTATTCACCTCTTCTTAAATTGTAGGTATTTTTAGGTGACCTTCTTGTGATGTTATGTCGCAAAGATGACATAAAATTGTTGACTTTTCAATTTGAAAGTACTGGTCGTGCAAATCCAAAATGACATTTGGTGTAGAATTTATTCTTTGATTTGAATTTTCGCCGAAAATATTTTCCACAACGATGGCTTTGAAAGCGTAACACTTTTCCTCTGAAGTCCTTATCAGTTGTACTATTAGGTATGTCACAAGTGGCATATTGTTCAATAAAAGACAGTACAGTCTCATATGGCCGAGATACCCGCCACCCCCTCTCAACACAATCCCCAAGAATTGGGAAACCGGAAACAGTTCTTGAACTTTTGGAAGGCGGGAAGGGAGTCACCCTTCCCGGCCGTATTTA
Organism: Lissotriton vulgaris; assembly: GCF_964263255.1. Classification (NCBI taxonomy): domain Eukaryota; kingdom Metazoa; phylum Chordata; class Amphibia; order Caudata; family Salamandridae; genus Lissotriton; species Lissotriton vulgaris. Next base: position 1,651,833,377 of record NC_141689.1, read on the forward strand.
TTAAAATATGAAACAAAAGAAAACATTAAAATAACAGTTTCATATAATGTACAATTTCATTTCCACATTACGATGTTTGGCTAACCTTAACAGATCTCTAATACAAAGGTTCTCCTAGCCGAACTAACATCCTACAAAACATTTGACTTGAAATTGTACATCCTAACGTTAAGGGCCAACGGCAAGGTCGTAACCGGTGTCAGATCCCTAAACCAGAAATACCCCCCTCACTTGTGAGAGGAGCGACCGCACAGAGGCGTACCTCAAGTGCATCTACCAATTTCCCTTTGTACTTGACGGGGGCCCCAATAAACTCGACGCCATTTAACGGTCGTTCGAGGACTCGTGTGAGGTGTCTAAAAAGGTAGCGTAAACCCCCTCCCGCACCCCACACAACTTACCCATCTGCCGTCGCAGATGTCCTGGCCCCGGGAAATTCCCCAGGAGGGGCCGTAGCCCCTCCTATCCAGGAAGGGGCCTTGACCACCTTTCCTTTCCTTCCGGCGGCCTCTCCTTAGACAGGACCGCCTCCCCGTTGAGGGGCCAATTGGCCACCTCCCCCGCGCGCTCCCATCCGTAATGGGTGATGCCCCCTCATAGGGATCTTCGAATTACTGCTCACCGATCATGACCTTACCGCCCGACCAAAATAAATACGACAGTTCTACCTAAGTTACTAAGATTTACAAACCAAAACAACATTTATTATCAAGCGTAAATACTGATCAATCCTTGTTCAAAATTACTTTATTTGCAAAACATACTGAAAATAACCAATCTTTATTGCATCTTTAAGAAATTTCACGACAATCATCACAACCTGTAAGAAAACAGAGAAAACAAAAAGATACTATATCAACTGTATTCACAACGAATCGCTGTCCTCAGGGGCTGGTGGGTGGGTCAAAATTGCTCTTCGTTCCGTCTCGAGCTCACGTGCAGCGGGGAGGTGCAGCTTCAGAGCACAGGAACAAGAGGATGCTTTCTTGGCTTCCGCTCCTTTTATCCGTCTTCAGGGTGGGCGTGAACCCGCCCCCGCCTGCCTCCGAGGGCGTGGCCGGCCGCGTTGGTGTCTAGGCCAGCCCACTCTAGGGCGGGAAAAAGGCGCGCCCCGGCTACGCCGCTTCGGGCATACCAGCCGAGACTCGCCTCCCGCCCAAGATGGCTTCCCGGGGGGATCGTGGTACTCCACCATACGTTCGGGGGGACCGATTGGTCGCCCCTTTCCATATGGCCGAGATACCCGCCACCCCCTCTCAACACAATCCCCAAGAATTGGGAAACCGGAAACAGTTCTTGAACTTTTGGAAGGCGGGAAGGGAGTCACCCTTCCCGGCCGTATTTATTAAAATATGAAACAAAAGAAAACATTAAAATAACAGTTTCATATAATGTACAATTTCATTTCCACATTACGATGTTTGGCTAACCTTAACAGATCTCTAATACAAAGGTTCTCCTAGCCGAACTAACATCCTACAAAACATTTGACTTGAAATTGTACATCCTAACGTTAAGGGCCAACGGCAAGGTCGTAACCGGTATCAGATCCCTAAACCAGAAATACCCCCCTCACTTGTGAGAGGAGCGACCGCACAGAGGCGTACCTCAAGTGCATCTACCAATTTCCCTTTGTACTTGACGGGGGCCCCAATAAACTCGACGCCATTTAACGGTCGTTCGAGGACTCGTGTGAGGTGTCTAAAAAGGTAGCGTAAACCCCCTCCCGCACCCCACACAACTTACCCATCTGCCGTCGCAGATGTCCTGGCCCCGGGAAATTCCCCAGGAGGGGCCGTAGCCCCTCCTATCCAGGAAGGGGCCTTGACCACCTTTCCTTTCCTTCCGGCGGCCTCTCCTTAGACAGGACCGCCTCCCCGTTGAGGGGCCAATTGGCCACCTCCCCCGCGCGCTCCCATCCATAATGGGTGACGCCCCCTCATAGGGATCTTCGAATTACTGCTCACCGATCATGACCTTACCGCCACAGGCCGGATAGTTGACCGGCTATCCGGACCCCCCACAACACTCCTGCCTAAAGGTCATTTCAAAAAGTCTTTAGCCAGGCTATCAGGTCTCCTATGAGTAACTCGTTCCCCATCCGGGACAAATGAACACCATCCCCCGAATACATACTGTCCCCTTTAATACAACCATGCGAAATAGAATGCAGTGTACTTGAACGGAACAGTCTACTCACTTTATTATTAATTTTCCTTACTGAATGATTCAGAGCAGAAACAGAAATAGCCCCCCGCCACACTTTCCGTGGGATCATATGGGACCATGCAATTGTGCACCCTGGAACTCTTCTCGCCAACCAACTTACCGTGGAAAGCATCGCCTCAAGAAGAAGTCGTCTACCAGTGGTCACCAAATCATTGCCCCCAAGATGTACTATGACTACAGACGGCGGTGACCTTGTCCGCCCTAACAAACCCTCGAAAAATGATCGAAACTGGTCAATACAGAGCCCGCCCTTTCCGTAGAAGGACACACTGTACCCGTATTCCCCAGCCACGTGAATCATGTCACCTGCTTTGAATACGTCCGCAGCACGCCTCACGTATGAGTGGCCCACGACCCACACCTCCTTTTTCACAGCCGGTAATGTCTGACCGCTGGCCCCCCTGTGTCGGGTCGACTGGACAGTCCGCCCCGCCTCGTAGGCTTGCGCAACTGAAAACCAAACAAAAACAAGAAGCGTGAGTACATCATTACAGCTTCACAACATGTGCAACCGCACATACCTCTTATAACAGTTCGAGGACCAACGCCCCACACGTTTTACTTGTTCAACATTCAGACCCCTGGCTGTAGCTTCCGTAGCAGCCCCTATCCGAAAGGAATGGGTCCCAAAGTCGCCGGGGTTCAAGCCCGCGGCAGAAATCGACATCGCAAGCACCCGCTGAAACTGAAACCTCGTCAGTGGGGTGGCGTCAGCGTGTCTTAACAAGGTCCCCCCCCATGCTGCCACCCTCTGCGCTAAATATTCCTCTACGCACCCAACAGGGCACATGGCAGACCCGGGGATCCTCTGGATGATTACGCAGTCCCCGATTGCATCCTGATCGGATTTGGACCTGACAAACGAGACCGTCATCGTCTCCTCTCTGACCTGAATGTGTTCCCGGCACAGTCCCCCCATCGTATCCTGCTTGTTCTTTGCCACTAATTCGCTTACCCGCATAGCCCCATGGAATGCCAATGCAAATGCGGCTCTGAACAACACTGCTTCGTACTGGGATGAACATGTTACCGGTAGCACGGATAATAACAGGGCCAACCTATCCAGACCTATCGGGTGCCTATCGTCTACTCTGCGACCCTCAAGGCGTTGCCACCCACGTAGCGCTTTCTGCACAACGAAAGACGCTGTCGGGTCCTGGATCCCATGAGCCCTTGCCATGAAGGAAATGGCGGCCCGATGCCTCTGGGCCGTAGCTACTGACTTGCCTGCGTGACGTAAAGAGAGCAGGAATCTCACTACACACTCTTCCAGACCCCAAAGCTCCCTCCCGGCAGTACCCAAAAAGGCCCAATAGGAACGGAACGCCCCTTCATATGCCTTCCTCGTCCTGGGTGCTAAACTCTCTCCCACGAGGTCTTGTAGTTCGGGGCACCGAGAGACCAGAGAGCTTCGGGAAAGGGTGCCGCCACCGGGTCCGCTGTGGGCAGAAAACCCCAGAAGGCCTGCATACGGAAACGAGAGAGCGCATCAGCCGCTTGGTTCATCACCCCCGGCACGTGTCGCGCCCTAAACAGTACATTCAGTTGCATGCACAACAACACAATTTCCTTGAGCAGTCTCAGAATCAATTTGCAACGTGCTGCCTGACTATTGATACACTCAACCACGGCCATGTTATCAGACCAGAACACCACAGAGTGATCCCTAAACCCTTCTGGCCATGTTTTCAAGGCCACCAGAATAGGGAACAGTTCGAGAAAAGCAATGTTACTCGTCAACCCGCACTCATGCCACCATGACGGCCATTTTTGAGCCGACCATTGTGTACCCAATATGGCGCCAAAACCCATACTCCCCGCCGAGTCTGTCCATAGCCCCAACTCCTCGGAAGACACTGCTGGTTTATTCCAGACAATTCGACCATTGAAATCCGCCAGGAATGCAATCCAAATGCGCATGTCCTGGCGAACCTCTGCCGAGAGTCTCGTACGATGATGTCCTTCCTTCAAGCCGACCATGGACTGTGCAATCGAGCGGGAAAAGGGGCGCGCCATCGGCATTACTCTTAGGGCAAAATTCAACTGACCCACCACCTGTTGCAATTGATGCAGGTTCACTTTCGTTGCACGAATACATGTCTCAAGGGATAACCTGAATTTTAACACTTTTTCTTTAGGTAATCGAAAACAACCTTCCACTGAGTCGAGCTCGATCCCAGAAACTCGATCAAGGTCGAGGGACCCACCGTCTTACCTGGCGCCAATGGCACACCGAATTGATTCATTAGGACACAAAATTCATGTAAGGCCTGTCCACACTCAGAATCCCCGGCTGCCCCCAGAAACAGAAAGTCATCGAGATAGTGCATAACATGTTGAAAACCTGTCTTCCTCGTGAATACCCACTGCAGAAAACAACTGAATTTCTCGAAATAGGCACATGAAATCGAGCATTCCATTGGCATACATTTATCCATGTAATAGCGACCCTGAAACTGAAAACCAAGGAGACGCTGATCGTCTGGGTGTACCGGGAGCAACCGGAACGCTGACTCGATGTCCGATTTGGCCATCAGCGTCCCGGGCCCCAGGCGATTCAACATGGCAACGGCCTCATCGAAAGATGCGTACCGCACCGAACATACTTCCGGGTCTATCGCGTCATTCACGGAAAGACCACGTGGGGCTGACAAATTATGTATCAGCCGAAACTCACCCGGGTCCTTCTTGGGAACCACCCCTAGAGGAGAACACACAAAATTAGCAACTGGTGGCAAATCGAATGGACCGGCGACACGACCTCGAGTCACCTCTTTCCCAATCTTTACCTGCACCACTGCCGTGTGCTGTAAGACCGACATTTGATTCTTACAGTCCGGTACCCCCTGAAAATCCCCCACTGGGATGCGGAAACCATATGAAAACCCGTTCCGTAACACCCCAGCGGAAGCATGATCTGGGTATTCGCTGAGCCAAGGAATCATTGCCATGGTATCAATCGGGGTCGGTAAAGGCGCCCCTCGGACTATATTAGACCTGTTTGGCGCCTCCCTTACCACCGTTATCACCCGTTTTGGCTCTGCACATGGACTCAGGACGGGATGGCTGCCCGCACCCCCCACACTCATGTCTGAATTTGCATGACCCCTGGGGCCTGGTACATTTGCCCCTGTTAAAATTCCAACAGATCCCCCTTTTACCTGTGTTGCCACTCGGCTTCGTGTGGAACTCGTTACCTGCACCCGTCCGAAAGGGCGTCCCAGAGTTTTGGCGGGAGGATTCCCCCCCGTTACTCCCTACTAATGGCACCTTCAACATCCCTGTACTCTCCATTTTTTGCCAAGACACAGAGTCGTAACAGTCCCAAGACAACAACGGGTTGTGTTCTTTAGCTTTTCTAAACAGATTATCATAGCAGAACCACTGATTGCCCCCATATGCCACAGAATACTCCATAATACGTGACTGATAAATGGGTAACTCGGTCAACAACTCAGGCCTGCGCTCCCCCATGATGGAAGTAAAAATTCCCCACGCTCTGCCCCAAGTACCAATGGTCTCGTCGACCTTAAAGGCGGCCATTTTTGCGCGCCAAACACTCGGATGCATGAGCTCCTTTTGACTCTTTACATGCTCGATCTCGTAATGGTCGGTAAGCAATGAAAACATGTTTACATATTTATCCGCCCAAATCAATTCCTTGACTTCTAGTGGGACGTGCTGGGCAATCTTCTCCTTTCGAGAAGGTGCAGACTCCCCCCCCGCAATCGGCAATGGCCGCTTACCTGAAGTAGACCCCACGCTTGTCGCCGAACTTGGGCCTGCTGTACTTCCAACCGCCGGGACCTGTGGGGGAACAGAAGATGGCGTCTTCGCAGCCTCCCTAGATTCCCACAGTTGCCTCATCACTGCCCGGGCGTCGTCAGCCGTGGCGCCCTCGCTATCGTTTCCCAACCACGCTGCCAATTGTGCCGCTAACTCGGGGGGCATATCCTCCCTGTTCGCAGGGGTGACCACCACAGGGATTGGATTCCCCTCCTTTGGCACCGGGGTTGGCTCCTCTCGTGGGGCTTCGGGAACCGGGGTCTCCCCCCCAAGTGCTCCCCTTCTGGGCCTCTTGCTTTTTCCACCGGGAATTGTTCCCTGTAAAGGCCGTTTCGGTCCTCCCTCCCCGTCCTTAGCCTCAACCTTTCTCTTCAGATCGGCTATCTCCTTCATGAGTATGCGGAGCATCTCCTCGGTACCGACCCGCTTTACGACCTTCTTGGGCATTCTTAGACGGGATATCTGTAAGACAAAAAGAGGGATTACAACGCTCAAAATTGCTCTTCGTTCCGTCTCGAGCTCATGTGCAGCGGGGAGGTGCAGCTTCAGAGCACAGGAACAAGAGGATGCTTTCTTGGCTTCCGCTCCTTTTATCCGTCTTCAGGGTGGGCGTGAACCCGCCCCCGCCTGCCTCCGAGGGCGTGGCCGGCCGCGTTGGTGTCTAGGCCAGCCCACTCTAGGGCGGGAAAAAGGCGCGCCCCGGCTACGCCGCTTCGGGCATACCAGCCGAGACTCGCCTCCCGCCCAAGATGGCTTCCCGGGGGGATCGTGGTACTCCACCATACGTTCGGGGGGACCGATTTGTCGCCCCTTTCCATTCGAGTCTGTTCCAAATTTGGTAGCATCCTTGATCCATAATAGCATATGAATATGAGGAGCACCTCTTGCTTGATATTCTTTTCTCCAAAAGAAATCCAGAACTTCACCTAGAGGTGGATTTTTCTTGTTTGTAATAAAAGACATCATAGCTTCAAATCTATGATTAAAATATCTGCAAACATTAGCCAGATCCAACGAACACAGTTCTCCAGGTGTCTTGTAGTTTATATTTTCCATGTTTGCATTCGCCTCCCGAAGAAATTCAAGTAACACTTCCCAAGCATACTCTGCACAGCTTAGAGTTAAAAACCATGTAGGTGCTCCTAAGTTTCTAAGCATGCATTTCAAATCTCCATGACGACGGTACCAATACTCATTAGTACCACGCTGACATGCCATTAAATAATTAGGTATGAATCCAAAACACTGTCTTTCTGTTGCACTTTGTCCATAAATTCCTTTGCTGAAACATTTTGCAGATGCACTCCACTTTTTAAGATATGGTTTACTGCATAAGAAAGACCAGATAAGTCACTCTCAAACAGAAAATGAAACAAATATGGAATACATTGGCGAAATCTCGGATCTTCTGCATATAATCTTGTTGTCCGGTACTCAGATGCAGGAATCTGCATAGGTCGATCATCATATCGTGTACCTTCACCTGTAGGGAATAACTGTGGGAAACAACGACCTTCCAAACTTTCTTCCCATACACTAATGGGACTTCCTTTTGCTTTTTTCATCTGAAATAATTCAATAGCATTCCCTATTGCTTCTTTGGAATGCAGTGGATGAACACTGTAATGTTCATAAATTTCTTCACTTCTGGATAAGTCGACTTTTTCAATTTGTCCAATAGACAAATCATTGTCTTCTTCTTCACTTACTTCTTCTTCTTCTACGTATACATTTTTATAGTATTTTTTTTTTTACTAAATACAGCGTTGCCTTTTTGACTTTTCTAACATCCACTAAATCTTGCCAGATTTTCTTACTCTTTGTAGGTACACCATTAACAAGAATAACTAGAGGTTCCTCTATACATTTTCAACACCAATTGTCTCCATATTTTTTTTTTAATCAAGTGGCAAATAAACAACTCTACCCTTTAATCCTCTTTGTAAATCTGAAGGATTTAATTTGCCAGTCTTAGGCTCCATACGAACAATAGCCTGAAAAGGATGTACACATTGAATCAGAATAGTCTCATAAGTATTTAAATCCATCAGTTCCGATGGAATATTTATCAACTCAAGATTATTATGTACAGCTCTAGCAGACATTCTATTTTCATTTAATTTATTATAACAATACTTACAAATATGTTGCTCAAAACCCACATCAAAACAGTTTTCTACCAACAAATAAGTTACAAAATCTTTCCACTGATTATTATTTTCATCTTCACTTTTTAAATATAAATCAACTAACCTAGTTTGACTTTTGTAATGAATGCGTCGACAACACACACAAGGAAAATTTGGTTTTTCACCTGCAATGACCTTAAACTTTGTTATTTCCTGTTCAAAATTTTCAGTATTAAAATTTCCGACATTTTCTATCACATTTCCTTCTATAACTATATCAGTTTCTTCATTGTCTTCATCTGGACCCAAAATAACTTACCTCAATTTCTGCACAAATCTTCCTAACATCTAATTCACATCCATGCAAAAGAGCACTATTTAACTGTTTAAGTTTAAGTGCTGGACTTTTTGCATAATACAACTTTCTCACTAATTTTCTCATTTTCGTATGATGCACTGCTAACATCCTGAAGTGATGAAACACACTCTGGCATATTTTTTTAGAAAGACAAGCCAGAGAATGGCCTTGCAGACCTATTTTTTCTCGCACTCTGCAATGGTCTAATTCTTGCAACATTACAATTTTTTTTTAAGACTTTCCTTAGTGTACTTACGTAAGAAATTGCGAAAGAAATCAATTGAATCCTGTCGTACACTGCAAATACTACTACAATTCGAACTGTAAACAAGAACATTAGGATGTCCCTCTAAAACTTCTCCAGCTATCACCTCTTCTGCATTTCTAACTACAATTTTCTCTTTCTCAATAGCACAACCATCCTTCACCTCATATGCTCGACCACTGGTGTCAACCGCATGCAACAAATCGTTACTTTGAAAGTAACTCTCTTCATTAAAAAATGGCTCAGAAGTTGAAGTATGCATCCATTTCCCAGAAAACATTTTACAAAAATGACTTCTATTTATGTGTCTCTTCCATTTACTCTTAGCTTTTAAAACTCTGATTGCCTTATTTAGTGTATATATTCTATTAATTACTCAAATAAATAATTTTCTTTTTGTCTCAAACGCGTGCTCAACAACATCCTCTATATATTTTTTCTTCTTATAAAAAGCAGATTTCCTTTTAGAAACTTTTTCCTTTTTTAATAATTTTGAAACTACTCTGTTATAAAACATACGCTTCCTGATTTCCGCAAACTGATTAGTACGTCTTTTACTGTACATATTTTCCTCACCGCTGATTTCAGAAACATTTTGCTTTTTTCTGGCATTTCTCCTTGTAGATACTGATAACTGTTTTTCCTTTTGAAGATTATCCATTCCTCTTTTCCTTTGACATAACTTTTTCAAGAAATCCTTGCTTTTCTCTTCTTTTTATCCATCCTTTGTTGATTAGATAATTCTTCTAATTCTTTCCTCTTCAAATGGTATGTCCATTTATACAGCTTTCTTTTTTCATTTCTGGTCGGCATACTGATTTATGTTTCTGATAAAAATGACAATCTGTTAAGAAAAAACATAACAAATATTATAGACCGCTACTAGCATATAACATACACATTATAACCACTGGTTCATTTTATAAGTAGAATAAAGACAAGGAAACAGTCTCTGAACAGAGTAGGAAATCCTGTAGTGAATGTTGGTTCTAAATTTATGACAGTCCATAGCTGTGTCAGCATTATAGACGTATTTTCTGATTCTAATTTTTAAGGCATACAAACAGTACACTGTTTTTAAAGCACTGTAGGTGATCCTAGTGCTTTTAATTGTTTTGACTATAATCTCTTATACACTTCATGAAAACATGTATTCTCACTCTCAGAAAGCAGATCAACGATGAATAGTACAAGAAAACTGTCTTCAAGAATGCTTTAGTATCAAAAATAATTTTATTTATTTAAAAGTTCATATTCTAAAAGGACTTGTAGCAAAATTTCATCGAGTAATTCATCAGATTCAAAATTCACATCCTCCAAATTCTGCTCTTCCCCTTCCACCATCTCTAAATAAGCACTGTCAAATGTATTGTCCATAAAGTCATCATTTTCTGTCTCAATTTCCTCCTCAAATACTCCATCTAGTAATTCCTCGATTAGTTCATTAGCAATTTAAAATTTAATTCACTTTTCTCAGAGTAATTCTCCATTTTTGTAATCTTTTTTGTGTCTTCTGTATCCTTTTAAAAAAATGTTAAGACTAAATTATATCTTTTTCATCAATAGATAACTTAAAACTACCTCTACTAATTTTTAAACTACATACATTTTTATACTTTGTAACTCATTAACTACATATATTAAGATAGCACCTTCCTCTTGTTAGAAAACAAATTGACACTATGAGCCTAGACATTAACACTATTCCTTTTTATTTTTTTAAATAATTACTGCTGTAAAAAGACATCTTACTGTGAAATTTGTTTTTAGGTTTTCTGGATATTACAACTGTTGATAGACTTTATAATTGATTTTTAGGGATCCATTTTCTGAGTTCACCACTACAAACTGCTATTCAAACTATATACAGTCTGAAGGGGAGGCTCACAATGTACAAATCATAACATTCACTTAACAGATTACTACTTCCCACAGAGACAGTTGCTTTTATGTTTCAACAGCATACTCAGCATGTGAATTTCATAGCATGTACAAAATCTCATGCTAACCATGAGGAACCACATCATAATAAACCTCTGCAAATGTATGTAAAACAGTGCAGACAGATAGTACAGTCACAGGTATGCAGAAAAGATGCCCATCACACCAAGAGCCATATCATAATAGAGCTCTGTTAATGAAGAAAAAGGACTGCACGCAGATGATACAGCATGAGTTAGAGAAATAATGAAGACTTAGCAAGAATTATTCCACGGAAACAGCAAACTCCTATAGTCAAAGGATAGATGAACCAGAACTGCATCGAAAAGAACACATGGACCAGGCCCATAAAAAGATAGTGTCAACAGACAGTGGAAAAGTATGTCAAAATGCATATCTAGTGCAAGCAGATACAGACACGGCAAAAATAGAAGATAAAATCATCCAGCAAAAGACAAACTTTGCAAATATTCAAAAAAATCTTGCTTATTATTTTAATCTGCACCCCAAAAAATTGCCTTTGAAAAATACCAACTCACCTGAAAAAAAGAATGTGATTGTTGAAAAGTCTATCAAGTAGAAGACAGGTTGTTGCTGTTCAGCACCAAACACTATAAAAAAAGAGAAATACTGAAATTTAATTAACATATTACAGACATATTTATTACACAACATACACCCATTGTAGCAAACAACAAGCCTAACAGATATATTCCCTAAGATTCTCTACCATTAGATATCCTAATGCCTAACTAAGTTCAATAATTGTTTTTTAAACACATCCAATAACCAAATTTTTCACCCAGATTTATTTTAAATCAAACTTCATTTACAGTGTAATCTCCCACACATTTCCAGGATACTACATGCAATATTTATGATTTGCACTGCTAGACAGTCTCACTTAGCATATCTGTTACCAATTTTACTTGCCTAAATAAATCACCAAGGAACACCAACATAACACTGTGTTTAAAGCCTCTTTTTATATAATTTTGGGTGAATAATTTGCTTTCAAGTTTTATATTTACATTCTGCTAATTATAGTGATTTGTTTTCTTTCCTACATTTTGACAATCACTAGTTGCACAAAACTAATGACAGAGATGGAGACAGATGTAGAGTAGAAAAGAGACACAGGACAGGAGAGATACAGACCACAGGAGAGAGAGAGAGACAGTAGCGGGGAGAGGAACATGCAGAGACAGACCAGCATTCAAAGCACAAATGGAGAGACAGAAAAATAACAGGAGCAGAGAAAAGTCAAGAAAGAGAGGGAAGGTACAATAAAGAAAAAGATGAACATGGACAGGGAGTCACAGAGTAGAAACAGCAGACAGAGCAGAAAGGAGACAAACGGCAGGAGGCACAGGGACAGAGAGGAAGAGAGAGAGCAGAAGGAACACAGAGATGGGCAAGCAGAGCAGAAGGGAGAGAGAGATGGAGAGAAGGAGGGTGAATAGGAGGGAGAGAGATATACACCACCATACAGACAATGCAGGAGGAAGACTGAGAGCAGGAGACAGAGAGAGATACAAAACGAGCACGGGAAGGAGAGAGATGTCACAAGGGAGAGGGAAGGTAAAAGTGGATTCAGGCCAGAAAGGAAAAGAATGACAGAAGGGAAAAAAATATAGTAAAAAGGAAAACAAAGAGAGGGAGAGCAAGACAAACAGAAAGAATAGGACACAGAGTGAGGGAGAACAAGAACTGCATAGAGAGAAAATGTATGAGAGACAGGAACAGTAGAAATCAGAGGGTAGGCAACATGGAGAAAAACTGCACAATAGATAGAGATACAGAGGGTGAGCCAGACGCACTAAAATATATGAAGTAAGCAGCACAAAAACAGTATGCTGAGAAAAGGAAAGCAACGACACAGATATATGTATGCCGACTCCACTAACTTAGTGCATGAATGTATCTGTTGCAGAAACTTCTGCATAACCTCATAGTCACAACTCTTTGTTTCCCTTTAGCCCCAACCCTTTGCCCTCTGACCTCTCACCCACCAGTGCAGCCCTCGGCCACAAACTACACTGTAAATGTTGCCCTCCATATTATTGCATGTAGGTATGGTACAACAGGTAACATCATACCTACAGCAACTGAGGACTATTACCTTTGACACAGATTAATAGCTGCACAAGTTAAGTAAACAGTCTGCCTATGCCAGGACTCAAAAGTGGAGCCCGATAGACAGCAAGCCTACCTTTAAGAAACTGCCTGTGCTGAGACCCGAAGAGACCCGGCCAAGTTAAAGCCCTGAAACTATCTTAATGTCTCCTTTCTCTTTAGACCTTTACATTTCACTTTCAAACCACGTTTGCTTTCCATGACACACGCTTCTTTTTCGGTGTTCCACATTCAACGCCTAGACACTTTTCCCTTTTTAGTATCAGAAGCCGCAGCTGCAACATGGCTAATGCACAAATTAATTACTCTATCTTTCGCGTTTTTTCAGTGTTCAAAATCTATACATTTTTTTCACATAAATAGATACGAGCGGCTCAGTACCTCCTACTGGCATAAAACCAAGTCGCTCCCTTTCACTTACAAATGCCTTAGAGACGGCAAAAAAATGTCGGGCAGAATTACAAGCCCCTTACGCCACTTTAGCGTCACTTTTAACATGGGAGAAGTGACACAAAAGTGCCACACGGAGCATGTTAATCTGCCCCTATATCTGTATAGAGATGAGTGTACTGAAACATGGAATTAGTCGTTCACATCCAGGCACTTCCAATTGCATGACTTATTTAACTGGAACCGCTGTAATGTTGCATGTGTTTTCAAAGATACACCAGTGCCTGCTATAATGCCGACTTTTTCCTTATTATTCAACAGTGGTTATTTATTTTCATGCAATGAGAATTGTTATGAGTTTGTAAACGACAGAGGTTACGCTGTAAAAGTCACTCTGCATATGCTTCCCTGTAAGAATGTAGTTTATCCACTCCCACATGGGAACCTTGATGTTTCCATCTGGCCGTGAATTCCGGCCTTGAATTCAAAGTTCAATCACAAGACATGAACAAGAGCCTTATTGTCACAAAAACAAGTTACCCTAGCATCTGTTCACAAACATATCTCTTTCACTTAGCTAACATTCACAGAGAAGTGCATACCTTATGAAATAGTGACCTTCCTTTACAATTTGCTGAGGTGACTCCCATAATCTTTAACACATCCTCCACTTCAGGGCAGGCCTTTTTTATAACTACTAAGCAGTGGTTTAGTGACTTCTTTGCCAGAAATTATTTGAAGTCATTCTGCTACTCTTCACTCCATAGTTGCCGGCCTATTTTTGAGGACTTCCTGTTCTACTACCAGTGGCAGCTGCTTTTGTTTTCCTATTTTGTTTATTACAAAATGGATGTCCGTCCTGTCTTTGCAAACGAGCCGGAGCACTTAGAACTGTTTCGCCAGAGGATGCTTGACTACTATGGCATCCTACCACTTGCGACTTTGAGTGCATCATATGCATTATCATTTCGATTTTCCTATTTCACCTGTGTGCAGCCTGTATTTCATTGCCTGAGCTGTGATTTCATGTGGGCCCTGGACTTATGTCTCTGCAACTTGGTATCTCCTGAAGTGAATTATAATCATCTCATGAAACTGTTAATTGATCATGAACAGCTTTGTTCCGATGGAGGGATTGTGGCCTTTGCAGGGATACATGACGTTCCGGGTCATTGGAATATATTCGCAGCGGCGCAAGATTTTTTGGCACACAGCTACATAGAAAAGTCACTGAGTTGTCCTCTGATGGTACTAGAGGCTCCGGTAATTGAAGAGCATGTATGTTCTTTTCCTCTTTTCAATTGGATGGCTGACTTGTTTTCGGATGATAACAGTGACTTCCTTTTAGAAGCGGTAGCTGCTTATTTCGCCTACTCAGTTGTTGGATGACTCTTAGGCAAGCCATTGACGTCTACATTTTTTTCCCCTCCCTATCTTTTTCACGTTTTCCTGTACTTCTTTTTTTTAATGAACAGACCTATTGACTTTACTAACAGTGGACATTACAATTTCGTGCTGTTCCAACTTTCGTGTTTTATGTGGACTACATTTTTTTTCCTCACCAACTCGATTTCAAACTAAACTTTTCATTGAACTCTAATTTCAACAATTCAGTTGCTTATCTTATCTTATCTTATTTGAAACATACTCGGAGCAAAGCAGGGTGATATATGCTACATGTGCCCCGATTAATGTGTAAAGTTATCATGAGTTTTTTATAAGTTTAAACGCCATTTTTCCTTTCTGCTGCTTATTTGCGCCTTACACACATCTGCTGCTTTAGTTTTCCATGTACTGAAATATTTTCGATTCATACGAGAAAAATATGTTATTACACTAATATTAGCCTTGCTTTTCGAGCTGTATCTCAGATCGAGTACTGAAACCTTCAAAAGATATGTCAATACAGTAGTTGTTCTCAACACTGATTTTCGAACGTTCCAACAGATAACATACATGCAGCTCCAGCCAACTTGTCGCTTTTGGCGCGTTTTTTATTTCCTTACACAATAGCATAACACAAAGTTGATAGTGCTTCACATGCAGAGAGCTGATTGTTAATGAGGTGATGTCTAAATACTAGCATTTTCATGTATGGTTGCTGAACTTAAAGTCAAGACACCTTCTTAGATTTAATAAAATGTAATATACTTCCTCAGAATGGTGTAGAATAAGTTTTGGTAAACCGTATTCATTTTACATCATACTATGCTTGCACCGTTTGTATTCTATGGACTAGTAACAATGCCGATTACTTTGTTTCTTACAATATCTGTACTCGTATTAGATAAGAAACTTTGCTTGAAAGCAATGCATTACTGAATAAACATTTCAAATATACACGTTCTCTCTTTTAATCCATATTCTGAACTGAAATTATTGTATACTGAAAGTGTATTCATGTGTTCCATGTGACCTCAGCTGTACTAAGTTCATGTTTTCTTTTGTCGACCTGAGTTACTCATACTACAACCCGCAGGCTGTGACGGCCCGTCAAGCCTTTCTTAGCGGGTCGCGGACCATGCAAACAATCGTACCTCTGATAAGAAAATAATTTATTACTGTTACCAAGCACCGCCGCAGTTGCTCTTCACTCACACTGATAATGACTGCTCCCCCGCTTCTACAGACCAGACGCTATGTCGTATTACACTACTTATCACGCTTTCATCTCCACTATAACAAACACTTCTCCGCCAGCCACCAGAGAACAGAGTGGAAAAGCAAAGGCACTAAGAAGTGAAATACGACATACCCTCTGCTCTGTGGAGCAGAGCGAGCGGTAATTGTAAAAGTAGACATTCACTAGCGCTTCAAAAAAGCATCTCATTTATATAAATAGTTTTTTGAAAACCTGCCAAGTACTTTGATGCGAATATCTGTGTGTGCCTGCAGAGCAAACTTCCTCAGCCCGGACTGAAGGCAGACACAGACAGACACACACACACTAAGATAACACAGGGCAACGGAGACGGAAAGCAGGAGGGAGATAAAGATGGAGTCAGATGGCAGGAGGATGAGAGATCTATGTATACGGTCTGCTACCTCAATATATGAAGGCATGTACTGCACAAACCTGTCTACAGCCCCATTTTATTTTACTCGGCCCCCTCCCCCTCTCACCCCACCCCCACCAGTGCAGCCCGCGGCCACAAACCACACTGTAATTCTGTCGTCTGACAGAAAGTTTATGAATACCTTAAGCATTAGCACTTTTTGACGACGGTATCACATGTAATGTACCATTTCTCTCTCTACCTGCATTATCTGTGTCTCTGCTAATACCATTTTTTCATCTCGAAACCAACTTTTCAGATTATAAGGAAACGCTTCAAAATCACACAAATAATTACTGTCTATTTTAAACATATTTTATATGCCATTTTTTTCAGTACACCAAAATTATATGCAAAACTATAATTTACACTTGAAAGAATGTGAAGAAAAGGCGCGCAACCCCCATTAAATTCACAGGACTTCAGCCCCCCTCCCGTCTGGTGTGGCAGCCCAAGGTAACATAGATTCCAGATACACACACAGCTGCACCTGAACGTTTCACATCTCTGTAAAGAACCATTTGAATGTTAATTAGGCCATGCAGTTGTTTTACCCCTTCTAAAAGCCCCTGCAGCTTTACTCTGCCTACTAATTAAACATTCATGTCCGCCTAACAAAACATTCCCCCCCCCCCGAAATTTCGTTCCAGTTTCGTCTCTGACTGACAGTGAATTAAAAGAACTAACAGTAAAAGATTACATAAGAACATGACTGAACACCATTCAGCTTAATGAAATTGATTATTCAAAATGTTACACTAATAATTGCAAACAAATAATGTCGTTAAAGAGTGATGAAACGAAATAGAACAATAGTTTAAAAAATACAAGACATTGTCATAGTCAAAAATGAGGTTACTCAGAGACTGTGAGGTAAATAAACAATAATAGTGAATAAACCACATTTTACGGTACATCACAAAAGAAACAGTTAGAGACTCACCTTTACCAATGCTTTATAAGATGTAGAACAGTGACAGTCACAAAACAGATATTCGTTTGACGGAACTCTCAATAATGCTTCTATCACTGCAACCAAAATTCAATGGCACAGATATCCTCTCAATACAGGCTCATATATGTCTCTTCAACCAATCATATTTATTCCCGCACAATTTTAAAATCAAACTAACATTTCAGTTGGTTGTCCCTTTCAATATTTTCAAAGTCACATAAAGGTCACCCTTCACCCTCTGCCTTCTCTGGCTGTTACCATGGTAACACCTCATTCTGCACCTGGCTGAAGGCACAGGTCAAAAGTTCATATCTCAACGTTCTACATCAAACCAAGAAGGCTGATTTCCCTCCAAAAACACCTGCCTATCCACTGCTTTGATACATTTCATTTTTTTCACACCCAATAGTACTTTTCGTTTTAAAAAAGCATTAACATGCAACGTAGTCTTCAATCTTGGGGTATTAGAATCAACAAATCATTTTTTGTTTTTCAACCACACCAGGCCTCATCCACTTTTTTATCCGGACTTTCAGCTTTTAACTACCATTCCACTTCCAGAACCCATGGGAGTACTACTGCATCTGCCTTGAAAATGAAGGTTTGGCTTTTAGGACACAGCTATATTCACTGGAGTGAAAAATATGCAGCAAACAGACGAATTTCCAACCTTGATTTACCAAATGTGCAGATTACGTGGATTGGCCAGAGAGGATTGAGATGTTACCAATTGATACCATTGGTGAAAACATTTATGCATCTCCCAGAACCTGACCTTATAATTGTGCACTGTGGTGGGAACGATCTAGGCACATTGACTGGGGTAGGTCTGGAAATGCTTCTAAAGGACACCTTTCGGTAATTGATGACACTTTTTCCACGTACTGTCTTGGTGTATTCCAATATATGCCAAAGACAGAAATGGAATTGGTCCAATCAACATTGTCCACAGATTGAGAAAGCAAGGAAACATGTAAATAAATCTGTTTCTGCTTTCCTCAGAGAATATAGCATGGGTTCTATATAACACAACAACTTGCGTTACAAGTAGGAGGGATGGTGTTCATTTCACGGATGAGGAAAACAGAATCTTCCTCTGTAACATGAGACTATGCATTGGTACTTACGTTAATATGCAGATAAAACTCAATTAACACAAGGGCTCTTTTAAGAGCCATCTTATATCTAAACACTCAAACTTGTGATTTATCTCCATCTTTCCTTTTATTTTTGTTCTCCGTGCGCGACCGGGTGCGCGCACCATGCAACATTTTTGCAAAAAAAAGCTACTTTTAGACTTTCTGCGACCTTAATAAACCCCTGAGGAAACCTACCAGATCAAACACTCTCCACCCTGGTCCTTTTCCATGCTCTACACTATAGTTTTTCACAGTCTTGTAAATAGGTGTGCGCGACCGAGTGCGCGCACCCCGCAACTTTAAAAAAATAAAATAAAATGTTCGCGTTCAGGGTCCTTACTGCTCCCCCTGAGAAATCCTACACGGTCAGACAATCTCTACCTTGTCCCCTTTCCATGTTCCAACCCTTTATTCTGTACAATATATTCACTCACACTAACAAAATGGCGGTTAACACTTCCTGATTTCCTCCGAATCGAATGTTGACAGACGTCAAACAGCAAATCAAATTCCGCTCGCGCACAGCCGCATTAGTGCGCGCACAGCCGCATTAGTGCGCGCACCCGTGCGCGCTTACAGATATATAATTGAGTTCAACTTTAATTTTCTCAGCAACTACTGAACAGATTTACACCATTCAAAGAAAAGCGTAATCTGCGAGCCGAACTCTACCTTTTTGCCAAATTTCTTATAAATCCATTCAGCCGTTCGAGCTGTAGCCGTGTCTAAACGCCCTATGGAAAATAACATGGGGAAAACACGTTTTGGGACCCCCCTTTTATCTCAGCCATCTTCTTTGAGAAATTCGCAAAGATTCATCCACCGGGGCCAGCGTTAATCCAAATAGAATGTTGCGGATTTCCTATGGAAACTAGGTCCTAACTATAACTACCTACTGGCGACCGCTAGTAGGTAATATATATATATGTATATATATATATATATATTAAAGCTCAGGTTACCCAACGTTTTCGGGGGCACTCCGGGAATGACTATGCCACGAGGCTCGGCAGCTCACAGGTCGCGGCCTGACGCGTTTCGCAATGCTGCTTCTTCAGAGGCCGTTTCTGTCTGCAACTCGGCCATGCGTGCTTCACCGGGATTTGAAGATGCTGCCTTCTGATAGGCCACAGGTTCCCAATGCTTTATGGTATCCGTAGTTCAGCACAAATTGACCCTGGATGGGTGCCAAGTTGGAACAGTCACTCATGCTTGCCCTGTATGGGCCCCATGTGCTGGCGAGTCTGATTCCGGCGTCGCTCCTTTACCTGCTCGGAACAGCAGTGGTGCCTCCCACGTGGTAGGGCTTGCCGCGGCAAATATTAAAGCTCAGGTTACCCAACGTTTTCGGGGGCACTCCGGGAATGACTATGCCACGAGGCTCGGCAGCTCACAGGTCGCAGCCTGACGCGTTTCGCAATGCTACTTCTTCAGAGGCCGTTTCTGTCTGCAACTCGGCCATGCGTGCTTCACCGGGATTTGAAGATGCTGCCTTCTGATAGGCCAGAGGTTCCCAATGCTTTATGGTATCCGTAGTTCAGCACAAATTGACCCTGGATGGGTGCCAAGTTGGAACAGTCACTCATGCTTGCCCTGTATGGGCCCCATGTGCTGGCGAGTCTGATTCCGGCGTCGCTCCTTTACCTGCTCGGAACAGCAGTGGTGCCTCCCACGCGGCAGGGCTTGCCGCGGGAAATATTAAAGCTCAGGTTACCCAACGTTTTCGGGGGCACTTCGGGAATGACTATGCCACGAGGCTCGGCAGCTCACAGGTCGCGGCCTGACGCGTTTCGCAATGCTGCTTCTTCAGAGGCCGTTTCTGTCTGCAACTCGGCCATGCGTGCTTCACCGGGATTTGAAGATGCTGCCTTCTGATAGGCCACAGGTTCCCAATGCTTTATGGTATCTGTAGTTCAGCACAAATTGACCCTGGATGGGTGCCAAGTTGGAACAGTCACTCATGCTTGCCCTGTATGGGCCCCATGTGCTGGCGAGTCTGATTCCGGCGTCGCTCCTTTACCTGCTCGGAACAGCAGTGGTGCCTCCCACGCGGCAGGGCTTGCCGCGGCAAATATTAAAGCTCAGGTTACCTAACGTTTTCGGGGGCACTCCGGGAATGACTATGCCACGAGGCTCGGCAGCTCACAGGTCGCGGCCTGACGCGTTTCGCAATGCTGCTTCTTCAGAGGCCATTTCTGTCTGCAACTCGGCCATGCGTGCTTCACCGGGCCGCGACCTGTGAGCTGCCGAGCCTCGTGGCATAGTCATTCCCGGAGTGCCCCCGAAAACGTTGGGTAACCTGAGCTTTAATATATATATATATATATATATATATATATATATATATATATATATATATATCCAAAGATCCCCTCCTTTCCATTCAAAAGAGGTGCACCGACACTGGTTAGGTTTCAATTCAACTTGATTTATTGTGAAACAGCACGAAGGTCAGAGGCTTCCAAATCCCAACGTTTCTGCTCTCAGCGAGCCTTGATCACGGGAGATAGTCTCTGATTTGAAAAGGGCCCACGTGGTCTCTCTTTTTATCAACGTGGGCCGTAAGTTCATGCAGAGTGCGCACAGGAAAATTATCAGCATGGGATGGTAACTAGCGCCGTCGTTTCCAATAATGTGAATGACATGCTGCGCAGCCCCTTTATTTCATAATGTTGCGGAGCAATTTGTATGGATTAATGTGTTGGAGCCTGACCTGCACGCCCCCTGGGAATGCTTTCGCAGTGTGTGGGCGAGTTTGGGAGCAGAATGGACTTTTCCGTCATCTGCAGGTTGGAGTGACTTTTTTTAAAAGAAATTGTGAAAACTAAAAACGAACTGTGTTTGAGGCTTACCTGAAAACGGTGCACAGGGAATAACATTATGAAATAAAGGGGCTGCGCAGCATGTCATTCACATTATTGGAAACGACGGCGCTAGTTACCATCCCATGCTGATAATTTTCCTGTGCGCACTCTGCATGAACTTACGGCCCACGTTGATAAAAAGAGAGACCACGTGGGCCCTTTTCAAATCAGAGACTATCTCCCGTGATCAAGGCTCGCTGAGAGCAGAAACGTTGGCATTTGGAAGCCTCTGACCTTCGTGCTGTTTCACAATAAATCAAGTTGAATTGAAACCTAACCAGTGTCGGTGCACCTCTTTTGAATGGAAAGGAGGGGATCTTTGGATTTTGAAACAGAAGCTACGCACTGTTTGCACCGGCAGCCCTTTAAGGTACAGGCTTACGTTGCGGAGCAATTTGTATGGATATATATATATATATATATATATATATATATATATATATATATATATATATTACCTACTGGCGGTCGCCAGTAGGTAGTTATAGTTAGGATAATTTTCAATGTTAAATCTCAACATTCTATTTTGAATAACTTTGGCGCCGGTTGACGAATCTGCCTGAAATTTTCAGGAAAATGGTCTCATGGCGGTCCGGTCCTTCCCTGAAAGTTTGGGGGGGATTCGTCAAGCGGGGGCCGAGATAAAAGGGGGGTCCCAAAACGCGTTTTCCCCATGTTAATTTCCATAGGGCGGTCGATTTCACTTTTAGCCCGAACGGCTGAATGGATTTCCACCAAACTTGGCAAAATTGTAGGGACTGGTAGCCCGATGTGCCTTTGCTATGTCTCAAGATATGTGCTCCAGTGGATTTTGAGTAATTTAGGTTCAAAAAAATATATATATCTATAGGCGCTCTCCCGTGCGCGCACCGGAGTGCGCTCCAGGCGCGACACGCGACTTGCGCGCAGGAAGCTGATTGGATCTCAGTTGTCTGTAAACATTCTAAACAGTGCGGAGCGGCCGCCATCTTGTGTCTCGGTAAAATCGAGACACAAGGGGTTTGAAAAAAAAAGGGGCAAATGACCATAAGGGGGAAGAGTAGACCCCCTCTGACCCCCTAGGTTTGATGTAGGGACTAAAATAGGGTCCTGCAGGGCATTAAACATTTTTTTTCGTTTTGCGCGGGGGAAGCGCATGGTACGCGCACCGGCGAAGCACGGGGAAAATCCAGGACCATATTTATGAAGGCCTTGCGCTGTTAGTTTTGCGCTTCCTGTGCGTCAATTTTTGTGACGCACCAGCGGTGTAAAAAAATGCGCATTGTTATGCAATATTTAAAAAGTGACGCATCTATCTAGATGCGTCACTTTTTAAATATAGTGCAACGAGGTACATTTTATTACACTGCTGGTGTTATGCGTCACTTTTCTGTGCGCACTCCTTATGACATTCCAGATGTGTCATATTTAATGTATGACGAATCATGTTGCAGATACAATATGGCGCAGAGTTTTAAAAAGTGACCCATGTACCTAGATGCGTCACTTTTTAAAAATAGCGTCAGGTATAATGTATGCAGAGGGGGTGTTCTCCCGCAAAAAGCTTTGTAATAGCGACGCAGTGAAATCTTTGAGATTTCACTGCGTCAGTTTTAGGATGCTGTTGCGTCAAAATCTTGTGCCTGCTTTACAGCAGGTGTTAGACTGAGGCAAGACCTTTCATATGCTGCTTTCCCCATTTGAAAGGACACATTACTGGAGTTGCGTCACTTTTGTGACGCACTCCAGCAATGCGTTACTTGGAATGTCATAAGGAGTGCGCACAGAAAAGTGACGCATTGCACCAGTAGTGTAAAAAAATGTGTTGCGTTGCGTTATATTTAAAAAGTGAGGTATCTAGGTAGATGGGTCACTTTTTAAAATCAAGCGCCACATTATATCTGCGTGAGGTATAATGCATGCAGAGGGGGTGTTCTCCCACTAAAAGCTTTGTAATAGCGACGCAGTGAAATGTTTGAGATTTCACTGCGTCACTTTTAGGATGCTGTTGCATCCTTTAAATATAGTGCAACGAGGCACATTTTATTACACTGCTGGTGTGATGCGTCACTTTTCTGTCCACAGTCCTTATGACATTCCAGATGTGTCATATTTAATGTATGACGAATCATGTTGCAAGGAGTTACAGATACGTCAGTATTTCTGACATATGTGTAAACATAAAAGTGATGCGAGGCCGGCGCAAAATTTTGACGCAATAGCATCCTAAAAGTGACGCAGGGAAATCTCATAGATTTCAGTACGTTGTTATTACCAAGCTTTTTGCGAGGGATTGCCCCCTCTGCATACATTATACCTGATGCAGATACAATATGGCGCAGAGTTTTAAAAAGTGACCCATGTACCTAGATGCGTCACTTTTTAAAAAATAGTGTCAGGTATAATGCATGCAGAGGGGGTGTTCCTTGCAAAAAGCTTGGTAATAATGACGCAGTGCGTCACTTTTAGGATGCAGTTGCGCCAAAATCTTGCGCCTGCTTCACAGCAAACCTTTCACATGGTGCTTTTTCCATGTGAAAGGACACATTACTGGAGTTGCGTCACTTTTGTGACGCACTCCTGCAATGCGTTACTTTTGTGTTTACAGATATGTCAGAAATACTGACATATCTGTAACTCCTTGCGAATTGATTAGTCATATATTAAATATGACATATCTGGAATGTCATAAGGAGTGCGTCCAGATAAGTGACGCATCGCTATTTTCACGTAGCGATGCGTCACTTTTCAGAAATGAGGCCTCCAGTTTATTCACTGTGTCATAACTTTCTTTTCTAACACTCACCTTCTTTCAGTCCTCCTACTTCACTTCCTTTCACCTCTCATACCTTTCTGTTCTTTCTTACTCATTCTCCTTTCAATTATCAATGCACTATATTTCACTTACTCTTCATTTTTTAAGATTATAGCTCTTTGATGAGAATTGGAGGTAGTTCTGAAAAGAACTTTTGGTTTTCTTCTTTTAACTGAAGAGGAACAAAAACAGGGAATAGAAACTGCTCAACAGGAGCAAAAAGAAAAGAAAAAAATTAGGGGTGGGAAGGGCAGTGATGGTTCTCCAATGCCCGAACCATGAGCAGGACACTTTGCTCCCCATAGGTGAGGAGTTGATTGCAGTATCTGCATCTGACGACCCCATGGTTGAATGCAGGTTGAATGTTTGCTACCTGCCCCTGAGATTGTTCTCTTCCAGAAGAAGTTGCTCCTCCTGTTGATGTAGAGGCCCCATCTCTGGGAACCTCCTGTGCCAGAGCCCTGACACTTTCCCGGGCAAAATTCTGGGGGTGCCTCCTCTCCACATGGCGAATCATGGTGAAGTTGCCAAAAGAGTATTTTTTTGGGGGGTTACCCCGTGACAGGACCTGTTTGCAGATCCTGCACTCTACTTTTGGTGCATTCACCTTCTTCTGGCCTTCTGGAAACTTAAAAAATTTCCAGATGAAATGTTCCTTCACCTTTGGGGTAGGAGGCTCTTCATCAATGAAATCATTGGAGTCATCTTCACTGCTGGATGGTCTGGCAGCCATGATGAATCCAGGAATATGGAGCAGCAAAAAAGGCAGGTCTTTCAGTCACAAAAGTGAAAGAAGAAGTGAAGGAAATGGGTGGGGATTTCATTCATTGTAAAAAAAAACTGTTAGCAACCAATGAAAAGTGTTATTTTAGGGTCACATGACCCGACGCGTTTACGCTGCGCGCTCCGGAGCACTTCCGGGTGCGTTTACGCAGCGCGATCGTAGGCGCTTCCGGGGTGCAAACGTGGCGCGATCGTAGACGCTTTTCCGTGCGTTTATGCGCCGCGCACGTATGCGCTTCCGAGGGCACTTACGTTGCGCGCCGAAGTGACGTCATCAATCTTTTATAGAAATGCATAATCATTTTCCATATTAAAAAAAACAAATTTTATTTGTATGGTACGAAATGTTTTGCATTATTATTAACTTTTCATTCATATTTTTTTTCACGAACGACAGTTGCGCTCTGGGTGCGCTTTCAGATGAGCTCTCGGAGAAGCTTACAGGAGAGCTTAGCTGAAAGCTTCCCGGAGCGCGCACCCAGAGCGCAAAAGAAAAAAATTATAAAAAAAATGAATACTTAAAAAAAAACAGCAAATTGTAAAAAAAAAAAGGTTAGAAACTCGATATACAAAGGAATTAGCATTTAAATAACTATGAAATTCACTGAAAAAACCATAGGTTTCACACCAGTTATAGTTAGGAATTAGCATTTAAAAAACCTATGAAATTCACTGAAAAAACCATAGGTTTCACACCAGTTATAGTTAGGAATTAGCATTTAAAAAACCTATTAAATTCACTGAAAAAACCATAGGTTTCACACCAGTTATAGTTAGCTGGAAATTTTACTGATATAAAACCATTGAAATTCCCACGTTATAGTTAGATGGACTCACTATAACTTGCGCGTGCAATGCACTGCTGATGACATCACATATTACATCACTCATGACATGGTCAGTGACATCACTCATGACATCACTGATGACACCATCCAGTGAGTGTGTGTCTTTCTGAAAAATAAATATATTTTATATATGTATATGTAAAAGTTGATGGAAGAATAAATGTTTAAATAAGTGTCTAAATGGATGGTTTTTAAAAATTGATTGGTTAACTGGCTTATTAAGACATCATCAGCAGTGCATTGCACGCGCAAGTTATAGTGAGTCCATCTAACTATAACGTGGGAATTTCAATGGTTTTATATCAGTAAAATTTCCAGCTAACTATAACTGGTGTGAAACCTATGGTTTTTTCAGTGAATTTAATAGGTTTTTTAAATGCTAATTCCTAACTATAACTGGTGTGAAACCTATGGTTTTTTCAGTGAATATATATATATATATATATATATATATATATACACACAACGTTTTGCTCCTGCAACTTCCAACCCCACACGGTGGCGGCGAAGGAGACTCGGACCCCACAGGGCTTCAGGCAGGATGTTTTATTCAATTAGAAAACAACCTCACACACAACGCGTTTCGAGCCAAAAGCCCTCGTTCACTTGTAGCCTTGGTGAATCAACATTGCTTTTTTTTGTCTGTAGTTACCACCCCTTCGCCATCACAGAAGAAAGACTTGACAATTCATATTGAGAGCCAAAAATGCTTACATTGTACATTTAAATAAAGCATGCTTAAAACACATAATAATATTATAAATATGTGCAAAACTTGCTGGCTTTAAAAATAAAGAATATATACTCTTCAAATTG